>NC_072008.2:149185000-151685000 GCF_028885655.2 Pongo abelii
GAAAACAGGCAGAGGAGTTAGCAAACGCATGCAAGAGATATTAGACCCTGAATCAGAGCTGTAAGTCATTTACTTTATATAGAATTACATAAGACCAAGGTGTTATAATTCAATATAACTGGAAAGCTATGGTATGTGCCCATAATGTTTCATCAGGTAGGAAAATAATATGTTTGGCCCCTTTAATAAGCTGTTTGCATCTTTCATCCAGTTAGACCTTAAGTAACTATATGGGTGTTGCTATGCTGTAACATGTTCCACCTACGTTATATGTCTTCAAAGAAAACGTAGAAGCCATCTTATTGACAGAACTATCTCACAACCAGCAAAGTAAATTGGTTGATTTTT
Source organism: Pongo abelii (assembly GCF_028885655.2). NCBI lineage: Eukaryota > Metazoa > Chordata > Mammalia > Primates > Hominidae > Pongo > Pongo abelii. The sequence continues at coordinate 149,185,349 of NC_072008.2, forward strand.
TTTCCAATACATTCTATAGGTTTGTGTTACTTCCTTCACATATTCAATTCAATTGTAGATTATTAAATTGTAGATTATTAAATAGGAGAATAATTGTAGATGAGCAAAAAGGCTTGCATGGAGAATAAAGCAGCAGATAAATGGCCAAATGGCTGGCTTTGGAACAATGATTCATCAAACATGATTAGTGAAATCTCGCTAAGCACTACGTAAAGTAAAGACTGGTATTATTAACAGAACACAAGTAATGGCCTTTGTGAACAGGGATAAAAACTAAGGAGAGAAAAGGCTGAGAAAAAAAGTAAGGGTCAGATAATATGCTGAGATGAAAATGGAAATGGACAATATTAGAATCTCCATGAAACTAAAATTGTAATAGCAGATTATACCACATTACAGGAAGTTAAGAATAACATTGACACCATAAAAAAGGTCAAATGATCGTTATGAGCAGCTTTTTCCAAAACGCAAAAAAAGTATGGAAAATATAAAAATTATGACTGAGAATTTGGTAATTATTTAAAATATAGAATGACAATCCAAGCAACAAGTTATGGGGGTTCTTAAGGAGGAAAACTTAGAAGTCCTAAAATAATTAATTAATAAAAGTAAAATTGAATAATGTTGTCTAAATCTAATAAGAAAATAAATATGCAGCATTAAAGACCTTCCTTTTTCCCTGTAAATTTAATGCAAATAATTCTACACATAGACACACTGACAAACGTTTGAATAATTGTATTCTTAAAATCCTATAAGTATCAATTAATGACTCAAAGAAAGTTACTTCAAATTGCCTTCAAATTTCCCTCAGCAACATTGACTATCAGAAAACAATGTAATAATAACATATTATAAAATTTGAGGGCAACTTGTTTCCTACTGCCACCTACAACCAAGTAGTCATTTTATTTGTAAGGTGAAATCTTCAGCTTCAGGACCTCTGTATTGCTGTTTCCTATCTTCCCCAAATTGCTTCGTCATTTGTTCTTTCCATTCATAAAAGTACTGTCCAAATCTACCCTTCTTGGAAATGTCTACTCTATTGAAAATGACCATTATTCTATGCTTCTCCAGATTTTTTTATAGCGGTCATCACTACTTGTAACTTGATATTTATTTTCCACTGTTCCTACTGAAATATAAATTCCATTAGATTAGTAGTTTCATAGATAATTGTGTTTTTTCTTGCATTCATAGTGCCTAACATAGTTACAGACACATGATAACTACTTAATATGTAGTTGTTGAGTGAATGAAAATGTATGAATCCCCTTATAATCTCTCATTTGGATTAGTAACTGGTCTTCTTGCTCCTAATCCACAACATCATCCCCCCTCCTAATTCATTTTCTGCACAGAAGCTAGGTTGAAGTTTTGAAATTATGTCATTGTATTTAAATCCCTTCAATAACGGCCCATAAAATTTTTTATAAAATCTCAACTTATTGTGGTCTAAAACTTCTTATATATTTGGTTGTTTCTTCAACCTCTTTTTATGTCATTACAAAACTTGAGTGGAGGCAGGTAAATGCAGATAATAGCTTTCTATTAATTTAACTCAATTGTATAAGGATATGAAGCTGCTCTAAATTGATTTATAAAGTTAATATAATCCAAATTGAAAGCCAGTCACGTTCCATTGCAAGAAGCCAGAAGTATGACCTATTGTGTTAAATGTATTTAATACCACAGAAAACAATTTTTCAAAAGCACTTTCTCTTCCTGGGATAATTGTTACAGTGATAGACCCCACTTCTTTTATAGCCCACGCTTGTTACTAAATCATATTCATTAAATCAAGGGATCATTGCATGAGCCTTTCAGTATCTTCTCACTAACTTTCCAAATCTCTGTACTTTACCTGATTATAGTTTGGTTCTAAGTATGCACCCTCATTTTGGCCTCCCTTTCACTCTATTTGGCAGTTATGTTTCATAGTTTATATTGAAGGCTTGTGGTCATTTCTTTGTTTCTAAAAATATAGTCTTCTTCTCTATTTTCATTTTGTTTTTCCCAGTTTGTCAAATTACTCTAAAATTTAACCAAAAGTTGATTAGTTTACCTTATAAAATTAAAAAAATGGGTATGGTTACAAAATATGAATTTTAAAAGGATAAGTAATACAGAAGAAGATAATATTAAGTGATTAAATTAAAACAATACATTGGTACTTAAAATACTAGTTATTTCAACAAAACTAAAAACCTAAGAAACTAACCACAGCATATATTCCAATTGGTGACATAATAATGGTTGCAATGTCCAATCCATAAGAGAAAGATTAGTCAATAAATTATAATAGAACTAAACCACAACTAAGTTTCAACAGGATTAGAGTTTTTATATATAAAATGAAATTATAAAATTAAAAATACATAGTTGTATATCTTTCTCCTTTAAAGATCTTGAAGAACATTGGTATATTTAAATACTTTGGAAACTTCTCCTTATATAAATATAGATATAAAGAGCAAAACAGATATTACAATGATTAAAACTCATCATTTATAGAGACATATACATCTTTAAGAAAAACTCTAAAACATAAGTAGAAAATGAACAAAGAATAGCAACAACCGATTCACATCAAATTAAATGCAAATGATTTATTTTTAAATACTTAAATTCAGTAGTAATCAAGAAGATGCAAATTAAATAAATATATACTTTTCCTTTTCAAAATAGAAAGCTAAATATATTACTAAAAGTCCAGCTAAAACTGCACTCTCATATCATGCAAATGGTTGTTTCAGGCTGCTCAGGCACCAAAATAAATAAATAAATAAATAAATAAATAAATAAAGCCACAGACTAGGTAGCTTAAACAACAGAAATGTATTTTCTTACAGATCTGGAGACCAGAAATCTGAGATCAAGGTGCCAGCAGGGTTAGGTTTTCCTGATGCCTCTCTTCTGCCTTCTGCCTAGCCTACAAATGACCATCTTCTCCCCGTGTACTCACATAGCATTTTTCTGTGTACATGCATTTCTGGTGTTTTCTCCTCTGGTGTTACCAGTCCTATGAGATTAGGGTCCCACTCTTGTAACCTGATTTCATTTTAATGATGTCCCTAAAGATGCTATCTTCAAATATAGCAACGTAAGGGGTTAAGGCTTCAATGTATAGATTTTGTGGGCACACAATTTAGTACATAACAGTAGTTTAAATTTTTCATAATTTTACAAGTAGCCATTTGCCATATATCTATAGATCACTTATTGTTTTTATAGGAATCAATAAGAAAGACATATTCAAACGTACATTCAAAGGTTTTGATAGAACATTTACCAAGAGAAATATTTGAATTTTTCCTCAAAAGTGAAACTACCTAAATAGGCGACGATAAGAGACAAGTTAAATTAATGATACCTGTAATCATGTTTCTAAGTATATTTAATAATGTAAAGTATGCACTCAGTGCAAAGTTCAGTACACAAAACATTATGGTTCATCCTATATGCAATGTTAATGCCAATGGGAAATACATATATATAATATGTATATAACTTCATATCAGCATAGTATCCTCTAAAATCCTATAGATATATAACTGTATATTATGTATTATATATATTTATATATATAAATATCAGAAGGCACTACATTAAAATTAAGAAATTTTTATTTTTGAGTAGAAAATCTTTTTTCTATATTATTCTTTAACAATTTTTAGTTTGTCGACTATTTTCCATATGGATAATACATAACTCATAAAATCAAAAAAGAGATATTTCATACGTTCTTGGTAATCACTCAGCTCTTTTCTTACTTATCCTGACCTGTGGTCTCAAGAATGTTTCAATGGAAACCTCAGGCATCCGTATTGAAGGCTGCCAAGCCTTCTGATAATTCCTTTTAAAAATTCATTTAATAGAGTCTTTCTTGATATTTAGTTATTTCATTTTTTATTCTAGTCATTTAAATATCCTCCCAAATAAATACTTAGATTTAACAAACATTCAATTTTATATCTATAAGTCTTCAAAACTTTTTCTAATAGTAATTATTTTAACAATATTGTCAAATGTGATCCTTCCATGTGAGAACTGGAGACATTCTAATACTCAGCATCCTGTGTACTACTGGAGGATAGAGAAATATGTAATACATATTCTCAAGAAAAAATTTGTTAAACAGCCACACTCACAAATACCTATAATGTATCACTGAAATAAGAATTGCCATTGAACTCCAGAATTGGATATTTTTAGTCATTTTTCTAAGTACAGAAATTGTTGCCATAGTAACTTGTAACAGCTGTGAATAATCTGGCCCTAATCTGAAGCACTAAGCAGCATTACAAAGGCTTGGTTCAACTACTTTTTTGTCTTGAAAGATTTGGGTTATATATTGAGAGATAAACACCCTGAGCCCTGTATACTAAAAGTTCGATAGCATCAAAACCTGTAAAATGCTTAGGAATAAGCTTAACTATGGAGATGAAAGACTTGTATACTGGCAACTATAAAACATTCATGGAAAAAAATTAAAGCCAATGCAGATAAATGAAAAGACATCCCGTGTTCATGGATCTGAGCAATTAATATTGTTAAGATGTTCATAACCAAAGCAATCTGCATATTCAATGAAATCCTTGTCAAAATCCAAATAACATAGCTAAAGTCACCTTCTAAGAGATAATTAATATAAAAATATGTAAACAGAGACAATTAAGTAAAAATATGGGGGAGATAGAGTTAAGGTGTATAATTTTATTGTTTTTTGCCTTTGTTTCTATTATTTTATTTGTGATATAAGTTTTTATCTCTTTAAAATAATGACATTTGTAGAATATTTCACCCAACTACTACAGAATACATAGTATTTTCATCAGCACATGAAACTTTCTTCGGAATAGGTAAGATCTTAGGCCATGAAACAAGTCTAAACAAATTCAAAAAAGTAAAAATCTTATCAAGTATCTTTTCTGGTCACAATGAAATCAAACTAGAAATCAGTAACAAGAGGAACCTCAGAAAACACATAAACACATGGAAATTAAACAACATGCTCCTAAAAGAACAATAGGTCAATGAAGAAATTAAAAAAGAAATTTAAAAATGTCTTGAAACAAACAAAAATGGAAACATAACCTACCAAAATCTGTGTATATTGCAAAAGGAGATAAACACCTATATCAAAAATGTAAAAAGACTTCAAATGAATAACCTAGTGATGTACCTGAAGACACCAAAAAAGCAAAAACAAACCAATTCCCAAATTATTAGAAGAAAATAAATAATAAAGATTAGAGCACAAATAAGTGAAAAGAGACTAAAAACAAAAACAGAAGATAAACAAAAAATTAGTTTTTGAAAAGATAAATAAAACTGACAAAACTTTTACTAGACTAAGAATAATAGAAGACCCAAATAAATAAAATCAGAAATGAAAAAGGAGACCTAGCAATTGAGACCTCAAAAATACAAAGAATCATCGAAGACTATTATAAACAACAATATACCAACAAATTGGAAAACCTAGAAGAAATTAATAACTTCCTGGACAAATAAAACCTGCTGAGATAGAACCATGAAGACATAGAATACCTCAACAAACCAATAGGGAGTCATGAGATTGAAACAGTAATAAAAGATCTACCATCAATAAAAGCCCAGAACCTGATGGATTCACTGCTGAATTGTACCAACCATTTATAGAAGAACTAATACCAATCCTACTGAAACTCTTAAAAAAATTGAAGAGGACAGAATATTGCCAAAGTCATTCTATGAGGCCAGCATTTCCCTTATACCAAAACCAGACAAGGAAAGAACAAAAAAAGAAAAGTGCAGGCCAATATCCCTGATGAATATAGATGCAAAAATCCTCAAGAAAATACCAGTAAACCCAATTCAATAGCATGTTAGAAGGATGGTACAACATGATTATCCTTCTAATGTGCTCATGTGCTATGATCAAGTGGGATTTATCTCTGGGATGCAAGAGTGTTTCAACACATGCAGATCAATAAATGTGATACATCACATTAACAAAATCAAGAACAAAAACCATATGATTATTTTAATAAATGCTAAAATAATTGATAACATTCAACATCACTTTACGATAAAAACTCTCATCAAAATGGGTATAGAATAAACATGCCTCAAAATAATAAAGGTCATATATAAAAAACCCACAGCTGATGTCATATTGAATAGGAAAAAAATGAAGGCCTTTCTCTAAAGACTGCGACATGATAAGGTTTCCCACTTTTACCACTTTTATTTCACATAATACTGACAGCCATGGCCAAAGCAATTGGGCAAGAGAAAGATATAAACAACTTTCATTTTGGAAAGGAAGAAGTCAAATTAGCCTTATTTGCAGACAACATGACTTCAGACTTTAAAAAACCTAAAGACGCAATCAAAAAATGTTATAACTCAAATGAAATTAGTAAAGTTGCAGGATACAAAATAAACATGTGCAAATCAGTAGTGTTTATATGAGACAACAGCAAACAATGTGAAAAAGAAATCAAATAAACCATTCCATTTATAATAGTTACAAAAGTGTAAGACACCTAGGAATCAATCAAACCAAATAACTAAAAGGTCTATACAAGAAAAACTATAAAATTCTGATGTAAGAAGTTGAAGAGAACACAAAAAATGGGAAAATATTTCATGATCATGGATTGGATGAATTAATATTGTTAAGATGACAGTACTACTCAAAGCAATTTATGGACCCAATGAAAGCCCTATCAAAACACCAATGACATTCTTCACAGAAATAAAAACATTCTAAAATTTATATGGAACCACAAAAGACCCTGAATTACCCAAGCAAACCTCAGCAAAAAGATCAAAGCTGAAGACATCACATTACCTGACTTCAAAATTTACTACAAAGCTATAGAAAACAAAACAGTATTGGTACTGGCATAAATACAGACATATAGACCAGGGCAAAAGAATACAGAACCCAGATATAAATGTATGCACTTACAGCCAATTCATCTTTAGCAAAGGCACCAGAACATACAATTGGGAAAGGACAGTCTTTTCAACAAATGCTGCTGGAAGAACCAGATAACTATATGCAGAAGAATAAAGTTAGACTCCTATCTCTTACCATATACAAAAATAAAATAAAATAAAATAAAATAAAATAGATTAAAGACTTAAATGTAAGATCTATAACTAAGAAACCACTAGAAGAAAACACTGGCAAAACACTCCAGGACGTTGGTCTGGGTAAAGATTTCTTGGGTAAGATCTCAAATGCACAAGCAAACAAAGCAAAAATAGACAAATGGAATTACATTAGTCTAAAATGCTTCTTCACAGCAAAGGAAGCAATCAATAAAGTGAAGAGTCAACCCAAAGAATGAAAGAAAGGAATGCAAACTATGCATTTGAAAAGGGGTTAATATCTTGAATATATAATGAGTACAAACAACTCTATAAGGAAAAACCTAATGATCCAATTAAAACATGGCAAAATATCTGAGCAGATATTTCTTTAAAAAAGACATACAGATGGCCAACAGTTATATGAAAAAATGCTCAGCATTTGTAATTATCAGAGAAATGCAAATTAAAAACAAAGAAATATCTCACCTCAGTTAAAATGGCTTGTATCAAAAATACAGGCAATAATGAATGCTGGGGAGGATGTGGGGAAAAGTGAACCCTCCTACACTGTTGATGGGAGAACAGTAGAGATGGAGAACAGTAGAGAGGATCCTCGACATACTACAGATAAAACTAACATATGACTCAGCAATTCTACTACTGGTATATAGCGAAAAGACAGAAAATAAATATATAGAAAAGACATATGCAAATCAATAAACATAATCCATCACATAAACAGAACCAATGACAAAAACCACATGATTATCTCAATAGATGCAGAAAAGGCCTTCGATAAAATTCAACACCCCTTCATGCTAAAAACTCTCAATAAACTAGGTATTGATGAAACGTATCTCAAAATAATAAAAGCTATTTATGACAAACCCTCAGCCAATATCATACTCAATGGGCAAAAGTTGGAAGCATTCCCTTTGAATACCGGCACAAGACAAGGATGCCCTCTCTCACCACTCCTATTCAACATAGTATTGGAAGTAATGGCCAGGGCAATCAGGAAAGAGAAAGAAATAAAGGGTATTCAAATAGGAAGAGAGGAAGTCAAATTTTCTCTCTTTGCAGATGACATAATTGTATATTTAGAAAACCCCATTGTCTCATCCCAAAATCTCCTTAAGCTGATAAGCAACTTCAGCAAATCTCAGGATACAAAATCAATGTGCAAAAATCACAGGCATTCCTATACACCAATAATAGACAGAGAGCCAAATCATGAGTGAACTCCCATTCACAATTGTTACAAAGAGAATAAGATACTTAGGAATACAACTTACAAGGGATGTGAAGGACTTCTTCAAGGAGAACTACAAACCACTGCTCAAGGAAATAAGAGAGGACACAAACAAATGGAAAAACATTTCATGCTCATGGATAGGAAGAGTCAATATCATGAAAATGACCATACTGCCCAAAGTAATTTATAGATTCAATGCTATCTCCAAAAAGCTACCATTGACTTTCTTCACAGAATTAGAAAAAACTACTTTAAATTTCATATGGAACCAAAAGAGCCTCTATAGCCAAGACAATCCTAAGCAAAAAGAACAAAGCTGGAGGCATCATGCTACCTGAATTCAAACTATACTACAAGGCTACAGTAACCAAAACAGCATGGTGGTGGTACCAAAACAGATATATATAGAGCAATGGAACAGAACAGAGGCCTCAGAAATAACATCACACATCTACAACTGACTGATCTTTGACAAACCTGACAAAAACAAACAATGGGGAAAGGATTCCCTATTTAATAAATGGTGTTGGGAAAACTGGCTAGCCATATGCAGAAAACTGAAAGTGGACCCCTTCATTACACCATATTCAAAAATTAACTCAAGATGGATTAAAGACTTAAATGCAAGACCTAAAACCATAAAAGAAAAACCATAGAAGAAAACCTAGGCAATACCATTCATGACACAGGCATGGGCAAAGACTTCAGGACTAAAACACCAAAAACAATGGCAACAAAAGCCAAAATTGACAAATGGGATCTAATCAAACCAAAGAGCTTCTGCACAGCAAAAGAAACTATTTTCACACTGAACAGGCAACCTACAGAATGGGGAACATTTTTGCAATCTACCCATCTGACAAATGGCTAATATCCAGAATCTACAAAGAATTTAAACAATTTTACAATAAAAAAAAAAACCATCAAAAAGTGGGTGAAGGATATGAACAGACAATTCTCAAAAGAAGACATTTCTGTGGCCAACAAACATGAAAAACATCTCATCATCACTGGCCATTAGAGAAATGCAAGTCAAAACCACAATGAGACACCATCTCATGCCAGTTAGAATGGCGATCATTAAAAAGTCAGGAAACAACAGATGCTGGAGAGGATGTGCAGAAATAGGAATGTTTTACACTGTTGGTGGGAGTGTAAATTAGTTCAACCATTGTGGAAGACAGTGTGGCGATTCCTCAAGGATCTAGAATCAGAAATACCATTTGACCCAGCAATCCCATTACTGGGTATATACCCAGAGGATTATAAATCATTTTACTATAAAGACACATGCACAATTACATTTATTGCAGCACTGTTCACAATAGCAAAGACTTGGAACCAACCCAAATGCCCATCAGTGGTAGACTGGATAAAGAAAATGTGGCACATATACACCAGGAAACACTATGCAGCCATAAAAAAGGATGAGTTTGTGTCCTTTGTAGGGACAAGGATGAAGCTGGAAACCATCATTCTCAGCAAACTAACACAGGAACAGAAAACCAAACACTGCATGTTCTCACTCATAAGTGGGAGTTGAACAATGAGAACACATGGACACAGGGAGAGGAACTTCACACACTAGGGCCTGTTGCAGAGTGGGGGGCTAGGGGAGGGATAGCATTTGGAGAAATTCCTAATGTAGTTGACGCGTTGATGAGTGCAGCAAACCACCATGGCATGTGTATACCTATGTAGCAAACCTGCATGTTCTGCACATGTATCCCAGAACTTAAATCATAAGAAATAATTTTTTAAAAATACATCTGCACTTCCATGTTTATTGCAGCACTATTTATTTAGCACAATAGCTAAAATGTGAATCTACCTAAGTACCCATCAACGGATGAATAGATAAAGGAAATATGACTTATCTGTACAATTGAATATTATTAAGCCATAAAAGTAATGAAATCCAGTCCTTTGCAGCAACATGAATGAAAGTGGACGCCATCATGTTAAGTGAAATTAGTCAAGCACAGAAAGACAAATATCACATGTTCTCACTCATATGTAGAAACTAAAAAAGTGGATCTTCTGAAGTTAGAGAGTAGACTGGTGATGACCAGATCCTGGGAAGAAGAGGAGGTTGAGATGAATGGAAAAGAAATACAAACATAGTTATTATCACTAAACTGTACACTTAAAAATGGTAAATAGGGCACGTTTTCTATCTTACCTCAATAAAAAATTAAAAATAAAAAACAAAAGATAACAAGTGTTGGCAAGAGTGTGAAGAAAAGGAAACCCTTGTGTACTGTTGGAATGTGATTTGGTGCAGCCACACTGGAAAACAGTATGCAGGTTCCTCAAAAAAATTAAAAGTAGAACTACCACAAGATCCAGCAAATCCACTTCAGAGTATACATCCAAAGGAACTGAAATCAGTATATTGAAGACATATCTGCACTTCCATATTTATTGAAGCATTATTCACAGTAGCTAAGATATGAAAACAACTCAAGTGTCCATGAACAAATAGATGGAAAAAGAAAATATGGTATATACATATAGTGGTATGATATTTAGCCTTAACAAAATAGGGAAATCCTTTCATTTGTGACAACATGGATGAAACTGTAGGACATTAAGCTAAGTGAAATAAGCCAGATGCCAAAGGACAAATACTACATGACATCAGTTAAATTTGAAATCTAAAATAGTCACATTCATAGAAACAGAGTGTAGAGTAGCGGTTATCAGGCCTAGGAGGTTAGGGATAGAGGTGGGTATTAGTCAAGAGGTACATAGTTTCAGTTATACAAAATGAACCAGTCTTGGAGACCTACCGTTCAGCACAGTAGCTATAGTTAACAATAGTGTATTATATACTTTCAAATTTGCTAAAAGGGTACATCTTATGTTAAGTGTTCTTATCACAAGAATAATAACAATAATGATAATAATAATAAAACGGGAAGGAGGAATCTTTTGGAGGTGAGTAGGTTGATTACATTGTTTGTGGTAATGATTGCGTGGGTATGTACTTTATTTCTAAACTCATCGAGTTTTATCCATTAAATATGTACAATTTTTGTATAAATTGTACCTCAATAAAACAATTTCTAAAAATATGCACATCATCATTATTTGTGGTTTTGTGTCTTAGAAATTATCTACTTTTTTTCTTCCCTGGGAAACACAGCCTTCTCAGAAACCATGTACTTCTTTGATGCTCTGTCCCCCAGGGAATTCTCAAGTTCACTGTCAGTTTCTGGACCTCAACAAAGAGAACATCTACATTTTACGTGATATACAGCACTCACCTTTGTTTAAGACATAACTGGTATTGTTTCTGGTTGCAAAATACGTGAATTTGGTCATTTCTTTTCAGATGGTTGAAAGTTATAGTAGGAATATTCACCCAAGACCAGCAATAAGCCTGGCCCTAACACATGCCTGCTCTGCCTGGCTCTAAACTATCTCTTTTGGGGCAGTCTAATAGTCACCAGAGTGGCTGTCACCGCAGCTTTACCACATGTCCTCTCCTACCTCCTTTCCAAAGAATGAAAGAGAAGAAACATACCTTGAGAGTTGTAGATGTCCTAGCATCAACACAAGCTTGCACAAGCATGCGTAAAGTTCTTATTGACAGCTGTGTGCTGTAAGGGTTGTTGCCATTGTACAGAATAAGGAAGCTGAGATACAGGAAGTGAAAACACATAACATATTATTTGCCTTAGTTCTCATTTGGAAAGTAGTAGAATCGGGTGTGTAACTAAGTCTCAGAGGCTCCAAAGCCTGTACCCTTTCAGATGTACCTTACTAATCAGAAATTTAGGTGAGGTATTGGAGAGGGAGTATAGAAGAGAGTTCACAAATCAAAATCCAGGAGAGAAAGAGGGCTGAAAATGCAGCAGTATATATAGCTTCCTGTCTCCACTTCAGAATCTTCTTGTGAATTTGTCAATGAATTTGTGTTAACTTTCATGGCTTCATATTCTACATCCAAACTACAGTATTTATTTTCTTGTGTAAATTACTTCAAAAACGTAGATGAATACTGCAAATGATTAGCCTTTACAGCTTCTTTTTTGAATTTCAAAGGACTGTACAACCCTTAATTACTCACCTACATCTGTAAGGCCAGGCAAGAATTATCACCTTAATTGAACCAAAAGAAACCCAGAGGTCAAGCAGTTCCCTGCTGCCCCCACAGCAAGAAAGTGATGGAGTGAATCAAGAATTGGAAAGCATACTTCCTAATTTCAATTCTATATATAGACATTGACTTTTTAAAGTTTTCTAGGGAAAGAAGGGCAGTGCTACTAATTATAATGAGCTGAATTACTCTGCTTGTCACTCAGACAAAAATGTGTTTATTAAAGATAGGCAAGACAGTGAGAGAAGAACAGAGAGACAACGAGATAACAAAGAGACAGTGCGGGGAGACAGCTTGTCAGTATAAGGAATGAGCTGTCACTTTCCTTGTTGGAAGCAACAGGGAGCTTTATGAAGAAGAAGGGAAAGCTTAAGCTAAATGGGGGAAAACACAGGCCAGGTGGCAAGCAAGGAAGTCAGCAGTCCAGAATAATTTCATACCACACGTGCTGCTCTTCAGCAGGGTTAAGCATAAAATGAGATGACTACGCAAAAAAGGCACAGATTTGAAATACCAGATCTTTGACTCAAATATCTTTTTGTTCAATACTCCTGGAGTGTTCCTTGAGTCTCTCCGGGCATTTTAAATTAAAAAAAAAAGTGAAAAAGAAAAATTATTTGAAAAGTAGAATAAGAAGATTCTGAGAGTCCATAAATTAAGGAACACATTTGGTCAAAATTATATAATCCTGAGTTAGCAAACATGTAGAAAGATTGTAATCCTCTTCACTTTAAGCACTCATTTCAAAGTGGTTGCATGTACTCCTCATTCTTTAAAGCAATTATTTCACATCCAGAAGCCACTTAGTGGCCAAGTGGCATATAATACGCAATAATTTCATAGTTTCCTGAAACGTAAGTTTGAAATATTGAATAAATTGTTTTTGTTATTTCCAAATGAACCACATCCCCTGAGTAATCACCTTCCTTCTCATATGAAACAATAAACAAAAGGACAAATACTACATGATGCCACTTACATGAGGAATCTAAAATAGTCAAATTAATAGAAGTGGAGAGTGGAATGATGGTTGTCTGGGCCTGGGATACATAGTGTGAAATACAACATCACTACTAAATGAATGTAGTAGTAAATCTATATGTAATGTCTTAGAAAAAGAAATATATATATATATAGATAGATAGATATAGATATACTTTTTTTTTTTTTTTTTGAGATGGAGTCTCACTCTGCCGCCCAGGCTGGAGTGTAGTGGCGTGATCTCGGCTCACTGCAAGCTCTGCCTCCTGGGTTCAAGCAACTCTCCTGCCTCAGCCTCCCGAGTAGCTGGGATTACAGGCACCCGCCATCACGCCCGACTAATTTGTGTGTGTGTGTGTGTGTGTGTGTGTGTGTGTGTGTATTTTCAGTAGAGACGGGGTTTCACCGTGTTAGCCAGGATGTTCTCGATCTCCTGACCTCGTGATCCACCCGCCTCGGCCTCCCAAAGTGCTGGGATTACAGGCATAAGCCACTGCGCCCGGCCTAAAATATATTTTAAGTGAAAAACAGTAAATTGCAAAGAATGTGCTTAGTGTGAGCCCAATTTTTTGGTTTGTTTGAAGAATGCATAGTCATAGGTAGAACATGTTGGGCAGTATATTTGCATAATTCAAATGGCCACCAAACACTGAGTGACCATCCTGCTGCCCTTCCCTTGTAAGTTTATTTTGTTACACTCCAAGCCATCTTTTTGACCCTTCGTCTCCTCAAACAACACATCCCTGAGCTAATGACCTGACTTCATATTTTATTGAGAAAATAGAAGGCCATAGATGAGACCTATCTTATCACTCCACCAGCAAACCTACAGGCTACCTGTCTGTTTTCTGTGCCCATTTTGTCTGCCTTCCCTCTTGTCAGCTACAATGGAGGGAGTATGCGTGTTTCTATCAATGTCCAACCTCAACATTTGTGTGCTGGAGTCCCTCTACTCTTGATTTCTCAAATATCTGATTCCTATTCTCAGTAATATTCTCTTTCTCTCTCTCTCCTCCCACTCCTTTCTTTTAAGATGCCTTATGAATTTTTGTACTTATGTTGATCATTACCAACAGAAATACAGCATAAGTATGTTATGTCTCTTGCTTTTTGATTAATAGCAACAGTAAAAACATTCCTTTGAGCTCACAACTCTTGCCAGGGTTTGCCCCCATTTCTCTGTTTCATTACACAGTAAAACTTTTTGAGAGTTGTCTGTAATCTCTTGCCTCTGCTCCTTAAACTCACATTCTTTCTTTACCTCTATCTGTGGGTTTATGTTTCCTCTTCTTCTCCACTGATTGTACTTTTGTCATGTTGTCAATGACCTCTATATTGGCAAATTTTATAATCATGTCACTGTTCTTAGCATATTTACTTACTCAACAATATTTGACAGTTAATCTTACTTTCCCTTTTATTTATTTTTATTTTTTTTTAGATGGAGTCTCACTCTGTCACCCAGGCTGGAGTATAGTGGTGTGATCTCGGCTCACTGCAACCTCCACCTCCTGGGTTCAAGCAATCCTCCTGCCTCAGCCTCCCAACTAGCTGAGATTACAGGCATGCCACCACGGCCAGCTGATTTTTTTTTTTGTATTTTTTTTTGTATTTTTAGTAGAGACAGGGTTTCACCATGTTGTCCAGGCTATGGACCACGTCAGGAAACATGTTGTCCATGTTTCCTGACCTCAAATGATCATCCACCTAGGCCTCCCAAAGTGACGGGATTACAGGCATGAACCACCGCGCTCATCCACTTTCCCTTTAAAGATATATATATATATAATTTTTTTTTTTTTTTACTTCTTGTATATCACAATAGTCTGGGTTCCCTTTTACCTAACCGGCTACTTCTTTGTTTCTTGGCTGGTTCCTCCTTGTCGTACTGAATTCTAAATGTTGGAGTTCCCTGGGGCTCTGTTCTGGGCCTTCAGTCTCTATCTGAATCCTCTGTATAGATTACCTCATCCAATCCCAAAATTTTAAATGATGGCTATCAGCCAGTGATTTCTCAAACTTTATCTTCAAATACTCTTTATAAGCAAAATAGTTTTCCAATGCCTGATTTTCTCCACTGGAAGTCCAGGCACAAACATCCAACTGCTTCCCTGACATTTCCAAATAGTTCTCTAATATGTATTGTAAACATTAAATGATCAAAAAAGAACTTGATTTCCCCCAGAATCTGCTTTTCTTCTAGTCTTCTCTATTTCATCAAAGTATACTACTATACTCCCAGATGCTTTTGTTCCAAATAAAAAGTTTTCATTGATTCTCTTAATTCCCTTAACAGCCCCACCCACCTGTATTAAATGCACCTTAAAGTTATGTTACCTATGTCTATAAAACATCTTTAGAATCATTTGAATTTAAATTATTCCAACTTGCCATCACTGTGGACCAATTTCCTTTTTTTCTGGCCTGGACTACTGCAATACACTGATTCATAAAGGAGGTATATGGTTCCAGGCCAAAATCCTCTGTGTGATTTTTCAGGCATGACCATAAGTAATTATCAAGGCTTTACCTGATAAATCTTACAGGGGAAGCTACTCTCCCATACCAGATTTAGTGCACAGCTGACACCTTGCAGTTACTAACTGAAGTTACAGTCACAGACTCATATGTCACACCCCACCTTTCTCCAGCTTGTTGTGCTCTTTGGTATATCTGCGTCCTTACCTCAGGCACCTTCATTAAGGGGTTTCTTTACTTGGGGTTTTGGTACAAGCCTTCCTCAGGTGCCTCTGCATCTGAGGATAAGGAACAGAAAATCTTGAAGACACTTTTTTCTCCACTCTGACTCAGTACTTTTCCAGTCCCAATGCTTCGCCCTCCCCATTCTTCCTGTCCCCTGGTCTCTGAGTCCATAGAAATGCAGGAGCCTTTTCAGGTAGATAGATAGATAGATAGATAGATAGATAGATGATAGATAGATAGATGATAGATAGATAGATAGAAAATAGACAGATATTATATATTTATCCATGAACAAAGAGAGAGAGAGAGATCTCTTCTGTCCCCGCATTGAGATGACCACTATGACTGTGATGATTTACCTGAACTTTGACCAAGCATGCCATTACCTGGGAGAAAGTAGAACAGGGAGAAGTGAGTGCTTTCTCTGGTTTAGTCTCTTGCTTATACTATACCAGAAAGTAATTAAACCTGGACAATGACTTTGATTTTGTCTTGTTGTTTTAATCAACTACTTGGACACCTAACAATGCATCTCTCTCTAATTCAGCTGAGCTCCTAACAGTAAATTTACATGGAAAGACAAGGGAAGTAAACTAGTCAAAATACTTTTAAAATGAAGACTATCATTGAAGGATGCACACTGTCCTGTTGTAAGATTTACTGTAAAACTATAGTAACCAAAACAGTGTAATATTGGTTAAGGGAAAGACACATTGATCAAAAGAGCAGAATTATGTGTTCAGAATAGATCCACAGAAATAGGCCAATTGATTTTCTACAAAGGTACAAAAACATTTCAGTGGAGAAAGGATGCTTTTAGATAAATAGTGTTAGGGAAATTAGACATCCCTATGCAAATAATGAACCTCACATTGTATCTAAAAATTAACTGATAGACCTAAATATAGAATGTAATACTATGAAACCTTTAGAAGCAGAAATGAGAAAATCTTCATGACAGTGGTTAGGCAAAGATTTCTTACACATGACAACACAAGCACAATCCTTAAAAGAAAAATAAATACTAAACTGGACTTTATCAAAATTAGAGACTTTTGCTCTGAGAAGAACACTGTTAAGAGAATGAAAAGGCAAGCTACAGAAAACGTATCACATACATGACAAAGAACTTGCACCTAGAATATATAAAGACACTAAACTCAGGAGTAAGAAAAAAATAAAAAGTGGACAGAATTCTTGAAGCAACAATTCACAAAGGAGAAAACATGGCTGGCATATAAGCACATGAGCATATAGGCAACATCATTATTCATTAGGAAAATGCAAATTAAAACCATGATGAGATAGCTGTATATCTGTATTAAAATGCCAAAAATTAAAAAGAAAATGCGACAATACCTAATACTAGAGAGGGTATAGAAAGCCTGGACGTTTAATTCATTGTCATAAAATGCAAAATGGTACAGACATTCAGAAAAACAGTTTGGCACCACATATAAAGTAGTACATGCACTTATCATATAAACCACAAATTCCACTGCAAGATATTTGTTTTAAAGAAACAAAAAGATATGTTCACACAAATTACTGCACACACATATTTATGGAAGGTTTATCATCTCCCAAAACTGGAAATAATACAAATAGCCTTCAATGAGTGAAGGGATAAACAAGTTAAAGTGTAATCATGCAATGGAATACTACATAGGCAGCAAAAAGATGAACAAAAAGTCCCACAGAAACTATTGATACACACATACACAAGGCACACAAGAATTTGGATAAATATCAGATAAGTCATGCTGAGTAAATGAAGCCAATCTTAGAAGGACATATATATATAATTTTAACTTTATAAAATTCTTGTATAGACAAAAGCTACAGCTGTGAAGAGCCGATTAATACTTGTCAGGGGTTAGAGGTCATAGGAGGGTATAATTTCAGAGGGTTAGCCCCAGGGAGTTTTGGAGTTGAGGTAACTGTTCAGTATTCTGATTGTGGTGGTGGTTATAAAGATTTTTATATATGTTAAAATTCGTACCCTAAAACTTAAAGTACAATAAAAAAAATTTGTAGAACTGCATATAGGAACATCTTTTAATATATATTACTATTAAAAATAAAATGTTAAATGTGAGTTATTCATTTGCCTTATTCAACCAACGCCATGTACACATAAACACTAATCATTACGGGACTGAATCGTTTTGCATAAATTCATCTAAAATTAGTCAAACTCACGTAAGGTTTTTTCAGGTAAATGTCACTTTTACGTACTCTGATGGATTTTTACAAATAACATTAACCAAACTTTCTTTTGAAACTATCTGAGCCATTTCGACAAGCAACTAATGCAGCTCAGGAAGAAGTTATTGGTTAAGGAGGATTAGTTATAGGATATCCTCTAAGACTGTTGCTTAGATAGGTCACCTTGTTTTGGTTAAACATGTTCTTACCAGTACTTCTGCTTCTTTCATCCTGTCATGAGCCCACACAAGGACTTGAGTGAACATGTCTTTCTTTATAAACCTGAAGTGAACAAACCTTATGACTTTGTTCTCTCCTATACCACCAAGATGGGCGTGTTCTCAGCTAAGGCTGACATTTAATAACTGCACTATTTCTTAACTTTACATTGAATTCACATGCATAATAAGTAGTTTAATGCTAATAATTAATTAAATGAACATTTCCCAGGAAGCTACGAGCTGCCAGTTACTATGTTAGGTGATGTTAATACAAAGATGAAGAAGACATGATTTCTGACCATAAGGGTATCATAATCTAATAGAGGACATGAAGAATGGTGATATGAACAGAAACCACCAATGAGTAAGCTATTCTTGGGGTATAATTTTGTCATTAAGGGAAGAAATATTACCTTCTTTGAATTTAAAAGGTCACTGGTGGGTGAACCTATTAAATGCTTCTTAATGCAGTGTATGTCAAGTTCAAATAAGTTTTCCACATGCTGGATTTCATCAGGTTCATGATCTTTAAATTGAACAATTTTGTAGCTTATTCCAACTAGACGAGTCTTCCCCCAAATTCCAAACCCAAGTTGGATGAGTACATGAAAATAAACAGTCAATGTAGTGCATGACATATGTCCCCTTAGTTTTGGACTCCTCTTTTCACCTATTCAGTTTTGTGCGAGTTAGGATATGCGTGACGAAGGACGCCATGAATTTTTCATTTAGAAACCATGTCCCTGAGACAAGTTAGTTTATTGACATGTCATCAACATAGTTCATTTAAGATGTATTTAATGAGCCCTGTATTATATTCCAAGCACTGTGTTAGATAATGCAGACATACAGAGGAATAAGACTAGGTAGGTATTATCCTTCAAGTGGCTCAAAATCTAGTGAAGAAGTTAAGCACACAATGCAGTTTATGGAGAAAGAGTAAGCATATGTATGAAGGGCAGAAGTAGCATAGAGAGGTTGGAGTAAAAGTTACTGGGGGTGGGGGGACAAAGCATGGCTTGAAAGTTTATGGTCTTACTGAAACATATTGCAGCACTTGAAATTATGAATTTCTCTCTCATGAAAACTCTCCTTTAGCTCCTGGATACCATATTTACCTGATTCTCATCCGATCTCTGTTGACCCTCTTTAAATTATCTTCTTATCTTCCTTTTTTAACTTTTATTTTAAGTTCAGGAGTACAAGTGCAGGTTTGTTACATGGTAAACTTGTGTCACAAAGGTCTGTTGTAAAGATTATTTTATCACCCAGGTATTAAGCGTAGTATCCATTAGTTATTTTTTTCTGATCCTCTTCCTCCTCCCACCCTCCAACCTTTGATAGGCCCCAGTGTGTTTTATTTCCCTCTGTGTGTCTATGTGTTCTCATTATTTAGGTCCCACTTATAAGCGATAACTTGCAGTATTTGGTTTTCTGTTCTTGTGTTAGTTTGCTAATGATAATGGCTTTCAGCTCAATTCATGTACCTGCAAAATACATGCTCTTGTTCTTTTTTATGGCTGCATAGTATTCCCTGATGTATACGTGCAATATTTTCTTTATCCAGTCTACCATTGATAGGCATTTAGGTTGATTCCTTGTCACTGCTACTGTGAATACTGCTGCCATGAACATACACATGCATTTGTATGTATAATAGAATTATCATACTGGCTCTGTCCTGGGCCTTCAGTCTCTATGCTGTCTCTGACCCTTAAACGATATTGTCTTTCAGGGTTCAATTCTTTATCTTGTGCTCTCTTCATCCAAAAGGAATTTTCTGAGAACTCTCAGCCAGCACAGTGGCTAATACTACCAATATATTACCCTCATCCTTAGCTTCTCCATTGATTTCAGATGCTTAATTGCATATGATGTATTTTATTCATTCATGCATTTATCTATTTGTATTACAAATAAATCTTAAATGCCTACTATGTACCAGAGACTCTGCTAGGTATGGAGAAATGGAGTGGTGAGCAAAAACAGATGTGGTCATTGTCACGTGACTATCCCCTAGGCATATAAATCTTAGCATATCTAAATCCAAACAAGTGCACTTTGTCTCCTAAAAGAATAATAACAGTTAACATTTCTGGATTGTTTATTGAGAACCATGGTTCTGAGAACTTCATATGCATTAACCTATTTAACCTCAATAGCAAAGTTATGATACAGGTACTAGTTCATCTCCCTTTTATAAATGTGGAAACTGAGACAAAGGAGCATTAAATATCTTACCAAGGTCACACAGAAAATAATTGGCACAGGTGGGATATAAATAAAGATGATCTCTTTCCAAAGAGACACATGGTGCTATGAGATCACAGATGAAATACAGCACCGGCTTGTCGTGGCTGCGGCCACTGTGACTCTTTACAGCATCCTCCTTGATGTCTGTGAGTGGTGCAGTCCCCTCGTCACGCAGCCAGGCAAAAAACCTGTGTCTACATACATTTTTTCCATCCATCGTTCAGCCAGGGTCTGCAGGTCAGGCCCGGCAATAATTTATCTAAAACGTCACAGTTGATCATACCACTCCTTTGTTTCAAAGTCTTTTTAATATCTCCTTTTTTTTTTTTTTTTTTTTTTTTTTTTGCAGAACTTCAGGAAATAGACAGAGCCATTCATAGTTTGTTCTCTGACTTCCATTTCAGCAGCATCTTCTCAGCTTCACCTTCATAGGTCATTCATTGGGCACTCTAAAATGACTGCAAGTATGCACACATGTCACGCTTTTTCTAATCTTTAAACTTTTGCTTATGCTTTCCTCTCTGCTTGAAACTCCTTTCTCCAATTCTACCTCATTCATTTCTGCTGACATTTTCGAAAGTCAGCTGAAAAATTAGTCTTCTCCAACCACCAGAAGGTTTACTGTATTTCTTCTGTGGTCTCACAGCACCACGTATATTCCTCAACCTTGCACTTACCACTGCATCTCATAATTATTTTTTAATTTGTCCTAACTAGTGATATGGTTTGGCTGTGTCCCCACCCAAATCTCATCTTGAATTGTAGTTCCCATAATTCCCATGTGTCATAAGAGAGACCCAGTAGGAGGTAATTGAATCATGGGAGCAGTTACCATTATGCTGTTCTCATGATAGTGAGTGAGTTCTCATGAGAACTGATGGTTTTATAAGGGGCTTTTCCCGCTTTGCTCAGCACTTCTCCTTCCCGCTGCCAAGGACGTATTTACTTCCCCTTCTGCATGATTGTTAAGTTTCCTGAGGCCTCCCCAGCCCTGCATAACTGTGAGTCAAATAAACCTCTTTGCTTTATTAAATTACCCAGTATCGGACAGTTCTTTATAGCAGCATGAGGATGGACTGATACAACTAGAAACACATAAAAATCAAAGACCTCTCATTTTCCATCATCAACATCCCTACCTTATTATATTTATCACACTGCAATTTTATTTATTTATTTTTATTTAATTAATTTTTTTGAGACACAGTCTCACTGCATCACCCAGGATGAAGTGCAGTGGCATGGTCTCTGCTCACTGCAACCTCCACCTCCTGGGTTCAAGTGATTCTCCTGCCTCAGCCTCCCAAGCAGCTGGGATTACAGATGCACACCACCACACATGGCTGATTTTCTGTATTTTTAGTAGAGATGGGTTTTCGCCATGTTGGCCAGGCTAGTCTTGAACTACTACCCTCAAGTGATCCACCCACTTCGTCCTCCCAAAGTGCTGGGATTACAGGCGTGAGCCACTGTGCCTGGCCCCACACTGCAATTTTAAATCTGTCTGTATGATTATTTGACTGATGTCCATCTTTCTATTGCAATGAAAGGGCTATCTATGATGGAAAGAATGATATCTATCGTTTGCTCCACATTGTGTTTGTTGTGCCTAATAAAATGTCTTGAATAGAGTAAATGAAGACATAACAAAAGCTTCACTTGAATTCCAACTGTTTGCAGGTAGAGAGTTAAATACCAAGAACCCAGAAGAAGCAAAGGTCATGGTCCCTGCCTTGTGAGAATGTCATGCTGCAGACATGAAGTTAGCAGTACGTGAAACTGAGCCAACGTCTAAGTGGTAAATGATAACATGTCCAATGCTCACATATTCCTCATTATAAGAGGAAAAGTGAATGCAAAGTCAAGGCGATATTTGTGTGTTGTTAGAGAAGTGATATCAAAGGATCCATGTCATCACATGGCACTCATTAGCACATCCTGAACTCTTAAACCTAGAGGATAATAAAATATTTTAAAAGTTAAACAACATGACATAGCCACTGAATTCTACAGCTTATTATACCAAGCAAATAAGGAAAAAAAAATCAATTTGTCTTTTTTTGCTCTTTCTCCCCATATTCTCTGGTAGCCATTGTGGGTACAAGAAGTCAGGTCCCCAAGACTGGCCTAGATCAAATGACCTTCCAGAGAAGGCATAAATTTGGTACCCAAATTTGTTCAGCATTTCAACAATTTTTCTACCTTCAACATATTTTCCATGTATATTTTATTCTCAGATGGTTAGTGTAGCTTCTAAGATCCTGATAATAAATATTCCAAAAAGAGATTATAAGTTTTCTCCGGCCACATTACTCAGATTTCTATGGAGTAGTCTTCTGGACTAAGTCAGCCAGACTTCTATGGCTGACTCCAGAAGATCCTGTTCTTCAGAAACAGCAGTCCAGGCAGACTAAGCTCATTGCCTGGGGTTGCAAAGGTAGTTCTTAGCAGAGTTGTGATTCAAAGGATATGAGGATTGAAGATATTATGTGGAAAAAGCCCAGCACACAGTAGGAACTAGGTAGACACTCTATATACCCTAATTAATCCTGACTGCAGATAAAAGGCTGAACAATACAACACTTCGTGGTCTCTTTCTGCGCTTTAAAATGTTATCTTTTCACAAGTAACAAAGGACATCATGAGGACCGTGGTTTATCTCTCTAAATACAGCCCATTATGAAGTATGAGCCATCTATGTGTTGGAACTCTTTTCCTAAATTTTACTAGAATCATTTACCATGACATAATGAGTCTCTGCATAATTTTTACATTCCCTGTGATTCACTTAGCCTCAGTCTTTCTCTGTCCTTTTTTTGACTCTTGTGCTCTCAATCTCTGCAGCTTTTTATTATGAATGCTTATTAATAGACACTACATATCTATATGACTGCCAAACTATGACCCAGAATATTAGAACTTGTTCTTATCTTGTGCATTGTAAATAATAGATAAAATTTTAAACATTGTACTGAGTTTGATGTTTACATTCCATATTTAAGAAGGGAAATTGTGCAGATTTGTAAAAATGCTTTTTTCCATTCATGATACCTAACAATAATCATTAATGATTTTGACTGCTCATTGTCATTTTTTATTGTATCCTATCATTTTCTAAGTTTAGACATTATGAGTTAGGATTTACTTCACCCTTATGGTTTAGTGCAGGGATTGGCACACTGAGGTCCATGAGCCAAATCTGAACTGTCACCTGTCTTATTAAATATATTGAATCACAGACGTCATCATTTACATATTTGCCATGACTGCTTCTGTACTATGTTGGCAGAGTTGAGCAATTGTGATAGAGAATTTATGGCTCACAAAACCAAACATATTTGCTATCTGGACCTTTATAGAAAAAGTTCTTGACCCCTAGTTTAATCCATACTACTTCTTATATCATTCTATAGAAAACAATATTGTGTGAAATGGGAGAAATGAAACGTTTTTCATCACTACTAAGCAATAGTCTTACCCCTTCCAGTAGCCACAGCCCCAAATTAATTAATTCCCTTGTGGCAATCTCCCGAGCCTCCGTTTCCCAGAAAATTTTACTGAGGAAGTTGCTCAACGCCTACATGAAAAATCCTGCTGCTGGACATGCCTCCGTGGGCTGGTTGTCTCGAATTTTGTCACCACATTTATGAAGTCATAACGTTTTCCTAAAACAAAAACCAAGGTTTCTTGAACTCCATGGAATTATAGAAAACGGGACTTCACTATTAGTCTATCCTTTGCTATTTTTGCTAGTCCTAGCCTACTTTGAAATGTTGTACATATTTCAACAAAAAGATTCAGAAAGCAGTTGCAGATGAATTTAATGAACCCACGAGAGGACATTTCAAAACTGTATTGCATGTGATAAATAAAGCCCAATACTGAATTTGCAAAAGAATTCTCACATTTCCAGATTAATCAGAAGCCTTTTGGAAAATGTAAAGAATGACTGCAGAATATTTGTTTTAATAGAAGTTAAAGGTTATAAGCATTTTGACATGTCCTATCTATAATAAACCTGTATTTGCTTAAATTTACATTTCCTATTACCTTGGGCACTGCTTCTTGCTTCAACTCCAGAAAAATATTTCCTTTATGCTGAGTCATAGAAGGGTATAAATCTACAATACATTCCTCTTATAAAATAGTCATGGAATTTAAGAATTATGTGTTGCTCTCAGTGCAGGTGTATAATTCATGGTAATGTTACATATAAAGGATAATACACCTTAAAGTCGCAAATCCTAACTGGGATAATTATACCCAAAGCTTATCTAAATTTCCTTCTGCTGCCTTAAATTGATAGGTTAGTCTATCTAGTTACATGAAAATGTAGAATTCCCGAAGGATAAGCCTTTAAAATAACAGCCACGTTCATGTATTATTTTTTTTGTCTGGTCAAAAGAGACAGAATCTCAGTAGTCAGTCAGTATTGCTATCTTTAATTTGTTACCTCCATTTGGGTGATAAGGAAGGATCCAGCACAGCAGAATGTTTCTAAGTTTAAAATACACTACATACTTGATGTGAACATATACAGCTGGCCTGCACTGTTCACAAAACACGACTTCCTGTCTTTATAAAATAACAAACCAGACTGGTCTTTGGCACATCTACCATGTTACCTTTTACAACAGTGAGCATATCTATGTGGACCTTCAATGTATCAATAACTATTGATTTCCTCTTGTACCATGTGGAATTTGGGAACATAAAATGCCTAAATCTAACAACTTCAAAGTTGTAACTTCTTTATGATTTGATTTTAAACCCTTCTGAAACTTACTTTGGTGTTTGGTATGAGGTAAAAATGCACATTAATTTTGTTTTAATATCTGCCGATATGGCAGCATCATTTTCTTCTTTAAAGAAATCACATATTTGTTACTTTTTAGTGATGCACTAGTCTTTATAAGTTGAATATTTTTATGATTTTTTGATGTATGATGGATATCAAATACGTAAAAGGCACACATAGCATATATATGGTTTAAAAATAGCCTAAATGTATAGACATCTATGTATTCACTACGCATCTTAAAAAATAGAAGATTAGTAGTACATTTGAAACGCTGTGCCTCCTTTCTCAATTTTATCCTCTTTCTACAAATCCAGAAGTAACCAGTGGTCTGAGTTTGTGCTAAGCATCTCTTCGTAAACTTTATAGTTTGAGTGCATGTGTACTACCTACTCCAAAATGGTAGATACTGATTGGTTTTACCTGTTTTGAAATTTACTTAATGGAGCAGAATTGCATACATTCTTCTGGACTTAATTTTTTCGTTAGACTTTTTTTATAATTCTTGATGTACATATGTGCATTTTCACATCTGTATATTTCGGTACATCAATGTACTATTTATTTATCTAATTTGGGCTAAATATGGTTAACTTGCTGGTATTGCTTATTGTCTTTCTGACACAAGTAAATTTAAGCACCATAAGGCAGTTTTTTTCTCATTGTTCTGTTTTGTTCACCACTGTATCTATAAGAGAAACAGCTCACTGTTAAGATTCAATGAATATTAAATATCAAATATGAATGAAATTCTTCCTGATGTAAATATTTTCATATTCCATAAATATAGCTATGTATTTCATGGAAGATGTCAGTAAATATCTTTATTTTTATAAGATGCTCAGCATCATTAACCATTCAAAAGTACAAATTAAAAACCCTAATCAGACACCATTTCACATCCATAAATTGTAAAAAAAAAAAAAAAAGTAAAAACAAAATAGATTAATCCGTATGTGATGCAAAGGAAGCTCACATTCTGCTTGTAGGGATTTAGGTTATTACAAAAACTTCAGAAAGCATGTTGACATAATCTGGCAAACAATAGAAAGGAGACAATCATAATCTATAACTCCACAATTACACTTCTAGGTATAAGAAAACTAAGATTGTTTTTAATGGAAAAACAAAACAAACATCAAAAAACAAACAAAATACACTGTGAAAACAACACAGCACAGATTTTATTCATTTGTTAATTCAGCAAATATTTATTGATTGACCAGTGCATATGTGCTAAGCGCTTCAAATGTGTTAACTCGTTTATTCCTCACAATACCACTATGAAGTGGATCCTACTGTTATCCTTATTTTGCAGGTAGGGAAATTGATGCACATAGAAGTGAAAAAGCTTGCCCAAAGTCAAAGCTATTATGGGCAAGAGCCATAATTCCAATCCAGGAAATCTAACTTCAGAGTCCAAATTCTGAAAGGTAACTTTCTGAGAGTGACAATTCACAAAAGAATTTGTGAGAGGATCTCAAATAGAGTCAAAATTACCTAAATTCTAATTTAAATCTTGAGTAAGCCATGTCCAGAAAATTTTTCCACTATTGAAATATACTGCTTAATCTCACAATAATATAAAAAGTTTTTTTTTCAATGGCTAAGACCATCTGATTATATTTTGTTCAGGCACAACCTAAACTGAAGTTCTCCTGAGAAGTGGGGTAATGGGCTGAATTGTCTCTAGAAGCCTATTCCAGCCTAAAGATCTTGTGATTGATGTTTTATATCAAGCAGAATTTTTATTCCATCAAAAATTAATAAAGTGTATCTATTAATATTCTGTAATATCCCTCAGGCTATCTCAGTTAAAAAAAATCATGAAATAAACTGTGACTTCTAGCAGAGCCCTCAGCAGTTTAGGTTTAGCAGCTCAAAAATAAACGGGTCTCTGGACACATCAAAAGAACAATTTCCCTAAGAGAGAGAAAAAAAAAAAAAACCTTTAATTGTTTGACACTACTCATCCTTGCCTGGTTAGATGTGAATATGTAATAATGATGGACATATTGTACTGTTATTATTAATTACCTCTATATACATTTACATGGAAATTTTCAAGGTAATTTCAACTACATTAATTCCTTTGATCCTCACAAAAGCTTTACTGGCTTTTCAGGGCAGATATTTTATATTTTTCCCTGTTTCTCAGATCAGTACGTTAAAGTTCCTTCATCTAATATCATTTACAACAGAAAGAGTCTTATTATGATTTAGTATTTATGAAATCACAAACAGAGTTTTGGGAGGTTTCCTAGACAAATGAGTAGAAAAAAAGTCTCAGCATCTAAAATAAGGAACTAAAATATAAATCAATCACTCATCGTCACCATGTAATGATGAGTGATTGGCACTGAGGAGGTATACTTGGCAACTGGTGTTATTTTAATTATCCGTGTCCTACAGAGCCCAGAGTCTTCATCCAGATGGGAGAGAAATTGATGGCCAGGAAAGATTCAATTAAACATTGTGCTTGGAGGAGGGATTTGGCCTTTTGTGGTAGGAAAACAGAGGCAGGCACAGACAGTAAATGTCTTTGTAGAGGAACTGCTTGAAAGAAAGCAAGACAAAGGGAGATGTAACAGCTAGAGATGCAGTATACTAAGGATGCACCAGCAAATAATATAGAGTCCATGCTATGGGGGGCTTATATTCTAGTGGGAAACGGAGAGGTAAATATAAATAAATAAGTAAAACATATTATATATTTTAAGTGATCCAGCTAAAAGTAGAGGATAAGGTGAATATAGCAAGTGCCAGGGTAAGGGTGGGGAATTGTTATTTTTCTGTATGGTTGTCACCATTATGGTGTAAACAAGCAGAGACCTGAAGTAAGGGAAGAGTTTTCCAGACAGAGGAAAGAGTATACAAAGCCCCTAAGGATGGAGTATTCTTAGAGTTTTAGAAGAACATCGACCAGGTTTATGTGACGAGGCAGAGTGATCAAAGGGAAGTGAGTGGGAGATGACTTCAGGGAACTAGAGGAGAGGAAGGGCATTGTAGATCCTGCAGGATTTTGTCCATTACAGGAAGGATTGCGGCTTTTAATATTAGTAAAGTGTGGAGTCATTAGAGAATATTGAGCAGAAAAGTAACATGATCTTACCTAACCATTTAAATGATCATTCTGTCTGCTGTGTTGAGAAGAGACAATAGAGAACAAAGGTGAAAGCAGTTGGGAAACTGATGAGGTGAGAGATGATTATGGTTAAGATAAGGTTACTTCAGTAGAAATAACGACAAGAGGTTAAATAATGAATGCATTCAGAAGGAAGTGCTGTCACGTTTTGCTTCTAATTTGGATGTG
Organism: Pongo abelii; assembly: GCF_028885655.2. NCBI lineage: Eukaryota > Metazoa > Chordata > Mammalia > Primates > Hominidae > Pongo > Pongo abelii. The sequence continues at coordinate 149,214,275 of NC_072008.2, forward strand.
GGATGAAAAAGACAATGGAGTAAAACATAACTCCAGTGATTTTGGCCAAAGCAACTGGAAGAATGGAGTTACCACCAAGATGGGAAATATCATGGAAGGCCAAGTGTATGTGAGGTGGAATAGAACAGGAATTCAGTTTCATACAAGTTAAGTTTGAGGTACTTATGATGTGTTTGTTTCCGTTTATTTTTGCACAACTAATGACCCCATAAATTAGTGGCTTAAAACAGTAATAGCATTTATTTTGGTTAAATGTCTGCTATTTTTAGGGTTTATTTGGCTTAGCCCATGTCTGTTCCGCTATGTTAACCAGGGTGGCTCAAAGATGGGGAACTGGAATGATCAGAAACATCACTGACTCACCTGTCTGGTAGGTTATACTAGCTGTTTATACTAGTTTATACTCACCTGTCTGGTAGTTTATACTAGCTGTTCAGAAAGACCTTGCCTGTAATGGCCAGAGCACTTTCAAGTGACCTGTTCATGTAGCCTGGGCTTAGTCACACATGGTGGCTGGGTACAAAGGGCAAATCAAACAGAGAGATAGAGAAAGAAAAATCACAGGCTTTTTTTTTTATGACCTAGCCTTGGAAGTTACTCACTGTGAATTAGGCCACATTCTTTTGTGGAAGAAATCACAAATACCTATTCAGTGTCAACTAAAGAAGAAATAGATACCACCTCTGAATGGGGGTGTGGCGAGGTTCTAGCAGACTGTGTGATATTGGACATATTACTGTTAGTTACAATTGTTTTGTAAAATATAATTCATCACAATATTCAAATAGAGATTATGAATAGGCAGTTAATTGAATGTGTGTCTGAAGTTCAGGGTAGCAGTATTTCCAGAGATATAAAATACAAATTATTCAACCAAAATAGATTTAAATAAGTAAGATTAAATAAGATTATCTAGAGAATTAGTATGGATAGAAAAGAAAATCAGTCTAACGACTGAGTCTTGGATCATTACAACATATAGAGATATGGAAAATGAAGGAAAAACAGCAATGATCGAGCCAAAACAATGAGGAAGAGGGAAAAATAAACAAGAAAGTGTGATATTTTGAAGGCCAAACAAAGAAAGTATTAAGAGCAGGAGTTGTCAGCTGTATAAAACAGTAACCAGTTGAGTAAGATCAGCTAAAATAGTGACGATTGGGTATTGGAAATGTAGAAATTATTGCTCACCTTGATAAGAGCTAGTTTAGGGGAGTGGTATGGGTTAACATCCGAATGAAGTGGTTCGACAGAGAATGGTAGTTGATAAGTTGGAAATTGAGAATAGGGACATATTTTTGTAGACAAGTTTTGGTGTTTTCCTTTGTTTTTGGATTGTATATTGTTTTCATTTAGATGTTACTTATTGTATTGCTTTTCCTTTTGCAATTATAATGGATAACCACGTTTGGTGATTTAAACAACAACAGTTTGTTCTCTTACAGTCCTAGAGGTCATGAGTTGGAAATAATTCTCACAGGACTGAATGAAGATATTAGGCAGGGCAAGTTCTTTCTGAGGGCACCGTGGGAGAATCTGTTTCTTGTCAATTCCAGTATATGGAAGCTGCCAGCATTCCTTGGCTTGTGGCTCCATTACTCCAATTTTTACTTTCCTCACCATGTTGCCTTCTCTGACTTTCCAGTGTTCTAATAAAGATGTTTGTGTTTAAACCTGGCTCACCACCTGGATAATATAGGATAATCTCCCCATAGCAAAATCCTTAACTTAATCACATCTGTAAAGTAACTGTTGCCATACAAGGTAACATTTACAGGTTCTACGGATTAGGAGGTGAACATTGTTTTTTTGGGAGGGACATTATTCAGCTAACCATATCCATCCATTCTAAAATAGATTTCTAAATGCAGAATAAAAATGACCTTTCTTCCTTGAAAATTGTTTTTCTTTTTGTAACATAAGATTTTCAAATATCTACCCTTTTCTCTTTTTACTGTTCTCATGGTAGGAATATAAATCACTTCTACCGTCTTCATTTTTTTCTGTATTATGAGAGCAGAATAAAGGTCACTATTACAATGCTGTTTAAAAGAGAACATGTAGTGGTGTGTGTGCATTTATGACATTTTTGCTTCTATGAAGTCTTAAATACAAGACTATACATGTCTATAAAGATAGAGGAGGGCATTCGGTGTGTGCCAGACGCAGAGGCAGCAGCAACACATGTTCTTTTGGACTCAAACATGAACGCTCTGCAGGTGACAGCAGGTGTTAATATGGGGAAAACTGCTTTCCAGAGATGTGCTTCAGGTGGATGTCAATAGCTATGATAGTACAGTGTAATACAGACGTCTTTAGAATCCTTTTGCAGTTTGAAGCCATCTCAATTTATGAGAGGTCAATGAGAATTGTGGCATGATTTGAAAAACTGTATTGAATTCTACCTCCTGTAAAGTCAATGAAAATTAAATGGTAAAGTAAGGAGGAGTGCCTCATGTTATGATAAGTTGAGGAAGTTTTGCACTCAGTAATATGGCAAGCCATTTTTAGTCCAAATTTGAAGCGTGAATGGAGAAGAGTAAACCCAACCTAAATATAACATAATTTGCTATGCTATCCTGTGATACATATTTAGCATGTACCAGACAATATTCTAAGCATTTTACACATGTCAACAAATTTAATCCTCACAACAACCTTATGAGATGGAGACTATTATTATATGCACTTTGCATATGAGAAGGTTGCTATAGAGTGGAGAAATAACTTGTCTAAAGTCACACAGCAAATGACAAGTGATGCTACAGATAAAACCAAAGCATTCTTAATTTAGAGTCTATTCTTGTATCCACTATACTATACAATTCCCTTGTTTGGTAGTAAATCTGTTTGCTTGCTTTTGGGTATTTTTTTCTGATTGATTTGTCCAAATTTCAATGAACAAAAGGGAATGATCCATTATATGAGTTGGTATCTGCATTAGATACAAAATTGAAACCACTTTTGACCATGGATGTAAACAAACTTGCATGATATCACATAAAGACAACTATTGATTAATAATTAAAATACTTTAATTATTGATTAATCATTAAAATTATAAATGCACATATTCAGGATTTAGATATTCACATGGATATGTGCATTTATAATTTTCTATTCCCATACACATCCTCTCATTTTACCTTCAGAACCATCTTTGAAGAAAACAGGACTTTCATTTTAAAAATCAGTAACTGAAGCTCGGAGAAATAAGAAATTTGTTCAATGTCGCATGAAAGATGAAACTACCTCTGCAAACTGAACAGACAGTGGTTATGAATCTCATTGTATCAATGAAAGTTCTTTTGAACTACTTCTTAAGCAGTCTTATTTTTCTTTTTGGCATGATAGTGGCAGCTACACCCCGAAACTGGGGTGCGTGTGTGTGTGTGTGTGTGTGTGTGTTGAGGGGAGATGACTGACTAGATGACTATAAATTTCCACACTTGAAGTTCTATGATTTTCTGCTCCCTGGGAATGTGACCTGATTGAAAACATGAATAGATAATATGAGCTATATTTTTCCAGAAACCAAATTAACCTTGGAATTTACTATGGGAAAAATATTAATAACAAAGTATCAGTCTGAAGAGTCGTCAAAAATAGGACAACAAAATACAGCACAGTCTATAAAGTTTGAGGATGTATGTCAATCAGGGCAATAAATATTAGGCAGTGAATAAGTCTAAAACCTGTGTCTTAACGTAACAAATATATATCTCCCCCTCAGTACAAATCCAAAGCTGTTCCTAGTGGGCACCACTTCTCCATGTCAGAGTTCTCCACTTCCAATCACAAGGACAGAGGTAAGTGCTGGAGAGCACAGCGTAGAAGATCCTGCAGAGAACTGTAGAAGTTAACAATGATCCAGTCTATCATTGTTGGACATTGGGGTTGGTTCCAAGTCTTTGCTATTGTGAATAATGCCGCAATAAACATACGTGTGCATGTGTCTTTATAGCAGCATGATTTATAGTCTTTTGGGTATATACCCATATAGACTGGATTAAGAAAATGTGGCACATATACACCATGGAATACTATGCAGCCATAAAAAATGATGAGTTCATGTCCTTTGTGGGGACATGGATGAAATTGGAAATCATCATTCTCAGTAAACTATCGCAAGAACAAAAAACCAAATACCGCATATTCTCACTGATAGGTGGGAATTGAACAATGAGAACACATGGACACAGGAAGGGGAACATCACACTTAGGGGACTGTTGTGGGGTGGGGGGAGGGGGGAGGGATAGCATTGGGAGATATACCTAATGCTAGATGACGAGTTGGTGGGTGCAGCGCACCAGCATGGCACATGTATACATATGTAACTTACCTGCACATTGCGCACATGTACCATAAAACCTAAAGTATAATACTAATAATAATAAAAAAAAACAATGAAAGTGGTGTACAGTACTGCCATACATACACGTTGCATTGCCCAAAACTCAGTAACACAGTAACTTCTAGATTTAAGAAATGAAGAGAAGGGAGTTTTGGATAATGTTGTCTTCCTATATTCTCAGGAATAAAAGAAAAACTTGATGAACATACAGTATTCATACTGCCACAGGAGCGGCACATCAAGAATTCTACCAACCTCAAAGCTATCACCACACAGCTCTTCCCACACGATGGCAAATTCTCATTTTCAGAGTCAGACACGGTTGAACAATGGAAGCATGTGCTTATTGTGATGTGCATAAGTGAAATGACCTCAGCTTCCTCTATCATCTCTTTGGCTTGATGGAAATAATTCAGCTGTATGGCATTTATCACATTTATTGAAATCTTAAAGTCATCATGATTGTTTTAGAACTCTTCAGTTATCGTCATCAGTAGCAGCATTTACATAACATGTTACAATCCACAAAGAAATTTGCAGACCTGCTGTCATTTGAGTTTCACAATAATCTTCTGAATCACTTGGGCAGGAAGCATTTTCCCATATTATAGAACAAGAAACTGAAGTTCTGAAACGTTAAGACATTTCCCTTTATTTAAACCAGCTAGAAGATAGCCAAGCTGAAACCAGAACACAAGTCTCAGACACATGATATCTACTACAGTGCCATTCCTATTATGCTGATTTGCCTCACACACAACGTCTGTAGCAAGATTCCTACATTAGGTCCGGCCAAGAAGGACCTCTGGAGTTAGGTACTGAAACAGATTTTTAAAATTCTTTTCTTTTTTTAAGTATGGGATTTAGTCACAATCAAAAAGTCTTTCAGTCAATAAGTATTTAGCGAGTCACCACAACAGGGAATTAACACTGTTACGCAATGCCTTCAGACAGACTTTAGACTTTGTTAAGTGTTTAAAAATTGACTTTCACTGAGTGAAAATCCTTTGTCTTATATTTGAGCAGAATATTGATGTGAGTGAACAACTTTTTGGATAATTTAAATATAGCAGGATTTTATATCATTGGTAAGTCAGGCCAGTTTTTCTATTGGCTGTCAATCTTGAGACAGTGTGACATTAGATATAAAATCAGTTAGTGTGTTGGGAGAAATATCTTCTACTGTCCACACAAAAAATTTCTACCATCATACTAGGCTTAGATATAAAATAATGATTCAGGTCTGTATATTGTGAACAAATAGGTGAAAAACAGCTAGAGGTTTCTGAGCTGCCATGTGTTGGCAAACCATTGGAATGGCAGATCTTACTATACACAAGACTTGAAGGCAAAATGTATTTGCCAACTCCCTGCCTCCATATTCAGGACTTGGATATGAGATTATACTCCATGAGCTAAACTATAAAACTCTAAAATATCCTATGATAGGACAGATAGGCAGTCTATAGAGACACCTTAAAGAAACAAAATGGGTAATGAATGCAGGCTTCTCAGCTTTCACTGTCCATCAGAAGGAAAGTGTATCAGCCATAAAATCAAATAATTATAGCTACATTAATTGAACACCTGCTATGTGCCAGGCATATATGCTAATGCATATGTTCCATGCATAGGTTTAATTAAGTCTATTTGTGAGACAACTAGAGATTAAGTTATTCTTTTATCAGCCCCATTTTACAGATAAGGCAACCAAGCAACTAAATGAGTTTCCAAAGGTCACACAGCTAGTAAATTACGAACTTCAAATCAGGATTCAGAAGCATACGGATCTGCTTTCAGAACTTGAACAGGAGCTCAAGTGATTTCCTCATCAGGATCACGTACATAAGGCTTAAAGTTGTAAGTGGGTCAGTCCTGCTGCTATATGCACTGAATCTGAATTTTAAGGATGAAATGTAATCATCTGTACTTGGAAAAATCTTCAAATATTCATACTCTGCCGTGAGAAGGAAGAACCACTGCATTAACATATACCATGTAAAACAAGGAGAGTAACTGTGGTTGAAAGAATACTAACTTGGTCTCCAAAATTCCAGTTTTTTGGTGCAGGCACTCTGCATGATCACCACCCTTTGTGTGTGTGGGGGGCCTGTGGATATGAGGGGATAATCACATAACTTGATTAAGTTATATGGCAAAGTTGATGGGCTAGTCATTCCTATAATGGCTACCTTATATAAGACTCTGTCTTAGCAGATTGGAGGAGAGGAACTTCTGCTGGCCTTGAAAATGTAGGCTGCCATGTGAGAGGGCCTATAAGCTAGTCACATGGTAAGGGACTATGTGAAGTTTCTAGGAGCTAAGAACAGCCCACTGCTCAGAATCATCAGTAAGAAAAGGGGAGCTCACTCTTACAACTTCAAGAAACTGAATTTGCCACAATCACATGACCTTTGAACAGGACCCCAAGTTTTAGAAATGAACACAGCCTAGGTGAGAGCCTGATCAGAAGTACTATTTCAGACATGCTTAGACTCTTAGCTCATGGAAACTATGAAATCATAAGTGTGTGTTTTGAGGTATTAAGTTTGTATAATGTGTTGTGCAGCAATAGATAACTAATACGGTTATCAAAGAATAATTCTCAGTACCCATTTAATCCTAGTCCAGAAGACAGGCTGCCCTGGTCCAGGAAGGCTACCAATGTTAGATGTATTGATGTTGTAGTGGCAGGCTCATATCTGATGTAGCTATTTAGCTTCTTCCCTCATTCTGATGCCATACTCAGCAAGGAACCTTGTGAATTTGATTTCACTTCTCCCACAGGTGCTCCTTAAATATGTGTTAACTAAAAGAAAGAAGAGCTTTAGTCCCTTGAGTCTGTCATATACTATGATAAAGAAATCAATTGGCATTCTGGTTTAGACCACATTCTCTGTGACTTTGATTAGTGTGAGTCTGCCCATGATAGATCAATGAGTTTTGGTGCTAGGAAAGCAGTTTCTGAAGCAGTTTGCCTTGTAAAAAGGCCTGTGCATCACTGCTCCTTCATTGAATAAAGATGTGTCAAGTGCTTACTACGTGGCAAACGCTATTGGCTCACATTATGGATACTTTCATTGAAACCTCATCATTAACAAGCTATTCATTTGACAAAGTCAGTGAATCAACTAAACGTAAAAGAAATACCAAGTGGGGTGGTATATGGAGGCAGAGAGATGAACAAAACAATGCCTTGTATAGAAATCAATGTAATGTATTACTCAAAATATAAAGCATCTGTCTTGTTCTTTTTATGACAAAAATGTTTGCAGCCTGGCATTAACAAGTTTGACATTCACTCTCTTTTAGCTGGTATTTCCTTGATGGTAAAATCATATCAGTGAACATTCTGCACCAGAATTCTGACTCCATTTGTTTTAATAGTGTGTGTAATAGAGGAAATCTGGTGCCATTGTCCTCTATTTGTCCTCTACTGCAATCTTACCTGGCAAGCTGCAGGAATCAGTACAATAGTTAATTTCTAGATAAGCATATCTTCAGAAGCCATACAAAAATCAGGTGCAGGTTTGGACTGCAAGATTGAATTTTCTAAACATAATAGCTTAGTTGTAGCAGGGAGAGAGCAGATATTTCTCCTCTGATGCATTTCTATCCACTGATAGTGGATATGGGCAGTTAAAGGGATGGAGCCTATTATTACTATCCTTCTTTCTGCAAGCACAGTTTTACACAGATTCATGTCTTTGCCTGCCTATCTCCTGGGCTCAGTTACCAGGGTATTTATGAAATGTCCCCAAAGGAAAAGAAAGGTCATTGAGTAAGACTGAACTGAGGCTGCATTTTCTCAAGTACTACTTGACATCAAGTACAAATATGAAATAAAGTACTGTGCTGTTTACTATGAAAATGCAGTTGCTGTCGTTTGCAATTTTTAATTCAAATATTTAGGCAACACTTGACCTGGATCAATTCCCTGGTTACATGATGAATAGACTGTGGTGAACTAAAGTTAACACAGTTTCTGTCCTAATGACAGCAAGAGCCTAGTTGAAGAGACTGATACGTAACAAATCAATTACCTAAAAACAGATGATATATTCTTGGACAAGGATATAATAACAAGAATAGAAAAATAGTAATCCCTTTACACTGTGTGTTGCTTTTCAGGTTTATCTTAATATCTCTGAGACAAGTGTTATTAACCTCCATATTACCCATGAAGAAACTGAGATAAGGTTTGGAAAGATTAACTGACATGTTGAATATGACTTGCAATTCAAACCAGATCTATAAATTTCAAATTCAAAGCAGCTTCATCAATTCTCAAAGCAGGGATTTTCTATAGAGAAAATGAATTCTCTCAAAATTGCAAATGCCCATCAATGACAGACTGGATAAAGAAAATGTGGCACATATACACCATGGAGTACTATGTAGCCGTAAAAAAGGATGAGTTCATGTCCTTTGCAGGGACATGGATGAAGCTAGAAACCATCATTCTCAGCAAACTAACACAAGAACATAAAACCAAATACCGCATGTTCTCACTCATAAGTGGGAGTTGAACAATGAGAACACGTGGACACAGGGAGGGGAACACCACACACCTGGGCCTGTCGGGGTTGGGGGTATAGGGGAGGGATAGCATTAGGAGAAATACTTAATGGAGATGATGGGTTGATGGGTGCAGCAAACCACCATGGCATGTATATACCTATGTAACAAACTTGCACGTTCTGCACATGTACCCCAGAGCTTAAAGTATAATAAAAAAAAAAAGAAAAGAAAATGAATTCTCAGGTGGATGTGATCTCATGTGAATAGATATAATGAGTGGGGGCAAATTAATGATACAAAAGAGGGCAAGGTGAAAAGCTGATAATTACAGGATCCCATGGTTGAAGTGAAGCAGAAGATAGGATGATAAGGAGAGAACCGAGGTGTAGAGCTGAGCTAGCAGCATAACTAGTGAAGCAGAAGATAGGATGACAATGAGAGAACCAAGGTGTAGAGCTGAGCTAGCAGCATAACTAGTAACAAAATGACCATAGTAAAAGCTAACATACTCCCTTGCTTTCATTGTATATCCTTATATACAACAAAAAGTCCTAATTCCTCTAGTCACATGAACAGGAGAAATGCATATGACTAAGTAGAGGTAAGGATCATGAAGTTTGGAGAGTAATGAGTGCTTCTCATCCTGCTTCTTCTGGCGAAGGGATGGAATTTACAAAACCTAAAGGTTTCACGTCTTCCCTCAATTAGTGCTATCATCTCTATACCGTGAATGATACTGTAAGGCTTACATCAATGCCCAACAGAGTCAAAGAATCAGGTCTGTGCCATATCTGCTAGCATACTTTGTGCATTCACTGTGAGAAACAGTCAAGGGGAAAGGAGTAGGGACAGGGACTCTCTGTTTTCATTTTCCATATCCTTATTTCTTCATGTGGTGGGGATGGAGGGTGAAAGCAGGATAGAGACTGTCTCAGGGTATACAGTTCATCTACTCACAATGGATTTGCGAGTGCAAAGCTTCTGTTTGCTCTCAATAGAGGAGCAAGCACATCCTACTGATGGAATCCCCATAAAACCTATCTTATGTATTGGGGTGATGGAAGGGAAAAAGAGGAATATATAATTAGTCTTTCTTTGTACTTAACCACCTATATTATTCAGGGTTCTCTAGAGGGACAGAACTAATAGGATATACATATATATATATATATATGAAAGTGAGTTTATTAAGGAGTATTGACTCACACGATTACAAGGTGAGGTCCTACAAGAGGCGGTCTGCAAGCTGAAGAGCAAAGAAGCCATTCTGAGTCCCAAAACTTCAAAAGCAGTCTTCAGTCTGTGGCCGAAGGTCTGAGAGCCCCTGGCAAATCACTGGTGTAACTCCAAGAGTCCAAAAGCTCAAGAACGTGGAGTCTAATGTTTGAGGGCAGGAAGCATCTAGCATGGGAAAAAGATGAAGTCTGGAAGACTCAGCAAGTCAAGTCCTTCCAACTTCTTCTGCCTGCTTTATTCTAGCTACACTGATGGCAGATAATTAGATGATGCCCACCTATATGGAGGGTGGGTCTGCCTCTCCCAGTCCACTATCTCAACTGTTAGTCACCTTTAGCAATGTCCTCACAGACACACTCAGGAAAAATATTTTGCATCCTTCAATCCAATCGTGTTGACACTCAATATTAACCATCCCACCACCTATGAAGACAGAAGCAGAATCCTCAGATTATTCACAGGAACTCTTGAAATTAGTAGCGTTGGAAAGAAATAGCAATAATTTGATGTCGAAGGAGCTAGAAATTTGCTGGTAGCTTCTCACACTGGACATTGCTTTGTGGATTCCCACGCTCCTTAAAGTTATGTGCAAAGCATTGGCTGCATTGGTTTTGCATCTACCCTTAAGAAAAACAGCAAAAAAAAAAAAAAAGCTCGGAAAAATTAAATATAAGAAGAAAGGTAAAATATTACAGTTTCGTTTATAATGACTGTGCAACCTATGTCACAGGCAAGAGAGGTAAGGAATAGTGGGAAGGTTTTAATAGAGAAAAGATGATAGCATACTCAAATTGAGACAATCATTCCAAAGGGCCACTTTACCAAAGAGTAGGCATATGGAAACATTGAGGGAGGATGCATTAGTGAAGAAAGGGAGCAATTTCCAAAGCTGGAAAATAGAAAGTCTCATATTATTATCTCGGAGGGGCAAAGTGACCTTTGGTTTTGAATACGGCTAATTCAAGATGATGTTCAGTAAGGGGATGTCCAGGGAAATTAATAACCCTACCTAACTCTTCTCCTTCAACTCTCTTACTCCTCAGGCCCCAACAGCTTAACCCATCAGAGAGACTGGTAGAGAAACACTGCATTTAATAATGCTCTATTTCTTCCTGTAAGGCCTTAAGGGCAGCAGCTATGCAATGTTACAGATCTTCGACACCAAGAACTAAGTCTTAGGTATCATGAAAACATAATTATCATTATATAGCAAAATATTTAAACGTTTCTGCTACTTACTAGTTCTGTGACCTTGGGTAAATTCCTTAACCTCTTTGAAATTGAGTTTCTTCACTAATAATAATAATATTAATAATAATATTTTTATGAAATTGTAAAGGTTAAACAAAAATGATCACAAAGCTTAGCATGTAGTAAATATTTTGTAACTAGTAACCCTTATTATAAAAGAACAAATGAATTAATGAAAAATCAGAAAAATACCTTTTTATAAGGTCTTCCTAGCAGTAAGATTTTTGAATATTTTTTACAAATAGTATTTCTTGGCCTAAGGGACCTCTTAGGAATAAACTATTTTGCCCATTAAAACATGGATTTTGGGCCAGGCGTGGTGGCTCACGCCTGTAATCCCAGCACTTTGGGAAGCCGAGGCGGGCAGATCATGAGGTCAGGAGATTGAGACCATCCTGGCTAACACGGTGAAACTACGTCTGTACTAAAAATACAAAAAATTAGCCCGGCGTGGTGGCAGGCGCCTGTAGTCCCAGCTACTTGGGAGGCTGAGGCAGGAGAATGGCGTGAACCTGGGAGGCAGAGCTTGCAGCGAGCCGAGATAGCACCACTGCAGTCCAGCTTGGGCAAAAGAGCGAGACTCCGTCTCAAAAAAAACAACAACAACAACAACAACAACAACAAAAAACATGGATTTTGTCTTAAATAAGACTAATCTGTTAGTATAGCTTGCTATTTTGAGACTATTAAAGTGCACAGGCAAAAAAAGATGGAAGGTTTCACAGATTATTGAGGCTTGGGATACATTATTTTAAAAATTTCTACAACCCAACAGTTTCCTTTTGCACTTCTGAGTTTTTAACAAATTGGATTCATTGTTCAAAAAGACACCACTGACAGTCATTGAGAATGCCAAGGGCCACCAATAACCTGGGATCTTCATATTAGCTTGCAAAGTGTCTCCAAATGTTTCTTTCTTAACAAATCTAATGATTAAAGTAAAGTTTAGGTTAGATGACGGTTCAGTCCCAGGATGACCTGCAGAAATTGTCGATTAGACCCAAATCATGCTCTAGATGTGCAGCATTTGGCCCTTTAATCATTTATCTGTCTCTAATTACCACCAACTCACATCAAGGAGCAATTGCTCCTTACAGTCTAGCGTGATTGACTGAAATCAAACTCTAATTTGAATGTGATTATGCCAATGAATTTTAAACTTTCAATTGGTAATAAATCACAGTGATGCTAGTAGTGTTGTTTTTGGTATCATCTCAATTTTCAGCTCCTGACTCCCTGGGCATGATTAAGGTAGGCACTTTCAATGAGATCTATGACCTACCATATTTTTGATAATGAAAATCAGCAATCTGCTTCAACTTTTCTCCTGGCTTCTCAGCATGTCATTGGCCAGATTACCAAGGCACAGGCTGGCATAATTCAGCCCATCCTAGAATCAACGTACTCCCTCCTTACAGAAACATTTACAAAATGGTACATGCTGATCAGGGCTATATTGTTAGAAATAAAGATGCTCTGAAACTCTAAGGTCAAGTTCAAATCCTGGCTCTATCTGGAGGCACTTAGACTTTCTGTTGAAGTAAAGGACACAATTCCTTTACTTTAAAACACCTCCTCAGGACGCATAAACTTAAGACAGAAGAAAACTCCTGGTGGAAGCTCACATATTTTAATTTTATATTACACTCCACCACCTGTGTCCAACAGGAAACCAATATTTTATTATTATAGATAGTATACTATACTATAGATACTATACTATATTATAGATACCATAATATCTAGCCCAAGGCAGCCTGAGAAAAATCTTATTTGAGCCCAATTCTTGAATGGATCAAGTATGACTCACTAGGGTACAGCAACGACGACAATTTGGCCCTCTGCTTGTTTATTCTTTTAATTTAGAGAAGTGTGTGGTGATATATATTTTTTTACCCACCAATTTCCACTTTTATACCCCAATTAGGCAAAGTTGTAGCTGGTTCTACAGTTATGGCATGATACTCTTCTCCCTCCATGTTTAAAAAAGTACAGTCCATGGCTCTGACTTCTGATAGCTGTAGATACCAGGAGACATGTAGTATTATAAAAATCCAAGCCAAGATAAAGTGTCCGATTGGGAAATCTAATGCTTCCTTCAGCCACCATCTAACCCACAGTGACTGTAAACCAAGGCTTGGAATAATATTTTCTTAGCTATTGCCACACTGTTAGACTTCTTATCTTGAAAGACAAGCAGAATTTAATTGAGGTCCATAGAGCTATGCATACTTCAGGTAAAGCAGGTAAGGCTTATACTCTAACTCACATTCGTAAAATCACTACGAAACAGATATACCTGTCTTACAATTCTCCATTGCCTATGAGAAAGAAACCACTATTAGAACTTGATATTCACCTCAGAGTAAAAGACCATCAGAACTAAACCAGCCACGCCCTACACCCCTAATTAGGTTATTTAAGGAGCCTATTTTGCCCCGGGCATTCTTCATCCTCTAGCTGTTCCTCCACATAAAACTCTACATTCACAAATCTACCTTCCTCTCACATCCTTTTGCAACTACCAAGGACTCACTTTCTCCATTTTATCATTTAGATTTTGTCTCTAATGTCAGCTAAGCTACAATTTGACCTATTCATTCATGGCAATGTCATACAGAATGCTAGTTGGCTTTCTTGTATAATTTGAGAGGTTAATTATAAAAATAATTGTTGAAATACAAAAGATCTAGAACAACTAAGGAAATTGGAAAATAAACAAGTTGAAGAACTCACATAATCTACTAATTTCACAACCTACTGTAAAAACTACAGTAATGCAAATGTATTATCAGCATACAGATAGACAATTAATCTATCAAGGGAATGGACAAGAGGTTTCAGATCTAGAACTAAACATATATGGTCGATTGATTTTCAATAAAGTGGCTAAGATAACTAAATGGGAATTTTTTTCAGAAAAAGTAGCTGGAAAAATTGGATATCTGTATGCATATACAGGTAGGGGTGTGTGTGTGTGTGTGTGTGTGTGTTTAGGGAGAGAGAGAGAGAGATGGATATATGCCTATTTATGTGTGCATATGTATATACATATATACATATACCCTATGTATATATGTATATCTTAAGTATGTATATCTTAAGTCAACTACAAAATTAAATTAAAATGTATAATTGATTTAAATAGAATTAGAACTGGCTGGGCGCGGTGGCTCACGCCTGTAATCCCAGCACTTTGGGAGGCTGAGGCGAGTGGATCATGAGGTCAGGAGATCGAGACCATCCTGGCTAACATGGTGAAACCCCGTCTCTACTAAAAATACAAAAAAAAATCAGCTGGGCGTTGTGGCGGGCACCTGTAGTCCCAGCTACTCAGGAGGCTGAGGCAGGAGAATTGCTTGAACCTGGGAGGCGGAGCTTGCAGTGAGCCAAGATCGTGCCATTGCACTGGAGCCTGGGTGACAGAGCGAGACTCTGTCTCAAAAAAAAAAAAAAAAAAAAAGAATTAGAACTATAAAACTTTTAAGAAAAATATAAGAATAATCTTTGTGATCTTGATTAAGACAAATAGTCCTTAGGAAGGTCATAAAAAGTAAAAGAAAAAAAGGAAAAAAAACTTTAAAAAATGATATGTTGGGCTTCATCCAAATTAAAAAACTTTTTAATCAAAAGAAACTGGTAAAAAATTAACAGGCAAACCACAGGCTAGAAACAAGCCAAATGTTTACCACTTAGTGAATAGATAAACCAGTTTTGTATTCTATACCATGTAGCAGAATTTAGAAATGAGAAAAAAAATTACTAATATATGCAACCATATGAATGCATCTTGAAAGCAATATAACAAGTGAAAGAAGCCAGACACAGAACTCTACCCGCTGTACAACTTAATTTATGTAAAATTGTAGAAAAAAACAAACCTATAGTTACAGAAGGCAGATCAATGGTTATCAAGGCAAAAAAAATTAAAATAAAATAAAAAAATAGGAGGAGAATACTACAAAAAGTCAGAAAGAATCTTTGGAGAAAAATGGAAATATAATATATATCTTTATTGTGATGGTAATCACATAACCGTATACATTTGTCAAGACTCAGAATTGTCCACATGAATTTGGCAGATCCGTTTTATGAAAATTATATCTCAATAAAATTGATTAAAATATAATTGATAAAAAGATATATATGTATATATATACTTGATATGTATATGTATTTACATGTACCTATATATTTGATCTTCAGTAAAGATAAAATTAGCTCTGTAGCCTGTTTCGTGTGTACCAGTGGGTATACTAACTGCTAATTAATAAGCTGCACAATAAATACGAGTGGAATTAATAAAGGAAAATGCCATAAATTATAATTAAAAACCAATATAAATAAAATATAACAAAATTTTCAACTAGAAGTACATATGTATGGAAGAACATGGAAGCTTGTATGAGTGTATTTGTTAATTGATTGATTTTTCAGTATACCTGAGCCAACTACTTTGAGAATTGTTGTTGATGCCTTAAGGCCATGCTATGTACTGGACGCTCATGTTTGCAAAATGTATGATTAAAAAATCAGTTAATTCAAATTTCTATTTTACATGAAATTGACTAGGGATAAGCAACAGCAAGAGAGGGTCAATCAACAGTGGTCAGAGATTGGGATACAGAGAAAATTCAAAACCATAGAAGACTCTTGCAATAAATATGTTTAAATATCAGGGATAAATACAGAGGAACTAAGTTAAAAACCTTTAAAGAAGCTCCTACACATGTGCAGAGCATTATTTTACTTCACTTCAGTAACCTCTAACTAACGAATTATATTAACGATAATCATTAATCAAGGATCTCAGCAGTGCTTACCTGTCTCATAATGAAGGATGTCTGCTTATTCTTCATCCCCAAAGAGATCTGCAGCTCAGAAGGGCTGTGGCATATAGAAAACTGAAGTCAGCTTGCCTTGATGACTCTGAGGAATATGCCAGGCTAAGAGATAAAAATGATCAAACAAAGAAATACATGATTATTCTAACTCATATTAGCATGAGAAAATACATGATTATTCTAACTCATATTAGCATGAGAAAGAAAGTAAATTAATTCATATATTGTGAATGAAAGAATGTTATTGACCATGATTAGTCTGCAAACAGTATCTCATGCTGTTTATTCATTAATGGCTCTTTTTAGCACTTCTTTCTGCCACATTTAGTAAGCACTTCATGTAAAAGAGTGTGCTTCTGAGTATTCATAACACACATTTGTGAACCATCTAGCCAGATTCATATTGTACACTTTTCCAGGTTGAAGTCTCCAGCAGCCAATTTCACAGTTCTTTCTCCTATAAAATTCTTACTTTACCCCTACACTGTGGTATGAAGTATCATTTTCTTAATCTTGATTTTGGCTTATCTCTCATATGCTCTATACTGCCACCTCAGTGCTGCAACCTTGGGGAAACCATGGGCTTGGTTATATGCAAACTATTTCTGGCCTAGGAATAGAATTAGGACAACTATCATCAGGTCTTTGTGGCTCAATCTAGCTCCAACAATGGAAATGAATTATCATGGTAAGAAAACCTTGTTTTTGTTGCTTAAAATGTATTAGACCAGTCTAAGAAACAATAACTGCTTGGCAATCTGAAAAGTGTTTTCATCTAGTAAGCAGCAGAGGGGTTTAGTATTGTTAACACTTTGTTAAAAGAAAAAAAAAGCATGGTGTTACAGCCAAAAGAAGATTTGAACCTTTTATCTCATTTGAGAAGTAGGTAAAGTTTTATGGAACTATCACCTTGAATAAGCACACCATAATCATAAAGCACATTTACTTATTTAATTGTATTTTTGTTTTCATTGAACCCTTATAACTATCATAATTATTATATTTAGCTAGTTCTTCTCCTCCCTCTGGGAAAGAAGTTGCGTAAGCCTCATGGCTTTTCTGATAATTCTTATGTAATAAAAGTTTATAAGTTCCTCTGGGAACACTATAAAATATCCAGTCCCATTAAATAAATAAAACTCCAAATTTAATATAAAGTTAAAGCTCCATCTCTTTCCTGAAGTCATTGAAAGGGGTATACTATGGTTTGAATATGTTCCCCAAAAACACATGTTGAAAACTTAATCCCCAATGCAATCATGTTGGAAGGTGGAACCTAACGGAAGATGTTTAGGTCATGAGGGTGGAACCTTCATGAATAGATTAATGCAGATTATAAAAGGGCTTGAGACTGTGAGCTAGATCTTTTGCTCTCTCACACACATCCTCTTGCCACGTGATGCCTATCACCATGTTATGGTGCATCAAGAAGGACCTCACCAGATATGGTCCTGTGACCTTGAGCTTTCCAGCCTCCAGAACCATGAGCCAAATAAGGTTCTTTTGTTTTTAAAGTATCCAGTGTGTGGTATTCTGCTATTGCAACACAAAACAAATTAAGACAGGGTATGTTGCTTTCCCACCTTGTGTTTCTATTCCTCTTCTCCTAATTTTTAAAATAAGGTTTATATCCACGGAATTGGAGCAAGGAGAGGAAGGGGAAGTAATGGAGCAGGGATGTGTCTGCATGACTAATATTATCCTGGTTATCTAATTCCACTATTCTCCGGGTGTGAGGCTGCCTTTCTGGCAGGGTGATTCCATGGGTTCTTCCGGCATCTCTCATTACTGTAGATACTCATCTGAAGTTTCCTTGATGAGAGCTGTACCCATCAGCGTCCCATCAGTTTACAGATGGTACATTCAAATCTAGATAATTTGAATAAAGTTTACTTTAAAATGGATTATTTACAAACTTGTGAATGGAGAATAGACAAATGGTAAAGAAGAGTAAGGTGACCTCGGATAGTGACAGTGAGTGTTGCTACCTCTACGCCTAAAAAGATGAGAAAAGGGAGTGGTCACCAGTAACCAGAAGGAAACCGTCATGAAGAGAAGGCCAAAATGAGGGAAAAAAAAGAAATTGATCAAAGGTGATAATAAGATGAGGTGCCTCAGATAAAAATAAGCAAGAATCCAATATTCTAATATAATTTTCTACTTTCTTTATATCTTCTGCTGTGGATTCCCTTTGTAAAACTCAACTGGAAGCCAGAGAGCAAGGGAGCCCTATTATGTAGTGCATCGAGGTCAGCCTTCTAAGGCATGGAATAGATGTAGATAAGTGGAGAGAGGAGGTCTTAGAATGGGGCAAGATGGCAAAACAGAAGGCTCAACCGTCACCCCTGTAAGGACACCAATGTAACAAATATCTACGTAAAAAAGGACCTTTATAAGAACCCCAAATCAAGAGAACACTCACAGTACCTGGTTTTAACTTCATATCACTGAAAATAGCATTGAAGAGATAAGAAAAAAGTAGCTTTGACTTACAAATGCCACCACCTCCCAACACCCCGGCAGGGTCAGCATAGCGCATAGAGCATTTCTGTGCAATGGGGAGAGAGAGAGCACAGCAACTGTGAGGCATTGAACTCATTACTGCCCTATTGTAGCAGAACAAAATCCGGACCAAACTCAGGTAACACCCAACCACGGAGGGAACAATTAAACCAGCCTTAGCCAGAGAAGAATTGCCGATCCCAGCAGTTGAAAATTGAGCTCCTGTAAGCCCTGCAACCATGGGCTAAAGGGCTCTGTGTCTCTAAGTAAACATTAAAGGCAGTCTAGGACATAACAACTACAAATCTTAGTCGAGTCCTGGTGCTGAAATAGGCTCAGAGACAGTGGACTGTGTGGGGCACCTGACCTACTGAGACACTAGCTGGAGTAGCAAAGGGAGTGCTGGGATCTCCTCCTACCTAACACCAGGCTTCACGCCTCATAGCTCCAAACTATATTCCTTCCTTCTGCATGAAGGGAGGAGAAAAAAGAGTGGGGAGAACTTTGTCTTGCATTTTGGATACCAGTTCAGTCACAGCAGAATGGGGCAACAGAGCCATGAGGCCTTCTATCCAGGACTTAGCTCCCAGATGACATTTCTGGACACACTCTGGGCCAGAGAGGAACCCACTATCATGAAGGGAAGGACCCGGTCCTGGCAAGACTCATCACCTGCTAACTAAAGAGCCCTTGGGCCTTGAATAACCAGCAGTGATACCCATGTAATACCCAGGTACTACATAGAGGGATTTGGGTAAGACTCTGAGACTTGCTGGATTTAGCTAAGATTCAGCACATTTCCAGCTGTGGTAACTATGGGGTAAAAATCCTTCTGCGTGAGAAAAACAGAGGGAAAAGTAAAGGGTACTTTTCTTGCACGTTGGGTACCAGCATGGCCACAGGTGGGTAGAGCATCAAGAAGGCTCTTAGGATCACTGATTTCAGGACTTGGCTCTTGGATGGCATTTCTAGACCTGCCCTGCAACTGAGAGGAGCCCAGTGCCCAGAAGAATGAGTCCCAGCCTAGGCTGCATTCACCCCAAGCTGACTTAAAAACTCTTAGGCCTTCAGGGAATAGTGGTGATAGTCTGGCTGTAGTCCCCATGGGCCTGTGGTGGTGGTGGCCATGGGATGAGTCTCCTCTGTCTCTGGAAAGGAGAAAGAAGAGTGTGAAGGAGTGAATCTTGTGGGTTAGGTGCCAGCTCAGCTGTAGTACAATAGAGCACCAGGTAGGCTTCTAAGGTTTTTTGCCTTTAGTTTCTGAGTCCCAGGTGACAGCTCTGGACCTGCTTGAGACCTGTGGGAACTTGATGGTCTGAAGCAAGGGACACCTTTGCCACCTCCTGATTGTAAAGCCACAGAGGCTTGAGCAAACAAAGGCAGTAACCAAGGAGTGGTTACAGCAGAAGGGCCTGTGTGAGACCAAGTGCTGTGCTGGTTTTAGGTCTGACCAAGCATAGTCCTAGTGAAGGTGGCCATAGGGGTGCTGTGTCACTTCACCACCAGCTCCATGTGGCTCAAAATCAAGAGAGAGACTCCATTTGTTTGGGAGAAGGTAAGGGAAGAGAACAAGAGTCTCTGCCTGGTAATCTAGAGAATGTTTTCAGATCTTGCCCAAGACCATCAAGGTGGCACCTCTACCAGTCTGCAAGAACCACAGTGCTATTGGGCTTGGGGTACTCCCTGAAACAGAAATTGCTTAGATTGCAATACCTACATCCTACCTAATATCTGGAAAGCCTTCCAAAGAGGAAGGGTACTAGGAAGCCCATACTGAAAAGTCTAAAATAAATACCTAACTCTTCAATGCCCAGATACAGAAGAACATCTAAAAGTATCAAGAAAAACATGACCTCACCAAACGAACTATATAAACCACCAGTGGCCAGCCCTAGAGAAGAAGAGATATGTGAACTTTCAGAGAGAGAAGTCAAAATAGCAGTTTCGAAGAAACTAAAACATACTAAAAATAACATGGAGAAGGAATTAAGTATTCTATCAAACAAATTAAACACAGAGATTAAAATCATTAAAACAAATCAAGCAGAAATTCTGGAGTTGAAAAATGCAGTTGGTATAGTATATAATGCATCAGAGTGTTTTAATAGCAGAATTGTTCAAGCAAAATAAAGAATTAGTGAGCTTGAAGAGAGGCTATTTAAAAATACACAGCCAAAAGAGAAAAAATAAAAATAAATAAAACAGTGAAGCATGCCAACAAAATCCAGAAAATAGCCTCAAAAGGGCATACCTAAGAGTAACTGGCCTTCAAGAGAAGATAGAGAAAGAGATAATGTATAGAAATATTATTCCAGGGGGTAATATCAGAGAACTTCCCAAACCTAGAAAAATGTATCAATATTCAAGTACAAGAAGGTTATAGAACACCAAGCAGATATAACCCAAATAAGAATACCTCAAGGCATTTAATAATCAAATTTCCAAAGGTCGAGAATAAAGAAAGAATTCTAAAATAAGCAAGAGTAAAGAAACAAATAACATACAATGGAACTTCAATATGTCTGGCAGCAGACTTTTCAGTGGAAACCTAACAGGCCAGAAAAGAGTGACGTTAAATATTTAGAGTGCTGAGGAAAAAAAATCTTTTACCTTAGATTATTATATGTTGTGAAAATATTCTTCAAACAACAAGGACAAATGAAAATTTACTCAGACCAACACAAGCTGAGAAAGTTCATCAAAATATGACCTGTCCTAAAAGAAATGCTAAAGGAAGTGCTTCAATCAGAAAGAAAAGAATGTTAATGAGCAAGAAGAAATCATCTGAAGGCACAAAACTCACTAGTAATAGTTTGTACACAGAAAATCACAGAATATTACAACATTGTGTCATGTGTAAACTACTCTTCAGTAGAAAGACTAAACGAAGAACCAATCAAAAATAATGATTACAATTTCTCAAGACATGCCCTGTACAGTAAGATATAGACAGAAACAACAAGAAGTTAAAAAGCAGGAGACAAGCTGGGCATGGTGGCTCCCACCTGTAATCCCAGCACTTTGGGAGGCTGGGGTGGACGGATCACCTGAGGTCAGGAGTTCAAGACCAGCCTGACCAACATGGAGAAACTCCCTCTGTACTAAAAACACAAAATTAGCCAGGTATGATGGTGCATGCCTGCAATCCCAGCTACTCAGGAGGTTGAGGGAGGAGAGTCACTGGAACCCCGGAGACAGAGGTTGCAGTGAGCTGAGGTTGTGCCATTGCACTCCAGCCTGGGCAATAAGAGCAAAACTCTGAAGAAAAAAAAAAGAAAAGCAGGGGACAAAGTTAAAGCATGATGTTTTTATTAGTTTTCTTTTTGTTTCTTTGTTCACTTATGCAAACAGTGTAAAGTGGTTATCAGCCTAAAATAGTGGGTTATAAGATAATATTTGTAAACCTCATCATAAATTCAAACCAAAAAACATACAACACATTCACAAAAAAATAAATGTAAGAGATTGAATTATATCACCAGAGAAAATCTCCTTCACTAAAAGGAAGACAGGAAGAAAACAAAGAAGAGAATACCACAAAACAAACAAACAAAAATAATAAAATGGAAGGAGTAAGTCCTTACTTACAAATAATAACATTGAATGTAAATGGACTAAACTCTCCAATCAAGAGACATGGAGGGGCTGAATAGATAGAAAAATAAAGCTCAATGATGCTTTGCCTACTAGAAACACACTTATCTTACAAAGAGACACATAGATTGAAAATGAAGAAACAGAAAAAGATGTTTCATACCAATGGAAACCAAAAAAGAGCAAAAGTAGCTATATTTATATCAGACAAAATAGATGTCAAGACAAAACCTATAAGAAAATATAACGAAGATAAAGGGGTCAATTCGACAGAAAGATATAACAGTTTTAAATATACATAGATCCAACACTGGAACACCCAGACATATAAAGCAAATATTATTCGAGCTAAGGAGAGAGATAGGCCCCAAACCAATAATAGCTGGAGCCCGTAATACTTTCAGGATTAGACAAACCTTCCAGACAAAAAATCAACAAAGAAGCATTGGACTTAATCTGCATTACAGACCAAATGGTTCTAATAGATATTTACAGGCCATTTCATCCAATGGCTACAGAATACACATTCTTCTCCACAGGGATAATTCTCAAGGATAGAAGATATGGTAGTGACATGGTTTGGCTTTGTGTCCCCACCCAAATCTCATTTTGAATTGTAATTCCATCATTTTCATGTGTTGTGGCTGGCACCCAGTGGGAGGTAATTGAGTCATGGGGGTGGTTTTCCCCTCTGCTGTTCTCGTGATAGTGAGTGAGTTCTCATGAAATCTGATGATTTTCTAAGGGGCTTCCCCCTTTGCTTGGCACTCATTCTCTCTCCTGCCACCATGTGAAGAGGGGATTTCCACCATGACTGTAAGTTTCCTGAAGCCTCTCCAGCCATGTGGAAATGTGAGTCAATTAAACCTCTTTCCTTGATAAATTACCCCATCTTGGGTATGTCATTATAGTAGTGTGAGAATGAACTAATACAGATAGGTCACAAAATAAGTCTTAAAATATTAAAAAATAATGAAATAATACCAATCATCTTCTCTGACCACAATAGAATAAAATTAGAAATCAAAAACAGAATAAGTTTTGGAAAGTATACAAATACATAGAAATTAAACAATATGCTACTGAGTGACCAGTGTGTCTATGAAGAAATTAAGAAGGAAATTGAAAAATGTCTTAAAACAAATGATAACCGAAACATAACAACACCTATGGGATACAGCAAAAGGAGTTCTCATATGGTATGGATCTGTGTCCCCACCCAAATCTCATGTTGAAATGCAATCCCCAATTCTGGAGGTGGGGCTTGGTGAAAGGTGATTGGCTCATAGGGGTGGTTTCTAATGGCTTAGCACCATCACCCTAGTGCTGTCCTAGTGATAGAGTTCTCACAAGATCTGGTTTTTTGAAGCGTATAGCACCTTCACCATCTGTCTCTCTTTCTCCTGCTCTGGCCATGTGAGATGTCTCTATCCTCTTTTGCCTTCCACCATGATTTTAAGTTTCCTGAGGCCTCCCCAGAAGCTGAGCAAAAGCAGAAGTCATCATACTTCTTATACAGCCTGCAGAACCATGAGTCAATTAAACCTCTTTTCTTTATGAATTAGCTAGTCTCAGATATTTTGTTAGAGTTGCGTGAGAACAGACTACTACAAGTACTAAGAGGGAAGTTTATAACTATAAGTGCCTAATCAAAAAAGAAAACAGACTTCAAATAAACAACCTAATGATGCATCTTAAAGAGCTAGATAAACAAGAGTAAACTGAACCCAAAGTCAGTAGAGGAAAAGAAATAATAGATAAAGTAGAAATAATAGAGAAGAAATAAAGGAAATTGAAAAAAGAAAACAATATAGTTGTTTCCAATGAAAAATATAATTGGTTTTATGAAAAATTAAACAAAATTGACAAGCATTTAGCCTGCTTGACTAAGAAAAGGAGAGAAGAACCAAATAAGTAAAATCAGAGATAAAAAAGGTGACAGAATAAGTGATACCACATAAATTCAAAAGATCATTAATGGCTAATATAAAATACTATATAGCAATAAATTGGAAAATCTACACGAAATGGACAAATACTTAGGCAAATACAAACTGTTAGGATTAAATCATGAAGAAGCCCAAAAGCTGAACATACTAGTAATGAGTAATGAGATCAAAGCTGTAGTAAAATTCTCCCAGTACATAAAAGGCTAAGACCAGATAAGTTCACCACTGAATTCTACCAAACATTGAAAGAAGAATTAATATCAATCCCACTTGAAATTTTGTGAGGAATAAAAAGGAGGGAATACTTCCAAACTCATTCTATGAGTCCAGCATTACCCTGATACCAAAACCAGGCAAAGACACATTAAAAAAAAAACCTATAGACCGGTATCTTGAATGAATATTGATACAAAAATTCTCAGCAATATACTAGCAAACTAAGTTCAAAAATACATTAAAATGATCGTTCATTAAGTGGGACTTATCCTTGGGATGCAAGGATGGTTCAACATATGCAAATTATCAATGTTATACATCCTATCAACAGATTGAAGACAATAACCATATGGTCATTTTAATTGATGCTGAAAATACATTTGATGAAATTTAATATCTTTCATGATAAAAATCCTGAAGAAAATATTCCTGAACAGAATAAAAGCCATATATGACAGACCCAAAGATAGTATTACACTGAATGTAGAAAAACATAAAGCCTTCTTCCAAGATCTGAAAGATGACAATGATGCCCACTTTCAACACTGTTTTGTAACATAATACTGGAAGTCCAAGCAAGAGCAACCAGACAAGAGATAGAAAAAAAGAGCATCCAAATTGGAATAGAAGCATTCAAGTTATCTTTGTTTGCAGACAGTATGATCTTATATTTGGAAAAACCTAAAGACTGCAAAAAAAATAGAATTGATAAATAAATTATTTAAAGCTGCAGGATGCAATATTGACATAAAAATAGCATTTCTATATTCCAACAGTAACAATCTGAATAAAATAAAAAATATAGTCCCATTTACAATAGCCACAAATAAAACTCAATACCCAGGAATTAATAAATGAAATGAAAGATCTCAATAATGAAAAGTATAACACACTGATGGAAGAAATTGAAGAGGACACAACAAAATGGAAAGATATTCCATGTTCATGTATTGGAAGACACAATATTGTTATAATGTCCATATTACCCAAAGCAATATACAGATTCAATCAAATCCCTGTAAAAGTACCAATGATGTTCTTCACAGAAATAGAAAAAAGAATTCTAAAACTTATATGGATCTACAAACCACCCAGAATAGCCAAAGTTATCCTAAGAAAAATGAGCAAAACTGTAGAACTTACAGTACCTAATTTCAAATTATACTAGAGTTATAATAAGCAAAAGAGCATGGTATTGGCATAAAAATAGACACATAGACCAGTGGAAAAGAACATAGAATCCAGAAACAAACCCCAAACACCATAGTGAACTCATTTTCATCAAGGGTTCCAAGAACATATACTGGGGAAAAGACAGTCCCTTCAATATTTAGAGCTGTGAAAACTGGATATCCATATGCAGAATAATGAAACTAGACTCATCTCTAGCCATATACAAAACATAAATCAAAATGGATTAAATACTTAAACGTAAGGCATCAAACTATGAAAGTACTACAAGAAATCATTGATGAAACTCTCCAGGACATTGGTCTGGGCAAAAATGTCTTGGGTAATACCCCATAAGTACATGTAACCAAAACAAAAGTGAACTAATGAAATCACATCAAGTTTAAAAGCTTTGGCACAGCAAATAAGACAATCAACAAAGTGAAGGGACAACCCACAGAATGGGAGAAAATATTTTCTAATTACCCATCTGACAAGAGATTAATATATAGAATATATAAGTAGCTCAAACTCTCTAGGAAAAAATCTAATAATCTTATCAAAAAATAGCCAATAGATTTGAATAAACATTTTTCAAAAGAAGACACACTAATGATAAACAGGAATATGAAAAGGTGCTCATCACTGATCAGCAGAGAAATGCAAGTAAAAACTACAATGAAATCTGTCTTACTCCAATTAAATTGGCTTATATACAAAGACAGGCAATAGCAAATGCTGGCAGGAATGTGGAGATGTACACTGTTAGAAACATAAATTAATACAACCACAGCTTGAAGGTTACTCAACAGTTTGAAGGTTCCTCAAAAACCTAAATAGAGCCACCACGTGATCCAAGACACCTAGTATTGGGTACATACCCATAAGAAAAGAATTCGTTATATTGAAAAGACAACTGAACTCTCATGTTTGTTGCAGCACTGTTTATAATAGCTAAGAGCTGGAAGCAACCTAAATGTCCACCAATAGATAAATGAAGAAAAAAATGGGGTATGTATACACAATGATGTACTACTAAGCCATAAAAAAATGATATCCTGTCATTTGAAACCACATGGATGGAACTGGAGATTATTATACTTAGTGAAACAAGCCAGGCACAGAAAGACAAGCATCCCATGTTCTCACTTATTTGGGGGATCTAAATATCAAAACAATTGAACTAATGGACATAGAGAGTAGTAGGATGCTAACCAGAGGATGGGATGTGTATTTAGGGGTTGGAAGGATGGTGGGGAAAATTATGAGTACATAAAACAGAACGAATGAGTAAGACCTACTATTTGACAGTAAAACAGAGTGACTGCAGCCAATAATAACATAATTGTACATTTCAAAGTAACCAAAGGAACATTATTGGGTTGTTTGTAACATGAAGGATAAATGCTTTAAGGGATGAATACCCCACTCTTCATGATGTAATTGATTATTCTATATGGCATGCATTTATCAAAACATCTCATGTACCTCATAAATATATGCACCTACTATGTACTCATAAAAAGTAATTAAAAAATAATTTAAAAGAAAAAATTAAAATGTTGAGCAGTGTAGAAAACTTCTGACTCCTTAGAATGTTTGATTTTAAGGTGTCAACTTTATTTTGTCAGGCTGGACATTACCTCAGGATAACTTTTCAATATGCCAGATATAGAATATACTTTTGGGATGGAATGAAGAACAATTTTCTTCAAAAGATGTAGAACAAGGACAATGGTCTTTATATCCCTATGACTAGCCCAGTGCTTGAGACAGAATATGTGCTCACTTAAGAGTTGTTGAGAGATTTGATGGTCTTTGATAGCTTACTTCTGTTTAATGCATCCTATTTCTGGGCTAATCCTGCATATTAAACCAAGACCTTTGTTCTTAAGGGCTAGTATCCTCCCAGTGGTAATAGAATCAGAAAGAAAAACCAGGGTAGTTCAAGGCAGGATAGCCCCACCACACATAGTTTTACACTGTGGAGTTGTAAGTCTGGTTGGCTGGAATCATAATGTTACCTAAAGTTTAAAAAAAATCATAATATCTTTAAAGGGGAGGATTACAGAATCATAGCACATTTTTTAAGATGACATTCATTGTTCCAACTTACTCATTCTACAGCTGGGGGATCTGAAGCCTACAGAAGGTAGGCAGTTTACCCAGAGTACCAGAAAGAACATGAGATTTAGGGCAGAATGAACCTAGGTTTGATCACTTTTTTCACAATTATTGAGTTATTGAGCTTCTCCGGGCCTCAATTTCCTTATCAGTAAATCAGACCCCTGTGATGATATCTACCTCCTGGGACTACTGTGAGCATTGCATCTCTGCTGAACATCTTCCCTCTGCCTTTCCAGGTCCACTCACCACCCTTCTTCACCTGTTCTGTCCTGGGAGGCTATTTAGGAAGGATTCTATTAATGAGTTCCTAGGGTCCCTGGTGTCCATTGGGTTTGGCTAATGGTGAGCCACAAGGAGAGTTGGAGGTGGAAGGGAGAAAGGAAGGAGAGTGAGGGCTGTGGACCTATACTCCTGGTTCCCTCCCTGTGAATCACCCTGGGCTGGATGAGTCTCTTGGTAGAGGTCACTGTTCTTCTCAAAATAGTCATTTCCTCGTGATTATTGATTTTTCCAGGTTCTAGTAATGACTTCCTTCCTGCTCTCATTCCTTTGGGTCTGGAGCGATGGCAGTTACTACTAGCACTATCTCTGATGGTCTCCCTGCATCTGTCTGTTTGTAAGTGATCCCTTTGCAGACAAATATTTGTCAAATTATTCCATTTTGCATGTACCATCTGTTTCCTGTTTGACTTAGATACTATATGCTTAGACCAGAGTCTGGCATATAGTAGGTTCTTGGTGTATGGAATTTATTGCTAGTAGTATTAATAGTAGTGTAGATGTAGTCGTAGTTGCAGTAGAGGTAATAGTGCTGGTATTTTTCAAAGCCACTCATCCAGTCACATGCAAAGCCAGTAGTAGGATGTATTCCTCTCCCATCTTTTTCATTGATTGCTCTTCAACTGTCTGTGCTCCAGAGGGAAATACATGGTTGGCCTCTAACGCCTTGCTGTTTGTAGCCATAAATTGGGGCAAATTCCAAGCAGATCGTATCCTATACCACATTACACTATTAAAACCTGCCTTAGACAGCTTAAAATGTGTAACAAAAATCATTAAAATGTAGTTGATGGTTATTATTATAACTAAACTAGTGTCAGTTTATAATATCCTTTGTACAAAGGCCCCAAAACAAGAGCTGAAAAGGTTTCTAGGAGTCCCTAGAAACACTTTGATAGTGTAATGTGGTAGTGTACTGAAGATTTTACCATTGGGAGAGGCTGGTTGAAGGATACATAAGGCCTCTATGTACATATCTTTGAAACTTCTTGTGAACTTATAATTGTTTCAAAATAGAAAGATAAAAATATTTTAAAAGAGAGAAAGAGAGAGAGGGCCAAAGATAGAGGAGGCATGGCCCTAGATTTCTCATCCTGGTGCATTTTTGACTTACAGTATGACATGGGAGAGTCACTTTGAGTAGTTCCTCAACCTGATATGATAAAGAAGAATATTCTTGAAAACTAAAAACATCAGAAATAAAAAAGTTCAATGCAATGAACTCATTGTACACTGATGGCCTTTAATTTTTTATCATGCATTTTGGTGGAAAATATAACATAATTACTAAAGATTTCAATAGGAGTTATTTTATAAAGTCAGTTGTAATCTTTCAATAGAAATATGCACTGAACGTGTTCCTAACATTTTGATAAATTTTCATTGGATAGTGATATACCCATCAAAACATTTTTTAGTAAACAAATTAAGAAAACAATTACAAAAAGTAATAAGGTAATTGAAAGCTGTTATTTTCAGCAATTTTAATCAGTTTTTGACCTACCCTATTTTATGTGGTATGCCTTTTGGTTTTTGTTTATTTGTGTTTTTTTTTTTTATAACATGACAAGTCAGGGTGATGTTCTCACTGTTAATTGCAGGCAAGATTCCAAAAAAAAAAAAAAAATTAAATCCTTAGAAGTTAGCTTGTGAGTATTTAATAAATAAAATTGTTAATCTCTAGACAACATCTTGGATTCACTAAGAAAAATGTATACTTTAATAACAATGTTCTTTTGATTTCTTAGATTTTAGATGGAACTCATGGGAATGCTATAAATTGGTTGTGTTTGGAGGTCAGTAGGGTACTTTGCTAGGACTTTCTTGATTTTATGGTGTATGAAATAAAGATATGTGAGCTCGATGAGCACTGGAACAAAAATCTAGGGTCTACTGCTCTTTCATTTTATTTTATTTTTTCCATTATTGATTTTTGTGACTTCCTATAGAGAATTGGACAGGTGTCAACCTGTGAGAGAAATCTAGGGCCATGCCTCCTCTGTCTTTGGCCCTCTCTCTTTCTCTCTTTTAAAATATTTTTATCTTTCTATTTTGAAACAATTATAAGTTCACAAGAAGTTTCAAAGATATGTACATAGAGGCCTTATGTATCCCTCAACCAGCCTCTCCCAATGGTAAAATCTTCAGTACACTACCACATTACACTATCAAAACTAGAACACTGACATTAATACAATCCAGAGCTTTTTAAGATTCAACACTTTTCTTTTGGCTGTTCTAGGCCCATTATATTTCCATATGAATATTATAATTATCCTGTCAATTTCGATTAAGAAACCTTTTTAGAATTTTTATTAGGTTTGAGTTGAATCTACAGATGAATTTGGAAATAACTGACATCTTCAATATTGAATCTTCTAACCGAAAATCAAAGTATACATCTCGATTTTTCCTTATGTTATTAATTTATCTTTGCAATTTTTTGTAGTTTCAACTGTACAAGTCATTTACATTTTTGTTCAGATTTATCCCTAAGCCTTAATATTTTTTGAGATATTTTAAATTGCACTGTGCTTAATTTCAAATTCCAGTTGTTGAAATTAACTACGAGTCCACCCTAGGACTACCATTGGCTGAAACACTGACTGTTCTAATATATAAACTTCTAATATATAACTTCTAACATATAAACATACAATTGATTTGTGTGTTGATCTTCTATCCTGCAATCTTGCTAATCTCAATTATTGTCGAAGCCTTTTTTTTTTTAGATTGACTTTTCTACACAGGCTCTCATGTGGTCTTTGACAAAGGATACTTTTACTTCTCCCCTTCCACACTAAATGCCTTTTGTTTTTCTTTTGCACTGGACACAATCTCCATTACAAAATGTAACAATGCCCACACTAGTGCACATGTTGGTGTTAGATAGTATTCTGCATGTAAACACTCAGAACAACTTCCAGCACATGTATACCCACTCCTCCCCCCACCCTACACACTGGTAAAAACCATGTTGGGAGACTACATTTGCTATGAACATACACCCCTGATTTGAAACAAGACTAGGATACCCAGTAAGAATGTTTATTCACTGAAGTTCTGGCAGACTGAAGGCCATGATTTCAGACTAGAAATAGGAAACTTAAGAGGACTACATGGACATTGGAAAAAAGAACATGGATTGAAATTTGCCTGGCAGAAACCTGAAAGTTAATAGTCTTCAAGGTGCATATGAAGGAACTGCAGGAGGGAAGTGGGATAATTCACATCTCCACCAATAATTAAATGTAGCCACACTAGCTTGGAGGGATTTGAGGTGAGACATCTAAAATACTAGGTCATGGTGAGGGTTGGAAGACAAAAGAATGAATCACTTAATAGGAATGGCTGTGGGGAAGGGCTTGAAGGAATCATCCTCTCACTTCTATGTGAACCATGAACATTAAACATGGAGAAATGAGGAGCGGAGGCAGATCAGTTTGGGATGCATCTTCAGGGGATGTTGAAACAACAACAGCATTTGGTTTCCTCTACACCCCTTTCACCCCTCCCCACAAGCCCAGGGAGTTGTCAGAGGTGGTTCTTTGTGATGTCAAAGCCACCCTAGGACTACCATTGGCTGGAACATTGCTTGGATGGCCAAACAAAGCTCAAGGGTATGGCTTTGTCTTGCTCCCAGGAGGGTATATATACAGGGTGGGCAAAAGCTCTGGGACAGCCCACTGGAAAGCTTCAATACAGCTGTGGAAATCTGCACCCTAGAAGATCCTAGTATAGAAATTCTACAACCAACCATAATCATGGAAGAGCCAACTTCAAGCACCAAAGGGAATAAAATGAAGAGCCCCTGTGAATCCAGCAAAAGAAAAGTTGACAAGGTCGGATTGTTAGGTTTTGAAGGGAAGGTGAGGGTGAAAGAAAGGCACACAGATAGGGGGCGGGTCAAACAGCAACACGGGTAAACTGCAGACACCTGCAGAAATGGGGGGCCAGCTGAATGCCAGAGCCCATCGCTACATACAGGCTGGCGTACTTATAGGTATGGGTGGGAGAGGTTTGGGCAGTATGGCTTGCTGCCCGGCAGAATATTGATAAGATGTTGTTATGATCAGGCAGTTTGGCCCTTTTTCCGGTGGGATGTCATCATGGTGTTGCTTGGACATTTTTGCCCAACAAGATATGATAGGGATGTTTTTTCAGATGGGCCTTTTTCCACCTTGTGGTCAGGCAGTTAGGTGGGATTTTTCTCACAGCCAGAAACCCCGTGGAATGTTTCACTTTGACCAAGGTCTACAAAATAGAAGGGAGCTTACAAAATAGTGCAGTTTAGACTAATATTCTTGCCTTCTACTTTAGCATAAAAGGAAGAGGGGCGTGGTTGATTATCTGGCTGCTTCCTGCTGAATAGGGGAGCTGTAATCAGGGTTTGGGTTTTGAAGCAGTGGGTGTTGGACTTCAGAGTTGCTTTCCTGGAGGCACTGGTACCGGACTTGGCAGAGGAGAAGGATGGTATCAGTGTGTTGCTGGGTGGCTGCCTGGACAGGGAAGTTTAGCTTTCAGGAGATAAAGCGGGATATGAAGGTAAGTATACATGGGCCAATTGTAGTATTTGGAGGAGAAAGATTAGGGGACCTAAGAAAGCAGCCCCCTGCTATCCCAGTGCTGAGTGCAGCAGAGAAGTTTAGTTCTGCTAACACTAGAACAAGATGTAGAGCCTGCTTAGTGTGTGTGGAGGAAGATAAGACAGAAGCTACTAAAGAAACCTGGATGGTCTGCTTGTCAGGCAAAGTGTTAATGTTTAGACTGAAACACAAGGGTGCATGTTCCTGACCAACTGGCCAGTAGGCAGAGATAAGAGTTTGTGCCGCAAAGGAAGAAGACACTGGGGGTGGACAGACAAAAGTTGTAGGTTATGGTGGCAAGCCATGAGAAGATGGGGGTTGAATTCTGCACAAACCCTTTGTTTTAACTTTTATGCTTTTCCAAGTTGAATAGCTGCCAGCAAGTGTAGCCCCTGTGAGGACGTGACAGAAAATGCTGGTGGGGGAGGAGTTGAAGGCTGTTTGGTTTTGGAGAGAGAGAGATAAATGGGTTTTTGTAACTAATAGTCATTGCGGTCCTGATATGGTAGACGGATATAGGTTGCAGTTGAGGGAATTGTTTGTGCATGTTTTCCAGGGAGCGCCCTTGAGTTGGATACATGAAGAGGGGCTCTGGCGGAGAGGGGAGGGGTTGGTAAGAGGTGTTTTATGGAATCCGACTTGTATCATGTTTAGTTAAGAGGCTGTGATGCAAAGGAGGGTGACAGCCCTGTGTGTGATGGTGTGGGTGGATCTGATAGACTGGAGAGAAAGGTGTTTAGCTGAGCAAGATTATAAACAGGTTTTGGGAATGAATTGGCCAAGTAGGTGAGATGCAGGTTTATTTTGGACTGGGTTTATGTGGCCAGTTTGAAAGGAAGGGCTGTGAACTGCTGGATTTGTGTGGACAAACAAATTTAACAGTTGGAAGAAAGACGGGAGTGTGACTGATTTAAGAGGCAATGTGTGAGGCTGATGAAGGGGGCTCAACTGTTAGAGGTTGGGGGTGGGGACTTAGAATATTCCACAGACAAAGAGGGCAAAAAGAGAAAAAGGGGATTTGAGTAGGAGTGAAATTTTGGAAGGTGCCCTGCAGTCATACCTCCTGGATTATAGTGAGAAATTGGCATGGGCTATCCAGGGACATGGGGAAGGGAAACCAGGAAAGATCTGAAATAAAGTATGAGATAAAAGATTGGAAGTTGGAGATGGAGACTGTTATGGACTAGGGCGTTCTGGATTGGCAACTTCTGGAATTCTTGTTAAGTGCAGTGAAGTTGGTCCTGTGAGGGAGAGAGAGTAATTTGGGGTGGGGGGTGAAGAAATTTCTAGATGTGGATCTGGTGCTGTTTTTAGTTTGGAATGGTGTATTCAGTGTGGAAAGGATGTTAGCTTTGGCGCTGTGTGAGTAGTTAGGATAACCTGGTGAGGACCCATCCACTTAGGTTGGAGAGGGGAGGAGGAGGAGTCTGCGATTCAGACCCAGTCCCCTGGTTGTAGGGACAGGGAGGAGTGTTTTGAGGATGGACTTTTGGGCTGGGGATAATAGGGCTTAGTCTGAGGGGATTTGGGGAAATGGCTCATAAATGCATGAGGACCAGTAGGAAAAGGGAAGCCTGGGCCGTTTTAACCTCTAGGGAGTTTTTTATTTTTATTTTTTAATTACCTGAAGATTAGGAGAGGTAAGAAATATGGAAGGCCCACTTAATGTTTAGAGCCTTTGCCAGCTGTTGGTTAGCCTGTGAAACAAATGTTGGCCCATTGTCTGACCGAATCCAAGACGGGAGTTTAAACCTGCGGATAATATGAGTGAAGAGGATAGAAGTGATGGGGTGTGCCTTTTCGGTGGTGGTAGGAAAAGCTTTTATCCATTCAGAGAATGTATCTATTATCAGAAGGTATAGGAATCATTTGTTGGGAGGCACGTGGGTGAAGCTGATTTGTTAGTCCTGCCCTGGTGTGCGTCCTCAGGCCTGGTGTGTTGGAAAGGAGATGGTTTGATAGCTTCCTGAGGGGAAGTTTAAGTGCAAAGGGAACATGTCTTAGTAATATCTTTCAGACTGGCAGCCGTGGTGGAAGAATGTATTTAAGTGTTTAAAAGCTGGAGTAGGGGCAGTAACTGGCATGGAAATGTTTGTGCACATATAAAAGTACAGAAGGTTTTTAATACTTGGGCAAGACACTTTTATCATTGAGGTAGAACCATTTTTTCCTGAATGGTGCCAGCCCAGGCAAGTGGGGTTTGTTTCTCGTGGGTATATACAGGTTGTATGCTGGGAAAAATGGGTAATAATGATGAAATTTTAAGGGCTGCCTGCCAGGCTGCTGAATGTGTTTAGAAGTTTCCCTTTGTTATGGCATCTGTAGCCTTTTGGTGTCCCTTTCAATGGACAATGGTGGCCTTCAGTGGTAGGTTAGCCACCTCCAGCAGCTTGTGTGCGAGTTTCCTATTTCTTATGGGGGTTCCTTTTGTAGTTAGAAAACCCCTTTCCTGCCAGATTAAGGTGTGAAAGTGTAGGATGTGCCACGCATATTTGGAATTGGTGGGAATGTTAACTCTCTTTCCATTTGCTAGGGTGAGATCCCAGGTTAGGGCTACTAGCTTTGCCTGTTGAAAGGTAGTATGGAGTGGGAGAGCATTGGATTCTAGGAGCTCATTTTTGGCAATGATGACGTGGACAGCTGCTGGACATGGCTCCCTTAAAGAGCTTCCGTTAATGAACCATGTAGGTGTTCCCTGCAAAGGAGCTTTTGAAATATGTTGGAAGTGGGAGGAGAGGAAGTTTAAGAGGTCCAGGCAGGAGTGAGAGAGCTTAGGGTTAGAGATATTAACAGGGAGGAGGGTGTTCAGGTTGAGAGTTTTATATCTCTGGAAGGTGATTAGAGGGTTACCTGAGTAAGGCATGTACTTGCTGTAAGCGGGATGATGGGAGGGATAGAAGGGATTGATGGCTTATGAGGTCCTGTAGGTAATGGGAAGATACAATAGTAATGTGTTGGTAGAGAGGGAGTTTCTGTGCCTCTAAGGCCAGCAATGTGGACACACCCAAGATTTTTAGTCAGAGTGACCAGCCTTGGATGTCAGAGTCCAGTTGTTTTGAGAGGTATGCAACGGCTTCTGGGGCGTCGCCGTATGT
This sequence comes from Pongo abelii, assembly GCF_028885655.2. Classification (NCBI taxonomy): domain Eukaryota; kingdom Metazoa; phylum Chordata; class Mammalia; order Primates; family Hominidae; genus Pongo; species Pongo abelii. Next base: position 149,250,000 of record NC_072008.2, read on the forward strand.
TTGGCAGAGTAGTCCAAGAGCAAGGCCTTGGTCAGAATGTACATACAAAGTAAAGGGCTTGATGGGGTTAGGCAGTCCCAGTGACAGGGCCCTTAAAAGGGCATTTTTTAGTCTTTTTTTTAAGTGGGAGTTGATGGGGCAAGCTGGGTTCGGGTGTTTTAGGATGGGCCCATGTGCGGCCGTGTAAAGCAGCTTGGCCAGTAAGTCAAAGTTGGGAATGCACAGCTGGAAGTATCCCACGAGGCTCAAGAAGGAGAAGAGGTCCTTTTTGGTATGGGGAAGGGGCATGTCCTGAATTAGCCATTTTGTTGGGTTGGGATGGCCCAAGAATTAGGGGTTAGGAGAAACTCAAGGTAAGTAACCTGGGTTTGGGCTACCTGAGCTTTTGTGGGTGACACCCGATATCCTCAGTTATGGAGGAAGTTTAAAACCTTAGTGATGTGTTGGATTGACAGGTTATAGGAGGAGCTACAGAGAAGGAGGTCATTGACATATTGGAGGAGGGTGCTAAAATGAAGGGGAAGTTCAGCTAGGTCCTCGGTGAGGGCCTATCTGAATAGGTGGGGGCTATCCTGGGGGCTATCCTGGAACCTCTGTGGGAGTATGGTCCGTGTTAGTTGGGTGAACATGTGAGTATTAGGATTTGACTACATGAAAGCCAAAAAAACTTTGGGAAGCCAGATTTAAAGGAATAGTGAAAAAGGCATCTTTTAGATCCAATTCAGAGAAGTGTATGGTAGATGGGGCAATATGGGAGAGTAAAGTATATGGGTTGGGGACCACCTAATGAATCGGTACCATCACCTGGTTAACAACTCCAAGATCTTGGACCGAGAGGTAAGATTCATCTGTCTTTTGGACAGCCAGGATGGGGATGTTGTAGCGAAAGTTGACAGACTTGAGAATTTGAGCTTGTTAAACTTTACAGATAATAGGCTTGAGGGCCCTGAGGCCAGCTGCGTTAAAGGGATATTGAGACTGATGAAGGAAAGTGGAGGAGTTTGAAGGGTTATTTTAACTGGGATGTTGTGAGTGGCCATTGTGGGTTTAGAAACGTTCCAAACTTTAGAATTAACAGAAGGTAACAGGGTGGATAATGAAGATGAGGGGGAAGAGAGGGAAGCATTTGGGTGGCAGAGTAAAATAAAAGGAGTAGAATTGTAGGAGCCACATTGCATGGAGTTCTGGAATTTACTTAACATTTCCCACCCCAAGATAGGGGTAGGGCACTGAGGGATAACCAGGAAGGAGTGGTGAAGGGGGGTATTGAATAGATTGTATAATAAAGGACCAGTCTGATTGTGCCTAGAGGGGATTTCATTGACTCTCACGATAGAGACAGAGGAACTGAGGAGAGGTCCAGAATATTCTGGTAAAACTGAATAACTATCCCCTGTATCCAATAGGAAAGACACGGGCTTACTAGAGACTGACAGTGTTATCCTGGGTTCTGAGGTGGTGATGGTGGTGGGGGGTTGGGGCAGACTCCAGGCCCGGTCAGTCTTCAGTTAGAGGTCATGAAGCAAGCGGGATGAAAAGTTTTGCTGAGCACAGTCTGACTTTCAGTGTTCCTTGATAACACAGATGGGGCAAGGTTTCCTAGGTGTCCTGGGATTAGGGCAGGCTTTTGCCCAGTGTCCCTGTTGGTTGCACTTATAACAGGCTCCTGGCAGTGACTGTTGTAACATTGAGGATTTCTGTACGCGTTGAGAACTCTTTTGAATGGCAGCTGCCAGCATTTGGTATTTAGCCTGGTTCCTTTTTGTGTTTTCACTTCTTCTTCTCTATTATTAAAGACCTCAAATGCCACTTCGATTAAGTGTCTTTGGGAGGTTTGAGGGCCATCCTCCAGTTTTTTAAGTTTCTTTTGGATGTCAGGGGCTGACTGGGAGATAAAGTGTAAATGAAGGTGGATTCTGCCCTTATTGGTATTAGGGCTTTTGAAAGGCAGTAGAGGAAAAGAGCATGGGCAGCTTTATTTATGCCAGCTAGAAGGCATGATATTGTATGGCCTTGTTTTTGTCTGTCTACAGAAGTTGCCTGATAATTCCAATTGGGGTAAGTCCTGGGGACAGCTAGGGTCCCTATTGGATTATGGGCAGCATCTTGTTGGTGGAGGGTGTTTGCATTGGCATAGACAGCCATCCAGATGCATTCAGCCAACCAGATGCATTCCCTATCTTCTGGGGAGAGGGTGGAGGAGAGCATGACATATATGTCTTGCCAAGTAAGGTCGTAAGATTGAGTGGCATACAAAAATTCCTTGTGGAAAGAGGTGGGATCCTTGGATAAAGGAGCCAAGTCTCTTTTTAATATGGGAGAGGTTGGCTAGAGAGATGGGAACATGATCTCAGATTATGCTTTTGTCCCTCATGATCTCCTGCAAGGGAAGGGCTTTGGAAGACCTTTGGGTGTGTGCCTGGTTTTCAGCACTAGGGGGGTGGGTGTGAGACCTGGTTTGTGGTGGAGAACGAAGGAGGGATGGAGGGCGACAGTAAGTGGGTGGAGGAGCCAGAGCCAAAGGAGAAGAAGGAGGAATGATTTTTGGAGGGGGACTGAAATAGGGGTTTTGTTTACCAGGTAGAAATTAGAGGAGAAAGGCTTGTCCTGAGGAGGAGGCATTTTTGCGGGTTTTTCATTGAGGAGGAGGATTTGAAAAGGGGAACAAGATTGGCAGAGAGAGAGAGCAATCTATGAACAGAGATAAGCAAAGCACTTTTGATCCTTTACCATTGCATTAGAGAAAGTTTTTTAGATTATGTTCAGTTTGGAAGTTGAAAGTTTTGTTGTTTGGAGGATGGGAGTGCATACCCATGAAGGGAATGAGTATCTCCAGAGGGTAGTAAATACCCCAGAGGGAAGCGAGTACCTCAGAAGAGAGTTAATATCCCAGAAAAGAGTGAGTACACAGAAGGGGAGTGAACACCCCGGAGAAAAGTGACTACCCAATTCCTCCCAGGAGAATGGATGTAGGAGAGCTGGGATGTACCAAAGAGCTGTGGCAGCTCTTCACAGTCCCCTAGTGGCCAGAGTGGCTGGAGTGGTGAGCATTCTGAAAGTGTCCCCTGAGAAGGCAGGCTGCAGTCACCTGGTGACCAGGGAGACCTCCAACCCAGTGCTAGGATTTTCTGGAGAACCAGCAAAAATAGAGAAAAATCCGGAAAGGAGGAAAAGGGAGATTCACCCACTAATTGGAGACTGGTGTTGGATGTAAGATCCAGCAATGGGGGTGATCCTTACTGGAGCCACCCAGAAAGGCTAAGGAAGCAGAGGATGGAGAGTTTGATCAGGACCTAGAGGTCGGCACAGGACTGGAGAAAATGAGAGAATAAGGAGAACGGGGCTGGGAACAGGTAGTCCACTCAGGATATGGAAGCAGGCTCAGGTCTAGTTTTTGCTGCTTGCTGCTTGCTGCTTTCCAGGATGCAAAGAAGACTTACCTGGTAGAACTCAATCCCCATCCCGGGTTTTGGCACGAAAATGTTAGGTTTTGAAGGGAAGGCAAGGGTTAAAGACACACAAAGAGGGGACCACTCAAACAGCAACACAGGTATATTGCCAACAGCTGCAGAAGTGGGGGACCAGCTTAATGCCAGAGCCCACTACCACTTACAGGCTGGGGTACTTACAGGTATGGGTGGGAGGGAGCTGGGCAGTATGGGATGCTGCCTGGCAGGATATTGATAAGATATTCTTATGATCAGGTGGTTTGACCCTTTTTCCTGTGGGATGTCGTTGTGGTGTTTCTTGGACCTTTGCCCAGAAAGATATGATAGGAATGTTTCTTAGTTGGGCCTTTGTCCACCTTGTAGTCAAGTGGTTAGGCAGGATGTTTCTCATGGCCTGAACCCCCATGGAATGTTTCACTTTGACCAAGGTCTGCATAACAGCAGGGAGCTTACAAAATCATGCAGTTTGGAGTAACACAGATGACTCTACCCATGCTCCTCTTCTTCCCCATAGATCCCTACCCTATGATTCCACCTTGCTCTTCTCTGGCACAAGCCCGTTCCTCAACCTGCATTCCTTCTTATAAAGCCCGCCTTGCTATCTATTCTCTACCCTCTTCATCCAAAATAACACCTTTCTGGCCTCTCCCTGTTTTTTTTACCAGAAGAAGAAGAATCTGGACAGAGCCTCAGCCCTTGAACAGAGTTTGAAAGAGACAGAAAAAGCAAAATATCCAACATTAGTGTTTTACTACAGGAAGAATAAGAAAAGAAATTCAAATCAACTGGAGAATAACCAGCTTACAGAGAGCTCCACTGATCCAATCAAAGAGAAAGGAGACCTAGACATATCTGCAGGATCTCCACAGGATGGTGGGCAGAATTAGTCCAAATCAGACAAATCATCACCACTGATGGCGATGATTACAATAAAATCAGTTTGAGCAGCTGATGACTGTGTATACCTCTGCCTTTTTTTCTGATGGTGGGGAGGAAGGGAAGGGAAAAGACAGGCATTTGAGAACGGAGGGTTATGAGATCCTGTAGCATTGGCGGACAGATCCACAGGTTAGCCAGACATTGTAAATAAAGACTGGGGGAGGACTGATTCCTGGAGACAAATTTTCTTCTTAAAATTTTATCTCACAGGAGAGGAAGAAAATGATTTGGTGTTCCTTGGAGCATGTGCATGTTTAGAAGAGCACATAAAGAGATCTGTATTGTACGTAGGTGACAGTGACACTCTTTCCAAAATGAAGACATCAAAATCACCACCTTCAGGCCACATACCTCAGAGTGGTGTGTTTTGTAACTCACCCAATGCTGTGAGCAACTGAAGGTCCTCAAAAGGAACAAGAACCTCACCCTACAGAAAGTAAGACAGCATGCCACACACAATAAAATAACGGTGTTTGGAGGACATGGTTCCAATACTAGGGCACTTGTTAAGAAACTCAAGGTGGAACGGTCACCTACCAAGTGTGGGGCACTGGGAGTGGCCTGTGTCTACTGCAGGCAACAAACAGAAGCATTGTCTATGGGGAATTTTAATACAAGAATACAAGTAAAAGCTGGTATTTTTATCACCACTTCCATACACCAGCATTTCTATAGAATGTCGATGATTAAGAATTCTTCCCCTAGAGACAGAGCTTGCAGTGAACCGAGATGGCACCACTGCACTCCAGCCTGGGTGACAGAGTGAGACTCTGTCTCAAAAAAAAAAAAAAAAAAAATCTTCCCCTAAAAGAAAATATCGTTTTTATTGGAGGAAATACAATAGAGTGGTTTTGGCATCAGTGTAGAGGGCTGAGTTGTATTCCTTGAGTTAATTGCTCAAGACCCTCTCCTGTTTATTTACTCATTCACTCTCCTTTATTTCCATGGCCCAGTTTTATTCCCCTTGTCTTCATTGGCAATCATTGTAATGCATTTTATGTGTATCCTTTTCTTTGTATGAGTGTCAATACATTTTTTTTTTGTTTGTGGACATTTGTTTTCAATGTATATATCCATCGTCAGTACTTAATGTTTCACTCAGCCCTGTTTTTAAGATGTATCTATGTATGTCTAATCTGTTCCTCCCTTGTCAGATATATTTTTATATTATATAGATTTAAGAAAGATATTTGGATTTTTAATTTTTGTACCCACCTTCTGGTCCATGTTTTGTTTAATTTATACCTTAGGATTACATTTTCTTTCAAGTGACTGTAAATAGTATCATGTGTTTAATTTTTATTTCCACATGTTCAATGTTAGTATACAGAAGTGTGATGGATTTTTAATGTTTATTTTACAGAAATTTTATTTTGTATATTTGAGGTTTACAACATGTCATTATGGGATATATATATAAAGTAAAATGGTTACAATGGTAAAAATGATTAGCATACCTCTCTTCTCACTTTTTTAAGTGTGTGACAATAGCAGCTAAAATCTACTTATTTAAAAAAATTCTTGATATAATTTCATTAGCTTTAGTACCCCTGTACATTAGATTGCTAGACTTGTTCATCCTACATATCTGGTATTTTGTGACTTACATCTCCCCATTTCTTCTCCCACCCCCAATGTTTCATTCTTCACCTGTCTATTGGACCCCTTATTTATATAGTCCACATACGAGATCATGTAATCTTTTTCTTTCTGCCTGGATTATTTAACTTAGTGTGATGTCCTCCTGGTCCATCCATGTTCTGGAAAATGCCAAGATCTTTTTTTTTCAAGTGGAGGAAGGATATTAAAGAGCAGAGGGATGGTAACCAAAAGAAGGGAGAATGAAAATCTTTCTTCTGGCTCTTTTCTAACATTGTCTTCAGGACCTAGGCATATTCTGATATCCACAATTTCTCTGCCAAAATCTGTTGTCACTACAGGTGTCCCTCTTGGAAAGAGCCTAACATAAGATGGACATGGCCCTTGATGTCTACAGAAAAATCTCGTAGATCCTCACACTGAATCAGGGAGTGTGAGAAGCCCTATTAAATCTCTTTTCCTTTGGTTCACCAATCATTGGTAAACATTTTTCTGTTCTAGGTAGAGCTTCCATAATTCCCAAGTATACTGTGGCATTTATATTCATTTATGTGAATGTGGATGTCCAGTTGTCCAAGCACCATTTGTTGAAAATACGATTCATTGAGTTACCGTGACATCCTTTTCTATGTTCAATTGACCATCGCTTTATCAGTTTATTCCTGTTCTCTAAATTTTATTCTATCAATTAGTACGTTTAAAAGTATCTAAGCAGTATGCTTTCTTGAATGCTATGGCTTTGTGGTAAGTTTTGAAATAGGAAAGGGAGAGTCCTTCAACTTTGCTTTTCTTTTACAATATTGGTTTGGCTGTTATAGGCCCTTTAAATTTATGTGAGTTTTAAGATAAACTTGCCAATATCTGCAAAAAATGCAGGCGGGATCTTGATTGGGAGTACACTGAATCTGTACCTCGATTTGGGGAATATTGAACACAGACTTTATCTCTAAGATCTTTCAATACTAGGATGCTCCAGAGTTCAGTCCTTAGACATACCCTTTTATCCTTCTGTGCTCTTATTGCTTTAAATGACATCTATAAGCATATGACAACCAAAATTATATCTTCACCCTAAATCTCTCCCTGAAGCCCAAACTGACTAGTTTATGCATTCATTTGAGTACTTAATAAACATTCCAAAATTAATATAGTCAGTGATAATTTTACAAGAAAAGTAACATTGTGCTTATCACATTCAAGTTACTCTTTTTAAGACCATACATAACCTGATGAGGTGATTATCATTTTTCCCTTCAAAAAAAACCGACATAAATACTAGATACATAAATGACTAAGTTCACATAGAAAGTGTCAGAATCCAAGATTTTAGCCCAGTCATGCTGATCCCAGAGCCTACACACTTCACAATACCTCATATCATTTCTTCTAATCAGAGCATATGCTTTCTCTATCTGCATATTTATCTTCTTTTTCTTGGAAGATAAATTTCTTGGGGAGAATTCTTCTCTGAGCCACTTCTCTAATAACATAAACTATACGAATAAAAGAACATAATAATGAATGCCTGCAGTTTCTCACTCCCCAAGCTTGACTATGTTCTCAGACTATACTGTTGAGTTGCCTTAATGGAGTTAGTACAAGGAAGTTAGTGTTTATAGTCTATCAGTAGAAACTGCTGTTTATCAATTCCTAATCATTTCCTGGATGTTTTCTCTATTGCTATGGTTAGGCTTTGTGTCCCCACTCAAATCTCATATTGAATTACAATTCCCATAATCCCCATAATGTCCTTGTGTGAAGAAAGAGACCACGTGGTGGAAATTGGATCATGGGGGCAGTTTCCTCCATGCTGCTCTCATGATAGTGAGTGAGTTCTCAGGAGATCTGATGATTTTATAAGTACTTGGTAGTTCTTCCTGCATTCACTCTCCTTTCTGCCGCCTTGTGAAGAAGGTGCCTTGCTTCCCCTTCTCCTTCCATCGTGATTCTAAGTTTCCTGAGGCCAGCAAAGCCATGCTGAACTATGAGTCAATTAAACCTCTTATTTTTTTAATAAATTACCCAGTCTCAGGCAGTTCTTTATAGCAGTGTGTAAATGGACTGATACATCTATAGAATCTATAGCAATCTTAAAGTAAACAGAAGAAAATAATAGACTTTCGATAGCGGTTCAACACATAATGAATCCCAATTGATTCTGATGTGAAGTGCTAGAACTCAGGTCTTTACGTGGTATCTGTAACTACTTACACTCTGATCTCTTTTTTTTTCTTTGAAAGCACTTGCACTAGTGACATTTGAATCACTTCATCATTCTTTTTTAAAGAATTGTAGAATCATATAACTGTTGGCTTTCTGAGTGTCTTTCAGTTTCCTATATACGCCAAGGTCTTTTCTACATGGAGACTGTTTCTCATTTTCTTCTCTTTGCCTAGAATTATTTTCTCCTTTCTAAACTCAGTGCCAGATCTCACTGAAATTATCATTCGTCACATTAATTAATAACTTTAGGTCTTTAGCCCATGGGAACCTCCACATTTGAGTTCCTCCCTGGCCACTTTATGTAAAGTTTTAATCCAACACCTCCTATCCCCATAGCTAACATTTTATATGCCTTCCTGGCATTATTGTTTTCTTGTTAATAATTATCATTCTCAAACATATTTTACTTTCTTCTTGTTTTCAGTTTGCTTTCTCCAGTATATTGTAAACTCCATAACAACAATTATCTCAGGCTGTTTTGTTCACTACTGTATTCTCATGATTTCAAAAAGTGTCTAGCATGTAATAAGTACTTAATAAATATTTGTTGCATTGAATCTTCAATATACATCGTTTATTCAACAAACACTTATTAAGCACTTGTTATGTCCCACGCACTATGCTGTGTACTGAGGATATGATGCAGAACAAGACTGACATTACCACTGCACTTAAACCTGTGAAAAGCAGGTAAGTAAATGGGTATTTACAATATAAAGTGTTAAGGAAGTAAGATAGGAGTCAGCAAACTGTGGAGGCATATTAGAGGAGCATCTTGTCTAGTCTGTGGCATCGGAGGATACTTCCAAAACCTGAAGAGCTGAGACCTGAAGTTATTGGGGGAGCTCATGTAGATTTCTGTAGTATATTGTCTGAACCAGGGGTCAGCAAATTTTTTCTGTCAACTTTATCAAGAGCCAGTTAACAAATATTTTAGGTTTGTGGGTCACATATGGTACCCATAACAATTAACCAATTTTACCCTTGTCGCAAAAGCAGCCATAGATGATGCATAAACTAATGGCATGGCTCTTTGCCAATACAACTTTAATTGCAAAGACAGGTGGCAGCACAAACTCTTTTCATAACTCCTAATACAGCCCCATGGAATTTAAATTCTTTTTTTTTAAGTAACAGAACCCTTTATTCAAAGAAACTTTATGTGGAATACCAGTACCTAATGAGACAAAAGTCCTTGGTTAAAACTGTGGTGGAAGTCCGGAGACCCTTACCTCTCTTTCCCAGTGATTAGAGGAATAAGTAGGTAAGCTTCCTTCTTCCAGCATAAGACTTACCCACTTTTCCTTTCTCTTTCTTCTTATATGGCTTCCCCCTCATCCCTTATAATAATAGCTGAGGCCAATAAGGTTGTTCTAACTAAGAAAATCAAACTAGAAAAGTTGATATTCAAAAACAGAATCAGCCAAATTTATTTGGGACATTCTCAAAGATACTGCTATGTATTGAACTGTGCATTACTGCCCCCACCCCACCCACCAAATTCATATGTTGAAGCAATAATTTTCATTGTGATTGTACTGGTCCAGTTTCATACTGCTATAAAGAAATACCTGAAAGTAGGTAATTTATAAAGAAAAGAGGTTTAATTGACTCACAGTTCCACAGGCTGTACATGAAGCATGGCTGGGAAGGCCTCAGGAAACTTACAATCGTGGAAGAAGGCAAAGGGGAAGCAGGTACATATTCACATGGTGGCAGGAGAGAGATAGTGAAGGGGGAGATGCTACACATTTTTAAACAACCAAATCTCATGAGAACTCAGTCGCTATCATGAGAACAGCAAGAGGGATGTCTGCCCCCATGATCCAAACACCTCCCAACAGGCCTGTCCTCTAATATTGAGGACTACAATTGGATATGAATGAGATTTAGGTGGGGACACAGATACAAATCATATCAGTGACTGTATTGGAGACAGGGCTTGTAAGGAAGTAATTAAGGTTAAATTCGATCATAAGAGTGTGGCCCTGATCTAATAAGATTATTATCCTTGCAAGAAGAAACAGAACATCCCCCTCTCCTTATTCCCTTCTCCCTCATCACATGGACTACAGGAAGGCTACATGAGGAAACAAAGAGAAGGCAGCCATCTACAACCCAGAAGTCAGGAAGAGAAGTCTCACCAGATACCAACTCTGAGGGCACCCTGATCTTACACCTCCAGCCTCCAGAACTGTGAGAAAATGAATTTCTACTGTTTTACACCATCCAGTTTATGGTATTTTGTTATGACAGCTGGAGCAGACTAAGGCAGACACTCTTCAAAAAAAGCTGAGCTATAGTTTTATGTACTAATTTAATATCACAGTTGATCTTTGACCTTTTATAAATCTTTTACCAAGCTGCTTCCTGGAGCCCACGAATTATCTTTGAGGTGGCATTTACTGTTTTAAATTTCTTGCTGAGTCACTCAATTACTTCTTATGGTTTCTGACTACTTAATGCTGCCCTAGCTTTTGAGGGGAACTTGTTACCAACTGTGTATAAAGCAGGAGATGCTACCTAAGAAATCAGGATTAGTTGTTCTGATATAGTTGGACGTATTTTTCGTCAAGGAAGTAACACTTAAACTGCTGCTTGTCCAATGTGTCTTTATTTTCTAGGCCTGTGCTATTCTTTAGGAAAGATGACATAATGAATAGACAAGGCACATGTGTGACTACTGACTGTCAAAAACTAGCCAAGCTGAACGCTAAGTAAATGAATGTAGCAAAAGAGCTTATTAATAGCCCAGAAGTCACACAGAGAATGCTGTCAAATCTTTCAAAGACAGATTGGTAAGTATACATAGCATCCTGCTTATCTTCACATTAGAGCTGCTGTGAATGAGTCACTTAATAATAATCTTGGAGAGTCTTGAATAAACAGCCTGGGCACTTTAAGGGTTGTCTACATTAAAACTATAGAAACATTCTGCTAGAACACAGGAAGCAGAAGTTATGTTTTCTCCGTGGTCTGAAAAGTACTTAGTAGAAAGTCATTGCACGCTAAGTCTCTCATTGCACACTGTTTCCTCACTTGAGGGATGGGATATTGGCGCTTGTTTTGATTATAACATAGAAATCCAGATTTTTTTGTCTATATTTTATACTTTTCAGGGTTGGAGTTGGAGATCAATTGCCCTAGCTAATGCTAAGCATTGACTATAGGATGATATTTGGAAAAAATAACTGTGACCTCAACTGATTGGTTTTGTCCTAGAACTCCTGAGGGACTCAAAGTGGAAAGTGACATGGAAGGCCTGACAATAAAGTAATAATATAGAGTGCTTTTCAGAAAGATGAGAAATTACTTGAGCCAGTGAGGTGTTTCCTCTTGAAAAGCAGTCGTCTCAAAAGTTCAGAATTCTTTTACCAATGTTAGCATTGCATAAACCATTTCTGAAACCCATTTTGAAAATTAAATTTCTACCTAATATTCTTCAAGTCAGACATATGTCATTCCTTACTGGTAATTAGATTATTTGCAGCATCCAAAATATACTCAGAGCCTGTTTTTAATTAATTAAATTTTCAGTTAAGCTAGTTAATAATAATTTAGGACTCAAAATTATGTGAGATCATATAGTAATGAAACTTACTTTTTAAATGGCTAAAGAATTAGCTCCGGTAAGACTTTTAAAAGGGATGCTCCACAAAGGTTTTGGGCAAATAGAGTATGAATTTAATAGGTGTGAGGCTTTCTGGCGGAGGGGGGGCTGGGAGCAGGGGTGGCACTCACAAAGAGAGAACACGCACTTTGATAGATACGTTCAGATAGCCTTGCTAAGAATTTGATCATATTTTTTCATAGTCAAAATATATTTGATCTTGGTGGTTTTGTTCACATAGTAGGTGATGTCAGGGATATCAGAAGGAGCAAGAAACAGAGCTTTTGGGATCATGGTAGGAAATTTAGATATCTTCTAAATATAAGAGTACATTATTGGTGATTTTTAAGAAGAGAAGTGACATACTTAGAATTACATGTATTCTGCGGTCAGATGGACTAGAGGGTGGGAAGCTAAGTGAATCTGAATCATGCAGCTGTTGCTGTCACCCAGATCAAAGATTATGGTAGCTGGCGCAGTGGCTCTAGACATTTAGGAAAGTGACCAGAACTAAAAGATATTTAAAAAGTAAAACATATTAGTTAGCATAGCTTAACATTTATAGGGCTATCTCTCATATGTCCTTTCATACATGCTGATAGTATCACACTAAAATGAAGATACTATTTGCTGATAACATTTGTTCCTGGCTCAAGAGAAGGGCAAACCTGAGAGAACAATTGAGCTGAATAAATTGTAGGTTTATATAATAAATATACTTATTTATACATAGCAGTGAGCAACTCGTGATTTTATAACAGTGATTCATAAAACAAAATAATATGATTGAGGATAGTCTTTTTGAACATTGAAGTTATATTTGAATACATTTAGCCTGTCATTCCCTATAATTTATATACATGCAATGAAATTCAAAGTGAGCTTCAGCTTTCATTTGGGCAGAGTGTTTTTTATAGTAATTGTGAATTTGGCAGGATTCACTTTTGGTGGGAGTTCTTGATAATTGTTTCTTTGAATGGAAATGGTCCCAATTATTTTTTTTATGTGTGAATTATTATTCCCTACTATCAGCTGTTGATATGTAGCATGAAACTAGTGAAACAGCACGGTGGTACTGATTCCTTCTCGTTGTGACAAACTGACCTGTCATTAATGATTTCTACTGGGAAATGCTGATGATAACTTTTGGAACTTTGTCCTGGAGGAGGGATCCTTATTTGAAATAGAAAGAAGCCCAGATGAAACTACCATCTGCACAGGAGCCAGCTTCAGAGTCCTAGCAGCACAGGTCTGACTGTCTAGTGGGCAAACACCTATGGTCTGTCTATACTGAGCGATTGCAGCACCAAACTGAATACTTACACCTGTAAAGCCTCATTTATCCAGATCAAGCTGCTGATTGGAATGGCATACTTAGAGATTTCATTTCAACGGATAGGATATTCAAAAGGGAAAAACAATTGTAAAACTTCAGCTGAGGCCGGGCGCGGTGGCTCATGCCTGTAATCCCAGCACTTTGGGAGGCCGAGGTGGGTGGATCGCGAGGTCAGGAGATCGAGACCAGCCTGGCTAACATGGTGAAACCCCCTCTCTCCTAAAAATACAAAACAATTAGCCAGGCGTGGTGGTGGGTGCCTGTAGTCCCAGCTACTGGGGAGGCTGAGGCAGGAGAATGGCATGAACTCGGGAGGTGGAGCTTGCAGCGAGCCAAGATCACCCACAGCACTTCATCCTGGGCGACAGAGTGAGACTCTGTCCCCCACCCCCACCTACCCCTCCCCCCAAAAAAACTTTAGCTGAGTGCCATCTTTAAGATGACAAAACGATCACTAGATCCAACGGAGAAGGGAAATCAGATAAGATAGATACTTGGAATCACAAAACAAAGCAATTGGCTGTTCTTACTCTGGTAAAGATATTTATTTGTTATCAATATAGGAAAAATATATGTGGCAGATAAAATTATTTTGAGCCCACTATTGCCTCTCCCTGGGCATGCAGTGAGAGCACATTTCTCAGTATCTAGTGTAGTTGGGTGGGGGTAATGTGACTGAGTTCCAGTTAGTGGAAATGTGAGCAAAATTGATGTGATATTTCTACTGTCATGCAAATAAGAGTAAATGACTCTTTTGTCAGCTGACTTTCTCAGAGCTCTGGGTACAGACAGAAACAAAGCACTCCATTATGGTAATAGTGCAAAACAGTAATAACCTAGATTTCTGAGTCTCTTATTGAAGTTGACCATTGGACTACAGAGTGAGAAATGCATCTGATCTGTCTTCAGTCCCTGAAATTTAGGGGGCTATTTTTTTGTCTCTCCATAGCCTGGATAACCTTTAAATAATAATATTAATACTAATACTAATACTAATACATAATGATAGCAGCAACAGCTACTGTGTGTGGGTCACATAATATGAGCTAGGTGTTGTGCTAAGCCTTTCACAAAAGATATTTCATGCTATCCTCACAAACAAAATCTGCCCGGTAAATACTACAATTCTTATTTCACAAAATTAAGAAACAAACTCAGAGTAGGAAAGTGATTGACCTAAGGTCTCACAGTTAGCAATCACGTCACAATCCAACTGCCTGGTTTTAAATGTGTTTTTTTCTCTATATACGGCAGCCACTGAGTGCTCATATGTCAAACAGTTGTTTCTATATTTCACATGCAAGTTTTCACTAATCAAATTTCTTTTTTTCTTTACCTATATGACACGGTTTGACTGTGTCCCCACCAAATCTCAACTTGAATTGTATCTCCCAGAATTCCCACGTGTTGTGGGAGGGACCCAGGGGGAGGCAATTGAATCATGGGGGCCGGTCTTTCCCGTGCTATTCTCGTGATAGTAAATAAGTCTCATGAGATCTGATGGGTTTATCAGGGGTTTCCGCTTTTTCTTCTTCCTCATTTTCTCTTCCCACCACCATGTAAGAAGTGCCTTTCAACCTCTGCCATGATTATGAGACCTCCTCAGCCATGTGGAACTGGAAGTCAAATTAAACCTCCTTTTCTTCCCAGTTTTTTCTTCCCAGTATGTCTTTATCAGCAACATAAAAACGAACTAATACGCTATAACACTGACAAGAAGTGACACATTTTATTGGCCAAAGTATGAGAAAACAAGCACACCCATACATTGAGTGGTAGAAGTATAAATGTTCTTTGTATGAAGTTTCACATGCCTTTTCACTGAACAGATCTAGTTTTAGAAATTTATTATACAAATATACTTGTATGTGTGTGATTTACATACAAAGTTAGTCCTTACATTACTTTTTATAACAGTAAAATATTAGAAAAAAGCTAAATATAAATCAGTAAGTGGCTGTTTAAATAAATGGTGCTAAGTATATACCATACTATGTTGCATGGACAAAGGAGGGGGGACATCACGCACCGGGGCCTGTTGTGGGGTGAGGGGAGGGGGCAGGGATAGCATTAGGAGATATACCTAATGTTAAATGATGAGTTAATGGGTGCAGCACACCAACATGGCACATGTATACATATGTAACAAACCTGCACGTTGTGCATATGTACCCTAAAACTTAAAGTACAATAAAAAAAAATGAGCAAATATTTTACATACTAGGGACAGGGAAAATGGCAGATTTTTTTTTTTTTACATTTTGTACATTATTGCTACACTTTGAAATTTTAAAATATGATGCATTACCCTTACAAAAATAATTTTAAATTTTTAAATGTGTGCTTATATCTTGTTTCTTAAGGGTGGCTACTTCAGAGTTCTATTGTCATTCTTTATACCTATTCTATGCCTTTCTTTGTATATACTCGGTAGTCAATAAAATCTATTTTAAAAAGCCTACTTTGAAGGTAAGAGGTTTTTTTTCATTTTTGGTTTTTTAAAATTTTTATATTTTTAATTTTTATGGCTGCATAGTAGGCATACATATTGATGTGTTACATGAGATGTTTTGAAATGGGAATACAATGTGAAACGATCCCATTGTGAAGAATGGGGTATCCATCCCCTTGTGTTACAGACAATTCAATTACATTCCTTTAGTTCTTTTGAAATGTATAATTAAGTCATTATTGACTACAGACACCCCATTATGGTATCAAATAGTAGGTTTTACTCATTCCTTCCGACTAGTTTTTTGTACCCATTTACCATTCCCACATACCCCCACCCCGTCCTCACTATCCTTCCGAGCCTCTAGTAACCATTCTTCTACTCTATATGTGCATGAGTTCAATTGTTCTAATTTTTAGATCCCACAGATAAGTGAGAACATGTGATGTTTGTCTTTCCATGCCTGGTTCATTTCACTTAATGTAATGATCTCCAGTTCCATTCATGTTGCTGCCAACAACTGGATCTCATTTCTTTATGGCTGAATAGTACATCATTGTGTATATGTACCACATTTTCTTTATCTATTCATCTGTTGATGGACATATAGGTTGCTTCTACATCCTGGTTATTGTGAACAGTGCTGCAACAAACAGGGGAGTACAGATGACTTTTTGATATACTGATTTCCTTTCTTTTGGGTATATGCACACCAGTGGAATTGCTGGATCACATGGTAGCTCAACTTACAGTGTTTTGAGGAACCTCTAAACTGTCCTTCATAGGGGTTGTACTAATTTACATTCCTACCAACAGTGTACAAGGGTTTCCTTTTCTCTACATCTTCGCCATCATTTGTTATTGCCTGTCTTTGGGATAAAAGCCATTTTAATGGGGTGAGAGAATATTTCATTTCTCTCACCCCATTTCTCTGATTTGCATTTCTCTGATGATTGATGATGTTGAGAAACTTTTCATATATCTGTTTGCCATTTGAATGTCTTCTTTTGAGAAATGTCTATTCAAATCAATTGCCCATTTCTTAGTTGGATTATTAGTTTTTTTTCCTATAGAGTTGCTTGAGTTATTTTCTGATTATTAATCCTCTATCAGGTAGGTAGTTTGCAAATAATTTCTCCTTATTTTGAAGGTTGTCTATTCACTTTCTTGACTGTTTCCCTTGTTATGCAGAAGCTTTTTAACTGGACCCCATTTGTCCATTTTTGCTTTAATTGCCTGTGCTAGTGAGGTATTGCTCAATAAATTTTTGCCCACACAAATGTCCTGGAGATTTTCCCCAATGTTTTCTTGTAGTAGTTTCATAGTTTCAGGTATTAGGTCTAAGTCTTTAATCCATTTTGATTTGATTTTTGTATAAGGCAAGATAAAGGTGTCTAGTTTCATTCTTCTGCATTTGGAAATCTAGTTTTCATAGCAGCATTTACTGGAGACTGTCTTTTCTCCAGTGTATGTTATTGGCACCTTTGTCAAAAATGAGTTCACTGAAGATGTATGGATATTTTTCTGGATCCTTTATTCTGTTCTATTGGTCTATGCATCTGTTTTTGTGACATTATCATGCTGTTTTGGTTACTATAGCTCTGTAGTATGATTTGAAGTAAGGTACCGTGATTATTCCAGTTATCTTATTTTTGCTTAGGATAGCTTTCGCTATTCTGTGTCTTTTGCAGTTCCATATAAATTTTAGGATTATGTTTTCTATTTCTATGAAGACTGTCATTGGTATTTTTATAGATATTTCATTGAATGTGCAGATTGCTTTGGGTAGTATGGACATTGTAACAATACAGATTCTTCCAGTCCATGAACATGGAATATTTTCCTACCTTTTGGTGTCCCCTTCTATTTATTTCATCAGTGTTTTATCGTTTTTATTACATAGATCTTTCACTTCCTTGGTTAAGTTAATTCCTGGGTAATTAATTTTATTGGTGGCTATTATGAATGAGATTATTTTTTGATTAGTGTTTCAGATTGTTCATTGTTGGGATATAGAAATGCTACTGATGTGTTTGTTGATTTTGTTTCATGATACTTTATTGAATTTGTTTATCAGCTCTAAAAGCTTTTTGGTGGAATCTTTATGTTTTCCCAAATGTGAGACTATATGATCTGCAAATAAAGATAATTTGACTTCTTCATTCCAAATTGGATGCCTTTTATTTCTTTCTCTTGTCTGCATGCTCCAGCTAGGCATTCCAGTACTATGTTGAATAACAGCGGAAACAGTGGGCATCTTTGTTGTGTTCCAGATTTTAGAGAAAAGGCTTTCAGTCATTCACCATTCAGCATGATACTAGCTGTGAGTCTATCATAAATTACTTTTATTATGTTCTTTCAATACCAAATTTTTGGAGGGTTTTTATCATGAAAGGATGTAGAAATTTACAAATGCATTTCAGCTTCAACTGAAATGATTATATAATTTTTATTCTTCATTCTGTTAGGGAAAAACAATGCTTCGACATGATGAATGATCTTTCTAATATATTGTTGAATTCAGTTTCCTAGTATTTTGTTGAGGATTTTTACATCAATATTCATCAGAGATATTGGCCTGCAGTTTTCATTTTTTGACATGTCTTTGTCTGCTTTTGGTAGTAGGGTAACTCTGGCCTCAGAAAAATGAGACTAGAAGTATTTATTCCTCCTCTATTTTTTGAAGTAATTTGACTAGAATTGATATTAGTTGTTCTTTAAATGTTTGGAATAATTCAGCAGTGGAGCCATTGGATCCTAGGCTTTTCTTTACTGGGAAAATTTTTGCTATGGCTTTAGTTTCATTACTTGTTATTGGTCTGTTAAGGTTTTGGAGTTCTTTCTGGTTCTACCTTGGTCGGTTGTATGTGTCTAGGAATTTTCCCATTTATTCTAGTTTCTCCAATATATTGGTATATAGTTGCTCATAGTAGCCACTAACAATACTTTCAATTTCTATGGTGTCAGTTGTCATGTCTTTTTTTCTCATTTGTGATTTTATTTAATGTATCTTTTCTCTTTCTTTCTTAGTCTAGCTAAAAGTTTGTCAATTTTAACTTTTCAAAAAAAAGACACTATTTGTTTCATTGATCTTTTGTATTTTTTTCATTTCAATTACACTTATTTATGCTCTGATGTTCATAATTTCTTTTCTTCTACCAATTTGGAATCTGATTTGCTCTTGCACTTCTAGTTCTTTAAGACACATCTTTAGATTGTTCATTTAAAGTTTTTACTTTTTTTATGTAGGCACTTGTAGCAGTATATACTTCCATCTTAGTACTGCTTTCACTGTATCTCGTATGTTTGGTATGTTGTATTTTCATTATCATTGGTTTCAGTAATTTTTTTAAATTTCCTTATTAATTTCTTTATGGATGCATAGGTCACTCAGAAGCATATTTTCAAAATTTCTATATATTTGTATGGTTTCAAAAATTCTTCTTGTTATTAATCACTAGTTTCATTCCATGGTGATCAGAGAAGATGATAGATATTATTTCATCTTTTTGTACGTTTGAAGATGTGTTTTTTGTCCTAATAAGTGGTCAATATTTGAGAACGATCCATGTTCTCAGAGACAAAATGTGCATTCTGTAGGCACTGGATGAAATGTTGTGTAAATATCTACTAGATTCATTTGTTCTGTAGTGCAGATGAAGTTTGATGTCTCTGTGTTGATTTTCTCTAAAGAAGATCTGTTCATTTCTGAAAGTGGGGTGTTGAAGTCTCCAACTATTATTGTATCGGGGCCTATTTCTCTCTTTAGCTCTAATAATATTTACTTTATTTATCTTGGTGCTTCAGTGTTTGGTGAATATATATTTAAAATTGTTAAAACCTATTGCGGAATTGGCCCTTTTATTACTATATAGTGACCTTAATTGTCTCTTCTCACAGTTTTTGTCTTGAAATCTGTTCTGTCTGATATAAGTATAGCGGCTCCTGCTTTTTCTTTTGGTTTCTATTGGCATGGAATATCTTTTTCCATCCCTTTATTTTCAGTCTATGTGTGTCTTTAGAAGTGAAATGTGTTTCCTGCATGCAACAGATCAATGAATCTTTTTTTTTTCACGTATTCAGCAAGTTCATGTCATTTGATTGGAGAGTTTAGTTTGTTTACATTCAATGTTATTATTAATAAGTAAGGAGTTACTCTGCTATTTTGCTATTTTTTACTGGTTTTGTGGCCTTTTCTACCTTCTTTCTTTTCTTCCTGTTTTCCTTTAGTGAAAGCGATTTTCTCTAGTGATATAACTTACTTTCTTGCATTTTATTTTTTGTTTATCCATTGTATGTTTTTTGGTTTGAGGTTACCATGAGGCTTGCAAATACTATCTTAATACCATTATTTTGACATAACTTGTTAACATTGTTTACATAAATAAACAAGCAAAATGAAAACTGACAAAAACTCTAAGTTTATCCTCCCGCTTTTAACATTTTATGATTTCTATTTATATATTATTTCTATCAATAGTTTCTTTCTATTTCTTGAGGAGTTGTTATTTTTTTTTCTTATTTTTAATTATTATTTTTAGTTCTGGGGTACATCTGCAGGATGTGCAGGTTTGTTACGTAGATAAATGTATGCCATAGTGGTTTACTGCACATATCAACCCTCCTTCTAGGGGTACCTCTCGGGGTTATCAGTGCTCTGCCCATAAACCCCTGGCTGGGGATGCCGAGATTCCCACAGGGACGCCCTGTCCAGTGAGAATGAGTGGATCCAGGTCTTCATCTCACCGGTGCCTGTGGCAAGGGAAAGCCTCTGACAATGATGGCAGCCACCCCTTCCCTCAGAAAACTCCGTCTTCTTAGGCAGTTTCTTGCTGGCTGTGCTGGCTTTGGATGGGGGCTGATGCCAAGCCAGTGGGTTCTGGCTTGTGGAGTTCTGTGGGAGCGAGGCCACTTGGCTCCATGGCTTCAGACCCCTCTTTACAAGATTGGATGGATCTCCTGCCTCACGGGATTTCCCAGAGCTGGAGTATGCTAATACTCCTGTGTCTCAGTGCCTGCTCAAAGTGGCCATGCATCCGAGCAGCTGCCCTGATTCTCCACAGCTTTATTCTTGGGACTGAAGACTCTGGTAGGGTGGGCTCAGGAGGGGACTTCCTGATTCAGAGGTTGCAAGGGTCTGTGGGAAAAGCCTTGTTTTCAGGGAGGAGAAGCTAAGTCCCTCGCCATCTTCCTGCTTCGGGGAGGGAGCTCCCTTTGCCACGTGCAGCACCTGGGTAGGGTTTTGCTCCACCCTGCTTTTGTTCACTCTCCGTGGGTCATGCCTGCCACCTAGTCAGTCTCAATAAGAGAACTTTGGTACCTCAATTGAAGATGCAGAGTTGACTTGCAGTTTTTGACCTTCTTGGTGGGAACTACAGAGCAGAGCTGCCTCTATTCAGCCATCTTGGCTCCACCTTGTTATTATTTTTTATTGATTTATTGTTTAGTCTTTCTATTTAGGATAAGAGTAGTTTACACTCCAGGATTACAGTGTTATGATATTCTGTGTTTTTCTGTGTACTCTCTATTGCCAGTGAGTTTTGTACCTTCCATTTATTATTTATTGCTCATTAACATTCTTTTCTTTATGACTGATATACTTCCTTTAGCATTTCTTGTAGGATAAGTCTGATGTTGATGAAATTCCTCAGATTTTGGGTGTGGGAAAGTCTTTATTTCTCCTTCATGGTTGAAGGATATTTTCACCTGATGTACTAATCTAGGGTAAAAAAAAAAAACAAAAAAAAACTTTTCCCATCAATTTTTCAAATATGCCTTATCAGTCTCTCCTGGGCTCTACGATATCCACTGGAAACTACTGTTGCTAGATGCATTGGAGCTCCATTGTATGTTATTTATTTCTTTTCTCTTGCTACCTTAATGATCCTTTCTTAGTCCTTGATCTTTGGGAGTTTGATTATCAAATTCCTTGAAGTTGTCTTCTTTGGGTTAAATCTGCTTGGTGTTCTATAATCTTCTTGTATGTGGATATTGATACCTTTCTTTAAGTTTGGAAAGTTCTTTGTTATCCCTTTAAATAAACTTTCTATCCCCATCTCTTTTCTACCTCCTATGTAAGGGCAATAATTCTTACATTTGTCCCTTTTGAGCCTTTTTTTTTTTTTTGAGATATGGTCTCTCTGTCTCCCAGGATGGAATGCAGTGGTGAGATGGCTCACTGCAACATCCACCTCCCAGGTTCAAACTATTCTCCTACCTCAGCCTCCCGCATAGCTAGGATTATAGGCACGTGTCACCATGCCCCGCTAATATTTGTATTTTTAGTAGACACAGGGTTTTGCCATGATGGCCAGGCTGGTCTTGAACTCCTGACCTCAGGTGACCCGCCCACCTCGGCCTCCCAAAGTGCTGGGATTACAGGCGTGAGCCACCACACCCGGCATTTTGGAGCTATTTTCTAGATCCTGTAGCTGTGCTACATTTTTTAAATTCTTTTTTCTTTTGTCTCCTCTGACTGTGTATTTTCAAATAACCTGTCTTCAAGCTAACTGATTTTTTCTGCTTGATCAATTCTGCTATTAAAAGACTTTGATGCATTCTTCAGTAAGCCAATTACATTTTTTAACTCCACACTTCCTGCTTGATTATTTTTAATTATTTAAATCTCTTTATTACATTTTTCTGATAAAATTCGGAGTTTCTTTTCTGTGTTATCTTGAATTTCTTTTAGGTTTCCTCAACATAGCTGTTTTTAATTATCTGCCTGAAAAGTCACATATCTCTGCTTCTCAAAAATTGTTCCCTGGTGTATTACTTAATTCATTTGGTGAGGTCATGTTTTTCTGGATGTTGTTGATACTAGCGGATGTTTTTCAGTGTCTGGGCATTAAGGAGTTAGGTATTGATTGTAGTCTTCACTTTCTAGGTTTATTCGTAGCCATTCTCCTTGGAAAGGCTTTCCAGAGATTTGAAAAGACTTGGATGGTGTTATCAAAACTGTTTCCGCTTTAGAGGGCATGCCAAGCCCAGTAACACTATGTTTCTTGCAGACTCATTGATGGTCTTGGACAATATCTGGGAGAAATCTATGGATTACAAAGTGGAGACTCTTGTTCTCTTTTCTTACTCTCCCTCAAACATACAGAGTCTCTTTCTCTGTTCTGAGTCACCTAAAGCTGGTAGTAGAGTAATACAAGTTCCCTTGTGGCCACCACCACTATGACTGTGCTGGGTCAGACCTGAAGGCAGCATAGCACTGGGTCTCACCTATGGCGTACTGTAACAACTCCCTGGCTATGGCCATGCTTCCTCAAGGGTCTAAGGCTCTGCAGTCAGCACATGCCAAAGCCCATTAGGTGAATTTTCTCCCTTCAGGGCAATGAGTTTCCCCCTGCCTGGCTGGTTCCAGAAATGTTATCCAGGAGTCAGGGAGTAGAGTAATAAACCTTAGAAGTCTAATTGATGTTCTATTTTATAGTACCTGGGTGGAAAGACACAGTGCTTTCCCCTCTTCCTTCCCCTTTCCAAAGGCAAGGAACTTCACCCTGTAGCCACCACCACCACAGGCCACGGGGAGTACTGCCAGACTACTGCTGATATTTCCTTAAGGCCCAAGGACTTTGAAGTCAGCTTGTGGTGAATGCTTCCTAGCTGGAACTCACGCTGCTGGGCAGTGGGCTCCCTTCTGGCCCAGGGCTGGTCCAAAGATGTCATCCAAGAGTCAAGTCCTGGAATAGGGGACTCCAAGAGCCTGGTTGGTGCTCTA
This sequence comes from Pongo abelii, assembly GCF_028885655.2. Lineage (NCBI taxonomy): Eukaryota > Metazoa > Chordata > Mammalia > Primates > Hominidae > Pongo > Pongo abelii. Next base: position 149,273,334 of record NC_072008.2, read on the forward strand.
CTCTTCTGTGGCCATGCTGGTACATAAGGTGCAAGACAATGTCTCCTTTAATTTTCCCTCTGCTTTTGTCAAGCAGTAGAAGTTTCATCTTATAGCCACCACAGCCAGTAACGTACTGAGTCTCACCTGAAGACAGCAATTCTCAGAGGCTCACCCAAGGCCGTCAGTGTAGTACCTGGGTATCACTACTGGTAATTGAAGGCCCAAAAGCTCTTTATTTAATAGATGATGAATCCTGTCAGGATTGGGTTGTTCCCTTAAAAGCAGTGGCTTCTCTTCTGCTCCAAGGTATGTCTAGAAATGTTGTCTGGGTTCTGGGGCCCGGAAAGGCAGCCTCATGACTCTTCCCAGTGCCTTATCCTGCTGTGGCGGAGCTGATATCCAAGATGCCAGAAAGAATCCTTCCCACTCTTCCCTCTCCTCAAGCAGAAAAAAGGGGTCTGTTTGGAGCCATGAACTGTGAAGCCTGGGTCTGGGTGGTGGGATTGATGCCAGCACTCTCTTAGCCATGCCAGCTGGTGTCTCAGTGGGTTTCATGCCCTCCCCCAACGCCTGACCTTATCCCCTGTCTCTAAGCCCAGCTCAGCACTAGGGCTTGCCTAGGAGTTGCAGCCCTTATTACCTAGACTGCCTTTAAAGTTTAATTAGAGCACAGAGCATTTTATCATGTGTTGGTTAGGTTTATAGAAACTCAAGATCAGATTGCTAGGATTGACAATTCCCCTATGGCTAGGGCCGGTTTAAATGCTCCCTGCATGGGTGGGTGATAGCTGAGTTTGGTCTGGTTGTCCTTTCTGCTCTAACAGGACAGCAATGAGTTCAATGCCTCACAGTTGGCTGTGCTCTCCCTCCACCAGCACCCAGAGACACTCTTAGCACCATGCAGCCACTGGTGGGTGTTGCGGAAGTTGGTGTCATTCATCCTGTTTCTTTTACCTCTTCAGTGCCTATTTCAGCTATATGGAGTTAAAGCCAGGCATTATGAAGGCTCACATGATTTTTGATTCTTGTGATGTTTTTTTTCTGCATAGTCATTAAATTGGTGTCCTTTCACGGGGGACAATTGGTGGATCTTTCTATTCTGCCATCTTGCCACTGTTCAAATTTTTGATGCTAAAGATTCTTTACATCTTAGCAAAGTGCCTGAAACTATCTGAAATAAATGCATGAATTAAAAATTACTGAATCAAATATATAAAGTAATTTTGCACCATATCCTGTCAATACGGATGCCCCTGAAATTTATTTCGAAAAGTATAATCAAGATCAAAATTCTTGATGCTTCCTTCAGATATTTTTATCTTAAAAACACAGAAACCAAAACCAGCTGTTCTCAATAGATTGGAAGAGCACAGCAGAGCCGTTTAATTTCTAGGCAGCCATCTTAAAGGCACATGGCTCTTGAAATGGTGTCTGTTGTTCTCATCACATATTTGATAATGCTTACAGGAACCACAACAAGCTCAATAAGATTAAATAAATTAGATTGTGTCCAAAATAGGCACTCCTAATGTACATAATATGTAGCACTTCTGACAAAAGTTACCACCTATGAAAGCTATTAATTTTTCAGCATATTTTTATTATTAAGAGAAAATTCAGGGTGTGTTTTTAAATAAATGTCAAATTAAAACTCTATCTGACATTCTGTAGTGTTGTATGTCCAAAAGGATTTATTTTTATATCAAAAGTGAATACAAACTAATAAAGTAAAATTTCTGTGTGATTTTTCCAATGAATACAATGATCTGACTCTGACATCATTTCCCATAGAAGAGTTCTAAAGGCATTTTGAGCAATGACACCATTATAAGGCTATGTGTATATTCTACCAGGGGGGCTACTTGGAAGAATAACACTCATTTAGGTGTATAAATCCTGTTTTGTTTTCTTTAAAATGTCCAATTATTTCTATTGCTGCCTCATCCATACTCTCATATATCTTTTTAATGCCTATCTGCAGATTTTCCTTAAAATAAATGTACTGTTGGGAAAAATGCCTTTGAAATTTCAGGTTCAAGATAGTCCTTTCCAATTAATAAAGTTAAGCTAGTATTAAAAGTTCCTACTTGTTAGAGTTAGGTAAATAAGATTCATGCTGTATGTTGGCAGGCAGCTATAATGGGATAAAAAAGGCCTACACTAGGCCTCAGACACCTTAATTCTAGAATTGGTTTTACTTTGTAATATCAAGAAAATGTGGATAAATCACTTAATAATTACATTCACTCATTCTTCCGTCGCTCATTTGTTCATTCACTTACCTCCACTGCATTTTTTAAACATGAAATGCTCACTAAATTGTTGTCATTTCTGGTGATTAAAAAAATTGGCAAAATGTGGTCTCTTCTCAAAAATTGTTTGCAAGTAAGTGAATAAAATTACAAACTTTTTCAACATTAAAATGAAAAACTCTTACCTGTCCTACTACCTTATTAATGCATTGTATCTAATGAAAGGGTGCTGGGGCTTAAATACAATTTGTCCCCACCCAAACTCATGTTGAAGCTTGGTCCCCAATGTAGCAGTGTTGGGATCTGATGCCTTTAAGAGGTGTTTAGCTTGTTAAGATAGATAAATGTCCTCTCAAGACTGGATTAGCGCTTGTGGGAATTGACTATTTCCCAGGAGCACAGGTTGTTCTAAAGGGAGGTTGTGTCTTCTGTTGGCCTCTTTGTGTGTGTGCACTTTCCCTTCTCTTCTATATTATGACACAGCATAATATTCTATATTACGTTTCTATATTATTCACCAGAAGCCTGCCAGATGCATCTGCCTAATCTTGGGCTTCCCAGCTTCCAGAATTGTGAGCTAAAAAGACCTCTTTCTTTTCTAAATTATCCAGTCTCAGGTTTTCTGTTAGAGCAACAGAACAGTGACTAAGACAAAGGCCTTATGTGAAACTGCTTTATGAAGTATAAGTTACTATCCACATATTCAGGAATTAATATAAGATGCTATCTTAGTCTGTTCAGGCTGCTAGAATAAACTACCATGGATTGGGTGGCTTATAAACAAAAGCTAATTTCATTAAATCTGGTGTATTAGTACAGGATTTTTTTTTAAGTGGTTGTTTTGTTAGTTTCATTTGAAGAGCTTGAGAACATGGAGGTGGGACAAAAAAGAGAAGAGGGATAAGGATTTAGAATAACAGATAATGAGGGTGAAAACATAAAAAAAGGAGTAGGGAAGAAGTTATGTTGAGGTCTAGAAGAGGAGTGTTGTGAAAAGCATGAGGCTTTGAAACCATGAGAGGTGCCCTCAAAGCAAGAGTACGAGAATCCCGGGGGGAAGGGGAGTGAAAGAAAGAGAAGATGGAGTGGAGTATAAGAATGTGAACGACATAGTTTTGTTCTGAGGGGTTTCTCAAAAATATATGGAAATTTTTCTTAGTGTAAAGCAGCAGACTTCAGTTCTTATCCAGCTCAATTATGTTTTTAGTTGCAAGAAAGTAGTAACAAAAGTACACCCCAAGAAGATCAACATTAAGGAAAAAGTAGATTTAGGATAAGAACACAGGAGAATCACACAGAAATCTTTGCAGGAAATAAAGCTAGAATTTACAGAAAATAGGAAACGATCAGGCTATTTTTCTCCTTACTTTTTCTTGACTGTCTCCCTCTCTCCGTCCTCTCATTCTCTCTCTGTGTTTCTCTCTCTCTGTCTCTCTCTATCTCTGTCTCTCCCTCCCTCCGTTCCCCCTTTTCTCTTTCCTTTTCTTCCTGCCATGTTCTTTTACTCTGAGGCCACACGGGAATCTCTTCTCAGCTTCTTTCTCTGTATCAGCCGTGTTCCTTCCTCTCTACAGACTATTTTAACTGTTTGCATGTGGTCTACCACACGCCTGCTCCCAACTCTACGGGGCTTTTCTCAGTGGATTCAGGAGGCCTGTGTTCAAATCCTGAATCCACTTTATCTGTGTCACTTTGGTCAAGTCGCTCAGGAACCTCTATGTTCCTCCATTTCCATATCTGTAAAATGGAGGTGATAAAAACACCAACTTTTTACTGGATTATGGTGAAGATGAAGTATGTTAATTTATGTAAAATGCTTTAGGAAGTGCTTGACCCATAATAAGTACTTCACAAATTATTTTATATCATAATTATGTCAATTAGGCCCTCCAGAGAAAATCAACTTGGGCTTTTTAGTCAATTCTAATTTTCTAAAGGAGAGACTATTTGTTTAGATCAGACACTAACTTGCTGTCCAGCCTTGACCAGCACTGTTCTATACTAGGCATTTCAGTTTCTTCAAAAATCAGAGGGTGGAATTTGATGTATCCAAAGATACGTGTTAGAGTTAAGATCCTGTGATTCTATTACAGGGTTTCCCTTTAATTGAACAAATTCAGGCATGCATTAAATCTTATTTACTATGTAGTTCCTAGGATCCTTTATAAATAATATACATTAAGCAATTAAGTTCCAAAATTAAAGGTAAATGTAAATCATAACAGATATAAATATATTCTCAAGTTCCCCACTATCTGTACCCAACTCCTGGGGGAAGGAGATTAAATTTAGTTGCATTTCTCTAAGGCTTTAAAACATAAAGCATTGATTTGGCATACCAAATACACCCCATAATAAATATGCATTTGCTTAGAAACTGAAGCAGTTTTGATAGAGACTGGCTGGAAGAATTAAAATGGAAAAGAAAATTAGCAAGAAGAAGTGAGTGGAGGAATGAAGAATTAGCAATCTGCATAGTTTCCGTTAGTACCTATTAGGAAAACAGAATCTGGCCATGTGGTGCCATTATTCCACAGGCTGATGACATGAGCAGAGAGGGGGTAAGTGTAAATAAATGTAACTGTATTTTTCGCTTTGCATTGTGCTATATGTTTCCAAAGGGAAAGCATCCCTTTTGACTATGTAGTTTTCTTGCTATGCACACAACACCAGAGGACATTACCAACCTTGGAAAACTGAGACGCAGCACACCGATTAATGAACTAGTTTAGTGCAAGGCCCTCCTGGTGGGATTTTCAGAGCTGCCAGATTGAAAGCGCTGCCAGTTTACAAAAGGAGACGCTTCATTAGCTAAAGCCAATAGAGGCTCCTTTCTCCAGCCAAAGCTCCTAGCTTCACAGGGAAATGAAAGCTGCTCATCTGTGGGTTGGGAGGGTGTGTGTGTGGGTGGTGGTGGGCTGTTATATATTCAGAGTGTTCTCTAAAGCACTTTAGACTAGAAATCTCAAAAAATATTTGTATTATCCATAATGCTTTAACTGTAAAAAACTAAGTGCTTAAATGTGTTATTCTTTTTCCTTTAGTTACTCATTGATTAGTTCTAGTGATCGATAACGCTGAACTCTAAATATCTGTGTATAGGAGTTCATAAAAAGGTCATCGTTAATGGAAATAGTAAAAGGGACATTGCTGCAACCATTTCAAAAATGTCAATCTAATTTTGACTCCTTGTAAATCTAATTTTTACCCATCACATATTTAAAATTATATTAAAATACGGGTAACAAAGATGTTTTGAAACTAGATAAAGGTGGTAGTTGCACAACATTGTGAATGTATTAAATGTTACTGAATTGCTATCTTTAAAATGGTTAATTTATGTTATGTGAACTTCACATTAATAAAAATAAATAACAAAAAATGTGCAAATGGGTATTTTTAATAAATTTATAATTTCTGTTTTCTTTTGAGTATGATGAAGTTAATATTTTGCAGTTTGTAATGAAATGTAAAACTCTCATTCTTTTGGTCCCTCTGGAAGCTACATCTGGTCTGTGTTGAATGTCTATCTACAAAAAGCACAATTTGAAATGAACCTTGTATGATGTTGCTGAAGTGATATTGCCACTTCCTTTGAAAGTGACATCCACATTGCATAAAATATTTCTCTTTTTTCTTCCTCCTGAACTCTTAATATTTCATTTGGTGATGGATGCTGATTTAACCCAGAGATGTTGGAGCAACTTGAAGGTAGTATGTTAAAATAGGCTGGGTGCACTTGATCTGTGGCCCACAAGTGGTAAAACCTAGGGCAAGTCCTACGTCCTTTCTAATAACCAGTTGCCTCATCTGTATAATAAAGAAGTGAAGTAGATGCTAAGAGCCCTTCCTTTTCTAAAATGAAGATGCTCTGTGGTCTCCGTAAGCAACTTTCCAATAACCAGTGTTAGTGTATTTACTGTGAATATCAACTAGATGCCTTGTGTGGGGCTTCGGTTCTACAAATAATTGAAAGGTATGTTTCATACTCTTGTTTACTTTATAGTATGTTATCTCAGTTCTAAAGCAAAATTAAGTTCTGAGTTCTTTGATACAAGGTTCAGTGTTTCAGGCAATCAAAAAAGATAAAGATAAATGATGACTGGAGATATGGATTCTGGATGAGTTGGAACTTCAGTTGGACATGGAATAAAGCATAGGAATTAAATAGGCTGCAAAGGAAAGGTCAATTTCCCCTGTTCTATAAATAAGGAAATAGAGGTTCAAAGTTAAAAGGACTTTCCAGTGTTAAGCAGCTAGTAAATAATAGAAAGATTTTAACCTTGGCTTTTGTGGTGCCAAAGGCTCTCCACTTAACACCTTCCTACTTGTATTATTTCAGTCAATATTTCATTCATTTTACAAGTACATTTAGATTCTACTATGCGTCAGACACTAAGCTAAGCTCTGAAGTAGAAAAGTATATAGGACATAAGTGGTTCTTCCCTGATGGAACTCACAGTCTGGTGGAAGAGACAGAAAATAAACAAATAATTATAGAAATTAAAAGTTAAAAACTGTGATTAAGAGTGATGAAGTAACAGGAGAAGGTGTTAGGAGAGAATAACAGGACTTCCCTAATTCAGACTGGGAGCTCTTGAGGACTTTCTTAAAGAAATGATATTGGCCGGGCACAGTGGATCATGCCTGTAATCCCAGCACTTTGGGAGGCCGGGGCAGGCGGATCATGAGGTCAAGAGAGCGAGACCATCCTGGCTAACACACACGGTGAAACCCCGTCTCTATTAAAAATACAAAAAAATTAGCCAGGCGTGGTGGCGGGCGCCTGTAGTCCCAGCTGCTCGGGAGGCTGAGGCAGGAGAATGGCGTGAACTCGGGAGGCGGAGCTTGCAGTGAGCCGAGATCACGTCACTGCACTCCAGCCTGGGCGACAGAGAGAGATTCTGTCTCAAAAAAAAAAAAAAAAAAGAAAAGAAAAGATATTTACACTGAGAAATGAAGTCAGGTAGAAAGTACGCAGGGAAAAAGTAGTGGGAAAAAGTGTTCTAAGCAAAAAGAAGAGCATGTGAGAAGGACTTATAGCAGATAAAAGCTTCACTTCTTTCAGAAAAAGAAAGAAAAGCAGTGTAGCTCATGTGCAGACACGAGGAAGCAAATAACCAACCAAGAATAAATGTGAAGGGGTTCACATTATCTTAACAAGGCTGCTTGACATCCTGTGATGTGTAGTGATTTCAGTTAACCCAACAGTGGTCCCTGGATATCAGCAGACACCACATAGAATCAGAAAATAATTTCATTATGTATTCTTTTCTGCCTGGCTTCCTTTGCTCAACATGTTGTTATATGTTTTTGTAGTTTGTTCATTTTCGTTGCTGTATACTATTTCATTTTGTTATTACCCTACAACATATATATGTATTTTTTGTTGTTGTTGCTGTTGATGAACATTTGGGGAGTTTCAACATTTGTCCTTTTACGAAGAATACTGCCATGGATATGCCTGTACATGTCTTTTGGTAAAAATATACACTCATTTTGTTGGGTATGTATCTAGGAGCAGGATTGCTAGATCATAGAATTTTCACATATTTAGCCTTAGCATGTATTCCTAACAGTGCTCCAACGTCATAGAATTTGCACATCTGCAAGCAATGCATATAAATCCTGTTTTTTCCTTCTCACCAATAGGTGGAATTCCCTCAGTTTGTTTGCTTGTATTTTAATTTTAGCCACTCTGATGTATAGAATTATCACACTGAGGTTTCAATATACACTTCTCTGAATAAAAATTAGTTTAGGCATCAAGATTAAACATTACATTTTTATTGGCTATTTGATTATCCTCTTTGGTGACAGGCCTTTTTAAATTGTATTCATTTTTCTATTGGATTTTTTGACTTCTTATTATTTGTAGTTCCTTAAATATTTTGGATTCAGGTCCTTTAAGATATGTGTGTATATATATATATGTGTGTATATATATATATTTATATATATTTATATATATAATATATTTATATATATTTATATATAATATATTTATATATATTTATATATATAAATATATTATATATATTTATATATATATAATATATTTATATATATTTATATATATATAATATATTTCTATATATATTTATTTTTATATATATATAAATAGATATATAAATATATAAATATATATATTTATATGTTTATAAATATATATATTTAAATATATATAAATATATATATTATATATCTATTTATATATATATAAATAGATATAATATATATATAAATAGATATAATATATATATTATATATATTATATATATTATTTTATATATATTATTATATATATTATATATATTATATATATAATATATATATTATATCTATTATATATATATTATATCTATTTATATATAAATAGATATATAATATCTATTTATATATATATTATATACATATATATGTATATATGTATATAATATATATAAATATTTATATATAATATATATTTATATATATAATATATATTTATATATATTTATATATATTTTATATATATTTATACATATCTATATATATTTATATATTTATATATTTATATATATAGATATATATTTATATATTTATATATTTATATATATTGATATATTTTCATATATATTTATATATTTATTTATATATTTATATATTTATATATTTCTATATATATTTATATATTTACATATATTTATATATATTTATATATATTTATATATATTTACATATATATTTATATATATTTATATATTTATATATATATTTATATATATTTATATATATTTAGATATATTTATATATTTACATATATTTATATATTTATATATATTTACATATATTTATACATATATTTATATATTTACATATATTTACATATATTTATGTATATTTACATATATTTATATATATTCGTATATATTTATATATATTTATATATTTGTATATATATTTGTATATATTTATATATTTTTTATATATTTTTTATATATTTATATATATTTTTATATATATTTATATATATTTTTATATATATTTATATATATTTATATATATTTATACATATTTATATATATTTAGACATGTTTATATATATTGATATATATATTTCTATATATTTATACATTTATATATTTATACATATTTATACATATTTATAGATATTTATATATATATTTATATATTTATAGATATTTGTATATATCTTTATATATATTTATAGATATTTGTATATATATTTATAGATATTTATAGATATTTATATATATATTCATATATATTTATAGATATTTATATATGTATATATACTTTCTACATATTCATATATATTTATATAGAAAAATATATATTTACATATTTATATACATAAATATATATATTCATTTATATATTTAGGTATATATTTTTATATATATATATTTTTATATACATATTTATATATATATTTACATATATATTGATATACATTTTTATATATTCACATATATATTTATGTATATTTATATATTTGTATATATTTATATATATTTTTATATATTTATATATATTTTTATATATATTTATATATTTATATATATTTATATATATTTATATGTATTTCTATATATTTCTATATATTTATATATTTATATATATTTACATATATTTATATGTATTTATATATATTTCTATAGATTTATATATATTTATATATATTTATATACATTTATATATATATTTATATATATTTATATATATTTATATATATTTATATATATATTTCTATATATTTATATATTTTATGTATATTTACATATATTCATATATATTCACATATATTTATATATATTTACATATATTTATATATTTACATATATTTATATATTTACATATATTTATATATTTGCATATATTTATATATTCATATATATATTTACATAGATTTACATATATTTACATAGATTTACATATATTTATATATTTATACATTTATATATTTATATATATTTACATATTTATACATATTTATATATTTGCATATTTATATATATATTTATATGTATTTATACATTTATATATTCATATATATTTATGTATATTTATATATTTATATATTTATATATTCATATATATTTTTATATATTTATACATTTAGATATTCATATATATTTATATATATTCATATATATTTATATATATATTTACATATATTTATATATATATTTATATATATTTATATATATATTCATATATATTTATATATAGTTATATATATTCATATATTTATATATATTTATATATATTCACATATTTATACATATTTATATATTTACATATTTATATATATATTTATATGTATTTATACATTTATATATTTAGATATATTTATTTATATTTATATATTTATATATTTATATATTCATATATATTTTTATATATTTATACATTTATATATTCATATATAGATATTCATACATATTTATATATATATTTACATATATTTATATATATTTATATATATTTATATATTCATATATATTTATATATATTTATATATATATTCATATATATTTATATATAGTTATATATATTCATATATTTATATATTTATATATTTATATATATTTATATATATTTATATATATTTATACATATTTATATATATTTATATATTTATTTATTTATATTTAAACATATTTATATATATTTTTATATATTTATAGATATTTATAGATATTTATATATATTTATATATATATTTATACATATAAATATGTTATATGTATATGTATGTATATATAAATATACAGATTTATGTGACACCTGGAAATAATTTTTGTGTATCAGATGCGATAATTTTCATATAAAAATTTCCAGTTTCCAAGCACCATTTACTTAAAATACCAACCTTTTCCTACTATACTGTAGTGGCACCTTTGTCATAAATTACATTAACATATATACGTGGGCTACTTTCTGGGCTCATCATTGGGTTATTTTTCTATTATTACACAAATACTACACTGTTCAAATTACAGTGGATTTATAATTGTTGCTGTCTAGTAATTATACTCCATGTTAGATATTTCGATATTCTTGAGTAATTTTGCCCCATTGAATTTCCATAAGAATACTTATGACAAATATTTCTTTTCATTGCAGTTTGCACTAATGAAGAACATCAATAAAATTTTAAATAGAACTGATGATAATAAACCTTTTGCTTTAGTCCTAATGACATGGTGAAAGCTTTAAACATGTCACAATTAAGTATGAAATTTGTTGCGTGTGTGTGTGTATTTCTAGATACTCTTTTTAAATTAAGAACATTCCCTTCAATTTATATTTTTATAAAAAAGTTAATCATAAATTATTTGAAATCTTATCAAGTAGTTTCTGCATTTACAGAGATTTTTTTCCTCTTGTCATTCTTTTAATAGTGTGAATTAAAGTGATAGAATTTTCAAAGGTAAACAATCCCTGTACTTCTGAAATAAAATCCATAGGTTGGCAGAGAAAGATGGTGCAATAGAAGTCTATACCATTCATTTCCCTCCCATCCCACAGGAACGCAAAATTTTAATGACTATCTGCACACAGAAAAGCATCACCACAAGAAAAATAAATCAGGTGAGCAATCACAGTACCTGGTTTTAAACTCATGTTACTAAAAGAAGCATTGAAGAGGGTCAGAGGGACATTCTTGAATCACTGATCCTCCATCATCTGACAGCAGCCCTGTAGCAAGGAGAGTATAGGCACCTAGCAAAGGGAGTGTGCAGTGACTGGGAGACTTTACATTGAACTTAGTGCTACCCTATCGTAGTAGAGAGGAAAATTCTGTTTGGCTCAGCCAGCACCCATGCATAGAGGGAGCATTTGGACCAGATCTAGCCAGAGGGGAATCACCCATCACCCATCCCAGTGGTCAAAACTTGAATTTCTCATCAAGCCTCTAATGGTGGGCTGAAGCACTCTGCGGTCCTACATAAACTTGAAAGGCAGTCTAGGACACAAGGACTGCAATTTCTAGGCTTAGAGCCAGTAAACTAGTGTGGCACATGACCTAGGGAGAGATGTGGCTAAGGGAGGGCTTTCATCATCCCTCCACAATCCCAGGCAGTGCAGCTCACAACAACAAAAGCTACTCCTTCCTTTGGCTTAATGAGAGAAAAGCAAACAGTAAAGGGGACTTTGTTTTGTATCTTGGATACTAGCTCAGGCACAATAGGATAATGGCACAGAGCAGAGTCATGAGGCCCACCATCCAGGCCCTAGCTCCTGGATGACATTTCTAGACACACCCTAGGCCAAAAGAGAACCTACTACCTTGAAAGGAAGGACTCAGTCCTGACAAGATTTATCACCTGCTGACTAAAGAGGCCTCGGACCCCGAATAACCAGCAGCAATACCCTGAGGGTACACCATGGGCCTTGGACTCTGAGGCAAGCTGGCTCCTGGGGGAGACCCATCACATATCCAGATATGGTAGCTACAGTGAAAGACTCCTTCTGTTTGAGAAAAGCAAAGGGAAACGTAAAGGGGGGAACTTTGTTTTGCACCTTAGGTGCCAGCTCAGCCACAGTGACGTACAGCAACAAGTGGGCCTTGGGGTCTCCAGCTGGAGGCCAAGGCCCTTGGACAGCATTTCAAGACCTGCCCTGTACCAGATGGGACCCCACTGCCCTGAAGGGTGAGTCCCACGCCTGGCAGCATTCACTGCAATTTGGCTAAAGAGCTCTTAGGTGTTAGGTGGACATTGGTGATGGCTTGGCAGAAACCCACCATGGGCTGGTGGTGGTGTTGGCCATAGGGAGAGTCTCCTTTGACTGCAAAGAGGGGAGGAAAAGTCTTGCATTGTGGTTTGAGTGCCAGCTTAGCTGAAGTAGAATAGACCATCAGGCCAAATTCTAAGGTGTTTGCTCCAATCCATGGCTCCCAGAGAGCATCTCTGGACTAGGCCAGGGCCTAGTCCTGAAGGGAAGGACGCAAAGCTGGTTTGCTTCACTACCTGCTAATCATAGAGCCCTAGGGCCTTGAATGAACATCATAAGTAGCCAATTCATAGTTACAGAGAACCTTGGGTGAGCCCCAGTGCTGTGCTGGCTTCAGGTCTGACCCAGCACAGTCCCAGTAGTGGTGGCCAGTGGGGTACCTGCATCACCACACCCCCAGTTCCTGGTGGCCCAGCGCAGAAAAAGATACTCCATTTGTCGGGAGAAAGTAGTGAAAAGAAAAAAATAAATCTCTGTCTGGTAACCCAGAAAATTCTTCCAGATCTTATTCAAGACCACCAAGTCAGTACCTCAATAAGTCTGCAAAAAACAATAATGATATTAGGCTTGAAGCCTAGGTCTCTTTGAATACCTAGAAAGACTTCTCAAGAAGGATGAGCACAAACAAGCACAGACTGCCAAGAGTACAAAAAATAACTAACTCTTCCATGTCAAGTTACCAAAGAAGATCTACAAGCATCAAGATCATTCAGAAAAACATGACCTCAACAAACTAACAAATAAGGCACCAAGAACCAAGGCGTAAGTAACAGAGATTTGTGACCTTTCAGAGAATCCAAAGTAGTTGTTTTTAGGAAACTAAAAGAAATTCAAGATAGCACAGAGAAATAATTTAGAATTCTATCAAATTAAAAGATTGAAATAATTAAGAAATATCAATTGTAGACTTGAAGTATACAACTGACATATGAGGAATGCATCGGAGTCCTTTTATAGCAGAATTGTTCAAGCAGAAGAAAGAATTAGTGAGCTTGAAGAGAGGTTATTTGAAAATACACAGCCAGAAGAGACAAAAGGAAAAAAAAACAATGAAGCACACTTATGAGATATAGGAAGTAGCCTCAAAAGGGAAAATCTAAGAGTTATTGACTTAAAGAGGAGGTAGAGAAAGAGATTGGTAGAAAGACTATTCAAAGTGATAATAACAGAGAACTTCCCAAACCTGGAGAAAGATAACAACATTCAAGCACAAGAAGGTTATAGAATACCAAGCAGACTTAACCCAAAGATCACCTCAAGGCATCCAATAGTCAACTGCCCCAAGTTCAAGGCTAAGAAACAATTCTAAAAGCAGGAAGAGAAAAAAAAAATAACATGCAATAGAGTTTCAATACGTCTGGCAACAGAATTTTCAGTAAAAACCTCACAGGCCAGGAGAGAATGGCATGACATATTGGAAGTGCTGAAAAAGAAAAAAAAAAAAGTTTGCTTAGAATAATAAAGCCAAAAAAATAAACTTTACATAAGAAGGAGAAATAAAGATCTTCCCAGCCAAACAAAAGCTGAGGAATATCATGAGCACCAGATTTGTCCAAAAAGAAATGCTAAAGGGAAGTTCTTCAATCTGAAAGAAAAGGATCTTAATGAGCAAGAAGAAATCATCTGAAGATACAAAACTCACTGGTAATAGTGATTACACAGAAAAACACAGAATATTATATAACACTGTAATTGCAGTGTGTAAACTACTCTTATCCTAATTAGAAAGAGTAAATGATGAACCAATCAAAAATTATAACTAAAACAAATTTTCAAGGCATGCACAGTAGAGTAAGACATAAAGAGAAACAACAAAAAGTTGAAAAGTGTGGATATAACATGTAGAGTTTTTATTAGTTTTCTTTTATGTCTTTGTTTATGCAATCTGTGTTGTCATCAGTTTAAAATAATGGGATATAAGATAGTATTTGAAAGCCTCATGGTGACATCAAATCAAAAAATATACAATAGAAATATGAATAAAAAAGCCAGAAATTAAATTATACCACAAAAGAAAATCACCTTCACTTAAAGAAAAATACAAACGAAAGAAAGAAGGAAGAGAAGTTCACAAAACATCCAGAAAACAAGTAAAAAATGTTATTATTGATAAGTCCTTACTTATCAACTTATTTGGGAGAAGACTCAAATAAATAAAATTACTCATTAGTAATTACATTGAAGGCAAATGAATTAAACTGTCCAATCAAAAGGCATAAAGTGGCTGAATTTTTTTAAATGACCCAATAATCTGCTGCCTACAAGAAACACATATTGCCTATAAAGGTACACATAGACTACAAATAAAGGGATAGAAAAAGATATTCCATGCCAATGGAAACAAAAAAAGAGCAGGAACTTATATCAGACAAACTAGATTTTAAGAGAAAAAGTGTACAAAGAGACAAAGAAGATCATTAAATAATAATAAAGGAGTCAATCCAGCAATAGAATATAATGATTGTTAATATATATGCACCCAATATTAGAGCACTCATATATAAAGCAAGTACTATTAGAGTTAAAGAGAGAGATGGGCCCCAATACAATAATAGCTGGAGATTTCAACACCCCACTTTCATAATTGTATACATCTTCTAAATAGAAAATCAACAAAGAACCATCAGACTTAATCTGCACTGTGGAATAAATGACCCTCACAGATATTTACAGAACATTTCATCCAAAGTCTGCAGATTGCATATTCTTTTCCTCAACACAAAAATCAGTTTCAAGGATAGACCATATGTTAGGTCACAAAACAAGTCTGAAAACATTATTTGAAATTATCCAAACACATGGAAATTAAACACTATGCTCCTGAATGGCCAGTGGGTCAATGAAAAAATTAAGAAAATTTATAATTTTTTGAAATAAATGATAATGAAGATACAACATATCAAAACCCATGGGATACAGTGAAAGCAGTATTAAAAGTGAAATTTATAGCTATAAGTGCCTACACCAAAAAAGAAAAAATATATATACTAATGATTCATCTAAAAGAACTAGAAAAGCAAGAGCGAATGTAACCCCAAATAAGTAGAATATAAATAATAAAGATCAGAGCAGAAATAAATGATTTTGAAATGAAGAAAACAGTAACAATTTAAATAAAATAAAAAGTTGTATTTTTAAACATATACAAAATTGACAAACCTTTCCCAGGCTAATGAAGAAAAAAAGGGAGAAGACCCAAATAAATTAAATTAGAGATAAAAAAGGAGACATTGCAACTGATATTGCAGAAATTAAAAGGATAATTAGTGGCTATTATAAGAAATTATATGCCAATGAATTAAAAAATCTAGAAGAAATGTATAAATTCCTAAGTACATACCACATACCAAGATTGAACCATGAAGAAACCCAAAATATGAATAGATCAAAAACAAGTAAAGAGATTGAAGATATATTAAAAAGTCTCCCAGTAAATAAAAGCCTGTGACTCCATGACTTCACCACTGAATTCTACTAAACATTTAAAAAATTAATATCAATCTTACTCCATGTATCCTAAAATAGAGAGGAAGAGGAAACACGTTCACACTTATTCTCTGAGAACAGAGTTACTGTGATACCAAAAACTAATTAAAGACACATCAAAACAAGAAAACTATAGGCCAATATCACTAATGAATATTGGTGCAAAAATTCTTAAAATATTAGCAAACCAAATTCAACAATAAATTAATAAGATAATTCATCATAACAAAGTGAGATTTATCCCAGGGATGCAAGGATAGTTCAACATATGCATATCAATCAATGTGATATATCATACCAACAGAATGAAGGACAAAAATCTTAGGGTAATTTCAATTTATTCAGAAACAACATTTGACAAAGTTCAACATCACTTCATGATAAAAATCCTCGAAAAAGTGCAGATAGAAGGAACATAATAAAAACGTATATGACAGACCCACTGCTAGTATCATACTTAATGGGAAAAGAGAGAGAGAGAGAGAGAGAGGTTGATCTAGGTCTGTTAATAAACATGTTATTTTTTGCCACATTGAAATACGGTGGTACAAGGAAGAGAACGAAAATTCCCTAGTCTCTCTGGGCTCTTAAAAATCCTAACCTGGTTTATTCAGACATTCTAAAATGCTGCAAGCAAATTATCAATTTGCTTATCGTCAACACACTTATCGTCAACAAGTTGAGGATGCTTTTCCTCCCGTTTGTCCATCCAAACCACTCCAAAATCTAAAATTTGGAGACAGTGTTCTAGAGGCAACTTTACCAGAAGGCTAATTTTGAACCTCATTTTAAGGGCCCTACTTCATGCTCATTACAATGAACACTGCTGCCAAATTCCAGGAAGTCCAACGCTGGGTTTTTGTCTCTCGACTCAAGAAGTACAAGCGACATTTTGAATGTAATCCATTCCAATTGAGGACCTGAAACAAAGGCTCTCTTGAGTTCCCAGAGGAAGACAGTGCACTGAGGTAGACAGATTTCCCATGAACTTTGGGCATCCAGGTAAATGATGTCATGAGGTATTCAGCTTCCACTGAAGATATGTCAGAACAAGATCGATTAGGATTCCTTTGTCTCCATTTTGTCCTTCTAATTTTCATTTTTCTTCTTTGCTGTATCTTTCTTCTTCTCTCTCTCCTCCAGTGTTATCTTTGCTATTCACATACTTTCCACCTTGCAACCTAAACCATATGATTTTCTAATATTTTATTAAGACAAATTCTTAGGTATGAAATTACTGTGTCAAGTGATATGAGTATTTTTTCACTCTTAATAAAGTTTTTTTAGACATGTGGATTCTAAACTTGTTACATGCTTATTATAACAACTTAAATAATAGATATGTGCCTGAAATAACATTAAAATATACAGTAATATCCAATTTAGTAAGGTTGTGGGGAAATGATACTCTTCTATGCATTTTATTTGACTGTAAGATATTATTATACTATGCTGGAGAGCCAGTTAGCCATTAGTACCTTGAAGAGCTATAGTTATCCACATAATACAACTCAGAAATTTGTCATGAGAGGCCCTCTCCCACACAGGGTGAGGAAACAGACAGCACTATGCATTTTAGAATTGTTTCCTACAGTTAAAATGGAAAATAAACTGAATGCCCATCAATATGGAACTAGATAATTGGCTACATAGTCATACAATAGAACATTGTGCAGCTGTGAAAATAAATTATGATGTATTTCAACACAGATGAATGTCACAAACACATTAGTGAGTTTTTTTAAAGTAAGTTGAAAAAGCATTTATGAAGCATGCTATTCATATAAAACTTTTTCAAAAAACCAAACAGTATTATATGTTTTCTATGGGTATTTATGTAAAAAAAATGGAAAAATACCTTTCAAATTCACACTAGTGTTTATAGGGAATAGGAGAAAAAAATAAGAATGGAAGTAGAAGTTAAGCAAAATAATAGTTTTAATTTGTAATATTTTAATGGAAAAGAATATAGTTATTATGCTTCCTGTGAAACTCCAAACTACATGCGTGTGTATGCTTATGCACCCACATATACACACACACACACAGAGACTTACAAACACACTCAGAGAGAGAGAAAGGCCGCAGTATTCACAATACTATATTCTGGATTGTAAATGTATGATTGGTTATTTTCTTATATATATTGATACTTTTTTTTAAGATAAAGAGGAGGCAGAAATGTGATTAATGCTAGGAAAACTATTATTTTCTCTAGTGGCTTTCTGTCCTTTTAATCACTCATTCACACATATAAGCATGCTCACACATAAAGCTATTTCTGTAGGTGGAGCAGTATTTAACCAGTGTGGCTGATAAAGGATCACTTGTTAGAACTAAGACCGTCCATGTGATCAAACTACCTTAAGTATCTAAAAATATTCTGAGTGGTTTTCCACGATAGAGGGCATAGGCAACTGTCTATTAAATGCTTTGCACAGCTTCCAGTCAAGGGAAAGATGATTTATGTGACCTCATATTTTGCAATATTAGAATATTCTATATATATATAACGTATATAACATATACATATAATCAACCTATATATAACCTATATATATATATACACATATAGTGCATATATATATATACACATATAGTGCATATATATATAACCTACATGTATATATAACCAAAAGTCTACCATAGTGATTACACTGAAAATTCCCTTTACAGCTCTGAATGTGAATAAGCCTTATCACCTAGAAAACAGAGGGAATGCTATGCTGTCACAGGTTAATTGCATTGTAATCTAAATGGCCTTAACTTACTAACTCATCATTAATCACTGATGATATGGGCATGTAATTTTAAACTGCACTTATAGACTTTATTGCTTGCTCTTGTGCAAATAAAAATTGTGAAAATTTTAGTGACTTTTAAATAAGAAAACAGTTCCAATTCTGTGTAACAAAATAAAAATGGAAGTTAATGACCACAGAACCAAAGAAAAATTAGGAATGAACCCACTCTGTTTCTTTTTAAGTAAGGCCTTCTGCCTTAATTAGGCTTATCAGAACATGGAGCTTACTCTTGCTCAGCTAGGTTTTCTGATCTTGGAATGCGAGTGCTTTCTGTTAAGACTTGAAACCCATTCAAGCACCCTAATTCAGATACATTAAATCAAACTCCCCAAAGGAGTATTCACATGTGAACACAAATTTTTATCAGTGATATTTGAAGATGTGGGCAGAGTAAGAAGAATGCCAGAAGACTGGATGCAACTTTAAGTGGACCTGTGCACTCATGAGATTATGATACCCACTGTCCCCATTTGTAAGAAAAAAAGCATAATAAACAGCAAAGTAATTGTTAAAGAAACAAAACAAATGTGTGAGGATTTCCTGATATCCCTCTGATTATGTGTTTTCTTTTGAAATATCAATTTTTTGTGTAAAAATTTTTTGTTATCTCTGCTTTGCTGGTGCCTTATATTTTGCTTGGCCTAATAGATAAACCAGCATAAACTGGCAGAAGAGAAAAAAACAGGCATATTTATGTTTCTTATCCAAAGATGGTGAAACTGGAAGTTCCAGATCTATGATCTTGATATTAATGCAGAGCAAAATTCAAGAACAGACTGGCAACTAGGTAGCTTATTAGCATCAATAAAGTAGAGATTAGTAGTTGCCAGAATAGATTCAGCAATACTAACTCATGTTAATAATTGTGGATTACCAGACTGGTTAATTTGGTAGAAAGGGGTGTGTCTGTGTGTGTGAGTGTGTGTCTGTACATGCACTATTTTTCCTTAGTTTAAAAAAGAATTTGGATAGTATTTCCTCATATATATAAAGACAAGAAAATAAAACAAACTAAATGACAGAACAAACAAAAGGATTTTTAAGTCCTTGAATAAACTGATCAACACTCATTTCCTACAATCAAAAAACCACTAAGAGATATCATCTCACACCAGTCAGGATGGTTGTTATTAAAAAGTCAAAAAACAACAGATGGTGGCAAGGCTAGGGAGAAAGGGGAATGCTCCTGCGCTGTTAGTGGGAATGTAAATTAGTGCAGCCACTGTAGAAGGCAGTTTGGAGATTCCTTAAACAACTTAAACACAACTGCCATTACTGAGTATATGTCCAAAAAAAAATTAATTGTTCCACCAAAAAGATACATACATTTGCCTGCTCTTCACAACACTATTCACAATAGCAAAGACATTGTGTCAACCTAGTTGCTCATCAGTGGTGGATTGAATAAAGAAAACATGGTACATATGCACCACGGAATACTATGCAGCCATAAAAATAAATGGAATCATGTCTTTGCAGCAACATGGATGCAGCTGGAGGTCATTACCCTAAGAGAATTAATGCAGGGACAGAAAACTGAATATCACATGTTCTCACTTACAAGTGGGAGCTAAACGTTGGGTACTCATGGATATAAAGATGGCAACAATGGACACTGAGGACTACTAGAGGGGGATGGAAGATGGTTCAAGGTTTGAAAACCTGACTATTAAGTACTGTGCTCAGTAATTGTGTGATGGGATCAATTGTATCCTAAACTTCAGCATTACACAGTATACCCAAGTAACAAACCTGCACATGTATTTCCTGAATCTAAGATAGAAGGTGAAATTATAAAGAAAGAAAATTAAAAAAAAAAACTCATTTCCTCATTCATTCAATGACTATTTATTCATTGACTAATCGTGAGCACTGAAATTCAGAAGTGAATAAAACATAGGCCCTGGTCTTAAAGAGCTTACTTTTCTCCTTTTTCCCACCGCCCTCCCTCTGCATGTGTGTGTGTGCACACGTGCATGTGTGTGTGTGTGTGTTGGTTACAGTAGTGGTAATAGTGATGTGTGTGGACTCTGGAGCAGGTAAACTGGATTGGATTGCCAGGTCAACTATTTAATAGTCATGCAACTTTAGACATGTTCCCTAAATTCTTTGTGTCTTAATTCCTTAGGATGAGAATGAAAATAGTATTGGATCATAATGTTGCATGTGGATTAAAAGAGAGAGAACACGTATGGCACAGCCTGATAGCTGTCCATCAAAAGCCACCCATCCCTTCTTTAAGACCTCAGTTAGACTACATTTTCCCAGCTGCTCATCCAGTTAGCTGTGACCATGGGACTAGGGTGTTTATTGCTACATGAATAGAAGTAGATGGACATGATATATAAAACTTCCAGATCAGTCTACATAAACTTCCTCTGTGCTCTTTTCCCCTCTGGATGATTGTATTGTCAGTAACCATGGGAACTTTGGAAGCTACTTATGTCATGTTTATTAAAGGTAGAACCTCTGACAGCCTGGGTTTCTAAAAGCGTGTGTGTGTGTGTGTGTGTGTGTGTGCGTGTGTGATTAGGGAGTGAGAATACACATATAAGCAGATTCTTTCAGTGCAGTGTAGTATGTTCTGTAATGGAACCATGGGATCATGGAGGGAAGTTAAGTAAATTAGTAGTGACCTGAAAAAAAGTTGCAAAAGAAAGGCATAGAAATATTTCTAGAAAAAATGAACTTAAACTAAGATTTAAAGTACAAGGAGAGATCGATCAGGTAAAAAGGAAAATAAATAACATCCTAGACAGAGTGAAAGGCATTCTTAAAGGAACAGGGACATGAAATGGCATGACACATTCTGAGAACTTCTAGTATTTTCAATCTAGAATATAAAATGGAATCCAAGTAATATGGGGATATAGAGCTGGAGATGAGAAAACTTCCCAGATTACAGGAGGCTTCCTATACAAGGGCAAGAATGCTTGACATTATTCTGCAGTCCAGCTGAGACTATGTAGCTCATTTATAAATATCTATCCACTTCTACACAAAAGCACGGCCCTCATCTTGTTCAGGAGTTTTATCATTGACTTGGATGAGACAGCAAAAACATGATGATAAGCAAATTGACCAAAGGCTAGAGTAATAGCTAAGGCGCTGATGATAGAAGGAAGAGTCAAAATGATCTTTATCAGTCAGTAAGTGTGAGGTCTGTATTACACTCTAAAGAGTTATCTTCTAAACCCATGTTTAGAATAATTCATGTAAAAACAATCCAGATATAACATTTTATCACAAGCATAGTATAAGACGATGATATAACACAGTTTATAAAAAATTCAAATGATAAAAGTTTAGGCTGGGAGCAGTGGCTCATGCCTGTAATCCCAGCACTTGGGGAGGCCCAGGTAGGTGGATCACCTGAGGTTGGGAGTTTGAGACCAGCCTGACCAACATGGAGAAACCCCATCTCAATGAAAAATACAAAATTAGCCGGGCCTGGTGGCGCATGTCTGTAATCCCGGCTACTTAGGAGGCTGAGGCAGGAGAATCGCTTGAACCCAGGAGGCGGAGGTTGTGGTGAGCCGAGATCGCGCCATTGCACTTTTGTTTAACTGAGTGGAGTTATAAAATATTAAAAATTTTAAAAGTTTAAAAGTTAAGCATTATAGCTGTTTTCAAATATTACAAAGCCTATCATGATGCTAAGAAATGATTCTTGTGAAGTATTCAAGAAAATAGAAGTCCAACTAATAGATGGAAATAAGAAGGTGGGTGTATTAGTTTGCTAGGGCTTCTGTGACACAGGTTATCAGGCTGGGTGACTTAAACAACAGAAATTTATTTTCTCACAGTTCTGAACCCCAGAAATCTGAGATGAAGGTGTTGGCAGAATTGGTTTCATTCTGAGGCCTCTTTCCTTGGATTGTGGATGGCTATCTTCTCTTTATGACTTCACATGGTCATTCCTCTGTGTGTGTGTATTGTTTCTCCTTATAAAGACACTAGTCATATTGGAATAGGGCCCAATTTAATGATCTCATTTTATCTTAATTACCTCTTTAGGGTCTATCTCAAAATAGAGTAACATTTGTAGATGGTAGGAGTTAGGACTTCATCATATAAATTTTGAGGGGACATATTTTGACAATAAGAGTGAGCAATCACAAATCAGCAAGTAAAAAGCTTTCTAACAATTAGAGGTGCAAAAAGCTGTCTTGATATGTTGTGAGCTCCATGTTACTAGAAATGATTAAGGAGATGGTGTAATTCACGTCGAAAAGGGAATTCTTTATTTGGGAGAAAGATTAGGCTAAATTACATTCCCACTTTTCTTTATATGGTGATAAATAACCAGTAACGCGTATTTTGAAATTATCTACGTGCGTTTTTCTCTGTTCTCACTTAAGTTGTGTTTCCTTAAACAACCAAATAATTAATAACCAAACTATTAATCAAATACAACTGTCTGGGTAAGTTGATTAGTACAAATAATAAATGATTAAAATCATAGTGCTCTGGATGTTTTTATAGTACTTTATAATTTACATAAGACTTTTAGTGTACATTATTTTAAAATTTCACCATAACATGAAAATAATGGTAAATAAATTATTGGTATATCCAATTTATGGACGTGGGTACTAAGACAGAGAGGTCAGAAGAAAACCAGTTCTTCATGTGAGACAGATTGATGTGGAAAAAGCTCCAAGACACCCCAAGTTTATGGTACTCATTGATACTTCTATGCTATTAGGAAGCTTCATTGGAAAAGTTTAAGTAATTCTGCCACACAATTCTGTCACTTTGCTATAGAGGAACATTAGTCTTACGTGAAGAAGTGGGTTTTGTATGCAACTGATTATATATCTAAGAGAAACTGCTTATGAAAATACCTTGTACTTCAAGGAGTTGCTTCATTCACAGCTAATTAATCCATCAGAGAAAGCCTCAAGCAATCACTTTCACTCCTGTTCAATCAATCTGGACCAGATATAAAATCCTGACCCTTAGAGAAGTCTCCAATCGCAAACCTCTGTGTATGTCTTTTATAATATCTTCTGGCATGTTCAGAATAATAATAACCAATTAATTAATGATATTCTTTTACTTTTAATCTAGCCCTAGAAAACACAAACTGGGTTATGTTGCCAAAGGGGTTGGGTTTAATTATGTTGAAAAGTCTTTTACTTTAATTCTTATAATGAGCCAATTTTACATTTCTGAAGTGAATAGTATTTCTTGGATCCTGAGATTTTGCTTCTGAAGCAGGATGTTTTGAAATTGCCAATTTGACATGAACATTTTTATGTTGGTGACGTTTTGATATGCCCAAGTCAAAATAGCTGTGGTGCGTTGTAAAACATTGTTTAAAATTATCAAGTGATGTGAGCAATGTACATCCCGAACTCTCATCTCCTCCCAGATTTTACTTATACTAAGATTTCTGACATTTGTGAGGATCAGAATGGGGTAAGACACAAAGGATGCATGCATATTACTTGGGTGTAAAAGAAAAAAGATACATAGATAAGATAGATAGATAGATAGATAGACAGATAGATAGATAGATAGATAGATAGATAGATAGATAGATAGATAAAATATGACTATTTTGGCTCAGATATACTAAAATTTTCTCCATGTCTAATCAGCCATATCAATTCAGTCTCTTTACTATCCTTTTTCAGAACCTGGACTTAGCCAGGCCAGGCATAGGGTCCTCAGCTGTCTTCCATAAGGTCTCTCAACAGTATCCCTCCTATCTCTAGATTCAGTGAAGTTTTTGTGAGGGCAGGTGGGGAGATATATGAGGGATTTTTTTTTCCAAGGAAAACCTTCATTTTAATGGATTCATAAATTTTCTAGAGCAGTGGGGTTTCACACTTGAGCATGCATCAAAATGACCTGGAGAACTTGCTAACACACAGACCCCTGAATCCCACACTGAGAGTTTTGAATTCAGTAGGTCTTTATGGGGGGTGGGAATGAATAATTTGCATTTGTAACAAGTTCCTGGGTGCTCCTGATGCAGCATATCCAGAAGATTAGACTTTGAGGAACACCACCCTAACATTGGTCACTACCTCAATCTCAGTCTGAATGCTCTAAGATCTTCTTATGCACATAGAAGTTCTGACTTTAAAGAGTATGGAGATATCTTGCAATAGAAATTCTATTTAACTTCTCTTCTAGTTAATCAGAAAGCTCTGTCAGTACTTTTCTATCCATTGTTAGTAAGTGTTCTCAGTCCTACAAGATTCTGTCCTTGAATCTCTGTACAATGAAACCTTTTACTTCTGCTTTACCTGGAAACCAAGACACTCACTCTGTTTGCTTTGTGTTTTTTCTTAGAAATCCCTCTGCAGTTCCATTTTCCCAGATATAACAACAATATCCAATTCTAAAAATGAACCTTGCACACAAATCACTGTAGCATTAAGATGTATGCACCCTTTTTACTACTCTCATCCCCACAGGATCCTGCTTCTCTTGATCTTTTACCAACAATCCTATTGTCTCTGTGTATGGTATTACCAATGTCAGACCCTCTTCTTTATCATCCTTGTAGTTCATGTTAACCACACTGGAGAGGCAGTGTAGTCTGATGGTTACAGCTTCTATTTATAATGCTTAAATTACTTACATTCAAATCATATTCTTACCACTTACTGTGTTCCCTTGGGAACGTTATTGAATCTCTGTGTCTCAGTTTGCCACCTGTAAAAATGTGGATGGTAATAATGCCTAGTTTCACATGGTGGTTATGAGGTATGAGGATTAAAATAGTTATTATTTGTATATAACTTTATGTGATGCTTAGAACACAGAAGGTAAGTAAATGTATGGTGGAAAAGCTATAAATTATTTTAGTTCTCCCTAGACCTAAAATACTCTACCCTTCAATATTTCAGGAAAGGTGATTTTACCCTCAATGTTGCTCAGTTGAAATACTTTTTTCTTACTTCCTTCTCCTTAATCTACTGCAGTATTGCTTCTACCACTAAGCTCTCCACTTTTTCAAGGTCACCATCAAATGTCAAAACTATTGTCCTCTTTTCTGTGACCATTTTCTTTCAATGCATTTTTAAACAGGTTGAACACTCTATCTTTGCAAATGCTGTACAAACTTAGATTCATCTTTTCATTATCAATTTACAATATTCCATTTCCTTAAACAGTATTTATTCTCCTTGAAAAATGAGCTTGTGCCAAACACCAAAGAAAAACACCTGAAAGGCAAAATAAAATACCTTGAAAGTACTTGTGTTAGGCCTTTTTTGTGTTGCTATAATTACCTGCGTTTGAGTCATTTATAAAGAAAAGAGGGTTAATTCATTCATGGTTCTGCAGGCTGTACAGGAAGCATGGCACTGGCATCTGTTCAACTTCTGTGGAGGCCTCAGGGAGCTTACAATCATGGCAAAAGACAGAAGAGGGATCACTGTATCACATGGTGAGAGCAGGAGCAAGGTGGGAGGTGCTACACATTTTTAAACAACCATATCTCATGAGAATCCACTCATTATCAATATTAAAGCACTAAGCCATGAGGGATCTGCCTCCAATGATCCAAACACCTCCCACCAAGCTCACTTCCAACATTGGGGATTACATTTGAACATGAGATTTGTGTGGGACAAATACCCAAACCATATCATTCTGCCTCTGGCCCCTCAAATCTCATGTTCTTCTCACATTTCAAAATACAATCATCCTTTCTCAATAGTCCCCCAAAGTCTTAACTCATTCCAGCATTAACTCAAAAGTCCCAAGTCCAAAGTCCAAGTCCAAAGTCTCATCAGAAGATAAGTTTACTCCACCTATGAATCTGTAAAATCAGAATAAATTATTTGCCTCCAAGATACAATGGGGGTACCTGCCTTGGGTAAACATTCCCATTCAAAGATGAAAGAAATTGGCCAAAAAAAAGCAAAAATCCCCAAGCAAGTTTGAAACACACCAGGGCGATCAGTAAGTATTAAAGCTGCAAAATAATCTTCTGACTCCATATCTCATAACCAGGACACACTAGTAGAAGGGGTGATGTCCCAAGGCCTTGGGCAGCTCCACTCCTGTGGCTTTGCAGGCTACAGCTCCCACAGCTGCTTTCAGGGGTTCGAATTGAGTGGCGCTGCAGCATTTCCAGGCTCAGAGTACAAGTTGCTAGTGAATCTACCATTCTGGATCCTGGAGGATGGTGTCCCATTTCCCTCAGTAGGCAGTGCCCCAGTGGGAAGTCTATGTGGGGGCCTTCAACACCAACATTTCCCCTCTGCACTGCCCTAGCAGAGTTTCTTTGTGAGGGCTCCACCTTTGCAGCAAACTTCTGCCTGGGCACGTAAGCATTCTCATACATCCTCTAAAATGTAGGTGAGGCTGCCAAGCCTCCTTCAGTCTTGCACACTGCATGCCTACAAGTTTAACACCACATGGAATCTACCAAGACTTACAGCTTGCACACTCTGAAGCAGCAGCCATAGCAGTATCTGGGGCCCTTTGAGAGAAAGTTATATCCAGCATGGCCAGGGTGAGAGGAACAGCCTCCTGGGGTGGCACAAAGCAGTAATGCCCTAGCCCTGGCCAGGAAATCATTTTTTTTTCCTTAAGCCTCCAGGTCTGTGATAGGAGGAATAGCTTGGAAGTCTTCTGAAATGCCTTCCAGGCCTTTTGTCCACTATCTTGGTTATCAGCACATTTTTCCTTTTAGTCATACAAATCTAACAAGTGGTTGCTCCACAGCCTGCTTGGATTATTCTCCTGAAAATGGGCTGTTGTTTTTTCCCACATGTCCAGGCTGCAAGTTTTTCAAACTCTTACACTCTGCTTCCCCTTTAAATATAAGTTCCAACTTTAAGTCATTTTTTGCTCCCATGTGTTAGTATAAGTGGTTAGAAGCAGCCAGGCAAACTCTTGAATGCTTTGATGCTTAGAAAATTCTTCTGCCAGATACCTTAAGTAATCACTCTGAAGTTCAAACATCCATAGATCCTTAGGGCATGAACATAATACAGCCAAGTTCTTTGCTAAGGCATAACAAGAGTGATCTTTGCTCTGGTTCCAAATAAGTTCCTCCTTTCCACCTGAAAACTTATCAGCCTGGACTTCCCTGTCCATGTCCCTATCAGCATTTTGGATACAACCATTTAACCACTCTCTAAGAAGTTCTAAACTCTCCCTCATTTTCCTGTCTTCTTCTCAGCCGTCTAAACTATTCCAGCCTCTGCCTGTTACCCAATTGCAAAGTCACTTCCACATTTTCAGTTATCTTTATAGCAAGGCTCTAATCTTCTGTACTAATATTCTTTTTTACACTGTTCTTGCATTGCTGTTAAGAAATACATGAGGCTGGGTAATTTATAAGGATGTTTAATTATCTCACAGTTCTGCAGGCCGTATAGGAATCACGTCACTGGCATCTGCTCTGCTTCTGGGAAGGGCCTTAGGAAGCTTACAATCATGGCAGAAGGCAAAGCAAGAGCGAATATATCACATGGTGAGAATAGGACAAGAGTAGGAGGAGGTGCCACACACTTTTAAACAACCAAGCCATGAGGGATCCATCCCATGACCCAAACCCCTCCCACGAAGCCCCACTGCCAACAATGGGGATTACATTTTCACATGAGATCTGGGCAAAGTGAATATCCAAATGATATCAGTCTTATAATCCTAAAATAAATAATATATCAAATAACATAAAGACTACTGAAATACATATGTGCCCCAGGAAATCTAATCATTTTGCATTTCTTCACACTAGTATTTCTTCAGAAGGGAAGGTCTAGGTATTAGGTAAAAGATCAGACAAGACTCTTCATGGCATGGATTAAGCTTCATCTACTCTGGCTCCAAACTTGTATACCTCCCAGATCCAAGGAAAAGTCATACAGTTAATTGGGTCAATTCTACTTAAAAGGAAGTTTTGTGGTCATGTTTTAGTATTGGAGCATGATCTTGGGGGGGCTCACCATTCTAGATCCAACCTAATTGCCACAGTGAAATATCTATTGCCCCAAAATTGTACTCTTCCGGAAAGATACTTAGATAAATATTATTTCCTAAACTTCATTATATTCCTACTGATATTCTAAAATACCATATATATTGGCACCTAGGGAGGTACCTGGATGGTTTACCCCATTTTTTTGGCTCAGATATATTTTAGTCATTTTATTAAATGGTAACAATTTGGAATATTTCTCATAGGAACAAATATTGTTTGACAATATAATTTTCAATGGATGAAAAGTAGCCTGTGGTATCAAGATGTCATAATGTACTTAAAGAAACCCATAATATTAGCACTTACACATTTTCTATATCTTGATAGTATTCACAAATACATTCTACTACTTATATATCGCTGTCAATAAGTATTTGCACATTGGATTATTTCATTTGGAGGAATCCTTAGAAGTAAACTTGATAGTTCAGTTAATATGAATATTTCAAGGTATCTCATAGATACTATCCTCCCCTGAAAATATTTTGGGGAAGACTGTCACTGGAAGATAGAGCCTGAGACCATGGGGCAAGTGTGTATTTGGTGTATTCCAGGAAGAACAAGGTGGCTACTGTGGCTGCAACTGAGTGAATGAAAGGGAAGAAGAGAAAATGAAGTTATAAAGATAGCATGTCACCAGATGATTGGGGCGAGGTGGGGAGGAGGGGTCTGTTGCAGGCCATTGTAAGAACTTTGTCTTTGACTTTGAATGAGACAGAGAGCCAATGGAATGTTTGAGCAGAGAATAGATGCAATATAACATCTTTAACAAGGTCATTCTGGCAGCTGTGTTGAGAATGAGGGGCACAAGGGCAGAAGTAGTTCGGCTCATTAGGAGACTACCCAAATATAAAAAACAAACAAGAAATGGTGGATACTTGGAGCACAGTGATAGCAATAGGTGAAAAACTTAAAATTTTAATGTATTTTAAGGGTGAAACTGATAAGAATTGTTAGTTGAGTGAATATAGGGTGCAAAAGAAAGAGAAGAGTCAGAGATGACTAAGCGTGATAGCCTGATGAGCAGAAAGGATATCATAGTCGCTTAGTGAGATTGGGGAGACTAGAAGAGAAGAAAATATTTTGAGATGGAAATTGAAACTAGCTTAAATCCAAAACACAAAAGTAAAGAAAATGTCATACACTGAGCACTGGGTCACTAAACTGAATAACTGTGTTAAAGGAGATGAAAGGCATGATAACCTGTTTTAATTATTTTCTCAACATATCGGACATATTATTCTTTGTGATATAAAAATGTGCATGCTATCCTGGCTATATCAGGTACTAAAAATTTCATCTGAGCCATCATTTCATGTCTTTGAGCCTCAGTTTTCTCAGCTATAAAATAAATAGAGAAATAAAAACAATGTTATTCAGTTGCAAAGATCAAATAAAGTGATGCATGAAAGGTGCCTAGCACGATGTGTGACACACAGTTAAGTTCCAACAAATGTTAGTTCCTTCATTTTTCTTTCTAAATTGTAAATCCCTTTTGAATAGAAACTTTGTCTCTGTAGCCACCATAGCATGTATTATGTTACCTTATATACAGTATGTGTAGAATATTTATTAATTTAAATGAAATAACTACTTAATAAGCACTTGTTTTTAACCCCCATGAATGGTGATCCCAAATCATATGTGTAATCGTCAGGTAAGGTTAATTACATATGTAATTATTTGTACTTATTATTGATATCATTTATCTCTAGCCAACTGGTGCTTTACGGATAAAGTCTATTTTGCTGAAAACTACTTTCAATGCCTGTATTTTTTATTTTTAATTTCTAGTATGAATGCATTTATATATTGCATTTTCTACATACCCCTTTCAATTCCTCCATTGAAACTGAGGGACTCATTGTCCTTTTTTTCACCAGGCCTAGGAAGAATTAATTAAATTTTGTTTCTCCTCAGAAAAGGGGACTATGTCTGAGAAATCTGCTCTACAATTTGGGTAGTAGTTACAGGAGTGTGCAAGCCTTCTAACCTGCTACCTTCGAGATAAGAAACTTCTGCTGAATGCTATGCCTCTCAGGTACAGTTGCTTGGACTGAACTGAAATATTCAACATTGGCACAGGGATGGTTGGTGTCAGAAGGGCTAGCTGTGAACACGTGAACTCAGCTCTTTTCTGACTCCAGCCTCTATTGCTCTATTGCCCATGGAGGAGAAGCAGCTTGAGGTTTTTCATGAACTCTCCAAAGTTTTCCAGGCAATTGCCTAATTCTTACTTTCCATTGAATTAGAGAGTCAGAAGAAATTGATTTTCATCAGATTGGAAACAGTCCAGATAATAGGATTCATGTTCCATACATCACCAGTCTAAGTTGCCAAGATATACAAGTTTCAGACTGCTGTGTGAAATTGAAACTCATTACAAACATAATTCAGATTGGGCTCCCTGATTGCAGTTGAAACATCCTAAATGATAGCAGTTTTCTCTTGTTTACCTTTTAGCAATTGCGCCCAATCACAAGAAGACATCTAATCAGCTAATTGACCAAATTCAGAAATAGATCATGGAAATATTTCCAAATAAATTAGTACTTATCTTTTCTTTTAAGATCTGAAGAGAAGAAAATTCTCGACCTTCTTCACCTTACGGTAGAACTGAGTGAACTTCATCATCAATAAATGCTTCCTTATTTCCAACTTAACTCTCTCAGTTGGTGGTTTCTGGTTTTTTGTTCTCTTCTTTTTGGACCACACAAACCTTTATTTTGCAAAGACTTAAAAGTTCCACATTAAATTAATCGTAGTTGAAACTTAGGTATAGAACTGTGCTTACAAAAATATTATCAATGTCTTGTAAGCAAATAATTTTTTTATATTAACCAAATATAACAAGCAAAAACTTCAAAATGATTACTTTTGTATATCTAAATTCAGTTATAAATCTCAGTATAAAATAAAACAACTTTCTTGTTATTTGAATGAATGAATTGAACATTAAATGTATTTATATATTTATTTATTTAGATTTTCTCTTTTTCTAAAAATTATTTTAGGTGGCTAGGAATTAAATTTAGGCTGTTGCTATTTCAAATGTAATACAAATAAAGTCAGAATTTAGTGCAAGTGTATGTCAAATAGATTACATAAAATTAATAAAAAGCAAATAATATAGTACAATCTGAAAAAAGTAAAACATAAAGAAAATAATTGATTTGACAAGCAAAATATTACAGATGGGGCCACTGATTAAACACGGATGAAATAGCCAAACAGATGAGCATGAATACAAAAGCGACAAGATTAAATTAGATAATAAACTACATATTAGAATTCTCTTGGCTTGTCTTAATTTTGAGGCATATTTATTAAATTATAAGAGACTACAGTTTAAGACATTTGCAATTTAGTGTTAAGCATTTTTTTTAGTATATCATTTTGGTCAACCTTTAAGTCAGCGTGGCCATGTGATGATACAAATTAAAATGCCTGGCTTTAAATTATCACCTAGGGAATGTGAAGTTCATGGAAATGAGCAGGGTGCCATTCATTAGCATGTCAAAGATGCTTCTTCAACAGGATGCCATTAAATTATTGTGGTGATAATTGAGACACTAAAAAGAGACAGATGCTGGGTCTGTAGTTTCTAAGATCTTATAACCCATTAGCAATTAAATTTCAATGAGCTAACATAATTTCAGTCTCACTAAATTAACAACTGGGGATATTTTTTTTGAAGCTGTATTTTTCCAGACCAGTTTTGGCTGAGTTGTAAAGGAAATCGAGACGCCAGTGTAGTACAGGAATCAGGACACAGAGCACGCAGGTATAGGGATGTGGCCTACTCTCAGGCCTGGAGTTTGGGTGGCAGCCAACCAAGGCAGGACTGGAAGTGGCAGTCCAATTATATCAGAGTGTCCTGATGGTCACTGCAGTTGTGAAGAACAAAAATGTATGGGCAGAACGTCAGATTCTTCCGGGAAGACATATGACTGTTTTCTCTCTCTAGATGAGGAAGATAACCTCAGAGACTCTGGGGATCAGTGATTCACCGGAAAACAGGAAGGTAACACAATTCCAATATGACTGGTCTATATTAGGATAGATGAGTCCATGCTGTGGTAACAAATTAATCCAAAAATAGTACTAGTTTAATGCCACAGTGTTATATTTTTTGCTCTCTCTAATCTTAATGGAGGAAAGGTAAATTAAAGCAGTTGTCCTCCATGCAGTGACTCAAATATCCAGACATATTTGATCTCAATGATGTTATTATCTCAACATGTAGATTAAAGTCTCCAGAGCAGGGGAAGAGAAAGTAAAGTGAGAGCTTGCAATAAAGGTTCTTAATAGGCATGGAAAGGATCACACATAATTTCTAGTGATATCCTACAGCCTAGAAAGACCTACATGGCCCCTGCCTAACTACAGTAAAGCTAGAATATATGGAGGAGCATATGTGTATTTGTAAGCAGTAGATATCTCTGACAGCAGATCCGATCTGAAATAGAGGGAGATTAGCACAAGCACGATAATGTTGGTAAAAATTGAAGATATAATCAGATACAAAGTCAGATTTTCATGGGTTCAGAAAATCTAGTGGAAGGCTTAGGGACCAGTGGGGCTAAACCATTTCTGTGAAGAGAAAGTGATGGGGAATAAGGAACAGAATCCAAATTCAGTAGTTTGGTAACAGGAGTTTGGAATGGCAATAGAGTAGAAAGAATGTGAACTCTAGAATTATGTAGGTATTAGGTTATATCCTAGTTCTACCCTTTACTTACTAGAATAACTTGGCATGTTACACAATGTCTCTGAGGCTGAATTTTCTTTTGTATTATTATGAGCTGACTTGTGTCCCTTTAAAATTCATATGTTGAAGTCATAACCCCTATTATTTTCAAATATGACTCTATTTGGAGACAGGGCCTTCAAAGAGATAATTAAGGTAAAACGAGTTCATAAGGATGGACCCTAATCCAATATGACTGATAGAAGAGAAGATTAGGAGACAGACACAAATAGAGGAAAGACCATGTGAAGACACTGGAAGAAGCTAGCTATCCACAAGCCAAGGGGAGAGGCCTTAATAAGAAACCAATTATGCTGACACCTTGATCTTGGCCTTCTAGCCTCCAGAACTGTTAAGAAATAAAGTTCTTTAGTTTAAGCCACCCAGTCTGTGGTATCTTGTTATGACAACTCTAGCAAACTAATTCATGTGTCAAAATGTAACAACACTAATACTTGTCCAATATATTTACTTTTCTGTAAAAGCAGGAATATGCTGTACAATGTTGTATTCAAGACAATCATTTCATTGTGTTTTTTTAAAGATGTATTGCTCTTTAAAGATGGCAATGTTATATCATTTCTCACTGAATTTGCAGTGTTTCACATAAGGCTTGGGCATTTATAGGTGTTATGATATAGTCTGTGGAAAGAAGAAAGGGAAGAAGGAGGGAAGGGAAGGGAAAGGGGAAGGGGAAGGGGAAGGGGAAGGGGAAGGGGAAGGGGAAGGGGAGGGAAGGGAACAAACAAACTCATGATACCCAGAAAATCTTATTAACAGAGATGCAGAGAGAATAAGTAATGAAGGTTAAAACTCAGGTAGAGTCTTGGCAGAAAATTTAAGACAACCAAAATGGCTATGAACACTAAGCCATCTTTACCAAAGCAAATGTTTCTAATATGCTTCATGCTAAGAGCTGGAATCAGGGTTAAGGTAAGAGACAGTCATCATATCTGTCTACAGTAGAGGAATGCAGGTGTGGGAATTCAGACAAGTACCGAAAACACCAAAAAACATTTACTTTACTGTCTAAAGACCTTGTGAAATATTCAATAACCTCATCATGAAATTTTATTTTGTTTCAAATGATGACAATGCACTTACGATCTTAGATGATGGATTTCAATGTACGAGAGCCTCTTCTCTGAGGACATCTGAGGCATAAATAATGATTCAATACAGCCAATATTTACTCAGCACCTTCCTGTACAAGGCACTCTGCTCAAATATAAAGGCAATAGAAAGGTGACTAAAACCCAGTTCTGGTCCCCAGAGCTTGCAAAACTGTGCTATTTTGGAAATGACTCCTATTTTCTCATCCAAATAAGCAATATATCAGCAAATACACACCTGTGTTTGTATAGTTACATAAAAATAAACAGCAGCACAGCCAGGCAGGAAAATAACAATTACATCTCAAATAATCCCCCTGAAGCCTGAAATAACTTATTTGCATTTTCAGAGAAGGAAATTGAAGTTAAAATGCACACAAGCACTTAGCAAATGTCTATTGACTGGAAGAGAATCAATTCTTGTTACGACCGACAGCAAATACCTTCAGGTTAGCTAGTAGAGGAGGGTCAACAATGCAGCCTCTGATAGAAAAAGAAAAGAAAACAAAACAAAACAAAAAACAACTTTTTTCTAGATTTTCAACATGCCTAAGGGCAGATTATTACCTAAGGATCTGTGACTTTTTCTTACAGAAGTGATTAATTATGTAAATCTGTAATTCCAAACCTTCCCAACAGAACCTTCAAAATGTTTGAAAATATGTCGCTTCAACGTATTTGAAGTGCCTTATCTGTCATTGCTCCTTATTGTATATTTCCATTGAAAGAACTAGTGTGCGTGTTTGTGTGGGCATGGTGGGGTCAGCATAAAATCGTGAGGCAGTAATCTAATGTTGTTTCTCACCCTAAAATTACTTTCATTCCTACCCTTGTCCCTCGTTCTGGACTGAAAGGAAGCAGAATGTCTTCCAGGTATCTGAGAGCATGTGGACAGCACTTTGAGCCAGCAGTCCTAGAGAAGGTCTACAGTCACAATGAAGAGGGCACAGGGTAAACTGTGCCAGCTGATGTGGGAAGGCAAGGGAAACAATGAGGACATCTATGCAGAAATCTAGAAATTACAACCTAGTTTAGGCTTGAGCTGACATCACTGCTACTAGAGTTGAGATGAGAATGATAATAGCAGTGAGCACGCATGTAAGTGCCTAGCACGTGCCAGTTACCATGTAACATAATTTACATAAGCTATCTACAATACCCACACATTCTTCATAGGAATTCATGTTGTTATGCACATTTTATATTGTTAAACTGAATCTCAAAATAAATTCCAAAAGATCACAAAGCCAGGAAGTGCAAACTACAGAATCTGTATCGAGGTTGGTGTGATTCTTAATCTTCTACAGCACTCCATTCCAAAAGCAAGAACAAAACAACAGACAACAGTGAAGCCACATTCTCAGCCTCAGTTGTTATAGCAAATCACTGTGTCACAATTAATTCCAATGTTCATCTCAAACAGTGGTGTGCTGACAAATGTTTTAAAATGTCCTTATGTGCATCATCTGCTTATTTCTGTTGTGCAGATACTCCTCCCATGATCAATTTTGGGCTACTCACGTGAAGCTTCTGAAGGTGCAGTTCGGAAGAGACGTTTACAACTGGCTCTGCTGAGTTGTACAGGCCAATTTCAGCACACTCCGAAAAGCACTAGTTTTTGAAGCTGCAGCATTGAAGTTTGGAGAATGGCTTCCACTTTTACGTTCATTAGAGTGGACTCAGGATTATCCCTAAAATATCAGCACGATTATTGCACTTGCAGTTGAACATGTTTCCTTTACTAGGAGCTTCTGTCTTCCACACAAGTATCATTTTAATCTGTTTGTATATAAAATATGCATGTGTATAATGTGCCTATATATGTGTGTGTGTGTATAATACAAAACAAAAAGCCCCAAACTGAACTTAATTCTGTAAATCACCAAAAGCTGGCATACTTATGAAACAGATTGTTGAAAGCTTCATGTTTTCACGTGCTGCTCAGTAATCTAACTGCATTTGAATCAACTGGGGTTTTGTTGAAACATAGGGTCCCATCCACAGGAAAATGATCTGAAAATGAGAACATGAGAATGCAGTAAAGCAGCATTATGCAACTGTCCAGGAGGAGAGTTAAATGAGAGGTTTGATCAGCCTACTGCCCCATTATCAAGAGCTGTGTCGGATAACTATCAGTTTAGTCACACAGGAACTTGGCTTAGTATGGACTTAGCATCCTCAAGAGCCAATCTCCTATAAGAGTTTAGACCACCCTGTTCTAAGAGACTCAGCACATATCCAGCTCTGCTGTAAAAGTATCTCAAGAAAATGCTTCTGAGACACTTGCAAGTTCACAAAGAAATTGTGGATATCTAGAATTATGATGGGAAAGGATTCTCACACTTATATTAGCATAATTAGGGATGAATGAGGCCTATTACAGTACCCTGAAGTGGAACAATGAAAATATATTTTCCAGTTACACACATAGATACAAGTATATATTAACATGTAAATAAAAATGGTCCATGAAAAATGGAGTTTGGAGATGCTGCATTAAGTCTTCGAAATGAATTATGGAAGAACTTTTCAGATCATTTATTATTATAATAAGTTCTGAATCTCCAAAAATAGGACAGGATGTGTGGTATTCCTGAAACATATTTCACCAGATAATCTTTTGTGTGTGTGTGCAGCTAAGATTAAATTTGGTGGTTTGGGATATGCTGGAATAAGGACATCTCTAGATATTTAATTTTCATGATAATTACTTTAAGTGGAGAAGTTAAGGGTTTAGTACCCCATGTTGATCTACCTTCTAGGAGGGGAGAAATATATTTCTTTATCCGTGTCTGTATATCCTATCAGACAATGTAGTAGAATTTAAACTTCTTCTTTTTGTTAGTTATTTTATGTGTTTTGATAGATTATGACAAGATTGGCAATTGTTTTAGGGTCACCTAGCAAATGTTTTAGACTTTGTAGGCTACATATTGTCTTTGTTGCATCTATCTATCTATCTATCTATCTATCTATCTATCTATATCTATCTATCATCTATGTATCTTCTGTCTACTTATTTTATAGCTCTTTAAAATTATCAAAAAATATTTTTAGCTCATTGATCAAACAAAAACAGTCTTCAGGCCATAGTTGACCCACATGACGTAGTTTTCTGATCCCTGATCTAAGGTGACAGTTTCAAAGCACATTGAAGAATTCAACATCAAACTGAAGCACAAGATTTAAGTGTTCTCAAAGAGGCTTTCCCCTCCTACTCACTCAAGATTTCCTGATATAAGAATATTACTCTCTCTAATGCCAGACCTATTTTTTTCTGTGCTTCTTAGAGTACACGGCACCTTGTGATTGCCAGCTTCCAAAATAGGCCCAATGATCCTCCGCCTTCATGTATTTACAGCTTTGGGCTACTCACTCCCATTGTAACAACATTGTTTTAAGTGTGGAAGAAATTTGTGGCATCCAAAGCTAGATTATAAAATACTAAAAGATGTGGTGTCTGCCTTGCTTATACCCTCTTGCTTGGATCACGGGTTCTGAGGAAAGGCAGCCACCATATTGTGAGACACTCAACTGGCTCTATGGAGAGGTCCTCCTAATAAGAAACAGAGACTTTCTGCCTATATCAGGCAAGGAACTGAGGCCTTCTGCTAACAGCCATTTGAGTAAGCCATCTTGGAAAGGAATCCTCCAGCCTCAATCACACCTTCAGAGGATTGCATTCCATAGGACAGCTTGATTGCCAGAACTACTCAGCTAAGGCATTTGCAAATTCTGTACCCACAGAAACTGTGAGAAAATAAATATTTGTTGTGTCTTAAGACGTTAAGTTTTGGGGTAATTTGTTACATAGTAACAAATAACTAACACAATCTTTTAGCTAACCATTTTGACATAGTCAACTTGATGTCAATAATTTTTTTTGCAATCTACTATTTCTCATAGGCATTTTTATGTTGGTTCATTTTGACAAGTCTGTTTTGTCTCACATTCTAAAAAAATAACCAAATAATAGATGAACTACACAATTCAAACACTCCTATTGCCAGCTCTTATCTAAATCGTCAGGGATGGATGAGATAAGGGGTAGGCTGATAACAAGAGTTGATGTGAGGCTCAGGAATAAGTAGAGAGTAGAGTGAGGCTTAGGGATGGGCAAGGGATGAGATATAGGTCAGAGATTGATAAGAAACAGGGATAAGTCTATGTACATTCTCTAATAAGTTTTAAGAATGTGAGAACAATTTGGCTATGACATCTGTCACCTCATTGATCACCAGGGCTGATTTGGCTGATCTAGCTGGCTAAGCAGGTGTCCCTTTCCTCCCTCCCTGCTTGATGTGTGTCCCTGCTGAAGCCACAGACTCATTCAAAAAGGACTACCTTTCCCAGTAGAGAAGGATAGCTCTTAGGTCAAGGGTGTAGGTGTGTCTGTGCTCTCCTGCCACAACCTCCAAAGAAGTTCTCAAGGTCCATCTGTAGTAGAACATAGGGTAGTCAAGCATCTAAAACTTCAGACACACCTAAATGAGGCATTGCAGATGTCAATCTGCCTTTCTAAAGTAAATAAATAATTGCAAATGACCTTATTTTTGGCCAAACCCACCTTGATTCATCCTGCTTTATTTTTAAAGAAGCAAATTATCACTCAAGGTGTACATATGCAGGTTAAGAAGATTTAAGCAGGTCTATTAAAATTAGTTGGATAATTTTCTCTATATCCTTACCGACCCAATATCTTCTACCCACAATCACTGACCTACATATTCATAAACACTAATCATTTGAATATATTTTATCAAATGAACCAAATACAAGGGCAAGTGTCTTTCACTCTCAAACTTTGTATTCTTCCCAGTGCTTAACACAAAACAAGCTACATAGTATGAAGTAAAACAGAGCAGACCAGAATAAAAACTATACAGGATTACAAGGTATAATGCATCACTTCCAGGCTCAGTTAGTAGCTTAGAAGGATCATTTTGATCCTTTGAGTCCCATTGACCTCATTGGAAAACGGGGGTAATATTACTTTCTCACAGGGTTATTTTGAGGTTCAAATGGAATGATAAATGTGAAAAAGATTTGGCAATTTTGTTATTGAAACAAAGCATCATAAATATGCACTGAGTTAAATTATTCAAATGCTTTAAGGACTCTGAATTTTCTCTTCTAAAGCTATGAGTCAAGTTTCTTTAAATGTATCCGTTAACAGCTGTTTCCCTATTAAAGGCAAAAGTCTGGTCTGCGTTTTAAAGAAAAAATAAAACATATGGAAATTCTGATATAACAATATTAGCATAAATATATAAAGAGTAAAATCCAACATTTTATGTATCATTTGTTTTGTTTGTTTTTTGTTGTTGTTTTTCAGTCTATAAGAGCTAGTATACATCCCCACCTATAGTTAAAATGCATGCCTAAAATGTAAAAATCTGTTTTAGTCTCTTCAAGTATGTGATGTTAAATATATTATCTTTCAATCATATGGTGAGATGTCTGAGATGTTATTTTCTTTCATCCCAATTCAGTTATCTTGCTCCAAATTCCTTTTTGTTTCAATTTCTTAAACTGTGAAATCAGGGCATGCTGCTTAGTAATGGATTTGTTATTTTCTGGCACAGTAGTAGCTAAACTAAATCATTGACAGTCTATCAGTCTAAAGGAAATCTACCTCCAGCACTTCCACAGGGTGTCAGGATGTTATTAATTTAGAAATTATACAGATTCTTATATATAACTCCAAGTGCTTTGACTCCAATGAGAGAAAGAGAGAGCCTTTGTTTCTGAAAAGAAATTTGATCTTGTAGTAAAATTCAGCCAGAAGCTTCATTCTCAGATTAGATAGACAAAGGATTCACACAATTGAATAGATTTTTTGTCATCAATGTGTGCATAAAAGAACGTTCATGTTTTCAAATAGAGTTGAAAATCTTACATGTTTTCTGAATAAAGTAACAAATATGTATTGTGTTCATTCTATGTACCAATCATTTTTTTATGTGTTATGAGGGTCTGGAGTTTATCCTCGGCCTCTTGGGGCTTAAACTCTAGCAGAAAGCATATAGGAAAATACTTTATATTACATAAGCCATAATGAAATGAGTGTTCAATCTAGATATAAAGATTGTTCTCTGGATGTAGAACAGCAAATGACTGATTCTGACTAGAGAGACCATCGCACCAAATCTGAGCCTGAGGGAAGAAAAAGATTCCAGTAAACAGAAATCAAATGAATGTGTATGGCCATCCAGGCAGAGGAAAGTATGAGCAGAAATACCGAGACAGAAAAGTGTTTAGGGTCTGTGGAGAGTAAGTATCCTGCTAAAGTTGAGTTTAATATTCCAGAAAGAGTGAATTGAAATTTGAAACTGAAAAAGTAGTTTGAGGTTCAATTGTGAATACCATGCTAAGAAGTTTGGAGTTTATTTTGAAGAAAATCAGGGGCTATTTACAGATTTTGAGAAGCATAATTTGAGATATCACCTGTTTTGTAAAGAAAATGTTAGAAGCGGTATGAAAATTGGGCTAAAGAGACACTAGACTGAAGACAAGGAAGCTGGTTAGTCCTAAAGAGAGATGTGTGCCTGAACCAAGGTAGTGGCAATGTGAATAGAAAGGACAGAAACAGCCAAGACTGACATGGAAGACATTCCAAACAGGATCAACAAGATTTAGCTGATTGGATGGAGAGAAGGAAGTGGTGAGTAGGGATATGAAAAAAAAAAAAAAAAAAATCTAGAAGAGTCTGAAGTTTCTACTATGGGTGATTACGTAGTATATTGTGCTGAGGAACAGAAAACTAAAAAATACAGTTGTAACAATGGTGTTGTAGAGATATTTTCGTACGTAAGAAATGGCTTGTGGATTAAAAAAAAGAAGCCTGATAATGAGCATTCCCATTCCTCTTTATATAAAAGAAACAGAGTAACACACTCTCAAGATTGGTGTGAAAGTAAGTAAAAGGTGATGACTTCTAGGACAAGAAAATTAGTCCATCTCCATTTGGAGAAATAAGAAAGTGTTCAATCCCCAACATATGAGTCATTATTTATTATTTCAATTTAGGGGAGTCAGGCTCTCAGCTGGGATGGCTGTAGGCTTCTATGTGATCTTTGAGACCTAGATGGGTAGAATGTGGAATAACCCCGAAGGAATGGTGGGGTGAAAGTCAAGAGAGCCCATGAAGGCATGGAGGCCAGGCTGAATCAGTTCAAACATTCCTAAAATTAGAACAGTGACAGCGTGGTGGCAAAGTTGGTATCAGTAGCTTTATATACCAACCATAGAGTTAACATTGTTTTATTTTAATTAAATATATTAACATCACCACAGAAAAATAACATGTTTCTTATATTTCAGATATTTCCAGTAGGGCTGGAGACTAGAGATGGGAATATTTGCCAATAAGGCAATATCCCTATGAAACTAATTTTTTAAAACTAGCAGAGAATTTAATAACTGTGGCATGACACAAGAAGCAGATACTGAGTGATGTTTCAGCTAAAATAAAATGAGAGCTAGTTGTTTAAACACTGATATAAATCATGTAATCACTTTTCACAGTTGATGCATCCCTGTATCCATTTATTCTGTAAATATTCACTATGCATTTACTATGTCATAGATGCTATACTGGGTATTTGTGATACAAAATACGACTTTCGTGCTCCCAGGCAGATTATTACCTAATTAAAGATATGTCAATCCAGAAGATTAGAACTGAGCAGTTTAGCAATTAAGTTTACTATCCACTTCTAAAGACCGGATACATGCAATAACAAAATGGATACATGCAATAACAAAATAACAACAAAAGTTGTAGATGGTCTTGACTGAACACCTACTATGTGCCACATACTGAGTTAGGTAATTTAGATCCATCATTTCATTTAATTCTTACAACAATCATGTGAGATAGAGATCGTTACCCGAAAATTTTAGGTGAGTAGGTAGAATATGAATTTTAGACATCATCTCAATATCACAAAATGTCGTTATTGCAGCTAGAAATGGAAAGTGAGTCTCTTTCACTTCAAAGTCCACATTCTGCTTTGACCTCAGGTTATCAGTCAGGAAGCTTCTATGTAAGACAGACTGAGGAAAGAAAGTTGGGCATCATAGATGGTAGTCTGAGAAAGTTTCTGGGAAAGGGCAGACCAGAAGTGTGGAAGAAAACAGGAAACATGAATCGGCAGAAGCCATTCCAGGTGGACGGATGTGAGTTGGAACAAGTAAAAGAAAGAGAAAGGGAGAGAGTGCAGAAAGTGTCATCAAAAGCCCTGGATTAAGAAACAGCAAACAGTAAAGCAGGCCAGAGAGACCTGGTCATTTGGAACCCACCGCCATAATGAAGACACACAGGCCTTTTTTAATTACTAGAATAGTGACTCAACTTCAATCAATGAACCTCCAGGAATCTTAGCTGGCTTGTGTTATCGTCGTGTAGTTGATTTATTTCTTTCACTCTGAACTTCCATCTCTGCCCAAGTTTTAATTAGCTGAATGCTCCTAGAAATCTGTGAACCTGTTAACAGGCTGAAGCATAATATATGTAAAAACAGCTTCCTGCTGTGAAAAGGTTACTCAGTGGACAACTTGTTTTCAGCTTGTTGATAAGGACAGTGCAATTTGGAAGCACTGCTGGAATGCTGCTGCCGCAGATATGTGTGTCAGCAAACAACTGTGGCATCTCATGTCAGGAGGCTACCTGAATCACAGTGCCCACTGGGAGAAGGTCAGTTCCTAGGACTGAGCTTCATAGGGATCTGCTTGGATTCTAAGGCTCTCACTTTACGTCGCTATTTTCTATTTCATGGCATGCCTTAATGAGTTGATTCAGGACCAGAATTATTGGGGAAAATGTTATTAATATCAACTGGTTCCTATAAATATTTTTTGTTTAATCCCAGTTCTTCATATTAGGAAACAAAGAATATGACATTCATTCATTTATTCTTGCATTCATGAAACATTTTATGCATCTCTACATTTCACAAACTGTGGTAATCAGTGAGAGCAAGATATAAAGATTAATATGATAGCATCTATGTTCATCACAAATTACAGCTTATAAAGAAAAATACTATATCTTGGTGTAATAGTATAATGCTTTACTTCTCAAACTAGGGTTTGGGGACGTAGTCTCAAGGTTCTGAGCTTACTCTATGAGACTGTGAGTATTCATATATGTGTTATTTTTTCCAGGGCTTAATAAATACTATCAGTCTACTGTGGGTCATCTAGAGGATTACCATATTCAT
The DNA here is from genome assembly GCF_028885655.2 of Pongo abelii. Lineage (NCBI taxonomy): Eukaryota > Metazoa > Chordata > Mammalia > Primates > Hominidae > Pongo > Pongo abelii. The sequence continues at coordinate 149,317,648 of NC_072008.2, forward strand.
AACATATGTTGCAATATTGTAACTTGACATTTCAGAGTCCAGATTTCTGTTTCTGTTTTGAAGGATGTCGGTGCCAGGTTTGTGTTTGTGTTTTTAGTAGGTTGATGCCAATTAGTACATCTTTTATTGTTTAATACAAATGAAAGGAACAGTTTTATGATATATATAATGAGTGCATGCTCTGTGAAGGCCAAATGATAATGTGATGTGCTGCACAAACAAAAGTGTGAAAGGAAGAAAGTAGCAGAATTGAGCCATTGCGAAGCTCAAAAATTTGTCAAGACATTTTATATACTTATATTCAAGTTCTGAGCTCTAATTTGACTTCAGCAAATCATCACATTAATTTATTTAAATTTTATATTTATGTGCTTAATTTATACTTTTTGGAAATTGCCCATGATTTTAGGTTTGTAAATATTTAAGTAACATCATCAAAAATTATTTAAGTCACATGATATTTTTTCCTTTTAAAATGGTCCACATATTACCCAAGAGTGAGAATCACTGTTATAAATGTCATATGCTATGATTCATCCTGCCTCTCCCGTTAGCTGCTCCGAGAAAGATCATTAGTGGTGTTGATCTCCCAATGTTCCAGATTTATGGCTTCTTACAAGTCCTCAGCTTAATTGACACTTCTGATGTGTTTGAAGCTGTTTTTCATTTCTTTCTTTTTGAAACTCTTTTTTCTTCTGACTACTAAAAAACATTTTTACCTTTTCTTCTGCCTCTCTGGCCATTCTTTCTTAGTCTTCTTGTGGAATTATTATTCCTCTGCCTGTCCAAAATATATTTATGCTTCTAAGAGTTTTCCCCTAGTTTCTCTTCATTTTATTACTTCTTGCAGTTGCTGTGGGTAATTTCATCTGCTCCTAATGCTTCAATTATGACCTATACGGTAATGACACAATCTAAATTATGTTGCCAAATCTCTCACCAAAGTTCCACATCCGTATCTACAACTGTATACTTGGAATCTCCATCTGGATGGCCCACAGCTTTCTCAAAGTCAACAGGTATAAAACTGAACTCATCAGCAACAGACACACACACACACACACACACACACACACACTTGAAAACATTCCTCAACTCCACAGCTTTTTAGGCTCTTGTCCCCTGTATTGTGAATAGCAGCCATTCTGAATTTCTTCTCTGTTTCTACCATGTATCTAAGTCAGAAATCTAGACCTTTTTTCAAGGAGGTAGACTTCATAGGGTGCAAGCAGATAAAAGCTGCATTATTTGTTGTCACTTTACACCTACTCTTGTAACTTTTTTTTCACGTTTATGAAAGCAATAGTGGGAAGCTCCAATTTTTTTTTTTTAATCACTTTCAAACTCTAGTAAAGATAGGATGATTCTTTTGTTTTGTTTATTTTGTTCGCCTCTGGGTCCCAGAACCTAAAAATGAAGAGATATTGGAGGATTAAGTAACTAAATGCTGTTATTCCAAGTCTTTCCTTCTCATCTGTGAGTTATAGTGGGGGAGAAGGGAAGGCAGCGAGAGACAAAGCTATACTTGTTTTATGTGTAGCCTTGTGTTTTTATTCTGTAGAGATGCAGATGAATTTGAATTTAAGTCATAGATATTTTACATTCAACTTTTTCAAATGCGTGTCAGATAACAGTCTTTGCATCTCTTTAAACTGACGGGAACACATGTCAAACTCATCTTGAAGCACCCCCTCATTTGATTTGAGGTAGGTAGAAGACTGATCTTCTCCTCACTCATGGGATGCGATCACATTCACATCTCTCTCTAAATAAATCCGAATCCCTGGCTTCTTCAACCTCAAGTAAATTCTTAACCTTTTCTTCAGAATCCCATATATGGTTGATGGACTATTGCTTACAGAATTGGTTTGTGGTCATCCTTTTGTCAAGCGCTGTAACAATGAGCTAGCATATTTCTTTAAAATTTAGTTAGTTAGTTTATTTATGTATTTATTTATTTAGAGAGGGAGTCTCACTCTGTTGCCCAGGATTAAGTGAAGTGGCATGATCTCGGCTCACTGCAACCTCTGCCTCCTGGATTCAAGTTATTCTCCTGCCTCAGCCTCCTGAGTAGCTGGAATTATACGCACCTGCCACCACGCCCGGCTAATTTTTGTATTTTTAGTAGAGATGAGGTTTTGCCATGTTGGCCAGGATGCTCTTGAACTCCTGACCTCAGGTGATCCGCCCGCCTCAGCCTCCCAAAGTGCTGGGATTACAGGCGTGAGCCACCATAATAGTTTTATTTTTATTGATAATGATTGAACTCAAACTATGGTGACTCTTCTGAAACTTGACAGCATTAAGATAATTCAAATACAGTATCTTGTCTTGTAATGCATTCTTGACGTTCCCCTTTCTTTATTCCCAAAGATGATATCTTATCTTCTGCTGACCAACTCTTCTTTTCCTTCACTGCTAACTTTTTATTTCAGATCTTCATTCTCTCTATCTGATGGAGTGGTAGTTCTCAATTGCTGTTTTTGTCATATTGAATAACTCCTAGTCTCTTACATGTTATACTAAAAATTTCTAAGAGTAATATATGAAGCTATGCATGATTTTACCTATGCCACCTCTTATGCCTTCTTTCTTATCCTAAACTTTGCTTTCACCACAAATTCTGATGTCAGCCATACAGAAATACCTGCACTTTTTTATCTGTTGGAAATCTCATTGTACAATGAAACCTCCTATAAAATAGTATTTTTCTGTAATGTTTCTCTTTCCCTTACCAACCCTTCCCATCCCCAATCTGATTGAAAAACTCCCAGTCATCCTACACAACTCAACTCAAAGATAACCTACTCTATGGAATCTTTGTTGATCTTTCTAGTGGCATATTAATTCATCTGTCATTATTAGAGCACCCCCCTGCCCTGCTGTGTCATTATGTAAGGGCCGTCACTAAACTTAAGTTGTCCTCAACAGTATTTTATCTCCAATAAAGCACCTGATTTAATCTGTTTATTCCCATTCTCAGTCTAACTATAGCTTCATATATCAAGTGTCATGGATACTTGAGTTAGGAAACTTGGAGAAATACTTATCTTACTTTGCTTGGCGTGATACCCAGTTGTGTTCGTCCAATTATTTTGCAAATTCAAATAGTAATATGCCTTAGTTTCTTCCTTAAATATCCTGCTAAAGTGTAGCAGAGCTGTCTGACCTAGTTTTCTCAGCTCTTTTACTCATTGTTTATTTCCCACCAGTGTAACAGCATAATGTGAATCCTCAATATTTTTCTAAGCTATATTAGAACATCAACTCTAGATCCACATCTATTTATCTCTCTTCTCCTTTATCAATCACTAATTTATATTTTTAAAATAATTATCACCAGCAAATTCAAAGATTTAAGATATTTAAATGAAATGGATGAGGCAGATATAGTACCCATATGAATCAACTGCACTGACTGAAAGCCCATAAGTGAGGCCCTCCCTGGTTTCTGTTACCATTACCAGGCACAGCCTGACCTCCAATTTGCTCTGCTACTAGCCATCAACGATTATACAACCAGAGCGTTGTGTGTGACACTATAAAAACAAAAACGAATATATAGGTTTTCAATGCATCACTATGTCTGCTACAGTTAAATTGCAGCAACTGCTGACAACTGTGACAAAAGTTGACAAAGTATCTAAAGCCTGAGAAGGATGTCAGCAGTTATTGCTGAACACAAGGTGTGTCATTGTTACATTTTTGTGTGTGTGTGTGTGTGCCAGCAGTGTTTCAGGTAAGATTGAAAATGTCTGGGTATATTTTGTTAGTATATCTTGCAATTGTACATGAAGAACATTATGTTGTCAATGGAATCATTTTTCTTGATTTAATTTTTTGAAATTTTAATACATCCCTGTATTAGTCTGCACAGGCTGCCATAACAAAATGTCATAGACTTGGTAGCTCAAACAACAGATATTTATTTCTCACAGTTCTGGAGGCTGGGAAGTCTGATTAAGTTGTTAAACTAAGTCCCTGGTAAGAGCCCTCTTCCTGGTTTTGCACATAGTCACCTGTGTCCTCACACGGCAGAGAAAAAAAAAAAGATATTTTACTCTTTCTCTCCCTATAAAGCCATTAAACTCATCATGAAGATGCCACCCTCATAATCTCATCTAACTCTAATTACCTCCCAAAAGCCCCATCTCCAAATATCATTGTATTGCAGGTTAAGGCTTCAACATGTGAATTTTGAAGGGATGTACTTCAGTTTATAGCAATCCCCATGGTTCAAAATTCAAAAAATTTAAAAGGCTGTACAGTAAAATGTTTCTATATCTCACAGTTATTTACACTGCCTGTGATATGAGCACTATTACTAGTTCTTTATGGATCACACAAAGGTATTCTATGCACACATAACTATGTATGAATATATATCTTATTTTTACACAAATGGTGAATTCTTTATACACTATGATCCACTTTTTTTTACTCAGTATATATTGGCAACCACTCTATTTTGGACTACAAAGAACTACCTTATTTTTTTATAGCATCATCACATTTTATTGTTGGATATACCACAAAATATTTAACCGATCCCCTATTGATTAGCATTCAGTTTGTTTCAAATGTGTTGCTATTGGAAACAATGCTATATTAAGTAGCCTCATACAGACTTCGTTAGCATATGTGAAAGCATGTTTGTAGTATAAATCTTTGAAAGGGGAATTGACGGGAGGAGGGCATTGATAGGGGATGTGTATATGTATATTTGTAATTTTAATAGAAATTCTAAAAGTGTCATTCACAGGAGTTGTGCCAATTTAAATTTATATTCCCTTCAATCTTGACAACATAATGCATTTTCAGACTTACATATTTGCCAATCTGGTCAGAGAAAAATAATATTTTAATATAGTTTAATGCACATTTTCCTTACTATGAGTGAAGTATGTCATTTTTCCTATGTTTAAGATCTATTTATATTTTCTTGTTAACTGTCTAGTCATATAGTTTGGTCAATCTAATGTATTGGTCATCTTTCCTTTATAAATTAATTAAATAGTTTCTAGTTTGATGTTTTTATTTAGGATTTGTTTATGGTATGTTTTGAAACATATTTCCTATTAGTATTATATATTACAATATACTAAGTATTTCTTTGATGGCTTATGGGTTTGTGTGAATATTAGGAAAGACTCTTCCACTCCATAGGAATAAAATATTTATCCTAGAATTTATTCTAGAATTTTTTGTTTGTTTCACTTTTTAAGGTGAAAATTTAATCTATTTAGTAGTGAACTGCCCTAAGATGGTTCCTAGTAATTCCTATTTCCTAGTATTCAAATTATTGTTTAGTCTCTTCCCACATTGTTCCAGAGTTGGTGTGTGTGAGTAGTAGGAATCAGCACAACTGAAAATATATCACTGCCAAGATTCAGTTATAAAAGATATTGCAACTTCTGTCTTGATGTCTTGCTTTTTTTCAGATCATTTTTTTCTGGGGGAGGTGAGATGCCGTGTTATAAGCACCTCTCAATGTCTTCCTTTTCAAGGAAGCGATTACTTCCCCATTCCTATTAAAGGAGATATCATAAGATCATTAGTTACATTTTATTGCTTTAGTATATTTTCTGACTAGGTGGAATTTGAGATCCCTTACAACCCTGAGACTTTTTATAATCCTCTGATATGTAATGTTAATTATTATAATGGCTAGAAAGTATAATAATATTAGGATCACCAAAGCTCGAGACCCTGAACTTTATGTCTGTCCTGCCAACCACTACTACTCTACTCTAACACCTAACCATTCCAACTACACACATTCGTTTGTTTGCATGTGTGTGTATGTGTGTGTGTTGTTTGTTGTTAAGAATGAAGCTTATGTCTCAAAATCCAGTTAGGAGTTTCTGCTCCAGCTTAGAATGCAGAAATTTACAAGACAATATTGTTCTACCCAAACAAGGTGAACAAACAACTTACAAAGTCATGTTAAAACATTTTTGGAGAATTTAAGAAGTAATAAAGATAACTTAAAATCTAAAATTGAAAATGTGATGTTCCAGTCTAAAGGAAAGAAGGAGTGAGTGAGAGAGAGAGAGATAGAGACAGAGAAACTGAAACTCATGGCTCCTTCTTGGCAGTTTATTGAAAGAGGAAGAAAGTTATCATCATAAATGCTGGTAAGAAGAAAACAGTTGAACTATTCACAAATATTTAAAAGCAGAGTGATTTCTATTTGTCTAATGGAACTTTTTATGTTGATGGAAATGTTCTTCACTATCTAATGTAGTTGCTACTGACACTAGCTGTACATGACTTTTGCGAATATGAAATGTGCCTCACTTACTGAGCAACCAAATTATAAACATTATTTAATTTATATATCCAAATTAATTGAATTTATATCATATCTGACAACATAGATTTAGAAACTCTCAGATTCCCAGACACAAAGAATATCTGCAGTCACAAAAACTTGTTTCCCATGGGCTCTTCCAAGTGTTATCAAAAAAGACTGGGGGTCAGGCCAATAGATTTGATAGATCTTCCTCTGAGAGAAACTTCATTGGTTGTTGATATATGATAGAGGGACAAGAGAGCTGAGAAGCCCTCCCCAAGGGATAGGCAGGTGGGTCCTGCTGAAGTCTGAAAACTGGACAGGTATCTAGGACAACCCCACCATGTCTTCCATCACAAGTATTGCTAAAAGGAAGATTCTGACCCTTGTATTAAATACTTTTAAGTTTGTAGTAAACTGAATATTAGTAAAGTCAAAACAAAGGCCCAGCTCAAGTTGAAGTTAGACATATTCAAAACTCAACATTAATGTCTTGACTGAAGAAGGGGCATACAATTTCTTTGTGTAAATAGCTTTGTCTTACTGTGCACTAATGTTTCAGAAAGAATAGTCACGTTTAAGAAAAAAATACAATTTTTCTCCAAGCAGCAACGCAAACTTGTCCATCACCAAGAAAAGGAAAATAGTCAATAGAACCTGATCAAGGAAAGAAAAACAAACAATAGAGTCCAGGAAACAATAAAACAAGAATATTTCTTGAATATCTGTTATGAAATTATCAAAAGATACTTTTTTTTTTGAGTTGGAGTCTCACTCTGTTCCCCAGGCCTGAGTTCAGTGGCGTGATCTCGGCTCACTGCAACCTCTGCCTCCAGGGTTCAAACAATTCTCCAGCGTCAGCCTCCCGAGTAGCTGGGATAACAGGCGCCCACCACCACTCCCGGCTAGTTCTCATATTTTTAATAGAGACAGGGTTTCACCATGTTGGCCAGACAGGTCTTCAACTCCTGACCTCAGGTGATCTGCCCACCTTGGCCTCCCAAAGTTCTGGGATTATAGGCGTGAGCTACTGTGCCTGGCCTCAAAAGATACTTTATAATGACTAAGATAAATATGTTTAAAGTACCAAGTGGATAGGGTTGACAAGATGTTTAAATAGCTAAAGCTTTTTTTTTTTTCAAAAGGCAAGAAATTATGAAAAGGATCCCAATGAAAATATTATGAAAAAAGTGTTATTGGACATAAAGAATTATTGCAATTGGCTTATTGACTGACTGATACCAAAAAGGAAAACTTACCAAAATTGAAGAAAAGTCAATAATTTTTTTCCTAAAGTGAAAAATAAGAAGAAACATATTTACTATGGCAGGAATATCATATGGGATAATATTAAACAGTCTAGCACAGGTATAACTGGAATAGCAGAAGGAAAAAAAAGAGTAAAAATAGAGTAGAAAAAATATTTGAAAATATACTGGCCAAGAATTTATCCAAATTTAAGTAACATATCAATCTGTAGATACAAGAAGTTCAGAGAAAGCCAAGAGTGATTAATACAAGTAAGTAACACTTAGCACCTCATTGCCAGAGAGCTGAAAATTTAAGATGAAGAAAAATATTTTGAAGGCAGCCAGAAAAAAAGATATCTTTAATAAAGAGAAACAATAGCACAAATAAGGTAATTTGTTATCAGAAAAAATGGAGTCTGGAAAACAATTAAACAGAATCATTTAAGTGATACAAAACTAATAAAACGTCAGCCTAGAATTATATCTCCAGAAAAATATTTTTTAAATGATGGGAAAATCAATACCTTCTTTTCCAAGCAAACAAAAGCTGAAATAAATAATTTGCAGCAGAGCTCAGCTATAAGAAATCTTAAAAGAGGCTCCTTAGGCTAAAGAAAGTGATGCCACTTTTTCAGGGACGAACAAAGATAGTATGAAGGAGCACATATATCAGTAAATATATATTATTCTTATTACATACACTCATCCATACATTTAAAAAGATGCTTACATCATGTTATTAGTTTTTAAATATAAAACAGTATGAATATATTTTGTGAATAAAGGCATACCTAAAACTTAAATATATAACAAATAGGGCACAAAGACTAGGAGAGTGGTAATTGAATATATACAGTTGTAAGGTTTTAATATTGTTTGTAAAGTAGTAGAATGCTGCTTGAAGATAAGCTGTGAAATTACAGATACATGTTATAATCTTTATACTATACAATAAACATACAACACTCCAAACACAAGCACATCTAAAACACTAACATGAGAAATGGAATGGGATGCTACAAAATACTTGATTTATTCCCACTTTTTAAAAGTAATAAAGAAGAAATAGGCACAAACAGCAGGCGGCACCAATGGAAAACAAATGCTAAGAGGGTAGACTTCAATCCAAATAAATCAATCACTACATCGAATATAATGAAACTAAATATCTTAAGGAATCAGAAATGGTCTGACTGTACATAAAAGGAAAAATCAAGTATATATTTATTATAAAAACATATTAAATCTAAAGGCACATTCAGGTTAAAAATAAAAGCATATATCATGGAAATATTAAGCATAAGAAAGCTAGCATGAGTATAACAGACACATAGACTGTAAAATGAAGAGTATTACCAAAGATAAAGGAATAATTTCATAATTTAGAAAGGATAAAGGAATAATTTCATAACTTTGTAAAGGATAAATTTCATAATTTTAAAAGGATCAATTTATGAAGAGGATAATTATCTTAGTATATTTACCTAATAACAAAGCTTCAAGATCCATAGAGTAAAATGACAAAAGTAGAAGAAAAAAGTAAACAAATTATGATTATAGTTGAAGATATCAATAATTTCCTCTCAGTAATTGATAAATTAATTAGATGCCAAATTACCAAAGATATAGAAGACCAAAAATATTATTTTTCTCAGCATATGGATTATTCTCAATGATAGACAATATTTTAAGTAACAAAAGAAGCAATAACACCTTCGAGAAATTGAAACAACATCAAGCATCTTCTCTGACCACAGTGGAATAAAACTAGAGATTTATATCAAGAGAAAATTTGGAAACTCATACAAATATATGGAAATTAAACAATATGCTTCTTAATGACCAATAGGTCAAGAAAGAGATTAAGAAGGAAATTGAACAATTTCTTCAAATAGGTGATAATGGACACACAACATACCAAAATCTATGGAGTACAGCAAAAGCAGTACTAAGAAAGAATTTTATAGCTGCAAGTGCCTACATTGAAAACAGAAAACACTTAAAACAAACATTCTAAGGATGAATTTTAAAGAACTAGAAAAGCAAAAGCAAATCAAACTCAAAATTATTAGGAGAAAATAAACAACAAAAATAAGAGCAAAAATAAAATGGACATAAAAAAGCAATACAAATGATCATTGAAACAAATGGTTGGGTTTTTGAAAAGCTAAACAAAACTTGAGAAACCTTTAGCCAGACTAAGAAAACAGAAGAGATCTAAAAAAATAAAATCAGAAATAAAAAGGAGACGTTACTACTGCTACAGCAAAAAGTCAAAGAATCATTAGTGGCTACTATGAGCATCTTTATACCAATAAATTAGAAAATCTAGAAGAAATAGACAAATTTCTAGGTACATGCAGTCTTCCAAAATTGAACCAAAAAAAGTCCATACTTGAACACACCAATAATAAGTAACAAAAATAATGCTGTAATAAAAAGTTTCCCAGTAATGAAAAGCCTGGAACCTGATGGCTTTTCTGTTGAATTCTACCAAATATTTAAAGAAGAAATAATATCAATTTTACTCAAACTAGTTCAAAAAATAAAGGAGTAGAGATTATTTCCAAACAAATTCTATAAGGCCAGTGTTACTCTGATACCAAAACCAGAAAAATATACATTTAAAAAAAAAGCAGGCCAATATTTCTGATGAATATTTATGCAAAAATCCTCATCAAAATACTACTAGCAAATTGAATTCAACAATACATTAAAAAGATCATTCATCATGACCAAATAGGATTTATCCCTGTGTTGGAAGGATGGTTCAACATACACAAATCAATCAATGTGATATGTCGTATCAACAGAATGAAGAATAAATCCATATGATAATTTTAATTGATGATAAAATATGTCTGATAAAATTCAACATCCTTTCATAATAAAAACCCTGAAAACTTGGGTATAGAAAGTACAAAATAAAAGCCATATACAACAGATCTAGAGTTAGTATTATACTGAATGAGGAAAAACTGAAAGCCTTTCCTCTAATTTCTGGAACACAACAAGGATGCCCACTGTCACCACTGTTATTCAACATAGTACTGGAAGTTCTAGCTAGAGCAATCGGACAACAGAAAGAAATAAAGTGCACTTAAATTGGAAAGAAAGAAGTTAAATTATTGTTATTTTCAGATAATATTATTCTGTAGTTTAAAAAACCTAAAGATTTCATAAGAAAACTATTGGAACTGATAAACTATTAGAACTGATATCCTGCAAACTTGCAGGATATGAAATCAATATACAAAAATCAGTAGCATTTCTATAGCCAACAGTGAACAGTGTGAAAAAAACTAAAACATAATTCCATTTACAATATCACACATAAAATTAAAGACCTAAGAATTAATTTAACCAAAGAAATTAAACATCTTTATAATGAAAACTATAAAGTGCTGATGAAAAAAATTAAAAGGACACCAAAAAAATGAAAAAGACATTCATGTTCATGGATTGGAAGATTTAATATTGTTAAAATGTCCATGCTACCCAAAGCAATCCATAGTTTAAATGCAATCCCTATCAAAACGCCAGACATTTTTCACAGGAATAGACGAAACAATCCCAAAATTTATTGGGAACCACAAGTGGGCCAGAATAGTCAAACATATCCTAAGCAAAAAGAAGATTCTCATTACTGTACTTTAAATTACACTACAGAGCTACAATAACCAAAACAGCATAGTACTGCCATGAAAGCAGACAAATAGACCCATGGAATAGAATATAGAGCCCAGAAACAAACCCACATACCTAGAGTGAATTCATTTTTGTCAAAGGTGCCAAGAACATGCACTGGGGAAAAGGCAGTCACTTCAATAAATGATGCTAGGAAAATGGAATATCCATATGCAGAAGAATGAAACTAAACCCCTGTCTCTAGCCGTATGAAAAATCAAATCAAAACAGATTGAAGAGTTAAATCTAAGACTTTAAATTATGAAACTACTACAAGAAAACTTTGGGGAAAATCACCAGGACATTGGTCTAGGTACAAATTTCTTGAGCAATATCCCATAAGCACGGGCAAACAAACAAAAATGGACAAATGGAATCATACCAAGTTAAAAAGCTTATGCACAGCAAAGGATACAATCAACAAAGTGAAGAGACAATTGACAGAATGGGAGAAAATATTTCCAAACTACCCATTTGAAAAGAAATTAATCACCAGAATCTATAAGGACCTCAAATATCGCTACAGGAAAAAAATCAGTATATCAAAGAGATATCTGCACTCATATGTTGGTTGTAACACCATTTACAACAGCTGAGATTTGGAAGCAACCTAAGTGTCCATCAACAGATGAATGGATAAAGAAAATGTGGCAAATATACACACTGAAATACTATTCAGCCATAAAAAAGAATGAGACGTGTCATTTGCAACAACATGGACGGAACTAGAGATCATTAAGTTAAATAAGCCAGGCACACAAAGGCAAACTTCACATGTTCTCACTTATTTGTAGGATCTGAAAATCCAAAAAATTGAATTCATGGAGACAGAGAGTAGAATGATGGTTACCAGAAGATGTGAAAGATAACTGGGCAGCTGGGAAGGAGATGGGGATTGTTAATGGGTATTTAAAAAAATGGAATAAATAAGACCTACTATTTGATAGCACAATAGGGTAACTATAGCCAATAATTACTTCATTATGCATTTTAAAATAACTTAAAGAGTATAATTGGATTGTTTATAACGCAAAGGATAAATGCTTAAGGGGATAGATACCCACTGTCCATGATGTGCTTATTTCACATTGTATCCCTGTATCAAAACATTTCACATACCCCATAAATATATGTACCTATTATGTACCCACCCACAAAATTAGAAATAAATATATAAATAAATTTTTAAAAAGAAAAAAAGGATTTGGAAACTATTCTGATAAAAACATAATCAGTTTTTTCCAGAAGGAAATGTTTCTAACGATTATCAAAAATAAATCAATATTCATTCTATGATTAGACATAAATGACTTTTAATTATTATTCTACTTAGCAATGATGATCAGTCCTTAATATTGAAGACCTAACCTCTGGTTTCCATAAATGTGTCTGCATTGGAGTATTGGCTCCTTGCAGATATAATTCAGTTAAAATGAACTCATTCGTGTAAGCCCTAATCTTATATGATTCGTGTGCTTATAAAGGGAAGAAGAGACACAAACACAGATACATAAAGGGAGTTATGTTTTCACAAGCCAACAAACACCTGGAGCAATAAGAAGCTAGAAGAAGCAAGGAAGGAGTCTCCACAGAGGCTTCAGAGAGAGAGAGTAACCATGCAAGGACACTGATTTTGTACTTCAAAACTTATAACTATGACAGAGTAAATTTCTGTGTTTAGTTCAAGCATTTAAGTTTTGGATACATTTTTTACAGCAGCCTTAAGAAAACAATACACATAGTAAAGTCTCTTTACACCTCAATAAAGTTAAAATTAGATCTCTTTATCACATTATATGAATCTCCTCTACCATACACGAGACTGCTTCTTTCTCTTCTTTCGTAAGATGTCTCCAGAGGCTCCACGTCTTTAGGGCCACTAATAGGATATCAGGATTTTCTTCCTGAACTTACAAAATTACTGACCACTGGGAATGAGGATAGTGACTATAAGATAAAGAATAAATATTCCAATATTTCAAGAATGAATAAGTGATGTAGTTGAGTTTTCTGTCATTGAAATCTTCCAAGAATGTTATTCCATCTTGACTGACTCTTTCTTACCAATTTATTGTCTAGTGAGAGCACCAGTGACTAGAATAAGTCCATACCTCCCAGAGTTTGCAACTTCTAGCTAGATTTTCCGCCCCATTGATTAGAATCTCATATTATCAACATGGCGACCAAAATTAACTAAAATTCAAATATGGTTACTTTACTTCCTCATAAAACATCCGGAATCCAGTTTCTTCGTTGGTTTGTTTCCTGGAGTCAATTAGAACTCTTGTGGATTTGTAAGGGCTAGTTTCCAACTGCACTATTCACCTTTCTTAACAATTGCTTAAACATGGTTTCCCACTGTTGAATTTGCTAACTTTCTTTTTCATTATGGCTAGAATCCAAACTTTTCTTGACCTCATTTCTTTCCTTTCACTTGCTTTCTGTGCTGGCCTATGTTCCTATTTTTGTATCTTTTCTTGCACACATGAAGACAGAGAACACACCAAATGACTTGACCTCTGATCATGACCCTCTCCACCTCCTCTACCTTACGGGTGTGTCTGTGTTCACGACACTAACCACTTTCATTGTGTTGGTCTTCTTGTTCTGAAGAGAGCTGAAAATACCCACCATAATTTCTACATAATATCTGAAATATTTTATGAAACAGAGAAAACTGGGCATTCACTCTACTAACATCCAGTTACTAGACAACACAATCATCAGGCTATTTTTACATTCTTATAATAATTATGGACACATAATTTTTCTATTTCTTTATATATAATAGCTGGTTGCACTTGACAATCTTAATAATTCTTTAGAGATATTGCTTTTTAACTTAGTAAAAAAACTTTTAATTGACAAAGAATTTAATTGCACATATTCTAGGGGTTCAATATGATGTTTTGATACTTTTTTTCAGATGATAATCATTGTCACTGTAAGAAACAAATAAAAGCTATTAATAGAAAGTTATCATAGAATTTTACACAAGACATATAATTTGTAGTTTTCATATGTAGGAAAGAAATGTTAAATTTAATTTTACCAAATTTATTTTTGATAGGCGTAGTATATTTTGTATAGTCTACTAGTAGTATCCCTTAATTTGAAGTAATTTTTAAATAATTAGGTAAGTGTTGCCCCTATATTGCTAAAATCACTATTGTGGTTTACATTGCAATTTTCAAAAATGAAATTAAAAATTTCATTACAGATTAGCACAGTTCCCTGAGATACTATTTAAACTATATATTACCTTTAATTATATATACATGACATCACTCTTCTGTATTCTTCCCCTCACCCCAAAAACAAAACAAAACAAAACAAAACAAAAAGCATGCCATTTTAGAGCTATTGGTCTTTGTTCATACTGGACCTTCATCCTGGAATACTTTTCCCTAACTATAGAAACAACATTCATCCCTAAAAGCTTCTGCATATTTATGTTGTCACCTTCTGGGAAGAAGGAAAGAAACACACAGATACACACTCTAGTATTTACTGAGATCTTACATATACCAGACGCTATACTAGACATGTTTGTAACACAAGACCCATGCCCATTGATTGTTTCCTCACTTTGCATAAGAAGAAACAGAGTCTTAAATATGTTAAGTACCTTGCCCAAAGTTGCACAAGCAATTCATGGAAGAACCAGCATCCAGCTCACTCTTATCCAACCCCAAAACACGTGTTCTTTCCATGCTTCAATAGGTTAGCTCTAAAGCCCCATTCTTATAACATGCAGAAAGATACTTTTCTACCTGTAATATTAGATGAATTAAATCAATTAGTTATCGAATGCTCACACCTTGTTTTAGTCACTGGCAAAATAATGTCAAGATAAACTTTATTACTGCCCTCCACAAGATAGAGAAAGCAAGTTATTCATCAAGTTGACCTTGACTCTACAGCTAGAGTGACCACCTGCCCCAGTTTGATTGAGACTGCCAGTTTTAGCACTAGAAATCCCATAACCCAGGAAACTATCCAGTAAAGGGCAAACTAGAATGGCTGATCATGCTACCATCACCTATACAGTAGAAACACCATGGAATGTTATTTTTAATTGAGACAGGGCTTCTGTGATGGTTAATACTGAGTGCCAACTTGATTGGGTTGAAGGATACAAAGTATTGATCCTGGGTGCGTCTGTGAGGGTGTTGGCAAAGGATATTAACATTTAAGTCAGTGGACTGGGAGGGGCAGACCCACCTTTAATCTGGGTGGGTACAATCTAATCAGCTGCCAGCAGATAGGGATGCTGTTTGGAGCCTTTAGCAGGCCCCCATAGGTGAATCACTGTGAAGGTCTCTAGGATTTTGGAGCAAGGCCCTGCCATCTTCTGCAGATAACTACTCTCCTTTTGAGAGACAGCTCTTGGTCTGTTACTGGGCTTTGATGGAAACTGAAGGTTTGACTATGGGTCATGAAGTCACCATGCGACCTGAACTGCCTATCATGAACTGGGTGCTTCTGACCCATGTAGCCATGGAGTGCAGCATGCACAGCAGCACTCCATCATGAAATGAAAGTGGTATATATGTGACCAGGCACAAGTAGGTCCTGAAGGCACAAGTAAGTTACATAAGGAAGTGGCTCAAAGACCCATGTTCTCCACTTCTGCCACCCTGCCTTCTCTTGCCCAGCCTGCACCAATGGGCTCATGGGGAGTTCCTTATGAACAGTTGACAAAGGAAGAGAAGACTAGGGCCTGGTTCACAGATGCTTCTGCACAACATGCAGGCACCACCCGAAAGAGGACAGCTGCATCACTACAGCCCCTTTCTAGGACATCCCTGAAGGACAGCGGTGAAGGAAAATCTTCCTAGTGGGCAGAACTAGGATATGAGCAGGTAGAAAAATGTGAAAAGGGAGACTGGCATAGTCTTCCAGCCTACATCTTTCTCTGGTGCTGGATGCACCCTGCCTTCGATCATTAGACTCCAAGTTCTTCAGTTTTGGAACTCGGAATGGCTCTCTTTGCTCCTGAGCATGCAGACAGCCTATTGTGGGACCTTGTGATTGCATGAGTTAATACTTATTAAACTCCCCTTTACACACACACACACACACACATATATATATATATATATATATATATATATATATATTCCATTAGTTCTGTTTCTCTAGAGAACCCTGACTAATACAGTCTCGTTATGTTGTGTTGGGAGCAAGCCCCCCAAAATCCGACCATAAACTGGCCCCAAAACTGGCCATAAATAAAATCTCTGCAGCACTGTAACATGTCCATAATGGCCCTGACGCCCAAGCTGGAAGGTTGTGGGTTTACGGAACGAGGGCAAGGAACACCTGGCCTGCCCAGGACGGAAAACCACTGAAAGGCATTCTTAAGCCACAAACAAAAGCATGAGCGATCTGTGTCTTAAGGGCATGTTCCTGCTGCAATTAATTCGGCCCATCCCTTCGTTTCCCTTAAGGGATACTTTTAGTTAACTTAATATCTATAGAAACAATGCTAATGACTGGTTTGCTGTTAATAAATATGTGGGTAAATCTTTGTTCAGCGCTGTCAGCTCTGAAGGCTGTGAGACCCCTGATTTCCCACTTTACACCTCTATATTTCTGTGTGTGTGTCTTTAATTCCTCTAGCGCCGCTGAGTTAGGGTCTCCCCCGAGCTGGTCTCGACAATGTTGCTCACGCTGCACTCAAACTCCTAGGTTCAACTGATCTGCTTGCATCAGCCTCCTAAAGTCCCAGGATTACAGGTATGAGCCATAGTTCCTAGCCATGGAATATTCTTAATACCCACAAGCTGACCAATTAAATATGGAGGGTGGACACAAACATTAATATTATTTAAAGGTGGCTGGAGTTAGGAACCATTGTTCAAAAACAATGGGGTTTTTTCTGGACCAGCAGTTTAGGCATCACCTAGATACTGGTTTAAAAACAAATACTGCTCCAGAAATACTTAATCAAAAATTCTGTGGGTAGAGCCCAGCAATCTATCTTGTAACAAGGCTTCTAGGTGATTCTAATGCATACTCAAGATGGGGAATCACTTCTCTAAAGAAATGACAGGAATAAACCTGTCCCTAACAGTGATTCAAGTACAATTTTCTGGAAACACTGTGATTGTCAGTGTGTAGTTATGTGGCTGATGTCCTTTTCCTTCTATACATCATTTGAGACTTTTGCAATTATTTCATTCTGCCTTGAATATGAGAAATGGTAACGTACTAATTTTTGATTGGTTTTCTCTTGCTTTTCTCATTCTTAAAGATGCATTTGTTAAATTGCTTATTTGAAATTTTTCATCTTTTTTTGACGTATGCACTTATAGCTATAAACTACCATGTTAATACTGCTTTTGCTCTATCCCATAGGTTTTGATATGTTGTGTTTCCAATATCATTTGTTACATAAAATTGTTAATTTTTTTTCTTAATTGCTTTGTTGTCCCACTGGTCATTCCAGGAGCATATTGTTTAGTTTCTGTGTATTTTTATAGTTTCCAAAATTCCTTTTGTTATTAATCTGTAGTTCTATTTCATTGTGGTCAGAGAAAATTATTGATATTATTTCAATATTTTGAATGCTTTAAGACTCATTTTGTGAACTAGTATATGGTCTATCATTGAGAATGATCCATATGGTGAGGAAAAGAAAGTGTATTCTGCAGCTCTTGGACGAAATGTTCTGTAAATATCTATTATATCAATTTTATCTATGGTACAGATTAAATCCAAAGTTTCCTTGTTGATACTTTTTTTCTGGAAGATCTGTCCAATGCTGAAAGTGAGGTGAACTCTCCAGCTATTATTGTAGTAGTGCCTATCCCTTTCTTTAGCTCTAATAATATTTGCTTATATATCTAGGTGTTCAAGTGTTGGGTACAAATATACTTAAAATTGTTATATTTTCTTTCTGATTTGATCCCGTTATATATAGTGACCTTCTTTGTCACTTCTTATAGTTTTTGTTTCGAAAAATATTTGTCTGATATAAGTGTAGCTTCTTTGGCTCTTTTTTGGTTTGCATTGGCATGGAATATATTTTTCTATCTCTTTATTTTTCAGTCTATGTGTGTCTTTATAGGTAAAGTTTGTTTCTTTTTGGCCACAGAACAATGGGTCTTGTTTTCTCATCCATTTAGCTAGTCTATATCTTTGGATCAGAGAATTTAGGATGGTTACATGCAATATGAGTATTGATAAGTAAAGACTTACTCTTGTCATTTTTTTGTTTTCTAGTTTCTTGGAGGTATTCTCTTCTTTTTTTTTCTTCCTGTCTTCTATTAGTGAAGGTGCTTTTCTCTGGTGATACAAATTAGTTTCTTGATATTTATTTTTTTGTGTATCCATTGTATTTCTTTTGGATTGAAGTTACCAAGAGGCTTGCAAATACTATCTTATAACCATTATTTTAACCTGATAGGAATTTAACATGGTTTGCATAAACAAACAAGCAAAAAGAAAATTAATAAGAATTCTATGCCTTAACTTTATCTTCTCTAATTTTTAAATTTTTGTTGTTTCTGCATCTTATGGTACTGTTCATGTCTTGAAAACTTTTTGTAGTTATTATTTCTGATTGGTTTATAATTTAGTCTTTCTAATTAGGATACAAGCAGTTTACAATCCACAGTTACAGTGTTATAATACTATGTGTTTTTCTGTTTACTTACTATTACTAGTGAATTTTGTACCTACAGGTGATTACTTTTTATTTATTAATATTCTTTTCCTTCTAATTGAAGGACTCCCTTTAGCATTGCATGTAGGACAAGTCTGGTGTTGAAGACATCCCTCTGTTTTTGTGTATCTGGAAAAGTCTGTATTTCTCTTTTGTGTTTGAAGAATATTTTCACTGGATATACTATTCTAGGGTAAAAGGTTTTTGTTTTATTTTTCTTCAGTTCTTTAAATATGTCATGCCACTCTCTTATGGCCTGTGTTAAATCTGTTTAGAGTTCTATAACCTTCTCATACTTGAATATCGATATCTTTCTCTGGGTTTGGGAAGTTCTCTCTTACTATCCCTTTGAATAACCTTTCTACCCCTATCTCTTTCTCTACCTCTTCTTTAAGGCCAATAACTCATAGACCTGTTCTTTTGGAGCTGTTTTCTAGATCCTGTATGCATGCTTTATTGTTTTTCATTGTATCTTTTTTTTAATCTCCTCTGACTGTATATTTTCAAATAGCCTGTCTTCAAGCTCACCATCTCCTTCTCTGCTTGATCAATTCTGCTATTTAAAGACTCTGATGCATTCTTAAGCACATCAATTGCATTTTTAGCTCCAGAATTTCTATTTCATTTTTAAAAATTATTTTAATCTTTTTGTTAAGTTTATCTGATAGAATTCTGGATTTATTCTCTGTGGTATCTTGAATTTCTTTGTTTTTCTTCAAAACAGCTCTGTAGAATTATCTGTCTGAAGAGTCACATATCTCTGTTTCTCCAAGATTATTTCCTGATTTCTTACTTAATTTATTTGGTGAGGTTTATTGTCCTGGATGGTGTTGATGCTAGTGGATGTTCTTTGGTGTCTGGGCATTTAAGAGCTAAGTATTTGAGGTAGTCTTCACTATTTGGGCTTGTTTGCACCCATCCTTCTTGGGAAGGCTTTCCAGATATTTGAAAGGATTTGAGTGGTGTGACATAAGGTCTATGTGCTTTAGGGGCACCCCAAGCCCAGTAACACTGTGGCTATTGTAGACTCATAGAGATACCATCTTGATGGTCTTAGACAAGGTCTGAAAAAATTTTCTGGATTACCAGGCGTAGACTCTTGTTCCCTTCCTTTACTTTCTCCCAAACAAACAGAATCTCTCTCTCTGATCTGAGCCCACTAATGCTGGGAGGAGTGACACAAGCACTTCTGTGGCCACCACCACTAAGACTGTGCTGGGTCAGACATTAAGGCAGACCAGTACTGTGTCCTGCCCAAGGGCTGCTATAACCATTCCCTGGCTTGCATTTATGTTTGCTCAAGGCCCTAGGGCTCTACAATTAGCAGTTTGTGAATCCAGCCAGGCCTGTGTTTTTCCTTTCAGGGCAGTGAGTTTCCCTAGACCCCAGATGGGTCCAGAGGTGTCATTCAGGATTCAGGGACTATAGTCAAAATCTTAGAAGTGTACCTGGCATTTTATTGTACTGTGGCTGGGCTGGCACTCAATGCACAAGATGCAGTTTTTTTCTACTGTTTTCTCCTTTCACCAAAGGCAAAGGAGCCCCACCCCATAGCCACTGCTACCACGGGCCACTGGGAGTGCTGCCATGTTCCTTTAAGACCCAAGGGCTCTTCAGTCAGCTTCTGGTGGATTCTTCCTGGCCTGGGACTCTCCATTCAATGCAGTGGACTTTCCTCTGGCCCAGTTTAGGTCAAGAAATTTTGTCCAAGGGTCAAGTCTTGAAATTGGAAACTTTAAGGGCCCACTTGGTGCTCTATTGGCCTGTGGACATGCTTGTTTCTAAGGTGCAAGACAAAGTCCCCTTTACTTTTCCATCTGCTTTTGTCAAGCAGAAAGAGCTTCACCCCGTAGTCACCACAGCTGATAATGTGCTGAGTCTCACCTGAAGACCGCAAGTCCCAGAGCCTTACCAAAGTTCCTCAACATAGTACCTGGGTATCACTGCTGGTTGTTCAGGGCCCAAGGGCTCTTCAGTTAGCAAGTAGTAAATGCTACCAGGACTGGTTTCTCCCATTCAAGGCAGTAGGTTACCTTCTGGCTCAGGTTTTGTCTGGGAGATAGGGCCTAGAAATGTGTTCACTCTCTGATCATTGTCTTATCCTGCTTTGGCTAAGCTTGTAACCAAGATACAAGACAAAGTCTTCCCCACTCTTCCTTATCCTATGTTCAAGTGGAAGAAAGGGGTTTCTTTCAGAGCTGTAAGCTGTGCAACCTGGGATTAGGAAAGGGGTGATGCCAGCACTCCTCAGATGGTCTCAGTAGATCATGTGCCCCTCTAGTTTACTGTCTCTGGGCCAAGTTCAGTCTTAGAACTCACAGAAGAGTTGCAGTTTTTATGGCATAGACTGCCTTTCAAGTTTACTTAGAGACCGAGAGCTCTTTGGCCCTCAGTGGTAAAGTTTCTGGGAACTCAAATTTGGACCACTGGATCAGTGATTCCCCTCTGGGTAGGGCTGGTTTATGTGCTTCCTCTGTGGGCGGACATCAACTGAGTTTCATCCAGTTTTCCTTTCTGCTCTAACAGGACAGCACTCAGTTCAATACTTCATGCCTGTAATCCCAGCACTTTGGGAGGCCAAGGCAGGCGGATCACTTGAGATCAGGAATTAGAGGCCAGCTTGGCCAACATGGTGAAACCCCGTCTCTACTAAAAATACAAAAATTAGCCAGGTGTGGTGGCACACACCTGTAATCCCAGCTACTCAGGAGGCTGAGGCAGAAGAATCACTTGAACCTGGGAGGCGGAGGTTGCAGTGAGCCAAGAGCACAGCACTGCACTCCAGCCTGGGCAATAGAGTGAGACTCCGTCTCAAAACAAAAGTCATAATGAGCAACACTTTTGCAACTTATTTTGCCAACAAACATTTTACACATGAAAACACTCCTTCTACTGAATGCTTTGTAGGAATGACAACACAAGAAAATATCATGGCATTTGACATCAAGGAACTTCATTTTACATAAAGCTTTATTATATACTAGCTATACAAATGCAATCTGCTTATCTAACACTTCTGAGCTCCTATTTTCTCATATATTATCAAATTATAACTATCCTTGCTACGTAAATTTGTGAAGGTCATATGAGTTGATAGATATACATTTTCTAAAGGAGTGCTTTGTTTATAGAAGTTGTTTGGTAAGTGTTATGTTTTTTCCTCTCTCTCTGGTATTTTCACACTCATTTTCTCTGGCAAACATTTATACATACAAAGTCAGGGGTGAGTTTAGTCAATGAAGTAAAAATAATCAGTCAAGTCTGTCACAAAATAATGAAAAAGGCTAACTCTTTAAATGATAATCAGTTTCTTGTAATGCTATAGTATTGCCTGTGATCCTTTTTCAGATGTTGCCTCTGATTTGGGAGAGCTTTCAAAGGTGGAAATTTAGAAAAGTAGAATGTAACTCAGTAAATTCTAGACTTTTATTTTAGTGTACCAGTGCTTATGGTGTATTAGCAAGGGTCCCTTCGGATTTATGTGAAGAAGTTTTGATCTTTTATATTACATATTGCAGCTAGTCATCAGCAATTTACTGTCTGCAAGAAAGTATTACTTCAAAGCAAATTGGAGCTTAGTCAAATTAGGGTTTAAATTAAGTAGGTAGTTTTCTTTAAGTGAAGTGTTAGAAGCAAAGACATTATGTCCAATCTAGTAAGGACTTTCTAATTTAGACCATGTATAGGTTCGCACGTACCCACTTCTTCCTCTAGCCAGCTTTCCTGTCCCCAAAAATCAGTAGCACTTTATTTTTTTCATATAGTAAAAATCCAAGATTTTAGTAAAAAAAATCTGCAGCTTTTTGTTCCTCCATCCTGAATGAGTGGAAAATCTAGAGATTCTAAAGCTGAAGCTCAGGAATGGCCATATTTAGGAAACACCTTTGAGCTCTATGTTATAATAGGGCTTTTGATTATGATGTGTGCTAAAATTAGAGTACCACTAATATAAATATTGTGTTTGTGTTTGTGTTTGTGTGTGTGAATGTATTTAAGAAGCTTTTAAAGCATAAAGTTTCTGCTCAAGAATCCCACTATATATAGCAAAGGAGACAGATATCAGTGTAACCAATTAGAATTCAGAGCATAAGTGAACAAATTCTAAAATGATGTTGTATACGCATTGTATTAGTCCGTTTTCATACTGCTATAAAGAACTGCTCAAGACTGGGTAATTTATATTAAAATAAAAAGGTTTAATTGACCAAAGTTCAGCATGACTGGGGAGGCTTCAGAAAACTAATAATCATGGCAGAAGGCAAAGGGGAAGCAAGGCATCTTCTTCACAAGGCAAAAGGAAGGAGAAGTGCTGAGTGAAGGGGAAAGAGCCCCTTATAAAACCATCAAATCTCATGAGAACTAACTCACTTTCACAAGAACATCATGGGAGAAACTGCCCTCATGATTCAATTACCTCCAACTGGTCTCTCCCTTTACACAAGGGGATTATGGGGATTACAATTCAAGATGCTATTTGGGTGAGGACACAAAGCCTAATCACATTATTTCATCCCTGGGACTTCCCAAATCTCATGTCCCTTTCACATTTTAAAACCAATTATTTCATCCCAACAGTCCCAAAAATCTTACTTCATTCTAGCAGTAATTTACCCCAAATTCCAAGTCCAAAGTCTCATCTGAGACAAGGCAAGTCCTTTCCACCTAGGAAACTGTAGAATCAAAAGCAGGTTAGTCACTTTCTAGATAAATGGGGATACAGGCATTGGGTAAACACACCCATTCCAAATGTGATAAATTGGCCAAAATGAAGGGGCTACAGGCCCCATACAAGTCCAAAATGCAGCAGGGCAGTCATCAAATCTTAAAACTCCAAAATGATATTCTTTGACTCCATGTCTTACATCCAAATCACACTGATGTAAGAGGAGGGCTTCCATGGCCATGGGCAGCTCTGCCCCTGTGGCTTTGCAAAGTACAGCCTCCCACTAGGCTACTTTCATGGGCTGACATTAAGTGTCTGCAGCTTTATCAGGTGCACGGTACAGGCTGTCAGTGGATCTATCTTTCTGTGGTCTAGAGGACAGTGGCCCTCTTCTCATCGCTCTGCTAAGCTGTGCCCCAGTGGGGACTCTGTGTGGGGGCTCTAATCCCACATTTTCCTTCCACACTGCCCTAGCAGTAGTTCTCCATGAGCTCTTCACTCCTGCAGCAAAATTCTGCCTGGACATCCAGGCACTTCCATACGCCCTGTGAAATCTAAGTGGAGGTCGCCAAAATTCAATTCGTAAGTTCTGTGCACCTGTAGGCCCAACACCATGTGTAAGTTGCCAATGCTTGGGGTTTGCACCCTATGAAGCAACAAACTGATTTTTATGTTGGCCCCTTTCAGCCATGGCTGCAGCTGGAGTGGCAGCCCCTGTGACACAGGGTGCCAAGTCCTGAAGCTGCATGGAGGTGGGGGGTGGGGACAGCCCTGGGGCTGGCTCACAAAAAATATTTTTTCCTCCTAGGCCTCAGGGCCTGTTATGGGACGGGCTGCCATGAAGTCCTCTGACATGCTCTGAAGACATTTTGCCCATTGTCTTGGTGATTAACATTGGGCTCCTCATTACTTATGAAAATTTCTGTAGCTGGCTTTAATTTCTCCTCAAAAAATGTTTTTTGTTTTGTTTTCTATCACATGGTCAGGCTGCACATTTTCCAAACTTTTATGCTCTGTTTCTTTTTTAAACATGAGTTCCAATTTCAGATAATCTCTCTCAAGTTGAATGTTTCACAGATCTCTAGGGCAGGGGCAAAATGCCACCAGTCTCTTTGCCAAGGCATTGCAAGATTGACCTTGGCTCCAGTTCCCAGTGAGTTCCTCATTTTCATGTGAGACCACCTCAGCCTGAGCTTCATTGTCCGTATCACCATCAGCATTTTGGTCAAAACCATTCAACAAGTCTCTAGGAAGTTTTAACTTTCCCACTTCTTTCTGCCTTCTTCTGAGCCCTCCAAACTGTTCCAACTTCTGCCTGTTACCCAGTTCCAAAGTCACTTCCACATTTTTCTGGTATCTTTATAGCAAACACCCCGCTGTCTGCAATACCAATTTACTGGATTAGTCCATTTTCATACTGCTCTAAAAAACTGCTCAAGACTGGATAACTTATAAAGGAAAGAGGTTTAATTGACTCACAGTTTAGCATGGCTTGGGAGGCCTCAGGAAACATGATCATGGCTGAAGGTAAAAGGAAGCAAGGCACCTTCTTCACAAGGCAGCAAAAAAGGAGACATGCCAAGTGAAGGCGGGAGAGTCCCTTATAAAACCATCAAATCTCGTGAGAACTCACTCAGTATCACAAGAACAGCATGGGAGGAACAGCCCCCATGATCCAATTACTTCCACCTAGTCTCTCCTTTAAAACTTGGAGATTATGAGGATTATAATTCAAGATGAGATTTGGGTGGGGACACAAAGCCTAATCATATCAACACATTTTCAGTTCTGATCAGGAGACTCTGAGAATATTCCCAAAATGAAGTAGTATGGAGGCTAAGCCCTAAAAATTGATTATAAATTTGAAAGTCAAATAATACGTAAGATAAAATATAACTTATAGCCCTCTAAACATATTATGAGATTGAGTATAGGCATGCATAAATGCACAGTGGTTTAAATTTAGCCAAGATAACTTTCTGTGATGACGTAAAAGTTCTGTATCTGTGCTGTTCAGTATAGTAACCACTATTTCAATGTGGCTATTGGGATTGGGCTAGTGAGACTGAAGATATTGTATATATATTTAAATATATATTTAATTTAAATTTAAACAGTTACATTTTTCTAGTGATACTATATTAGACAACACTGTTTTAGAAATGAGTATAAAATTAGTTTCCAGGAACACATCCTCAATCCATTCTCCCTCCACCTTAATACAAACATAGCTTGAAGACTTTTCTAAAATTGCTAATTCTGCAACTGCATGTGAGAAGGACATTTCTGGGTTCCTTGTTTTTAACACTGGAGAAAATTATTTACATGAATCTAGCTCCCTTAAATTTTTCAAGTTCCAGAATGTTTTGATAAATTATTGTCTTGGGAATAATACATTTTGGAGCAAGTCTAAGCTGGTAAATTCAGTATGGCAATATGACTAAAACAGCATTGTAGTTTTAGCCCCTCAGGTCAAAATACCAGCTTATTTCTGAGATTTCCTTCTTACAAGTAGGAGTGTTCTCTTACAGGTGTTCCTTTTTACATCATCCCTTGTTTGTTCAGCTGTGCATATTACATCAAAGGCAGAGCAAAGAAGATAATTAAATTGGGCCAGATGTTTTCTTTGGACTGACACGTTGAACTTCACAAGTTTTTCATTACATGATTTGTGGATTCTTTGTGAACCAATTGGGGTGGGGGTTAGAGACATGTACGGTTGCTTGTACAAACAAATCTTAAGGCGATTCAACAGAGATAGAAATTTGGCAGGACTAGTTTCCAAGACAACAGGTCATGAGAGCCAGTTGATAAGACAGGGGACAGTAAAGAAACAGGCCAAAACCAGCTAGAACCAAGATAATAATAAAAAAGACCCCTGGTTACCTTCACTGCACATTGTGTACTAATTATAATTCATTAGCATGCTAAATGACACTCCTACCAGTGCCATGACAGTTTAGAAGTGCCATGGCAACACCCAAAAGTTACCCTGTATGGTCTGGACAAGGGTAAAAAAAACAGTTCTGTGAGCCCTCTGCCCCTTTCTTAGAAAACTCATACATAATCCACGCTTATTTTGCTTATGATAAAGAAATGACCATAAATATAGCCAACCAGAGCCCTCACGGATATTATGCCTATGGAGTCACCATCCTCTTATTCCTATACTTTCTTTTTAAAATTATATATACACACACACACACACACACACGTGTGTGTGTGTGAAATAGGATATTCTGATACAGGCATTCAATGTGTAATAACCACATCAGGGTAAGTGGGGTATCCATCACCTCAAGCTTTTATCCTTTGTGTTACAAACAAATCAACTATACCATTTTGGTTATTTTAAAATGTACAATTAGAGCCTTAGAGCCAAGATGGCCAAATAGGAACAGCTCCGGTCTACAGCTCCCAGTGTGAGCGACGCAGAAGATGGGTGATTTCTGCATTTCCATCTGAGGTACCGGGTTCATCTCACTAGGGAGTGCCAGACAGTGGGTGCAGGACAGTGGGTGCAGTGCACCGTGCATGAGCTGAAGCAGGGCAAGGCATTGCCTCACTCGGGAAGCACAAGGGGTCAGGGAGTTCTCTTTCCTAGTCAAAGAAAGGGGTGACAGATGGCACCTGGAAAATCAGGTCACTCCCACCCCAATACTGCGCTTTTCCAGCGGGCTTAAAAAATGGCGCACCGGGAGATTATATCCCGCACCTGGCTCAGAGGGTCCTACGCCCATGGAATCTCGCTAATTGCTAGCACAGCAGTCTGAGATCAAACTGCAGTGCAGCAGCGAGGCTCGGGGAGGGGTGCCCACCATTGCCCAGGCTTGCTTAGGTAAACAAAGCAGCTGGGAAGCTCGAACTGGGTGGAGCCCACCACAGCTCAAGGAGGCCTGCCTGCCTCTGTAGGCTCCACCTCTGGGGGCAAGGCACAGACAAACAAAAGGACAGCAGTAACCTCTGCAGACTTAAATGTCCCTGTCTGACAGCTTTGAAGAGAGCAGTGGTTCTCCCAGCATGCAGCTGGAGATCTGAGAACGGGCAGACTGCCTCCACAAGTGGGTCCCTGACCCCTGACCCCTGAGCAGCCTAACTGGGAGGCACCACCCAGTAGGGGCAGACTGACACCTCACACAGCCAGGTACTCCTCTGAGACAAAACTTCCAGAGGAATGATCAGACAGCAGCATTCGTGGTTCACGAAAATCCACTGTTCTGCAGCCACCGCTGCTGGTACCTAGGCAAACAGGCTCTGGAGTAGACCTCTAGCAAACTCCAACAGACCTGCAGCTGAGGGTCCTGTCTGTTAGAAGGAAAACTAACAAACAGAAAGGACGTCCACACCAAAAACCCATCTGTACATCACCATCATCAAAGATCAAAAGTAGATAAAACCACAAAGATGGGGAAAAAGCAGAGCAGAAAAACTGGAAACTCTAAAAAGCAGAGTGCCTCTCCTCCTCCAAAGGAACGCAGTTCCTCACAAGCAATGGAACAAAGCTGGATGGAGAATGACTTTGACGAGTTGAGAGAGGAAGGCTTCAGATGATCAAACTACTCTGAGCTACAGGAGGAAATTCAAACCAAAGACAAAGAAGTTGAAAACTTTGAAAAAAATTAAGATGAATGTATAACTAGAATAACCAATACAGAGAAGTGCTTAAAGGAGCTGATGGAGCTGAAAGCCAAGGCTCGAGAACTACGTGAAGAATGCAGAAGCCTCAGGAGCTGATGCGATCAACTGGAAGAAAGGGTATCAGCGATGGAAGATGAAATGAATGAAATGAAGTGAGAAAGGAAGTTTAGAGAAAAAAGAATAAAAAGAAATGAACAAAGCCTCCAAGAAATATGGGACTATGTGAAAAGACCAAATCTACATCTGATTGGTGTACCTGAAAGTGACGGGGAGAATGGAAACAAGTTGGAAAACACTCTGCAGGATATTATCCAGGAGAACTTCCCCAATCTAGTAAGACAGGCCAACATTCAGATTCAGGAAATACAGAGAATGCCACAAAGATACTCCTTGAGAAGAGCAACTCCAAGACATATAATTGTCAGATTCACCAAAGTTGAAATGAAGGAAAAAATGTTAAAGGCAGCCAGAGAGAAAGGTCGGGTTACCCACAAAGGGAAGCCCATCAGACTAACAGCAGATCTCTCAGCAGAAACTCTACAAGCCAGAAAAGAGTGGGGGCCAATATCCAACATTCTTAAAGAAAAGAATTTTCAACCCAATATTTCATATCCAGCCAAACTAAGCTTCATAAGTGAAGGAGAAATAAAATACTTTACAGACAAGCAAATGCTGAGAGATTTTGTCACCACCAGGCCTGCCCTAAAAGAGCTCCTGAAGGAAGCACTAAACATGGAAAGGAACAACTGGTACCAGCCACTGCAAAATCATGCCAAACTGTAAAGACCATTAAGGCTAGGAAGAAACTGCATCAACTAACGAGCAAAATAACCAGCTAACATCATAATGACAGGATCAGATTCACACATAACAATATTAACTTTAAATGTAAATGGACTAAATGCTCCAATTAAAAGACACAGACTGGCAAATTAGATAAAGAGTCAAGACCCATCAGTGTGCTGTATTCAGGAAACCCATCTCACGTGCAGAGACACACATAGGCTCAAAATAAAAGGATGGAGGAAGATCTACCAAGCAAATGGAAAACAAAAAAAGGCAGGGGTTGCAATCCTAGTCTCTGATAAAACAGACTTTAAACCAACAAAGATCAAAAGAGACAAAGAAGGCCATTACATAATGGTAAAGGGATCAATTCAACAAGAAGAGCTAACTATCCTAAATATATATGCACCCAATACAGGAGCACCCAGATTCATAAAGCAAGTCCTGACTGACCTACAAAGAGACTTAGACTCCCACACAATAATAATGGGAGACTTTAACACCCCACTGTCAACATTAGACAGATCAACGAGACAGAAAGTTGACAAGGATACCCAGGAATTGAACTCAGCTCTGCACCAAGCAGACCTAATAGACATCAAGATAACTCTCCACCCCAAATCAACAGAATATACATTTTTTTCAACACCACACCACACCTATTCCAAAATTGACCACATAGTTGGAAGTAAAGCTCTCCTCAGCAAATGTAAAAGAACAGAAATTATAACAAACTGTCTCTCAGACCACAGTGCAATCAAACTAGAACTCAGGATTGAGAAACTCACTCAAAATCGCTCAACTACGTGGAAACTGAACAACCTGCTCCTGAATGACTACTGGGTACATAACAAAATGAAGGCAGAAATAAAGATGTTATTTGAAACCAACGAGAACAAAGACACAACGTACCAGAATCTCTGGGACACATGCAAAGCAGTGTGTAGAGGGAAATTTACAGCACTAAATGCCCACAAGAGAAAGCAGGAAAGATCCAAAATTGACACACTAACATCACAATTAAAAGAAAAGGAAAAGCAAGAGCAAAACATTCAAAAGCTAGCAGAAGGCAAGAAATAACTAAAATCAGAGCAGAACTGAAGGAAATAGAGACACAAAAAAACCTTCAAAAATTAATGAATGCAGGAGCTGGTTTTTTGAAAGGATCAGCAAAATTGATAGACCGCTAGCAAGACTAATAAAGAAGAAAAGAGAGAAGACTCAAATAGAAGCAATAAAAAATGATAAAGGGGATATCACCACCAATCCCACAGAAATACAAACTACCATCAGAGAATACTACAAACACCTCTACTCAAATAAACTAGAAAATCTAGAAGAAATGGATAAATTCTTCGACACATACACCCTCCCAAGACTAAACCAGGAAGAAGTTGCATCTCTGAATAGACCAATAACAGGCTCTGAAATTGTGGCAATAATCAATAGCTTACCAACCAAAAAGAGTCCAGGACCAGATGGATTCACAGCCGAATTCTACCAGAGGTACAAGGAGGAACTGGTACCATTCCTTCTGAAACTATTCCAATCAATAGAAAAAGAGGGAATCCTCCCTAACTCATTTTATGAGGCCAGCATCATTCTGATACCAAAGCCGGGCAGAGACACAACCAAAAAAGAGAATTTTAGACCAATATCCTTGATGAACATTGATGCAAAAATCCTCAATAAAATACTGGCAAGCCGAATCCAGCAGCACATCAAAAAGCTTATCCACCAAGATCAACTGGGCTTCATCCCTGGGATGCAAGGCTGGTTCTATATATGCAAATCAATAAATGTAATCCAGCATATAAACAGAACCAAAG
Source organism: Pongo abelii (assembly GCF_028885655.2). NCBI lineage: Eukaryota > Metazoa > Chordata > Mammalia > Primates > Hominidae > Pongo > Pongo abelii. Next base: position 149,348,468 of record NC_072008.2, read on the forward strand.
ACAAAAACCACATGATTATCTCAATAGATGCAGAAAAGGCCTTTGACAAAATTCAACAACTCTTCAGGCTAAAAACTCTCAATAAATTAGGTATTGATGGGATGTATCTCAAAATAATAAGAGCTATCTGTGAAAAACCCACAGCCAATATCATACTGAATGGGCAAAAACTGGAAGCATTCCCTTTGAAAACTGGCACAAGACAGGGATGCCCTCTCTCACCACTCCTATTCAATATAGTGCTGGAAGTTCTGGCCAGGGCAATTAGGCAGGAGAAGGAAATAAAAGGTATTCAATTAGGAAAAGAGGAAGTCAAATTGTCCCTGTTTGCAGATGACATGATTGTATATCTAGAAAACCCCATTGTCTCAGCCCAAAATCTCCTTAAGCTGATAAGCAACTTCAGCAAAGTCTCAGGATACAAAATCAATGTACAAAAATCACAAGCATTCTTATACACCAATAACACACAAACAGAGAGCCAAATCATGAGTGAACTCCCATTCACAATTGCTTCAAAGAGAATAAAATACCCAGGAATCCAACTTATAGGGGATGTGAAGGACCTCTTCAAGGAGAACTACAAGCCACTGCTCAATGAAATGAAAGAGGATACAAACAAATGGAAGAACATTCCATGCTCATGGGTAGGAAGAATCAATATCATGAAAATGGCCATACTGCCCAAGGTAATTTATAGACTCAATGCCATCCCCATCAAGCTACCAATAACTTTCTTCACAGAATTGCAAAAAACTACTTTCAAGTTCATATGGAACCAAAAAAGAGCCCGCATCACCAAGTCAATCCTAAGCCAAAAGAACAAAGCTGAAGGCATCACGCTACCTGACTTCAAACTATACTACAAGGCTACAGTAACCAAAACAGCATGGTACTGCTACCAAAACAGAGATATAGATCAATGGAACAGAACAGAGCCCGCAGAAATAACGCCACATATCTACAACTATCTGATCTTTGACAAACCTGAGAAAACCAAGCAATGGGGAAAGAATTCCCTATTTAATAAATGGTGCTGGGAAAACTGGCTAGCCATATGTGGAAAGCTGAAACTGGATCCCTTCCTTACACCTTATACAAAAATTAATTCAAGATGGATTAAAGACTTAAACCTTAGACCTAAAACCATAAAAACCCTAGAAGAAAACCTAGGCATTACCATTCAGGACATAGGCATGGGCAAGGACTTCATGTCGAAAACACCAAAAGCAATGGCAACAAAAGCCAAAATTGACAAATGGGATCTAATTAAACTCAAGAGCTTCTGCACAGCAAAAGAAACTACCCTCAGAGTGAACAGGCAACCTACAAAATGGGAGAAAATTTTCGCAACCTACTCATCTGACAAAGGGCTAATATCCAGAATCTACAATGAACTCCAACAAATTTACAAGAAAAAAACAAACAACCCCATCAAAAAGTGGGCGAAGGACATGAACAGACACTTCTCAAAAGAAGACATTTATGCAGCCAAAAAACACATGAAAAAATGCTCACCATCACTAGCCATCAGAGAAATGCAAATCAAAACCACAATGAGATACCATCTCACACCAGTTAGAATGGCAATCATTAAAAAGTCAGGAAAAAACAGGTGCTGGAGAGGATGTGGAGAAATAGGAACAATTTTACACTGTTGGTGGGACTGTAAACTAGTTCAACCCTTGTGGAAGTCAGTGTGGTGATTCCTCAGGGATCTAGAACTAGAAATACCATTTGACCCAGCCATCCCGTTACTGGGTATATACCCAAAGGATTATAAATCATGCTGCTGTAAAGACACATGCACACGTATGTTTATTGCGGCACTATTCACAATAGCAAAGACTTGGAACCAACCCAAATGTCCAACAATGATAGACTGGATTAAGAAAATGTGGCACATATACACCATGGAATACTATGCAGCCATAAAAAATGATGAGTTCATGTCCTTTGTAGGGAAATTGGAAATCATCATTCTCGGTAAACTATCGCAAGGACAAAAAACCAAACACCGCATGTTCTCACTCATAGGTGGGAATCGAACAATGAGAACACATGGACACAGGAACAGAACATCACACTCTGGGGACCGTTGTGGGGTGGCAGAGGGTGGAGGGATAGCTTTAGGAGATATACCTAATGCTAAATGGCGAGTTAATGGGTGCAGCACACCAGCATGGCACATGTATACATATGTAACTAACCTGCACATTGTGCACATGTACCCTAAAACTTAAAGTATAATAATAATAAAATTAAAAAAATAAAATGTACAATTAAATTGTTTGTGACTATAGACACTTTGTTGTGTTAGCAAATACTAGGTTTATTTATTCTTTCTAGCTGTTTTTGTTTGTACCCATTAACCATCCCCACTTCTCCCTCTCCCTCCCAAAAGCCTTCCAAGCCTCTGATGACCATCCTTCTACTTTCTACCTCCATGAGTTCTATTATTTTAAGTTTTAGCTCTCACAAATATGTGAGAACATATGAAGTTTGTCCTTCTGGGCTTGGCTCATTTTACTTAACATAATGACCTCTAGTTTTATCCATGTTGTTACAAATGACAGGATCTCCTTTACTTTCTTAATAAATTTGCTTTCACTTTTGTCTGTCAGTTCACCCTTATAATTCTTTCCTGCATGAAGCACAGAACCCACCTGACTTCCTGGGCTGAGCCCAAATTTTGGGGTTTGCCTTGTGACACAAATATCAGGTGCTCTTACCCCTACCCTTTACCCAAATCTTGGTGAGCTGTGCTAAGAAATATGAATCACTTAAAAATTATGCTTTCTCAATTATTTCAGCATCTAAAGTACTTTCTCCAAAGGTGCTCAGAAATTGATATGGTTTGGCTGTGTCCACATCCAAACCTCATCTTGAATTGTAGTTCCCATAATCCCCACATGTGGTGGGAGGGACCTAGTGGGAGGAAATTGAATCATGGGGGTGATTTCCCCCATGCTATTCTCATGATAGTGAGTGAGTTCTCACCAGATTTGGGAGGCTGTCTATAAGGGACTTCTCCCTTCGCTCAGCTCTTATTCTTCTCTCTCAGGCTGCCATGTGAAGAAGGACATGTTTGTTTCCCTTTTCACCATGGTTGTAAGTTTCTTGAGACCTCCCTAGCACTGCTGAACTTGAATCCATTAAACTTCTTTCCTTTATAAATTACCCAGTCTCAGGTATGTCTTTAATAACAGTGCAAGAATAGACAAATACAGAAACCTCATAATATAATGAAATAATCAAAGTTCAGAGATATGAACTGAAATGGAAGATCCCAAACTGAAACATTTCTGTGTATGACAACAAATCAATTTCACATACTCATAAATATATTGATTCTTGAGGGCACAATCCCACAAGGTTTAGTTCCTGCATCTCCATAAGGGCAGCATATGTGCTATGCTTTATAAATTTATCTGCTGTGTAAAATTATCTTTGTAGCCCCCTTTTTTTCCTCCATATCTATGTCTCTCATCTTCCCCTTATAAACTCCTAGAGCTGCTTTAGACCAAGATAGGCCATTATCTTTCATTCCCCTATCCCCGATCCAGGGAAGAGATTTTGTGCAAGTTACTGTGTTTAACATGGACATCAAAAGTAGTCTTGGAGGGGAAAGGTATAATCAATACATGGAATCCCTGAACTGACCAAAGAATGTGATTTTAATAAAACAAACAAAGGGGGTAAAAAAATGAGGAATTAATATATTTTATCTCCAATCCAGGAGAGTGTTCTAAACAGAGAGAGACTGAATTGGAAACAATTCATAAATTGCTCTGCTTTGAGGACAGGTGGAGAAGAAATCGATCTGAAATGTACCATGTATTAGAAACTGGCAAGCACCTTATAGACATTGAATCATGTAATGTTCATAACAGCCCTATAAAGTTAGTGCCATTGTGGCCTTCATTTTACATATGAGAAAATTTAGGCTAAGAAAGATGACTGTGACTTTTCCAGGATCACATAGCTAGTGATGAATGATACAGCTAATTCTGATACTTATGCATTCAATCACTATGTTCCACTGTCTTTTTTGAAGTTTATTTAGTGCATTCTCCTTTTCAAATAAATTGCCTCTAAAAATCAATAGTTGCACTTGGAGTCAATAGAATTGTTTTCAAACTGAATAGGGGCTGGGGATATTTGTTTTCCAAATTTGGAAAATAATAAAGCATGCCTTTTAAGAGAGCCTATTAAAGTTGGTTGAACACAGGTCTAGAGGTGAGGCTTTGGGAGATGACTGAGCAATCCTGATTTAAGAACAATAACAGTTACCACTTATTGAACACTTACTGTGTTCCAGGACAGTTACAATTAGTTTCTTTTAAAATCATCATGAGGAGCCTGTGAAATAGATATTATTTTTACCCCCATTTTAAATATACAGACAAAAATGTGCAAAAAGAAAAAAACAACTTGGCTGAAGATTAAGAGCTAAGTAACTTCAATTGATCATGATTATCTATTTAGTTGTTTGTCTTCTTCATTACTCTAGAAGTGTCTTTGGTAAAGATCATTCTTTATTATTTTTCATATCTTCAGCCCCAGGCCCAGGGCTTGGAACAAAAGAAACATGTAATAAATGATAATTCCTATTAACAATTTTATGCTAACTTCCAGAAAAAATAAATATAAATTGAAAACACCAAAAAGTTTGATGTGAAATGCTTTTGCTTAAAGGAATATATTATCTGCCCCCATCTGCCCATATTCTGGATAGTAAAGGGAAAGCTATTTCCCTTTTTGGATGTTGGGTTAGGAATATATATAGCAATGCGTTATGTTTTTTATGACATTCTCCTAAACCTTGCCATCTACAAATAACATTTTTTTAATGAAAAAACTATCATTTACTTAATGAGTACCCTGCTAACAAATATTTTGTGTTTTCAATTTTTTTCTTTTTATTATCATTATTATTATTATTATTATTATACTTTAGGCTCTATGGTACATGTGCGCAACGTGCAGGTAATAGATCTTGCTAAACTGTGATTCTGATATCACACATTTTATGGCATTTACCTTGGTGAGGATCCAGAAAATTACAGAAACAATCTGAATACAGGGTAGACAAAGCATGTCTACAAGTGTATTTTTGTGTATTTGGGAGATGTTATTGGATATCCTAAAGCTTGGAGTGCCCACTGTTTTTGCTTGATTTGATTACTGCATTCATGTGAAGAAAACTTTGCACTTTGGTAAAATATGTGTCTTAACCATGTTGTGGTAGATTCAATAGCTGCCTTTTTGTGAATCTGGATTAATTTCCCTGTATATTTTAATTATAACTTTATATGTTGAAATAGTTTAAGACTTACAAGAAGTTGCAAAAATAGTAGAGAGAGCTCCTGTGTGCCTTTTTCTCAACTTCCCCACAAAATAATATTAGTATCTTTCATAACCATAATTCATAATACATTGTGAAACTCAGAAAATTGATGTTGGCACAATACTATTAACTCAAGTATTTACATTATGCAGATCTCACCAGTTTTTCTCTGCACATCAAATGTGTGTATGTGTATGTGTGTAGTTTTAGTAAATATTATCACACATATGGATTTGGGAAATTATCATCAAAATTACAATACAGAACTGTCCCACTGCCACAGATAAACTTCCTCATGTTGCCACTTAAAGGTTATATTCTTTCCCCAACTCAAACACCAGGCAACCACTAGTTTCTCTTCCATCTCTGTAACTTTTTAAATTTAAGAATGATATATAAGAGGTATTATATAGTATTGTAACCTTTGAAACTGACATGTTTTACTCAGCATAATGCCCCCCCACCCCCCTTTCTTTTTAATTGACAGAGTCTCACTCTGTCACCCAGGCTGGAGTGCAGTGGTGCAATCTCGGCTCACTGCAAGCTTCACCTCCTGGGTTCATGTCTCAGCCTCCCGCCTCCCAAGTAGCTGGGACTACAGGTGCCTGCCACCACGCCTGGCTAATTTTTTTGTATTTTTAGTAGAGATGAGGTTCACCATGTTAGCCAGGATGATCTCGATCTCCTGACCTCGTGATCCACCTGCCTCAGCCTCCCACAGTGCTGGGATTACAGGTGTGAGCCACCGCGCCTGGCCCATAATGCCCCTTATGTTTATTCAAGGTGCTAGTTGAATCAATATTTGATATGGTTTGGCTGTGTCCCCACCAAAATCTCAACTTGAATTGTATCTCCCAGAATTCCCACATGTTGTGGGAGGGATCCAGAGGGTGGTAATTGAATCATGGGACCGGTCTTTCCGGTGCTATTTCTGTGAGAGTAAATAAGTCTCATGAGATCTAATGGGTTCATCAGGAATTTCTGCTTTTGCTTCTTCTTCATTTTCTCTTGCCACCACCATGTAAGAAGTGTCTTTCGCTTCCTGCCATGATTCTGAGGCCTCCCCCGCCATGTGGAACTGTAAGTCCACTTAAAGCTTTTTTCTTTTTTTTTTTTCATTCCCAGTCTCGGCTATGTATTTATCAGCAGCATGAAAATAAACTAATATATAAATTGGTACCAGCAGAGTGGGATGTTTCTGAAAAGATACTCAAAAATGTGAAAGCAACTTTAGAACTGGGTAACAAGCAGAGACTGACACAGTTTGGAGGGCTCAGAAAAAGACAGGAAAATGTGGGAAAGTTTGGAACCTCCAAGAAACTTGTTGAATGGCTTTGACAAAGATGCTGAGAGTGCTATGAACAATATGGTCTAGGTTGAGGAGGTCTCAGATAGAAATGAGGAACTTGTTGGCAACTGGAGCAAAGGTGACTCTCGTTATGTTTTAGCAAAGAAACTGACAGCATTTTACCACTACTCTAGAGATTTGAGGAACTTTGAACTTGAGAGAGATGATTTAGGGTATCTGGCAGAAGAAATTTCTAAGAAGCAAAACATTCAAAAGGTGACTTGGGTGCTGTTAAAAGCATTCTGTTTTAAAAGGGAAACAGAGCATAAAAGTTCAAAAAATTTACAGCATGATGATGCAGTAGAAAATAAAAACCCATTTTTTGAGGAGAAATTCAAGCCGGCTGCAGAACTTTGCATAAGTAGCAAGGAGCCTACTGTTAATCCCCAAGACCACGGGGAAAATGTCTCCAGGCCATGTCAGAGACCTTCACTGAAGCCCCTCCCATCACAGGCCTGGAGGCCCAGCAGGAAAAAGTGATTTTGTAGGCTGGGCCCTGGGTTCCCGTGCTGTGTGTAGACTAGGGACTTGGTGCCCTATGTTCCAGCCGCTGCAGCCATGACTGAAAGGGGCCAATATGGAGCTCAGATTATGGCTTCAGAGGGCTGAACGCCCAGGACTTGGCAGCTTCCATGTGGTCTTGAGCCTGTGGGTGCACAGAAGTCAAGAATTGAGGTTTGGGAACCTCCGCCTAGATTTCAGAATATTTATGGAAACGCCTGGATTCCCAGGCGAAAATTTGCTGCAGGGGCAAGGCCCTCATCGAGAATTTCTGCTAGGGCAGTGCAGAAGGAAAATGTGGGGTCAGAGCCTTCACACACGGTCCCTACTGAGGCACTGCCTAGTGGAGCTGTGAGAAGAAGGCCACCCTACTCCAGACTCCAGAATGGTAGATCCACTGACAGCTTGCACTCTGTGCCTCGAAAAGCAGTAGACACTCAACACCAGCCAGTGAAAGCAGCTGGGGGGAGACTGTACCTTGCAAAACCACAGGGTTGGAGCTGTCCAAGACCATGGAAACCTATCTTTTGCCTCAGTGTGACCTGGATGAGAGACCTGGAGTCAAAGGACATCATTTTGGAGCTTTAAAATTTGACTGCCCCACTGGATTTCAGACTTGCACAGGCCCTGTAACCCCTTTGTTTTCGCCAATTTCTCCCATTTGGAACAGCTGTATTTACCCAATACCTGTACCCTCATTGTATCTAGGAAGTAACTAGCTTGCTTTTGATACAGGTTAATAGGCAGAAGGGACTTGCCATGTCTCAGATGAGACTTTGGACTGTGAACTTTTGGGTTAATGAAGAAATAAGAATTTGGGGGACTGTGGGGAAGGCATGATCAGTTTTGAACTGTGAGGACATGAGATTTGGAGGGGCCAGGGTTGGGATGATATGGTTTGGCTGTGTCCCCACCCAAATCTCAACTTGAATTGTATCTCCTAGAATTCCCATATTTTGTGGGAGGAACCCAGCGGGAGGTAATTGAATCATGGGGGCTGGTCTTTTCTATGCTATTCTTGTGATAGTGAATATGTCTCATGAGATCTGATAGGTTCATCAGGCATTTCTTCTTTTGCTTCTTCCTCATTTTTCTCTAGCTGCCACCATGTAAGATGTGCCTTTCACTTCGTGCCATGATTCTGAGGCCTCCCCAGCTATGTGGAACAGTAAGTCCAATTGAACCTCTTTTTCTTCCCAGTCTTGAGTATGTCTTTATCAGCAGCATGAAAATGGACTAAAACAATTTTTTTCTTTTAATTCAAATAGCACTTAATTGTGTGGATGTGCCATTTGTTCATCCTCTCACCAGTTGAAGTACATTTGCGTTGCTTGCAGTTTTGGGCTACAACAATTAGGGCTGCCATGAACAACTGTATACAAAATTTTGTCCAGACATGAGTTCTTATTTTTTCTGTGATAAGTGCCTAGGGGTGCAACTACTGGTTTACATTTTTAGTTGCAGGTTTATTTTAGTTTGCTTGTTTTTTTTTTTTTTTCTTTTTGGAAATGCCATTTTCTCTTCCAGGGTGGTGGTGCCATTTTACATTCCCACCAGAAATGTATGAGAGATTTAGTTTCTCTGCATCCTTGCCAGAACCTTGTATTGTCCTAATTTTTAAAAAGTTGCTGTTTTAGTAAGTGTGTAGTGATACCTCATTGTGGTTTTAACTTACATTTCTATTAGGTTGGTGCAAAAGTTATTGTAGTTTTTATCATTACTTTCAATGGCAAAGTATAACAACAATGTTCAACATATTCTCATGTACTTATTTTTCATTAATGTATTCATTTTAGTGAGTTTTTTATGTCTTTTGCACACTTTCTAATTGGATTATTCATTGTTACTATTGAGTTAGAGGCTTTTCAGTATGTGTATTATACATACAAGTCTTTTTGTCAGATATGTGGCTTTCAAATATTTCCTCCCAGTCTGTAGTTTTTCTTTTCATGTTCTTAACAGGGTCTTTCATGGTGCAATGTTTTTGAATGAAGACTAGTATATTGATTTTTTTGTTTGCTTTTTTTTTGTTTTGTTTTTGGGATGGAGTCTCACTCTGTCGCCCAGGCTGGAGTGCAGTGGCTTGATCTTGGCTCACTGCAAGCTCCACCTCCCGGGTTCATGCCATTCTCTTGCCTCAGCCTCCCGAGTAGCTGGGACTACAGGCACCTGCCACCACACCTGGCTAATTTTTTTTGTATTTTTAGTAGAGACGGGGTTTCACCATGTTAGCCAGGATGGTCTTGATCTCCTGACCTTGTGATCCACCCTCCTCGGCCTCGTGATCCACCCTCCTTGGCCTCCCAAAGTGCTGGGATTACAGGCATGAGCCACCACGCCCGGCCTGATTTTTTTTAATCTGATGGATCATGTCTTTGATGTCATTTCTAAAAACCTTTCTCTTAAACCTAGGTCATAAAGATTTTCTCCTATGATGCCTTCTAAAAATTTATAGTTTCACGTTTTACATATAGACCTCTAATCCATTTAAACTTAATTTTTTAATAAGTTGTTGGGTAGAGGTTAATTTCTTTTGCCTACAAATTTCCTGTATCTGGGAGTTTGAATATGCTCAACAGACTCGTGGGCTTTGTAAAAAGCAAAGACGACAGAAACAATTGTACAAGAATGAGCTAGGAAGGCAGGGCTAAAAAAAATGATGTTTTAAAAACAGTAATGCCAGTAAGAGTTTTCAAGTGTTAGCAATGGCTAATAACTTGTAGCTAAAGATCATGAGACCCAGTAAATTAAACATTATGCCCATACTGCAACTTTCTTTTGTCAACACAAGGCTGACTTCATGGGCATGCAACCAGTACAGTCACATTGGGACATTGCTCAGAAGGAGCTTCATGCTTGGGGTTTAATACTTTGAAATCAACATTCTGAAATTCTTAATAATTTTATCTTTGAACTTGTTTTTTGCAAATGAAGTCTGTTAGGACAATGGAGCATGTTTCTGGGATTGAAATTTCAGATTACATGCAGCCCTACCACCCCACCTGCACAGGGTAGGTTCTCAATTGTTTTCTCCTCTATCAGCTGCCACCCTTTGCCTTTATCAGGGCCCTCGGCAAAGGTGGGTTAAATTTGAGTGCACATGCCCTGTGCATCGAGTTACAGGGAAGGGCCCTAGACACCTATGAGAGTCTCACTTGCTCTATGAAAACCACCATATCTAAGGTACCACACCATAAAACAGAAAATAAAAAGCTCCGTGAGAGGGCTGAGAGAGAACCAAATAAAGGAAAAGTATTTTTTCCTGCTTTTTGAACAAAGGTCAGTACATTTTATTTTGTATTAGGCCTTGAAAAATATGTAGCTGGTGCTATGTCAACTTAGCTTGTTTATTTAATTGTGTTTTATAGGAATTCTTAGAACATCAAAATTGTAGTCAGTAAAAGAGAAACAACTTATGCCATGACAGGCTCAAATAAAATCCTCAATTGAGTGACTCCAGATTTAATGTAGCAGATTAAATTTGGGTATTCCCCAGTCATGTAAAAAATCACCCCAAAGCCAAAATATAAAAGCAAAATAGCAATACAATATGCATGCTTAAAAAAATAAAGAAATATTTAAAACCTCAAAACACAAAATACAAGAAAAAACTGACAAAAATAGTGAAGGACAAACAGCATGCAGGAAGATGCACACAAGTAAGTCCATGAATGCCGATTTCAAAGAAAAAAATGCAGAGCACATTTCTCCTTTGAGTGTGCTATACCCATAGGTAAGAAAATACACACATATTCTTGTTTGCAAAACTGGAATGGAATCAAAGATTGGCAATGGTAGTTTATCTACACTTTATTTGGTTCTAGGAATTAAAAATGGGGATAAATGAGAAATCAAAGAAGCAATGTCATACTAACTAAAAGCATTCAATTAGTAAGGTAATGGGCAAAAAGGAGACTCTATTGTCAGGTGCTTTTTAGTGCAAAATGTGGAGAGAAGTAAAAGCTTAAGGAATTCACTCTCGAAACAAAACTATGAGAAAGAGAAACCTTCTTCATGAGAATAAAATAAATCCTGCTCCTTCTTGTATACAAATTTCCTGAATATAATTTGTCCAGAATGCAACCATGTATCTTTACAAAGATACAGCACAAAATAAGGAACAAATACTAGGTGAAGAATACTCACTAAAAAAATGTTGCCATGGAGCCAGCCAAATTGTGACTAAGTATAATACAATGAATTGTTAAAATATACTGGTGCAATTATCTCTGTATAAAAGCCCTCAGAGAGTAAATACAATAACAATTTTTTAAAAACCTGTTGAGGCAATAACAATAATAACAACAAAAACAAAAAGATGATGTATGGGGTTGCGGAATTCAGGAAAGAAATTGAAAAAAAATTAAACATTAAAAGTAATATTAAATCTTTTTCTAGGTTATTCCAGGCTTCTATAATAAAATACTGTAGACTACATGATTTATACACAACAGAAATGTGTTTCTTACAGTTCTAGAGGCTGGGAAGTCTAAGATTCAGACATTAGTAGATTCTGGTATCTGGCAAGGGCTTATTCCTTAAAGATGGCACCATCTAGGAGTCCTCATGTGGCAGAATAGATGGAAGAGCCAGGCAGCTCTCTAAAGCCCCTTTTATAAGGGCATTAATCCCATTCACGAAGGAAGGGCCCTGATGATTTAATCACTTTCCGAAATGTCCCACCTCTTAATACCATCACAATGGGGATTAAATTTCAAAACGAATTTTGGAGGGACACAAACATTCAAACCATAGCAAAAATAAAATGTGAAATTAGAAGCAGCTCAAAAGATATTAGTGAAAATAATGTAAGAGATGTATAGAATATAAAAGTGTTCAAAAATAGAATGTAAATAAAAATAGAAATTAGAATAGAAAATAGAATGTAAATAAAAGTGTTCAAAGAACAACAGAGAAACATATAAACAGAAGAGAAAAAAGATCTAGGATGTATATTTTAATTTTTCTCTTGCTGTGTAACACATTTTCTCAAATCCTAATACTTATAACAGCAATGAGCATTTATTTTACTCAGCTTATGTGTGTTGAGTTCAGGAGCATCTTAGCAAGGTTTCTAAGGAGTTAGCAGTCACGATGTCATCTGTGACTGTCGTTATCTAAAAACTTGAAAGCGTCGGGAATATCCACTTTCAAAGTTACTCACTGACATTGATGGAAAATTGGCTTTAGCTCTTGTTGGGAGGTCTCAGTTAATCCCCATGTGGTGTTCTCCATGAATTGTTTCAGTGTCCTCACTACATGTTAGCTTCCACTCCCAGAGGTAGTGATCTAAGATATCAAGCCACAAAAGGCTATTCATTTTACGACCTAGTCTTGGAAGTTACACACAGATACTTCTGTCAAATTTTGTTCACTAAAAGTGAGAGCTGAAGTCTCCCCCCAAATCAAGGGAAAGAGAATTAATTAGTTAGGATCCACCTTCAAAGAGAGACCTGTCAAAGAAGTTGAGGGCATATTTAAAACCACCGCAATATGCAAAATCTGTATTTTTATAATGGACTATTATAAAGATTAAAAATGATCAGTACAACTTTCCAAAAATAGAACAAGAGGCCAGGCAGAGTGGCTCACATCTATAATCACAGCACTTTGGGAGGCCAAGGCAGGTGGATCAGCTGATGTCAGTTCAAGACCAGCCTAGCCAACATAGTAAAATCCCGTCTCTACTAAAAATGCAAAAATTAGCCGGGTGTAGTGGTATATGCCCGTAGACCCAGCTACTCGGGAGGCTGAGGCAGGAGAATCACTTGAACGTGGGAGGCAGAGGTTGCAGTAAGCCGATATTGCACCACTGCACTCCAGCCTGGGCAAGAGAGTGACACTCTGTCTCAAAAACAACGTCAACAACAGACAAAACAAGACTTGAATATACAAATTAAAAGGGAATACTATGACTCAGGAAAAATCAAACAGAGCAGTTAACATCTTAATGTGTATCTTTAATAATTTAATGTATTCAAATCATTCATTAGGAAATAGGCAAAAGTTCAAAGTACTTATAAAGGGAAAATATCATATTGACCATGGTGTTTTTTCACAAAGATAGTCAAATTTAGTAGTTGTAACAGAATTTGGGGAAAAGAAGATTAGGTACAAGAATTTCATAACCTGAAAACTTTTAACATTAAAGCAACAGAAAAATACCTTTGAACACCTAATAACTAAGGAAATATAGATTCCATGGATTCTCCTTGAAGAAACTACTTTAGGATAACCTCCAGCCAAATAAGAGATGAATGGGCAAACTATGGAACTAGGAGAAGCAGTGATCATGGACTATATTACTGGTAATGGTTACAAAAATAACTGTATATTTTATCACCCCTTTATATAAACAGTCACCACTTGACATCCATGAGGAATTGCTTTCAGAACCTCCCTCCACACTAAAATTGACAGATGTTCAAGTCCCTTATATAAAATAGTGAAGTACTTTATTATAACCTATGCACATCCTCCCAAATACATTAAATTATCTCTAGATTACCTATAATAATGAATACAATGTAAATGCTATATAAATAGTTGTTATGCTGTATTGCTTAGGAAATAATGACAAGAAGAAAAAAAGTCTGTATCTGTTCAGTTACAAACTCAACCATTCATCTTTTAAAAAATATTTTTTATCTGTGATTGGTTGAATTCATAGATGCAGAACCTAAGGATACAGAGAGCCAAATTACATATAAAACAAGTTGGGAAGATAAGTATAGAAATGTTGGTGAACCAGTGAACAGTTCGATTTCCACATTTTCATAGTAAAAATCCGAGGTTACTTACATCATATTAATAAAGTAACAGAAGTTTAAGTATATTAAAGTTACCATATGGCTACAAAATTATGCTACCAATAAAATAGGTGGTGAAGAAAAGAGAAAGAAAAAAATTACCTATTTTGACATCATTCATAGAAATTAACACGAGATATTAAAATTGAAGTTAAACAGTTAATAGACACTGTCTAAAAAATAGAATAATTGTAAAAAACATGATGCCTTATACTTTTGGAGATAACTATTAGAATGAATTAACAGAACAAACACATAAATGATAGTAAACACAGTAATAGAGTGGAAGTTGCCTTAAATATTATAAAAGTAGACAAAAACATAAATATGATGACAGAAAAGACAACAAACATAGCTATCTTGTCAATAAATATAAATGGAGGTAAAACTCATCTATAATTTTAAAAAGGGTCCTAGAATCTAGACTGGATCACAAACTCACATCTATCTATCTGTGGTACACAAGGCACATACAAAACAAAGTGATTCAGAAGGTTCGAAAAGAATAGGAAAATACACAACAGGCAAATGCAAAATTTAAAAAAGAAGGCAAAGCAGAGATCATAATTTTAATGGTAAGCCAGGTTAACTTCACAGCAAAAATGTGTCATATGAGAAAAAGGAAAGTTTTTTTTATTTACAGAACATACAAACACAATGAATATAATAAAGTTATAACAAACATAGAATTAACTTTCATTTCAAAAAATCCACCAGAAATATAGACGATGCAAAAATGCATTAGAAACCATAGCTTTAACTTGTCTCTCAGTCCATGAAAGATAAACTAGACAAAAGGAAAAATACAGAAAGTTTTAATAACGTAATTAATAATAAATGCTAAATGGAACTAAATTGAAATCAATACTTTAAAAAGAGAAACCACACATTATTTTCATATATGTATGAATCATTCACAAAATTCTACTTTATATAAGTCAAAAATAAAACCTCATAAAATTTCAAAATTCAAAAATAGTGTAGAAAATATATACTATGTACTGGATATTTAAAAATATCTTGAGAAGTTTATTGGGTCAAATTGGGAAAAACATTGAAATTGTAAAACACCTGGAGTAGAATTATAATGAAATTACTATATAAAATAGCTTGTAGATATATATAGCTAAAGAAATGCTAAGAGGAAAAAGCATAGACTTACATATTAATAGAAAGAATGAGGTGGTTTTCGTTTGTTGTTGGAATTTATGTAACTTGGCACTTATTATTCACATCCTAACAAAACAACAACAAAAGCTGAACAGTTTGAAACCCCACAGCTTTCTTTAGATACTTCAAAGAATTCAGGTCTTTGAATAGGCAAAATGTTGCTCCCCACATTAGACAGATAGACAGCTGGGTTCAGAGAATCACAGTTTACCAGAGCATAAGCCCATGAGAAGAAGCTGGCCTCTGGAGCCAGTACTGTGTTAGGAAAACATGAACTTTAATTAATGAATTGCTAGAAGCTCAGCGTGCACAAAGCTGAGAGTTAAACACTCCAGGGGGCTCCTGTCTTAGGGAGACATCCACATGCTTGTCAGATTTGCCTCCAAAAGCTCTATCATATCCTCACAATGAAGATAAGAGAAACATCCCTTTCAGCTTCTGGAAGCAGGAGGAGGAAAGTAGCCATTTTGAAATAGTCTCAGGACATCTTGTTCTTAACAAGGCCTGCCTTCAAGATAAATTATTTGAACAGAGTTAAAACAATTGTGATTATACCAGAGCATAACTGATATAGCGGAAGGGAAATACCACATCCTGCATGCTCTAGCCTCCATGTGACAAAGTGGAATGCCAAAGGAATGCCCCATGTAGCCTTCCTGTCTCAGTTAAGATGGGGAAGGAAAACTGACAAGTACTGGTGAAATTCACAGCCATAGCCACAGGCTCACTAAAATACTGAGACTTAATTTTAGGATTATAAAATGCTTTCCCTCCCCCACACCTTAGCACCACTCTAGTAGGGCTCCTATATAATAATAGGGAAATACAATAGAGAGAACTGCTAGTCTCAGACCTTATTTAAGAAGTCTCTAGGGAAACCCAAAGACAACAGTAGAGACAAAAACAAGGGCAGCAGAGGAAATTTTAGCCTCTGCCAACTACAGCTAAGAAAAACAGCAAACACAGCCTAATCCATAGTTAGATAAACATAAATCCTCACTTTAAAGGCTTACTTACCTCAGTTTCTTTTTCCCAATACATCATGTTTGGCATTTAACAAAAATTACAAGGCATACTAAAACACAAAAGATACAACTGGAAGAAACAAAGTAAGCATCAGGACCAGACCCACGTGTGGCAAAGATGTTGGAATTATCAGACTAGAACTATGATATTCTAAGGAATCTAATGGAAAAAGTAGTCAACATCCAAGAACACATGGGTAATGTAATAATGTAGATTGAAACTCTAAGGAAAAAAAAAAGAAAATTCTAGAAATAAAAGAAACATTTGTAAGATAAATGAAGAATGACTTTGATGGATTTATTAACAGACTAGCAATGGCCAAGGAAAGGATTAGTGAATTTGAAAAATGCCAATAGAAGCTTCTAAAACTGCAATGCAAAGAGAAAATAGAATAAAAGAGACACAATGGAATATTCAAGAATGATGGAATTATTACAAAAGATGTAAAATAAAATTAAAAACAATAGAGGATACAAAAAAGATAATGGACTATATGAAAACAGAAAATTAAATAAATGAAAGAAATAAGTACATTTAAGACTCATTGTTCTTTAAAAAATTCAGTAAAATTATAATTATTGCTATCATATAAACAATAAAAAGCAGAAACATATAAAATAAAAAATAATTAGAAAATAACCACAATATGAAAGAAATTAAAGGAAACATTATTAGCTGCTTTTGTAAATTCTATGCAAATAAAAGTGAACATAAATTTAAACAGATACCTTAAGATCTAGAAAATCTAAACATCAAATGCCATAAAAGAAATAAAACTGTAAAATAGCAAACATCCCCAAACCACATGAGGTACAGGTTACTCTTTCTTACTAAACCTTTAAGAAACAGATGACTATAGCACTATGTAAATTGTTCCAGAGCCTAAGAAAAGAAGAAATATTTCAAATGATTTTTATGAACTCCTTTTTACCTTGACAAAAACAACAACCCTAACAATTATTGCACAAAATTAAAAATATAGACCAATATTACTTATCAACATAAATGGAAACATTAGAGCTAAAATACTAGCAATTGAATCCAGCCACACTTATGTGACAACCAAATGGAATTCATTACCAAAATGCTTGGTATTAAGCAATCTTATTTCACCATATTAATATATCAAAAGAGGATAACCTTTTGTGCATTTCTAAATATGCTGTAAAAACTTATTATAAAATTTAACCTATATTATTGAATTAAGAAATCTAGTAATAAAATATATAAACACTGTAGCAAACAAACTATAAAGTGGCAACCTCCATAATATTTCTCTGTCTATGATGCTTCTAAGTAACACATATGGCAAAAGTGAACATGCCACTCCTGTGATTAGGTTATCTTATTTAAGACTTTATCTTGCTAGCATTTTTCTCTAGAGACTATTCTTTCTACCTTGATAAAGTAAGTAACCCTACTGGAAATCCCATGTAGTAAACAAAGTACTATGAATGTTGCTAAGAGTGGAGGCCAGCCAACAGCCAACATAAAACCAGAGACTTCATTACTACAACCCCAAGGTAATACATTTTGACACAACCTGAGTGAGCTAAGAAGCATTTTGGCCAGTTGTACCTGCACGTGAGTATCCAGCATGGCCAACAACTTGATTTTAAACTCCTGAAACCCTAAACAGAGGACATAGTAATGCCATAACTGCCCCACAGACACTATGAATTAATAAGTGCATGTTATTTTAATCCACTAAGTAAATATTGATGTTTTATCTAATAATGGATAATTAATAAAACCCCAAAGATTGTATATGGGGAAACATTAGAAGGTTTCTCATTAAATTAAGGAAAAAGAATCCTGTCCCATACTTTTTGTTACACTTTTACTGAACATTGGTATGGAGGCACAATTAAATATAATTGTATGAGATAAAGATAAAAGGTTGATATGGTTTGGCTGTCTTTCCAGCCAAATCTCATCTTGAATTGTACCTCACATTATTCCTATGTGTTGTGGGAGGGACCCGGTGGGAGGTAATTCAATCATGGGGGTTGGTCTTTCCCACCATGTAAGATGAGACTGCGTCCCCTGCACCTTCCACCATGATTGTGTGGCCTCGTCAGCCATGTGGAAATGTGATCTAATTAAACCTTTTTCTTTTATAAATTACTCAGTCTCAGGTATGTCTTTATTAGCAGTGTGAGAATGAACTAATACAGTAAATTGATACTGGGAGTGGGGAGGTGCAATAAAGATACCCCAAAATGTGGATGCAAATTTGGAACTGGGTAAGAGACAGAGGTTGAAACCATTTGGGACAGGAAGATGTGGGAAAGTTTGGAACCTCCTAGAGACTTGTTGAATGGCTTTGACTAAAATGCTGATAGTAATATGGACAATACAGTCCAGGCTGAGGTGGTCTCAGATGGAGATGAGGCACTTGTTGAGAACTGGAGTAACCCTCTCTCTTGCTATGCAGAGACTGGTGACATCTTGCTCTGCCCTAGGCATCTGTGGAACTTTGAACTTAAGAATGCAAAGCATTCAAGAGGAAGTGGACCATAAAAGTTTGAAAACTTTGCAGCCTGACAATGCGATAGAAAAGAAAAACCCATTTTCTGGGAAGAAATTCAAGCCAGCAGCAGAAATTTGCTAAAGTAATGAGGAGCCGAATAATAATTGAAAATACAATGGGGAAAATGTCTCCAGGGCATGTCAGAGACCTTTGTGGCAGCCCCTCCCATCACAGATCTGCAGGCCTATGAAAGAGAAATGATTTCCTGGGCCAGGTCCAGGGCCCCCTTGTTGTGTGTAGCCTAGGGACTTGGTGACCTGTGTCTGAGCTGCCCTAGCCATGGCTAAAAGGGGCCAAGGTACAACTCATGTCATGCCTCCAAAGGGTGCAAGCCCCAAGCCTTGACAGCTTCCACATGGCGTTGGGCCAGTGGGTGCACAGAAGTCAAGAATTGAAGTTTGGGAACTTCCACCTAGATTTCAGAAAGTTTTTGAAAATGCCTGGATGTCCAGGCGGAAGTTTGATGCAGGGGCCAGGCACTCATGTAGAACCTCTGTTAGGGCAGTACAAAAAGAAAATGTGAGTTTCAAGTCCCCACACAGAGTCCCCACTGGGGCATGGCCTAGTGGAGCTGTGAGAAGAGGGCCTCCATCATCTAGACTCCAGAATGCTAGATTGAGTGATACCTTGAACCATGCACACAGAAAAGCTGAAGACCCTCAATGCCAGCCCATGAAAGCAGCAAGGAGGAGGGCTGTACCCTGCAAAGCCACAGTCGCAGAGCTGCCCAAGGCTGTAGGAGCCCACCTCTTGCATCAGCATAACCTGGATGGGAGACATGGATTCCAAGGGGATAATTTTGGAGCTTTAAGATTTAATTACTGCCTTGTTGATTTTCAGACTTTCATGTGGCCCGTAGCCCCTTTGTTTTGGCCAACTTCTTCTATCTGGAACAGGTGTATTTAACCAATGCCTGTACCTGCATTGTATCTAGGAAATAACTTTCTTTTGATTTTACAGGCTCATAGGCAAAAGAGACTTGATTTGTCTCAGATGGGTCTTTGGACTTGGACTTTTGAGTTAATGCTAGAATGAGTTAAGATTTTGGGAAACTCTTGAAAAGGCATGATTTTAAATGTGAGTGTTACAGAACTTTCTCTTTAGTTCTGCTAAAACCTGGCTCTTGTCACATGACCAGAAAAGATTGGGATTGTGGACAAATAAAAGGTTGAGGAAAACAGAATTTACTGGGCAAAGTGGAAAGAGGAAAAACAACTCTCAGCAAAGCGAAAGAGAGTCCTGCTAGCAGGTTTCCTGCCTCACAGATTGAATTCTAGGTTATCACATAGGAACAGTGAAGACCAGGCTCCTCCTTCCTGCAAAGGGCACAAAATTCCCAAGCCTCCATCCCATGAAGCATTTGCATAAGTAATGAAGAGCCAAGTGGGCATTATTCAGAAATAATCAGTCAGGAAATTGTGGGCTTCATCTGGGATCAGAAGTACAGATTTTCAGCCTTTAGGCTATTTTAGGCTTCAAGGCAGGGTTTTGCCAGAGATCATAGCTGTCTCCTATCTCTATCATTGCCACCTCTAAAGAAGTACATATAACTGCCATTAGAATAAGGACAAAGATAAGAACAAAAACTGATCTTAACTGCTTACTGTTGAGAGAGGGATGCTGTTTTGAAAAAACAGCAGTCAGATCCCCCTCAGAGGCCTATCTAAGGGTTCCTGGAAAAAGAGGCCATTATCTGAGGCTCTAATTGCATGACTATTTGGATTTTGATGGCCTGAAGGCAAGAAGAGACAAACCAGGTTATTAGAAAACATGTATAAAAATGAAACAAGAGGTGGTGAAGACAGTTCAAAAATCTCAAGGCCTTTTACCAGTTTGTACAGGGAGGGGGGCCAAAAGCCTGACTGGTAAATAAAACTTTTACCTTTTTGCTGCCATGTTGGGCTTCTGGGTTTTCCTCCCCTGAGCCCAATCCTAAGCCAATTACTTTAAGAGTTTGGAAATTAACTCTTCCCAGTTTGGAGGCTGCATCAGAGAGGAGTGTCCCATAGCACAGAAATACAATTATCTATCAAGGAAGAGAGGACAGAGGAGGAAAAAGGAAAAAGAAAAAGAGATTATTTTGTTGTTCAGAGGAGTCCCAGGGATTCAGGATACATTTGAAAGAGGTACAGATTGAAGATGAAATGCTACTCATCTAGACAGAGAGGAGCAGGAATTCCTGTTTCATTTCTCTTCCAAGCAAATACCCAGGGTACATAAGGGAGAGAAAGTGAGGCATTCTTCTTTCTTTCTTCTGTTATTGTATCCCTGAGTCCTGGTGAGTATGACAGGGTGCTGTCCATGGGTGACAAAGAAGCTTTCACTCATGTTAACAAGGGGGTCTGGGGGTGGGGTTATCTGCTCTTACCTGCATACACCTGATCTCCTCTGCTATTCAGTAGCCTTTGAATTTCCAAGACCTCATTTATGCCATGGATGCTAGCATGACCTTTATCCATGAAATGGGAAGCTTAATCTGCAGGAACCAGTCACATTCACCTGCTCTGTACCTTTTCACTTCTGTTATCATCTGCCTCTGGATCTTTCATATCCAATTGTCTTTTCTGGACCTTTGACCCAAAGCTTGGAATTGAGTTTGGGACAAAAATATGTCTCAGGGAGGATTGCGTGGGCTTCTTATCATAAGCTGAATGCTAAGGTGAAGCTTTGCAATTGAGTTCTTCTCCAACAAGGAAGACTAAAGGATGTCCTGTGACATGCCCGGATAACTGGTGGCTATAGTTCTGCTCACTAAGATTTGGATGCATTGTGCTCGGCTTTGGTTAGCTCTCTTGGTCTTACTTTCCCAAAGAGGAAACCTCTGGGTGATGGGCATACTCTTTATTCCCATCACCCAGTAGTATTTGCAGGATAATTGCTCACAACTAGAATATTAATCCAGATTTCTACATTATCACTTTTGTTCTTTTTGAGCTGCAGCTGGAGATTACTGGTTGGTTCACAGTAACAAGCAGGGTTACTGTAAAATGTAGGCAAAAACTTTAAAACAACTAATAAGTCTAGATTTTAATGACAAACATATAAGGTTTGAAACATAATTTCTTTCTCTCCAGTTGTTATTTAAGAAAAAAATCATGATAAGACTGAGTTGCTTGCAAAATAGACTAGTCTTATAATTGGCCTGCTTATTTTCATAAAGCACAACAAGAATAATTATTTCTACAGTGGCCTTTTACATTGGCTTTGATGGAACTCATTCCACAAGGAATCTCAGGTAAGACCTTTGAAAGCTGAGCCCAGCCATGGGTTTGTATCCTCCAATACCTGTGAGTTGGGTATCCTCTCTTTGTAAGGTCCCAAGATAAACTTGAGGGTCCTGGGCCTGTCAGAGAGTTACATTTTTTTACTTACTACAGGTCAGAGACCCTGTACAGGGACTGCATAGACAAAAATACAAGGCTAGTTTTTCCAAGAGCCTCTAATCAGCTTTTCAATTCAAGCTTGACTCATTAAAGGGTAGCATACTATTTCAGTCAAAGCCTTGATAAAACACCAGTTTCTCCACTTGCATCCTGTTGCAAAAGAAAATGGACTCTTATTGCACTGATCCAAACAAGCATACTGCCTTGAGTTAAGAATAGTCACAACTAGTTTCCAAATTTTAGAGAAGTCAGGCAGAGAGGGAGAAAAATATGCTCCAAATTTTGTTCACATGAGTATAGCTTACTCAATTACTAGAGTCTGTAAGTAGTTCAAAATAAGTTTCCTTGATTCTGAAAAACAAAACAAGGATCAGCAATGTTCTAAGCAAAAGTCAAAAGGATTACTCTAGTTTCTATTAGTTCAGTCCATTCAGTTAACCTGTTCTGCTTGATATTTGTGAACATTTAAGCTCTTCATGAGTCCTGTACATTTTCCTTTACTCCAATGTCACAATATCAAAAGTTATTAGAAACCTGCCTTTGAAAGCACCAGTCAAATTTCTATAGCTTATTACAAACCATCTGTTTAAAAGAATTAAAACAAGAAAGACACCAACTGTCTGTGTAAGAAAACATCCAGGGTAGTTACAGTTAGAAATACAATTAACAAAAAAAAAATTTGATTATCTTCATGGTTTACAATAACTTAACATAACAAGTTTAATTATGATTTGATAGCATAGACATTAGAATTTTAGAAATCTCATACAATTTTAAAACATATATTAGTATTATTCACCAAAATATAACCTAAAGAAGATTGACTTTGGCAATCTCATGTACCTAAATATGTCAAATAATTCTGTTACCTCTCTTTTGGATATTCCAGGGGCCCTCTGTAGCATCCAAAACCCAGGCATCAGGAAAGACAATTTTGAAACTGAAGTTAGATTTTGGGAAGCCTGTTAAACATGTTACAGGTTTAAAACACTTGATGTTTTTAAATAGAATTGCAGGTTACTGTAAATTATTGATTTTGCCAAAATGATGACTCAGAAATTTTCAAAAAGCAAAACCCTTTTATAACCCTTTACAAATTTTGCTAAAGAGCAGATTAATGTCTTTAAAAGTACCATGTTGTGCTTTTATTTCAATGTTTAATTTACAGAAAAATTATATAACACCCTTTCGAATTTAGTCAATATTTTTACACATGGAATTACTTTTGCAAGATTAATTTTTACAATCCTTTCATCATTTGTTTAAACCTTCAGCTTTATTTTATCTATTTCAAAACAATCCTTTAACCCTAAGCAAGAATGCAGATGATATGATATTATATTTGGAAAAACCTTAAGACTCCACAAGAAAATTATTAGAACCAATAAACAAATTGAGTAAAGATGCAGGTTACAAATTCAACATACAAAAATCAGTAGCATTTCTATAGACCAAAAACAAATAATATAAAATAGAAAATAAAAAAGTAATCCTATTTACAACAGCCAGATATAACAGTAAAATATCTCTATAATGTAAACTACAAAGAACTTAGAAATGATGAGGACATCAACAAATGTTAAAATATTCTATGGTAATGAATTGCAAGAATAAATATTGTTAAAATGTTCATACTACCCAAAGCAATCTGCAGATTCAAGACAATCCCTATTAAATACCAATGACATTTTTCACAAAAAGTGAAAGAATAGTTCTATACTTTATATGGAACCATTAAAGAGCCAGAATGGTCAAAACTATCCTGAGTAAAAAGAACAAAATTGTAGGAACCACATTACTTGACTTTAAATTTTACTACAGAGCAACAGTAACCAAAACAGGATGGTACTGGCATGAAAAGAGACACATAGACCAATGGAACAGAATAAAGAATGCAGAACAAAATCCACACAACTACAGTGAACTCATTTTCAACAAAGGTACCAATAACATACACCAGGAAAAAGGCAATCTCTTCAATTAGTGATGCTGGGAAGATAGGATGTCCATAGGCAGAATGAAACTAGACCCCTATGCAAAAATTATATCAAAATAAATTAAAGACTTACATGTAGGACCTCAAACTATGAAACTACTACAAGAAAACTTTGGTGAAATTCTTCAAGACATTGGTCTAAGTAATAATTTTTTGAACAATACCCCATGAGCACAAGGCTACCTAAGCAAAAATGGACAAATGGGATCACCTAAAGTTAAAAAGCTTCTGAACAGCAATAGATACAATCAACAAAGTGAAGAGACAATCCACAGATTAGAAGAAAATATTCGCACAGTACCTTCTAACAAGGGACTAATAACCAGAATATATAAGGAGCTCAGAAACTTTATAGGAAAACAAATATAAAAATCAAATAAAAAATAAACAAAAGACTTGAATAGGTATTTCTGAAAAGAAGACGTACAAATGACAAAGAAGCACATGAACAGATGTTTAACATCATTGTTCATTAGAGAAAGGCAAATGAAAACTACAATGATATATAATCTTAACCTGGTTATAATGGCTTATATCCAAATGACAGAAAACAACAAATGCTGGCAGAATGTGAAGAACACTTATACACTGTAGGTAGGAATGTAAATTAGTACAAACACTATGGAGAATATTTTGGTGGTTTCTCAAAAACTAAAAATTTAGCTACCATATGATCCAGCAATCCCATTGCTGGGTATGTACCCAAAAGAAAAGAAATTAATATATCAAAGAGATATCTGCACTCCGTATTTATTGCAGCACTGTTTACAACAGATAAGATTTGGAAGCAACCTAAGTGTCCACTAACAGATGAACGGATAAAGAAAATATGATACATATATACAATGGAGTATATTCGGCCATTAAAAAGAATGAGATGTTGTCATATGCAATCACATGGATGTAACTGGAGACAATTATGTTAAGTTAAATCAGCCAGGCACAGAAAGAAGAACTTCAAATATTCTAACTTATTTGTGGGATCTAAAAATTAAAACAATTGAACTCATGGACATAGAGAGTATAAGGATGGTTACCAGAGGCTTGGAAGTGTAATGGGAGGCTGGACAGGGGACATGGAGATGGTTACTAGGTACAAAAAAAGTCAGAAATAATGAATAAATCTTGCTAATTAATAGCACAACATGCTGACTATAGTCAATAATAACCTAAATGTACATTTTAAAATAAAGGGTATAATTGGATGGTTTGCCACTCAATCAATGGATAAATTCTTGAGGGGGTGGATATCCCATTCTTCATGATTTGCTTATTTCACATTGCAATGCCTGTATCAAAACATCTCCTATACCCCATAAATATATACACCTACTAATTATCCACAAAAATTAAAAATAATGAGAAAAAAGATTAAAAAAAGGCATTATATAATGATAAAAAATCAATCCAACAAGAAGGTATTACAATCCATAATTATATGCATCTAACATTGTAGCTTCCAGATTCATAAAACAATTATTACTAGACCGAAGAAATGAAACAGGCAGTAAATCCAATAATAGTGGGGGGCATCAATACTCCACTGGCAGCACTAGACAGGTCATCAAGACAAAAGTCAACAAAGAAATGATGCATTTAAATGACATTCTTGAAAAAATTGACTTAACAGATATTTAAATAACATTCTACCCACAAACTGAAGAATATACATTATTCTCATCAGCACATGGAACATTCTCCAAGACAGACCATATGACAGGCCACAAAACAAATCTTAATAATTTTTATAAAAGTTGAAATCATATCAAAAATTTTCTCAGACTGCAGTGGAATAAAACTAGAAATCAACTCCAAAAGAATCCTTCACAATTATACATGTACATGGAAATTAGGTAATATGCTCCTGAATAATTTTGGAGTTAACAGTGAAATCAAGATGGAAATTTGAAAATATTTGAAATGAATGATAATGGTGACTGATATGGTTTGGCTGTGTCCCCACCAAAATCTCATCTTGAATTGTAGTTGCCATAATCTTCACCTGTTGTAGGAGGGACCCAGTGAGAGGTAATTGAATCATGGGGGTGGTTACCCTTATGCTGTGATTGAGCTCTCACAAGATCTGATGGTTTTATAAGGCACTTTTTCCTAGTTTGCTTGGCACTTTTTCTTGCTACTGCCATGTAAAGAAGGACATGTTTGCTTCCCCTTCAACCATGATTGTAAGTTTCCTAAGGCCTTCCCAGCCATCCTGAACTGTGAGTCAATTAAAACTCTTTCCCTTATAAATTACTCAGTTTCAGATATGTCTTTATTAGCAGCATGAGGACAAACTAATACAGTAAATTGGCACCAGGTAGTGGGGTGCTGCTCTAAAGATACCTGAAAATGTGGAAGTGACTTTGGAACTGGGTAACAGGCAGAGATTGGAACAGTTTGGAGGGCTCATAAGAAAACAGGAAAAGGTGGGAAATTTGGAACTTCCTAGAGACTTGTTGAATGGATTTGACCAAAATGCTGATAGTGATCTGGACAATGAAGTCTAGACTGAGGATGTCTCAGGTGGAGATTAGGAAGTTGTTGGGATCTGGAATAAAGGTGACTCTTTTTTTTTTTTTTTTTGGAGATGGAGTCTTGCTCTGTCACCCAGGTTGGAGTGCAGTGGCATCATCTCGGCTCACTGCAAGCTCTGCCTCCTGGGTTCACGCCATTCTCCTGTCTCAGCCTCCCGAGTAGCTGGGACTACAGGCGCCTGCCTGGCTAATTTTTTTGTATTTTTAGTAGAGACAGGGTTTCACCGTGTTCGGCCTGCCTTGGCCTCCCAAAGTTCTGGGATTACAGGCATGGCCACCGTGCCTGGCCCAAAGGTGACTCTTTCTATGTTTTAGCACAGAGTCTGGTGGCGTTTTTCCCCTGCCCTAGAGACCTGTAGAACTTTGAACTCGAGAGAGATAATTTAGGTTATCAGTCAGAAGAAATGTTCAAGTAGCAAAGTGTTCAAAAGGTGACTTGGGTGTTGTTAAAATCATTCAATTTTATGTATTCACAAAGATCTAATTTGGAATTGTAACTTTTGTTTAAAAGGGAAGCAGAGCATAAAAGTTTGAAAAATATGTAGCCTGACAATGTGACAGAAAAGAAAAACCCATTTTCTGAGGAGAAATTTAAGCCAGCTGCAGAAATTTGCATAAATAATTTGGAGTCAAATGTTAATCCAAAAGACAAAGGGGAAAATGTATCCAGGGCATGACAGAGACCTTTGTGGCAGCCCCTCCCATCATAAGCCTGGAAGTCTAAGAGAAAAAGAGAAATTGTTGTGTGCATCCTGGCCCAACCATGGCTAAAAGGGGTCAAGGTACAGCTCAGGCATTGCTTCAGAGGGTGCAAGCCACAAGACTTGGCAGCTTCCACATGATGTCGAGCCTGTGAGTGCACAGAAGTTAAGAATTGAGATTTGGGAATTTCCACCTAAATTTCAGAGGATGTATGGAAATGCCTGGATGTCCAGGCAGAAGTTTGCTGCAGAGGCAGAACCCTCATGAAGAACCTCTGCTGGGGCAGCGTAGAAGTAAAATGTTGAGTTGGAGCTCCCACACAGAGTACCTACTGTGGCATTGCCTAGTGGAGCTGTGAGAAAAGGGCCATTGTCCTCCAGACCACACTGTGGTAAATCCACCAACAGCTTGCACTGTGCACCTGGAAAAGCTGCAGACACTCAAAGCCATCCCATGAAAGCAGCAAGGAGGGCAGCTGTACCCTGCAAAGCCACAGTAATGGAGCTGCCAAGGCTATGGGAACCCACCTCTTTCATCAGCATGACCTGAATGTGAGACATGAAGTCAAAGGTGATCATTCTGGAACTTCAGTTGAATGACTGCACTATTAGATTTCAGACTTTCATGGGATCTGTAGCCCATTCATTTTGGCCAATTTAGCCTATTTGGAACTGGTGTATTTACCCAATGACTTTACCCCCACTATATTTAAGAAGTAACTAACTTGATTCTAATTTTACAGTCTCATAGGCAGAAGGGATTTGCCTTATCTCAGATGAGTCTTTGGACTCAGATTTTTGAGATAATGGTGGAATAATTTACAACTTTGAGGGATTGTTGGAAGGGCATGATTGCTTTTTGAAATGTGAGGACATGAGATTTGAGAGGGCCAGGTGCAGAATAATATGGTTTGGCTTTGCCCCCACTCAAATCTGATCTTGAATTGTAGTTCCCATAATCTGCATGTGTTGTGGGAGGTAATTTAATCATGGAGATGGTTACCGTCATGCTGTTCTTATAATAGTGAGAGAGTTCTCATGAGATTTGATGGTTTTATAAGGGGCTTTTCCTTCTTTTGCTCAGCACTTCTCCTTGCTGCCACCATGTGAAGAAGGACATGTTTTCTTCCCCTTCTGCCATAATTGTAAGTTTCCTGAGGCTTCCCAAGCCATGCTGAACTGTGAGACAATTAAACTTCTTTCCTTTATAAAACTACCCAGTCTCAGGTATATCTTTATTACCAGCATGAGAATGGACTAATACAGCAACACAAGTTGTCAAAGCCTCTGGGATACAGCAAAAGCAGTGCTAAAAGGAAAATTTATAGTGCTAAATGCCTACATCAAAAAGTCTGAAGGATCACAAACAAACAACCTAATGTCACACCTGAATAAATCAGAAAAACAAGAACAAACTAAACCTAAAGCTAGCAGAAGAAAAGAAATAACACAGATCAGAGCAGAACTTAATAAAATTGAAACAAACAAACAAACAAAAGTTACAAAAAAATCAATGAAACAAAAAGCTGGTTCTTTAAAAAGATAAACAAAACTAGGAGACCATTAGCTAGTTTAACCTACAAAAGAAGAGAGACGATTCAAGTAAGGTTCATTAGAAATGATAATGGAGTCATTACAATAAACACCACAGGAATACAAAAGATCATTTGAGACTACTATGAACACCTGTATGTCCACAAACTAGACAACCTAAAGGAAATGGATATATTCCTGGACATATAAAATCCTCCTACATTAAATCAGGCAGAAATAAAAACCTTGAAAATATGAATAACAACCAACAAAATTGAAACAGTAATAAAGATATTGCCAACATAAAAACCCCAGGATGAGTGAAATTCACAACTGAGTTCTACTAGATATTCAAAGAAGAATTGGTACCAATTCTATGAAAATTATTCCAAAAAACTGAGAGGAGGGAATTCTACCCAAATCATTCTATGAAGCCAGTATCACTCTGATACTAAAACCAGAAAAAAAAATAACGAAAGAAGAAAAAGATATAGCTCAATATCCCTCATTAACATAAATGCAAAAATCCTCAACAAAATACTAGGTAATCAAATCTATCAGCACATCAAAAAGATAATACATCATAATTAAGTGGGTCTCATCCCAGGAATGCAGGGCTGGTTTAACATATGCAATTCAATAACTGATTCATCACATAAAAAGAATTAAAAACAAAAACAATATGATCATCTCAATAGATGCAGAAAAAGCTTTCAATAAAATCCAGCATCCTTGATGTAAGAACCCTCAATAAACTAGGTACTTTCCTCACAAGGTAAGGGACTTATCTCACAATAATAAAAGACATCTATGACAAACCCACCGGCAACATCATACTGAATTGGGTAATGTTAAAAGCATTCCCCCTGAGAACTGAAACAAGACAAGGCTGCCCACTTTTAACATCTGTATTCAATGCAGTACTGGAAGTCCTAGCCAAAGCAGTCAGGCAAGAGAAAGAAATAAAGTGCATCTAAATGTGAAAAGCAGAAGTCAAACCACTGGTGTTCCACAATGATATGATAGTATACCTAGAAAACCCCAACAATTCCTCAAAAGACTCCTATATTTGAAAAATGACTTCAGTAAAGTCTCAGGTTATAAAATCAATGTACACAGATTTTTAGTACTGCTATAGAGGAGCAACAACCAAGCTGAGTATCAAACCAAGAACTTAATCCCTTTCAAAACAGCTGCAAAAGATTAAAATATGTAGAAATACACTTAAACAAATAGGTGAAAAACCTCTACAAGAAAAATTACAAAACACTGCTGAAAGAAATCATAGATAAATCAAACAAATAAAAACACATTTTATGTTCATGGATTGAAAGAATAAATATTGTCAAAATGATCATACCGCTTAAAGCAATCTACACATTTAATGCAATACCCATCAAAATACCAACATCATTTTTTTTACAGAATTAGGATTAACAATCTTAAAATTCATATGGAATCAAAAAAGATCCCAAATAGCCAAAGTAATTCTAAGAGGAAAAACAACAAATCTGGAGGCATCACATTACTGGACTTTAAATTATACTACAAGGCTATAGTTACGAAAACAACATGGTACTGGTATAAAACTAGGGAGACATATAGACCAATGGAACACAATAGAGAACCCATGAATAAAGCCAAATACTAACAACCAACTAATCTTCAACAACCAATACAAAAACATAAACTGGGGAAAGGACATCCTATTTATAATGGTGCTGGGAAAACAGGGAAGTCACATGTAGATGAGGGAAATGAGACCCGTTTGTCTCACCTTATACAAAAATCAACTCAGGATGGATCAAAGACTTAGGTCTAAGACCTGAAACCCTAAACATTCTAGAAGATAACATTGGAAAAACTCTTCTGGACATTGACCTAGGCAAAGAATTCATGAATAAGACCTCAAAAGTAAATGCATCAAAACCAAAAAATAAATTAATGAAACCTAATTAAACTGAAAAACTTCCTCATAGGCAAAGAAATAATGGAGTAAACAGACAACAGAGATAATGGGAGAAAATACTTGCAAGCAATGCATCTGAAAAAGGACTAATTTCTGGAATCTACAAGGAACTTAAATCAGTAAGAAAAAAAAAATATTCCCATCAAAAACTAGGCAAAGGATGTAAATAAACATTTCTCAAAATAAGATGTACAAATGACTAACAAACATAAAAAGATACTCAATATCGCTAATAATCAGGGAAATGCAAATTAAAACCACAATGAGATACCACTTACCTCTGCAAAAACGGCCATAATTAAAACGTCAAAAAACAATAGATGTTGGCACGGATATGTTGAAAAGGGAATGCTTGTATACCACTAGTGGAAATGTAAATTAGTACAACCTCTATGGAAAACAGAATGAAGAAGTTAAAACCCAATTTCTGGTGCCCTCAAGGCATGGCAAAAACTTTTTAAATTAGCATATTACAGACATATTTATCATGGCTGCTTTATCTAGTTTAATATGTTTTAATTATTTGTTGGTGAAATTCACATCTTGAGATAATTTTATTATATCAAACACAAATTTAAAACTCAAACAGGAGAGACTAAGGGTGAATTTATCTCTAATATGTCACCACTAAAATAAAAATAAGTAATGTGATTCCAAATTACCTTCAGAGCTTAGTTTCAGATCACAGATAATTGGTAAATGGGCTTTTTATATGAAACTCATTTATTTGGGATTTCCATGGATTATATATCTCTGTATTTCCACAGGATTATGATTTTCTGTTACAGCCTATTTTGTTCTAAGTACTTAAGACATCAAAGCAGAAGAAAATGATAGCCATTTCTTGCATGCAAGAATAAGGGAGATTATTTAGGGAGCCTTTGTTCCCATGGATCCATTGATGGCTGTTACAGGAAACTTTCAGGTCACCAAGCCTGGAATTCTCTAGACCCAGGTAAAGTCCACACTGCTCTCAAAATTTTCATGGAGTATCCTCTAAGTCCAGTTTTTCAAATGATTGACAGAATGATAGATTTTGCTTAAATTTACAACATTGAATTCAAAATTACTGAATTCAACAATCTGGAATCAGTTTTGGCTGTTCAGTGTTGCCAATAGCTGCATGTGAAATTGAGAGTGCATAATCAAAGTGTATTGCCTTCCCCCCCAAATTAACATACTAATGCCCTGTGCCAGAATAGCTTTGCCTTAAGACTCTGATTTTATAAGTAAGTGAAAAATGTCCACAACTTAAAAACTGTGGCTTTCATTTTTAATTTCTTTGAATTTCTTCCGTTTCTTGAGTCAATCAAGGATTCCTTAAATACCTACTTCACATACAATATGAGCAGAATGAAATGAAAAGGTGCTACCTCTGGCAATTCAGATCTATTCCCATGAAGAGCACTAAACACAGAAAAATAAAACTCTTTGGGACATCACTTGTCTAATCTGTATTTAGGAAGATCCTATGCACCCTTCAGTGTCCAGGTGAGATTGTCATATTACTTTTGTTGTGAAGGTGCATTCAGTTTTATTGCTCATTCGACAGTTTGCACACATCACAGGTTGCATCTTTTCACATTTGTAGTTTAATTATATAACTGAGGAGAGTAAAAAGTATGCTTTTAAAGCTGGTCAGCTGCCCTCTTCTGGGGAGAGTACTGTTTTTATTTGGGAAAATAACTTGATGGCCGCTTAATATGTAAAAGATAAAGCCCCATTCCACCCCCATTCTGCCCTCAGACCCCAGATACTTTAAGGCACTTTGAGAATGGGCTAGGCAGAGACGAATAAAAGAGGTGAAACATCCAACTTAATAAAATGGGAGGAGTTGTGGATATTTTTAAACACTCTACGGATATTTCAGGGTGAAACTGCTGATAATTAAGAAGACATACAGGGGCCTTGTGCGATGGCTTACGCCTGTAATCCCAGCACTTTGGGAGGCCGAGGCGGGCGGATCACGAGGTCAGGAGATCAAGACCATCTTGGCTAACAAGGTGAAATCCCGTCTCTACTAAAAATACAAAAAATTAGCCGGGCGTGGTGGTGGGCGCCTGTTGTCCCAGCTACTCAGGAGGCTGAGGCAGGAGAATGGTGTGAACCCGAGAGGCGGAGCTTGCAGTGAGCTGAGATTGCACCACTGTACTCCAGCCTGGGCAACAGAGCGAGACTCGGTTTCAACAACAACAACAACAAAAAAAAAAAAAAAAAAAAAAAAAGAGGAGATATAGGGACAAAGAAAGCTCAGCAACATGACAGGAAGACAGGGATCCTGAGAAGCAAAATCAGCCACTGCAGAGTCCCTTGTGATCAGAAAGGCCATGAGGCTTAAAACAACAGAGATGCTGATCCTGGTTTTTAAGTCAACTTCTTTTCTGTTCTATAACTTCCTGTCTATTACCCATGAATCTTCTGTATACTATACACATCTGCTTTGAGAGAGAGGTGTTTGTGTAAATCAAGGAAAGAATGTTAAGGGTTGATAGAAAACAGGATACTAAGTTAAACTTGAATTTCAAATTAAAATTGAAATTAAAATTAAAATTGTAATTCATTTTAAGTAGATTTTTAAATCTCTGAAATAAGTTACATGTAGAGAAAAAGCAACAGTCACAAGAAAAAATAAATATAGGTAATACAGAGAATACAGTGTAAGCAAGAAAAATGTAGCCAGAAATAATTAGGAGATATGTAAGTACTCTGAGGTGTTGTAGTTGTGGGAAGCTTTATTTTTTCTTTATAAGTGAATCTGAAGCGTTTTTAATTAAATATTCAAGGTAAAGGTAACCCATAAGGCTAGAGAACATGGAGATCCCTAGCCGATAGAAATCTAGGTTATAATTAATTCAGTTTTCTGTATATTATTACCTTCAAGCCTGTCTCTCACACTAGAGGGCATTCCCAGGGGGCTAACCTTCCCTCAGTTGTGAGGGAAATCAGATATAGCCCCCACATGAACAACAATTGAGGTAATACAGAAAATCATAGTTTCTCTTACACTTTTTATTCTGAATCAAGCCAAAGTTCTGCAGTTAGAATAAAGATATTTGTGGTCCCATAATGAATTTGAGCTTGTGGACATCAGAGACATTCAATATTGTTTCTGGGTAGAACTCTAGTAGCTATCAGCAGTGGTGTCTCTGCTGGGAGTGTGGTGAGCACCATGAGGTATCACTCATAATGTATCAAGAGGAGTTTTCTTAATTTTATTTGCATACTCATTTGCAAATAGATGTGCAGATGTGTGTTACTTTCAACATCTGGCTGTAGGTTCCATTTGTTTTTCCTAAGGTTACTTTTACTTATTTTCTCTCCAAAATTTTTTGTTATTCTGTTTAATGTTTATTCCCTGTCCCAGATTGGGAGATTACACCAGAGATGTGGCTCAAATTCATGTAACTTATCAACCAAAATTCTTAATTATCATCCTCTCTTTTATCTATCCTGTGTATAATTTTGATGAGGCCAGAATATGACTTAATGTATTATAAGGCTTATGTGAAGGGACAAACTGCTTAGCTAGTAAGTGATTCTAGCCATCTGCCCAGTACACCCTTCTTAATTCACCTGTCTTCCTCATAGCAAAGTCTGCATATTTTGTAATGGAATTAACATGCTATTGAGGAGCTGGTAAAAGTCCTGAGATGCTTTATTTGTAAACAATAAGACTTAATGTATAGTGTGATTATTGTTATAATAGACAGATATTGTCATTTCTATGATTGAGAAAGGGACACTAAACTCAGGCTAGACAAGATAGCATAAAGAAATTGCCCCAGAGGAGAATATCTGTGTGCCAAATCATGAAGTCACCTTTAGGAGGAGGAGCGAGTGAAGCAAAAAAAAAAAAAAAAAAAAAAAAAGAAAAATAGAAAAACTGAAGGAACTTTCATGGAGAGTGAACAGCATAATCAAAGAGCAGACAAGACAATGAAAGAACAAAGATTATTTAGAGAACTGCTAAATTGGTATGAAAGTATTTGAGAGCATGAAGAGGAGGTTGTGTGAGGTTATAGCAGATGCAGATAATAACTATATGAAAGTACTATTTATTGAAGAGGTAAGCTGTAGAGAAACTTGGCTAGAGATTTTAAAGTCTGTATCAAGAAATCAAAGCCAAAACATCTTTTCCTGCAATTGTTGTTGCTATATCAAGATATGTATTTGGGCACAATGAAAACAGACAATGGAGACAGTTCATTTGAAAATTTTAGGCCAAAAAAGGGGGAAAAAGTGTTTCCCCTTTCCCTCTCAGCAGCATGATTAGTTTTGTCTTGAAAGATATGTGCTTTTGTATCGATTCTTCAGTATTTCATGTTTTTGACTGGCCAGCCCAAAATGACATTTCACACTTTAAAATGAAAAACATCTAGTTTGAACCTACAATGAGAATAATTTCTGCCTATCACAGGCCTTCTGTGCATCATAGGTGACCAGCAATGGCTGGCATGTGTCAGAGGCCATGGCATTTAGAAATATCATCTAAATGTCTCACACATTCCAAATACCAAGGGTCCAATCTATAGTCTAGTCATCGGTACTTAAAAACGTATCAGTTACATTAATTATAGTAAGCAGAAAACTTCTTTGAAGTATGCCAACTTTTGTTTATCTGAAAGAGCCTCATGTATGGTGTTAAGAGGATATCAATTTAATATATCTTGCTAGTTACAAACTCCATTGCATGAAAATCTTTGAGCCATAACATATCATAGGCTAATTATGAAAATTGATTTTTTAATTTGCTCCTCACTAAAATTACTCAGCTATTGTACATTATTTGCTTAGAGTGATTTTCACCATGTAAAATAGTCTTTTCTTATCACCAGAGTCAGCTCCAGTAGTTTCAAAGAGTCAGAGAATTGTGACAAGTTGAAGAATTCAATTTTTCTTTAATACTCAGTTTAGTACAGAGAATTCTGAGTGAGGAGAAGGGAGAAGATTATACACATAGTAGGCTCACAAAGGTTTCTAAATCATTTATCTATAGAAATAATTATATATCATGAGATACACCCCTTATAGTCACGTCAGTTAATACAGATGATGGTAACAAAAAGCCCATAAACAAAATAATGGGATGAAAGGTGCTTTTTCAATTATATCATCCAATCTCCCACTTAATGCAGCATCTATGAACATTAAGTCCCTACATTACTGCTACAAAGTGGATATCAATATTCCCATTTTACAAATGATAGAGCTGAGCTCCAAAGAGTTTTAGTAATTTACTCAAATCTCCTAACTGAAAAGTTACAGATTTAGGCTTCACATTTAAATAGTCTGAACCAGACACACATGTTCTTTCCATGATATCTGACTCCCAGCAAATTGCATATTCACTTAATCTGCAATTGTCTTGTCTGCTCTTTGATTATGCTGTTCACTCTACATGAAAGTTCCTTCACTTTTGTTTTCTTTTTTTTTTTTTGCTTCACTCGCTCCTCCTCCTAAAGGTGGCTTCATGATTTGGCACACAGATATTCTCCTCTGGGGCAATTTCTTTACGCTGTCTTGTCTAGCCTGAGTGAGGATTCCGGGTGAAATGAGGCATTTGGCCAAATGCCCTATGAAAATAACATTTCTCTGTTTAACAAACTCATAATGTTATCAAAAAGAAAGTACACCTACTTGGGTAAATTATTCTTAGCCGAAGCTGATATTCAGTGATTACTTTTTTCTTCCACATGCTTTCTTAAAAAATATAATAATTGGGGGGGGAGGAGCCAAGATGGCCGAATAGGAACAGCTCCGGTCTACAGCTCCCAGCGCGAGCGACGCAGAAGATGGGTGATTTCTGCATTTCCATCTGAGGTACCGTGTTCATCTCACTAGGGAGTGCCAGACAGTGGGCGCAGGTCAGTGGGTGAGTGCACCGTGCGCCAGCCGAAGCAGGGGCGAGGCATTGCCTCACTCGGGAAGCGCAAGGGGTCAGGGAGTTCCCTTTCCAGGGGTGACAGACGGCACCTGGAAAATCGGGCCACTCCCACCCGAATACTGTGCTTTTCCGACGGGCTTAGGAAACTGTGCCCCAGGAGAGTATAGCCCGCACCTGGCTCAGAGGGTCCTATGCCCACGGAGTCTCGCTGATTGCTAGCACAGCAGTCTGAGATCAAACAGCAAGTCGGCAGCGAGGCTGGGGGAGGGGCGCCCGCCATTGCCCAGGCTCCTTTAGGTAAACAAAGCAGCCTGGAAGCTTGAACTGGGTGGAGCCCACCACAGCTCAAGGAGGCCTGCCTGCCTCTGTAGGCTCCACCTCTGGGGGCAGGGCACAGACAAACAAAAAGACAGCAGTAACCTCTGCAGACTTAAATGTCCCTGTCTGACAGCTTTGAGGAGAGCAGTGGTTCTCCCAGCACGCAGCTGGAGATCTGAGAAGGGGCTGACTGCCTCCTCAAGTGGGTCCCTGACCCCTGACCCCCGAGCAGCCTAACTGGGAGGCACCCCCCAGCAGGGGCAGACTGACACCTCACACGGCCGGCCAGGTACTCCAACAGACCTGCATCTGAGGGTCCTGTCTGTTAGAAGGAAAACTAACAGAAAGGACATCTACACCAAAAACCCATCTGTACATCACCATCATCAAAGACCAAAAGTAGATAAAACCACAAAGATGGGGAAAAACCAGAGCAGAAAAACTGGAAACTCTAAAAACCAGAGTACCTCTCCTCCTCCAAAGGAACGCAGTTCCTCACCAGCAACGGAACAAAGCTGGACGGAGAATGACTTTGACGAGCTGAGAGAAGAAGGCTTCAGACGATCAAATTACTCCGAGCTACGGGAGGATATTCAAACCAAAGGCAAAGAAGTTGAAAACTTTGGAAAAAATTTAGAAGAATGTATAACTAGAATAACCAATACAGAGAAGTGCTTAAAGGAGCTGATGGAGCTGAAAACCAAGGCTCAAGAATTACGTGAAGAATGCAGAAGCCTCAGGAGCTGATGCGATCAAATGGAAGAAAGGGTATCAGCCCTGGAAGATGAAATGAATGAAATGAAGCGAGAAGGGAAGTTTAGAGAAAAAAGAATAAAAAGAAACGTGCAAAGCCTCCAAGAAATGTGGGACTATGTGAAAAGACCAAATCTACGTCTGATTGGTGTACCTGAAAGTGACGGGGAGAATGGAAACAAGTTGGAAAACACTCTGCAGGATATAATCCAGGAGAACTTCCCCAATCTAGCAAGGCAGGCCAACATTCAGATTCAGGAAATACAGAGAACGCCACAAAGATACTCTTCGAGAAGAGCAACTCCAAGACACATAATTGTCAGATTCACCAAAGTTGAAATGAAGGAAAAAATGTTAAGGGCAGCCAGAGAGAAAGGTCGGGTTACCATCAAAGGGAAGCCCATCAGACTAACAGCAGATCTCTCGGCAGAAACCCTACAAGCCAGAAGAGAGTGGGGGCCAATATTCAACATTCTTAAAGAAAAGAATTTTCAACCCAGAATTTCATATCCTGCCAAACTAAGCTTCATAAGTGAAGGAGAAATAAAATACTTTACAGACAAGCAAATGCTGAGAGATTTTGTCACCACCAGGCCTGCCCTAAAAGAGCTCCTGAAGGAAGCGCTAAACATGGAAAGGCACAACCGGTACCAGCCACTGCAAAATCATACCGAAATGTAAAGACCATCGAGACTAGGAAGAGACTGCATCAACTAACGAGCAAAATAACCAGCTAACATCATAATGACAGGATCAGATTCACACATAACAATATTAACTTTAAATGTAAATGGACTAAATGCTCCAATTAAAAGACACAGACTGGCAAATTGGATAAAGACTCAAGACCCATCAGTGTGCTGTATTCAGGAAACCCATCTCATGTGCAGAGACACACATAGGCTCAGAATAAAAGGATGGAGGAAGATCTACCAAGCAAATGGAAAACAAAAAAAGGCAGGGGTTGCAATCCTAGTCTCTGATAAAACAGACTTTAAACCAACAAAGATCAAAAGAGACAAAGAAGGCCATTACATAATGGTAAAGGGATTAATTCAACAAGAAGAGCTAACTATCCTAAATATATATTCACCCAATACAGGAGCACCCAGATTCATAAAGCAAGTCCTGAGTGACCTACAAAGAGACTTAGACTCCCACACATTAATAATGGGAGACTTTAACACCCCACTGTCAACATTAGACAGATCAATGAGACAGAAAGTCAACAAGGATACCCAGGAATTGAACTCAGCTCTACACCAAGCAGACCTAATAGACATCTACAGAACTCTCTACCCCAAATCAACAGAATATACATTTTTTTCAGCACCACACCACACCTATTCCAAAATTGACCATATCTTTGGAAGTAAAGCTCTCCTCAATAAATGTAAAAGAACAGAAATTATAACAAACTATCTCTCAGATCACAGTGCAATCAAGCTAGAACTCAGGATTAAGAATCTCACTCAAAACCGCTCAACTACGTGGAAACTGAACAACCAGCTCCTGAATGACTACTGGGTACATAACGAAATGAAGGCAGAAATAAAGATGTTCTTTGAAACCAACGAGAACAAAGACACAACATACCAGAATCTCTGGGATGCATTCAAAGCAGTGTGTAGAGGGAAATTTATAGCACTAAATGCCCACAAGAGAAAGCAGGAAAGATCCAAAATTGACACACTAACATCACAATTAAAAGAACTAGAAAAGCAAGAGCAAACACATTCAAAAGCTAGCAGAAGGCAAGAAATAACTAAAATCAGAGCAGAACTGAAGGAAATAGAGACACAAAAAACCCTTCAAAAAATAAATGAATCCAGGAGCTGGTTTTTTGAAAGGATCAACAAAATTGATGGACCGCTAGCAAGATTAATAAAGAAAAAAAGAGAGAAGAATCAAATAGATGCAATAAAAAATGATAAAGGGAATATCACCACCGATCCCACAGAAATACAAACTACCATCAGAGAATATTACAAACACCTCTACGCAAATAAACTAGAAAATCTAGAAGAAATGGATAAATTCCTCAACACATACACCCTCCCAAGACTAAACCAGGAAGAAGTTGAATCTCTGAATAGACCAATAACAGGAGCTGAAATTGTGGCAATAATCAATAGCTTACCAACCAAAAAAAGTCCAGGACCAGATGGGTTCACAGCCAAATTCTACCAGAGGTACAAGGAGGAGCTGGTACCATTCCTTCTGAAACTATTCCAATCAATAGAAAAAGAGGGAATCCTCCCTAACTCATTTTATGAGGCCAGCATCATCCTGATACCAAAGCCTGGCAGAGACACAACAAAAAAAGAGAATTTTAGACCAATATCCTTGATGAACATTGATGCAAAAATCCTCAATAAAATACTGGCAAACAGAATCC
The DNA here is from genome assembly GCF_028885655.2 of Pongo abelii. Classification (NCBI taxonomy): domain Eukaryota; kingdom Metazoa; phylum Chordata; class Mammalia; order Primates; family Hominidae; genus Pongo; species Pongo abelii. Next base: position 149,388,674 of record NC_072008.2, read on the forward strand.
AGCAGCACATCAAAAAGCTTATCCACCATGATCAAGTGGGCTTCATCCCTGGGATGCAAGGCTGGTTCAATATACGCAAATCAATAAATGTAATCCAGCATATAAACAAAACCAAAGACAAAAACCACATGATTATCTCAATAGATGCAGAAAAGGCCTTTGACAAAATTCAACAACCCTTCATGCTAAAAACTCTCAATAAATTAGGTATTGATGGGATGTATCTCAAAATAATAAGAGCTATTTATGACAAACCCACAGCCAATATCATACTGAATGGGCAAAAACTGGAAGCATTCCCTTTGAAAACTGGCACAAGACAGGGATGCCCTCTCTCACCACTTCTATTCAACATAGTGTTGGAAGTTCTGGCCAGGGCAATTAGGCAAGAGAAGGAAATCAAGGGTATTCAATTAGGAAAAGAGGAAGTCAAATTGTCCCTGTTTGCAGATGACATGATAGTATATCTAGAAAACCCCATTGTCTCAGCCCAAAATCTCCTTAAGCTGATAAGCAACTTCAGCAAAGTCTCAGGATACAAAATCAATGTACAAAAATCACAAGCATTCTTATACATCAATAACAGACAAACAGAGAGCCAAATCATGAGTGAACTCCCATTCACAATTGCTTCAAAGAGAATAAAATACCTAGGAATCCAACTTACAAGGGATGTGAAGGACCTCTTCAAGGAGAACTACAAACCACTGCTCAAGGAAATAAAAGAGGATACAAACAAATGGAAGAACATTCCATGCTCATGGGTAGGAAGAATCAATATCATGAAAATGGCCATCCTTCCCAAGGTAATTTACAGATTCAATGCCATCCCCATCAAGTTACCAATGACTTTCTTCACAGAATTGGAAAAAACTACTTTAAAGTTCATATGCAACCAAAAAAGAGCCCGCATCGCCAAGTCAATCCTAAGCCAAAAGAACAAAGCTGGAGGCATCACACTACCTGACTTCAAACTATACTACAAGGCTGCAGTAACCAAAACAGCATGGTACTGGTACCAAAACAGAGATATAGATCAATGGAACAGAACAGAGCCGTCAGAAATAATGCCACATATCTACAACTATCTGATCTTTGACAAACCTGAGAAAAACAAGCAATGGGGAAAGGATTCCCTATTTAATAAATGGTGCTGGGAAAACTGGCTAGCCATATGTAGAAAGCTGAAACTGGATCCCTTCCTTACACCTTATACAAAAATCAATTCAAGATGGATTAAAGACTTAAACCTTAGACCTAAAACCATAAAAACCCTAGAAGAAAACCTAGGCATTACCATTCAGGACATAGGCATGGGCAAGGACTTCATGTCTAAAACACCAAAAGCAATGGCAACAAAAGCCAAAATTGACAAATGGGATCTAATTAAACTCAAGAGCTTCTGCACAGCAAAAGAAACTACCATCAGAGTGAACAGGCAACCTACAAAATGGGAGAAAATTTTTGCAACCTACTCATCTGACAAAGGGCTAATATCCAGAATCTACAATGAACTCCAACAAATTTACAAGAAAAAAACAAACAACCCCATCAAAAAGTGGGCGAAGGACATGAACAGACACTTCTCAAAAGAAGACATTTATGCAGCCAAAAAACACATGAAAAAATGCTCACCATCACTGGCCATCAGAGAAATGCAAATCAAAACCACAATGAGATACCATCTCACACCAGTTAGAATGGCAATCATTAAAAAGTCAGGAAACAACAGGTGCTGGAGAGGATGTGGAGAAATAGGAACACTTTTACATTGTTGGTGGGACTGTAAACTAGTTCAACCCTTGTGGAAGTCAGTGTGGCGATTCCTCAGGGATCTAGAACTAGAAATTCCATTTGACCCAGCCATCCCATTACTGGGTATATACCCAAAGGACTATGAATCATGCTGCTATAAAGACACATGCACACGTATGTTTATTGCAGCATTATTCACAATAGCAAAGACTTGGAACCAACCCAAATGTCCAACAATGATAGACTGGATTAAGAAAATGTGGCACATATACACCATGGAATACTATGCAGCCATAAAAAATGATGAGTTCATGTCCTTTGTAGGGACATGGATGAAATTGGAAATCATCATTCTCAGTAAACTATCGCAAGAACAAGAAACCAAACACCGCATATTCTCACTCATAGGTGGGAATTGAACAATGAGAACACATGGACACAGGAAGGGGAACATCACACTTCGGGGACTGTTGTGTGGTGGGGGGAGGGGGGAGGGATAGCATTGGGAGATATACCTAATGCTAGGTGACGAGTTGGTGGGTGCAGCGCACCAGCATGGCACATGTATACATATGTAACTTACCTGCACGTTGCGCACATGTACCATAGAGCCTAAAGTATAATAATAATCATCATCATCATCATCATAATAAAAAAGAAAAAAATATATATATAATAATTATTATTATATAAAAGTACATAACATTTACTGTAACCGAGACACTGTTTTAAGCATTTTATATTAATCTTTACAATAACTTTATGAGATGGGCATTATTATTATCATTTTAAAGATGAGGAAAGCAGGCACTAAGAGGATTAAGTCACATGGCCAGAGCCGCGCAACTAGTATATAGCAGAACAGAGATTAGAACTGCGACAGTCTACAGAATCCATGTTTTAATGGCTATGTTATACTGCTGCATGTAACCATATGTTTAATAATTTTTTTCTACAATTTTGACATGGACTGCTTTTACACTTATTGATTTCTATTTCCCAGACTCCATTATATTTCTCTTTTTGATAAAAGGAGCAGTACTTGTTCACTTCCAGTCTCCTGGTTATTCTCTAACATTCTACAGCTTCTCAAGGGTGAAATGGATGATCTATTCAGACCTCTATGTCTGATTCCATTATGTGCTGCTGTAACAGAATACCTGAGAATGAGTAATTTCTAAAACACAGATTTATTTCTTATCATTCTGGAGGCTGGGAGGTCCACATCTGGTAAGGGCATTTTTGCCGTGTCTTAGCATGGAAGAAGGTGAAAGGACAAGAAAGCATGAGTATGCATGAAGAGAGAGAGAAGAAAAAAGAAGGGAAGGGAAGGGGGCCAAACTCATTCTCATTATCAGAAACTCACCTCCATAATAACAAACCCACTTGCAAAATATAAAGGCATTAATCCATTCATGAGGAAAGAACCCTCAGGACCTAATCACCCCTTAAAAGTTCTACTTACCAACACGGTTGCATTAGGGACTAAGTCTCCAACATATGTATTTCAGGGGATGCATTCAAACCATAGCACTCTATAATGCATCTGTATACAGAGCCTTTAAATATTTTAAAGGGTTAAGATGCTGGTTCAGAAATTTCTTACTTGTCCTTCAGTTCTCTCTTATGTATGTTGATCCACTCTTTCCAGTTTTAAGATTATTCTCTTTGATGTAGAAACACTTCAGAAATTGGACAGTCCTGCTCTTTTTTATCTCCATAAGTCTTTACCAAATATGGGGAATAATTCCCCGTCTGTCTGCAATGGGCAATGTTCATCAGGGTTTTACAATTATGAGAAAAAAGGCATGGGTATGCCTCTTTTCCTCTCTTTATCTATTAATATCCTAACCATCTTTCAAAGACCAGATCAAATACCATTACTTAATAGAAGCCTTCTGTAAATGACGTAAATTGTTTTTGCCTATTTATTATCCATTCCCCATGCTCTGATAATAGAACTTCAGTTTCACTGCAGAGAAATGACTCCTCCTATTAGTCTTTAGAGTTTCTGGTGAGACAGAACACATTGTTCAATTTAAGTGGGTTTGTGATCTGGCCAATTGGCATCAGATCCCTTGGTGATAGTGATTGGTTCAGATATAGGCACATGAATTACACTGGTCTATGTCAAAGATAATACTGTAACTTAAGCTAAAAGTAACAAAAAAGAGGCTTATGCTTTTCACTGGAATTATGAAGCTATTAGGCTACAGTTCTGAAGCTTTTGTTTGTCATCTTTCTCACAACATGGGTAGAGTAGCTGCTGAGTAAAGGCAACACACACACACAAAGTAGAGCTAAGTGATGGAAGCATAGAGATTGCCGACGTCATGATGTAAATATCTAGATCTGGACATAACTCATATTTTCAGTTTGTTTCAGTGCTTTTCAATAGCCTTGGGCATTCCAACTACTTGAAACAATAAATATCATTTTAACTTAGGCTCACCACTTTAGCACCAAATGAATTACGAGTATTTTCCCAAATGCCTGCCTCTGTTTTACTATGGCTGTTAAGTGCTCATCTCTTGAGCCTTATTGCCTTCTCTCTATTCTCTACTTTGAAAATTATTAGTAGGGGGAAACATCCAGTAAGGTTGTACAGAATTATCAGAAGGGAGAGATTTTTCCACCTGCTTTTCCCTTCTCTGAAGGTTCTAACATGTCCTTCAGTTGCCAATTAATTCTATGTTGAACTAGTACAAAAGTAAGTTTATTTGGTCTCTCAGGTGTTTTGTGATGGTGGTGGGTTGAAAATTTAAGAAACCCTAACAAATACGTATTTTACAGCTTGCATTACAACTGGCTATTTCTAAATTAATATTTATTTGTGTTTGAAAAATATCTGATGATTGTTCTAACCTGGAAGCTTCATGTTGACAGTGCCTAAGTATGTTTCGTTCATCAGTTTATCTTCAGGTCCTAAGACAGTGTCTGGCACATACTGGGGAGTCAGAGCATATTTGTTGTATGAGTTAATGTAGAAAATTGATTCTGTGTTTTATTTATCTCTATATCTCCATATAAATTAACGCAATAACTGATGCTTAAAATAAAAAATAAGCGACATGAGCCACAAGTTTATTATTTTGCATCCTATGACTAGCACCCACCCCTCCTCTTTATCCTGATCATCTCTCTACAAAGACATTTATAAACATATTTAGCAGTATTATGGATTCAGAGCTTCTCAAAGACAGCTTACCTGAAATTTTTTGATGTATTTATTCTTGATTGTGTGCCTGTTCTTGTATTTTTCACTTAAATCCCTTTTAAATTAGAGATCTTCCTGTGAAGCTTCATTTGTTTTGCTTAATGCTTTCTCTTTTGTAAATTTAGTGGGCCAATCTTTCATTTAATAGCACAAACTGTATTTCTCCAATCTTCTTTTATTGCTTTAGTTTCACCACCTTTTAGAATTTCAGACTATTAAATTACAGTGTCCTTTCCTATGACATTTCTCATCTGAAAGTCACAACCTCCACCTTATTTCTACACTGCCATCATTAGGAGACAAGAGGGAGCCTTAGAGTTTCTAATCTCAGGATCAAACCATCTCTTCTCCGGTTTCCTCATATTGTTTATTTAAGAGGTAGGCTTGCAACTCTATGTGCTGCAAAGAAGATTGCTTTTCTTCTGGCCTCCAAATTGCCCTTGAAAAGAGTGAAAAAAATGTACATGCAACATGGCTGAATAGAGGCATCAGACATCAGAAAAAAGAACCAAAGTTAAAGGTGAATAACTTTAACCAACTCAATAAACTCAAATAAAATATTGAGGGAAGGGTGTTTGGAACTTATAGAAGAACTCATGGAAATAAGGGGGGTTACAAAAAAAGCAGAAATCAAGAGTTTGGCAGAGACCAAACTGAGAAACTAGGAGTCCCGTGGAAAGGGTAGGTGGAGATATTTTGGGGGCTCCCCTCAACCCTGTGGCCAACTACTGGTTTCTGATCTACCAGAGAACTCCTCTGCCCTTGCAAGCTCAAGCATTGGCCTGGAGATAGAAAGCAGTGTCTTTCTGAACTTAGAGTCAAGAGCTCTGGAAAAGGAGTGGAGAGAGGCAGATCTTGTTCCTGTCTGCTCAGGACCTGGAAATGGTACAACCACCTTTGTCTCTGTGGAGACCCTGGTGCATCTCACCATGAGCTTCCCCTGCCACTTCCATCAATATTGGTGGTTATGCTCATCATTGGAGTATCTGAAACCAAGATTGGTGGTCCAGTTCGACCCAGCTTTGGCCCCCTCTCTGGAACTTATGAGGGATCTCAGGGCATAAGGCATTTCACAGATCACCCCATAGCCTGAGACAACAGAGAGCTCCTCCCAGTAAATAAATATCAAGCACATACCCACCTGTGTCTGCCACAGTTGGATCTGACCTGTAAGCACCAGGCTTGAGGTTGAACTACACAACTCAATAAAAAACCTACTAACAGAAGTGCACCATGCTGGGTAATGAGATAAACTGCCCAAAGCTTCCACAATCCCAGTCCTACAGAAGGTAATGTGACTGCTTATATGTCAAGTACATTGCTAATACAACCAGCATTGGAGAAAGCCACTTCACAAAAGTTATCTATAGCTAAGGAACTGATACAGGGCCTCGGCCCCCTGAAAGCATTCAGAATTGAAGCCAAATGACCAAACACAACATACATTATAGTCATAACCTCAAGAGGGTATAAAAATGTACCATCCAAATGCAAGTAAATTCAAAAATAAGAAGTGACAGTTTCTACAGATGGGAAGTAACCATTGTAACAATTCTGGTAGTATGGAAGAATAGGGTGTTATGACACCCCTAAAGGACCATACTAGCTCTCTAGCAATGAATCCTAACTAAAATTAAAACTTTGCAGTACCAGGTAAAGAATTAAACATATGGATTTTAAAGAAACTAAGAAAGATCCAAAGAATGTTGAAAATAAACACAAGTAAATCAGAAGAACAATTTAAGGTATGAATGAAAAATTTATACTAAAGAAATATATCTTTAAAAAAATTTGAATATGAAAAATTAATTGAAGGAATTACAAAATAAAATTGAAAACACAAAGGTAAACTAAACCAAGCAGAAGAAAGAATTTTAGAGGTTGAAGACAGGACTTGAATTAACTCAGATAAAAATAAAGATAAAATAATTTAAAATATGAACAAAGCCTTTGAGAACAATGGGATTATGGTTAGTGTCCAAACCTACAAGTTATAGGTATTCCTGAGAGAGAATAAGAAAAAGTTAAATGTCTGGAAAACTATAAGAGTAAATAATTGGGAAAAACTTCCAAGGTCTTAGTAGAGATTAAGGCATGCCGAGTAGAAGTACAAAGGACTCCTGGAAGATACATTGCAAGACAAACTTCAAAAAGACATGTACTCATCAAACAACCTAAAGACAAGAGATTGAAAAAAAATCATCAAAGCAGCAAGAGAAAGGCCTTTAATTACCTGTAAAGAAAACCCCATTAGAATAACAGCAGACTTCTCAACAGAAATTTTACAAGCTATAACATTGGGGTTCTATTTTCAGTCTTTTTAAAGAAAAAGCTGTCAGCTGAGGATTTTGTATCCTGCCAAACTAAGCTTTATAAATGAAGAAGAAATAAAGTATTTCCCAAACAAACAAACATTGAGGGAATGTATTACCACTAGAGTGGACCTACAAGAAATGCTCAAGCAGCTCTATACATGTAAACTAAAGGTTGACATTTGCATGATAAAAGCACACAAAAGTGTAAAACTCACAGGTCTTGTGAAGCAACTAAACAATAAAAACTTCAAAGCAACTAAGTAACAATTAATATTATTACAGGAAACAATCTCACATACCAATATTAATATCAAATGTAAATGAACTAAATGTTCCAATTAAATGATATAGACTGGCAGAATAAACAAACAAATAAGATCCAACAATATGCTGCTTAGAAGAAACCTACCTAACTGAAAATGACACTATGAGACTCGAGGTAAAGGGGTGAAAAAAGATATTCCACACAGACTGAAACCAAAAGCAAGCAGGAGTGGCTATACTGATATGAGACAAAACAGACTTTAAATCAACAACAGTAAAAAATGACAAGATTATTATATAATGATAAAGGGATTAATTAAACAAGAAGATAGAACAATCCTAAATATAGATGGTGTTTATTCTTCTTAATTATTTGATAGAGTTAACAATTGAAGCTATCACAAACCACGTTTTTCATTGTTCAGAGGTTATGATTACTAATCCAATCATCTTATTGATCTGTTCATACTTTCTATTTATTCATGATTCAATATTGGTAACTGTATGTTTCTAGAAATGTGTGCATCACATTGGTAATTAAAAAAATTATAAGTGAAAAAGTCAAATAGCAACTGGTAAAATTACTTGTAACGTCTTTGCACGCACTTATGAGCACTCTAGATCCATATGTATTAGAGCAAATTTTTCAAATAATTTGAACCTCATAAACTAAGAGTAACATGTTAGAATGAAAATGTAGAATCTGAAAATTTTGAGCATACATATTAAAAATCTAAGGCCTTTACTCAATGATTTCTATGTTAAAATTTCTTTGTAGCTTTGCTGGTTCAATTATGTAATGCCTAGACTGTAAGTTGATGACTTTGAGGTCAAATGGCCAATGTAGAAAGTCAAATAATAGGTTACTTTGGTGAATTAAGTCATACAAGTTTAGATGCTGGGGTATGGGAAGAGAATTAACCAAAATTATCAAATAGTCTTCAAAGTATCCTAAGTAATTTGTATTAAATAAAACTTTTTACTTAGGTTGCTGGACAACTTTGTGATAACTAAGCTCAATTTACCTATTACATATTGCTATCACCACAGGGCCTTTTAATGTTGCTTTGGTGAGAAGGAAGTTATGTAATTTAATGGCTTACACTTTTAACCAATGAAAACATCCCAAATACAAATATTCTTCTGAAATTTGAGGGTTTATAATTTTAAAATATTACAGTAGTAGTCAAACATTGGTCTTAGCATGTAGCAATTCAAAATGCCTTTTTAGCATTTAAAATGCAAACATTCGAGGAGATTTTATTTTACAGTTTTCTATATTCTGCTGTGTTTTCTCAGAAACCAAATGCAAATCAACATCATCTAGAGTGTTATATTTATAGTACTTAAATATAAATGACAACTTCAATTTGATTAAAATAGGAGTGCATGCAGTATTAAAAGCTTCTTCTCCCTATGGCACCTAGTGCCAGTTTCCTTCTGTCCATAAAAATCACCTTATTCACTGAATACATAAAATATTCAGTTTTCTGATTCATCCTATGTGGTGTCTTCTGAGTGACACTGAAGAAGTAGAAGGAGGGTGGTGAGGCAGATCACTTGCTGTGCCCTAAGTGTAGCTACTAGTTAAAGGGTGACAGTCCAGCACTGTTCATGTAGGGATGACAATTTATTCTTGGACGCATCTCAGCAGGTGTTGGGCCAGAAGCAGGTTAATGTTTCATGTAATTTCTCAAACAGGTCATGCTGACGGTCACTAAGGTCTACTAGTGACACATCTTCAAAGTTTTGGTTTATAAAAGGCAACGTACTCAGTGTTGGGCTGCCTAAGATAATTAAATTCTGGGCATTTGTCCTGGCAACAGGCATAGAAGGAGCAATGGTGATGGCTTAGAATACTCTTAGCCTTCATAAAGGAGAAAGTTGAGATGGGAGGATAAGTTTGGATTTACATATGCATGGGGACCTTTATCTTTTGTCATTACAGCTTCTTAGTGTTGGGCATCATCAGTAGTGGATGATTAAATGTCATATCAGAGCTGGTCTCCTGTTTCTTTTGTGGGAAAACCATAACATTTTATAGTGGATAAATAATTTTTAGCAAGGTAGGATTAGAACAGTCTTGCTTGTTCTTTATATTTACCCCAGTCTTATTTCTCATTCCTCCTCTGCAGATACCTTAGGCTCAAATCAGCCTGAATTTTCCCTGAATATGGCTCCTTAATGTCCTAAAACCACACCTTTGCTTATAATAAATCTAGAACCTATGATGATCCTCTATCCCTAAACGAACTTGTCAAAATGTACTCTTCTTCAAACCCCCTTTCAAATGTTTCTCTGTGTGGTTTGCATTTAATGCAACATATATTGCATAGTTACCAGGTACACTGCTATATGAGGAAGACCCTCTTTTGTGTGCCCTTGTAAAGCATGACTTTCCTCCCATAACACAATTTTGTTTTGTTTTGTTTTGTTTTGTGTGTGTGTGTGTGTCGTTGTTTTTTTTCTTGAGACAGAGTCTCGCTGTGTCACCCAGGCTGGAGTACGATCTCGGCTCACTGCAAACTCCACGTCCCGGGTTCAAGCGATTCTCTTGCCTCAGCCTCCTGAGTAGCTGGGAATACAGGCGCATGCCACCACACCTGGCTAATTGTTTTGTATTTTTAGTAGAGATGGGGTTTTACCATCTTGGCCAGGCGGGTCTTTTAAGTGAAATGTTTAAGCAGATTTTTCTAATTCTCTGACAATGGACTACTCAAATTGAGGGAAAGTCTCTTATTCATCTTTCTAACCAGTCAGAATTTAGGACAGCTTTTGACATTAGAGTATCAATAATGTTTCTTAAGTAAAATAGCACAAAGAGATGACTATCAAACACATAAAGGTATTTTCATTCAAAGGTGTATCTACACGTTACTTGGCCTATTATTTAAAGATACTTTGTGAGACTTCTAAAACGATGGATAGTAAAAGTATATTTATATCACCTTCAACTTGAAGCAGACAGGGACAAAAGAAAATAAGCCAAAAATTAAAACTCCATCCTCAATGAAATTAGGAAGTGACTACTTTCTCAAAACATAAAATACAAAGAATATCTGCCACATAAAATGAAATTAGACTAATCTGAAAAAGAAAACAAGGACAGATAAATATGATTATGATCTCTAGCTGGACACAGAATTCTGTAAGTACAATATAATTTGTCCCTGAAAATTCTAATCAAAAATCAATTATTTGGCATTATAAGCCCCAAAATACAGATAGACTCAATAAGAAATTGAGTCTATCTGCTGAGCCCCTATGCCCAATCATACAATGGAAAAAAAAAAGAAACCACATGGAAATTTCAGCTATATTTTTTGTCAAATCTGTAGAAAAGATATGGAGGTAATAATGGTTGGAGGAAATAGTGGAAACTAAAATAAGATTTGTAACTTCTAACCAAGATCAACTGAATAAAATAATAAAAATGAAATGAAAATCTCCAAATAAACAACAATGAGATACAAGGAAAGCCAAAATGACAACCACCTTGTATGGTCTGCTTATTTCAGCGGGACAAATAGCAATACAACTAAAGAAGTATATCACTAGGAGAGGAAAACATTTATAAACAAAGTCTTCTGAAATCATATGACTAAATTAAAGATATCTGCTACTCAGGATCACTCTCCCTAGTTTAAGTAGTTGGAAGCTCAGGAAGAACTGACACTGATATAAGGGAAATAATAGCAATAAGGATGATTAGAACTAAGAGCAGATATCTCCTCCAAAGGGACAAATCATGATCAGAGCAAGACTATAAATAATATACAACAGAAGAGGAAGTGCTATCCTCTTAAAATGTTTCTTTTGACTCAACATTCCACTTGAACTGTTGTACATTTTTCACATTTTCTTTAATGCAAACTCCAAAAAGAAATTGTCTGGATTTATTATTCCCCAAATCTCTGCTCCTGTTTTCTCTTTAACCTGAAACAATCAGATTTTGCCCCATTATGCCTCTGAAACTGCACTTATATAAGTCACATAGAAAGTTTATATTGCTAAATCTGATGATTATTTTTCATACTATTTGGTCTATCTGAAGAATTTCACAGAGTTGAATACCCTCTTTGTGTTGAAGTTTATTTTTTGCTGGGCTTCAAAGACATCTTAGTCACCTAAGTGCAACTTTCCAGTCAATCTTCTCTTTGCTCCTTATTTCCTGGACTTGGAAAGCCTGCAATATCCCACATGACATAGTTCAGGATTCTGTAACAAAATTACATAGACTGGATGGCTTAAACAACAAGCATTTATTTCTTATGGTTCTGAAAGGTGGAAGTCTGAGATCAGGGTGCCAGCATGAGTAGCTTCTAGTGAGGGCCCTCTTCTGAATTGAAGACTGCTGATTTCTCCTTGTATTTTCACATGGCAGAAAGAGAGCCAGGTAGATGTCTGGCCTCTTCTTATGTGGGCACCAATCGCATTATGAGAGCTACCATCATAATGTAAATACTTTCTAAAGGACCCACCTCCCAGTACCATCACATTGAAAATTAGATTTCCCAAATAAATTTGAGAAAACACAAACATTCAGCCCATAACACAAGACTTCTGTCATTTTGCCTATTATCTTTTATATTCATACTTACTACTTGGGTCATCTCATCTTTAAATATAATCCATACACTGATTACTCAACAAGTGTATACCTACTGTACAAACTTGTGTTTGGAAATCTAAATTGTTATATCATAACATCTACTTAACATCTTCTCTCATATGATTGATCGAAATATTTAACCTAACAACTCCAAAACTGAGCTACTAAACTTTCACTTTCAAACTGCCTCTCCTTAAGTATTCTCCATCTCAGCTGATGACAACTTCTTTCAGTTGCTCAGACCAGTTACGAAGCTATCCCTCCTTAATTCCCGTCTCTTTTTTCTCACTCCATATTCAATCCATCTATAAAGCATATTAGCTCCAACTTCAAAATATATCCAGAAATTAGCTACTTCTCACCATTCCCACCATAACCACCCTGATCTTGGCCATCCTCTTGTATTACTTGGATTACTGCAATAAACTCATTGTTAGTTGTCCTCCTAATACCCTTGCTTCCCTTTCGTCAGTTTTCCACAGAGCAGCCACAGTGATTGTATTAAATGTAATTTAAATTACATCCCTTCTATTATCAACATTCATCAGAATCATCAAAATTTTATTTACCTTTCTATTTACAATACAAATGACCTCACTATGATCTATAAACCCTACATGATCTTCTCCATGTCCTTACCTTTTTAACATGAGGCTCTTATTAGTCTCGTGCGTACTCATTCCACTCCAGCCTTAGTAGCTCTGTTAAACAAATTTATCAAGGAAATTTCCATGTAGAAACTTGGCACTGATTTTTCCCTTTGTCTGGAGCATTTTTCTTCATTATCAAAACTCTTTCTTCCCTCACATTGTTTATGTTTTTATTTAAATAACAACCTTACAGCAACAACTACTCTAAAATTGCAACTGTCTCCCACAATGTCTTATACTTCATCTCTACTGCTTTCTTTTTACCTCTAGCACTTAATATACTGTACATTGTATTATGCATCCATTTTATTATGTATATCTTCCCATTGGCATATAAGCTATATGAAGGCAATTTTATTTGTTTATGTACTACTGTAGCCCTGATATGTAAAAGAATGCTTGGAACATTGTAGGCACTCAATAAATATTTATTAAATAAGTAATTGAATATGCAGGGATATAAAATAAAATTTTATAAAATATGAACGCTTTATATATGGACACTTTATAGTAAAGAAAAAATATATATGAAAAGTAAAGTAAAAGGTTGAAGAGGGATATAGAACAGTAAAATTGTCAGAGGAATAAAATAAATGATAGAAACTATAAAAAATGGAAAAGACCATTCAGAAAAGCATGGAGGCCAGGCTGGAGAAATTGCACAAACACAAGGACATGCAAAGACACGTGCACACACATATTCACTATAAAGTGACAGAAGTTAGAAGAGAGAATGTGATGTGTTTAGATGACAAGTTTCAGCATTCATGTAACTGGTGTTCTTGAAGAAATTAACAGAACAACAAAAAAGAAAAAAAATAAACAGCATTCAAATACTCATAGCAGAGAAATTCTCTGAAATAATGAAAGAGATATATCTGAATGTCCAAATGACATGCTGTTTTAGGGAAATGATACAAAATAATCAACTCCACTACATATCTTGGGGAAGTCACTACATGCGAATTATAAATAATCCAATAGATGTCTAGACAGGGAGAAAAGCAGATCACTTATGCAAGCCTGGAAATTATTATGAGTTTTCCACAGGAAGATTCAATGCCAGAAGTCACTGAAACAAAACATACAGAATTTTTTGGAAAGAAAGAAAGATCAAGACTCTATAATTTTGTAATTCAAAAAAGCTCATCAAAGAACAAAAGTGTTAGACAGACAAATACTGCAAGTTCTCCCTTATATGTAGAGTGTAAAACATTGAACTCATACAAGTACAGAATAGAATACTGGTTACCAGTGGCTTGCAGAGAGGAAGAAATTAGGAAAATGTTCGTCAAAGGACACAAAATTTCAATTAGATAGGAGGAATAAGCTCAAGAGATCTATTATACAATACGGTGACTATACTTAATAATGATATATTGTATTCTTGAAAATTGAAAATAGAGTATATTTTAAGTATTCTCACCACAAAAAGGATATGTGAAATAATGCATATGTTAATTGGCTCGATTTAGCCATTCCACAATGTATACATATTTTAAAACATTATTTTGTACACAATAAATATATACAACTTTTATTTGTCAAAAAAATGTACGAAGGATGTGGCACTTAAGCATTAGTACCCATGACAAGATTAAGCCAATTACGAAAGCAATAAAAAATAAATAATTCAGTCACAGATAAGTTGTAGTTTAAAAGAAAACCATTGATAATCCATTTAAGTATTTAACATATAATAGTGATGAAAAATATAAAATTTAACATAATAATAAATATTATATTCATTGATAATTCAAAAATGAGGAAAGGAAATTGACTCAGAGTTTGAAAATAAGGGAGGCCATATGTGCACGTGTATAACACACATTAGAGCAAATGTAAAGAAAAACCAGAAAATGACATTAATATCTTGAAAAATTTAAGAGAAATAATTTAATGACATTTTTAAAAGAGATATTTTGTATTGAAAATGGTTACAATCCACAATGAAGAGCTTGCTGTCCTCTGTTTTGAAACGTTATGGACAAATAACATAGCATCAAATTCATAGATCAGACTCTCAGGAAGAAATGGAGAGAAACTTATTAGTTATAGAGATTTTAAATCATGTGTTGTAGCTCAGCACAAATCAAATATGCAAAAATCAATAATGCAGATAATTATTTTAAATAGTTAATAAGGTCAAATATATAGATAAAACAATGTACGTTGTAATTAGACAATAAACTTTCTTTCAAGCAAATTCCCAAAAATAGCCAAATTATCCAACTACAGAGCTATACAACTAGCCACTTACAAAAAAAAAAAAGAAAAAAGAAAAAGAAAAACCAACAGAGCAAAATAATGATGTAGAAATTATTAGCAACAAAAACAAATTGTTTGGTGTATAGT
The DNA here is from genome assembly GCF_028885655.2 of Pongo abelii. Taxonomy (NCBI): domain Eukaryota; kingdom Metazoa; phylum Chordata; class Mammalia; order Primates; family Hominidae; genus Pongo; species Pongo abelii. Next base: position 149,403,842 of record NC_072008.2, read on the forward strand.
TCTTGTTCCATATAGAAAACTAAAATTAAAATCACAAACTATCTGAAAATGGAGACAATAAAAAGAAAATGTATCAAAGGCCTTGATCAAAGCTATCTCAGAGGAAGTTACATTGTCATATAAAGTTACACCATTAAGTATGAAAGAAAGAAAACATGTAATAAGTAAATAAAATTAAAGTAACTTAACAAAGCAAAAAATAAATGACTAAGAATATAAATAAAATATTAATGATTATGAAAAGTGAAAAAATAGAAGAGCAATAAACTACTTCCAAAAGTTTGGTGTGCCAAAAAATTGAGAAGATATAAAAATCACTAAGTAATATAATCAGCAAATAAATGAGAAATCAAAAATATGGAAAATTACAAATTACATGGGAAAATGATTTAAAATGCTAATAATGTTTTAAGTATAAGAAAATTATTTGCACAAATTTTATGCAAATTAAATAACTGGATAAAATAACTTTCTAGAAAATTATATCAAAATTTATTCACAATAATAATACCTAAACAGTTATTTTATTTATTTATTTATTTATTTTTAATTTTTTTTTTTTTTTGAGATGGAGTCTCACTCTGTCACCCAGGCTGGAGTGCAGTGGCACGATCTCGGCTCACTGCAAACTCCGCCTCCCGGGTTCATGCCATTCTCCTAACCAGTAACTATGGGAGAAACCAAAAATATTTTTCAGAGCTAATCTTCCCCAGAATTTCCCATTCATAATTTCAGAGAGAAGTTTTCCAAAATGAAGAACATAAAGATAATTCCAGTACGATTTAAAAAGGTACAGAACACAGAAAAGAATCAAGGTTTCATGGTTTCATGTTTTTAATAAAGTAAACATTGCATAGATAGCAAAGTTTCACAAACATAACACAATGAAAACTACAGAACAATCTCATTGTATATTATTGATGCCAAAAATTTAAATAGGATATTGCGTAGAACTTCCAGTAGCATATTAAGAAAAAAAATCAACCACTTTATTCCTCAGTTTTCTCATCCAATCAATGGGGAATTAAACAAGCTCATAGGAATTTAGTGAGGTCCAAATAAGTCAACCCAGGTAAAGAGTTTAGAGAACAACCACTGAATCATAGTAGATGCATGGATAGAGAGATACAGAGAGAGTGAGATAGACAGACATGGATAAAGGTAGGTAGATAGATTTATTGCCAATTTGATCCATTTAAAAAAGGTACAGAGGAAGTGGCACTTATGTAATAAATATTTGAGTTCATGGCTGACCATTGCTCAGTACTGAGCACTGATATGTGTTTGTTTGTGTCTTTGTTGTCTGTCTTACCTCCTATAATGCATGATCCATAAGCAAATCAACTTTGTCTTATAACGATGCTGCATCATTCAGGAAGGATATTTTCATAGGGTGTGGAATGGGATTAGTTCTTATGCTTATAAAATCATTGGCTTCCAATGAGTGACAATTCCATAAACCAACTGGTGTAAAACAAACTTTCTTCTTGGTCCCCGCCCTAGCAGAGCTGAAAACAATAGATTTTCCATTTTTCTATCAGCCCTTGGATCACTTTACCTCAAAAAGAATTTGTTATGTGAAAACCATACACTTTGAAGAAAAATTAGCTTATTTTGACAAGTGTGACAAAATTTCTTCAGAATTCTGCTAGGGTAGTTTGAGGGTAAGAAGAATTAGTATGCTTCCCAGGCCATCCCCAACCCAGGCCCTTCAATGAAGTACTATAGGGGTTATTTGCTTACCTGACAGAATCTAACGCACTTTCTGAGAACCAAATTATCTGAGTTAGTGTGTCTCCTCCTGGGAATGCATGTGCTTCATTGAAATTCATTGGGGTCACTCATCAGAGGTTCTAATTGCCTGTCCCTGTGAGACTGTCAGCCACAAGAACTGTGTCACTGATTTTAACAATAAAAAGTGAGTTTCTGAAGTTGTTCCATTTGAAATGGATGGGGTTCAGATGTCCTCTGTGTAGGGAGCATAGAGTGTCCTGCTTATAAATGTGGAACTTCATTAGGTTACACACCCACTATTATCTCACTTTTCGTTTCAAAAGCTTACTCTCTTTTGTCATAATCACTCCTATAGGTCTGATTTTGGCAGGCCTATGCTATTTGCAGAGCAGATTAAACATCAGAAGCAAAAAGCCAATCGAGATGCCTTAATAGTTAAAAGGAACATTTATGATCACCTATTATACCTCCCACAATTTTCAGATAACAAAGAATGATAGCCTACAATGACAATACTTTTTCTGCACTATGCCACCTCACTTCCATGCCAAACTTAAGTCATGCATTGTGAATAATAAACATAAAATGAAGGTATATTTAAGAATTGGTTCCAACTGCGTGACTCGAAAAAAAGGAGCCTCCCTTATGAAAGATTTGCCACATGAAAAACATCAAGAGAACTTCTGATTTAAAATGATATCTGGGATAGAATCACTTCTGAAATGGCAGAGTAAGGATTTCCAAATTTTTATTTTTCCATGAAAGCAATGAAAATGTCAGCAAAAATTGTCAAAAGTAATTGTTTCAGAATTACAGAAATTAACAAAAGGCTTGTGGCAATCTAAGAAATGTTTATTGAAGAAAAACAACAAGAAGAGTAAGAACAGTGAAGTTTGTAGAGTTTTAATTGTTTTATTCCCATTCCCCACTCCAGAGTGCCACAGAATCCTTGAAAACAGCCTCAAAACAACAATAGTTGCTAAAAGTAGCGACCTAGCAGACCACGTAGAATGCAGAATTGGTATGGAACTCTTAACACACAATATCCAAAGAACAGTCATCATTTGACCTTTCTGGCAGCTTACTGAAAACGCTACTTGGAAATAAAAAAATAAAAAAAAAACAAAACATAGAGTTTGTCTTTACTTAATCTGATTCTGAGCTCTCTTGGGTGCAAAAGTCTTATCCCCAGGTTTTCTGTCAAAAGCAATATTCAAAATGTAGCTGGGCGTGGTGGCAAGCACCTGTAGCCCCAGGTTATTCAGGAGGCTGATGTGGGAGGATCAATTGAACTCTGGAGGTTGAGGCTACAGTGAGCCATGATTGTGCCACTGCACTGCAGCTTGGGTGACAGAACAAGACTCAGTCTTAAAAAAAACCCATCAATTTCTTGATATTTCAGCTGCATGAAGTGATGATAGCAGTTAGGATTAAGAACAGATCGGTCAAAGATATAAAATGAATGCCTGTGGAATGAGATGTTCACAGGGGGCTTTGAAAAACTGCATGCTTTTCTGGGGACCTACAAGGCAATGCATAAATAGAGGGCTGTGTAAATGCCCAGAGAACACCGGGAAAGACTCAAAGCTTTCATCTTTTACTGATCATAGGGTTCTACATAAGCAGAAAGTGAAAGCTAAGGAAGAATTGTCAACTGCCTGCCTGAGAGATTAAGACATGCCTAAGTACAGACATAGAGACCTTGAAAAAATCTGGGAGAAATATCGATCTGGGCATTTAAGTAAACTTCTGTTTAATCATGATCTGTCTACTTCATCTGCTTAGATTATTCAGGGAATCAGACTGTGAAGGCAGAGGGAAGAAAACAGTTCAGTATGGAAGATGTGTACTCAATGAAAGATGCTGACATGAAGAATCTGTGTACATGAATCATATTTTGACAGATGGCATTTCATTTTTCAGTCACTAGAGGAGTTGTATATTGGTATGGGATGTAGTTCTTCTCAGTTACCTGGATGCTATGGGTCAGGAGAAATAATAATGTAAATACATCTCCAGAAGAATATCTACCCAATGGCCAACACCAAGGGAGCACTAACTGCCACTTTCAGTGGCCTCACGTTCTACTAAGAGCTCCGTTTCCCACAAGCGTCACTATGAACATCAAGGCAATACCACCAAATGAGGACCAGTAGGCTGGTTAGTCTTATGTCTTGCCCAATTTGCTGCAAATGCATACCTTTTTTTGAATCTCTATTCTATACAAATTTACCTAACCCTATCTCAGCTGTTTGCATGGATATGGCTAAAGAAGAGGATTACACGACTTCATCAGCATGCAAACCCCAAGCACTGTTTCTCTTAAATTAATGTTTTCTACTTAGAGAACATAAATTGTGATGGATACACATTTAAGAGTCTGGTGTGTTCAGTTTTCCAAAACAAAGGGATTTCTTTTTCAGTATTAACTCATTTTTCCATGAAGAAAAAGAAACTTATTAGAAACTTTTAGAAGAAAGATCTCCACTTTAAAACTTGAGAAAATGAAGAAATTTCATCTATATGCATTTTATTAAACTACTATACTCATAACATTCTCACCATTTCTCTCTCTCTCTCTCTCTCACACACACACACACACACAATTAACTTACTTTCAAGCACTAGGTTATGGAAAGTCGTCTCCTAAATCTTGTGCACCTCCATTTAAATCAGGAAGTTCCAGCAAAGCCTTCTAAACTTTCATATCCCTTTTTCCTTAGCCATAGTTGATGGGTTATGCACAGATCACCAAAGGGGAGCAAATCTTAGTACTCTGACTCCATAGTTGCATATCATTGATCCCAAGATAGGCACATGATTGACGCCTAGACAAATAAAATCCTAACTTGATTTTTTTTTTCAAAATGGAGCAGAGGAAAGAGACATAGTCCCATCTGGGTATGACACATAAATGTGAAGGATGAGACCTACTGGTGGATATGTTTTCTACAGTGTGGAGAAAATCAGGTTGAGTAGATGAATTACAGAGAAAGAATCCACATGATATTAAAGTTCATTGTTCCAATTGTCCTTGAAAACATTTGCCCCATTGCCATTTTCATGATTGCACGAGCCTTAGAGTAAATCCTGCTGCTTACCTCAGCTAGAAAAGAAAGCTGGTGGTTGTATGTAGTGGATAGGAGGTAGTAGAAAAATATTTAAGAGTAGATGTTGTAAGGACTGAGTAATTAATTGGATGTAAATGTTCAGAAAGATGAAGTCATGGATGTTGCCCAGATTTCTGGCTAGGACTATTGGGTAAATAATTAGTTTCATTCACTGAGCCACGCAATACAGATAGAGAAGCTGTTTGGTGCAGATGATGAGTTAAGTTTTGGGTATGGTTATTTTCAGGTGCCCATTCAACATTCGAGGTGTATATATTAAGTAGAGAGTTTTGGATCTCAGAGTAAAGAACGGTGTTAGAGACTCATAATATTATGGAGTCTTCTGTTTATAATTGAACTCAGGGAGTATATTAGATTGTCTAAGGCAAAATGAGACAGGAAGAGGAACGAGGAGCCAACTTTTAAGGGCCAGCTATAAGATAATGAGACTGCAAAGGAGAATAAGAAAAAAGTAGCTAGAGGACCAGGAGGAGAACCAGGAATGTGTGGCTGTTCAGAAGCCAAGGGACTGTTCATAAGAGAGTAGTCAATTCTGTAAAATGTCACAGAGCTATCTAGTGTAATGAAAACAAAAACTATTAACTGGACAAATATAAAGGTTTTTGGTAATCATAAAGTAAGCCATTTTGTGGAAACATTAATGGTGGAGCTGTAGGAACAAACTGGAGTGGTTTAACAAGTAAATAGATTGGTCTAGGCAATCATTATTTAAAGATGACCCTAAAGGCACAGGCAACAAAAGCAAAAACAGACAAATGAGATTGCATAAAAATTGAAAGATTATAGACAGCAAAGGAAATAATCAACAGAGTAAAGAGACAACTTATAGAATGGGAGAAAATACTCACAAAGCATATAGCTCATAAAGGGTTACTATTCAAAATATATAAGGAACTCAAACACCTCAATAACAAGGAAACAGCCAAATTAAAAAATGAGCAAAGTATCTGAATAGGCATTTTTCTAAAGAAGACATACAAATGGCTGATGGGTATATTTAAACATAAAAAACTACATCACTAATCATCAGGGAAATATCAAATGCAAATATCAAAACCACAATGGGATATCACATCATACCTGTTAGAACAGCTATTATCACAAAAATCAAAAGATAATAAGTATTACTGAAAATGTAGATAAAAGAGAACCCTTGCGCACTTTTGATGTGAAAGTAAATTGATACAAACATTATACAGACAACAGTATTGAGGTTGCTCAAAAATTAAAACTAGAACTACCATATGACCTAGCAATCCCATCTCTGGGTGTATATCCAAAGGAAGTAAATTAGTATGTCAAAGCGATATCTTCATTTCTGTTTATAGCAACATTATTCACATTAGCCAAGATATAGAAAAAACCTGTGTCTGTTGACAGATAAATTGATAAAGAAAATGTGATCTGTCTCTGTCACTCTCTATCTCTGTCTATCTCTATCTTTATCTCTATCTCTAATCTCTCTATCTCTATCTCCATCTCTATATCCAGATGGCCCTCCATACTCACAGGTTTCGCATCTGCAGCTTTGACCAGTCACGGATCAAAATCTGCCCACAGGGAAGCCTAACTGTATGTATTTTTCACTGAAGGTTAGTTAAATCTGTGGATGTAGAATCTGAGGATATGAAGAGCCGACATTACTGTGTGATTTTATATAAGGCACTTGAACATTCACAGATTTTGTTATCTTCAGGGATCCTGGAACCAATCATTTGAGAAAACAGAGGGCCAACTGTATATAAACTGAAGTATTATTCAGCCTCAAACAAAGAAGAAAATCCTGCTGTTTGGAACAACATACATGAACCTGAAGGACATTATGCTAAGTTACATAAACCAAACACAGAAAATCAAATACTACTTTATCACATACTTGCAATTTGCTAAGAAAGTAGATTTTAAGTTTCTCACCACACACACAAAAGGTAACTATATTAGGTGATGGATATGTTAATTAATTTGACGGTGGCAATTATTTCACAATGTATATATATACATGTAACAGAACATCACATTTTACACCTTAGATACAATTTTCCTTTAAAAATTAAAATTAAAATAATAATGAAGTGGATAGATCATGAGGTAATGAAGAGAGCAAGTAGAGGTGACTCACTTGAGACATTTGCTTCTGAAAGTAAGAAAAAACATAATTAGTTGAAGAGGGAAACATGCAATGAAATTGTTTACCTCTATTTTTAATAACTTTCTTATTTACCTAATTATTAGTATTGGTATGAGGCTGACACCAGATCCTGAAGTCTCTTGAATGCCATCTTTGAGTTTGGGATTTTTTTTTTTCTTCTAAGCAATATGGTACCATTGGAACTGGCATAAACAGATCTAGATTTTAGTGCTAGTAACAGAGATTCTAAGGGTGAGATTAACAAACAGATAAACAAGGTGACTATTATAACAGTACAGCTAGGAGATAAATGTCTAAAGGCAGTAGCAGTGGACTTTCAAATATTAAAACGTTGCAATTAACAGAGTACAGCTACAAGGATAAGGAAAATCCTAAGGATGACACAGATATATTAATCCTGAGTAAATGGATAGATGGTGGTGTCACACAAGGCACTGAGGAATACAAGAGGGACAAGCTTGTGGGTACAGTGATGGTTTAATTTGGATACATTTTACATGTGAAATGCCACAATAGAAATGTGTAAGACTGGGTGTGGTGGTTCACACCTGTAATCTTACCACTTTAGGAGACTGAGGTGGGCGGATCACTTGAGGTCTGGAGTTCGAGACCAGCCTGGCCAACATGGTGAAACCCCGTTTCTACCAAAAATACAAAAATTAGCCGGGCATGGTGGCGGGCACCTGTAGTCCCAGCTATTCAGGAGGCTGAGGCAGGGGAATCGCTTGAACTTGGGAGGCGGAGGTTGCAGCGAGTCAAGATCATGCCATTGCACTCCAGCCTGGGCAACAGAGCAAGACTCCATCAGGAAGGAAGGAAGGAAGGGAAGGAAGGGAAGGAAGGGAAGGAGGGAAGGAGGGAAGGAGGGAAGAAGGGAAGAAAAGGAAAAAGAAATGTGTAGTAGATATATGGGAAATGGGGAGAGAGGATTAGGTAAAGTGAAGAATAACTGCACTTAAGGTGTTTCATTGCATAGAGGCTTGGTGTAAACTCTCAAAAAGAAAGTTTTAATTTTAAAGCTATATGTATGTTTTTATTTTCCTAGACTGAACACACACATATATATGTAAAATATATGATGCATAAAATATGTATTATGTATATAAAATGTGTGTGCGTGTGTGTGTGTAGAATATATATAATCATAAAAGATACAGATTCACTAATTTAAAAGGATTCCCATCTCTAGGAAACTGTGTGTACCAAGAGTACTACAAAATAGAATAATAAATAATTCAATAAAATCCCAGGGGATACTTCAGGGGAAAAATAACTACCAAAGAAATCGGCACATTTAGGTTGACAACTTTAAATGATATATTTTTGTTTTCACAGAAAAATAAACAATGCTTTCCCTTGGTTTATTATTAATACGGTTGCTCATATAGGCTTGAAAATTACTCATCAAGATACGTAATCATGTTGAATATGCAGTACCCTACGTTTATCCTGATAGTTTGGGGTTGGTTGCCCTTTATGGAGCACTGGAATGTGCAAGCCTTTGAAATCAATTTCATCTTGTTCTGTTAGGAAGAGGGAGCTTGTTAAAACTTTACATGAAATATTGGGAAAATATTATATCAAATTTGTCTGTTGAGTCAGAGTGAAATATTAGTGTGCGTATGCATTGTATTTGAACTGCCACCTTACATCAAGGGATTCTAACTTGGAAACTTCATTCTTTGTATGCTTTCTCCCCAATTTTGACATCTGGTCCAGACACAACTTAATATATACCTATTTTTCTCAATGATTTGGTAGGCATGAAACTTTCCTCAGCTTACAAATATTTTTTAAGTTTCTTAGTTATTTTGAAATAAGGATACTTGTTAAATATATTAGATTGTCAAAAGATTCTGCTATAGTTGTAGTGCATTAACTCCAGGCAATAACTTATATGGTATGAGAAGGATAGTAGCATGTATTAGTGTAGAATATGACTGGAAACATACTTCTATTGATGTCAACCAAACTGTCTCCATGTGTGTGATGGTTAATATTGAGTGTCAACTTGATTGGATTAAAGGATGCAAAGTATTGTTTCTGGGTGTGCCTGTTGGGGTGTTGCCAAAGGAGATTAACATTTGAGTCAGTGGACTGGGAGAGGTGGGCGCCATTTAATCAGTGGCCAGCATGACTAGGATAAAAGCAGGCAGACGAACGTGGAAAGACCAGACTGGCTAAGTCTTCCGGCCTCCATCTTTCTCTCATGCTGGATGCTTCCTGCCCTCAAACATCAGACTCCAAGTTCTTCAGCTTTTGGACTCTTGAACTTACACCAGTGGTTTGCCAGGGGGTCTCAGGCCCTCAGTCACAGACTTACTTTTGAGGTTTGGGAACTCGGAGTGGCTTCCTTGCTCCTCAGCTTGCAGATGGCCTATTGTGGGACTTCACCTTGTCACTGTGTGAGTCAATACTCCTTAATAAACTCCCCTTCATATACACATCTATTCTATTAGTTCTGTCCCTCTAGGAATCCCTAACTAATACATTGTGTGACCTCGAGAAAGTTACTGAAGCTCTCCAAGACATAAGCTGTCTCTATACAATGACAACCTGGAGTTATTTGGGAACATCCAGACAATGAACCACATTCAGAAACTCTTGCATTACCTTCCTATCCTGGGGTTAAGTTCCCCTGCTCCATCTTCCCAGATCAGTTTGAGGACGTCTATCACTGTCTTTACTACAAAATTTTGAAAGATTCTGTGCATAGGCCTGTATCGTGAGGTTTTTTGCCATGTCTGTTCATCTGTCCCTCATCTCTGCATGGAAAAGTACTTGGAATTATAGTAAGTGCTCCGTAAACCTTTATTACACTTAACTGAATATTTTCCTGTTTTCTAATTAATTATCTAATCTTGTGCAGTATTATCCACTGTTATTTACAGCTTTACCAGCAAAGAAGACATACCGTTATGTATCCATTTTAAACATCAACTGCTCTAAAAGGTCAGAAAAGTTCTCAAGCTATCAGAATATTGTTGCTGAATTACAAAATGCCAATTCAATTTTCAATAAAAAGACCCTATTATTGTCCTGTTCATTCATTCTGGCTGATTATACAGGGTAAGTCATACCTTGCATAATGAATTTGGTTTTTGATGTAAAAGATATAAGTGATAGGAAGAGAAGATACAGGCCCTTCAGCCTCAAGACAATCAGAAATTCAATCCCAATTTTAGGGTTGATGAGTTACAAATTGAAATATATTTGCATATACAAATAAGTATAGACAGAATATCGCTTTGACCTAATATCCTTAGGTCAAAGAGAAAGCAGGAAATCTTCAAAAGTAAGCATATTCCCTAGAGCAGTTCGACATGGGTAAACATAGACTATTGATGCAGCATGTTGAAATAGGAAAAATAATCAATTATTCAAATTAATTTTGTCAATAATTCAGCAAGAATATATTCTGGATATGGCAAAATGCTTGGTGAGCTATACAATACTATATAGAGTGCTTGGTGAGCTATACAATACTGTAACAAATTTAGTATCTAACCTCACAAAGCTCATTACCTAGGAAGACAAAGACATGAATTCACATCACTATACTATCAAACAGGCTATAATGGGTGCTAGAGCAGAGGTTCAAAATACTATAGAAACAGACACAGATAGAGGGGGAAACTCATTTTGACCAAGGATTGAGAAAGAATTGGCAAGGAAAGAAACATTTAACCTTGATATTATCTTGAAGAACAAGTAGTTTTTTTGACGAGAAGACATGAGGAGAATGGTAAAAGCATAGCTCAGAAGTGGGAAGAAGGACTTTGGAAAATTGCAAGCAGTCAACTTATGTGGAGCTGAAACACAGTGTATTAGTCTGTTGTCACAGTGCTATAAAGAACTGCCCGAGACTGGGTAATTTATGAAGACAAGAGGTTTAACTGAGTCACAGTTTCACAGGCCCTACAGGAAGCATGGCTGGGAGGTTTCAGGAAATTTACAATCATGGTGGAATGGCAAAGGGGAAGCCACCACATCTTTATATGGTGGCAGGAGAGAGAGAGAGAAGGGAGAAGTGCTACATGCTTTTAAACAACCAGATGTCTTGAGAACTCACTCAGTATCACTAGAACAGCAAGGGGGAAATTTGCCCCCATAATCCAATAATCTCCCACCAGGTCCCTCACCTAACATAGGGGATTACAATTCAACATGAGATTTGAGTGTGGACACAGAGCCAAACTGTATCACACAGTGTACTGAATATACTTGCTGCTTATTGTTTATTGTTTTGGTTTGCCATAATCTCTTGCCTCTTTCTTCTAGTAATGACATCCTCAGTATCTTTGGAGTTGATATTCCACTTTCCTTTCATGTAGTTCACTTGGAAGTGAACTGACTCCAGTGGTAGGACATAAAACCTAGGCCTGGCCAATGAATTCACATAACCCCGTTAGTCACAGGGACTGATTTAGAAGTGGACATAAGACCTCAGCTTGTCCAATCAGAGTGAATGTTTGGACTTGTACAGAATGTACTGGGAATTTATATACTCTCTTTCCCACTGCCCTTAAAGGTGGAAAGTAATAAGCCTGTAGATTCTTCAGGTAACTATGTGGAACTTAAGAATGAAGACAACACAGGTGAGGACATAGCTAAGAATGGAAATGAATCAAGACAGGATAACATTGGGATCAAGAACTCCTAGGGATCAAGTCTCTTCCAGGGACTTTTACATATAAGCTAAAAAATTCTCTTTATTTAAAGTAGGTGTTCTGTCACTTGTATCTAAGGGGTCTTGCCCAATAGAGAATAATATGATGAATGAGAGAAAAAAGTCTGGAAAATTATGGCATAACTTACATCAGAAACATGTTACATGGGTCTCATTTGGATCCCACTCCCCAAACATACAGGCTGCTTTACAGAAGATTCAAATACTGCTGATAGGCAAGTAATCAAGGTCTGAAAGTTATGGAAATATCTTCAGCAGCTCCTTGCCCTTCTAGTGGGGTTCCTCATTTTTCCCATCTTTTTAGAAGCCAAATAACAAGCAGCCATTCTCCCGGATCCAAAGTACCCCACTAATTCACTTTAGAAAATATAGCAGAACTGGTACCACAATCATCCAGAATCTGTACCAGGATATAATTTGCAAGAACAGTTTTGAATATAATTTTCTATATTAGGAAATTGTATCATTTTATAGTCATGCACAGAACTTTGTGACCTTGCTAAAAATATGTTGCCCCTAGTTATGTTAAAAATATAAAAGGTCTGAAAAAGAAAAGTGAGGTTGATGGAAATGATGAAAAGTTCCTTCTAGCAGAGAATTGCAAGAGCCTTTATAATGTTAATAGCAATAATCCTCACTTATTTTATAATATTTCATTTATTATCTTTTAAAACATTAACTGAATGCCTGCTGTGCTAGACATTTAGAAGATATAAGTGAATCTGTTGTTTCAGCCCTCAAGGAACTCAGAATTACAGTAGGATAGATAAGACTATTTTTCTTTCCTTTCTTCGTTCATTCAAAATGTATTTTACATATCAGGCACTGATAGGTACTGTAGGTTGAGCAAGAGAAAATGACAAAGGCAGAAATCTGGCCTGAATTGAGTTGTCTATGCATTGATAAAAATGCTGGGTAAAGAGCAGAGTAAAGTGATATATTCGCTGGTATGTAATAGCCAAGGCAGAGGCAAATCAAATGATGTTAGATCTAGAAGAAGAAATAGACTTCACAGTGTTTGGGGTTGTTGCTCTCTTGGCCGGTGACTCTGACAAGGAGATTTTTTAAATTAAACTTTCTATTTTGGAATAATAGATTCACCAGAAGGTGTAAAGATAGGACAGAGAGGTCTTCTGTACCCTTCACTAAATTTGTCCAAGTAGTTTACATTTTATATAACTGTAATAAACCATGTAATTGATATTGATACAATGTGTGAGCACAGTTCTGTGTTAGTTGATCACATATGTAGATTGGTATAGCTACCTCCTCAGTTAAGATATAAACTATTTCATCACTAGAAAGATCTCCATCAAGCCACCTCTTTATAGTCACAACCAGAACCCCCTGTCCCCACCATCTCTAACCACTGCCAACAACTAATATGTTTTCCATCTCCGTTTCTGACAACTTTCTAACTCTATATATGGGAGTGATGCTCTTTGAGTCCAGTGGTGAATCCATGTATCGTTGTCCTCGATTTCTGACTCTGAAGGAATGTAGCAGAGCCTGTGCTTTTAGTGTGTAGTTACAACAAAACTTAACAATAGAAACCAAAGAGAGGAGGACTCCAGTGGATTCTGAATTTTTCATGTTGGTAGTGGTTTTAATATTTGAATTTTTGATAATCATCCAAAATAGTTTAATATTATTAGTAAAGCATGTTGTTTTTTTAAATAACTGTGGAATAATTATCTCTGTATTATGCATTAATCAGAGTCTATGAAGCGGTTACTCAATTCTCAGAATTGCCAGAGATAGTTTTCGTATTGTGAATCATCACTTTGGGGAACGCCATTAATGTAACAATGTAAGTTTGTTTTTTAACCAATATTCTTCATGGTCGATTATCTTGGTCACGCCGTGTGCATTACACATGTATATTCCTCATGGGGTTTTTAGTAAGACAGAAGAAAATTCTGGCAACTTCTCAAAACGCAATGTTTTAATCTTCAGGATACAGTTCCCCTAGGGAAAACCATTGTCTTAGACATCTGCTGAGTAACTAATTTAATCATTTGTGTACATGGATAGTTGGTCTATATAGGGGAAATCTTTCTGCGCCAGAAAAAGCACGTTAAACATAAAAGAAGTCATTATGAACTGGATTAATAGATGTACAGAGAAAGGGATTGAGAATCTGCCATTGGTAATATTTGGAGACAGGTGCAGGGTATTCAAACCCTAATTTCTCATGAATGAGGAATGAACATCTGCTCAGAATAGCAATGGTGGGAAATATGCATATATATATATATACACATACATACACACATGGCCATCTATGTGCTAGTTAATGTTTCACTACTCTTCATTGAGCAGTACTCTACAACAAAGTTTCCATTCTGGTGGTGCATTGTGACCACCATTGGAGCGTATTTAAAATACTGCTTTCTGTTTCACACCTCAAGAGTGATGCATCAGAAAATCCAAGAATTGTGTTCTAGAATATGCACTGTTGGAAAACTCTTCCACTGATTCCAATATTTAGCCAAGTTCAGAAACAAGTGTTCTACATGCTATGTAGTAGAAAATGTCCAAAATTAAATTTACCAGTGCTCTCCTTGCTTCTCAGTGAATGAGCCATTGAACCTATTCCACCTATTTTCTCCCTATTAATTTAATTTAAAACCTATTACTTTAAACCCTATTAATTTTCTCCCTCTCTTTAGTCTTGTACTCTTCCATTCTATCATTCACAATTTTATGATGCAGCTACACATTACATCCCAACATCCATCCATAGATGGATGGGCCTCACAGGAACCTAGTCTGGAGGACAATAGACAGCATCTGTTCTAATCCTGATGATAGAAAATATTATTTTTGGGAACCTAGAAGGAAGAAGCAAATGTGATGAGGCAGATGGCAGAGAAAAACATAGTGTGTTGAGGGAGAAAAGGCAGGAATGGTGAAGAAATGTGCCAAATTGGGTATTTGATTTTATGTCTACTTTTCCCATGAAATATTTCCTTGCAATGTGTGATAATCTTTGGGTTATATATAAGTCTGACCTAGTCATCCCCTTACTTAAAATGCCTTGTTACTCCATCCTCTGTACTGACTTAGCTCCTTTGCATGGTATTTTATGTGCTGTCTGACTTGGCTCCTGCCTACATCCCCTTTTACCTATTCGCTTGCTTTTATGCTTTATGTTTTAGTAATGTTGTGTTTCTCTTGTGATTTGATCAATATGTTGTCTTTTCCATGCTCTCTGCCTTGGAAAATGTTGTTTCTTCTTCTTGAACAATTCCTATTATTCCTTCAAGTATTCAGCTCAGATGCTATCTCCTCTCAGAAATTGTCCCCAAACACCCTAATCCTTAGACATATTTAACCACTTCCTCTTCTGTTTCTTCTGTAAATCGTACACGTCTAACACTAAAATTAATTATTAAATTTTAGTTATTTATGTGCTTATATTCCTACTATATGGTGAGATCCTTGAAGATATGGCCCCCTTGATATTTCTCATATCATAAAATATTTTTGAAAAATATTAAATTTAAATACAATTACTGACAAATATTTTATGTGACTATTTCCTGGTTTATGGGATTTTAGGATGGGTAATATATTCTCTTTTATCAATAATATCATGAAGCACAACTTTATATATAAATTTTGTACTGTATCAATGTATATTTCTTCTTGGAAAATTTCTAGAATTTGAATTGATATATCAATAATTGTGCCTCATAGGCCTTTTAATCCTTACTGTCAAATAGTTTTAAAGAAAAATTGTAAATTTTAAACTTTCTCCAGCAGTATGTTATGTCTCTTCACATCCACTGATATTCATACGCCCTCTTCTCTTTTATGTTAATACATCGATCCTTGGTAAAATCATGTTGTACTCTACCATTAAATATAATTTGTAGCTGATGCCTCATAAATCTGTGGCAGGCCCTGACTTTCCTATAGAACTCCAGACTCATATATTAAACTGCCTGTTTGGTATCCCCACATAGTTTATCAAAAGGTATCTCAAATTTAATAAAGTCAAAAAGGAATTGTTGATTCCGCCATCAACAAATTTGTTCTTTCCTAGTCTTCCTCATCTCAGTATGTCATCTCTTCACACCAAGCATCACAAAATCTATGAGTTATCTTTGATTTCCCTCTTATTTCCTCAGACCCCTCAATCTTCACTGTGTGCTGTGGATGTCATCTCCAAAATCTATCTGAAATTTGTCCGCTGATCTCCATCTTTCCTGCTACCATCATAGTCACAGCCATCACCTTCTCTCAGTTGGATTACTGTTGTAGCCTCCCAACTGGTGTCCTTGCCTCCCATCTTACCCCTTCTTACAAACAATTTTCCAAAAAACAGCCAGAATAATCTTTTTGAAAATTCAGCTCAGATGATATCACTCCCCTACTTAAAACTTGAACTCCAACAAATTTACAAGAAAAAAACAAACAACCCCATCAAAAAGTGGGCGAAGGACTTGAACAGACACTTCTCAAAAGAAGACATTTATGCAGCCAAAAAACACATGAAAAAATGCTCACCATCACTGGCCATCAGAGAAATGCAAATCAAAACCACAATGAGATACCATCTCACACCAGTTAGAATGGCAATCATTAAAAAGTCAGGAAACAAGAGGTGCTGGAGAGGATGTGGAGAAATAGGAACACTTTTACACTGTTGGTGGGACTGTAAACTAGTTCAACCCTTGTGGAAGTCAGTGTGGCGATTCCTTAGGGATCTAGAACTAGAAATTCCATTCGACCCAGCCATCCCATTACTGGGTATATACCCAAAGGACTATAAATCATGCTGCTATAAAGACACATGCACACGTATGTTTATTGCAGCATTATTCACAATAGCAAAGACTTGGAACCAACCCAAATGTCCAACAATGATAGACCGGATTAAGAAAATGTGGCACATATACACCATGGAATACTATGCAGCCATAAAAAATGATGAGTTCATGTCCTTTGTAGGGACATGGATGAAATTGGAAATCATCATTCTCAGTAAACTATAGCAAGAACAAAAAACCAAACACCGCATATTCTCACTCATAGGTGGGAATTGAACAATGAGAACACATGGACACAGGAAGGGGAACATCACACTTCAGGGACTGTTGTGGGGTGGGGGGAGGGGGGAGGGATAGCATTGGGAGATATACCTGATGCTAGATGACGAGTTGGTGGGTGCAGCGCACCAGCATGGCACATGTATACATATGTAACTTACCTGCACGTTGCGCACATGTACCATAAAACCTAAAGTATAATAATAATAATAATAATAAAAGAAAAAATAAATAAATAAATAAATAAATTGACACATTAAAAAAAAAAAAACTTGAAGGATAGTCCCACAGCACCTTGAATAAAATCCAACTTCTTACCCTATCTTAAACCTACATAATCTGACCATGTCAACATTCCAAGCTCATGTCTTATCGTTCTCTCACTTGACCAATGGGATCCATCTGCACCTTCTATGCAAAGTTTACTCCCATTTAGGGTTGTCTACTAGCTATTCCCTCTAGCTGGAATACTAGCTATTCCCTCTAGCTGGAATACATGTCAATACAAGATTGACAACTAAATAATTCTCAACTAAATAACAGTTCAGAGGCCTTCCCTAACCACTCATGTTAAGAAGTCATCTAGTTATAGTGATATCCTACTTTAACTCTTTGCATAGCACTGATATGTATCTGATACTTTCCTTATTTTCTTGTTTTGTTTGTCTGTGTTCTCCCCACTGAAAATAATTTCCATGGAATCATTGCTTTTACATGCCTTTTTCTATAGGCGTTCCTGAAATTTCAAAATGTAAACATCTGACACATAGCAGATGTCTGATCAATATTTTTGATTAAGTGTGCTTTTTAAAACCTCTGTCAATTAGATGAATGATGTCTAATTGTTTTAATTTGCATTACTCTGTTTTCTACCAAGATGGAACACTTTTTATATACTTAGTAGACATTTATAGTTCTGTCACTATTCTGTCTTATAGTGAAATAACTGTTTCATGTCCTTTGCCTTTTTTTCCCATTATAAAGTAACAGAGCTTTTATTTGTAAATAAATGTTAAAGATATTTACCATTTGTCAAATTCATTGCTTACACTTTACTAGTTTGTTGTTTAATTTCATTATCGTGTTTTGGCACATGAACTATTTAATTCTCGTGTAGTCATGTATTGATTTTATCCTTTGCCACTTATTCTATATATTTGAAATTATATTCCATATTATATTTTAACAGTCCAGAGAACTGATAGTCACGAATATCTTCCTTTAGTTTTAAATGATTTGATTTTCTACATTACTTGACCTACCTGAAATTAATTATATTGTAAAATGTAAGGATCTATGTTTATGTATTGAAATGGTATACTTTATTTCTAATTGAATAGTCATCATTTTATTCTCTACTAATTTATAATATAATATTTTTCATGAACAATTCACACTCATACACTCTATAAGTGTGTGTGTGTGTGTGTGTGTGTAGTAGTAGTAGCAGTGGTGATGGTGGTGGTCGTGGTCATAGTAGTTGTTGTAATAGTATTAATAGTGATGTGCATGGACTCTGGAGTTAGTAAACTGGATAGGATTGCTAGGTCAACCAATTAATAGCCATGCAACTTTGGACATGTTCCCTATATCCTTTGTGCCTTAGTTCTTTGTGTATAAAATGAGACTAATAATAGTACTGGATTATAATGATATTTGTGAATTAACAAAGAGAGCACATGTATGGCAGAGCCTGCTAGCTGTACATCAAAATATACCCTCTCCTTCTCCCAGACAGCAGTCAGACTACATTTTCCTAGTCGCCCATTCAGTTATGTTTGGCCATAGAACTAAGCTCTTTTTCTGACTTATAAATAACAGGTTAAAAAGAAGTGGATGTGATATATAAAACTTTCATGTCTGGTCTATATAAACGTCCTCCATCCTCTTCATTTTCTTTCCCCCTCTGGTTGATTGTGTTGTTGGTAGCCATAGGAACCTTAGAATTCACCTTCATCATCTTTCGAAAAGAATATTTGACAGACTGAGCTCTGGTATGGCTACATAGACTAGAGCAACCACTGAACTGGAACCTCTAACCAAGATTATTATATAAACACGATGTAAACTATTCTTTTGAGTCATTACATGCCCGGGTCTATTTGCTACAACAGCCTGACTAGCCTTAATATCATATATAAAATTATAAACAGAGTAACTAATTAGTACATAGTAAGAGCTTAAACAGAGTAGATATATAGCCAGATGTGGAATACACAAGTGCAGGTAAAGATGAGGTATCAAATAGTAGTTGCTTGTCCTTATGTTCTGTTTCACTACCTTGTCAATTCTTGTGGCAATATCACAACATTTTGAATACTGTAAACTATGTTGTATGCCCTAAAAGCTTGTAGTTCAAGTGCCACTTCATTACTCTTATTTTTATAAATATCTTAGGCTGTTTTTCCACATGGATTTTAGAATCATTTGGTCAAATTAAAATAATTGCAAGGAATGTTTGATTGTATTCTTATTAAACTAATAAATTGAAGATAAATTATGTATTTTACATTATTCATTTCCTAGTGTAACAATTCTTTTAAATAAATAAAATAAATGCATGCTCATTTCTAATGTTTCTGTAATTGCTGTGAATAAGATTATTTTCTTCTACTATATGTTCTAAAAGATTATTGTCTATACAAAATTACAATCTCTGGAGACAGTGTAATTCTGTATGAGCAAAAACTGATATATAGTTTATATATAAATGTTTATATCCATGTATATATATTAGGTTCTTACAAAAGTAATTGCAGTTGTTGCCATTGAAAGTAAGGGCAAAAAATACAATTACTTTTACACCAACCTAATATATGTCTCTATATATTCATGCATATACATATATACATATCCATGTTGTTATAGATATACGTGTGTGTGTGAAGAGATATTTATAGGGATGTGTTTGTGCTTACTACATGACCACTTTAATAATATTCTATTAAATATATTAATTTCTACATTATTATATTTTTAGTTCATTATCTTGACATCTATAGTTATATTATCTTTCAGTATTTCATTTATTTTCCTATATGTCTGAATTCTTTCCTTCAATGTCCAAAATCTATCAAATAATACTACATTATAGAATTGATAGAAAATACTGTTCTATTTATCCTGATGTAAATGCTTCTTGCTTTCAAAATGATGCTGGCTTTGTGTTTGATCACACATTTTTATCTTATTAGTAATGGATTTATATTTTCCAGGTTTCTATTTATAATTTGACACCAGCAGTATTCTCTAGTTTTAGTTTTTTGTAGTTGATTGAAAAGAATTTGCTATCTAGCTTGTGTTACCTTTTTAAAGAAAATTGATAAATTTTATGCATATATGTATATAATTTGTTTTTACTTAGGATGTATAATAGACCAGAGCAGAAATTAACTGTTCTAGAATTTTTTGGTGTATTTTTTTTGATAAGTTTAAGCTTTCTTTCATAGTTATTTATATACTAGTATTTTCTTTCTTTTAAGCATTGTTAGTCATTTATATTTTCTGAGAAAAAATTTCATTTTAATTAGATTTTATAATTTGTAAATATATAATTGAACAAAGCAATCTATTTTTGTCTTGGTTTTGGCTGATATAACAAAATACCATAGGCTGTGTAACTTATGAAAAACATAAATTTATTTCTCACAGTTCTGAAGAATTTATTTTCTTACAGTTCTTAAGATTTTGTGGGATCCTGAAGTCCAAGATCAGTGCCCCCACAAACCTGATGTCTGGTGTCAGGCATCTGATATTTGTTGTCTAGTTTTCTGGTTTACAGATGACTCCTTCTACCTGTGTCCTTGTTTGATGGAAAGACAATGAATCTCTCTGGGAACCTCTGTGGGGTTTCATTTATAAGGGTACTAATTCCATTAACTAGGGCACTGCTGTCATCACCTAATCACCTCCTAAAAGTCCTGCCTCCCAATATCATCATCTTGGTGATTAGGATAACAAAATATAAATTTTTGAGGGGGGAGGGCACACACATTTAGACCCTAGCAATCTCTGTCATTCTCTCTCCCTCCACCGGTCTCTCTCTCTCAACATTTTCATATCTGTTGCTATAAACCCTAGCAGCCAGTTTACATGTATTTTATATCCTTTGTCTTCATTATTGTACTTTATCCCCCTCCATCCCAAATTACTTGCCTCATTTATTTATTGGTTAATTTTTGAATGATTTCCTCCTGTCTGTTTCAGTATGTTTCATTTATTCTCTCAAAATGTTTGAGAAAATGATTTGGGGAAGCCTAGTTGCTATTTTTTCACCTCTCTAGCTGGTAAGCCATTGAGATAAAAATATAAAAATTAAAATGCAGATGAAATCACAATATAACAACTTGAATGTAGTTAAAAGTTTATTGTTCAGTATACCAGAATCTCCTGTCCCAGTCCTGATATGCACTTACATTTCCAGACACACACGCACACAAAAGGTGGACAGTGGCTTACTTGGAGAGTGTGGGCCAACTCTTGTAGCAGGCTTATGTCCTCACTTAATAGCTATGAAGTCAAATACTTTTTTATTTTATTGAGGCAATCCATGTCTATTGTGAGGCAGAAGGAGTGGTAGACATTTCCATGATACTTGACTTTTTCCTAATGACTCCAACACTAATTAACATGGCCCAGTGGCTACTGGGACCTACCTGTTTTTACCAAACAGACACATGCCTCTTCCTCTGGTGAGGAGAAGTAGCCTCTGTACTTTGGAGAGGTACCAGAAGGGTTGACTCCAATGCTTCACATTTCTGGGAAATGCTATGGGCTCTGGAGTCTGACTACATGTCAGCTTAGAGCTGAGTCTGTCCTGAAAATCTCATCCAGTAGAAGGAAGCTTGACCCACTCCACAGGGCAGGTCAAACCCAATATCAGGTGGATGCAAGGGTATATAGTTCCTGCTAACTTGCCTAAATTCGGGACAAATGTAGAAGGTTGTCCCAGCTCCTGACCTTCCTGTGGCATGGACTGTAGCAGAGACCTCTGTGGTAACTGTGGCAGTTCAACTTTATCTGTCCAATCTTTTAAAAACTTTTCACTACTTTCCAGGTGTTGTTACTGAGAACTCTTCCCAATCAACTTCCTTCATGGGTATCTCTGTCACAGAGTCTGTTTGCAGGGGAGCAACATAAGACAGATACACACTGGAAATACTCAGGAGCTTTTTAGTAACACTTGACCCCAACCTCAGAGATTATGATTTAATTGGTCTAAGAAGAAGCCTAAGCATCTTAAACACTCCCTAGATAATTCTAATGTGCAGCTAGGGATGAAAACCACTGTCTTAACCCATTGAGCTTAATAATGAAGCATATGGTGTGGCCATTACCCTTGGAAGAGTAAACTAGTAATATATCAGGGCAGTACTGCTCCACCTAAACTCCATAAGGCAGCCCATACTTGCAGCCCTTGTATGAACCACTGCTATTTTATCTATTTTCCATGATGAGCTACGAGCTATGAAGGCAGTACAGTTTTTTTCTCAGAAGACTGTAAAGTGGGTCAGAAGAAGACACTAATACAATTAACTTCAAGGCTGCATTATACCCTAGGCAGAGTATTTTATCACTTTTCAATTTTCCATCTCAAATTATGCCCGTCTTTATTGTTTAATACAGCGCACCAGAGATTATGCAATCAGCCCAAATAATTACAACATGAACAATACCCCAAATTTGAACACTCTGTGCAAAACTCCTTCAATTATTAATTTTCCAGGAAGAAATTAGAGAAGAAAAATGAAATTTTATCAAATTAAAAATCCAAAGAAATAAAAGATAAAAATGTTTGCCCTTCCAAATTGATATTTTTGTAGGTCACAAATAGAGTGATCTACTGCAAAAGCCTGTGTAAAGCTGGGTTTTCTTCTTCAATATCTATGGCCAATTTACTCTTGAAATAAGTCCCTTAACACCATCCCAAAAGCTGAAATAATCCAGCATTCTATCTCTCATTTGTCTCACTTTTACACGGCATCAGAGTGCCAGGCCCACATTCAGAAAATTTAGAAATCAGGAATATAAATCTAGCTACAGAGATGTTCTCCTGATAAATATTATATTCCCGGAAACTGGTACTTTGTAAAAGTCCCCAATATTTTTAGCAACCAGACAATAGCAGACACAGTTGTTGTAAAACAAGTACACAGCAAAAAGAAAAAGCATGAGACATGAAAGGTGTTTTGTACTTTTTAATTTTTATGTTTGTTTAAAAAAATAATTGCTGATAAGCTTGAATATTTTCTTCATATGTTAATCATCTGAAATAATTATGTGATTGTCTAAGACTTGAAGTACATAATTTACACTTAGAGTGTACTTAGGTTCCTTATAAATCTACGGAAATGAAAAACCTTGCCAATTGTTTGGCTGGTGATGTAGAAAATAGTACTAGATTTCAATATGAAATTAGCCTGCTTCAAAAATTTTCTATAAAGAAAAAAAGAATGGTGGTATTGACTAGCCCAGAAGCCTTTTTTATTGTATACAATAAGAAAAATGAAATACAAATATGCTAAAACAAAATTACATGCACTTTTTATAAAGATTTGAATATCCTCAAATACATATATGCTTTCAATGCAAATAATCAAGTTCTACTGCTCACTCGCTACTAATAATGAAGTAGGGCACATAGTCGTCAGTTGCTTCTGCTTTCTGTATGTAATTGATTCTCTTCTTTGCCTTTCTCAACCTCATTCTATTCTTATATAAATCTTCTTGTCTTTTGTGCCTTCTCCAGACATTTTCAGTTGAAGCTTTCCTGAAAACAATCTCCTCAGACAGGAAACGTTAGAAAAAAACTGAACCTAACAAATAAGTAGGATTTGAAATCTGTTTTACTGTTATATGTCATCATCTAATTTTTCCAGAAAAGACCCTAGGCAATTTTGGATACGCTGAGTATTATCTTTCCCTTGTCCTACCCAAGCTAATTTGGTATCGATTCCTACCTTATTTCCTGAAAGTCAGTCCGATTCCCTATGGGTTACAGATGGGATTCCTATGACTGTGCCTTATCTAACAATTTGAAACTTCTTGGCTACAACTAACTCCAAGGTACCGCACTCAAACAGACAATATACTTTTGGCTAGCTCAACCAGTGAGATGCCATAGCCTCAGTTCAGATTCAGAAGTTGGTTACTGCTACTATAAAACAGATCTTCCTGCCTTGCAAAACATACACACACACATACACACACATTAATCTTGATTTTTATGCAATGATGCTTTTTCTTTATGAATGGCTGAATAGGGAAAAAGTTTTGATGAGAGAGATTTATGTGAAGAGGTATAAGCAGTATAGATTTATTTCAATATTTTGAGTGACTGTATACTATCCCATTATGTGCATATTTATAAGTTATTTGACCATTCTATTAATGGTCATTTACCTTGTTTTCAGTTTTTTACGAACAATATTGAAATGAACATCCTGTTACTTATACCTTTATTATATCTCAGTTGGAAGGCCGAAGACATGTACAAACATAAATAGAAATAGAAATACAAATGTGTATATAAATATAAGTATCAATCACCAGATTGCTTTCTAAACGGTTTGTAATCCTTTACATCTTTACCATCACTGGGTATTTTTAAAAAAAAATATTATCTGTCTAATGGGTGTGTGATAGTATCTAGTTGTTACTTTAATTTAGATTTCCTAATTACAAGAATAACTTGATTATTTCTCATGTATCTACTGGCTTATTTGAATTTACTTTTTTTGTGAATTGCCTATTAATAATTTTTGTCCATTTTCCTCTTGGATTGCTTATCTTTTACCTATCAGTTTGTAAGAGTTCTCTGTATGTTCTACTGTTACACATATTTATTTCCATTTTTTATTTATTTATTTATTTTAATTTTTGTGGGTACATAGTAAGTGTATATATTTATGGGGTAAATGAGATGTTTTGATACAGGCAGTGTGAAATAATCATATCATAGGAAATGGAGTATCCATCTTGTCAAGCATTTATTCATTGAGTTGCAAACAAATCAATTCCACTCTTTAAGTTATTTTAAAATGTACAATTAAGTTGTTATTGACTTTAGTCACCTCATTGTACTATCTAATAATAGGTCTTATTTATTCTTGAGAGCTTGTTTGGAGGTCCTAGCAGGGGAGTACAGCTACTCGTATATGCTTGACCAAAGACTGGTACTCCTCTGTTGGGGATGGTCGTCCTCTTCGACCAAGTTTGCAGCTTTGGGAGAGATGCATATGGAGTGGTGAGGGAGGAAGGGGACTCCCACCTAGCCAATCAGATCAGCTGAATAAACCCTGATGATCAATGGGGTGACAGATGTTGCAGCCAGGTCACCCTCACATCCTATTCATTCGTTCTATTTTTTACACCCATTAACCACCCCCACCTTCCCCCAAACACCCACTACATTTCCCAGCCTCTAGTAACCATCCTTCTACTCTCTATGTCCATAAGTCGATTGTTTTGGTTTTTAGATCCCACTAATAAGTGAGAATGTGTGAAGTTTGTCTTTCTGTGCCTGCCTTATTTCCCTTAACATAATGATCTCCAGTTCCATTCATGTTGCTGCAAATGACTGGATCTCATTCTATTTTATGCTTGAATAGCATTCCATTGTGTATATATACCACATTTTCTTTATTTATTCTTCTGCTGATGGACAATTAGGCTGCTTACAAATCTTAACTATTGTAAACAGTGCTGCAACAAACAAGGGAGTCCAGATATCACTTCAATACATTGATTTCCTTTCTTTTGGGTATATACCCATCAGTTGGATTGCTGGATCATGTGGTAGTTAAATTTGTAGTTATTTGAGGAACCTCCAAAATATTCCCCATAGAGGTTTTGCTAATTTCTATTTCCATCAACAGTGCACAAGGGATACTTTTTCTCCACATCCTTGCCAGCATTTGTTATTGCTTGTCTTTTGGATATAAGTCATTTTAACTGGGGCGAGATAATATCCCATTATAGTTTTGATTCACATTTCTCTGATGATTAATGATGTTGAGCATCTTTTATATGCCTGTTTGCATTTTGCATGTGTTCATTTGAGAAGTGTCCATTCAAATATTTTGCCCATTCTGGTTATTAAGTCTTTGTCAGATAGGTAGTTTGCAAATATTTTCTCCCATTCTGTGGGTTGTCTCTTCACTTTATTGATTGCTTTCTTTGCTGTGTGGAAGCTTTTTAACTTGATGCAATCCCATCTGCCCATTTTTATTTTGGTTGCCTGTGCTTATGGGGTATTACTAAAGAACTCTTTGTGCAGACCAATGTCCTGGAGATTTTCCCCAAAGTTTTCTTGTAGTTTTATACTTTGAATTATTATATTTATGTCTTTAATCCATTTTGGTTTTATTTTTGTATACAGTGACAGATAGGGATCTAAATAAATTCTTCATATGGATATTCAGTTTTCCCAGAACAATTTATTGAAGAGACTGTCTTTTCCCCAGTGTATGTTCTTGGTACTTTTGCAAAAATGAATTCACTGTAGGTGTATGGATTTGTTTCTGGGTTTGCTATTCTGTACCTTTGGTATGTATGTCTGTTATTATGACAATACCATGCTGTTTTGTTTACTATAGCTTTGTAGTATAATTTGAAGTTAGGTAATGTGATTCTTTGAGATTTGTTCCTTTAGTTTAGGATAGCTTTGGTTATTCTGGGTCTTTTGTGGTTCTATATAAATTTTAGGATTGTTTTGCTTATTTATGTGAAAATTGTCACTAGTATTTTAATAGGGATTGAATTAAATCTGTAGATTGCTTGGGTAATAGGCACATTTTAACAATATCAATCTTTCTAATACATGAACATGAAATGTTTTTCAATTTTGGGGTGTCTACTCCAATTTATTTTATTAAAGTTTAATAGTTTTAATTACTGAGGTTTTTCTTCACTTCTTTAGTTAAATTAATTCCTAGATATTTAATTTTATATGTGGCTATTGTAAATGGGATTACTATTTTAAATTTCTTTTTCATATTGTTCTCTGTTGGCATATAAAAGTAGTACTGATTGGCGTATGCTGATTTCTTATTCTGCAACTTTACTGAATTTGCTTATCAGTTCTAATAGTTTTTTTGTGGAGTCTTTAGGTTTTTCCTAATATAAGACCATACCATCTGCCAACAAAGATAATTTGACTTCTTCCTTCTAAGTTTCAATGCCCTTCATATCTTTCTCTTGTCTGATTGCTCAACTTCCCATACTATGTTGAATAACAGTGCTGCCAGTAGGCACATTTGTCATGTTCCAGATCTTAAAAGAAAAGTTTTGTTTTTTCTCCATTTGGTATGATGCTAGTTGTGGGTCTGTCCTATATGGTTTTTATTATGATGAGGTATGTTCCTTCTCTACCCAGTTTTGTAAGGGTTTTTTCATGAAGCGATGTGGAATTTTATCAAATACTTCTTCAGCATTAATCGAAATGATCATATGATTTGTATCCTTCATTCTATTGATAAGGTGCATCACATTGATTGAGTTGCATATGTTGAACCATCCTTGTGTCAAATGGATAAATCCCATTTGGTCATGAAGAATGATCTTTCTAACGTACTGTTGATTTTGGTTTACTAGTATTTTTTTTTTAAGATTTTGGCATTAATATTCATCGGAGTTACTGGCCTATAGTTTTCTTCCCCACTGCCTTTTTTTTTGGATGTGTCTTTGGTTTTGGTATCAGTGTAATACTGGCCTCATCAGGTATATTTGGAAGTTTTCTGTTCTCCTTTAGTTTTCAGAAGAGTTTGAGTAGTGTTGGTATTTGTTATTCTTTAAATATTTGGTAGAATTCAGCTGTGAAGACGTCAGGTCCCAGGATTTTTTTTAGTGGGAGACATTTTACTATGGCTTTGATCTCATTACTTGTTATTAGTTTGTTCATATTCTAGCTTTCCTCCCAGTTCATTTTTGACAGGTTGTATGTATCTGGAAATGTGTTCATTTATTCCAGATTTTCCAGTTTATTGGCATATAGTTTCTAACAGCAGCCACTAATGATCCTGTACATTTCTGCAGTATTCATTGTAATGTCTCCTTTTTCATTTATGGTTTTATTTATTTTGATCTTCTCTTTTTTTTTTTCTTAGTTTGGCTAAAGTTTTGCCAATTTTGTTTAACTTTTCAAAAAATCAACATTTTGTTTCATTGATCTTTTGTATTGTTTTCTTTGCTTCAATTTCATTTATTTCTGACTTGATCTCTATTATTTATTTTCTTGTACTAATTTTGAGTTTGCTTTGCTCTTGTTTTTCTGGTTCTTGAAGATGCATCATTAGATTGATTATTTGAAGTTTTCTCTCTCTTTTGACATAGGCATATATAGATATACACTTCTCTGTTAGTTCTTCTTTTGTGTATTCTATAGGTTTTGGTATGTTGTGTTTCATTACCATTTGTTTCCAGACATTTTTCAATCCCTTCTTAATTTCTTCATTGACCCACTGGTAATTCAGAAACAGATCATTTAATTCCCATGTATCTGTATTGTTTCCAAAATTCCACTTCTTATTAGTTTCTAGTTTTATTCCATTATATTGAGAGAAGATGCTTAATATTGTTTCAACTTTTTGAATGTATTAAGACTTGTTTTTTTGTGCTAACATATGGTCTATTCTTCAGAATGATCCATGTGCTAAGGAAAATAATGTGTGTTCTGTAGCTCTTGAATGAAGTGTTCTGTGAATATCTGTTAGATTTATTTGGTCTATAGTGCAGATTAAGTCTGGTGTTTCTTTACTGATTTTCTGTCTGAAAGATCTATCCAATGCTGAAAGTGGGGAGTTGAAGTCTCTAGCTATTATTGTTTTGAGGCTTATCTCTCTTTTCAGCTCTAATAATATTTCCTTTATATGTCTGGATGCTCCTGTGTTTGGTGCGTATATATTTAAAATTTTTATATCCTCTTGCTGAATTGACACCCTTATCATTATATAATGGTGTTTTGTCTTTTCTTGTAGTTTTTATCTTGAAATCTATTTTTTCTGATATAAGTATACTGACTTCTGATCCTTTTGAATTTCCATTGGCATGTAATATTTTTTTCCATCCCTTTCTTTTTAGTCTTTATAGGTGAAGTGTGTTTATTGTAGGCAACAGATTAATGGGTCATTTTTTTTCTATCTGTTCAGCCAGTTAATGTCTTTCGATTGGAGAGTTTAGTCCATTTACATTCAATGTTATTATTGATAAGTATAGACTTATTCTTGACATTTTGTTATTTGCCTTCTAGTTATTATCTCCTCTTCCTTCTTTCTTGTCTGTCTTCCTCTAGTGAAGGTTATTTTCTGTGTTGATAAACTTTGGTTCTTGCATTTTATTTTTTGTGTAAGCATTGTGTATTTTTTATTTTGAGGTTACCACGAGGTTTGCAAATATTATCTAATCCAATATTTAACCTGATAACAACACTGTTTGCCAAATCAAACAAACAAGCAAATAGCAAACTAATAGAAACTCGACACCTTAATTTCTTCCCCCCCCCCAGTTTTTAACATTTTATTCCTCCATTTTTATTTTATTGTACTGGTTGTGTCTTGAAAAGATGTTGTAGATATTTTTCATGGGTTCATAGTTTAGTCTTTCTGCATAGGATAAAAGTAGTTTACACACCACAGTTTTAATGTTATAACATTCTGTGGTTTTTCTGTGTACTTACTATTACCAGTGAGTTTTGTAACTTCAAGTGATTGTTTATTGCTCATTAATGACCTTTTCTTTCTAATTGAATTACTTTATTAAGTATTTCTTGTGAGATAGGCCTGGCACTGATGAAATCTCTCAGCTTTCGTATGTCTGGGAAAGTCTCTTAAGTTAGCAGATGATGAATGCTGTCAGGACTGGGTACTTTTCTTCAAGACAGAGGGTTTATTTCTGTCCCAGGGTGCATCTAGAAATGTCAGCTGGGGGCTAGTGCCTAGAACAGGAGCCTCACAACTCTGACCAGTGTCCTATCCTAATGTGGCTGAGCTGTTATCCAAGATTCAAGACAAAGGGCTTCCCACTTTTCCCTCTCCTTTCCTCAAGCAGAATGAAGGGGTCTCTTTTGGAGCCTCAAGCTGTGCAGCCTGAGGTTAGTGGAGGAGTGATGCCAGTGCTCCCTTAGCAATCCAAGCTGTCATCTCAGTATGTCACATGCCCCCTCAGTCCACTATCTCTTTGCTTAGTTCAGCACTAGGACTTGCCTAAGAATTGCAGTCTTTATGGCCTAGACTGCTTTTCAAGTTGACTTGGAGACACATAATACTGTAGCCCTTAGTGGAAAGGTTTGCAGGCATTGATGTTTGGACTGCTGGGGTCGGCAATTATTCTTTGGCTTGGGACAATTTAAATGCTCTTTCTGTGTCTGCACACAGCATTAGCTGAGTTGGGTCCAGGTTTCCTTTCCACTCTAACAGAAAATTACCGAGTTCAGTGCCCCATAATTGTTGTATTATTCATCCTTCAGCACCCAAAGACTCTCTCTGCACCATGTTGCCTCTGCTCAGGTGTGGGAGTGGGGACATCAGTGACTAATGACTCTTTTTGTATGTCTTCACTGCCTCTTTCAGTGATATGTAGTTAAAACCAGGTACTATGAGTGCTAACTTAATTTTTGGTTCATATGAAGGTGTTTTCTCTCTGTAGGTAATTGTTAACTTGGTATCCTTGTTGGGGGCATGATTGGTAAAGCTTTCTATTCTACCATCTTGCTCTGCTTCTGATTATTTCTATTACTTCATTTGTCTATGAATTTTGTTTGTGGTGCTCTACAGTCAAAACGTTAAATTTTGTAATCAAATATATTTATCTTTAATTTTATAGCCTTTGAGATTCTAGTCTTGGTTAAAAAGTTATACATTTGTCCTTTTATTTTCTTGAAAGATTTTATGAATTCATTACATATGAAAGTTATATTAGTCTGTTCTCATGCTGGTAATAAAGACATACCCGAGACTGGGTAATTTATAAAGAAAGGAGGTTTAATGGACTCACAGTTCCACATGGCTGGGGAGGCCTCCCAATCACGGTGGAAGGCAAAAGAGAAGCAAAGGTACATCTTACTTGGTGGCAGGCAAGAGAGCTTGTGCAGGGGAACTCCCATTTATAAAACCATCAGATCTCATGAGACTTACTCACTACCACAAGAGCAGTATGTGGGAAACTGGAAACCACCTCCATGATTCAATTATCTCTACCTGGCCCTTCCCTTGACATGTGGGGATTATTACAATTCAAGGAGAGATTTGGATGGGGACACAGCCAAACCATATCATAAGTATTTAATGCATTGGAATTTATTTGGGCATATGCCATAAGATGAAGATACATTTCCAACATTTTCTGCATGGATTGCCAATTATAAAAGGAATGATAATTAAACAATTAATTCTTTTCTGAAAGAATTTAACTACTTACCGCTTTCATGTGGTAAAATCTCATATACATTGATGTACATCTATGAACTACTAGTATGTTCTAATGATCTGTTTTTCTATTTATTTACCAAATTCTATTTTTTTCTATTATAGGACCTCTATATCATGTTCTTGTATCCATTAAAGCAATTACTTTCACTCTTTTAAAAATTTTTCCTGGGCTATCATAGAGCATATATAATCCATGTGAGAATAAGGTACTTTTATAAGTTTTCCAAAATAAATTTTTTAGGATTTTTATTGTAATTGCATTTAATTTGTATATTAATTTCATAAATGAACATATAATGGTTTTTAATGTTCTCCAAGGAAACATTGTCATAAAGTGCATTTTTGCAGTTCAATATCTGTGTACCTACCTACCTACCTATCTAGATTTTAAACTGGATAAATCCTTTAAAAATGTTGTTAAAAAGCACTAACTTTTCTTTATGTAAAGTAATTTATTTTCAATTTAAAAAATGTAAAACTATATGTGCATATTAAAATATTTTTAAATGAATGAAAAATATGCATATCAATGAAACAAATTGCTGACCTCTGCAGGGGGAAAAGGGGAAGTAGGGTGTTAAAGATTAGGTTTAGTTAAATTTATATCTTAGTTTGAAAATGTTTGAATTACATAGCAAAATGTTAAAATTTGATCAATATAGATGATAGGTATACAGGTTATTTTATTGTCCATAATTTTCTGTAAGTTTGAAATACCTTATAATTTACACATTACTTTTAAAATATTTTTTCTTTACTTTTCAGTATCAGGAATCTCACCAGTGTATTGCTGTTTGCTGTTTTTCTTTTACTCTTCTTGGTTCTTGCTGTGTCTTTTTGATATAAAAACCAAAGCTTTTCTTCAGCTTGGGAATATGTTTTTTAATGGATTCTCCTCCATCAGTTCTTTCTTCTCTTTTTTGTTACTCCTATTGTTATATTTAGACCATCTGTCTCTGTCTCTATTTTCTATTTACCTTATCTTTTCACTCATTTTTCCCTTTTTAAATTTTGTTATTCTTTTGCTCTCTATTGTAAAAATTTCTTCCAGTTGATCCAGTTGATCTTCTAATGCAGTTCAGTTACCCTGCTTCTAACTGAACTTTCTATTTCTAAAATAATTCATGGAAAAATATTTATATTTGTATGATATCTTTTATATTTTTCATTTAGAATTTGACTTAGTTTGTTTCATCTTTTGATTTTCTCCTTTTTTCTTCATCAAATCTGTTTCAATTCTGTACTGAATATTTGGTTTGTTCAGTTTGATTCTACTTCCCAAAGCTGTTGATTTCCCTTATAGTTAAAACAATTTTTACTGCCTGCTCGTATGTGGGCATAAACAGTTCCAACTACCTGTTAGTCAACTTAAATGAGTTCCTTTAGTATCTCTGCATGCCAAGCTGTGAGAGCCTCATTGGGCATTGGTGGATCACTAGCCAAAAATTGGTGAGGAAGGGAAGACCATCTCCAGTTGTAATATAGAATATTAGTTCAACTCAACTAGGAGATCATTTCAAGACCAGTTCATGTCAGCATTCCTACTTCTATCGCTGGAAGCAGATAGCGGTCAGGAGTAATTCTCACTCAGCATTTTTGTGTGATAAAGAGATACATGCTGGCAATATGCTGATCCCCGTCTAACAGTTTCAGGGTAGTGGACTCCTTCCAGATTCTCCCAGAGAGGTAGGCATCCTTATCTTCCCAAAAAACATATTTTTCATTTTTGTTCCACTTCTCAACTAAAATAAGTAATGAAATAGAAATTGCCCTTCAGTGAAACATCTCTATTTAATATGAACAAGAAGTTCAGGAAGTATATCAAATTTTGTTGAGCTGCTTTAGTAAAGAGTTTACAAAAAGATGAATATGCGGATTTATTGTCTACCCTTTATTGATATAAGTAGTTAATGGTATGAGCTAAAAAACACAATTCAAATGGTGATTTATGAGAATCTGGACGCAAACAGCGCTCTTCCAGGAATCAGGTCAAAAAATGTATCAGAGCTGATATCCACCTAAGGAAACCCATCACAGAACACAGCAACATTTGGGCACCTTGTGGACTTTTTTGTTTGAGAGTTTCCTGAATGGACCACACTTATTATACATTTATTACATATTAAAGTGAAGATAGATATACCCATGGAAGGTAGTGGCATTAGTGAGGTTTCTCTATGGCTTTTCTAGTAGTGGATGTGAACAAGTATCATTTTAGTCCATTTTGTGTTGCTATAGAGGTAATATCTGAAGCTGGGTGATTTATAAAGAAAAGAGGTTTATTTGGCTTACAGTTCTGCAGGATGTACAAGAAACATGGTGTCAGCATATACTTCCAGTGCAGGCCTCAGGAAGCTTTTAATCATAATGCAAGGTGAAGGGGAACCAGTATATCACATCACAAGAGACGGAGCAAGAGAGAAGGGAGGTGTCATGCTCTTTTTAACAACCAGCCTTCACATAAACTAATAGATTGACAACTCACTCATTACCAAAGGGATGACAACAAGCCATTCATGAGGAATAAGCCCTAATGACCCAAATACCTCCCATTTGGCCTCACTTCCAACATTGGAGATTACATTGTAACATAAAATTTCGAGGGGGCAAGCATCTAAACCATATCAAGTAGGAAACAGAATAAGACAGCACAATACAGGTGAATGTTATGTTGTGACTACAGCTACCAGCCAGCCACATTTGGTTGTTATTATGTGTGATCCATCATTATTTGGGAACTTTAAGAAATAACTGAGGTTCTCTTTGGTTGAAAGGACTGAGGTCCTTGTTCATGTATAGGTAGAATATTAAGCCAATATTCATTTGAGTAGCATGGTAATAATAGAAATCAACAATTACAAAGTCTTGTTTGTCAGGAAATGTGCTAAATGCCTTTTATTTACTTGTGTTAATTTATTTAATCCTCTCACTCTGTAAATTGTTATGATTGTTGCTTGCTATTTTACAGGTGAGAAAACTGAGACTAAAATGGTGAAATGACTAGTCTAATGTCACAAATCTTTGAAGACTATGTACTCCTAATCTCTACATCCTATATTACATGCAGCAGAACTGGGCACTTCACACTGGGCAAATATTGAGGCCCATGACAAAACCAGGCTGTCAACAAATAGGCTGTGAAAAGAGTTTAAAAGACACAGAAATGCCACACACACAAAAAAAACAGCCGATTAAATAAAGAAAAAGTTATCAACAAGTTAACCAGAAGCCTTCTGGCTTCCACCAGTAGCAAATTGCAGACCACTTATGTGGTCAGGTGATGACAGATTTGTGTGAAATATTTTAAACATAACTGCAAATGGTTTTGAAGACACACCCATATGGTGATTCACCAAAGGATTTACCAGTTCACTCTTTTAGCTCAAGATGATAAACTAGACCACTGAATAAACTCAAGTTTCATCAGACAAGCACTTAATATATGCCCCAAAGGGAAAAAGAAAGGATCTTAAAAGCAGCAAGAGAAAAGAAACAAATAACATAGGATGGAGCTCCAATACATCTGGTAGCAGACTTCTCAGTGGAAACCTTACAGACCAGGAGACAGTGGTATCATATATTTAAAGCTGAAGGAAAAATAAATTCTATTTTAGAATAGTATATCCAGTGAAAATATTCTTCAAACATGAAGGAGAAATAAAGACTTTCCCAAACAAAAGCTGAGCGATTTCATCAACACCAGACCTGTCCTACAGGAAATGCCAAACAGAGTTCTTCAATCTGAAAGAGAATGATGTTAATCCCAGCCATCCCGTTACTGGGTATATAGCCAAAGGATTATAAAACATGCTGCTATAAAGACACATGCACACATATGTTTATTGCGGCACTATTCACAATAGCAAAGACTTGGAAGCAACCCAAATGTCCAACAATGATAGACTGGATTAAGAAAATGTGACACATATACACCATAGAATACTATGCAGCCATAAAAAAGGATGAGTTCGTGTCCTTTGTAGGGACATGGATGAAGCTGGAAACCATCATTCTCAGCAAACTATCGCAAGGACAAAAAACCAAACACCACATGTTCTCACTCATAGGTGGGAATCGAACAATGAGAACACATGGACACAGGAAGGGAAACATCACACACCAGGGTTTGTTGTGCGGTGGGGGGAGGGGGGAGGGATAGCATTAGGAGACATACCTAATGTTAAATGAAGAGTTAATGGGTGCAGCACACCAACATGGCACATGTATACATATGTAACAAACCTGCACGTTGTGCACATGTACCCTAAAACTTAAAGTATAATAAAAAAATAAATAAAATAAAATAAAAAAAGAAAAAGAAGACATTACAACTGATACCACACAATTTCACGGAATCATTAGAGGTAACTATGAACAACTATATGCCAATAAATTGTAAAACCTAAAAAAAATGAATAAATTCCCAGACACGTACAATTTACCAAGAATGAACAATAAAGAAATCCAAAACCTCAGTAGACCAATAACAAGTAATGGGATGAAAACTGTAATAAAATGTTTCACAGCAAAGAAAAGCCTGGGACATGATGGCCTCACCGCGGAATTTTACCAAACATTTGAAGAAGAACTAATACCAATCCTATGCAAACTATTCTTAAAAATAGAGGAAGAGCAAATACTTCCAAATTCATTCTACAAGGTTATTATTACCCTGATACTAAAGCCAGAAAAAGACACATCATAAAAAGTAAAATTTCAGGCCAATATGTTTGATGAACATTAATGCAAAATACTATAAAACTGAATTTAAGAACACATTAAAACAAGATAAGTCATCATGACCAAGTGTGACTTTTCCCAGGGATGTAATGATGGTTGAACATACGCACATTGAACAATACGATACATTACATCAACAGAATGTAGGATAAAACCCATGTGATTATTTCAACTGATGCTGAAAAAGCATTTGATAAAATTCAACATCCTTTCATGACAAAAAATGAACTCTAAAACTGGGCATAGAAGGAATATACTTCAACACAATAATAGCCATGTGTGATCCACATACAGCTAATATAATTTTGACAGTGGAACAACTGAAAGCTTTTCCTCTGAGACCTGGAACAAGGCAAGACTTCCCAGATTCACCACAATTATTAAACATAGTACTGAAAGTCCCAGGTAGAGCAATCAGGCAAGAGAAAGAAATAAAGGACATCCAATTGGAAAGGAAGAAGTCAAATTATCCTTCTTTGCAAATGATCAGATCTTATATTTGGGAAAATTCAAAGACTAAACACAAAAACACACACACAAACCTACTAGAACTGAAAAACAAAGTCAATAAAGTTGCAGGATACAAAATCAACATATAAAAATCAGTAACATTTCTATATACCAAAAGTGAACAATCTGAAAAAAAATCAAGAAATCAATTCCATTTACAATAGCCAAAAATAAAATTAAATACTGGAAATAAACTTAAGTGAAGAAGTAAAAGCTCTTTACAATGAAAACTATAAAACACTGATGCAAGAAATTGAAAAAGACACAAAAAATGGAAAGATATTTTATTTTCATGGAATAGAAGAATCAATATTGTTAAATTATTCCCACTACCAAAAGCAATCTACAGAATCAATGCATTCCTTAAAATACCAATGACATTCTTCACAGAAATAGAAAAAGACCCCAAAATTTATATGGAACCACCAAACACCCAGAATAGCCAAAACAATCCTGAACAAACAGAACGAAACTGGAGGAATCACATGACCTGACTTCAAATTATAATACAGAGCTAAAATAACAAATATAGCATAGTACTGGCATAAAAACAGACACATAGTCCAATTAAATAGAATAGAGAACCCAGAAATAAATCCATACATCTACAGTGAACTCATTTTTGACAAAGGTGCCAAGAACATATACTGTGGAAAGGACAGTCTCTTAAATAAATATTGCTGGGAAAACTGAATATCCATATGCAGAAGTATGAAACTAGGCCCCTATATCTCGCTATATACGAAATCCAATCAAAATTGATTAAAGACTTAAATCCAAGATGTGAGACTATGAAACTTCTGAAAAAAGTTTTAAGGAAACTCTCCAGGACATTGGAGTGGGCAAAGATTTCTTGAGTAATAAATACCCTAAAAGCACAGGTAACCAAAACAAAAACAGACAAATGAAATCACATCAAGTTAAAAAGCTTCTGCAAAACAAAGGAAATAATCAGCAAAATGAGACAATCCAGAGAATGGGACACAGAGCTATCATAAAATCCAGCAATCCCACTGCTGAGTATATACCCCAAAGAAAGGAAATCAGTATATCAAAGAGATACCTGAACTCCCATGTTTATTGCAGCACTATTCACAATAGCCAACACTTGGAAGCAAACTAAGTGTCTATTAGTAGATGAATGGATAAAGAAAATGTGGTAAATAAATACAATAAAGTACTATTAAGCCATAAAAAAGAATTAGGGTCTGTCATTTGCAACAACATGGATGGAACTGGAGGTCATTGTGTAAACGAAATAAACTGGACAAAGAAAGAAAAATTTGCACATGCTCATTCATTTGTGGGAGCTAAATATTAGAACAGTTGAACTCATGGAGATAGAGAGTAGAGTGATGGTTACCAGAGGCTGGAAGGGTAGTGGTAGGAGCAGTGGGAATTGTTAATAGTTACTGAACTATATTAATAGTTAGATAAAATGAATAAAATCTCGTATTTGAAGAGCAAACAGGATGAGTAAAGTCAACATTTTATTTTATTTATTTTTTTTATTTCCATAGGTTTGGGGAGAATAGGTAGTGTTTGGTCACATGAGTAGGTTCTTTAGTGGTGATTTGTGAGATTTTGATGCACCCATCACCTGAGCAGTGTACACAGTATCCAATTTGTAGTTTATTATTATTATTATTATTATACTTTAAGTTCTAGGGTACATGTGCACAATGTGCAGGTTTGTTACATATGTATACATGTGCCATATTGGTGTGCTGTACCCATTAACTCCTCATTTAACATTAGGTATATCTCCTAATGCTATCCCTCCCCCTCCCCCACCCCACAACAGGCCCCAGTGTGTGATGTTCCCCATCCTGTGTCCAAGTGTTCTCGTTGTTCAATTCCCACCTATGAGTGAGAACATGCAGTGCTTGGTTTTCTGTCCTTGCCATAGTTTGCTGAGAATGATGGTTTCCGGCTTCATCCATGTCCCTACAAAGGACATGAACTCATCCTTTTTTATGGCTGCATAGTGTTCCATGGTGTATATGTGCCACATTTTCTTAATCCAGTCTATCATTGATGGATATTTGGGTTGGTTCCAAGTCTTTGCTATTGTGAATAGTGCGGCAATAAACACACGTGTGCATATGTCTTTATAGCAGCATGATTTATAATCCTTTGGGTATATACCCAGTAATGGGATGGCTGGGTCAAATGGTGTTTCTAGTTCTAGATCCTTGAGTGCAAACTAGTTCAACCATTGTGGAAGACAGTGTGGTGATTCCCTAATTCTTAGTTTTTTATCCCTAACCGCCTTCCCAACTTTTCCTTCAAGTCCCAAAAGCCTATTGAGTTATTCTTATGCCTTTTCATCCTCATAGCTTAGCTCCTATTTATGAGTGAGAACATGATATTTCGTATTCTATTACTAAGTTAGTTCACTTCGAATGATGGTCTCCAATTCCATCTAGGTTGCTGTGAATGCCATTATTGCATTCCTTTTTATGACTGAAGAGTATTCCAGGTAGTATTTATATATATATATATATATATATAAATACTATATATATATAAATACTATATATATATATGGAATACTAATATATGTATATATGTGTGTGTGTTATATATATGTGTGTGTGTGTGTATATATATAACAATTCCTTTATCCACTCATTGATCGATGGGCATTTGGGCTGGTTCCATATTTTTGCCATTGTGAATTGTGCTGCTATAAACATGAAGCACAATTCACAATTTATACCAGTATCATGCTATTTTAGTGACTATGGCCTTCTAGTTTAGTTTAAAGTCAGATAATGTGATGCCTCCAGATTTGTTCTTTTTGCTTAGTCTTGCTTGGCTCTGTGGGCTCTTTTTTGGTTTCATATGAATTTTAGCATTGTCTTTTCTAATTCTGTGAAAAATGATTGTATTTTGATGGGAATTGCATTGAATTTGTAACTTGCTTTTGGCAGTATGATCATTTTCACAATATTGATTCTACCCATCCTTGAGCATGGAATGTGTTTTAATTATGTCATCTATGATTTCTTTCAACAGTGTTTTGTAGTTTTCTTTGTAGAAATCTTTTACCTCTTCAGTTAGGTATATTCCTAAGTATTTTATTTTATTTTATTTTTTGCAGCTATCATAAAAGGGTTTGAGTTCTTGACTTGATTCCCAGCTTGGTCGCTTTTGGTGTATAGCAGAGCTACTGATTTGTATACATTAATTTACATCCTTAAACTTTGTTGAATTTATCAGCTCTAGGAGCTTTTTGGAGGAGTCTTTAGGATTTTCTAGGTACACAATCATATCATCAGCAAACAGCAACAATTTGACTCCTTCTTTACTGATTTGGATGTCTTTTATTTCTTCCTCTTGTCTGGTTGCTCTGGCTAGGACTTCCAGTACTATGTTGAGTAGAAATGGTGAGAGTGGGCATCCTTGTCTTGTTCCAGTTCTCAAAGAGAATGCTTTCAACTTTTCCCCATTCAGTATTATGTTGGCTGTGGTTTATCACAGATGGATTTTATTACATTGAGGTATGTCCCTCGTATGCCAATTTTGCTGAAGGTTTTAATCATAAAGGGGTGCTGGATTTTGTCAAACACATTTTCTGTGTCTACTGACATGATCACTTGATTTTTGTTTTTAATTCTTTTATGTGGTCTGTTACATATATTGACTTGCATATGTTAAACCCTCTCTGCATCCCTGATATAAAACCCACTTGATCATAGTGGATTATCTTTTTGATATGCTATTAGATTCAGTTAGCTAGTATTTTCTTAAGAATTTTTACATCTATATTCATCAGGGATATTGGTCTGGAGTTTTCCTTTTTTTTGTTATGTCCTTTCCTGGCTTTGGTATTAGGGTGCTGCTGGCTTCATAGAATGATTCAGGTAAGATTCCCTCTTTCTCTATCTTATGGAATAGTGTCAATATGATTGGTACCAATACTTCTTTGAATGTCTGATAGAATTCAGCTGTGAATTCATCTTGCCCAGGAATTTTTCTGTTGGAAATTTTGTATTACCATTCTAATCTTGCTGCTTGTTATTGGTCTGTTTAGGGTTTCTGATTCTTCCCGGTTTAAGCTAGGAGGGTTGTATTTTTCAGGAATTTATCCATCTGTGCTAGGTTTTCTAATTTATGCACATAAATGTGTTCATAGTAGCCTTGAATAATCTCTTCTATTTCTGGGGTGTCGGTTGTAATATCTCCCATTTCATTTCTAGTTGAGCTTATTTGGACCTTCTCTCTTTTCTTCTTGGTTAAGCTTGCTAATGGTCTATCGGTTTTATTTACTCTTTCAAAGAACCAGCTTTGTGTTTAATTTATCTTTTGTATTTTTTGTGTTTCAATTTCATTTAGTTCTGTTTTGATCTTGGTTATTTTTTTTTCTGCTGCTGAGGTTTGGTTTGGTTTGTTCTTGTTTCTCTAGTTCCTTGAGGTGTGACCTTAGATTGTTCATTTGTGCTATTGTACATTTAAAATTTTAATAGTATTTGTCTTTTTATTATTAGTGAGTCATAATTAATGTAGTAACTTCCTGAGAAAAGTGTTCTTATAATTACAGACACAGCAAATATTATTAGGTGTGACCAGGAGTTTAAAACTTTCTCTGCAAATGTCTAGATAGAAAATATTTTCAGCTTTGTAGACCACATATATTCTATGAAAACTACTCAACTTTGCCTTTGTAACAAAGGAAAAGATAATATATAATTAGATGAACATGACTGTGTTCCAATATAACCTTATTTATAAAATCAGGTAGGAGGCCAGATTGGCCTATAAGCCCTAATTTTTTGACTTTGTGACTCCCGGTCTTGATAATTTTCAGGTTGGAATAAAAAAAATTAGAAACAAATTTTAAGGTTAAGTGAGTTAATTTTAAAGTTAATTTGTTATATATATATTATATATATTATATATATCATATATAATATATTATATAAATATTATATATAATATTTAAATATATTATATATTTATATAAATATATTAAATAATACACTTAATATATATTGATATATTTTATATATCAATATATATTTATATATTTAATATATATTAATATATATTTATATATAATATATATTTATCTATTTATATATATTAAATATATTTATAGATATCTATAAATATATATTCATACATGAATATCTATAAATATATATTCATACATGAATATCTATAAATATATATTCATACATGAATATCTATAAATATATATTCATACATGAATATATTAATATATATTCATGTATGAATATATATTATATATGAATATATTAATATATATTAATATATATTTATATATTTATATATTATTTAATATAATTAATATATTAAATATATTAACTATATAATATATTATATAATACATAATATATGTAATATATTATATAATACATAATATATGTAATATATTATATAATACATAATATATGTAATATATTATATAATACATAATATATGTAATATATTATATAATACATAATATATGTAATATATTATATAATACATAATATATGTAATATATTATATAATACATAATATATGTAATATATTATATAATACATAATATATGTAATATATTATATAATACATAATATATGTAATATATTATATAATACATAATATATGTAATATATTATATAATACATAATATATGTAATATATTATATAATACATAATATATGTAATATATTATATAATATATAATATATGTAATATATTATAATATATAATATATGTAATATATTATAATATATAATATATGTAATATATTATAATATATAATATATGTAATATATTATATAATACATATATTATATATTATGTATAATATGTATAATATATAATATATATTTAATATATTTTATATATATATATAGAGAGAGAGAGAGATGGCCTAAATATATTGATATATGACACTGTGTGTACCTGAAATCTATATATTTATGGATTATAAATAGAAGAGAGTAATGCTAAATAAGTGATGGCAGAAAGTTGTTGAATGGTGCTGCCAAGAAAGCCAATGGAAATTCTGTCTTCATATCAAGCTCATATTGTAAGTAACATTTCCCATCAAAGGATTATAAAAATAGTCTCTAATTGCTGGACTCCAGATAACTCTGGTCCCACAGAGAGCAATGGAGACACCAAAAAGGACAAATATAATTATATAATATTCTATTTTGAAATACAGAAGTGCAGTGATATAATTCTACAGATGGAGTTAAATCTTTTATATCATTGAAAAAAACTTAAAATAGCAATGTATTATGAGCCAGTACAAAAGCAAAACTCAGACTTATAAATAAGATACCTGAAATTCTTATTACTGAGTATAAATGGAACAGGAGTAATGGGGAACAGAGAATGGGTCCCATATGAAACCGTAGCTTTTCCCCTGACCATACGCATCAACGGTTCTTAGCAATCTCTTACTGAGGAAGAGTCAGTAGATAAGAATGAAAACCGTGTCTACCTACTATGGTTGTCATTTCAAAACATGCCATTAAGCATTTTCAACTGATATTTTTGTCATCTCCATAAAATCCTGAGTAAAATGCCCATTTCACTGCCATTAAATATTGCTACTTAAATTTTTCAGATCCTACCTTATTATTACAGTTGAGATTCTGGTGCCCATAGACGCCAACTCTTACGGATTTTCACTTATCCAGGATGAGACAACTGGATTATCAAAAACAATAATAAGTGCATTAGACTGATATTCATCAAATATATAAACATCTTTGAGTTCATCATAATATTAAGATAATCATAGGACACCATCGGAGATTACTGGACACCAACTCATTACTATGAAAATTGACAGATCAAGGTAAAGAAGCAAACACACACCTTGCCTTTTTATACAAATTCTATGGCAGAGTATCCAAATGGTTGAGGAGGGACTTTTAATTAATAGAAAGATTAATTAAAATAGGCAAAATGAAAGATGGTATTAGGAAAAAATGTTTTTGCAGCCCCAAATATTATAATGGATTAAAGTCATAATCATCATGGTTGCTAAAACGACGAGGTAAAATATTGATGAGAGCTTAATGATGGATGAATCAAGTTGATACACCTGAAGGCATTGCTCAATCTTGACATCAATAAAAATGGGACAACCAGATACTAAATATCTTGGGATTTGTCAAACAGAAACTATGCAGAACCACCTAGGAAGTATTTTACACAAAATACTATTTAAGTTGAATATAATCATGCCTTCAGATCTAACTCAAGTTGCTGGAAATACAGGTTAAACACAACAAAATCATACCAGCCAAATCCGAATGTGAGTCGTTTTACAGGACAAAGGGCCTGTTTTCTATAACGAATTAATTGCATGATAAATGGGGATTTGGAGATTATTTTAGAGAAAATGCGAGGAGATAAATCAATCAAATGCAAACCACCTGTAAAGAGACAGTTTGAGACACCCATGGGAATCTAAACACGGACTAAATTTTAGATGATATTAAATAAGTATTGATTTTGTTAGATGTGATCATGACATAATGGATATGCCAAAAATGTCTTTATAAGATAAAGATGCACACAGAAATATTTATGTTATATAACATGATGAAGAGAATTTAATTTAAGATACTCCAACAAAAGAAGCAGGTATACTAGGTGACACAATAAAGCAAAATGTTGGTGACTGTTGAGGTTGAGTAATAAGTACATAGGATTCTATTACAGTAATATTACTTATTTCACATTTGTGTTGTTTACAATTTTGAGGACACAGATTTAAAAGATGCTGGTGCCCAGACTGGCAAAACCAAGTAAGTTACACTCAACTCAATATAGAGGGCTAACATAATAAAACTGGTTTTGGACTAGATGACATTACATGCTATACATGTATACAACAAAGTATGCTATTTTTCATTTGAAATTACCTAGTATTTTGGCTCAATTTCCTAATCATTAATTACTAAGTAGGCAGTAATTAAGACTTGCATTTTATAAAGTCATTTTCTGCTTCTCCATTATAAAGAAATGAATCGGTGTTTCATTCTGTGTGTGGACATCCATGTTAATGAAATTAGCAATATCTGTTTCAATATAAAGACAAGAACTGTTGATTATTAAGAAGTCAGAGACAGGTCAATGCAGTGAAAGATTATGTTTGTGCAGACATACGTGTTTTCATTACCAAAACCTAAATATGTAAGAAATATTAATAATATTTGCAGACAATGGCATAGTAGAGAAAGGGTAGTGATAATATGGAGCTCAAGAGAGACGCAGTTCTAAAGATGGGAAGATATTCCGAATGCCAAGAGTAGTATCTCTTTAAGAGTAATATGTCTTTGTACTGAGATAATAGATACATTTTATTTTATTCTTTGATCTCCTTTGCATTTTTAGATTTTTTTTTTTTTTGAGACAGATTCTCCCTCTGTTGCCCAGGCTGGAGTGCAGTGGCGTGATCTCAGTTCACTGCAACCTCTGCTTCCTGGGTTCAAGCGATTCTCCTG
The DNA here is from genome assembly GCF_028885655.2 of Pongo abelii. Taxonomy (NCBI): domain Eukaryota; kingdom Metazoa; phylum Chordata; class Mammalia; order Primates; family Hominidae; genus Pongo; species Pongo abelii. The sequence goes on from NC_072008.2 coordinate 149,448,759, forward strand.
CCTCAGCCTCCAGAGTAGCTGGGAATACAGGCGTGAACTACCACGTCCAGCTAATCTTTGTATTTTTAGTAGAGACAGGGTTTGGCCATGTTGGCCAGGCTGGTCTCAAACTCCTGACCTCAAGTGATCCGCCTGCCTCGGTCTCCCAAAATGCTGGAATTACAGGCATGAGCCACTGTGCCCAACCACTGCATTTTTAGATTTTTAAACAAAAACGTCATTTGTGAAATAAAAGTTAATCATAAGAAAATAAATACAATATATGGCAAGATGTATGACAACTGGATGACATTTTGTGAATGTGAATTAAGTTGATAGATACCTGAAATACAAAGAAAAGCAATAAAGATAGAAAAAGATCAAGACACCAAGGCTTGTAAAAGTTTTGTTCTTAAGAAATATTAACAAATGAGATAATATAGCTACAGACAATCTTTCTGGAAGGGAGTAAGACAGCTTTTTTTTTGTTGAGATTGTATTATGAATCAGGTTATGTGCAAAAAACATAAATTTAGAGACCTTTGGCCTATTTTTGTTAATTGCACCATCCCTAGGATTTAGAAGTATCTGCTGCATAGTCAGTCCTTAAATAATCATTGAAAAAAGAAATAAATGTATTTTCTCCGTCTCAGCAAAGCTAGAAAGATTTGATAACTCTCCCAAGGTCACACAGCCAATGCAAGCTGGAGCCAGAAGTATTTGAGTCCAAAACGTGTGCACTGTATACACAAGTTCACTGGTACTATATGTCTTGCGATATTATTTGTAGATAGGTTGCTAGTGAAATGAAGATATACCAGTAGGTATCTTTGAGAAAGAACTGGTATATTATACAATGCAACCAATAAACACTATAAAAGTTACGTTTACTCTTGCATATTGCAGCATGTTATAAGATTGTATGGAAACGGAGAATGTTAAAGTTGTGATAGTAAGCACAACCAAAGAGAGGCGTAAACAGAAGATCTAGAAAAAAAAATCTATGTAACTTGACTCTGTAGATGCACTAAATTGTGCAATACAAATTTTAAGACTCAAAAAACTTCAGAGAAGGAATAAGATTCCACAATGCTGAAGGGACTGACCTTTAAAGGTTCTGTTATTTACTGTCAGTAATAACAGCCCTTCTGTTATTACTGACAGTAAATAACAAAAAAAGAAATTCCTGGTGAAGAGAACAAAATGAGTACATGTTGGAAGGCTGATAAAAGAAGATTTGATTCTATTCTATCTATCATCTTAGGGAATTTCTTATCACATCAATTTTCTCACATCAAAAGAAATGGTTATGAGTACAGTAGACACATTTTTATTGGCTGAACCCTACACCAAACCTGTTGTTTTCTGAAAATGTCCCTTTCCCCACCTCCTCCTCACTCCTTTTTCTAATGTACAAGGTTAAAGAGACAGCAGCTAATAATAATTATTATTATAATAATAAGAGACAGCAGCGATGTTTCCCCAATATCTCCCAATCTTTTCTTGCCACAATTTTTGGCCCAAATTGGGCATCTGAAAAAAAAATGAAAACCCATTCTCCATGAATTTTAACTTGTATTACAAAATTTCAATCTCAGTATGTTTGAACCCTGGAAGAAAGGAGATATAAAACACAAGAGTTTGGCAAAGAAGAGAGAGCTGGTATACATCAAGGAAAGGAATCAAGCCAACACAAAAAGTAGCAAAGATGAGAGAAACAGAGAGTAGCTGGTTCCATAAGATGTCCCAAAATCCTTACAATAAATCTTTTCTCCTTTTCTTATCCAGCTAAAACAGAGCATAGTTATCTACAACAAAAGTTATATGGAATACAATTAGAAAACATTTAAAGTTATTTTAGGGTTTTCTATTCTCAAATTGTATAAGTTATCATGGTATAATTATGTAGCAGTACGCTTATAAAACGGATGCAAGTGTTTGAATTTAAGCCCTATGAGGAAACAGATTCTTATTTTGTTCACTGGTGCATCCTAAGTGCCTAGAACAATGAGTTCCTGGTACACAGTGGGTGCTCAATATGTGCTGAATGAAAATAAAGGCATAGAGAAAACCAGCGAGCCATCCATTTTCATATGTCGTTGAAGAGAGATTATAGATAACTGAAAAGGAAGACCTGAATATGAATGTTATCTAGAAAGAACTAGGGCGTTCATGATGAATTAGCAATATAACAAAAGTCAGGTTTCAGAAAAAAATATTTCAAAGAATTTTCATTGATTTTAAGATAAATAGAAAAATCTTTGGAACTGACTATAAAAGCCTGCTTGAACTGGCACCTCACCACATCATCTACAAATCTCTCAGCAAGCTCTCTTTGAAGTCAATACTTAAGCCACTCAGGCTTTCTTTCATTTAAAAAAATGTATGCCAGGTGCACTTACACCACACAAAACTGTGTATGGTCTTCCCCCTACCTGGGAAAATATTTCGTCCCCTTCTCCCTTTATTAACCCCTACTCATTCTTCATATTTTAGCTTGATTTTTACTCCTTCAAATATTTGCCTTGTCATCATTGGGGTTGAAACTGTATATTTGTTCATAATTTTTTTTAAATGACATTCATCCTTCCCACTAGACTATATGTGGCAGGGGCTGAGCTTACTTTTACACATCAGAATATCCTCTGCTTTTAGAAACATACCTAGCACACAGTAGCTGCTCAGTAATAACTCCTGAATTAATTAATGAGTGAATGACTAGACACAGTTCTGGCAGTTATATTGAAGATTAGAAAAGAAACTGTAAGATTGTGGTGCCATATGAGAGATTGTTAATAACTGGTTTGAAGGCATAACCTTCTAGACCAGAATTGTGGCAGTGGAAAGGAGAGAGAGCTCACTGTAGGGCTATTTTTATTAGCTATTTTTTTTTTTTACCACAAAACAATAGGTGTTTACTATAAAAACCTCAAACATCCGAGAAGCGTAAAATATAAAAAAGTAAAAATTCTCAATCCTAGATCCATTTAATCCCACGTCCCCTGTGTAGTCACTGTTAACAGTTTTCTTTCTCACCAGAAAAAAATGTAAATATGTTTATACACAAACATGTACGTTTTCTTCTCTTTGTATACACAAATAATATTGTACAAAATATCTCCTTTTGCCCCTATATATCCATTTTCCATCCTTCTCCACCCTGCTCTTTTTCTAGGCAGATTGTACTATATGGATTATATCGCTCATGGTCTCTTGCTCTCTGGCTTGGACTTAGGTGTGGCCAATGAGAAGCCCTAACATGAAATTAGATGGAGGGAGGTGAGATAAATAGGGACAGTTAGCTCCCTGTTCCCTCTTTTTAAGGGTGCTTTGTACTTATTTTGTTCTTTCATTATGGAAACTGCTTCTCTCTAGACATCCTGTCCTAAATGATTTATTCTCCTTCCCAATCTTACTACCTTTTCTCTTTTCTCATCGCTGTAGACCTATCAGTGGCTATAGCTCAGATGTTGCCAGATGTAGGTTCCTGCACTATTCTTTGTGGTTTAACCTATGCTATGGTCTGAATGGGTCCCTCCAAAATTCATGTTGAAACCTAATCTCCATTGCAGTGTTATCATGAGGTGGGCCCTTTTTGGGAAGTGATTAACTCATGAGGACTCTGCTCTCACGCATGGGATTAGTACCCTCATAAAAGAGATTAAAGGACCTGCCTTGCCCCACTTACCATGTGAGGAGGCAGCAACAAGGCATCATCTATGGAGCAGAGAGTGGGCCCTCACCACACACTAAATCTGCTGGCACCTTGATGTTGGAATTTTTAGCCTCCAGAACTGTGAGTAATATTTTCTGCTGTTTTTAAATTTCCCAGTCTATGGTATTTTTGTTATAGCAGTCCAAACAGACTGAGACACTCAATGAACCACCAACATTTTTGAAAATAACTGCTTTAAAAATAAACCTTCTTTACATTATCCTAATTTGGGTGGATCATCAATTTCCTGCTTGGAGCTGATTGATGTAGATACAGTGTTTGTGCTCTACACAGTGTAGTGTTTTTGACTTTTCCACTTGCAACATTTCACTAAAGTTATAATGCAATTGTTTTACATTTTAATATATCTGTATTTCAGATACATGTTATAATTAATGTTCTATCACAGCTTAATTCTTAGTGTTTTTTTTCTCCCTTAGTGATACAACAAATAGCCATGCCTCTTAAATTTGGTGAAATACAGTAATATATCTTTGACCTCTGTGTATATCAGTATGAAAAGATAGAATTCAGGACAACTAAAGGGAAAAATTATTTGCTGGGTCTTCTAAGAGAGGACAGAAATATGAACATGGATTTAAATTTAGTTACCTGGGAGACCTGTGGTATCACTGGCTGATATGGTTTGGATCTGCCTTCCCACCCAAATCTCATGTTGAATTGTGATCCCCAATGTTGGAGATGGGGCCTGGCTTAAGGTACCTGTATCACGTAAGGGAGGGGGTCCCCTTGGTGCTGTTCTCATGTTGGTGAGTGAGTTCTCAGAAGATCTCGTTGCTTAAAAAGTTTGTAGCACCTCTCCCTCTCTTCCTACTGCTCCAGCCAAGTAAGACGTGCCTGCTTCACCTTTGCCTTCCAGCATGATTGTACGTTTCTGGAGGCCTCCCCAGAAGCCAAGCAGATGGCCACCATCATGCTTCTTGTGCAACCTGTGGAATCATGGAGCCAATTAAATGTTTTTTCTTTATAAATTACCCAGTTTCAGGTATTTATTTATAGCAATGTGAGAATAGCCTATTACACTTAAAGAATTAGTGCTGAGCAGGAAAAGATACTTTACTGAGAAGGTAATACTAAGTTTATAAAAGCCCACTGGCTATTTCTCTTTTCTCATCACTGTATTATAAGGTTTAGGTTAGAAGACTTAACCAAGAATTGTTACATGCTTTTGAGAAAAAGCCATTGTCCTTGGTGCATACTTGATTTAGTCAGCTCAGACTGCCATAACAAAATGACATAGACTGGGATGGGTTAAACAATACAAATTTTGTTTCTGAAGCTCTGGAGGCTGGAAGTCTGAGACCAAGGTGCCAGCACAGTCAGGTTCAGGTGAGGGATGAACTACCTTCCTGGACTGCAGATAGATGCCTTCTCGCCACGTGTTCACATGATGTTCCTCCTTTTGTGCAACTCTCTTGGATTAAGACCCCTCCCTTATGACTTCATCCAAACTTCATTCTCTCCCAAAAGTTCCACCTCCAAATACCATCACACTGGGTGTTAGGGCCTCAACATATACGACTTTGGGGGAGGACCCAATTCAGTCCACGGCATTCTACTCCAGACCCCCAAAATCAATGTCCTTTGTGAATGCAAAACACATTCATTCTATCTCAATATCCCCAAGAGTATTAACTGATTCCAGCATCAAGTCTAAAGTCTAAATTCCAAAGTCTCATCTGAATTTCACTTAAATCAGATATGTGTGAGATTCAAGGTATAGTTCATACCAAGGCAAAATTCTTTACCTATAAACCTGTGCAACCCGACAAGTTTTGTGCTTCCAAAACACAATGGTGGGACAAGCATAGAATAGACATTCCTATTTTAAAAGGGAGAAATTAGAAGGAAGAAAGGGGTAACTGATCCCAAGCAAGTCCAAATGTAGCAAGTTAATTTCCTTTAGGTCTTTAGGATTAAGACAATTCTCTTTGGCTACATGTCCTGTGCCTTCCAGGTTCACTGGGATGGCAGCATCACCTCCACCCCTCTAGGTGTGGGTTCCTTTTCAGGGCTTCTGCCAGGCCAGAATCTTGTCAGGTAGTCCCATTCTCAAGTTTCCATGTGCTAGCCCTAGCTTTTTAATGTGAAAGGATTTTAGCACAGCTGCAAAAAAAAAAAAAAAAAAAAAAAATGTAGCTTTCAAAAATACCAAATATTCTGTAAACTAGACGACATCAACCAATTTCTGATACTTTTACTGTCCTCTGTCTCAAAACTCAGGTGGGAAACAAGGATGGATAGAACACAAAAATTAAGAAAATATGTACAGCAAGAGTAAACTATGAGGGAGAGTAAGGGATTTCTGTTGACCACCTTGTCTAGTAATTCAAAAGTGATTTTGTAGTTTGACATTTTGTGTCTTATCAAAATGGTTGTGAGAAACAAGCATAATTAATTATTGTGGTTAGATCCTGGTTGACCACTTTACTCCCTCTCAGCCTAGCTTAAAGATTCACTTATTAAATCATCAGTTCAACAATTATATTTTGATATGCTTTTATGTGCTAAAAAAATTCTGAATTTTTTGATACAATCATAAATAAGAGAGGTGCTATCCTTATGGAGCTTAGACACTACTAGGGAGTATAAACAAATGTACAAGAAACTATCATAAAGTCTGATGATATTCCAGTGGAAAATGGACCTATTTACATGGGAACTCAGAGTGACATAGATCACAGAGCAAAGTGTTGGAACAGGAGAGGTTGGAGTGGGTGGGGGTTAATCAACAAAAGAGTGCAATGTTCTAGGCAGAGGGAACAGCGCATGCACAGGTTTTGAGTTCACAAAAAGAATGTGGAATTCTTGAGGAAATTAAAGATATTTGACTGATAAATCAATTACTGTATTAATTAATGGTACCCTTGGTCTAGAAGAGTAATTGTTAACTAAGGACAATTTTGGCTCTCAGCAGACATTTGGCAGTATCTGGAGACATTTTCATTTATCTCAAGTGAGTGGGAGATGCTACTGGCATCTAATGAGTAGAGACCAGGGGTGCTGCTAAACATGCTACAATACACAGTACTGCCCCTCACAACAAAGGATTATTCAACCTTACAATTCCTGGACTGTCTTAACTACTCCTGTTGTTGCTCAAATTAGCAATATTCTCATGCATTACAAAATTCTATTCCCAACCCAGATCAGCCTCTGAACCTCAGAGTAACATATATAATAGAATAACATACACAACAAAATGCCAGCAGTGCTGAGAATGAGGAACTCTGGGCTAGATCCTACCATATCCCAATAGTCACTTGTTATAAGCACAGATAATTTTGTTATTAATGCTAAAATCATTTTTAAATGACTATCTTCTCTGAAACTCTGTGAATTCATTGTTGTGTCCTCAGTGTCTAGCATAATTCTTCACACATAAGGCATACTCCATAAGCCAAAAGTGAAATGAGTTGTAGAAGAGTGCCATACCATGTAGGATAATGTCTACGGGGACAGATTTAAAGGATGGCTTGGAAGAGGTGAAGCTTTTCCCTCAATAGGTTATTACTGCTTTTCCCAGGCTTTAATATTGAAATGATTTTATCAAAGTGTTAAAAAATGCTATGCAAAAGCAATTTCAAGGTGAGACCACAAATCCCTGATTCTGAGCACATTACCACTATAATTCCCTCCTATAACTACAAAAGCATGTGTTCTCTACATAGAATTTCTGGAGATGCCACTGGTGTTTTCTTAAGGGGCTTAGAACTTTTCCTGGCAACAGTGGGCAATAGCATGATCAGACTATCTTTTTAAAACTCTCTTTATAGTGTTAAAGTGGTTTGAAGGAGTGAAAATAAAGTGCAAGGGGAAGAGTTAGCAGACTATGCTTTAATCCAACAAAAGACTGTGGAAGCCAAGACTAGGATAGAGGCAGTCAAGATGGAAAGAATTGAATATAATTCTAAATGTATTTCAAAGAGAAAGGAGGAGGGGGAAGAAGGAGTCAAAAACTATTCCAGATTTTGCCCTAGGCAATTAGGTGGATATGACAGGAGAGAAACCGAAAGAGGAGCACGTTTGGAGGTGAAAATGATTTGTATTTCAAATATGTTGAGATTCAAGTCCATGAAAAACATCTGAATAGAGATACCTGATATCCTGTTGTGTATGTTACTCTGAAGTTCAGAGGCTGATCTGGATTATGAATACAATTTTGTTAATTCATGAGAACATCGCTAATGTCAGCACCAATAGGAGTGGTTAAGACCATCAAGCAGAGACAGAGGAGGCCAAAGAAGAGTTTGGGACATAGTCTGCACCATAAGGGGAAAATCAAGAGTGTGTGTGGTCACCCAAACCAAGAAAAGAAAGATTTTCAAAAATGAGAGAGTAATCAACTTTGTAAACTATGGGATGAGAAATGGGATTTGAATTTTTTGGTCACTGGAGAAAATACCAAGAACACTCTCAGCACTCTCAGACAAATGATGAGCTACTCAGGAGTGGGTTGAGATGTGAATAGAAAGTGAGAAAGTTGAACAGGTGTTTAAACTTCAAAGAGTTTCACTGGAAAAGTGACGAGCAAGATAGAGCCGTATGTTGAAAACAGATTTTTTTTTTTTTTTTTAAGATGAGAGCTACTTGAGTATGTTTACATGCTAGTAAAGGAAGCCTGGAAAGAGTCAATGGAGCTGCAGCATTCATAGTCAGCAAATGGAAATGGGACTCTTCACACCAGAAGCAGGGACTGGCAGCTGTGAGGCAGGCCCTAAATGAGAGGGCATTGCAGAAGGTATTTCAAATATTCTTCACTTTACTCCGACCTCTTACCTTATTACCTGCACTTACATGTAAACAGATGATACACTTTCCTCCTAAAAAGGAAAAAAAAAAAAAAGGCTTTTCTAAGCCTATCACCTGAGCCAGAACATAAAAAGGAAAAGATCTAGCTACAAAACAACTCCAAAAGTATGTGTGGAGGAGGTTGATGTCATAGTTAAAAGGAGAGCTTCAAAGGGAAACGGATCTGGTTTAGCACCATGTGTCTGTGACTGACCAATTACTACATATATATGTGTATATGTACACATGTGTACATATACACATATATGTATATATACACACATATGTACATAAACACACATATATGAATATATACACACATATATGGTACAAGTGCAGATAATTATGTATATATCTACACCTATATATACACATGTGTATATATGTGTAAATATACACATGTGTATATATAGCTGGATATATACATATATACATATATATACCTACACACACACACACACACACACACATATATATGTTTCTTGTTGTTGTTCTACCTATGGACTAAATTGATTCAAAGACTGCATAATGCCCAGAACACATATGTTTTAGAATTGAACTTTCTGTAGAGTTCAATATCTACATGCCTACTAAAACTAATAGGATATATACATAGAGAGAGACAGAGACAGAATATGTATATGTACAATTTTTTATAAATAGCTGAGTCTCCTCAATGAGTATATGTTAATTTTATAATTGGAAAATAAGATATTTTCCAATATTTTTTCAATTATAAATTTCAATTGTAAAATTTTCCAATAATTTTATAATTGGAAAATAAGATTATATATACACATATGTGTGTAATATACACATATATACACATATGTGTGTAATATACACATATATACACATATGTGTGCACATACACATATATACACATATATGGGTGCACATACACATATATACACATATGTGTGCACATACACATATATACACATATATGTGTGCACATACACATATATACACATATATGTGTGCACATACACATATATACACATATATGTGTGCACATACACATATATACACATATATGTGTGCACATACACATATATACACATATATGTGTGCACATACACATATATACATATGTGTGCACATACACATATATACATATGTGTGCACATACACATATATACATATGTGTGCACATACACATATATACATATGTGTGCACATACACATATATACATATGTGTGCACATACACATATATACACATATGTGTGCACATACACATATATACACATATATGCGTATATATACACATATGTGTGCATATACACATATATACACATATATGCGTATATATACACATATGTGTGCATATACACATATATACACACATATGTGTGCATATACACATATATACACATATATGTGTATATATACACATATATACACATATATGTGTATATATACGCATATATACACCGATGTGTATATATGCGTATATATACACCGATGTGTATATATGCGTATATATACACCGATGTGTATATATGCGTATATATACACCGATGTGTATATATGCGTATATATACACCGATGTGTATATATGCGTATATATACACCGATGTGTATATATGCGTATATATACACCGATGTGTATATATGCGTATATATACACCGATGTGTATATATGCGTATATATACACCGATGTGTATATATGCGTATATATACACCGATGTGTATATATGCGTATATATACACCGATGTGTATATATGCGTATATATACACCGATGTGTATATATGCGTATATATACACCGATGTGTATATATGCGTATATATACACCGATGTGTATATATGCGTATATATACACCGATGTGTATATATGCGTATATATACACCGATGTGTATATATACACATATATGCGTATATATACACATATATACACCTATGTGTATATATACAGATATATGTGTGTATACACACATATATATGCATATATGTGTGTATATACACATATATATGCATATATGTGTGTATATACACATATATACACATATATGCATATATATGTGTGTATATATATATTCTCTAGAGGGACATATAATCTGTCTCTCTAGAGACCCCTGAGCAATACACCATACAATTAATGTTAGATAAGAAAAAAATAAATGTGAGATAGAAAAATGGACAGAGGCCAAAATAAGAACTATGATGGCCAGTGGATTTAGGAAAAATTATCTCTGACATTCATAAGCATGAATAAATCTTTATAAAAATATCCATGAGAATCATTTCTATGACATTGAAAAGGTTTTAAGAAACAGTAATGCTTAGACTTGACAATGATATGGTGGAAATTAATACACTCACACATTCACTTTTTGTTGGACCATAAATTAATGTAATATATCTGAATTGATATATCTGAAAAGAAATCGAATATGATTTCTCAGTCTTTAATTCAGGCCCTTTGACCCACAAATTCCACAAATTCCACTTCTAGGATTTTATCCTAAGGAAAAAGTCATTCCCTAACCACACAATTGCGCACAGATGTTGGAAAAATGTTGTTTATCATAATTTGTGATAGAGTAAAAAGACAATCAACTTAATATCCTTCAATGGAAGATTGCTTAAACTAACCATAGTATATCCCTATTATAGAATACTGTATAGCTATTACAAATGATGATGTAATACATCTACGGAAATGTTTATGATATATTGAAATGTAACAAAAGCAAGTTATCAAATGCTTTTTTCATATTTATATCATATGAGCTGATTTTTCTAAAAGTAAACGCACATTTGTGAGTGTGTTTATTTATATTTTTTAAAAGTTTGCAAGACCAGAACATTAATGGAGGATGGATCTAGGTGATGAGATTGTAAATTATCTTTATTTTTTTTAATAAATTGCTGAGTCTCCTTAATGAGTACATGTTAATTTTATAATCAGAAAATAAGATATTTGAAAAAAGTCAACTCTATTGTTAATTATCTGATTATTTAATCTGCCTTGCAACAAAAATAGATTGACTTTGTTTCTAATGGAGGTGATGTGGGATTTTTGTTGTTGTTATTTTATCTATGGACTCAATTGATTCAAACAGTTTATAATGCGAAGAATACATATGTTTTAGAATTTAACTTTCTGTAGAATTCAATACCTACTAAAACTAGTCTTACAGTTTTAATTCTCTCTTTTTCTCTCCCCCCACCCACTCTCTCTTTCACTCACACACACACACACACACACACACACAACACATGGCATCTCTGAAAAACAAACACGTAGGGTGTGATTTGTGTCATTTCATAGAGACTTGGGAATGTCATTAACACATAAATCATTAATCTGTGGATAGTGCTTAAGTTACTTCCTAGCTTTTATAATGTATCTCTTTCTAAAAACTCTTTGTTGAATTGGAATCTACCACACACTGTGAGTTGACTGAAATTGACTCCTCTTCATGAAAGGCTACATGCAGTCAACAAACTGCTTTATTTGTTTTTTAAACAAAAGTTTGCCTGCGGTTTCCCACAAATGAACGGTACAGCTTATGAACACCTGGGGGATGTAGGCTAGATGAAGAACTATACTAGTTCTATTTGGAGACTTATTCTATGGACAACTATTTACTCTGCAAACTATGATTCTTTCACTAATTCACTGTGTGACCCGGAGTAAATTATATCTCTTCCTGGGGCCTCAGTTTTCCTGTTTTTAAAATTATATTTTTAATTGAGAAATAATAGTTTATATTTATGAGGGACAATGTGATGTTCCAATACATGTAGAGATTGTGGAATGATCCAATCAGCCTAATGAGCATATTCATCACCTCAAGTATTTATCACTTTCTTGTGGTAACAACTTTTACAATTCTATCTTTTAGCTATTTTGAAATATATAATACATTATTATTAACTATAGTCACAATGACATACAATAAATAAACAGAACTTATTCTTCCTATGCAAATAAAACTTTGTACCCATTGACCAACTTCTTTCTCTTCCCTGTCCAATACCCTGATCCAGCCTCTGGTAAATATAATTCCACTCTCTACTTTCATGGAATCAACTGTTTTAGATTCCACATGTAAGTGAGATCATACAGCATTTGCATTCTATGCCTGGCTTATTTCATTTAACATAATGTTCTCTACATTTATCTATTTTGCTGCAAATGACACAATTTCCTATGTTTTTTAAAGCTGAATAGTATTGCTTGTGAATGTAAACCACATGTTTAAACAATTGATTCATCCGTTGATGGGCAATTAGGTTGTTTCCATATCTTGGCTATTGTGAATAGGGCTAGAATAGACATGGGAGAGCAGACACATCTCTTCAACATATTGATTTCAATTCTTTTGGGTATATACCCAGAAGTGAGATTGCTGGATCATATGGTAGTTCTATTTTTAGTTTTTTGAGGAATCTCCATACTGTTTTCCAAAATGGCTATACTAATTTACATTCCCACCAGTAGTGTATGAGGGTTCCCTTTTGTCCACATCCTCACCAACACTTGTTATATTTCTTACCCTTTTAATAAAAATCACCTCAAAATGGATTAAAGACCTAAACATAAGACATGAAACTTTAAAACTACTGGAAGAAAACATAGGGGAAAACTCCAAGATATTGGCCCTGGCAGTGATTTCTTGGATATAGCTTCATAAGCACAGGCAATGAAAGCAAAAATAAACAAATGGGAATGGATCAAGCTAAAAAGCTTCTGCACAGCAAATGAAACAATTAATCAAGTAAAAAGACAACCCGCAGATGGGGAGAAAATATTTGCTAATCATTCATCAGATAAAGGGCTAATATCCAAAATATACGAGGAACTCAGACTATTCAATAACAAGAAAACAAATTACCCTATTGAAAAATGGGCAAAGGAATTGAATAGACAGTTCTCAAAAGAAGACAGAAAAATGGCCAGCAGATATATGAAAAAATGCTCAACACCTCTATTCATTAGAGAAATGCAAACTAAATCTACATTGAGGTATCACCTGTTTGTTAAATGAGGGTGGTGAATTAGATCATCTCTGAGGTTTCTTCCATCTATTATACACTCAATTATCCGATGACTTCTTAATTTACACCAAGAGAAAACTGTGTAATAATAGTCTACTATGTCAACTTTGAGGAAGCAAGGATGTACAAACTTTCCATGCAGCTACAATCTCTCAAGTAACCCTAAGTGAAAGTCTTGGAGTAGCCAGGGCCATCTTTAAACATAACAGTCACCTAGGGTCTCTGACGTGCCACTTGCTTTGCTAAGATTTATACTCACTGATTTGCATGGATGCGTTTTCAAAATTAACTCAATTCCGTTGTTCCTCAAAAGTCAAACATTAAAGTTTTTGTACATAGGTATTTAATTATTTGTACTAGCTGTCAATATTTATATCCGTGTGTGTGTGGGGGAGGGGGGGAGGGTGTGTGTGTGTGTTTATGAGGTGGAAAGATATCATATGCTACCTAAAGTGGGTGCTTGGAAAGTCAGATGCATAGAGATGTGGGTCGGTAACAAGCCTGTTTAGGTGGTGTTTTTCTTTGATGAAGTGCAAAAGTGCCTTACTTTACAAAACCTTGTGATACGAAAACAAGAAACAAATGGAGGATTCAAAATAGCAAGTAGAAAGATGTGTTTCAGATTTATGAAAATATATAACCAAACTGTTTGGTCACATCAAGACTGTTTCTTTATCTTTAATGCACTGCAGCCAGAGTAAGATGATGGAATAGAAGTCATCACCAATTTACCCACCAAAAGGATACTAATTTTACAACCATCTACACAAAAAGAAAAAAAAAAAAAGCACTTTCGTAAGAAAGCAAAATCAGACAAGCTCTCATAGTACCTGGTTTTATCTTTGCGTCCCTGAAAGAGGCACTGAGGAGAAAGAAAAAACAATCTTGAATTGCTGACACCACCCCTCTCCCAACCCCCAGCAGTGGTTGCATGGTGCAGAGAGCATCTCTGGGCACTGGGGGAACAGAGCAATTGTAAAACACTGAACTCAGTGCTTTTCTGTTAGAGAAGAAAGGAAAATCAGACCAAAATCAGCTGATGCCTGCCCAGGAGGGAGCATTTAAACCAGTCCTAGCCAGAGGGGAATCACTGAACCAAGCAGCCTGAACTTGAGTTCACACAAATCTTGACATTGAAGGCTAAACGTCTCTGGGTCTCTAAGTAAATGTGAAAGGCAGTCTAGGCTATAAGGAATGCAACTGTTAGGCGAGTTCTAGAGCTAAAATGGGCCAAAAGACAGTGGACCGCTGGACACACAACCTACCAAGAAACCAGCTGAGGCAACTAAGGGAGTGCTACCATCACCCCACCTCTAACTCCAGGCTACACAGCTCATGGCTCCAAAAAAGACCGCTTCCTTCCACTTGAGGAGAGAAAAGAGTCGGGAGGACTGTGTCTTGCATCTTGGATACCAGCTCAGCCACAGCAGGATAGGACACTGGTCAGAGTCATGAGGCCCCCATTCTAGGCCCTAGCTACCCTAAGACATTTCTAGACACACCCTGTGGAAAAAGGGAATCTGCTTCCATGAAGGAAAGGTCTCATTCCTGGCAGCATTCATCACCTGTAAATGAAGAGTCCTTGGGCTGTGAATAACCATCTGTGATACCCAGGTACTACGTTGAGGATCTTGGGTGAGCCTCTGAGACTTGCTGACTTCAGATGGGATTCAGCACATGACCAGCTGTGGTGGCTGTGGGGCAAAACTCCTTCTGCTTAAGAAAAACAGGGGGAAAAGTAAGAGAGACTTTATCTTACACCTTAGCTACAAATAGGGCCACAGGGAGATAGAGCCTACCAAGTGGGCTCTTGGGATCCCTGATTCTGAGACTTGACTCTTGGACAGCATTTCTGGACCTGCCCTAGGCCAGAAGAGATCCCACTTTTCTGAAGGGTGAGTCCCAGGCCAGGCAGCATTTACCACAAGCTGATTTAACAGCCTTTAAGCTTTAAGGAAAACATTGGCAGTAGGTACTCTAGCAATACTCCCTTTGGACTATAGTGGCAGTGGCTACAGGGTGAGACTCCTCTAATTTTGGAAAAGGGAGGGAAGAGTGGAAAGGACTGCATCATGCAATTTCAGTGCCAGCTCAATCACAGGATAATAGAACATGTGGTAGATTTCTAAGGTTTTTGACTCTAGTTTATGACTCCTGGATAGCACTTCTGGACGAAGCCAGAACCTGGGAGAACACACCACCCAGAAGGAAAGGACCCAGGCCTGGTTGGCTTTGCTACCTGCTGATCACAGAGCCCCAGAGCCCTGAGCGAACACAGATAGTGGACTTGAAGTGGTTACAGCAGGCCTTCGGCAAGACCCAGTGTTGTACTGAATTCAGGTCTCACCCAGTGCAGTCCTAGTGGTGGTGGGCATAGGGCTACATGAGTCATTACGTCCCAAGATTTAGGTGTCTTAGAACAGAGAGAAGGACTCCATTTGTTTGAAAGGAAGGGAAGAGAAGAAAAGTCTCTGCCTGGTAATACAGAATTATCCCAGATCTTGTCCAAAACAATCAAGGCAGTACCACTACAAGTCTGCAAGAACCACAGTACCCTCTAAAGCAGATACAGCTTAAATCACAACACCTAATTTGTTTCAAATATCTGGAAAGCTTTGCACAGAAGAAGAGGTACAAACAAGTCCAGAGAGTGAAGACTACAATAAATACCTACCTCTTCAATGCCCAGACACTGAAGAACACCTACTGTCATCAACACCATCCAAAAAAACATGACCTCACTGAATGAACTAAATAAGGCATCAGGGACCAATGCTGGAGAAACAGAAATATGTGACTTTTCAGACAGAGAATTCAAAAGAGCTGTGTTGAGAAAACTCAAAGAAATCCAAGATAACACAGAGAAGAAATTAAGAAATCTCTTAGATAAAATTAACAGAGAAATTGAAATAATTTAGAAGGATCAAGCAGAAATTCTGAAGCTGGAAAACGCAATTGGCATATGGAATAATTCATTAGAGTCTTTTAATAGCATAATTGATCAAACAGAAGAAAGAATTAGTGAACTTAAAGACAGGCTATATGGAAAACCACAGTCCGAGGAGACTAAATAAAAAATAAAAAAACAGTGAAGCACACCTACAGGATTTAGAAAATAGTTTCAATAGGGCAAATCTAAGAGGTCTTGGCCTTAAAGAGGAGGCAGAAAAAAACATAGAGGTAGAAAGTTTATTTAAAGGGATAATAACAGATAACCTCTCAAACCTAGAGACAGATAATGATATCCAAGTACAAGAAGGTTATAGAACACCAAGGAGATTAAAGACAAGGAAGACTAACTAAAGACTTTTAATAATCAAACTCCCAAAGGTCAAAGATAAAGAAAGGATCCTAAAAGCAGCAAGAGAAAAGAGACAAATAACACACAATTGAGCTCCAATACATATGGCAGCAGACTTTTCAGTGGAAACCTTACAGATCAGGAGAGAGTGACATGACAAATTTAAAGTGCTGAAGGAAAAAAAAAACAAAAAAACAAAAAAACTTTTACCCTAGAATAGTATGCCTGGCTAAAATATCTTATAAACATGAAAAAGAAATAAAGACTTTACCAGAAAAAAAAAAAAAAAAAAAAGCTGTGGGATTTCAACACATCTGTCCTGCGAGAAATGCTAAAGGGAGTACTTTAATCACAAGGAAAATTAATGAACACTAAGTAATAACCTGAAGGTACAAAACTCACTGGTAATAGTAAGTATACACAGGATAACAAAGACTATTATAACACTGTAACTGTGGTGTGTAAGCTACTCTTATCCTAAGTAGAAAGGCTAAACAATGAACAAATTAAAATTAATAACAAAAACAACTTTTTAAGACATATACAGTACAGTAAGATATAAATAACAATAAAAACTTAAAAAGCGGGGGAAAGGCAAAGTTGAGGTGTAGAGTTTTTATTAGTTTTTGTTTGTTTGTTTATGCAAACAGCTTAAAAGAAAGGGTTATAAGGTAATATTTGCGGGCCGGGCATGGTGGCTCACACTTGTAATCCCAGCACTTTGGGAGGCTGAGGCAAGCGGATCACGAGGTCAGGAGATCAAGACCATCCTGGCTAACACAGTGAAACCCTGTCTCTACTGAAAATACAAAAAATTAGCCGGGTGTGGTGGCAGGCACCTGTAGTCCCAGCTACTTGGGAGGCTGAGGCAGGAGAATGGCGTGAACCCGGGAGGCAGAGCCTGCAGTGAGCCGAGATCACGCCACTGCACTCCAGCCTGGGCAACAGAGCAAGACTCCATCTCAAAAAAAAAAAAAAAAGATAATATTTGCAAGCCTCATGTTAATCTCGAACCAAAAAATATACAATGGATAAAGAAAAAATAAAATGCAAGAAACTAAATCATATTACCAGAGAAAAATCACCTTTGCTGAAAAACAGACTGGAAGGAAAAAAGAAGGAAAGGGAACCACAAAACAATCAGAAAACAAATAACAAAATGTCAGGAGTAAGTCCTTAATTATCCATAACAACATTGAATGTAAATGGACTAAACTTTCCAGTCAAAATTATAAAGAGGCTGAATAGATGAAAAAAAAAAAAGACCCATTGATCTATTGCCTGCAAAAAACAAAAACAAAACAAAACAAAAGAATATTTCACAAATATTTAACAAATGCTGGCAAGAAGACAGAGGAAAGGGAACCCTCATACGCTGTTGGTGGAAAAGTAAATTAATACAATCACCATGGAGAACAGTTTGGAGGTTCCTCACAAAACTAAAAATAAAGCTACCATACCATCCAGCAATCTGACTGCTGGGTATATACACAAAAGAAAGGAAATCAATATATTGAAGAGTATCCTTTCCCCAAGGTTTGTTGCAGCACTGTTCACCATAGCTAAGCTTTGGAATCAACCTAAGTGTCCATCAACAGATTAATGGATAAAGAAAATGTAGTACATATACGAAATGGAATACTATTCAGCCATAAAAAGAATGAGATGCTGTCGTTTGCAACCACATAGATGGAACTGGAGACCATTATGTTAACTGAAATAAAACAGGCACAGAAAGACCAACACGGCATGTTCTTACTTGTTTGTGAGATCTAGAAATAAAAACAATTGAACTCATGGAAATAGAGAGTAGAAGGCTGGTTGCCAGAGGTTGGGAAGAGTAGTTGGGGGCTGGTAGGGAGGAGGAGATGGTTAATGCGTACAAAAAAGTTGAAAGAATGAATAAGGCCTGCTATTTGATAGCACAACAGGGTGACTATAGTAAATAACAACTTAATATAATAACTTAATTATACATTTTAAAATAACTAAAACAGTGTAATTGAATTGCTTGTAACACAAAGAATAAATGCTTGAGGAGATGGATACCCCCTTTCCATGTTGTGATTAGTATGTGTTGCATGCCTATATCAAAACATCTCATGTACCCCATAAATATATACATGTACTATGTATCCACAAAAATTAAAAATAAAAGTATTTTTTAAATTATTATATATGGTGAGAGATAGGGATCTAATTTTGTAATTTCATTATTCTGAATATGGATATCCATTTCTCCTAGCACCAATTATTGAAGAAATTGTCTTTAAGAAATAATAAATAAAAAATAAAACAGAAAGCACTGCAGCCACTCAGAGGTGAGGATCTCCTCTCACACATTTGATATATGCCTTCCTTCCACACGTTTTAGAGAAGCTTGTGTTTCTGTGTATGTGTGCCTGTGCATGTGTGTGTGTACATGTGCATATGGGTATCAGGAGAGTGTTTCTGCTGTTGTTCATTATTTGTTTCCTGAGGTGATTTAGCCTGCCCAGAAACCTGAAGAAGAAACTTTAGTTTTGTTTTTGTTTTTGTTTTTTTTTTGAGACAGTCTCGCTCTGTCACCCAGGCTGGAGTGCAGTGGCGCGATCTAGGCTCACTGCAAGCTCCGCCTCCCGGGTTTACTTAGGCCATTCTCCTGCCTCAGCCTCCCGAGTAGCTGGGACTACAGGCGCCCGCCACCACACCCGGCTAATTTTTTTTGTATTTTTAGTAGAGACGGGATTTAACCGTGTTAGCCAGGATGGTCTCAATCTCCTGACCTCGTGATCTGCCCACCTCAGCCTCCCAAAGTGCTGGGATTACAGGCGTGAGCCACCGTGCCCAGCCTGAAGAAGAAACTTTAAAACACATTACCGTCTATGAATGAGTAACATTTGAAGTTACAAAAATAATTTTAATTCCTTCTTGGCACAATAGCTGAGCCTTCTGCTACTCTGCCTCACACAAAATACCTAGTGACTCTTCCTATTGATAGTGTGTGCCTAAAACAGAGAAGCAATATTAACATGACTAGTATGACAGAACTAAACTGCACTTTATTGCTTCCCTTCATTTGGAAACTAGACCTCTCACCAATTCGAGTAATCGAGCACTAAGGCAGGTTCTATATTCAAGTCATTTACAAGAAGAATCAGAGTCACTCAAGGAAAGCCACTATTTTTCTCTATCAAATCCATAAAAATAAATGTGTTAGTTTCATCCTTCAGCTAGGAACAAAAATTTTCCTGATGTCACATAGATATAGATAGAAAACAACCAATTTAGCTATTACCCTATGATGGAATCAAAAGAATCACCAGATATTATTTCTGACTAATCAAGTCCAATAACTACCTCAAGCTCAATTGCTGTATTTTTTTTTTCAGAAAATGTTAGTTGAAATGTAATAATTATTCAACAGATAAATCTCATTCCAACCTAATTAAGTCAAATATTTTTAAGTAGCCATATATGTATAATTACCTTACTTTAATTCATTATCATTATAAGGAATGTTTAATTACCTCACTGGTATTATCAAAATATTAAGTTGAATTTAAATTACAAACTAAAATGTCACTTGGTACGCAATTAAGATATATTTAACTAACCTGGTAAAAATGTTTTGTGTTACATAAAATCCAAATATCATTTGACGTTTCCATAGCAAAAAATAACATATCCAAAATGTTCAGTTACCAGAGAAAAAATAACAGACCAGACATTCACATAGCAACATGGATAGATCTTAAAAATAATACCGAGTGAAACAGTAAGAAACAATGATATGCAACAACACATACATAAATTTAAAATGCATGTCCGCATACTACAGTATGCATTTTATTAACACTCAGGCAAAAGAAAAAATATGGATAAAATTTATTAGAGTGATTGACATTGAAGGGAAGGAGAGCACTGGGGAGTGGAAACAAAGAGAAATAAATGACTGAATAAATAAACAGCAGAGAGTCCTGAACAATTAACTCAGAGAATGTGATTAACTGAGCCTTCTAGACTTGATGTAAAAACCCTCCACGACCACCCCAAACAGAAAGTTCCAGGTGGAGGGGAGGTAAAAAGTCATGACTAAAATTATTTAGAAATGCTGGTGTATAGAGATGATAATAATAATAATAATAAAAAGACCAGCTCATACTGCTTCATTCTTCTATTAAAATTTGCTGTAGACAGTGTTCCCCTCTATCGCCTTAATCGGGGTAGACCAATCCCACTGTTCCACCCTTGGTAGGCTACTGCTTTGCCTTAAACTTCTTAGCAAGAAAGTGTCCTAATTAGTGGTGTATGGCCAGCAGTCACCATTATTTCAGTGTTTAGGGATGCTGTCAATGACATTCACTAGGCTGACACTTTTGGTCTTTCTGAGGGCCTTTCTGTGCTTATCCCATAGGGTGACATGCAATAAACACCACTATGAGATATGCGGCCTGGAGGTAATTTCTTAGTCTGCCTTTACTGGGGGATGGTTCATTGTCATAAAACACAAAACACATCTCAACACTGCCCTCCTCGCACAATGTGCACACGTACAGGCGCACACACACACACACACACACACACACACACACACACACACACACACACACACAGTAATGCAGAAACAGCAAATCCCTTTCTTCTTTGCCTTTGGGATAATATGTTAAAGAGAAATGTCTGGCTAACTGTGGACCTGCCGCTGCTCTGACTGCAATCCTGCAAGAACTCACATCCCTCTATTCACACACTTCCCTTATCCCTTCCTCTCCCCATCCCCACCATCAGGGAACAGGAAGAGATGCACACATGTTTTTATATATTTCTGATTTTGTTTTAATTACCACCATAAACAAAAATAAGCAAATAGGATTGTATCAAGCTAAAAAGCTTCTGCACAGCAAATGAAAAAATCAAGTAAAGAGACAAACCCCAGATTGGGAGAAAAAATGCAAATCACACATCAGATAAGGGGATAATATCCAAAATATACAAGGAACCCAAACTACACAATAACAAGTTCACCGTCTTTGTAACAATTGGTCTCTAAGTGGTTGGTCATGCTTCCACAGGCTCCTTTTGAGACTCAGAAGATAATTCTAGGTCTGCAAACATCACTAGAGGAGCAGTGAAATTAATTGGGATGTCCTGGTTATGCTCCAGCAGAGTCTTTCTCTTATTTTGATTCACTATCTTCAGATGGTTGTTGACCTTGTTTATGTCTTGTGCTTTCTTGATTGGGCGATAGATATTTTGGAGGCTCTTTGGCCTGCACATGCTTGCAGGGGCATTTCTACCCTTTTGGCTGTCTCATGTACCTGGAAAGGCAACACAGTGAGCACAGAAGGGCATTCATTTAGGAGAGGAGATTGAGGACTGGATGGAAACCCTGAGAAGTGTGTGGTCTAGTGGGGGTACTTGTGCTAGGCAAGGACGGTGTAGGGGTCTTGGGTGGAGAATCTATAGGGTAGAAGAGGATGTGCAGGGTCATCTGACCTTGTCACTGCCTCTGCACTCACACTGGCAGGGAGTCATCCTCTCTTTCATTTCTTCTACAGTGCTTGTGAATGGTTGTTCCAAGGTTGAGTTTGGTTGGTCTGTGCTTATGGTTGGTTGTCCTCCATGTGTGGTTGGCTGTTCAATGTCTGTGCCTGACTATCTGCCAAGTGTCTCATCCACATTGAAGCCAAGCAGTGGTCCTCTCCAGGGTTCCTACCTTCCTTATGTATAACTCTTGTCTAGGCAATGAAGAGCCACATTGTTAGGCTTTGTTTGGTTATCATGTTTCTCCTCCAGACAGTGCAGCCCTGGAGTGGCTTAACATCCCAAAGCACCATTGCTGACACCTCCATGATGATTGTGGGGGGTGCCGGTGAAGTGTGGAGGAGGCCAAGATTCTCTGGTTGGAGGAAAAGGAAGTTTCTTTAGAACCCCCAAAAGATTCATCCCAAAGTGACTGGAGACCTGTTCACATTTCCCCTGGTTCAATTCTGATGGTACACATTGCAGGAAGAGAGAGTTTTCTCCAAGTCTCTCCCCATAGCCACCCCCATCCAGTTGTTCATTCTGTTCTCTCTCAGTCTTCATCATTATCTAGTATTTTGAATGGCTTGCCAAAATCCTTCCAAGGCACTGTGACCATTTTTAAGCCTCCATGGAGGTATGAATCTTCCCACTCCTCTTCTACAAATCCCCCTTATTTGCCTTAAAGACCAGTCATTTCTTGGTTCCTAGCAGACAACTTTCCCATCCTGCCTCCTTTTTCCAGTGTTCTCATGGCTCTCCTCAGCTTTTAGTTTTCAATCCAAAATCACTGCCTTCGGACTGTCAAGGCTTCCATGAATAAACTTGCTCTACAGTGTATTCCCAACTTAATTCATATCTGGGGAATCTTGTTTATTTCTGTAGGTATAATATGCAGACTTGGATTTTACTACTACAGGTGAGGAGGGGGAAATATGCACATGTTGGGAGTTGTTCTGAGTTATTTTCATCAGGAAACTACAACCTTAGACTTACTAGTGTACCCAGGGAGGGGCTTACCTTAACCAAAGGTATGTGTGCCTCATCTGAAGGGCATTGCTCAGTATGCATCCTCAGACAGCAGACACATTTTTCATCATATTTTACTGCTGACCTTGTTAACATGCTGCCTTCCTTCTTTATCCTACGGCCTTCCGGAGAAATAAAGCAGGAGGAGGAACACTAGAAGAATAAACTTTTATAAACAATTTAAACAAGCTCTCACTCTCTGGGAAGATGTGAATAAGTCCTGTCCTGACCATTTACCTTGAATTCAGGTTTTTAGCTTGGAAGGAAGGGAGTCATGGAGTTAACCACAGGCCTTATGTTCCTCATTTTGACAGCAGATTCACTTTTAGTCCTCACCTGAGCATGTGACCTTTTGCCATTATGAGTGCTTTGTGGGTTTCCTATAAAGCAATCACTTCTTGGCAGTCACTGGTTGCTTACTTGTAGAAAATGTATTGATACATTATACTACTTACAATGATTATTTTAATAGAAAGCATGACAAACACACCCATAAACACACTCAGATAAAACGGACAAACTTGAAAAATTATTTGCAGCATAGATCACAGGTAAAGTACCAATATCACTAATATGTAAAGACTTTAAAATAGTGTGACAAGACTGAAAATGTGATGGAGGAAAAAATGGAAAAAAGAAGACATGATCAGAAAATTTATTTTAAAAATATAGAACTGACCCTTAGGAATCTGAAAACATGTTTAACCTCACTAAAGTAAGAGAAATTCACATATAAACTACTCTGAGAAATAGAAACCATTTCACAACTGGCAAAATATCAAAATTAATAGCCAAGAATATTAAAACAGTTATTATGACTGTATTCTGTATGTTCAAAAAGTAAAGTACAGATATGAAGACAAAAGAGTCATGTCTAACTCTAGGAGATGAAAACTATAGTATTTCAGTAGGCAAATTCACTCGAAGGATTAGTGGCAACTTAGACATGGCAGTAAGAAAGGATAGTTTGCTTTAAGGCATAACAGTTGAAGCCATCCGGAATGAGACAGAGAATCAATCAATATATGAAATGGATAACGTACCATGATAAAGTAGAGTTTTCCCCTAGGAATCATGCTTTTTTAAACATTCTAATATCACCAACGAATTAAAAACAAACATATAATCATCTCAAAAGATTCAAAAAACACATTTCACCAAATCCAACACACTTTCATGATAAAAACACTCAGTAAACTAAAAAGAAAATGTAAATTAAAAGTGAAAGACTGGGGAAACAGCCTGAGCTGTACATTGGCCCCTTTTAGCCACAGCTGGAATGCAGGGTACTAAGTCCCAAGACTGCACAAAAGAGCAAGGCCCTGGGCCTAGCCCAGGGAACCATTTTTTCCTCAAGGCCTTTGGGCCTGTGATGGGAGGGGCAGCCAAGAAGACCTCCCGCATGCCTGGAGACATTTTCCCCATTGTCTTGGTGATTAACATTTGGCCCCTTGTTACTGATGCAAATTTCTGCAGCTGGCTTGAATTTATCCCCAGAAAATGATTTTGTCTTTTCTAACGCATTGATAGGCTGCAAATTTTTCAAACTTTTATGCTCTGCTTTCTCTTGAATGCTTCCTTTTAGAAATTCCTTCCACCAGACACCTTAAATCATCTATCTCACATTCAAAGTTCCCCAGATCTCTAGAGCAGGGGCAAAATGCTGCCAGTCTCTTTGATAAAGCACAGAAAGAGTGACATTTGCTCCAGTTCCCAAGAAGTGCCTCATCTCCTTCTGAGACCATCTCAGCCCGGACTTCACTGTCCACATCATTATCAGCTTTTTTTGTCAAAACCATTCAACAAGTTTCTAGGAAGTTCCAAACTTTCTCACATCTTTCTGGCTTCTTCTGAGCCCTCCAATGTATTCCAGCCTCTGCCTGTTACCCAGTTCCAAAGTCACTTCCACATTTTTGGGTATCTTTATAGCAGCACCCCACTGTCTGTGGTACCAATTTACTTTATTAGTTCATTTTCACACTGCTACAAAGAACTGCTGGAGACTGACCAATTTATAAAGGAAAATGGTTTAATTGACTCAGAGTTCAGCACAGTTGAGGAGGCCTCAGGAAACTTACAATCACGGCAGATGGTGAAGGGAAAGCAAGTCACCTTCTTCACAAGGTGGCAGGAAGGAGAAGTGTCAAGCAAAGTGGGAAAGAACCCCCTAATAAAACCATCAGATCTCATGAGAACTCACTCACTATCAGGAGAACAGCATGGGGCAAATCACACCCATGATTCAATTACCTCCACCTTATCTCTTCCTTGACATGTGGGGATTATGGGGATTACAGTTCAGGATGAAATGTGAGTGGGTACACAAAGCCTAACCATATGATCTACCCCCTATAGAAACATTCCAGGAAGAGAGGTGAGTAAACATAACCCTGAGAAATATTACAACCTACCCCCAATTTACAGTGTGTCTAAAAGGAAAAGGATGTGACCAAATCCAGTTCAATGTGCAGAAAGTTCCATTACTTAAACCCAATCCTGTTACCTTCCTCCTCTAACCACAGTCCAGAAATATTGCTGGAATTTGCTGTGGCTCTCAATTTCCTGCTGGGAGGATAGTTGAAGAGAAAAATTAGAAGGATTGTAAAAGCTGAGACTTAATTATTGCCAACAATAAAAAGAAATGCAGTCAAACAGAAGACCAAAAAGAAAATAAAACCCAAGGGAGTGGGAGTTGGGAGAAATGACATCTGAATGAGCAATGAGCCTTTAACACTTAATGTCTGCTCTCAATGCAATGAGCCCATAACCCAAAACCCCCTTCAACCTATCATTTTGCACTCTTTTTGAAGTAGTAGAAATGTGCCTTAAGATAAAAATGCAAAAGAAGAAAATAAACTAGGAAAAGTTACAGGACACTTAAGAAGGCCTTAAAAGACAAGGCAAATCCTAAGTCTGGTAAACAGTTCTGCCCATGGACATAGATGATAGCTTTTTTTCCCCACACTTACTCATTCCTCTAGATGAGAGGAGACTTAGCTCCCAAATTGTGTCTCCCCATAAAGGAAAAAGAAAAAAATTACAACACAATGAAATGGGAGTCAAGATGAATCCATGTAAATTATATCAACAGAAATAGGCGGCTTAGTATAGCTACATCTGCCTTTTATTGCTGGATTTCTCTACTTGGCCTAAGAGGGTCCAATGGAGAAAAAAATATAGACTACTTAGAGCTCTCCACTTTTTTTTAAATTATACTTTAAGTTCTAGGGTACATGTGCACAACATGCAGTTTTGTTACATATGTATACATGTGCCATGTTGGTGTGCTGCACCCATTAACTCGTCATTTACATTAGGTATATCTCCTAATGCTATCCCTCCCCCCTCCCCCCACCCCATAACAGGACCCAACCTATAAGTGAGAATATGCGACGTTTGGTTTTCTGTCCTTGTGATAGTTTGCTGAGAATGATGGTTTCCAGCTTCATCCATGTCCCTACAAGGGACATGAACTCATCCTTTTTTATGGCTGCATAGTATTCCATGGTGTATATGTGCCACATTTTCTTAATCCAGTCTATCATTGATGGACATTTGGGTTGGTTCCAAGTCTTTGCTATTGTGAAAGTGCCACAATGAACATATGTGTGCATGTGTCTTTATAGCAGAATGATTTATAATCCTTTGGGTATGTACCCAGTAATGGGGTGGCTGGATCAAATGGTATTTCTAGTTCTAGATCCTTAAGGAATCGCCACACTGTCTTGCACAATGGTTGAACTAGTTTACAGTCCCACCAACAGTGTAAAAGTGTTCCTATTTCTCCACATCCTTTCCAGCACCTGTTGTTTCCTGACTTTTTAATGATTGCCATTCTAATTGGTGTGAGATGGCATCTCATTGTGGTTTTGATTTGCATTTCTCTGATGGCCAGTGATGGTGAGCATTTTTTCATGTGTCTATTGGCTGCATAAATGTCTTCTTTTGAGAAGTGTCTGTTCATATCCTTTGCCCACTTGTTGATGGGGTTGTTTTTTTCTTGAAAATGTGTTGGTGTTCATTGTAGATTCTGGATATTAGCCCTTTGTCAGATGAGTAGATTACAAAAATTTTCTCCCATTCTGTAGGTTGCCTGTTCACTCTGATGGTAGTTTCTTTTGCTGTGCAGAAGCTCTTTAGTTTAATTAGATCCCATTTGTCAATTTTGGCTTCTGTTGCCATTGCTTTTGGTGTTTTAGACATGAAGTCCTTGTCCATGCCTATGTCCTGAATGGTATTGCCTAGGTTTTCTTCTAGGGTTTTTATGGTTTTAGGTCTAACGTTTAAGTCTTTAATCCATCTTGAATTAATTTTTGTATAAGGTCTAAGGAAGGGATCCAGTTTCAGCTTTCTACATGTGGCTAGCCAGTTTTCCCAACACCATTTTATTAAATAGGGAATCCTTTCCCCATTGCTTGTTTTTCTCAGGTTTGTCAAAGATCAGATGGTTGTAGATGTGTGGTATTATTTCTGAGGGATCTGTTCTGTTCCATTGGTCTATATCTCTGTTTTGGTACCAGTACCATGCTGTTTTGGTTACCGTAGCCTTGTAGTAGTGTTGGAAGTCAGGTAGCGTGATGCCTCCAGCTCTGTTCTTTTGGCTTAAGATTGACTTGGCAGTTCGGGCTCTTTTTTGGTTCCATATGAACTTTAAAGTAGTTTTTTCCAATTCTGTGAAGAAAGTCATTGGTAGCTTGATGGGGGTAGCAATGAATCTATAAATTACCTTGGGCAGTATGGCCATTTTCATGATATTGATGCTTCCTATCCATGAGCATGGAATGTTTTTCTATTTGTTTGTGTCATCTTTTATTTCATTGAGCAGTGGTTTGTAGTTCTCCTTGAAGAGGTCCTTCACATCCTTTGTAAGTTGGATTCCTAGGTATTTTATTCTTTGAAGCAATTGTGAATGGGAGTTCACTCATGATTTGGCTCTCTGTTTGTCTGTTATTGGTGTATAAGAATGCTTGTGATTTTTGCACATTGATTTTATATCCTGAGAGTTTGCTGAAGTTGCTTATCAGCTTAAGGAGATTTTGGGCTGGGATGATGAGGTTTTCTAGATATACAATCATGTCATCTGCAAACAGGGACAATTTGACTTCCTCTTTTCCTAATTGAATACCCTTTATTTCTTTCTCCTGCCTGATTGCCCTGGCCAGAACTTCCAACACTATATTGAATAGGAGTGGTGAGAGAGGGCATCCCTGTCTTGTGCCAGTTTTCAAAGGGAATGCTTCCAGTTTTTGCCCATTCAGTATGATATTGGCTGTGAGTTTGTCATAAATAGCTCTTATTATTTTGAGATACGTCCCATCAATACCTAATTTATTGAGAGTTTTTAGATGAAGGGCTGTTGAATTGTGTCAAAGGCCTTTTCTGCATCTATTGAGATAATCATGTGGTTTTTGTCTTTGGTTCTGTTTATATGCTGGATTACGTTTATTGATTTGTGTATGTTGAACCAGCCTTGCATCCCAGGGATGAATCCCACTTGATCATGGTGGATAAGCTTTTTGATGTGCTGCTGGATTTGGTTTGCCAGTATTTTATTGAGGATTTTTGCATCGATGTTCATCAGGGATATTGGTCTAAAATTCTCTTTTTTTGTTGTCCCTCTGCCAGGCTTTGGTATCAGGATGATGCTGGACTCATAAAATGAGTTAGGGAGGATTCCCTCTTTTTCTATTCATTGGAATAGTTTCAGAAGGCATGGTACCAGCTCCTCCTTGTACCTCTGGGAGAATTCGGCTGTGAATCCGTCTGGTCCTGGACTTTTTTTGATTGGTAAGCTATTAATTATTGCCTCAATTTTAGAGCCTGTTATTGATCTATTCAGAGATTAAACTTCTTCCTGGTTTAGTCTTGTGAGGGTGTATGTGTCGAGGAATTTATCCATTTCTTCTAGATTTTCTAGTTTATTTGCATAGAGGTGTTTATAGTATTCTCTGATGGTAGTTTGTATTTCTGTGGGATCGGTGGTGATATCCCCTTGATCATTTTTTTATTGCGTCTATTTGATTCTTCTCTCTTTTCTTCTTTATTAGTCTTGCCAGTGGTCTATCAATTTTGTTGATCTTTTCAAAAAGTCAGCTCCTGGATTCATTGATTTTTTGTACAGCTCTCCACTTTAAATAGAATTAATTTTTTAATATGTTAAGACATCTGTGTAAAACTTCTTTGGTTGAGGGTGGAGGAAAAATGGAAAAAAAAGAACAAGCAAACACATATTTTGTTAAAAAGGAAATAAAAAGAATAATTTATCCAGAAAATGTTCAACACTATACTGAATACAATGAAATTTATTAAAACAAGAAATCAAAAATGAGATGATAAAGCATCAAAGTGAATCTTCAAATGAAAAGGAATAGTGCAAAGTGAAGGAAACAATTGAGGACTTAAACACTATTCTTATTGAACTAATAAATAATGTATAAACAGCAAGTAACTGAGCAGTCACAGATGAAAACCAAATATAAGTTGTTATTCCAAAAGTAGAATCCCCAACTGGAAATGGAAATGAAAGTGAAATAGAAAGCATTACAAAAATAATTCAGAATCTTCAGATTAAAATGTCACACTACACCTTAAAAGATAGGATACAAAATTGTCAATATTTAGATAGTCTGGTTGTGTTATTTAATTTTAAGGAACAAACAGTTATTCTTTAGTCATCGAGGCAAATAAAACAAGGGAGGGGAGATTACACCGGCCCTAAAAGTGTCCACAGAAACTTTCATCTTATAAAAGGATGCTGTCTGCAAAATATTAAATTTAAAAAGTATAACCACAAAACATTTACTCAGCTGTGGCAAAGATAGCTAGTTTTTCATGTATACTTATTCTCACAGTAATAGAGCTTTGTTGATCTTATGGGCATAAAGCTAAACTATACTTTTCCCACCCTATCTTTTCCTGAATTTGACTATAAAGTAGAATTAAGTACCAGCTAATGGATTATGAGCAAGAAGTGATGTTTTATTCCAGATAATACACATCAAGACATAGAACGTACTCTCTCATTTCACATTTCCCCATTTGATATGGTTGGGCTGTGTCCCCATTCAAATCTCAACTTGAATTGTATCTCCCAGAATTCCCACATGTTGTGGGAGGGACCTAGTGGGAGGTAATTGAATCATGGGGCCCAGTCTTTTCCCTGTTATTCTCGTGATAGTGCATAAGTCTCACGAGAGCTGATGGGTTTATCAAGGGTTTCCGCTTTTGCTTTTTTCTTATTTTCTCTTGCCACTTCCATGTAAGAAGCACCTTTCACCTCCCACCATGATTCTGAGTGCTCCCCAGCCATGTAGAACTGTAAGTCCAATTAAACCTCTTTCTCTTCCCAGTCTTGGGTATGTCTTTATCAGCAGCTTGAAAACAGACTAATACACTGTTCTTTCTCACTAGCTCAAATGAAGACATCATGTTGGGCTCACATTGTGGGTTGAATTATGTCTCTCCAAAAAGATATATTCGTAGAAGAAAATGCCAGGTTAAATCTTCATGACTTTGGATTTGGCAATAGATTGTTAGACATGACATAAAAAGCACAAGAAACATACACAAAAAAACAGATAAATTGGACTTCATCAAAATGAACAATTTTGGGGTATCAAAGATCATTATCAAGAAAGAAAAAGACAACACACAGAATGCAATATAATTGCATATCCCATATCTGGTAAGGGTCTAGTATCTATACTATATGAAGACCTCTTACAGGTGAACTAGAAAGAGACAACCCAATTTTTACAGTAGACAAAGGATCTAAATAGACATTAATCTATAGAAGATATACAAATGGTCAAAAAGAACATGAAAAGATTCTTAGTATCATTAATCATTAGGAACATGCAAATCAAAACCACAAAGAGGTCCCACTGCATATCCCCTAGTATGGCTACAATAATAATAATGAAAACAGAACATAACGAGTGTTCAAAAGATGTGGATAAATTGAAATTGTAGTTTATTGTTGGTAAGAGTGTAAAATTATTCAGCCACTATGGTAAACAGTTTGGTGGTTCATCAAAAAGTGAAATATAGAAATGCCATGTAACCCTGTAGTCCACTCCTAGTTATATACTCAAAGAAGTTGAAAACAGGAACTCAAGCAAATACATGTACATATACGTCCATAGCAACACTATTCACAATAGTAAAGAGGTAGAAAGAGCTCAAATGTTCATCAACAGATAAATGGTATTCCCATTTTTTAGGAGGGGAATCTGAATACAGATTCAGGAAGGTGGCCATGGGATGCTTGAGTCAGAGATTGGAGTGAAAGCAGCTGCATGCCAAGGAACACGAAACATTGCTGACAACCACCAAAAGGTAGGAAGAGATAAGAAAGTGTTCTTCCCTGGAGACTTCAGAAGGCGCATAGCCCTGCACACACCTGAATTTTTGACTTTCTGGCCCCCAGAAGTGTGAGAACATAAATTTCAATTGTTTTAAGCTGTTGTGGTAATGTGTTACAGCAGTCCTAGACAATGAACCCAGATGTGGAGAAGTCATCATAGATCACAGGATGTAAGCCTCATGTTGAAAATGGCAGAGCTAGAGGGTCTGGGCTTAAGTATTAACTATGAAAATAAAGCCTATCTGTGTTGAAAGAATATGGCTTAAGACATCATCAGAAACAAACCATGGTTAAAAAATATGACTGGCATACAGAAAAGATACATGATGAAAAACTTAATGAACTATAAAAGGAAACTGAAATTTTAGCTTAAAAAAATGCCAATGAAATAAGTAATGTCACTGTGAAATATGGTTAAGTGAAAAGAAAAGCCACAAGCATCAAAACATACAGATGGCAAGTATACAAAAGGGTGCCAATCCAGCATCGTGGAAATTATGTGTCTTGAACAAAAATAAGCTGTTGCAAATGTAAGTGTCACCAGTAACACTTCGGCTCAGCATGTTAAATATATAACTAAGAACTTACAGGAAAAAGTAAGTGAAATGCTAAATTATTTGTGATGTCTTCTATTTTCATAAAAAAATGTGGATTTGGAGGCAAAATAAAAAGTTTTCAGCATGTATGAAAATGAATTGATATTGTTCAATATTTTCAGCATGTATGAAAATGAATTGATATTGTTCAATATTTTCAAAATGTATGAAAATGAATTGATATTGTTCAATATTTTCAATTCACATTGATAGTATATATCAATATCTACATAAAAAGTTGATGATGTGTTATAATCCCATACTGAAAATAGGAAAGACAATAGAATATCAGAATGCTACTATCTCAAGTATAGTGACCCTAAACACAAACAAACATTATGCAAAGATTCTATCCATAGTTGGAAAAACTTACATTTGTTAATGGATAAGCTTGATGTCATCAAGCTGCCATGTGTCTGTGGTTTTTTCTGAGGCAGTTCACTCAGGCCTATAGATCACCCTCAGTGAACCCCAAGATTGTCTTCTTCCCCAGCTCCTCCCAACATAACCTCAGTGCAATGGCTTCTGTTAGAACAGGTGTTTGTTACCCGATGTCTATGAACTTAGGTGGGAACAATTCCATATTTATTTTCACTAGCCTTTAACAAAAATTCAGACTTTCTTTGCATTCTAAACACAAGCCAAGAGCATTAAAAGTAGCTATGACTTTGTCACTAACAGAAGTCACAGATATTTCATATCATATTAGAGTTATTGAAGATGTCTTTGATTGTTGTTCACATTTAGACCTGCTGCTTCATCTTGTCATGCAATTCACTGAAAAAAATTTCCATATATTCACTCATCAAATTTTTCTCTGTTTAGATATTTAATGTATGGTGACTCTGTAGATTCCTTAGTAGCTATTTTATGTACCATGAAAGTTAAAAAAAAAAAACTGTTCTATTTATACTCAAATGGCATTTTTCCATGTGGTGCATAAAATTTTCTATTACCTTTAAATATAGTAGATCAGTATCAATAACATGGTCATCATTACATAAGGGACAGTGTAGAATTAAATGACTTTTCCATTGAGAAATTAGACTAATTGAACAAATTTTCTTCAAAACTTCTTTAATCTGAAAAACTGGGCTATCTTGTGGGCATACTGTGATAGTTAAATGGGATAATGTACACCTAGGATGTTATTTGATATATAATGCAAATATAGTAGCTATTATTAAGAGTGTTGTTGTATTATGCATGTGTTTCAAATTAAGCTGAGTAATTCATGAGTCCCCTTTAGAGTGATATAATCATACTTCCTTAAGTTCAAAAATCCAAGGTGAATTTTTAATACATGAAATGCTAAGTTCTTAATGTTTAAAATGAGCTCAGCTCCGCCAATATTTTGGAAGCAAAATATCCAAAGATTTATAAGGACTAATATTGAAAAAGAGACATTTTGGTTTGTAATTAATTTAACTTCAGGGCTTCTTAAATTTCAATTTTGAATTATTTTCTGCCTTCCATTTGAAGAAATGCCCACAATCTTGTTTTGGAAAAAAATAACAATAAAAACATTGTTATGATGCTTTTATGAAATTCTCTTGATTCCCATGGTTATACATGGTTTTGGTGACTGTTGAGTAAAAGTCTTTCAAGTCAGGTAAAACACCAAGGTTTTCAGGATGCCAACTGTGAAAAATAAATACTGGCTTGCAAAGGCAATATTGGAAGGAAATTTCTTTAAACTTTCACAAGACCCAGCTCTCCATTGGTGGGGATCCAATTTGTTCATCTTTGTATTCTCATCATCTAGAATGATATATGGCACAGAGTACTTAATAAATGTGTGTTAAACAAATGAACAAACTAACTGTTGATTACTAGAGAAGATTAAACATAGTTATGAATTCCCTCACGAAAATAATCTTTAAAACACACAGATACGGAATATGGGCAGTCGACGAAAAATCTAGACATGCAGAGAGCCTGCCACAGGAAATTGGATCTTAGTTCAGATATATTATACATCGGTGCAAATCTCTTCATATCAGCCAGGGAATGAAGACGCAGGAAACATAAGAGGAGATACTACTAGATGATAAGTGAAGGGAGGTGAGGGAGTACAGGGAAAGAAAACTCACAATATTGAGTTTCTTCTTTGCAAGAAGCACTACACTTTGGATGCTGTCTTATGGATTCTTCAAACAACTCTCATCCTCTGAGCTGGCTATAATTTACAAAATAAAGAAGGAATGAATGGAACAAGGAAGGAAGGAAGGGAGGGAGGGAAGGAGCAAAACCATGAAGTGCTCAAAGGCACTATGCATATATCTTTCAGTTCTCAGCACTGGAATCACTTTCAAAAATGGCAAGAAGAGAATTAATTGGGCAACAAAAGATGTACATTCCCTCCTTCCCAGTTTCTACTATCCCATTGCATAGTGCTTGATGTTCTTACATTTCCTAGCATTAAAAACTAAAAGCCCCCATTCTAGTTAACTGATAAAAAATATTTACCTTTGAATCTACTATCCCCACTATTTTAACAAACATATACAGAACTACTTGAATGCCCTTTTTATTCAGCAAACCCTTATATACTAACCCTCAGCAGTAAAATCTTTGGATTCCTTTATCTATAATTTTCTAGTCAAAATTGTGTTATTTGCCCTTCACAAAATTGGAAGGGTAGAACCTGCCACCTTTGGAAATACTCACCTTTCCACTACGTTGTCTTAATCTAGGTCCTTTCTGTAGGACCCACAATTTGGACAATGATATTCTCCACCAACTCTCTCTTAAGTAGCAGGGTGAGAAGGTCCTTACCTTGGCAAAGCTGACCTATTTCTGAACTCAGCTCCTATTGACTGATAACATGTGATTTTTCTATCATGGCTGTTGAGGAAAACAGCATCATTTTTTTTTTCTGGTATTTTCCAGCCCCACTCATGCAGCCTTTTGTCTCTGAATCACCTAAAGAAGGTCTTTCTTCTGATATATTCTGCTAGGAAATGCCTGTTCTCGCAACAATCTCAAATGGTGAGCCACAGACTATACCACGAATTCCCAGGCTGTGATAAATACTCCCTTTAAGAGTAGTGATTGCAGTCATCTATATGACTCAACTTTTATAGCTTAAGCTTATACATTTGGATATGTAAAAATTGCTACATACTTGGTTAAATTGGCTACTACATTTCCGTATCCTTTCATATTTCACCCTACATATACTATCATTCCCTGGAAACCAGAAGGGTTGCCTCTAGACCTTACTGCTATCTTTTTTTTTTTTTTTTTTTGAGATGGAGTCTCGCTCTGTCACCCCAGCTGGAATACTATGGTGTGATCTTGGCTCACTGCAACCTCTGCCTCCTGGGTTGAAGCGATTCTCCTGCCTCAGCCTCCTGAGTAGCTGGGATTACAGGCACCAGCCACTATGCCTGGCTACTTTTTGTATTTTTAGTAGAGATGGGGTTTCACCATGTTGGCCAGGCTGGTCTTGAACTCCTGACCTCAGGTGATCCACCCACCTCAGCCTCCCAAAGTGCTAGAATTACAGGCATGAGCCACTGCACCCGGCCTCTGCTATCTTGCTTATATTTGTTGTGATGATTAATTTTATGTCAACTTAACTTGGCCATGGGCTGACAAGATAATTGATCAAACATTATTCTGAGTTATTCTGTGAGGGTATTTTGGGTTTTAGTTTCAACTTTTATTTTAGATTTAGGGGGTACGTGGGCAGGTCTGTTACCAGAGTATATTGCATGATGCTGGGGTTTTGGGTGCAATTGATTCCATCACCTAGGAAGTAAACATAGTACCCAATAGTTTTTCAAACCTTGCCCCCATCCATTCTTTCCCACTCTAGAATTCATCAGTGTCTATTGTTGCCATTTTTATGAACATGAGTACTCAATATTTAGCTCCCATTTATAAGTAAGAACATATTGTATTTTATTTTGTTTCTATGTTAATTCACTTAAGATCATGGCCTCCAGCTGCATCCATGTAACTGCAAATGACATGATTTTGTTCTCTTTTATGGATGCATGGTATTCCAAGATATATGTTACCATATTTTTTTAATCCAATCCACTGTTGATGGGCACTTAGGTTGATTCCATGTCTTTGCTCTTGTGAATAGTGCTGCGATGAACTAGCAGAAGAAAAGAATTAACTAATGTCAGAGTGGAACCAAACCAAATTGAGGCCCAAAACTCTATACAAAGAATCAATGCAACCAAAAGTTGTTTTTTAAAAAAGATAAATGTGACGGTTAATACTGAATGTCAAGTTCATTGGATTGCAGGATACAAAATATTGATCTTGGGTTTGTCTGTGAGGGTGTTGCCAAAGGAGATTAATATTTGAATCAGTAGGCTGGGAAAGGCAGACCCACTCTTAAAGTGGGTAGGCACCATCTCATCAGCTGCCAGCATGGCTAGAATATAATAAGCAGGCAGAAAAATGTGAAAAGAGAGACTGGCCTAGCCTCCCAGCCTACTCCTGTGGTAGATGCTTCCTGCCTTCAAACATCGGACTCCAAGTTCTTCAGTTTTGGAACTCGGACTGGCTGTCCTTGATCCTCAGCCTGCAGATGGCCTATTGTGAGACCCTGTGATCATTTGAGTTGATTATATATATATATGATTATATATATAGGAGTTTAAGTATAGTGGATTCAAATATATATACATACATATATACATATATACACATACATATATATATTCCATTAGTTCTGTCCATCTAGAGAACCCTGACTAATACAATAAATAATATAGATTAGACCACTAGCTAGATTAACAAACAAAAAAGAGAAGATCCAAATAAATTCCATCAAAAAATGGCAAATGTCAATTTACAATCAATGTCATAGAAATACAAAAGATCTCAAGAGACTGTTTCGAACACATTTATGCATACAAACTAGAAAATCTAGAGGAAATAGATGAATTCCTGGACACACACAAATTCCCAAGATTGAATCAGAAAGAAACTGAAACCCTGAACAGAGCAATATTGAATTTTTTAATTGAATCAGTAATAAAAAAAAATCTATCAACCAAGAAAAGCCCTGAATCCAAAATTTTAGCAGGCATACGAAGAGCTGGTATTAATTCCACTGAAACTATTCCAAAGAATTTTAAAGGGACTCCTCCCTAACTCATTCTATTAAGCCAGCATCATTCTGATACCAAAACCTGACAAAGACATAATAAGAAAAGAAAATTACAGGCCAGATTAAGATTTAAATCAGCAAACTAAGTAAAGCAGATTCCCCTCTCCAATGTGGGTAGGCCTCATCCAATCAGATGAAGGCCTGCATAGAACAAAAAAACTCAGTAAGACTTCAACATTTTCCTGCCTTCAGAATGGGACTTAGACTATTGACTACCTTGTTTCCAAGGTGTTTAGGCTAGGACTGAATGTGTATTATAGAATTTTCTGGTTCTCCAGATTGCTGATTCACCCTGCAGGTCTTGGTACTAGCCAGTCAGCTTCCATAGTCACATCAGCCAGTTCCTTATTACCTACCTGTCTATCTACTGATCTTTATTGGTTCTGTTTCTCTGGAGAACCCAAAATAATGTACCTTCTTCTCTACACTCTTAACGGAAGAGTGAGTGTATTGCCCTCCAAACACATGAGCTTTTCCCTTAGGTACAGACTGTTAAGAAGCCCTCTGTTTCCCCCTATTCCTGGAAATATTTAATGCTATGAACTTGACCTGAATGGTCTGAGTGTAAATAGTAGCATTTTGATGTAAATTAATTTTATCCTTGCTCATTTCCATCAAACTGGGTTTGTCAGTTTCTGTGTCACCACTTCTTTCTGCACAGGCTCCTAAAACAGAGTCACATTACTATGATAAGAAAAATTAGAATTCAAGGTCAAAAGCATGAAAGCAAGAGAAGATTTTAATGAAAAGGTAAATGTCATAAATATTTAGTTGCATATGATTGTACTGAAATATATAAAGTAAAATGAGGTCAGAAATATACAGAGAAATTCACAAAAACCTAACTGAAATATAATACTTCAACATATCTAAGTCATTTTCTGACTAATTAGGCAAAAATTAAAATTACAGAAGACATGACTATTAAAGTTAATAAGGTCAATTTAAAAGCTGTATGTCATATGAGCCAAATAAAGAGAAATTATACCTTTTTCCCAAGTCCTCTGAATCATTTATAGAACCTTAGGAACATTAAGCTAAAATTCCTCACCTGAATAGATTTCTAAATTGAGAAAGTGTATAGGCCCCAATATCTGAACACTATAAAATAAAAATGTTAAGTAATAAAAATACAAGTAAATAAACCACAACAAAATAGAACATCTTGTAGTTTAAAATTGCTAGTTTGATAATATATCATGTAGAAAAATTAGTAAAAACTACGCATATGTAATTTTAGAAATAGTATGTGAAAATAGTCCATATTAAAATTGATGAGATTTAATATTTTTCTTACAAACTAACAAAATTTCAGTGAAAATAAGTCAGCATTTACTTTAAGTTAAAAAAGAAAATACACCTAAGTCAAGAATGAGGAAATAATTAAGAAGATAAAAAGACAAAATTAGTAGAGATGAATATAGAAAATTAAAGAATTAAAAATAAATGCAAAAGCTATTTGTTGGAAACAAAAAAATAGAGCAAGATACTCTCTCACCAGTCTAATCATTCAAGGAAAGGGGAAAAAAGCAAAGATGCTTGCTCTTTATCTTTTCTGCATGGGTTATTTATGTTGCCTTGCTTCAGTTTTAATGTGTTGTGTTTTTTAAAGCAAACATGTTTAACCACACATATATTCAACGATTTGTTAAAAGATTATATCCCGGAAAGAGCACATGCAAACTAAAATCATTGTACATCAAAGCAATTGTCCCTTATGAAATAACAGTAAATAATATTCTCACATCCTTTCTAGAAAGCTAGCTGCTGCATGCTGTTGTTAACTGCTCACTCTGGTATTAACATAGGGAAATACTGAGGCCCTGTCCTGCTCTGGCCCAGTAGTGGGGAGGAGTAACTGTCATTTATCTGATGGAGAAGAAGTAAAATGTCCCTGCTTCTCACTTTTGAAGAAAAGTCAGTGAAAAAATCACCTATATTTTACCTTGAAGCAGAATGGCCAAAGGAGTTTTAAGAACAGGAATGATTAAA
The DNA here is from genome assembly GCF_028885655.2 of Pongo abelii. NCBI lineage: Eukaryota > Metazoa > Chordata > Mammalia > Primates > Hominidae > Pongo > Pongo abelii. The sequence goes on from NC_072008.2 coordinate 149,488,201, forward strand.
TATATCATTTAAAGTTGTTTGCTTTGTTACTGTGTAAACAGCTATGACTTCCCCAGACATCTAGGACAATCTGCTAAACACCTAAAAAGTATGTGTGGAAATAACAGGGCTAAATTCCACATCTGAGACTTCCCAAGGCAGACCAAAAACAGCATAGTGGCTTGGGTGACACGATTTCCCCACAACCAAGCAAAGTATATGCAGTGAAAGCCACAAAAATCTTAAGAAAACAATGGGTGTTTTTCAGTATGTATAACATGTGATTCAAGCCTATCCTAAGATGATTGTAAGGGACTAGGGAAGCAATTAATCCAGGGCTATCTATCATCTATTGATCTACTTATCTATCTGTCTATCTATAAACTACCTATATCTATCACTTAACTGTCTATATCATCCATATATTTATTTCCATCCTATATTGTAACGTGTGTGTCACTGATGGCAGTATACCCAAAGTACCTCAGGGAAATTAATGTTCTTACTAATATACTTACTCACCAAAATTATTTTCTATAGACACTATCCTAGTCAACCACCCTGAAGATTATAAGTATTTTGATAAAGAGAGTTCATTAGTTTTACCACAAATTAGGTCAAGAATACTCCAAATTGTTCTCATATATGGAATCAAACTCAAAATTGAAGGTTTATTGAAATAAAAATACATATTTCTGTTCTGTACCATGTGGCTTATCATGAGGATAATATTTTACAACTATTTGAACAAGATTAAGCTATTTTTTCTGTGCAGGCACTTCCATGATACCTAAGATGACAAAGACTTTTAAAAAGCATTTTATTTAAAGGTTCCAATCACAACTACCTTATTGGTTTGTGTTAGGCTGTTCTTGCATTGCTATGAAGAAGTATCTGAGGCCAGGCGTGGTGGCTCATGCCTGTAATCCCAGCACTTTGGGAGGCCGAGGCTGGTGGATCACCTGAGGTCAAGAGTTTGATACCAGCCTGGCCAACATAGCAAAACTTTGTCTCTACTAAAAATAGAAAAATGAGCTGGGTGTGGCGGTGGGCGCCTATAATCCCAGCTACTCAGGAAGCTGAGGCAGGAGAATCACTTGAACCTGGGGGGACAGAGGTTGCAGTGAGCTGAGATCATGTGTGTGATCCAGCTTGGATGAAAGTGCCAAATTCTGTCAAAAAGAAAAAAAAATACGAGGATGGGTAATTTATAAAGAAAAGAGATTTAATTGGCTCATAGTTCTGCAGGCTGTGCAGGAAGCATGGCGCTGGCATCTGCTCAGCTTCTAGGGAGGTCTCAGGAAGCTTACATGAATGGTGAAAGCAAAAGGAGAGGCACATCCCATGGCAAAAGTAGGAGCAAGTCAAGGAGGCGGTGCTACACATTTTAAACAACCAGATCTTGAATGAAGTGAACTCATTCACTATCACGAGGACAGCAGCAAGCCATGAGGGATCTTCCCCCATGACCCAAACACCTCCCCTCAGATCTCAACTTCAACATTGTGGATTACGTTTTAACATAAGATTTGGGCAGGGAAGAATATCCAAACTATTTCATGGTGTTCAGAAGAATAATGACCTACTCTTCCATGCAGAATTTTCATGTTACATTAACTTTTTCCATTAAATATATCTGCTTAAATATTTACAATGCAAGGCCTGTATAAACTCTGCAATTCCTAAATTATCACCATTATCTTAAAGCATGGGGTATAGGCATCACTATTGTGAGTCTGAAGACATTTTCTTGTGGCTTGAATTCTAAATGATACTTAATTGTTTGACATAAATTTAATTATCCAAGAGCTATGGGATTAGAAGTTGTTTTCTAAGTCATTTTCATTTTCATAAAATTAATACAATTAGGCTGTCTTTCTTACTCTTTAAACTTATATGGTTCACTTTGAAATGAAGCATCACATGGAGGCAAGTTATTAAAAACAAAAAAAAAACAAATAATTGTTCTTGGTAAGAGCTAGTTCAAAATTCACATTAGCATTAGCATAAACGATATACTTTAGTGACTTATTTAGTAGCACAAACATATTCAACATTCAGTATTTCTATTACTAATAGGTAGTGTTAATTTATGAAAATCTGTTAGATGATCAGTTTATAAAAACAGTATAGGCGTCTGTTTGCATACCAAAGTGGCACTAGATCATTTCACACATGTAACAGGGAAGCCTGTGAAATAAAATTCAGATAGCCTTTTTTCTCTACACAACTGTGAATTACCTATATTCATCAGCCCAGTGGTAATGAGTAAGGAAAGTTGTTCACTATTTAAATGGGCTTCTCAAAGTAATCCAATCTTCCTACCCAGGGTTCTTCGGTGTTTGTAAACATTTTTTTGTGGGATGCTTCAAAAATAAGGCAGTAAAAAGAAACAAATATTTTAATTGGATGAAAAATGAGGGGCAATCATAGTAACACATTATGTCCAATTGACATCCCTATGTTTGTGCTGTTTACGTTAGAAAGCAATTAGGAAAAGAGCACTCCATCTCATTCTCAAACGTTCATTTTTGTTGTTGTTGTTTTTGTTTTTGTTTGTTTTTTTGAGATGGAGTCTTGCTCTGTTGCCCAGGCTAGAGTGCAGTGGTGCAATCTGGGCTCACTGAAAGCTCTGCCTCCCGGGTTCACGGCATTCTCCTGCCTCAGCCTCCCGAGTAGCTGGGACTACAGGCACCCGCCACCACGTCTGGCTAATTTTTTGTATTTTTAGTAGAGACGGAGTTTCACCGTGTTAACCTGGATGGTCTCGATCTCCTGATCTCGCAATCTGCCTGCCTCGGCCTCCCAAAGCACTAGGATTACAGGCGTGAGCCACCACGCCTGGCCTCAAACATTCATTTTTTATTGCAAACTCAAAAAGTGGATGGAGAGAAACAGAAGAGAGAAAATGTTGGAGAGGATTATAAAATGTTAAATAAACAACTTTATCTCAGATACACAATGCTATTAGAATTGTTAATGTCACAAAGCAGATAAAGGAATGAGACAAGTTACAGAATCCCATTTTTCATGAATAAAATCAAAACAACATGTTAATGGCAAGGGGGAATTAGAATCCTAGTCTAACCCTTAAAGCCGGCACCACACACACACACACACACACACACTTTTCTGTGTTGGTTTTTGTTTGGTCATTGTTAAGTATAACAAAAATAGAAGATAAGAGAGCTTAAGTATATTAAATAAGTGTATATATATTTTCACTCCTTGTGAAGAACTTTTTTCTTTTACTATCTTTAAACAAACAGTTACATTTGGACTTGATTCTAAGCAGGTGAGTTCATTTTATTCTTCTTTATAACAGATATCTAAACCCATCAGTATTAACTATAGTGCTGAGTATCCTCTGAGGAAAAGAGTTCAATGCATCTGCAGTTATCTGAGAAAAATAATAAATATATTAATACTAATAAGATTGTGGAAATAAAACAATTCTCCAAGGTGATAAAAATAAAAATGAAATTTCACTTAATCAAAAATTATTGTATACTTAATGTGTTCTTTTATTGTGCTAGGTCATTTGGGAGGTAATAAATTAAATTTCACACTTGATTTAATGCCACTAGTTCTTAAGTGTGCAGATGTATTCAAATTGGCTGTTGTCTTCTATTAGCTACCAAACTATCAAGGTAGATAAGCCTACAAGCAGATGAATGGGAATATTGTGGTAAATGCTATAAAAGATGTTTAAACAAATTGTTATAGGATGAAGATTAATTTTGATGGGGAGACCTGCGAAGATTCTTAGAGCAATTATGAGCTGAGGTTAGTGCTATCCAAGCTTATGGATAAGATTTGGTAAGAAGAAATAAGGAGGGGGTGGTATTTCAGACAGAAGGAGAGCTTTAGCCAAGTCCTGGAAGTCAGATAATGAAGGACATATTCTGGAAAGTAAAGAATAATGAGAAGAGGCCGGGCGCAGTGGCTCACGCCTGTAATCCCAGCACTTTGGGAGGCCGAGGCGGGTGGATCATGAGGTCAGGAGATCGAGATCATCCTGGCTAACACGGTGAAACCCCATCTCTACTAAAAATACAGAAAATTGGCTGGGCGTGGTGGCACATGCCTATAGTCCCAGCTACTTGTGAGGCTAAGGCAGGAGAATCGCTTGAACCCGGGAGGCGGAGCTTGCAGTGAGCCGAGATCACACCACTGCACTCCAGCCTGGTGATAGAAAAAAAAAAAAAAAAGAAGAAGAATGAGAATAATAGAAAAGGTGGAGTATAATGGGTGTGTCTGTCTGTCTGTCTGTCTGTCCGTGTATCTGTGCGTTTGTTCTGGAGGGAGATGTTAAAAGATAGGAAAGAAAAAAATAAAAATATAAAGTTTGTTTGTGTTTTTGAGAAAGATAGAACATTATCAGAGCAAACCAAAAATTATCTCTACATCAGTCAGAACATCCTAGGCCTGATGTTAGATGTTTTATCTAAACCTAGCTTTTTCTTTCCCCTCTATAGTCATTACTGGATGGAAAGTGAAGAAGGAATCAAATACTCGTGGTCTCAAAACACGCAACTTTCCACTGACCCAAGTGGGCGGTAGTGCCTACACAAGTTTGGTACATTACTACTTATAATAATTCTCTATGGACCTAGAGCGAAGACCAATTGGTGACCAATTGTGGGCAGTGAGGAATAAGTGTGGATCAGAAGATACTGCTAATCAAAGAAACAAGAAAATAGTAATCACACAAATGTATAGTAAACCAGTTCTCACTACTATGGTTCTCATGTATTAAATGACGCCAACATCAATTTAGTTGTCTAAGCAAAAAACATAGTTAAGTCATGATAAAGTCTTGTCCATCTATCTTTAAAATACCTCTCTATTCGATCCATTTTTCTCATTCACATTGGCACTGTTGTAGTTCCAATTAACATTAGCTTGACTACTTCAACAGCTTCCCCGAATTCATTATTCCACCATTCCCATACCAGTCTCTGCACCATAATTTGTCTAAAATGAAAATTTTTATAATCAATTAATTTCCAGGCTTAAAACCTATTCATGGCCGGGCGCGGTGGCTCACGTCTGTAATCCCAGCACTTTGGGAGGCCAAGGCGGATGGATCGCAAGGTCGGGAGATCGAGACCCTCCTGGCTAACATGGTGAAACCCCGTCTCTACTAAAAATACACACAAAAAAACCCTATTCATGATACTCCATTTTATCTAAGAACGAAGGGAAAAAGTCCTTAAATGGTTTAAAGATCTCTTCTTGATCTAGTCACCGCCTGTCTCTCTAACCTCATCTCACTCTTCTCCTCAACATGCATTCTGCACTTCAGTCATACCAATTCATTTGCTATTTTATAGATAGGCCTTGTTCACTTCTATCTATGCATCTTTTTTGTTCCCTCCTCCTGGAATCCCACCTTACCATGGGTTGTTAGGAGAACTCTGTAAGATAGAGCTGAGTGTCTGCTCCTGTTTTTGTGTCTTTCATCTGTTAATGAAGCCTCTATCCATTAGTCTCAACACCAAGAAATTAGTGATTCATCCTATGATTTTCCCCCTTTCTCACCTCCCACTTTTCCATATTCTGTAGATTTTAATTCTTCAGAATCTTTCCTTCTTTCTTTCTTGTTGTCTCTACTTCCTCTGTCTCAGCTTAAACTCTCAACAAATCTGACACCTGGATTCTAGCAAAAACCACTTAAGTGGTCCTCTGACCTCCCCACTCCCTTCTAGCACTCCCATATCCTACAAATAGAGAACAGTAGGTTCCTTTACTTCAAATCAGCCTGGCAGGATCAGCTACAGAGCAGCTGGGATCAAAGCAGCTGTGCTTCAAAGGTCTTAACCTTCATCAACTGCAATTACAACCAAGGAGCCAGATAGCAACCTTTCTCGTGCCTTCATTATGATGGATCCTGCCCTTGCCACCGTGGGTAGGCTATAAATGCACACATCTTGCTATCCCTGTGATGTGATTCTAGTTCTTAGCACTTGGGATTGACACAAAAGAATGGGATATCTACAGAGTATAATCCATTATCAAGAATACAGAATATGGCTTCCTGATGTATGGTGATTACAGAAGAAATGAAGGAAGTGCATGCTAAGAGAACATAGGAAAAGTCAGTAGGTCGGCACAGAAATTTAATCTGCTAAGAGCGTGGAGAGTCAGAACATAACTATTACTATTGCCTAGGTTTCTTCCTGCCAGCTCTGCCATAAAATAGATGTATGTTCTTGGGAAAGTAATTCAACCTCCCTGAGCCTATTTCCTTATTTAAAAAATTGGAATAATACTAAAATCAACCTCACCCTTAAATGACGTGATGTGAATAACGCATGTAATTTTGCACATAGTCAGTGTTCAATAAATGCTCCTTCAGCATTCACAAGTCCCTTACCACATTTACTCCCAGGTTTAATTCTTGTTTTGTTTCTTCCTCTCCCTCAACCTGTCTAGCAAATTAAAATCAACAGTATGAGATGACCAGGCCAACAGACACAATATGCTTCTAATTTGCGCTTTGCTGAAATAGTGGTAATGCATCCGTCTATCAGCTGGAAAACTAGCTTAATTAATTGGCTTCACTGAGCACTGCCTCCTACAGTCCATACAAATTTCTTAGGATACCAATATCCATGGGTAGGAAATCAAGCACTTTGTCCAAAAAGAGGTAGATCACAGCTTCTGCTGTAATGAAGGGATAAGTATGTTTTATTTTAGGCTCTGGGGATTTCCAGGAGCTCTCCATATAATCCTTTGAACCTCTCCACATGCCTGAAAACTGTTAACAAATCTCTGACAGAAGGTTTGTCATGCAATATTGTAAGAGCTTGTTGTAAAGATCTTACATTGAGCTTTCACTGGGCTATGTCCAATGGACTTGAGGTTCCTCCCACCCTGATTTGTAAAATGATTTTCATTATTAGTGAACACGCATGACAAGACAGCCACAAGGAGGGATGGAAAAGAAAAGAGAGAGCTACTGGAGTGGAAATTCCCAGGAGGTGTCGGGGGAGATGCATGGGAAATGAGAAGTGAAAGGCTGCAGGGAATAGAAAATTGACTGTGAAAGGAAAATCAAGGGCTAGATTTCAGAACAGAAAACAAAAACATAAACAAAAACACATTAGCCAGTTGTCCCATAGACTTGATCATCTCACATTAGGCGGAAATATAAAAGTCAGAAGTTAAGATGAAATTCTTAATAGAATTTCTAAAATAATCAGAGATTAGCTATTTTTTTCAAGATCCAATTTTGTGCAAGAGGGAAGATGTATCAGTTAGAGTTTTCCATAGAAATAGACCCAATAATCAATTATATATGTATATTTATACACAAATCATATACGATTTGTATTAAGGAACTGGCTCACAATTGTAGGGGCTGGCAAGTCTAAAATTTGTAAGGCACGGCGGAAGGCTGGAAACTCATGCAAGATTTGATGTTGCAGTCTTGAGTCTAAAATAAAAGGCAGGCTAGCAGGCTGGAAACCTAGGCAGTATTTCTACCTTGAGGCAGAATTTCTTCTTCTCCAGGAAACCTGTTTTTTCTCTTAAGACTTTCACTGATTTTATGAGGTCCACCCACATTATCAAAGAAAATTTTCTTTATTTAATGTCAACTGATTATAAATATTAATCACACCTCCAAATTACCTTCACAGCAACTTCTAGCCTAGTACTTAACCAAACTGGGCGCAGTAACCTGGTCAAGTTGACACATACATTTAACCATCACGCAAAGAAAAAATTACCAAGCAATTAAAAAAAGTAGCTGTAACACAAGTAAGGTGTACACTGGGGTAATGATGGTGTGCAGGCTAAGAGAGGAATAAAAACAAACAAACAAAAAAACACACCAAAACCTAAGTTATATTAAGAGAAAGATTGTAAATCTTAATAGCTATGTTCTAATGAATGCAAAAACTATGTTGAGGGTTTACATAAATTAGCTCAGGTAATTCTGACAATTCAGTAAGGTAGCTACAAAAATTATCCTCTTTTACAGAGGAAGAAATCAAGATTTGAAGAGTTTCTGTGCTTATCCTGATATCACACAATTCATAGGCGACAAACCTGCATCTGGAGCTCATATCTATCTGACTATGAAATCTTTGTTTTAGTCACTGTGAAGAGTCTCAGAGCAACAAATTGAAAAGATTTGCATTTCAGACTTAATAATAAAGATTGCAGTTCTATGGGCTGTTGTTTTGCAGCTTACTATATTCTAGACACTGTTCTAAGAACTTTACATATATTAGATCCTTAGATCCCAGCAATAACCCTGTGAGATGGTCACAGTTATTATGCCTGTTTTGCAGATGAGAAAACTGAGGCTCATGCCTTGCCTACATAGCAAGTAACAAGAATGTTCAGAGCAAAATGATAAAATAGAAAGATGTTTCCTTTGTTGCCCAAGCACTTACATCTGCCGGGATACTCAGTACATTTATGGTGGGCATTGGTAGGGTCCTGTAGAGCGCTAACAGGAGGACAAAACTGAATATCAAAATTCCTGAGTACTAGCCTCTGTTTCACCACTATTAACCGCTCTCTAGGCCCCAATTTCCCAATCTTAAATCACAATGTTGACTGCACATCATCCTGGGCTCCAAGTACTTTGTCCCTGAGGACCTAATGGTTAAGACCAAGGGCAGCACTGTAACTACTACACATAAACAAGATAAAATATATTATGGACAGAGCTTTGTCTCTAGGGAATTCACCAAAAAATACGCGCTGAACAAGTTCTTAGACGTTTAAATCCTAACATATCAGTTGGCATTAGATGCAGTTGTGTATAGCAGAAACTAGACTATAGTGACTTAAACAAATGGCAATTTTTAATATGACAAAGGTCTGGAAATTCACAGTCCAGGGCTGGTATAGTTTCTCCACAAAGCTCTTTCCAGCTTTCATCTATGCCTTCTGCCAGTTTTTGGCATGTGGCTTTTTTCTTTCAGGTATTGAGGTGGTTGCAAAGATGGCTATTCTACCTCCAGGTATTATTTTCATGTTCAAGCATGAAAAAGTATGTGTCAGCTAAGTCTGGCCCTTTTTGTCAAGATAACTCCAGCTTTATTGGAAACCTCGCTCGATATATTTCTGATTACATCACACCAGACAGAACTGTGTCACATATATAACCAAAGTTCCAAGGAAGCATAGGAGGTTGAACTTTTAGCTGGCCAAATTTCTACCCTGGGGGAAAAATGATTCTTTAGTAAAGAAGGAAAGGGAGAACATACATTCTGTAGATGAGTAGCAGCATCTGTCACAGCCAATTTCACTACCTACCAGCTCTGCAATCTTGAGTGGGTTAGGTCACTTCTGGAAATATAGACATGACGTCAGCCAGCCTTAGCTCAACCAAGGCTTACCTTTGTGAACCTAGACAAATTACTAATCACCTCAAGTATAATAATTATAGGATATAGAACTGATATAGTTTGGATATTGTCCCCTCTAAATCTCATGTTGAAATGTGATCCCCAATGTTGGCAGTGGGACCTGGTGGGGGTGTTTCACTCATGGAGGTGGATGCCTCATGGCTTGGTGCTGTCCTCACAATGCTGAGGGAGTTCTTAGGAGATATGCTTGTTCATAGATGTGTGGTGCCTTCACCTGCACCTTGCTCTCATTCTCACCGCATGGTATGCCAGCTCTCACTTCACCTTCCACCAGGTTTTTAAGCTTCCTGAGGCTTCCCCAGAAACTGACCATATAAATGCTTCCTGCAAAGCCTGTAGAACCATGAACCAATTAAAACTCTTTATAATTTACCCAGCCTCCAGTATTTCTTGTATTTCTTTATAGTAACTCAAGAACACCCTGACACAAGAAATCATCATTATCCTCGTCTTACAGATGAGGAAACTAAGGCTCAGAGAGATTATGAAATTTGTTCAGAATCACACAGCTCATCAATAGTGGAACCAGAACTCCAACCAAGGTCTGCATTAATTTAAAGTCTCTGCTTGAAAGCGCTGCCTATATCATACACAATCCGTGGTCAAATCATTTGGGCAGTTCATTTTCCCAGTTCACTGTATCCTTCCCAAAGCAAAGTGAATCTGTTGAACAAGTGAGGCAACACAACCATACAAGCACATGATTTATCAACTACACTGACATGACCAGTCAATGGAAGAAGCAACAGGGCTGAAGTGTCCCAGAAGTTCTCACACACAGACATAAAAAAAAACTTATTGTCTTTTTTGTTCGTTTTCTTTTGATTCCACCCAAGTTGCCAGGCAGTTCTGCTCTCAGCACAGTCCCACAGTGCTGCTTCCCTTACCAAGTTAAATTCATGTCACATTTAACCATCCTGCCATGACACTATGAGTTATGTGCCTCAAGTATCCAAAAGCCACCTTGTTTAGCAGTCATCTTTGGTCCTTCCTGAGTGATAATCTTGATGTTAATTTGTTCTCTTCCAAGGGCATGCAACTGTATTTTGCTTCTGTGATAAAAACTATGCAAATGACCAGATGTTTGATTTTCTTTATAACTTACAGGCACCAGTTGGAGATAAATTGGCTTATTTTTCCATCACCATTGCATTTTTGGTTCTGATTATATGCCACAAGCCTATATTTTCTCAAAGTATTAACCCTACTTATTTCAAAAAGCTTATTTGGCAACCATGTACATAGTCATATATTTTATTATCAATTTTCTCTCCAGCATTTTTCTCTTCAACACAGGCAAGCAAAGTCCTCAAGCTCAGAGCTTATTAATAACAGAGTGGAAACTAGGAACTATTTCTCATATTCCCAGTACACCTTGTACTATTTTGCAATGTATTCTTAGTGTAAAATCCAGTCCATCCTTCCAATCAATCTATTAACCATTTATAAATAATGCAAGTTACCTCTCTTATACCAATACTTCATAAGAATTTTACAGTGTCCCTCTGTATTTTAATGCCACGATAATAAAAATTAGCGAGAAATCTCAAATATATTTATGACTGTTAGCATCACTTGCCTTTGATTGAAATCTTATGTGAACAACATTGTTTTCTGACTCTATTGATCAAACAAAAATATAGCCTTTGATTGTGCTATGTAAAACAAGTTATCAGTTTAGAGAAGTGAAAGGAGTACCTTATACTAAGGCTTCTGCAAGTACCCAACAAAGTGAACGGAACCAGAACAAATGGTCACTTTTAGTGGGTTTAGATGAGAGAATGTGAAAGGATGGAGAGCTTGGCCTTCTTAATTTGATCTCACATCTCTAACTTGGTAAGTCGTTTTCATCATAATAGAGGTAATAAAAGAGTATTTTTCTCCTTCAGCAACAGATCCAAAAAAAAAAACTAAGCTATTCACATAAGATTTTAATTTGCCATCAAGATGGCTGCAAGGTTGACAATTTTGCAGTACGATCATGTTTTTTTTTCAAAGTATTCCCATGTATATTTAATATGTGACTATTTTTCATTCCTAATACTCAGTTGTGCCATTATTACACTCTAATTTAATTCTTGAGAGAATGTTTTCAGCAATTTATGACTGAATTGAAAATGAAATAAAGTATTTCTTTGTGATGACAAGTGAAATTCAGTCAAATTCAAGTCTGGAAGAAAAATGGCACTGCACCACAACCATAAACTTTTAGAGAAAGACAATTTCCAACAATGTGATTTATCGTCATAACATTCTAGAATTCTGTCTTTTCCAACAAAGCTTCACAATAATTTGGGGATGGCAGGCCTGGAATGCACATTATTCTCTAAACACGGCATTGCTCACTTGTATGCCACTGTAAATAAGGAAGCCACTGCACTGCCTGACATGTAGGGCGCCAGAAGGCAAGTTATCTTGAAATTAACTTCTGTCTAATATGATTAGCAGTCGGTAGCTGCAGGTGACTCAGCACCTCTGACACTCCAGGAAGACCTAATTGCTCCTCTTTGAGAAGAATATGCGGGGACTTTGCCCATAGAGTTATTTTTTAGACTATTCATAGGATTTCTGAATTTCTCAATTGTCTTCAAGGAAAATAATTTAACAAAAACAATCTCACTACAATACATTCACCACATGGTAGCAGGAATTTCCTATAATATTATGTTTAAAAAGCATGATATAAAATTGTATATACAGTATGATCTCAAATTGCTAAGACATGTGCCTAGCCAAAGCACTGAGAGTAACAAATCAAATATTAGCCATGGCTTTTCTTTAGGCAGTGAAACTGTCAGAGATTGTCATTTTCTTCTTTGGACCTTTCTGGATTTTCAATTTTCCTTTTAGTTTTAGCATGTAATACATTTTTAAGGAAAAATAAGGCACCATTTAGAAATGGTCAATTAGAAACTTGTATTCATACTATTGACTTTTATTTCCAGTGGTTGGTTAAATATTGAAGTTCTCAGTTGGGCATGGTGGCTCACCCCTGTAATCCCAGCAATCTGGGAGGCCCAGGTGAGCAGATTGCTTGAGCCCAGGAGTATGAGACCAACCAAGGCAACGTGGCGAAACCCCTTCTCTACATAAAACTACAAAAAATTAGCCAGGTGTGGTGGCACATGCCTACAGTCCTACCTACTCAGGAGGCTGAGATGGGAGAATCACTTGAGCCCCTGAAGTCAAGGCTGCAGTGAACTGTGATTGTGCTAGTGCACTCTAGCCTGGGCCACAGAGTATACGTGTGTGTGTGTGTGTGTGTGTGTGTGTGTATAAAGTTCTCCTTTCTTTAGCCTAACTAAAGAAAAGGAAGATTTTAAAAAAAAAATCCCCTGGGTTTGTGGGGTGTCAGAGGGCAAGTTACCTCAAAATTAACTTCTGTCTAATATGATAATATGTGGGTTGAAGATGCTACAGTGAACTCCTCTCACAAATTCTTCTTGCATTTGATGGTTCTGGTGCCCGTTCATTTAATAGGGAATTTCTGAAATCTGATGAAGTATTTGATCCTAGATTATCTTGAACTCCAAATACTTTCATGATGAAAAATACATTTTACAAAATAGTGGAAGAGTTACTCCCCTCACTTTTGCTTTCTCATTTATTTAGAAATAAGATTTAGTGTCAGAATTGCTTTCAAGACCAAGGAAGAGAATAGGAATCACTTCCTAGAGAAGCTCCCAGGAATAGGGAGGCAATATTGAGAGGGTGGCACTGATTATCCTGACCATTGTCTCTCTCTATATATGGGTCCTGTTGCACTGTGGTCCACAGAATCACCTAGGCTCCATCCCCAACCTGCTGAATCAGACTCTCTAAAGGTTAGATCAGTAATATGCAGTGTTAGATAAATATCTCAAGCCAGTCTAATGCAAACTGAAGTATGACAGCTAATATACTAATTCAGGAAGTTTTTGTTATGTATATTATTGTAGCAACTATGGGTGAGATCACCTTTTATGATGTCACATCCATAGCTAGGAAGATGTAAAAGCTTATGCTGGGTCTGACCCACAGACCCTGGCTGGACGACAGATGAACAAATGCACTCAGACACAGGAATCCAGTGAAAGAGTGGGCTAGGGGACCGGGCCACTCACAGAAAGAGTTGTAGCAGCTGCGGCCTTGACAAGCCAGTGCTGCGGGCATTTATTCAGTACAGATTTCATGACAAAGGCCTTGAGTGAACACATTTGTGGGTAATTAACATGGTAGTGCCCTCCCCCCACCCAAAGAGAGAGCAGTCCTGCACTTGGATGCTTAAAGGCCAGATTCTGAGGCCTAAAAAAATTAACTTATCTAGATCAGTTTCCTTACATCCCATTTTTATCTAACCTAAACTTTCAGGCACTGGATAAGAGAATTTGGCTGCCTTCAGCCATATCCTTTTCTGAAGCTTTTGTAAAACCTCCCGGCCTTCCAAGAAGGTTTGCATCTTTCTACAATTTTTCCCACCACCCTGACTGATCTACAAGCCTATTTTGGAGTCATCATTAATTGTTACCCATTTTTTCTGTATTTATGATAATGACGTATTGGGTCGAGGACTAGAGGGAATAGAATTTGCTCTCATTCGCTTAGGTAAGAAGATGGAGATAATTTTTCTTACTCATATACTAGTTGAGTGGCCCTTTCCTTACAACACACTTATGAAGAAATGCTGTATAATTTTTATTTATTCACTCAAGAAAAAAATTTCTGAGCATCCTTTATGTGCTTCCTCTTCACTTTGCTAGCTATAGGAAATGCAGCAGTGAATAAGACATGGCACCTACCTCGTTTAGTTTCCTATTGCTTGTGTAACAAATTACCACTAACAGTAGCTTAAAACAACACAAATATATTACTAGAAATTTATGGAAATTTGAAGTCCAAAAGTGGTTCTCACTGGACTAAAATCACAGTGTCAATAGGGCTGTGGTCCTTTCTGGAGGTCCTAGGGGAAAATCAGTTTTCTTGCATTTTTTTCAGCTTCCAAAGTTAGCCTGCATTTCTTGGTCCATGGCTCACTTCCTCCATCTTCAAGGCCAACAAAGTTTCATCTCTCTGACAATTCTTGCATTATCATGTCTCCATCTTACCACAGTCAAAAAGGGTCCTCCAATTTTAAGGGCCCATGTGATTAGTCAGGATCATCTAGATAATTCCAGATAATTTCTCTCCCTTAAGGTCCTTAACTTTAGTCACAGAGGCAGAATTCCTTTTGCCATGTAAGGTAACATTGATTAGGATTAGGATGTGGACCTCCTTGTGAAGGCATTATTCTGCCTACCATACTACTCAAAGCTCAGTTCTGGCATAGAGAAAAAAACATATGAATAATCACAGATTAATGTGCTGCATGCCATAACGATGACATGTGCAATCTCCCACGGCAGCATAAAAGAAAGAACCACAAATTTGGGCAGGGAGTAGACCGGGTAGGTTTCTCAAAGAAGGTGGTGCTTAAGCTGAGGTTTGATGGCTGATTAAGGAAAGAGAAAATGACAAGGCGTGTTACACTTACATTTAAACCACAGCTCCATCACATATGAGCTATGTGATCATCGACAACTTTATTCTGAACCCAGTATCCTCAGTTATATTTATAGAATGAGTTATTTTTTTCTTATAGGTTGTTGTATGTATTAAATTAGTTAAAGGTGATGGAAGTGCTCTTTGCAAGCAGTGATTTCCAGTAAATGGAGAGTTCTGTTCATTTGTGTGGCTTCTCATGAGGTAGAGTAGCTTGATATTGCAAATAAAAATAAAAGTAAGCCAGTTACATCAAACAATGAATAACTTTTGGTATAAGTATCCTTCATGCAATATTTGAGATATACTAAAACATTATTTACTGTTCATATAAATTATGATAATTTAAAATTAATTTATTCATTTTTAATTGACAATTATGTATATTGATGGGTTATACAGTGATGTTTTGATCTATGTATACATTATAGAGTCAATTAAGCTAATTAATATAAATTTAACTGAACAGCTCACATTTTATCAACCCTTTTAAACATTTTATTTTATTTAAAATTGACAAATAAAATTATATATTTATCATTTACAGAAAAACAAACACTGCATGATCTCACTTATATGTGGAATGTGAAAAAGTTGGTTTAATAGAAGCAGAGAGTAGAATGGTGGTTACCAGGGACTCAGGCGGTTGTAGTGGGTGGGGGTTGGCAGTATGTTGTTAAAGGTATACAAAATTGTAGTTACATAGAAGGAATACGTTTAAGAGATCTATTGTAAACACGTTGAGTATAGTTTTAAAAGCATTGTATTCAGCAACCCTTTAAATGAGGTTGGAAGTACTTTATACTATTGAGAGGCCATTTTCCAGTTATGCTTAGTCCTTTTTGAAAAAACAAATCTAGGAAACCCTCTTTGTTATGCAAGAGAGAAACCATTGAAACTAAAGCAGTGTGAGAATGTATAAGGAACACTGGCTTTAGGGTCTAAAGGTCATGAATGCATTCTACAGAAATAAGAAATGACATTAGGGCAAATTCTTCTACTTCTCCAAGTTGGAGATGGTGTAGTGGAGAGTAGATTATGGCTTTTGGAGTAAGAGAGCCCTGGGTTTCAAATTCAGCTTACACCTTTAGAAACTGAGAGGCACTGGATAAACTACCTAACCTCTGAGTCTTAATTTTCCTGTCTATAAAGTTGAGATAATCACGTACTCTACTTCACACAGCTATTTTAAGTATTAAATGAAGTCATTTAGGTAAAGAACTTTAGCATAGTACCTGTGAATCACACTGCACTAAAATATCAATATAACAAAAAGTACTGATGAACTTTTTTTTATTTATTTATTTTTACGTTTTTGAGACGGAGTTTCACTCTGTCGCCCAGGCTAGAGTGCAGTGGCACCATCTCGGCTCACTGCAAGCTCCGCCTCCCGGGTTCATGCCATTCTCCTGCCTCAGCCTCCTGAGTAGCTGGGACTACAGGCGCCCGCTACCATGCTTGGCTAATTTTTTTTTTTTTTTTTTTTTTTTTTTTTTTTTTTTTTGTATTTTTAGTAGAGACAGGGTTTCACCGTGTTCACCAGGATGGTCTTGATCTCCTGACCTCGTGATCCACCCGCCTCGGCCTCCCAAAGTGCTGGGATTACAGGCGTGAGCCACTGCGCTCGGCCGAAGAACTTTATATTCTTATGACAGAATTTGGACTGTAGCTAACTTTCAATTTGCAAACAATAATGTCTCTAATATTGCTGTGAGATGTAAAGACCTCATCATTCCCCCATTATATGAATTCTCATTGGGCTAGACATTTGGATGGTCCTAGGAAAAAAAAATAGGGAAACACACAGTACTTACCCTCACAGAGCTCAGTTTAGATGGAGTTTCAGACAAAAGAACAGTTGTACTGAATATTAAAACTTGTCATCATTTTTACCCTGTTCTCTGTACTCTCCCCTGAATGAAGTTCAGGAACTGGAAGCCTGGGAACTCCATTACCCACACTTCTTTGTCAGAAGGTTTCAAAATACAGCTTAGGTTTTGCCAGTGCAAACCCCAATTTGGCATTTGTATGGCAGAAGAGAAGCAGAAGCAATACTGTTTTATCTCTGGGAACACCAGGCAGATACCTAGGCCTAGACAAAGTTGAGATTTTGCAGCAGGCTTTAGGTATTTCTTCAGAAGTAACCTACTTTAATGCTACATGGCAGTTGTGGCCGTATTTACTGGTTCCTTGTTACTTCATGACTTTGGAGCAAAGTTGGAAAAGTTTATGAGGAAGAAACAGGAACTTCTTAAACTCTGAAATCTAGAAGTGAAGCTGAAGTCTAGTAACAGCCTCCTTGGCTTTTTTTCTCCTCAAGCTCTTCCAACTGATTTGTAATCACCTAATTTCTTTTGTTAAATACTTTTCTTCTTGAATTACTTGCAATGATGCCTGTTTTCCTGGTAAACCCTGAATGATTGCAAAAGGTGATTGCAAAAGGTGACACGATTGCAAAAGGTGATCTGGAAACATATAATATTGGAACCTAATAGATATTTTAGGACACAGGGAAGTTTAACTGGAAGCAAGATACAGGTCATGAGAGGACATAGCTCAGTATGTCTTTATCCAGAGACAAAGGGGAAGAGTGGTGAAAAATTAGGCTAGAGAGGTGGGGAAGGTAGACAGTGATGACATTGCAAAGGGTTCTGTAAGAAAGTGAACTACTGCATGGTCGTAGAGCAAGTGAGATTGAAGGCATATGAAGAGGGATGATGTAATCATATCTAAGAAAAAAATATTCCAGCTTCTGTGTAGAGAGTGGTCTGTATAGTCTAACAACAAAAACAGAATCAGTTAGAAAAGTATAGTGGCAAATCAGGTGAGAAAAGACAGTACCTCAGACTACAAACATAGAAATAAGGCTGAGGAAAGTGGGCAAATTCAAGATATACTTTTCCTCTAGAACTGACAAGACTTGTTATTAGATAAAATATCATTGGTGAGGGAGATGAAGGAGTCTAGAATAATATCTATGTTTTTGGCTTTAGCAACTGGATAGATAGAGGTGTCTTATACTAAAATGTACATGTCTAGGGACATACACCATTTAGAGAAGAAAAATTCAGACTTTACTGTTGGACATAGTAAAGGGGAAGTGCTTTTGAAGCATCCAATTGGAGATAACTAACCAGCAGTTGAAAACAGAGGTCTAGACAAACACAGTCATGGGTATCTAAGAGGACAGACATCTAAATTCAGGAGAGTCATTGGCATTTAGATGATAAATAAAATGCATTGGCTATGAGAGATAACCTGGGGAGGTGTAAAGTAAGAACTAAAAGATAGTTTAGGACAAATGTCTGAAGAACTTCAAACTTAGGGGTTTCAAAAAAGGGTATGGTCAACTATGATAAAAGCTGTACAAATATCAGGTATAATAAGATCTAAAGGGGATCCAGTGGATTAATCAATGTGTACATTATTGATTACCTTAACACAAGTTATATGTATATATATATATATACGTATTAGTGATCTATGATCAGTGATCTTTGATGTTACTATTATAATTGTTCTGAGATGCCATGAACTGTCCCCATATAAGATGGCAAACTTAACTGATAAATGTATGTGTTCTGACTTCTCCACCCACCCGCCATTCTGTTGCATCTCTCCCTCTCCTAAGGCCTTCCTATTCCCTAAGTTACAACTATATCAAAATTAGGCCAATTGATAACCCTACAATGGCATTCCAAGTGTTCAACTGAAAGGAAGAGTAATCCATCTCACTTTAAATCAAAAGCTAGAAAAAAAATGAACTTAGAAAAAACAAAATACAGATACAAAGCTATGTTGAAATCCAAGATAGGTGAAAAGCTATGTCTCTTGTGTCAATCAGATAGCCAAGTTCCCAATGCCAAAGAAAAGTTCTTGAAGGAAAGTAAAAGTGCTACTCCAATTAATACACTGATGATAAGAAAAAGAAACAGGCTTATTGTTGATATGGAAAAAGTTTGAGTGGTCTTCACAGACAATCAAATGAGTCACAACATTTCTTTAAGCCAAAACCTAATTCAAAAAAAAAAAAAAGATCCCAACTCTCCTCATTTTTATGAGGCCTGGTAGTTGACAAAGCTGCAGAAGAAATATTTGAAGCTAGCAGAGGCTGGTTCATGAGGTTTAAGGAGAGAAGCCATCTTCATAACATAAAAGTGCAAGGTGAAGCAGCAAGTTCTGATGGAGAAGCTGCAGCAAGTTATCCAGAAAATCTTGCTAAGATGATTCATAGAGCTAGCTAGACTAAAGAGCAGATTTTCGATGTAGACAAAACAGCCTTATATTGGAAGAAGATGCCATCTAGGATTTTCATAGCTAGAGAGATAAATCAATGTCTGGCTTCAAAACTTCAAAGGACAGGCTGTCTTATTAGGAGCTAATGCAGCTGGTAACTTTAAGCTGAAGTCAATGCTTATTTACCTTTCTGAAAATCCTCTGGATCTTAAGAGTTATGCTAAATCTACTCTGCCTTTGCTCTGTAGATTGAACAAAGCTTGGATAACAACACATCTGTTCACAGCATGGTTTACTGAATATTTTAGTCCCACTGTTGAATCTGACAGCTCAGAAAAAAAAGGTTCCTTTCAAAATATTACTATTTTTTTCTATTTTCATATATATATATATATATATTTTATTCTACTTTAAATTCTAGGGTACATGTGCACAACGTGCAGGTTTGTTGCAAAATATTACTATTGACAATGCATGTAGTCACCAAGAGCTCTGATGGTGATGTATAAGAAGATTAATGCTGTTTTCATGCCTACTAACATAACCATTCTTAAGCCCACAGATCAATGAGGTAATTTCTAATTTTAAGTCTTAATATTTAAGAAATACATTTTGTTAGGCTATAGCTGCCATAGATGGTGATTATTCTGATGAATCTGGGCAGAGTAAGTTGAAAACCTTCCAAAAATGATTCAACATTCTAGATGATTCATGATTAATGGGAAGAGGTCAAATATCAATGTTAACAGGAGTTTGGAAGAAGTTGATTCCAACTCTTACAGATGACTTTAAGGGGGTCAAGACTTCAGTGGAGGAAGTAAGAGCAGATATGATCGAAGTAGCAAGAGAACTACAAGTGGAACCTGAAAACGTGACTTAATTGTTGCAATCTCTTTTAATAACTTTTTAATTTTTAATTTTTGTGGGTATATAGTAGGTATATACTTATAGGGCACATGAGATATTTTGGTTTGTAACACAAAGGATAAATGCTGCAAACTCTTGATAAAACTTTAACAGACGAGGACCTGCTTCTTATTGATGAGCAAAGAAATTCGTTTCTTGAGATTTAATTAATTCTCAGTGAAGGTGCTATAACCATTACAATGATAATAGAGGATTCCAAATACCATATAAACTTAGTTGATAATATAGTGGCAGGGTTTGAGAGTATTGACTCCAATATTAAAATAAGTTCTACTGTCAGTAAAATGTTATCAAACAGCATTGCATGCTACAGAAAAGTCTTAGGAAAGAAGAGTGAATGGATATGGCAAACTTCATTGTTGTCTTATTTTCAGAAATTGCTATAGCCACGCAACCTTCAGTAACCACCACCCTGATTTGTCAGCAGACATAAACATTAAGGCAAGACCCTCCACCAGCAAATTGCTGAAGGCTCAGATAATTGTTAGCATTTTTTAGAAATAAAGCATTATTATTTAAGGTATGGACATTTTTTGACGTAATAGCACTTCACACTTAATAGTCTATTATAGCTATATTCTATGTGATTCACATTATTATGATATTTTCTTTATTGCAGTGGTCTGGAACCTAACCTGCAATATCTCTGAGCTATGCCTGTATCTCTCTTAATCGGTAATCCAAGCAGGGCCATCATTTTTTTTTTTGAGATTCTTATTTATATGGAGATATAAGGTGATATACAAAACAAGTTTCTAACAACCATGTTTGGCACCATCTTTGCCAATGGGGAAAGAGAAGAGGGTCTAGCTTCCCTGATATTGAAAATATTGGAATAGAAAAGTTACCTGTGAAAGGGAAAAAGGCACAATGCTGTTTCTTTCACCTGAGCAAATAGATTAAGCTATGGCTAAAGAAAATAACTGTACTTTTCAATTCCATGATACTTTAAATTAATTTATTCTCTCAATTTAGTTTTCTGTCACAAACTAAAGGACCCTGATATGGTTTGGCTCTGTATCCCCACCCAAATTTCATTTCAAATTGTAATCCCTGTGTGTGGAGGGAGGGACCTGATGGGAGGTGGTTGGATCATGGTGGAGGCTTCTGCCATGCTGTTTTTATGATAGTGAGCGAGTTCTCACAAGATACGATGGTTTAAAAGTGTTTGGCAGCTCCCCTCTTGCTCATCCTCTCTCCTGACGCCTTGCGAAAAGGGTGCTTACTTCTCATTTGCCTTCCACCATGATGGTAAATTTCCTGAGGCCTCTCCAGCCATATGTAACTGTGAGTCAATTAAACCTTTTTCCTTTACAAATTACCCAGTCTCAGGTAGTTCTTTATAGTAGTGTGAAAATGAACTAATACAGACCCCAACTACAAAGCAATATGAAGTACATAGAATTTACATCTGATTGGCTGAATTATAGCCATTACTAGAGTAGTAATGGTAATAATGGTGTAAAAACACAAATTTTTTTGTTGCTGTGTTTTTGTTTTTGTTGTTTTTGTATACTGTCACAGAGAAAAGAGAAGGCAAGGCTGCTAGTAGCTTCCTTGATCCAGAGACAATGCAAAGAAGGCACAGAAAAAGAATTGAAGATGCTTTCCTGCTGTTCTGGCCAGATTTTAATGACAATGTAACAAGCATGTCTTGCTGGTGGGCAAGATATAAAGGTATACTATTTATGGAGAAATAAACTTCTTTCAGGCTACTGTGAATTGTAAATGAACCAATATAATGAACATACTAGCACACTAAAGAAATACTGCATTTGATATGATCAGGCAAATGTCAAAGTTAAAAAAGATAACTGAAACAGAAAATATCATGTAAGTAATTATAAAACTCAACCAGTAGGGTAAAGGTTGATTGGCACAATGCAAATTATCCTAGAGAGAGGCTAAATACAGTAGTAAAATGGAGCAGCAGGAGTGCTAAAACTCTGAATATGAAGGAAACAGGTACACCTGAAAGATAGTATCAAAGACAAATGACTGGTGGAGCAGTGGGTCTATGTGTGCTCGTTGTTTATCAACACTGGTCTCGGTGGGGTCCAGGTGCAAGCTGAGTCAGGTAATAAAATCTAACTGTTGTCTGAAACTCTCTTCAAATGGTATAGGGATCACACTGTGAGTTCCCTTCTATTGTATGGCTGCCATTACAATGACATTTATATATTTTTCCATTCTCAAATCATCTAAGAAGCCTGTAAAGAATCAGAACGTTATTTCACTATTACAGAAATTAAACTCTGACAAGATGACTACTGATTAGTGGGATACTAGAATTTCGCTACAGCCACCAACATTATTTTTTCTATAAAATGTTCTTCCTTTAAATGCCTGCCTCTTTGTTGGTCCAATTTCTGCAGTAAATAATGTGCAAGAAACTTATTTTGTCTTTATTCATCAATTTGTTAGATTGCCTTTCAGCTCTGTTTTTAGGTAAAATCAATAGATGTTGAACTGAAAATTTCTAGGAATACCTAGGGACAGTTGCACTAGCAGGACAGGAAACCAGAAACTCAATTGTAAGGAAAGCTACTCCTTTTTATCTTCTTACTAATTAATATAGAGCTCCTGAGTGTAGCAATACTTCAAAAGCACTGTTAGGTCAACCGAAACCCCTTCATCTCAGCTCCTCCTTGATAGTGCTCACCTCTTCAAAACATTGTCATTGATACTGTCAAAAATTATCTGCCCAGTTCCTAAATGAGGATGAAATTTTGGTGCACATAAGAACAGCTGTCTTTATTCCAAAAATGCTTTTCTTTGTGATAATGGAAACTAGCATAAGCTATAATCTTTCCTGATTATTTTTCAGATTTAACATCAATTCATTGATATGTCTAGTAGTATGTGCCAAGTGTTTTTTAATAATCAAGTAACGAATATTTACTGAATGCTTATGATGGGTCCTTGTGCTATATAACATTTTGCAGAGATTCTTTCATTGAATCCTCACTAAAGATCCCCTGAGATAGTTATTATAATAATTTCAAGGCCTTTTTCAGAAAATGAAAACTGTAAAGGATAACTAACTGCTTGTCACATAGTTAGCACTGGTAGACCTAAGATTACTAAACTAAAACCCTTTCTTCTTTTCAATGTACCACACTACCTACCTAGAAATTTGGGGGATGTTTTCTAATATATGTGTTGAGAGCATTCTAGGGCTCAGGGAGAATAGGTGGTAGTCAATAAATCCATTATGACACTATGAGTCCTTTTGTCTCCAGATCTCTTACCCACTCCACAAATGAGAAACTGACAACCTCTTATCACTACAAGTGCTCTAGTGCCACCACCATAGTCTTGACATAATAACTTCTTTCTTGGATTGTTGTGATTACCTTATAATTGATATCTTTGTCCCCATTTCCTTATTCTTTAAATTCATCAATGTCATACTTCCAAATTAATCTCTCTTAAATAATACTTTGCTTAATCTGCTAAGATTAAAGGCCAAGTCCTTAGAACTATGCAAACCTAAAATTGGGTTCATCCCTAAATAAGATAAATCTAAAATTATATGAGTTCTTAAAAAAGAAGATATATATTTCTTACTAACATAAATCAGTTATGTGAATATCTGTCACATAAAATAAATGCAGGGACAATACGGTGACCACAAAATTCACCAGGACCCAGGAACTTTCCAAGTCAACATTTTACCATCAATAGATGTGACGATTAATTTTATGTGTCGAAGTGACAGGGACATGGGCTTCCCAAATTAAACAATATTTCTGGGTGTGCCTGTGAGAATGTTTTCTAACAAGGTTGGTATTTGAATTGATGTGCTCTGCAAAGTAGGTTTCCCTCTACAATGTGGGCAAGCATCATCAATCTATCAGGGGCCTGAATAGAACAAAAAGCAGAAGAAAAGAGAATTCATCTCCTTCCTCCTAGCCTGCTTGAAATGGAACATCGGTCTTCTCCTGCCTTTGGACTGGGATTTACAACATTGACTTCCTTGGGTCTGAGGCCTTTGGACTTGGACTAGAATTACACCACAAGCTTTCCTTGTTCTCCGGCTTGCAGATGGCAGACAATAAAACTTTTCAGCTTTTATAATTGCATGAGCCCATTGTTTTTGTTTCTCTGGAGAACCCTGACTAATACAATAAGGTATGGCCTATGTTCTCATGGTCCAATATGGCTACCAAAGCTACAGTCACCATATTCAACTTTAATACTACAAGATGATGGAAAGAAAAAAGGTATCACCTCAAGTTTAAACAAGCTTCAAAAAAAGTAACACAGCACTAGCGCTTCTGTTTCATTGACATACGTTTAGGAACAAAAATTTGATCACTACGAGCTTATTTGTCAGTGTGGATATGCACTCATTCAGCTGTGGAGTGGTGTGCCTCAATAAAAGGCAAGATTCTTGTTATTGAGGAAGAAGTTATAAACAGATACTGGAAGACGAACAGCAGTCTCTATGAGTATTCCATAAAGTCTTCATGACTGGTCCTTGCCTACCTCTCTTACCTCAAGTCAAATTTTAAAATATGGAAAATTCCTAAAAGTTTCTGAAATATTTACAGAGTTCTTAGGATTGCTGGTACTAAGATATTGAAAAGGAAAATGCTCAAAATAAATGTGCAGCCATTAAAAACAAAATTCTGACACTGCTATAGTAAATAATTATCATGAGAATGAATAAAAGAGTGAACAAAGAAGAGCATAAAGCTGCAAATTGAGCCCCCTGAAGACTGTCCTCTAATGGGTTAGAATTGTGAGAGAACAAAAAATGCAAGTGAGTCCTGCGTAACTAAAGGTACACCCAGAAAATAAGTCCAAACCTGTAATAGTGTTGACAAAAGACTGTAAAATGCCATTTAAATTTACATTCAGGGAAACAGAATAAAGAATGTACTTGATCTCTACTGAGAGTGTTCTCAAATTTTATTCTTTCTCTGTTATCTCAACAAAAGTAGCTTTTAGGCAGGAAACAATGAAGAACATTTTATTTAAGAAAGGATTTAAGGCCAAACAAAGGGAAGGCATTATAAGAGAAAAACCTAAGATGGTTCAATATTCTCTCATTGAAAAAGGTATTTGGCTTGTAGTCCTTCAAATAATTTCTTGCAACATTCTATAACTGAGGAGTTCTTTAGATTCTTGTTCTTGTATTTCAGGGGGTGGGTGCCATCCTATACCATCATACATCTGTCCACAGCCACTGGCTTTGCTCTGGTATAACTTTCGCTACCACAGATCCCCACATGGAAGTCAAGTCATCATGAACTAGAGATTATAGATTTGTTATTTAACAAAGAGAAGTGGATTGAAAAGCACTCATCTTTGTTGGTTAAAAGAGAGTAAACTGGCCAGGTGCGGTGGCTCATGCCTGTAATCCCAACACTTTGGGAGGCCGAGGTGGGTGGATCACCTGAGGTCGGGAGTCTGAGACTAGCCTGACCAACATAGTGAAACCCCGTCTCTACTAAAAATACAAAAT
This sequence comes from Pongo abelii, assembly GCF_028885655.2. Classification (NCBI taxonomy): domain Eukaryota; kingdom Metazoa; phylum Chordata; class Mammalia; order Primates; family Hominidae; genus Pongo; species Pongo abelii. The sequence goes on from NC_072008.2 coordinate 149,513,725, forward strand.
TAGCCGGGTGTGGTGATGTATGCCTGTAATCCCAGCTGCTCGGGAGGCTGAGGCAGGAGAATCACTTGAACCCGGCAGGCAGAGGTTGCAGTGAGCTGAGATCGTGCCGTTGCACTCCAGCCTGAGCAACAAGAGGAAACTCCATCTCAAAAAAAAAAAAAGAGAGAGAGAGAGAGAAAGTAAACCTACAAGTCTCCACTCTGCCTCACCATTTACCTCTTGGCCCAGAGATTCAAGATCTATACTAGGGAGGGATCCGTAGCCAGAACTATGATTGATCTTAAGATTTGTAATATCTTAGAGTGAGAACGTAGGGTGGGATGAAGATCATAAGAAGATAATGATGAAAGGAAACAATCAAAGGCCTTCATCAGAGTAATGATGCTGAGGACTGTGACTAACCCAGCACTTTGACTCTACTGTTCATTTAAAATGTGTTTGTGCGAATACAGCTGAAAGCACTAGTAAAGGGAAAATGAGTGAGTTATCGACAATACAATGTAAACAAATCAATAAAAAAGAATAAAAGGAAGTAGAGTAAGATGAAGTCAGGGAGAAGTACAATGCATGGTACAGATCAGTTCTCAATAAATGTTAGCTATTATCATATATGTGAAGTAGATGTTACTGTGTTTTTTCAATGTAGAACTTACAGAATATACATATTGATGTATGTTTTTGAAAGATAGTAGAACTGAGAAAAATAAAAATACCATCTAAATCTCTAAAGAAAAATTCGAAGAAACATAGTCCTTGTTAGAAAAGCCAAGAGTAGAATGATGATTCCTAGATGTTGGGGGAGGAGGTATATGGGGAAAGGGAAGATGTTTATCCAAGGGTACAAAGCTTAAGTTAGACAGGAGGGGTAATATTTAGTAATTTATTGCAAAGAATTTTGACTACAATTCTTGACTATAATGCATATATATTTCAAAAGTGCTAATAGATTTTAAATGTTTTCAATACAAAAATTTATTATAAGTATGTGTAGTGATTAATTTGTTAATTAGGCAGATTTAATCATTCCACATTATAAAGATATAGCAAAACATCACATTATACCCCACATATATATACAGTTATTACTTATGAATTTTATAACTGTATATATAAATTAGAAATAAAATTTAAAAAAGGAAAAACAAAAGAGAAGCATACAAACAGAATGTCTAAAACCATATAAGTCAAGTGACGGCAATCAATGCTGGACCAGTGGGGCAATTTATGGTTAGTTTCTTGGGCATTTCACTTTTAATCTCTGTATTCTCCCAAGCCACCGCAATCTACACAGCCCTAATATCAATAACAAACATAATATTTGCATGAATATTTGATGTTCTCTAATCTCATATAAGGTGTCAATGAATATCTTTAGAAGACTTTGCCTTTTTATTGATTAGTAAACAACTGAAAAAAACAAACCTGTGTCTTACTATGTTAACATGACTTTAAGATAAGTGCTCCAGCCCTTTCTTACAACTAGACACTGCCCGTGAGGCTTAGAGTCTATTTATACCAAAATTCTGGAAGAGCAAAAATGTTATTAAATGATGTTATTAAAATTCAAAGACTCTCATATTTAGATAAAATTTAGAATTCAACACTACATCATTTAAAAAATACAAATCCAACCCAAAAGAAAAATAACGTTTTGAGTTAAAGAATAGGCAAACATTTACCAAGCAAAACAGAAATATAATGAGAGCAGGAATAACAATATAAATTGAAAACTAAGTAAATTTCATGGCAAAAATAAATGAGATGAGAATCATTTTTGGTATCGGCAGGAAATCCATACAGATCTGCAGCAACCTCAATTCCTACCTCTTCAGAAGAAAGAATTCGAGTGAGGGGCATAAAGCAGAAGGAGAGACCTAGGCAAGTTTTAGAGCAGAAGTGAAAGTTTATTCAAAAGCTTTAGAACAGGAATGGAAGGATGGAAAGCACACTAGGAAGAGGGCAAAGCAGGTGACTTGAGAAATCAAGTGTGCAGTTTGACCTTTAGACGTGAGGTTTTACCTGTTGGCGTGCTTTTAGGTTCTTGCGTCCCTTCTTCCCTGATGCTTCCCTTGGGGTGGGGTGTCTGCATGGGCAGTGGCCTGCCAGCGCTTGGGAGGGGAGTACACACAGTATGCAGTGTTTACTGGAGTTGTAGGCATGCTCACTTGAGACATTCTTCCCCTAGCCAAATGTCCATAGGAGGTCATATACCAGTTAAACTATGCCATTTTGCCTCTTAATGCACATGTGTGAGCCCAATCGCCCAACTCCTGAGAGCTTATCAAGAAGCTACTGATCAACAGTTTCAGGTTTTTCCTATCTATAGGGAGCGCGCCTGTCCCTGGTGCCAGCTGCAATCAATTATTATTTTAGAGAGAGCGTTAACAACCACCTGACCATCACCTGATAGCCTGACAGTCCCGGTTGGGGTCGGGGGGTGGAGCTTCTCCTGCCTTGTTCCTGCCTGACTAGCTACCTACCTTAACATTTTTAACGATAAAGGTAAGAAATTTTCCTTTAAATATAGGTTTTCTGCATCCCATAGGCCTTAATAGGAAGATGTATGGATACCCTCTTGACACAAGGATGATTTAGGTGAGTGTCCCTTTACATTTCCAAGTATTTTTGATATCACTTAAATTTGTGTTAATTTTTGTTCAATAGTATTTCAGTGAGAAAATGTTCTTATTCACATTCTACGTTTTTGAAGTTACCAATCAAATGCAACTTTACTTAGTTACTTATACTATCTCTTTGTAGAGGACACAGTTTGATATAGACCCATTCCCTCAATCGTATTAGCTACATAATTCAGATTCTCAATGCCTTTGTTTGGCTATTCGATTATTCAAAAACTGAGAAAGACAAATTAATGTTTCCCTAAACAATGGTATTTCTGTAATATTTTTCTTTTATTTCTAAGTGATTTTGCATTGTATTTTTTCTGGCTATAGCAGGCTTATTCGTTTGTTTATTTTCTGTGAATACAAATCCTTCTATGTTATTTCTGTAAGATTTTTCTTTTGTTTCTAAGTGATTCTGCATAGTTTTTTTTTTTCTGGCTATAGTGGGCTTATTTGTTTGTTTATTTTCTGTGACTACAAATCCTTCTTTGTTATTTCTTCATGATAAAGTGCTCCACACACAAAGAACATGAGGTCTGGGAAAGCCCTGAGAGGAAACAGGCTGTGATCCAGTCAGGCATATAGCATGAGTAAGGTCCAAACCGAGGGAACAGACATGTTTGCAATCGTCCAAGAAAACATCTTTAAAGCATCTACCAGCCTCCGTTGTGTGGAAAAGCTGTATATATAGAACAAGGTGGACTGCAGTGAGTCTGGTTGCAGATAGAAGAATGGGGTAGAAGTGACTGTTGAAAATAAATAAGAGCCTCTAACACAGTGGTAACAGAGTACTAGGTGGACATAAGCCTGTCTTTTAATTTACTTTAAAATACTTCTACATATCTGTGATACAGCATATATTTGTTTGTTAATTTAAGTTATACTTTGGGTGCCGTCGGGAACCCTAAATAAAAACCCCCGTATAAGAGACTGCTTAGATACCATTCTAATCAGAAAGGCATATTCCACACAAGGCTAGTAAAGCACTTCTGGTAACTTTATCTCTGATCAACACCCGAGGCATGATGAATTAACATAATAGAGATTAAAAATGGGCTTTCATTATTAAAATTAGTTGCATTCAGGATATGATGATTGAATATAATAGTTTATAGATTATGCGTACATATTCATGAGCTGAGTTTAAGAATCTAAGGATGTCTGTGGCTTCTCCAGCAGTGATTCTGTTTGGTCCTGGCCCCCGGTCCTAGTGGGGTTTCATCAAACCAATTATTTCATCTTCTGGGACCCAGTAACACCATTTACTTACTCTTTTGGCCCTTCAGCCCAAGAGGTTAGTGACCTCTTTCTTACTAATCACTGGGTTGTCTATCTAATTTGGCATTTCAGCTGTTCTATCATCTGTGTAACCAAATCTCTGCATTAAAATATCTTAGTTTAAATAACTACAGTGCTTTCTGTTTTCCTAAGTGGACTTTTCCTCTATGATAAAGTTGCATCTGTCTCCATTGAACCATTTAGGCAAGGTATAGTCAGAGAATATAAAAGCACAGCTACTTGGGATTTCATTGAGCTCTTAAAACAGGTGGTATTAAGTGATTTGTACATGCTTGGTAGTAAGTGTTTGTTTAAAAAATATGGGTGTATTGGCAGAATGTAGTCTAATGTAAGCTTCCATTATAATGTGAAGGTTTTGGGGTGATAGCTAACCCTAAGTTACTTCTAAATACTAAATTCTGGTGGACATTGTTATCCACCAGAAAATAGCCTAAGGGATGTACATAAATAAACTGGCTTGAGTTGGTTGACAGAGTGGGTTATCAAAGCAAGGACACAGTGACATTGGAATCAGACACTTACCTGTGACTTTCTGAATTTTCTCTAAATAGAAACAGAGCCTGGAATGAGAATAAACTTGAGAGTGGGACCAAATGACCTCAGCTGTTGAGTGTAGAAGGATTCAGGCAGAAAACAAGGAAATCATCACATGTGCAATCTCTGTTTAAGTCAATAGCATGGTGCAGCTGCCACAAGATTAATAGGAACTTATTTTCCAGAACAAGGCATATAATAGTCACATTCAATTTCGCCCTAGTGAGGTAGGTTACTTTGTACGTATTGTGCTCCGTTCTAGGTGTTATGGACTAAAGCAAATAGAGACAAACTGGCGTTTACCCAGAGAAAAATATCCTGACTGTGGAGGGCCTTTGAAATTCTGTTGTATTCAGGACTGGCTACATCATTTATGAGACCAGTGAAAAGTGAACATTTGGGGCCTCGTGTTCAAACATTATCACAAATTTCAAGATGGTGATATCAGAGCATTAAGTCAAGCATGAAGTCTTTCTGAGCATGGGTCCCCATGGGACTGCTTAAATGATATGCCTATGAGGCTAGCCCAGATTGTATGAGGAATAAACTGTTGACCTTGGAGATGAGTTTGAAATATAAAGGGGAGCAGAGAGGGGGGCATTGGATTGATCTTCAGCTGTGTGTAAAATTGCCATATCAAATAGGATAGTGTAAGATCAAGTATGGAAAAATCAATCTTGTGCTAACATAAGAACATTCTTCAAAATTAAAGTCTTGCAACAATGAATTCCTTGTAAGAACAGTGAGTACTCTACCATTTCTTCTTAGGCCTGGTGCTGCATAAGAAATTATTACGGGTAATTTGTTTAAAATAATACACATTATTAGTCCTGAACCAGATTAAAAGGGGCCCACCAGGCAGCTACCTGACGTGTCAATATATAAGGGACACACTTAGGTATTAGAACATCACATGGACTGTAAAGAGATGGAGAGAGTTATGTTTACCACAACTTTCCTGAGACAGACTGCTTTCTGTAGTTTAAAAAAAAAAAAAAAAAAAGAAAAACAACTATGCTTCGGTATGCTTTTTGAAATAGGTGGGTTAGATACCCAATGGGCTATCTTCAAGTATCAATAGCTAGTCACTTAAGCTTTCTTTGGTTGATAGTCAACTAGCTGCAGAACTTCCGTTTAGATGAATGGGAAATGCAGTTTGGGGATTAGGGCAAATGTTCTTGGGCTAATCCTAAAAAATCAGACATCCTTCGCTTTTCTCCATGTTCTACTAAAAATCTTTGAAGACATATAAAATACCAGTTTTAAGGGATAAAATTTTATTAGCCTACAAAGTACCCCACTTGGCGACCTATGGCTTTGCCTTGGCCTCACCAGTAGGTCTGCAATGGTCCGTCCATAAGAATATGATTTTAACAAGCTCTCCAAAAGTATATGGTGGACAGCAAGTGTTGAAAATTATTGCTGTTTGTATACATGCAGCCCCTGAAAAGGTATACATGCGGCCCCTGATAAACCACCTTTTCAGGACTTAGTAAATTATTCTAACTTGATAGTGAATTGGAAGAGAAGGGCATCATAAATGAACATTTTAAATTGAACACTCATTGATTTTACTAATGTACTATTAATTGAAATGAAACATGTGCTTCAGGCCAAATTGGTCCTCAATATTTCCCACATGTGTGTGTTTCTACTTCTGTGCTTTTCATCTGTCATTCTCCACCTTTAAATTTCCACCCCATGCCTTCTTCCTTTCACCCTCAGTCAAGGCTAATGTCAAGTTCCACCTTGGCTTCCAAAACATGCCAGTTCTCACAGACCTCTATCAAGGAATATTTGTGGTCCTTAGTATCTATAAAGCTTATCAAAAACTTAGCTTACATTACCTAATACTGTTACACCTTTTTTATAACTTTGGCTCATTACACCAACTATTTGATGATCTTGTTGGAGAAGATAATGCTCCCAAATACCTACCACAGTACCATGAGGAGGGTAGTGCTTGATAAATGCACAGCCTTTTGTCAATTATGTTGATTAGGAGCTGATTATACTTACACTGAGTTTTCAACACATATTTGAATGTGAGGTCTGAGTGACAATTTTGACATCATATCAGCTTCATAGAAGTCGATCAGTGTCATTTGCCATACTGATATTTATTAGAAAAGGTCTCCGTTTTTATCAGATAAATGAATTGGATTAGTCCATTCTTGCACTGCTACAAAGAAATACCTGAGACTGGATAATTTATAAGAAAAGAGGTTTAACTGGTTCACGGTTCTACAAGCTTTATGCATAGCACAGTACTGGCATCTGCTTAGCTTCTTGGGATGCCACAGGAAGCTTACAGTCATGGCAGAAGGCAAAGTGGGAGCAAGTACATTACATAGTAAAAGCAGGAGTGAGAGAGAGAGTGGGGTGGGGGAGGTGCCACACACTTTTAAATGACCAGATCTCACTATCAAAAAGACAACAAGCCATGAATGATCCATCCCCACTATCCAAACACCTCCCGCCAGGCACCACCTCCATCATTGGGGGTTACAATTCAACATGAGATTTGAGGACAGTGACAAATATCCCAACTATACTATTCACGTTTTATTTTTAAATAATAATTTATTCTGTACTACTCTCTCAAGAGGCTATCAACCCAGTTAGGGGATAGATTATTATATTATTATAACACATATTAGTCAGTAGGGGCTAGGTTATACAGCAGTAACAAAGAGCCTTTAAACCTCAATGACTTAAAAAGCAAACATCTGACAGACAATCCATGCCCATTTTGGGCTGGTCAGGAGTGTGATGTACAAAGTTCTGTTCTATATTATTCTTACATAGCAAAAGAGGCTGCAGAAAGCTCCATATCCTTGCTTTTATGAAGAAAAAAGGAAATGCAGTGAAATATGCAGTGGCTCATAAGGATTCTTTCTGGAAGCTTATATTTAACTGACTAAAGTAGATCACTTGATTGTCCCTAGTTTTGAAAGGGCTGGAGAAGTACAAAACCAACCATGTGCCTAGCAGGAGGAGAAATGAAATATTTGAGAACATCTCTAATGACTATCATGAAGAACTCTGTTCTGCATAACCAATATGTTTACTTGTTTCTAATGGATGCAACTTTTTTTTAAATTTATTTATTTTATCCTTATTCCTTTCTCTCATTCTCTGGATGCGACGTTTTAAAACATGGAATATATACTGCTATAATTACTGAGATTTTCTCCCTTTATAGTTAACTACTCAATCTTTCTCTTTTGATTTAAAGTAGGATGCATCTCTGTTCATGCCAATACTGCCAGGTCAGGTTGGCCATGCAATTAAATGTATGAATGTAGTCTAACTACTGATGATTTTTGGATCTCAGATCTCCCTGTAGATATAGAAAACCATGTCTAATTAAATCTTTCATCAGATGTTTATTGAATTTTTACTATGTGCCAAAAATTATACTGCAAATGAAATCATATTTCTGACTGGTACACTCTAATAATCTTAGCCAATGTTGTGTAGTAACATAGTCATAAAATCTTTGCAAGATTCAGGATAATAAGTCTTCTAGTTTACAAATTGGAGCTTTTTTTTTTTTTTTTTTTTTTTTTTTTTTGGTTTGAGACGAAGTCTCGCTCTGTTGCCCAGGCTGGAGTGCAGGGGCACGATCTCCGCTCACTGCAAGCTCTGCCTCCCAGGTTCACGCCATTCTCCTGCCTCAGCCTCCCGAGTAGTTGGGACTATAGGCGCCCACCACCACGCCCAGCTGATTTTTTGTATTTTTTTTTTTTTCAGTGGAGACAGGGTTTCACCATAGCCAGGATGGTCTCGATCTCCTGACCTCGTGATCCGCCCGCCTCGGCCTCCCAAAGTGCTGGGATTACAGGCGTGAGCCACCACGCCCAGCCTACAAATTGGAGCTTTAAATGTGATTCCGATTTTTTTTGTTGTTGTTTGAAAATTTTAGCTCGGAAGCGAATTATTACTTTGCAAGTATATGTCTATCGCTACCTTTATAATTAACTCTCCAAGTGATTTTACATATGTGTGTATACATTTATATGGATATATTTTTCAACAAGTAAATTATACAGACCGTTTGAAACAGAAAAGTGGATCAATAAAATGTCATTGAAAATCAGATAAAATATTTAGACACCAATTTTTATTTCGTTCTTTTATATTTTTTTCTTTTGTGTGAATAGTTGCTCTGAAATCCTAAGGTATAGACAAGTAAAAATTTCACAGGTTAAAAGACAGCAATTTCTACGTATATGTCATGTTTATATAGTATTTATTTCTGAACTATTTCAGCTAAAAATGTAAAGAGTTCAAATTCAAGGAGCTATTAGAATAATAATAGTCTGGGCAAGGTGGCTCATGCTTGTAATCCCAGAATTTTGGGAGGCTGAAGCGGGTGGATCACTTGAGCCCAGGAGTCCAGTCCAGGCAACATGTTGAGAGCCTCTAGCTACACAAAATACAAAAATTAGCCAGTCATGGTAGCCCCAGCTCCTCAGGAGGTTGGGGCAAGAGGATCACTTGAGCCAGGGAGATTGAGACTGCAGTGAGCTGTGATCGCACCACTGCACTCCAGCCTGGATGACAGAGTGAGACCCAGTCTCAAAATAAAATAAATAGAATAATAGCAATGTAAGGACTGAAAGTGCTGTGAAATAACAGAGAAACTTAAGGACAGAATCTAATAATGTTACAACAACGCTATTGAATGGGAGCTGAAAGATCTCGTCACAATAGAAGAGAAGATATCAGATACTATATTTATCAGATCTCCCTCCCCCTACCACTCTTGAGGGAGGAAGCAGTTACTTTTATTGAGTACATACTCTGTGCAACACAAGGTGATAAGCTCTTTGCATATAATTTGGTAGTTTTTCAGTATATGCTGCTCTAGGAGATATACAGTCTTATTTTCCACCTTTTACAGATAAGTAGAGTGAGTCAGAGAGGTGAAATGACTTCTCTAGTGGCCAACAATTAGCTATTGTAACGGTCTTAAAATTTTGCCTTGTATTCCAAAACCTAGGCTTTTTCCCCCTGTACCATGCTACCTCTAGATAGGAATTTCATTCTGTCTGCAGAAAGCTAAGCAGAAAAGTCATGTCTTAAGTGTATTCTCCTAACAAGCCATCCTTTCAAGACTAAAAATTCACTGAAGGAGAAAAGCAATATTGCCACTAGCATATTTGAAAAGGTATTCCTTATTACAGCAAAATATTTAATACAGTTTATGATTAGTTATTTCTTCCTCTAATGTCTTACTTTGAATAGAAATGATCACTAATGATGAGTATCTTTCTTGTGACATTGTAGACCTTAAGTGATTTTCAGTAAATCCAAATTTTGAGAGACTACCTTCTCTTCTGTCTACTAATGTTGGCAAAGTTAAATATACACAGAAAGTGACAAGTGTTTGGAAATATATCTGATAAGTCATTGCTGCAAATATGTTGTGATATATCTGTGGAACTAATACTGGGTTTATGAAGCAATTAAAAGTTTTCATTTACTCATACATCAATATTCAATCAACATCTCATTGTATTTATCTGTCTATTTTAATTGTACATTTTTACAAAATTGCAGAAATTCAGACCTCAAAACTCTTCAAACTACGTATGTCATCTAGAACACTGAAAAGGCAACGACATTTTTGCAGTATCATAAATTATTTATTTAAAGGTATTATTCTTATATGCAACATAGAAAAATAGATTTTGATATTCAGTTTTGAAACATAGATGAACCCATTGTAAGATTTACAATCAAATTGACTTTTTTCATTTTATGGAATTATCTTCATTGGGGGCCAGGCATGGTGACTCACGCCTGTAGGGGCTGAGGCAGGTGGATTGCTTAAGCTCACAAGTTCGAGGCCAGTCTGGGCAACATGGCGAAACCCTGTCTCTTCAAAAAATACAAAAATTAGCTGGGTGTGGTGGTGTGCACCTATAATCCCAGCTACTTGGGAGGCTGAGGTGGGAGAGTGGCTTGAGCTTGTGAGACAGAGGCTGCAGTGAGCCCAGATCGTGCTACTGCACTCCAGCCTGGCTGATAGAGCCAGACTTTGTCTTAAAAATAAATAAATAAATAAATAAATAAATAAATAAATAAAACACAATACAATAAAATAATTTTCTACAATGGAAAAGTTGATGTTGATGTCAAAAGACTGCAGTTTTTAGCATCTATAATGTATCATCATAAACATCATAAACTATGTTTTCAAATGTTTTGTTTTAAATATTTTGCTGCATTCAAGAGAATTATATATATAGATTTTTGGTTTCTGCATAGTTGTCCTTATAATATTAATTTTATTTGAAACACTATAACAAATTAGTATTAAATAAATAATTTTAAAACTAGATGTTTTCAAAAGTATACTTTTGGCTGAAATCCAAAAATGTTTGTCACTATTAATAGAATCAATAGTGTCTAAAAAAGCACAGCATAAGTCTCTAATTGAAGGTTTAGTGGTATGATGGCATCAACTCAAGTTTCCCATTAAGTATTTGACAATGGCTTCAAATTTATGTGGGGTAGAAGTTTTTCAAAACACCTCCACAGTCACCGAAACTAAGAACTGGCTGTCTTGTTTGGGGATTATATTTTTAAAATCAGTAGTGTCAAGAGATATTTACTATTTTATTCACTTTAAGTAGAAAGTGCATAGGGAATATATAAGGCTTTAGAATCTAGACTTTTTTTTTTGCAATATAATCTGTTACAACTCATTGTTTTCTGTACATAATTTAAAAATTGGCCAGGCACAGTGGCTCACGCCTGTAATCCCAGCACTTTGGGATTCCGAGGCAGGTGGATCATGAGGTCAGGAGTTTGAGAGCAGCCTGGTCAATATGGTAAAACCCCGACTCTACTAAAAATACAAAAATTAGCCAGGCGTGGTGGTGTGCTCCTGTAGTCCCAGCTACTTGGGAGGCTGAGGCAGAAGAATTGCTTGAACCCGGGAGGCGGAGGTTGCAGTGAGCCAAGATTGTACCACTGCACTCCAGCCTGGATGACAGAGTGAGACTATATCTCAAATTATTGAATTCCTAACCCCTCAAGTAGTGTTTATACAACAGTACATGAGATTCTTTTTCTCCACATCCTCATCAACACTGGCTATCTTTTGACTTCTTAATAATGGCCATCTTAACAGAAAACTTCTTTGCTCTAATAAATGAATTTAATGAAGTTGCAGGATACAAAATTGATAAAAATCAATTCATTTATATACTCTAACAATGAACTATTTGAAAAAGATATTTAAAAAACAACCCCTTTTACAATAGCAACAAAAAGATTAAAACACTTTGGAATACATGTAACCTAGGAAGTAAAAGACTTGTACACTGAAAACACTAAAATATTGTTGAAAAGACTTGAATAAGACACAAATATGTGAAAAGACGTTCTATATTCATGGATCAGATAATCTAATTTTGTCAAAATGTCCATACTACCCAAGGTGATCTGTGGATTCAATGCAATCTTTGTCAAAACCCCAATGGTATTTCTCCACAGAATTAGAAAAAACAATTCTCAAATTCATATGAAACCATTAAAAAACCCCAAATAGCTAACGTAATCTTGAACAAGAAGAGCAAAGCTAGGGGCATCATACTTTCTGATTTTAAGTTATATTACAAAGCTATAGCAATCAAAACAGCATGGTACTGGCATAAAAATAGACACATAGACTAATGGAATTGAATAGAAAGCTCTTAAATAAACTCATGCATATACAGTCAACTAATCCTTAACAGAGGTGGCCAAGAAGACCCAATGGGGAAAGGATGGTCTCTTCAATAAGTAGTGTTGAAAAAATTGGATATCTATATGCAAAAAAAAAATGGATTCCTATCTACTACCATATAAGAAAATCAAATCAAAATGGATTAAAGATTTAAATATTAGACCCAAAACTGTAACACTCCTAGAATGGAAAAACTCATGACATTAGTGTTGACAATGTTATTTTTTGGGTAGGACACAAAAACACAGGCAACAGAAACAAAAATAAGTGAGACTACATCAAATTAAAACTTTTCTGCACAGCAAAAGAAGCAGCCAACAAAATGAAAAGGCAGCCCACAGGGGTGATTGCAGGGAGTGTTAAGCAAAAAAGGGAGTGACTGCTAATGGGTACAGGATTTCTTTTCTGGGGTGATAAAAATGTTCTAAAATTGATTGTGGTGAAGGACACATAACTGTAAATATACTAAACACAATGGATTGTATACTTTAAATGGATACATTGTATTGCATGTGAATTATATTTCAATAAAGCTGTCAATAAAAAAGTTAAAACATTTACATTATATGCCTTCCAAAGTACCCTGATTTTTTTTCCTACAAATTGTCTCTCTTCTACAGCTGAATTCAATTTTGAATGCTGAAGCCTACTGTTGATGTAGATTTTACTTTTTTGTTTTGTTTTGTTTTTGAGAAAGGGTCTCACTCTGTTGCACAGGCTGGAGTGCAGTGGCACGATCTCAACTCACTACAACCTCCAACTTCTAGGTTCAAAGGACTCTCGTGCCTCAGCCTCCGGAGTAGCTGGGATTACAGGCGCCCACCACCACGCCCAGCTAGTTTTTCCTTTCTTTCTTTTTGCATTTTTAGTAGAAGTGGGGTTTTTCCATATTGGCTAGGCTGGTCTCGAACCTCCTAGGCTCAAGTGATCTACCCGCCTCTGCCTCCCAAAGTGCTGGGATTACAGGCATGAGCCAATACAGCTGGCCAGATTTTACTTTGTTCACATTTCCTAAAAAATACTTGCACCCAGTTGTTTTTAATTGTTTCAGTCCACAAGGAGTTTGAAATATAGACAATATTAAATCTTTCAAAGCGGAATCAGTTAACCAGTACTTAGTAATTTTCTCCCCTCTATGATTTGGGAGAATTCATGTAAATATGTTTCTGGAAACTTCCTACCCTATTCAAACTTAAATTTTCTACCTGAACTAGATAATTTTCTACAAGAGTGTATTATCATTGAAAAATAAAATTATGTAGTCATGTTCTTGAATTACAAATATTAAATTTTTGTTTAATGTATTCTTTTGGTTTATCTTATCTGCTTTTTCTTGAAATTCATCAGGTATGCTTTACGTGTATCTGGAACATATCTTATATCCTGCTTGTAGTGAAATAATTTTATGTTGCCTTGGCATCCATTCTGAATATAGGTTTAATTTTCTCATACCAGAAGCAGGGATTAGTCACCTTTGATACAGTTTCCAGTTTTTCATCTCCCAGTTGCTCAGTGTGGTCCACCCACATATCTTTTTTTGTACAGCTACCTCCTGGTAATGATCTCCCTGTAGGACATAAAGATAAAGCACGTTTGACTCACCCCACTTATTCTGCCCTCAACAGGAACTGTGCAGATATGCTGCAGTGACCACTATGTTACAGTGCAACCCCAGGGAACTCATGCCTGCTTTCTCTAACTCCACCAGTTGGAATGGAAATCTGATTTGGTAGTATCCTGGGCCCCAGTAAATGCCTCACTGTGTAGGTCTTCTCTATTTGTCACTCCGCTCTCACTGGTTTGACAACCTGCCTGTGGGTGCCCCTCTTCTCTCTGGGATCTATGAATAATGAACTGCTTTGGTTTCTTCATGTGTTTTTGTTGTATTGTCTTCCCTGTGCCTCACCTAACTGATACACATAAACCGAAGTTTCCTCCCAGTCAAAGCTCTCCTAAAGAGTGGCTATCTTGGCAGGAATAAACCGAACAGAAGTCACACAAGAGCCTCAAGGGCAGTTGCCAGTATAAACAAGTTTCCTATGAGAGGGACATCTGGCATGGGTCAGATACCTAGGCATTAGGCTATCTGCAAGGATAAAGAAGTGTCTTGTGAAAGGCACAGCGTAAATAGCCACAAACAATGCCCTGGAACCTAATCGGGGCAGGGCTAGAGTTTACACTCCCTTGAGAAAAAATCTCAAGATCATCTTAAACAGAAATACAACACTGATCAATCAGATACTATATTCTGCTGGAAATTGTAGCTCTAAATCCATTTCCTATTCATTTTCCTTGTAATTTATCTATTTTATCCAGCATGTTCTTCTATGATCCAAATAACTTTCTCTTATCAATGATTTTTGATGTCTGCTTATTGATCATAATATAAACATTTTTAAAATTTTTTTCTAACTTCTGGGGAAAAGAATATAAATAATAGTTCAAGATTTTTACTTAAAATTCATCGTATTTAAAAGCAATGTATATGAAATGTACTAAATTTTAACAATAAATTTTAGTGTTAGTTAATTTAAATAACAAATATAATGTCTACAATATAGTGAATTATTTAAAAACATCTCTAATTTATATCCATGTAGCACAGTTTATTAACTGTAATGCATGTTATTTATTAAATAGTATTTCATGTTATAATAGAGGTACTTTTTAATTCAAGTTGTAGGCACAGCAATATCATTTTAGTAGGGTGACCATCTGGCCAATTATATAAATGGGATTATAAGTCAAGTTCTGATTTAATATAAGTGAATCCCAGGAATCTGTATTTTAACACATTTTGCAGACCATCCTGATATGTAGCCAAGGTTGAGAACCATTCAACAACTCAACTGGGTTGGTGGTACTAAACTGTCCTGACTGTTCTGGACCTGTGGGACTTTTCAAATAAAAGTCTGGGGTAGGCTATGAAGCTCTCAGTTTCCTGGACATGCACACCAGGCATTTTATTTTAGTCCCCAAAAATTACCTTTATAATTTGATGGCATCCTATACTTTTATATTCTAGATTATGACATGACTTGGTTTAGAAAGGTTAATAGTAGACCAGGAAAGGACTGACCTATAAAACCAGGAGATCCAGTTGCAGGTAGTAGAAACT
Organism: Pongo abelii; assembly: GCF_028885655.2. Lineage (NCBI taxonomy): Eukaryota > Metazoa > Chordata > Mammalia > Primates > Hominidae > Pongo > Pongo abelii. Next base: position 149,529,044 of record NC_072008.2, read on the forward strand.
GGAGAGGAGGGTTTAGTAGCATTATAGTTGAACTATCTACAATGATCATGGTATTAGGTCTTTACAGTAGAAAATGTACTGGACTTGCAATTAGAAGTCCTGAGTTTAAATCAAAATTTTCATACTGGCGTGCTATGAAACCATGCATATAATAGTATGCTTATAACAAAAAGAAAGGATCTAGAACCAGCTGCCTAAAGTTCAAATGTTGGCTCTATAAATTGCTCTTTCTCCAAGTTACATGACTGCTATGTGCCTCTATCATTTCATTTGTAAAATGGGAATGATATTAATAGTATCCAGCTCATAAAATTGTTATGAGGATTAGATGGGATGACATGCACAAAACATATAGACCAGTGCTTAGCACATTCTTAACAATTAATGTTAGCTGTAGTTATTACTGTTCTCATTCATTTATAACTGGAATAACATCTATTCCTAGGTTATTCCTAGGTCAGGATTAAATGATTTGTTGTTTGTACGTTCATTGGTCAATATCCATTATGTACCTACTACATGATGGGCATCATTCAAGACACAGTGTATAATATCCAGATGATGTGGACATGCCCTCCAGAAGCTAATAGAGGAGAAAAAACAAACACATAGTATAAACTGGTAGAATGCATGGTAGAAAGTGACCATGTGCTAAAACAGGTGCGGATGAAACACTTCAGAAGTTCAGGGAAAGAAATGGTTACTTCCCAACGGAGCTATCAATAGTGGCTTGATGGATGGGCTAACATTAGCTTCAGGGCCTAAAGGGCTGCTAGGATTTGGAAATAAAAAATATAGAGGGAAAGCCAAAGCTGTTCCTGGCGGTCAGACAATGTGAGAAAAGTGTGAAGGTAGGTAACAGACTGTGTACATAAAATCATCATGTAAACTATAAAGTGCTCGTCATCACATTGTAAGGCTTTAAACTTGTGGATCCCACAGGAAAAAAAAATTCATGGCCATGACTGCGTTCCAAGACAAATAGGAAACCAGAATATTGCATACTGGTTTCTGTAAGAGAGCTCAGATTTGTGGTTCATGAAGCACACTCAAATAGTGACAGTAGGTTATCAACCCAGACCTAACCTAGTTTGCCTTTGTTAACTGGGCCAATTCCCACAGTAGAGAGCAGGAGTAGAATTTGCTTACCTACGTGCTACCCATCACCCACTCAGGCACATTAAAGGATGGGCATCCATTTTCAGTATTCCTAGCTGAGCTGCAGTTTACATTAGAGAGGAGAGAAAACTGCAGCCACTGTATTTCTTGGCAAGTTGCTTGAATAAAAATAGAGATCTGCTGACTAAGTATTCACTATATCTGCAGACATTTCCCAGCTGGGGAAATAAACTTTTTTCCCTGATTTTTCCCTTTTTGAATGTTTACTTAAATTAGAACCTCAACCTTCCACCTTCCAAAGAAAAGATAAAATTTGGGGGGGAATTGGTGTTTTTAAAATACATTCATACTTAAATTTTAAAAATTCTGTATTTGTTCCAACTGTTCTTGACTGTTAATCCCAAAATATCTGCTTTCATTTTCAAGATAAAACAAGGCCTACATTTATTAGTCCTTGAATCTACACATCAAAACATTTTTTTTAATTATGAAAAGAGAATCTGAGCTCATATCATTACTTAATAAATATATTCTGGAACCACTGAAGATTTAGAACTATCTAGAAAGATTTTTGAGAGAAGGTATATTTTATTCAACTAACACTTAACCACTTGCTCCTTTCAGACTTTATTCTAAAAACTCTGCATATATTAAATTCCTTAATTCTCAAAGCAGTCATGTGAAATTGGCCTTACTACTATCCTCATTTTGCAGCTGAGAAAATTGTGGCATACTGAGACTACATAACATGCCCAAGGTCACACAGCCAGTGAAGCTGCATTAAAATTCACACCAGGCAGTCTAGGTCCGGGAGCCACACTCTTAACCACCTTACTATGCAACTCCTCTGTAAAAATGATGGTGTTAAGAACTGACGTACATTTACTTTAGAAAAAAGAAAACATCAATTCCAAATGGAGCCATAATCTCAGATTTTCTACTTTTTTTCTTCTGTCTTAATTCACGATAAAAGTACTGACCTTTCTGCTTAGTGATAATATCACGCCCCAGAGGAGAGATATAAAATGCTCTTGCTTCCATGTGACAGTACTGTTAACATACTCTAGGATAACAACAGCCCCCAAACTAACAATAATATTGCAGATAAGGCATGTGTTTGTTGCATACAAGTGGACTTTCTTGTCAAACAGAAGGCAATTCATTCACATTAGCTGAATTGAAAGAGATTACAATACATGGTTTTCATAGTCCTCATCTAAACTATTCCTTCTTTGCCAAGAAAAAAAAAAAAAACCAACACACAAACAAAACTTTCATTTACCCAAACATGTATACTTGGATGCAGTGTGCTTAATTTCCTTATTAGAATGAGAGATACTGGGCATACCAAGCTCGTAAAATTATAGACTTCAGTGATAATTTTCATGATTGTAGCACAGAGAGCAAGTATAATCTAGTACTTAAGAGCATGGACTCCAGAACTCAATGGCATAAGTTCAAATCCAATTGGTGCATACTAACTGTGCAGTCTAGCACAAGTTACCCAACTCTGTGCTAGTTTCTTTGTCTGTAAAATGCAGCTGATAAAAGCACCTACTTCATTAGTTTGTCCTGAGAATTAAGTGCACTAATCCATGTAGAACACTGAGAACATTGCCAGACACATAGTAACTGCTATATATACATCACAACAGCTATATGAAGGTTTTCTATTACTATAAATACATGTGAAAAAGAGTAAGTCTATAAACCATCAAAGCACTTATAGTCTATTGAAAGAAAAATTGGTTATGTGCTGGTACATCCCAAGCGTGATGCTAAGTACTGAGACTTTAAAACATGGAATAAAATTTCTAGCATTTGAAAGTGCACAGCCCTTGAGGGAAGTGAGCAAGCACAATGGAGGAGAATGGTTACAGCTAGTTTGAAGGGAGCAGGACCTTTTAAATTAAGGTCCTTCTATATAAAGCCAGTAAAGGGATATGTAATGGTGGGACACGAACAGCTACAGCTGAGGCTGAAGAAAGCATTCTTATTCTGTATTACATCAAGAGAAGAATGCATGATCAGCAAACACAACTGGGAAGGCCAGAGGAGAAGGCAAGTTGTAGCAATGGTGCATGGACTTTTCTTAAGAACATGGATAACCAATATTCTAAGTTATCTCCACACTTGAAAGGTAAATATCTGCACCTCATACAACCTTCGGTGAAGTCTGATATTCACAGAGAAATGCCGTGTCTCTTTGTGTTTTCTTTGCTCATTTTGAAGAAATCATGAAAAGGGCTGAGCACCACATCCAGGATGATTTGTCTTGGAACAGAGATAACACACATAGGACAATGAAACAATCTTGACTTGAATTAATTCAATGGAAACAAGATAACAACAATGATAGTTGATCAAGAAAGTCCTGCATAGTAGGCCCTGAAAAAATTTTATTGCTTGATGAATGAGTCAATGAATCCTGTATATTTTGCATGCAGAATCCTGAGGGAAGTATTGTCTATTATTTTAGAGACTTAAACTACTTGGAAGCCTTGATTCAGAAATATGACTCAAGAACTAATATGGATGTGAACTCTGCTACGGCTTTAGGAAACGTGGTAATTTTCCATCACAAGAACATATTACATTTGGTTTATATTTTGAGAATTTAAAATGTTTCCAAGGATTTTATGAAGTCCCACAGCATCTTTGGAATGGATATACAATAACGAGATGAAGCTGGAACACATTTGTCCAGGTCATCATTTGAGGTTATTTATCCTTGAATCATGACAAACTGATAAAAGAAGAACAACGAATCACTTAGGTCACAGAGTAAAACCTCAAGAAGGTTAAAATGGCAGTTTATTCATCTGACTAGTACAGGCAGCCAGTTTAGATAGGTCTAGATCTGAATATGGCTTTTGTTCAGAATTTATGAAAGTAAGCTAGGTCAATACAAATTTTTCAAACTGGTCAATTTATCACATCAGACAAGTATAATATTTTACTGAGCTATTAAAATGTTTTAAAATATGAGTTCCATGAACACATGGCCACATATAGCAGCAGAAAAAGCACTGTGATTGAAGTCAGACAAATCAGATGTAGGGTTCTGATTCTGCTACCTACAATTGCATGGCCTGAGGTGAGCTGCTTAGTCCTTTTCTCACTCCTTTCTCTAATCTGACAAAACTAGGACTACTTCATAAATACATGACAAAGGTTGTCATCATGTTTTTATCATGCTGTTTCAAAATTAACAACAACAAAAAACAATAAGGCGTATGGACATTGTAACTTTTCAAAAACTGGGTTTAAAACCCTGGTTAAGGGCATGATGACTCTATCATTGCAAAATTATGTAAAAATTCTGAATATTACTTGAGAAAAAGATCAGTGGATTTCTATGAAAAATGAGTCTTTTACGTGTGTGAATATTTTTGATTAAAAAAATCTGTATTAACTCTCTCTTTGACCACACAGAAACAGCAAAACAATTTTGACTTTCTGCACATAAAACTTATACATGAGGCATCCAACACACTGTCAGTTGATGCCATTTAATGTCTAATGAAAGGCAAACATTAGCCAAATTTACTTCTGGCCATATGACATAAAAGTAATTGTAAACAGTAACAAAATCCTGCTGAAGTGCTTATTTGTAAACATAATTTATAGCATAACATTTCCCAAACTCTACTTTGTTCATCTCCTTTCCAAGTTTTCGTTTTTGTTTTCCCAATTAAATAACCCAAACCAGTTCCTACATGCTGAATTTGGAAATAAATATAAATCAGCCCCAGGACCTGCACGAAAATTAAATTCTTACATATTCACTTCTGTCATTGAGTTTAAATATTTGGTGTTGCTACACAAAATGCTTTTAATGTTGTTAGTTTTTATGACTTTTCTATTTGCATTCAAATTAATCAAACATGATATTATGAAAGGATTCAATAATTGTGTAATAGCATATAAGTTGTAGACTTCATATGTGGATGTATCTAACTTAAGGCCTATGGTTTCTAATAAAGACACCAGATGCTGTACATCTCTTGGCCATCTGGCTCTATCTGAACACCATCATTTTTTTCACCTTTTTCGCAGAATGTAACTCAACCAATTAAAACCATTCTTGTTATATATTAAATTACAAATACTAACACATCATAGCTTTGAGAACTTAAACAAGATATCACCATGGCAAGGTTACCAAGTAAAAATGCTAAAGTAATATGTTTCAGATACACCAATGCACAGTGTACAGAAAAGTCCTAGATTTCTTTCTTCCTTGATTATTCTATAACTCACAATGAAAACCTGCTTATTCTTAAATTCTCCATTATGGTATATATAATGATAAGTAAAGAATCTGTGAGATCTATTTCAACCCCTTCATTTTATGAGCCAATAGAAACCCAATCCCCACAATTAAGCAATATAACCATGTAACAAACATGCACATGTACCCCTGCATCTAAAATAAATTTAAATTTTTAAAAAACCTATAGCCGGGAGCTACAACTTGTCTTCTGTTTTTCCATGAAACCTCCATTGTTAAATTTCCATACTGATTTGATGAGAAAATAGTCAATAAGGACATGGAATAATAAAATATTTTTCAATGAGACATTATTCAGCTTTTAAATATGATAAAGAAGGGGCACTCAATAAATGAGCTCTTTCCTCTCTTTTTAAAAGTCATTGTTTCAAGTACTGTATCATATCCTGCCACGTCCCACCAAGAATGTTGGTGCAGAGAAGTAGAAAGACTTGGGAACAAATTAGTTCTTCCAGTGAAACTTGTAAAACAGTGAGAAGGAGAGCTACATGGCAAAGTGTTCATGGGTATGGTTTCCAGCAGTCAAATCCATGCTTTTCAGAGAAAGAGAGAGACAAGCACTCCCCTACATCTTCCTGACTCAAGTCAGTCTCAGCTGCAGTCGCACAAACCTCACATTCACGTCCAATAGCCATTCCGATAGTGAGCAAAAAGCTGTAGCTGAGTGTGGGTCACTGTAAAAAAGCAAAAAAAAAAAGGAATCTTCATAGAAGATTTTACAGATGAGAAATTTACATCTTTCTCATGGGAAGAAAGAGAAAATCCTATGAGTTAGGGGAAATTTCACTAGGGAGATAGGTCTAAAACTAATTGTTGAGCCCTAAATTGCTGGCAGTACCTTTCAGTTCTATTAATTTCAGTAAATTTTATCTGCAGTTGGCAGAGTCATTGCTGCTACCCATTTGATGGTTATAGTTGCTGTGGGTGACATTAGCCCATTGCCATCATAACAGACGTTAAGCTGCCCGAGAATGCTGTCATTTTACTGGAAGCAGATCACTCGTTACAAGGCAAGGAAGAAAACATAGATTTTGCTCTGTTCAGCTTCTGGGTAGTGAAAGACTAACAGTTCCCAGAGTGCTAACAAAACAGCTAATACAGATGCGACAAGAGTACTTCTGCATAGGAAGTATTACAATCCATCTAAAGTAAAAGAATGACGGTCTACCAAGCTTCAGACACATGCATAATGGTTGAAAAAAAATGCCTTACTGGGCTATGGCAGGAGGTATAATCATTGATACTAATTGCGAGTTTGAAGTTCACTGATAGCAAGTCACTAATTTAACACAGATCAATGTAATGATTTGTAGTTTTTGCCCTTGAGGATGTGACCTAGTGAAAAAAAAAAATTAAAACTTAACAGTAACAGAGTTAAGTTCCTAGTGAGGCAAATAAGAGAAGAGAGCAATCTCTAAGGGTTAGGTTAGTCAGGGAAAATTTCCTGGAGACGCTGCTGTTTCAAGCACAGGTTGGATTTTTCACAAGCCTAGGAGAACAGGGAAGATTCCAAGGCAGGGAAAGTAGCATAAACAGAGGCAGTGAAGATGGACAAACATTGAGTGTTCAGAGTACAGTGAGTAGACTTGTTTAGCAAGAGTGAATAATTCATATAGGGAAGCAGCAGGAGCCAGTGGGAATAGAAAATTCATGCTGGATTATGGAAGTCCAGGACTGCCAGACTTGGAAGAATGAGTTGTCCAAATATATCTTAAGGCTGAGAGGTCTGCATGGATGGCATTTGTTTAGGTTTATCTGAAGGAGGTATTAGAGTTCAGGACAAACAGAACACCTGTAAATGCTGATATTATGTTTGCTCTGTGCAGAGAGGTTAATAAATTCTGAAAATGAAAACACCATTAGCTATTTGCCCAAATAATTCTTAGAAATATATATATAATTTTTATTGCCAGGCGTGGTGGCTCATGCCTGTAATCCCAGCACTTTGGGAGGGTGAGGTGGGCCGATCACCTGAGGTCTGGAGTTTGAGACCAGCCTGACCAACATGGAGAAACCACGTCTCTGCTAAAAATACTAAATTAGCCAGGTGTGGTGGTGCATGCCTGTAATCCCAGCTACTTGGGAGGCTGAGGCAGGAGAATTGCTTGAACCTGGGAGTCAGAGGTTGTGGTGAGCAGAGATCATGCCATTGCACTCCAGCCTGGACAACAAGAGCAAAACTCCATCTCAAAAAAAAAAAAAAAAAAGAAAAGAAAAAAATATATATATATAGTGTGTGTATTCAGAATTAAGACAATGTAAAATATTTTTCTCTCTAAATACTTTATTAAAACATCATTTATTTTCAGAAACAAGTTATAAACACTGAAGGAAAAGTTGATATGTGCTTAGTTAAGATTCTAAGTAAAACTGTCCTAAAATTTCTTTAGGAAGGCCTAGCTATTGACAAAACAATCAAAAAGAAAGTGAAAAATTAGTCACTTAAACAATAGTTTGAAAGACTATTTGGCAAAAATGGAAACATTTATGATATAAATTTATATTAAAATGCAGCATAGAAAATGATACATATACAACTGTAAAAATATTGAAATGCAGACTAATACTAGAAAGAAATGTATACATTTAGAAGATAGAGTTATGGGACTATCGACTATCTTTGTGTTTTAAAACAGATTTTTTTCAGTTATTTTTTCTATAATTTGAAATAAGACAAATAGGTTGATAATTTTAATTATCATGTTGGAAAATGGACAAAGGATCTAAAGGGGCTTAGAGTCTAGTCCCTAGATTGAGAAACAAAGCTGTCTGTTACGGTTATCTGGTTTGCATACCACTGCTCCCAAGGCTGCACCCAGGACAGACATCACTAATCAAACTTGACCTTCTTTCCTTATCTTCACAGAATTCCCGGGAGCTATTATCCATATCTCACAATCTTCTCACAAGATGAAATCCCTGTGGCATCCACAGCCAATATATAGCTCTCTGTAGCAGATACTGGAGACAATCTCTGATTTAAAAAAAAATAATAATAAAAAAATAAAAATAAATAAAAGCAGATACCAAAATCCCATTTCTCTCTGAATCCAGACTTCATTTCCCTTAGACCAAGACTTGTCTTAAATAGATTTGTCAAATTCCTTTCTGGGCATAATTAAGCTAAGCAAAATTCTGGCAAGTACAAATCTAATTTAATTTTAAACATTTTGGAGAAAATATAATGAAAATACAGTAAGGACTGCTTGATAAATTCTATGTTTCATTTGCTTTGCCCATATAGCCTCCATTACTTCAGTGAACAATTTATTCAGGTAAAATATGCATATGCAGTTATCACTGACATGATATTTAAAAAGCATTTGAAAATTTCTTCCAATGTGTAAATATCTGCTAATGGATGTTGCTTCAATGTAGGGGTAAAAAACTCTTCTTTATTGTTGTTGTTGTTGTTGCTGTGTGTGTTTAACCTTTAAAACTACCCTGATATATTTAACACTTTCTTTTGTTCAAATACCTTGAGTTGATTTGTTTTGCCTGAGCTGAAAATCTCATCCAGGGGAACAGGAGGTGAAGGTTGCTTTGTGTGGTGGCCAGGACACATTTTATGGGGGGGAAAACAATGACTAGATTCTGTCCTGATTATTGCTACCTGCACTTCTACTCCCCTTCCACTGTTCCCATAGGATCCCCCTGAACCATGTTCTTGCAATGTATCTGAATGTTCTGTCCAATGTTATTAAGCATAAAGGCAAGAATTACCGATGAGTGAAAAGACATGCCTGGGTGAAAATCCTTGGTGAAATTTTCTTTCTTACTATAGGAGGGAAATACTGCAGGGACCAAACGTAGACAGCATTCAACAACAGCAACTCTCTAAAACACAATTCTGCCTTCATACCAGTGGATTTGCTCTTCACAAGGCCTAATATGAGTGGCAAGCACTCTTTGAGGTGCTGGATCGGCACTTACTCATTTTCATGGCTTGTACTTGCTACCTCTATTGCCAGGTCTGTGCTGTAGACCCTGGCCGATGGATGAAATTAGTACTCAGACACAGGTATGCAGTGTAACAGCAGGTAGATGACTGCCTGGCTCTAGTGGCCTGAGAGCAGCCCCGAGAAGCTGCAGCTGCTTGCTTTTATTCAGTGCAGGTGCAATGCCGAAAACCTGGAGCCAACACAACCTGTAGGTAATTAACATTTATTGTTCCCCTTTCAGGTGTGCAGATGATCAAACGTCAGTTCCTGGTCAACATAAGTAAACAAGCCTGTTTAAGATAAATTCCCCAACATTCCCTTGTACCTACTCCTTGCTCTCTGCTTCAGGGTTATAGAACAGCTGCCTTCAGCTATTCTCTGGGGCTCTGCAGAATCTTCTGACCTTTCAGAAGGTTTGTGTCCTTTCCCTATAGTTTTTCCCACCACTCTGACCGATCCCCCACACACTATACTATCTGCCAAAAGCTTCTCACACAAATTTAATTGTTCTTCTCCTTCACCTCTTTGCCTTTTGGTGTTTGCCTCTGTTATAGCACTCATCTCAATTCATAAATCACTAGTATGCAAATTCCTTGAAAGTAGGGAATGTATTTCAGTAATTGTTGCAATCCCAGCAGACTGCACAGTGCTTAGCACATAGTAGACATTCAATAAATTTTCATATATTGATTAAGGAATTACATTTCTGGGTCATATATGAAAATTGGCAGAGCTCCCTTAATGGGATATAGGACCCAGGGTACATGGTGCAGTGTTCCTCCACTCCACTGTTTATACTCAGGTGAAATCAGAACTATGGAGGGATAACAAGGGAAACTTTGAGTAATACATATTATTAAAGAAAAAATTATTCAAACACACACTTGACAAACTGGAGGTATGGGACAGAGAAGGAGGAAATGAAGATATGTGTGATAAATTCCTACAGTAGACTGGAAGTATATGTATGTGTATAGAAGTTTTTGTGTGAGCAAGTGCGTGTAGGATTGGGGATAAAATGGAAACTTGAATATTATTCTAGGAAACTTAGGCATAATTTCATGGACAATAAAAAGGTTGTGAAAAATTTTTACCTAAAGAGTAATAAGCCCAGACTATACTTTAAACCACTGGTTCTTAAGTAGGGATTATATTGCCCGCCTTGTCCCCTCACCCACACCTCAGGGACATTTGGCAATGTCTGAAGATATTGCTGGCTGTCACAAATGGGAGTGTTGGTGCTACTGGCATCTAGTAGGTAGAGGTCAACATGACTGCTAAATCTTCTACAACGTACAGGGTAGATTCCTTCCCATAAAGAATTTTCTAGCCCAAAACAGTATGTGCTGAGGTTGAGAAACCCAACTTTGGACCAACGTTTCACAGAAAAATATTCATAAACATTACTCCCTTGAAATGTAACTTGATAAACTGTTACATTTAGGCAAAAGTGAAAATGCTGTTTACAATTTATCATTTTTTTCCATTCAAACTGTATTTACTAAGCAACTTCTATTTGATGGACACTCTGTGCCCATTCCAGAAATATAACAAAAAAGGCAAATAAAATTATTACCCACATGTAAATTTTATATGGAATTTTCATAAAGTAAATTAACATGCTATAGGCTCTGAAAAGTCCTGTCATAAAGAGATATATTTTAGTTTGTTTAACCCAGCATTTCCTAATAACATTTCATCACAATTCCCATTAAAAAATTTTTTATTAACATTCCTCAAAATTGTCAGTATTTAAAACACAGTTCAAGGGACATAGCTTTAAGCCTATGAAGTGGGTATCAGTATACAAGACCACTGGACAGCCTGAATTCAGAATTCAGAGAGGTAAGCGAAGGCATTGTAATAGTTATAAAAAATAATAGCAATGGCCTACAATAGAACATTAGTGGTGGAAATGGTGAGGAGAAGATGGATAGAAAAGATACTTCGGAAGTAGAAGCAACAGAATTAAATGGCTAGGTGGCAAGGCAGAAATGAATAAAAGATGATTCTGAATATTTTAGCCTGGAACTTTAAGTCCTGTTTTCAACATTTTGAGATAAAAAATACACAGACAGTGAAAAATATAGGCTTGGAGATTAGGAATAGAGATTTGGAAAATATTTATAATGTAATCCTTGGCTTTAAATTTGATTTTCCAGGGTAAATGGGTAGAGGATTAGATATAAGACAAGCAAGATCAGGACATTAAGGGGCACTGATATTTAGAGCGTGGGTGAATAAAAAGTCACTGAAACAGTGAAGAAACAGACAAAGGAAGAGATCTAGGGAATGCTGTGCTATAGTAGTCAAAGGATCTTGGTAGATTCCTTTCTGTTTGTTCATGAATGATGACATGGCAGAAGTAAGGCTTGTATCTCTGACTTTGTTTCAATTGCATGAAGTGGCTCCTCCCTGGACCCTGCTGTTGTGTACTACTGTTCTTATAGTGTACCTTTCAGTCTTACACGGTTCTTCACTGTAGTGTTTATCTAAGTCTTTTTTTCCCCAGATTTTCAATATTTATGTTTAAAATAGTTTTTCAATATATTTTTAAATGATAAATCATAGTTGTATACATTTATGAGGTACATTGTGATGTTTTATTCTATGTGTGCAATGGCTAAATTGAGCTAATAAACTTATGTATTACCTCATATTCTTATGTTTATATTATGGTAAGAACACTTAAAATCTACACTCTTAGAAGTTGTCAATAATAAAATACATTATTATTAACTATAGTAACCATGTTTTACAACAGATCTCTTGAATTTATTTCTCTTATCTAACTGAAACTTTGTACACTTGGACGAACATTTCCCCAGTCTCTTCCCCAATGCATGCACCCCACTTCCCCAGTGGCTAGTAACCATCATCCTACTATTTGCTTCTATGATATCAAATGTTCAGATTCTACATATCAATGAGATCATGCAGTATTTGTCTTTCTGTGCCTGGCTTATTTCACTTAGCGTAATGTCCTCCAGGTTTATCTATGTTGTCTCAAATGACAAGATTTCCTTCTTTATTTTAAGGCTGAATATTATTCTGTTGTGTACATACACCACTTTTTAAAATCTATTCATCTGTTGATGGGCACCTAGGATTTAAATTTGATTTTCAAGGGAAACTGGGTAGAAAATTGGAGACAAGGCAAAAACGATGAGAAAATTAAGGGGCATTGACATTTAGGGTATGTACGTCTTGTTCTTTTTTCCTCAATATGCATTACCCTGCATCTTTCTTAAGCCTGGTACGAACACATACCCAGGCAGTTAGAGAAGTTTTCTACCAACGGCACTACGCTTTTCTTTGACATTCTTGTTTTATTCCATTTTCACTTTCCACAATTTTGAACCTTCAGTTTTCCTCAAGCTAGTTCAGTTTTAAGGGGACTACATCTGGCTTATCAGCTTAATGCATGTTCTATTATCACAGTTTAAGTATAGAAAAAAATATTAAGCACAACTGTTAACTTTGGCCTGTGTTGAAAGGTTATAATTTTCTTGGCCTAGCTGGAGCACTCAAAGCTGTTCATTTGAATTTTAAAACATTCTTGATAGTTGTCTTCACTGAATAAGCCCTGAGTCACACCCAGTCTTCTTGTAAATTAGATTGTTGGTGTTGCTGTTGTTTTTAAAATATCAAATCAAAATTTATATTTGACCATCTATGAGCCCCATTGATCTCATCTGTAAAATGCAGATTGTGGTTTGATACAAATACCTACTTCCAAGAGTTATAGAGAAAATCAAACAAAATTATATATGAGAGAGGGCTTTACAAATAGAGAAGTATTGTAAAGCATTACTTGTTGATAGCATCTTCATTATCATCATCATTTTACATTTATCTTAACAGTGATCAAGTTCATGTTAATTCTAGTCACATAAGTGAAAATGGAACTTTAGAAAGTTCACCCAGTACATAGTGTACACTCAAGATCTAGCAAATCTGATTCCTGAGATTACCCCAGTACTTCACTCTATTAGGAAAAAAAAAAAATCTGTGATATAGGTCCTGATATGCTCCTCTATAGCCAGGGACTGCTAGTTGGCTACAAACTAGTCTTAGCCTCCTAGGACATTTAAAGGGAATGTTTTATTTCCTTTCAATCAATGAATTTGTTATTTTCTCAAGTACAAAATAAGCTCATGCTTGCTTTTTACCTGCCCCACTGAAAAGCACAAGTTTGGGAAATCAGAGACCAAGACTAACTAGAATTAAAAATGAGTCAGAGTATTCTACCACATACTAGTTGAGTGAACCTAAACAAGTAACTTAATCTCTCTGTGCCTCAATTTTGTCATGACCATGAGCCTGATGACAACACTTACCTCAACAGGTCATTGAGAAGATCGAAATGATTATCAGGCATATGGCACAATTTCTGCCTAATGTTGACATTTTATATTTGGTAATAGCAATATCATTATTTTAAAAAATGAATTTGATTCCAGAACCTCCTCTGCTGTTGCCTGCTCAAACAAAATACTAAAATTAAATTTTATTGTCATGTCTGCCACATTACCTTTCCATTTTTTCCTACTACTTAGCAATTCCTTCCAGGCCGAGTCTCTGTCGTTATACACTAGACTTGACCTTACACATAGATACACACATATTAAGCTCATCTTGGGCCCAGAGCACATTTCCCTATCTTGTTAATAAGCATAACAAACTTCCTGGGTAAAGGAGTCCAAACGTTTGATCTGTAGTATATAACTTTTCCAAATGATTTTCTTCTCCCACACACAGTTACATTATTCCTTTGCTCTATGCTTTCAGAAATTTATTGGTACCTATCAATGGAAAGGGCATATTTTACAAAATTACACATGCCAAGGGCAACTTTAATTTTGGAAAGAGACCTATTTTTTTGCCTGTAACATTGTGTTATCACAAAGGACAAGTTGCAAATGCTTTTATTTAGGAACCATCAGTGTAAGAACTAGAAGCATGCTTCAGAAATATTTGCCACTGGAAACTGCAGTGGTGTATCTAAGAGCAGAATTTCTATGTGTTTTAAATTCTTCCTTGAGGCTGGACAGAAAGAAAAATTATTCATAAACTTAGCTTTTATACAAAGGGATATACAGTAAAAACATTGAATGTACTTTACAGAAACGTTAAAATGCTAAATTTTAAAAAGCAACAATGGATAAACTATAGAAACACAGCATTGCAAGATAGTGAATCATGCAATTCATATGTGTTTTTCCAAAATAAAAAAGAATTTAAGACTATAAAATGACATTTCTGTATTCTACAGGCATTCTATGAATTATTAGTGGTAAGCTTAGTACTAAAATCAAGTTTATTTCTCAATTTAATGAATCGGTCACCTGCTATATATTGTTGTCATTTTATAACTCAGGGAAAATGGCTTTTAAGATTTGCATATTCAAATAGTTAGACAAGCTGTGATATAGTAATGCAATAGATGAATACCTAACTTAAATGACAAGAAGGTGAATAGTAGATTACAGGGAAATTTCTATACAAAATAGTAGCCACTGATGGAATAAAAATACAACATAATCCAGAAACACTATGTACACCATTCAAAAAACATATTTTCACATTTATAAAGATTGGAAGATTATGCTGGAAGAGTTTTGCATTTGACATTTTCAATTCTTTTGATAGATCACTGCTTTGCTGCACAATTTATAAATGAAAACTAATTTGTCATCTTTGAAGAAAATTATAAAATAACAGGATTAAAAGTTAATTTTAAGATTATCTAGTCAAATATCCCTTTACCCACTTCAAACCATAAACAATCAGCTTTAGTATCCCACATGTCACAGGTGATAAAGGAACATAAGCACTAATCTGCACTATATTAAAAAATAAATTCTGACCATTATAATGGGAGAACGAATCTTGATGTGCTGCTCTCAAGAAAATGTAGATATGGGTCCATTCGAAAGGAAATAGAAAAGAAAAAGATCTATAAAATCATTGGAATTGAGTGACCGCAAGAATTTACTTTAGTGAAAAGATCAAAGAAGAGATAACAGATGCATCTGACTAAATAATGACTAAGAAGCTGCTGTGCAAACTGTCTACAGGAATTAAAATTCTAATAAGAGATGGCAATTATAGAGGCAATTTGAATGGTATAATGAAAAATAATGGGATTAAATTGGGAAAGGTACATTTGTACCTGAAATAGAAAATAAGCCCCCAATTTTCAATGGATGAACTGTATCAGAATGGGAAGTAATATTAGGGAGGCAGTAACATCCCTTAATGCCCAGCATGCATCCACATGATATAGTTCAAAGCTCCGGAAAGCAGAAGCACTGTACAGTTTGAAAGGGGACAAAATGACCTGGGACATGTTTGATCTTCCTTTTCTCTAATTCCTTCTCTTGAGTAACCCATTTGTCTAAAGTGACCACAGCTATCTTTTCATTTTGTTTTTCATTGCCTAACCTATCTGGAAAAAGCAGATATCCCTTTCTGACTCTGTGAACAAACAAGCAAACAAAACTCAGAAGAGTCAAATAAATCATAGAAATCAAAAGGTAATTTAACTAAAGCTTTTATTTTACCTACAGAATGTTATTCTTCCTTAAATTGCTAATAATCTTTCTATTTCTCATGTATAAAATGAATATATGCATTCTTCACCGTCAAAGCTCAATGAGTATAATAGTCATACTGTTTACTGAATGCACTAAAATGCTTTTAAGATATGCCAGGGGTTTGCTAGTTACCTACCACCGAATTCATTCTCCCCTTTTTCCTAACAGGAAAGAATCTCTTGTAACTAGAGTTGGCCAAAGGCATTTAGATAAAAGTTGTTGAGTGGTGTTTCTGAGAACTAACTTAATAGGGAATCATTTCTGTCTGCCTATTCCCCTATTTCAGTGTTTCAGCCTAGAATGTCAGTATGATAGCTAGAACTGCAGAAGCCATTTGGGAAGAAGAAATTTGCACTGTTGATGTAATACCAGTAATCAAGTATCTTAACATTGCTCATAATACGAAAAAAAAAAATTTGCATGTTTTAGTCACTGCAGTCAGTACTGTCACCAGCAACCAAACACAATTCCCAACGACTATACTAGGACTACTACATAGTTATCATCCTAGGGTTTATTCTCATTATAATCATTAGTTTTACACTTCTTCTGTCCAATATCTTCCTTTTTCATTTTACTGTTGCATAATCACAAATAATTTTTCATCTTAAAAAATAATTTATGACCAAGACCTTTCATTCTATCTTTTAAATTATTTTTCTTAGTCTTATTTGTCACTTTGGCTCGTATTGACAGCATTAAGATGATTATTTTGTGTTTTTCATTAGGCTGTTTAGAGATCTCCATTTCTCTAGGGTCAGTTACTGAAAATATTTTCATTTCTTTGGTGGTGTCATGTTTCACTGATTCTTTGTGATACTTGTAGCCTTGCATTGGTGTTTGCACATTTGAAAAAACATGCATCACTTCCAATATTTAAAAAATTGGCTTCAGCAGATAAAGTCTTTCAGTAATCAGCCCGGTCAGAGATTCTGGGTGGGATAGCTGGCAAGATCAGGGAAGGCAGGACCAGTGCCAGGCTCTGCATGTAGGCAGGCCTGGTGCTAGCCTGGGAATCGACTTCCAAATCCAAAATCATTGTCCTCAAAACGTTAAGATATTGTTCCATTGTCTTCTACAATCCTATGTCACTGTCTGGAAGACTCATGCTAAATGTTTTATTATTTCTTTGTAGATTTTTTACTGTTTGGTTTTGTCTCATTTTTTTTAGATGCCTCTTGATCATCCCTAAATTCTTGGTATAATGACATCTTATGAGAATTTGCCTAGGATTTTATGTCACTTCATCCATCATGCTCAGAACTCAATGGGCCCTTTCAATCTGTGAAGTTTTATCTTTCTTCAACACTGGAATATATTTTTTAATTTCTTTGCTACTCTCTATCCTTCCCCAACTTCTCTGTTCTTTCCAGAGCTCCCAATTAGATGGTTGTTGGTTCTTATAGATTGGTGTTTAATGTCTTTTACGTTTCCTATAATATATTCTACTTCATTTCCTGTTTTCTCTATGTTCTGAAAGATTTTGTCAAATCTTTCTCCAACTTTTATATGGAATTAAAAAAATTTTTGATAATATGTTTTTAATTGTTCTGAGCTGTTCCTTGCCTCTGATTTTTCTTTTAACCTATATGCCTACTCCTATTTTATGAATGCATGTCTTATCAAATCTTTCTGAAAAAACAAACGACATTTTTGAGTTATCTTCTCTTCCCTGAAAAATATGTGCTTCTTATAGAATCAGATGTTTTCTTTATCTTGGTCCCTCTCATCTGTTAGTTTTCTAAATTTCTTGATGATTATTGGTTTTCTGCTTATAGAGTTTTGAAAGACTAGTTGGTTAATTCAGATGATAATCATCCCCTTCATTGTCTGCAGTCACTATTATGAAAGAGTGAACTAATGCCCATTTCTATTCATGTGGGCAGACTAATTCTCTGGCAGGCAGGGCAGAGTAGATTAAACAAGGTGGTTGTTTCTACTTTAACCAACTTCCCACTGAGAACTCCAGCCCCTGCTAGAGATAACTGATTAATGTCTTTGAAGAGTATTTATCCAGGTTTACTTGAGGGCAAATGTCATTACTTAGAGAAGGAGCAAGGCAGTGAGAAGAGGGGTGATAACATGAAAGGCAGACCAAACTACACATCTTTTTGCAAGCAGCTCTTCAGTCGAAACCCTTGACTTATATTCCTCTTCTCACTTCCGTTGTCCATTACTACTGATTCTGGAGAACTGCACTGGGAAGAGGAGCCCCCTCATCCACTGGTACCTTCTTTTGTGAATGCTGTGAGCCAAAGTTCACTCTACTTGGTATATGTGCTGCCGAAGCGAGCATGAAGTTCACTCTACTCAGAATTAGCTGTCAATATGATCCCCTGGCCTTCTCATTCTCCCAAAATTTAACACCATCTTTATTCACTAATTCCTCATTTCCATCTAAATGTCTACCATATTCTCATTGTCTTTCTTCAATTCTTTTTTATTTTTATTTTTTCCCATAAATTATTGGGGTGCAAGTGGTATTTGGTTACATAAGTAAGTTCTTTGGTTACATAAGGTGATTTGAGAGATTTTGGTGCACCCATCACCCAAGCAGTGTACACTGCACCAAATTTATTCCTTTTATTCCTTGCCCCCCTCTCACTCTTCCGCCCAAGTCCCAAAAGTCCATTGTATCATTGTTAAGCTTTTGCATCCTTATAGCTTAGCTCCCATATATCGGTGAGAACATACGATATTTGGTTTTCCATTCCTTAGTTACTTCACTTAGAATAATAGTCCCCAATCTCACCCAGGTCACTGCAAATACTGTTATTTTATTCCTTTTTATGGCTGAGTAGTATTCCATTGTGTGGGTGTGTATATATATATTCGTTTTTGACCCAATGCTCTTTTAGGAGCAGGTTACTTAATTTCCATGTATTTGCATGGTTTGGAAGGTTCCTTTTGGAGTTAATTTCCAGTTGTATTTCACTGTGGTCTGAGAGAGTGCTTGATATAATTTCAATTTTCTTAATTTTATTGAGGCTCATTTTATGGCCTATCATATGATCTATCTTGGAGAAAGTTCCTTGCACTGTTTAAAAGAATGTGTATTCTGCAGTTATTGGATGAAATGTTCTATATATATCTGTTGAGTCCATTTGTTCCAAGGTATAGTTTAAATCCATTGTTTCTTTGTTGACTTTCTGTCTTGATGACATCTCTAGTGCTCTCAGTAGAGTATTGAAGTCCCCCACTATTATTGTGTTGCTGTCTATCTCATTTCTTGAGTCTATTAGTAATTGTTTCATAAATTAGGGAGCTCCAGTGTTAGGTGCATATATGTTTAGAATTGTGATATTCTCCTATTGGACAAGGCCTTCTACCATTATATAATATCCCTCTGTGTCTCTTTTAACTGCTGTTGCTTTAAAGTTTGTTTTGTCTGATATAAGAATAGCTACCCCTACTCACTTTTGGTGTCCATTTGCATGAAATGACTTTTTCCACCCCTTTACTTTAAGTTTATGTGAGTTCTTATGTGTTAGGTGAGTCTCCTGAAGGTGGCAGATAGTTGGTTGGTGAGTTTTTATACATTCTACAGTTCTGTATCTTTTAAGTGGAACATTTAAGTCATTTATATTCAACGTTAGTATTGAAATGTGAGGGACTGTTGCATTCATTGCTCTCTTTATTTACTGTGTACTTTGGCTTTTTGGTTTTTGTTTTTGATTTTTAACTTGTATTTGTGTTTTATAGGTCCTGTGTGATTTAAGCTTCAAAGAGGTTCTGTTTTGATGTGTTTCCAGGATTTGTTTCAAGATTTAGAGCTCCTTTTAGCAGTTCTTGTAGTGGTGACTTGGTAGTGGCAAATTCTCTTAGCATTTGTTTGTCTGAAAAAGACTGTATCTTTCCTTCATACATGATACTTAGTTTTGCTGGATACAAAATTCTTGGCTGATAATTGTTTTGTTTGAGGAGGCTGAAGATAGGGCCCCAATCCCTTCTAGCTTATATGGTTTCTGCTGAGAAATCTGCTGTTAATCTGATGGCTTTCTCGTTATAGGTTACCTGGTGCTTCTGTCTCACAGCTCTCTTTCCTAGGTCTTAACTTTGGAAAACCTGATTACAATGTGCCTATGTGATGATCTTTTTGCAATGAATTTCCCAGGTGTTCTTTATGCTTCTTGTATTTGGATGTCTAAGTATCTAGAAAGGCCAAGGAAATTTTTCTTGATTATTCTCCGAAATAAGTTTTCCAATATTGTAGAAATCTCTTCTTCCTCAGGAACACCAATTATTCTTAGGTTTAGTCGTTTAACACAATCCCAGACTTTCTGGAGGCTTTGTTCATATTTTCTTATTCTTTTTCGGTTGTCTTTGTTGAATTGGGTTAATTTGAAGACTTTGTCTTCAAGCTCTCCGAGTTTCTTTCTTCTATTTGGTCAATTCTATTGCTGAGACTTTCCAGAGAATTTTGCATTTCTGTAAGTGTGTCCAATGTTTCCTGAATTTTTTGTTGCTTTTTCTTTAAGCTATCTATTTCCTTGAATATTTCTCCCTTCACTTCTTGTATCATTTTTTGGATTTCCTTATACTGGGCTTCTCCTTTTCTGGTGCCTCCCTGATTAACTTAATAACTAACCTCTTGAATTCTTTTTCAGGCAAATCAGGGATTTCTTCTTGGTCTGAATCCATTGGTGGTGAACTAGTGTGATTTTTTTGGGGGGTGTCGAAAAGCCTTGTTTTGTCATATTACCAGGGTTGGTTTTCTGGGTCCCTCTCATTTGGGTAGGCTCTGTCAGAGGGAAGGTCTAGGGCTAAAGGCTGTTGTTCAGATTCTTTTGTCCAATGGGGTGTTCCCTTCATGTAGTACTCTCCCCCTTTTCCTATGGATGTGGCTTCCTGTGAGCCAAACTGCAGTGATTGTTGTCTCTCTTCTGGGTCTAGCCATCCAGCAAGTCTCCCGACTCCAGGCTGGTACTGGGGGTTGTCTGCACAGAGTCCTGTGATGTGAACTGTCTATGGGTCTCTCAGCCATGGATATCAGCACCTGTTCCGGTGGAGGTGGTGGGGGTGGGGAAGCAGGGAGGCGTGCAATGGACTCCGTGAGGGTTCTTAGCTTTGGTGGTTTAATGCTCTACTTTTGTGCTGGTTGGCCTCCTGCCAGGAGGTGGTGCTTTCCAGAGAGCATCAGCTGTGGTAGTATGGGTAGGGACTGGCAATGTGTGGGGCCCTCGAACTCCTAAGATTATATGCCCTTTGTCTTCTGCTACTAGGGTGTGTAGGAAAGGACCACCTGGTGGGGGCAGAACTAGGTGTGTCTGAGCTCAAAGTCTGCTTGGGTGGGTCTTGCTGTGGCTGCTGTGGGGGTGAGGGGTGGGGTGGTGAGATTACCAGGTCATTGGAGTTGTATACCTAGGAGGATTATGGCTGCCTCTGCTGAGTCATGCAGGTTGTCAGGGAAGTGGGGGAAAGCCTACAGTCACAGCCCTCACTCAGCTCCCATGCAAACCAAAGAGCCAGTCTCCCTCCCACCATACCCCTCCCTCCCCACCAACACTCCCAAGCCTGTTTCCCGGCAGTGGGTAAGCCAAGGTTGAAAACTTGCCCAGGCTACCCGACTCCCACTTGCGAAAGAAAAGGGCTTGGTTCCCCAACCTGTGGAGTCTACACACTGGATTCACACTCTGCCCTGAGTTCTGGCCAGGAGGCTTCTCTCCCCATTCAAATTGTTATGCGGTTCAGCTAGATATTTCCTTCTCCCTATGGAGTTTTACCCCCGACTCCTCTGGCCACCCTCCAGATGGATGGATCCCTGTGGTGCCAGGCAGGAATGGCCTACTTGGGGGCCCAGTGAGCTCCAAGAGCCTTTCTGCTGCTACTTCTACCCCTGTATTTCACTTGGCTAACTAAGTTGGCTCAGCTCCCGGTAAGTTCAGAAACTTCTCTCACAAATAGACCTTCAGTTTCTCCAGCGGGGGTGTGTGTTTGGGGAAGGAGGCTCTCCCTTTCCCACTTCCGCATTTGGGGCACTCACCGTATTTGAGATGTCTCCCAGGTCCTGCAGGAGCAGTCTGCTTCCTTCAGAGCGTCTATGGGTCCTTTCAGGACTGTTGGTTTTTTCTTGCAGTCAATCTGGAGCTAAAATTCACGATGTGAGCCTCCACACGCTGCTCTGTCCAGAGCTGCAGTCTAGTCCTGCCTCCCATCTGCCATGGTAATCATCCCCTCTTTTATTTGTATTTAATGTCATTTCAATGGGTTTAGGAAAGGAGAGAGGAGGTAAAATGTCTTCCATCTCCAATAAGAAGGCACAGATATCTGCTTTTAAGAATATTTGTGGGGCTGGACGTGGTGGCTCATGCCTGTAATCTCAGCACTTTGGGAGGCCAAGGTGGGTGAATCACGAGGTCAAGAGATGGAGACCATCCTGGCCAACATGGTGAAACCCCGTCTCTACTAAAAATACAAAAAAAAAAATTAGCTGGGCATGGTGGTGGGCGCCTGTAGGCCCAGCTACTTGGGAGACTGAGGCAGGAGAATCGCTTGAACCTGGGAGGCGGAGCTTGCAGTGAGCCGAGATCACACCACTGCACTCCAGCCTGGCGACAGAGCGAGACTCCGTCTCAAAAAAAAAAAAAAAGAATATTTGTATTATATTCATATTTTATGCCCAATTACATAATCTATTGTCTTCAAATATATCAGAAAACATATTTAAATAATGAACCTAGTAATTCTATTAATCAAAATCAAGTGTTTCCTGAAGCTTTTTTATTGTAGTAGATTTTGGCGATATTTATTAATAATTTCAAGATTTGTATACATCTTTGTATAATACAACACATTTTATGCTTTATTTCATATCATTTAAATGTTTCATTCTCACAACAGTATTTTCAAATAGCTTTCCAAGAGTAACCAACAAATTCTCTACATAGCAGCCTACGCGAAATCTCTAAAATATCAGGAAAAGCTAAAAATCAGACCAAACACTAAAATTGACAGAGACATTTTTCCTAACATTTACCTCATTAACTCTAAAATTTATTGAAGAATAAATCAATCTGGAAGCTGCAGTGAATAGCTTTAAAAACTGATGCTCTGAGCACATTAATTGGTAAGGTTAAGCCTCTGAACTGAAATGTCAAAATGAAAAAAGAAGTTTTTAAGATGTAACAACTATATACTTGGCAAGGGAAGAAACAGGTGTTCCCTGTTTTCTGTTTCCAAAATTTAGGACTCTAGGAAGACAAAGGAGTGAAACTAGCCCATTTTTTTCACTCTTAAAATGAAGAATTCTCTCAAATGACAGGTAGTTTTTATAAGTCCCTGGTTGAATTCAATGAAACAGCTGCCCCTGTGTAACTTTATGATGCCATATATACCACCTTTACCTTGAGTGATGACTCCAAAACCTTGTATAGGTTAATGTTAGTTCTTGGCCTAAAAGCCAATTATCTCGAGAATGATGCTTTAACAATGTGCATATTAAGAAGGAAGCAAGACACTGAATCCCACAAATCATGAGAAATTATTGAAATATGACGTGACTTTAATGTGTTTGGTGGAGGAAGAAAGATGGATCTTTGAAAATGTCATAGTTCAGGTGAGTATAGTTAAATTCTAAGAATAGTAAGAGTGACTCTGAACCACTTGAAAGTACAGGGAAAGAGCTGAAATATGAACATCTCAAAGAGTAATTTCAAGAATATTTTAAGTGTGCTGCAAGCATTCTATTCTTATCTATCAAAGGAGGAGAGAACCTAAAAATTAGCCACACCAACCTTTACTGCAAGCAGTCTTAATCGCTTTCATTTATATCTTAACATGATGTTTCCTGGCTCTGGGTGACAGTTTTACAATTTTAACATATCAGTATACCTACAGGAAGAGGATATTGTTTTCAGTCATCTTATTTCCCATAAATGTGTAGCAATTACCAGTAAAGTGAATTAATTCATCATACTGTTATATTGAATTAATTAGACACTATAGAAAAACTACAAATCTATTTCCATTATTGAAAGAAAATCTAATGTTATCTGATATACTCCAGTCATATTCTATTTGGGGGTCTATTGAGTAATACCTAGTGAGACAGCAATTATTCTTGACGTTAATGGCAAAAACACTTCCCATAGTCATTAAAGATAACAAATGCATAGACATATATGGCATGTAGAAAATTTCCTGCTAAAAATTATTATAGCACCATAAATCACCTACCATGTAAATAAAGTTGATGGGGAAAAACAAAGGAGAATTTAATCCGCCTAGACAAGTACAGCTCTGTGAAAGAAGGCATTGAGGATTTAACATCAGACCTCGAGAGAAAAGGGTTTCATTTCTAGAATCACATTCTCCATTAATTGAAGATGAAACAAAATGTAATGTTTTGAAATATAAAAAGAAATTTAGCTGAAATGTAATCCTGTTTTATTGTTACTTACTAAGCCCTTCGTAGAAAAGAGAAGGTGACCTATCTTCAAGGTGCTTTGTAGCACTTAAGTGCAGAAGAACAGAACAAAGCTCCCTTGCTTGACACATTTAAATAACAAAAGTATGTGTGTTTGCCCAACATTAAAAAATTGACAGAAGATTATACAGTTAGCTGGGCATAAAGAGATGGATGGAACTTACATTAGTGGAGAGAAAGAGAATGAGCAGTCCAGGAAGAATGAACATAAAACTATGAGAAAATGGAGAAATGTAAGATTGATGCCAATCTAAATGAGGATTTTTCTTGGGATGCAATGGAAGGCATGATATAGTAAAACTCTCTGTAATTTCTAAGGATATATATTGTGTATTAAAACATTTTCATACATATAATCTCATTTTATCTTCATACTGTATTTATGCTTTCTTGTTAGATGAGGAGAGTATATTTCAGAAAAAAATAATTATGACTGAGGCCTCATGCTTAGGGGGTGACAAATTGAAGACTCCAACTTATTTTTCTCTAGTAAGATACGACACTATGAGGAAGGTTATAAAGCTAGAGAGGAATAATTTAATCTGTATAATCATGGATGTCTTGTCACAAATACAAAATAATGATGTAGGGAAACAAAGATCTTACTGATATCAGTGATTGCATCTCATCTTTCCTGGAAATATTTAACCATTAGCCAGTTTTCTTAAATTAATTAACCTTTGGAAGCCATATTATTGGAAAATAAAACTTTTTGAAATCTAAACTTGTTATCTTTTTTCTGAAATCTTACCATTCCAGTTGAATTCAATTTAACTTAATCCATAATACCACTATCTGGCTGGTCATTCAGATACACATAGTCACATTCTATATTGTCTTTCCTACACCCAACACATGTATTCCATTATGGAATATTCTTGTCTCTCATAAAATAGGTCACACATATCTCTTTTTCTTCAGACCTGCAGCTCTTATAATAGTCTAGGCTCTCACAAATATTTTCTCAGAATATTAGATTGAAAGTAAACAAAAAGAAGTAGGGAACAGTATATCTTTTCATCAGCTGTTACATAAACAGTCGGAAGAAAAATCTTCCTTACAGAGTAATTAAATTGTCTAGTTGCTATTGTGTGTTATATTAAATAATAGTACCATTAATAATAGAATTCTACAACTCAATATGACTTTTAAATTTACAATGGAGTAATAATTTTGGTGGTTTGATGGTTAAGAAAACAGTTCTGTAGTCAAACAGACCTGTTATAAAGTTTTGACAGTGTCATTTACTAGCTATATGATCTTGGACAAGTTACTTATCTTTTCTGAAACTCACCTTCATCGTGAATAAAATTAAAGTATTAATATTTTATATGGTGCACTTCTAGATAGATCAACTGAGATGCTGAAGGTAAACCATCCACCCTAATATTATGTTAAATTTTCACAGCAAACATGGAAGATGACTTCTTACAAAACTATGAAATAAGCTGCTTATTATCATAATATCAGTTTGAAAGAGGAAGAATGAAAAAGTTACAGATATGTAGTGTCCTCAAAAAACTCATTTTGAAAGCATTCAATAATGGGATAGAAGAAAAAACAGTCTTTTGAGTAAAAACCCTAAGATGTCTGAATGGGAAAAAGGGTATAAATTGTAAAGAGCTGTATGTAAAGTAGCATTTATCATTTATTTGAGAATGGCAAACCTCATTGAACATTTACTATATGTCAGGTATTGTTTTAAGTAATCTATGTGCATATCTCATTCAATCCTCTCAGTAACCTTACAGGTTTGGGACTATTAGTTTCCCATTTTCTTTGGATGGGAAACTGAGGTTCAGAAACTTTGAGTAATTTTGGCCATACCACTCATCTATTAAGTGATAGAGGTAGACTCAAAAACAGGTTTCTCTTTACTATTAACGACTAACAAACAAAGAATGAAGTGTTTGTACACCACTGTGTTGTCGTATGCTTGAACATAAATCTTAAACACAGAATTGTTTTTTCAAAATTTCCTCTGCTTGCTGTGACAAATAATCCAAATTAAGAATATACTAATAAACAGTGGCTATAAACATTTAGGAAGAAGCCCTTCAAAGAATTTGTTTATATCCAAAGTGCCCCGAAAAAAGTTGTTGATATCCAAAGTGTCTTCATACAAGAAGTCAAATATCCTCAAATCAAAAAATGTTGATCACTTAACTGTTTCTAAAAACATGGATAAAAGACAACCTAATAAGATGTTGGCCACATACTACACCTAGAAGCTTAGACAAACACACTCAAATAGAGAAACATTTGTTCAAATGTAATTGCTTCACCCAGAGGCAAAACCACGAATTAAGGTGTCATTTCTCATTCTCCAAAATGTTATTAATATGGTTTCAAAGAGTTCTCTAAATGCAGGGTTCCACCCCTCATGCTAATGCTATAAATTTAGAGACCCACACAAAGATGTACACCCATCATTGTCCCTAAATGCCCTTCATATTTTGACAAAGAATCTTAATTAAGATGTTACACCCATTCAATTATTCCCCTACACTTGGAGAGTGAACATGGAATAAATAGTTGTTTTTTCTTCAAATTTCTGTCCTGTATGGTTTTCTTAAAAAGTTGTTTCTGTGTTAACTGTTCTTGCATGCTTGAACAAAAAGCCCAAAGATGAGGTGTTATTTACCAACAAAAGTCCCTGATAGCTTGGATAAATAATCTCATTTAAAGTAGTGTATGCCCTGTCAATGTCACTATGAATAATTACAAGTAAGGAAGACGGAGCAATTTATTCCCTAATTGTACCTATACACATGACGTAACGTGAAAACTCTAAGTGAGGACTTGGTTTTCTCAGACTCTTTGTATAAATTTATAAAACAACCACAGATAAAACTGACATCGTCACCATGTTAGCTCAATCCTTAAATATGGAGCTCTGTGTTCCAATTATTTCGTCATAGTCTCCCGCAAACAGAAAGTAAGGCCATATTTTTCCCCAGAATATCCTTGCTTAAATGGTAAAACACCATAAATAAGGTAAATATTAGTAAGTCTTTAGCCAGTTAATTCCAAATAGGGAGTTATCTGTTCACAATTACTACTTACCAACATATAGAAACAATTTCAAATAAAGAAATGTTAGGCCAGGAGCAGTGGCTCATGCCTGTAATTGCAGCACTTTGGAAGGCCGAGATGGGCTGATCACGAAGTCAGGAGTTCGAGACCAGCCTGACAAACATGGTGAAACCCTGTCTCTACTAAAAATACAAAACTTAGCCAGGCATGGTGGCGGGCGCCTGTAATCCCAGCTACTCAGGAGGCTGAGGCAGGAGAATCGCTTGAACCCGGGAGGCAGAGGTTGTAGTGAGCCAAGATCGTGCCACTTCACTCCAGCCTGGTGATAGAGCGAGACTCTGTCTCAAAAAAAAAAAAAAAAAAAAAAAGGCTGGGCGTGGTGGCTCATGCCTGTAATCCCAGCACTTTGGGAGGCCGAGGTGGGTAGATCACTTGAGGTCAGGAGTTCAAGACCAGCCTGGCCAACATGGTGAAACCTGGTATCTACTAAAAATACAAAAATTAGCCTGACATCATGGTGGGCGCCTATAATAGCTACTTGGGAGGCTGAGGCAGGAGAATTGCTTGAACCTGGGAGGTTGAGGTTGCACAGTGAGCCGAGATTGTGCCACTGCACTCCAGCCTAGGTGAACAGAGCAAGACCCTGTCTCAAAAAAGAAAAAAAGGAAAAAGAAATGTTAGTCCTCAAAATATCACCATACACATGTCAAGGAGATGCTGAATGATAAATATTTAATTTCCTAAATTTACCTGAAAATACAGGCAAAGAGGCTTAAGAGTTGTTAGCTTCTTGATTGCTTATAAATTCTGGATTAGCAAAGCCCCAGTTAGAATTTATTCATTTCCAAATTGTCCCTTAACATGTAGAAATGTATTACCTCAAAAGGCTTTTCTTGAGAGGAAGAAGCCTTTAAACTGTTTTGTGTTCTAGGGCAATGAGCCCTAAGTAAGAAGTTATTTGTCCTGCAAGATCTCTGTATTTAATAGAAAACTACCAAAGAGTTCATTTTCTACAAAACAAGACAATAAGTGCCAAAATAAAAGATACATATATCCAAACTAACCCTATACTTGGTTGACAAATATCTGCTTATTTGTTTTTCCTGTCCATATAAATTGTTCTTTGCTGTCCATAGTAAGATTTGTTTCTTTTTTTCTTCAGGCAAAAATGCCACTTTTCTTCACAGTTGCAAGGCAAACAAGGCATCTATAGAGCCTATTTCAATCCTTTGAAGTAAGATGGTTGCTCCAGAAACTAGGGGTGGATGATCAAGACAAAATTCACCGTCAGTAGATTGTCATTAGTATAAATCCTCCTTGCTTGATTAATCTAATTTCTCTGAGTCTCTTGAGAAACAAAAGCCTGCCTTTTCAGTTCCCCTCAAATTGATGTCATATAATCTACCTCTATAATATGTATGATAAATCAATCTCTATACCTGAATCAAGAGTCATCCTGATTAATATAACATCCACCATCAAGTGATTTAAATTGCCTGCCTCCAAAATTCCCACTCCCATGAGCAGAGCAATTCCAAACTAAGAGAAATATGCATAATTTCTGTAAGATAATGTACAGGTGCAAGTAGATTGGAGGAAGGACAACATTCAAAGCAAAGTCCCTCCTAGGAAATAAGTGGAGGAAAATCCTACAAAAGAATACTAACACCCCCAAAATTCTGATAGGTATGTACTGGGGCCAAAGGTAAGATGAAGGACAGTCATTGCAGGATAAACCCTAAATCTATAAACATCTCAGAAAGTGTGCATTCACTGGTGTTGAGAAAAACGAACCACCAAAGCTCACACACATCTTAGAATCTGTGTAAGGGGTATCATAAGTAAAGCTGGACACACTTTCATGGCTGTTCATTAACAGGTCAATGTTTCAAGGATATAAAGGTGTGAAAAAGGCTGAAATCAGATTAAATTAAGAAAATCTTTTAAGAAAAGGAAAATTATAATGTTGTATGGCTTCCTTTACCTTCAGTTACCTTTCCTGTAAAATGAAAAGCCTGGTAACAAATTTTAGCTCTTTCACTTTCTAGTTCTGTGACTTGGGCAAGTAACTAAACTTTTTATGCCTCAGTCTCTCCTCACTTGTAAAATTGGGATAATTGCAGTTCCTATGTCATGCAGTTGCTAAGAAAATTCAATAAATATTTAAAACCTTGCAGATATGGATGGAGAGAGACAGAGCAAAATAGCAGAACAGATAACTCCATCAACTCCCCACAAGGACACCAATTTAACAACTATCTACATGGAAAAAATAACTTCATAAGAACCAAAAATCAGGTGAGCCCTCATAATATCTGGTTTTATCTTTGTATTACTGAAAGAAGCACTGAAGAGATAAAAAATATAGTTTTGAATTGCTGATGCTACCCCTCCTTCACCCCTGGACAGCAGCAGCATGCTGGAGAGAGCATCTCTCGGTGCTGGGGGAGGGAGAGCACAGCAACTGTGAGGCACTGAACTCAGTGCTGTCCTGTTAGAACAGAAAGGAAAACCAGACCAAATTCAGCTGATGCCCACCCAGGAGGTAGCATTTACACCAGCCCTAGCCAGAGGTCAGTCACCAATCCCAACAGTCTTTACCTGAGGGCTATATCATTCTGTGTCTCCAAGTAAATCTAAAATGCACTCTAGGTCATAAAGAATGCAACTCTTAGGCAAGTCTTAGTTCTGAAGTGGGCCCAGAAACACTGGACTGGAGGGGAGGTGACATACTGAGACACCAACTGGGTTACACAAGGGAGTGCTGGCATCACCCCTTCACTAAACCTAAGCTGCATAGCTCATACCTCTAAAAGAGACTCATTCCTTCCACTTCAGGAAAGGAAAGGGAAGAGTGAGGAGGACTTGGCCTTGCATCTTGGATACCAGCTCAGTCACGGCAGGATAGGGCACTGGTGAGAGTTATGAGGTCCTTATTCCAGGCCCTAGCTCCCAGATGACATTTTTAGACATAACCTGGGCTAGAAGGGAATGCACTGCCTTGCAGGAAAGGACCTAGTCTTGGCAGCATTCATCACCTGCTAACTGAAGAGCCCTTAGGCCATGAATAACCAGCAGCTATACTCAGGTAATACATGGCGGTCTGATATGGTTTGGCTGTGTCCTCACCCAAATCTCATCTTGAATTGTAGCTCCCATAATCCCCACATGTCATGGGAGGGACCTAGTGGGAGGTAATTGAATTATGGGAGCAGGTTTTCCCATGCTATTCTCATGATAGTGAATAAGTCTCATGAGATCTGATGGTTTTATAAAGGGCAGTTCCCCTGCACATGCTGTCTTGCCTGCTGCCATGTAAGACATGCCTTAGCTCCTCCTTCACCTTCTGCCATGATTGTGAGGCCTCCCCAGCCATGTGCAACTGTGAGTCCATTAAACCTTTTTTTTTTTTAATTTATTTACAAACTACCCAGTCTCGGGTATTTCTTCATAGCAGTATGAAAATGGACCAATACAAGGTCCTTCAGTGAACCTCTGAGACTTGCTGGCTTCAGGTTAGACTTAGCATATTCCCAGCTATGGTGGCTATGGAATGAAGCTCCTTCTGCTTGAGAAAGACAAAGGGAAAAGTAAAGGGGAGTTTATCTTACATCTTAGGTACCAGCATGGCCACAGGAGAGTAGAGCACCAAATGGGCACTTGGAGCCCCTGATTCCAGTACTTGGCTCTTAGACAGCATTTCTGGACCTGCCCTAGACCAGAGGAGACCCCACTGTTCTGAAGATTGAGTCCCTGGCTTGGCAGCATTTACTACAAGCTGATTTAAGAGCCCTCGAGTGTTAAGGGAACATTGATGGTATTCCTAATAGATAGTCTGTCACTAATCCCTGTGGCCTGAAGTGGCACTGGCTATGGGATGAGGTTCCTCTGCCTTCAGAAAGGGGAGGGAAGAGTATGAAGAACTTCATCTTGTGGTTTGAGTGCCAAGTCAGCCACAGTACAATAGAACACCAGGTAGTCTCTGACTCCCAGATGGCACCTCTAGACCCACCTGGGGCCTGAGGCAACTTGCCATCCTGAAAGGAAGGACACAGGCCTCGCTGGCTTTGCCACCTGCTGATTGTAGAGCCCTAGGGCCTTAAATGAACATAGGTCAAAGCCAGAGAGTTGTTGGAGCAGGCCTTGCATGAGGCCCAGTGCTGTGCAGGCTTCAGGTCTGACCCAGGGCGCTCATACTGGCAGTGGCCACAAGGATGCTTGTGCCACTCTACTCCCAGCTTAGGTGGCTCAGAACAGAGAAAGCGACTCTGTTTGTGAGAAAGTAAGGGACAAAAACAAAAGTCTCTGCCTGGTAATCCAGAGAATTATTGATTTGTCCAAGACCTTCAAGGTGGTACCTCTATGACTCTGCAAGAACCACAGTATTACTGATCTTGGGATGCCCCTAAATAAGACAAAGCTTAGAACACAACACCTAAGTCTTTGCAAATATCTGGAAAACTTTCTCAAGAAGGACAGGTACAAACAAGCCCAGACAATGGAGACAAAAATAAATACATACCTCTTCAATGCCCAGGCACTGAAGAACATCTACTAGTATTAACATCATCCAGGAAAACATAACTGCACTAAATGAACTAAATAAGCTACCAGGGACCAATCCTGGAGAAACAGACATATGTGACCTTCTAAATGGAGAATTTAAAATAGCTGTGTTGAGGAAACTCAAATTCAAGATAACACAGAGAAGGAATTCAGAATTCTATCAGCTAAATTTAACAAAGAGTTTAAAATAATTAAAATGAATCAGGGAGAAATTCTGGAGCTGGAAAAAAAGGAATTTGCATGCTAAAGAAAGCATCAGAGTCCTTTAGTAACAGGATTTATCAAGCAATAGAAAGAAGTAGCGAGCTTGAAGACAGGCTATTTTAAAATACACAGTCAAAGGAGACAAAAGAAAAAGACACACACACACACAAAAAGGAAAACAATGAAGCATGCCTACAGGATCCAGAAAACAGCCTCAAAAGAGCAAATCTAAGAGTCATTGCCCTTAAAGTGGAGGTAATAAGACAGCCAAGTGTAAAGGGGTTCCCGGAAAAACTCCAACCTGCCTGTGCACTGAGAGTGCACACTAGGGTGGAGCCACAGAAGTTCTCGCAATTTCCATGTGGGGAGAGGCCTGGCCCCTCCTCTTCCTGGGTGGAACCTAGAATTCAATCTGCAAGGTGGGAAGCATATACTAGCAGGACTCTCACTCTGCTGAGAGTCCCTGTTTTCCCTCTTTTTTCTTTTTGCCCAGTAAATTCCATTTTTCTCACCCTTCAAAGTGTCTGCGAGCCTAATATTTCATGGCTTTGTGACAAGGATCCTGTCTTTAGCCGAGCTAAGGAGAAAGTCCTGCAACAGTAGAGAAAAATACGAGAAAGTTTATTCAAAGGAATAATAACACAGAACTTCCCAAACCTAGAAAAAGATATCAATATCCAAGTATAAGAAAACTGTAGAACACCAAGCAGAAATAACCCAAAGAAGGTTACCTCAAGACATTTAATAATCAAACTCTCAAACCTGAAGGATAAAGAAGGAATTCTGAAAGCAGCAAGAGAAAAGAAACAAGTAACATATGATGGAGCTCCAATACATCTGACAGCAGGCTTTTCAGCAGAAATCTTACAGGCCAGGAGAGAGTGGCACGACATATTTAAAGTGCTGAAGGAAAACAACATTTACCTACAATAGTATGTCTGGCAAAAACTAGAGAGCATTATATTATGTGAAATAAGCCAGGCACAGAAGGACAAACATCAAATGTTCTCACTTATTTGTGGAATGCAAAAATCCAAACAATCAAACTCCTGGAGATAGAGAGTACTAGGATGATTACCAGGGGCTAGAAGGGGTGGTGGTGGGGGAGCATGTGGGGGAAAATGCAGATGGTTAATAGGTACAAAAAATAGTTAGAAGAATGAATAAGACCTAGTATTTGATAGCACAACAGGGTGACTATAGTCAAGAATAACTTAATTGTACATTTTTAAATAGCTGAAAGAGTACAACTGGATAGTTTGTAATACACAGAGTAAGTGTTTGAGGGGATGGATACCCCATTATTCATAATGTACATATTTCACATTGTATGCCTATATCAAAACATCTCATGTACCCCATAAATATATATACTTACTATGCATCCACAAAAAATAAAAATGAAAAAAAAAAATTAAAATTCTTGCAGACATGAAGGGGCTTAGTACATATTAATTTACTAATGATTATGTGTTAATGCTTATTACTGCCTATTGAATATCCAGGGAAAGCAAATCATATGAAGCTAACAAATTTGAAAAACTCAGTTTCAAGAAGAATGTATTTTCAAAAAGCCTACCCTCACTTAGAGTTTCAGAGGTTTCTCCATATCCTGGAAATTTGTGTTTAACTGCCATCCTTAAACAGTAGTCCTCATTCTTTCATTCTCTTCCTGGTGTTCTGGCAGCATACTTATTTTTAATCCTTGAGCCACCACCCCTTTACTTATGTCATTATGCCATAAAGCATTTAAAGCAACATGAATGTTGCTTTAATCTTATGAATTAAGATGTTCATAGCTGCAACAAAGGAAACCTAACTCATTTTTAAAAGCTTTCTTCTCACAGTCAAGAAGACCCCAGGTAATGCGATTCCACATTGCTTAGTTCAGCAAATTCACATCATACATGCCCTGATATTTTAAATACTCTGCTGTCCCACCCTTAACTTGCCAGCTTGTCCTTAATTTAGTTTCCTTAAACTGCAGGATAGATGCTACAATTCCAAGTGTCTCATGTGGAGGTGACAACATACAATAGAAGAAGATAAACTATATCTCTTTTTAACAGTGGGTGAAACTTTTCCCAGAAGCCCTCCCTCTCAGGGGATATTTCTTCAACTCTCATCTGCTATAATTGGATAAAATATTTCTGCCTAGATAAATTCTCGGCAAAGAGAAAGGGACTGCCATAATTGACTTAATCCAAATATAGATTATCTTCTGAAGCTGAGAATGGTTTCCTCTGCCCTTTTTGTGAAGCATGTGGTCACACGGAGGAAGTTGGCAAATTGAAAAAAATATATATTGGGAGAAAACACCTGAAAATTACATATCTGATAAAGGATATGCAACCAGAATCCATAAAGAACTCTCAAAACTCCATAATAAGAAAATAGAAAATGCAAATTTTAAAATAGACATATGATTTTTATAGATACTTCACCAAAGAAGGTACACAAGTGGCTAATAAGCATAGAAAAACCTCAAACATCATTATTCATCAAGCAAATGCGCATAAAAACCACAATAAGATACCCCTGCACATCTATAAGAATGGAAATTTTTGGTAAAACTGTCTGCAACAAGGTTGGAGAAGATATAAAGCATCTGAACTCTCTTATATAATGCTAGAAGAAAACAGAAAATGGCACAATTATTTTAGAAAAGTTTGGCAACCTTGTTAAAAGCTAAACATAAACCAACTGTATTATCCATACTCAGTGTTTACCCAGGAAAAAAGAAAACATTTGTAAATCCCAACTGGAAGCCCCTCAAATGTCCATCAATAGATGAATATGTAAACAAAGTGTGGTGCACTCATACAAGGGGATACTACTAAGCCATAAACACGAATGAACGGTTGATATATGCAAAAAACGGATAAATTTCAAAACGATCATGCTAACGAAAGAAGACACAAAAAGGCTACAAACTGATCCCATTTATATAAAATTCTGCAATCTATGCTGACAGAAAGATCAGTGCCTGCCTGGTAACAGGAGATAGGGAATGTGAAAGGGGCAAGAAAGGAAAAAAGGTAAGGATTACAAGGAGCATACAGAAATTTTGTGGGGTGACGGATATATTTATTTTCTTGATTGTGGTAATGGTCTTACGAGTATATATACAAATTAAAATTTATCACATTTTATAATTTAAATATGTAGTTATTTGTATGGTAATTCTTCCTTAGTCAAACTGTCAAAAAAGAAATACAGGTAAATATTCAACTCATGAAGGACTTTCTAAACAAGATATTAAAGAAGATAAATCATAAGAGACATAACAAAATGGAATACATGAAATTAATACCCATCACTCATTATAAAACACATAGACAAAATTAATATAGTACATAAATCCCAAACTAGAAAACTGTTTACAACATATACACTGAAATTATAATATTCCTAATACTTAAATAACCATTACAAATCAGATTTGATTTTTAAGGAAATAGATACACAATAGAAAAATTCAAAAGAAAATAGGAAATGAGCAAGCAATTCACAAAAGAATAAATAATGATGACAATACATTTTTTAAAAATGTTCAAATTCAGTAGTAATCCAGAAAATGCAATTAAATAATTTTCTTCTGTAAGATTGACAGATATAAAAAAAGAATGATAATGCTCATTCTGTTAGACTTATTTTTTTTCAATTTCTTTAATTGTTGAATATCATATAGGTAATCAGGACAATTGTTAAGTAGAAAATAAGGTTCCAGATCTACTCATGCACATATACACACACAAACATGTAAAAATGCAAAGGATAAAGAATAAAATTGCATTGATATTTGTATGTGCAGTTTCTATTTTCTTGTTTATGATATTTGTATTTTATTGTTGTGAAAGCTCTGATCACACACACATTTACATATATATATTCATGTACAAATAAAGATTATTTTTAGCAAGGGAAATAAACTACTAAAGAACATTTATGGAATGATGCTATTTTGAAATCAACAGCATCTGTAGAGATTAGAGACAAACAGGGAGGATGAGAAGGAGACTATGTCTGTATATTAACAAAATTCTTAACACTGCTATCTCCTTATACTGGGATTCTAACTAATATGTTTGATTATCTATGTTTTCTATATTTTGTGTAATGATCATGGGTTGCTTGTGTTATTAAAAGTAAAAGATCAAAATCACACAGTAAAAAAAAAACTAGGCAAAGGACACAAACAGGCAATTCATTTAAAAGACATGCAGCTGACTGACCAATATTTGTAAAAATAATGAGTTATTTTGTAACCAGTAAAATAAATGTCATTTAAAAAACAGTGGGTTGTTATCCAACTATAAAATTGGCAGAGTATTTTTAATAACATTTTTGTTAGATATTAAATAAAAAATAAGCATATATACATTGTTAATGGAGATATAAATGAGTACTTCCTTGCTGGAAGGCAACACTGCAGTAAGTGTATCAAAATATTTTTGCTCACTGGCTGTGAACTTCTAGTTCAAGGAATTCATCATAAATAAATAAATAAGCAAGTTAACAAAGACACAACTACAGTGCCATTTAATGCATTTTTTAATTAAATCAAAATAGTACAGAAAACTTTGTAGCCTACATTATTTGTGTCTGTTCAACCCTCATACTTCCTTTGGGAAGCTGTTTATTTTCCCTTCTTTGAGGAGCTATAATGATACATCTTCCCTGTCTTGGCCATAGGGACACTCACATGACCCAAGCTATTTTTTGATTTTCATTGCTTGAACCTCTTTATTTTCTTGACCTCTTTATGTGGGAGATCCCCAGATATCAGTCCTAATAACTTCTCTTTTTACACGTACTCAGTTGAGAAGATTTATGAGGACTGTGAAGTTGAAACAGATTGAGTAAAGGAAGATACCTAGAAGATGAAGTCAAAAGAGGTAGCTGAGAGACCAGATCAATGGGACCTTATTTTCAACCCTTCCAAGGAAAATCTGTTCTCTCAGTCTTCTCCATGTTAGTAAATGACAACTGCATTTTTCCAATTGGTAGGGCCAAGAATCTTATGACCAGTCTTTGCTCCTCTCTCTCTTTCACATCCCACATTAAAACTATGAGAAAATCTTGATTTTTATCTTCCATAATCTGACCATTTCTCAACACTGCTTTTAACTTGGTCCAAGTAACAAAGGACTAGTGGAAGAAACTTTCTAATTAATCTCTTTGATTCTTTTTCAGCTTCTAACAGTTTGTTCTAAATCTCACTCAGAATAAAGCCCAAATTCCTTTCCGTAGTTTCTTCCTGATCTGGCTTTCTACCGCCTCTCTGATCTCATGTCACACCATTCTTCCCGCTCTCGGTTGACTTTATTATGTTTTTGACTTGACTTTCTGGAGTATATTTTCCAAATAGCAGATGCAGTAATTCTTTAAATCAAAAATCTGATTGTATTAACTTTTGGCTTGAAACATTTCAATGACTTCCAAACACATTTAAAACTAAATCCAAAGTCATTAATAAAGCCTGTAGGGCCCCATTGATCTGGTTCCCCAGCTACCTTTCTGACCTCATTTCCCAGCTACCTTTCCTTACTTACACTGTTCCAACTTCACTGACCTCCTTGCTGTTACTCAAACATGTCACTCTTATTTCCATTTCAGAGCCTTTGCACTTGCTATTTCCCCTGCCTGAAATTATCTACCCTTGTAAGTCCACCTGGCTTATGCCATACTTTTTTTCAGTTTTTTGCTCAAATATTACCTAACTGAAGAAATCTTCCTTGACTATGTGAAGTAAAATAGCAGCCTCTGTCAGTGCCTATTCCATTTACTCTGTTCCGTTTTTCTAAAAAGCACTTATCACAATCAGA
This sequence comes from Pongo abelii, assembly GCF_028885655.2. Lineage (NCBI taxonomy): Eukaryota > Metazoa > Chordata > Mammalia > Primates > Hominidae > Pongo > Pongo abelii. Next base: position 149,567,056 of record NC_072008.2, read on the forward strand.
CTTAGCAAATATTTTATTTATTTATCTTTTTATATCCTCTCCTGTTTGACTACTAAAATGTAAACTCCTAAACGAAAAGACATTAAGGGTTGTGTTCATTCCTAGCGTACTGACTGTTATAAGTATTCCATATTTATTTAAAAAATACATGAATGTCTCCATTTTTATTATAAATATAGATATAAGTATGAATAGATCATATGGCTAGAAGGAGGAAGTATATATATATTAAGATATTAAAATGTGATTATCTCTGTATGGTAGAATTGTGGGTAATTTTTATTTTATAATTTTTCTTATTCATAGTTTCTAAGTTGGCTACACCAAATGCACTATGTTGGAAAGAAAAGGAATCATTAAATTATAATTATGAAAGAAACACTACTGAGTCATACAAATAGCTTGAATGTATTTCACCATGCTGCATTTTATAAAGAACAAAAGCCTTATTCTTATCACAACTGTTCTGATTTTTAACATATGTTGGAAAAGAGGAGACTGTCATCACTTCCTTTACCCAACTGCCAAAGAAAAACCAAAGCTGCACAGAAAAGTGGTAAAACACAGATGTATTTGGGAACTAATGCAATAGGGGGAAAGAGACTTCAATATAGAACTGGCCTCTATTCCAAATATAGCATTGGACAAGTAGAGATTTATAGCCAAAAAGCAGGGTGACAATTAGTGAATAAAAAAATTCCTAAGAAGAAACATCAGGAGTTGGTGGGGCAGGTTCTGGCTAAAGAGATCTAATAGAATTTTTGGTAAAGACAGGCCAAGGTGATCAGATATCACATAGGGAATTATGGGGGATGAAGGTATATGTGATAAGATATTGAAAGTGATCAGATATTGAGGGTGGAGGATTCTCACTAAACTGATTTAGCAAGATTGTTGCTACATCTGAGTGATGCAGGTCAAACAAGTGTGGATGCCAAGGTCTAATCCTAGAGGGTCTAGAGGAGCCTAACTACAGTTTGTTAAAGAAGAGCGCCTTTGTTACACCCCAATATTTAATTTTTGTTCCCCCAAAAGGATGGGAGGAATAATGTGCAGCATAATGAAGATTCATGATTGTGGAATATATTAGTTTTATATTTCTGTGTAACAAATTACCACAAACTTAGAGGCATAAAAGAACATCCGTGTATTATGTCACTAATTCCATGGGTTATGAGTTCAGAATATTTTAGCCGAGTTCTCTGCACACGGCCTCACAAGGCTGAAATCTAATGTTAGCCATGTGTGTCCTCTGCAAACTTGGTTGGGCGAATATCTGTTTCCAAGCTTCCTTAGGTTGTTTGTAGAATTAATTTCCATTGTGGTTGTAATACTGAGGTACTTTTTTTTTTTTTTTTTTTTTGCTGGCAGTAGATTGAAGACCACCATTAGCACTTAGGACACTCTCAAATCCTTGCTGTAGGATCTGTTCAAGAGGCTCTCACACTTCAAATCTCTCTCACTAAGAAGAGCCCTAAAGAACACGTGACCTTATATCAGGCCCACCTTGTAATCTTCTATCTTAAATCAAGTGATTTAGGACTTAAATTATATCTGTAAATTAAATTTACATCAGCACTTACGTTAGTGTCTAAGTAACTGTAAGAAAGTATGTTAACAACAGGAGAAAGAATCTTGGGGGTCATCTCAAAATTGTTCTGACTATATGAAAGTTAGTAAAATTCATAATTGCCTGATGCTTAGAAAGAGTGGCTCACATTTAAGGTACTTCTCTTTTTGTTAGTTGTCGGGCACTCGTTTTCTTTTAAATATTCATATTCTGAATGGGGGCAATATGGCCCCCATTGGTAAAAATTGGTTTTAGGGGGCAGGGGGAAAATCTTAGATATTACAATGATTTGGGCCTTCCAAAGCTCTACTTGACAAAATGTTATTCCTTAGAATTTAGTTTATCTTATTAAGAAAAATTTAAATTTAACTTAATATAATTCATTTATTGAATTAATTTTATTCGTTTATATAGAACTTGAATTTTTTTATTTTTTTTTTTAGCTAGAGATATGTTTAATGTTTTAAGAAACTGCCAAACTATTTTCCAAAGTGGTTCTACCATTTCACACTCTTACCAACAATGCATGAGAGTTCTGGTTGCTCCATATCCCCACCAACATTAATTCTTTTTACTGATTCTATTGGGCACTTAGTGGTATTTTGTTATTTTAACTTTTAATTTTTTAAATTTATTTTACTTTAAGTTCTGAGATACATGTGCAGGTTTGTTACGTAGGTATACATGTGCCAGTGTGATTTGCTGCACCCATCAAGCCATCATCTACGTTAGGTATTTCTCCTAATGCTCTCCCTCCCTTTGCCCTCCACCCTCCGAGAGGCCCCGGTGTGTGATGTACCCCTCCCTGTGCCCATATGTTCTCATTGCAGAATTTGAATTTTATTCAATTTCCCCTTGGAGGATAATAATAAAACAAGGTTGAGAAACACAGCTTTTATAAGACAACTCTGTATACTGATTTCTGGAACTGTCCCAGTTGCCTCTGTAGCTTTTCTACTTTCACAGTGAGAGAAAAGTCACTTGCTGCCAGGACTACTAAATGGATGTATCATGATAACTTAGATATCCTTTAACATTGGTCAATTAGTTTTTTCATCTGCTGAAAACTTCAATTATAGCCTCAGCAGAAGAATTCAAGAACACAATATCAAAACTATTAGAAGCCAAAAGAATCTGATCTATCTTTGAATTGTCCATAAACTAAAAATAACTATTTCCTTAAGGTTTAAATAATAAATTGTTTGCCCAGGATACGAAAATTTAGGTGTTCTATACATATGTATCATGAGGTTTAAAATTGGTTATATCTTTTTCCCAGATCAGTAATTTCAATTCTAGTAATTTATTCTAAAGGAAATTTTAGACGTACAAAGGTTTATGTAGAAACATATTTATTTCAACCTCATTTATAATAGAAAAGTGTACAGAAATAGGGATATGGTTCAATATATTATTCTACATCCATACAATGATATATTAATCTAACATTAAAAATGGTGTTTACAGTGATGTAGAAAGATATTGGGAAATGCTCAAGATATACTAAGAAAAAAAAGAGATTGCAAAAATTCTAAGTACTGTTTTACGTTTATATTATTTTATATGCATATATATAGAAATGAAAGAAATAGTGTCATGAGTAATTTTATTTTATTTCATTTATTGTGTATATTTGTATTTTCAACATTTCTCATAATCTAAATGCATTGTTTTTATAATTAGTAAAAGAAACCTTCCAAAATATGAGGAGTCCTAAGTTAAGAAACGATATAACTTCAGCATTCTCATTAAATGAATACAGAGGCTCGTATTATCCAGTTAAGCACTGTCTTCTGCTCTTTATTGCTGTCATCCACCAACTTCTACTTGTTAATTGAAACTTTTAATTCCTGGATTGCTGTCTACTTCATTCCAAGACTCATTATCATGTCAAGGAAATTCAGTATCCAAGACGATTACCCATGCAATAACTTGATTTCTCAGTTAATTTGCATCCTTAGCTCCAACCACATTTACCACCAACCAACCACAGCCAGCCCCTCCCATGGTCACATTTTAGATCTTGTTACCCTTTGTAATTGTGTCACTTTTAAAACTATAATTTCCAGAATTTCCCTCTCTGACCTCCTATACTTCTGGAACACTTACTCTAGAACATAATATGATTACTCTTTTACCTTATTGAAACCTCCAGGTTATTAACCTCTATAGACTTTTGGTCAAATCCCATTTGTAGATGAAGCCAATACTGCCTCTCCGTATTTGCATTTAACTAGATGAATGTTATTGAAAAGTGTATACATATTTACTGATTGTTCCATGTTAATTTTATGTTTAAAATGTCAAAATGGTATTCAGCACTGCCTAGAGATCCTACTGTGTTTCTTTACTAGGTTCACATTGTCATTCCTTCAGACAACTATTTCATACCTTCTTCTCAAATCACTCCCCCATACCCCACACTTAACTCATAAACTCACCTCATTGAGAAAATAAATGCCATCAGATATAAGGTCATCTATTAAATCTGATATATCCCTCTTCTTACCAACATTTAATTTACAGAACTACTTGCATCTAATTCATGGCCACTCACTTTCCATCAAGCTTATTTTCTGAGTTTCAGTTCCTTGTGTCATCTCCACTGCATCATCAACCTTACTTCTCACTGGATCATCATCATTAGGATACAAGAACATTTTAATAGCCCCTCTGTTACAATACATAATGACAGTTGTTCTTTAAGCCCCCAAGCTAACACCGTATTTCTCTGTTCCTTTCAATAGCCAAAAATCTGAACAGAGTTTTCCCATAAGTAAGAAAAGCCCTGACATTACCAGAGTTGGTTTAGACCAGGTGGTCTCAAAGTGCAGTCCAGTGCCCCCTGGAGGTCACTGAGCCCTTTGCATGAGATCTGATGGGTCAAAACTGTTTATAATATTAAGATTTTATACACATGTTCACTGTTGAAATTTGCACTGATGGTGCAAAAGCAGTTGCGGCAATAAACTGTACTAGCAGGCTTTGCATTCTTCACTATTACATACACAGTAGAAAGAAAGAGAAAGAAGAGGAGGAGAGGCCAGTTTTGGTTAAGAATATCCTTGTTGCAGCAGCTTAAACATGTTAATTTTATTAATTTTAGACCTGACCTTTGAATGCCTCTTTTAATATTATATGTTACAAAGTGGGAAATACATATGAAGCCCATCTTCTTTCTGTATTTTGAAGTCTAAGGGCTACCTGGAGCAAAAGCACTTGTGTAATTGGGTTACGAACTCTTCAGTTTTTTCATGGAAATATATTTTCACTTTAAAGAAAGTCTGACAGACGCACTATGGCTATTCAGACTGAAGAATTTGTCAGAGGTTTTTCTGAAAATGGGCAAACTAAACTTGTCATTACCAGGAAAATAAGTGATATGTTGTTGATGATATAAATTAACTTTTGAAATGAAAATTAGAATGTTGGTAAATTTTATCTGCCACCGTGAGCTTAACAGTTTCCCAATATATATGAGGACTTTTTTGATTAAATTAATGTTGATATTAATGAATGTGATTTTTTTTGTTATAACGAAATGTCAATATTTGGAAGGGCTGCTAAACTCCATGGGCCAGTATTTCCCAAATAACCAATGTATCATAGTACAAAATCAGATCTGTTCAAAGTAAAATAAAATGAATTCTAGTGCAACTGATTATGAAAAATTTATCAATGTGGTTTGAAATCCTACATTGCAACTGACCCATAAAAAATTGCCCATTTTTAAATTTTGGTGTAGTATTAAAGAAAATAATCCACAATGCCCCCAAAATCATATTAAAAACTCTTTTCTATTCCATCTGCATATTTTTATCAGGCCAGATTTTTCTTCATGTAGCTCAGGCAAATGCCATATTGTAACACGTTAAATGTAGAAGCAAATATGAGAATCTAGTTGCCTTCTATTAAGCCATACATTAAAGATACTTGAAGAAATGTAAAACAAAGCCACTCTTCTTACTAAATATTTTCAGGGAAAGTAAAGGTATTTTCCCTGAAAATATGTTATTTATATAAGCATGTAATGTGGTTTATTATTTATATTCTAAAATGAATTTATACATATTTTTAAGTTGCCTCAGATATAATTTCTATTATAATTAACATGTATGGATAAGCTCACAAGCAAAAGTTCATTGGTGTCTTTGATAATTTTTAAGATTGGAAAGCAGTCTTGAGACCAAAGAGTTCGAGAGATACTGGTTTAGATTTTAAAAACCCATCAGTACTTTACCAAAATCCATCAAGATCGAGCTCCGTTGGCCAGAAGGAAGGGGGATGAATGGTTGTTGAATAAGCAAGCAATAGTGTCTGCCACTCCTAGGTCTTTCCAGCAGTACTCAGAGATCTGTTTTCCCCGTGTTCACTCTTCTTTAGAGTCTGTCCCCACTCCTCTTCCCCATACATCAGCTGGAAAGGCCTCCTTACAACATAGTTTAGATTAAGCTACCAGGAACTGCTGAATAGCTATCCATTACATTTACAATCCTACTCAAATCCTTTGTAGTGGCCTAGAGGCCCTTTGTCATCTGACCATTGTGAGGCCATACTATGTTTTGGTTTAGAGTGTGTGCTCTGAAGTCAGACTACATAGATTAAAGTCTCAGCATCGTTCTTTACAACTGAGTAATCTTATGCAAGATATTCACACTCTTCATGTATTCTTTTCCTCATCTGTAAATGGGACTAATGATGATAATACTGAATTAATCAGTTTGCTATGAGTATCAATGGAGATAATCCATATTAAATGCTTAAAAGAATTGCTGGTCCAAGTAAGCTCTCAGCCAATGTTAATTGCTGCCTATGTCTCCAATATCATCTTATACCATCTTATACCACTCTCCCTGTGAGTTTCTATTCTCTAACTAAACATAAGCATTACAAGTTCTTTCCTGTCCAGAAACTCTTCATATATTTTTCCCTTGACTCTAACAACCTTTCCACTGCCCTACAGATAGCTAGTATCTTCTTCTTTCTGAGGGTGCAGCTGACATGCCAGTCCTTAGGGAAGCTTTTGCTGACCACGTATTCTCAATCAGATTTCTTCTCATCTCCTCCCCACCTCTCATGGTAACTCTGTATTACAACAATCTGTTTCCCCCTACTACTAGGCATGATTTGTAATATTTATTGCTCTCTTAATTTTTATCTCCAACATTGGACTGTAAGTGCCATGACAGCAAGGAATATGTTTGTGTTCAGCCTGTTTCCTCAGTGCCTTGATCAGTGTCTATCATGTCATAGACACTCAATAAATATGCGCTAAATTAATGCACAAATAGATTAACCCATTTCACACCTGCCCTGAGAATACTCTCCAGTGGCACTTGTGGCTGCAACATGTACTCCTAGATAACTTGCAGGTAGACATCATTCTATTTAAAGCATTCTAGTTTTAGCAGTGATATTTCCATTTACAAAATATAGTAAATCTCAATAGCTGAAAATGTCAAATCGTATAAAAAGTAGCATTCCTACATGTGATGTTAATTCAGTGGTGAACTTATGGCTCTGAAATGATGTGACAAGAAGGAAGTGAAAATGTTGTCAACATTCCACAATGATACCGTGATTGAAGTAGACAACAGAAATGGAAAGAAAACTAAGAAGACATTTGTCATCGAGGATTGTAACGAGAATGTGGGAGCAGTGGACTTGACTGATCAGTTGCTCATTTCCTATCCAACTGAGCACAATAGGCACAAGATTTGTATGAGAAATTCTTTCACCACCTTCTAACATTACGGTGCTGAACTCCTACACCCTGTTCAAGAGGAACAATTCTGGGCGCATGATTAGCCATGTAAACTTCAGACTGATGTTGATTGAAAGAATGCTGGAAAAGCATCACAAGCCAGGGCAGCGATGCCTTCGAGGTTTTCTGTGCGCTAATAATGTCACACCTCTTCTCCTGACTGGAAGATATTTTCCCAAGACCATATCATCAACATCAGGGAAACAGAATCCAACTGATCGCTGCAAATTTTGCTGCTCGCACGATGCCAAGCATGGCAAGAATATCCCGAGAGAAACACGATATTTTTGTGAGGAATGTGATGTTCCACCTTGTGTTGTTCCATGCTTGAAATTTACCACACACAAACAAATTATTAGGCCGGGCATGGTGGCTCACACCTGTAATCCCAGCACTTTGGGAGGCCGAGGCAGGTGGATCACTTGAGGTCAGGAGTTCAAGACCAGCCCGACCAACATAGTGAAACCCCGTCTCTACTAAAAATACAAAAATTAGCCAGGCATGGTGGTGAGCCCCTTAATCCCAGCTACTAAGGTGGCCGAGGCAGGAGAATCCCTTTAACCCTGTAGGCAGAAGTTACAGTGAGCGGAGATCGCACCACTGCACTCAAGCCTGGGCAACAGAATGAGACTACGTCTTTAAAAAAAAAATAAGTATTGATCATCATATATATTTCGGTTACATTAGGATTAGAGACAAGTTCTGTTTAGAAATAACTCCAAGAACAGTTATTATATTTTATCTTAACCTTGAAAATCAGTCAGGTTTGCTTCAGCCTCAAACAGTATGTTTATGTAAAACGAAATGAGCACTGGCAGTGAGCTGCACTTTTTTTCTAAACAGAAAATGGGTTAATGAATGAATAGGTTGCCACAAGATGCAATCCACAGCCATAATTAGTTGGACTTGCTGGTGTCAAAAGTCCAGTAAATTCAGGGAAAATATAATAAACATGCAATTAACAAAAATTACATGTAAAGTCTAAGGTTAGCTACTGCCCATGAGAGGGCATAATGAAAATAAAAGCATGAACTACAACTACTTTCTCACTTCATTGAAATCATGTATCATTTATATGTGAGTACCTGAGGGTGTTGATGAAAATTTTTTTTTTTGGCTCATATGAGAATCAGGACATAAATAATTTAAATGTCCAGAAAATCTGAAATCTGAGCTCCTAGAATCTTCAACCTGAATGGAACCTTTAGTATCATACAGTCTGATACTCTAATTTTACAGACAAAGTATTAAGTCCTAGAGACTTAATGTGACGTGTCCAAAAGAACACAACTGGAATTGAAACGTAGTCATCCTAAACTATAATCCAAGCTCAGAAATTCTCTCATCACTATCCCTGAGTAAATGCAGATTTTTGCGTAATGCCTACTAGAAGTCATTATCAAGAAGGCAAATGTATTTGACCAAATATATTTTGGAATAAATGTTGAAATGGAAGCATAATTTGTGGATTTGATAATTGATCACCTCTGCTGTGGAAGCTATATCTTTGCATACAGACCTAAAATATCATAGTTTTGAATGTGCATTGAGGGAAAGCTAAGGATTAGCCTGGTGGCATAAAATATGGGCAGCAGCTGGAGGTGAAGTTTCATGGAGTAAATCAGTTTTAACTTGTTAATTATTTTAATTGGAAAGTGATCTGGCAATAACTTAAATGTAAGCCTTTTAGGGATAAAATGGAACATTCGCTTTGTGTTAAGAGTTTGTGCCTCAAATCAATATTTTGTGGGTAAATGGAGACTTCAGGATAACTGAATGAATCTTAGAAGGGTAAAAAGCTGTGCCTTCTTTCTCAATAAGTCAAGTGTCTCAATTCTTAAACACTAAATCAGCACTGACTCTAGAAAACTAGAGAAAATTGACAAACTGTGAACCTGAGTTAATCTGATCATGAGAGATGCATCTATGTATCTATGTATAATTGACTTGTATATTTTATTCTGCTTCAAGTTCTTAGCTCTATGCGTGTCTAATGATTTTACTCCTTTAAGAGTAATTATAATTAGAATGAAGAAAGTATATGTAAAAAATTATTTTTAAAAAGCTGGAACTTACTGGTACTGTGAACGCTAATGCTTTTGGTTCTTGTCTATTCTATTGTTCTTCGATTCTATTACATTTTATCTTATGCCATGTTTTTGCATAAAATATTTTTTATAAAAAATAATTATTTTAAAAAAAGCACAGATGTTACCAGTACTGCGAATGCTAATGCTTTTGGTTCTTGTGTATTCTATTGTTCTTTGATTCTATTACATTTTATTATATGCCATGTTTTTGCCCTCTATGGAAAAGGCTACCATTTTTAAATCAAAACTACACACATTGGGCAATCTCTTACTTTTTAAAAGAATTTTATGTTTATTTTAAGTCCTGGGGTACATGCGCAGGATGTGCAGGTTTGCTACACAGGTAAATGTGTATCTTGGTGGTTTGCTGCATCTATCAACTCATCACCTCAGTATTAAGCCCAGCATACATTAGCTATTTTTCCTAATGCTCTTCCTCCCCCCACCCCACCCCACCAACAGGTTCCGGTGTGTGTTGTTCTCCTCTTTGATTTAAAAAAATGAGACTTAAAAAGTAAGAGATACAAAGAGAATCTCTCACTTTTCAAGTCTCAGGTTTTTTGTTAAATCTGAAAAATGGGTGAATGATAGTATCACTTGCATTCAGTGGGGCTATGATAAAGGTCTGATGAGATGATTTGCATAAGCATTGAGCACAATGCCTCATATGCAGAAGGCATCCAACACATGTAAACTTGTTTTCACCGTTGGTTGTAGTATTACTAGATCATTGTCAGACTATTCAGTCACTGGCCATCTCTTCTTCCCTGCATCTGTTGAGCAGAGTTCTGTGTATTCATGTATAGAAAACGAGGCAGGAGAAACTTTCTTGGACTCTTTTTATTGATGGAATATGTAGAAGGCAGAAAACAATCAGCATTTTGTTTGAAGACAACTTGAAGGCTAATGAATCAACGAAATCAAATTTATTGAAAAAGTTAATGTAAAAGGATACCAGCTTCTATTCATTCTCACTTCATTTTTCATCTGGAAGTTTGAAGCTAAAATGATTTTGTGGATCTAACACATGATCAACACTAATGTTTATTTAGCACAGTCTATGGCTCTCTGCCAGGTTTCCAGGGTAGATATCAAATGAGAAGAAAAACGCTTTGCTTCTGTGACCAGCGAAAATTTATTTTTAAAAGGATAAAGGTGAGAAATCCTCAAAGCTACTGCTGTGTCTAAAGTTTTGAATACTGAGAGCCTTGAATTAATAAAGATTCATATGAATAGCTTTATCGAGTACATCTTATTGAGTAAAATGTCTCCATAGGGCTAAGTTAAATTCTCCCTAAGACTTTCCTAGAGTAATAAAGAAAGCATTATTTTATACTTTCTTAGAGTAATAAAGAAAGTATAAAATCTGGTGTGGATTCTAGGTGATGTCTTATACTTGGGTGCAAGCTCCAAGTATGGGAGTACAGAGACAAAGTTGGCTTATAGACTTCATATGAGGAAAAGGTTGCTTTTAAAAATTCAGGGTGTGAGTGAAAGAGTCAGAGAAGGGGGAAGGATGTGAAGGCACAGAAGGAAAATTGGATGAGAGACCTAAGAAACCTTTCTTTTCTCATTCAAGCATAACAAAATGCTGGGCGGAGGGGGGCAGTGGAAATACCACTTAGTACTTCCTACAAAAAATATAATAATGCTTTACCAAATATAATATTTTATCCTTTCCAATGAGTGGCTAAATTTATAAGAAAATCCCGAAGCTGACATTGCAAAATATGGGTATTGCTGAAGGAGTTCTGTTGGACCAGCAGTTTTGCTTTTCTAACCTTCATCCTGGAAAAGTTCAACTGTAGTCTGGTCCTTCTTTGGTCTTGGAGGAATTTGAGTAAGGTGAGGGTGCAGAGAAGGGGATGTTGAACTTTTTTTTGTTTTTTTTTTTTGTTTATTTTTTAACAGAAAATTAGTCAAACCTTCTCCTTGGCACCATATAAGATTTCAAAAGCCTACTTGATTTCCCAAATTACTCCATTAAAAATTAACTCACCCAGTTTGTAGGAAGGTAAGCATTATTCTAAGAGATGACTACATCAATTCCATTATAAATCTTGTAAATATGTAGTCTGACAAAAGAAAATAAATAAACCATCATCTTTGGTGTTATATTTCTTTCCGTTGCTTTTTATGTGATTCATTAAAGATTTTTTTAACGTTTTTTTCCTCAGTTGAAAAATTACATGTATAAATCCTGACTTTAGAACGGCAGAAACATGCACAGCTGCTGGTTTAAGCTTACAAAATCACCAAACAAAACAAAACACAATTTGGCATAGAGCCATGTTTAAACCTTTTGTAACTGAATTTAATGAGGATGAAGGTACAAATTCATTTTATACAGAAAAATAATTTTTTCTAGTCCTATAGAAAAAATTCTAGTCAAATAATTCTAGTCATGTAAACATATAAATTATTCTCCATGTCATAATGAGAGAGCACATTATTCTTAATCTCATAAAACAGAAAGGAAGCTTGATACATGTTTGTGAGAGCATATTGCCTTGACATAGGTATTTACTACTCATAAAACATTATTTTCATCTCATTGGTTTTTTATAATCTTGGAAGCCCTTTATTATTTTGTATTCTGGTAATCTCCAAATTTATTTTTATTAATTGGCTTTTTGTTGATTTCTTTAATAATTGGAAAACAGTAAAGTTCTCTCATAGAAGGCCTACTAGGCTGGCCAGTCTTTGGAAAGATAAACAAACAAACAAAAACTTACAAAGTTCCATCTAAGGTTGTAAGTAAAGAGAAATGGGAGTGTCACATTTCTGAATTATAACTTGTTAATAGGCTACAGCATTTTATATTTATTCATCTTGGCTTAGGCACCAACATCCAGTGTTCTTTTCAATTAGATTTTTCTGAAGCAATTCGGCATCTTGCATCCATCTAACATGTTACAAGGTCTATGATCCAAATTTCCCAAACACATCTGAATAAAGAAAACTCGGTTTACTTTCATGTAAAGCGAGTGTTGGCAAGGTGGGTCAGGCATAGAGGCCTAACAGAAATAATCACCTGATGCAATTATAGATAAATGCACCTGCATTTATTTAATATATTTTCATAAGGCAGCCACCCTTTCCAAATCTCTAACAAGTACCGTCCAGTCACATAAAGAAAGAGTATATTAGGATGTGGAGTTCAAAGGCTTCTATGTACTTGCAAACCCTTGCAAACAGGGTCAGGGAGAGATTAAAGGTTGAGAATTTTCCCCAAAGACATTGCATTTTAAATAGCACAGGCAAATACTCATGGCAAATCTGAACTGTGATAAGCCACTAATAATTATTAGGTTCAATTGTGTAAAGTCACCCCAAAACTTCAACTTTTATACCAAATTTTGGATGGACAAAGTTAAATACAACTGAAAATCGAATTAAAGTTGTTAGCTACAATAATAATCTGATTGGTAATTATATCAATTTAACATTTTTAAAATTTGCCTGTGTCTTTTATTGAATAAATGTGTGCATACCTGTATTAGTTCGTTCTCATGCTGCTAATAAAGATATGCCTGAGACTGGTAATTTATAAAGAAAAAAGGTTTAATTGACTCACAGTTCAGCATGGCTGGGGAGGCGTCAAGAAACTTCCAATCATGGAAGAAGCAGAAGCAAACACGTCCTTCTTCACATGGCAGCAGCAAGGAGAAGTACCCAGCAAAAGCGGGGAAAGCCCCTTAAAAAACCATCAGATCTCATGAAGAACCCACTGACTGTCATGAGAACAGCAGCATGATTCAATTATTTCCACCTGGTCTCTTTCATGAAACATGGGGATTATGGGAACTACAATTCATGATGAGATTTGGGTGGGGACATAGCCAAAAAATATCATTCTGCCTCTGGCCCCTCCCAAATCTCATGTCCTCACAATTCAAAAGACAATCATACCCTTCCAACAGTCCCCAAAGTCTTAACTCATTCCAGCATTAACTCAAAAATCCAAGTCCAAAGTTTCATCTGAGACAAGGAAAGCCTCTTCTGCCTATGAGCCTATAAAATCAAAAGTGAGTTAGTTACTTCCTAGAAACAATGGGGGTACAGGCATTGGGTCAATACACCCATTCCAAATGGGAAAAATTGGCCAAAACCAATTCCAAAATCCAGTAAGTCCAAAGTCCAATAAGGCAGTCATTAAATCTTAAAATTCCAAAATGATCTCTTTTGAATCCATGTCTCACATCCAGGTAATGCAGATACAAAATGAGGGCTCCCATGGCCTTGGGCGGCCCCACCCCTGTGGCTTTGCAGGGTACAGCCCCCCTCCAGCTGGCATTGAGTGTCTGTGGTTTTTCCAGGTGCACAGTGCAAGCTGTTGGTGGATGTACCATTCTTGGGTCTGAAGGAAGGTGGCCCTCTTCTTGTAGCTCCATTAAGCAATGCCCCAGTAGGGACTCTGTGTGGGGATCCAACCCCATATTTCCCTTCCACATTTTCCTAGCAGAGATTCTCCAAGAGAGCTCCACTCCTAAAGCATCACAGGACATCCAGGTATTTCCATACATCCTCTGAAATCTAGGCAGAGGTTTCCAAACCTCAATTCTTGACTTCTGTGCACCTGCAGGCTCAACACCACATAAAAGCTGCCAAGGCTTGGGGCTTGCATCCTCTGAAGCCCTTCCTGAGCTGTACCTTCACCCCTTTTAACCATGACTGGAGTGCTTGGGACACAGGGCACCAAGTCCCTGGGTTTCACAGAGCAGGGTGGCCCTGGGTCCGGCCGATGAAGCCATGCTTTCCTCATATGCCCCAAGACCTGTGATGGGAAGGGCTGTCTCAAAGGTCTTTGACATGCTGTGGAGACATTTTCCCCATTTTCTTGTTGATTAATATTCGGCTCCTTGTTACTTATGCAAATTGCTGCCATAGGCTTGAATTTCTCCCCAGAAAATGGGTTTTTCTTTTCTATCACATCATCAGGCTGCAAGTTTTTCAAACTTTTATGCTCTTCTTCCTCCTGAATGTTTTGCTGGTTAGAAATTTCTTCTGCCAGATCATCTCTCTCAAGTTCAAAGTTCAAGTTCAAAGTTCCTCAAATCTCAAGAACAGGGGCAAAATGCCTCCAGCCTCTTTGCAAAAGCATAACAAGAGTCACCTTTGCTTCAGTTACCAACAAGTTCCTCATCTCCATCTGAGACCACCTCAACCTGGACTTTATTGTCCATATCACTGTCAGCATTTTGGTCAAAGCCATTCAACAAGACTCTAGGGAGTTCCAAACTTTCCCACATCTTCCTGTCTACTTCTGAGCCCTCCAAACTGTCCCAAACTCTGCTTGTTACCCAGTTCCAAAGTCGCTTCCACATTGTTGGGTATCTTTTCAGCAGCGCCCCACTACCCAGTACCAATTTACTGTATTAGTCCATTTCCATACTGCTATAAAGAAATGCCTGAGACTAGGCATTTAAAGGAAAAAGGTTTAATTGCTCACAGTTCCGCAGGCCTGGGGAGGCCTCAGGAAACTTAAAATCATGGCAGAAGGGGAAGCAAACACATTCTTCTCTACATGGCGGCAGGAGTGAGAAGTGCCAGGAGGGAAAATGCCAGATGCCTATAAAAACACCAGATCTCGTACGACTCACACATTATTATGAGAACAGCATGGGGAAAACTTCCCCCATGATCCAATTATCTCCACCTGTTCCCTCCCATGACATGTGGGGTTATGGAAACTACAACTCAAGATGAGATTTTGGTGGGAACGCAGCCAAACCATATCAATACCCTAATCAACCCTTGCCTGGACTATGGTAAAAAACTTGCCTGCAGCTCCTGTGATGATGAGAATCTATATTCAGAAAACATTCAATATATGACACTCTCCTAGTGGTAACCTTTTGACTCCTCATTGCCTTTATGATAGATTCCACACCCCCCTGTGTAGAGGTCAAAACATCTTATTACTTGTCTTTTGTTAACCTTTCCTACTTCTTCATTACTCCCCTACAAAAAGCATTTGCTTTATGGCAGTGTTTCTCTATGTTAGGGTATTTTGGGTAGTTTCTGTAATTTGAGTAATTGAAGTTGTAGTTCTGCAGAATTTTTATCAGAGACTAAATGTTGGTAGCTCCTCCCAGGAATATTGACAATACAATTCCCCACAAATTTCTAAATACCCACTATGTGGACAGTACAGCCTCAATGTGAGAATCACTGGGCACACATGGTCCACTGTTTTTATCCTGAGAAGGTCTGTGGTTTTACTACCTTCTGAGCCTGGGATGTGAATGCTTTCTACATTGTTTTCTAGTCTAGGTCTTAGTTTCCATATAAGACTCAATACTAGTCCCCTTCCTAAACCTGGTTCACAGTGATCCATCATCATTCCTGTCATCCCTAACCACTGGTTTGGCACTTTTTAAAAAACTACTGGTTTGGCACTTAGTCTGTTGCAGTGTATGGTGTTTTTCTTTGTATATTAATGTCTTCCCTTCTCTATGAAACAGAGCTACTGGAGCGGAGGAGCCTTCTCTGAATTGCTAACAAGTAGCACAATAACCTCTTAGCCTCCCTCATGTAGTGAGCTTTTCTATAACTCTCAGCCTTTCATGCACTATTACCACTCTCTGGAGTATCCTTGGCTATCACTTTTACCTTCAAAACGCCTCCTCTTCCTCCGGGAGATAGCTCAGCTGTCACCTTTTTGGTGCAGTCTCCTCTGACCCCAGAACCCATGGTGGGTCCTTCCATGTTTTCTTATGGCATAAGGCATGTACTTCCATCTTAGCACTTGTCACAGTGTAATATACTTGCCTGGTTAAGCAAGTGTATCTCCTCAACTCTTTAGGGAACTCCTTGAGGATGAGTTTTTATGTAAATGTGTTTCTCCAGTCTCTATAATACACCTGTCACACATGCTGCTGTTTTTAGTTTTATAATCTGCCACTATCTTGGCTTTGTAGGGCAGAAGAGCTAATTTGTTTTCAGTGCCAAAAATACACTAACGATCATTTTGCCTATGTCAATAGGGGTCATTTTGATGCTTACAAATAAAATAAAACTCTCTCATTCCCCAAGAAAAGTTATTTATGTTTGGAGAAATAGAAGAAAATGAATAAAACTGTTTCAGGATTCTTGAATATGAACTAAGTATTATATACTTTTAAACATTATCACAATGCACACATAAATACACATGCAACAATAGAAGTAGAAGAAAATACAATATCTTATTATCTTCCAATTCCAAATGAGAAAAATAAGGTGTAAGAATTGTACCCAAGGTCATATGACTAGTGAGTGGTGAAGTATTTGAGCCTGGTCTGTCTGATTCTGATGGTCATACTTATTTACCTATGCCAGAAATGGCAAGCATAGCATGTATAAGCCACAAATGACAAGATACTATGCTAAATATTTAAATATAACTGATATAACTGAATTTAGGATTATTACATGAAAATGTTGTTTGTCAGCTCAAAAATAAATAGGTAAGAGAAGACATATTGAGTAAAAGGTGGGAACTGCAAACTGGAGGAAAGGAAATATGATTGCTGAAGAAAATACCTTTTCAGTGCCAACACCCCATTTTAAAAGTGAAACGAAATTAAATGAGCAAACAACAAAACTCACTGAGAGAACAAATGATTAAGAATCATCAAATTTTGAAACTAGAAGGAGTCTTAAAGGACATCTAGCTGACCTAGCTCACTTTCCCAAGGGTAAAACAGGCTCAGAGGAAGAGGTCAATGAGTGAGACCAGTCCACTCCACAATGGTATACAAACTTCAGTGTAACTTAAAAGCACTGCAGAGCTTGTTAAATAGGCAGATTCATGGGCTACTTTTACAGTGATTCTCATTTGGTTAGGGTGAGAGGTGGGACACGGGAATATGCCTTCTTAATAAGCTCTTCATGTGTTCTGATGAAGATGGTCCTTCTTCACATCACCTATTTCAGAGCAGGATTATCATTGTGAACATGGATGGTCATGAAGAAGCTAACGTACATGCAGTATGTGTAATATTACATAATGATAATTAGCTCAGTCTAGGAGACTCTCATGGTCAGGGGTCTCAAGAGGTAAACCTTAATATGTCATTATATCCCACAAACCCCTAGGATCATCATCAGCAACTCATTGCTCAGTCACCTTTGAATCTAACAAGATCTCCTATTTCCTCAAACACTTTAACATTTTAATCTTGGGGATAAGAATTTTGTTGGATTTACTACCTACTGGAGCATGTCTGAAAAATGGGAAACAGGCTGGACATGCCCCAGCCCTCTGACTTGGTAAACATTTTAGACACATAGTGATCTCAAAGTCTTAGAGATGAAAGGATTTAGAAGCCACCCAGTCTTCACTCAGTGAAAGAATGTCACATGCCATTGGAAATATGTTTTTTCAGATGTTTCTTTCTCGATAAGATCCACCCTACCTGACCACCTTTTTGAAAATTACCACCCCTTCCCAGCATTTCCATTCCCTTAATCTGTTCTACTAATTCCTTTTTCATCAGACTTATTACTTTGTAAAAATAACATATAGTTTGTATTGATTATATCTATGTTTCTTTTCGTTTCCTCTCTATATAGAATGTGAGTTCCATGAGGAAGAGGGCAGGGACCTTGATTTTGTTCTCTGCTGTATTCCCAAGGCGTAGAATGAAGACTGACACATGGTAAGTTCTCAACAAATATTTGTGGAATGTTGAATTATTTATTTATATAGGGTTGTGCAATCTCTGATTAGATCTTTGCAGTGACAGGTCTATTTATAGTTCTTGTCTGATTGCTCTTGCAAGTATTTACAGTATTGTATTGGATAGAAGTAAGAAGAACAGGCATCTTTTCCTTGTACCAGATCTCTTAGGAAAAGCTTTCAATCTTTCTCCAATGATTATAAAATTAACTGTGGGATTTTCATAATTGGCCTTTACTACATTGAGAAAATTATTTACTTATTTTGTTAAGAATTTTAACATGAAAAGATGTTGAATTTTTTTAGATGTTTTTTCTGCATCTGTTGAGATGATCATCTGTTTTTAATTTTTTATTTTGTTAATGTAATGCATCACATTGATTGATTTGTACATGTTAAGGCAATCTTGCATCCCAGCGATAACTGCAACTTGGTCATCGTGTGTAATCTTTTGGATGTGTTATTGAATTCAATTTGGAAGTATTTTGTTGAGAATGTTGTATCTGTGCTCAAAAGAGCTATTGGCCTGTAGTTGTCTTTTATTGTGATGTCACTGTCTGGCTTGGGTATCAGGGTGATTCTGGCCTTTAAATGGGTTTGGAAGTATTTCCTCTCCTGTTTTTTGGAAGACTTTAAAAATAATTCATATTAATTATTTTTTGAATGTTTGATAGAACTCAGCCATGAAGCCATCTGGTCCTGGGCTTTGCTTTGGTGACAGGTTTTTTATTACTACCTCAATCTCTTCATTTGTAGTTTGTTCAGACTTTCTATTTCTCCCAGGTATGTTGTGTGTCTCTAAAAAATTATCCATTTACTCTAGGTTATCCAGCTGATTGGCATATAATTAATCACAGTTGTCCCTTATGATTCTTTTTTCTGTGAGGCATTTATTGTAACATCTCCTTTTCATTTCTGATTTTATTTGTCTTCTTTTTATATTTTAGTCTAGCTAAAGGTTACTACATGTTGTTTATATTTTCAAAAACGTCATCTCTTAGTTTTATACATTTTTTCCTAGCTTTTGTATACACTGATTTATTCTGATCTTTATTATTTTCTTCATTTTAATAACTTTGGATTTAGTTTGTTTTATTATTTTACTAGATTCTTGAGGTATAAAGTTAGATTGTTTATTTGACATTTTTAAAATTTTTAATTCATGTGGTACGTATTAGGTGTATATATTTATGGGATACATAAGATGTTTTAATATAGGCAAACAATGTGTAATAATCACATTATGAATAATGGGATATTTATTCCCTCAAGCATTAATCCTTTGTGTTACAAACAGTCTAATTATTCTCTTTTAGTTATTGAAAATTTACAATTAAATTATAATTGACCATGGCCACTCTGTTGTGCTATAAAATAGTCAGTTTTATTTGTTATTTATCAGTATACTTTTCGAACTTGTTAAGCATCCTCACATTCTCCCATCCTCCTACAACTCTTCCCTGCCTCTGATAACTGTCTATATTAATCTGTTCTCAAACTACCGTAAAGATACTATCTGAGACTGGGTAATTTCTGAAGAAAGAAGTTTAATTGACTCACAGTTCCACATGTCTGGAGAGACCTCAGGAAACTTAAAATTATGGCAGAAAGCAAAGGGGAAGCCAGGCACGTCTTACATGGTGGTGGGAAAGAGAGCTAGCACAGGAGGATCTGTGACTTTTAAACCATCAGATCTTGTGAGAACTCCCTCACTATCATGAGAACAGCATGGAGGAAAACTGCCCTCATGATCCAATCACCTTTCATCAGGTCCTGCCTTGGACACATGTTGTGGGTTACAACTCTAGATGAGATTTGGGTGGGGACACAGATCTCATCCATGTCATTCTTCCTGTGGCCCCTCCCAAATCTCATGTCCCTTTCACATTTCAAAACCAATAATGCCTTCCCAACAGTCCCCCAGCCAGAGTCTTAACTCATTCCGTCATTAACTGAAAAGTCCAAGTCCAATGTCTCATCTGAGACAAGGCAAGTCACTTCCACCTATGAGCCTGTAAAATCAAAAGGGGTGACCCAATTTGTCCAATTTTGCTTTGGTTGCCCGTGTTTATAGAGTATGGCTCAAATATTTTTTGCACAGACCAATGTCCTAGAGAGTTTCTCCAATGTGTTCTTGTAGTAGTTTGACACCTTGATGTCTTAGATTTAAGTCTTTAATCCATTTTGATTTGTTTTTGTATATGGTGAGAGAGAGGAGTCCAGTTTGATTATTTTGCATATGGATATCCACTTTTCCCAGCATTATTTATTGAAGAAACTGTCTTTTCCCTAGTGCATGCTCTTGGCACCTTTGTCAAAATCAGTTGACTGAAAGTGTTTGAATTTGTTTCTGGGTTCTCTCTTTTGTTGCATTGGTCTAAGTGTTTTTTTTTTTTTGTTCTTTTTTTTAATGACAGTACCATGCGATTTTGATTACTGTATTTCTGTAGTATTATTTGAAGTTGGGTATTGTGATTCCTCCAGGTTTGTTTTCTTTGATTCAAATGGCTTTGGATATTCTGGATATTTTGTGGTTCTATGTAATTTTATTTCTGTGAAAAATGTCATTGGTATTTTGATAGGGATTGCATTGAATCTCTAGATTGCTTTGGTTAGTATGAATATTTTGACAATATTGATTATTCCAATCTATGAACATGGAATAACTTTCCATTTTTTGTGTCCTTTTCAATTTCTTTCATCAGTGTTTTATAGTTTTCATTATAGATATTTTTACTTTTTGGTGAAGTTAATTCCTAGATATTTAAATTTATTTGTGGTTATTGTAAGTGTAATAACTTTTTTATTTATTTTCCACATTGTTCTCTCTTGGCATATACAAATGCTACTGGTTTTGTATTTTGATTTTGTATCCGGCAACTTTACCAAATTTTTTTTCAGTTCTTACAGTTTTTTGTTGAGTCTTCAGGTTTTTCCAAACATATGATCATATCATCTGCAAACATGGATATTTTGACTTCTTCCTTTAGGGTTTGGATGGCCTTTATTTATTTCTCTTGTCTGATTGCTCTAGCTAGGACATCCAGTACTATGTTAGTGTTTAAACTGGGCATCCTTGGTATGGTCCAGATCATACAGGAAAGGCTTTTAGTTTTTCCCAATTCAATATAATACCAGCTCTGGGTTGGTCATAGATGGTTTTTATTCTGTTAAGGTATGTTTCTTCTATCCTCAGCTTTTTGAAGGTTTTTATTATGAAGGGATGTTGAATTTTATCAGATGCTTTTTCAGCATCAATTGAAATGGTCATGTTTTTTTGTCCCTCATTCTATTGATATACCACATTGATTGACTTGTGTATGTTAAACCATCATTGCATCCAAGGGATAAATCTGACGTGGTCATGATAAATAATCTTTTTAATGTATTGTTGAATTCATTTTGCTAGTGTTTTGTTGAGTATTTTTGGATCAATATTTATGAGAGACATTGGTCTATAGTTTTCTTTCTTTGATGTACCTTTGTCTGGTTTTGATATCAGGGTAAAACTGGCCTCATAGAATGAGTTTGGAAGTATTCCCTTTGCTCTGTGCTTCTCTTTCTTGCCACCTTGTGAAGAAGGTGCCTTTCTTCCCCTTCACCTTTTGCCAGGATTATAAGTTTTCTGAGGGCTTCCCAGCCATGTGAACTGTGAGTCAATTAAACCTCTTTCCTTTATAAATTACCAAGTCCTGGGCAGTTCTTTATAGCAGTTTGAGAACGGGCTAATACAACCTCTTTGTTGTCTGTAGTCTGGAGAGACTCAAGAATGCAGAGCACTGTCAATTCTTAGAGCAAGGTGATTTTGTAGCCAAGACTGTAAGTGACAGCTGCAAACATTGGAGCATGTGTGTGTACACAAACTATTTCTAGGACAACCTAGAGAACTGGATTTATCACTTGAGTGAACAAGGAGCAAAGGCATGGGGAGTGCCATACTCTCTTTCAGGCATGTGGATGTCTATTGTTTATCTGCCCTATTGGATTCCAGATGTCGGCTGACCTGACCCTCCAACAGCTGTTGGAAAAGTGTGTCGACATACCCCTTTCTAGGGAGAAGCTGTGAGCTGAGTGTTTTAATCCATTTTCTCTGCACTCATCCTGGGTGCTACAGCCACTAGAAATACTCACATGCCCCATTCAGAACCACCTCTTTATTCTCTATGGTCCAGAGAAACTCAGGAATGCAGAGTCTCATTCACTCCCAGAACCAGGTGATTTAAGAGTCAAGACCTTTAGGGAGGACTACAAAAGTTGTTGTGTCATATGTGTGGTTCAAATGCATCCCTCCTCAGGGAAAAGCTGGGATTCGGGGAATGCATATTTTAAAAAGATAAATGGTCTAAGTATCATTTTATTTGCATCTGATTTTTCATACATATTTTAATTATCTGAATCCTAGGCCTATACTAGGCAAATTTGGATGGCTGCCCAGGTCACAACAATTTCCCCAGGGGCTATGTCATTGATGCACCCACGTACTTCTTTAGAGAAACAATTCACCCTCCCTTGTCCAATCATATAGGCCCAAATGGAAGCTCTGTGACCCCATGTCCATAACCCCAATGATTGGGCTAATTAATGGGCACCTTACCACACCCCTAATGCATTGATTAGTCCAGAGGGTGGACATATGACTCAACCTGTATTCACTGAGGATTTTCAAATTATAAATTAGAGGAAGAAGCCCAGTTTCATCTCTGTCACAAGTATGTAAGAGTGCAAACACAGAAGTTAATATTGGAAAAGTTCTCAACCATATAATGATACACTGAATGAACAAAGCTTGCACTGATAAGTCATGAGATGGCCAGGCTGGCTGATAAAGTTGTGATAGCAAATGAATCTCTACTGTAACTCAGTCCCATTCTCCAACTTCTTAGTTAATTGAGCCTTGGTTACTTTGATATTTTAAACCAAAACCAACAATCCAAGGAGTTTTGACTATTTTGATGGAAAAAATGAAGTTTCTCATTAATTATATGCATACTATCCTAAGCAGTTGAAAGCCTTTCTCTTAACATTTTAATTGTGAATTGGTTGAAATTGCATAGACACAGCCAGAGGATTTGCATCATGATATTGTTTTTTGTCAAGCTATATTGGATGTTGACCTTGACTTATTCAACGTGTGAATGTGTCCATAACAATTCCAATTTCTTCACAGAATTTTTTTTTTTTTTTTTTTTTTGAGATGGAGTCTCACTCTGTCACTCAGGCTGGAGTGCAGTGGCGCGATCTCGGCTCACTGCAAGCTCCGCCTTCCGGGTTCACGCCATTCTCCTGCCTCAGCCTCCCAAGTAGCTGGGACTACAGGCACCCACCACCACGCCTGGCTAATTTTTTGTATTTTTAGTAGAAACAGGGTTTCACTGTGTTAGCCAGGATGGTCTCGATCTCCTGACCTCGTGATCCACCTGCCTCGGCCTCCCAAAGTGCTGGGATTACAGGCGTGAGCCAAGGCGCCTGGCCTGGAAGAATGTTTTAATTATGTAGACAATTTCTTAGTAAAAATTAATTTATCTTATAAAGAACACTAAAGTATTAGTGGAATATTATTATTTAAATAGTAAAATTTGAAGGGTGGGATCTAGCTGGTAGTATGACATAGGATAAACATAATGAATAACATTTATTTTTTCTTGTAATAAATTGCTTTGGCATGATTAATGCAATTTTTGCATGCAATAATAGAATTCTATGATTGAAGTATTTATTATTAAAGGGACTGACTAACGGTGTGACATCACAAATAACTATCAATGACTAATAAAAAATGAGAAAAATTTTTAGATAGTTTTCTAATGGGACATTTGTTTTTATCCTAAAAGAAAAGCCACAAAGAGCAATAACTCCACAATACCACCACCACAACTATACTGCTGAGCAGGTCCCCCACCAGGTTCTCACAGTGAAAATCAAAGAAAAATCCTTTCCTGCTTTCAGCAGAGGCTAACCACTTAGAAATCTGAAGTGTTCTATTCTCAGTCACAGAGACTTACTCCTAAGGGAAACTACTTGACTAGAGACAGTTCATTATAAGGAAAGGTCAATTAGGCAACTGGACCCCCTCTAGCCTTCACATATTACATAGGAGAGATAAAAATGTAAGAAACTCTTCTGAAGGTCAGCTTAGGAATTCAGGCCCACTACAAGAACTCTAAATTTTAATCGCAATATGATCAAACAATTTTCTTTTGGAGTACCTTGCCATCGCTTAAATAGGGCTCCAGTATAAAACAGTAGTTTACACCTGAGAGATCTACAAAAAAACAGACATTATTTAAGAAAGAATGTCTAAGGAAACCTGAATAAAACAGAAAAGACAATAATAAGTACAGCAGGTGAAATGGAAGTCTCTGATGCACACAGCTACAGTGAACATTAAACACAACCTAACTTTCGACCAAATAAATGTGAAACTTTACACCAAAGGCCTATTTACCTTAGTTCCTATTATTTTTTGTGTCATGATGGGCTTTCAACAACAACAAAAAAATTACAAGTCACATTAAAAGGCAACACAAACCACGGTCTGAAGCAATAAAACAAGGGTCAAAACCAAAACTAGATATGGCAGAAATTTTTAATGGTCATAACATGAATTTAAAATTACTATGATTAGTAAACTAAAAGCTCTAAGTAAACTAGAAACTCTAATGAAAACATCAAACAACATTCAAGGAAAAAATGGGTAATGTAAATACAGTGCTGTAAACTATTGAATGAGTCAAAAAATAAAAACAAATGCCAGAAAATTTAAAAAGTAACAGAAATAAGCAATGTTTTGATGTTTTCATGAGTAGAATGTACTCAGCTGAGGAACGCTTCAGTGAGATTAGACATGTCAAAAAAAACTTCCAACAATGAATATAAGAAAGAAAAATTTTTTTAAATAAATGCAATATCCAAGAACTGTGAAACAATTTTAAAATGATATTAGATAGGTGTAATAAGGATATCAAAAGTAGAAGAGAAATAATAACAGAAGAAATCATTTTTTCAAAAATTGATGACAGATATGAAACCATAAACTCAGAATGTTCAGAGAACACTAAGAAAATTATATATATATAAAATTATACATATATTATATGTATATTATATAGAATATATCTAATATGTATATTATATAGAATATATCTCATATGTATATTATATAGAATATATCTCATATGTATATTATATAGAATGTATCTCATGTATATTATATAGAATGTATCTAATATGTATATTATATAGAATGTATCTAATATGTATATTATATAGAATGTATCTAATATGTATATTATATAGAATGTACATATATAGTATAAATAATATACATATTATATATAGTATATGTAATATACATATTATATATAGTATATATAATATATGGTATATATTATACAATTTATATATTATATAATATAATATATAACATACAATATATGATATATAATATATTATATATCATATATTATATGTTATACATTATATTTTATATATTATATATTATACATTATATTTTATATAATCTATTATATATTATACATTATGTATTATATAATCTATTATATATAATACATTATATATTATATAATCTATTATATATTATACATTATATATTATACATTATATATTATATCATATACAATATCTTACATATTATATAATATATATTATGTATTATATAATATATGATATATTATATATGATATAATATATTATGTATGATATAATATAATATATTATGTATGATATAATATAATATATCATATATGATAGATTATATCATATATAATATATATGATAGATTATATCATATGTAATATATATGATAGATTGTATCATATGTAATATATATGATAGATTGTATCATATGTAATATATATGATAGATTGTATCATATGTAATATATATGATAGATTGTATCATATGTAATATATATGATAGATTGTATCATATGTAATATATATGATAGATTATATCATATGTAATATATATGATAGATTATATCATATGTAATATATATGATAGATTATATCATATGTAATATATATGATAGATTATATATAATGTGTTATATATGATATATGATTGTATATTATATATTATATGATATATGATATATGATTATATATTATATGATATATGATTATATATTATATGATATATGATATATGATTATATATTATATGATATATGATATATGATTATATATCATATATCATATAATATATAATATATGATTATATATTATATATTATATGATATATAGTATATATCATATAATATATAATATATACAATATATCATATATAGTATATATCATATAATATAAAATATATACAATATATCATATATAGTATATATCATATAATATATAATATATACATCATATATAGTATATATTATATTGTATATTGTATATTACATAATCTATATTATCTATATATTGTATATAATATATTATATATTATATAATTATATTTTATATATGATTATATAATATATAACCTATAATATGTAATGTGTATTATATATTATATGGTACATATTACATAATATATAATATTTAATGTATAATATGCATAATATATAATATGTAATATATTAAATATTATACATATTATATATTTTATATATTATATATTATATATAATATATAAAATATATATTTATTCTATTTATATAAATAAATATGGTAAATATATAAATATATATAAATATAATGAATATATGTAACTATATAAATATATATAAATATAATGAATATATATAAATATATAAATATATATTTATATATAAATATCATATAAATATATAAATATATATTTATATACAAATATTATATATATATAAATATATATTTACATATAAATATATAAATATATGAATATATAAATATATAAATGTATAAATATATATTTATATATAAATACATAAATGTATAAATATATATTTATATATAAATACATAAATGTATAAATATATATTTATATATAAATACATAAATGTATAAATATATATTTATATATAAATACATAAATATATATTTGTATATAAATACATAAATATATATTTATATATAAATACATAAATATATTTATATATAAATACATAAATATATATATAAATACATAAATATATATAAATACATAAATATATATTTATATATAAATACATAAATATATATTTATATATAAATACATAAATATATATTTATATACTTATATATAAATATATAAATATATGAATATATATTTATATATAAATATATGAATATATATAAATATATGTTCATTATATATAAATATATATTTATCAATATAAATATCTGTTCATTATATATAAAAATATATATTCATTAATATAAAGATATATGTTTATTAATATATATATATTTATTAATATAAAGACATATATTTATTAATATATATTGAATTATATATATTTATTAATACCTATATTTATTAATATAAATATATGTATTTATTAATATATATTTATTAATAAAATATGTATATTTATTAATATATATAGATTTATTAATATGAATACATATATTTATTTACATATATTAATATAAATATATATATTTATTAATAGAAATATATATTTATTAATATAAATAGATATGTTTATATATGCAAATATATATTTATTAATATAAATAGATATGTTTATTATATATAAATAGATATGTTTATTATATATAAATAGATATGTTTATATATGTAAACATATATTTATTAATATAAATAGATATGTTTATTACATATAAATATATATGTTTATTAATATAAATAGATATGTTGATTAATATAAATATATATGTTTGTTATATATAAATACATACGTTCATTAATATAAATACATATGTTTATTATATATAAATATATATGTTTATTAATATAAATATATATGTTTATTATATAGAAATATATATGTTTATTAATATAAATATATATGTTTATTATATATGTTTATTAATATAAATATATATGTTTATTATATATAAATATATGTTTATTAACATAAATATATATGTTTATTATATATAAATATATGTTTATTAACAGAAATATATATGTTTATTATATATAAATATATATGTTTATGAATATAAATATATATGTTTGTTATATATAAATATATATGTTAATATA
This sequence comes from Pongo abelii, assembly GCF_028885655.2. Lineage (NCBI taxonomy): Eukaryota > Metazoa > Chordata > Mammalia > Primates > Hominidae > Pongo > Pongo abelii. The sequence goes on from NC_072008.2 coordinate 149,595,299, forward strand.
AATATATATTTATTTATATATGTTAATACAAATATATATTTATTTATATATGTGAATATAAATATATATTCATTAATATATATGTTTATTAATATAAATAGATATATAAATATATATAAATATATGTGTTTATTATATATAAAATATATATTACATATAAATATATTTATATATATTATACATATAAATATATATATATTTGTATACACACATTCACACACACACACACACAAACACATATCTAAGTATATCGTATTTAACAAAAAAACTTGAAATAAATCGAAGTGAGGGAGCAGATTAACCATAAAAGAACAAAGACAAGAATTACATTCTCTTCAAAAACATGCAAGCAAGAAGAGAACAGTGAAAATTAATTGTGTTGAAAGAAAATGTAAAGCACCATTGTGTAATTATATATCCAGTAAAATTATCACTCAAAAGTGAAGAAGAAATAAAGTCTTTTTCAGATAAGCAAAAACTGAATCAATTTGCTGCTGGTAGTATTGCCTTGCAAGAAATTTTTATAAAAATATTCTTCAGAAAAAAAGGAAAATTATATAAGTTAGCAACTCAGATTTACTTGATAAAGGAGAAGCATTAGAAAAGAAATAAAACTAAAATTAACTATTTAATTTTTATTATTCTTAGTTACTATAATGGATAATTGTTCAAAATGATAACAAAAATGTTCTGAGAGATTATAGTTCACAGATAAGTAAAAGGAATGACAGCAATATTATGAGAGACAGCAGGGAGGAAAAAGAGATACTCTGTGATAAGGTGTTTGTATTACTCATGAGGAAACATGGTGCTATTTGAATGTGAACTTTGATTAGCTTCAAATGTATATTGATAACTCTAAAAGTAGTTTGTAATGTAAACTTTATAGACTAAGAGAAGAGAGAAAATAAAATAATATTAAATGTTCCGTTAAAATTAGTGAAGGTAGAAAAGGGGGAAGAACGAGAACAAATGCAATAAACAGAAAACAGTAAGAAATATGATAGATAATAACCCCAAAATATCAACCATCTCTTTGAATGTAAATTGTATGCATACATAAATTAGAGAGAGAGAAGATATAAAAAAATTAAGATCCAGCTATATGTTGTTTACAAGAAACCAACTTTAGATACAATGACACGAATCAATTAAAAGTACAAGGATGGAGAAATATATATCATTCTAACACCAATGAAAAGAAAGCTGGAATCACTATATTGCCTTCAGACAAAGCATATGTCAGCACAAGGAATGTGATAAGGGATAAAAAGGGGTGTTAAATAATGATAAAGAAACCAATCCTGCAAAAATACATGATAATCCTTAATATGCGTGTACCTAAATAGAACATCAAAATATGGAACAAAAACTGGTAGAACGTTAGGAGGGATGGACCAATCCATTATTATAATTGCAGTCCTTAACAAATCTCAATCAGGAATTCAAAGGTACAGCAGGCAGATAATCAGTAAGGATACAATTTTATGAAAAATTACCATCAATAAACTTGATCTAGCTGACATTTATAGATTAGTTCATTTAACAACACCAGAATACACATTCTTCTCATACTCACATGGGACAGTAGTCACTCAGGTAGACAACATTCTGGGCCATATCACATACCGTCACAATTTTAAAAGAATAGAAATCACATAGAGTGGGCTCATGGATCACAATTGATTTAAACAAGAAACAAACAATGGAAAGATAGCTGGAAACTCAAAAAATATTTAAAAGTTAAAAAACACCGTTCTATATAATACGTGGGACAAAAAGGAAGTTTTGAGGGAAATTTAAAAAGTAAACAAGTATTTTTCAACAGAAAAATGGATGAATAAAATGTATATATTCACAATGGAATATTATTCAGTCATAAGAAAGAATGAAATCCTGTAATTTGTAGCAGCATGTGTGGAACCTAAAGGTCATTTTGCTAAGTGAAATAAGCCAGGCACAGAAAGATAAATATCACATATACTGATTCATAAGTAGAAGCTAAAAAATGTTGATCTCGTGGAGGCAGAAGTTGAATGATAGTTTCCAGAAGCTGGAAAACCTGTGTGTTTTGGTAGGGAGATAAAGAGAGATTTGTTAATGAATACAAATATATAGTTAAATAGGAGAAATGGGTTCCAGTGTTTGAAAGCACAGTTGGATGACTGTACTTAACAATAATATATAGTATATTTCAAAATAGCTGAAAGAGCATATTCAAAATGTTCTCAATGAAAAGAAATGACAAATGCGTGAGATGATGGATATTCTAGGTACCCTGGCTTAATCGTTACACATTGCATTGTATGCATGTATCAAAATATGGCATGTACCCCATCAGTATGTACAAATATTATATATCCATTAATCTTTTTAAAAAGTGAAGTAAATAAAATACAACTTCTTAAATTTGTAGGATGTTCCTCCACCCTATAGTAAAAAAAAAAATTGTTGGATGCATAAAATAAGTACATAGAGGAAAATTTAAAGGTTAATTTATGGCATTGAATTAGTATTTTGAAAAGGAAGAAATATCTAAAATCAATAACTTAAACTTCATTTTAGGAAACTATAAAACAATGTGTAATAGAAGCTTACAGCAAACAAAAGAAAAGAAATAGTAAAAATTATAGCAGAAGTCAGTGAAATTAAAATCAAGAAAACAACACAGAAAATCAGACAACAAAAAGCTGGTCCTTTGAAAAGATCGGTAGAATGTATCAACCTCTAGGTAGGCTAACAGAGGAAAAAAGAGAGAGAACACAAATTACTGATATCAGAAATGAAAAATGTGTTATCACCACTGATCCCATGAACATTTAAAAGGATAACAAAGAAATACTATGAATAACTCTAAGCCTACAAATTTGATAACTTAGATGAAATTTACCAATTCTTTAAAAGACACAAGCAAAGAAAACACCCTCAAGGAGAAATACATACTATTTAATAATTTTATAATAATATTTAATACATCATCTATTAAATAAATTGAATCAATAATTAATAACCTTTCAAAGAAATAATCAGGTCCGGATGGTTTCACTGGTAAATTCTAGCAAACATTTAAGCCAGAAATGACACTAGTACTCTTGAATCTCTTCCAGAAAATAGAAGCAAAAGGGATACAATCAAACACATTCTGTGAGTCCAGCATTACACTAATACTAAAACCTAGTAAAGATATTATGAGAAAGGAAAATTACACACTAATGTTTCATAAACATAAATGTAAAAATTCTGAAAATTATTGGCAAATCAAATCCAACCATGTATTGAAATAATTACACAAAATGACCATTGGAGATTTCTCCCCAATATGCAAGGCTATTTTAACATTGAAAGATTAATTAATGTAATACATTATATTAACATAATAAGAAAATGCATATGATCATATAAATAGCTGCAGAATAATCCATTTTTGATTTTTAAAATCAGCAAACTAGGAATGAGAGGAATATCCACAACCTGAGAAGGAACATCTACACAAAACCTGCAGCTAATACTACACCTAATAAGGAGAAACTATACCCTTTCTCCCTAATATACTGAACAAGACAAATATGTTCCCTCTCATGATTCCTATTCAACATTGTACTGCAAGTCTAGCTGATGCAATAACACAAGAAAAGAAAATGAGATATATACAGATTGGGAAAGGAGAAAAAAAAAACTATCTTTGTTCACAGATAGCATGACTATCAATATAAAAATTCCCAAATAATCTGAAAATAAAACACCTCCTGGAACTCATAACCAATTACAGCAAGATTTCAGGATGCAAAGTTAATATACCTAAGTCAATTAATTCCTTATACATCAGCAATGAAAAAGTGTAATTTGAAATTATAAATACAACACCCTTTACATGATAACCAACTTTTTCCAACATGATCTGTAGATTCAGTACAATTTCATGTAAAGTCTCAGCCAGTTATTTTGTGGATATTTACAAATTGGTTCTAAAGTTTATATCAAAAGGCAAAAGACCCAGAAATAGCCAACTCAATACTGAAAAAAATAAATAAATGAAGTCTGAAGACTTCAAGACTTACTATAAAGCTATAATAATCAAGACAACGTGGTATTGGCAAAAGAGTAGACACATAGATTAATAGAACAAAAACGAGAGCTCCATAATTGACCCACCTAAATATCATCAAGTTATCTTTGACAAAGATGCAAAGGCAGTTCAATGGAGGAGGATAATCTTTTCAGCAAATGGTGCTGGGAAAACTGGACTTTGACATAAAAAAATTCTAGACACAAATCTCACACTTTTAACAAAAACTAACTTAAAATGGAACACAGACCTAAATATAAAATTTCTAAAAAAATGACCCAGGCAAAAATATACGTAACCTTGAATTTGGCAGTGACTTTTGAGACGCAACACAAAAAGCATCATCCATGAAAGAAAAAAAAATAAAGAACTTTATGAAAACTAAAAACGTATGCTCTACAAAAGACATAGTTAAGAGACTAGAAAGGCAAGGCAGTAACTTAGAGAAAATATTTGCAAAACACATATTTCATAAAGTACTTGCATACAAAATATTCAAAACACTCTCAGAACTTAATAAGAAAATAAAACAAGTTTTAATGTTTAATTAAAATAGGTATAATTGTCAAAATCAGAAACAAATTGCAATTTGAACAGCAGATTACACTCAGCCAATGACTGAATTATTGATCTGGTGATAGAACTGAATAAATTATTGAGAATGAAGTATGGAAAACTAATTAGATGAAAAAAATTGAAGAGAGAATACACAGAGTAAGAAGGACTACCATATGTTTATATAAACTTACTAGAAAAGCAGTGGATACAAAGCAGGATACATTAAAAGAACTCCACAAACATCCTATTATTCTAATAAAACTTCAGAAACTCGAAGGCAAAGAGAAGGTCTTAAAAGCAGCTGAGAGTAAAAATGAGTCAGTGGGATTGGATATGGAAGAAACATCAGTAGTTTCAACAATATTAAGTGGTGGTTTCATGAAAATGCTTCATTTTTATCTTATCTATCTGTACTCTTGCACTGCTAAGAAGTGCATACTAAAAACCATTTTATGTTGCTTTCCATACATAATTTTATGTTATTTTCCTAAGTATATGAGAAAAGTTTTTCACACTTTATAGTGGGGAAAGTGAGCTACATTGATTTTTCCAAAGTCACATATTGGGTAAATAAGGAGGTGAATATAGAACCAAGTATTAGGATTTCTTGTGCAGTATGTTTTCTATTAAACCACATTACCTCTCAGAGATATCATGTGAAAGAGATAATTTTTTGCCTCCTGCCTCTATATTCAAATTCCTAATAAATACATATTTACAAAACTGACTAAAAGGAAATATACTCATTCTGGCTAAAACCTGAGACAAATTCTTCATTCAGAAGCTCTATTAAAGCCAAGTAGAAAACGTTATTAAATTAAATTATGTTAAATGTGGGGACATAGCCATAATTACATCAACTATTTGCTAATTTGAATGTTACTCTAGTTTGGCTAAGAATTAATATGTTGTGGAGAATTAATTACAAAAATAAAGGCACAATTGGAGTCTTAAAAAAATGTAAAATCATTGTTATAAATGACAGTGCAAAGTAAATAGATTTAAAAATAACTTAATACCAACTTTTATACATGTTTTAATTCTTATTTCTCTTAAGTGTTTATAGAGGCTTATCTGCACATACTTCTACTTCTAATCACACATCTGGTGAATGGCAGACTTATATTCAATATAAAATTGTAGAATGTTGGCAGTCTGAATTCTAGTTAGGATACTTCCTTTTGTGCTTCTCTACTAAGAAACAACTTTATTTTTTCTTTTATGATTAGGTGTTTAGTGGTGACTTTTCATTATGATTAGCATTGGAAACAACAGTTCTACTTCTCTATCTGGCAAAAGCATTTTGAGAAGTCAGAGAAAAGCAAGCTTCCTAAGTTGGTAAAAATTCTTAAATCACCTGCAACATTTTGGTTTTAATGGAATTTGAGGTTGTATCTATCAAGACAAAATAGTCTGAGTATTTAAAAAAAGCAAATTAAATTGTAATTTTGAAAATGATTCATAAAATTACATTAATCAGTTGTTAGCCACTTACTCAAAAACATATTTTACTTAAACCTAATGAGTAAGTGTAGAAACAGATAAGTAAATTTAGCATTATTAGTTATCCCTCTTACTTTATCTCAGATTAGGGAATGTTGCAGACATTGATATACCCAACAGGCTAAATGGTTTAATGAAACACACATAAACCATCACACACATACACACAAGTATAACAACTCTCTTAAATAGCAGATTGTATCCTTTAAAAATGCTAAAAAGACAAATATGCTTAAATTTTCAAAAGACTGAAGCCAAAATTCAATCAAATTCATGTTAAGGCTAGAAAATTTCAAACTTATAATGTAAGGGATGACTGCTTGATTCTAGTTATGAAAATAAGTTGGTCCTTCAGGCAGTTATGTTCTAGACCCAGCTCTAAAATCAAGCCCAGGTAGAGAGAGTTTGTAAATTAAAAGGTGACCCTTAGCCAACATTCATTCAGAAACTGTGGTGCCTCATAAACAATTTTATTGTATAGAAATCACTCAAAACCCCCAAAATTTACCTGTAATAAGTTAATTTACATTCCAATGAGATATGCATTTGGAGTTCAATATATACAGATTAAACTGATATCCAGAGCTGTGACTTGCTTAAGCATTGTCAGGACCTTTAGACTTGTTAATCTGGTGTTATGGCATCTACAGTCAGTTGGTAGAACAACTCCTCTAACAAAATATTAACTTATAATATTAAGAATAGACAGTAGGCATTTATCACTAATACTTTTTAAACATGATCACTATAGCACTTTGCATTTGATTTAATCAAGGTGGATAGTGTGAAGGCTTGGAAATAATGAGTTAAAAGACCTAAATTTATGTTTGGAATGATTTTTTTACTTGCTCTGCATGCTTTAGGAGAGTCATATGAAATCTGCATCTCAATTTCCTCATCAGTAAAATTGGAGTAATAGCTGCCCTTAAAGTTTACATATAAAATCATGAAAATGAAAACACTTGAATAAATGAAAACTTCTACTCAAATGTAAACCATCATGATTATCAGTTATGTTATCTGTGCTACATTTACTTTATTTTTTGATGCTGTATCCGACTTAGACAACAGCGCGACACAATTTGGATGCGATGCACAGTAGATTATTTAGGAGAAAAGAAAAGGCCACTATCATGACGTTTTCTGTAACTGGGCCCTTTAAAATATCACTAACTTCTCTAATCAAGCAGTACAGTGAATTTCTTCACTTCTTCAATCTGGGATGGCTTTGTAACGCTTAAACCAATAAACAGTGGTGTTCTGATAGATGATAAATAATCTGCTCTCCTCAAAAGTCTTGATTGGTAGCATTTGCTGATTTCTAAAATGTAAATATTCTCCCATAGCCAACTTCAAGGTACCTACATGTCCTCACTGGATGCATAGTTGTGAAGAGATGTGTACTATCAGCTCTCATGGTTTCATACAGGATAGCACCAGTATGCTACTGCAAATAGAATGTGGTGGAAATGACAGTGTTCCACATCGACCCCAAACTTCAAGAGGTATTGACAGCTACTGCTCCCTCTCTTGGAACTCTGCCCAGCTGTCATGTGAATACGCCCAGTAAAACATCCTACATGAAGAAAGACAGCTTACCAAATTACTCCCATTGCCCCAGCCAACAGTTGATCAGTCTCCAGTGCAGAGCCACCTGGCTGATTTACAGATGACTGCAAATTTATAAGGGAGCTTTAATACAACCAACAAGCTGAGCTCATCCCCAAATGTTAATCAGCAGAATGGTATATTAATAAATATTTTTGCCTTAAGCCACTTAATTTTTTTGTGTTTTTTTACACATCAATAGATACCCACACATATATTATTGAATATTATTTCATAGCAATGGGGATGAGTTTCTTGTATTCTTTGATATTGGGAATAATTTATCGATAAAATATATATGTGTATGAGCTGAGAGCATATTTTGAGTACTGACATAGATATTTAAACCTGAAATCCATCTTTCAGCTTGAACATATTGATAATAGAATACTTACCAGTTATATATTTCTGTTGAATATTTTGGTATAAAATATAAATGACTAAAAAATACTAAAGATCAAATAAAATATACTAATAAAGAACATCACATAGAGCAACGCTCTTAATTTTTTGTATCCTCTTTCCAACCCTAAGAGTTGACAACTGGATGTGATAACCACTCTACCCAAAGGTATAAATGGAACCTTTTAAAATAATGAATAATTAAAAACTAACTCTATAACCAAACCAAGCATATGTCTCCATGGAGCTTTCCAAGAGCAAATGCTTAAAAAAGAAAATATTCAATTTTTCTTTATAAAGTACACATTTAAAAATAGACAAAAGTGTACTTTTGCTTTTTTATTCCTGGAGTTATATAATTTACAAAAATGTTTAGAAAGATTTTATACCGTGCTGCCAAGCTAATTTCAGAGATTCTAAATTTGGTGGACTTTTGTTCCAAAGAGTTAAAATTACCTGATATAGAACTAATTTCTAATCATTATCTTTTTCTTCTCTAGTATAGTGACCTTGTAAGGAAAGACATTTTAAAAAAATTATAAAGGTAGCTTCTCTCCCATATACTAGAACTGCTAAATGATATTGCCACTTAAAACCAACTGGTTCAAAGTAAATACCATTGTTTATACACATCCAACAAATTGTGCCTCTACTCATAGATCTGATGGAGCTGTGTAACATAAGTAGCCAATTAGAGGCAAGATATTGACATTGAATGAACTTTTTTGGGTTAACACTGTGTATAATTACCTAACCATTTATTCATAACATTAACTGAGTGATAACTTAGTAGTAACTGTAAGCAATTCCTTTTAATAAAATATGTAATGATATGATGACATGGATTAGTCATATTACGTATTGTTTTAATTTACTCTCACACTGCTATAAAGATACTACAGACTGGGTAATTTATAAAGAAAAGAAGTTTAATTGACTCAAAATTCTACATGGCTAGGGAGGCCTCAGGAAACTTAAAATTATGGCAGAAAGCGCAGGAGAAGGCAGGCACATTTTACATTGAAGCAGGAGAGAGAGGGCACAGGGGAAACTGCCACTTTTACATTATCAAATATCATAAGAACTTCCCCACTATCATGAGAACAGCATGGAGGAAAACTGTCCCCATGATTCAGTCACCTCCCACCACGTCCCTTCCTAGACTCATGGGGATTACAATTTGAAATGAGATTTGGTTGGGGACATAGAGCCCATCCATATCATTCTGCCTGTGGCCCCTCATCTATCTCATGTCCTTTTCTTATTTCAAAACCAATCATGCTTTCCCAACAGTCCCCCAAAGTCTTAACTCATTTCAGCATAAACTCATAAGTTCAAGTCCAAAGCCTCATCTGAGACAAGGGAAGTCCCTTTCACCTAAGCACCTGTAAAATCAAAAGAAAATTAATTACTTCCAAGATATGATGGGGATATAGGCATTGGATTAATGTTCCCATTCCAAATGGGAGAAATTGGCCAAAACAAAGGAATCGCAGGCCCCATGCAAGTCTGGAAGCCCGGCTGGGCAGTCATCAAATCTTAAAGAAGCTCCAAAATCTCCTTTGACTTCATGTCTTACATCCAGGGCATGCTAATGCAAAGGGTGGCCTCCGAGGCCTTCAGCAGCTCTGCCCCTGTGGGTCTGCAGGGTACAGATCTTGTGGCTGCTTTCATGGGCTGGCACTGAGTGCCTGCAGCTTTTATAGGTGCAAGATGCAAGCTGTCAGTGGATCTGCCATTCTAGGGTCTTGAGGACAGTGGCCCTCTTCTCACAGCTCTACTATGCAGTGCCCCAGTGGGAACCATGTGTGGGGGGCTCTGATCCCATATTTTCTTTCTGCACTGTCCTAGCAGAGGTTCTCCGTGAGGGCACTGCCCCTGCAACAAACTTCTGCCTGGACATCCAGGCATTTCCATACATCCTCTGAAATCTAGGTGGAGGTTCCCAATCCTCAACTCTTGTCTTCTATGCACCCACAGGCCCAATGCCAGAGAGAAGCTGCCAATGGTTGGGGCTTGCACCCTCTGAAGCCACGGCCACAGCTGTACCTTGGCCATTTTAACCATGGCTGGAGCTGGATTGGCTGGGCGGGACAGAGGGTACCATATCCCAAGGGTGCACAGAGCAGCAGAACCCTGGGCCCAGGACACGAAACTATTTTTCTGTTCTAGGCTTCCAGACCTGTGATGGGAGGGGCTGTTATAAAGAACTCTGAGATTCCCTGGAGATGTTTTCCCCATTGTCTTGGAAATTAACATTAGGCTTCTCATTACTTATGCAAATTCCTGCAGCTGGCTTGAATTTCTTTCCAGAAAACAGCTTTTTTTTTTCCTTTCTGAAAACAGCTTTTTTTTTTCCTTTCTACCTCATGGTCAGGCTGCAAATCTTTGAAACTTTTATGCTCTGCTTCCCTGTTAAATAAAAGTTTCAACTTCAAACATCTCTTTGTGGGCACATATAACTGTATACTTTCAGGAAAAGCCAGGTCCCCTCTTGAATGCTTTGCTGCTTAAAAATTTCTTCTGTCAGATACCCTAAATCATCTCTCTCAAATTCAAAGTTCCACAAATCTCTACAGCAGGAGCAAAATGCCAGCAGTTTCTTTGCTAAAGCATAGCAAGAGTGACCTTTGCTCCAGTTCTCAACAAGTTCCTCATCTCCATCTAAGACCACTACAACCTGGACTTCACTGCCTATAACACTATCAGCATTTTGATCAGAACCATTCAACAAGTCTGTAGGAGGTTCCCAACATTCTCACATCTTCCTGTCTTCTGATCCCCCCAAACTGTTCCAATCTCTGCCCATTACTCAGTTCCAAAGTTGCTTCCACATTTTCGTGTTAACTTCATACCGGTACCCCACTCTGCTCTGGTATCATTTTTATTTGTTCATTTTCCCACTGCTCTAAAGATACTACACACTGGGCAATTTGTAAAGGAAAGAGGTTCAATTTACTCACAGTTCCACATGGCTGGGGAGGCCTCAGGAAACTTACAATCATGGTGGAAGGGCAGGCTAGGCAGGAAGGGCATGCTCTCTCTTACCTGCTGGCAGGAGAGAGAGAGAGCAGAAGGGAAACTGCCACTTTTAAACCATCAGATCTGATGAGGACTCCCTCACTGTCATGAGAACAGCATGGGGGAAACTGCCCTCATGATTCAATCACCTCCCACCAGGTCCCTCCCCTTGACACATGGGGTTTACGATTCGAGATGACATTTGGGTGTGAACACAGAGCCAAACCATATAAGATATTGTTTATAATTTATAACACCAGGTCAGGTTAACTGGACATGTAGAGAACTTTGGCTATGTGAGTACTACTTTATTGTAATCATGGCTAAATAATATGCTTTGTCCAATACATTTTAATCTGACTTTGCATGTACCTAAAAAACTCAAATACAAGATAGCAAGGACTCCCACAAAACAGTTTTAATAATCTATGGTGAGGATAAATGGAGTCATCTATCAGAGATATCTAGACCTATTCTGAGTAATATTCACATTTATTCCGGGTTAAGTGACATTCTTGAGTATCTATTATGTTCTAGGCATTGTACAAAGTGTCTTTCCACCTTCCATTTAACAGAAACTCTGCTTGTCATATTACAGATGAAGAAATTGTGGTTCAAAGAGTTAAGTGACCTCTAAGTTTAAGCATGGACAGATTTATGGATTGCAGAAACTCGTCTGAATGATATCTTGCAGACCTCTTTTCATTTACTGGCTGTTTTTTTTGTATGGGGGGAGTCCCAATGAAAATAAACATATGTAGATACTAATAATTTTCAAGCTAGAAAATAAATTGATCTAATCAACAATCCATGCTCAGCAGATAATACAGGAAACTTTTTTCCTCTACGGAAAATCATGCCTATCATGCAATTACTTATATACTTAAAATGTATAGACTCCCCTATTCCATTTTTCACCATTAGAAAACCGTGAAGCAGAGAAAAAAAATGGTAGATTGATATTTGACAGCTGCCTATAGAACAAATTTTTATTGAAAAATTATAATATTTTTAATAAAAAATGTATCTGGGAATAATGAAAGCTTGATAGCTTTGGTGACTAAAATTTTTAGGCTAGTCATCAAAATTGCAAAAGAGTTTGTATATTTCTTGGAGTGCTCCCTAAAAACAGTTTATTTTGTCCTTCTGTTATGTTTCATTAGGAGGTGGACCAATGATTCAATAAATATGGCATTAATACCACCAATTGTTCCTCAGGCTACAGCTATGAATTCAAAGCAACAAGAATATGGTGAAGCCAAAAACAAACTTCTCTTCTGAGCGATCAGTGGGGATCACTGCTAAATAAATATAAATATAGACATTGACATGGATTGTGAGAGCAGCTGCAAAAGCTTGATAGATCTGCCTGGGTGGCAACATGTAGCCTATGTCTGTGATACAAAATTCTGACTGAATTTTAAAATTTGGTCAGACTGAAAGTTAAAATTCAGTCAGACTGAAAGTTTTTAACTTTCAGTGACTGAAAGTTAAAAGCTTTGAAAAGTATTCAGATGCTTTGTCAAAACAGCATCAACATTTCAAAATTTAGAAAACTTTTAATTGCTTATACTATTAGCCAACTTAGCCTCATGATCTTTAAGATAAAAGAGGAAGACAGAGTCCCAGTTTGATTGCCAGATATATGTAAACACGATACCCTATCGTTGATACTTACCAGCTTCCATTACAAGGCTTAGCAGTTACACAACGGTCAGTAAGGAAGGGCAGTTATTTATCTCAATATAGAGAACAATGTGTGACTGCTAAGCAGTACAGGCCACAATTCTACCAGATGAAAAGCCTACTTGCATAGTAAGTATAAGATTGTTTTAGCCAGTAACCTTAATTCTGAACTCCATGCAGTTAGCAGAGATTCTGCTCTCAGATGCCTGTTGAAATAAATTGACTAGTAAAACAGAATTTGAAGATACTGTCAGAAATAAAAGGTAGCACTTCCTCTGGGTGATTTTTCTTTCCAGCAGGTCATCTGACACAGTTAGGAGTAGTTTCATTAATTCTGAGTTGATCTCAGTGTACTACAGCTGACTTGTTCTGAGGAAAAGTAAATAGCTGGGTCAGCTTTGGTCAGGTATAGCCAGGAACCTAGAAATGTCTGTTTTTACCGTTCAGGTGGCTCTCTTCTAAAAGTAGTATGACAGACACCAAATATTTTTAAAGGTGAAATATTTTCCAAAGAAAACATCCGACTCTCCATTGCTCTTGTAATAAAATCCAGAGTCTTTATCATGACTGACACGACCTATATTATCTGATCCCTGCCTCCATTTCCAGCCACATTTTCTGTCATTCTCTCTGCCCCTTCATTCAGTCATATCCATGGAGAGGCCTTTTTTAGAATCCCCAGAATCCTGTCTCTTACAATTAAATTATCCTGTATGACTTTGAACTTCCCCTTTGGTAATGTTTCCACTTTTTTCTTTAACATCCACCTCCCCCACTAGATAGTAACTTTCTTAAGGGCTTAAATGATTTCTCATTTACCATTTTGTCCATAGCAAAGAGCACATTGCTTGGATTGTAGCAGTCCCCTTGGTAAAAATGTATTAAAATCATGAATAAATGAATAAATCCATGAAGAATTTAATGAGCAAAGTTGGATTCTGCTTTATGTTCAGGACAAACAAAAATATAGGGTGATAAACTATCCTGGTTTGCCTGAAACTGAGAGGGATCCCAGAATGTGGGTCTTTCAGTTTTAAAGCTGGGACAGTCCCAGGTACTCCCAGATGAATTGGTCACCCATGTAGTGACCATGCCTTTCTGAGAATAGAAATGTTTAATAGTTAATCAGATTTTGTACACACATTTCTCATGTTTCTTCCTGATTGCCTGCCCACACAAAAAGAGAAAAAGAATGTTTTTTCCCCAACAGCGGATATTATGAGGCCTGAGCTTCTGAAATAATTGGATATAACCTCATCATTTCCTCTTCCTCTTAGCTGAATTGCAATAAATATTAGTGATTTTCTGTTTTATAGTGGATTCATCTCAATGGTTTTATAGTGGATTCATCTCAGTGCTCTGGTTTTATAAAAATCTGGGGTTGGGACCAACTCTTTTTTGTTGTTGTTTGTTTGGCCTGAGGTGATCTGCCCTCTTCAGCCTCCCAAAGTGCTGGGATTATAGGCATGAGCCACCACGCCCAGCTGGGACAAATTATTATTGCATATCCACACTTACATGTCCCCTAAAATATTAAAAATTATAAAAACTCATCTTACAAATGGGTTGAAATGATAATAGATTTTGATTCTAGAAAAAAAAAGCTATGTGGATCAATATACAAAATTATTTCATAAAATCTTCTTGTGAGTGAAAATAAGGCAAAAATGAGACAAAATAAATGATAATGACTTCAAGCACCTTATTAATGTTACAGGTTCTCATAGAATGACAATAAATATCCTGAGGTGTATGTTCTGAAATTGGCTAAATTACACTTAACTTATAATATTAATTCACTTAAAAACACCTTTATTTTTACTACAAAAAGCATTACTTGGAACAATTTTATATTTTTAAAAATTTTCTCCAGTATGTGGTGTATGATACATTCCAATAGCTATTGTGGCTTAAATTAAAGGATTAGATTAGTCATATTAGTTAAAGTAGGGCAAAGTAATTCTTTTTTAACTTTATTTCAGGTTTGGGCATATATGTGCAGGTTTTTCCTACAGGTAAACTTGTGTCACAGGGATTTGTTGTACAGATTATATCATCATCCAGGTACTAAACCTAGTACCTAATAGTTACTTTTTCTGCTCCTCTCCCTCCTCCCACCTGCCATCCTCATGTAGGCCCCAGTGTCTGCTGTTGCTCTCTTTGTGTTTATCTGTTCTCTTCATTTAGCTCCCAATTAGAAGTGAGAACATGTGGCATTTGGTTGTCTGTTCCTGCTTAAGTTTGCTAAGGATAATGGCCTCCAGCTCCATCAATGTTTCCACAGAAGACACAATCTTGTTCTTCTTTGTGGCTGCATAGTATTCCATGGGGTATATTTCCCACATTTTTGTTATTCAATCTGTCATTGATGGGCATTTAGGTTGATTCCATGTCTTGGCAATCATGAATAGGGCTGCAATGAACATTGGTGTCTTTATGGTGCTGTTTTGGTTACTGTAACCCTGCAGTATACCTCCAGCTTTGATGATTTTGCTTAGGATTGCCTTGACTATTCAGGTTCCTTTTTGGTTCCATATGAATTTTAAAATAGTTTTTTTCTAGTTCTGTGAAGAATGTCATTGATAGTTTGATAGGAATAGCATTGAATCTGTAAATTACTTTTGGCAGTCTGGCCATTTTAATGATAATTGATTCTTACTATCCATGAGCATGGGATGTTTTTCCATTTATTTGTGTTTTCTCTGATTTCTTTGAGCAGTGTTTTGTAATTCTCATTGTAGAGATCTTTTACTTCCCGGTTACCTGTATTTCTTGGTATATTTTATTCTTTTCATGGCTATTGTGAATGAGATTGCATTTCTAATTTGGCCCTCAGCTTTGCTGTTGTTGGTGTATGGAAATGCTAGTAATGTTTCTACATTGATTTTGTATCCTGAAACTTAGTTGAAGTTGTATATCAGCTGAAGGATTTTTTGGCCAAGAATATGGGGTTTTCTAGTTACAGAATCACATCTTCTGAAAAGAGGGATAGTCTGACTTCCTCTCTTCCTACTTGGATGCTGTTTATTTTTCTTTCTGTTGCCTGATTTCTCTGGCAAGCACTGCCTGTAATATAGTAATATAGTGAATAGGTATGTTTCCCCAATACCTAATTTACTGAGAGTTTTTAACATGAAGAGATGTTGAATTTTATCAAAAAACTTTTCCGCATTTATTGAGATAATCATGCCAGTTCTGTCTTTAGTTCTGTTTATGTGACGAATCACACTTATTGATTTCCATGTGTTGAACCAACCTTGCTTCCTGGAGATGAAGCCTACTTGATTTTGGTGGGTTAGCTTTTCGTTGTGCTGGTGGATTTGATTTGCAAGTATTTTGTTGAGAATTTTTGCATCTGTTTTCATCAAGGATATTAGCCTGAAGTTTTTTGTTGTTGTTGTTGTATCTCTGCCAGGTTTTAGTATCAGGATGAAGGTGGACTCAGAATAAGTTGGGAGAGGACACTCCTCCTTAAATTTTTAAAACAGTCTCAGTAGGAATTGTACCAGGTCTTCTTTGTACACCTGGTAGAATTTGGCGGTGAATTCATCTGGTCTTGGCCTTTTTTTGTTGGTAGATTATTTATGACTGATTCAACTTCAGAGCTCATTATTGGTCTGTTCATGAATCCATTTTTTCCTTGTTCAGTCTTGGGATGGTGTATGTGTCCAGGAATTCATGTATCTCTTCTGTGTTTCTAGTTTGTGTTTGTAGAGGTGTTCATAGTAGTTTCCAATGGTAATTTTTATTTCTGTGGAGTCAGTGATAACATCCCCTTTGTCATTTCTCATTGTGTTTATTAAGATATTCTCTCTTTATTTTTTATTAGTCTAGCCAGTAGTCTTTTTTTTGTTTTCAAAAAACCAATACCAACTCCTGTTTTCTTGATCTTTTGAATGGTTTTTTATGTCTCTGATTTTGGTTATTTCTTGTCTTCTGCTAGCTTTGAAGTTGATTTCTCCTTGCTTCTCCAATTCCTTCAATTGTGATGTTAGGTTGTTTATTTGAGATCTTTCTAACTTCTTGATGTTAGTTTTAGCGCTTTAATACTTGATGTTAGGTCTTTAGTGCTATGAATTTTCCTCTTAACACTGCCTTAGTTGTGTCCCAGAGATTCTGGTATGTTGTATTTTCATTCTCATTAGTTTCAAAGAACTTCTTTATTTCTGCCTTAATTTCAAAGTCATTCCAGAGCATGTTGTCTAATTTTCATATAATTGCATGGTTTTGAGCATTTTTTTTAGTCTTGACTTCTGTTTTTATTGTGCTGTTGTCCGAGAGAATTTGGTATGATTTTCGTTCTTTTGCATTTGCTTAAGAGTGTTCTATTGTGTGGTCAATCTTACAATATGTCAATCTTGACTCTTACAGTATGTCCAATTGTGTGGTCAATCTTACAATGTGTGCCATGTGGCAATGAGAAAAATATATATTCTGCTGTTTTGGAGTGGAGAGTTCTGTAGAGGTCTATGTGATCCATTTAGTCCAATGTTGAGTTCAGGTTCTAAATATCTTTGTTAATTTTCTGCCTCAATAGTCTGTCTAATACTCTCAGTGAAGTGTTGAAGTCTCCCATAATTATCGTGTGGGAGTCAAAGTCTCTTTGTAGATCTTTATAAAATTTATAAATATGTTTGTTACCATATTAGATAAATGTATATTTGGGATACTTAGGTTTTCCTGTTGAACTGAAGCCTTGACTCTTATGTAATCCCCTTCTTTGTCTTTTTTGATCTTTGTTGGTTTAAAATCTGTTTTGCCTGAAATTAGGATGGCAACCCTAAGTTGCATTTTTTTTCTGATTTCCATTTGTGTGGCAGAGTTTCCTCCATCTCTGTATTTTGAGCCCATGGGTGTCATTATGTGTGAGATGGGTCTCTTGAAGACAGTATACCACTGGGTCTTCCAGTACACCAGAGGGGAATTTAGCTCTCTTACACTCAAGGTCAGTATTGGTATGTATGAATTTGATCCTGTTATTGTGTTGTTAGCTGGTTATTATGCTGGCTTGGTTATGTGGTTGTTTTATAGTATCACCGGTCTGTGTATTTAAGTGTGTCTTTGTATTGGCTGGTAGTAGTCTTTTTTATCTATATATACTGCTCCTTTCAAGATCTCTTGTAAGGCAAGTCTGGTGGTAACAAAGTCCCTCACCATTTGTTTATTGAAAAAGGATCTTATTTTTCCTTTGCTTGGGAAGCTTAGTTTGGCTGGATATGTAATTCTCGGTTGATAATTTTTTTTCCTTAAGAATGTTGAATATAGACCTCCAATATGTTCTGGCTTACAGAATTTAAGCTGAGAGGTCCACAGTTAGTCTGATAGGGCTCCCTTTGTAGGTGAACTGCCTTTTCTTCTGTCTGCCTTTAACATTCTTTCTTTAATTTTGATCTGGAGAATCCGATGATTTTGTGTCTTGGGGATTACCTTCTTGTGTAGGATCTTGCAGTGATTTTCTGCATTTTCTGAATTTGACTATTAACTTCTCTAGCAAGATTGGGAAAGTTTTCATGGATGATATCCTGAAATATGTTTTCCAAGTTATTTGCTTTCTCCCTATCTCTTTCTGGGATGCCAATGATTCATAGATTTGGCCTCTTTACATAATCCAATATTTCTCAGGGTTTTTTTTTTCCTTTTCATTCTCTTTTTTTCTTTATTTTTGTCTGAATGTCTTATTTCAGTAAGCCAGTCTTCAAGGTCTGAGATTTGTTCCTCAGCTTGGTCTATTCTGCTAATAATACTTATGATTGCATTGTGAAATCCTTATGGTGTGTTTTTCAGCTCTGTTAGATCAGTAAGGTTGTTTTCTAGACCAGCTATTTCATCTTTCAGCTCATGTATCATTTTATTTTGATTCTTAGTTTCCTTGGATTGGGTTTTGCCATTCTCCAGAGAAAAGTAATTCTATATCATTTTTTAAAATTTGTCATGTAGAGATGCAAAAGGTACATTTATACAATGAAAAGACACAAAATATTTAATTTTTACTTGTCAACTAAGCCATCAAGGATAAGTTACAATATGTTTTAGTTCGCATAGTAATTCTTTAAAAAATGACAAGTTATCATTGAAAAAATAAATGGTAGCATAATCTAATAAATTTCCAAGGAGAGTTATATTCACAGTCATCCTATTTACTATTTTAAACTCAAAGCTTCATGAAGTAAATATCTATATGTTTTATTTGTCTTTTTAAGGCTATAATTCCACCAGAGTTTAAAGCCACAGAAACAAGAATAAATAATATATCCATATACTTCAAAGAACAATTGAATATATAAAAATATATAGATAAGAAAGCACCTTCTTCAAATAAAACATAGAAGCCAATAAATATTTTTATAGCACATCTTAAGAATAAAAGCAGAGTGGGGAGGAGCCAAGATGGCCGAATAGGAATAGCTCTGGTCTACAGCTCCCAGTGTGAGTGACGCAGAAGACGGGTGATTTCTGCATTTCCATCTGAGGTACCGTGTTCATCTCACTAGGGAGTGCCAGACAGTGGGCGCAGGTCAGTGGGTGAGTGCAACCTGCGCCAGCCGAAGCAGGGGCGAGGCATTGCCTCACTCGGGAAGCACAAGGGGTCAGGGAGTTCCCTTTCCAGGGGTGACAGATGGCACCTGGAAAATCGGGCCACTCCCATCCGAATACTGTGCTTTTCCGACGGGCTTAGGAAACGGTGCCCCAGGAGAGTATAGCCCGCACCTGGCTCAGAGGGTCCTACGCCCACGGAGTCTCGCTGATTGCTAGCACAGCAGTCTGAGATCAAACAGCAAGTCGGCAGCGAGGCTGGGGGAGGGGCGCCCGCCATTGCCCAGGCTCGCTTAGGTAAACAAAGCAGCCTGGAAGCTTGAACTGGGTGGAGCCCACCACAGCTCAAGGAGGCCTGCCTGCCTCTGTAGGCTCCACCTCTGGGGGCAGGGCACAGACAAACAAAAAGACAGCAGTAACCTCTGCAGACTTAAATGTCCCTGTCTGACAGCTTTGAGGAGAGCAGTGGTTCTCCCAGCACGCAGCTGGAGATCTGAGAACGGGCAGACTGCCTCCTCAAGTGGGTCCCTGACCCCTGACCCCTGAGCAGCCTAACTGGGAGGCACCCCCCAGCAGGGGCAGACTGACACCTCACATGGCCGGCCAGGTACTCCAACAGACCTGCAGCTGAGGGTCCTGTCTGTTAGAAGGAAAACTAACAGAAAGGACATCCACACCAAAAACCCATCTGTACATTACCATCATCAAAGACCAAAAGTAGATAAAACCACAAAGATGGGGAAAAAACAGAGCAGAAAAACTGGAAACTCTAAAAAGCAGAGTACCTCTCCTACTCCAAAGGAACGCAGTTCCTCACCAGCAACGGAACAAAGCTGGACGGAGAATGACATTGACGAGCTGAGAGAAGAAGGCTTCAGACTATCAAATTACTCCAAGCTACGGGAGGATATTCAAACCAAAGGCAAAGAAGTTGAAAACTTTGAAAAAAATTTAGAAGAATGTATAACTAGAATAACCAATACCGAGAAGTGCTTAAAGGAGCTTATGGAGCTGAAAACCAAGGCTCGAGAACTACGTGAAGAATGCAGAAGCCTCAGGAGCCAATGTGATCAAATGGAAGAAAGGGTATCAGCCCTGGAAGAAGAAATGAATGAAATGAAGCGAGAAGGGAAGTTTAGAGAAAAAAGAATAAAAAGAAATGAGCAAAGCCTCCAAGAAATGTGGGACTATATGAAAAGACCAAATCTACGTCTGATTGGTGTACCTGAAAGTGATGGGGAGAATGGAACCAAGTTGGAAAACACTCTGCAGGATATTATCCAGGAGAACTTCCCCAATCTAGCAAGGCAGGCCAACATTCAGATTCAGGAAATACAGAGAACGCCACAAAGATACTCCTCGAGAAGAGCAACTCCAAGACACATAATTGTGAGATTCACCAAAGTTGAAATGAAGGAAAAAATGTTAAGGGCAGCCAGAAAGAAAGGTCGGGTTACCATCAAAGGGAAGCCCATCAGACTAACAGCGGATCTCTCAGCAGAAACCCTACAAGCCAGAAGACAGTGGGGGCCAATATTCAACATTCTTAAAGAAAAGAATTTTCAACCCAGAATTTCATATCCAGCCAAACTAAGCTTCATAAGTGAAGGAGAAATAAAATACTTTACAGACAAGCAAATGCTGAGAGATTTTGTCACCACCAGGCCAGCCCTAAAAGAGCTCCTGAAGGAAGTGCTAAACATGGAAAGGCACAACCGGTACCAGCCACTGCAAAATCATGCCAAAATGTAAAGACCATCGAGACGAGGAAGAGACTGCATCAACTAACGAGCAAAATAACCAGCTAACATCATAATGACAGGATCAAATTCACACATAACAATATTAACTTTAAATGTAAATGGACTAAATGCTCCAATTAAGAGACACAGACTGGCAAATTGGATAAAGACTCAAGACCCATCAGTGTGCTGGATTCAGGAAACCCATCTCACGTGCAGAGACACACATAGGTTCAAAATAAAAGGATGGAGGAAGATCTACCAAGCAAATGGAAAACAAAAAAAGGCAGGGGTTGCAATCCTAGTCTCTGATAAAACAGACTTTAAACCAACAAAGATCAAAAGAGACAAAGAAGGCCATTACATAATGGTAAAGGGATCAATTCAACAAGAAGAGCTAACTATCCTAAATATATATGCACCCAATACAGGAGCACCCAGATTCATAAAGCAAGTCCTAAGTGACCTACAAAGAGACTTAGACTCCCACACATTAATAGTGGGAGACTTTAACACCCCACTGTCAACATTAGACAGATCAACGAGACAGAAAGTCAACAAGGATACCCAGGAATTGAACTCAGCTCTGCACCAAGCGGACTTAATAGACATCTACAGAACTCTCCACCCCAAATCAACAGAATATACATTTTTTTCAGCACCACACCACACCTATTCCAAAATTGACCACATAGTTGGAAGTAAAGCTCTCCTCAATAAATGTAAAAGAACAGAAATTATAACAAACTATCTCTCAGATCACAGTGCAATCAAGCTAGAACTCAGGATTAAGAATCTCACTCAAAACCTCTCAACTACGTGGAAACTGAACAACCTGCTCCTGAATGACCATTGGGTACATAACGAAATGAAGGCAGAAATAAAGATGTTCTTTGAAACCAACGAGAACCAAGACACAACATACCAGAATCTCTGGGATGCATTCAAAGCAGTGTGTAGAGGGAAATTTATAGCACTAAATGCCCACAAGAGAAAGCAGGAAAGATCCAAAATTGACACCCTAACATCACAATTAAAAGAACTAGAAAAGCAAGAGCAAACACATTCAAAAGCTAGCAGAAGGCAAGAAATAACTAAAATCAGAGCAGAACTGAAGGAAATAGAGACACAAAAAACCCTTCAGAAAATTAATGAATCCAGGAACTGATTTTTTGAAAGGATCAACAAAATTGATAGACTGCTAGCAAGATTAATAAAGAAAAAAAGAGAGAAGAATCAAATAGATGCAATAAAAAATGATAAAGGGGATATCACCAACGATCCCACAGAAATACAAACTACCATCAGAGAATATTACAAACACCTCTATGCAAATAAACTAGAAAATCTAGAAGAAATGGATAAATTCCTTGACACATACACCCTCCCAAGACTAAACCAGGAAGAAGTTGAATCTCTGAATAGACCAATAACAGGAGCTGAAATTTTGGCAATAATCAATAGCTTACCAACCAAAAAAAGTCCAGGACCAGATGGGTTCACAGCCGAATTCTACCAGAGGTACAAGGAGGAGCTGCTACCATTCCTTCTGAAACTATTCCAATCAATAGAAAAAGAGGGAATCCTCCCTAACTCAATTTATGAGGCCAGCATCATCTTGATACCAAATCCTGGCCGAGACATAACCAAAAAAGAGAATTTTAGACCAATATCCTTGATGAACATTGATGCAAAAATCCTCAATAAAATACTGGCAAACAGAATCCAGCAGCACATCAAAAAGCTTATCCACCATGATCAAGTGGGCTTCATCCCTGGGATGCAAGGCTGGTTCAATATACGCAAATCAATAAATGTAATCTAGCATATAAACAGAACCAAAGACAAAAACCACATGATTATCTCAATGGATGCAGAAAAGGCCTTTGACAAAATTCAACAACCCTTCATGCTAAAAACTCTCAATAAATTAGGTATTGATGGGACATATCTCAAAATAATAAGAGCTATTTATGACAAACCCACAGCCAATATCATACTGAATGGGCAAAAACTGGAAGCATTCCCTTTGAAAACTGGCACAAGACAAGGATGCCCTCTCTCACCACTTCTATTCAACATAGTGTTGGAAGTTCTGGCCAGAGCAATTAGGCAGGAGAAAGAAATCAAGGGTATTCAATTAGGAAAAGAGGAAGTCAAATTGTCCCTGTTTGCAGATGACATGATTGTATATCTAGAAAACCCCATTGTCTCAGCCCAAAATCTCCTTAAGCTGATAAGCAACTTCAGCAAAGTCTCAGGATACAAAATCAATGTACAAAAATCACAAGCATTCTTGTACATCAGTAACAGACAAACAGAGAGCCAAATCATGAGTGAACTCCCATTCACAATTGCTTCAAAGAGAATAAAATATCTAGGAATCCAACTTACAAGGGATGTGAAGGACCTCTTCAAGGAGAACTACAAACCACTGCTCAAGGAAATAAAAGAGGATACAAACAAATGGAAGAACATTCCATGCTCATGGGTAGGAAGAATCAATATCGTGAAAATGGCCATCCTTCCCAAGGTAATTTACAGATTCAATGCCCTCTCCATCAAGTTACCAATGACTTTCTTCACAGAATTGGAAAAAACTACTTTAAAGTTCATATGGAACCAAAAAAGAGCCCGCATCGCCAAGTCAATCCTAAGCCAAAAGAACAAAGCTGGAGGCATCACACTACCTGACTTCAAACTATACTACAAGGCTACAGTAACCAAAACAGCATGGTACTGGTACCAAAACAGAGATATAGATCAATGGAACAGAACAGAGCCATCAGAAATAATGCTACATATCTACAACTATCTGATCTTTGAAAAACCTGAGAAAAACAAGCAATGGGGAAAGGATTCCCTATTTAATAAATGGTGCTGGGAAAACTGGCTAGCCATATGTAGAAAGCTGAAACTGGATCCCTTCCTTACACCTTATACAAAAATCAATTCAAGATGGATTAAAGACTTAAATGTTAGACCTAAAACCATAAAAACCCTAGAAGAAAACCTAGGCATTACCATTCAGGACATAGGCATGGGCAAGGACTTCATGTCTAAAACACCAAAAGCAATGGCAACAAAAGCCAAAATTGACAAATGGGATCTAATTAAACTAAAGAGCTTCTGCACAGCAAAGGAAACTACCATCAGAGTGAAAAGGCAACCTACAAAATGGGAGAAAATTTTTGCAACCTACTCATCTGACAAAGGGCTAATATCCAGAATCTACAATGAACTCCAACAAATACACAAGAAAAAAACAACCCCATCAAAAAGTGGGCAAAGGACATGAACAGACACTTCTCAAAAGAAGACATTTATGCAGCCAAAAAACACATGAAAAAATGCTCACCATCACTGGCCATCAGAGAAATGCAAATCAAAACCACAATGAGATACCATCTCACACCAGTTAGAATGGCAATCATTAAAAAGTCAGGAAACAACAGGTGCTGGAGAGGATGTGGAGAAATAGGAACACTTTTACACTGTTGGTGGGACTGTAAACTAGTTCAACCCTTGTGGAAGTCAGTGTGGCGATTCCTCAGGGATCTAGAACTAGAAATTCCATTCGACCCAGCCATCCCATTACTGGGTATATACCCAAAGGACTATAAATCATGCTGCTATAAAGACACATGCACACGTATGTTTATTGCGGCATTATTCACAATAGCAAAGACTTGGAACCAACCCAAATGTCCAACAATGATAGACTGGATTAAGAAAATGTGGCACATATACACCACGGAATACTACGCAGCTACAAAAAATGATGAGTTCATGGCCTTTGTAGGGACATGGATGAAATTGGAAATCATCATTCTCAGTAAACTATTGCAAGAACAAAAAACCAAACACCATATATTCTCACTCATAGGTGGGAATTGAACAATGAGAACACATGGACACAGGAAGGGGAACATCACACTTCGGGGACTGTTGTGGGGTGGGGGGAGGGGGGGATAGCATTGGGAGATATACCTAATGCTAGATGACGAGTTAGTGGGTGCAGCGCACCAGCATGGCACATGTATACATATGTAACTTACCTGCACATTGCGCACATGTACCATAAAACCTAAAGTATAATAATAATAATAATAATAAAAGAAAGTTTCTTAAAAAAAAAAAAAGAATAAAAGCAAATATTTGCTAATAGTCCAGTAGCTAATCTTAACATTTAGTGGAAGGCAGAATTATTTGAAGAACATGTTGAAAATGTGCATGTCTCTTTCCACCCCAGAACCCCAAATCAAAATCCTTAGGGCTGGCTGAGCATGGTGGCTCACCCCTGTAATCCTAGCACTTTGGGAGGCTGAGGCAGGTGGATCACCTGAGGTCAGGAGTTCGAGACCAGCCTGGGCAACATGGTGAAACCCCGTCTCTACTAAAAATACAAACATTAGCCAGGTGTGGTGGCAGTCCCCTGAAATCCCAGCTACTCAGGAGGCTGAGGCTGGAGAATCACTTGAACCCGGGAGGCAGAGGTTGCAGTGAGCCAAGATCATGCCATCTCACTCCAGCCTGGGGACAAGAGCGAGACTTCATCTCAGAAAAAAAAAAAAAAATCCTGAAGGCTGCTACTCATGTGCACCCCTGGTCAAGCAACACTGCTCAGTGTGGCAGTCTTGGCCTCTGAGGGAAAACGAAGTAAAACAAAACAAAACAAAAAACAGAACAACAACAATAAAACAGTAAAAATACAAAAGAAAAAACAGATTGAAAAGCAGGTTAGTAATGCATTTAAACCACCAAATTACTAGTTCATTCTTCTCTGCTCAGTGGTCTTTGTTGATCATCCTCAAAAAAGAAGTCCAGGATGGTGAAAACTAAGAAATCATTGTTACATGTAAAATTCAGAAGTATTTTGTGACCTAGAAAAAAGAAGCTTTAGAAATTGATGAAAGTTGACTCCCAATCACAGAGGATAAGACATGGAAATGGGAACAGTTAGAATGATGGAAAGCAAAGAAATATCCTAAAAAAAAAGTAGGAGGACTGAGAAGAGCCCTTTTTAGAATGATGAAACCTAACAAATATATTTGTAGAAATAAGGAAGGAAACAACAATAGGCAGGCAAGAAAGAAGGGATAAGGAAGTCAGGGAAGGAGAGAATAAAGGAGGGGGCGAGTGAGAGAGAGACGAAAAGACACAGAGAGAGATAAGTGATGCAGAATGGAAGGGGATTCTGAAAGTTTGAAATACACCTCGAAGTCAGGCTCTATCACCGTGAATGAATGTGAATAGTCACACATGTACCTGCACATACACAGAAAACTACATAAAGGTGAATCAATGAATAACATGCATAAATTTCTCAAGGTTAATGGACCTCAAACTTAAGCTCACATAAAAAAATCTGAAGAATGTAATGAAATATAGAAAGTCTGAAACACATTTTACAAAATGACATTTCAGTAATCCCAAACAATAATTATTAAAACGCAGTATGTATTAGATTAAATCTTAAAACATTTCTTCTTTCAGTTTACTCACATTCCTTTTTGCTGCTTTGTTTCCCCAAGGAAATTAGTGTTTACCATGCAGTTTGTCGAGGATACTATTATGACATGAGTTGATTCCAAGGACTGTAAATAAGCTAGAAAATATTTGAAAAAACTGTCAGACTACCTCCTAACTAATGTGCTACGAGGGTCCCTAAAATCAAAATCAGGCTACCTGGGTATTTAAGAATCTGTATAGTCCTTTGGTTATTGAGGTCATGTTCCATGATAGTTAATTTATAATTTAAATGTTAATGAATTTTGGCATAAATTCCTAAACTTAGATAATAGATGTCAGGTTTTCTTATTTCTATATTTTCATGGTAATGCATTCCTGCTTCCTGTGTTCAAATGGTGATGGAAAATGTGCCTTGAGGCACTCTGAAATACATCAGAACTGAATTCACTTGACAGTTTAATCATAAAATAATAAGAAAATTAATGTTTCACAAAATAATATCACTGGCAAGCATTGTTTATCCCTACCAAGTTTATCTTAGTGCTTCTTTTTAGCTACCTCAGTTATTCCCAAAGTCTTCTCAAAAATATCTTATTATTTAGAATAATTTCCATTTCCATAATGTGCCTTCCCAAAAACAAGTGAAGTAGAGAAATGACTTTGAAATGTTAACTACTTTTTAAACATTATAACCCTCTGATATGGTTTGGCTCTGTGTCCCCACCCAAATTTCATGTCGAATTTTAATCCCCAATGTTGGGTGAGGGACCTGGTGGGAGATGATTAAGACATGGGGCCTGATTTTCCCTCTTGCTGTTTTTGTAATAGTGAGTGAGTTCTCATGAGGACTGGTCGTTTGAAAGTGTGTAACACTTCCTTCTTTCCTCCTTCTCTATCCTGCTGGCCATGTGAAGACCATGCCTGCTTTCTCTTCACCTTCCACCATGATTGTTAGTTTCCTGAGGCCTCCCCAGCCATGTCCCCTGTACAGCCTGTGGAACTGGGAGGCAGTTAAACCTCTTTTCTTTATAAACTACCCAGTCTCAGGTAGTTCTTTATAGCAATGTGAAAATGGACTAATACAGAAAATTGGTACCAGAGAGGTGGGACATTGCTATAATGATACCTGAAAATGTGGAAGCAGCTTTGGAACAATTTGGTGGGCTCAGAAGAAGACAGGAAGATGAGAGAAAGTTTGGAATGTCCTAGAGACTTATTGAATGGTTGTGACCAAAATGCTGAGAGTGATATGGCAGTAAAGTCCAGGTTGAGGTGGTCTCAGATGGAGATGAGGAACTTATTGAGAACTGAAGTAAAGGTCATTCTTGCTATGTTTTAGCAAAGAGATTGGCAGCATTTTGCCTCTGCTCTAGAGATCTGTAACACTTTGAACTTGAGAAAAATAATTTAGGGTATCTGGTGGAAGAAATTTTTAAGCATCAAAGTGTTCAAGATGTGGCCTGGCGGCTTCTAAGAGCCTATGTTCATTTGCATAAACAAAGAAATGACCTGAATCTATAACTTATATTTCAAAGGGAAGCAGAGCATAAAAGTTTAGAAAATTTGCAGGCTGCCCATGTGGCAGAAAAAGAAAAACCCATTTTCTGGGGAGGAATTCAAGCCTGCTGCAGAAATCTGCATAAGTAATGAGGAGCTCAAAATTATTAATACAATTGTTAATACACAAAACAATGGGGAAAATGTCTCCAGGGCATTTCAGATATCTTTATGGCATCCCCTCCCCTCACAAGCCTGGAAGCCTAGAACAGAAAAATGGTTTTGAGGGCCAGGCCCAGGGACGTGCTGCTCTGTGCAGCTCACAACATGGCACCTTGTGTCCCAGCTGATGTGGCTGTTGCTGTGGCTAAAAGGGGCCAAGGGACAGCTTGCAGCATTGCTTCACAGGGTGCAAGCCCCAAGCCTTGGCAGCGTCCATATTGCGTTTGTTCTGCAGGTATGGAGAAGGCAACTTAGGAACCTCCACCTAGATTTCAGAGGATGTAAGGAAATGCCTTGGTGTCCAGACAGAAGTCTCCTGCAAAGGCAGAGCCCTCATGGAGAACCTCTACTAGGGCAGTGCAGAGGGGACATGTGGGTTGGAGCCCCAACACAGAGTTTCCACTGGGGCACTGCCTAGTGGAGCTGTGCAAAGAGGGCCACCATCCTCCAGACCCCAGAATGGTAGATCCACCAATATCTAGCACCATGTGCCTTGAAGAGCAGCAGACACTCAATGCCAGCCCATGAAAGCAGCCAAGGTGGGAGCTCTGTCTATTCTACAGAGTCATGGGGGTGGTGCTGCCCAAGGCCTTGGGTGACTACCCCTTGAATCAGTATGCCCTGGATATGAGACATGGAGTCAAAGGAGATTATTTTAGAGCTTTAAGATTTAATTACTGCTCTGCTGGGTTTTGGACTTGCATGGGGCCTGTATCCCCTGTGTTTTGGCCAATTTCTCCCTTTTGGAATGGGAGCATTTACCCAATGCCTGCACCCCTGTTGTACCTTGGAAATAACTAAATTGTTTTTATTTTACTGGCTCATAGGCAGAAGGGACTTGCCTTGTCTCAGATGAGACTTTGGACTTGAACTTTTGAGTTAATGCTGGAATGAGTTAAGACTTTGGGGGACAGTTGGGAAGACATGATTGTGTTTTGAAATATAAGAAGGACATGAGACTTGGGAGAGGCCAGGGGTGGAATAATATAATTTGGCTCTGTGTCCCCACCTAAATCTCATGTTGAATTGTAATCCCAATGTTGGGGGAGGGACC
Source organism: Pongo abelii (assembly GCF_028885655.2). NCBI lineage: Eukaryota > Metazoa > Chordata > Mammalia > Primates > Hominidae > Pongo > Pongo abelii. Next base: position 149,624,664 of record NC_072008.2, read on the forward strand.
TGGTGGTAGGTTATTGGATCACGTGGGCAGATATCCCCCTTGTTGTTCTCATGAAAGTGAGTGAGTTCTCATGAGATCTGACTGTTTGAAAGTATGTAGCAATTCCTCCTTCTCTCTCTCTCTCTCTCCTGTTCTGGCCATGTAAAGACTACTCCTGCTTCCCCTTCACCTTCTTCCATGAGTGTAAGTTTTCCAAGGCCTCCCCAATCATGCTTCTTGTACAGCCTGTAGAATTGTGTGTCAATTTAAACTTTTTGCTTTAGAAATTACCCAGTGTCAGATGTGTCTTTATAGCAGTGTGAGAATGGGCTACTATAATGCCAGTATTTTTTTTTTTTATTCTCTAACGTACCCCTCTATCACCTCTAAATTTGGGCAACTAGAACAAAGAAGAGGGTTTACCACAGGACATGAAGGACAAAGAAGTCAGCTCTTAGTCTCTGAGATTCAGAAGAAAGACATTGGCCTACACAGAATATTTAGGTAGACGTCCCTTGGCATTGTCAATTCATCTGCCTGCAGAGGACGTGTTTCAAAAGGTAAGATTCAAAGACAGCTTAGACTGGGGAGATTGGTGGATGAATAGGAAAGGCACAACGCCTAGAAAACCAAAAAGACCGAAGTGTTTGTGAGAACAGAAAAGAGGAGAATAGACAAACAGACAAGAGGATAGGTCAATAGATGCCAGTGTTTGGAGGAGTGCAAGAATGAGGAGCAGATGCACATCTCATCCGCAATTTCTTGGCACAACATAAACTCTACAGAACTTAAAGAAATGGGGGGTCCCAAATTGACTAAATTTTAATCACTTCGCAAAATAGTGTTCACACTGAAACAAGTTCTAAAAAAACTAAAAAAAGCTAACCCTTTTTTGTGAAATGAAGACTGTATTAAAATCCAGATGGGGGCCAGACACAGTGGCTCACACCTGTAATCCCAGCACTTTGGGAGGCCAAGGTGGGTGGATCACCTGAGGTCAGGCATCCTAGACGAGCCTTGCCAACACTGCGAAACCCCATCTCTACTAAAAATACAAAAATTGCTAGGTGTGTTGGCGCATGCCTGTAATCCCAGCTACTTGGAGGCTGAGGCAGGATAATTGCTTGAACATGGGAGGCAGAAGTTTCAATGAGCCCAGATCCTGCCACTGCACTCCAGCCTGGGTAACAGAGCGAGACTCTGTCAAAAAAAAAAAAAAAGAAAAAGAAAAAAGAAAGAAAGGAGGGAGGGAGGGAGGAAGGAAGGAAGGAAGAGAGGGAGGGAGGGAAAAAAAAGTCCAGATGAAAATATTTCAAAAATTCTTAGATCAAAAATGCACATAAGCATGCAGCCCAAGTGTTCTAAGACTTCTCTGATGGCAGACTTTAATAATTATCTTAGATAAGTGTTTTGTTTATAAATCATAAATTTTTAAATAAAAGATTTTTAAAAAGGTAAATATCCATTATATTTTACATCCCTTTGTAGCTTGAATTTATGACTCAACACTTGTAACTGAAGTGAAAGGTTGGTGGTTGTGAAGAACAAATGGACTTACTAACCCAAAAACTTAACTTAAAAACAGCTTAAATCAGTTACAGAATTTCCTTTTTTTCTTTTTATCTTACAAATACTTCATTTTTTTTAACTTTTACTTCAGATTTAGGGAGTACATGTATAGGTTTGTTACCTGTTATATTGCATGCTGCTGAGGTTTGGTATATAAATGATTTCATCATGCAAGTATAAATTATTCCATCATGCAGGTACTAAGCATGGTACCCAAGAGATAAATCTTCAACCCTTGTCCCCCTCCCCCACTCCCACCTCTCGTAGTCTCCAGTGTCTATTGTTGCCATTTTATGTCCATGAGTACCTAAGGCTTAGCCCCCACTTACAAGTGAGGACCAGCGGTATTTGATTTCCTGTTCCTCTGTCAATTCACCTGGGATAATGGCCTCCTGCTGCACCCATGTTGTTTCAAAGGACATAATTACTTTTTTTTTTTTTTTTGGTAAGGTTACATAGTATTTCATGGTGTAAATGTGCCACAATTTCCTTATTCAATCCACTATTAATGGGCACCTATGTTGAGTCCATGTCTTAGCTATTGTGACTAATGCTGCGATGAACATGTGAGAGCCTGTGTCTTTTTGGTAGAATAATTTATTTTCTTACAGGTATATACCAGGTAATGGAATTGCTGTGTCAAATGGTAGTCTGTTTGAAGTTCTTTTTGTCACATATTTTTAATGTATTTTAAAAATTTCAGTAGCTTTTGGTGAAGTGGTTTTTTGTCACATGGATGAATTATATAGTGGTGAATTCTGAAATATTAGTCCACCCATCATCCAAGTAGTGTGTATTGTTGTATCCAATATATAGTTTTTTAATCCTACAGCCCCCTTCCAACCTTCCGCTTCCGAATCTCTAAAGTTCATTATATCACTCTGTATGCCTTTGCATACTCATAGTTTAGCTCCCACTTATAATGGGAACATATGGTATTTGGCTTTCTATTCCTGAGTCACTTCACATATAATAGTTGCTTCCAGCTCCATCTAAGTTGCTGAGAAAGACATTATTTTATTCCTTTTCATGGCTGAGTATTATTCCATGGTGTATATATACCAAAATTTCTTTATCCACACATTGGTTGATGGGCATTTAGGTTGGTTCTGTATCTTTGGAATTGTCAATTGGGCTGCAATAAACATATGTGTGTATACATCTTTTTCATATAGTGACTTCATTTCCTTTGGGTAGATACCCAGTAGTGGAATTGCTGGATTGAATTATGGGTCTACTTTTAGTTCTTTAAAGAATCTTCATACCATTTTTCATAGAGTTCATACTAATTGACATTCCCACCAGCAGTGTATAAGGATTCCACTTTCTCCATGCCCAATGCAACATCTATCATTTTTGGACTTTTTAATAATGCCCATTCTTGCAGGAGTAAGGTAGTATCTCATCATGATTTTAATTTACATTATCCTGATCATCAGTGATGTTGAGTATGTTTTCATATGTTTGTTGGCCATTTATATATCTTCTTTTGAGAAATGTTGATTTGTGTCATTTACCCACTTTTGGAGGAGATTGCTTATTTTTATCTTGCTAATTTATTTGAGCACCTCGTAAATTCTGAATTATATAGTCCTTTGTCAGATGTATAATTTGCAAACGTTTTCTCCCATTCTGTTGGTTGCCTGTTTACTCTGATTATTTCTTTGGCTGTGAAGAAGTTTTTAAATTTTATCACGTCTTATTTATTTTTGTTTTTGTTGCATTTGCATTTGGGGGTCTTAGTCATTAATATTTTGCTTAGGCAATTATCCAGAAGATTTTTTCAAGATTATCTTGTAGAATTTTTCTAGAATCCAGGACTTAGATGTAAGTATTTGTTTGATTTTGTGTTGGTTTTTTATAAGGTGAGAGATAAGGATCTAGATTTACTCTTCTCCATATGGCTAGACAGTCCTACCAGCACCATTTATTAAATGGAGCCTCCTTTTCCTAATTTCTGTTTTTGTATACTTTCTCAAAGGTCAGTTATTTGTAAGTATTTGGCTTCATTTCTGAGTTCTCTATTCTGTTGCAAAGGTATATCTGCCTACTATTCTGCCAGTAACATACTGTTTTGGTAACTATATACTAGAGTAGTATAACTTAAATTCCGATAATGTGGTACCTTCAGATTTCTTCTTTTTACTCAGGATTGCTTTGGCTACTTGGGCTCTTTTTTTATTCCTTATGAATTTTAGGATAGTCTTTTTCCTATTTTTATGAAAAATGGTGTTGGTATTTTGATGGAAATTGCATTGAATCTGTAGATTGCTTTGGGCATTATGGTCATTTTTACAATATTGGTTCTTTCAATCCATGAGCATTTGGAGGGTTTCCATTCGTTTGTGTCACCTGTGATTTATTTCAGCAATATTTTGTAGTTTTCCTTGTAGAGATCTTTCACCTCCTTTGTTAAGTATATTTCTAGGTATTTTAGTTTCCTGCAGCTGTTTTAAAATGGATTGAGTTGTTGATTTGATTCCCAGTTTTGTCACTGGTGTATAGCAGTGCTACTGATTTCTGTACATTGATTTTGTAAACTGACTTTACTGAATTTGTTCATCAAATCTAGAAGTGTTTTGGAGGAATCTTTTGGGTTTTCTGGGTGTATAATTATATCATCAAAGAACAGTAATAGTTTAGCTTTCTATTTTCCAATTCGGATGGCCTTAGTTTCTTTCTTTTGCATTAATTGTTTTGGCTAGGACTTCCCATACTATGTTGAATAGAAGTTGCAAAAGTGGGCATCCTTGGCTTATTCCAGTTCTCGGGGGAATGCTTTCAATGTTTTCCCAATCTGTATAGTGTTGGCTATAGGTTCATCTATATGGCTTTTATTATACTGAGGTATGTCCCTTCTATTCCTAGTTTGTTGAGGGTTTTTATCATAAAGGGATGCTGGATTTTATTGAATGCTTATTTTGTATCTGTTGAGATGACCACTTTTTTTGTTTTTAATTCTTTTTAGGTGGTGTATCACATTTATTTACTTGTATATGTTAAACCATCCTTGCCTCTCTGAAATGAAAGCCACTTGATCATGATGCATTATCTTGGTGTGCTGTTGGATTCAGTTAGCTAGCATTTTGTTGAAGATTTTTGCATCTGTGTTCGTTAGGAATATTGGTCTGCAGTTTTTCAGGTTTGTTATTGTTGTTGTTATGTCCCTTCCTGGTTTTGGTGTCAGGGTGATACTGGCTTCATAGAATGACTTAGGGAGGATTCTCTCATTTCAATCTTTTGGAATAGTTTTCATACGACTAGTACCAATTATTTTTTGAATGTCTTTTGGAATTTAGCTATGAATCTATTGAGAAAAATGAGATGTGGCATTAGATTATTAATTTGAGATCTCAATAACTTTTTGAGGTAGGTGTTTTATACTACAAACTTTTTACTCCACTTTCGCTGCATCCCAGAGATTTTGGTGTGCTGAGTCTCTATTTTTATTTCAATTTTTAAAAATGTATGCTTTGATTTAATTGTTTACTTAAAAGTCATCCAGGAACAAGTTGCTTAATTTTCCTGTAATTGTGTGGTTTTGACAGATCTTCTTGGTACTAATTTCTATCTTTATTTCACTGTTGTCTGAGAGTATTGTTGGCATAATTTTGATTTTTTTTGAATTTATTAAAACTTGTTTTATGGATGAGCATGGTGTTGATCTTGGAATATGTTCCATGTGCAGATGAGAAGAATGTATATTCTGTTTTTAATGGGAACCATAGAAAATGGTTCTGTGGTTTTAACTCAGGTTTTTAAAATATGCTCTGTGAATTTGCCTAAGTAACAAAGCCTAGCTTTATAAAAGATAAGATGGTTATGGTTTCAAGTCCTTTATTCCTAATAATGTTCATTACATGCATTATTTTATTACCTGCTAGGAAACAATTTGTGACTAACAAATCATTCCACGATAAATAACACATTTGAATAGCAGTTAACAAACCCTGGATCAGATGCAAATGATTACATTTTATTCCTTATAGTCATCACTTTGCTAAGTCACTTTCCATATCCACTGCCTTAATAGGGTTCAGTGGAACCCCTGGAGACCTGTAGAACATATCTGAAAAATAAGATCTCTAAGTTATACTTTTAAAAATTAGTAAAATATTTTCAAGTTCATATCATAACTCAAATTAGAAAAAGTGTTTCCTTGTATAGGTCCCTTGGGGAATATATAAGATTATATATAATAATTCTTTTGATGGATGACTTTATACAAAGAGCTACTTTGAGAGTCTCCAAGAATACTGGAAGCAATCTGGTCTCTTAAACAATCTAAGTACCACCTCTTCTGCCCGATTACTAAGCTAACTTTTTCTTATTTAAATAACATCAGCTCAAACATTTTCTAAAATGATTGTTGTGCTTTTGTAGCCCAAAGAGACAGTTTTCTCCTCTTATATTTAGAGCAGATCTTACATTTAGAACTAGACTACATGATTAGCTACACTTAACTCAGCTTAAATTGCCTCTCTTTCAAGAGCTATAAATTAATACTTAGCTAACTTTAAGGTTAGTATATTCACAGTCTAAAATTAGACTCTATAACTCCTTGGTATATCCATAGGTGGAACAAAAACAACAAAAACATAACAGGTTTAGTTCAAAGCCTACTATACAGTTGTCTGGTTAAGGGTAGCTACAGGAAATAGTTTTTCTCCTTTAGGCAGTAAGGAGACAGAAACTTCCCTGGAGGCTGGCCACTTTATCAAGGATGTAGCAATGGAGTGTACAACTAGAATTATTTGATAATAAAACCTAGTAACTATTCCTGATCCCTATGGACTATCAGAACAATGATACATATCATCCAGTTTTTTATTTTAAATTGGCAAAATGTTACCTCTGTACTCCACTCCCCATGGCATAAATATAAGCTGACAGCAACAACTTCTTTTACTTTTCTCTCTCTCATTTTGCCCTTTTCAACCCTACTATCTCCTGATATTCTTCTGTCAGAAAAGGCCATTTTCATTCAAGGCTCCACATAGCTACCTGCAGCAATATGTGCATTTTTATTGTTGCTCTTATTTAAACCAATCTGTTAAAAAGTTAATTAGCGATTTATAACTGGACTTGCAGTCACAGCCACACTGCTTCTCTGAGGAACTTTGCCCTTTTTTTCTGAACATTAAAAGCATAATTTGACTATACAGAACAAAACATGTCCCATTTAAAACACATAAAAAGAACAGCAGCTCCTCAAGTTGACAAATTATAGCGAATCCCAAATTAGTGGAGAAAAACTAAGGATGGTGCGATGTTTTTGTGGGAAAGCAACAAGATTGTTGCATGAGCTGGCAGCCAGCCAGTGAAACCCAGTGTACAGCAGCCCTTGGTGGATTCATTCCCAGAGAAGGAGAGTGAGTTCAAGAGCACCTGGGAGAACTGTTGTCGCTTCAGACAGCTTGAAAGACAGAGACAGCTAAATACCTCCAAATTAACGCACAGCAGTCAGTTGCAATTTGTAGGACCTAAATAACAGTGTTCTTCAATTGTCTCCCATTTATTTCTCCAAATCCAAACCCCTTCTCATTCTCTGCAAAGCCATTCTTTGGATACAAGGAAATACCATAGCTGCACAGTGACTATTGAAAAGTGCCATCTTTTGCTAAATAAGTGAAATTTTACCCACACCACGTCATTCAAATTCTTTGTGTGTATTGCTTCTGTAATAAAGACAAACACACTTTTCTGGTATTAGAAGAGAGTATTTTAATGAAGTATGAGTTCATCAATGAATGCCAGTATTTCATAGTCTTGGAGATTCAGTATTCTAAATTACAAGGTTTTCTGGATAACTGAAGACATATTACTTAAAAAATAAATATTTGGCCAGGTGCAGTGGCTCATGCCTGTAATCCCAGCACTTTGGGAGGCCAAGATGGGTGGATCACCTGAGGTCAGGAGTTTGAGACCAGCCTGACCAACATAGTGAAACCCTGTCTCTACTAAAAATACAAAATTAGCCGGGCATGGTGGTTCATGCCTCTAATCCCAGCTACTTGGGATGCTGAGGCAGGAGAACCGCTTAAACCCAGGAGGCAGAGGTTGCAGTGAGCCGAGATCACACCATTGCGCTCCAGCCTGGACAACAAGAGTGAAACTCCATCTCAAAAAACCAAAAGTAAATAAATAAATATTTTATTTTAATCATTTGATATATAAATATTTCTAAAATAGATTGTACTCATCCTTGCATTCATAAAATGAGAAGTTTTAAGGAAAGTTAATCATTTCCTATTGCTTTAAGTATTGAATATGGATGCCAGTTGTTACAATATAATTTGGGTTCCTCAGGCTATTGATACCTATATAGGATTATTTGTGCTGGATAGTTTTGAGGTATATTTTTATGTATTTCCTACATTCTATTCTCCATCAACTATCAGTATTACTTCATCCAGCATCTCAACCTTTAGAAATTTCATTCATTCCTAATTTGCTGTTTCCAGTGCAGATTGGGTTTTGAAACATGATAACCCCCATTTATTAGTATTGTAGTTGAAATAAGATTTAAAGATACTTAGTATGGACAAGGGGAACTTCTACTATTAGTGAAGTTCATCAACTTTGTTAGCTATCACAACCTCTCTTTGGTCACTCCTAAGTGATTTTCCCTTAATTATGAGCCCTTGGGTCCACACCATTGAAATTTCTGGTTTGGTGAAGTATTATTGTGTTTTCATTCATTCATTACATTACTAAGATTAGAGAGTTTTTAGTTTGTTCCTTTGAGTTTTGCATTTATCATTCCAATAACTCCTTTGATCTATTAAACAAAAAAGCATTAAGAAATGTGAGTCTTCTCTACACTGACATAATTCTTTACATTTGAAAACAAAATAGATAATTCTTGTAGAATATTAATGCTTAGAAAATGAGTTATGCACAGGCTTTTATTCCTTCTATTATTTTTTATCTAATCAAGAGCCATTGATCTCAATTAAGAAAGTGCATTTTGCTGGCAACTGCTTTTGTTATTTCTGAACTAGGATTTTTTTTTTTTCTTTAGTAACAACTCTCAATGGAAATTATTGAAAAAACCTAGCATTTTTAATTTTCTCGATATTCTTTCTATCCAGAATATTATCTTAAAATTGTATTAACTATGAAACTTGTTATATCGTTATTTTACATGACTTCCCTCAAACTACAGGACTCTGTGTCTGTAAATGATGCAAAACAGAATTAACATTTTATATCATTTTTTCTTAGGTTACTTTCAAATGGAAATAAATATTATTATGACTAAGATGGAACTAATTTTTGTATTATTGTCCAAGAGCTAGAAGGATGATGATATTGGTTTTCATTCCAGGATATCTGATTATAAACTGCCCTTTTTTATAATGACCACTATGCCCTCATGTGTGGGGGGAGGGGGGGGCGCAGAGTGTGCATGCGTTTGTGTTAGGGGGTGGGGGTTTGAGTTTTTGTAGGAATTCTGCTATATAGCTGTATTTGGAGACAGAAGGTGTTATATGGTAAAGAGCAGAGGTTTTGAAGACAGACTTATCTGGACTCATATATCCACTGTCCTGTGTATTAGCCGTGTAGCCTTGGGAAGGTTATGTGATCTCTCACAGCCTCACTTTTGTATCATCTGTGAAATGAGATAATAAAACAAACTTTTAAAGACTTTTTGGAAGATTGGAAATGATATGTCACACTGAATGCAGTTACTATATAGTAATTTTTATGGTCCTCATAATCTTTGTGTCCAACTGAGGAGTCAGCTAAAACCCAACTCAAACCTCAGCTGTTCAATTACTGGCTGTGTGATCTGGGACATGCTAAACTAAACATTCTGAAACTAGGTTTAATCACCTGTAGAAAGTAGATGATACTTACCTCTTGAAGATTAACCGAGATCGTGTTTGTAAAGTGTCTATGATGGTGCCTCACATTGGTTCAACTCTATGAAACAATTAGTTTTTATACTCTCTGTTGAAGATCAGGAAAAGGACGGATTAAGAATGTCGGTCTAATCAATGCTTCATTATCATTGTATGTCTTGCAATGCAAGTCAACATTCTTTAAGCCCCCTTTTGGTATCTTACTAGAAAGACAAAGATGTATCAGGACATTTTATGAGGATGGAAAAATATCATGGGTACACAGACTAAGTGGTTTATTTATTTACTCCAACACTCAAACCTTTCATGACATCTACCATGTGCCCATGCAAAGTCATTTGCGTGTTGTCAAGCTGCAGTGCTTAATTCAAAACATTTACTCACATTATGGGGGCTTTTCAAACATATGCAGATCACATTTCTGCTGTCATATCCTCAGCCCTTGGCAACTCTTTGTTTCATACACAAAATAATTTGGTTATACAACAGAAAACAGGACAGTGCCCAGCATAAGTTTAAATTTTTGAGTTTAAATAATCCCGTCTTGCAGGCAGGAATATTTATATTTACTAAAGTTTAATTTTATGTTATTAAGTGGTGGTGTCTATTTAGGACACCCATTAAATGGTTCAAGATCCAATAGTATAAAAAGGTATACTCCCTCCCATGTTCTGCAACCGTCTTCAGAAAAATAATATTACATTTTCCTATAATAGCTTTTAAGAGAACTTCAAAAAGTTTATACTAATTCCTCCCATTTCTCCATCCTCTGTATTATTTTTGAAAATAAGAAAATATTCCAATGATATAATAATATTTTTTTAAATGAGTATGGAATGAACAGTGAATTACTGCATCTTAGCTAGCATGAAGGAGCCAGGGAGATGGCAGATACTATTACATCAGTGTATTGACCATTGTTACACATATTTCAAAGGCTAAAGTCACCTAAGAATGTTTTTAGTGCTATAGCTTTTGAATGCATCAGAGATTTCCTCACTGATTGACCTCAAGAAATTAAAATAAACTCTGTGGCTGTGTAGGATGGCGCAAAATAAAGAAGTCACATAGCAAATATGCCCCAGAAAATAGACATTCTTCCAGAGAAGACATTTACCTTGACTTCTAGAACAGTCTTGTGTTCATTCATTCATTTAAAGAGAGTTCAATTTTGTCTCCATACATTTATTTAAAGGCAACTGATTAACTACTGTTTGCCCTCAAAAAGTTGGAATTACTTATTTTCAAAATTAGAGACTGGCCAACAGAATTGTAAGAAACAAATTGTTTCCTGCAACCATTTATCCTTTCTGAAGCTATTCACTGCTGGAAACTGTGTAGTATAATTAAGGTTTTAAGTGGCTCAAAGAGTTGAAATTATATGCTTTGGAGCCAGATAAAATGAATTTATATTTGGTTCCTTCACCTGTCAGCTGTACCTCACTAAGTCTCAATTTTCTCTGTGTAAAATTGGGATAATAATACCTATGTATGGCACTGTGGTGAGGATTAAAATAAAATATCTAACACTGTAAGCCATTTATAAAATAGATAACACTAGAAAGCACCCAAAATTAAATTATTATTATTCATCGGTGAAGCAAATGAGCATGAAGCAGATGAGCACTTTCTTTGAATGTTGCTGTATTCATGTCAATGCATTATGGTGATGCTAAACTCCTCAGAAACAACTGGCTGATGTAAGTTAGCCACAGATTCAGCAACTCAAAGACTAGAGAGAAGTTTCAATGTGGGTTGAACAGTAGTTTATTTTTTATTTTTATATTTATTTATTTATTTATTTATTTGAGATGGAGTCTTGCTCTTGTCACCCAGGCTGGAATACAATGGCGCAATCTCAGCTCACTGTAACCTCCCCCTCCTGGGTTCAAGCGATTATCCTGCCTCAGCCTCCCAAGTAGCTGAGATTACAGGAGGCTGCCACCACACTCGGCTAATTATTGTATTTTTAGTACAGGCAGGGTTTCACCATGCTGGCCTGGCTGGTCTTGAACTCCTGACCTCAGGTGATCCACCTGCCTCGGCCTCCCAAAGAGTTGGGATTACAGGCGTGAGCCACTGTGCCCGGCGGAGTAGTAGTTTATTCAACAATGTGGATGATCCTCCTGTAGTGGCAAGGGGTGGGACAAAGGGAATATATTGAATGAGGTATACGGACTACTGGTCTTTAGGAGAAACCTTTTTGTTTTTTTCAGCATCTGACCATATTACTCTCCCCTCTAATTATGTTCTCTGCAGGATTGTGATAATATCCAACTCCTCTCCAATCAAAACCCCCTCCATTCCTGCCGTGTTATGAGTCTCTGACAATGGAGATTTTAATAAATTTATTAATTTATCACTAAGAGAAGACTGGTCATGCAAAAAAATTGCTGTCTCAGTGCAAGTGGTCAGCATGACAGCGCCTGCCGTACAAATGAGTGTGAAATGTGTAGGTCATGGGGCTCCTGTTCTCCTGCAAACTTAATATATTGCTTTATGCTACATTGTCCCTCAGTGGCCCAAATAGTTTCAGTTCACTGAATATGAAAAGGACATTCATAAGCTTTGTGATGTTTATTCTCTTCACTCACTTAACAAAACATGTTAAGCAGATTGAGCATCCATGCCAAGTGTGTTTGTTTTTGTTTTACGTGACATGAGAGGTCACTCTTTATAAAGCCCTAAGAACATCCTAGTTTTGCACTGTCTTAAGTAAAGGACTCAATCAAGTGGTGTCATTTGCCCACTGACTGTTTCTTATTTAAAAAAAAAAATCTGACATGTGACCACAATAATAGTGTACTAATTCGTCTGTAAAGTGACTTTTCCATAGACTGTACTTTAAAAAGTAGCATTTTTGTTTGTTTCACTCCTTTGAACGATTTTTGAACTGTGAGCTGGGTAATAGAAGAGGTTGCTTTTGCTTTTAAATAAAAGAGCTTTCACTAATTTTTAATACTTTATATTGACTATAGAAGATCATTTTGTCATACCATACTGTATGATGATTTTGTTTCCTGTGAAATGAAATGCTTTATGTGTGTGTGTGTGTGTGTGTGTGTGTGTGTGTGTACATAGACACATATGCAGTGCTATGCAGGAGCCAGTTCTTAATTCTTCACGACGCATGCTTGTATTTTTCCTAACTCTACATTCATATTGGTAGCTTGAAACTGGCCATGTTGAGAATACATATATATATATACTATGAAGATCAGCAAATGCTGTGAATTATATTTCCCCACCCAAACCCTAAGCTAGTTGTTAGACATTTACAAGCACATTATCTATCCTTAACTTTAAAAATTTGCTAGGAAATGGCATATTGAAATCCATTAGATATTTGACATTTACCAATTTAGAGTTAGCTTTGCAACATATTTCTTAGGGATCTCTAATGCCCTAGATCAAAGAGGCAAGCATCTGTGTATAGAAGGAAGTTAATTTACAGTCTTCTGCAACATTCTAGCTGCTCTTTTCATCTTCAACATAATGTACTCTGATATCTGTATTGTACAAATATTTAGCTGATGTAAATGTGATCTGAGTGGTAATATTCTACATTTGGTATTGCTCAGAGCAAGCGTGACTATCACAATAATAAGTCAAGTGCGTGTTACCATATCGTTTGTGCTCAAATTGCAGAACTGCCTATAGCAAGGCTGCAGGAAAGAGACTTTCTAAACATCAGTAACAATTCAGAGAAAAAGTAAGAATAGGAATCTCAGCAGACAGCAAGATAAAGCAAGAACAAACAAAAATTGTTTAACATCAGCCAATATATTTTCCACTGCTAATTAGTTGTCTAAGATCGGGGATGAGATAAGCCTAGGCATAGATGGGGTATATAACAAACAAGAATACTGGCGTCCTTAGAAATATCTGAACTCTTGAGTCATTGAAATACCGAAGCAACTTATTAATCAAAGAAGACAGTGAAGATTTAAATGTTTTAAACCTGAAATAATTTCCAACATTCTTAGTCAACTCTAAGTTGACATAGATGATTAAGGTCCATGAAGTGATTTTTAGTAAAGCAAAAAATCAAAAGGTTAAACAAATCTGAGGATAAAATCTCTATAAAGAAAATAACAACAACAAAAAATCACACAGGATACAAGAGTGTCGAAGTCCTGTGAATGCTAAGAATTGCATCTGAAATAAATTGCTTCCAGAAAACCAAAAGACATGGTTTGCTTTTGTACTTTGGGAGTTTATTAAGCTAGACTGTTCATGAGGTAAATCAGCAGTAATTCAACATTATGATGCTATTTCTCAACTTCACTTAAGCCCAAACAAAATTCAGTTTAGGCAATAAAACTTTATTTAAAAAGTTAGACGAAGTGAAAAATTCAATCAGTTATATGGTCAGGTTGAATAAAATACCCACTTTTTAAAAAAATTTAGCTATCAAAAACTCACATAGCATCAAATTAATTTGTGACTTTGCATGTGCACACTTAGTGACTTACATTTACTGTATGGGGACAAATACTACTATTAATTGAGCTATACGCTGAGTACTACGTACTTAGCACACTTTTTCATTATGTCATATGCTTCTTATAATAGATATAGCACAGGAGGCCATATTCCCATTTTACAGGTAAGAAAATTAAGGCCCAGGAGGGCCTTAAAGAACTTATTTAAGATCACACAGCTGGCGAAGATTAATGAACTTAGTCTTGTCTGACTGCTAATGTTAAGCTTTTTCAAGTTCGCCCTACTGAGCCCTTTTAAATATATCCCATTTTTTGTTAGGATATATAGATAAACATAAATTAGAAATTAAGATAGCCCCCTTTGGAACTCCAAAAACTGCATATTGAAATCAAAATCTGACTAATTTTAGAAGAATAGTGTCATAGTTTTATATAAGACTAAATGAGATGGAGTACTACTCATTGACCTGTGTGTAGTGAATATTTGACTTTTTTTTTTTTTTCAATTTATCTAGCATCCAACTCCTTTCCTTTTGGGGGTAAATCCTCCAATATATGTAGTCCTTGTATGATGCAGTGCTTGCCCCGCCTTATAATTTGAAAACAAAAGTGGGGCAATGTCATTCTTTGCATGTTCTAATAGAAGCTTTGGGTACATGTTAAGGAAGGGCCAATAGGATGCTTCCACCTATGATTTTGAATCTTGAATAAGTGACACAAAGATAAAAGTTCAGTTCAGGTCCTTTCATGGTAAATGGCATAGTGTTTCATTGGCAGTAGCAATAATGGAACAAGGCTGCAGTGTGGGAAAGACAATAGATATGCTTTCTGCTTCTTGACTTTTCCAGAAATGCCTTACTGTCTTACATTTCCCAAGCCTGGTCCTCCCATATATATGTTTTTTAATTCTATGATCCCTTGATATCCTTCCAATAGCTTTCTTTTTATTTTTTTTTTAATTTGACAGGAGTCAGCTTCCGCTTCTTGCCATCAAGAAACCTAACAGATATATTATACTTGAAGTACAAAAGCAGGGCTTTGAGGATCATGACATTCACCAAAAAAGTCATGTTTATTTTTCCTGGTTTCTAATATGTGTTTACATAGAAATAGCTTGTGGTTAGAATAATTTTCAAGATACTTCAGAAACGAAGTCCCAAAGTTTGAAAAAAAATAAAAGACTTTACTTTTTAGATATTACAGCCTAAATACCACTTGTGCTGACTAAAAACAGAAATTAATGTTGTATGAGCTGAAAAACACAGAAAACGTTTTTGGGGAAATAGTTTGATACTCAGTCACTGTGTTCTACAAATGAACAGACATAAGGAAAATAAAGTATTCCCAACATACTTTGAGCTACCAGATTACCTTAATTTAAAATCAGAAAATTTTGAATCTTAGGTACAGTTACAAGGAAGTTCCATTCAAGTCTTCAACATCATTTATACAATAACTACAAATAAAAGTAATGCATAGTTTATCAAATTCACAGGATTTACTGAAGGTGAAAACGTTTGACAGCCAACAGATGGTCCATCAAAGTAAAACTGATGAAAATGTTCCCAACTACACTACTTGAAAACAACTTTGTCTGAGAAATCAGCTTCTTAATATCAGAAGACATGTATATTAATTGATTTAACTCAGATCATATTCCGTAATATTTGTGAGAAAGAGAAACTCTTGTTTTTTCTAATTCATTTTTTGTTTAGGAAAGATCACTCCATCCAAAATTTAACATTTAGCAGATGCACATACTATAAAAGAGGTATATGGTAGGCAGCTTCTGAGACTAAGACAAAAGTGTCCAAGAAAAGTGACTCCAAGTTCAAGTTTCATTCCAAATAAAGAAATATAGCCAATTCTTCTCTTTATACAATTTCTGGATCTTACCCCTCTGATTGAGAGAGACATCCTGGAATAGCAAGTTACGGAAATGTAAGAACTCCTTTCTCAAAAATGTACATTAAAGTTGAGAGAGGCTTTTTTTTTTGGAGATGGAGTCTTGCTCTCTTGCCCAGGCTGGAGTGCAGTGGCATGATCTCGGCTCACTGCAACCTCTGCCTCCCGGGTTCAAGAAATTCTTCTGCCTCAGTCTCCCAAGTAGCTGGGACTATAGGCACACACCACGAAGCCTGGCTAATTTTTGTATTTTTAGTAGAGATGTGGTTTCACCATATTGGCCAGGCTGGTCTTGAACTCCTGACCTCATGATCCACATGCCTCAGCCTCCCAAAGTGCTAGGATTACAGGCGTGAGCCACCATGCCCAGCCCGAGAGAGGCCATTTTTAAGGGATCTTTGCTCTAGGTCTCCCATCCTGGTTCTACTTGGTAGTCCTGGACATGGAGAATCTGGTAGGAAATACCTATCAAGAGGGCCAAGAGACAAATTTGATGCGTATAGACATGCATATAAACCAAACAGTGCTAAGTAATACAGACAGAAAAAGGCAGTTCCAATAAACGAAAACAGAAAAAGGCAGTTCCAATAAAAGAAAACACAAAAAGAAGATAAGCTACTAGATAGTGTAGGGATTAAGACTGCAAGCTCACAAATCAGAAGGCCTGGATTTCCATCATTTTCTCTTCTGCAAAATGAAGATAATAATAGCATCTAGTTCATAGAATTATTATAAAGATTGAATTACATAATAGACAAAGATGACTTAGAACAACGTCTGGTGCTTAGTAAGAGCTCAGTAAGTATATAACCTCTCTTCTGAACTTCAGATTCTCTATCCCTAAAGTGGTATGAACTAACTGCAGCTACCTCATAGGGTTGTCTTGAGCATCAAATGAGATTATGTGAGTAGAATACTAAACATTGTACCTGACAAATAGTAAACGATCAATAAATATACATTATTATTATTAATTATTTATAATCCCCTTTCTCCTCCCACCAGATTCCCTTGCACCAATCATATTTTCTTTCCTTTCTATTACTGGTAGAGGTTGAAGCAGAGAAAATCTTGAGCTTTCCTAGAGGTTAAGGTGGCTGGTTAACCCTAGGCTGAGATACTCGCCTCAACTTTCTTTTCACGTTTAATTCTCAATTGTCATCAGAATAAACATACTTCATCCTATAGACAGAACAAAACAGAGGAACAAGTCAGGCAGGCTATAGGATTATGCTGGTTCTTTTTTTTTTTTTTTTTTTCCAGAGTCTCACTCTGTCGTCCAGGCTGGAGTGTGGTGGTGCCATCTCGACTCACCACAACCTCTGCCTACTGGGTTAAAGCGATTCTCCTGCCTCAGCCTCCTGAGTAGCTGGGATTACAGGCGCACACAACCACGCACAGCTAATTTTTGTATTTTTAGTAGAGATGGGGTTTCACCACGTTGGTCAGACTGGTCTTGAATTCCTGACCTCGTGATCCACCAGCCTAGGCCTCCCAAAGTGCTGGCCACTGCGTGAGCCACTGCGCCCTTCTTGTGCTGGTTCTTAATACACGTATGCATCCATATCCACACAAATTTCCATTCAAGAGGCTCAAAATTCACGGTCTCCCATATTTTAACAAATAAATCCCTTAAATCTGAAAATCATTTATGTGCCAAGATGGAAGACTTGGTAACACTGCATGAGGAAGAAAATATTTTATGGACTAATAGATGAAAAGGGAACTATGTAGTGGTAGCTGAAACTTTCACACTTTTAATGTCTGACAAGCAAGCAAAGATGAGGTTCTGAGACTATATTGATAAAATATTATATGATTGGTATTTGACTCTACAGTTAAAATAAAAGTTTCCCTTGATTTTTAAGAGTGCTGTAATTTATATTTCCTAAATTTCTCTTCCAAGGGGAGTAAAAGTAAGGGGCCAGCAAATACAAGGTGTATTCATGAAAAGGCAATCAATCTTATTTGGCTGAAATAAAGGGTACAGGGAAGGAATAAGCAATGAATAAGGCTGGGGTTAGATTGTGAGAGCCTTGAGCACCATGCTGTGGAAGTTGAGCTTTATCCAAATATTTTGAGCTAGCATGTTAGGCAAAGTTTTTATGAAATGTATGTTTCAATTATGTTTTGAATTGTATAACTTTGTAAACATATCTAAAGAAAAGGTAATAGAAATATAGGCAATTGTCCATATTTCTTTGTAGGTTGATGGACATTATTAAGCACTAGAAAACTCTTTTTTCCAATAATCCAAACATTTTATTACACTTGATTAGGAAATGGCTCATTAATGATCTCACTTTATATCACATAATTGGTAGATACTCGATTTGAGAATGGCATAACATATATACACTCCCAAATGAATTACCACTCATTTTATTCAAAAGTTTATCATATTTTATAAAGGCATGATGTACATTCTGCCTCTTGGAATTCTATGTTCTAGATGTATTCTGTACATCACCTTCATTCTATTGTTTCAAATCCAAGCATACTCTCAAAACATCCCTTAGAATTCCCTTAAAAAACATTTTGAAAATTTGAAGCTGCATCTTTGGAATGAAAGCTTGAAATACTTAAATGTAAGTCAATCATTGAACACGTGGACTTTTGCTAAACTTACTTAATAGTTTTTAATATTTAGAAGTCTTAACCATTAGACAAAATAGGCACCCATTTATAATGGCCCAGCAGACTAATTAGTTTAGAAAACAATCTTCTAAAATCCCTCTCCCATCTGTACAACAACCCAGGGTCAATTTATTTACCAGGTTTTAATCGCTAGACTATATAAGGCTAAATTGGAAAAGCCTTAAAATAACCCTTGAAAATGTGGACAGACTCTTAATTATGGCAATAGTATACACAGAAAAATGCCCTTAGACTATGTATTGTTTCACAAATGCTTCTAATGAATTCCTTTATAGAATCATGCCAGTGCAGAGCTAATTTAACTCAGTTTTCAATTGAAATTAAAGAGATCTGTAATCTATTGCCTATAATTTCTTTCTCAAATACAACACAGCCAACTTTCATTTTAATTATTTTGTAGCTTATTCAGAAAAATAGTGCTAACATTAGGGAAGAATTAAATAATCTTCACTTTCATATTAACAGCAACTTCATATAAGATTTGGGTCATATTAGCTGTTCAAAAAGGCATCTTAGTAATGGTTCATTTTCTTTAAAAATAAGTATGGTGTGTGTGTACGTGTGTGTTGTGTGAGAATGTGCACCTAATCAGGTCATACTATAAAGCAAAACTTGGCAAATTACAGCCCTTTGGCCAAATCCAGATCATCACTTGTTTTTGTAAATAAAGTCTTATGAAAATACAACCATGCTCGTTCATATATGTATTGTCTATGTCTGCTTTTACAATACGACAGCAAAGTTGAGGAGTTTGACAGTGACCATATGGCTCACAACCCCTAAAATAATTACAATCTGGCTCTTTACAAAAGACATCTGCTGACCCCTGATATAAAGGATCAGACTTAGATATCATTTGCTAAAAAAGTCCACCTGATATCAAAAATATATACATGCAAGCAAAATAGGGCATTAAGCAAATAATATTTCTGGCAAGGGATTACAGTTATAATCACCAACCCTTACTGGCAATAAACAGGCACATTGGTGAGAGGTAATATGCACAGACTCAATGTAGCATGCTTAGTGTCTCTTTCATATAGATAGACTAGGAAAATTTGTAAATCACCTTTGTCAATTTTCACAGTGTTCTCTGGAACTATACACACATGGGCTGCATCTGCACAATGTGTAAAGATTTTTTGAATAGAAATTCAGTCAACTGCTTATTTTGTACATAAATTAGGTGTACCTACTTTTTATTTCTCTTATAGAATAGCTTGGAATGTTTTTACTGCAGTGTGCCCTTGAACAAAAGGTCAGTAATCAGTCAATTGAAGTTTCATAGACAGCTTGAATGACTGAGAGTCAGCCTTATTTAGTAGATATAACTCAATAGATTTTCTGAGAGAAGCCAAATATCAAATCCTGATTATGCTTCGTAGCAACTGTGTTACCTTCAGCAAGTGGTTGCCCTCTTTGGGCATGTTTCTTTACATGCTGATATCATATGTTTCACAAAGCTGAAGCAACGATTAGATGAAATACTGTATATGTGATACCTATTACAACACCTGAAACATAGCTGGCATTTATCAGAGGGTAATATCTTTCTCTTGACAAATAACTTCTATTATCCCAATCAATTATTCATATTTATAAAGAACAGTTGAAACTGACATGAGTGTATTTTGAAACTTATGGACACAGAAACATATACTCCAGATTGGCAGGGTCAAACTGAAGTAAATGAAAAATCCAGGGAAGGGGGAGGATTTGTCAATGAAACATAATGAGGAGTTAGCTCAGTTTTTGTTGTTGTTTTTTTTTTTGCATGATAGAAGCTACATGTTCATATATGTCATCGAGACAACAGACTTGTCCTGGGCTTGGCAGAAACCCAATTGAAACTAATTTTTTAATACAAGCTGGTATAAATAGCAGGAAAAGCTATTCAGAATAATGGAGATAATTCCAGGATAATTTGGTTAATGACAGATTTTTAAAATATTGTTATGTGCTACAATCATGTACAATAGCAGAATTGCAAAATTTGAAAAATAATGCATAATGTCAAAAAGAACACAAAAGAACTGATGTCATTATTTTGAAACTTTAAAAATACCAAATGATGAAGAGAAAATAATCTCCAAAGGTATATACTTAATGGTAACATTTCTTGAGAGAATTATTTCCATTTGCACTAGAAGATAGAGACTAATGTATTATTCGATTGGTGAATTAGAGATGAAGGAGAAGGGGAGTTTTCATTCATTTCATTCAATTATTTGAGGGTAACAAAAATAACCTCTTTGGGGACTGAATAATTTGATTATTATAAAGGCAATTTCAGTTGACTGTTCACAATCCATATTCATTTCATATCCATTAAGGACAAATTATACCACCCTATTTAGCAGAGAAATAAAGAATGGGAATGCTTTCATAAAAATAGCAGCTCTCATGTGTGGTCCCTTTTATTCAAGCACAATCAACTGCATCTGTTTGTGAAGAAACAGCAAATGTATCAATTAATTTTTTGAAAGACACAAACAATAAAAGTTAAGATAGAAAATACAAACCCCTTTATGTTGGACATGAGTATCGGAGACTCTATTTTCAAAGGAAGCTTTCACCTGGGGTACTATTTTAGAGATCCTGTTTAGAAAAGAAGTTTAAACATGTCTATATAAATATTGCTTTCAAAAATTAGACACTTGGAGTGATAACTCTATTTTCATATCAATTTGAAAAAGATGGAGTGTCTATCACAGATTAAAATCAATTTGAGATTATATTTTTCAAGACTTGGAGTGCCTTCTTTTCCCTTGTTTCTTACTTAAAACCTCGTTATGGGGACATTTTAATGAAGCAATTTACTTTTCTTTCTGGCTTACATTGCACAATGAGGCAATTAAAGCACAAGTGGTTAAAAGTCCAGACCTCTCAGCCAGATGGGCCTGGATTTAGACATCATTTGGCTCCTTCTTTGCTGTGTGATCTTGATCAAGTTTCTTTACCTTTCTAAACCATGATTTCTGCCTCTGGAAAGAAGGTATACAATACAGTGGCTGTGAAGATTAAAGGAAGTCATGCATGTTAAGCAGTAACAATAAATGTATGTGAACACATTATAAATACACTTACACATGCATTATATAATTATATGATATGTTATTTACAAATACAAAAATGATGTAAAATTAAGTAACACTTTTTGCTTATGTTCAAACAACAAATGTATAATAATATACATGCACCTAGACATTGCTATGGTTTGGATATGGTTTATTTTGCCCCATCAAATCTCATATTGAAATTTAATCCCCAGTGTTGAAGGTGGGGCCCAGTGGGAGGTTTCTGGGTCATGGGGACAGACCCATCATGGATGACTCAGTGCCATTCTAGCAGGAGTAAGTTCGTACTCTTAGTGGTCATGAGAACTGGCTGTTGAACAGAGCCTGGCACCTCTTCTGCTCTCTATTGATTCCTCTCTTGCCATGTAATCTCTACACAGGCCAGCTCCTTTTATCCTTCCACCATGTCTGGAAAAAGCCTTAGGCCCTCCTGAGAAGCGGACGCTGGTGCTATGCTTCTTTTACATCCTGCATAAACATGAGTTAAATCTATTTTATTTATAAATTACTCAGTGTCAAGTATACCTTTATAGGGATACTGTACTATAATCCACACAAATGGACTAAGACAAACATACATGTAACAAATGCTGTTGGACTAGGATTCATCAAATCCTAGATTTAACAAATAAAAATACAGGATGCCCAGATGAATTTGAGATTCATGTAAACAAATCATTGGGTGTCTTATATATTTTATATTTCAATAGCTTTTGGGGTACTAGTAGTTTTTTGTTAAATGGGTGAATTGCATAGTGGTGAAGTCTGAGATTTTAGGGCACCCATAATCCAAGTAGTGTACAATGTACTCAATATGTAGTTTTTTATCCCCCACTCACCTCCCAGCCAACCCCTTCTGAATCTCTAAAGTTCATTTTATCACTCTGTATGACTTTGCATACCCACAGTTTAGCTCCCACTTATAAATAAGAGCAGGCGGTATTTGGTTTTCTATTCCTGAGGTGCTTCACATAGAATAACGGCCTCCAGATCCATCCGAGTTGCTGCAAAAGTTATTACTTCTTTCCTTTTTATGGCTGATTAGTATTCTGTGGTATATATATGCCACATTTTCTATATCCACTCATTCTTTCTTTTGAGTAGACAGCCAGTAGTGGTATTACTAGATAAAAGGGTAGATCTACTTTGAGTTATTTAAGAAATCCCTATACTGTTTTCCATAGAGGTTATACTACTTTACATTTCTATGAGCAGTGTATAAGCATCCCCTTTTCACCACATCCACACAAACATTTTGTTTGTTTGACTTCTTAATAATGCCCAGTTCTTGCAGGAGTAAGGTGGTATCTCATTGTGGATTTAATTTGCATTTCTCTGATGATTAATGAGGTTGAACATGTTTTCATATGTTTGTTGTCCATTTATGTATCTTCTTTTGAGAAAGGTTGATTCATGTCATTGGTCCATTTTGTTTTGTTATTATTATTATACTTTAAGTTTTAGGGTACATGTGCACAATGTGCAGGTTAGTTACATATGTATACATGTGCCGTGCTGGTGTGCTGTACCCAGTAACTTGTCATTTAGCATTAGGTATATCTCCTAATGCTATCCCTCCCCCCTCCCCCCACCCCACAACAGTCCTCAGAGTGTGATGTTCCCCTTCCTGTGTCCATGTGTTCTCATTGTTCAATTCCCACCTATGAGGGAGAATATACGGTGTTTGGTTTTTTGTTCTTGCGATAGTTTACTGAGAATGATGGTTTCCAATTTCATCCATGTCCCTACAAAGGACATGAACTCATCATTTTTTATGGCTGCATAGTATTCTATGGTGTATATGTGCCACATTTTCTTAATCCAGTCTATCATTGTTGGACATCTGGGTTGGTTCCAAGTCTTTGCTATTGTGAATAGTGCCGCAATAAACATACATGTGCATGTGTCTTTATAGCAGCATGATTTATAGTCCTTTGGGTATATACCCAGTAATGGGATGGCTGGGTCAAATGGTATTTCTAGTTCTAGATCCCTGAGGAATTGCCACACTGACTTCCACAATGGTTGAACTAGTTTACAGTCCCACCAACAGTGTAAAAGTGTTCCTGTTTCTCCACATCCTCTCCAGCACCTGTTGTTTCCTGACTTTTTAATGATCGCCATTCTAACTGGTGTGAGATGGTATCTCATTGTGGTTTTGATTTGCATTTCTCTGATGGACTTTACATTTCTACGAGCAGTGTATAAGCATCCCCTTTTCACCACATCCACACAAACATTTTGTTTGTTTGACTTCTTAATAACGCCCAGTTCTTACAGGAGTAAGGTGGTATCTCATTGTGGATTTAATTTGCATTTCTCTGATGATTAATGATGTTGAACATGTTTTCATATGTTTGTTGTCCATTTATGTGTCTTCTTTTGAGAAAGGTTGATTCATGTCTTTGGTCCATTTTTTAATGAGATTTTGTGTTTTTTCTTGCTGATTAGTTTGAATTCTTTGTAGATTCTGGATATTAGTCCTTTGTCAAATACATAGTTAGCAAATATTTTCTACCATTCTGAGGATGGTCTGGTTTCTCTGGCAATTATTTTTGTTGTTGTACAGATGTTTTTTTAGTTTAATTCTGTCTCTTTAATTGATTTTGTTTTTGTTGCATATGCTTTTTGGGATTTAGTCATAAATTCTTTGCCTCAGCTAATGTCAGGAGGAATTTTTCCTAGATTATCTTATAGAATTTTTATAGTTTCAGGACTTAGATTTGAGTCTTTCACCTATCTTAAGTTTATTTTCATATAAGAGATATGGATCCAGTTTCCTTCTCCTACATGTGGCTATCCAGTTTTGCCAGCACCATTTATTAAATAGAGCATCCATTCCCCAATTTATGTTTTTGTATGCTTTGTTTAAGATCAGTTGGCTGTAAGTATGTGGCTTTATTCTTGAGTTCTTTATTCTGTTCCATTGGTCTATGTGCATACTTAAATATCAGTACCATGCGTTTTGGTAACTATACCCTTGTAGAATAATTTGATATCCAGTAATTTGATGCCTTCAAATTTGTTCTTTTTGCTTAAGATTGTTTGACTATGCAGGTTATGTTTTAGTTTCATAAGAATTTTAGGATTGCTACTTCTAATTATGAACAAAATGATGTTAGTATTTTGATAGGAATTGCATTGAATCTGTAGATTGCTTTTGGCAGTGTGACCATTTTCACAATACTGACGTTTCCAGTCCACGAACATGTGATATGTTTTGTTGGTTTGTGTCATCTATGATTTCCTTCAGCAGTGTTTAGTAGTTCCCCTTATAGAGATCTTTCACCTCCTTGGTTAAGTATGTTTCTAGATATTTTATTTTTTTGCAGCTGTTGTAAAAGTTACTGAGTTTATGATTTGATTCTCGGTGTGGTCATTATTGGTATGCAAAAGTGCTACTGATTTGCATACATTTATTTTGTAACCTGAGACTTTACTGAATTTGTTCATCAAATGTAGGAGTCTTTTGAAGGAGGTTTTAAAGTTTTCTAGTAATATGATCATGTCATCAGAAAACAGCAATAGTTCGACTTTCTATTTTCCCACTTGAGTTCCCTTTATTTATTTCTGTTACCTGATTGCTCTAGCTAGGACTTCCAGTACTATGTTAAATTGAAGTAGTGAATGTGGGCTCCTTGTCTTGTTCCAGTTCTCATGAGGAATGCTTTCAACTTTTCTTCATTTAGTATGATATTGGCTGTAGGTGTATCATATATGGCTTTTATTATTTTGAGGTATGTCCCTTCTATGCCTCGTTTGTTGAGGGTTTCTACCATAAAGGGATGCCAGCTTTCATTAAATGTGTTTTCTGAATCTATTGAAATGATTATATGGTTTTTGTTTTCAATTCTGTTTATGTGATGTATCACATTTATTGACTTGCCTATGTTAAACTATCCCTGCATCACTGGAATAAAACCCACTTGATCATGGTTTATTATCTTTTTGAAGTGATGTTGGATTTAGTTAGCTAGTATTTTCTTGAGGATTTCTGCATCTATATTCATCAGAGATATTGTTCCGTGGTTTTCTTTTTTGTTATGTCTCTTTCCGGTTTTGGTAACAGGGTAATAGTGACTTCGTAAGTGATTTAGGGAGGGGTCCCTCTTTTTAATCTTTTGGAATAGTTTCAGTATGATTGGTACTATTTTTTCTTTGAATCTCTGGTAGAATTCAGCTATGAATCCATTATGTCCTGGGCTTTTGGGGGGCAATTTTTAAATTACTGATTCAATTTTACTGCTTGTTATTGGTCAACTCGGAGCGTCTATTTCTTTCTGGTTTAATCTAAGAAAATTGTATATTTGCAGGAATTTACCCATTTTCTCTAGGTTTTCTAGTTAGTGTGCATAGAGGTGTTTATAATAGTCTCAATTTTTTTTTGTATTTCTGTGGCATCAGTTGTAATATCTCCAGTTCCATTTCTAATTGAGTTTATTTGAATCTTCTCTTTTCTTTCTTGCTCAATCTAATTGTCTATCAATTTTGTCTATCTTTTCACAGAACCAGGTTTTTGTTTCATTGATATTTTGTATTTTATTTTCTGTTTTAAATTCATTTTGTTCTGCTCTGACCTTCGTTGTTTAATGTCTTCTGCTAGCTTAGGGTTTAGTTTGTTCTTGTTTCTCTAGTTCTTGAGGTGTGACATTAGGTTGTCAATTTGTGATCTTTCTGCCTTTTGGATGTCGGCGTTTAGCACTATACGCTTTCCTCTTAGCACCGCTTTGGCTGTATCCCAGAAGTTTTGACAACTTGTGTCACTATTATTATTCATTTCAAAATTTGTTTTTAATTTCCATCTTGATTTCATTGTTAATCCAAAAATCACTAAGGAGAAGATTGTTTAATTTCTATACATTTGTATAATTTTGAGGGTTCCTTTTTGAGTTGATTTTTAGTTTTTTTCCACTGTTGTCTGAGAAGACACTTGGTATGAGTTTGAACTTTTAAATGTGTTGAAACTTGCTTTGTGACCCATGATACGGTCTATCTTCAAGAATGTTTCGTGTGCTGATGAGAGGAATGTATATTCTGCAGTTGTTAGGTAGAATGTTCTGTAAGTATCTGTTAGATCCATTTGTTTTAGAGCATAGTTAATAACCACTGGATTTTTTTGTTAACTTTCTGTCTCATTGATCTGTATAGTGCTGTCAGTGGAGTATTGAATTATCCCACTATTACTGTGTTACTCTCTGCCTTAATTCTTAGGTTTTGTACTAATTGTTTTAGAAATCTGGGAGCTCCAAAGTTAGGTGCATATAAATTTTGGATTGTGATATCTTCTTATTGGATTGATAATTTTATCATTACATAATGTCCTTCTGTTTATTTTTTTACTGTTGTTGCTTTAAAGTCTGTGTAGTCTAATATAAAAAGGGCTAATCTTGCTCACTTTGGGTTTTCATTTGCATGGAATATCTTTTTCAACCCCTTTACCTTGAGTTTATATGAATCCTTATGTGTTAGGTGAGTCTCTTGAAGACAGCAGCTATTTGGTTTGTTACTTTTTGTTCATTCTGCCAGTCTGTGTCTTTTCAGTGGAGGATGTAGGCCGTTTATGTCCAATGCTAATATTGAGATATGAGGTACTCTTCCAGTCATCATGTTAATTGTTACCTAAATACTTTGTTTTCTTTGTTGTGTTATTCTTTCATAGACCTTGTGAGCTTTATGCTTTCAAGAGGTTTTATTCTAGTGCATATTGATCTTTTGTTTCAAGACTTGGTGCTCATTTTATTATTCATTGTAGGTCTGCTCTGGTATTAACAAATGCCCTCAGCATTTTTTTTGTCTGAAAATGACTTTATTTCTTTTTCATTCATAAAACTTAGTTTTCCTGGATACAAAATTCTTGACTTATGCTTATTCTGTTTAAGGAAGCTAAAGATAGGACCCCAGTACTTTCTAGCTTGCATGGTTGCTTCTGAAAAGTCTGCTGTTAATCTGATAAGTTTTCCTTAATAGGTTACTTGATGCTTTTGTCTCAGTGCTCTTAGAATTCTATCCTTCATGTTTACTGTAGATAGCCTGATGATGTTATACCTTGCCGATTACCTTTTTTCAGTTAATCTCTCTGGAATTTTTTGAGCATTTGTATATGCACATCTAAGTCTGTAGCAAGGCCAGGGATGTTTTGCTCAACTATTCCCTCAAATAAATTTCCCTAACTTTTTGCATTATCTTCTCCCTCAGGTGCACCAATTATTCTTGTATTTGGCAATTTTACATAATCCCATATTTCTTGGAGACTTTATCTATTTCTTTTGATTCCTTCTTATTATTACCAGAATTATTTTTCTTGTTTCCTTTTATTTGGGTAGACAATTTGTTCTAATTGTTCTTGAATTTATTTTCCATTAGACTATTTTATTATTGTTATTTTATCTCTTAAGATTGTAACTTAATGTGTATATTTTATTGTAGCCTAATTTGGCTCTTGGTCCTTTTAGAGGTGAAGACTTCATATCGGTTCTTGGTTATAGAGAGCCTTTGTATGATGGCTTTTACAGATGCTGGCTGTCCCAGCATCTGCAAAAAGCCATGATGCAAAGGTCCCAGCTTTGACAGAGGTGGCTGGGTGAGCTCTCAGTGAAATACACCAAGGTCTTATCAAGGGAAAAGTGGGGACCACCTCAGCTCCCCTGCCAAACCAGCAGAAAAGCAATGCAACTTGCAGACACACTCCTGACCCGTTGTTCTGGCTATTCAAATCGGGTAGGCACCTCTTTTATCAGCAGGAATGTTGCTTTTCCAAGTAGAGAGGAACTGTGACTCTAGCCCTTGTGCAAGACTGAACCTGGAGGTCACTCCTTCTGTAGGATACAGTCATTCTGAAGTGTTCCAGAAAGGCTATCTATAGTTGTGCCCACACTGAGCTTTCATGGGAGAAGCCTCAGCTGTGTCTGCAATGGTGGATGAGGGAGGAAAATGAGTCCCCTTCTCCAAGACTATTCACAAGTACCAGAGCTGCCTGACTGTTGGGTAATAGCTGTCGACTTTCCCCATTTAGCCCAGCATAGCACCTGTGCCTCTGCTGAAAGGAACTTCCCACCAGCAGAAAGTTCTGGGACTCAAGGCCTATCATCTGGATTATTTTGTCCCATGGAGCATTCTCTTAATACGGTGCACTCTTCCTTTTCCTAGCAGTATAAGTCCCTGAGGGCTAGACTACTGTTAATGCTGCTGTTCCTCTGTGTCTAGCTGCAGAGTAGGGCTGCCACATTCCAGGCTGGTGCTGGGGAATGTCTGCAAGGGATCAAGAGTTAAGCCTTCCTGATGGAGACAGCAACTGAAGCTTTCAGACCGTGCCCTCCCAGTCTGCCAACTGGGCAGACTGGGGCTGGGCATCTTGTGTTTTATCTGCCAACTGTAACTAGAAAGATTTTACTGTTAGAGGGTTTCAAAACGTCCCCACATGTAAAAGTTAGTTGTCATTACTTTCGTTTTGTGAGTTAGCATAGTGTAATAACCGGTTTATTGAATTGCCTGTAATGCTCCTATCTCAACTCTGATCAGTCTGCTTACCAATATTTTAGTGACATCTTTTTCAGATGCAGTAACTCACCGGTCACTTATAACAACTGTCTAATATTCAGATATTGGGATCTCTTTAAGGTGGCACAAATTCAACTACTTCTAAAACATCCACTTGACCAAAGTAAAACTCAAATATTAGTGCCACGCCAAGATGGTGAACAAGTTAGCTGCCCTCACTGCCATATGGAATCTTCTATATTGAAAACTGGCACCTGACTCTATACTTACGCACGTCTTCAAAATCTGGGAAACATTGATTATGCTCTCCCAGTAAGTTTTTTTTTCACCATTTGTCACCTAGGTGGCAAGAAGAACCTACAGATTTTCTGCTGCCCACCCAGCATTCAGATGGGGAGAAGGGTGAGCTGTCTTTCTTACATGTACCCTTAACCCTGGGGACTATCTTACCTAGTTTGAAAGGAAAAAGATAAAAGTCAAAGCTTAATCTATTTTTATTAATTCCCTTCCAACAATTTCTTTTGAATTTCTTTCTGTTTTCTGAGAAAAGTTAGAAGTGATAATGATGGTTGGATTTATTCTTTATTTTAGCAAATTCTGTATAGATACATCTAGCACCTTGCTTTAGAATATGCAGACACTATTGTACTTTCTTCTAAGTTTGAGGCTTCAGCCACATTTCTGAGACAATAGGGAACACTTAACTTGCTGATACATTATTTAATTCACATTGACTAATAGAACTAATTTAATTACAAAATACAAGAATTTTTAAATGATTAATAAGCATCATGCGTGATGCTTATTGACAACTTAGTATATTCAAGTTAAATGTAGACTCTGTAATTATCTGATCTCAGTGAATCCATCATTTAAAAACAATCCATTCTGCATTAATAAATGATCTATGATCTTAAGATTTAGAACTCTGAAGGATGACTTCTAATGACCTTGGGATTTATATTATTTCATTTCTTAACCTTTAGTTTAATTAATCTCTAAATTTCTTCTTTGTAAAGTCCTTAATTTAGGGCTAATACAAGTCTATCTTACACCGGGCGCGGTGGCTCATGCCTGTAATCCCAGCTCTTTGGGAGGCTGAGGTGGGCGAATCACGAGGTAAGGAGATTGAGACCATCCTGGCTAACACGGTGAAACCCTGTCTCTACTAAAAATACAAAAAATTAGCCTGGCATGGTGACACATGCCTGTAGTCCCAGCTACTCGGGAGGCTGAGGCAGGAGAATTGCTTGAACCCGGGAGACAGAGGTTGCAGTGAACTGAGATCATGCCACTGCACTCCAGCCTGGGCAACAGAGCGAGACTCCATCTCAAAAAAAAAAAAAAAAAAAAAGTCGATCTGAAGTAGTTTTATTTTTCTTACCATATTTATTTCTTAGCACTTCTGCCATTTCCTTTTTTAATTCTTATGTTTTAAAATTGATATATTGTTATTGTAGATATTTATGGGGTAAAATTTGATGCTTCAATACATATCTTTGCTATATAATCACTCAATCTGAGTATTTAGTGTATCTATCACCTCCTGCATTCATCATTTATTTGTTTTAAGAGCATTCAAAAGTGTCTCTTCTAGCTGTTTTATAATATGCATTATTTTACTGTTAACCATCTATTGCACCTGCAATAGAACACCAAAATTTATTCCTCCTACATAATTGTAACTTTGTACCCATTATCCATCATCTTCCAAACCTCTTACCCCCTCCTTTTCACCATCTCTGGTAACCACTGTTCTTCTCTGCTTCTACGACATCATTTTTTTTTCCTTTTTTTCAGAGTCTACATATGAGTGAAATCATGCAGTGTTTGTCTTTCTGTGTCTGGTATATTTCAATTAGCATCATGTCCTCCAGGTTCATCTATTTTGTCACAAATAATAGAATTTCATTTTGTTTTATGGAAGAATAGCATTCCATTGTGTATATATACCATATTTTCTTTATCAATTTATCCATTGTTGGATACATACGTTGATTTTATATATTCACTATTGTAAATAATGCTGCAATAAACATAGAAGTGCAGGTATCGTGTTGACATACTGATATATTTTCCTTTTAGATATATGTGCAGTAGTGGGATTGCTGAGTCATGTGGTAATTCTATTTTTAACTTTTTAAAAAGAAACTCCATAGTGTTTTTCATCATGACTGTACTAGTTTACAATCCCCCAGCAGTGTGTAAGTGATCCTTTTTTCCTCATCCTCACCAATTTAAAAAAAAAAAAAAAAAGCCTGTATGGCAAATAGTTATTCTTGCTTCACTTCATGCAAATAATCAGACCAAGAATAGTAAGACTAAAACATATTTTGCAAATAAATTGGTCCCACTATGATTTGTCTGTAGTAAAAATGAGGGGCTGGAGAGAGGAAAAATATGATTCTGAAGAAACTGTAGTATACCTGTTATTAAATTCTAGCCTTGTGCATTGTTTTCCATTTTTATTATTTGTCTACAATTTTCCTGGACTAGAGCCTGAATTCTTTCCTGCCTACAGGCCTCCAAACTAACATTTTCAATTTTTTTTCTCTCCTATTCTTCTGACTTAGAATCACTAAAAATCAAAACTGTGCCCTTCTTAAAGTCCTGCAAGCTTATGCTAGACAACTTAAACTTTGAGAGAAATAACAGCAACTCTGTGTGTGTGTGTGTGTGTGTGTGTGTGTGTGTGTGTGTGTGTGTGTGTGTGTCTACCTGCTGATATATGGACGTCTCAGTAATACAG
Source organism: Pongo abelii (assembly GCF_028885655.2). Lineage (NCBI taxonomy): Eukaryota > Metazoa > Chordata > Mammalia > Primates > Hominidae > Pongo > Pongo abelii. The sequence goes on from NC_072008.2 coordinate 149,656,411, forward strand.
CTTAAATCAATTTTCCAGAATTGATTTTCTCTTTGTTGCTGTAATCTGGCTTTGGTCTTTTTTTTCTCCTCCCTTTTTTTTTTCTTCTTACTTCCTCCCTCTATTTCTCTCTGTGGGACACCAGACTTCATGACCTCCTATAATGAGTTTTTCTTACAACTTGGGATCTAACCTTCTAGGGATAAACCTCAGTGACAAGGGATCAGGCAAAAACCCATAACCAACTTATTTTCTTCTACATTGCTTTCTGTGAAATATTTTGAAGAATGGAGAGGGAATGTGAAAGGAAAATAATATCTCAAGACCCCAAATTCACTACACCAAATGAATAATTCAGCTTGGGAACTGAGTCACACAAACAAAACAAAGCAAAACAAAACAACTGCGATCTTTTATGTTTCCAAACAGATAACTGCAATATCAAAGGCCATCCTATCTCCCCAGGTGGTCTCTCTCACAAATTGCTCATGAGGAAATTCCTTGAGGATCCCAAAATCTTTCACAATACGTATCCCCCTACAAATTAATCCTGAATCAGAGTTCTGTTTAATCTCATCCTGACAATGTAAATTAACAGCTTAACTTCACAGGTACCAAAAAAAGACAAGACTAGAAATCAGGCCTTAGCCTACCCCAAGACAAATATATATTTGACTTCTTTCTCTGCTCCATGCTTACTTTATCTTATGTTAAATGCAGATCTAGCATGCACAAGATGAATGTATAATTATCTTTGTTTCAACTTTTTCTCCTTCTCCTCCTGCCCACTCTTTTCTCTTTAAATATTGAAGTCGTCAAAACTCTTTTTGGAAAAAACACAAGCCACAGATCCTAGTGTAACTTGTGTTTCTTTTTCCCAGGCACATCCTCAACATTGGCAAAATAAACCTCCAAGTTGATTGAGATCTGTCTCAAGAGTTTGGGTTTACATTTTGTCATTCTCACCGGAGCGAACTGTTATCTCATTGTGGTTTTAATTTACATTTCCCTTATGACAGTGATGTTGAGCACTTTTTTTTATATCTTTGAACATTTGTATGTCTTTTAATAACTGTCTATTTAGGTCTTTTGCCCATTTATTTTAATTTGCATTTTACTTTAAGTTCCAGGATATATGTGCAGAACATGCAGGTTTGTTACGTAGGTATAGATGTGCCATGGTGGTTTGCTGCACCCATCAACCCGTCATCTAGGTTTTAAGCCTCGCATGCATTAGGTATTTGTCCTAATGCTCTCCTCCCCTTGCCCCCACCCCACCCCCCGACAGGCCCTAGTATGTATTGTTCCTTACCTGGGTCCACGCATTCTCATTGTTCAACTCCCACTTATGAGTGAGAACATGTGGTGTTTGGTTTTCTGTTTCTGTGTTAGTTTGTTGAGAATGACGATAAGGATTTTTTTTTTTTTTTTTTTTGAGACAGGGTCTCGCTTTGTTGTCCAGGCTGGAGTGCAGTGGCATGATCTTCGCTCACTGCAGCCTCCGTCTCTAGGTTGTTCAAGCAATTCTCATGTCCCAGCCTCTCGAGTAGCTGGAAATGTAGGTGTGCACCACCACACCCAGCGAATTTTTGTATTTTTAGTAGAGACAGGGTTTCTCCATGTTGCCCAGGCTGGTCTTGAACTCCTAGCCTCAAGTGATCTGTCTGCCTCAGCCTCCCAAAGTGCTGGGATTACAGGCATGAGCCACCATGCCCAGCACTTTTGCCCATTTTTAATCAGGATTTTTTTGTTTTTTGTTTACTGATATAGTACCTTATATATTCTGGATAGTTACCCTTTGTCACCTGTATAATTTGCACATATTTTCTAGCATCGTGTAGGCTTTCTTTTTAATAGTTTCCTTTGCTGTGCAAAAGTATTTTAGTTTGATATAATCCTATTTCTCTATTTTTGTTGTTGTCGTTTGTACTTTTGAGGTCTTGATTTAAAAATCTCTGCCCAGAATGATGGTTTCCAGCTTCATCCATGTCCCTACAAAGGACATGAACTCATCCTTTTTTATGGCTGCATAGTATTCCATGGTGTATATGTGCCACATTTTCTTAATCCAGTCAATCATTGATGGACATTTGGGTTGGTTCCAAGTCTTTGCTATTGTGAATAGTGCCGCAATAAACATACGTGTGCATGTGTCTTCATAGCAGCATGATTTATAATCCTTTGGGTATATACCCAGTAATGGGATGGCTGGGTCAAATGGTATTTCTAATTCTAGATCCTTGAGGAATTGCCACACTGTCTTCCACAATGGTTGAACTAGTTTACAGTCCCACCAACAGTGTAAAAGTGTTCCTATTTCTCCACATCCTCTCCAGCACCTGTTGTTTCCTGACCCTTTAATGATCGCCATTCTAACTAGTGTGAGATGCTATCTCATTGTGGTTTTGATTTGCATTTCTCTGATGACCTAACAAACCTGCACTTTGTGCACATGTACCCTAGAACTTAAAGTGTAATAAAAAAAAAATCTCTGCTCAAACCAATGTTTCAAAACATTTCCCCATGTTTTCTTCTAGCAGTTTTATGGTTTCAGGTCTTATGTTTAAATCTTTAATTCAATTTTCAGTTGATTTTTTTATACGGTGAGAGGTAGAGATCTAATCTTATTTTTCTGTATGTGGATATTCAACTTCTTCAGCACAATTCATTGAAGAAGCTATCTTTTCCCCAATGTGTGTTCTTGTTAGCTCTGTAAAAAAGAAGTTGACTCTAGGTGTCTGAATTTATTTCTGGGTGTTCTATTCTGTTCCATTGGTTTATGTGTCTATGTTTTTGCCAGTAACATGCAGCTTTGTATTATATTTTGAAGTAAAGTAGTATGATACTTCAAGTTTTGTTCTTTTTGCTTATAACTGCTTTGACAATTCGGGCTCCTTTGTGATTCCATATGAATTTTAGATTTTTTATATATTTGTGAAGATTGTCATTGTTATTTTAATAGAAACTGCATTAAATCTGTAATCGCTTTGGGTAGTATGGCCATTTTAACAATATTAATTTTTATAACTCATGAACATGGGATATTTTCCCTTTGTTTGTGTCCCCTTGATATGGTTTGGCTATGTCTCCACCCACATCTCATCTTGAATTCCCACGTGTTGTTGGAGTGTCTCACTGGGAGGTGACTGAATCATGGGGGCAGATCTTTCCTATGCTGCTCTCATGATAGTGAATAAGTCTCATGAGATCTGATGGTTTTATAAGGGGGAATTTCCCTGCACAATTTCTGTCTTTTTCCTGCCGCCATCCACGTAAGATGTGACTTGCTCCTCCTTGCCTTCTGCCATGATTGTGAGGCCTCCCCAACCATTTGGAACTGTAAGTCCATTAAACTTCTCTTTTGTAAATTGCTCAGTCTCAGGTATATCTATATCAGCAGCGTGAAAATGGACTAATACATCCCTTCAGTTTCACTTATCAAAGTTGTGTAGTTTCCAGTATAGAACACTTTCACATCTTTGGTTAAGTTTATTACTATTTATGTTATATTTTGTAGCTATTGTAAGTGCAATTATTTTCTTGAATTCCTTTTCAGAGAGTTCACTATTAGCTTACAAAATACTGCTGATATTTTTTGTTGATTTTGTATTCTTCAACTTTACTGAATTGGTTTATTAGTTCTACAAGTTTTTTCATGGAGTTTTAAAGGTTTTCTTTACATAAAATCATATGGTCTGTAACAAAGGTCAACTTAACTTATTCCTTTTTAATTTGGATGCCTTTTGATTCTTTCTCTTGCATAATTGGTCTGGCTGGGTCATCCAGTACTATGTTGAATAGACGTGGTAACAGAGGACAGCCTTGTCTTTTTCCTGATCTTAGAAAAAAAGCTTTCAACTTTTCCTCATTCAGTATGATGTTAGCTATGAGTTTGTCATATGTGGTCTTTACTGTGTTGAAGGACTTTCTATACTTAATTTGGTCAGAGTTTTTTGCACTAAGATATGTTAAATGTTGTCAACTGTTTTTTCTGTGTCTATTGAAATGATCATATAGATTTTTGTCTTTCCATTACTATGGTTTAATCACATTCATCAATTTTTGTATGTTAAAGACCTCCCTGGATCATTCACTTGATCATAGTGAATGATCTTTTTAATGTGCCGTTGGGTTTGGTTTGCTACTATTTTGATGAGACTTTTTCATATATGTTCATCAGAGACATTGACCTGTAATTTTCTTTTTTAGTTGTGTCTTTGTCCAGTTTTGGATTCAAGGTAATTCTGGCCTCATAAAATGAGTTCAAAAGTATTCCCTCACATTTAATTTTCTAGAATAATTTGAGGAAAATTGGTATTGTTTCTTCTTTAAATATTTGGTAGAATTCATCAAAAAGGCCATCAGGTTTTGAGATTTTCTTTAATGAAATGCATTTTATTCCTGATTCATTTTTCTCACTCATTATTGGTCTGTTCTGGCTATCTATTTCTTGATAATTTAATCTTGATAGGTTGCATGTGTGCAGAAATTTATCCATTTCTTCTATCTCATCAAACTTACTGACATATAGTTGTTCACAATAATTTCTTATGACCTTTTGTATATCTGCAGTATCAATTGTAGTGTCTTAATTCTCATCTTTCCAATTTCATTTATTTAAATATTCTTTTTTTCTTAGTCAAGCTAAAGGCTTGTTAATTTTGCTAATTTTTGAAAGACCCAACTCTTTATTTCATTGATCTTTGAATTATATTTTTAGTCTTTAATGTATTTTTTCTCTGAGTTTTCTAATTTCCTTCCTGTTATCAATTTTGGGTGTAGTTTGCTTTTGTTTTTCTAGTTACTTCAGGTTGTTGATTGGAAATTAATATGGATAGGCTTTGTGTTCCCACCCAAATCTCATTTTGAATTGTAATCCCCAGGTGTTGAGGAAGGAACCTGTTGGGAGGTGATTGGATCACGGGAGCAGTTTCTCCCATTCTAATCTTGTGATAGTAAGTGAGTTCTCATGAGATCTGATGGTTTTAGAAGTGTTGGAAAGTTTCTGCCCCTGCCACCATCTGACAAAGGTCCTTTCTGCCTGCTTCCCCTTCTGCCATAATTGTAAGTTTCCTGAGGTCTCCCCAGCCATGTGGAACTGTGAGTCAATTAAACGTCTTTCTTTATAGATTACCCAGTCTTGGGTATTTATTTATAGCAGTGCAAAAATGGACTAATGTAGAAATGTCTCTTCTTTTTTTAATGCAGGCATTTATTGTTATAAACTTTTATTTTAGAACTGCTTTTGCTGTGTCCCATAGGTTTTAGTATGATATGCTTTTTTTCTTTTTTGTTGCAAAGAAATTTTTAATTTCACTTTAAATTACTTCATTGACTCATTTGTTGTTCAAGAACATATTGATTCATTTACATGTATATGTTAAATTTTCAAAGATTTTATTATTTATAGTTTTATACTATTGTGCTAATTAATAGACAATCACTATGATCTTTTAAATTTAACTTTTATTTTAAGTTCAGGAGTAAATGTGCAGGTTTGTTATATAGGTAAACTTGTGTCACAGGTGTTTTTTATACAGATTATTTCAGCACCCAGGTTTTAAGCCTAGTACCTATTAGTTATTTTTCCCAATCCTCTACCTCCTCTAACCCTCCACCCTCCAATAGGCCCCAATGTGTGTTGTTTCCCTCTGTGTGTCCATGTGCTCTCGTAATTTAGCTACTACTTGTAAGTGAGAACTTATGGTATTTGATTTTCTGTTCCTGGATTATTTTGCCAAGGATAATGGCCTCCAGCTCTATTCATGTTCCTGCAAAGGACATAATCTCATTCTTTTTCATAGCTGCATAGTAGCCAATGGTGTGTTTGTACCACATTTTCTTTATCCAGTCTACCATTGATGGGCATTTAGCATGATTTCATGTCTTTGCTATTGTGAATAGTACTACAGTGAATATATGCGTGAAAATGTCTCCATAACAAAACAATTTCTATTCCTTTGGATATACAATATGGTTAGGCTTTGTTTCCTGACCCAAATCTCGTCTTGAATTGTAATCCCTAGGTGTTGAAAGAGAGACCTTTTGGGAGGTGCTTGAATTATGGCAGGCAGCTTCCCCCATTCTGTTCTCATAATAGTGAGTTCTCATGAGATCTGATGGTTTTATAAGGTGCTCTTCCGGCTTCACTTCCTTCAGATGCTCTCTCTCACCTTCCGCAATGTAAGACATGCCTGCTTCTGCTTCCACCATGATTGTAAGTTTACTGAGGACTCCCCAGCCGTGCAGAGCTGTGAGTCAAACTTCCTTCGTTTATAAACTACTCAGTCTTCGGTAGGTCTTTATAACAGTGTGAAATGGACTAATGCGGTAAATTGGTACTACAGAGAGTGGGGTACCACTATAAAGATACCTGAAAATGTGGAAGTGACTTTGGAACTGGGTAACGGGCAGAGGCTAGAACCGTTTGGAGGGCTCAAAAGAAAACAGGAAGATGTGGGAAAGTGTGAATTTTCCTGGAGACTTGTTGAATGGTTTTGACCAAAATACTGATAATGATGTGGACAATAAAGTCCAGGCTGAGGTGGTCTCAGATGGAGATGAGGAACTTGTTGGGAACTGAAGTAAAGGTCACTCTTGCTATGCTTTAGCAAAAAGATGGGAGGCATTTTGTCCCTGCCCTAGAGTTCTGTAGAACTTTGAACTTGAGAGAGATGATCTGAAATTGGAACTTATCTTTAAAAGGGAAGCAGAGTGTAAAAGTTTGGAAAATTTGTAGCCTGATAAAAACATTCAGCTCAGCTTCTGTATTTTCCCTCTGTCCACTAATTGTGCTTTCCCTCTGAATATGGCTGAAATTGGTTGGAATCAGTGTGGCCAACTGGACTGTATGCAGAACGAGCTTGCTAACATCACAGCCCAAAGTTCCACTGCTTGTTCTATACTAACTCCCCAGAAGTGCCACATGTAACATGTGAGATATGAACAGATAACTGTGAATGCCCAAGGGATTTTCAGACCTCTTCTTTTCTTCCACTAGTTACCTGCCAATCCCAGAATCCACCCCCTAAACCTTTTCTGGAAAAAAAAAAAAAAAAAAAAAAAACGCCTTGAAGCCAGCACAAGGAGACCAATTTAAGTGGAACTATGGCCTTCTTATTGGTTGGCTCACAATAAAAGTCTTGCTTTTCTCAAAAATCCAGCATAACAGTATTGGTTCTAGCACATCAAATAGTAAGCCTTTTTGCTTGGTAACAGTTATCATGAGTCCAATATAATGTGTTTTTTGGTTATAATAGACTATTTTACACTTATAGTAACTTGCTTTTGGTTACATAAAAATACTCTAGACTTTTTTCCTCCCCATCAACAATTTATACTTTGTTTCTTTACTACTTTATCTGTTATGAGTTTCTTTGTCATTAATTGTAGCTGTGATTGTTTTTATATCATTTTGACTTTAAATCTTCATACTTGAGGGTTGAGATATTAACATAGAACCATTACATCACTGGGGTATTCTAAGTTTGTTTTATGAATTTACCTCTACTGCTGAGTTTGATGCATTTGCATGTTTTATTATATTAATTACGCTCCTTTTCTTTCCAACTGTAGCACTCCTTTAAACATTTCTTTTAAGGTCGGTCTGGTGGTGATAAATTTCTTCCACTGTGGATTTTCTAGGAAGGTAGTTTTTGTTTGTTTGAGACGGAGTCTCGTTCTGTTGCACAGGCTGGAGTGCTATGGCACGATCTCGGCTCACTGCAACCTCCGCCTCCTGGGTTCAAGCGATTCTCTTGCCTCAGCCTCCCCAGTTGCTGGGATTACAGGCGCCTACCACCGCACCCAGATAATTTTTGTATTTTTAGTAGACAAGTGGTTTCACCATGTTGGCCAGGCTGGTTTTGAGCTCCTGACCTCAAGTGATCTGCCCACCTCAGCCTCCCAAAGTGGTGGGGTTACAGGCATGAGCCACCACGCCCCGCCAGGAAGGTCTTTATTTCTCCTTCATTTCTGGGAGAGGTTGTTGCTACTGCTTGGTTATGTTTTTTTTTTTTTTTTCCTTTTATCACTTTGAATATATTATCCCATTCTCTCCTGGACTGCAAAGTTTCTGCTGAGAAATCTGCTGTTAGTCTACTAGGGATTCCCTTATATGTAACTTGATATTCTCTCACAGCTTTTAGAATTTTCTTTGTCTTTGACTTTTGACAGTTTGATTATAGTGTGCCTCAGACAGGATCTTTTTTGGTTGAATCTAATTAAAAGCTTTTGATCTTCCTGCATCTAGATGTCCATGTCTCTCCCAATACTTGAGAAGTTTTTAGCTATTATTTTATTAAATAGGTTTTCTTCGTATTTCTCCATCTCTTCTCTCTCTGGTACACATATCATATGAACATTTGTTGGCTTACTGGTGCGCCATAAGTCAGGTACACTTTCTTCACTTTTTGTTCTTATTTCTTGTGTTTTCTTCTGACTGAGCTATTGCAAAATACTGATTTTCAATTTCAGACATATTTTATTCTGCTTGATCTGGTCTATTGTAGAAGCTCTCCATTATTTTCTTTATTTCATTCATTGAATTTTTCAGCTACAAGATATCTATTTGTTTTTGTATATCTATCTCTTTGAACTTTTTATTCAGATCATAAATTGTTTTTGTGATTTCATTCAATTGTTTGTCTGTGTTCTCTTACATATCCCTGAGTTTCCTTAAGATCATTGTTTTGTATTCTTTTTTGGACATTTTGTAAATGTCCTTTTCTTAGAGATTTGTTACCAGAAACTTGTGTTCCTTTTGGGGAGCATAATGTTTCCATCATTTTTCATGTTACTTAAGTCCCTACATTGATATCTGCACATCTACTAACATAGTCACTTTTTCCAGTTTTATGAGGTAGCTTTTTAGGCAGATACCTTTCTGTAGGTGAGTCCGAGTGTGTCACAGTTGGGTGTGGTGCATTGGCTTTGGTTATGTGTGGACTCAGTAGCATTGTCTTCTTGCAGTTTCTTCAGCTGCAATCCTCATCAGCAATGTCTATGATTGCATCAGTGACCTAGGCTGTGGGAGTTTGTGCTGATGGTGGTGTGCCTTTGCTGGGGGTGGGGGCACCCAGCTAATTGTTGGGCTGGGTGTGTGACAGCCTTTGAAGAAACAACAGGCTGTCTGTTGGGCTTTCCAGTGAAGAGGTTGGTAATGCCAGGATCAAGTGTGCATAGGTACAGCTGGCCAGATGGGTGGGGCCAACACCAGACCAGTTGTCAGGCCAGGCTGGATGTGAGCACACATTGGTGTGTTGGGAATGAGAAACTTTGTAGCAATCTTTCATGGTGGCTGGGCCACTGCAGGACTATCAGGTGGAACACGACCACATATGGGCTCAGCAGGCCAGCTGGCAGTGCAGCATGGGTACATATGGACAAGATAGCTGGCCAGAAGTTTGGCAGCTTCCCCACTATACAGGTCGATCTGTTCATTGGAGGAAAGGTGTGCCATGTGAGTTTCGGTGTCAACCTGTCATTTCATTTGTCTTGGGCTCTGGACAGCCAGGGTTATGTTGCCAAAGGCACCCATGTAAATGTGGTAAAATGATGATGGGGCCACAGGAATGGAGAGGGTCAATTGCTACTAGCCCCCAGGGCAGGGCACACTCTAGTAGTGAGTCTGATTTCATAATGGCACCAAACTGTAGCAGCTAAGGTCTCAGGGATAGGGATGCATAAGTTAGGCTCTTATTCTGAGGCAATGCATTTGCACAAACTCCTGGCTACTCTTCAAACTGGATTTGGAGTCTGTGGAGACTAGGATACTCTCCTATAGCAAGGATTGCTCATGTTTGTGGCAGTAGTGAGGGCTTCTGGGAAGCTTACCTTTTCCCCATAGGGAGAAGGTCTCCTTACTCTGAGCCAATCCCAGCAGGGGAGACAGTGTGGCAGAGGCAGAATGCCTTGCTCCTCTTTCTATGGCGCTCCCCTGCATTCTGTGCTCTAGATGGGATTTTATCATTGCTCTTGTGCTCTCTGGCATACTTCTTTAGTCACTATAGTTGAAATATAATGGTTTATTCATTGTTTTGGTTTCTTTCTGTTGGGGGGATGAGCACCAGGGAACTGTATTTGTACATCTTGCTGATGTCACCTGTGATGGTTCTGTCATTTTTATTCCTTTATCCATGGGTATGTTTATTCCTATGGTTGTGAATTCTTCGTAAAAGTCTTAAAATATTTTAATCATCTCAATCTCAGTTATTTATTTTAAAACAATGCTTATAAATGGGGAATGAAAGCTTTATGCACATAGATAGTCACTGCAACACTATTTGAAATATAAAACAATATTTAAAATTGTCTAAGAATAGAAAATTAGTAAAGTAACTCATGACACATGTACTGAAAATACTGTGTGCCTATTTTGGTAATATTTATACAGAATTTAAGAGCATAGGAACAATACAATTTATTTGGTGTTATGTGAAAATGAAAAATACATCTGTATGCTTTATGAGCATGAAATAGAAAATGTTTAAATAATAATAGTAATAAACCAGTAAAAAAAATATAGTGGCTTTTGGCAATAGACTATTGATGATATTTTTTCTTCCAAATATTATAATGTTTCTTATTTGCAATTTTTCTGTAATGAGTATGTCTTAATACAGAATAGAAAAAAAACAATATTATTTAAATATTGCTTTTCAATAAGCCTTTGAAAGACTTCTTTCTTGTCTATGAATCAAATAAAAAATAAATAAGTGATACAACTCCTTCTCTTCCTTTTTCTCTCCTTTGCCTTTTCCTTCTTATCTTCTTTGCTTCAGGTTGACAACAAATTCAGTTTGACATCAATTAAAAGCCACAAATGGTGGAATAAATGCATTCTATTATGTTATTTTTTATCTGATGACTAAAATTTAACTTTTCCACCAGCTATTTTGGTACCATGCAGCCATAGCTATTATATACCCAAAGATGAGGGAGTTGCTTTGTATTATTATGCATATTTTTATAACAAAAATTAATTCTTATTCTTTTATATACCATGTTTAAATTTAGGCTTTTTTCCATAAAATGTAATTAACTGTAGCCAATGTCTTACAAATTTCTATTATTACTGTGTGAAAATAGCTGCCATTTAGTGAGAAACATCATCATCTTTATCTACTATTTATTGAGTAGTTTCACAACTAGACTACTGCAATTGCCTTCTAACTAGTCTTCTTGCTTTCACCATTGCCATGTAACAGTCTATTCTCAATAAGTATTAGGGGTGATTCTGTAACATGTCTTAAAGAGTGTCAGATTACATTATTCATCTTCTTCAAAACCCCATAATGACTGTCCACCTCAGTCAGAGTAAAAACCAAAGTTTTTACAGCCAACTTCAAGATGCTTTATGACAAGATCCCATTACCTTCTTTGACCTAATCGCCTGCTTTTCCTCCCTTTTCCTCCCTCCACTAAGGTCAGTTGACTACAGCCATGGTGGTCCTTGAACTTTCTGAAAACCTTAAGGATATTCTTGTTTTAAGGTCTTTCTGTTCCTTATATTTGCTGTTTCCTCATCCTGATATGCTCTACCCAGTTTAACACATGGCTTATTTCCTCATTTTCTTGAAGGTGTGTATCCAGTTATCACAGTATCAAAGCAGCCTTTCCTGACCTCTTCACATAAATAGGACACCCTATCTCATGTAGCACTTTTGACCAACACCTCTTCCCTGATTTACATACAGTACATCACCTTCTGACACACTACATATTTTAATTGTGTTGTGTTTGCTTAGTGTTGTCTTCCTCGCTAGAAGGTAAGCTGCATGAATTTATAGGCATCATTTTGTCCACTGCTGCATCTTCAGCACCCTAGAATAACATCTGATATGCAGTAGGTGCTTGGCAAATTCTTGCTAAAGAAAAAAAAAAGAAGGAAGGATGGAAGGAAGGAAGGAAAACTTTATACAGAAAATCTCATTTAAATCCCTTAATACCTTTGTAAGGCAGATAATATCATTATTCCTATACACATGAGAAAATTGAAGTTGAGAGAGTTTGTTAACTCAGTCAAAATCATGTACCTTGTAGATAACAGAGCTGGGACTAAAACCCAAGTTTTTCTCTTAGCATAGTCCATTCTTTTCATCCTCATGATTCACAATTTACATTCACAAACATAAAAGGATGCTGGTATTTGATATTAACCTCATCCAGGGTTGTGCTACTGAAACTGAATTATGCTCTCAAAGTACACTGAACAAACTCCCATGAGGCCAGAGCCAGAAAGAACTCTGTCTGGGAATCTTTGAAAACATCTCTGAGCCTCATCCTCCTTATCTGTAAAATGTGGTCCATGTAGAAATCAGTGTCTAAACTCCCTTTTCACTCTAACATTTTAGGACTCATTCCTTCCACTTATTCCCCTTAAATAAAACATCTCGATGGATTAGTGACGAATTAGCTGATGATCACTCCCAGGAGCACTGTTGTGCATTTGGTATTTTTAAAATTTGGGGATGTCATGATTCAGCATGGCAGGAATCTGAACCCAGCCACTTGGGTTGTAGCTAGACTTACATTGAATATTAAGAGACAGCATTTACAACCTCAAGGTGCTAATTCATTCATGCGTGAAAAACATAATGATAATAAGATGCATATTTATGCAAGTTCACACACATTCATGCACATTCACACACATTTTTCTCTAAACATGTATATGATTAACTCCACAAACCCCCTCGACCCACCTATTCCTGGACTAATCTAATTTTATTAGATATAAACTATTATTTTTGCCAAACCCCCAAAACAAGAAATCTACATCATTAATTACAGCCAGGGTCCACAACCCAAACCCAATTATAATCTCAACTACAAACAAATTTTAGTACAACTCTCAATTAACTTAATTTCAAAAATGCATAGTTTTTAATAAAACTAGGTTTTCTGAGCTAGAAAGGGCACTTATTTATTTATAAGGTTACTAAATATTGCCCCAATACTAGCATAGTACTTCAACCCTTCATTTTTGAGTCAGAAGGGAATTCTCTAGATCTGAGTTAATGTAGCTTAATAGGTCAAAGCAAAGCACTGAAAATGCCTGAATGAGTCCACATTACCCCTTGAATATAAAGGCTTGGCCTTAATGGTCTCTGGTAAGATGACACATTCAAGTATAAACATTCCAGTGATAATGCCCTCTAGATAATCTAGTATCAAAAGGAGCATGCATCAAGCACGCAGCTCATAATACCTTGCTCAACCACACCTCCACAAGAAACAGCAGTGATAAAAACGAAGCAATAAATGAAAGTTTGACTAAGCGATACTAAGCCTCTAGGGTTGGTAAGTTTCATGCTAGCCACCGTGGTCATAAAATTTACCCGAGCTAATAAAACCTGGTTAAAAGTGTGTTTAAGATAACCCTCATAATATAGTTAAACTTAAACTAAGTCATAAAAAGCTGCAGTTAAAATAAAAATAAACTATGAAAGTGACTTTAATGTCCTGAGGACATGATAGCTACGGCCCAAACTGGGATTAGATACCCCACTATGCTTAGCTATAAACTCAAATAATTTAACAAACAAAATTATTCACCAGGGTATGACAAGCAATAGCTTAAAACTCAAAGGACATGGCGGTGCTTTACATCCCTCTAGAGGACCCTGTTCTATAATTGATAAACCCTGATATTCCTTTCCATCTCTTGCCACATACCCTATATACCATCATCTTCAGCTAAAAAGGTCTTAAAATTAGCACAAGTATTTACATTAAAATGTTAGATCAAGGAGTAGCCCATGAGATGGAAAGAAATGGGCCACATTTTCTAAATCTAGAACACTCATGACAACGCTTATGAAACTCAAAGGTCAAAGGAGGATTTAGCAGTAAATCAAGAATAGAGATCTTGATCGAATAAAAACATGAAGCACTCACACACTTCCCATCACCCTCCTCAAATATTTCTACCAACCATCTAAATAACATACACTTATATAGAGGAGATAAGTTGTAACAAGATAAGTGTATTGGAAAATGCACTTGGAATAACCAAAATGTAGCTCAACTCAAAGCATGTGGCTTACACCCAGAAGATTTCATATGACCTGACCTCTTTGGACTAATGCTATCCCTTGCCTCAGCAAACTATATTACAAACACCTTCTAAACCAAAACATTTACCCAAGACAGAAGCATAGGAGGTAGAAATTAACTTATTTAGGCACTATAGATAAAGTACCATAAGGGAAAGATGAAAGAATTATTCCAATTACGAAAAGGCCAAGCTAATCCCTTGTACCTTTTGCATAATGAATCAACTAGCATAGTTTTACAAAAAGAACTTCAGCTAAAAATCCTGAAACGAGATGAGCTACCCACGGACAGTCAAAAGAACACACTCATCTATGTATAAAAATAATGAGACAATATATGGGTAGAGACGAAAGGCCTACCAAGCCTGGTGATAGCTCGTTGTCCAAGATAGAATTGAAATTCAACTTTAAATTTACCTACAGAACCACCTAATCCTATTGTAAGTTTAATTGTTAGTTTAAAGGGAGACAGCTCTTTAGACATAGGAAATAAATTGCGCAAGAGTAAGATACTAAGGTCCCTTAGTTGGCCTAAAAGCAGCAACCAACTAAGAAAGCATTTAAGCTCCACATTTAAAAACCCTAATTTTAAACAATACATCTAACTCTTAACACTATATTGAACCAATCTATTAGGTCGGTGCAAAAGTGATTGCGGTTTTGTAATGGCAAAACCACAAATACTTTTGCACCAATCTAGTAGATTGGTCCAGTATAGTGTTTCTAAATATTTCTAAATTGAAGAAATGCTGTTAATGTAAGTAACAAAAATAATTCCTCTTGCATAAGCTTACATGAGACTGAAAAATCCACTAATAGTTAACAACCCAATATAAATAATCAGATGACAAACTATTATTCCAACTGTTAGCCCAACACAAACATGCATTAAGGAAAGATTTTTTAAAAAGTAAAAGGAACTCAGCAAAAGGAAACCCGTCTTGTTTACCAAAAACATCACCTCTAGCATTATTAGTACTAGAGGCAATGCCTACCCAGTGACATATGTTTAATGGCTGCAGTATCTTGACCATGCAAAGGTAGCCTAATCAGTTTTTCCCCAAATAGGGACCTGTATGAATGGCCACAAGACGGTTTGATTGTCTCTTACCTTTAATCAATGAAATTGACCTACCCATGAAGAGGCAGAAATACTTATAAAGGCTGGGCATGGTGGCTCACACCTGTAATCCCAGCACTTGGGGAGACTGAGGCAGGCAGACCACCTGAGGTCAGGAGTTCGAGACCAGCCTGGCCAACATGTAGAAACCCCATCTCTACTAAAAATACAAAAATTAGCTGGGCGTGGTGGCAGGTGCCTGTAATCCCAGCTACTCGGGA
Organism: Pongo abelii; assembly: GCF_028885655.2. Classification (NCBI taxonomy): domain Eukaryota; kingdom Metazoa; phylum Chordata; class Mammalia; order Primates; family Hominidae; genus Pongo; species Pongo abelii. Next base: position 149,671,788 of record NC_072008.2, read on the forward strand.
GGCTGAGGCAGGAGAATCACTTGAACCCGGGAGGCAGAAGTTGCAGTGAGCCGAGATCACGCCATTGCGCTCCAGCCTGGGCAACAAGAGTGAAACTCCATCTCAAAAACAAACAAACAAAAAACAGGCAGAAATATTTAAATAAGATGAGAAGACTCTATGGAGCTTCAATTTATTAGGACAAATGAAGTTAGAAAAAATAAAACTTACAAGTCTTAATATTTTATCTAATGAAAGAAATATTTTGACTGGGGTGACCTTGGATAATAACACAAGCTCCAAAATGACTTTAACTAAGACTACACTAGTCAAAGTAACATATCATACATTGACACAAATAGTTTGACCAACTGAGCAAGTCACCCTAGGGATAACAACACAGTCCTATTCTAGAGTCCATATTGACTATAGGGTTTATGATCTCGATGTTGGATTAGGACATCCTAATGGTGTAACTGCTATTAATGGTTCATTTGTTTTATTAAAGTCCTATGTAATCTGAGTTTAGTCCAGAGTAATACAGGTCGGTTTCTATCTATTCAGTATTTCTCCCAGTACAAAAGGACAAGAGAAATAAAGTCTGCTGCAAAAGGGGCCCTCAATTTAATAGGTGATACTATCTTAATCTAATACACTATTACTATACTCTGCCCAAGAAAAAAACGTTTGTTAAGATTGCAGAGCCCAGCAGTTGCATAAAACTTAAAACTGCATAATCAGAGGTTCAATTCCTCTTTTTATTAACATGTTTGTAATCAACCTTCTTCTACTTATTATCCCTGCCATCCTCACCATAGCATTCGTAACATTGATTGAAGTAAAAATTTTAGGTTACACACAACTTCGTAAAGATCCCAACATTGTAGGCCCATTTGGCCTACTCCGACCCTTTGCAGATGCAATTAAACTGTTCATTAAAGAACCATTACAACAACTAACATCATCTATTCCCCTTTACATCATTGCTCCAAACCTTGTGCTCATCATCTAGATCTGCCTCCCCATACCTTACCCCCTAGTTAATGTAAATATAGGAGTATTATTCATCTTCGCCACATCAAGCCTAGTCGTCTACTCAATCCTATCATCAGAATGACCATCCAATTCAAAATATGCCTTGATTGGCACATTGCAAGCTGTAGCGCAAACAATTTTATACGAAGTTACCCTGGCCATTACTATCTTATAAGTCCTTTTGCAGAGTAGGTAATTCACCTGGTCAACTCTTATTATTACACTAGAGTTTGTCATGATCCCTGTCCATGATATGACTAATCTGAACCCTAACAGAAACCAACGAAGTCCATTTGATTTAACAGAAGGTGAATGAAAGTTGTAGTCTCAGGCTTAACATCGAATACACTGCAGGCCCATGTCCTGTATTCTTCATAGCAGAATATACTAATGTTATTATAATAAACACCCTAACCACTATCATTTTTCTAGGAGCATTACATGATATCTTCATACCAGAATTATATACAATTAGTTTCATTACCAAAACTGTTCTATTAACAACCCTCTTCCTATGAATTCAAGCATCATACCTATGATTCCAATATGACCAACTTATACAACTCTTAATGAAAAAGATTTCTACCTCTTACACTAGCATTATGCATATGACACCCTTCAGTGCCCATCGTAATATCTAGTATCCTGCCATAAACATGAGAAATATGTCTGATAAAATAGTTATTTTGATAGAGTAAATCATAAAGGTTTGAGCCCTCTTATTTCTAGAATTATAGGAATTGAATCTACCCCTGAGAATTCAAAATTCTTTGTGCTACCTAATATACCATATCCTACAGTAAGGCCAGCTAGAAAAGCTGATATGGTTTGGCTGTGTCCCCACCCACATCTCATCTTGAATTATAGTTCCCATAATTCCCACATGTCATGGGAGGGACCCAGTAGGAGGTAATTAAATCATGGAGGTGGGTCTTTCCCGTCTTGTTCTCATGACAGTGAATAAGTCTCACAAAATATGATGGTTTTATAAAGGGGAGTTCTCCCATAGACGCTCTATTGCCTGCTACCATGTAAGACATGACTTTGCTCCTCATTCACCTTCTGCCATGATTGTGAGGCCTCCCCAGCCATGTAGAAATGTGAGTCAAACAAACCTTTTTCCTTTATAAATTACCCAGTCTCAAGTATGTCTTTATTAGTAGTGTGAGATCATACTAATATATAATCTATTGGGCCCATACCCTGAAAATGTTGGTCTCCTGTACTACAACACTTAGTCTACCTCATCATCCTTTTCATTATTTTTACAGGAACTCTAATCACAATAATCGGTTCACACTGACTCTTAATTTGAATAGGGTTAGAAATAAACATGCTGGCCATCATCTTTATTTTATTCAAGAAGGCTAAACTCTGCTCCACAGAAGCAGCCACCAAATACCTCCTTCCAAATACAAGCAACCACATCCATAAGTCTAATAACAGCCATTATTATCAATATAATATATTCTGGACAATTAACAATTTCAAACATGCTGAACCAAACAGCATTCCTGATAATTATTGTTGTTCTAGTACAGAAACTGGAAATATCCTCCTTTCACTTTTGAGTTCTTGTAGTAACATAAGGAATCGCACTAATATCAGATGTAATTATTCTTAATGACGGATACTAGCGCCAATTTCTATCATATTCCAAATCTTTCCCTCAGTGGACCTAAATACACTATTAACAATTGCAGCACTATCCATCTTAGTAGGAGATTAAGGGGGGCTCAAACACAGCTCTGAAAAATGTTAGCATATACGTCAATTGCCAATAAAGTTTGAATAATTGCAATTTTAATTTACAATCATGTCATTACAATCTTAAGTCTAATAATTTACCAATATTAACAGCAACCGTATCTATTCTACTCAATATGAATATAAATACTACAACATTATCTACATGACTGAGTGCTGTTACCTCACCCACTCACAAAACACCAAAAAGACATTTTCTTTATTAGCCTGTGGACTACAAGGTAGTTAAACCCTGCCACCAAATTCAGTTTAAAATAACAAAATAAAACAGTAACAACAAATGTTAATAATTATGTATCTATTAAACAGGACCATTCAACTTCAAGAAGGAAGCAGTTTTAGTCTCCTCTGGGAGTTTTCAAAAGGAAACTATCAAACTGTGTAAGTAGCACAGAGGAGATAAAAGCAGTGCTTACAGGACTGTATCTTTCCTTCAGTTAACAGTGTTGAGTACTCACTCTGCAGGGGTCTGTAAGAGAAGGTGAAAAAAGATATTATGTTTGCCCTTTAATTGTTCACGACCAGGTAAGGTGAAAGCATCTCATGTGTGTGTAGCCTGCTTCTGTGTAAATATTGGGTAGCAGTGGGTAACGCTTGTGTGTGTGTGTATGTGTATGTGTGTTTGTGTGTGTGTGTGTATTTGCTGCATGTCATTTTATTTATATTACTAAACTAAGGGGAAATAATGAAACCTACTAAGGTAATTCAGTTACACACCTATCCGCTAATATATTTCTTGCAATTCAGTCATAGGAAAGAGTATTCCCTTGTATTCTTAATTCTACAAGGATTTAATGGTGTCAGGTACACTATTCCATAGAGTTTCTTTTGTCATTGGTCTTCAAGGAAAATCACCCATAATATTGGCTTTCAGAGATGTTCACTATAAAGATCCTTTGCCCAGTCTCAAGCAGCAGCAAAACTCTTCTCTACTTTCTCTTCCTTCAAACTCAATCTGAATGGAAACCCAACCTTTACCAAGCTGCTGCACTTTCTTCTTACCCCCACATCTCTTCTACTTTAAAGATGCCTGGGCCTGCCTGTTGTTTCCATGACAACCCTCCTCTGCAGTTCATCTGTGAGAACATCTCCAGGTTTCAGTTAAGTCTACAGTGGTGTTACCTGGGTCAGTTCATTCTGTGGAATACACAATTAGACAAGCTCATTAATAGTAAAGCATTAGCTTCGAATGATCAACTGCCTAATTATGCCCCTGAAATAAATCAAATTACTCATTGTTCAGACGGAGTAAATAGGTACCAATGTTGACAAAGTTCATTTAAATTTTTGAAATTTCAGAGAAGAAGGTTGTGAGTTTGCATTATTTTTAAATTGGCTAAAAACCATGCTTGATGTATAGACAGTGCCATTTAATGGTACTCTGACACTGTCAGAAAGTATTTAGGGCCAAGACACTGGCTCTTTCCAAATAGGATAGATGACAGCTGAGAAAAAGAAACATCTAAATGACTGACTGAAGTTTTCTGCTTTTCTTCCTGATGTTTGGCGGCGTGTACAGATTATTTTCATAGATGTTTACCAATTTTGGAACTCAGAACCAATGAAGTTCCAGCAAAAACAGGTTTTACTTCTTTAAAAAAATACTGTGTTGTGCTAATAACCATTTAGAGTCTATTAAAGCATAGCTAGTTCAAATTTAATTAAAATTTCCAAATGCTGATTGAATAACCTTTATTAAGTTATTTGCTGTTGACGTGTTTGTACTAAAACACTTTCAATTTTATAATAATTGGCAAACTACAATATTTGGTTGAATTGAACACAATGGAATAGACTTTTTTTGTTTTTATGGCAGCAGAAGAGTTGGGTCAAATGGTCATCTTAAAGTTGTGCCTTCATGTGCAAGTAAGTTAGTCATTTTGCCCAGGAACAGTTAAGTCATTGAATAAGTAAGGCACCCTTTAGTTGCCATCCATCTTCATTTTTAATAATGTCTAAAATCTTATGAAAAGGAGATTTTTTTCAAGGCATGTGATTGCTGTTTTCTGATATTATGACGTGGATATTTAAGCCAGGACATTGAGGTTTGACCTCGCTATGGTTACATGCCAAGAAAATGTGTATGAACATTTTACATTGTTCACACCAGTCTAGTGGTGTGTAGAGCTATAATGAAGCCAGAGGGAAAAGGAAAGTCAGTAATACTGTTCCTGTCTTTATTTAAAGTTTTGATGTTTTATTCATTGTGTATCTAATGCATTAATTTTGATTTTTAAGAGAACATTGGATTAAAATATTGTTTATCATTATACTGAGTTTTTTGGCTATCCTTGAATTTTGCAACGAAGGCAATTGCCCCTCACTTGCCCTACACTAGTCTTGGTCCTGCACCAGTCAGTATAAACCTGTGGGGTTTGTTTGTATTTATTTCAATAGTTTTGGGGGGATAGGTGCTTTTTGGTTACATGGATAAGCTCTTTAGTGATGATTTCTGAGATTTCGGTTCACCCGTCGCCCAAGTAGTGCACACTGTACCCAACATGGATTCCAGAAGCACCTTCGGGGCATATGAACGCTATTTGATTTGTAACCACTAGATGGAGACTTTTTCATTAGGTAGCACAAACCCCCTCACTCAATCTCTTGAGTTAAAGGGTATGGTAGTTGTCAGAGATACAACACCCAGACCTGGGAAAACTATATTCTTGGTTAATTCAAAACAGGAGTTAGGGAGAATTTTTATAAATAGTAAAGGCGGTTGGTATCGTTATTATCAGAGTCCAAATTGAGGAATCTCAGTTTTGGCTCCCAAATCTGCTTTCAATTCCAACTGTTTACTATGTTGAATCTCAGTTTCCTTATGCATAAAAGGCAAGTAGTCATAGTATCTACCTATTAGGATTGCTTTCCGTGCAAATATAGATTTGAAATATCCTAACAAAATGACTGCTCATCAATAAATATTAATTTCCTTTACTCTTTCCTTTTTTTTTTTTTAACAGAAGATGTGAAATAGAAAGAATAGTTTATTAGCACCAAGGGAAATGCATTCAACATTATGTCCCCTCCCAATTACTGTTATTCAAAACCATGTTTAGAATAACAAAACTTCAGAAATGCTGTGAAAGCTTCCACTCTGGCTAAGCTTATTCCAGAGACCAGCTCCTGTTCTTCTCCTAAGTCCGACTACCTGCTATGGAAGTGGACTAATTTATTTCCATCCAACAAATGCTTTTAATGCACCAGGATTTTGTGTGCAGGATTTTGCTAGGGCTTGAGGATATAGAAATAAGACAAAACACTGTTACTAGAAACTCGCAGTATCTAAATTAGGTGTGAGGTTAAATAATATATACATTACAAGTTATGATTTGATTCTACAAATATTTATTGAGATTCTACAATGTACAAGACATTGCACTGGGCAATGACTGGAATAAAAATGCCTAGCACAGTCAGAAAAACACAGACCTGTTAGAGACAGAGACCCACATTCAAATCTCAATTCTGCTTCTTCCTGACTGTGTGACCATTTACGAGTCCCCAAGTTCTCTGAATCTCATTTACTCTTAACTATAAAATGGAGATCATTCTCTCATGTGATTGTTGTGAGGATAGCATGTTATTCTGCATACTGCATACTGCTTCGGACAGCACCTGACACATAGTAAGAACTCAAAAAGAGTCAGTTATTATTATGAGTAATAATAGTAATTTTAGGATCCACCAACAAACTGTACTATGAAGCTTCCAGTGTAGAAGTTGTAACGCAATTACTTCTCTTCTATTTCTTCTTAACCTGGTTCATTCTCCTTCCCAGTTGAAATAATGAGATGAGATTTTTTTTTCTGATAAATTTATGAAAACAGTCTTCTAATGAGGAAGACTCTCAGGACAATCTTCCTTGCAAATAGGCATGCAGAAAGCAGTGACATATCAGTGAAGAGGTTGAAGAGTGGGTATTTTGAAATTTGTGTGTTTAGTTTTGTAGGTATACATACTATCACCATAGTAGATTTCAAGTTACCAAAGGTATAACAACCAGCTAGAGAAATTTGTGAAAATTTAACAAGCGGTTCTCCTGGGCCAGTTTGAACAAATTCCAGCACACCACTGGCAGAAGGCCTATGGGTGCCAATCTGCATTGTTTAAGGTATTGAGGACTTCTTAAGAAATACAAGCCATAGATGTTTTCAGATTTATTTTGAATTTTTAAATCAAGATTCTGAATCTTTACTAAAGAACTTCCCAATATAAAGTTTTCGGTCTTTCTTTCTCTCTCTTTCTTTCTTTCTTTCCTTCTTTTCTTTTTTCTTTTCTTCTCTCTCTCTCCTTCCTTCCATCTTTCCTTCTGTCCTTCCTTCCTTTTTATTTTTAATTGACTAATAATAATTGTATATATGTATAGGGCACAATGTGATGTTTTGTTCTACATATACAGTGTAGAAAGATTTGATTAAGCAATTTAACATTTATCTATCATATAGAAGTGGAGGCTGTTGAGTGAAGTAACTCAGAAGCAGAAAGTCAAATACAGCGAGTTCTTACTTATAAGTGAGAGCTAACTAATGTGTACACATTAACATAGACAGTAGAATAATAAACATTGAAGACTCAGAAGACTGGGAGAGAGGGAGGGGGTGAGACATGAGAAATGACTTAATGGATACAATGTGTAATATTAGGCTGATGGCTACACTAAAAGCCCAGACTTCACCACTATGTAATATATCCATGTAAAAAAACTACAGCTGAACTCCTTAAAACTCGAACTCCTGACCTCTTGATCCTCCCACCTCGGCCTCCCAAAAGTGCTGGGATTACAGGCGTGAGCCACTGCACCCAGCTTAAATGGACTCCTTAAATCTATACAAATAAAAATATTTTAAAAATTCAAAAAAACCTATTCATCATTTTTCCAATTTATCTTTTCTGTGGTAAGAACATTTAAAATATATATATTCTTTTATAAACTGTGGCCACCATGCAGTACAATAGATGACTAAAACTTATTCCTCCAGTAGAACTAAAACTTCGGTCCCCTTGATCAACATCTTCCTCTTCCCCATCCCCCCACTTCCTCCAAGCCTCTGGTAATTACCTTCCTACTCTCTCTCTCTCTCTTTTTTTAATACTTTAAATTCTAGCATACATGTGCAGAACGTGCATGTTTGTTACATAGGTATACACGTGCCATGATGGCTTGTTGCACCCATCAACTCATCATCTACATTAGGTATTTCTCCTAATGCTATCCCTCCCACAGCCCCCCTCCCACTGAAAGGCCCTGGTGTGTGATGTTCCCCTCCCTGTGTCCATGTGTTCTCATTGTTCAACTCCCACCTATGAGTGAGAACATGAGGTGTTTGGTTTTCTGTTCCTGTGTTAGTTTGCTGAGAATGATGGTTTCCAGCTTTACCCATGTCCCTGCAAAGGACATAAACTCATCCTTTTTTATGGCTGCATAGTATTCCGTGGTGTATATGTGCCCTTTCTTTATCCAGTCTATCACTGATGAACATTTGGGTTGGTTCCAAGTCTTTGCTATTGTGAACAGTGCTGCACTAAACAGACGTTGCATGTGTTTTTATAGTAGAATAATTTATAATCCTTTGGGTATATAGCCAGTAATGGGATTGCTGGGTCAAATGGTATTCCTGGATCTAGATCCTTGAGGAATTGCCACACTGTCTTCCACAATGGTTGAACTAATTTACACTCCCACCAACAGTGTAAAAGCGTTCCTATTTCTCCACATCCTCTGCAGTATCTGTTGTTTCCTGACTTTTTAATGATCAACATTGTCTTGGCTATTCAGGTTCTTTTTGGTTCCATATGAAATTTAAAGTAGTTTTTTTTCTAATTCTGTGAAGAAAGTCAATGGTAGCTTGATGGGGATAGCATAAAATGTATAAATTACTGTGGACAGTATGGCCATTTTCACGATATTTATTTTTCCTATCCATGAGCATGGCATGTTTTTCCATTTGTTTGTGTCCTCTCTTGTTTCCTTGAGCAGTGGTTTGTAGTTTTCCTTGAAGAGTTCCTTCACATCCCTTGTAAGTTGTATTGCTAGGTATTTTATTCTCTTTGCAGCAATTGTGAATTAGAGTTCACTCATGATTTGGCTCTGTGTTTGTCTATTATTGGTGTATAGGAATGCTTGTGACCTTCGCACATTGATTTTGTATACTGAAACTTTGCTGAAGTTGCTTATCAGCTTAAGGAGATTTTGGGCTGAGACAATGGGGTTTTCTAAATATACAATCATATCATCTGCAAACAGAGACAATTTGACTTCCTCTTTTACTATTTGAATACCCTTTACTCCTTTCACTTGCCTGATTGCCCTGGCCAGAACTTCCAATATTATGTTGAATAGGAGGGGAGAAAGAGGGCATCCTTCTCTTTTGCCAGTTTTCAAAGGAAATGCTTCCAGCTGTTGCCCCTTCAGTATGATATGGGCTGTGGGTTTGTCATAAAAACCTCAGATTATTTTGAGATACATTCCATCAATACCTAGTTTATTGGGAGTTTTTTAGCATGAACGGGTGTTGAATTTTATCAAAGACCCTTTCTGCATCTATTGAGATAATCATGTGGTTTTTGTAATTGGTTCTGTTTATGTGATGGATTACGTTTATTGATTTGCATATGTTGAACCAGCCTTGCATTCCAGGGATGACGCTGACTTGATTGTGGTAGATGAGATTTTTGATGTGCTGCTGGATTTGGTTGGCTGATATTTTATTGAGGATTTTTGCATCGATGTTCATCAGGGATATTGGCCTGAAATTTTCTTTTTTTGTGTGTCTCTGCCAGGTTTTGGTATCAGGATGATGCTGGCCTCATAAAATGAGTTAGGGAGGAGTGCCTCTTTTTCTATTGTTTGGAATAGTTTCAGAAGGAATGGTACCAGCTCCTCTTTATACCTCTGGTAGAATTTGGCTGTGAATCTATCTGGTCCTGGGCTTTTTTTTGGTTCGTAGGCTACTAATTACTGCCTCAATTTCAGAATTTGTTATTGGTCTATTCAGGGATTCGACTTCTTCCTGGTTTAGTCTTGGGAGGGTGTGTGTGTCAAGGACTTTATCCATTTCTTCTATATTTTCTAGTTTGTTTGCATAGAGGTGTCTATAGTATTCTCTGATGGTAGTTTGTATTTCTGTGGGATCAATGTTGATACCCCCTTCATCATTTTTTATTGTGTCTATTTGATTCTTCTCTTTTCTTCTTTATTATTCTAGCTAGTGGTCTATCTATTTTGTTAATCTTTTCAAAAAAACCCTTTCTGAAGGGTTTTTCGTGTGTCTATCTTCTTCAGTTCTGCTCTGATCTTATTGATTTATTGTCTTCTGGTAGCTTTTGAATTTGTTTGCTCTTGCTTCTCTAGTTCTTTTAGTTGTGATGTTAAGTTGTCAATTTTACAAAACAGCATGGTACTGGTACCAAAACAGAGATATAGATCAATGGAACAGAACAGAGCCCTCAGAAATAACGCCACATATCTACAACTATCTGATCTTTGACAAACCTGAGAAAAACAAGAAATGGGGAAAGGATTCCCTATTTAATAAATGGTGCTGGGAAAACTGGCTAGCCATATGGAGAAAGCTGAAACTGGATCCCTTCCTTACACCTTATACAAAAATCAATTCAAGATGGATTAAAGACTTAAACGTTAGACCTAAAACCATAAAAACCCTAGAAGAAAACCTAGGCATTACCATTCAGGACATAGGCATGGGCAAGGACTTCATGTCTAAAACACCAAAAACAATGGCAACAAAAGCCAAAATTGACAAATGGGATCTAATTAAACTAAAGAGCTTCTGCACAGCAAAAGAAAATACCATCAGAGTGAACAGGCAACCTACAAAATGGGAGAAAATTTTCGCAACCTACTCATCTGACAAAGGGCTAATATCCAGAATCTACAATGAACTCCAACAAATTTACAAGAAAAAAACAAACAACCCCATCAACAAGTGGGCGAAGGACATGAACAGACACTTCTCAAAAGAAGACATTTATGCAGCCAAAAAACACATGAAAAAATGCTCACCATCACTGGCCATCAGAGAAATGCAAATCAAAACCACAATGAGATACCATCTGACACCAGTTAGAATGGCAATCATTAAAAAGTCAGGAAACAACAGGTGCTGGAGAGGATGTGGAGAAATAGGAACACTTTTACACTGTTGGTGGGACTATAAACTAGTTCAACCATTGTGGAAGTCAGTGTGGCGATTCCTCAGGGATCTAGAACTAGAAATTCCATTTGACCCAGCCATCCCATTACTGGGTATATACCCAAAGGACTATAAATCATGCTGCTATAAAGACACATGCACACGTATGTTCATTGCGGCACTATTCACAATAGCAAAGACTTGGAACCAACCCAAATGTCCAACAATGATAGACTGGATTAAGAAAATGTGGCACATATACACCATGGAATACTATGCAGCCATAAAAAATGATGAGTTCATGTCCTTTGTAGGGACATGGATGAAATTGGAAATCATCATTCTCAGTAAACTATCGCAAGGACAAAAAACCAAACACCACATATTCTCACTCATAGGTGGGAATTGAACAATGAGAACACATGGACACAGGAAGGGGAACATCACACTTCAGGGACTGTTGTGGGGTTGGGGGAGGGGGGAGGGATAGCATTGGGAGATATACCTGATGCTAGATGACGAGTTAGTGGGTGCAGCGCACCAGCATGGCACATGTATACATATGTAACTAACCTGCACATTGCGCACATGTACCCTAAAACCTAAAGTATAATAATAATAATAATAATAGAGTTAAAAAAAAAAGTTGTCAATTTTAGATCTTTCCCACTTTCTCCTGTGGGCATTTAGTGCTATAAATTTCCCTCTAAACACTGCTTTAGCTATGTCCCACAGATTCTGGTACATTGTGTCTTTGTCCCTGGCTTCAGCCCCCTTTTCAGGGGAGTGAAAAGTTCTGTCTCACTGGTGTTCCAGGCACCCCTGGGGTATGAAAAAAAAAACCCTGCAGCTAGCTCAGTGTTTGCCCAAATGGCCACCTAGTTTTGTGCTTGAAACCCAGGTCCCTGGTGGTGTAGGTACCCGAGGGAATCTCCTGGTCTGCATTTTGTGAAGACCATAGGAAAAGTGTAGTATCTGGGCCAGAATGCACCATTCCTCTTGGCACAATCTCTTATGGCTTCCCTTGGCTAGGGGAGGGAGTTCCTAGACCCCTTGCACTTCCCGTGTGAGGCAATGCCCCACCCTGCTTCGGCTCGCCCTTTGTGGGCTGCACCCCCTGTCTAACCAGTCCCAATGCGATGAGCGGGTACCTCAGTTGGAAATGCCAAAATCACCCACCTTCTGCATTGATCTCGCTGGGAGCTGCAGACTGGAGCTGCTTCTATTCTGCCATCTTGCCAGCCACACCTCTATTCTCTTTCTTAGCTGAGTGAATGTATTTTGAATGACTGATCCTGGACAGTTGGCATGAAATAGTGTCGAACTGCTCTGTATCTACCTTGTTTGTGTCGTGAAAATGGCCTACATTCTTGGTGCCCCACCATCAGTAAAAGAAAAAAAGCGTAAAGATGGCATCATGTGGTTTTCCAAATTCTCCTAGTCTGTTCGTTACAGAAGCAAACTCAAGACTGGATGGTCCTTGTACTTAAAGCCTGGAGAATATGGCCACACTTTCACAGGTGAGGAAGTATTATTCATATTTCTAATGCTGCTTCTCATGTGCAAAGGATACATGAATCAAATTTCTTAAAATTCAATTAAACAAGTCTCCACAAGTGAAATATAATGGGTGAGGTATTAAGAAATTTAATGACTATTTCTCTGTTACATTTACCATCATGCTAGCTTTTGCCAATAAATAGTTAAAGGAAGAAAACAGTCCATTATAGCCTTAATGAATGCACCCATTAGGTCACAGCTATATATTGACTAATTGTAATTTATCAGAAGCTACACATATACTCGTTTGAATTAACCGTGACAAAATTCTGCATGCTTTTAGGTATTCATATTTTAATTTTACACATAAAAACATGTAGTTACATAAAAACATCTTACAAAGGTCATACAAGTAGGAAATAGAAATCAGAAGTTAAATCCATGTGTGTGTGACTTCACAGCACATATTGTCATAAGTCTGGAAACCGTACAGTGGTTTTGGTATTTAAAGATAAATCAGAAATTGTCTTGGCCTTACAAATACTAGTCCAGAATATAATTATAGGCCGAGCACAGTGGCTCACGCCTGTAATCCCAGCACTTTGGGAGGTCAAGGTGGGTGGGTCATCTGAGGTCAGGAGTTTGAGACCAGCCTGGACAACATAGTGAAAACCCACCTCTACTAAAAATACAAAAAATTCGCCAGGCATGGTGCTGGCACCTGTAATCCCACCTACTAGGGAGGCTGAGGCAAGAGAATTGCTTGAACCCGGGAGGTAGAGGTTGCAGTGAGCCGAGATTGCTCCACTGCACTCCAGCCTGGGCAACAGAACAAGACTCTGTCTCAAAAAAAATAAAAAAAAAAAAAAGGACAACCAGGAGTCCTTTATGTACTAAAGACAACCAGGCCTCTCTCAGTCAAACCACAAGCAACACAATTTGAAAAAATGGCCAGACTCCCCATTCCACGTCAAACTCATCTGCACATTATTTTTTGTTTTACAAAGCACTATTTTTAATTGATATATAATAGATGTACATAGTTTTGGGGTACATGTGATAGTTGAACATATTCATATAATTGGTAAAGATCAAAGCAGCATATCTGGGCTGTCATCTTAAATATTTGTATTTTCTTTATGCTACAACTATCTGCATTTTTCTTGCTATTTTGAAATACACAATAGATTATTTTAAACTGTAGTCACCCTACTGATCTATCTAACCTTAGGTGTTATTTCTTCTGTCAAACCATATATTTGTGCCCATTAATCAATTTATCTTCATTCCCCCTCACCCAGCTCTTCCTGGACTCTAGTAACCACCAATCTACTCTGTCTGCATGAGAGCCACATTTTTAGCTCCCACATGTGAGTGAAAACATGCAAAATTTGTCTTCCTGTGCTTGGCTTATTTCACTTAATGTAATGACCTCTAGCTCCATCCATGTTGCTGCAAATGACAGGATTTTATTCTTTTTTGGTGGCAGAAGAATATTCCATTGTTTATATATAAATGTCACATTTTCTCATTTTCTTTTTTTTTCTTCAACCTTTATTTTAAGTTCCAGTTTACATGTGCAGGATGTGCAGGTTTATTACATAGGTAAACATGTGCCGTGGTGGTTTGCTGCACAGATCAACCCATCACCTAGGTATTAAGCCAAGCACCAATTAGCTATTATTCCTGATGCTCTCTCTCCCCCTGCCCCCAACTACAGGCCCCAGTGTGTGTTGTTCCCCCCATGTGTACATCTGTTTTCATTGTTCAGCTCCCACTTATAAGTGAGAACATGCAGTGTTTGGTTTTCTGTTCCTGCATTAGTTTGCTGAGGATAACAACTTCCAGTTCCATCCATGTCCCTGCCAAGGACATAATTTCATTCCTTTTTTTGGCTGCATAGTATTCCATGGTGTATATGTACCACATTTTCTTTATCCAGTCTGTGACTGATGGACATTTGGGTTGATTCCATGTCTTTGCTATTGTGAATAATGTTGCAATGAACATATGTGTGCATGTATCTTTATAATAGAATGATTTATATTCCTCTGGGTACATACCCAGAAATGAGATTGCTGGGTCAACTAGTATTTCTGCTTCTAAATCTGTGAGAAATCACCACACCATCTTCCACAATGGCTGAACTAATTTACATTCCTACCAACAGTGTTAAAGTGTTCTTTTTCTCCACAACCTTACCAGCACCTGTTGTTTCTTAACTTTTTAATAATTGCCATCTGTCTGGCATAAGATATTATCTCATTGTGGTTTTAATTTGCATTTTTCTAATGATCAGCGATGTTGAGCTTTTTTTCATATGTTTGGTGGCCACATTAATGTCTTCTTTTGAAAAGTATCTGTTGATATCATTTGCCCACTTTTTAATGGGGTTGTTTGTTTTTATCTTGTGACTTTGTTTAAGTTCCTTGTAGACTCTGGATGTCAGACCTTTGTCAGATGGATAGATGGCAAAAATTTTCTCCCAGTTTTTAGGTTATCTGTTCCCTCTGCTGATAGTTTCTTTTGCTGTTATCTGCACATTACTGATGCATGTACCTTCCTCACAGATTCCAGGAGTTAGAGTTTCTTAGGCTTAAGTAAGCAGTGTATAGGGACAAGGGAAGGGTAGTTAAGACAGCAAATTAACACTTTGGGCAATATTCCTCTTAAACTGAGCCATCTTTAAACATCTACTTATTAAAAATACACCAGAAACTAAATGACAAATCTAAGCTGGCGATGACTCTAGGGCTCTCAAATCATAAATGTATAAACATAAGTAAATCAGATTAAAAAGCCTCAAGTAGGGTTGTCAGATAAAATACAAGACATTTAGTTAAATTTGAAATTCTAATAGACGATGCATATTTTAGCATAAATATGTCCCAAATATTGCGTGGGGTATACACATACTAAAAAATGTGTACTTATGCTGAAGTACCAATGATAAATCACTACTCATCAGTTATTCAAATTTAACGGTGTGTTCTACATGCTTATTTGCTAAATCTGGCAACTTCTAGCCTCAAGAGAATATGGGTTGATAATTAAATAACACTGAATGCTCCCACCTTCATTCCCATCCCTTGAGTAGCCTGACCTGCTGCATATCAAGCTGCTAAGACGCATGTAAAAAGACAACCCGTGATATACTCCAGGCAAAAAAGAAAAAAACATGAAATAAACTTTTCCCAGGATACCCTTTCACTTACCATTGACTCTACTCCAACCCCCAACCCTTTCAACTAGACAACTTTAGAACCTAATATGCACTAGACATGTTAACTTTTAGAAGTTTCATCCCATGTTGTACCATATATACTTAAATGTATCCAAATTAATCTCTTAATATCTATGCACAGTAGTAGACTTCAGATGCATGTGACTACATGTCATAATGTTAAGGAGTCAATCAAACATTTATTCATTTTTACTTTTTTGGGTTTTTTTTTTTTTTTCCCCACTCGGGAGCTAATTTTGTTTTTAGGTCTCAACCATTTCGACAATCTCATGCAAAGCTCACAGGTCCCATATTCAGTTCCTTCCATACCAAATGGATAAAATGGCTCTTCCTGGTCCCCCTCTATCTTCTAAGGGCTGATAAAGCATAGACAATTCAGGCATACATGACTTTATGCCTATAGGTGTTCCTGGAAAAGTCCACTGGCTTTGCATTTATTCAACTGAATTCTTGCCAAATGTACTGTCCAATAAAGATGACCCTTAACTGGGAGTAAAGTGATGGAGCTCCCCTCGTCCTGGCTTAACCATTTATGAAATCAATGACCCAGAGACCTCTGAAGCTTTGTGTATAGAAAAGATATTAAATCTAGCTTTACTTTCCCATGTGATTCCTGTAATAATCCAGTAATGTTATGTCAGAGAAAGCACATTGGAAACTGTAAAATACTTACAGAATATTAAGAACCACCTTCTATATTCTTTTTTTTTTTTTTTTTGAGATGGAGTCTTGCTCTGTTGCCCAGGCTGGAGTGCAGAGGCACGATCTCGACTCACTGCAACCTCTGCCTCCCGGGTTCAAGCAATTCTCCTGCCTCAGCCTCCTGAGTAACTGGGACTACAGGCGGACGCTGCCACACCCAGCTACTTTTTTGTATTTTAGTAGAGATGGGGTTTCATCTTGTTGCCCAGGCTGGTTTCAAATCCCTGAGCTCAGGCAATCCACCTGCCTCGGCCTCCCAAAGTGCTAGGATTACAGGCGTGAGCCACTGCACCTGGCCCAACCTTCTATATGCTTTACAGCAGATTTCCATAGTGATAAAAAATATTTAAAATACGAACACTCCATTTTCTAAGCTATAAATCGGAATTGTTATAGCAGGTTTCTCTAAAGCAAGACCTCTCTGTTTCAACTAAAGTAGCACAGGAAGGAAATCTCTCTCAATCAATGTCTCCATGTAGATATCTAAGTCAATTAGTAGAGCATTTTAATTAGATTAGACTCATTTTGAATGTTGTTTATGAAATGTATTTAATTGATTTTTCTGTTTTGGTTTTGCATGTTGGTTTCTGTGGCTGTCCATGCAGTTATGGCAGTTTTGCAACACACACAGGGCAGAAAAAAAAAAAAAAAAACAGTTGTTTAGTCTAAAGGCAAGACAGAGATTCTATGTGTACATTGTATATAAAGCCTCCTGGCTGTGAATATTAACCTCTAGTATGATGAATACCTTGTATTTCTTGTATATCAGGCCAGAGCTCTTATACTGCCAGGGATCCAGCAGCCTCTAAAGACTGGGAGTAGCTGCTGCCCCAAATGGCTAGGTATCATGAAAACCCTTCTACTGTGCAGTGTGATCATGCAGGAGGTCCATGGGAAAGATCGAAACTTCAAATAAGATATTTACAGTCTATTTGAGTTAATGAAATAGTTTCCTATCAGCTGGATGTGTGTGTCTATGTGTGCCCACATTTGTGCTGTTAATACTAATCAATTCTGTCAGAGAATTGAGACTAGTGGTACCTTTGAAAGTCCTCCTGACTGTAACAGATACTGTTTATTAAGGATGTTATTTTGTTTGAAATACGCATCATTTGGCTGTTCCATTTTTATTTTCTGCTCTCTTGCCTCTGTAGGTTTTCAAGTTGAACTACTTAGAAAATGTTTACAGCTTTAATTTTTTCCCATAACTGAATGTGATTTTTTCTTTGATTTTTCCCCCAAGGATCATTTTGCCATTTTGATTTTGCCCAATGAGATGTCAAGGAAGATATACTAACATTTATTGAACCCCTGCCATGTTACAAATAACTAGACACTAGGTGCCTTTTATGTACATTATTCAATTCCATCCAGGAGACTGCGAGGCACAGATGACCATTACCTTCAACATACAGATGAGAAACTGATGCTTCGACTTCAAAACAGGTGACTGGACACTTCCCATTACTAATAGTAAATTCATTTTTATTCTTGTTTTATATAGAAAAATTGCTCTTTTCCTCTCTTCTTACAATAGTACCTGTTCTTATCTTTAAAAGCCACTTCATTCTTGGAAGCATTATTAAGTGAAACTGAAAAATAAATAAATAAATAAATAAAAGCTTTCTCTTGAAGTCTCCCAAATCAGAAGAGTTTTCTCAGTAGGGGCAGATTAAAGTATGGCCCTCAAGGGATGGATAAAATGTCCTCTTTGGCAGACTTACAGTTCCCATCTGTAGACCATCAGTCACCTGCATTCTCAAAGCTCTAGCTTGCTCACTCCCTCGTTCAGCACTAATGTATTTGATGAGTTTGTTGTTTACAGAGTTACCCTGAAGATATAAAGGAGAGAATGTAAAACCAGGGAAAGACCTCCTTTCTTCAGCTGTAAATAAGCCTACTCAAGTTGACCTCTCATGGTAGTTTTAAGTATAAATTAGGAAACATCTCAAGTTCATGAGTCCTATAAGTGAAAAAACAAGAAAGGAAAGTCACTAATTTCAATGAAGGAGCAGCCAATTCATCCGAAATGATCTACCTAAAGACTTTATCTTGACACATTTAAAAAAAAATTGGGCCAGGCACTGTAGCTCGCGCCTGTAATACCAACACTTTAGAAGGCTGAGGTGGGTGGATCACCCAAGATCAGGAGTTCAAGACCAGCCTGGACAACCTGGTGAAACCTCATCTCTACTAAAAATACAAAAATTAGCTGGGCATGGTAGAGGATGCCTATAATCCCAGTTACTAGGGAGGCTGAGCCAGGAGAATCGCTTGAGCCCAGGAGGTGGAGGTTGCAGTGGGCCAAGATTGCACCACTGTACTCCAGCCTGGGCAATAGAATGTGACTCCATCTCAAAAATAATAATAATAATAATTTAAGTGCCTCTATGTTTTTTAAACAAATTTAAGATCTGGCTGACTTCTTAAGATAAATGTTGAACATAATAATTTCATAATAAAATGAAAGCAGATTTTATTTAGCCCAGCATCTATATGAAAAATTAAGAGAGCAATAGATAAAATATGTTTTTATATTATAAATTCATGTTTTACATTCACTTTAGAAAGTAATACAGCATTGAGTCTATTAATCTAATGATCTCTGACTTGTTTGATAATTTGGTAATCTTCTTAGAGCAGTCCAAATTATTCTGTTTCTTCTGTACCTTGTAAAATGATTATAAAATAGTTATTGTTACTATTTTCATTAATAGAGTACTTACTACATGCTAGGTATTTGTTTAAGAACTCTGTTTATTATTCAATTTAATTATCAAAACAACTTTTTAAGGTATGAATTACTATCTCTACTCTCCAGATAAGAAGGAGGGTTGGAGAAGAGTAATTTAGCCAAAAGTCATTCTATCAGTAAGTGACAATTAAACCTAAACCCTACTCTATCAGATTCCAGAACCCAAGAATTAACTACTAGACTACACGGTCTTAGGCTTAGGTAGAAATGATGAGTAGATTCATCTTTGAAATGGCTGGTGATTTACAACTCTTGGGTAAGTAGCAAGTCCCTCACGTCTCAAGAAGGTCTTTGTTTTTATCTATGAATTGAAGCCAAAAGGTTTACTAGGGATCAAATAAAATGATAATTTATTCCCAAACATCTGTGGAGTAAATAAGCTAAAGAGGCAAGGAATTCTTAATCAAGGTAGCATGCAGAATATGAAGCCCAAGGAATACATGTATCCTATATAGACCAAAGGAGGTATGTGGCTTGTGAAAGGGTATTTGGCCAAGAGGAATATGTGGTCCGAGGGAAATATTAATATGTGGCCCAAATTGGCCCAAGTACCATCAGTCAATCTGCAGTCCTATATCCATGGCCAACATTATACTGTGATCATGAAATTTTTCCTACTGAATCTGAGCTTATGCTCAAAATTCTTCAAGAAAGAGTCCCTCAAGTAGGAAATACAGGGCTGTCTTTAGAGTTAGCATGTGAAATGAAACTTTGCTTATCGCTGAGAAAAATTTGAAAGTTGACTTAAGCAAGGTACATGTTTCTAAGCTACGGTGTTCTAAGTTATAAAGTACTAAGAAAACTTGTACTTAATTTGTAACTTATGGTGATAGAACTAAAATGACCTCTTCTAAATGAGAAAGTAAATTTGATTTTTTCTTTTAAACAATATTTGCTCTTAATTGCTTGTTATCTTGCACAAAACAGAATCCTTTTTGTTTGATTACTTTGATCTCTCTAGTTTTTGTCCCTTTTGGACATTAAAAGAAATCATTGTCATCAATAAGTACATGCTGCTACTTTTGCACAGTATGATGGTTAATATTAGTGTCAACTTGATTGAATTGAAGGCTGCCTAGATGGCTGGTAAGGTACTGTTTCTGGGTGTACCCATGAGGGTGCCAAAAGAGATTGACATTCGAGTTAGGGGACTGGGAAAGGAAGACCCACCCTCGAATTGGGTGGTCACCATCCAGTCAGCTGCCAGCATGGAAAAAAAAAAAAAAATCAGGGAAAGAAGGTGGGATAAATTTGCTTGCTGGGTCTTCTGGCTTTCTTCTTTTTTCCCATGCTGGATGCTTCCTTCTGCTCCTCCTGCCCTTGAACATCAGACTCCAGATTCTTCAGCCTTTGCACTCTTGGACTTACACCAGTGGTTTCCCAGGGACTCTTGGGCCTTTGGCCACAGACTGAAGTCCGCACTGTAGGCTTTTATGGTTTTGAGGCTTTCAAACTTGGACTGAGCCACTACTGACTGCTTTCTTCCCCAGCTTGCAGACAGCTTATGGTAGGACTTTGCCTTGTGACTGTGAGCCCCGCTGGAGAACCCTAATTTAACACACAGGGATTTGTAAGGTTTAAAAACTATCTTCCTGGATGAAAGCTAAGCTTGTGACAGGTCTATAGATTATTTTGGAGGTGTTGTCCATGAATGTTCCAAAACTATGTTAAAATATCCAAGGAGAGGATCCATAGTTTTCCAAAGAGCAATGAAAGGTTTTTGGCTTAATCCCTCATGAAGCTCCATAATATCCACTGAGTCTATATGAAATATTAAGCACCATACTTGAATTGAGGTACAGAGATAATTACAAAACAGACACCAGCCTAACAGAGTTCACAGATGTGCAACTTCCTGCTCTGCAGGCACTGACTCCCCACTGGTCGTTCCTCATAGTGTTCCATAAAGTTAGTCTCCTGGAGGCATAGGGTGTCCTCTAGCCCAGCTTCCTAGCCATGCCAGCAGAGGCATTCCACTGAGAACTGCCCTGTTGCATGTCTCTTTGGAAAACATAGTCCTAGCTTCTCTTTCTAGGAGATGGAAAAATGCCTTTTATCCCTTCCCAATGAATTGCAGAATAAGAAAATAAAGCACTAGTTAATTTCTCAGTAGGTCACACTCTGATATGAAATTCCCAATAAATCACACTGCTACATTTTTAAAGATCACAGTTTGAAAAAATTGTTTCGAGTAAGAAGAGATTTGAGACAGAGACCAGTGAAGAAGCTATTGCAGTCATCCAGGGAAGCAATTACGATGGCCTGAAATAGAGGGCTGGCACTGGGGACAGAGAAAAATGCAAGGACATTGAGAGATATTTTTATAGGTAGAACTGATAGGAGCTTTGAGAAATGAGGCTCAAGGTGTAGGCCTGAAGGTGCTAACAAAGGATTTTGTATAACACATTAAAGGACTTAGACTTTATCCTAGAGAACAGAAGTTGCAAACTGATAGTCCGTAATTCCAGTAACCTGCGGATCTATTTTATTTTCCCTACCCTACAGGATTAAAGAAATAAACTACTTGCCAAAATGTAATTGAAGCTGAGTGGTGCTTGCTTCCTTTAGATAGGCCATGGATTCTCATGTTTGTCATGATCCACCTGGGGCCAAATGTTCTATTGCCTGCCTAGACCCTATAGACAATTGATGTTGCTCCTCTTGCTGCAGGTATTGAACAGATCCTTAAATGTCTAAACCAGGGAGCGGCAGAAGCATTTTTTTTTAAGTGGATCATCCTGGTACCATGAGGATAAATTGGAGAGAGACAAGATCAGAGATAGAAAGACCATTTAGGAGACTGTGGCAGTACTAGATATAAGAGAAGGTGAGGTGAGGCCTGAACTAAGTAGTCCAGATGGAATGGAGAGAGCAGCTTCCAGAAATGTTTAAGGATCCGAACCAATAGAGCTTGGTGATTGGTTGAGATACAGAGGATGGGGTAAAGCAGTCAAGGATAACTGACTTAGGTTTCTGGTTGTATCTGGATTGAGGTAAAAAACACAGCAGAAGAAGCTGGTTGAAAAGCATTGATTCCTATATTGAATTTAAATTAATTAGGTATTTGCTAAGGGAAAATTAGAGCTGCTCAGTGAGTCATGGAATATATGAAAAACTAACACAAGATGCTTCTTGTCACCCTAAAAAGTCAATTTCAGAGGACAAAACCAGTTTCAGTACATTGGTTGGGTAATCAATTTCTTTTCCCAGGAAGCCACAGAACCTGCCATGCTGTGGCCAAGATGTATGTATGTATATATTTCACTAGCAAAGTGAATGAGAACAAGATGAACCAAGATAAAATGAGAACAAAAATTCATTCCATTATTCCCATTATTTATTGCTCACTAAAGATGCAGCTCCATAGTATGGATAAGATGCCTATAGACATTCATTAAAAGATTACTACCATGCGTTGACACATATACTTAGTTCCGTTTTCTTCTATGTTATCTAAGTCTGCCAGTGGTAATGAATATAACCTACGAGGAAGTTGCAAGATTAAGGCAAATTAAATTAAGTCATTTCTTCTCTCCACACACACAATGATACGTAGTGCAGTGAAGATGAGGGTTCACAATGATTACAGAAGTGTAAATATTTACCAATATTAAGATTTAAATGTCCTCAAATTTTATGTAAATAGAGAGCCTTTAAGCCTTTACCAAAGGAAGATGAATCTTGATTTGCATTTCCATCTTTATTTACTATCAATTGTAAAGCCATTATCAGAAAAAAAAAGTCTATCTAAAACTGGAAGATTTTGCAAAGCTGACAAAAGTGAAATAAAATACCTTCTTTATCATGACTTAGTTTTCCCTTTGTTTAACCACCCAGAGGAAGAGATGAATGGTGGTAGAACTGAAAGAAATTAAACACAGAAGACAACTTGTAGGCAAGTTGCAGACATAAATCTTTGATAATTTATATTAAAATTAATACTTATCACATTATCTTTCCAAGTCAAATAAGCAACCAGAAAGAGGCATTACTAATTTGTCAAGGATACTTCAGTCTGAATTATTGTATGTAGCATGAATTGAGAATCTTATTATGGTAAATTTGCAACTAATGTCTCCAAATCAAATTTGCCTCTTTTCTACTAGAAATGATGTATTTTTATCCAACAGATCTTTTTCCGTATTATCTATGCCTAGATGTTATTCTTACATTGATATATCGTGTTGCGTGTCAACAGTTTACATTCCCAGAAATGTAGCCCTTAATATCACCACCATGATCAAAATGATTATACAAATTATATTGCTGTTAGACTCCATGGCATCAGACTGAGGTGATGTAATTACGGCTTCCAAGCAATAACTTTTATAGTTTTCTTCTTCCTATGTACACTATATCAAAACAATATGTTCAAGAAGAGATACTAAACCTACACTTTTCTATTAACCCTAATCCGTGGCCCTAATTTAACGTAGAGTTGTTTTAGCACCAGTAAAAGTTATATTTCCTTCTGAATGTGTTATATTATTTTCATCCAAGGTTAAACTATGTGCACTTCCATCTGAATTATTTGTATGTGCTTGGAGCCTTCATGCTTTCCCTCTGTTCTCGTTGCTGGAATATCATCAGATGGTCCCACTTTAACTGCAATTTTACCTTGGCAAGGCCACAAACAATTCTGCTAAAGTTCTTGGAAGAACTACTGTAGTTCACTGATATCCTTGTAGGTTTCCTGAATTCCACCTCTAACCCCAACCACAAACAAGATAAAATCGGTACATGAGGCTATTTGAATGCAAATACATATGAAAGACTTGTTAGCTTTTCTTCTCTTGTATTCTATATCACTCAACAAACCACCACCAAAGTCTAAAGAAATGTGATCTGACACATTTTGAGAAAACGTTCTCTTGATCTAAAGCAAATATATTTATCTTCTCCCCAAATGAGAGGAGTCTGTTGCCTGTCATTTGAAAGTTTGCCAACTTTGACGATTTGTCTCTAACCAACACTTGTCCCAAGTTTTTAACTTACGAAGAACATTCCAAGGAGCTTTTCTCCATAAAGGGAACAGTTATATATAGATATACTCAATGAATTTTTTTTCATAGTGTTCCATTTACTAAGGACAACAGATGGACATTCTAAGCCGTTAATAAATGCAGACGAAAGATGATATGCTGGCTGGCTGGCTGGCTGGCTGGCTGGCTGGCTGACTGGTATGTTAGCAGAATTTTCCCAAGATAAAACAATGACTTCAGCAAAGATGAATGCTCTCCAGTTGTTTAAATAGATGGGTTAACACTTGTTTTACTAGGTAGTAAACACATGCAGTGTTAAATGGCAATTTACAAGCATTTAATAATCATATAAATGTATTATACAATGATTTGAACATGGGGCAGTTTATTGTCATTCTCAATAAAGAGCTTTGGAGGCAGAACATATAATTATTTTGTAATTCCATTTAAAAGGGTATAGGGCTAATCAAGAATGTTGCTAATAATAAATAATCAAATGAAGAGGCCACACAGCTGCTAATTTCCATAATCTATACTGCATGTTCTGGCTGCAATTCTAGAACATAATTCTATTCTGAAATCCTATATCATGGTGGATTCACACAATCCTCAATTTCTATCTCCACTTCCCAGAAATATTGTTAAGGCAAAAATGGAATATATTCAAAGACACAGCATTGGACCAATATGGATTATTTAAAAAATGACAATTGGCTGATCCATGTCTATACAAGATTAACAAATGTAGGCATGACTATATTACCTGTATTTTAATGCCAAATTAGAGTAGCCATTTTCATATAAGCTTGAGAATTAGGTTCTAAAATGTTTAATGAGCCATCATCATAAGCAATAGAGTTTTGGAATCAAAAAGGAAAAATACTATTTGAGACGCAGTTTTCTTGAATATTTTTAGATTTTCCACAGTATTATTTCCCTCATGCAAATGGCATGTGAATAACTACTTCTTCCTAGTTTAGATCTGAAACTGATGAACTGTGACCAAATAACCAGACATCACATCTTAATCCAGATTCTTTCATCCCAAACACACATAAGAATTTCCATTCTGTTCAGCATTTAATGGCACTGGCCACCTGGTGCACATAAAGGTCATCCCAAGAAAGCTCTATGGCCCTCCTATTTCACACTTGTAGGTAAATGTTGCAAGTTGTGTGAAAGAGGCCTTTTTATGGAAGCTGATTACAGTTATGAAGAATTTCACTTATATTCTCATTTTGGCCAGAATTATTTAAAATAATCCAGAGCAATCTTTATAGTCAAAAGAGTAGGATCTGGAGAGGAGGCTCAGTCTAAGGTTGCTTCAGTGGTAATTAGACTTACAGAAGATGGCAACAGCCCCCCACTCCTCACAGCCACAGTAACTTATTTGCATCCCTGATGAAGGGGCCATTTTAGGGGTCCCCAAGGGAATGGAAAGTTGAAACTGCTTCAATACAACATAGCCTAGCAGAGCAGGCTGTCCACAGTGAGTTAGGGTGGCAGACTCTATTTGGTTTGGTTGCTTCCCACAATAAGCCACATTTGAGTGTTCTCCCTTTTGCTCCTTGTTCCTGGAAATAGCCTCTTCTCTGTCAGACAGGCTTTTATGCACTTTTTTCATTTGTTTTAAGCCATTTTCTTCATCCATCAAGACCATCAGTCTAAAAGGCTATCTGGCAGAAATGGCCCAACATGAATTAAACAAGGGATAATGGTATCAGGTTCAGCTGCTTCAGACCTCTGACTTCTACTTTTCTGCTGTCTAGTCATCACACTTTTGATCTCCCTCCCGCAGAACTGGCAAAGTTTAACTTTCATTAGAAGTCATTTTCAATGGCATGTTATTTCTTTTGTTTTCTGGATAAGACTCCAGTCTTCCCATAATTTTGAAAATATCCATCTGATACTTTGTTTTCTTCTCCATTCTGCCCCTGAAAACATCTGTTTGACTCAGAATCAGCAAGGACTGGTTAATGGGGTTATTGTAGAGCAAACAGATTTCGGTTACGTAAATATCCCATAGGTAAGCAAAGTATATTTTCCGTGTTAATCCTTTTTGAATCGAACAAGAAGGCATTTTTATACAAGCATGTCAATCAATTAAAAAGGTAAATATCATAGAACTACATAATGTCACAGCCCTAAAGAAGGGCACTAGGCGGTCATCTAAAACAACACCTGCATTTTTTTCATATGCAAAAACCTAGGCCCAGGGAAGGTGACTTGCCAGATGTTTCATTGAGTTAAGCACTGAGCTATATGCAAGCTATTTAGTGAAAAGTATAATGATGTCTGCAATTTAGTTGGAAATACATCAAAAAAAGATGAATCGAGGGATAGATACAGGGATAGATATGAGATCAATCAAGTGCAGTAAAATATTAATCATAGGATCTAGATGGTGAGTTTATTTATGATCGTTCACTAAAAGTCTTTCAACTCTTCTGTGTATGTTTGAAATTTTTCATAATAAAATGTTGAGCATTTGAGTATTATAACACCTTTATATAGCTAGTAACTGAACAAAATTAGAGATAGATGCCTCATAGTAAGTCTGGTGTATGCATGGATGAATGATGGTATTCATAGTCCAGGCAGATAACCTGATATGGATTCTTATGCAGAGAATACCCTGTTCCAAACTGCATTGGAGGGATTCAAAGAGATAAAATGGTTTTGAATTAGTAAGGATTCTTGCAATTCTAGGTGAAAAATACTCACCCCAGACTGGCTCAAGCAAATAAAGGGACTGCGTTTGTTTCCGTAACTGAAAACTCTAGGGGTCAACATAGCTTGAGACTTGGCTCTATTCAGGTTACCTGCACAGAGACTCCATCTCCTGGCTGTGGCTTCTTTTGCATCAGCTCTGTTCTTATTCAGCCTTTGCTTTTCTAGTTGCAAGGCTCTCCACACCACCCTGTTTATATACCTCACATATCCAAACCCAAAAGAAATGTGAGCATGTCTCTCTCATTGG
The DNA here is from genome assembly GCF_028885655.2 of Pongo abelii. NCBI lineage: Eukaryota > Metazoa > Chordata > Mammalia > Primates > Hominidae > Pongo > Pongo abelii. The sequence goes on from NC_072008.2 coordinate 149,698,888, forward strand.
GAGAAACAAAAGTCCAAAGAGTGCATTTTATTTGCTTGGCCTAAGTTATGTGCCCATCCTTGAATCAAAATCAATGCCCAGAGACTCCAGTATTCTGAATATGTCTAAGCTGACCTGTCCACATGAAGAGTGAGGAGAAGAGGCTGACGCCTGAAGGAAAATTCCAATTTGTGTTCTGAAAAGACTGGTGATGGATGCCAAAACATGAAAAGGAAATGTTGTATCACAGGTTTGCTGTCAGAATATCTCTCAGATTGCTAAGAAAATCATCTTAAGATCCAAAATGGCAGCAATAAGTAGAAGTCTTAGATATGAGTTACCTTCCAGTAGATTCACTAGTGTCTTTCCGACCTGAGGAATCGCTCCCTAAAGGATCACAAATGCAAAGGTTGAAAGTAGGCCATTTTGGCCAGGTGCGGTGGCTCACACCTATAATCCCAGCACTTTGGGAGGCCAAGGCAGGCGGATCACGAGGTCAGGAGATCGAGACCATCCTGGTTAACACGGTGAAACCCCATCGCTACTAAAAATACAAAAAAAATTAGCCAGGCGTGGTGGCAGGCACCTGCAGTCCCAGCTACTCGGAAGGCTGAGGCAGGAGAATGGCGTGAACCTGGGAGACGGAGCTTGCAGTGAGCTGAGATCGCGCCACTGCACTCCAGTCTGGGCGGCAGAGCAAGACTCCGTCTCAAAAAAAAAAAAAAAAAAAAGAAAGGCCATTTCGGGAGTAGGTGCACACAGCTGGATTTGGGACTATGAGAACTCTTTGGAGAATAATCTAGGACTTGGTGAAAAAGGAGCTCGAGCTCTATATACCTGGATTCCATGGAGATAGAAAAAAATATATATTTTGAATATTAAATAGGACACTTAAGCCAGAGCCACTCTTGGAGCCACTTTCTTGGAAAACTTAGTGATTTTTGCAAGTCAAATTGAAAGGAAATTCAGTTACACTTATTTCTGGCTAAGTCAATTTCCAAATGAATTGAAGAGTGTGAAATATTTTATTAATTAACATTACATTAGCTACTGGGTTGCTCATTAGGATTTGGTGATTTTATCATCAGATGCACTGTTCAATCAAGGCTGTTTTTATCTTTATAATCATAAATAAAATTAGGTGAAGCTGTGAATGCCATCTAGATGCTATAGCTGTCTATCAGTCACTTTCTCAGGGTAAAACAGCAGGCCAGAGTCTTGCCCAGAGCTGTCATGTATGGAGCCAGAGGGCAATGACCACACAGGCTCCTGAAGACCCTTCCCAGTCTACCACCAGAGGAGTACATCTCTAATGGTAATGAGAACATGAAAGGCCACAAGCTCAACTCAGAGCTACATTATGGAACCAGAGGTTTCAGATTTCCTGGGAAGATTAGAGCAAGAGACAGCAAGTCATGAGTGGCAGAGGACAGTGCCCTGGGCAAATACTGGAGGTAATGTTGCTGGAAATAGATGAGTTGTACCGGTTACAGTGTCCAGGGTAGGGAAAGATAATGACTGATATTCAATGATGTCTGGCTACATTCTCACAAATATAGTTTGACCCACATAAAAATACCCCTCTAGACCCAACCTGACTTAAGCCAGTTCTTTTTATTTTTTATTTTATTTTTGTTTTGTTCGGGTTTTTTTGTTTATTTTTTTGAGACAGAGTCTCCCTCTGTCGCCCAGGCTGTAGTGCAGTCACGCCATCTTGGCTCACTGCAAGCTCCGCCTCCTGGGTTCACAACATTCTCCTGCCTCAGCCTCCCCAGTAGCTGGGACTACAGGTGTCCGCCACCATGCCCGGCTAATTTTTTGTATTTTTTAGTAGAAACGGGGATTTCACCGTGTTAGCCAGAATGGTCTCCATCTCCTGACCTCGTGATCCACCCACCTTGTCCTCCCAAAGTGCTGGGATTACAGGCGTGAGCCACTGTGCCTGGCCAAGCCAGTTCTTTTTAAATGTGGAGTAGAGTGCTACCTAGAAAATGTCTTAAATAAATTAATATGCAAAATTGGGGTTTTAAAGATGTCTTGACTTAATATTTGCACTTGCCTTATGGCTTTGTGTGTTAAATTGCTCTTCTCCATATTTTTCCTAGTAATCAGGGAGACAGAGCCCATCTTTTATTCCAACATGACCACCAGGTTGACAGACATGGTGAATGCCTAAATTGTAAAAAAACAAAAAAAATCATTTAAGAACTGTTTGAAGAGTATGTGCTTTGAGTATGTGCTCTGTGTCAAGACTTAAGCTGGCAATGGGAATGCAATAGGGAATAAAAATAGCCACATCGATGCAAAATGTCTGCATAGGGTGCTGACAGGTTAGCAGGGTTCAGAGCACCCAGAGCTTCATAAGTGACATTAAAGTCTTGATCTTTAGATTTGTGTTTTTAAGAGATCATTCTGGCTGCTGTGTAAAAGATGAACTGAAAGGGATACGCGGGGAAACTGGAAGGTCAGCTAGGAAAAAAAGATTACTGCAGTAGTCAAGAAAACATGGTGATGGTTTAAACTAAGGTGGTGATTGTGGAAAATGAAATAATATTTTAGAGGCAGAATTGGCAGGACTTAATGATTAAATATGGGAGATGATGGCAATTGATAAAGACTATCTCTTTAACCCAAAACTTGAATCAGGCTTCTCTCCTCTGAGTTCTCTGCTTGACTAAGCCCAATCTTGGGCTTTTCTTTCTGTCTTTAACGAATCCAGTTTGAGTAAGAACTCTGCAAAAGCACTTTAGAGAAAATCCCCCACCCTTTGTACCTGACCACCCTTGTTATTGTATCAACCTGACCTGCCTTAAGCAAGAATTCTAATGAATTGTTCTAGCAAGAATCTGTCTTACCTCTAATGTTTCCTCTTAGTAATGTTCCATCCATTGACTTCTACTCTGCTTGTTGGTTATAAATCCCCACTTGAACTTGTTGGACCAGAAGTTGAGTCTAATCTTTCTTCCCCACTGCAAGATCACATTGCTGTAGTCCCTATACCTCTCCCAAACACCCACTTGATTAAAGTCTGCCTTTGTCATCTTTAACAAATGTCATTGAATACATTTTTTAACATAAGAATGTTGTATATTATAAATATAACATACGTATGTATATATGTGTGTGTGTGCATGTGTGTGTGTGTTCATATGACTTTACAGACTCCCATCATCATCAAGAGAAAGCCTCCTGCATTTTGCAAAGATCAGAAAGGACATTCTGTACTGATCAAAGAGAAATAAGAAATATGATATTGAAGAAGCTCTAGTAGTTTCTTTAATTGATGTCATGTACAAAGATTCTGGTTGGAATGCGGAAAGCCCTAAGTTCCCCTTCATTAACCATTACGGTTTAATTATCCATGGCTAGGCCTCAACTCTTGTTAAACCTATTTCAGAAGCCACAAAGCAGGGAGTGAAAAACTGGCTGGATGTTGGAACTGATGTAACATACTCCAATAGATAAATATTTCATTTTAATTAGCTAGGGATGAGAGGCAGCATGATGTAGAGGAAAGGCACAGCAATGTTAGAGTTAGAAAAAGCTATGTTCACATTTGGGTTCTGCCACCTACTGGGTGTGCAACCTTGGAGCACATGATTTCTACAAGTATTTTCTCTTGTTTAAAATTAATTGAGAGATATTTCAGTCCCAGGTTGTTGTAAGGGTGAAACCTGATAATTAAACATAGTTTTGGGTAACACATATACTGAATATAACCATGCCTACCCTTCAAGGTTATTGTTGGTTCAAGAGATAATACATGTAAAATGTAAGGTACATAGAAGATACTAAGCAAATCATAACTATTGATACGGGAGTGTGGCAGGGAAGTGCTGGGTAAAAAAGGGCAGGGTCCCTGGTGAAGGCTCCACTCTCGGGCCTGTGACCAGGGACCTAAGTGAGGACGGACACTCCTCTTTTTACGGCCAAATGTTGCATTTTCCAAGACCACTCTGGTCTGCCATGCCCTCATCCTGTGCCTATAAAAACCCCAAGACCCCAGCGGGCACAGACACAAACAGCTGGATGTCAAGGCGAACACACCAGCAGAAGAACACACTGACAGATGCCAGCAGGCCATTGAGAGCAGAAAAATGGGGACGCTGACGGGAATTGAGTTGGAGGAGAGTCCAGCCACTGGGTGTCCCGACTCCAGGGGAAGATCATCTTCCCTCTCCATCCCCCTTCTGGCCTCTCCATTCACCTCACTGAGAGCTACCTCCACTTAAAAAACTTATAAAACCTTGCACCCATCCTCCAACCACACGTGCGATCCGATTTTTCTGATACACCAACTCAAGAACCTGGGATACAGAAAGCCCTCTGTCCTTGCTGAGATAGGGCAGAGGGTCTAATTGAGCTAATTAACACAAGCTGCCTGCAAGTGGCTAAGCTGAAAGAGAACACTGTAACAGAAGCCCACTGGGGCTGCGGGAGCTGTAAACACTCAACCCTGGACACTGCCGTGGGGTCCGAGCCCAGGTTCCCCACGACCCGCCCGTCTGCATGCTCCCCGTAGTGGTTTGAGCTGCAGGGCACCAAAGAAGTGAGCCACTGCCCCTGTCGCACACCCTGTGAGGGGGATAAGGGAACTTTTCCCATTTCACTGTTAAGAGGAAAGAAAGCACCACGCCTGTTCTGAATAAGCAAAATAGAAAAAAAATTATTGATTAAGAAAAATTCTTACTATTTAAAGAAGCCCAATGTAAAACTAGTGACCACTCTTTTGATGAAATTCTTTTTTAAAACCAATATTGCATGGCTTTATAATAATAATTTATAATAATTATTGTTTCCATTACTTGGGATCATCTTAAGACCACGATAAAAAAAATTCTCAGATTTTCTTTATTTCCAGTGGTTTCTTACCATAGACGTCTTCAGTAATTATATTACATAAACAAGTACCCCTCCCTCATTCGGTCCACAGATACAACTTCATCACCACAACTCTCTTCACACTCTCCTTATCCTTTATTTTCCTCCTAGTACCCATCAACAACATCTGATATGCTTGTTAACTTACATTGTACCTTTCTCACTAAAATAAAAACTCAATGAGAATAGAACGGTTGGGTTTTGCTCATGATTTATCTTGGGCACCTAGAACTACAGTTTGCACATAGTAGGCAACAATAAATGTTCTTTTGAATCAATAGTAATATTTGTGTATACTTACCAGAGACAAATCTTCTAATATAAATTAATATAATAACAAAGCTTGCTTGCAAGCCATATGCACCTTATAGCTTACACTTTCTTTTTCTACAACTCCTATGGCTTTTTTTTTTTTTTTAGACAGAATCTTACTCTGTCACCCAGGCTGGAGTTCAGTGGCGTGATCTTGGCTCCACCTCCTGGGTTCAAGCGATTTTCCTCCCTCAGCCTTCCTAGTAGCTGGGATTACAGGCACATGCCACCATGCCCAGCTAATTTTTATATTTTTAGTAGAGATGGAGTTTTACCATGTTGGCCAGGATGGTCTCAAACTCCTGACCTCAGGTGCTCTGCCCACCTCGGCCACTTTCCCTCAGCCTCCCTAGTAGCTGGGATTACAGGCACATGCCACCATGCCCAGCTAATTTTTGTATTTTTAGTAGAGAATTTTCACCATATTGGCCAGGCTGGTCTCGAACTCCTGACCTCAGGTGATCCGCCTGCCTCGGCCTCCCAAAGTGTTGGGATTACAGGCATAAGCCACCGCGCCTGGCCTCCTATGGCTTTATTAACCCCATTTTGCAGTTGAGTAAATTGAAATTCAGACAATTTATGTGCTTTGCCTAACATTACACAGCTAATAAGTGTAATTCCTTTGTTGAAAGATGTTTCTAAAAGAAACTAGTACAGTTGCAGTATCACACATCCTGAAAAAAAGTTACTGTGAATATGCAGAATAATACCACATCTAGTGTGTAACTGTCATTAAATGAATTGCTTACTTTCTAGTTGAATTTTAGGTTTCTTGTATTAATAAAAGTATGCAAATGCTGACTTTTTCCTTACCCTGCATTTCAAACAATAAGGACAAGGACCTGCTGTGTGATATTGCTTTTGTTCAAATAAAGCAAAAAGACTTGGAGCTTGATTTATAAATACCTGCATAATGACAATAAATGCATATGTCTGGCTTCCATCTGTCAGAAAGTAGCAGAAACACACCATGTTTGATTGAGATCTGTATTTTTCCATTTTGCCACAGAAAATGTGTCTTGCCTATACAATGATTTAAGATGAGTTTTATAGTCAATGTCTTATTAAGGTCCACCCTGGGAAAATTGGGGAGTGGGCAGATTTTGGCTCTTGTGCTTTGCCTGTCCTCCCATGCCACTACTAACACTGCAACCACCCTCAAGCAAAAGGCAAAAGAGTCCCTTTAAACTCCTCATGCTCTCCTCTCCTGCAAAATGCCCAGTGTAAACCCATCTCTCCATGCAAAAAAGAAAAATAAGTTGAGAAGCCAATTTATGCTAAATTGTTAATATATGAATGATTCCAGAACAATTTTGGAGTCACGTAGATCTTAGTGTGAAATCAGGCTCCACTATTTGCTAGCTACCTGGCTTTGGATGGATTATGTAATCTCTCTGTGCTTCATTTTTCTCATCTATAGAATGGAGATAATATTAGTCTGTATAAAGTTGAGTGAAGATTAAGAGTGTGTGTGTGTTTCTGTATGTGTGTGTGTGTCAGAGTGCCTGGAACGTGTCAAGCATTATTTAAGTATTTGCTAATAGAGAGGCCATGCACTATAGTAATAAGGGTAACAGATCCAAATTTGACTTCTGTGACCTGGGCAAGTGAATCTCTCTGAATCTCATACTCCTTAATAAAATAAGAATATTTCCTACTTTACAAAATCAAATTAAGGATTTAAATAACGTACATAACACACCGGGAATGTTGTCTGATGAAGAGCCAATGTCCCATATGGTATTAAATATTATTCTTTGCTACCTGAAAGAGGATGCTGCCATATATCAATTTTATTCTAAATTAATCAATTAAATAATGATCTTGAGGGAGTGTTTTCATTGGAGAATTAGTGGTGAAAGCATCTTATAAATCAGGTCAGGCATGGTGACTCATGCCTGCAATCCCAACACTCTGGGAGGCTGAGATGGGAGGATTGCTTGAGCCCAGAAGTTCAAAGCTGCAGTGAGCCATGATCATGCCATGGCACTCCAACCTGGGCAATGGAGTGAGATTCTGTCTCAAAAAAAAAAAAAAAAAAAGTATCTTATAAATCAGACTAGCAATAATGATACAAACTTGTGGTTCAATGCCATATGCGACAGGTTGTATTTTCCAAGAATGATCAGAGCAGCACATGCTATTCTTACTAAATGACTTTAACACTCTTTGAAAGTAAATATATCGTATATGGCCCCTTCCCTTGAATTTGGGTTTTTGTGACTGCCTTGACCACTAGACATGTTATGTGGCTTCCAAAACTAAGCTATAAAAATGTCATACACTTCTGCCTAATATTGGTGATGCTAGCAACCATGTAAACAATGGAACTTCTCTGAGGCTGGCATATTTTTAGGAAGCCGAAACTAGCCCATATGAAGATAACACATGGAGAAATGCTAAGACTACATGATAGACCATAAGCCAGAATTGCCTATCTAAGCCCTTCCCAAATTCTGGAAGCTCAGCAACAGTGAGAAAGAGTAAAATAATTTTTGTTTTAAACCACTAAGACTTAGTGTGGCCTGTTACGCAGTATTAGATAACAGATTCACTACTCAATGGTTTTCTTATGTTTTACTCTATAGAAACACCTTTTAATATATCTTAATAAATAACTGCCCCATGAAATATATATTATCCCAACTTTTATAGCTGAGGAAATAAAAATCTGAAATGTTAACTGATCTTACAGAGGTCACACAGCCAAGATCAGTGGTAGAGCAGAAATTCAAACAGATCTTCTGATTTCAGGCCAAAAGTTGGCCTATTTATATTGCCCATCTAAGAGTAAAGAACTTTTAGAAGACCAATATAAAAATGCTGATGGTGCAGTTTTTCCTGGAATTCCAACACCTTTCTGAAACTGAGATTATGTAAACAGATGTTATTTCAAGTCTTACCCGATGTTTTAGCTGACAGGTTTTTGTAGTTCATACCGTAATTATGAGTTAATGTTCTCTTTAACTATTTGATATGAAAAACTGAAGCATGTTCAATATTTACATTTCATTTTACTGGATCTTAGTCATTTTATTGTTCAATTTCACACTATAGTTTTATTATTTCTCACTTGTATGAATATTAATTGAAATGGGAAATTTACTCAGTGATTTAAATGCATGTTTTTTAAGTATTTGGAGGAAAAAAATTTAATTGGGATATATGTCCTGAAAAAAAAAACAACAATCTTTTCACAGAAATGGAAATTACTGCCATGTCATTGTATTCCCTGACCATGTACAGTGAACAAAATAGCCAATTAAAGAGCATGACAATCACTGTCTTGAAATTCCTACAGGTAATTTAAAATGCCTTGTTTTTATTTGATTGTATATATTTTCAACACAGAAATATTTTTTCTCCTTTCAATAATGCTGATTACTGTTTGTTTCTAATTGGTCATGGTGACAGAAGGTTGTCTGCAGAGCACTGTAAAGTAAACATGAAGAACCATCTCTCATAATTTTCCCCTCACATTCTCTAGGTTTTAGCCTGGAGTGCCTCAGGGGGGATGGAGCACCAGACCCTGGACTTTATTTGATTTCTTTTTCTCAAAGTCTCCCAATTCAGAATTCTATTACTCTGATACCCTGCATCTCTTTTCCTTCAGTGAATGCTTCAAAAATAAAATTTAAAAAAAAAAACACATTTCAAGAATAATATTGGTTGAGATTTTGGTTGTGTTTTAGTCTGTTCTCACACTATGAACAATAGCCAAGACTATTATGAAGAAATAGCCAAGACTGGGTAATTTATAAAGGAAAGAGGTTTATTGATTCACAGTTCTGCATGGCTGGGGAGGCCTCAGGAGACTTACAGTCATGGTGAAAGGCAAAGGAGAAGCAGGCATCTTCTTCACAGGGCTGCAAGAGGAGAATGAGTGCAAGCAGGGGAAATGCCAGACACTTATAAAACCATCAGATCTCGTAAGACTCACTCTTAATCACAAGAACAGCATGGGAGAACTGCCCCCATGATACAATTACCTGCACTTGGTCTCGCCCTTGACATGTGGGGATTACGGGGATTACAATTCAAGATGGGATTTTGGGTAGGGACATAGCCAAAACATATCAGGTTGTATAACAATTTTTTAAAATTTTTGACATGACACTTCCTAAAATTTATTTTGACATTGCCAGCTTGCCTAGGATTATAGAATGTCTGAACCAGTAGGGCCACTTGAATTCATTTAGTTCACACTGTTTTTTACAAATAGGCTAAGTGAGGCTCTAAGAGAAGAAGGACCTGGTCCACAGTCACATAGTGAGCTGGTGGCTGGCTTTTCTTGTGTCCAGAGCCCTCTCTTGCTTACTTTCCTTTGCTCAGTAACCCTCCTTCATCAATATTAGGAATGGGAAGTTTTGCTCGTGCAAGCTCACCTGAATATATCATGTATCAGCCTGACAAGAACCAGATATATGATCCTCAATTCCTTTCACATGCAACCTGTGATCCTTTAAACCCTCCAATATATTGCCACAAACGTTATATGGCAGATAGCCATAAGACTGCATGGAATATACAGATTGTATTAGTCTGTTTTCACACTGCTATAGGAACATACCTGACACTGGGAAATTTATAAAGGAAAGAGGTTTAATTGACTCACACTTCACCGTGGCCAGGGAGGCCTCAGGAAACTGACAGTCATGGAAGAAGAGGAAGCAAACACGTTCTTCTTCACAGGGTGGCAGGAAGGAGAAGAATGAGAGCCAAAGGAAGGGGGAAGCCCCTTATAAAACCATCAGGTCTTGTGAGAACGTACTCACTATCACAAGAATAGAATGAGAAATACTGCCTCCATAATTCCATTACCTCCCACTAGGTTCCTCCCATCACACATGTGAATTATGGGTACTACAATTCAAAATGAGATTTTGGTGAAGACAGAGCCGAACCATATCATTGTACACCTGGCCCCACCCAAATCTCATTTCCTCACATTTTAAACCTTAAGTCATGCCCTTCCAACAGTCCCCCAAGGTCTTAACTCATTCCAGCATTAACTCAACATTCAAGTCCAAACTCTCATCTGAGACAAGGCAAGTCCTTTCCACCTATGAGCCTGTAAAATCAAAAGCAAGTTAGTTACTTTCTACATATAATTGGGGTACAGGCATTGGGTAAATACACCCATTCCAAGTGGGATAAATTGGCCAAAAGAAAGGGGCTACAGACCACATGCAAGTCCAAAACCCAATAGGGCAGTCATTAAATCTTAAAGTTCCAAAATAATCTCATTTGACTCTATGTCTCACATCCAGGTCACGCTGATGCAAGAGGTGGTCTCCCACAGCCTTGGGCAGCTCCACTCATGTGGCTTTGCAGGGTACAGCCCCCCACCCAGCTGCTTTCACAGCTGACATTGAGTATCTGCATCTTTTCTAGGCTCATGGTGCAAGCTGTTGGTGGATCTAGCATTCTGGGATCTGGAGGATGGTAGCCCTCTTCTCACAGCTCCACTAGGCAGTACTCCAGTGGGAACTCTGTGTGGGGGCTTTGATCCCACATTTCTATTCTGCATTGCCCTAGCAAAGGTTCTCCATGAGGGCCCTGCTGCTGTAGCAAACTTCTGCCTGGACATCCAGGCATTTCCATACATCCTCTGAAATCTAGGTGGAGGTTTCCAAATCTCAATTCTTGTCTTCTGTGCACTCACAGGCCCAATACAACTTAGAAGCTGTGAATGTTTGGGGCTTGCACCCTCTGAAGCAATGGCCTGAGCTGTACCTTGGCCCCTTTTAGCTATGACTGGAGTACCTGGGATATAGGGCACCAAATCCTAGGTTGCACACAGCAGGGAAACCCTGGACCTGGCCCAGAATACCATTTTTCTCTCCTAGGCCTCCAGGCCTGTGATGGGAGGGGCTGCCACGAATGTCTCTGACATGCCCTGGAGGCATGTTCCCCATTGTCTTGGCAACTAGCATTTGGCTCTTTGTTACTTATGAAAATTTCTGCAGCAGGGTTGAATTTTTTTCCCAGAAAGTGGGTTTTTCTTTTCTATTGCATTTTCAGGCTGCAAATTTTCCAAACTTTTATGCTGTATCACCTCTTGTATGTTTTGCTGCTTAGAAATTTCTTCTGCCAGATACCCTAAATCATCTCTCTTAAGTTCAAAGTTCCACAGTTCTCCAACGCAGGGGCAAAGAGCCACCAGTCCATTTGCTAAAGCATAGCAAGAACGACCTCTACTTCAGGTCTCAACAAGTTGCCCATCTCTATCTGAGACCAGCTCAGCCTGGACTTAATTGTCCATATCACTATCAGCATTTTGGTCAAAGCCATTCAACAAGTCTCTAGGAAGTTTCAAACTTTTCCATATCTTCCTGCCTTTTTCTGAGCCCTCCAAACTGTTCCAACCTCTGCCTGTTACCAAGTTCCAAAGTCACTTCTGCATTTTTGGGTATCCTTATAGCAGCAACCCACTTTCTGTGGCACCAATTTACTGTATTAGTCCATTCTCACTCTGCTGTAAAGAAATACCTGAGACTGGGTAATTTATAAAGAAAATTGGTTTAATTGACTCACAGTTTAGCATGGCTGGGGAGGCCTCAGGAAACGTATAATCATGACAGAAGGCATCCCTTCACAGGGTGGCAGGAGAGAGAATGAGTGACAGCAGGGGAAATGCCAGGTGCTTATAAAACCATCAGATCTCATGAGAACTTACTATCATGAGAATAGCATGGGGGAAACTGCCCCCATGATTCAATTACCTCTTACCAGGTCCCCCCACAACACATGGGGATTATGGGAACCACAATTTGAGATGAGACTTGGGTGGGGACACAGCCAAATCATATCACAGATTAAACCCTGGAGTGACTAAACTCAAATATGAATTAGTTTTGTCTTATATAAATACCTTCTCTGCCCTCTGAAAACCCATTGGCCATATATGGGCAAGGCTGTGGGTATTACAGTGGTATAGTTTATTTTAAGATTGAAAGCATAAAGTGTGTCTCCAAGTTCTGCCTCAACCCACATGGACATATTCTCAAACAGATATATTTCCTCCTTGCCCCTTGGACTATTTTCAGTTACAGACCAGGAACCTTCTATGGAGCTTCCATCTCTCCTTCTGGGATAGTGTTTCATTTGAACTCGCTTTGGTTCTTGAACCTGTCCTTTTTCTCTGGAATGTCTAATGGAAGAATTTCTTTGGCTCAATACCCACTGTTGTAAGGTGAGTCAGGCCACACCCACTCAAGAATGGATGAGAACTCCAGGATTCCACTTGCTACAGTAGCAAGTTTGGATGTTCCCAAAGTAAATAATAATAATAATTTAATTAAACCTATTTATTAGCTTAATTTTTAAAAGTGTTTTACCTATTAAAAATATAAGTGGGTCATTTTCACACAAGTTAACCTAGCCTTTGGCATTATCTATATGGAACAAATTAAAATTTGAATAATAAAATTAAGGGGGTAATTAAAAAAATAAAACCTTGATTAGGGAAGAAATTAGTTTTGGTGGAGGCCTGAATTAACCATATTCCCCTTCTATCTGAATCAAATTTAGCTGATAGCCTTATTTTATCATTGTGCTTAAGAGTCCTATCCCAGGCCAAATGGAATTTACTCAGTTCAGCAGCAACTATTAATGTGGCCCAAAGTGAGGTGTCAAGTTTCCCGCCCTGAATTCTATTCCTGATATCAACTGTCATAGCTGCAAGGTTAAGAGATAGTCCCAGGCTATTCATCACATATAAGCATGGCCACAATGTGGGTATAAAGTGCCCTTGTAAAATGGAAACTACTTAATTAAACAAACAACGAACCCCAGAGCTTTTGCACATTACAAATAAGTCCAGCAATGCAAAAACAACCCTGATGCAAATGTCTCCATGTGCCTAGCACATAATCGACACAATATATATCCTTCCCTTGTGTGGAAAGAAAGAAGAAAAGAAGAAATAATCATTTCAAGTTTGGCATTCCATATATCAGTGTCAGTGAATGTAAATTACTTATGATTTGCACAGTAATCCCATAAATCAGCTTCTGAAACTTTAAGGTACGTACGCAGGAATCACCCGGGCATCTTGTACAAATTCAGATTCAGATTTACTGGGCCCAAGATTATGCATGGAAAAACAAGACCCACACTGCTAGTCTATGTACCATACTTTAAGTATCAAGGCTCTAGACTAGAGGTTTTCAATTAGTTTGATGCAGTGCTGTAGTAAGAATGGAATATTACAGCCAAAGATACTTACGTTCACATAAATGGGGGAAGGCAGGCAAGACCTGCAGCAGGTACTTCAAGCAGTGCTGTTCACCCCAGTAGTTGTGCAAATGTTATTTTCTACGTGTGCCAGGATAGAAGAAAATTGTGGAAATACATCTCTAAATAACAATGGAGGTTTTCTATAATTTCTGTCATTGCAATAAATTATCCTTTATAATAATCACAATTATAACAATAATTATCATATATTGCACACTTACTATGTGCAATAATTTTGCCAAATATGTCACATTAGCTTACTCATATAATCTTCATGACAATCATCAGATATATCAGCCCCTACATAACCTCAGCTATTCCTATGGCTTTGTAATTTAAATAGTATCTATATACTGATGATTCCCAAATTTGTGTCTTCTGACTTCTCCCCTGAACTCCGGATGTATTATCCAATTGGCTACTTGACATCTCTGCTTGGAAATGGTCAAAATCTATAACATGTTCCAAGTAGAATTCCTGCTCCTCTCCCAGACTTCCATCCAATTCGTCCAGCCCAAACACTAGAAATTGTGTCATTTGTTGGTTTGTTTGTTTTACTTCTCATGCTCTTACCCTACACGTGTAATTCATTAGAAAATATTGTCAGCTCAACTTTCAAAATATAATCCAAGTCAATCTACTTCTCTCCGTCTTCACTGGCACCATCAACTCTTGCTTGGATCAGTGAAACAGCCTCCTGGCTGTTGTCTCTCTGTTCTTCTGTTTAAGCAGCTTTGATTGACTGGAAGGATACTGGATGTTTGTAAGTGGCAGCTGGTGAGTCCAGACCAGTGGATTTGAGCCAGATGATAATAGCAAACACTTAGATTGTACTACTATGCCCCAAATGCCTTGTTAAGTACGATGCATGTAAGTAACAGATTTACTACTCACAATAACCCTCTGAGTCATGTTCTATTATTACCCGCATTTTACAGATGAAGATACTAACGGATAGAGAAATCATGTAATTTTTCCAAGGTCACTCAATTAGTGAACAATGAAACCAGGATTCAAGACAAGGCAGTATGGCTCTAAGTATGTTATTTGAAATCCTCTACTCAACTCTCTGATGAAAAGCTCTGTCACACTAAAGAGTATGCACTGTGACCTGAAGGCCAAGCAAAGGATTATTTAATTAAACAAATCCACTAAGTCAATCATGTGGTCCTTTTATCTATGGGCAAGTAAATAAAGACAAGCAAATGATTATTTTATAACTGAATTGATCATTTGAGTGAACTGAATCGAAATAGTCAAGTTACTTAAGCAAATAAGCAGCTTACCTTGGAAGCTGTGTGTATTGCTAATTCTGCTGGACCATTCTCACATCCTCTGGGAAGTGTCCTTAGGGTACCACAATTGCTTTAGATAAGGAATGCTAGTCTGGTGCTTCCATATAGTTATATCAATATATATTTTAATACTTTTTCTCAATGTATAATTCTAGTTTGAATACAAAGTAAAAGAGTATGAATACCAATCTCTTTCATGATTATAACAAAACCTTGCCTAGTCTGAAAAATATCTCCCAAGAAACTTGGCTTATATTTAACTGATCTCTTAGGGAATAAAACCTAGAATGTCATTCAGTACATCTTTTGCAGCAATCAGTCACTGCATTATACTAATACAAAAGATTTATTCACTCCAATCACTTGCCTCTGAAGGTTTAATAGGAAAGCCACATAAGAGAAGGCACACGTTCCCCTGGTAAATTTTGCATGTGACTCTTTTAGCACTATTCACAATATATCAACATGGTCTGCTTATGTGGCCTGGCCATCTCCCACACTGGAAGCACCCCCAGGACAACAACTGTATTTTTTCAGCTTTAGATCTCAAGCAACTAGAAGAGTGCCTAGAAAAAAAAAGACTTATTAGTAAGTGATTATTAGATACATATTTGCTGGCAGCTGATTAGATTGTACCCACCAGATTAAGGGTGGATCTGCCTTCCCCAGCCCACTGACTCAAATGTTAAATCTCTTTTGGCAACACCCTCACAGACGCACCCAGGATCAATACTTTATATCCTTCAATCTAATCAAGCTGATACTCAGTATTAACCATCACAGTTCCCTTCAGTTCAGATCTGATTTTCTTTATTTCTTGTCTTCTGCTAGCTTTATAGTTGGTTTGTTCTTAGTTCTCTAGTTCCTCTGGCTGTGATTTTAGGGTGTCAAACTGAGATCTTTCTAAGTTTTATGTGGGCATTTAGTGCTATAATTTTCCTTCCTAACATGTCTTAGCTGTGTCCCAGAGATTCTGGTATGTTGTATCTTTATTCTCATTAGTTTCAAATAACTTCTTAATTTCTGCCTTAATTTTATTATTTACACAAAAGTCATTCTGGAGCACGCGATTCAACTTCAATATAACTGTGTGGTTTTGAGTGAATTTCTTAGTCTTTATTTGTAATTTGATTGTGCTGTCATCTGGGATACTGTTATTATCTCAGTTCCTTTGCATTTGCTGAGGAGTATTTTATTTCTGATTATGTAATCAATTTTAGAGTATGTACCATGTGGCAATGAGAAGAATGTATATCCTGTTGTTTTGGGGTGGAGAATTTTGTTGATGTCTGCCAGATCCATGTGATCCAGTGCTGAGTTGAGATCCTGAATATCTTAATTAATATTCTGTCTCAGTGATCTGTCTGATGTTGTTGGTGAGGAGTTAAACCCTCCCACTATTATTGTGTGGGAGTCTAAGTTTCTTTGAAGATCCCCAAGAACTTGATTTATAAATCTGAGTGCTCCTCTGTTGGGTACATATATATTTAGAACAGTTTGGTCTTCTTGTTGAATGGAACCCTTTACCATAATGTAATACCTTTTTTGTCTTTTTTGGTCTTTGCTTATTTAAAGTCTGTTTTGTCTGGAACTAGGCTTACGACCCTCGCTATTTTCTGTTTTCCATTCGCTTGGTAGATTTTTGTCCATCCCTCTAATTTGAGCCTATGTGTGTCCTTGCATGTGGGATGGGTCTCTTGAAGAAAGCATGCCAATGTGTCTTGGTTCTTTATCCAGCTTGCCACTCTGTGTCTTTTAATTGTGACATTTAGCTCATTTACATTTAAGGTTAGTATTAACATGTGTGGATTTGATTCTGTCATCTGTTAGCTGGTTATTTTGCAGGCTTGTTTATGTGGTTGCTTTTTATTGTCACTGGTCTGTGTACTTCAGTGTGTTTTTGCAGTGGCTAGTAATGGCCTTTCTTTCCATATTTAGTGCTTCCTTTAGGTGCTCTTGTAAGGTAGGTCTGGTGGTAATGAATTTCTTTAGCATTTGCTGGTCTGAAAAAAATCCTACTTCTCCTTCACTTATAAAGCTTAGTTTGGCCAAATATGAAATTCTGGGTTGGAATTTTTTTAAGAATATTGAATATTGGTCCCCAATCTCTTCTGGCTTGTAAGGTTTATGCTCAGAAGTTTGCTGTTAGTCTAATGGCTTCCCTTTGTAGGTGATCTGCCTTTTTCTCTAGCTGCCTTTAACATTTATTCTTTCAGTTCAGCCTTGGAAAATCTGATGATGATGTGTCTTGAGGATGACATTCTTGTGAAGTATCTGACTGGGGTTCTCTGCATTTCCCGAGTTTAAATGTTGGCCTCTCTATCTAGGTTGGGAATGTTCTCATGAATGATATCCTAAAATATCCTTTCCAAGTTGGTTCCATTCTCCCTATCTCTTTCAGGGACACTAATGAGTCATAGATTTGTTATCTTTACATAATCCCATATTTCTCAGAGGTTTTGCTTGTTCTTTTTTATTTTTTTTCTCTATTCTTGTCTGAGTGTCTTATTTCAGAAAGCCAGTATTCATTGTCTGAGGTTCTTTCCTCTACTTGGTCTACTCTGCTATCTATACTCGTGATTGCATTATGAAGCTCTTCAGCACACTACAAAAACATTTGTTAAAATTTATTAACCTACACTGATACGTTTGTTAAAATTTATTAACCTACATTGATACTATTATAATCACAAAAGTCCACAGTTTACATTAGGGTTCACTCTTAGTGTTGCAATTTCTCTGGACTTAGACATATGTATGAAATGTCTCCACAATTATAAAATTATACAGAGTAGTTTCACTGCCCTAGAAATTCTCTATGCACTGCCTATTTATTTCTTCCTCCCTCTAACCCCTGGCAACTACTGATATTTGTTACTGTTTATATGGTTTTGTCTTTTACAAAATGATATAGAATCAGAATTTTAAAATAAATATATCCTTTTCAGATTGGCTTCTTTCATTTAGCGATATACATTTAAGGTTCCTCCAGATCTTTAGACGGCTTGACAGTTCACCTCCTTTTAGCACTTAATAATAATTCATTGTTGGAGTGTGCCACAGTTTATTTATCCATTAACCCACAGAAGGATATCTTGGTTGCTTGAAAGATTTTGGCAATTATAAATAAAACTGCTTGACAGAATAGACCATGTCTATTGTCAGTACTGAGTTGGAGGTCACTGCAGCACTCTCACCAGGGTGTATGGGAGATAATAAGGAAACCCTGGGAACTCATCATCATGTTGTTCCCCAAGTCCTGAAGTCCCTGTGAAGTCTGGCATCTTCTTTTCACTTCTCAGAGTCTTCCTATGCTTATTTGTTATGTTATATGTAAACTTTTTTAGTTATAGAATAGTAAGGCTATTCTATCTTTGCAGAATCAAAAGTAGTCCCTCAGAGTCTTAATTTTATGCATATAAATAATATATTTTGCCTGAATTGGCTCAATCTTAAACTTATTTATTTAAATAAGAATTAGAAAATTCTTTAAAAAATTTTACAAGAATATTTAAACAAAACATAAAGTCATAGTTGGTTTGCATGTTTGTTTGATTTTTGATTTGTAAAATAAGAAACTAGAACTGGTTGTCCTCTAATATCTTTCTGTCTCTGGCAATCTGGGATCCTAAATACAGTCTAGAAATAGAATAAATGACGGTTCCAACCCACTTAGTATAAACCTTCAGTCTTCATCATTGTAATAAATCTTCAGAGATATATCTTGACCTTTTAACTTCAGGATCTAATATTTTCTATTTGACAGATAATTCATTCAGCCTATACAAGAGGTTAATTTTGTTTCTCCATGCAAATCTCTGGACTCAGTACAAATAGAATGTTTGTGGTTGAATAATTGCGGTGACAATATCATAATTATTAAAAGAATGTATGAAAATAGAAAACATATGTTCACATCAAAGCTTCAAGTTTGTGTGGTCTTTCAAACAGTAGGGATCATCTTGGTTAAGGCAGCACGAGCTCTGGTGTACATAGACCTCCAGCTATGTTCACATTAGAGTGAATCCCAACTTCCTCACTTCTCACCTGCGTGAACTGGAAAAGTCACTTAACCTCAGATACTTCATCTCTAAAATAAGAACACTTATCTATCTCGTGAATTTGTTACAAGGATTGCACAAAAATAATGTCTGGAAAAAATAAGCCCTCAATAATAACAGCTAATGATAAAATCTTCATCATGAAAATAGATATCATCAAAATCATCATCTCTATGCTTAATCTATATAGTAGAAAATGGTGGCTATTGTTAGAATTAAATAAGGTAAATGGGTATAAAATGCTTAGATTCATGCTTAGCATATATTTTACACTCAATAAATGTTCAAACTTATTGCTTATATCTAGAAATTTATTACAGTTTCTTACCAACTAATGCTGGAATATCAAGTCAGTACAGTGAAGACTGGAAAAACCTTGATTTGTAACTGAACTGACTAGCTGTTTGCACATCAGGCAGTCATGCTCTCACTTTGTCAGCTATGTAAATACTTTAAATGGCCTAAATTACTCTAGCGAATTCAAGACATCTGCTTTAAAATGGAAAACACTTCAAACAATCATAAGGCCTGATTTTCCTAAGTTTCCTAATCATTTTTAAGTACCTAAGATGTGGAGGCCTTGATTTGAATTTGCCAATTTCTATAAGCTTGCAGAGTTGAGTCTTAGTCATAGGCCTTTCCATCAACCACAACCTCAATGCGTTGTGGAAAATGTAAAATTTTCATCTAGTTTTATAATATAATAGTAAAGTCCCAAACTTTTCTGAGAATATCTAAATGAAGCCTCAAAATTACTCTAAGCGATGTCTTCTTGTGAAAGCAATACACAACCAACTGCATTTAAAACATAGTGATCATATTCAAAAATGATGTCAAATGTACATTCAGATTCTGATTATGACAGTGTAAAGTTATGGTACAATCTTTAAAAAGATAATCTGCAGTTTTTGCAAGCACCATGAAATATCTTTTATCAAGTGAAATTTTACTGACCACATTGCTTTTCTGCTACTCTGCTCTGGGCACACACACCTTCTGAAAACAAAAGTTATTTAGAATTGGCTTATTTATAACAGGAAATGATTATCTTTTCTCACTAATAGAGAAATAGTTAAGCAATTGATCCATTCATGGAATTATGATAAAATAATTAAAAATATTATCTTGGAAAATTTAGCAGCATGAAAAAATAATTGTGTTGCAATGTTCGATGATAAAAACACTATGCAAAGATGTATCTGGGAAATGTTTTAACAATGTAAAATATGCACACATGTTGTCAACAGCGGTAATGGACACGAAAAAAATGGAAACAACTGATGGGGTAATGGGAATGTAGATACATTTATTCCCATTGATTCTCATTAACAGTTGCTGTGACAAATGAAATAATGAAGTGGAACCAAATCCTGCAAGGAATTTGAATTTATCAGCTTTTTATTTTTCTAATCACATTTCTGCCTCCTATCTCTAAAGCTTCATTGCCACTGCTGGGCTTTAGAGATGCTGAATAAGCTGGAAAGACCTGGCTCCTTTGTCCCTCCCCTAGCCAAACTCTCCACACACTGTGGCTGCACGCTGATGCATGGTCTCGATTCCCTTCTACAGACCACTGGTTAATGTCTACACAGCTTCACTCACCAGGCATAAGATAACTTCATCCATACTGGAGCGTACTGGACCATTCCAGAACATTATTTCTTTGCCTCTTAGTATCTCTGCACACATCTCAGCCCTACTTTAATCCCCTGAAAAATGGAGTAATACAGTCTCCATGCTAAGGTATCTATTTCCCTCAGCTTTTTCTGTCCCCAAAGTCTGGTCTGCAAAAAACCTAACCTCTGCTCAGCCATTCATTCACAATCCCTTTGCCTTTCAAAAATTCCCAGGCCTCTATTTCCTGTGACTCCCTTCACATATCCTTGTAAGTTCCTTTGCCTCTGGAATAAATTCTAAGACAAGTTTTGCCAACGATGTGATACAACTTGCATAGCAGTTTCATTGCTTTAGCAGTGCCAACCAGATTATAAGCCTTGGTTATCCTAAAAAACTCAGTGTATCATTAGTACGCATGTCAGCTGCTCTGGAAGTTTGATAAGATGTACGATTACAAAGTTTCATGTCATTATTATTTTGGAAAGACAACGTACTTGCTTACCTTGCTACTGAAAAAAAGTATGCACTTTATATAAAAGCCATCAGATATTTTTTCAATTAATTCAGTTTCCTTGAAACTATGTCAGAAGAGTAACAAAAATACCCAAAGAAGAGAAAAGCTATGACATAGTCATGTCTCACATAATTAAGATAAATTTCAAAATGATATGGCACTGCCATTTCCCCCCATCAAAAGCTCCTCACAAAACAAACAGAAACTTTGTGGCCATTATATAAGTTCAAAACCAAAGTATAGTCCTTATTCCATCTATAGTATGTGTACTAGACCAATCTTGCATTGCTATAAAGAAATACCTGAAACTGGGTGATTTTAAAAAGAAGAAGTTTAATTGGCTCACATTTATACTCGGAGGAAGGCAAAGTGGGATCGGGCATCTCATGCAGCAGAGCGGAAGCAAGAGGGGAACGGGAGTTACCACACACTTTTAAATGACCAGATCTCAAGAGAATTCATTCATTATTGCAAGAACAGCACCAAGCCATGAGGGAGTCTGCCCTCATCACCCAAACACCTACCACGAGGACCCACTTCCACCACTAGGGATTACATGTCAACATGAGATTTGGGTGGGGACAAATATCCAAACCATATCAGTATGGCAGCAAAAAAGTAAAAGCTCTGGATTCCACCCGGGTTCAAACAGCTTCACCAGGACAAGCTTCTTCCCTTTTCTCAACTTCACCTTTCTTACCTGTGAAATGGAAAGAGTGATATGACAGACTTCATAAGGTTGTAGTGAAGATTAAATGAGATAATATGAAGTGCTTAGAATAGTGCCTAGACTACAGTAGGTTCCCAATAAATGCTAGTATTAACATTTTTCACACCATTGCTGAAATACATCAAAGCAACTACACAGTTATCAAGACTGATACTGCCACTTAATCCTAAATGGATTGAATTTATCTTTCAAGAGTCAACATACTGAAAATAAGACAGTTAATAATTAAAATGTAGAAAAAAAAAAAAGAAGTTAAACTTGTGGTAGAAAAAAGAATTGATGACACCAGGCACGTGAAATAAAATAGTTACAACAAATTAAACAGATGTTAGTTTTAGTTTTATAGGTAAGGAAGGTATAAATAATTTTGTACTGTTTTTTACAGTCTATACAGTCAGATTAAACAACACATATAGTCTTAGCCTTCAGAAGCTAAATTTTACAGAAATAATGAAGAATGTATGATATTGAGTCATACTTTAAAAACATCTTCAATGTGGTACTTGCAATAAACATGTATATCCTGTTCAAATAGGCAAGTATTGTATCTAGGCCATCTGGATTGGAAAACCTATAATGCAGTAAATCCATTTTAGGCACTCTTTTTTCTGTTTATCTTTCTAACTACTGAGAAAGCATTAAGAAGAATATTCCAACTTTTTGTTTGGTCTTACTTTGGGTCAGTGATTTTGAAACTCATAATAAATATAAAGGGGAAGTAATTTTTTCATCAGCATGTAGAATATTCATTTATAGAGCAGCCGTAAAAAATGAAAGACATATGATTAAATAGTCATCAGAACTATCATAAGTACCTTACCTTCCTATTATCCCAGAAGCTGCACTCTGAAATTATATTTATCTGGAAATGAATATTTGACCAAATGTCTTCGTCTTTGAAAATTGAAAGAAAGAGCTTATAGGAAAAAGAAAGAGTGGCAGATTGTATTTTCCAAAGACAGCAACACCAATATATGTATTTCATGCTGCATGCCCTTTTTACAGTGTGAATGATACTCCCCCTTCTCCTTGTATTTGAGTGGGAGCTTGTGACTGCCCCCAAAAATAGACTATGGCAGGAATGATGCTATAATTTCTAACACTAGGTATAATATGCATGAAGCTTCTACTTGGCTTTTTCTCTGGAGGCACATACCCTTGGAACACAGCCACAACGTTGTAAGGAATCCTGGGCTACATGAAGAAATCAAATGTAAGAATTGTGGTAACAACTCCTGCTAAGGTGTAAGCCTACATACAGCATCAATTGTCAAACATATGAGTGAGCAAGCTTTCAGATGATTCCACTTTTGAGCTGTTTGAACCTTCCAGCTGAGGCTCCAAAAGTCATTCAGCAGAGACAAGCTGTACCCACTGTGCTCTGCCTGAATACCTGAAGCAGATAATGTTAACATCATAAACAATTGTTTTTCCACTACTCGGTTTTGCAGTAATTTGTTATACATACATAGTAAATAAAACAGAAATTTAAAGTAGCTTGTAGTGAAGAACTCTTCAATTCCTTGATTGTCCTCTTTTAGGTATAAGCTGCCTTTTGGGAGATTTTTTTTTAAAACAATAACACACAAGCTGGCTGTAGATTGGCTGAGGATACTGACAATTGGCCTTCTAGACTCATGGGAAGATGACTTTCCAGTGGGGCAAATTTGTGAAATTAACAGGCAAACAAAGCCCCACAAATACAAAATTAGGTTCAGATTCTCCTCCAAATAATGATCTGAAGGCCCATTACCACGATCATTCCCAAAGTGGTATTATACAGATTTTTTCTATTAAGGGCAAAATAGTTGAAAATAGGTTTAGGGAACACTGTTACTTCATAATATAAGAAGGTTTGTCTTCTCCTCAACATAGTCTCTCTCCATAACCCCTCATACAATCCTGGGCCTATGATGGGCTTACTTTCTTTCCCTGCCTCCATAATGAGATTAAATCAATTTATACTTACGTATAAATTTGGCCAGTAACAAAAACTGGTGCACCTCTGCTATGGCATGCCACCCAGATTCCCCTTTCAGGATCAATATACGTATTTTCTCTGACTGCTAGACTGTTGGCTACTGACAGCCCAGAACTGAGTCCCTCCATGTAAATTACCCTTCCCTTTCCAAGGTCACACCTCCTCCATGAGGGCAGCCCAAATATAGTGACTGTTTCATGCGTGAATGCAAGTTCATTGCCTCATTTGAAGATACCTCAAAGGTGTCTTCCCAGCTCAGGGGCTTTCTGTGATCTCAGCTGCAGGATCTACTTCTACTGCACGGCCGTTTAACATCACCCTCTGCCCAGCCCTGCTTCTCTGTCTTCCTTAAAAGTGTCATTCCAAAGTAGACCTCCTCCACACAAATCTTTGTCTTAGGATATGTCTCCTGCGAGACCAGCCTTCAAGAAATCTCAGTAGAAAATGTAGCAAAGGAAAAAGGTCATAGCAAAACCAGTAAAGCCTTGATTGTGGAATTGCAGATATTAACCAGCAAATGAAATAGTATTGAAGGTGAATATTGGGAAAGGTCATCTTAGCACAGACTCAGATTGTTTGTTTTTGTTTCTCTTGATAGTGACTTCTTGGAGTCCTGTCCTGAGAAGGATTATGATGCCAAGTCAGTGATTGGAAGAGGAAATACTCTACAATCAGCCAGTTATTTTCTGCCTTGGACAAGAGATGGAGTGAGAAAGAACTAATGTCAGGCAATTACTAGTTTAATAGTAATTATTCAATAAGTATTATTCTGAAAATGAATATTTTTATTATCTCATGTTTTTTTTAATTGAGGAAAAATTCACATGACACACAATGAACTACAAATTTTGTTAAAGTACACATTCAGTAGAATTAAGTATATGTCCGATGTTCATCCATGACTTCTATCTAGTTCCAAGACATTTCATCACCCCAAAAGGAAACTATAGAAATTAAGCAACCACTCTGCATTCCCTTTTGCCCTTTTCCCCCAATTCCTGGAAACCACTAATCTGCTTTTGCTTTTATGAAATTAGCTATTTTGGATTGTTATGTTTTCTTGGAGAATTGGCCACGTTATCTCTATATCATAATACCCCTCTTTATTCCTGATAATTTCCCTTACTGTAAAGTCCACTTTGTTTGTAATTAATATAGCAGTTCCAGCTTTCTTTTGATAGTGTTAGCATGGCATATCTTTCTCTGCCCCTTTACTTTTAATCTGTATATATTTTTGTATTTAAAGTGGTTTTATAGCAGACAACATATAATTGGGTCTTGTTTTTAATCTGATAGTCTTTGTCTTTAATTGGTGTATTTAGATTATTGACATTTAAAGTGAGTATTGACATAGTTGGAATAATACCTAACAGTTATGTTACTTTTTTCTTCATTGCCCTTATTATTTGTTTCTATTTTTGTTTTCTACTATTTTTTGCTTCCTGTGGTTTTAGTTGAGCATAATTCTATTTTGTCTCATCGCTTAGCCTATTAATTACAGTTGACTCATGAACAACACAGGTTTGAACTGCTTGGGTCCACTTATACCCACATATTTTTTAATAAATATAGTAGGTTCTCCATATCAACAGCTACTGCATCTGCAATCAAATGTAGAATGAAAATACATGACACAAAATCTCTGTATATAGAGGACCAACATTTTGTATCTGTGGGTTCCACAGGGCTGACTACATGACTTGAGTATGTGTCAATTTTTGTATCCGTGGGGTTCTTGGAACAAATTCCTTCAATTATTGTTTGTCTGAGAAAGTCTATTTCTCCTTCACTTTTGAAGGATAATTTTACAGGATACAATATTGAGATTCGTGTTTATTCTCTCTCAGCACAAAATATTTCACTTCACTCTTTTCTTGCTTTCATCGTCTCTGAGGAGAGGTCCCAAGTAATTCTTATTTTTTCTCTGCTATAGGGAAGCTGCTCCCCTTTCCCTCTGGTATCTTTGAAGATTTTTTTTCATCATGTTGATATTCTGCACAATATGATAACCCTAAATGTAGAGTTTTGGGGAGCATTTATCCTTCTTGGTGTTTTGTGAGCTTCCTGGATCAGTGGTTTGGTTTCTGACATTAATTTGAGAAAAATTCTCAGTAATTATTCCTTCAAATATTCATTTTCTTCCCTTTTCTCTTTCTTTTCCTTCTGCTATTCCCATTATCCATATGCTACACATTTTGTAGTGTCCCACAGTTATTGGATTTTCTGTTCTGGCTTTTGCTTACCTTTTTTTTTCTTTGTTTTTCAGTTTTGAAAGCTTATATTAATATAACCTCAAGCTTACTGATTCATTCCTCAGCCAAGTCCAGTCTACTAATGAGCCCATTAAAAAGCATTCTTTATTTCCATTACATTGTTTTCAATCTCTAACATTTATTTTTTATTCCTTCTTAGAATTTCTACTTCTGTGCTTTACATTACACACTTGTTCTTGCAAGTTGTCTGTTTTCAATTAGAATTCTTAGTATTAATCATAGTTATTTTAAGTTGATGGTCTGATAAATCTAGCATTTTTGTCATATCTGATTCTGGATCTGATTTTTGCTTTGTCTCTTCTTGCCCTTTTTGCTTTTTAGTGTGTGCTGCGATTTTTCTTATAAGCTGGCCATGATGCAGAATACAACATCAACATACAAAAATCAGTAGCATTTTATATATACCAACAGTGAACAATCTAAAAAAAAAAGAAAAAAGAAGAAAGCAATCCCATTAATGATAGCTACAATATATATAAAATATCTTCTATATTTAACCAAAGAAGTGAGAAGATCTATACAAGCAATACTATAAAATACTAATAAAATTAAAGAGGACACCAAAAAATGGAAATATAATCCCTGTTCATGGACTGGAAAATGACTACTGTTAAAATGACATTACTACCAAAAGCGCTTTACAGATTCAATGTAATTCTTATCCAAATAACAATGACATTCTTCACAGAAAAAGAAAACAAAATCCTAAAATTTATATGAAGTCACAAAAATCCCTGAATAGACAAAGTAATATTGACCAAAAAGAAAAAAAAAGCAGGAGCCATCACACTGCCTGACTTCAAAATTTATTACAAAGCTATAGTAACCAAATCAGTATAGTACTGGTATTAAAAACAGATACACACACACATATAAAATTCTTCATGATTTGACACTTTCATCAATATTTAATTCCCTGTAACTATTTCTGTCTTGAAGTCTATTTTGTCTAATATTAGTATAAGAACCCAAAACTCTCTATTGGTTACTGTTTGCATGAGATATAGTTTTCTACCCTTTGTATTTCAACTTATTTGTGTCTTCGAATCTAAGTTAAATCTTTTGTAAACAGCATATACTTGTATCATTTTTAAAAATTCATTCTGCCAATCTTGGCCTTTTAAATCAAGAGGTTAATCCATTTACATGTAATGCAATCATTGATAAGAAAGGTCTTGCTTTTGCCATTTTGCTAATTGTTTTCTATGTCTTTTTATGATTAATTGATTTTGTCCTAGCATAGCATGTTTATTCCTTTCTTTTTTATTCTTTGACATAATATTTTAGTTTTTCTTCTTTAGTGGTTACCATAAGGATTACAATTAACATTTTAATTTTATAATAAACGTGAATTATACCAATGTACTTGCCATAGTATGCAAAAAATTCAGCTCCTATACAGCTCCATCCCCCCTTATGTTCTTATGGTCATTAATTATATCTTTATACTGTGTGCTCATTAGCTTAGGTTTATAATTATTTTATACATTTGTCTTTTAAATCATATAAAAAGGGAGATGAGATGAGTTACCAACAGACTACACAATACTGCTAACTTTTATATTTACATACATAGTTAACCTTTATCATTGCCTGTTTTTTATTTATTCATATGGCTTTTACTTATGGTCTAGTGAATTTTCATTTCAGTCTGGAAGACTCTTTTTCACATTTTTTATAGGGTAGGCCTACAAGTAATGAACCCTCTTAGGTTTTGTTTATCTGGAAATATCTTTATTTCTATTTCATTTTTGAAGGATGGTTTGGACCCGTATGGAATTCTTCATTGACAAATTGTTTTTCTCTCAGCACTTTAAACATATCATCCTAATACCTTCTGAATCCTGTGGTTTCTGAAAAGAAATCAGATGGTAATCTTATTCAACATCTCTTGGACTTGACAAGTTGCCTTTTTTTGCTGTTTTAAAGATTCTCTCCTTGATATTGGCTTTGGACAATTTGACTATAATTTGTCTCATTGTGGATATCTTTGAGTTCATCCTGCTTCAAGTTTATTAAGATTCTTGGAATTAGAGATTCATGTCTTTCATCAAATTCGAGGTTATTCAAATTTTTTTTGGTTTTTTTCTTTCTCTTCTTCTGAAATTTTCATTATGCAATATGTTTGATAGAGTTCCATGGGTCTCTTAGGCTCTCTTTATGTTTTTATTATTTTCTTTTGCTTATCCTCAGTCTGAATAGTCACAATTAATATAACTTCAAGTTCAGTGACTTCTTTTTCTTCTGCCTGCTTATATCTGCTGTTGAACCCCTCTAGTAAATTTTTAATTCAGTTTTTGTACTTTTTACCTCCAGAATTAATATTGAGTTGATTTTTGTAATTTGTATCTCTTTACTAATGTATATTTTGAGACATTTTTCTCCTAGTTTCTTCAAGTTTCTTATGTGTTTTAAATGTAACAATTGGAGCATATTTAAGACAGTTGATGTAAAATCTTTGTCTGAAAGTCAAATATCTGAACTTCCTCACAAACAGTTTGTATTTTCTTTCTTTGTGAAAGAACCATGCTTTCTTATTATTTTTCAATGTCTCATAATTTTTGTTGAAAACTAGACATTTTTAATATTATAATGTGTCAACTATGACAGTGATTCTTCTCCATCTATGGGGTTTATAATACCTGTTTCAAATTATTATTGTTTGCTTGTCCACTAACTTTTCTAAACTCTTTTTATAAAGTGTGGCCTTTTTAATGTGTGGCCACTCAACTCTGTGTTCTGTTAGCTTAGTGGTCAGCTTTGACAATTTTGACATTGTTCCCTTAAGTGCCTGGAGCCAACAGAACATAAAAAGTAAAAAAAAAAAAAAAAAAAAAAAAAAAATACTCTCTCAGTCTTTGCAAATTGGCTTTTTGTTGTGCCATTCTTTCAGCAATTTCCCAAGGTGTTTACAACTCTACCTTAGAGTTCACTTCTTACTTGTGCAGAGACTGGAGCTAGCCAAAGGTAAATGCATAGGGTCTTCTCAGGCATTTTTGAGCATTTGTCTCACCTTTGGCATGAATGTAGCTTTCTCCTTTATTCAATAGACATGGAAGCTTTAAAAGCCCTTTATTCTCACATGCATCTCCTTTCTCATCTCTTCCCTCCCAGAATTTTGGTCTGTCTATGCTTATACCTAGTGTTGTCACCTTTCCTAGGCTTCAAGAATCAGTATGTTTTTAACTGCTTTTAGGAAGAGCAACTCAGTAAGCTGTCTCAGCCCTGGAAATGGTCAAAGTTAGACAAAATAAAAGAAAACCATCATGCAATTCTTTACAGAAACTTCCAGACAGCCTGCAACTGACAACCACATTGTTTCAGAACAAAATCTCTATTGCTTCCTCTGGCACCAGCAATCTGCCCCAGGAGTGAAGTGCACATTGCTGTTCTTACTACAACTGCTACTACTGCAGACCTGTAGTGTGTGTGATGGTAGACAGGCAGTTTAAAATACCATAGCACTTTCTCACTACAAAGCAGCAGCTTCTTTCTTCACCAAATTTCCCTCTGCTTGTTGGAATTTTTAACTGGATTCCAGAGTTCAATACGATTGATTCTGACTTAAGTTTTTGCCAGTTATTGGTTGCTTTTTAGGGTGAGGGGATGAGAAATGGTGCTCATAATTTGCCTACTCGGCAATATTTCCTGATGTCACTTCGTCTTTATCTGGAGATGCATAATGTCATGGCTATTTTTTCTTTCCTTTTTGATTTTCTGGATGAGTAGCTTTAGCTGGTATTAAACTCTTCATTATGTGAGAAAGATGACTAGGAAAAGGGAGCACCTACTCTCTAGGCATGAATACATTTGGGGGTCTATAAATCTGTAGTAGTCATACAGCCACTTTGCAGGTACACCTGATTCTTTCAGCTATAACTCCGTAAGATGTCCTTTGCCCATGATAATTTTTTAATGAGAAATGAAACAATTCCCATTCTTTTTTGCACAATGGACATGCAAGAAGGAATTTTCTAGCCATTGCTTCCATTAGTAATTAAGAAATGGAGAAGAATTTTTTTTATTTCATTTAATCCTCAGAGGGAAAAACAATTAGAACTAGTAGCCTAATTTATACAGATAAGAAAATCGGCTCTCAGATATTTGCTCAAAGATGTGATCCCAAGTGTGCCAGACTCAATAGGTTTAGTTGGTAAATATTGTACTACGATATACTATGTGAAACATATTTTTGCTTAAATAGAGAATATTACTGAAAAGAAAGAAACTGAAGGGAGAAGAAAACGTTTAGATTTTTCAGCATCTTTTCCTGTGTGGGGTTTGAGATCCAAAGGCTAAATATCCTCTACGTCTAATTTGATCTTCCTTGTGTTTGCAGTTAAGTTTATGTAGAAGTAATACATTGGGGCCCTAAAATGTTATCACAGGTCATTAGGAACAGACAATTAAAATTTAATATCATTATTATTGATATAAATTTTTAAAAATACTTGATTTAATACTAGCTCTTCAAGTGTTGAGTGCTGACTGAATTAACCATCTTGTTTTTCCTAAAAAACTTAAAAGAAAGCTTTCACTTTCCCAAACACCAATAAAAAAGCATTTGTTTTGTTATTTAAACACCAAATAACAAACAAAACACCAAAAAGTATACAGGAAATAAATAATATTCCTTAAATTTAAAAATATCTTTTTCAGAGAAATGATCAAAAGCAAATTAATCCCACATATGAAAGCACGCAAACTGGGAGACATACAACCCTTGTGATGACTAAAGCTTCCCCTGTGTTCTGTGTCATAAGTTGGAGAGCATGCCACAAGTTGACCCAGGTGCACAGGTTGTTAATTGACAGAACTAGTGCTATATTAGTTTATAGTCATGTCTATCTGTTTGTAGTAACTGTTCTCAACCCAGCTGCTACATTCTACAATAGAATTTTTCAAATGCATGTACATTCTTCTAGGCAATATCAGAAATGCATTAGTTAAAGTATTGTTAGATGTCAGTGCAGTAAAAGGTAAATTGCTGCAATGCAGGCCCTAAAACTAAAGTATTTGTATTAGTCCATTCTCACACTGCTATAAAGTAATACCCAAGACTGGGTAATTTATAAACAAAAGAGGTTTAATTGACTCACAGTTCCATATGGCTGGGGAGGGCTCAGAAAACTTAGCAATCATGGCTGAAGGTGAAGGGGAATCAAGGACATTCTTCACATGGTGGCAGGAGACAGATGAATCAGAAAAGGGGGAAGAGACCCTTATAAAATTACCAGATCTCATGAGAACTTACTCACTATCACCAGAATAGCATGAGGGAACCACCCCCATGATTCGATCACCTCCCACCAGGTCTCTCCCTTAACATGTGGGGATTACAATTCAGATTACGATTCAACACAAGATTTTGGCGATTATGCAGAGCCGGATCATATTATTCTGCCCTAGCCCCTCCCATATCTCATCCTGATCACATTTCAAAACACAATTATCCTTTCCCAATACCCCCACAAAGTCTTAACTTATTTCAGCATTAATCCAAAAGTCCAAGTCCATAGTCTCATCTGAGATGAAGCAAGTCTCTTCCACCTATAAACTTGTAAAATCAAAAGCAAGTTAGTTACTTCCAAGATAAAATGAGGGTACAGGCATTGGATAAATGCACCTGTTCAAAATGGGAGAAATTGGCCAAAACAAAGGGGCTACAGGCCCCATGCAAGTCCAAAATCCAGCAAGGCAGTCATTAAATCTTAAAGCTCTGAAATGATCTCCTTAGTCCATGTCTCATATCCTGGGCAAGCCGATGCAAGAGGTGGGCTCCCACAGTCTTGGGCAGCTCCATTCATGTGGCTTTGCAGGGTACAGCCCCCTCCCAGCAGCTTTCATAGGTTGGTATTCAGTGCCTGCAGCTTTTCCAGGCACAAGGTGCAAGCTGTTGATGGATCCACCATTCTGAAGTCTGGAGGATGGTGGCCTTCTTCTCACAGCTCCACTAGGAAGTGCCCCAGTGGGGACTCTGTGTGGGGGCTCCAACCCCACTTTTCTTTTCTGTACTTCCCTAGCAGAGGTTCTCCATGAGGGCTCCACCTCTGCAGCAGACTTCTGCCTGGACATCCAGGAGTTTCCATACATCCTCTGAAATCAAGTTAGAGGTTCCCAAGCCTCAGTTGTTGACTTCTGTGCACTGGAAGGACCAACACCACATGGAAGCTGCCAAGGCTTGGGACTTGCATCCTCTGAAGCAACAGCCTGAGCTGCATATTGGCCCCTTTTTGTCACAGCTAGAATGCAAGGCCCCAAGTCCTGAAACTGCACCAAGCAGCAAGGCCCTGGGCCCGGCCCAGGAAACCATTTCTTTTTCCTCCTAGGCTTCCAGCTCTGTGATGGGAGGGGCTACCATGAAAACCTCTGACATGCCCTGGAGATCTTTTCCCCATTTTCTTGGAGATTAAAGTGCAGCTCCTTGTTATTTATGCAAATTTTTGCAGCTGGCTTGAATTTCTCCCCAGAAAATGGGTTTTTCTTTTCTATTGCATCATCTGGCTGCCAATTTTCAAAGTTTTATTCTCTGCTTTCCTTTTAAACATAAGTTCCAATTTCAGATTATCTGTCTCAAGTTCAAAGTTCCACAAGTCTGTAGGGCAGGGGCACAATGTTGCCAGTGTCTTTGCTAAAGCATGCAAGAGTGACCTTTGCTCCATTTCCCAATAAGTTTTTCATCTGTATCTGAGACCACCTCAGCCTGGACTTCATTATCCATGTCACTATCAGTATTTTGGTCAAAACAATTCAACAGGTGTCTAGGAAGTTCCAAACTTTTCCACATCTTCCTGTCTTCTGAGTCCTTCAAACTATTCCAACCTCTGCCTGTTCCAAAGTCACTTCCACATTTTTGGGTATCTTTACAGCAGTGCCTCACTCTCTGCAGTACCAATTTACTGTATTAGTTCATTCTCACACTGCTATAAAGAAACACCTGAAACTGGGTAATTTGTAAAGAAAGGATGTCTAATTGACTCACAATTCCACATGGCTGGGGAGACTTAAGGAAACTTAACAATTATGGCAGAAGGTGAAGAGGAAGCAATGACATTCTTCACGTGGTTGCAGGAGAGAGAAGAATGAGGAAAGAGGGAAGAGTCCCTTATAAAACTATCAGATCTTGTGAGAACTCACTCGCTATCACCAGAACAACATGGGGAAATGTCCCCCATGATCCAATTAACTCCCATGAGGTCCCTCTCCCAACATGTAGATATTACAATTTGGATTACAATTCAAGATGAAATGTGGGTGGGGACACAGAACCAAACCATGTTAATATGCAGTCATGGTATCTTTGAATTTATGTAACAGAAAATATGCATTTATCCTGAGCTTTCTGGGGAAAAGTCAAGAGATAATATTTATAGTGAGTGGATATGAATTCAACCTCTTTATTCAAGACTGCCTGGGTTTGAATCTCTATTTCACTGCTTGCTATGTGGCCTCCATTCCTCATTCCCTAAGGATGCTGATAGCCAAACTACCAGAATCATAAGCTGCTTGTGAGGGTTAAATTACCTCATGCATATGAAGTGCTTGATATTTAGTAAATGCTAAAGAAATGTTAGGGATAATTATTTGAAAATGTTAAATATTATTCGTATTATTAATAGTGTTATTCACATTTAGTGAAGCATTTCAATGCAACGGAATATTCTTCCTTTATTGTGCATTATTTTATTTAATTTTTTTTGAGACAGGGTCTCACTCTATTACCCAGTTGGAGTGCAGTGGCACAATCTTGGCTCACTGCAAACTCTGCCCTTTGGGCTCAATTTTCCTGCCTCAGCCTCCCAACTAGCTGAGACCACAGGCACACACCAGCATGCCTGGGGGTTTTTTTTTTGTTTTTGTTTTTTTTTTTTTTTGTATTTTTGGTAGAGATTGGGTTTCGCCATGTTGCCCAGGCTGCTCTCGAACTCCTGGCCTCACCAATATGACCACCCCAGTCTCCCAAAGTGTTGGAATTACAGGTGTGAGCCACTGCGCCCACCCAAATGTGCACTGATTTAAAGTTTACTAAAGTAAAATTATCTTTGGATATCTTTTAAAAATTAAGCTGTTGCTCAAGGAACTTAAAATAGAGCTACCATTTGACCCAGTAATCCCCTTACTGGATATATACTCAAAGGAAAATAGATCTTTATATCAAAAGACACATGCACGTGTGTGCTCACCACCAAACTATTCACAATAGCAAATGCATGGAATCAATCTAGGTGCCCATCAATAGCTGGATCGGATAAATAAAATGTGGTACATATACACCATGGAATTCTATGTAGCCATAAAAAACAATGGAATATGTCCTTTGCAACAACATGGATGGAGTTGGAAGCCATAATCTTAAGTGAATTAATGTAGAAACAGAAAACCAAATACCAGATGTTCTCATTTATTAACAGTAGCTAAATATTGAGCACAAATGGACATAAATGTAGAAGAAATAGACACTGTAAGCTACAAGATGGGGGAGAGAGGGAAGAGAGCTTGTGTAAAAAAACTACCTATTGGGTACTAGAATCACTTCCTGAGTGCAATATATTCATGAAACAAACCTGCATGTGTACCCCCATATCTAAAATAAAACTCACGAAAAAAATTAAGGTTGTGTAAGATGAAAATAGTAATGTAATTCAGATAATTATATCTACTGTCTATGCATAGAAGTTTTTATTTTTAGTAGATATCAGCCTCAAATTTTTTTAGAGTAGATATCAGCCTCAACATTCTATTAAAATTTCAGCTAGGGAGATTCATTCCATTATCTTGGATACTTTGGATATATTTGCACTTAGATTAATGTGATACATAGACCCAAACATTTAATGATTAAATCTGAATTCCTGGAATTAGATAATTGGACATCACCTTTAAAGGGTGTTTCTTTAACAAGCTCAAGATTATATTTTTAGTTATAACCACAGCTGGGGCTAGAACATTTTATGAGTCACTATCAGTCATTTTTTCCATCACCATGCTATACTTTACTTTCCACGCTTGTGCCATCATTCAGCAAATATTTACTAATTGCCTATTGTGTGTCAGGCTCCATGCTATTTCCAGGTGACACCACAGCAAACAAGGTCAAGTCTGAACTTCCAGGAAATTAGCAGTCAAGCTGCCACACATCCTTGCCACTGTTCAAGCTTTCAAATAATATAACTCTTATTTTCCAAGTGATATCAAGCTTCAAAAACAACAACTTTCTGCTTTACGCCAGGGAAATATAGTAGCAAGTATTCAACATTTTGATATAAAGAGTGACAGGCATGGTGAGATATTCACACCCACAGGAAGAGCTGCAGGGGGCAAGGCCCTCTGAGGGCTCACTAAAAATCACTGACAAAAGGCAGATTGATAGCAGAAGAGGTATACAGATTTATTTAACGGTTGTACATGGGAGCCTGCAGAATGAAGACCCAAAGATACAGGGAAAATTGTGCATTTTATGCCTAGTTTTAAGGAAGAAGTATGGACACAGGTGCAGAAATAGGGTTGGACAGAAAGGCTATAAACTAATGCTAATGAACTGAATAGGGAAGCACAGAAAGGCCTGTATGTCTAGATTATTCTTGGCTTCTTTGAGCAGTATTCTTCCTTCTGGGTGTGGGGCAGGGACCCCTCTGAAATGGGGGTCTTCTGACCTACAGTCAGATAATCAGATAAGGTAGATCAGACAATTTCTTTATGGCCAGTTTTTACACAGAAAGGTGGAGTGAAAATTAGAGTAATAGTTTTAGGTTTTATTGCTGCCTTTGGGGAAAATATGTTTTGGTTTCTATGACACACCTTAGGGAAGAAGGATTCCAGTTTCTATAGCTAGCCTTGGGGGAGAATGAGACTGAGAGACAGGAGGGTGGGAGAAGATTAGAGAAAGACTTTTGCTCCTGAGGTCTTCATTTTGGGGTATTGTTTTCTGAGCTCCAAAAGAGCAAAATTACAGTTGATCATTTTGTAAACAGCATTTCCAGGACAAACACATCCATATCAACTGCCTAAGGGAGTTTATACCACTTTCCCCAAAGTTCCCTACTGTGTTCCTACTAATCATAGGTATGACACTCAAGAAGTGTAAGTCTGACCTGATTCTACATGTCGCCATATCAGAGAGTTGAAAAAAGACAGTGTGATCACTCCTGAGACTTTTGCTTCTCTGAGTTCAATGTTCTTAATATATCGTCCATTTGTTTCACCAGATCCGTTCTCCACTCTTCTTCACTCTGCTTTGTGCTGCTAAAAATCTGACTCATATAAACCATGGACTGTATTAATAAGTGTCACGCACGTCCATGTGAAGAGACCACCAAACAGGCTTTGTGTGAGCCATAAAGCTTTTTAATCACCTGGGTGCAGGTGGGCTGAGTCCGAAAAGAGAGTCAGCGAAGGGAGATAGGGGTGGGGCTGTTTTACAGGATTTGGGTAGGTAATGGAAAATTACAGTCAAAGGGGGTTGTTCTCTGGCAGGCAGGGGCGGGGTCACAAGGTGCTCAGTGGGGGAGCTTCTGAGCCAGAAAAAGGAATTTCACAAGGTAGTGTCATCAGTTAACACAGGAATGGGTCATTTTCACTTCTTTTGTGATTCTTCACTTGCTTCAGGCCATCTGGATGTATGCCTGCAGGTCACAGGGGATATGATGGCTTAGCTTGGGCTCAGAGGCCTGACATTCCTGTCTTCTTATATTAATAAGAAAAATAACATAAAATAGTGTTGAAGTGTTGGGGCAGCGAAAAATTTTGGGGGGTGGTATGGAGAGAGAATGGGCGATGTTTCTCAGAGCTGCTTCGAGTGGGATTAGGGGCAGTGTGGGAACCTAGAGTGAGAGAGATTAAGCTGAAGGAAGATTTTGTGGTAAGGGGCGATATTGTGGGGTTGTTAGAAGGAGCATTTGTTGTATAGAATGATTGGTGATGGCCTGGATACGTTTTGGATGAGTTGAGAAACTAAATGGAAGACACAAGGTCCGAATAAGAGAAGGAGAAAAACAGGTATTAAAGGACTAATAATTGGGAGGACCCAGGACATTCAATTAGAAAGTGTCCAAGGGGGTTCAGCATAATTACTTGCTTGGTTGGTGAGTTTTTTGGGCTCTAACTTTGAGGTTTTTTTTTATGTTGTTATATACCAGGCCAGATTAATTTAGGTAAAAACAATACTCTTCATTTAAAAATATACAGAGTTCTCTTTTTTTTTAGCAGTGAGTAAGCCGAGGCCTCAGTGATTTTGGAGGAAAGAGAAATGCAAAGCCAGCAATTGTTTGTTAAAGAAGGATTAGAAACAGCTAGGTGAGAGTGAGTGACATTGATAGTGTGGTGGAGATAGCTGGGGAAATGTAGAGGGTAGCATAAGAATGGGAATGAGAATAAGAGCGAGTATAAAAGTAAAGAATAGGACTTTATCAGGGTGAAAGTATTGGAGGGTGCCCCGCCAGCAAAGACTATTTATTTACTTTAAGAGGGAGTTAAGAGTGGCTGTTTGGAGATAGCACCAGGAGATATTAGCTGTGATGGCTTGGAGAAACAGTGTAAACTGGCAGTGTAAACAACAGCAGGGCATTTATGAGTAGTTGAGAATGGTGAATAGGAGTATGACTAAACAGAAGATAGTAGGGATGACAAGTTATTGGGGTGCAGTCCAAGTTGGGCTGGTGTCTGGAATGAGACTGGGGCCTAATAAAAAGGAGCATTCACACAGGAGCTTAAATGGGCTGTACCCTGTAGCATTCCGAGGATAGGCCTGAATTCTGAGGAGGGCAAGTGGTAAAAGTACTGTCCAGTCCTTTTTAAGTTGGAGGCTGAGCTTAGTGGGGTGTGTCTTTAAAAGACCATTAGTCTGTTTTACTTTTCCTGAAGATTGAGGACGGTAAGGGGTATGAAGGTTCCACTGAATACCAAGAGCCTAAGAAACTGCTTGGGTGATTTGACTAGTAAAGGCCGGTCTGCTATTGGACTGTATAGAGGTGGGAAGGCCAAACCGAGGAATTATGTCTGACAGAAGGGAAGAAATGACTGCAGTGGCCTTCTCAGACCCTGTGGGAAAGGCCTTTACCCATCCAGTGA
Organism: Pongo abelii; assembly: GCF_028885655.2. Taxonomy (NCBI): domain Eukaryota; kingdom Metazoa; phylum Chordata; class Mammalia; order Primates; family Hominidae; genus Pongo; species Pongo abelii. Next base: position 149,736,838 of record NC_072008.2, read on the forward strand.
AAGTGTCTACCTAGACCAAGAGGTATTTTAGTTTCCTGACTCGGGGCATGTGAGTAAAATTAATTTGCCAGTCCTGGGCAGGGGCAAATCCCTGAGTTTGATGTGTATGGAAGGGAGGGGGCCTGAATAATCCCTGAGAAGTAGTAGAATAGCAGATGGAACACTGAGAAGTGATTTCTTTGAGGATAGATTTCCATGATGGAAAGGAAATGAGAGGTTCTAAGAGACTGGCTAGCGGCTTGTAACCTACATGGAAGAGGTTATTAAATGACGACAGAATAGAATGGGCCTGTGAGGCTGGAAGGAGCCATTTTCCTTGGTCCAAGAACCATTTGCCTTGTGTGGGAAGAGATTGATAGGTGGAAGTTTCAGTGGGGGAGTAGGCGGGAGTGACCGATGAGGAGAAAAACTGGCCATGAGGGACAGAAGTTGGAATGTTAGCTGCTTTTTTAGCTACCTTATCAGCATAAGCGTTGCCCTGAGTCCCACTGAAACAGACTGTTTCCCATCAGAACGATACCTGATACAGTTATTTTCGTCATTTGCCCCACGACACCATTTCGAGTCTCAACATCACTCAGATTTCTTCCTTCCTCAAGTGACTATTTAATTTGTCTCTCTTCCTCTTAAAGGTCCACAACTGGAACTACTTCTTCAAGTGTAGTCTGATCAACACAGGACAGAAAGAGAAAGTCACCTCTTGCTTTACTTACATTTCCATGGAATTTACTCAAAGATACTAGTAGCTTCTGAACAGCATTTTCACATTCTTGGTTCACAATCTATTCACTGTCAATTGAAAACCTCTAAGTAGATTTTTTGATACTACTGTTAAACCAAATGTCTCTTGTTCTATTCACAAGATGTTAGTTTTGGGATTCCAAGATCACAGCATGCCAATGTTATCTAGTAAATTTTTCTTGTCTGATTAAAATCATAGTTCAAGTGGTCCACAGTCTAGCCTGTTTAAACTCTTACTGCATTTAAAAATCTTCTAATCTTTGTGTCATTTTCAGACTTAATACATATATTGTCAACATCTTTGTTCTAACCCATTGTCATGAATCTGTCAAAGAGAGGGCTGAGAATATATGGATGACAAATAAGTGCATTAAAAGATATTTAACATCATTAGCCATCAGGAAAATGCCAATTAAGACCACAATTAGATATCAGTACTCACCTTTCAGAAAGGCTAAGCTTTTTAAAAGTGACAAAACCAAATGCTAATGTAGATGCAAAGAAACTGGATCATGCATGCATTGCTGGTGGGAATGTAAATGATACAGCCACATTAGAAAGTTGGAATTTTCTTACACAACCAAATAGGGCAACTACCATACTACCCATAATCTGGGTAATTATTACAGAGAAATGAAATCTTACGTTCATACAAAATCCTGCATGTGAATGATTGTAACAGCTTTATTTGTAATAGCCAAAAACTAGAAACAGCTCAGATGTCCTTCACCTGGCAGAAAGATTAAACAAACTGTGGTACATTTATACAATGTAATATCACACTCAGGAATATAAAAGAATAAACTATTGATATATGCAACAACATGAATGAACCCTCAAACACCTATGATGAGTGAAAAAAACAATAATTGATATGGTTTGGATGTTTGTCCCCTCCAAATTTTATTTTGCAATGTGATTCCCAACGTTGGAGGTGGGGTCTGGTGGTAGGTGATTAGATTATGGGGGTGAATCTCTTATGAGTGGCTTAGCACCATCCCCCTTGTAATGAGTGAGTTCTTACTCTGAGTTCACATGTGATCTAGTTTTGAAAAGTGTGTGGCACCTCCTCCCTCCCTTTCTTGGTTTTGCTGTCGCCATGTGATGTGTCTGCTTTCCCTTCACCTGCCATAACTGTAAGCTTCCTGAGACCATAACCAGAAGCGGATGCTGGCACCAATTCCCGTACAGCCTACAGAATTGTGAGCCAATTAAACCTCTTTTCTTTATACATTACTCAACTTCAGGTATTTCTTTATAGCAAGGCAAGAACAGACTAACACACCAATTCCAAAAGGTTACACACTGAAAGATTCATGTAACACTCTGAAAATGACAAAATTATATAGGTGGGGAATAGTGGTGGCTAGGGGTTATGAACTTGAGAGGAAGGTTGGCAGTGGGTATTAAAGGACAACATGAGAGATCTTTTGTGTTGATGAAACTCTTCTGTATTCTTATTATGGTCATTGTCCCTTGAATCTAGGCATATGATAAAACTGAATATAACTAAACACACACCGATGAGCACATGTAAAACTGGTGAAATCTGAATAGATTGAGTGTATTAATGTCAGTTTTCTGGTTGTGATGTTGCACTATGCATTTGCAAGGTCTTATCATGTGAGGAAACTGAGTAAAAGATACACTGGTATCTCTTCATATTACTTCTTACAATGGCATGCTAACAGATATATTAAAAGGCAATCAACATCATTAATCATAAGAGAAATGCCTATTAAAACCACTATATCACTTCATGCTTGTTAAGATGGCTATTTTCAAAAAGACAATAAATAACAAATGTTGATGAGGGTGTGGAGAAAAAAAGAACCCTAGTACACTGTTGGTGGAAACGTAGATTGGTATAACCATATTGTAAAACAATATGGAGGTATCTAAAAGAAATTAACAAGTAACTACCACATGGCCCAGCAATCCTTCTTCTGGGGATATACCCAAATGAGATGAAATCACAGCCTCATATAGAGACATGCACTCTCATGTTCATTGTAGCATTATTCCCAATAGCCAAGATATGGAAACAGCTTAAATGCCCATCAATGGATAAATGGATTTTAAAATTTGGTGTGTGTGTGTGTGTGTGTGTGTGTGTGTGTGTAGTTATACATAGTTATACGGAACTAAATGTTATTCAGCCTTAAAGTAAAGAGGTCTTGGCATTTGCCACAACACGGATGAACCTGGAGGACGTCACAATAAGTTAATTAATCCAGACAGAAAGAAAAAGATTCGATGATCTTATATGTGGACTATATAAATAAGGCGCTCAAGTAGACAGAGGTAGAGAATGAAACATTGGAGGTGGGAGAAGAAATGGGGAGAAGTAGGTCAAAGGACACAAAATAGCAGATATGTAGGATGTAAAAGTATAGAGATCTAATGTACAGGGGGACTAAACCTGATGAAATTGTGTCATGAATTTTTGTTAAATAAGTAGATTTTAGCTGCTATTGTCACACACTTAAAAACTAAGAACAGAGATATGCTAATCTGCTTCACCATAGTAACCATTTTACTTTATGTATCCTATAATATCATGTTGTAAACCTCAAATAGACACAATAAATTTTTTTAAAAATAAAAATAAAAAATCCGTCACACTTCTATATACTAACATTGAACATGTGGAAATCAAAATTAAACACATGGTACTATTTACAGTCACTCGAAAGAAAATGTAATACTAGGTATAAATTAAGCAAAACATGAACCAGAAGGTGGTTACAAATATTAAACATCAAAATATCTTTCTAAAATTTACAAAATACAAAAATGTACCTGATATATCCATTTACAAGGGAATAACAGATTTTATATACATAGATGCATCTTAAAAACAGGCCTGAGTGAAACATTAAATATTGACAATGCATACATAAATTGAAAACCAATGTCCACAAGCAATGAGAAATGTTTATTAACACTCATACAGAGAAAAGGATACACATCAAATGCATTACAATAATTGCCAATATAGACAGGAGAAATAAAACTGGGTCATGGAAATAAAGGAGAGTGAATGAATAAATAAACAGGAGAGGGTCTTGGAAATTAACACAAAGAATGTAACTCAGCTCTCTAAACTTGACGCCAAAACCACTCTATTGTATTCCCTTCAATAAAAACAGTATTTTTTTCCAAGGGAAGAATTCTTAATCATTGACATTCTATAGAAATGCAGGTGTATGGAAGTGGCAATAAAAATACCAACTTTTGTTTGTATCATTGTATTCAAATTCTCTGTAGACTATGCTTTCATTGATTGCCTGCAGTAGACAATGGCCACTCCCAGTGCCCCACACTTGGTAGGCTACTGCTCCACCTAGAGTTTCTTAACAAGGAAGTGCCCTAGTATTGGGACCATGGCCTCCAAGCACCATTATTTTAGTGTGTGTGACATGATGTCTTACTTTATGTAGGGTGAGGTTTTTGATCCGTTTGAGGGGCTTCAGTTGCTCACAGCATTGGATGAGTCATAACCCATGCCACTATGACGTATGTGGCCTGGAGGTGGTGATTTTGATGTCTTCATTTTGGAAAGAGTGGCACTGTCACCTAAATACAATCCAGTTCATTTTATTTTGTTTTATTTTATTTTATTTTATTTTTGTTATTTTGGAAACAGAGCCTTGCTCTATCCCCCAGGCTGGAGTGCAGTGGCGTGATTCTCGGCTCACTGCGACTTCCACCTCCTGGGTTCAAGCGATTCTCCTGCCTTGGCCTTCAAGTAGCTGGGATTACAGGTGCCTGACACCATGCCTGGCTAATTTTTATATTTTTTTTAGTAGAGACAGGGGTTCACCATGTTGGCCCAGGCTGGTCTCAAACTCCTGACCTCAGGTGACTGCCAGTCTCAGCCTCCCAAAGTGCTGGGATTACAGGCATGAGCCGCAGCGCCCAGCGAATACAGATCTTTTTGTATGCCCTTCTACACAATCACATGCTCCAAGAAACACCAAGTCCTTTTCTTCCTCTCCTGTAAGACAAAATTTTAAGAAGAAAATTTATCTGAGGAATCAGTCCTCCCCCAGTCCTTATTTACAATGTCTGGCTAACTGTCAACCTGTGGGTCTGTCTCCCAACCTACAGGAGCTCATATCCCTCCCTTCTCAAATGCCTACCTCTTCCCTTCCCTTCCCCACCCCGCACACCATCAGACAACAGGCAGAGATATACACAATCATCAGCTCCTTAAACTTGATTTTATTGTAATCATCGCCATCAGTGGTGATGATTTGTCCAATTTGTTTTCTCCATGTGTGACTAATCCTCCCCGCTGTCCTGTGAAGATCCTTCAGATGAGTCTAGGTCTTTGTCCTCCTTTGAAGGTCCTTCAGATGAGCCTAGGTCTTCATCCTCATTTGAAGATCCTTCAGATAAGTCTAGGCCTTCGTCTTCCTCCTTTTGGATTGGATTGATGGAGTTCTCTCGGGACTGGTCATTCTCCAGTTGATTTGAATTTATTTTCTTACCCTTCCTGTGGTAATACACAAATATTATTGGATATTCTGATGTTTTTGTCTTTTTCAAACTCTGTTCGGGGGCTAAGACTCTGTTTGGTACCTCTTGCATCTGGTAAGAAAATAGGGAGAGGCCAGAAAGACATTATTTTGGGTGAATAGGATAGAGACTAGGTAGCAAGGGGGGCTTTATGAGAAGGAATGCAGTTTGAGGAAGGGGTTTGTGCCAGAGAAGAACAAGGTGAAATCATAGGGTAGCGATCTATGGGGAAGAAGAAGAGGAGCATGGGTAGAGTCACCTGTTAGTCCAAACTGCACGATTTTGTAAGTTTTTGCTATGTTGCAGACATTGGTCAAAGTGAAACATTCCATGGGGGTTCAGGCCATGAGAAACATCCTGCCTAACCCCTGACCACAAGGTAGACAAAGGCTCAACTAAAGAAACGTCCCTATCATAAGTCCTGTTCCCCTTATTCTCTCGTCTTCTCCAGCCCTGGGCTAACCTCCAGATATTGATTAAACTCTCCATCTTATTTTTCCTTCCTTCCCCTTTCCAGGCAGCTGCAAAGGAACACCACAATGATATTCCACTGGAAAAAGGGCCAAACCACCTGATCATAAGAACATCTTATCAATATCCTCCTGGGCAGCAAGCCATACTGCCCAGCTCCGTCCCACCCATACCTGTAAGTTCCCCAGGCTATAAGCGGTGGTGGGCTCTGGCATTAAGCTGGTCCCCTACTTCCACAGGTGTCTGCAATATTCCTGTGTTGTTGTTTGAGATGCACCCTCTCTGTGTGTCTTTCTTTCACCCTCGTCTTCCCTTCAAAACCTAACATTTTGGTGCCAAAACCCAGAACATTGATTGAGTTCTAATGGGTAAGTTTTCTCTTGCAACTTGGAAAGCAGAAAGCAGCAAGCAGCACAAACTAGACCGGGGCCTGCTTCCAGATCCTGAGTGGACTCCCTGTTCCCAGTCCTGTTCCCGCTATTCTCTCATCTTCTTCAGCCCTGGGCTAAACTCCAGATATTGATCAAACTCTCCATCTTATTTTTCCTTCCTTCCCCTTTCCAGGCAGCTGCAACAAGGATCACCCCCATTGCTGGACATCACATCCAACACTGGGCTTCAATTCGTGGGTGGGTCTCCCTATTCTTCCTTTCTGGATTCCTCTCTATTTCTGCTCGTTCTCCAAAAAAATTCCAGTGCTGGGAGAGAGGTCTCCCCAGTCACCAGGTGACTGCAGCCTCCCTTCTCAGGGGACAGCCTCAGAACGCTTGCCACTCTGGCCGCTCTGGCCTCTGGGGAGCATGAATAGCTACGGGGCTGCCCCGACTTTCCAGGTCCCTTCTCCCAGGCAGAATCGAGCACTCACTTTCCTCTGGGGTATTCACTTCCCTCCGGAGAACTCACTCCCCTCTGGGGTATTCACTCCCTTCTGGGGTACTCACTTTCCCCAGGGGTATTCACTCCCATCCAGAGTATTCACTCCCCTCTTCCAAAAAACAAAACATTCAACTTTCAAATTCAACATAATCTAAAAAATCTTTCTCCAACACAATGGTAAATGATCTGAAGTGCTTTGCTTATCTCCGCTCATGCCTCACTCGCTCTCCTGTCAATCTTGTTCATCTTTTCAAATCTTCCTCCTCAAGGAGAAACCCCCCAAAATGCCTCCTCCTCCAGACAAGCCTTCCTCCTCTGAATTTCAACCTAGCCAACAAACCCCTTCCTCTGCCTCCTGCCCACTCCCATTCCCTCCACCTTCTCCTTCGGATCTGGCTCCTCCACCCCCTTACTGTCGCCCTCCATCCCCCTTCCTTCACCTCAAACCAGGTCTCACGCCCAACCCTCTTTTGCCGAAAACCAGACACATGCCCAAAGGCCTTCCAAAGTCCTTCCCTTGCAGGGGGTCATGAGGACTGAAGGCATAAGATGAATTCAAGTTCCGTAGCTGACTTCTCCCATATTGAAAAGAGATTTTGCTCCTTTTCAATGGATCCTACCTCCTTCCGCAAGGAATTTCTGTACTTCCTAAATCTTATGACCTTACCTGGCATGACATATATGTCATCCTCTCCTCTACCCTCACCCTGAAAGACAGGGAACACATATTTAGGGGTGCCCAGGCCAATGAGAACACCCTCCACCAACAAGATGCTGCTCACAACCCAACAGGGACCCTAGCTGTCCTCAGAACTGACCTCAATCGGAATTACCTGGCAACTTCCGTAGACAGACAGAAACAAGCCCATATGATATCATGCCTTCTAGCTGGCATAAATAAAGTCACCCCTGCTCTTTTCCTCTCCCGCCTTTTCAAAGGTTACAACTAAATATGCCACCTTAAGCCCTAATACCAATAAGGGCAAAATCTACCTCCATTTACACTTTATCTCCCAGTCAGCCCCAGACATTTGAAAAAAAACTTTAAAAAGTGGAGGATGGCCCTCAAACCTCCAAAGAGACTTAATCAAAGTGGCCTTTAAGGTCTATAAGATCAGAGAGGAAGAACTAAAAACCCAAACTTAAAAAAGGACCAGGCTAAATATCAAATGCTGATAGCTGCCACTCAACAGGGTTCCCAAGGCATACAGAATTCCTCAACTTGGCAACAGTCAACCCCAGGAGCCTGTTATAAGTACATCCAACAGGGACACTGGGCAAAAGCCCACCCTAATCCCATGACACTCTAGAAACCTTACCCCATCTGTGGTATCAAGCAACACTGGCAGTCAGACTGTGCTCAGTGAAACTCTTCATCCTGCTTCACCACCCATACCTGAAGACAGGTGGGGCCTGAAGTCCACCACCCCTACTGCCATCACCACCTCGGAACCCAGGGTAATTCTGTCAGTCTCTAGTAAGCCCATGTCTTTCCTATTGGATACTCAATAGGACAACTAGTTACTCGGTTTTACCAGAATATTCTAGACCCTTTTTCAGTTCTTCGATCTCTATTGTGAGAGTCAATAGAATCCCCTGTAGACACAGACTTGTCCTTTATTATGCAACCTATTCAACAGCCCCCTTCACCCGCTCTTTCCTGGTTATCCCTCAGTCCCCTACCCCTATCTTGGGGTGGGACATATTAAGGAAATCCCAGGCCTCCATGCAATGCGGCTCCTCCAATTCTACTCCTTTTAGTTTACTCTGCCACCCAAATGCTTCCCCCTCCCCCAACTCATCCTCATTATCCACCCTGTTACCTTCTGTGAATTCTAAAGCTTGGAATGTTTCTAAACCCACAATAGCCACACATCACATCCCAGTTAAAATAACCTTTTAAAACTCCTCCATTTTCTTTCAGTCTCAATATCCCCTTAATCCAGCTGTGCTTAGGGGCCTCAAACCTATTATTCGTAAACTTTAACAAGCTCATATTCTCAAGCCTGTTAACTCTCCCCACAACACCCCTATTCTGGCTTTCCAAAAGACAGACGGGACTTACCCCTTTGTCTAGGATCTACAATTTGTTAACCAGGCAGTGGTACCAATACATCTAGCGGTCCTCAACCAATATGCTCTACTCTCCCATATTCCTAAATCTACCACACGCTCCTCTGTATTGGAACTAAGAGATGCCTATTTCACTATTCCCTTAAATCCGGCTTACAGAAGTCTTTTTGCTTTAACTTGGCCAAATCCTAATACTCACATATGCACCCAACTAGCATAGACTGTACTCTTAGAGGGGTTCCAGGATAGCCCCCACCTATTCAGACATGCCCTCATCAAGGACCTAGGTGAACTTTCCCTTGCTGCTAGCACCCTCCTCCAACATGTCAAACTCCTTCTCTGTAGCCACTTCCTTAACCTGTCCATCCAACACACCACTCAGGTTTTAAACTTCCTCCATAATAGAGGAAATCTCAGGTAGCCCAAACCAAAGTTTGGGCCTAGCCCACAAAATTTTCAGGTAGCCCCAACCAAAGTTACTTACCTTGGGTTTGTCCTAACCCCTAATTCTCGAGCCATCCCAACCCAATGAAAGAAGCTAATTTGGGACATGTCCCTTCCCCACACAAAAAAGTACCTTCTCTCCTTCTTGGGCCTTGTGGGTTACTTCTGGCTGTCAATTCCCAATTTTGACTTGCTGGCCAAGCCACTATACAGGGCCTCACATGGGCCCATCCTAAAACCCCTAAACCCAGCTTGCCCCATCAACTCCCACTTAAAAACTTAAAAATGCCCTTTTAATGGCCCTGGCACCGGGACTGCCCAACCTCACCAAGCCCGTTACTTTGTATGTACATTCTGACCAGGGCCTTGCCCTTGCGCTACTCTGCCAAACATACAGCGATGTCCCACAAGCCATCGTGCGCCTCTCAAAACAACTGGACTCTGCCATCCAAGGCTAGTCACTCTGACTAAAAATCTTGGGTGTGGCCACATTGCTGGCCTTAGAGGCACGGAAACTCCCTCTCTACCAACACATTACTATTGCATCTTCCCATTACCTACAGGACCTCATAAACCATCAATCCCTTCTATCCCTCCCACCATCCTGCTTACAGCAGGTACACACCTTATTCCTAGATAACCCTCTAATCACCTTCCACAGATATAAAACTCTCAACCCAGCCACCCTCCTCCCTGTAAACACTTCCGATTCTAGGCTCTCTCACTCCTGTCTGGACCTCTTAGACTCCCTCTCCTCCCCCTTCCAACACATTTCAGATGCCCCTTTGCAGGGAACACGTACACGGTTAGTTAATGGAAGCTCTTTTAGGGAGCCATGTCCAGCAGCTGGCTATACCATCATTGCTGAAAATAAACTCCTGGAATCCAATGCTCTCCCACCCCATGCTACCTCTCAACAACCTAAGCTAGTTGCCCTAACCAGGGCCCTCACCCTAGTAAAGGGAAAGAGGGTCAACATTTACACCAATTCCAAATATGCATACCATATCCTACAGTCTCATGCCTTCACCTGGCAGGAACAGGGTTTCCTAACTACAAAAGGAACCCCCATAAGAAATGGCAAACTTATACATAAGATGCTGGGGGTGGATAAACTACCACTAAAGGCCACCATTATCCATTGCAAGGGGCGCCGAAAGTCTAAAGATGCCATAACTGAGAGAAACCTTTCAACAAATTTGGCAGCCTGGCAGGCAGCCCTTAAAACCCCATCGTTATTGCTCATTTTTTCCTGTATATACCCAGAAGAAATGAACCCCACTTGCCCGGGCTGGTGCCATTCAGGAAAAAATGGTTTGATCTCAGTGATAAAAGTGTCTTGTCCAAGTTTAAAAAACCTTGTGTACTTTTATATGTGCACAACCATTTCCATGCTGGTTACTGCCCCTACTCCAGCTTTTAAAAAATTATATACATTCTTCCGCCATGGCTGCCAATCTGAAATATATTACTAAGGCATGTTTCCTTTGCACTTAAACTTCCCCTCAGGAAGCTATCAAACCACTTCCTTTCCAATACACAAGGTCTGAAGACACTTACCAGGGCAGGACTAGCAAATCAACATCACTCACATGTCCCCCAGAAAGTGATTCCTATACCTTCTGACAATAGTAGATACATTCTCTGGATGGATAAAAGCTTTTTCCACCACCACCGAAAACGCACACCCCATCACGTCTATTCTCTTCACCCGTATTATCCACCGGTTTAAACTCCTCTCTTGCATCCAGTCAGACAACTGGCCAATTTGTTTCACAGTTTAACCAACAGCTGGTAAAGGCTGTAAACATTAAATCGGCTGTGCATATTCCTTACCACCCCGAATCTTCAGGGAAACTTTTTTAGAAAACAGCAACTAACCAATCTTCCCTAAAGGTTAAAATGGCCTGGACTTTACTTCTCCCATTGTTCCTCTCCTCCTGCATTTATGAGTCATTTCCCAAAAGCCCCTCAGTTTAAGCCCATTTAAACTTAGGTACAAATGCCCTTTTATCCTCCAAAATCTCCCTGTATTTTCCCCCTCTTCTATATGGAATACTTGGCCGGCGTTACACCTCACCCAACATCTAGTAAGACAGTAAGCAAATGCTTACTTGACCCAGCCTAAAAGTCTATCCTCAAAACACTCCTCCCTGTCCCTACAACCAGGGGACTGGGTCTGAATCACAGACTCCTCCTCTTCCCCACTCCAACCTAAGTGGAAACGTTCCCACCAGGTGATGCTAACTACTCCCACAGCGCCAAAGCTAACATCCTTTCCACACTGAATGCACCATCTCAAACTAAAAAGAGCACCAGACCCACATCTAGAAATTTTCTCACCCCCATATTATTCTCCTTCCCTCACAGGACCAACCTCACTGTACTTAACAAGAGTTCCAGAAGTTGCCAATCCAGAACACCTTAGTCCATAACACTCTCCGTCTCCAATTTCCAATCTTTTATCTCCTACCTTATTTCAGATGTTTCCTGGCTTCCATTCCCCATGTCCCTGAATAGTCCATGCCAATTTGTCACACTAATCCAGGAGGTACGACTGCAGGGCACCTTCCAAAATTTCACTCCTACTCAAATCTCCTCTTTCTTTTTTTGTCCTCTTTGTCTGTGGGATACTCTAAGTCCCCACCCCCAACCTCTGACAGTTGAGCCCCCTTCATCAGCCTCACACATTTCCTCTTAAATCAGTCACACTCCCCTCTTCCTTCCAACTGTTAAATTTGTTTGTCCACACAAATCCAGCAATTCACAGCCCTTCCTGTCAACCTGGCCACATGAACTCGGTCCAAAATAAACCTGCATCTCACCTACTTGACCAATTCATTCCCAAACCTGTTTATAATCTTGATCAGCTAAACTCCTTTTCCCCCAATCCATCAAATCCACCCACACAGTCACACACAGGGCTGTCACCCTTCTTCGCCTCATAGCCTCTTAACTGAAGATGTTACAAACGGATTCCATAAAACACCTCTTACCAACCCCTCCCCTCTTGGCTGGAGCCGCTCTTCATGTATCCAACTCAAGGGCGCTGCCTGGAAAATATCCACAAACAATTCCCTCAACTGCAACCTATATCCTTCTGCCCTGTCAGGACTGCAATGGCTATTAGTTACAAAAACCCATTTATCTCTCTCTCTCCAAAACCAAACAGCCTCCATCTCCTCCACCACCAACATTTCCTATCAGGCCCTTAGAGGGGATACCCTTGCTGGCAGCTATTCAACTTGGAAAAATATAAAAGTTAAAACAAAGGATTTCTGCAGAATTCAACCCCCACCTTCTCATGGCTTGCCACCATAACCTGCAACTTTTGTCTGTCCACCCCCAGTGTCTTCTTCCTTATCTCTGCCTACTGGCCAAATGGTCAGGAACATGCACCCTGGTGTTTCAGTCTAAACATTAACATTTTGCCTAACAAGCAGACCATCCAGGTTCCTTTAGTAGCTTCTGTCTCATCTTCCTCCACACACACTAAGCAGGCTCTACTTCTCATTCTAGTGTTAGCAGAAGTAAACATCTCTGCTGCACTCAGCACTGAGATAGCAGGTGGCCCCTTTCTTAGGACCCTTAATTTTCCTCCTCCTAATACTACAATTGGCCCATGTATACTCACCTTCATATCCCGCTTTATCTCCCGAAGGCTAAACTCCCGTGTCCAGGCAGCCACCCAGCAACACACTGATACCATCCTTCTCCTCTGCCAAGTCCGGTACCAGTGCCTCCAGGAAAACAACTCTGAAGTCCGACACCCCCCGCTTCAAAACCCAAACCCTGATTACAGCTCCCCTATTCAGCAGGAAGCAGCCAGATAATCAACAATGCCTCTCTTCCTTTTATACTAAAGTAGAAGGCAAGAATGTGAGTCCAAACCACCATTTAGTAAACTCCCTTCTATTTTGCAGACCTTGTTCAAAGTGAAACATTCCACGGGGGTTCGGGCCATGAGAAAAATCTTGCCTAATCACTTTAACACAAGGTGGACAAAGGTCCAACTAAAGAAAGTTTCCTATCATATCTTGCTGGGCAAAGTTCCAAGAAACACCACAATGACATCCCACTGGAAAAAGGGCCAAACAGCCTGATCATAAAAACATCTTACCAATATCCTGACGGGCAGCAAGCCATACTGCCCAGGCCCCTCCCACCCATACCTATAAGCACCCCAGCCTGTAAGCAGCGGTGGGCTCTGGCATTAAGTGGGTCTCCCACTTCCACAGGTGTCTACAATATTCCTGTGTTGTTGTTTGAGCCGCCCCCGCTCCGTGTGTCTTTCTTTCACTCTCACCTTCCCTTCAAAACCTAACAATCTTACCTCATCATTTTCATTGTTGGATTCACAGAGGCTGTTCGTCTTCTCCCCATTGGTGCTGAAAGTTGGCTGTTCCATGATTCTGGTTGGTTGTAGAATGTCTATAGTAGGCTCTTGTAGACTGCAGACTTCCACAGCTATGTTAAAGCTTCCCAGTGGGATGGCCCAGAGCTCTTGCTCTCCCTATATATACCCTCCTGATGACAAGGCAAAGCCACACCCTTGAGCTTCGTTTGATCATACAGGCAGTGTCCCAGCCAATGGCAGTCCTAAGGTGGCTTTGACATCACAAAGCACCACTGCTGACCACTCCCTGGGCTTGTGGGGGAGGGGTGACAGGGGTGTAGAGGAAATCAAATGCTGTTGTTGTTTCAGCAACCCCTGAAGATGCAGGCCAAACTGATCTGCCGCCGCTCCTCATTTCTCCATGTTTAATGTTCATGGTTCACATGGAAGCGAGAGGATGATTCCTTCAAGTCCTTCCCCACAGTCATTCCTATTAAGTCATTCATTCTTTTGTCTTCCAGCCCTCACCATGACTTAGTATTTTAGATGTCTCACCTCAAATCCCTCCAAGCTAGTGTGGCTACATTTAATTATTAGTTATTAATTATTAGTTACATTTAATAATTAATAATTAATTATCTCATTTCCCTCCTACAGTTCCTTCATATGCACCTTGAAGACCATTTACTTTTAGGCTACTGCCAGGCAAATTTCAACCCATGTTCTTTTACTCAATGTCCATGTAGTTCTTTTAAATTTCCTATTTCCAGTCTGAAATAATGGCCTTCAGTCTGTCAAAACTTTGGTGAATAAACATTCTTTACCGTGTATCCTAGTCTTGTTTCAAATCAGGGGTGTATGTTCATAGTAAATGTAGTATCCCAACATGAATTCTGCCAGTATGTGGGTGGGGGAAGGAGTGGATATTCAAGTGCTGGAAGTTGTTCTCAGTGTTTACATGCAGGATACTACAATCTAAGACCAACATGTGCACCAGTATGGGCATAGTTATACTTTGTACTAGAGATTGTGTCCAGTGCAAAAAAAAAAAAAATGCATTCAGTTTGGAAGGAGAGAAGTAAAAGTGTCTTTTGTCGAAGACTACATGAAAGTGTATGTAGAAAAGTCAATCTATAAAAAAGCTTCTACAATAATTGAGGTTAGCAAGATTGCAGAGTAAGAGATCAATACACAAATCAATTGTATGTTTATATATTAGAAGTTTCTATATTAGAAGAGGTAGTGTTTCAGCTAATGGTAGTCCGAGGGTAGACTGGAAGTTAATTTCAACAACTGAAAGTTGAAACTAAGAACAGTGCAATTTAAAATATCACTAAAAACATTAAAGTCTTAGGGATAAATCTGACCAAAGATGTAAATGACTTGTACACCTAAAACTACAACAAATTGCAATGATAAATTAATGACATAAAAAATCGAGATGTATACTTTGATTTTCGGTTGGAAGATTCAATATTGTAAAGTGGCAGTTATTCCAAATTTGTCTGTAAGTTCAACTCAATTCTAATCAAAATTCTAAAAAGGATTTTTAATAGAAATTGACAGGATAATTATAATATTCATATGGAAATGTAAAGTGCCTAGAACAGCCAAAAGAAAAGTGTTGAATCTTAAAAAGCTCTGGATTGCATCACTGTCAGTGTTCTACTTTTGATAGTGTAATGTGGTAGTGTACTGAAGATTTTACCACTGGGAGAGGCTGGTTGAAGAGTACATAAGGCCTCCATGTACATATCTTTGAAACTTCTTGTGAACTTATAATTGTTTCAAAATAAAAAGCTAAAAATGTTTTAAAAGAGAATAAGAGAGAGGGCCAAAGATAAAGAAGGCATAGCCCTAGATTCCTTCCATAGGTTGACACTTGTCCCATTCTCTATAGGAAGTCACAAAACGCAATAATGGAAAAAAAAATTTAAAAATAGAACAAAAGTGAAGTAGACCCTGGATTTTTGTTCCAGTGTTCGTCAAGCTCACATATCTTTACTTTATACACCATAAAATCAATAAAAGCCTAGCAAAATACTCTGCTGACCTCCAGAAACAAATAATTTATAGCACTCCCATGACTGCCGTCTAAACACTAACAAACCAAGAGAATCTTGTATACATTTTTTTTTTTTTAGTGAATTCCAGATGTTATCTAGAGATTAACAACTCCATTTAGTAAATTCTTACAAACTAACATCTAAGTATTTATTTCTTTTGGACTTTTGCCTGCAATTAACAGTGAGAACATCACACTGTTATGTCATGTTATAACAAACAAAACAAAAAAGCAAGAACCAACAGCCATGCCGCATCAAATAGGGTAGGTCAAAAACTGATTAAAATTGCTGAAAATAACAGCTTTCAATTACCTTATTACCTTTTATGATTGTTTTCTAAATTTGTTTACAAAAAATATTTTGATGGGTATATCACTATCCAATGAAAATTCTTCAAAATGTTAGGAACACATTCAGTGGCATATTTCTACTGAAAGATTACAACTTACTTTATAAAATAACTCCTATTGAGAAACAGTGATTATGTTATCTTTTCCACCAAAATGAATAATAAAGAATTAAAGGTCATCAGTGTACAATGAGTTCATTGTATTGATTTTTTTTAAATTTCTGATGTGTTCAGTTTTTAAGAATATTCTTCTTTTTCATATCAGGTTGAGGAACTACTCAAAGTGACTTTCCCATATCATGCTGTAAGTCAGAGATGGACCCAGGGTCAGAACAAGGGACTCCTTGAAACCTTTTCATCTCTTGTTTTTGACCCTTTGTACAAGTGATATTACAGACTGACATTAGTTTAGTTATAATAATAACCCTCAACTACATTCTTAATGATTTTTGTTACAATTTTTATCTAAGGTAGGTTTAAACACCACACAAAGTACCAGACACAGGATAGGATCTGCTTGGGATTTGCAGCACTCCGTGGCCACAAAGAGCAAGGTGTTAGAAGCCAACCGTATATTTCCCTCTGGAGCACAGACAGTTGAAAAGCAATCATTGAGAAAGTGTTGAGTATGAAAGAGGAATACATCCTACTACTGGCTTTGCATGTGACTGAATGAGTGGCTTTGAAAAATACCAGCATGATTACCTCCACTGCAACCACTACTACCTCTACACTAATATTAATACTACTACTAGCCATAGATTCTATACACCAAGAACCTACTATATGTCAGGCTCTGCTCTAAGCACATAGTATCTAGGTCAAACAGATGATACATCCAAAATAGGATATTTGACAAATATTTGTCTGCAAAGGGACCATTTATAAACAGGTAGATGCAGGGGGAACATCAGAGGTTGTGCTAGTAGCAGCTGCCATCACTCCAAACCCAAAGGAATGAGAGCAGGGAGGAAGTGGTTACTAGAATCTGGAAAAATCAATAATCAAGAGAAAATTGCTGTCTTCAGAAGTACAGTGACCTCCACCAAGAGACTCATCCAGCTCGAGGTGACTCACAGGGATGGAGCCAGGAGAATAGGTCCACAGCCCTCACTCTCCTTCCTTTCTCCCTCCCACCTCCAACTCTCCTTGGGGCTTTTCATTAGCCAAACCCAGTGGACACCAGAGAGTCCAGGAGCCCATTGAGAGAATCCTTCTTAAATAGCCTCTCAGGACAGCACAGGTGAAGAATGGTGGTGAGTGGATCTGGAAAGGCAGAGGGAAGATGTTCAGCAGAGATGCAATACTCACAGCAGTCCCAGGAGGTAGACATCATCATGGGGGTCTGATTTACTGATAAGGAAATTGAGGCCCAGAGAAGCTCAATAACACAGTAATTGTGAAACAGTGTTCAAACCAAGTTCAAGCTGCCCTACATCTCATATTCTTTCTGGTACTCTGGGTAAACTGCATACCTTCTGTAGGCTTCAGATCCCTCAGCTGTAGCATGAGTAAATTGGAACAACCAATGTCATTTTTTAAAAATATGCTATAAGGCCGGGCAAGTGGCTCACATCTGTAATCCCAGCACTTTGGGAGGCTGAGGCGAGCAGATTGCCTGCACTTAGGAGTTCGAGACCAGCCTGGGCAATATGGCAAAACCCCATCTCTACTAAAAATTCCAAAAATTAGACAAGCATGGTGGCACATCCCTAGAGTCCCAGCTACTCAGGAAACTGAGGAAGGAGAATTGCTTGAACCCGGGAGGTGGGGGTTGCAGTGAGCTGAGATGGGGCCAATGCACCCCAGCCTGGGTGGCAGTGAGACTCTGTCTCAAAAAATAAATAAATAAAACAAGATAATAAATAAAAAATATGCTATGATTCTATAATCCTCACTTTTATTAAAATTTTATTATTATTATACTTTAAGTTTTAGGGTACATGTGCACAATGTGCAGGTTTGTTACATAGGTATACATGTGCCATGTTGGTGTGCTGCACCCATTAACTCGTCATTTAGCATTAGGTATATCTCCTAATGCTCTCTCTCCCCCCTCCCCCCAACCCCACAACAGGCCCCAGTGTGTAATGTTCCCCTTCCTGTGTCCATGTGTTCTCATTGTTCAATTCCCACCTATGAGTGAGAACATGCAGTGTTTGGTTTTTTGTCCTTGCGATAGTTTGCTGAGAATGATGGTTTCCAGTTTCATTTATGTCCCTACAAAGGACATGAACTCATCATTTTTTATGGCTGCATAGTATTCCATGGTGTATACGTGCCACATTTTCTTAATCCAGTCTATCATTGTTGGACATTTGGGTTGGTTCCAAGTCTTTGCTATTGTGAATAGTGCCACAATAAACATATGTGTGCATGTGTCTTTATAGCAGCATGATTTATAATCCTTTGGGTATATACCCAGTAATGGGATGGCCGGGTCAAATGGTATTTCTAGTTTTAGATCCCTGAGGAATCGCCACACTGACTTCCACAATGGTTGAACTAGTTTACAGTCCCACCAACAGTGTAAAAGTGTTCCTATTTCTCCACATCCTTTCCAGCACCTGTTGTTTCCTGACTTTTTAATGATCGCCATTCTAACTGGTGTGAGATGGTATCTCATTGTGGTTTTGATTTGCATTTCTCTGATGGCCAGTGATGATGACCATTTTTTCATGTGTTTTTTGGCCGCATAAATGTCTTCTTTTGAGAAGTGTCTGTTCATGTCCTTCGCCCACTTTTTGATGGGGTTGTTTGTTTTTTTCTTGTAAATTTGTTTGAGTTCATTGTAGATTCTGGATATTAGCCCTTTGTCAGATGAGTAGGTTGCAAAAATTTTCTCCCATTCTGTAGGTTGCTTGTTCACTCTGATGGTAGTTTCTTTTGCTGTGCAGAAGCTCTTTAGTTTAATTAGATCCCATATGTCAATTTTGGTTTTTGTTGCCATTGCTTTTGGTGTTTTAGACATGAAGTCCTTGCCCATGCCTATGTCCTGAATGGTATTGCCTAGGTTTTCTTAATGATTCCTTTAAACTTTAGGTTATATTATGAATCCAGCCAACCAGACTTACAACTCCACAGTGTAAAACTATGTGTGGTGGGGCTATCCTGCCTTGAACTACCATGGTTCTTCCTTCTGATTCTATTACCACTGGGAGAATACTAGCCCCTAAGAATAAAGCTGTTGGTTTAATATGGAGGATTAGCCCAAAACTAGGATGCTTTAGACAGAAGTAAGCTATCAAAGACCATCAAGTCTCTCAACAACTCTTAAGTAAGCACATATTCTATCTCAAGCACTGGACTAGTCATAGGGATACAAAGACCATGGTCCTCATCCTGCACTTTTTGAAGAAAATTGTTCTCCATGCCATCCCAAAAGTATATTCCATATATGGCATATTGAAAAGATATACTGAAGTAATGTCCAGCCTGAGAAAAAATAAAACATACTCCTTACAATCAAACATTCTGAGTCTTCAGAAATTTTCTACAGTGCTCAACATTTTAACTTTTTTTCTTTTTAATTTTGTTTTAATTCTTGTGAGTACATAGTAGGTGCATGTATTTATGGGGTACATGAGATGTTTTGGTACATGCATACAATAAAGAATAATCACATCATGAAGAATGGGGTATTCATCCCTTCAAGAATTTATTCTTCATGTTACAAACAATCCAATAATGTTCTTTTGGTTATTTTGAAACGTACAATTAAGTTACTATTGGCTGCAGTCACTCTGTTGTGCTATCAAATAGTAGGTCTTACTCATTCTTTCTATTTTTTATACCCACAACTTTTCCCACATTTCCCCCAACTCCTAAATACACATCCCATCCTCTGGTCACCATCCTACTACTCTCTATGTCGAATAGTTCAATTGTTTTGATATTTAGATCCCCCAAATAAATGCCAACATGTGATGCTTGTCTTTCTGTGCCTGGTTTGTTTCACTAAGCATAATGGTTTCCAGTCCCATCCATGTGGTTGCAAATGACAGGATCTCATTCTTTTTATGGCTGAATAGTACTCCCCTGTGTATATGTACCCCATTTTTTCTTCATTTATCTATTGGTGGACATTTAGGTTGCTTCCAACTCTTAGCTATCGTGAACAGTGCTGCAACAAACATGAGAGTGCAGATATCTTTTCAATATAATGAATTCCTTACTTTCGGGTATATACCCAATAGTAGGTGTGTTGGATCACATGGTGGCTCTATTTAGGTTTTTGAGGAACCTTCAAACTATGATTGTATTAATTTATATTCCCACCAACAGTGTACAAGGGTTCTCTTTTCTCCATATCCTCGCCAGTATTTGTAATTGCCTGTCTTTTGGATAAAAGTCATTTTAACTGGGGTGAGATGATATCTCATTCTAGTTATATTTGCATTTCCCTGATGATCAATGATGTTGAGCACCTTTTCATATGCCTGTTTGCCATTTGTATGTCTTCCTTTGAGAAATGTCTGTTCAAATCTTTTACCCATTTTTTCATCAGATTATTATATTTGTATCTCATAGTGTTGCTTGAGCTTTTTGTATATTCTGGTTATTAATCCCTTGTGACACAGCTTGTTTGCAAATATTTTCTCCCATCCTGTGAGTTGTCTCTTCACTTTATTAACTTTTCACAGAAGCTTTTTAACTTGACATAATCTCATTTCTCCATGTGTGCCTAGGTTGCCTGCACTTGTAAGATATAAGATATTGCCCAAGGAATTTTTGTGCAGACCAATGTCCTGGAAATTTTCCACAATGTTTTCTTGTAGCAATTTCACAGTTTGTGGTCTTAGATTTAAGTTTTTATTCTATTTAGATTTGATTTATGTATATGGAGAGAAATAGGGGTCTAGTTTCATTCTTCTGTATATGGATATCCAGTTTCCCCAGCACCATTTATTGAAGACACTGTCTGTGTCCCAGTGTATGTTCTTGGTACTTTTGTTGAAAATTAGTTCACTTGTAGATGTGTAAATATGTTCTCTATTCTGTTCCATTGGTCTATGAGTCTGTCTTTATACCAGTACTATGCTGTTTTGGTTACTACAGCTCTGTAGTATAGTTTGAAGCCAGTTAATGTGATTCCTTCAGTTTTGTTCTTTTTGCACAGGATAGTGTTAGCTATTCTGGATCTACTGTGGTTCCATATAAGTTTTAGGATTGGTTTTTCTATTCCTGTGAAGAATCTCATTGGTACTTTGATAGAGATTGAATTGAATCTGTAGATTGCTTTGGGTAGCAGGGACATGTTAAAATTATTAATCCTTTCAATCCATTAAAATGGAATATATTTCAATTTTTTGGCATCCTCTTTAATTTCTTTCATCAGTGTTTTAGTTTTCATTATACAGATTGTTCACTTCTTTGGTAAAGTTAATTCCTAGGTATTTCATTTTATGTGTGGCTATTGTAAATAAAATAATTTTTAAAATTTATTTTTCAGGTTGTTCATTG
This sequence comes from Pongo abelii, assembly GCF_028885655.2. Lineage (NCBI taxonomy): Eukaryota > Metazoa > Chordata > Mammalia > Primates > Hominidae > Pongo > Pongo abelii. The sequence continues at coordinate 149,758,181 of NC_072008.2, forward strand.
TTGGCATATATAAATGCTACAGATTTTTGTATGTTGATTTTGTATCCTGCAACTTTAAATAATTTGTTTATGAGTTCTGAGAGTTTTTTGGTAGAGTCTTTAGGTTTTTCCAAATAGAAGATTGTATCATCTGCAAACACAGATAATTTGACTTCTTCCATTCCAATTTAAATGCCCTTTATTTCTTTCTCTTGTTTGAGAAAGAAATAGCTAGAACTTTCAAGCACTATATAACAGTGGTGAAAGTGGGCATCCTTGTCGTGTTTCAGATCCATAAAGACGTTCACTTTTTTTTTCCATTCAGTATGATACTAGATGTGGGTCTGACATACATGGCTTTCATTATGTTGAGATATGTTCATTCTATACGCAGTTTTTTTTTCAGGGTTCTTAACATGAAATTATATTGAATTTTATCAAATGTCTTTTCAGCATCAATTGAAATGATCCTATGGTTTTTAGCTTTCATTCTGTTGATATGATGTATTACATTGACTGATTTGTGCATGTTGAGACCTTTTTGCATCCCAGTGATAAATTCTACTTGGTCATGATGAATTATCTTTCAAATGTATTGTTTAATATGATTTGCTAGTATTTCATTGAGGATTTTCACATTAATATCCATCAGATATTTTGGTCTGTAGTTTTGGTTTTTCCTTTTTTATGTGTCTTTGTCCAGTTTTGGTTATCAGGGTAAAACAGGCATTTTAGAATGATTTTGAAAGTATTTCCTTCTCCTCTATTTTTTGGAACAGGTTGAGTAAAATTGGTATTAGCTCTTCTTTAAATGTTTGGTAGAATTCAACAGTGAAGCCATCAAGTCCTGGGCTTTCCTTTACTGGGAGACTGCTTATTACAGCTTTTATCTTGTTACATCTCTTTGGTTTATTCGGGTTTTGGATATCTTCATGCAAACTTGATAGGTTGTATGGGTAAGAATTTATGCATTTCTTGGAGATTTTCCAATTTATTGACATATAGTTTCTCATGGTCGCCACTAATGATCCTTTGAATTTCTGCAGTATCTGTTGTAATGTCTCCTTTTAATCTCTGCTTTTATTTATTTGGATCTTCTCTGCTTTTTCTTACTTACTCTGGCTAAAGTTTTGTCATTTTGTGTAGCTTTTCAAAAAACCAACTTTTTGTTTTATTGATATTCTGTATTGATTTTCTTCATTTTAGTTTCCTTTATTTCTGCTCTGATCTTTATTATTTATTTTCTTCTATAAATTTTGGGTTCAGTTTGATCTCAGTTTTCTAGTTTTTTTAAGATGCATCACAAAATTATTTATTTGGAGTTGTTCCTCTTTTTTAATGTAGGCACTTATAGCTATAAACTTCCTACTTAATACTGCTTTTGCTGTATCCCATGGGTTTTAGTATGTTGTGTTTCCATTCTCATTTAAGAAACTTCAGTTTACCTCTTAATTTCTTCATTGACCCACTGGTAATTCAGGAGCATATTATTTAATTTCTATGTATTTGTATAGTTTCCAGAATTATTTTTGTTATTAATTTCCATTTTTATTTTTTGGTGGTCAGAGAAGATGCTTGATATTATTTCAATTTGTTTAAAGGTTTTCAAACTTGGTATATGACCTAACGTATGTTCTATCCTTGAGAATGATCCATGCGCTGAGTAAAAGAAGGTGTATTCTGCAGTCTTTGGAAAAAGCATTTTGTAAATGTTTATTAGATCCACTTGGTCTATAATGCAGATTAAGTCTGATGTTTCTTTTTTGATTTTATGTCTGGAAAATGTGTCCAATCCTGAAAGTGGGGTGTTGAAGTCTCCAGCTATTATTATGTTGGGACCTCTCTCTCTCATTAGTTCTAATACTACTTCCTTTATATATCTTGGTGCTCCAGTGTTAGGTGCATATATATGTAAAATTGTTATATCCTCTTGCTGAACCGATTCCTTTATTATTATATAGTGACCTTTTTTTTCTTCTTATACATTTTGTCTTGAAATCTCTTTTGTCTGCTACGAGTATAGCTAATCCTGCTTCTTTTTTGGTTTCCATTGGCATGGAGTATCTTTCTCCATCCCTTTATTTTCAGTGTCTGTGTTTCTTTATAGATGAAGTGTGTTTCTGGTAGGCAACAGATCAATGTGTCTTGCTTTTTCACACATTCTGCCACTCTATGTATTTTAATTGGAGAGTTTAGCTCATTTACATTCAATGTTATTATTGATAAGTAAAAACTTACTCCTGTCATTTTGTTATTTATTTTCTGATGGTTTTGTGATCTTCTCCTTTTTCTTTCTTTCCTTCCTGTCTTCCTTTAGTGAAGATGATTTTTCTGTGGGTATATGATTTAGTTTCTTGCCTTTAATTTTTTGTATATCCGTTGTATGTTTTTTGGTTTGAGGTTACCATGAGGCTTGCAAATACTCTTATAACCCATTATTTTAATCTCATAACTACTTAAGACTATTTGTATAAACAAAGAAGCAAGCAAAAAGAAAACTAATAAAAACTGCATCTTCATCTCACTGCTTTTTGACTTTTTGTTGTTTTTATTCATATCTTATTGTATTGACTATGTCTTGAAAAGTTGTAGTTATTATTTTTGATTGGTTTAGTCTTTAGTCTTTCTACTTAGAATAACAGCAGTTTACACACAACAGTTACATTGTTATAAATATTCTCTTTTTTCTGTGTACTTACAATTACCATTGAGTTTTGTGCTTTTCGATGATAACATATTGGTAATTAACATCCTTTTATTTCTGACTGAAATACTCCTTTTAGCATTTCTTGTAGGACAGGGCTGGTGTTGATTAAATCCCTCAGCTCTTGTTTCTCTGGGACCATCTTTATCTCTTTCATGTTTGAAAGATATTTTTTCAGATATATTTTTCTAAGGTAAAAGAGTTTTATCTTTCAGCACTTTAAATATGTCATGCCTCTCTCTCCTGGCCTGTAAGGTTTCCACTGAAAAGTCTGCTGCCAGACATATTGGAGCTCTTATCTTGCTGCTTTAAGAACCCTTCTTTATCCTTGAGTTTCAGGAGTTTGATTATTAAATGACTTGAGGTAGACTTCTTTGAGTTAAATCTGCTTGGTATTCTATAATATTCTTATACTTGGATATTGATACCTTTCTCTAGGTTTGGAAAGTTCTCTATTATTATCCATTTGAAGAAACTTTCTACCCATATGTTTTTCTCTGCCTCCTCTTTAAGGCCAATAACTCTTAGATTTGTCCTTTTGAAGCTATTTTTTAGATCCTATATGCATGCTTCATTGCTTTCTACTATTTTTTAATTTTGTCTTTCCTGACTGTATATTTTTAAATAGCCTGTCTTCACGCTTACTAATTCTTTCTTCTCCTTGATTGATTCTGCTATTAAGAGAATTTGATAGATTCTGCAACCTGTCACTTGCATTTTTCAGCTCCAGAATTTCTGCTTGATTCAATTGTTTCAAACTCGTTGTTAATCTCTCTGATAGAATTCTGAATTCTTCTGTGTTATACTGAATTTCTTTGAGTTTGATCAACACAGCTATTTTGAATTTTCTGTTTGAAAGGTCATATATCTGTTTCTCCAGAATTGGTCTGTGTGGTTTATTTACTTCATTTGGTGAGGTTCTGTTTTCCTGGATGGTGTTGATGCTAGTAGATATTCTTTGGTATCTGGTCATTGAAGATTTAGGTATCTATTGTAGTCTTCACTGTCTGAGCTTGTTTGTAGTCATTCTAATTGAGAATGTTTTCCAGATATTTACAAATACGTGGGTGTTTCATTTTAATCTGTATCTGCTTTTGTGGGCACCCAAACCCAGTAATGCTGCAGTTCTTACATACTTGTGGAGGTACCACCTTGACAGTCTTGGACATGATCCAGGAGAAGTCTCTGGGTTATCAGGCAGAGACTCTTGTTCTCTCCCCTTACTTTCTCCCAGACAAACTCTCTCTCTCTCTCTCTCTCTCTCTCTATCTCTCTCTCCCCCTCCATGTTCTGAGCCATCTAAAGCTGTGGGTGGAGGGACACAGGCACTCCTCTGGCCACCAACACTATGACTGCGCTGGGTCAGGCCTGAAGCAAGCACAGCTCTGGGTCTTTCCCAAGGCCTTCTGTAACCACTCCCTGGCTGCTGCCTTTATTTGCTCAAACCCCTGAGGCTCTATAATCAGCAGGTGGCAAAGCTATCCAGGCCTTAGTCTTTCCTTTCAAGGCAGTGAGTTCCCCCAGGTGGGTTCAGAGATGCCCTCCTGGAGTCAGGAATTAGAGTTAAAGACCCTAGAAATCTACCTGGTGTTCTACTGTACTGCAGCTGAGCTGACACTCAAACCGTAACTCAAACCACAAGAAGCCATTTTTCCCACCCTTCCCTCCTCCCTTTTCCAAAGGCAGGGGAGCCTCAACCTGTAGCCACCCCTACTACAGGCCATGGAGAGTACTGCAACACTACCACTGATGCTCCCTTAAGTCCCAAGGGTTCTTAAGTCAGCTCATGGTGAATGCTGCCTGGACTGGGACTCACCCTTCAGGGTTGTGGGCACCTGTCTGGTCACAGGCAGGTCTAGAAATGCTGTCCAAGAGTTAAGTCCTGGAATTGGGGACCCCAATAATAGCCTGCTTGTTACGCTATTCCCCTCTTACCATGCTGGCAGGCACCTGAAGCCAGTATGTCTCAGAGGTTCACTCAAGGTCCTTGATGTAGTACCTGGGTATCGCTGCTGTCTGTTCAGGAACCAAGGGTTAGTTCAGTTGGCCAGTGATGAATGCTGCCAGGGATTGGTCATTTCTTTCAAGGCAGCAGGTTTCTTTCTGGCCCAGGGTGTGCCTAGAAATGTTATCCAGGAGCTAGTGCCTGGAACAGGGGCTTCACAACCCTGACCAGTGCCCTGTCCTGCTGTGGTTGAGCTGGTATTCAAGATGCAAGAAAAAAAAATGCTCCTCACTATTCCATCTCCTCTCCTCAAGTGGAAGGAAGTACTCTTTTATGGAGCTGCTAGCTGGGCAGTCTGGAGCTAGGGCAGGGGTGACACCAGCACTCCCTTGACTGCCCCAGCTGGTATCTGGGTAGGTCATCTGCACCCCTCCACATCCCCGCCACAATCCACTGTCTCTGGGCTCAGTTCAATGCTAGAACTCACCTAAGCGTTGCAGTCCTTATGGCCCAGACTGCCTTTAAGGTTTTCTGAGAAACCTGGAACAGTTTAGCCTTTAGTGGCAAGATTTGCAGAAACTCAAGTTCTGATTCCTGAGATGGGTAATTTCCGTCTGGCTAGAGGTGGTTTAAATGCTCCCTTCCCAGGTGGGAGTCAGCTAAGTTTGGTCTGGTTTTCCTTTCTCCTGTAAGAGACAGCACTGAGTTCAGTGACCCACAACTGCTCTGCTCTTGCTCTTCCATAGATGCTCTTTACACCACACTGCCACTGCCTAGGGTAGGGAAGGGGTGGCGACAGCGATTTAAGACTGTTTTTTTTAACTCTTCAGTGCCTCTTTCAGTGATACAACCAGGTACTCTGAGAGTTCACCTGATTTTTGGTTCTTTTTTTTTTTTTTATTGAGATGTAGTCTCACTCTGTCGCCCAGGCTGGAGTGCAGTGGCACAATCTCGGCTCACTGCAAGCTCCGCCTCCTGGGTTCAAGCGATTCTCCTGCCTCAGCCTCCCGAGTAGCTGGGACCACAGGCGCCCGCCATGACGCACAGCTAGTTTTTTGTATTTTTAGTGGAGACGGGGTCTCACCGTGTTAGCCAGGATGGTCTCGATGTCCTGACCTCGTGATCCGCCCGCCTCGGCCTCCCAAAGTGCTGAGATTACAGGCATGAGACACCGCGCCCGGCCGATTTTTGGTTCTTATAAAGGTGTTTTGTTCTGTGTGGATAGTTGTTAAATTTGTGTCCTTGCGAGGGGGCTGATCTGTGCAGCCTTCTATTCTGCTTTTCTTGCTCCACCTCTCTCACCTTAAGTTTTTTTTCCTCTGAAATGCCTAAGGCTAACCAGTGTGATCCCTTATTACTATCCTAATATGAAAAATGCTTTAATGTCACATGCTGGATGGAAATCTTAGTTTGCAATGAGAAATACCTTCGATTGCACATATTAAAGTGTAAGAAAAAAAGCATTGTGGTTTTTTGTTGTTGTTGTTTTTACCTTGTGGCCTTGATAAGTTGAAAGAATATTCTTTTATTCCAAAGATGGTATTTGGGGGATTTTGTTCTGGATATTAGTGCTAGGTATTTAGGTATTTGGATGGAGAAAAGAAAACTGGTTTTTGTCTATTAATATCTAGTATGTTTTATTTTTTCATGTTATCAGTGACAATGTTACGACTTAGCAAACAACAGTTACAAATAACTAAAATTGTAATTGCTCCTGCATTTTTATTTAACTCCCTCATTTATCCTGAGAAGATCTTCCTGTTTTACCTAATTATCTCTCCAACATCCTCTGAACTCTCAACAGATAGGCAGTATCTGAAGGTCATCTCAAAGACAGAAACTAAAACCCCATCCACAGGTGACTCCATGCTGAATCCCTAAGATGCCTCATCCTGCTAACCAATGTGTATCCACCAAGCAGTTTTCTTTTTCACTATAAATATTATGCTGTTTGACATTTAAAAAAATTTAATCAAAACCCATAGCCTTAATTAAATGATGAATTTCAGGAAATTATAATGCCCAGTGGGAGTGTAATAAAGCTAATAAGAGACACACTGGTCTAAAAATGATCTGACGACATCACACCTAACCCTTCTCACCACCTTGAAGTTCACATTCCATGGAAAAAGCACCTCATACTTAGAGTGTTTTACTTTCCTTTTCCCAAATCATGGCAATTTTGAATATTCACACTTTGCAGATATCAACATATTTCTAAAGCATACTTACCTTGGTTAAAGACTGTCGAGGTCATTACCACAGTAACATAAATATTTAAGATGCATTGAAAATTTTGTTTTAGAATGGGCTTTTTAATCACTTCATTGTAAGCAACGTTTTCCTGCTGTTTACTTACTCCTACATCTGCTATCTTCTTTTGTATTGTGCTTTGTATTTTACAGAACATTTGTAATACCTGCTTTATAAAGCAGGTATTTCTAACCTGGGAAAATACAGGACGGAAAGGGAACGGAAATACCTTTGACACGTACATTCAGCAGAACAATGTGCTGCTGGGTACAGCTGCATGAACATATAAAGATCTTCGCTTCTAACAGCCGTTCTGTCCCTACCATGGGGGACGCAATCCATCTCTCACCTGTGAGTCATCACATTCCCTCAGAAGCCCTTTCACTTAAATGGGAACCAAAAGCTAACATTTGCAAAATCTTGAAGGACGTTATAAGAGTGAATGTGGTTACCACACTCTCTGCTGGGGCCACTCTAGGAGGAGGAGAAAAATAGAGGCAGAGAGGTTTCCAGGTTTCAAAAAAATAGCCTAGAATTAGCAAAGTTTCTACCTTGTTAAGCTTGGCGAGGGAAATGAAACTTAGCCACTGGCAATAATCGAGTAAAATGTGATTTTCACTAATAATGTTTTGTTTCAACAAATGTTTGGAGTTAAATTTATTTTGTCATTACACAGGAATATGCTTACATTTGCCTAGATGAATCTTATCAGTATGAAAAAATGTGGGTGCATTTCTAAATAACTAGGATTAGAAACAGCAATACCATCCCATGTGGCCACCAATTAGAGTCACGAACACACCTGTATCATATTAATGGACATTCAGCTTCACTTTTAACCAGAATGCATTCTTGCAGGCCCTGCATTTAATTTCCATACCAGAGGAAGCATTTGGGAAAGGCAGAATTATTTGAGTGTGTTCCCAGTTGAAACCTATAAACATCTACTAAACTTCTTTCTGTGCCAGCCACTGAACTGTGAGGAACACTGAGATGAGTCAGACATGGATTCCCTGTGGAAAATAAGGTGAAATATGGCATGACCAAGGGACTGCATTTTAAGGAAGGTATAGGATGTCTTTGAGGCTCAAAGAAGGATAGATCTCAGAAGACAGATTGGGTCTATGAAGGAAGTTGTAGCTGGAAGGGGTTTTATGGATGGAGGAGCTCTTCTTTAGTGGTGAAGAAGGAAGCTGTTCAAGAAGGAACAGCACGGGGGAAGGGGATGTGGGGCAGGTTGACTCCTCTCTGCACCATCATAGCCCTGCCCATGTCACACGTACGTCACTCCTCTACCCTCATGTGCTCACTGCTTGGTCTCTGTCTCAGCACTGTGACCTCCACGTGAGTAGAACCCACCATGTGCTCATCTCCTTAGCCCCATTTCTAGCATAAAATAACATGTGGCAATTTGACAATCAAGAGAGTCATCAGTATTTGTTCCACTGATGGATGTATAGGTGAAAGTGAGTGGCCCAAGTCCAGGCACACTTAGGAAGTGGAAGAGCTGGAAACCAGACCAAAGTTTGACTAACTCCAAATCCTGGGATTTAAAACACTATGTGATGAGAGCCCCTGAAGAGCAGAGCAAATACTAGGAGAGAGAAGTTATGAAGCATCATCTCTTCCCACCACGTGGAATAGAAATCATGAACATCACACCTGGTCACCATTCACTGTTTGCTTTATTATGGGATTGGAGAAAGGAGCTGTCTTAATTATGAGGGAAGCAGGAGGCATCCTGAGACAGCCAAGTGTTCACATCTACCCATATCTGTGCTGCATGGTTCAAATGAAGCAATTGCCTGGGTTAAGGCGCATGATACCAATAACAAAGGGGAAGTCAGGATGATGCATTGAAGTCCACAGAACTAGGCTCGAGTCCCGGCAAGGCCACTTGCTACCTATGTGACTTGGGGCACATTCACTAACTCTCAGCCTGTTTCCTCAGGAAATAATGCCAGCGGTGTGCTGTGAAGAGTCACCATGGTGAATAACAAAAGCCAGTGAAGAAGTGCCTGTGACCTACACATCCTGTCCATGTCAGGTCCAGTTACTCAAACAGATGTACCCGTCCTCCCGCAACCAAACTCAAGGCAGAGGAGTGGAAGGGAGCTCCTCAGGTAGGAGTTGCAATGGGGAGTGCACACTCGCCAATAGCCTGGTGTTTGTTAAGACTTAACATGGCGTAGGGTCTGTATATTGATTTAATCAAGGTTAGCATGTGCCTGAAACTGCCACTGGGAAAGTGAGGATTTGGTCATAAGACTGGATTTTGCATGTGAATGTTGTAGGTGAGGTAGGGTGTGGGTTCTCTGCAGTACGCACTTTTCCAATTTGTCAAGGCCCATGTCACTGCCGATGTTCAATGTTTTTGCAATCCCCCTAGCTTATAGGACGTGCGCCTGCACTCAGACAAGCATGGGGCTGAGTCCTGGAGCACCACACACTGGCACTGAGTTTCCAAAGAACCTTCTTGATTCATGAAGTAGGGGATGGCTTAAGGTAGATGACCATGAGCACCAAGGCCACAGAGCCCTCCAGAAGGACCACAGCCAGACTCTGTGCTCCACACCACAGCCCCTTTCTCCCAAGCTGTCCCAGGAGTGCTGTGGCACTGCACAAACTGAGTTCTTCCTAGTCATCATGATAACAAATTGGGCTGACTTATGGAGGCTCCCTTTGTGCCAGGAGCTCTAAAGGCATGAATCTCCTTGAAATTCCCAACAGCTCCACGAAGTGAAGGAAGCACTGTGATCATCCCCATTTCACAGATGATAAAAGAGACTCACAAGGTAAAGAGATCAAAGTTTTTGAGTCCTTCCCACAGATCCTCCTGGGATTACCCATCATCCAGAGGGGTACCTGCTAGGGGTACCCAACTACCACTGGGCAAATAGCCCCACCCTCCTACACATCCACAAACGTGTGAGTAAAGAAAGTGCAAAAGAAGCTCATTTCTGGGCAGGGAAGGTACCTGGTGAACTTGTTGAGCCCAAGCTCCAGTTCTTCCATGAACGTGCCAATTGTTCCTATGGATGGGGGTAGGGAGCAACAGCCATCTGGGCTGATTGCTTCTCCAGGCCTTATTGCATCTAAACAAAGGGTTAAAGCGAGGCTGAGGTTTTTATTTTTTTTCCCAAGATGGTATACTAGAGGAATTTTTTGCCTACCTCTCCCACTTGGAAAATATTGTGTAGAGATTCACACCACAAACTTTTTTTTTTCGAGAAGCAATGCAGGAACTGAACAGGAAAATTGAAGGAACCCACACAGCCTCCGAAGGAAGCAGCAGGCTGCAGCCTACACTGAGTCAGGCAAAGGGCTGTGAGTCCCCAAAAATATGAGGGGGAGAGACTGCTTCTCAGATTCACACCCTGACCAGAGAGCCTGAAAGACCAGGCCATCGGGAAAGCCTTAACCCTACCCAGCACAGAAACTGACTTGGGGAGGGTTGTGGAACATAAAAGTAGGAGCAGCAGCAGGAAGACCCTTGTATGCACTTTCAGTCTCCAGTGCAAAGCAAGGAAAGCCATTCCTTATTGATCCTCACAGGGGACGCTGTGGAGGTCAGCCAAATAGTTCAGGCAGTGGTCGCAGGTGGAAAGAAGCCCCAAACTGGGTTTGATGATGTTGCCTTGGGTGGGGATGAACTCTCTTGACCAAGGCCAGCCTGTTCAAGTGAAACATGGGCCACGGCCACAAGCACAGGGGCTGGGAGCCTGGCTTTGTGAATGGACCGGGAGGGGCGTGGCCTGAAATATGCAGTTGCTGTCTCCATGGGGAAAGCCTATGACTTGGGGCAGTTGCAAATTCTAAGTGCAGGCTGCCTGGAACTTAGATCGCTGCTGCTAGTGGAACACAGTGGGAGTGAGATCTCCCTCACCAAATGTGTGGGATCAGTGTGGGGCTTACTGCAGTCTGCTACTCCCCACTCCCTACGCAAACTCTTCTGTGCAGCAGAGACAGCAACACTCCCCTCTGGAATACCAACCCAGTGGCCTGAGAACCACCCCCTTCCCCTGACACCCACAGGAACTGCTGCTTGCCTTGCATGTGGAAAGTCAGTTCACAAACCCGCCCGACCTAGACCACACCTGGCTTTGCCCTGCCACCTGCCCTGGTAGCTTAACACAAAGGAAAGAAACATTTGGGAACTTTATGGCCTCACCCATTGCCTGATAAACTGGAGTACCCTCTCTGGGCAGCACAAGGCAAGCAAAACTCTCACTGCTACTGCCACAGCTGGTGCTGTTTGGCAAGTGCCACCTCCTGGCTGGAGGCCAACCAACACAGTCCATTACAGCATCTCCTGGTAGAATAACACTGAGTCTAGGAAGGAGAACATTTCTGTGTGACCTAAGCTATCACCACTGCCTGCATCACTCTGGCTAATCAAGAGGTCCTGATTCTGTCCAAATGATCAGTTTATTACTATGATAAGTGGCGTTTGAGAAAGCCAACACACTAAGGCTTTCTAAAATCAAGGAATCCCAGAGTATAGGTCACTCCCCTGCCACCAGCAGTAGAGCTGGTGCTGCTACCCACTTCTGGGAGGCTTGAGAACAGGTCACATCACTGGATCCCTTGATCTCATTCCCTAGCACCAGCCTGGAGTATGGCAATTTCACTAGGCAGCTAGACCCAGCGGAGCAACCATACTCACAGCAATAGGGCTCCCAGGGACTTCCACTCCCAGGGGAAGAGGTCGTGCAACCACATCGAGGGAACGGCCCATGGAACAAAAGAATACAGATGACAGGCCTTGAGTACCATATCCTTCTGCTGGTGGGCAGTTTCAGCAGATGCACAGTCGTAGTGCTGGGCTCAGCAAGTAAAGTCTGCAGCTCTAATCTAACAGTCAGACAGCCTTAGTGCATGTGAAGGGTCTTGGAGAAGGAAACAACTTTCCCCCTTTGTTCACCACCATGAGCACCGCTGGGGCTTCTCCCATGGGAGCTTTGCATGGGTGCAACTATAGACAACGTTTCTGGAACACTTCAGGGTGAGAGCATCCCTGCAGGAGGACACCCTAAAGGTTCAGGCTTTCAAGACAGAGTCACAATTCCTCTCTACTTGAAAAATCTACATTTCTACAGATGAAAAGAGGTACCTGTGTGGTCCGAATAGCTGGAGCACTGGAACAGGAGTGTGTCTGAGAAGTGGATAGCTTCCCTGCTGACCTGCCAGGGGAGCCGAGGTGGCTCTAATCCTTCCTCTGACAAGACCTCAGTGTGATTCACTGAAAGCTTCTCCAGCCACCTTTGTCAAGACAGGGACATAGCCAGGCGCAGTGGCTCACGCCTGTAATTCCAGCACTTTGAGAGGCCGAGGTGGGTGGATCACGAGGTCAGGAGATCAAGACCATCCTGGCTAACATGGTGAAACCCCGTCTCTACTAAAAATACAAAAAATTAGCCAGGCGTGGTGGTGGGCGCCTGTAGTCCCAGCTGTTCGGGAGGCTGAGGCAGGAGAATGGCGTGAACCCGGGAGGCGGAGCTTGCAGTGAGCCGAGATCGCGTGCCACTGCACTCCAGCCTGGGCGACAGAGCGAGACTCCATCTCAAAAACACACAAAAAAAAGACAGGGACATCTGTCCACCATTGAGTATTTCATTTACCTACCAGCTTTAGCCACAACCAATTCTTACTCAGGGAAACCTCCCCTACTGCCCTGAAACCTGAACCATCAAATCATTAACCCTTTTCCCTTTTGCCCCAAGAATACTCATTGGTGGTGCTTGTGGCTGAAGCATTTATTATGAGATAACTTTGCTATGAAATATCTCACTTTTATTATTATTTTCACATCACTCTAGTATATCAACTTTGGAAACTAAATACATCATTCTATTTATAGCATTCTGTTTTTAGAAATGGTATTTCCACTAAAAAATGTAGTAATTCTCAATTGCTGAAAATGTCAAATCCTAGAAAATACAGCTTTCCTTTGCATGATGTTAACATCAGCCATGAACAGTTGTTGGCCAAAGACTTATTTGATGAATCCGATTTTTCAGACATAGACAATCTGATGACTGAGATGATTCTGATGTTTGTTCTGTTTAGAAATAACTCCAAGAGTTTATATTTTATTTTTACACTGAAAGTCAGTCAGATTTGCTTCAGCCTCAGAGAGCGTGTTTATGTAAAATGTGGTGGCAGCAATCTGCACTATTTTTTTCTAAACAGGAAAAGGCTTAAAGAAAATACTGGGGAAAAATAAATATGCAAAAAAGTGTATACCATGGGGAAATGAAATAAGCTTCAAGAGTCCTCTACCATTCCAACCTTACAGGAGACAGTAAATTTGCTCACACAATGAACACATTGCTACTACAACCAGCATATAACAAAACTATTATACAAAGACTCTCTATAACCAAGGAACCTTACAGTCTCCACCCATGAAAGAACCAATAACTGAATTAGGCTATGTTTAACTATAAGCATTAAAGTAGCATACTTAAGAGAAAAAAAATTAAAAACAAATAAACACAGTTAAATCAACATAAATTCAATAATAATTAGAAGAAACACTACCCAAATGAAAAAAAAAATCAGAAAAGTAATTCTGGTAATATGACAACACAGGGTTCTACAATGCCTTCAAAAGATCACACCAGCTGTTCAGTAATGGATTCAAATCAAGATGAAATCTTTAAAATATCAGATAAAGAATTCAGAAGGCTCATTATTAAGCTATTCAAGGATATACCAAGGAAAGGTGAAAGCGATCATAGATGACTTTACAAACAGTTCAGGATATGAATAAATGATGTTCTAGAGAGATAGATATCATAAAGGAAAACTAATTAAAACTTCTGGAAGTGAAATACAAAGGGAATTACAAAATGTAGTGGGAAATTTTTACAACAGACTAGAAGAACTAGAAGAAAAACTTAAGAGTTCAAAGACATTAACATAATCAGAGAAAAATAAAGAAAAAAGAATCAAAAGAACAAAGTTTCCAAGAAATATCGGATTATGTAAAAAGGCTAAACCTAAGAATAATTGGTGTTCCTGAGAGAGAAGAGAAAAAAAAAAAGTCTGGAAATCTTATTTGAGGGAATAATTGAGGAAAACTTCACTGGCCTGGCTAGAGATTTAGATATTCAAATACAAGAAGCTAAAGGAATTCCCGGGAAATTCATTACAAATAGATCTTCACAAGGCACACAGTCATCAGGCTATCTAAACTCAACATGAAGGAAATAATTCAAAGAACAATAAGACAAAAGTACAAAGTAACCTGTAAAGGAAAACCTATCAGACTAACAGCAAACTTCTTGGCAGAAACTTTAAAAGCCAGAAGAAACGGAGGTCCAATTTTCAGCCTTCTTAAACAGAATAATTGTCAGCTAAAAGTTTTGTATCCACTAAAGCTGCTTCATAAATGAAAGAGAAATAAAATCATTTTCATACAAACAAATGCTTAGAGAATTTGTCACTCCCAAATCGGCACTACAAATAATGCTAAAAGAAGTTCTAAATATTGAAACAAAAGTTCAATATATGCCAAAATACAAATGCTTGAAAGCTTAAAACTCACAGGGCCTATTAAACAATAATATAATGAAAAAAGAACTATCTGGTTAACAGCTAACATGATGAAGAGAGCATTACCTCATATCTCAATATTAGTGTTGAATATAAATGACCTAAATGCTCCACTTAAAATGTACACAATGGCAGAATGGATGAAAAATCACAAACCAAATATCTACTGTCTATAAGAAACTCACCTAAAACACAAGGATTCATATGAACTCAAGGTAAAGGGGTGGAAAAAGATATTCTATGTACATGAAAACCAAAAGCAAGCAGAACTATTCTTATATCAGAGAAAACAGATTTCAAAGCAACAACAGTTAAAAAAGACAAGGTAATTATAAAATGATTAAATAATCAATCCAACATGAAGATATCACAATTCTAAACTTATATGCACCAAACACTGTAATACCCAGATTCATAAAACAATTACTACTATACCTATTCAATGAGATAGACAGCAACACAATAATAGTGGGAGAATTCAATACACCACTTACAGCACTAGACAGATTATCAAGACAGGAAGTCAACAAAAAATGGACTTAAATGGCATAGTAGAAAAAATGGACTTAACAGATATTTACAGAAATTCTACCCAAGCATTGTAGAATATACATTCTACTCATCAGCACATGGAACATTCTCCAAAGACGGACCATATGATAGGCCCCAAAACAAATCTCAATCAAGAAAAAAGTGAAATTATATCAGGTATCTACTCACACCACCATGGAGTAAAACTAGAAACCAACACCAAAAGGAATCCTCAAAACTATACAAATACATGGAAATTAAATAATTTTTTCTTGAATGATTTATGGGTTAACAAAGAAATTAAGATTGAGGTCAGGTGCGGTGGCTGACACCTATAATCCCAGCACTTTGGGAGGCCGAGGTGGGTAGACCACCTGAGGTCAGAAGTTTAAGACTAGCCTGGCCAACATGGCGAAACCCCGTCTCTACTAAAAACACAAGAATTAGCTGGGCATTGTCGCGGGTGCCCATAATCCCAGCTACTTGGGAGGCTAAGGCAGGAGAATTGCTTGAACCTGGGAGGTGGAGGTTGTAGTGAGCTGAGATCGTGCCATTGCACTCCAGCCCAAGTGACAAGAGTGAAACGCCATCTCAAAAAAAAAAAAAAAAAATCAAGATGGAAATTAATTACTGAATGATAATAATGATACGAGTTATCAAAACCTCTGTGATGAAGCAAAAACTGTGCTAACAGGAAATTTTATAGTACTAAATGCCTATATCAACTAAGTCTGAAAGAGGCTGGGTACCGTGGCTCATTCCTGTAATCCCAACACTTTGGGAGGCCAAGGCGGGTGGATCACTTAAGGCCAGGAGTTTAAGACAAACCTGGCCAACATGGTGAAACCCCATCTCTACAAAAAATACAAAAATTTGCCAGTCTGGTGGTATGCGCCTGTTGTCCCAGCTACTCCGGCAGCTGAGGCAGGAGAATTGCTCGAACCCAGGAGGTGGAGGTTGCAGTGAGCGGAGATCACACCACTGCACTCCAGCCTCGGCAACAGAATGAGAATCTGTCTCAAAGAAAAAAAAAAGTCTGAAAGAGCACAACTTGACAGTCTAATGATATACCTGAAGAAACTAGAGAAACAAGAACAAACTAAACCCAAAGATAGCAGAAGAAAAGAAATAACAAAAATTAGAGGAGAATTAAATTCAAACAAAAATACAAAAGACAATTAAACAAACAGCTGGTTCTTAGAAAAGATAAACAAAACTGATATACCATTAGTTACATTAACCAAGAAAAGAACAGAGAAGCTTCAAATAAGTTCAATTAGAAATGAAGCTGAAGATATTACAACACCGCAGAAATACAAAAGATCATTTGAGACTACTATGAACACCTTTATGTGCACATACTAGAAAACTTAGAGGAAATGGATTAATTTCAGGAAACGTAAAACCCTCCCAGATTAAATCAGGAAGAAATAGAAACCCTGAGCAGACAAATGACATGCAGCAATATTGAATCAGTACTTTTAAAATTGCCAACAAACAAAAAATAGCCTACAACCAGATGGATTCACAGCTGATTCTACCAGACATTCAAAGGAGAATGGGTACCAATCCCACTGAAAAAAAAAATGAGAAAGAGGGAATCCTCCCTAAATAATTCAATGAAGCCAGTATCACCCTGTTACCAAATCCAATAAAGGACATTACAACAACACCAAAAAAACTGCAGACCAATAACTCTGATGAACATAGATTCAAAAAACCTAAGCAGAAAACTAGCTAGCTGAATCTAATAGCACATCAGAAAGATAACATGATCAAGTGCATTTTATCCCAGGGATTCCGAAATAGTATAACATATGCAAATCAATAAATGTGATATATTAAATAAACAGCATTAAAAGCAAAAGGCATATGATCATCTCAATAGATGCAGAGAAAGCATTTGATAAAATCCAGCATCCTGTTATGACAGACACTCTCAAAAAACTAAGCATAGAAGAGACTAACCTCAAAATAATGAAAGCCATATATGACAGTCCCACAGCCAGCATCATAATGAATGGGGAAGAGTTGAAAGCATTCCCCCTAAGAACTGAAACAAGACAAGGATGCCCATTTTCCTACTCCCATTCAACATAGTTCTGGAAGTCCTAGCCAGAGTAATCAGGCAAGAGAAAAGAATAAAGGGCATAGAAATTGGAAAAAAAAAGAAGTCAAATTATCACTGTTTATAGATAATATGATTGTATCATATCATCTACAGATAATATGGCACAATTTAGAAAATTTTAAATATGTCTAGAAAATTTTAAAGATGCCTCCAAAAAATTGTTATATTTGATAAAAAAAATCAGTTCCTTTCAGGTTACAAAATTAATGTACACAAATCAGTAGCACTGCTATGCTCAAACAATTACCATGCTGAGAATCAAACACTTAATTCCTTTAATAAGAGCTGGAAATAAATGAAATACCTAGAAATATATTTAGCCAAGGAGGTGAAAGATTCCTACAAGAGAACTAAAACACACTGCAGAAATAAATCATACATGACAGAAGCAAATGGAAACCCATCCCATGCTCATGGATTGAACAAATCAATATTGCAAAAATAATCACACTGCCCAAAGCAATCTATAGATTCAATGCAATTCCCATCAAAATACCAACATCATTTTTCACCAAATTAGAAAAACCAATTATAAAATTCAAATGGAACCAAAAAAGAGCCTGATTAGTCAAAGCAATCCTAAGCAAAAAGAGCAAATCTGGAGACATCACATTACCAGACTTCAAATTATACTACAAGGCTAGAGTTACCCAAATTACATGGTACTGATATAAAAGTAGGCACATAGACCTAGTTTTGAAACAGAATAAGAAACAGAAATAAAGCCAAATACATACAGCCAACTGATCTCTGACAATGCATTCAAAAACGTAAGTTGGGGAATGGAAAACCTATTTAATAAATGGTGCTGGGAAAGCTGGCAAACCACATGTAGAAGGATGAAACTGGATCCGTATCTCTCACCTTATACAAAAATCAACTCAAAGTGTTTCAAAACCTTAAATATAAGATTTGAGACCATAAAAATTCTAGAATATATCATGGAAAAAACTATTCTAGACATCAGTGTAGAAGAGAATTTATGACTAAGACCCAAAAA
Organism: Pongo abelii; assembly: GCF_028885655.2. NCBI lineage: Eukaryota > Metazoa > Chordata > Mammalia > Primates > Hominidae > Pongo > Pongo abelii. The sequence continues at coordinate 149,776,284 of NC_072008.2, forward strand.
GCAAATGGAATAAAAACAAAAATAAATAAATGGAACCTAATTAAACTAAAAAGGTTTGTACAGCAAAAGAAATAATAATCAGAGTAAATAGCCAACCCACAGAATAGAAGAAAATATTTGCAAACTATGCATCTGACATAGGACTAGTATCCATGTAATCTATAAGGAACTCAAGCAAATCAGCAAGAAATAAACAATTCCATCAAAAAGTGGAAAAATGACAGGAATGAACATTTCTCAAAAAAAGAAATATAAATACCAGGCATGATGGCTCATGCCTGTAATCTTAGCACTTTGGGAGGTCCAGGCAGGCAGATGGCTTGAGCCCAGGAGTTTGATACCTGCCTGGGCAACACAGTGAAACCCTAACTTTACAAAAAATATGAAAGTTATACAGGTATGGTAGTTGCTTCAAAGGGGATATAAAATATAATTAGTTCTGTAGCTGTGAATGTTATAATTAAAATATCTGTACCTGTGTTCCCAACTGCTTGGAAGGCTGACACTGGAGGATCACTTGAGCCTAGAAATTAGAGGCTGCAGTAAACCCCCGAGATTATGCCACTGCACGCCAGCCTAGGTGGCAGAGAAAGACTTTATGTCAAAAAATATATATATAGAAATGGCCAACAAACATATTAAAAAATGTTCAACCTCACTAACTGTATTAGTCCATTCTTGCACTGCTATAAAGAAATACCTGAGACTAGGAAATGTATACAGAAAAGAGGCTTACTTGGCTCATGGTTTCACAGGCCTTACAAAAGGCGTGGCTGGGGAGGCCTCAGGAAACTTGCAGTCATAGCGGAAGGCGAAGGGGAAGCAGGCACATCTTACATGGCCAAAGCAGGAGCAAGACAGAGAGAGGGGAAGTGCTACACACTTTTAAACAACCTTATCTCACAGTAACTCACTCAGTATCACAAGAAAAGTACCAAAAAGGAAATCTGCCCCCATGATCCAATCAACTCCCAGCAGGCCCCTCCTTCAACACTAGGAATTACAATTTGACATAAAATTTGGATGGGGACAAAGCCAAAATGTATCATTTCACCTCTTTCCCCTCCCAAATCTCATGTCCTTCTCACATTTCAAAACAATCATGCTATCCCAACAGTCCCCCAAAGTTTTAACTCATTCCAGCATTAACTCAAATGTCCAAGTCCAAAGTCTCATCTGAGATAAGACAAGGCAAGTCCCTTCTGCCTATGAGCCTGTAAAATTAAGGGCAAGATAGTTACTTCCAAGATACAATGAGGGTACAGGCATTGGATAAATACACCTGTTTCAAAAGGGATAAATCAGCCAAAACAAAGGGGCTGCAGGCCCCATGCAAGTTGGAAACCCACCAAGGCAGTCATTAAATCTTAAAGCTCCAAAATAATTCCTTTGACTCCATGTCTCACATCCAGGCCACACTGACTCAAGGGGTAGGCTCCCAAGGCCTTGGAAAGCTCCACCCCTATGGCTCTGCAGGGTACAGGTCCAATGACTGCTTTCATGGATTGGTGTTGAGTTCCTGTGGCTTTTCTGAGTGCACAGTGCAAGCTGTCAGTGGATCTACCATTCTGTGGGCCAGAGGACAGTGGCCCTCTTCTCAAAGCTCCACTAGGCAGTGCCCCAGTGGGGACTCTGTGTGGGGGATCCAATCCCACCTGACCCCTTTGCACTGCTCCGCTGGAATCTAGGCAGAGGCTCCTGAGCCTCAACTTTTGCCTTCTGCACTGTTGCAGGCCCAACACCATGCAGAAGCCACCAAGGCTTGGGGCTTGCACTATCTAAAGCAATAGCATGAACTGTACCATAGTCCCTTTTAGTCAAGCCTGGAGCTGGTGCAGCTGGGATGCAGGGCACCATGTCCCAAGGCTGCACAAGGCAGCAGTGCCCTGGGCCTGGCCCACAAAATCATTCTTCTCTCTTAGGCCTCCAGGCCTGTGATGGGAGGAGCTGCTGGGAAAGTCTCTGAAAGGCATTTGAGGCATTTTCCCCACTATCTTGGCTATCAACATTTGGCTGATCTTTACACATGCAAATTTCTGCAGGCAGCTTGAATTTCTCCCCAGAAAATGGATGTTTCTTTTCTTTCACATGGCCAGGCTGCAAATTTTCCAAACTTCCAGACTCTCTTCCCTTTTAAATATAAGTTTCAATTTCAGACCATCACTCTGAGAATGAATATGAGCATACACTGTCAGAAGCAGCCTGGCCAATTCTTGAACACTTTCCTGCTTAGAATTTTTTTCCACCAAATACCCTAAATCATTGCTCTCAAGCTCAAAGTTCCGATGATTCCTAGGGCAGGGGCACAATGCCTCCAACCTCTGTGCTAATGCATAACAAAAGTGGCCCCTGCTCCAGTTCCCAATAAGTTTCTCATCTTCATCTGAGACCACCTCACCCTACACTTTATTGTTAATATTGCTATCAGCATTTTGGTCACAACAATTTAACAAGTCTCTGGGAAGTTCCAGACATTCCCTCATCTTCCTGTCTTTTTCTAAGCCTTCTACACTCTTCCAACCTATGCCTGTTATTCAATTCCAAAGTCACATTTTCAGTTACCTTCATAGCAGTACCCTACTCCTGGTACCAATTTTCTATATTAGTCTGTTCTTGCACTGCTGCAAAGAAATATCTAAGACTGGGTAATATGTATATAAAAAAAGTTTAATTGGCTTCCAGTTCCACAGGCTGTGAAAGAAGCATGGCTGGGGGTGATGGGGGAGGGGTCAGGAAACTTTCAATCATGGCAGAAGGCAAAGGAGAAGCAGGCTGATCTTACATGGCCAGAGCAGGAGTAAGTGAGAGGGTGAAAGTGCTATAAACATTTAAACAACCAGATCTCATGGTAACTCACTCACTATCACAAGAACTGCACCAAATGGGAAATCCACCAGCATGATCAAATCATCTCCCACCAGGCCCCACCTTTAACATTGGGGATTAAGATTTGACATGAGATTTGGTCAGGGACACAGACCAAACCATATCACTAATCAGCAGGGAAATGCAAAGTAAAACCACAACGAGATACCGCCTTACTTCTCCAAGAATGGGCAGTATTTAAAAGTCAAAAAACAAGAGATGGTGGTGTGGATACAAGGTATAGGAAACGCTTATACACTGCTGGTGGGAATGTAAATTTGTGCAACGTCTATGGAATCCAGTATGGAGATTCCTTAAAGAACTAAAAATACATCTAACGTTCAATACAACAATCCCACTACTGGATATCTACTCAAAGGAAAAGAAGTCATTATATAAAAAAGACACCTGCACTTGTATGTTTATAGCAGCACAATTCTCAATTGCAAAGGTGTGGAATCAACCTATTTTCCCATTGATTAATGTGTGGATAAAGAAAATGTGGTATATGTACACCATGGAATACTACTCAGCCATAAAAAATGAAATAATATCTTTTGCAGCAACTTGGATATAGCTGTAGGCCATTATTCTAAGTGAAGTAACTCAGGAGTGGAAAACCAAGAACTGTATATTCTTACTTATAAATGGGAGCTAAGCTATAAGTATGCACAGGCATACAGATTGATATTATGGACTTTAGAGACTCAGAAGGGGGAAGCTCAGAGGAGAGCAAGGGATAAAAATAACTACATTAAGTACAATGTACACTACTTGGGTGATTGGTGTACTAAAATCTCAGAATTCACCACTATATAATTCATCCATGTAAAGAGAAACCACTTGTACCCCAAAAGATATTGAAAAAATTCCTTTCTTTCTTTCTTACTTGCTTGCTTGCTTCTTTCTTTTTTTTTTTTTTTTTTTGACAGTCTCACTGTGTCACCAGGCTGGAGTGCAGTGGTGCGATCTCAGCTCACTGCAACCTCTTTCTCCTGGGTTCAAGTGATTCTCCTGTCTCAACTTCCTGAGTAGCTGTGACTACAGGAGTGCACCACCATGCTCAGCTAATTTTTGTATTTTTAGTAGAGACAGGGTTTCACCATGTTGGCCAGGATGGTCTCGATCTCTTGACCTCGTGATCTGCCCGCCTCGGCCTCTCAAAGTGCTGGGATTACGGGCGTGAGCCACTACGCCTGACTGAAAAAAAAATATTTCTTTACAGTAAGGCTGAGGGTCAAAACACACTAGGTAAAGACAGCAGGAAATCAGAGTCTTGGGACAATGATGCTAAAGAATCAGGAAATCAGGACACCCTGTTACACTGGGTTGGTGAAAGTTATGACTCTTGTCTTTTGCCAAAGTGATTAACAGAAAAACCAAGTACACACATGGGCTCTGTGTGCTTGTATTTTGGGCTCTTAAGGAAGCGGGAGGGGAGAGGCTACATCCAATTCAGAGGCCAGTCTTGGCAGGAAGAGGCACCTGGAAGAGGGAGTGGACATGGGCAGCTCTGCAGGAGAGGAGAGTCCTTATGATCTGCAGAAAGAAAAGAGGAGGGAACAGGATGCCCATTTAGGCTGAGAGGCAGCCCTAGGGCTGAGCAGTTAACGGGGCTACCTCCAGCTTCCAGGTAAATGCTGATTCAAGAGTAGGTGTTTCCCCTTGTAGTCACAAAAGTAGGGAATAGTGAAAGGAACAACAGGGTCAGTGCCTAATCCGTTCATGTAGTGTCCCATTTGGAGCACTTTCAAGTGAGGAGTATCACGCAGTGTTCTTACACTTGGCTACGAGCCACCAAGCTATAGATAGGTTCTGCACTGAAATAAGTAACTGAAAGAAGAATAAAGCACTTCTGGTAACAAATACTTTTATGATCTTATTATTGCAACAAATGTGTGAACAAATGACTTTTATACAGTCTCCTGAATGTAAATATTATGTTATTTTAATAGCACACAAAGCTGCTATTATTATTCTAATAAAATATTTAACTTTCAAAGGGGCTGACATAAAAAGCACATTAAGTGTACCCTCAGCTAAGATGTTGTCTTACACAATTCTAGGTGCTATAATAAAATATCTTACAGTGGAAATAAGAAACAGAAATGTATTTCAATTATTTATAAATAACAGAAATTTATTTCTCACATTTCTGGAGGCAGGGAAGTCCAAGATCAAAGGATCAGCAGATTTTGTGTTTGTTGAGGGCTCTTTGCTGGAAAGATGACATCTTGTCACTGAGTCCCCACATGGTGAAAGAGGGCAAGGGGCTGCCTAGTTCCCTAGAGCCCTTTTATTAGGGTACTTATTCCATTTAGGAGGGCAGTCATCATGGCTTAATCATTTCCTAAAGGCCACACCTCTTAAAACATTTGCATTGGAGATTAAGTATTCACTTGAATTTTGGAGAGACAGAAACTTTCAGACTATAGTAGAAGCTGATTATTTATTCCAACTTCCTACTTTCTTAGCAGAACCTAGGAGCCCCAGAACTTTGCAGCATAGGAGCCATAGAGTTTATTTACTCCAGAGGTGACGTATCTGAGATCTGGCCCCCAGATGGGTTTTCTTGGGGTTTTCTTTTGCCTGCATGACGATCTTTTAAAACATGAGGCAGATCTTTTTTAAAATGGGATTTCATATGGAAAGCTAAATATCTGGCTTTTTCAGAAAAATCAGATGACATGTCAACAATGAGATTTCAGGTCAAAATTCAGCTGCAGCCAAGTGATTGTGAGCACTTCAGGTGGGCTTGAGTCTGAGTTACCCCCAGTCCTACCACTTCCTTCCATCCCTCAGAGAGGCAGAACACTAATTGCCATTCATCAATGTGCTTCTATGTCTACCTGTTCTTATACACATCATATCGCACTAATTTAGGCTGCCTGTCTGATCTGTATAGGCCTTGGTATTCTAACTGCTGTTTTCATCCAGTTTCTTCCTTTTCCAGATAAGAACATGGCAGCTGAGATGGAGATGAAAAAAAATCACTCACAGTTACACAGCTGCTTTCTGGTAGGTGGGATTTGAACTCAGGTGCCCAACTTCTAGTTTAGCTCCCTTGCAGCATCACTCAGTCTTCCTTTCTTTCTGGGAAATGTTTTCTAAACATTTCATCCTGCTTATTTTCTTCCAAAATAATCAGGAAGAAATTCAAGTATAACCAACACAGAGTAACTACAGAGGGACAGGTGCTTCAGGGATGAAGCAGACTGAATCCTGCTGGAAGGAGCTCCCTAAGGCACTGTGAGATGTTGGGGAGGGAACACTAGTCCTCCATGAGGAGCCGGGAGGGAACACTAGTCCTCCATGAGGAGCCAGGAGGTAGAGGGAGATGCTGCTGAGATGGAGGGAACAAGGCATTTGTTCAGTGTAAAGTAAGCAGGGGCACATGGAATAGAGGGAGGCAGAAAGAGCTATTTTTGATAAATGAAGTTAATCAACTCCTTTGAAAGTACCTCTCTGCATAAGGAAATTTAGGAAGTCAATTTTCCCTGACAGATCTATATGCTCAAAAAAAAAAAAAAAAAAAAAAAAGCCCAAGCAATTTATACATTGGAACGTTGGTGTATATTCAATTCCTCATGGCTTACTACCAGCAGTTCCAACAAAACTTCTCCTCTTAAATCCTTCTTTAGCCCAGATTCCTATCCCCCTGTCTGAAGAGAGAACTGTCCAACCAATGAGAATCAGCTCCATCCTTTAAGTAGCCCTCTGGTCAAATAGGGGCAGCTTACTTCTAACCGGTCAGTAGGACCCCAACACCAGCTGCTATTGCTAGCCAAGTTAAATATCACACAGGACCACAGAGAGTCCAGAAATGGATACACATATATGGACAACAGATTTTTGACAAAGGTGCAAAGACAAATCAATGAAGAAAGGGTAACTTTTTTCAACAAATTTGGTTGGAATGATTGGATATTCATAAGTGGAAAAACCTGTCTTAACCTAAACCTCATACGTTTTATAAAATTAATTAAAAATTGTACCTGGACTAATATGTATAGCATAAAACTATAAAGGTTTTTAGAAGAAACCACAGGAGGAAATGTTTGTAACCTAAGACTTGGTGAAGAGTTCTCAGATATGACACCAAAGTATGACCTGTAAAGAAAGAATGGGTAAACATAACTGATGTGGTTTGACTCTGTGTCCCCACCCAAATCTCATGTTGAATTGTAATTCCTAGTGTTAGAGGAGGAGCCTGATAGGAGGTGTTTGGATCATGGAGGTGGTTTCTGATGGTTTAGCACCATGCCCCCAGTGTCGTCTGGTGATACAGTTCTCATGATATTTGATTGTTTCAAAAGTGTGTAACATCTCCACTTTTCTCTCTCTCTCTCCTGCTCCACCATGGTAGGATGTGCTTGCTTCGCTTTCACCTTCCACCACGATTGTAAGTTTCCTAAGGTCACCCAAGCCATGCTTTCTGTACAGCCTTCAGAACAGTGAGTCAATTTAACCTCTTTTCTTTATAAAGTACCCAGTCTCAGCTATGTCTTTATAGCAATGTGACAACAAACTAATACGGAAAATTGGTACCAGAGAAGTGAGGCATTGCTATAAAAATACTGAAAATGTGAAAGCAGTTTTGGTACTGGGTGATGGACAGAGGTTGAAAGACTTTCGAGGGCTCAGAAGAAGATAGGAAGATGAGGAAAAGTTTGGAATTTCCTAGAGACTTGTTGAATGGTTGTGACTAAAATACTGATAGTGATATGCACAATAAAGGTCAGGCTGAGGTAGTCTCAGATGGAGAGGGGAAACTTACTGGAAACTGGAGTAAAGCTCACTCTTGCTATGCTTTGGCAAAGTGACTGGTGGCATTGTGCCTCTGCTCTATGGATTTGTGGAACTTTGAATTTGAGAGAGATGATTTGTGGTGTTTACCAGAAAAAAATTTCTAAGCAGCAAAATGTTCAAGAAATGGCCTGGCTGCCTCTAACAGCTTATGCTCATATGCGTTTCCAAAAAGATGGTCTGAAGTTGGAACATATATTTAAAAGTAAAGCAGAGTATAAAAGCTTGAAAAATTTGCAGCCTGACCATGCAAGAGAAAAGAAAAACCCACTTTTGAGGAGAAATTCAAGCCAACTGCAGAGATTTGCATAAGTAAAGAGGAGCAGAGTGTTAATAGTGAAGACAATTGGGGAAATGCCTCCAGGGCATTTCAGAGACCTTCACAGCAGCCCCTCCCATTACAGGCCCAGAGGCCTAGGAGGGAAGAATGGTTTTGTGGGCCAGGCCCAGGGCCCTGTTGCCCTGCCTAACCTCAGGACACTACTCATTGTGTCCTAGCTGCTCCAGCTCCAGCCATGGCTAAAAGGGCCCCAGATGTGTCTCAGGCTGCTGCTCCGGAAAGTAAAAGCTGCAAGCGTTGGTGGCTTCCATATGGTATTAAGCCTGTAGATGCACAGAGGGCAAGAGTTGAGGCTCAGGAGGCCCTGCCTAGATTTCAGAAGATGTATGGAAATGCCTGGACATTCAGGCAGAAGTATGCTGCAGGGATGGATCCCTCATGCAGAACCTCTACTAGGGCAATGTGAAGGGGAAATGTGGGGGTGGAGCCCCACTGAGTCACTGCCTAGTGGAGCTGTGAGAAAAGGGCCAATGTCCTCCAGCCTCCAGAATATTAGATCCACTGATAGCATGCACTGTGAACCTGGAAAAGCCACAGGCACACAATGCCAGCCTGTGAAAGCAGTCATGGGGGCTGTACCCTGAAAAGTCACACGGGTGAAGCTGCCCAAAGCCTTGGGAGCCCACCTTTTGCATCAGTGTTCCCTAGGTGTGAGACATGAAGTCAAAGGAGATTATTTCGAAGGTTTAAGATTTGATGACTGCCCTGCTGGGTTTTGGATTTGCATGGGGCCTGTAGCACCTTTGCTTGACAAATTTCTTCCTTTTGGAATGGGAGCATTTACCCAATGCCTTTACCTCTATTGTATCTTTGATGTAACTAACTTGTTTACTTCACAGGCTCATAGGTGGAAGGGATTTCCCTTCTCTCAGTTGAGACTTTGAACTTGGACTTTAGAGTTAATGCTGTAATGAGTTAAGACTTTGGGGGACTATTGATATGGGATGATTGTATTTTACAATGTGAGAAAGACATGTGATTTGGGAGGGTCCAGGGAGAAAATGAAATGGTTTGATTCTGCATCCCCATCCAAATCTCATGTCAAATTGTAATTTCTAGTGTTGGAGGAGGGGCCTGGTTGGAGGTGAGTGGATCATGGGGGTTGTATCTAATGGTTTAGCATCATCCCCCTAGTGCTGTCTCATAGAATTCTCACAAGATCTGGTTGTTTGAAAAGTGTGTAGCACTTCCCGTTTGCTCTCTCTCTCTCTTTCTCTCTTCTGCTCCACCATGGTAAGAAGTGCATGCTTCCCCTTCACCTTCCACCATGATTATAAGTTTCCTAAGGCCTCTCCAGCCATGCTTCCTGTATAGACTGCAAAACAGTGAGTCAATTCAGCCTCTTTTCTTCATAAATTACCCAGTCTCAGGTATGTCTCTATAGCAGAGTGAGAACAAACTAATACAATAACTTTATCAAAAAGAAAAAAAAGAAATGTTTTCTCTGAGAAATCTACCATTTAAAAACCGAATGACAAGCAATGAGCTGAAAGAAAATATTTGCCAATCTGACAGAAAAAGTTTATGTGACATATACATATAAAGACTTTTTAGAAATCAATTAAAACATTCAAATAGCAAATATGGGAACAGACATGAACAAAGAAGATATGTGGATGGCAAATGAACATATGAAAAGAAGTCATTAAGAAAATGCAAATGAAATCCTTGAAGTGATACCCCAACACTTCTGTTATGATGGACAAAGAACAAAAATAACAACAACCAGGAAACACCAGGTGCTGGCAAGGAGGCAGAACAACTGAGTTCCTCATGCATTGCTCATGGGGATGCAAAATGGTACACCCTCTTGATAACAGTTTGGCAGTTTCTAGAAGTTAAGTTATATTCACTCTGTAGACCAGCAATCCTATCCCTACTATATTTACACTAGGAATTTACCTAAGTGAATTATATTCACAAAATAACTGTTCATGAATGTTTAGTAGCATCTTTATTCAAAATCACCATAAACTGTAAACAACATAAATGCCTTCAATTGGAGAATTGATAACCAGAATGTAACACATCTATATAATGGAATAATACTCAGCATTAAATATTTTAAAAAATGCTAATACAAGCAACTTGAATGATTATCTAGAGAAAGATGATGAGTGAAAAAAGGCAATCTCAGAAAAAACCATCTACTGTAGGATTCCATTTATATAACATTTTAAAAGTAAAAACTATAGGAAGGAGAACACATCCGTGGCTGCCACGGGTTCTGGGTGTGCGGAGAGTTTAACAGTAAAGAGTTTCTCAAGACAACATGAGAAAATGTGAGGGGGTGATGGAACTGTTGTGTATCCAGATTGTGTTGTGGTTACCTAAATCTAAACATGTGTTATAATTCATAAAACTGTCCATGCACAAATGTTAATTGTACAGTGTGTTAATTATAGATCATCACACAGGTAAGACTCAAGTTGAGGATAGCTCAGTATGTGAAAGAATGTGATGCTTCTTAAGGAAAGTCTGCACAATATCTCACAGTCTAAACTCCATGAGGGAAGGGACCATAGCTTAAAGCCATGTACCACTAGTGATGACTGTCATCCCTGGAGCAAAGTTGGTGCTTACTACACATTTGTAGACTGAATGAATAAGTACTGAAGTCTGTTGTGGCCACTTTTATTCCTTCCCTGCCTATTCTGAAACTTTTTAGGTAATATTGTTTAACCTACCTCAAATATAGTGGCCAGAAACCAAATTGGAACAGATATAAATCACTTTAGCCTCTCAGGAAACAAAGTTTGCTATACGTTTTCCCAATTCTAGCAACAATATAAGACCCTCTTAAAAGAAGGAATAGGTGAATAGATCAGTGTTTGGTAGATTGAGGCTAAGGAATCTATCAGACAATCCAAGTAGGGGTGTTGAAGTGGCAGCTGAATCTCTGGAAGAGAGATCTGATCTGTAGATTCAGATGTGTGGGTTTGGTGGCAGTGGACGTCTGCCAATAAATTACAAGATAAAATCTAAAGAGTACAAATGTCAAGTGGATTAAGGGCAAATGACTAGGAAACTTAAACTTTTAAAATGTTAGCAGAGAAAGTAGATTTTGTAGCAGAGTTTGAAATAGAATTGACCTCAGAGAGAAACAGAAAACCAGGAGACAATGGTGTCACATAAACAAGAACGAAGTCGTATCAAGAACAGGGTAGTCACAGTGTCAATGACTGCAAAAACGTCTGTAGACAGACAGAATGAGGACAAAAGAAGGTGTGATGTTCCCGGGGCCTGTCGGGGAGTGGGAGTCTAGGAGAGGGATAACATTAGGAGAAATACCTAATGTAGATGACAGGTTGATGGGTGCAGCAAACCACCATGGCACGTGTGTACCTATGTAACATAACTGCATGTACTGCCCATGTACCCCAGAACTTAAAGTATAATAAAAAAAAAAGAAGGTGTGATGTTCAATTATTATCAGAGAAAGTTCCAACTATTAATTTTCTACTGTGTGCCTATTTTATTCAGGAAAGGTAATGTTCTTCAAATTAGAAAGAATAGAACAGACAGTTTAAGAGGGGAATTCCCAACCCAGATCAACAAAAAGGTAGCAGAAGATTATCTGACTATTTACTAAAAATGTAAGCCCTTGGGTCCAGCCTAATGAAATTCCCAGTGTGAAAAGACCTTACAGGTATGATCTCAGTCACTGTCAGTAATTTTTGACGTGGCTTGTAAAACTGGAGAGAGATGCTCACAGAATGAGGAGAGACGAAGGTTGCTTAGAATTTCAAGAAAAAGAAACAATTGAAGATGTATACAATAACACTGTTTGGCCCTGAATCCTGACAAGGTGTTTGGTAGCAGGAGAAGTCAGAGATCACTCCAGGTTTTAGAACCAGGTCACTTATTGATGATGAGAATATTTTTTAAAATACAGAATCTAGACAACAATTTGGAAGGAAAGGTGAAGGGTGTCATTTTGGCATCTCAGGGTTGAGCTGAAGCTTGGCTGTGCAAATGTAAATGCTGGAGGCAAGAACTGCCACTCAGCTGGAGTTTCATACGGGGGGTGGGGGGGAGGGGTCCTGGGAGGGATGATATTTTATGTAATGGCATTTTAAAAATTTTTCAAAAGTAGTAAAAGGAGAATATCACTGGGCCAGGAACTGAACTTTGCACAGTGCTTAGCATGAGTAGTGGGAGAGAAAATGATGCTCAGGAGAGGTCATGGAGAACCAGGAACATGAAGTGTCAGGGCAAAGGTCAGAGCAGGAAGGAGTCCCGCGAGCATACCATCCTCTCTTACTCACCCACCTCTGACTTTGCTCAAGTTATCTCCTCTACCTGGGATACCCTTCTCCCACACTGCATCCCAATCACCAGGTTAACGTCTGTTCCACCATACGTCTGCACCTCAGGTGTCATTATTTCCAGACAATCCTCCCTGGACCTCCTCCCTACCACTTCCTCACAAATTAATAGTAATCGCCACGCCCATGCTATTCATCTATTGTGTTTGTACAAGTGCACACAAGACTATAAATTGGCTTTGAGATAAGGATCTGTATCAGGTCTCTCTCCGTGGCTTGGAAATGTCTGTTTTCTCACCGTGTGTCTTCACATCATCTTCCTTCTATGCATTCCTCTCTACCCAAATTTCCTTTTTTTATAACGACATCCATCACATTGGATCTCACTTAACATGATTAACATGATTAACTCTGTAAAACTGGGGCCTCCAACCTCCAGGCCATGGACAAGACCGGTTCGTGGCCTGTTAGAAACTAGGCCACACAGCAGGAGGTGAGTGAGTGGCGAGCTAGCTTACCAGTGGCATTAGATTCTCACAGGAGCATGAACTCCATTGTGAACGGCACATGCGAGGAATCTAGACTGTGCTCTCTTTATGAGACTCCAACTAATGCCTGATGATCTGAAGTCAAACAGTTACATCCTGAAACCATCCCCCCACCCATCGGTGGAAATACTGTCTTCACGAAACCGGTCCCTGGTGTCAAAAAGGTTGGGAATCGCTGCTGTAAAGAATGTATGCCTACATAAAGACATATTTTGAGTTACCGGGAGTTAAAACTTCAACATAAGAATTTCAGCAGACACAGTTCAACTCCTAACACCGTCTAAACCAGGGCTGTGCAATCTTTCGGCTTCCCTCAACCACATTGGAAGAGGAATCGTCTTGGGCCACACAGAAAATACACTAACACTAATGACAGCTGAGGAGCTTTAAAACAATAATCAAAAGAAAACCTCATAATGTTTTAAGAAAGTTTACAAATTTGTGTTGGGCCACATTCAAAGCTGTCCTGGGCCACATGTGGCCCATGGGCTACGGGTTGGACAAACTTGCTCTAAACCTACCTTTATTGCCTACAAACATAGCAACAACAAGATATGCATGATGATGGTCTACACCCAGACCTGAAATCCTCTGCATTTTATGTGAAATAAAGATAGAGAACACTGGCATAGCCTCATCCATACACAATGTGCAAACACAAAACTAAAGGAGTCTTGGCACTGCAGCCTCTTCTATAAATGCACGCATGCAATAGACTCATTCCTGACTTCATCCATTACTCAATTCACAGAGTTAGTCATTTACCAGTAGTGGAGAACCAGAAGAAATTCAGGGCAAGTGAAGACCTCAACTACTGCCTAACAGATCAGCTCACAGGAAGCCACAGCCAGGCGTAGAAAGAGTAGAGTCAGGCTGACCTTGTACAAGTCACTTCATGTCTTTAGCCCCAGTTTCTCCTCGGTAAAATGGAGATAAGAATAACTATACTGCCACACTGAGCTGTTCTGAGGACTGAATAAGATGTGAAACAACACTTTGCATCACGGTGCCTGAAATATAGTAAGCAGTCAATAAATGTTAAAAGTATGTAATCCATGGCCAGGTGTGAGGTAAACTTTCATCCTACAAGGTTCACTAAATTTACAATGATAACCAGATGGTCACCATTTACTTCATTTAGCATTCTCTGAAGACCAAAATGTTAGTCCACTTCCATTACAGATTTCTAATGTGTTAAGATAGTTTCCCGCTGATGATTCCAAGTGTCATAGAAGGCTTTCTTAGGCTGAGCTTGGTGGCTCATGCCTGTAATCCCAGCACTTTGGGAAGCCAAAGCGGGCAGATCACCTGAGGTCGGGAGTTTGAGACCAGCCTGACCAACATGGAGAAACCCTGTCTCTATTAAAAATACAAAATTAGCCGGGCGTGGTAGCGCATGCCTGTGATCTCAGCTACTTGGAGTCTGAGGCAGGAGAATTGCTTGAACCCGGGAGGCGGAGGTTGTGGTGAGCTGAGATCGCACCACTGCACTCCAGCCTGGGCAACAAGAGTGAAACTCTGTCTCAAAAAAAAAAAAAAAGAAGGCTTACTTTGAGTTTGGTAATACAGTAGAGCTTATTCTAAACATATATAAATGGTACAGACAAAGGTAATTGCTGAACAAGGGCCTTGTGAAAATGCTCAGCAAACTTCCACTCCCTTGCAGTAGCCTCGCTTCCTCCGACTCTTCTCCTGAGCCCGAACTTTTTGCTTCACTGTTTTCAGAGATTAAAAAACCCAACAACATACTTTGAATATGTACTACAAAAAAAATATTTTAAAAGGCAGGTACAGCCAGCCTAAGGTTTTGAATTGGTATCAATCATTTTTCTTCAGATTAATGGAGGTGTCAAAGTGTGAAATATGTGTGTGTGAGGGGGGGGCAACATCCATTGAAAGAATTCTTGATTTCATGGAGTATAAGAAATAAGAAATTCTTTTTTTAAGGTCAGAAAATCTGGTAAGATACACTGTGGAGTGCTTTATTAAACTATGGAGTTATATTGATTAGAGGAAGTACACTATCAAAACATTTACTTCGAGCCTTCCAGTACTAGAAATGTCTTTGCGAAAACAAACTTCCCTGTCGTCTGCTGCCACAACTCAGGGATACCCAGCAAATGGTGGATAAACTGAATAAAACTGAATGTGGTGAATCTCTTTACCAAAACTGAAACCTCAGCATCTTCAATCTCTTCCTCTCTCTAAAAAAAGGTAATGAAAGTCAGCCAATTCTGCCATTAAACTATCTTTGGAATCTTGCCAATCATTTTTGTTTTCATTGCTGCAGCCAATGTTTCAGGCTCTTACAACTCACATTTTTCCTTGCAATCATTTAGTACTACAGATAAAATGAAATCTGAACTTTCTGGCATGGCATTCCAAGGCTCTCTACATTTGGAGATTCAAGCTATCACCACCCCCCATGCCACATCCAAACTGTGGACCACCCACAAGGGCCATCCACTGCTCTTGCTTTGAAAACCTCAGACACATTAATAATACTTCATTACTCTTGCTCATACTGCTGTTCAACCTTTATCATCAGCCTTTTCACCCCCCGCCCCCACCTACATGTTACCCCTTGCCAATTAAAGCCTACTCATCCATCAGGGCCTCCATTTAAATGTTCCCACTAAGCCCTTCCTGACTCCTGGAAAAGAATTAATCAATTCCTCTGCCAAACTCTCATAGCCCTTTAATTATATATTATTTTTCTCATGACACTAGGAGTTACTGTCCTCTAGGGGAAAAGGGGGAGTCAGATAGATTTCATTTAAAATCTCAACTCTAATACCTTTTAGGAGTCTGACCTTAGGCATGTCATCTTACCTTGCTATTCCTTAATGTTATCCTCCTAACAGAGACTGCTATATGCAGTTAAATATTATTTTCTTCATTTTCATTCTGGACATACTGTGTGTGCTAGAGCAGTCTCTCTCTCTCTCTCTCTCTCTCTCTCGCTCTCTCTCTCTTTCTCTCTCTCTCTCTCTCCCTCTCCCTCCCTCCCTCCCTCCCTCCCTCCCCACAACCCACTCCTAGCACAATAGAGTTACTTAATAAATACTTGTTGAATTAATGGCAAATTAGTATATTCTCAATGGTTGCTTCTCATGTGTAATGATTAATCCAAACGTTCATATTCTGATTCCAGAATGAAGCTCAGCTAGAGAAATGAAAGAAATGTAATCACCCCTCACTTCCAGTCCAGCATTCACCAACTTTATCATTGTTATCACTGCTGTCATTTCTCTCTTCTTACTGCACTCCTCTTCCTACTGATCCTTTATTCCAAAGAGACAAAATAACCTAATTACACTTATAATTATTCTACCTTATAATTAATAAAAACCAGCTGGGAAAGCAAGTGGAAAGTTTCAATTTTTCCAGTCAAATTTCTTTCCTAAAAGTGTCTGTGGGAAAACTTCAGAAGATAATCTACCAGAATGAGGGGGCAGATCTCTGACTCCAGAGATTGGAGATGCCTGACCATATGAATCATGCAAGGACAAGACCAGTACTCAGGAGGTACACAAGATAATCAGGAAGAGTAAATAGATACACAAGATGAAAAGCCCACAGACAATTCAGTACCAATGTTTATCAACCAATATATTCGAGTGTTAAACAATTAGTAAGTGCTGCCAATAGCATCTCTACTTTGGCAAAATAATAGAATATTTCTCAGTTAATGGAAATACCTCATGAAACAAAAAACAGAACACATACTGAGTCGTTGAAAAGCTCATACCCTTTGTCTAAATAATATATATCTTCAGGATTTATTCTCACAAAATTACTTAAAAATAAAAAATCAATACACACATAAATATTTCCTGAAGTTTTTAGAATAATAACAAACATATGAAAACAATTGAAAATTCCAACAATAAGGAAATGATTATTTTTAAAGAGTAAGTTATATTTCCTCTCTGTGTTTCATTTTACTTATCTTTAAAATGGAAACAATATTGACTAATTATGTTAGGGCATTAAATTAAGTAATCCAGGTAAAATATGTGCATCCTAAATTGGGTTCCAGGAGATTTCCTTATTAATAAATCCATTCTTCTCTTTTGAGCTCTTTTGAAGTGTTTCTGTTTTTGTTCCTTGCAATTAAGTGATTCCAGATTCAGATGGGTGGAAGGAATTCCAGACTCGGAGGAAGAGACAGACAGAGAGAAATATTTTCCTCTCACTCTACCTTCAAGTATATAAAAAATGCAACAAATATTTCAGTATAAATGACCTACATTACCAGGTATTTTATAAAACCTATAAAAAATCTAATTCTAATACTGTATTTTTCCATATACATGCATGCTGACAATGGGTCACCCACTTTAAGCACCACATGTGGAAGATCTCATTAAATGTTTCTTATTTTCTCCACAGATTGGAAAATTGAGGCATAGAGAAGTTACATATAGCTAGTTAAGGAGACCACATCTGTATATAGAAGGGTTTAGACCTTTACTCCCCTGTGCAAAAGTGTGTTTGGGGTAGAGGAATAGAGAAGAAACACAAAAGTGAGTAAGATGTGTGGGTAGAAGTTGGCTAAAGGACTTTCTTATTTTGAAGCTAAATTTGTCTGAAAATCTACTGTTTTTACTCAGTGATTTTTGTTTGTTTGTTTGTTTGTGTTTTAATTTTGGGTTGCCTGTGTGAGTGTACGCATGTATATTCCTTTACATTTTTAATAAAATTTTCTCTGGATTAGAATACCTGCCTTGAGGTTCCATTCACATATCAAGCAATTAGTTTTCATTAATTCTTAAGTATGGGTTGGATTGTGGACCATAGGGATATTGAGACATCATATGTGGGGGACTGAAGTCCCTAAAAATTGTTCTCTTCTCCCTGGCTTCCCCACTGGTTAAAATCTAGTCTGAAGTTACACAGATCTGCCAGACTCCAAAATAAAAATGCCTGACCACAAAGTTGAACTCCCAGTAGCCTTTACAGGAACAATAATAATTGTCTTAAAATTTTATATTCCTCTGCCTGCCAGCTATGGAGAGTAAGGACAGCCTGAAAGAGGGAGATTCACCCCGCGCAGCACACCCACTCTGCCAAGGGACAACCAGACTGCTTATTTAAGTGGGTCCCTGATCCCATTCCTCCTGACTGGGTGAGACCTCCCAACCGGGGCCTCTAGATACCTCATACAGGAGAGTTCTTGCCAGCATCAGGTCAGTGCACCTCTGGGACAGAGCTCCTTTGCTGTTTTGCAGCCTTCAGTGGTGATACCTCAAGTTGTGGGAGGGACCCAGATGAATAGAATCTGAAGTGAACCCACCAGCAAACCTCAGCAGCCCTGGGGAAGAGGGGTGTGATTGCTACATGAAAAACAAACAGAAAGCAACAACAGCAACATCAATGAAAAAACCCCCACAAAATCCCCATCCAAAGGTCAGCAGCCTCAAAGATTGAAGGCAGATAAATCCTAAAAGATGAGAAAGAATCAATGCAAAAATGCCAAAAACTCAAAAAGCCAGAGTGCCTCTTCTCCTCCAAATGATCACAACACTGCTTCTGCAAGGTCCGAGAACTGGGCTGAGGCTGAGATGGATGAATTGAGAGAAGTAGACTTCAGAATGTGGGTAATAACAAACTTCACTGAGCTAAAGGGATATGTTCTAACCCAATGCAAAGAAGCTAAGACCACGATAAAACATTATAGGAGCTGTTAACCAGAATAAACAGTTTAGAGAGGAACATAAATGACCTGATGGAGCTGAAAAACACAAGAGAACTTCACAATGCAAACACAAGTATCAATAGCTGAATAGACCAAGCGGAAGGAAAAATATCAGAGCTTGATGACTATCTTGCTGAAACAAGGCAGTCAGACAAAATTAGAGGGGGAAAAAAAAAACCAGAATAAAAAGGAATGAAAAAAACCTCTGAGAACTATGGGATTATGCAAAAATACCAACCCTACTACTAATTGGGGTACCTGAAAGAGACAGGCAGAATGGAACAAAGTTGGAAAACACACTTCAGGATATCATCCAGAAGAACAACCCCAGCCTGGCAAGACAGGCTAACATTCAAATTCAAGAAATCCAGAGAACCCCAGTAAGATACTCCCTGAGAAGATAAACCCCAAGACACATAATCATCACGTTCTCCAAGGTTGAAATGAAAGAAACAATGTTAAGGGCAGCCAGAGAGAAAGGCCAGGTCACCTGCAAAGGGAATCCCATCAGACTAACAGTGGACCTCTCAGTGTAAACCTTACAAGCCACAAGAGACTGGGGGCCAATATTCAGCATTCTTAATGAAAAGAATTTCCAACACAGAATTTCATATCTGGACAAACTAAGTTTTATAAGAGAAGGTAAAATAAAATCCTTTGCAGACAAGCAAATGCTGAGGGAATTCATCACCACCTGGCCTGCCTTGCAAGAGCTCCTGAAGGAAGCACTAAATATAGAAAGAAAAAAACTGCTACCAGCCATTACAAAAACATACTAAAGTACATGGGCCAAGGACACTATAAAGCAACTACGTAAACGAGTCTGCAAAATAACCAGCCAGCATCATGATGACAGAATCAAATTCACATATAACAACATTAACCTTAAATGTAAATGGGATAAATGCCCCAATTAAAAGACATAGAATAACAAGCTAGATAAAGAGTCAAGACCTATTGGTGTGCTGTATTCAAGAGACCCATCTTATGTGCGAAGACACAAACAGACTCAAAATAAAGGAATGAAGGAAAATTTACCAAGCAAATGAAAAACAGAAAAAAGCAGGGGTCATAATCCTAGTTTCTGATAAAACAGACTTTAAACCAACCAAGATCAAAAAAGACAAAGAAGGGCATTACATAATGGTAAAGTGTTCGATTCAACAAGAAGAGCTAACTATCCTAAATATATATGCACCCAATACAGGAGTACCTAGATTCATAAAGCAAGTTCACAGGAAACTACAAAGGGACTTAAACTGCCACACAATAATAGTGGGAGACTTCAACACCCCACTGTCCATATTAGACAGATTATCAATATTAGATGACAGAAAATTAACAAAGATGGTTAGGAATTGAACTCAGCTCTGAATCAAGTGGACCTGATAGATATCTATAGAACTCTTCCCCCTGAAATAACAGAATATACATTCTCCTCAGTGCCACATGGCACTTACTCTAACATTGATCACATAATTGAAAGTAAAACACGCCTCAGCAAATGCAAAAGAACTGAAATCATAACAGTCTCTCAGACTACTGTTCAATCAAATTAGAATGTAAAATTAATAAACTCACTCAAAGCCACACAACTATATGGAAATTGAACAGCCTGATTTTGAATGGCTCCTGGGTGAATAATGAAATCAAGGCAGAAATCAAGAAGTTCTTTGAAACTAATGAGAACAAAGAGACAATGTGCCAGAATCTCTGGGATGCAGCTAAAGCAGTGTTAAGAGGAAAATTTATAGCACAAAATGCCAACATCAAAAAGCTATAAAAATCTTAAATCACCATCCTAACATTACATCTAAAAGAACTACAGAACCAAAAGCAAACAAACCCTAAAGCTAGCAGAAGACAAAAAACATCCAAGCTCAGAGCAGAACTTAAGGTGATAGAGAAACAAAAAAATTCTTAAAAAAAAATCAATGACTAAGGAGCTGGTTTTCTGAAAAACAAAAACAAAAACAAAAACAAAAAACAAAAAAAACTAGCTAGACTAATAAAGAAGAAAAGAGAGGTAAATCAAATAGACACAATATAAAATGATAAAGGGAACATCACCACCACTGACCCCCCCAAAAAATAAAACCATCAGAGAGTACTATAAACACCTCCATGCAAATAAACTAGAAAATCCAGAAGAAATTGATAAATTTCTGGACACATAAACCCTCCCAAAACTGAACCAGGAGGAAGTTAAGCCCCTGAATAGACTAGTAACAAGTTCTGAAATTGAGGTAGTAATAAATAGCCTGTCAACCAAAAAAAAAAAAAAAAAAAAAAAAAAAAGCCCAGGACCAGATGGATTTACAGCTGAATTCTACCAGAGGTACAAAGATTAGCTGGTACCGTTTCTTCTGAAACTACTCACAAAAAATTGAAAAGGAAGGACTTCTCTCTAACTCATTTTATGAGGCCAGCATTATCCTGACATTAGAACCTTGTGGAGATAGAATAGTAAAAGAAAACTTCAAGCCAATATTTCTTATGAACATCAATGCAAAAATTCTCAATAAAATACTGGCAAACTGAATCCAGCAGCCCATCGAAAAGCTAATCCACCATGATTAAGTCAGCTTCATCCTTGGAATGTAAGGCTGGTTTCACATATACAAATCAATAAACATAATTCATCACATAAACAGAACTAAATACAAAAAACACATGATTATCTCAATAGATGCAGAAAAGGCCTTTAATCAAATTCAACATCACTTCATGTTAAAAACTCTTGATAAATTAGGTATTGAAGAGGAACCTCAAAATTATGAGCCGTTTATGACAAACCCACAGCAAATATCATACTAAATGGGCAATAGCTGGAAACACTCCCCATGATAACTGGCACAAAACAAGGGTACCCTCTCTTACCACTCCTATTAAACCTAGTATTGGAAGTTCTATCCAGGGCTATCAGGCAAGAGAAAGAAATAAATGGTATTCATATAGGAGCAGAGGAAGTCAAACTGTCCATTTTTGCAGATGACATATCCTATGTCTAGAAAACCCCATCATCTCAGCCCAAAAGCTTCTTAAGCTGATAAGCTACTGCAGCACAGTATCAGGATACAAAATCAATGTGCAAAAATCACAAGCATTTCTATACACAACAACAGACAATCAGAGAGCAAAATAATGAATGAACTCATTCACAATTACTACAAAGAGAATAGAATACCTAGGAATACAGCTAACAAGGAAAGTGAAGGACCTCTTCCAGGAGAACTACAAACCACTACTAAAGGAAATCAGAGAGGACACAAACAAGTGGAAAAACATTCCATGCTCATGGATAGAAAGAAGCAATATCATGAAAATGGCCATACTGCCTGAAGTAATTTATAGAGTCAATGTTATTGCCATGAAACTACCGTTGACATTTTTCATGGCATTAGAAGAAACTATTTTAAAATTCATGTGAAACCAAAAAAGAACTTGTATACCCAAGACAATCCTAAACAAAAAGAACAATACTGGAGGCATCACACTACCCGACTTGATACAATACTACAAGGCTACAATAATCAAAACAGCATGGTACTGGTATAAAAACAGACACATAGATTAATGGAACAGAATAGAAAAACTCAGAAATAAAACGGTGCATTTACAACCGTCTGATCTTTGGCAAGCCTGACAAAAAACAAGCAATGGGAAAAAAATTTCCTATTTAATAAATGGTGCTGGGAGAATTGGATAGCCATATGCAGAAAATTGAAACCGGACCCCTTCCTTACACCTTATACAAAAATAAACTCAAGATTGATTAAAGACTTCAATATAAAACCCAAAACTATGAAAACCATAAAAGAAAATCTAGGCGATACCATTCAGGGCATAGACACGGGCAAAGATTTCATGACAAAATTGCCAAAAGCAATTGCAACAAAAGCAAAAATTGACAAATACAATCTAATTAAATGAAAGAGTTCTGCACAGCCAAATAAACTATCATCAGAGCCAACAGGCAACCTAGAGAGTGGGAGAAAACTTTTGCAATTTATGCATCTAACAAAGTCTAATATTCAGAATCTACAAGGAACTTAAACAAATTTACAGGAAAAACCCCATTGTATTAGTCCATTCTCGTGTTGCTAATAAAGACGTATCTGAAATATCTGAAATTGGATGATTTATAAAGAAAAGAGGTTTAATTGACTCACACTTTCGCATGGCTGACAGGCCACAGGAAACACACACTCAGGGCAGAACGGGGGAAGTAAACATATCCTTCTTCACATGGCAGCACGAGAGAGAAGAATGAGAGCCGAGCGATGGGTAAAGCCGCTTGTAATATCATTAGATTTCATGAGAACTTATTCACTATCACAAGAATAGCATAGGGGAAACCATCCCCATGATTCAATTACCTCCCACCGGATTCCTTCCATGTCACATGGGGATTATGGGAACTACAACTGAAGATGAGATTTGGGTGGGGACACAGCCATACCATATCATCCATTAAAAAGTGGGCAAAAGACATGACCAGACACTTCTCAAAAGTCAGGAAACAACAGATGCTGGCAAGGTGGTAGAGGAATAGAAACACTTTTACACTGTTGATGGGAATGTAAATTAGTTCAACGATTGTGGAAGACAATGTGGCAATTCCTCAAACACCTAGAACAAGAAATACCATTTGACCCAGCAATCCCATTACTAGGTATATACCCAAAAGGATATAGATCATTCTATTATAATGATATATGCACATGTATGTTTATTGCAGCACTATTCATGATAGCAAAGACATGGAATCAATCCAAATGCCCATCAATGATACACAAGATAAAGAAAATGTGGTACATATACACCATGGAATACTATGCATCCATTAAAAGGAATTAGATCATGTGCTTTGCAGGGACATGGATGGAGCTGGAAGCCATTATCCTCAGCAAACTAATGCAAACCAAACACCACATGTTCTCACTTATAAGTGGGAGCTGAACAATGAGAACACATGGACACAGCAGTGAGGGGAACAACACACACTGGGGCCTGTTGGGGGTGGGGGTGTGGAGGGAGATAAAGCATTAGGAAAAATAACTGATGCATGCTAGGCTTAATATCTAGGTGATGGGCTGATAGTTGCAGCAAACCACCATGGCACACATTTGCCTACGTAACAAATCTGCATATCCTGCACATGTACCCTGGAACTTAAAATAAAAATAAAATAAATTTTATATTACTAAACTACAGTGTACTTTATAACAGTCTTCTCATCTTTGATATTATTTAAGTGTGACCACACTTGCCAAGAAACAAATTATTATTTTAATGAGTCCTATTTAAAGATACCATAATGTAACACCAATATCCCAGACTTCACCAGCCTGAAAGATTACATTTACTATTCATGACCAAAGCATGGAAGCTCAAACCTCTATCAGCCTGACTGCTGGCAATTAAGCCACACTTTCCAAAATGTCCTCTTTGTATATCTTGGGGCGCTTTTCTAGTGCTCCCCACAAGACTTTTAGTTGCAGGCTTCAAGCAAGGTCCACTACATTCTTCCCAGTTTTATCTTCCCCAGGTTGCCACCCTTGAAGCCAGTGGCAAGAGGTTTCATGTCATCAATGGCCCATCTTACAAGGCCCTAGGTCCAAACCAAAAACCAAGAACCAAGGCTATTACATCTAGATGCTTTATCATCTTCAGAGTGCTAGGGCGTTGCTGGGTTAAAGATTCCAATTCAGAGTCCCAACTTGGCTGTGAAGCAGCTCAGCTCACAGCCAGAGTCTCATTGCACCCAAAGAAATGCAAAGGCTTTGGGCTAGAATCTCAACCTCTACCCAGGATCTCACTGATTGTCTCATAAACATATGGTTCTGTAGATTTCTGGTGTTCAGGCCTCTAAACAGAGAAGTTCAAACCTGGTTCATACTGCCAGATGGCAGAGAGTTCTTAGAGTGGGTTACCTGAAAACAGACTCTGGGATGGAGAGTTGCTTGCAGGAGGTTGATTAGGGAAAGCTCTTGAGAGTGGCAGTGTGGAACTGCACCTGAGCCATGAGTTTCAGATGGCAATGGAAGATAGAAAGTCTACCACAACCACCGCACCCACAGCCACCATCACCCACCACCTCTACCACTGACACCATCACCACCCTTTTCTGTTCTGGAAATGGCTAACCACTTAGGAGCACCCCACCCTCACATGTTTACATATTGGAAGACAAGACGCACCTCTATCTTTCACTTGCCCCTACAGGACTCCTCAATGATGAAGATGATTCCCTTGTCTCCTACCTCCATAAAACACCAGTCCTCCTTCTTTGGCTTTGAGAACTTTTTTATGAATACACAGTCCCTTGTTAACTTGAACTAAGATTTGCCTAAAAGTTGCCTCCATAGTATTTTAAGTTTGATCTAAAAGTTTTACAATGTATAGTGAAATGTAACCTAACTTGATGTGTAAACAGATTGTAGCCTAATCTGGAAGTACCCTCTTGCAACAAGTAGCCAAGTCTCAGTCAATCATAGCAGCTGAATGGCCAGCCAATGAGGCTGAGAGCTGCCAAAATATGACCATATAAGGCAACTGCAGAGGGCAGCCAATCAGGTTATTTTTGTATGTCACTTCATTTACTCTTAGTGTAAATATGACCTGCACGTGTGGTAGGGTGGAGGATTTTGAACCATTTTCAGTAGAGTCTGATTATGCACTCACAATTAAAGCCAGTTAAGGTCTGCAAAACTATGTTTTTTTTGTAATTTTGTCTTTTAAAATTTACTATTTTAATAGCCTGAATAAAGGCATCTTCTTAATTGCCAAGTGCATTATGTCACTGACAAAAGACAGGCCTGTAAAGGGTGAGAAAGGCAGGGTTAGCAGTGAGAGATTCTGACCTGTAATCAGGTTGCAAATAGTGCCTCATCTGATTCACTGGCAGATCTAGGGCTGAGATGGCCCTTTAAAGTTGTTCCAAATTGAAGCAAAAATACCCATCCTTTGTATCAGGCTGACTGGCCTTTGTATCTCAGATGTAGTCCGTCATCCAGTCCCTAAAAAGGAAGTATCCCAGGGCAAAGCATGTCTGGGAGGCCTACGGCAATTTCCAGCTGAGAAAAGCATCTGGGAGCTGCCAGCAGCCAAGATTCCCAGGAGCTGGGGTGGCACCGGCACAGGGGATCTGGGCCTAGGTATCCTCTCCATGAATAGATGGATCAACACTCACGAATGTCAATGAGTAAAAAGGAAGCAAGCAAATCTGAGAAAGGGGCAAGGGAGAGAAGATAGAGAGGAATAATCGGGGAAAGGGGATGGCGCATCCCCCACAAAATTTTAGAGCTTTCAAGGAGTGTGTCTTCAGCTGTGGTTCACAAAGTTTCCTGGGCATCCCTCTTAATGCATTCAACTTGATTACAAGCCACTCTCTATACTTCTGTTTCTAAAGAAATTAGCATTTTACTCGCGAATATATAGTGAAAATAATGTTAAAAAGCCAACTGCCACCATTTGTTGTTGCTACCTAATAAAAGTCAGCCCCAGCCTCCCCATTCTTTCCAGTGAGAGGTTTTTTTCTTCCTGAATTTCGTATGCCAACTCGGGCCCAAGACAAATATATTGCAAGTAATTTTTGTTATAATAAGTCTGACTGTGCATCTTCTTTCCTACTAAGAAGCATTTACTGAGCTTCTACTTCATGCCAGGTGTTATACTGTACCCTATGGTGGAGATTAAACATTTTTCCATATCGATCTACCCTTGATACCATCATAAGGCACAGGTGACTTTGCCATGACAACGTCAGTAAAAAAGAAAGGCAAAATGCACACTACTGTTAACTGAGGAACTAATGCTAATGAGAATGTGAATACAACATTGTGTAACTTGCTCTTTTTAGATTCTAGAAATGTGAAATCTAGAAGTATTGCTGTCCTAGGTTGGTAGCTAGAGAGAGACACATGGTAGTGGGGAGGGTGTTTTGCACTTTGTTCCATAGCAGGAGAAACTAAGCCTTTGTAAATGCTGATGAGAAAGAAATAGAAAATTAGTAAACAAGTTGAAGATACAGAAGGTGGGATCACTTGTGAATTAAATTATTTGAAGAGGGATAAGAACTGGGATCTGCCTCAGACTGAAGACCTCTTCGACTATGACTGAGGAAGGAAGGGCATGGAACAGGAGGCCAGACAATTGTGAACAGCTGGATTGATCCAGGGTTCTAATTTTGCCATATGATACACAGGACAGTGAAGGATCAAAGGAGGTGAAGGGTTTAGACAGTAACTAATTGAGAAGATAAATCTAGTACCTAGATTAAAATAGAAGATGGGGTGAAATCTGAAGAAAACTGATGGCTTGGGAGAAAATGAAAAAGCCTGAAGTTGGGAGGTATCAAATGGGTTATAAAAAGCAGGTGTTGAAGGAGAGAGAGAACAATAGTAGCAAGAGCTAGTACTCACTATAATCCAGCCACTGTTCTATGCAAACAACTAAAAATAACCCTAAGAGTATACATTGTTATTTTTTTATATTTTATATGGGATGAAACTAAGACACTCACTGGTCAAATTGTGTGTGCAAGGTCAAAGAGCTGAGCAGTGGCACAGCTGTGATCAGTCTGATTTCAGTCTCTGCTTCTCTCTACTTTCTGACACAGGCCATAGAGGAAGGTTTGAAGTTATTATTTCAAGTTGGCAATTGCAGGTGATTATGAGGTTTAGGGTATGGTATGATAGTGGGTGGATAAAGTGGAATGAAGTCTGTACCCAGTTCACCACAGCTCTTCTGCCCTCTCCTTCTGCAGCTTCCCAGTGAGTTTCTGCTTGTCATTGTAATTGCATCCTTGTAGACCTTTGCCACTAGAAGGCTGTGACTGGGTACCCAATGGAGACAGTGACTGGAGTCAACTGGGAAGGAGCTGCATGAGGACGTTCAAATAGAAAGATCCATCCACATTAAGGAAGGAGGAGTGCATATAAGTGGGTAAAACACAGCTGTTTCCTGACTCTGTGCCTCATTTTTGCAAAATCTTTACTATGAGGTTTTTTTTCTTTCCCGACTTTTCTCTGTGATTCCAACTAAACGTTTGGCAGTGTTTCAAACATGTCAGTTGGGGGCACCATAGCTAAAGCAGCACTGTCTTTCAATCACATCATTAGAGGGAATCTGAAAAGTTTTAGTCACCCCAGCAAATGTGTAGAGCCCTGGGTTCAAAGCCCCAGCCTTGAAATGCAGCTATTTGAGTTAGAAGGTTACTTTTTTATGTGTTTTCTGCTTGCCCTGGCACTAAGAAAACTAAAATACACAGTATCTCCTAATCTGTGGAAGCTGTTAAATAAATGTCTCAAAGCTTTCTAGCATTTCACTATGCTAGCATGGGGGTGTGAAAAGAAGTTGTGTTTGTCATCCAGTTATGGCACCTGCTAACTGTAACACTGCCCATGTTACTTAAGCCTCCTGAGCCTCAGTTTTCTCATCTGTAAGATGTAGAAATAGTGTGAATGACATCATTCCTGAGGAATGTTTAAGGAAGTCTGACTCATAGTAAGACCTCATATACGGTAGTGGTAGTAGTAGTTGTTGTTGTTGCTATACTTACGGTTTGCACTTCCTTTCTGCCAGTTCATTCATTCTCCCCGCTGTGCCTGCCCCTTCACCGAAAAAGTTTCCTCCAAAGTCATCAACATCATCCTTGATGCTGAAGCTAATGGATACTTCACAGTTCATATTCAACTGGGCCTCTTGACACCATAGCCCATTTTTGCCTTCTAAAGCACATTCTCTTGGCTCTGTACTAATATCTAATAAGTCCTAAGTATGTGTCAGGTGCTATTCTAAGTACGTTACATGAAGTATGTTATGTACCTGTGTAATCAATACTGTTCTTAGCCCCGTTTTACAGCTAGGAGAAAGAGGCTCAGATAATTTAATTATTTTTACCGTAGGTCACAGAGCTAGTGAATGATAAGCTGAGTCAAGGTCCTCTTACGCTTCAAGTTACTGTCCTGGACCTTCCTTCTTCTGGTCCACAAGATTACCCTTAGCCTATGTAATCACAGTTCATTCTTTCTTTTTTTTTTTTTTTTTTTTTTTGACAAAGTCTTGCTCTGTAGCCCAGACGGGAGTGCAGTGGTGTGATCTCAGCTCACTGCAACCTCCACCTCCTGGATTCAAGTGATTCTCCTGCCTCAGCCTCCAGAGTAGCTGGGATTACAGGCACACGTCACTGCACCCAGCTCATTTTTTTGTATTTTTAGTAGAGACGGGATTTCACCATGTTGGCCAGGCTGGTCTTGACCTCCCAACCTCATGTAATATGCCCACCTCGGCCTCCCAAAGTGTTGGGATTACAGGCGTGAGCCACCACACCAGGCCATAGTTCATTCTTTAGTGCTTATAGTGTGCCAAGTACTATGTGAAGCACTATGTGTGTGTGTTATATGTGTATATGGACAGATGGATAGATTCCTTAAGAGATAAGACAGATCCTTAATTGCAGTAATAGCTTTATTAGATAGATATTATGATTCTATCATCACTTATATTTACACAAAGAAAAGGAGGCTCAGAGAGATTAAGTAAATTTTTCAAGGTTACCTTGTTCATAAATGACAGAACCATGACTTGAACCCAAGCCTTTTTAATTTAAAAATATTTGCTCTTGGTTATTACATTTTACTACAGTGCAGCTCCTAAATAGTACCCTCTCCAACTTCACGTAAGATTCAAATAAACTAGAACCAAATGGAACTCAGCTATAAAATTTACTGAAATATTTATATTTGTATTCAGGTGTATTTTGCAAGAGTGGAAATGGACAAACAGACCTGATAGCCTCAAATGCTGACTCAGAAGTAATCAGGCCATCCCAAAACACCTTCAAAATTATCAGGCTGTTAGAAGCCAAGTGGAAATGCTAAGGCCTCATTTGTAAGAGGCAGGACCAGGCAGAAAACTGGGGTTTTAGCTTGTGCTACAAATAAACTCTGGCCTCAGTCTTCTGCAAATCAGGATACCCAATCATTCACCCTCTTCAGAAAAGATGAAGAGTGGCCCCTCCACACCCCCAATGTGGCCTCAATTGTACCAACAAACCACCTATATCTACTAAGGCAGAAAATAGAACCATTCGAGGCAACTTGTTAATGATTGTCACGACCATAAGAAGTCATGAGTGCCATTTCATGACTTAGCATTTCTCTATGTGTGATTCTTCTAAAGACTAAATAATTCACACTAAATTATAATTACTAGAAGGATATTTTAAGCCTCAAGTTAGAATTAATACAATTAATGTGTAAAACCACCTTGAAGTGTGAAAAGCAAATATTTTGATTATCCAAGTAATTTATAAAGCTCTTAGATAGCTGACTTAACAGTTCTTCAATTAATAGTGATTTCTAAATGAAAGTGAAATATTATGGATAATTTTTACACTAAAATGAAATATTATAAAATATAATTAAGAGGCTTATCAGCAGTCTCACATTTTGGGGATGGAATGCAAAGCTACAACTTGAGAAGCTTATTAAACTGGATGAGTGATTACTATATCTGTTTCTTAATTATGAAATATTTATACTCCTGATGTCATAGACCATACAATATTTATGCTATGTGTGAAGTAAAATCTGTATTCAATATTTGGGCAATGTGACAGGGGAAAGAACCTATTCCCTAAATTGATTCTAAAATTATCTTTCATTTAAAGCATTATCTCAGAATTACACATAAAGCTCTAAATTCAAAAGAAAGAAATATTGTTTTACTTGAATTGCCAAAGAATGTGATTCACGTCTCTAGTCACTTTGCCAATAGAGATAGCTAGTTTTATTAAACATCTCTCCACCTGAATGATGATTTTGCTATAGACCCTTGTCCTCCCCTACCCCTACATGATTGTTTTTAGAAAGACAACCTTTTGTTTTTAAACATTGAAATACAAATGAATATTTTATCATCAATGTCAGATTTAGAGGTCTTCCATCAGAGACCAAATTAAAAAGTAGTGAAAATGTTTCTGTCTATAACCACCTTTAATTTGTTCTCTTTTATTTAATTAATTAATTAATTTATTTATTTTAGTGTCCTTTTTTTATTATACTTTAAGTTTTAGGGTACATTTGCACAACATGCAGGTTTGTTACATATGTATACATGTGCCATGTTGGTGTGCTGCACACATCAACTCGTCATTTAACATTAGGTATATATCCTAATACTATCCCTCCCCCTTCCCCCCACCCCACAACAGGCCCCGGTGTGTGATGTTCCCCTTCCTGTGTCCATGTGTTCTCATTGTTCAATTCCCACCTATGAGTGAGAACATGCGGTGTTTGGTTTTTTGTCCTTCCGATAGTTTGCTAAGAATGATGGTTTCCAGCTTCATCCATGTCCCTACAAAGGACATGAACTCATCCTTTTTTATGGCTGCATAGTATTCCATGGTGTATATATGCCACATTTTCTTAATCCAGTCTATCATTGTTGGACATTTGGGTTGCTTCCAAGTCTTTGCTATTGTGAATAGTGCCACAATAAACATACATGTGCATTTGCCTTTATAGCAGCATGTTTTATAATCCTTTGGGTATATACCCAGTAATGGGATGGCTGGGTCAAATGATGTTTCTAGTTCTAGATCCCTGAGGAATCGCCACACTGACTTCCACAACGGTTGAACTAGTTTACAGTCCCACCAACAGTGTAAAAGTGTTCCTATTTCTCCACATCCTCTCCAGCACCTGTTGTTTCCTGACTTTTGAATGATTGCCATTCTAACTGGTGTGAGATGGTATCTCATTGAGGTTTTGATTTGCATTTCTCTGATGGCCAGTGATGATGAGCATTTTTTCATGTATCTTTTGGCTGCATAAATGTCTTCTTTTGAGAAGTGTCTGTTCATATCCTTTGCCCACTTTTTGATGGGGTTGTTTGTTTTTTTCTTGTAAATTTGTTGGAGTTCATTGTAGATTCTGGATATTAGCCCTTTGTCAGATGAGTAGATTGCAAAAATTTTCTCCCATTTTGTAGGTTGCCTGTTCGCTCTGATGGTAGTTTCTTTTGCTGTGCAGAAGCTCTTTAGTTTAATTAGATCCCATTTGTCAATTTTGGCTTTTGTTGCCATTGCTTTTGGTGTTTTAGACATGAAGTCCTTGCCCATGCCTATGTCCTGAAAGGTATTGCCTAGGTTTTCTTCTAGGGTTTTTATGGGTTTAGGTCTAACATTTAAGTCTTTAGTCCATCTTGAATTAATTTTTGTGTAAGGTGTAAGGAAGGGATCCAGTTTCAGCTTTCTACATATGGCTAGCCAGTTTTCCCAGCACCATTTATTAAATAGGGAATCCTTTCCCCATTTCTTGTTTTTCTCAGGTTTGTCAAAGATCAGATAGTTGTAGATATGTGGCATTATTTCTGAGAGCTCTGTTCTGTTCCATTGGTCTATATCTCTGTTTTGGTACCAGTACCATGCTGTTTTGGTTACTGTAGCCTTGTAATATAGTTTGAAGTCAGGTAGCGTGATGCCTCCAGCTTTGTTCTTTTGGCTAAGGATTGACGTGGCAATGCAGGCTCTTTTTTGGTTCCATATGAATTTGTTCTCTTTTAAATATACAGGTGAAAAATCATATAAAGTCTTAAGGCAGAGAGGTCTCAAACTGTATCAAGTACATAAGAATCATCTGCAGATTCTCCAGCCGACCCTTCTAGATGCTGAATCAGTGATTAGGTATAAATTGGAATGAGGGAATCTGCATTCTCACAACACCTTAAAATATTTCTGATGTAAGTCATCCCCAAATTTCACTTTGATATAATCCCTCTGACATTATATTTTAGTATAATCTATAGGTCATGTTGTATAAGAGGAGTTTCAGTACTAGAGCAGACAGACTGAGTTTGACCATAGATTCTGCCATTTGCCAGCTGTGTGGCTTTGGGCAAATGACTTCACCTATATGATCCTAGTGCCTCATCTATTAACAGAGGATATAAATTATTGCCATGTACCTCCCAGAGTTCTTAGGAGGATACAGTAAGAGAGGTGGTCAGGCGCCATGGCTCACGCCTGTAATCCCAGCACTTTGGGAGGCCAAGGCGGGCAGATCACTTGAGGTCAGGAGTTCAAGACCAGCCTGGGAAACATGGTGAAACCCCCATCTCTACTAAAAATACAAAACTTAGCTGGGCATGGTGGTGCATGCCTGTAATCCCAGCTATTCAGGAGACTTTGGCAGAAGAATCGCTTGAGTCCTGGAGGTGGGGGTTGCAGTGAGCCAAGATCCCACCACTGAACTCCAGCCTGGGTGACAGAGCGAGACTCTGTCTCAAAAAAAAAAAAAAAAAAACAAACACACACTAACACACACACAAAACATGGTAGTGGCCATGTGTGGCAGAGTTGATATGTGTTAACATCTTTTCACTTTCCCCTTGAGCATACAGCTAGGCTGCCTTTCCTAGCCTCCCCACTGCAATTAGAAAGGCCACATAGTTGTGTTCTGGCCAGTGAAATGGGATGTGTTTTAGTTCCCTCCAGACTTTCCTTGCTACTGACTCTCTTCCCTGTTTGCCATCTCAATGTCAATTCCCAGAGCAGTCTTGGGAGCCATGTGTGGAACGTGGTCAGACTTGCACCCAAATGATGCTTGGAGCTGAGCCCCCTCTCTGCCTACCTGCATCAGACGGAAGCATGAGCAAAATGCTAATCTTTATTGGGTTAATGCACTGAGATTTGGGATTTATTTGTGACTGTAGTTAGTCTACTACTCTGTGAGCCATAAAGTCCTATACAGACATAAGAGATCAACACCTGGGGCAGTGCAAAAGCGGAACTGATAGGCCAGGCTGGCTTTTTAAGAATAGGCTTTGGATCTGAGAGAGGTCTTCTGCTCACACATACCTCTTCCCTCTATGTTCACTTGTACCACTGGGCCATTTGTTGGCAGTGCATCACAGAGCCAACATAGGAGTTGGAAGGGGAGACCAAAGACTTTGTTAGCAATGAAAAGTAGGAACTAGATATGAGGGCATTGATGCATAGATGGAGGGTGGCAGACTAGGATAGCACAGAGGCCTGAGGTTGCTAAAGAGCTGGATTCAGAAGACAGGCAAGCAGTCGGAATTCAAGGAACACATGGGTAATGTCAAGAAAAGAAATGAGGCACTTTGTCCCAAGGCAACAAACGTGCAAAAGCAAGTGGTCAGTATGAGCCAGGAGACTGGAAAAGATGGATCCTGTATTAGTCAGGGTTCTTTAGAGGAACAGGACTAATAAGATAGATGTATATATGAAAGGGAGTTTATTAAGGAATATTGACTCACACAATCATAAGGTGAAGTCCCACAATAGGTAGTCTGCAAGCTGAGGAGCAAGGAAGCCAGTCTGAGTTCCAAACCTCAAAAGTAGGGAAGCTGACAGTGCAGCATTCAGTCTGTGGCCAAAGACCCGAGAGCCCCTGCAAACCACTGGTGTAGGTCCAAGAGTCCAAAAGTTGAAGACCTTGGAAATCCAATGTTTGAGGGCAGGAAGCAGCCAGCACAAGAGAAAGATGGAGGCCAGAAGACGTAGCTAGTCTAGTCTTTCCACGTACTGTTGCTTTTATCCTAGCCACGTTGGCAACTGATTAGAAGATGCCCACCCAGATTGAGGGTGGGTCTACCTCTAGCAGTTCACTGACTCAAATGTTAATCTCCTTTGGCACCACCCTCACAGACACACCCAGGAACGATATTTTGCATCCTTTAATACAATCAAGTTGACACTTAATAATAACCATCACAGATTCAAAGTCCAAGAACACTGTTCTTTGCTCCCATCTGAAATTCTAACCATTTTTCAGGACTTTATTCAAATGCCACCTTTTTAAATAAAACCCCCAACTAAATTAGGAGGTTTGAATCTGGAGTCCATGTGCCTGGGGGATGTAAGAATAAATTTCCAAAGGATTCTTGAACTCTCTAAACTTAAATGCAAAATCATGTGCCCATATTTTTAGGGATAGTCTTTTCCTTTCATCAGCTTTTTAAAGGGAGTCTATGAATAAAAACGTTTAAAAATATCGTCATTGGTTTTGTGAAGAAAGGCAAGTGTTTCTTCTTATCCATCACTTCACCCCTGCTTAGCACAATGCAGTTCAGTAAATGATCACTGAAAGAATATATGTGTCTTCCTCTGAGTCTCCAAGTTGAAATTTCTCTCTTGGTCCTTGTGATTCTCAAATCACTTGGTTTAGAAACCTACAAAATGTTCTTCATAGTTGTTATACTAATTTACATTACCACCTACAGTGTCCAAGAGTTCCCTTTTCTCCACATACTTGCTAGCATTTGTTATTGCCTGTTTTATGGATATAAGCCATATCCAAGACATTCGGGGTGAAATGATATCTCATTGTAGTTTATATTTGCATTTCTCTGATGATCACTAATGTTGAGCACATTTTCATATGTCTGCCATTTGTATGACTTCTTTTGAGAAATATCTATTCAAATCTTTTGTCCATCTTTTGATCAGATTATTAGATTTTTTTCTATAGTGCTGTTTAATCTCCTTATATATTCTGGTTATTAATTCCTTGTCAGAAGTGTAGTTGCCAATATTTTCTTCCATTCTGTGGGTTGTCTCTTCACTTTGTTGATTGTGACTTTTGTGCAGAAGCTTTTTAACTTGATGTGATCCCATTTGTCCATATTTGCTTTGGTCCTTCCCACTCTTCCCTCCCTTTTCCAAAGGCAGAGGAGCCACCTCTGGCCACAAAGAGTACTGCCAGACTACCACTGATTTTCCCTTAAGTCTCAAGGTCCCTTAAGTCAGCTTGTGGTGAGTGCTGCCTGTCCTGGGACTCATCCTTCAGGGCAGTGGGCTCCCCTCTGTCACAGGGCAGGTCCAGAAATGTCATTCAAGAGTAAACAATCTTGACTTGCTGCTCTACACCCCTGTGGTGGTGTTGGTACCTGAAGCCAGCAAGTCTCAGAGGCTCACCAAAACCCTTGATGTAGCATAGCACCTGGGTATTACTGCTGGTTATTCAGAGCCCATGCTAGCAGGACTGGATCCCTTTCTTCAAACAGGTTCTCTTCTGGTCCGGGGTGTATCTATAAATATCGTCTGGCTGATAGGGCCTGGAATGGGGGCCTCTTGACTCTGACTGGTGCCATATCCTGCTGTGGCTAAGCTGGTATTTCAGATGCAAGAAATGATCCTCCCCACTCTTCTCTCTACTCTCCTCAAGAGGAAGAAAAGGGTCTTTTTTTGAGCTGTGAGCTGTGCAGCCTGGGATTAGGGGAGGGGTGATGCCAGCACATTTTGCCTGCCAAAGCTGGTGTCACAGTATGTCATGTGGCCTTCTAATCCATTATCTCTAGGCCTAGTTAAGCCCTTGAACTCACCTAAGAGTTGCAGTGCTTATGGGCTAGAATGCCTTTCAAGTTTACTTAGAGACTAAGAGCACTTTGGCCCTGGGTGGCAAGGTTTGCAGGCACTCAAGTTTGAACCACTGGGATTGGAAATTCCCCTCTGGCTAAGGCTGATTTGAATGCTCCCTCTGTGGGCAGGCATCAGCTGAGTTTGGTCTGGTTTTTCTTTTCTGCTCTAACAGAGCAGCACTGAGTTCAATGCTTCACAATTGCTGTGTTCTCCCTCCCCCAGTGCCCAAAGATACCCTCTGCACCAGGATTCCACTGCCAGAGATTGAGGAGGGGTGGCATCAGCAATTCAAAGCTGTCTTTTCTACCTTTTTGGTGCCTCTTTCAGCGATATGAAGCTAAAACCAGGTACTGAGTGCTCACCTTATTTTTGGTTCTTATAAAGGTGTTTTTTTCTGAGTAGATAGCTGTTAATCTGATGTCCTTGCTGGGGGAACTATCAGTGAAGCTTTCTATTCCACCATATTCCTCTACCTTCCTTGAATTGGCTTCTTTATGATCATATAGATCGTAAGTTGAGTCAAATTCTTATCTGATTTTAAACACTTTTATCATGTTCATATTATATTATATTACATTTGGCAGTATTATGTTATAATATGGTGCTACAGTGTTGTGGGAATCAGAAGAACAGAGAGACCAATGGGTAGAACAGGAGGATTTTATTTAGGTGGCTACTGGCGCAGCAGATTCACATCCAAAGGCTGAGCCCTGAACAAACACAGGGCTTGACTTTTATATACACTTCTGAAAGGGAATTGGCTAGTTTTAATGCAGTGGCAGGAAACTGAGGGCACAAAACCTGTGAGGCGGGCAGGCAGGCAGGCTTACAGAAGCAGAACAAAGGCAGTTAATCAAACTGTGACAGGTTTTGTAACCTAAGCATAGTTTGTGACCTTACAGCTGCATCGAAGGGAAAACAGGAACTTAAAAAACTTGAGAAATTGAGTAATGGTAAGGGGGAAGAGGAGATAGTAAAGGAATGTGTTTTTCTTATCCTTGCTCCAGGGAGGGGGAGGGGTTTGTTGGGAGAGTCTCCGGAGCTCATTCCTTTGGGCTCTGGCTTTCCAGATAGTGTTATCAAGATTTTGCCAGGGCCCTGCCTATTGCTGGCCTTGGAGTGAGTCAGCCAAGTATAGGAAAACTTGTTTTTCTCTTTTTAACTTCTGCTTCAATAGCTGTCCCTCAAGATTGTTGGATTGAACTGACTTGAACGGAACTGAATTGAATTTTGTGGACATGGAATCAGCATGGGCTACCAGGCAGTCAGAAACCTTTGCTCAGGTCCAACCATCTCATGTTACAGGTGGGAAAATGGAAACATACAGTGGAGAGTGACTTGCCCAAATTCAGACAGCCAATAAATAGTTAAGTTGAGTTTCTTGCCTCCTGGATAAGTGTTCTTTCTTCCATTATGTTCTGTTCCCCCTTTGTTTCCTTGGTTCATGCTGTACTGGAGTGAGATCAATGGGTCAACAAATACAGCTAAATCTCTATAAAAAATTATACATGTCTTTACAGCATAATTTAGCTCATAACATTTTAAGATATATTTTGACAGCTGGTAACGATTATGGTTATTGATTAGACAATGCATTTTTATGCATCTAATTTTCTACATTTTTAATTTCAAATATCTTTTAAAAACAGAAGTAGAAATGTGCCAGATCTTATGAAAAGTGTAGGCTACTTAATTTGAAGCAACTGCAGGCCCTCATTAGTAATAAATTGAGTACTGAAGAGAGCAGATCACTTTAATGTGTCAAAAAGAGCCTTGTCACTTGACATAATTTGAGAAGTCAACGTGTGCATTTTATAATGATCATCCATATCCAGTATTTCTGATCTAGCTTACTCTCAGATTCTATTACTCATGGGACTTACCCAAGACACTTGTTGAGTTACAAATAGAGCCAAATATAAAGAACAAAATAGTATCATAACTTGAATCTAAGAATAGTTGGAACGACATTTAGAACTGATCCACATCATGGAACTAAGTGTACCACCAGAAGAAGCTGCATTTGGTTGTGACTGTTTCTGTTACTCCAACGTGTCTCTTCAAACCATACAATTAAAAAAATCAATTGTTTTTGTACTGATTTTTACCAAAGCAGTTTCAGTGAAAAACAAATTTTTAAAAATCCTCAACCCTCAAAATACTAATTAAAAGTATCAGTTTAGTTGATTTTTCTTTTGAACATTATTGACCTAAATGCTTGTAAACAGTATCATTTTGTATCTTTTAGTAACTATGGGCAACTGCTGAGTGAGTTCAGTCAATGATTAAATTAGTCATAAAAATGAGTTTTGATAAAGAGAAACAAAAAAGATGGTGAATGGTGAATTTATGATTAAACCAATATTGACTTGATATAAATACAAAAAATCAAGTCCCTCACAACATAAAAGTGTTTGGCTTTCTGTGAGAAAGTTACCAAATGCTTTTTTATGATATTTTTACCAAATTTAGAAAAACAGGGAGTGCCAAGCAATTCTTTAGCAGAAAGGCTAATAGACATAAATATCATAACAGCATTTTGTAAATGATGAAACTATATCATCAAAAGGAAAAGACAGAAATGCAATATGAGTACAAATGTTTATAGGCACAATCTACCCATTTAACAAGTACTGACTGAGTACATACTACTCTGAGCAAACCACCAGGACCAGTGGTACACAGGTTGGAAACCTGACTATGGCAGGAGGCACACAGTCCTGCCCTCCAGGAGCTCTCAGTCTGTAGTGGGGAGAGTAGTACAGCACTAGCTGGAATAAAAGGTGTTAAGAGAAAAGAGGGAAAACACAGAATGAGGTCAGGGAAGGAAGAGAACACAGTTTCAGCAGAGGAGATATTTGAAATTGCATAGTGAGTATCTAGAGCTGACACTCCAGTTGAAAAGACTGCCAGTCTCCTGGGCACACTATTCATTCTAATGCAGTGTGATCAGGTTGCACCAGTGGTGTAAATGGAATAGAAGAAGATCTGGGAAGATGCTTAAAGATAGTCATATGTGAGCTGGACTTAAAAAATAATAAAATATAGTGCTAGAGAAGTAAGTAGGTGCCTAATCATTTAAGGTCTTAAACACCATTTTAAGATATTTGAATTTTGTCCTGTGAGCAATGGAGAACCATCAAAGGGTAGTTAGCAGAGGAGAGACTGGTCATATTTGCATTTGAGAAAGAGCACCCTAGCTGGAATGTAGAAAATAGATTGGAGGGAAGGGGAACAGGCAAGAAGGCAGGAAAATCTATTGAACTAGTTTTTAAGTAGAAGATTATTATGAGAGCCTAAGAAGGTCGTGGTGAGACAGGAGAAAGTGGAATCTATTTGCCAGTAGAAATGAAATGGAAATGATAAATCTTAGAGATATACTAGGTAGAATTGATTGGACAGGGTAAGTGACTGGATTCAAAGGTATAGGGAAAAAGGAGATAAAATTACCCACTCTGGTTTTAGCTTGGCTGGCCACATAATGAGTAATAGCATTGTATTAACGTGTATAACACAGAAGGACTGCATTTCAATGTGAGTGGTGGCAAGGGTAGGAAACTGGGAAGAAGAAAGTGAGAAACTGATCTAACTCTATGAGAGCAAGAAATACCTTATTTTTTCTTATTGCAGCTTCAGCGCCTAGCTCAACAAATACTAAAATGGTTTAATGAGAAAAATGAATTGTTTTCAAAGTGCCATCGAAGGTATTTGAATCTATGAACAGAGCTGTAGACTGAAAAGAAAGCCCATTTCATGCATTGACCTAGTACTTATTAAGCATCTACTATATGCCAGGGAGAATTCTAGGTATTGAGGATATATCAGTAAGGAAAACAGTGGCAATCCTGTCTCCATAAACTTATATTCTAGTTAGGTGGGAAAGACAATAAACAAATAAACATGTAATATTTCAGTTGATGATAAATGCTACAAAGAATATAAAGCAGCATAAAAGGGTTAGAAAGTGACAGGATGCTTTTAATATAAAGTCATCAGTGAAGGTCTCTCTGAGAAGGTGATATTTGAATAAAGACCTGAAAGAAAGGGAGTGGGACATGTGACTATTTGTGGGAAGAATATTCCAGGTAGAGAAAATAGCAAAAATGACAATATCATAAGGCAGTAGCATGCCTAATACCTTCACGTTCAACGAATAACAAGGAGGTAAGTGTGACTTGAAGAAAGAGAGCAAGAGAAGGAGGTATAGAAGATGAGGTCACAGAAACAAAGGACTGGATTAGGTAAATCTTTAAAGGCTGGTATAAAGACTTTGTTTTCCTTCTCTGAATGAGGGCGGTTCCCTTGGATGGTTTGGAACAGAGGAGTGACATAGTCTGACTTACTTTTTAACAGAATCACTTTGCTATATAGAGAGTAGTTTGTAGAAAGGCAAGAGTAGAAGCCAGTTAGAAGACTAGTTAGACTAGTTAGAAGCCAGTTAGACTAGTTAGAAGCAAGTTAGACTAGTTGGAAGGCTCTGGAAGTCATCCAAGCAAGAGATCATGACTGCATCAAGGTGAGAAGTGGCCAGATTAGATTCTGCTGTAGTTTTCTTGTTATTTTATTTCTTAAAGGTAGAAACTGACAGGAATTACTGAAGTATTGGTATGTGGTGTGGAATAAAAAGGGAAGCAAAGCTGATTCCCAAGCATTTGGCTTGAACAACTGAACAAAAATAAAGGAGCGGCCGTTTGCTAAAATGAAGAAGAATGTAGATGGAGCGAGTTTTTGAGTAGAGTATTAGGAGTTTGGTATGGACATACTACATTTGAAATGCCTATTAGTGCATATGTGTAGTTGGCAGTTAAATATATGAATTTGTATTTCTGGTAAGAAGTCCAGGGAGGAGATAAAAATCTGGAAGTCTTCAGCATATAGATGATATTTATAGCCATGTGACTGGATAAGATCACCCAGGAAATGAGTATAAATAGAGAAGAAAATAGATCCAGGACTAATCTTGGGGAATTTCAATGTTTAGTGGTCTGGAAGATGGGGAAGGTGTAAGCGAAAGAGATAGAATGAGAGAGACCAGTAAGGTAAGAAAAGAAACAAGAATGAGTGGTGTCCTAGAACCACGTGAATCAGTATTTTACAAAGAAGAGAGTGATCAACTTTTCAAATGCTGCAGACAGGTCAGATGAGAGGAGGACCGAAGATCAAGCTTTATATTGGCAACTAGGTAGTAACTTGTGACCTTGACAACAGCTGTTCAGTGGTATGGCGTGCTTCAGATGAAAACATGATCATAGTGGGTTCCAGAGAAAATGGAAAGAAAGAAAATGGAGATGGTAAGTGGAGACAAGTATTTCTGAGTATTGATGTACAGGAGAGTACTGATGTACCTAGGAATGTATCTACCTGGTCAGAAAGGGAGTGGGGTGCAGATCGCATAGAGTCTTGCAGGTCTTTGGGTTTTACTCTTAGAGATATAAGGAATCATAATTCTAGAACAGAATGCTGAGAAACTCCCATATTTAGAGGCCTGGAAAAGATGAAAGAGAGTGAGTAAGATGCTTTTAATGAGGTAGAAAGAAAAATAAGAAAACATGCAAGCAGAAGCCAGGACAGGAGAGAAGCGAATGGTCAGCAATGTCAAATGGTGCTTTGAATTCAAGCAGGATGAAGATAGGCTTGGCAAAATGTATGCTGTGATTTTCCTTATGAGAGCCGTTTCAGATGTTTCAGTGTGATGGAAGGGAAATATGTGATATTATAGTGGGGTGAGGAGAGTTGAGAAGATCCAAGAGTAATAGTAACCAGACACATTGATCTAGGACATATACTAAAGAGGAAACTCGTGTGTGTGTGTGTGTGTGTGTGTGTGTGTGTGTGTGTGTATGTGTACTGAACATAAAATGATAATAGTTCCTTTAAAAAATCACTAGCAGGGA
The DNA here is from genome assembly GCF_028885655.2 of Pongo abelii. Taxonomy (NCBI): domain Eukaryota; kingdom Metazoa; phylum Chordata; class Mammalia; order Primates; family Hominidae; genus Pongo; species Pongo abelii. Next base: position 149,818,098 of record NC_072008.2, read on the forward strand.
TTGACATTTTAAACATTTAAATATTGGGCTTAAGGGAACTGAGAATGCTGATAAAAGAAGATTTGAATAAATTACCAATATAATTCTAACTTGTATAAAGGTACAAAATTGTATAGAGGATTAAAACGTAGAATAGTGACTGAGTTTGAAAAGTAAGTGCAATTCAGATCTTAATGTCTTCGGAGCTAAAATTAGTGCTTAATTACAATAATTATATCTTTCCCTTTTCCTGGTACAATTATCTTCCCCATCTCTCTTTGGTTTTTGAGCCCTTCTTGATATTTAAGCCACTCTATCAATGTATTTTTACTATGAGCTTCCCCACAGTCAATCTGTGGGAAATAGGCAACTACAAATAATATTTAAATGCACCTTAAGAGCTAGTATTGATGCAGAAATATTGTAGAGGAAATTATCCTAACTTATGTCTCTACCTTATAAGAATGATTCTTGGAGTGTTTTATAGAGGAGTGTTTGATAAGGGTGAAGCTGGCCAGGAGGTAAAACACTGAGAATTTTAACAGTATCCTTCAACTGAGACAGACTGATGCCCTACGAGCTAGCCTGTCAAGGGTAAGAAAATCTTTGTGGGCAGTGATCAAAGCAGCCATATACCAGGCTGCTGAATAAATATGAACTATTCTTCTCTTGTGTTTTCTCTCTACATTTTCCCCTAAATTTCATACAGACTCCTTCCCTTCTATCAACATGTTTCTCTTTGACTGAGGTTTAACTACAATACATGAGCAATTACAATGACCCAGGTATTTTGTAAAGCTAAAACAATAGCTTGTCAACAACAAGAGTCAAACTCTGTAAAATATTTGAAGAGATTTATCCTAGGCCAAATATGAGTGACCATGGCCTGTGACACAGCCCACAGGAGGTCCCAAGAATATCTGCTCAAAGGAATTGGGGTACAGCTTGGTTTTATACATTTTAGGGAGGCAGGAAACATCATTCCCTAAAGTGATTCCAAGACATCAATCAAATACCTTTGAAAAATACATTGGTTTGGTCCAGAAAGGTGGGACAATTCGAGTGGAGTGGTGGGGAGGGGGTTCCAGGCAATAGGCAAATTTAAACATTTTCTCGTTTATAAATGGTTGAGTTTGTCTGGAATTAATGGAAAGGAAATGTTCAGGTTAAGATAAAAGATTGTGGAGACCAAGGTTATTTTGAGGTCTCATAGTGGTTGCCCTTAGAGACAATAGATGACAAATGTTTTCTATGCAGACCTTTAAAAGGTGCTAAACTCTCAATTAATCTCTTCAGGATTGGGAAAGCCTGGAAGAAAAAGATCTAGCTATATCAATAGAGAATTTTTACAGATGCAAATTTTCCCCCACAATGGATGGTCTTGCAGGGCCATTTCAAAACATGGCAAAGAAACATGTTTTGGGTAAAATATTTTGATTTTCTTCTTTGTCAAATAATGTTATGCCAGAGTCAGATTGGAAAGTAAGTCATGATATATAGGGTTAAATAAAACCCATCTGATGATAATTAATCATTTGTAGGGTATGACTCCCCAGGCCCCTTAGATAGGAATTTGGGCAAGATAAAAAAGATTAAAAAAAAAAAATCAGAGCTTAGTCCTCAGCTTATGTTGAGTGGAATGCTCACTCAAAGTACTTTAATACTATTTAATATTCAGAGAAAACCTTTTTGGCAGTGTGAAAGGAAAATAAATCTGGGACCCCAAACTCACTAAGCCAAAGGGAAAATTCAAGCTGGAATCTGGGTCATGCAAACCTGCCTCCCATTTTTGTTCCTAAATAAGATGGCTACAAAAATGAAAAGCGACATACCTCCCTCATATTTTTTCCCACAGGGAAATTTGCTGTGGGCCCCAACATCTTTACCCTAAAGTGTGTTTCTGTTAAAGTTTACCATGGCAATGTAAACTTTAACAGAATGATAGCTTATCTTCACAGCTGTTGAGAAACAGGACAGAACTCAAAGTTATCCCTCTGCCTACCTGAGACAAATACATATCTGATTGTTTCCTTTGCCGTATTGTCTGCATTATCTTACGTGTTAGAAATGCTTGTTCCCCAGTGCCACAAAGAAATAGCACTTGAACATAAATTTAATTATCTCAGCAAGGCCATCTTTACTTTCTGCAGAAAGGGTGCTCCACACAGATGGAACAATGGCGAGAGCATGCTTGAACAAAGGAAAAGCAGACATATTTATCCTTTATGCATTTGGGTTGTCCTTACTGCTGTGTCCTGCATCCATTGGCTAGAGCTGGACCTCACAGTCTTAAACTGATAACCAATTTGCTAATAACCTAAAACTTTCCTAAATTGGTAAGTGCAAGGAAGAACAAAGAAGGAGAGGAAGTTGCTTACAAAAGGTTCAAGGAAGCAATAACATTTCCAAGTAAGAAAGGGGCATAAGCTATGAGCTAAGACTTGCCTGGGCCTGTCCAGACATACCTGAGTAAGCCAAAGCCACTAACTGGGCTAAAGTGTAAGAACTAATAGTTCATGGGAGGCTTTAGAGTAAGAAGCTATTATTTCTAGTGTCTGTTATTTTATTTTTAAACCAAGATGAGCTTTGAAGAGGAACTTTTCTACTTTCTACATTATGTACAATTATGGGCACTCTGAGCCAGACAATGGCATGTAAGATTATTTTCCTATACCACCCTCTCAAATTAAAATTGTGTATTTCTCAATATCTCTGCCTTTCCCCTTTAAATATTGAAACCCTCAAAAGCATCATTGGAGAAAGGCATAGATCTGTCTCCTAGGTGCATGTCCTTAACCTTCGCAAATAAACCTCCTAAAATGATTGAGACTTGCCTTGGTCATTTTCTTTGATGGCAGGTACTATTTTTATCCATTTTAAATGTGAAAAAAACAAAGTAAAAGTAAGCTGCAATAACTTGCCTAACATCACATAAGTAAGCAGAGGTGAAGCCAGATTTCACACCCAGTAGGTGTGCTGCCAGAATCTTTGGGCTTAACCACTATGTGCTACTGCCTTCCTAAGTCTGAATAACTTACTGTGTCCGGAGTTTATCCCTTCTGGTGGGTTCTTGGTCTCACTGACTTCAAGAATGAAGCCACGGACCTCATAGTGAGTGTTACAGCTCTTAAAAGTGGCACATCCAGAGTTATTTGTTCCTCCCAGTGGGTTCGTGGTCTTGCTGACTTCAGGAATGAAGCCGCAGACCCTGGTGGTGAGTGTTACAGCTCTTAAAGGTGGCGCAGACCCAAAGAGTGAGCAGCAGCAAGATTTATGATGAAGGGCGAAAGAACAAAGCTCCCACAAGGTGAAAGGGGACCCAATCGGGTTGCTGCTGTTGGCGTGGGTGGCCAGCTTTTATTCCCTTATTTGGGCCCGCCCATGTCCTGCTGACTGGTCCATTTTACAGAGTGCTGATTGGTCCATTTTTACAGAATGTTGACTGGTGCATTTACAATCCTCTAGCTAGACAGAAAAGTTCTCCAAGTCCCCACTCAACCCAGAAGCCCAGCTGGCTTTACCTCTCATTACGTCACTCAGCATTTTGATTTCCATTTTATAGAAGAGGATATTGAGGCTCACAGGAAAAAATCAATAAGCTCTTAAAGATAATACAAGTGCGAAGCAGAATTTTCATGCCAAGCCTATTTATTACTCTTTTTACACTTATGAAATACAATTTATTTATGGCTTGCTTTTTCCTTAATTTGGTATTTGCCAAAATATGTTTTTGGTCTGTTTCAGTGAGCATTATTTTTTAAAGGGTTTATTAGCAAATACATTTGGCTAAAGCTGGGTTAAACAAAGCTAAAGAGGTATCTTTTCTATGGGTCTTTTTATTACCTTTGATATGCTAATATGCCTTTTGAAGCTTTGAGTGGGAGGTATGTTTTAGCAACTTGGCCATGGGACTTGTTTTTCTCAGAGTGCCTTACCAGCAAGAGCACCAAACATACTTTGGCTATCTGTATATCTACATTCCTAAGCTCATGCATACTCTGGTGACATTAATTAGATTGAAAGGCACTCTGATTTTTGTATTCAATAAAGAAGTACCCTGATCTTCATGGTAGAGATGTAGGGTGTAGGCTTTCCTCAATAATACCAGATTTTCATGCCATTCATCATGGTAGTTTATTTTGAAGATGTCTCATATTGCCCAAGAGGATTTCGTTCAGTTTTAGAGTGATATTTTCAGATTTTGTTCCAAAGACGTAGGGCTAAGTCTTTGTAGACATTCCCTGTCCTATGCACTGAAAGTCATCTTCAAGGATGCTGCCAATAATGTATGTTATAATTTTGTGGCTTCTGTTTTTTGTAAAGCGTATTGAAATAGTCTTTTCAAGTGTTTCTGCAATTGGATGAGTTACATAAGTAAGAGCCAATATAAGAAGAAGAGTATTTAAAGTATAAGAGGATAAGAATGTGATAAATATGTTTCTTCATTGCCATCATATTTTGGCTCTAATGAGGTCACCCCTAAGAGCATATCTGCTTCAAAGATGACATCTGCTTCAAAGACTATAGTGATGGGAAGGTCTCAAACCGGAAATCATCCCCATGTCCCCATTATGACATGAAATGGATAAACATATTTTGGGATAGCGTTAAACTTTGAGAACCAGCAGGGAGAGGCAAACCCTCAAAATTATAAATAAATCTAAGAATGTATTATGCTCCAGGAAAGAATGAGCTGAAATGCAAATGCTTTTTCCCCTCGCCTCAGGGAAGTCATTAGGAATAAAAGGTCATTGTGACTTGGTGCCAAATTTCATGGCTGTTAGGAAAAAAAAAAAAAAAAAAAAAAAGCAGAAATTCTCTTTTCCTAAAAAGACCAATTGAGATGGGGCTGGGAAAGGTCCACATAAAGTGAATATGCCTTAGGCCTAAAAAAGAGAAAAAGGGTGATTACACACACACACACACACACACACACACACACAGATTTTGCACTTGGGTTCTACAACCTGTCACAGAATCAGGAAATCATAGAATGTTAGAGTTGGAAGAGACCATTCTGAAACTGCCATTGAAAATTACAAATGAGAAAATTATTACAGTGAAAGAGATATGACCTAATCGACTCTATCTTGCTTCTAACCTCCAAGCTGTCATTGTTCATTCCTGGGTGTAGGCCAAACTAACTTTGGGAGGAACTTAGTTTATAGTTTAACTTTGAAACAAAGACAATAATATCCCTTTTCCAAAACAAGTCCCTTACTTGCCTAGGGACTAGAATGCCTTTGTAAGACTAACAAATTAGCCACAAGATTAGAAACTGTGGTTTAGGTGTCACGCAGCTGGAAGCTACAATATTCTGACCCTCACCAGATTGTTCCTGGGGATAACATCACTATTGGTAAACCCTAAGATTGTTACAGTAGGTAGCTAGTCAGACATGAGCAGTGCAGGAGAGCCTCCCCAAAACAGGAGTGTCAGGGGACCATCAAGTGATGGTCAGGCAGTTGACAGTCTCAGCCAGTGCCAGGGAAAGGTGGTCCCCCAATACATAGAAAAAACCTGAAGCTGGTGATCAGCAGCTTCCTAATAAGATCTCAGGAGTTGGGAGAGTTGGCGCAAGCATGCTCATTAAGGGGCAAAATGGCAGTTTAACTGGTGTATGACTTTCTAGGGATATTTGACTGGTAAGGGAAGAAATGCCTCAAGTAAGCATGTATACAACTCCATTAAACACACTGTACATGGGGCCACTCCCAAGTGCTAGCAGGCCACTGTGCATGCAGGCAGCCCATCCCAAGGGAAGAATCAGGGGAGAGAAAATTCAGATGCCGGAAGAATCCCAACTAATAAAACCCCAAGTCAAAAGTCAAAGCGTGCACTTGATCTCTTAAGTCACCTATTTGGCCCTCTTCCAAGTGTACTCTACTTCCTTTCGTTTCTGCTTTACAGCTTTTGAATAAATTTTCACCCCTGCTTTAAAACTTGCACCAAGGTATGTTACTGATGGTGAATTTGTACATGTCTGCAGAAACCTCAATTCTTGCCTTCTCAGAAGAAAGAATTCAACTGAGAGGCGTAAGGTACAAGGAGAGACCAAGGTAAATTTTAGAGCAGGAGTGAAAGCGTATTAAAAAGCTTTCGATCAGGAATGAAAGGAAGTAAAGTATACTTGCAAGAGGCCCAGGCAGGTGACCTGAGAGATCAAGTGCCATGTTTGACCTTTGACTTAGGGTTTTATATGTTGGTGTACTTCCAGGGTCCTGCATCCCTTCTCCACTGATTCTTCTCTTGGGGTGGGCTGTCTGCATGCTCAGTGGCCTGCCAGCACTTGGAAATGGCTGCATGCACAGTGTGTTTACTGGAGTTGTACACGTGCTCACTAGAGGTTTTCTTCTCTTACCAGTCCAATGTCCCTAGAAGGTCATATACCAGTTAAACTCTGCCATTTTGCCTGTTAATGCGCAAGCTTAAGCCCACTGGCCCAACTCCTGAGATCCTACTGGGAAGCTGCTGATTATAAGTTTCAGGTGTTTTCTAACTATTGGAGGACTGCCTTTCTCTGTCACTGACTGTGACCAAATATTATTTTAGAGAGATGGTTTAACAACTGCCTGACCATCCCCTAATGGTTGCCTGACTTTCTTGATGGGGGTGGGGGGTCACTCTCCTGCTCTGCTCATGTCTGACTAGCTATGTACTGCAACGAGATCAGTGCTTTAGATATGTTGCAGACCCTGCACCTGATGGGTCAGCTGGCACCACCCAGATGGATAAACTGGCTTGTCTAGTCTTGTGGCTTCCACCCATGAAGGGACTCAGTGTATGAGGACAGCTTCCACTCCCTATGATTTCAACTGCCACCCAACCAATCAACACTCCAAACTCACTGGCCTCCACACCCACCAAAATATTCTTAAAATATTCTTAAAAACTCTGATATATATACATATATATACACATATATATACATACATACATATATATGTATACATATATATATATGAGTATATATATATGTATATACATATATATATGCATATATATATATGTATACATATATATATATGAGTTTATTAAGTATTAACTCACATGATCACAAGGTCCCACAATAGGCCATCTGCAGGCTAAGGAGCAAGGAAAGCCAGCCCAAGTTCCAAAACGGAAGAACTTGGAGTCCGATGTTCGAGGGCCAGAAGCATCCAGCACGGGAGAAAGATGTAGGCTGGAAGGCTAGTCCAGTCTCTCTTTTCACATTTTTCTGCCCGTTTATATCCTAGCCACACTGGCAGCTGATTATATTGTGCCCACTCAGGTTAAGGATGTGTCTGCCTTTCCCAGCCCACTGACTCAAATGTTAATCTCCTTTGGCAACAACCTCACAGACACACATAGGATCAATACTTTGTATCCTTCTATCCAATCGAGTTGACACTCAGTATTAACCATCACACTAAGTACGTTTAGGGAAGTCATGTTATACTCAGAATGTAGAAAAATATATGGTTGGAAGGAAGAAATTGGAAGTCATTTAAGCCAGTGGTCCTAATTATATATCTGTGACCCAGCAACATAAGATTCACTTGTAGATTTTTTTTTCCTAAGGAGACATCCACAGGTCCCACTCCCAGCACCATTGGATCTACTGGGTCAAGTTTCCAAGGTCTTGGGTAGAGCTCCAGGAACTGGTGCATGGATAGGATTGAGAAGAACTCTGTAGCATCCTCATAGGCTTTCTTGACTTTATATCTTAGACTTGTTCCAAATATTGACATATGGACCAAATATGGTGCAGAACCCCTGGAATGACCATTAAAAATTGTTTCTAGAGCTTTCCCTCAAATTACAGAATCAGAAATCCTGGGAATTTGTCTCAGAAATCTGCACTTACAACAAATACTTTAGATGGGTCAAATGTGCAGCTAGGTCCAGTTCAATCTTCTATTGAATGCTTGGACCTATCAACAATCTTGCTAAGACATTTTATAGAAAATATCACACTGAGCTTAATTAGGCACTTACACAGTGGACCAATCACAGATTAATCCAAGAACACAGGATATATATATCTGTATTCTCCTATATCTTCATGGTCTGTAACAGAATCATGGAATTGTAAGTGTTCAGTGTTAGAAGGGACTTGAGATTCCAGTTAGTCAGCGTTTCCCACAGTATGATCTATGGCACACAAGACTCTTTTTGTTTTTTTTGTTTGTTTGTTTGTTTGAGAAATCTTTTATTAGAAGATGTCCCAGAAGGCAATATTTTAAAATCAGCCAATCAGTAATCACAACTAAATACAAAATTTCAGGTGAACTTGCCTCTCAAAATAAATCAGACCCTTGCAACAGGAGAATTGCCCATGAGTTTTTTTCTTATACAAAAACAGTTAACACCACTTCCCGAAAGGCATACAAAAATACAATATATAAAAAAGAAGATTCCTCCCACCACAATACCCAACAGCAGCTTATAAAACTCAGGTGAGACATCAGTAACCTACACCCAAACTATCCTCCAGAGACAGTTCCAGAAGTCAGCTGGCTTTTGTAAACCATGCTCCAGAAGGGTAGAGAGGCTATTTCCAAACATCCCCTGGGGCCCTTTGAGGCCAAGAAGCAACCTCAGAAAGAAACCATTATGGACAATAGATTTGGAAGTAGCAGCTGTTTTTCCAGAGCCACATATAGTACTTACCACCCGCTACTCACCCCAGCTTCCAAACCCAGAGCCAGCAGGCACCTGCTGTCCTGAGCAGAGTTCTGGAGGGGCTGCTGGTCATTCTTCCAGGTCAGGCTTAGAGGTGCCTGAGGTTACCCACATGACAACTGCTAGGTTGGGTGACTTTCCCAGACTGGAGGCTGCACCTGGATTCCACATGAAGCTGCCGAGTCCAGTTGGGGCAAAATCCATCGTGGTTGGTTAAGCTTATCTCCTGGAGGCTCCTTTAAAACCCACCAGAAGCAAGTCCACCTTCTGGAGCACTGGATGAGTCCCAATGGCTCTCCCCAAAACTTCGGAAAGGCCCAGATTCTGGGAAAGAGATCTGATTCATGGCAGGCTTGCGGGGGCCCAAGGGTGGCTGCAGAGCCAGTAAGTTCCTTGGAGTTGCATGAGAAGGACAGGTTTGCATGGTTGCAGAAGAACTTTAAACTCGCCAGTCAAGGATTGAGATGAGAGGCAGGTGGGAAAGAGGAAGCAGTACAGTTCTCCCTCTGAGGTGTCTTACACCTGCCTCGAGCAAAGATTGGGCCTCAAGTGTCCCCTGGAAAACACCTGGGCAGGGATCAAGTTCGTGGGCCAGGACTCCAAGCTTTCCCCAGGACCCAGGCTGGGACCCATTTCCCTGCCACACGAGACTCTTAAATATGGAATTACTAAGTTAAATTAGATTGGGAAACGTGGAATATTATATTATATATCTTGGTGTATTAACATGCACATTTGCACAATGACTACTTTGAGAAGTCCTACATAGATAAACCAGTTTAATTTTACTAAAATTAACACTTTTAAAAATTATGATTTTAATACTCTTTTACTAGTTTCAGCCTTCTAAGTAGGTAGGCTTCTAGGTATTCTGCAGATCACTAGTGGTCTCGATTACCATTAATATATGTTTGTATTATATTATTTTTCAACTGAATCGCAGTTGGAAAAAAAATCTTTAATATTATGCCCTTGGATCTGTTACTGCATCACTAGCACTTGTGATGCAATAGGACACTTGGCCTGTACTAAAAGGGCCAAGAGTAAATGCCTTGTTTTTTGTTGTTGTTGTTGTTGTTGTTAAAAATGTCTATAAAGTTGGCAGTTAATGCTGAATTTGTCCAATAGCCCTTCCAGAATTATACTTGTATTTAAAAAATAAATGGATCTACCTAAAAAAATTATTAGAGCACAGAACCCTTCAAAAATATCACCCATTAACCTAAACAATTAGTGTTCTCTGGAATAATTTTGGGAAACAACGATCTTGGGCATTGTTCATCTGATGTATGAATACCTTATCCAGTTTTCTGGCAAGAACTTACTAGAGTCGGAGGCTAATAATTCCATTTTTGCCACCTCTGTTCACATATGCATCAGCATATCTTATTCTGTCTCTTGTATTACCTTAGTTCAGACCATATACTTTATACATAGAGGCAACATAACAGAGTGAAATGCATGTGAAATTCACTGTCAGAAGTCCTAGGTTTGAATCTTGGCTCTACCAACTATTAACTATATTACCTTAGACATTATTTAGGCTTCCTGAACATCATTCTTTTTATATATACAAAATTAATATAATAACACTCTTCTTACAAGGAGTATTGAGAAGTAAGATAATACACGTGAAAAGCTTAGCACAGTGCCCAGAAAAGTAACACTCAAATAATGGCAGTATTCATTTCATTCACAGATGAGAATGCAAAATGCTTAGTTTCAATAAAGAATGAAGGAAATCCTGTCTTGTACTCACCACATTGCACCCCACCCCCATATACAAACTTCCCCCTTTCCCCAGTGCTATCCCGCCAGATTCAGGTCTGACTTATACGAATCCGTGTTGGTCTGAAATTAACATTCTGAGAAGTTTCATTTTAATAAAAACAAATCTATTGACCCTATTATTCCCTAGTATGTTATTTTGGAACAATAAATAATACAATACAATGTAAGGATACTAATCTCTCAAGAAGACATGACAAATGAAGAAGCACTAAAACAAAATAAACTTTGTGGAGTTAGCCATAGATGTTGAAGACACTATTATAAGAACTTGTATGCTATGTGAAAAGACATTCCTTGGGAAATGGTGACTATTTCTCAAGAGGAAATAGTTAGTGGCGACTTTAGTAAATAGAAACTGCTGGTAAGATTACTGACTCATTAGCACTCTACACTTTTACAGGAAAGCCAAGTTAATGGGCCATTCCACATCTAAAACATATGGCTGCTATACAATGAAATAAAGGGTGGGAGAGAGGTGATTATGGTTATGTCTATCTATTAGCAAAGCCAAGCTAGAACATGTTGTCCAAAAAGCAGTGCAGCTGCTCCCATAAAAGAAAACAAAACAGAACAAAAGCAAGGGAGGTTTAAAATTCAAGCTCTGTAACTAGAATGAGTTATTTACATTCTTTGAGAATTGGTTTTCTTCTCTATGAAATGGGTATTGCAGGTGAGGATTTTTTTCCTATTATTTTGTTTTGTTATTTGTTTTTTATTATCTTTGAGTCAAAATTCTGAAGGCTTCCAAACAATGGGATTAGTTTAGTTTTGAAATGATCATTAATTTTTAAACTCACAAAATTGTCAAATATCATAAATAGGTAGTTAAAATAGCTCGTACCCCCAGAAAAAGATTATTAGCTTTAATTATAGTTTAAAATATAAAAATTAATATAGCAATGAGATATTATTTTTTACACATTGAAATGGTAAACATATAAAACAAAATTAATGGAATATAAAGTTTGTGTGGGTGTGGGTAAACTGGGACTCCCATATAACGCTAATGGAAGAATAAAATGGTATAACTTATTGGAGGTAAATTTGGCAGTACTAATCAATATTTGAGTACATAGTCCTTTTAACACAGAAATTCTGCTTGTCAAAAATTATTATATCAATATGTTCATAAGTGTGGGCAAATGCAGTTTGGGAAAGGGTTTTCTTTATAGTAACGCTTCTAATGACAAAAGACTGAAAGCTTCAGTGTTTTTCAGTAGGAGACTGGTTATATAAATTATGCTACCCTGTAAAAATATAAAGCCATTACAAAGAACCGAGGTAGATATACCTTACATAAAAAGAAAGAAGGTGTAGATTAATTCATATTTAATGATCACTTACTGAGTGAATGTGCTAGTAAATTATTTATTAATTCCCTTACTCGTTATATCAATACTTATGAGGCAGGCTGTATTATCACCCCCATATTACATATGAGGAATCTGAGATAAAAGTTTCAGTGACAAGGCCAAATTCAAACAGCAAAAGATCTAGGAGATATAACCCCAGGGAGTCTGGCTTCCAAGACTGCACTATACTACTATGCTTTGCTTCCTCTTCTTAAATAGAGCCTTCTGTATTCTTCCTTTTGATTAAAACACAAATGAAAATATGTACATATGCCTGGATGTGACTACAAAAGTCCTGGAAAGATATCCAAGAAACCGAGAGCAGTGGTTGTCAGTAGGGAGCAGGGATAAGACTGTGGGTGAGAGGAAGACTTAATATGGGTGATATATCTTTGTTTTTGTTTGTTTTGTTTTGTCTTTATCTCTCACCTGTATTACTTTTGACTGAGTAATAACTACAAAGGCACCTAGCTTTTTAAGGGAAGAATAAAATAAAATAATACCCACATTCAGGGGACTGAGGCCTGGAGAAATGAAGGGACACACTGAGTTCAAGGAGATAATTAATAGTTGAGTAAGAACCATCACCCTTGTCTGTTTGGGTTTTCTTTCAGCTTTCTTATCCCTCTTATCTTTGACCCTCAGGGACTCTTCTTGTCACAGATAAGAGAAAGACTTCAGTTTCACTGTTATTATTTTATTTTTTATAACAATAACATATTTTTAATTAAAGAAATACTATGTTTAAAATTCCATTATAATATTAGCAAAAAAAATTCAACAGCACAGTAAAAGAGTTATACACCATGACCAAGGGGGATTTACTCCTGGTATACAAGAATGGGTCAATATATGCAAATCTATAAATGTGATATACCACATTCACACAATGAAAGATGAAAACCATATGCTCATTTCAATAAATGCAAGAAAAGCATCTGACAAAATTCAACATCCCTTTATGATAAAACTCTCAACAAATTAGGTATAAGAAGGAATATACCTGAACACAATAAAGGTCATATATGACAAGCCCACAGGTCACTTCATTATCGATGATGAAAAACTAAAAGCTTTTCTCTAAGATCAGTAACAAGACAAAGATGCCCACTCTTGCCACTTCTATTCAACATAGTTCCTACGGTTTAAATGTGTTTCTCTAAAGTTCATGTGTTGGAGACTTTATCCCCAATGCAACAGTGTCAAGAAGTGGGACTTTTAAGAGATGACTGGGTCATGAAGGCTCTGCCCTGTGAATAGATTAATGGTGCTATTACAGGAAGTGGTTAGTTAACTTGGAAGTAGGTTCCTGATAAACAGGATAAATTCCACTCCCTTTAATTCTTGCTCTCCCTCTCACCCTCTCTTACCTTAATATCTTTTGCCATGGGATAATGTGGAATGAAGTTCCTTACTTGATGTCTTCACAGCCTCCAGAACTGTGAGCCAAATAAACTTCTGTTCTTTATAAATTACCCAATCTGCGATATTCTGGTATAGCAATATGAAATGGACTAAGAAAATAGTAGTAGAAGTCCTAGCTAGAGCAATTAGGTAAGAGAAAAAAAATGCATCCAAATCAGAAAGGAAGAAGTGAAATTATCTCTGTTTGCAGATGACGTGTTCTTACACATAGAAATCCTGAAGACCCCACCCCAAATCTCTTAATACTGACTTAAAATCTCAGTGAAGTTGCAGGATACACAATGAACAAAAAAAAGTTTTGTTCTTATATATCAAAAGCAAATAATCTGAAAAGAAAATTAGGAAGACAACTCTATTTACTATAGTGTCAAAAAATAAGATACTTAAGAATAAGATACTTAGGAATAAACTAAAGAAGTAAAAAGACTTGTATACTGAACACTACAAAACATTGGTGAATGAAATTAAAGAAGACACAATCAAATGGGGAAATGTTCTGTGTTCATGGTTTAGAAAACTTAATATTGTTAAATTGACCATACTACCTAAAGTGATCTGCAGATTCAATTTAATCCCTATGAAAATCCCAATGGCAATATTTACAGAAATAGAGAAAAAAATTCTAAAATTCATGCACATATGCAAAGAAATCTGAATAGTCAAAACAGTCTTGAGAAAGCAGAAAAAAGCTGAAAGCATCACATTTTCTGATTTGCAAATATATTACAAAGCTGCTGTAATCAAAATAATGTGGTGCTGGCATAATAAAGACAGACATGCAAGACCAATGGAACAAAATAGAAAGTCTGGAAATAAACCCCCACATATATAGTCAACTTATTTATGTTCGTTTGTTTCCCTGCTCCAGTCAAGCGAGAAGTCAACTGATTTTTGATAAAGGTACAAATAATAAATTATAGGGAAAGGATAATCTCTTTAAAAAATGGTGTTGGAAAAACTGGATATCCACATGCAAAAGAATAAAATCAGACCCTTATCTTACACCATACACACACAAAAAAACTCAAAATGGACTAAAGACTTAAATACAAGACTTGAAACTGTAAAATCCCAGAAGATGACATGAGGGAAAGCTTTGTGACAGTAGTCTTGGCAATGATTTAAGAGACATGACATTAAAAGCACAGGCAACAAAAGAAAAAATAGACAAGTAGGACTACATCACACCAAAAACCTGCTACAAAACAAAGGAAACAATATAGTTGAAAAGGCAATCTATGAATGGGAAAAATATTTGCAAACCATATAGTTGAAAAGAGGTTAATATCCAAAATATATTAGAAACTCACCTAACACAACAGCTAAAACTGATAGCCCAGTTAAAAAATGGTCTAAAGACTTGAATAGACATTTCCCCAAAGAAGACATACAAATGACCAACAGGTGCGTAAAAAGATGCTCAATGTCACTAATAATCATAACAATGCAAATCAAAACCAGAAGGAGGTACTGAGATACCACCTCGCAACTGTTAGGATGGCTATTATTAAGAAAAAAAAAAAAAAGACAAAAAGCGTTGGAAAGGATGCTGAGAAACTGGGACCCTTGTACACTCTTGTGGTAATACAAAATGGTGCAGCTGCTATTAAAAACAGTTTGGAGATTCCTTTAAAAAATTAAAAATAGAACCACTATGTGATCCTGCAATCTCACCTGTTTATTTGTACAAAAGAACTAAAATCATGATTTCAAAGAGATATTTGCACTTCCGTGTTCACTGCAGCCTTATTCACAGTAGCCAAAATGTGGAAACAACCTAAATGTCTATCAACAGATGAATGGATAAGTGAATTGTAATATATACATACAAGGGAGTATTATGTGGTTTCAAAAATACGGAAATTTTGCCATAAGC
Source organism: Pongo abelii (assembly GCF_028885655.2). Classification (NCBI taxonomy): domain Eukaryota; kingdom Metazoa; phylum Chordata; class Mammalia; order Primates; family Hominidae; genus Pongo; species Pongo abelii. The sequence continues at coordinate 149,833,188 of NC_072008.2, forward strand.
AACAACATGAATGAACCTGGAGGACATTATCCTAAGTGAAATAAATCAGTCACAGAAAAACTAATACTGCATGATTCCACTTATATGAAGTATCTAAAATAGTCAAATTTATAGAAGCAGAGTAGAATGGTAGCTGTCAGGGGCTGAAAGTAGAGGAAAATGGGGAGTTTCTATTCAAGTGCTTTCAGTTTTGTCACATGAATAAGTTCTAGAGATCTGATGTCCAGAGTTGTTTCTGTACTTAAGAATAGTGAAATGTACATGCAAAAATCTGTTTTAGAAGAACTTTTGAGGGATAGGATTTTTACAGGCAGAAAACATGTGAGTCAAGGATGATGGAATGTTAGACACACACACACAAACACACTCAATATGAATATACTTAGTGTCTTTGAGAAGCAATGAGTTGTCATGTGTAAAATGAGATTCAGTAGGAGGTTAAGTTGGAAAATTAGGTGAAAACTCGCTCATAGTTTTTCTCTGTTTCTCTCTCTCTCTGCCTCTCTAGCAGGTAATGCAAGAAAATGGCAAAATAAATTCAAACAGTACAATAGAGTTTATAATGAAAAATAAATTTCATTCCATTGCTATAAAAATCTGTTTAGGGGATACATCTCATGTTAAGTGTTCTTAAAACAATAAAACAAAACTTTCATAATAATAATTGAAAAAAATAATTTGTTCTGGGAGCAAATGGGATGTTGTTATCTTCCAGGATACAAATATCACAGGAGGCCCAGTCTGTACAATTGAGACCTGATGGGGAGTATTGTAACAAGTAGTCCCAATGACAATCATTACAGTCTAATAGTAACGCATGAGGTATGATAGTGCTTTGTCCTTTATTTACTTGTTCAGTTATATAAAAAGTGAAGTAAAATTTTTGGTATTATAATACTCATCATATGAGGATACAAACTCTAGAAAAAGTCATTCTGAAAATTCTAGGTAAAATGTCTAATTGAGATCATGCTAATGAACTTATTTGTCCAGGAACTAGTCCATAGTAGGATTCAGTAACTGCCAAAACTTGGATCATTATTAGACAGGAGTTAGGTGGTAGACAAGAAGGGGACTACCTTAATCAATCAGTTGTTTAATCTGCAGAAAACCAACCAATCAGCTTGGCTACTAGTGCCACTGCATATATAGAATCCTTGGTGCCGGAGCTATAGAACATTTGTAAAGTATTCCGGTAGATTTGATTTTCTAAAGTTGCTGAAATTTTTTTTCCAGCTCAAATTCTCAAACCAGATAAAATCGTGCATTCTGCTCAGGCATATAAATTTTCCAAGAAGTTATTAGCTCTTTGATATGCTGGAATTTCCTTAAGTTGGACAATTTAGTATATTTAATCACTCTTGGTGTTTTATCAGCAGTCTTATGGACAGACAACAAAAAGGAAGAAAAAGATCTATCACCAGATGGAGAAAGGCATTAGCCACACATGACCTTTCAAGTGTTATGCTATCTTTTAGATCCACATAGGGGATGTCTCTGTTGGATAAATGACAGAGCTCAAGATGTAGCCAGACTGTGTGCAGCGTGTACAATAGTAAAATCTGAAAGAAAACGCAAACAAGCAAGCAACAGTGTCTGAACACATTAAGTCACAGAAAAAAGTCTGAAGTGTTTATTTGTGAATTTATCTAGAAGTTGAGGGTAGATGTAAGGAAGGTGAAAAGAGAAAAAGAAATCCAGTTCCATCTTCTAATAAAAAGATAACAATTTTTTTCTAATATTCTATTATTCTATTATAATGAGTCATTTGAATTTGTTTATTCAAGTCATTTATAGTCAGTTTCTTTCCAAATTAATTTTGCCCCTTGAAATTTCTCATTTTTTGCTGTATAAAGTGAGTAATGATATTTAATGCCAAAAAATGCTATTATCATTTTTCTTTTTTTCTATCCCCAAAAGTTTACCCCTATCCTGGGCTGCCACATAGAAGACCATGACTGTAAAACAATTTTCAGTCCTGCCAGTAGTGACAGGTAAATCTACATATACAAGGAAGTAAGAAGAAAAGAACAGCCATTGCTGACCATAACATGACAAATGATAGAGCACTTTAAATCTTTATTGATAATTCGGCAACTTGTTTTAAATCCACACAGAAAAGCATACATATTATTTCTTCCCCTCCCTTGCAAAATAGCAAAATATAGAGAGAACACTTCAGAGGAGTGAAACAGCAAGGATGGGTAACACCATCTAGCCTCAACAAATGTATTCAGAGACTTTTTTTCACTTGTCATTTCAGGCTGAGATTCTAAGCCAGGCTCCTCCTCACCATTTTGCACTGAAGACTGGGTTTTCTGTCTTTCTCTGTTGCATCTTTGTGGGGATCGAGCATCATTTGCAGGGGAAACTTCTGCCCAAGTCCGCTTCCCATGAGACATGACTGACTCCATCTCTGTCAACAGAAGCTCCATGGGAAGAGGGATGGTGTAGACAGTGAGTCTTTCATAGTGAAGATGGCATTTTTTTAACCAGTTTTATTTTGGACCCCATAGAGATGGAAATACAGCCTCGAATTAGAAAGTTGGCTCATTCTCTTCACTATTAATATTTGACTTACTTGGATGTAGTATTTGAGACCGAAGTGCGACTGATTAGAACACCCTGCTTGCTGCTTTATTTCTTTTTTTTTTTAATTTATTATTATTATACTTTAAGTTTTAGGGTACATGTGCACAATGTGCAGGTTAGTTACATATGTATACATGTGCCATGCTGGTGCACTGCACCCACTAACTCGTCATCTAGCATTAGGTATATCTCCCAATGCTATCCCTCCCCCCTCCCCCCACCCCACAACAGTCCCCCGAGTGTGATGTTCCGCTTCCGTGTCCATGTGTTCTCATTGTTCAATTCCCACCTATGAGTGAGAATATGCGGTGTTTGGTCTTTTGTTCTTACGATAGTTTACTGAGAATGATGATTTCCAAGTTCATCCATGTCCCTACAAAGGACATGAACTCATCATTTTTTATGGCTGCATAGTATTCTATGGTGTATATGTGCCACATTTTCTTAATCCAGTCTATCATTGTTAGACATTTGGGTTGGTTCCAAGTCTTTGCTATTGTGAATAATGCCGCAATAAACATACGTGTGCATTTGTCTTTATAGCAGCATGATTTATAGTCCTTTGGGTATATACCCAGTAATGGGATGGCTGGGTCAAATGGTATTTCTAGTTCTAGATCCCTGGGGAATCACCACACTGACTTCCACAATGGTTGAACTAGTTTACAGTCCCACCAACAGTGTAAAAGTGTTCCTATTTCTCCACATCCTCTCCAGCACCTGTTGTTTCCTGACTTTTTGATGATTGCCATTCTAACTGGTGTGAGATGGTATCTCATTGTGGTTTTGATTTGCATTTCTCTGATGGCCAGTGATGGTGAGCATTTTTTCATGTGTTTTTTGGCTGCAGTTTATTTCTAAGATAAAAAATGAAGCCACACTCAAAATATGAGCTCTGTTTACAGAAAGGTGACAACTCATCAAGACCCTCCTTCCTCAAACAGTAGAGCAGATAGCACAGAATAGAAAACAAAAACAGGCTCTTTCTTACAGAGTAAGAGGAAAACAGAAAATGAAGGCAAAAAACAAATGAAAAGATGCCCTTTCTATTTTCTGAAGCCAGAGGCTAGGGCAAACTGGTAAATATACTGATATGGTTTGGTTCTGCGTTCCCACCAAAATCTCACCTGGAATTGTAATCCCAATAATCCCCACATGTAGAAGGAGGGATCTAGTGGGAGTTGATTGAATCATGGGGGCAGTGTCCCCCATGCTGTTCTCATGATAGTGAGTGAGATCTCATGAGATCTGATGGTTTATGTATTTGACAGTTCCTCCTTCACACACTCTCTCTCGACTGCTGCCATGTAAGGCATTCCTGCTTCCCCTCACACCATGACTGTAAGATTCCTGAGGCTTCCCCAGCCATGCAGAACTATAAGTCAATTAAACCTCTTTCCTTTATAAATTACCCAGTCTCAGGGAAGTTCTTTATAGCAGTGTGAAAACGGACTAATTCAAAAAATTGGTACTGAGGGTAGTGGGGCATTGCTATGAGATACCTGAGAATGTGGAAGTTACTTTGGAACTGGGTAATGGGCAGAAGTTGGAACAGTTTGGAAGGCTTGGAAGACAGGAAGATGTGGGAAAGTTTGGAACTTCCTAGACAGTTGTCGAATGGTTTTGACCAAAATGCTGAGAGTGATATGGATGATGAAGTCCAGGCTGAGGTGGTCTCAGATGGAGATGAGGAACTTCTTGGGAACTGAAGCAAAGGTCACTCTCGCTATGGTTTAGCAAAAAGATTGGAAGCATTTTGCTCTTGCCCTAGAGATCTGTGGAACTTTAAACTTGAGAGAGATAATTAAGGGTTTCTGGTGGAAGAAATTTCTAAAAAGTGATGTATTCAAGACATGACCTGGATTATTCTGAAAGTGTTCAGTTATATGCATTCACAAAGAGAATATTTGAAATTGGAACTTACAATTAAAAGAGAAGAACAGCATAAAAGTTTGGAAAATTTGCAGCCTTACTATGTAGTTGAAAAGAAAAACCCATTTTCTGGGGAGAAATTCAAGCCAGCTGAAGAAATTTGCATAAGTAATGAGGAGCACATGGTAATAGCCAAGACAATGAGGAAAAACGTCTCAGCAGCATGTCAGAGATCTTCATGGCAGCCCCTGCCATTACAAGCCCAGAGACCTAGGAGGGAAAAATGGTTTCCTGGGCTGGGCCAAGGGTCCCCCTGCTCTGTGCAGCCTTGGGACATAGTGCCATGTGTCCCAGCTTCTCCAGCTCCATTAGTGCTACAAGGGCCCAAGTTACAGCTTGGGCTGTTGCTTCAGAGGGTGCAAGCCCCAAGCCCAGGCGGGTTCCATGTAGTGCTGGGTTTGTGGGTGCACAGAAGTAAAAAACTGAGGTTTGGGAACCTCCACCTAGATTTCAGAGGATATGTGGAAATGCCTGGATGTCCAGGAAGAAGCTTGCTGCAGAAGTGGAAACTTCATGCAGAACCTCTGCTAGGGCAGTGCGTAAGAAAAATGTGGGGTTGGAGCCCCCACACAGAGTCCCCACTGGGGCACTGCTTAGTGGAGCTGTGAGAAGAGGGAAACCATCACCAGACCCTAGATTGGTAGATCCATTGACAGCTTGCATTGTGCACTTTGAAGAGCAGCAGACACTAAATGTCAGCCAATGGAGGAACTGCCAAAGGTTGTGGGAGCCAACCCCTTGCATCAGCGTGCCCTGGATGTGAGATGTGGAGTCAAAGGAGATCATTTTGGACTTTTAAGATTTAATGACTGTACCACTGGGTTTTGGACTTGCATGGGGCCTGTAGCCCCTGTGTTTTCGCCAATCTCTCCCATTTGAAATGGATGTATTTACTGTACCCCCATTGTATCTTGGAAGAAGCAAACTTGTTTTTGATTTTACAGGTTCATAAGTGGAAGGGACTTGCCTTGTCTCAGATGAGATTTGGACCATGGACTTTTGAGTTAATGCTGAAACGAGTTAAGACTTTGGGGGACTGTTGGGAAGGCATGACTAGTTTTGAAATGTAAAAAGGATGTGAAATTTGGGAGGGGCCAGGGGTGGAATGATATAGTTTGGCTCTTTGCCTGCACCCAAATCTTATCTTGAATTGTAATCTCCATAATCCCCACATGTCAGGAGAGGGATCTAGTGGGAGGTGATTGGATCATGGGGGCAGATTTCCCCATGTTGTTCTCATGATAGTGAGTTTTCACAAGATCTGATTGTTTTATAAGTGTTTGACAGTTCCTCCAACACGCTCTCTCTTACCTGCTGCCATGTAAGATGTAGCTGCTTTCCCTTCCACCATTATTCTAAGTTTCCTGAGGCCTCCCCAGCCATGCAGAACTGTTAGTCAATTAAACCGTTTTCCTTTATAGATTACCCAGTCTCAAGGAAGTTCTTTATAGTAGTGTGAAAATGGACTAATACACATACAGACAATGTATAGAATTGACAGAGGAAGGTGCAGGGACTTTGCCTTGAATGGAATTGTTCAGAGCTGTTAAAAAAGTCTGCAATGCTCAGGTTTTTCATCACAGAGATGCCTGCAAATAATTAGAACAACACAAATCCCTGAAACAAATGCTTAACTTGAGCTTAGTGAAGTACACCCACCAATAGAAGTAGGAGTAATGCACCACCATCCCAGCTTTCAAAGTTTTAAAAACAGTAACCTCAAACTCACTCCAGGGTCTTGCTGAAGTAGAAGGAAATACAAGCTTTTGCACTAGATTGAGAAAACACTTTAACTTTATTCCTAATTAAGATTGGGGATTAATTGCCAAAAATACAGGCAGATGCATGATTTAGGCTAATTCTGTAGCATAGCTACATAGTGAGATTTTTGTCTAAACAATATATCTGTGTTAAGAGAAAAGCTACTGAAATGAACTGAGGTACAGAATCTTTGAAGGAGGGGAAGAGGTCTAGTTTTTTTTTTTTTTGTCTTTCCAAGCAACTGACACAGTATTTATTCATTCATATATGTGTGTGGGTGAGTTCATTCAGCTAATATATAACAACTACTATACTGGCAGGCCTGGTGCTAAGTACTGAGGTCGTGTGCTGAATCATACATGGCAACTTCCTTGAGAAAAACAAAATAATCAAGCCAAGCATGTCAAATAAAAACAAAAATCTGAGCTTAGGTAAGGAGATAATTTACTTGAAAGAACTGTTGGAAGAGAGGGAAAAGAGAAAACTGCAGTGGAGAGGGAGGCCTGTTGTAATAGGGAGAAGGCTCCAAGCATGAGATCTGCTAGTGTCTCAATGGTCAGGCCTGGAAAGACTTTTCTTTTTTTTTTTTTTTTTCTTTCTTTCTTTTTTCTTTTTTTTAGATGGAGTCTTGCTCTATCACCCAGGCTGGAGTGCAGTGGCATGACCTCAGCTCACTGCAACCTCTGCCTCCTGGATTCAAGTGATTCTCCTGTCTCAGCCTCCTGAGTAGCTGGGACTACAGGCGCGTGCCACCACATCCAGCTATTTTTTTTTTTTTTTTGGATTTTTAGTAGAGACGAGGTTTTGCCATGTGGGCCAGGCTGCTCTCAAACTCCTGACCATAGGTGATCTGTCCGCCTTAGCCTCCCAAAGTGCTGGGATTACAGACATGAGCCACCCCTCCTGGCCAAAAGATTTTTCTTTTACATGGAGAAATAAACACACCTAGAAAGGGCTGGTTGTAGAGAAGTGGGATGAGGACCAGGCAGAGTGGCTCACACCTGTAATCCCAGCACTTTGGGAGGCTGAGCCAGGCAGATCACAAGGTCAGGAGTTCAAGACCACCCTGGCCAGTATGGTGAAACCCCGTCTCTACTAAAAATGCAAAAATTAGCTGGGCATGGGGGTGCATGCCTGTAGTCCCAGCTACTCGGGAGGCTGAGGCAGAAGAATAGCTTGAACTCAGGAGGTGGAGGTTGCAGTGAGCCGAGATCACACCACTGCACTCCAGCCTGGGCGACAGAGCAAGACCCCATCTCAAAAAAAAAAAAAAAAAGGATGAATCAGTGAGTCAGGGTGACATGACTGGATATAAGGTTTTACTCTCAATCCAGCCTATTCTCAATGGAAGCCTTTAAGGAGTCCTGGCTCAGGCTGAGGGTGAAAGATCAGCAGCCCATGGACAAAACAAAAGTCTGACAACATTTGGTCAAGTCAAGTTAGTGAGCATTTTGTTTTGATTTGTCAGTGGAGACAAACATTTCAGCTAATCACTTATGGGACAAAAGGTGGAACTGTGGAGGGTCTTTATCTGGCCTTGTTGTAGGTATTCAAGAGTACATTCACCAGAGTCTTAGTCATATGGGGAGAGTGGTTTATGACAGTAAAACATTTTAGGGAATACAAAACGGTAGGAGAAGTATTTCTTAACTATCATTCGTTTCCAAGAGCACAGGGCTCAGGTAAAGTTCAGCACTGTTAAGGGAAAAGACTTGTAAATAACCAATTAAGCAAGCATGCAAATCCGTGCTCTTGTGGAGGATTGTTCAAAGACCTTTGAGAGTAAACAGGGGAGCACCCCTAACTGAGGGTCAGGTAGGTGTCACAGGAAATTCACATTGTAGCTGGGCCTAGTGGAGTAATCATTTTCTCTGCCAGGACCACACCACCTTTCTTCTAGCTGTTTGTGTCTCCCCTACCCTATGGCCTTCACCAATGTATCCTCTAACTATGATGTAAAAGTTAGAACTATCACTTTGCAATTTCATTAACTCATTCAACAAAATTATTAAGCCCCTACTTCTTGCCAGACATCAATCTAGGTACTAGGAATATAAAGTACAGAAAACAGATGAACATTCCAGCTCTTGTGGACTTTATATTTTAGAGAAAAAGAGAAGGAGAATAAAAAACATAGTAAGTTAATCATATAACACTATAGAGAAGTGTAAAGATAGGATTTGGAGTGTGGGGGTTGGGTTGTAATTTTACTTTATTTTATTATTATTTTTTAGACGGAGTCTTGCTCTGTCATCAGGCTGGAGTGCAGTGGCACGACCTCGGCTCAATGCAACCTCCACCTCCCAGGTTCAAGCGATTCTCCTGCCTCAGCCTCCCGAGTAGCTGAGACTACAGGTGCCCACCACCACGCCCAGCTAATTTTTGTATTTTTAGTAGAGATGGGGTTTCACCATGTTGGCCAGGATGGTCTCAATCTTCTGACCTCGTGATCCGCCCACCTCGGCCTCCCAAAGTTCTGGGATTACAGGTGTGAGCCACCGCACCTGGCCCAGTTTTAAATTAAGCAGTCATGGTAGGCTCTGTTGAACAGGTAACCTTTAAGCAAAGACTCAATGAAGGAAATGAAGGATTGAATTATTAGGCTTCTTGGAGGAAGAGTGTCCCATGAAGAAGAAACTTATAAAGATCAGAAAATGAAAATACGTATGGCATTTTCAAAGAACAGCATAGCTAGAACAAAGTCAATGAGGAAAAAGTAATAGGTGGTAAGGTCAGAACAGTAGTGGAGGTTAGGTTGTATAGGAACTTATAGCCCATTATAAAAACTTTAGCTTTTAATTTTGAGAGAAATGGGGAACCATTGTGGGGTTTAGAAGAGAGAGGTGACATGACCTCATTTTAAAATATCATTTTACATCACTTTAAAATATCCCTTTGCCTACCATGTTAAGAACAGACTGAAGAAGTACAAGGGTAGAGGCAGGGAGACCAGTGTGAAGGCCAGTGCATTATACAGGAAAGATAAAATGATGCTTTTGACCTAGGTGATAGCTGTGGAATAGTGGGAAGTGGGAAGTTTCTGGATATATGTTCAAGTTATAATTAACAGAATTTGTGGATGGATTGGTACTATAGTTTGAATGTCCCCTCTGAAACAAATGCTGAAATTTAATTGCTATTATAATGGTGTTAAGGAGTAAGGTCTTTAAGAGGTGATTAGGTTATAAGAGCTTCACCCTCATGAAAGGATTAATGCCTTTATCTTGGGAATTGGTTAGTTTATCAAAGGAATGGGTTCCTCATAATGAGGATGTGATCAGCCCAATTCCTCTCTCTGTCTTGCAGGCAGATTTCATCATGCGATGTCTTCCATCATGGCATGACCCTCACCCGATGTGGGCACCATGTGCTTGGACTTCTCAGCCTCCAGAATGATGAACCATATATATTTATATGGTTTATAAATTACCCAGTTTGTGGTATTCTGTTATAGCTGCAAAAAATGAACTAAGACACTTGGTTTGAGACAAAAGAGTGGCAGAAAAGGAAAAAAATAGAGACAAGTAGAGATGTCAGCTGAAGAGAAATACTCAGTAGTTTCCTGTCATTACATCATAGCCAACTTTACACTTTCCCTGTCTGTGATGTTTAATGCTGAGTGTCAACTTGATTGGATTGAAGGATGCAAAGTGTTGATCCTATGTGTGTCTGTGAGGTTGTTGCCAAAGGAGATTGACATTTGAGTCAGTGGGCTGGGAAAGACAGACCCACCATTTATCTGGGTGGGCACCATCTAATCAGCTGCCAGCGTGGCTAGAATATAAAGCAGGCAGAAAAACATGAAAAGACTACACTGGCCTAGCTTCCCAGCCTACATCTTTCTCCCGTGCTGGATGCTTCCTGCCCTCAGACATCAGACTCCAAGTTCTTCAGTTTAGGGACTCGGACTGGCTCTCCTTTCTCCTCAGCTAGCAGACGGCCCATTGTGGGATCTTGTGATTTTGTGAGCTAATACTTAATGAACATATATATATATATATATGTATGTTCTGTTCCTCTACAGAACCCTGACTAATACACTGTCCCTCACATGGGTTCCTGAGATTCTTTAGCACTTCCTAGAAAATTCCCTTTTTGTCTAACCTAATTCAGTTTGGGCTTCTTTTCTCTTGCCATCACAAGAGGCCTGAAGAATGCCAACATGCCTAGCACCATTTCTCACCATCCCTTCATATATAGTGCCTTGCATGCATCCCAGACACTTGTTTCTCTGTACCTTTGTTAGGCTGTCTCCCTGACCTTCTCTGCTACTTTTCCAAATTCACCTATACTTTAGCACTAAGATTTATTGTCATCTTCTCCACTACTGATTTCTACAGGTGGAATTAATCTCTCGCAATTTCTTCTTCTCCCTATGGCATTCACCTCTTTCAAGAACATCTAATATTTACCTGTGTATATGTCTTATTTGCACAAGTCTTGTGTTCACTGGACTGTAAGATGTGTGGACAGGTACCACATCTTATCCACATCTGTGAATAAGGGGCTTGTACATAATCAATGCATCCTAATTCTTCAATGAATAAACACCTTTTTCCCTCACTATCTTCATTCAAACCATCTCTATGTTACTGATCACTTGGTCTCTAATACTTCAGGTCATCACTGACTTTTATTGTTCCCTATCCTCTGAATCCAATTATTTGCCTTTTTGTGTGTTTCTCCTTTCATCTTCTAGGCCTGTTTCAGTTATCATCTGCAGTAATATTTTCCAAACTTTTATTCCATCCCACCAGATTTCATGGATTTGATACTCTAATTAGTAAAAGTAATTCATACTAGAAATGATTCTGAAAGGCAGGGGTGAAGGTAGGATTTAAAATACACATACGTGGTTACCCCTTCCCTAAAATTTTGTTTCACCTTTCAAGGTGGAGCACGCCTTTGTACTCCCCAGTTGACAACTACTGATCTGTACTGTATCAATAGCATCTGTGGTGATTATTGTTCATCAAACAGTCACTCCTTTCCCTTTAACTTCCATGGGAAGAGTCTTTTTTTTTTCCTGCCTCGTTGATGTTGGGCTTCCTTTTGTACCTGCTTTGGTCAATGATAAGATACAAGCAGGGGCTTGATATACACTTGTGCAGTTGGGTTTGTCCTCTTGTACTGGTGACAATGCTAGGTGAAGAGCTTCCCCTGAATGTCCAGTTTCCCCTGAATATCCCAGAAGAATAAGGGACAAATCAAAAAGATAGAACTGAACCTTCAATTTGGTGATAAAACAGCCCAGATCAGTCTAGATCAGCCAACCCACGCACCTGCAGTCTAAAGCAGAGCCTACGCAATTGACCTACAGACCCATAGGCTGAAGTAGCCAAACTGCAGTGTATGCAGCTGAGTTTGAAGGCAGTATTTTAGGCAGCAAAAGTTGACTGATATTTGAATTTTCTAATTATCTTTATAATATCCTAATTATCTTCTTGCCTTCATAATTCTCTCTCCAATCTCCACAAATTAGCAGACTCATCTTCCCAAAATAAAAATGTCAGATAATGTCTCTCCGTTCTCAAAAATCTTCAATGGCTCCCCATTGCCTGCAGAAAAAAAAAATCAAACATCTTAACATGGCCTCCGAAGTTTTCAATAATTTGACTCTAACCCTCTCACATTTCATTTGCTGTCATAACCATTAATATATTTATTGATTCAACAAATTTCTGTTTACCACATACTACCTTCTAGGTACTATGCTAGGCATTGGTGATAAAAGATAAACAGAATATAGATCCTGTGCTCCAGAAGCTCTTATTTTAGTTGTAGGATACAGATAAGAAAACATGCCTTTCTGATTCAAGGTGCCAAGGGCTGAAATGCATTAGCACAGTGTACTATGGGGATATATAGGTGGGGCTTCTTAGGGGAGGTGGTGAATAAGCTGATATCTAAGATAAGAACAGAAGTCAACATGGCAAAGAGAGGAATAAAGAGTGTTTTAGACAGAGGGATGCAAACTACCTTGTCCATTTAGTTCACCATGTCACATAAAATATGAAGAAAGAAAGGGAGTCTATGGTGGGAGTTAAGGCTAGAGAGTCTGGCAAAGGCCCAGCCATGCTGGTTATGTAGACCATGGTAAAGAGTTTACATTTGGTAGGAGCCATACACCATGATACAGAAAATTGTGGGATATATAGCCAAAATGCCTGGGTGTGTTTTCCAGCTTTGTCACTGGAACCAGTGTACAAGTGTACCAGTGTACAAGTTTGGGCAAATTTTAAAAATCTCCTTTTGCTTCCATTTTTAATCCGTAAATTAGGGACAATTGTAGTGCCTACAACATAAAGTTGCCAGAAGAAAAGATTGGGGAAAAGTTTTGTGATACTGATCTTGCCAACATTTGTTTGATATCATGCCAAAATCTCAGGCAACCAAAGCAAAAATAAACAAGTAGGACTATATCAAACCAAAAAGCTTCTGCACATCAAAGGAAACAACCAACAAAGTGAAAAAGGTAGCCTACAAACTGGGAGAAAATGTTTGCACACCATATATCAGATAAATGGTAAATATCTAGAATATAATTTTTAAAACTCACATAACTCAATAGCAGAACAAAAAAAAACAACCTGATTAAAAATGGACATAGGACCTGAATAGACATTTTTTCAAAGAAGACATAAAAATGGCCAACAGATGTATGGAAAGGTGCTCAACATCACTAAGCATCAGGAAAATACAAATAGAAACAACAACCTATCACCTCACACCTGCTAGGACTGTTATTATCCAAAAGACAAGAGATAAGTGTTGGTAGGGATATAGAGAAAAGGGAATTCTTATACACTATTGGTGGCAATGTAAATTGGTACAGCCATTATAAAAAAACATAATGGAGCTTCCTAAAAAAATTGAAACTAGAACTGCCATATGATCTAGCAATTCCTGTGCTGGGTATATACTCAAAGGAAACTATCAGCACCTATAGACATATCTGCAGTCCTGTGTTCACTGCTGCATTACTTATAATGTCCAAGACGTGGAAATAATATAAATGCTTGTGTATATATAAATAGATAAAGGAAATGTGGTATATACATACAAGAGAATATTGCTCAGCCTTTAAAATGGAAATACTGCCAATGAGCCCAGGGGACATTATGCTAAATGAAATAAGCCAAGCATAGAAAGAAATACTAAATTATGTCACTTATATGTAGAATCTAAAAAAAAAAAAAAAAAGCTAATGCATAGAAACAGATAGAATCCTGGCTCCCAGGAGCAGGAAGAAGGAAGAACTAGGAATAAGTAGGTAAATGGTTAGAAACTTGCGTTTATTAGGAGGAATAATTCTGAAGATCTAATGTACAGCATGACAACTATAGTTAATAATATTGTATTATATACTGAGTATTTGCTAAGAGAGTAGACTTTAGGTACTCTTAACACACACGTACAAACGGTAACTATAGTAGGTGATGGATAGGTGAATTTGCTTGACTACAGTAATAATTTCACTATGTATATGTATATCAAAACATCATGTCATACATCTTACAAATATATACTACAAAACATTCATCTGGGGTTCAATAAATAGTATAAATGGCAAAAAAAAGAGTTAATTTAAATGGCACCTGCTAAGTGCTTAGAACAATGACTGGTAGGTAAGAAGCACTCAGAATCCCCAGGTCTTGCTGCTGTGGGGTGAAGGATATAGAGGGGCTCAGGATGATGCCCAGGATTCTAGCTGGAGTATCCAGGTAGCTGAGGGGCTGGGCACTAGGATAGCAAAGACTAGAAGAATATTCTGTGCAGAGAGAATGATGAACTCAGTATGTCATATTTTGAGCTTGGGGTCCCTTTGAGTCAGAGGGACATGGCAGGTAAGCAGTGGAGACAGCCCTCAGGAGGTACATGCTCCAGCCACACTGAACCATCTAATATCCCGAGAACACCAAGCTTCCCCACCCCTCTCTGCTTTTGTACACACTATTCTCTCAGCTGGAACATCCCTCTTCTATCAAAATCCAATCCATCCTTCAAAGGTTAGGTCACAATGTACCTCCACCATGAAGCCTTCCTTGTGCCCTATAGCTCAGCGCCTGCTCAAGTAGCACATTCCCTTTATGTTACAGCATTAAGGATGTGATATTCTAGTTAGTCACTTTCATACCTGCCTCCTCTACTAGATTGTAAGCTCCATGGGAACTGGGTGGGACTTGGTATAACTCTTCTGTCTCTTCCATCATCCAGCCCAGAGAAAACACATAGTAGGCATTCAGGGCATGTGCATTAACTTGAATTTAAAAAGCATTCTCTATTAAGGAAAAATTTCCATGACAGAGTAGGGGTGGTAGTGGGGTTTTCCTGGCCGAATTTGTTTCCGTTCCAAGACCACAGAAAACAGCTAAAGCTCCAAGATTCCTCTCTTTGTTCCTCATCTCTGTTGGGGCAGGACTACTAGACATAAAGTCATTTATAAAGTGCTAGAGTTTGGTGAGCTTTCACCACAGCCCACCCCTGTTGCCCTCTGGTGCTGACTCTAGGTGCTCACTTCGACCTCCTACTCTGGGCATAATCCTGCTGCTGGCTTTGCTGTTTCCATGTCTCACCACTGGAATCCTAAAGTCTTTCTTGCACTGATCTTTTGCTTTCACTTTGCCCAGTATTGTGGTCCTGATTATTCTTTTCCATTTCTCATCCACCATCTCTTCTCTCTGTGGAGTTTCTTTCTCAGATTCTGTCTCTTGTTAGGGAATGGAGTCCCACAGCTGTTCTGACATCAGTCTTTCATGCAATCTCAGTGAGGCCAATACCAGAAAAGCATGCTTAGATAGCACTGCTGTCTCTCAGCAACACTGGACATAGTCAGTCATGGAGTCCTTTGCAGAATGCTCTTTTCTTCTTTGCTCCCAGGACCCCACAGCTTCCTAGTTTTCTGTCATGCTGTCTGGTCACCATTTCCCTCTTTTGCAGGTACTTTATCTTCTAAGTTACCTAACAGTAGACACTCTCACAGTTTAATGTAAATAAGAATAACCTAAGAACTTCAAAATGGACATTCCTTGGGTCCTGACCACAAAAATTTTGACTCAGAAGGTCTGGGATGGGGCCTAAGAGTGAATGTTAACAAGCACCTCAGGAGATTCTGATGCAGAATGCGCACAGTACAGATGACACTGAAAAGGAAAGCTCTAAAGCACCTGCAGTCATTGCAGGGTCTTGTTTTTTTTCATCCTATGACTTTCTTCCATGACCTTCAGTTTCAAAACGATAATAATTCTCAATACTGTCTGTGGCCTAAGCTTCTCCTCAGAGATCCTGTTGAACAAAGTCAGTCAACAATCTGACAATTTGAAGACTCTCAGCCATTTCAAATTTAACACGTCCAAAATGGAACTTTATTTTATTTATTTATTTATTTATTTATTTATTTATTTATTGAGACGGAGTCTCACTCTTGTCGCCCAAGCTGGAGTGCAGTGGCACAGTCTCGGCTCACTGCAATCTCTGCCCCCCGAGCTCAAGCGATTCTCCCTCCTCAGCCTCCTGAGTAGCTAGGATTACAGGCGTGTG
Organism: Pongo abelii; assembly: GCF_028885655.2. Taxonomy (NCBI): domain Eukaryota; kingdom Metazoa; phylum Chordata; class Mammalia; order Primates; family Hominidae; genus Pongo; species Pongo abelii. Next base: position 149,849,013 of record NC_072008.2, read on the forward strand.
CCACCACACCCGGCTAATTTTTTATTTTAGAAGAGACGGTGTTTCACCATGTTGCCCGGGGTGGTTTTGAACTCCTGAGCTCAGGCAATCCGCCCACCTCAGCCTCCTAAAGTGTTAGGATTACAGGCGTGAGCCACCATGCCCGGCCACCAAAATGAAACTCTTTGTCTCGTAATGCCTACCCTCCACAGCCACCGCTAACCTAGAGGTCCTCATTTCAGAGAATGGCATCTTTATCAGCACAGGTGCTCATGGCACAGAACTCAGGGTTTTTCTTGATTCCACTGTCACCCTTGACCTTCATATCCAGTATATTGGCAAGTGCTATGGAGTTGACATTCAAAATATAGCTCACAACCATATTCTTCCTTCATCTTAGCTTGGATTAGGTTTATAATTGGTCAGCACTATAGCAAGAGCTTCCTGACTTCTTTCCCCACTTATACTCTGCTCCTCACCATCTCTAGTCCAGCCTCCAGAAGCAGAAGGAAGTCTGTTGGAAACAAACCTAATCATGCCACTGCACTGCTTTTAAAAAACCTTCATTGACTTCCCAAAGCACCTGAAAGTAAAACTCCTTCAAGGCCCTTCAGAATCTAGCCAAGGGGTTGACACCTCTGGCCTGTAGGTCAAATCCATCCCCTAGCTTATTTTGGACAACAAAGTTTTATTGGCACACAGTCACATCCATTTGTTTACCTGTTGTCTGTGTTTGCTTCTGTGCTACAACAACAGTTTAACTAGTCGCAGCACAGACAATATGGTCTGTAAAACCTCAAATATTTGCTATTTCAGAAAATTCTTTCTGAAAAAGTTTGCCAACCCTTGATCTAGGCACCGCCTACCTGACCAGTACCACATAGTGAGTTAATTCCCACACTGGAGTCAAAGCCCATGTTGTTCTCTCAACCTCAGAGGCCCTCCTCAACCCTACTACTGCTCAGCCACTAATATGAACTTCACCCTTCAAGACTTTCATTTAAATGTTATTTCCACAAGAGAGCCTTACCTAACTGGCTCGCACTCCTTCCACTCTAATATGAATGATGTGGAATGAAAGCCACTAAGGAGACATCAGATGGGACTTCCTGAGAGAAGGTTAAAGTCGGCCTCTCTCCTTATTGGTCTGAACTGTACCAGCTTTACCCATGGTAAGACTGAAGGATACCAAGGAGGTCTCCTAATCCACTGCTTGTCCCAGGCCTGAAACACCATTATTTGTTCGACTAACATGGTCTCCTCTTCCACTCCTTGATGTCCTTTTTTTTTTTTTTTTTTTTTTTTTTTGAGATGGAGTCTCGCACTGTCACCCAGGCTGGAGTGCAGTGGCCCAATCTCGGCTCACTGCAAGCTCCGCCTCCTGGGTTCACACCATTCTCCTGCCTCAGCCTCCCGAGTAGCTGGGACTACAGGCGCCCGCCACGGCGCCCGGCTAATTTTTTGTGTTTTTAGTAGAGACGGGGTTTCACCGTGTTAGCCAGGATGGTCCCGATCTCCTGACCTCGTGATCCGCCCCCCTCGGCCTCCCAAAGTGCTGGGATTACAGGCGTGAGCCACTGCGCCTGGCTAATGTCCTCCTTGAAAATGTCTCAGAGTACTGACATATTTGATGGGCCTGTGAATTAGCGGCATGTGAATCTGGTATCTGAATTTGAATTATCAGAAAAACACTGTTAAACAGAAACAGTTTTAGTGAGGGTGGGGGCATATGGCCACTATCATAAGAGGTAATGTTTGAATGAGGAGCTATGAGGCTGCCCAGGGAGCAGGCAGGTAAAGCGGTAGCATCCATAGGCATGTGAGATGAAGAGAGGGAAGGCCGGAGGGTCAACATGCCTTGGACATCAGTGTTAAGTCAAAGTAAATATTTTTATTCCCTTCTATTCTTCTCTACTAAAACATAAAATTACTTGGGCAGAGGTTATGTATATGTTTAACACTGTGACTATTTAAAAGTGAAGTATGACTCCAAAGTATAAAACTGCTAATTTTGAATGAGTTGCTGGTACCTGAGGGAATACTCTTTGTGATTAAAGGGACCAGGAGTTGCGTGGTAGCCGCATTCGATGGAACTCTAGTTAATGATATGGATGGAATAAAGAAAACCTAGAAATTGCATTTCAGAGTCATCCTGGGTATACCCAGAATCTTTAAAAATTAATAACATCCCAAATAAATAAACCAAACAGTCCTTGAGGTCGGAGTGGTTTTATTTTTCATTTACTATTTTATTTTAAAGAAAACTATCTTTATGGAATAAAATTCAAATAAATATTTCTAATAATTTTTACAGGTCAGATAATTTGCAGTTTCTATGCTGAATATAGTCTGTTGAGCTGCAACCTGAACTGCAGTTCTTTGGAATAAAGTTCAGTTCTATCTTATTGAGAGTAAATTATTAAAAAAATGCATCCAACTCCAATTAGCAAAGATGATGTTACAAGATATTAACCTTTGTGTTCCATTTGCCAAGCTCAAGAAATATTCTCAAAATTGAAATTTAGGATTGAAATAACATATACCAGCATGTCTCAGCATTTCCAGTGTGGGGTTGTTACTACAGTGCCATCTTCAGTGCAATGTACAAAATAATTTGTTTTTCCTTTGTAAAAAATTAAACATCAGAGACTATTCTTTTTGAAATGCTGACACTTAAAAACACAAACATTATATAGTGGGAAGATTTCACTCTATGTCCCTTTTATCATGATGCCTAATACCTAACTGGTATTTTTGGAGTTATTAATTTGATATTCTACTAGTAGAGATCATCTGCTAGTCATTAAACTACAAAGATCAATTAATTAAATATTCCAGATGAAAAATATTTGATAGTTTTGACTTGCTTGGTAAATGATTATAGTGTACACACTACAGAATCCTTAGTGTCTTAGAGTTTCAAGTGTCCTCCAAGATCACCAATCCAAGCGCGCATTCAAATAAATTTTCTTGAATAACATCCGTCCTCCTTGTTAGAACCGTCCTCAGCTTGAACACTTCTAAGGACTAAGAGCTCTGCATTTTGTATCTAGTTCATTCCAGTTATAGAGCATTCTAAAACCTTACAGAAAATGTCCTTATGCTGCATTGGAATGTCTGCCTGAAGCTTCACCCACAGATGCTCATTTTCCTCTCTGGAACTTGCAAACAAAGCAGTGTAATGAAAATAACATGATCCTGCGAGTGAGGAGAATCAGGTCCTAGACCAGACTAGCTGTAATTTTTTGACCTTGGGCAAGTCACTTGCCCTCTCTAGCCCTAGTTACTCTTTCAAAAGAGAAGAAATTGGGACCAAATAATCTGACTTGGAAATTCGGAGTACATACACTCAATCCTCCTGTGATGGTCTTTAAACATTGAAACTGACCAATAGCCTCTTAGTTTACCCCTGCTCTGATAACCTTTAAGATGAAATAAAGGTTATTCAGTGAAGTCTCAATTGGCTGTAGTAAAAATATTATGTTAGAAACTGGCCATGTCCAATGTGTTAATATTCAAATGAGCAACTGGAAATCATATATGCATTTGGGATTTAAAAACAAAGTTACTGTTCACACATTCGACACTGCAGCACGGCCTAGACAACCAAGAAGAATGAGCAGAGAGTGAAAATGCTGCGTATAAACAGAGTCCTATTCCCCTTATAATGCATACATTGGAGTCTTCAAAAAGTCGACAAGTTCAAAGGGAGGTGGTAGATGTAATTTTTAATAAAATGCCTGCATTTCGCTTCCTTAAAACCCTCTTTTCTTATGAACACACTAGTTATCTTCTTTATCCTGATGTTTTTATCCAGTTTCCAACACACATTTTTGTGTAACTGCTCAGTTACATATAGAAAAAAAATTCTTTTTGAATTTTCATGGTGAGAATTGATACAGCAGCATTTCAGCAGCTGTGCCAAATCTGAGAGAATGAATATCTTCTGAAGTAGAAAGTGCAAGGAGAAAATAGCAGCCATGTTTATGGCAACACATGGCAAACCTGCCCACATGTCAGCAATAATATCATTTCTAGTTATTGCGCGGCCCCAGAGTGAAAACTGATTTCACTGGGTTCAGCTCACAAGCGAAGGCATTGAAGTCTAATTGCAAAGCAAGGAAATCTAAAACTTAAGAAATGACTTCCTAAAGTTGTTTTTTTCTGGTAAGTCACTCTGTCTTCATATCTTGATTTTCTTGTGTGTCAGTAGGACTTCCTTTTAAATCCATCACTTACTGTACTAAATTTTCTATATTTCTAGAAGTTATAGAAGGAAATGGACACATAGAAGTGTGATGATTATTTCTATAAATAACTGAGATTTCAGGATGGTGATCAGCTTCTACTTTGAAAGAGAGGGATGAATAAAATAACTAGTAGCTTCTGTGGGATGGAGGATAACTGATGAATAAAAACAAAGATGTAGTGTGTAAAATATACAGGACCCAAATGCTTTCCAGTATGGTAATATTACAAAGGTAAATATATGCTTGTATTGAGACTCCTAGATTTTTTGTGCGTATTACCACTAACTACCAAAAAACAGTGAAAAAATTCTCCCTAAGCTAGCCAATGCCATAGACGGTGTTGGTTGCTTGTAACAGCAGAAGAGAAAAATTTCCAGCAGGGAGGACTTGGCAAATGCAACACATCTTGCTATGGAGCAAGGGGATCCATGGCAGATACATGGCTTCCTGGGGATTCGTACAGGAAATAGCTTCTGAAGTAGGCACTTGATATATTTTTTTAAAAAATAAGATTTCTGAAAACAGCTCAAAAGGTCTAGCAGCTTTTTGACCACAAGTTTTTGTATCTGGGAACCCAAATGTTTGTACTAATTTATTTTGCTCCCTATCAAGATGGTTTTCTGTGATATGCATTTTTCACCTCTTATTCTCATTAAACACAAATGCTACTTATCATTTTTTGACAGCTAAAACTGTATTGGGAGGCTTTGAGAATCAGTCAATCCTTGATGTTAGTCAACTAAGAAAAAAATCCATAGGGGTTGCAAAGGTAATTAAATGTTTTAATTGACCAGTGGATTCTATAAAAACTATAAATTACTATTGTGTTGACAAAGCCTAGATTTCATATCTGTTTAAAAGAAATAAAGCCTAGGCAAATAATAAGGAGAAAGAAATCTACAATTTGACTTATGATACATTTGTTCACTATTTAAGTTCTGAATTCTATCTGATAAGTAAATATTTTTTTCTCTTAATACTCCTTTGTTCTCATCCTGCTCTTTAGTCATAATTTTCAACCAACTTTTCCTTCTTTAAGGGAAAAAGACATACCTGTTCCAATAATTTCCAATTAAATCCTCATTCTGGGATTATTTTTGATTTAAATGCCCCTGCACGGTTCTCTGAATAACGTTTGTGAAAGGTAGTAGCAGCACTGATTTGCACACCTGGGCTGGTTGCCTGAAAATTGTACACAGCACTATACATTTATTAAGCATATAATTTGGAGATGATAGTGATGAAAAATGTTAACAAAGAAAATCAAAATAAAATCTCAAGACAACAAACATAACTGAAACCCAGAGAAGTCTTGGGAGATAAGCTGGGCATAATTTCTACTATATATGACAAAGTGGTCAGGTTTTAATTTCAAGTGTAGGCGAAAAAAAAAAGGACAATTAATATTTAGGTCCCAATCCACTTGGATTTGAAAAATCTAGGTAGTCAAGTAGGTAATCAAGGTAGAAATATTTTGTTTACATTAACTAGATAATTCCCTTTGTGTATAATTCACTATTTGCACACATTACTCTCTATCTTTCTTATGTGTATGCACGTGTATGTGTGTAGGGAGACCTGGCCTAGCCATGTAAACTAATATAATGATTGCATCAGCTAAGAACCAGACTATTTGCATTTCTTTTTGAGCTTGAGCTTTACTAATCTCACACTAATAAACACACTGAATGGCTACAAATGTGACCTATAAGAAAAAACTTTTATTTGTGAAAACAGCATTAAAGTTATTCCATATCAACTCCAAAAGTTTACCACAATGGTTCAGTTTACATGAAACAATGATGGAAATATACATAGCAAGTCTTAGCAGGGAGAACAAAGCTTACTATGATTTTCACATACTTCCGTGAGCAATATCCACTACACGACATGCCTTCCTTCAGCTATTAACCAGCAGCATCTGACATGATCTAGTATTTGTGAGGTGCCAAGTAAGAGAAATATATTGTTCAGAAACATAAAAAGACTATTTCCTTCCTATGGCTAATTTAAAGGCACTGCTCTATGGTCATTCATTATATTATTAATATTATTTCTCTGAAGGCCTCATTCATGACCTTTTTAAGTTAAACAGGTAATTTGTCATTTTTGATGTTATTGAAATCACCAGAATTTCTATTTCTATTTAGGCAGTGTCTACAAAAGTAAACTAAAGTGGAGGGTTGAGAATTCTCTCCTGGTTCTGGGTCCTATAGTCAGTGGAAATGTCAATTATGGATTAATGAGAAGTTTGAATCTTTATTCTCAATAGCAATTATTTGGTCTAAAATATTCAAATGCCTCAGAGCCCTACTTATTTTCCCCCTGTAGACATAAGAACAACAGGATAAAATAATTTTTTAAAAATTAAAGAAAACATCATTTCATATAAGATAAACAACACAATTTCCCTTCCTCGATTTTCCCTTTTAAAACACAATCCTATCAACCAGTAGAAACTAAAAAGACATTAAATAAATAAATAAATAAAACAAAATAAAATTCCAAATTAGATTAAGGGCAGTTTTGTACAAACTAGGTTATTAAAATTCATTTGAGTCCTCATTTGCTTTTAAATTAACAAAGAATAGATCCTTAGGAAATCTGAAATTGAGAGTTAACAATTATCAGGTGAACTTGATATATGTCACCAGTTATTCTAGGTAAGTGAAGCCACAAACAGGATATTTTATTTTAGTTCAGCCCATCTGACCACAGTGACTAATTGGATGAGCACTAGAAATGATGCCAAACCTTGATTTGATGCCACTTGTCTACATAACAGAAGTGGCTGGAACCCAAAGCTCTGTGCTCAGTACTCATAAATAAATAAAATAACACAATCCTACGGTGTATCTCCTCAGATGCATAAGGCATTTAGTCTAAAAGTTACTTGTATATGCTATCTATACTGTTCACACCTTCAGCATACCTATGTATACGTGTAAAGCAACAACAATCTTAATTTATATTCTCTCTCTCTCTGTTTCTGTCTTTACTTTTCTTACCATAAATATATGAACCTTAAACCCATTGTATTGGTCAATATAGTCAGTTACATTCATTTCTGCCCTCAAGTTAACCATAATGCAATTAGTTCATTTTCCACAACAGTAATAATTTTGGTAAAGTGATGGATTGATAATTTTGGTCATCTTTAAAAGAACCAAATACAAATCACAATTCACTCCATAAGTGGGTAACTAACCTGTAACCAGGCAAACTGGCAATGGAATACAGAGGTACTGAAGGTTTTCTAAAAGTATTTGAGCAGATAGTTAAGACTGAATATTAGTATTTGCTTATCTGAAGTTATGTCAGAATCCAACTGATTCAAAAGAATGGGCAAGAATCAAAGCATGTTGATCTTGGCACTGTCTGACTCTTCTCCAAAGGGGCTGCCAGTGGGAAGGAACACAGATTGAAAATATGTTTCTAAAGAAAGCATTTTTTTTTAACAGAGATTTAGCAGTTAAGTTGAATACAAACAGTAGTCTAAAGCTATATCTTACCCTCAAATCTGGGTGAAATGATCAGTTTGGTTACTGCTTTATTTTTTTCTGAAAAATAATGGAAAGACAAATATATGTAACAAACTGTGGCTTCAGAAATATCATTGTAGCAAACAATTTTATTAATACTTTCATAAAAATGGCAATTAATAAATTCTAATACCTTGATGTTATTAAAATCAAACAAAAGTCATTAAAACAGTTCTTTTCTGTGATTTACATTAGCTTTTACAGCATTACTTGATTTTTCTCTTACAAATTAACCTAAAATACTGATAATCAAATCAGGGTAAAAACCATACAATGTTTGTTTTACTTTATTTTAAAATAGTGATTATAAATACATTCTTAATATAGTTTCTCCCCAACTCTTTGGATGCGACAATAACAACAAAAAACCTCAGTGTGCTCATTTCATACAATGTCAATGTACAAATCATGCATAAAATATTATAGATTAATATTACCACCATACATTTCTAGATGTGTTCTGTTATTTCTGAAATACCTGTTGATGTTACTCATAAGGTCATGCCCTGTATAATTTATGCATCCTTATGGCTTAAAAAAAAAAGTAAATGTTTAAAAAAAGCAACAAAAGAAAGATGGTCTTAAATAAATTTCTAATTCATATATTTTTTCAGTCTATTCAGAATGAAAAACTAAATATAGAATATAAATTGCCTTATAGACTTGAATCACTCTACTTTAATAGCTGCTTTCTCATAAAATTACACAAAGACTTTTAAAGAATTGAATAATCTTTATTGATTTCATAAAAAAATAATTTAAAACTTGATTTATATTACACGCACACAATATATTATCTCAACCCCTTCACTGATTTCATAAGATCTAAATTTGTTTGCAATCATTCTAACATAGTCCATACACATGAATATAGTGCCAAGAAGCCCATGATGTGTCAGACCGCATTAGAAATGAGCACTTCTTGGATTTTATAGGTTTGCATCCAAGTTCCACTAAAAATGCTGTACTGATGTACATGTCGTACCTCAAGGGGTTAAACTAACATCAAGGTTATAGTTGAAGCCAACAAAATGTAGATACAGTATTTTAACTGTTCTTGTACTCAACTCAGAACTTATACCTAACTACATTATCATAAAATGTACAACTAGAACTAATGAGAGACAGGTGCAAAATTGTATACACTATATAATGTAGGCACAATGACTTTAGTTAAGGAAAATATATTAGCCTTAACCAAGAATTTGTTACTTTCATTTACAATTTGAACCTCCAAATAACCACGTACGTTAAATTACTTTTTTAAAAAACTTGAACATTTATACCTTTTAGCAGAAGAGTATGAGATAGCCAATATGCTACAGCAAGCTTTTGAGATGGTGGCAGGTACTCTTGCCGTTGAGAATTCTGCAGAAACCTTGAAACATCTTCAAAACATCACCACACTGAATAAAAGTATCATTCAAATGACCTATTATCCCCAGATCATGAATGGAACTTTCTGATTCCTCCTATAAGTGTCTATTTAAGATCCCTCAAGCCATACTTTATTGACAGATTAAACTAAAACACTTTCTTTGAAGCCTTTGCATCTTTATCCCGTCAGTATACATTAGGAGCCCTTTAATCCATGGATGTGTGCATGCGCAGTAATGGCATATCAAAAGTCCTCATGAAATTGTAGATGAAAAAAGCTGTTGGGCACACATCTTGTCTTTTCTTTCAAGATCAGAAAGCAATTATTTGTTTGAATTATTTTATATTCATATAAAGTTTTCACAGATGTCATAAAAATTAAAATTACACACTAAAGTTTTTAGAGCACCAGCACATACACATGGAGACGGTTTTTGCTATTTAAAAAAGATTTCCAAATTATCTATATGTATGAATATATACCCACATATATATATATAAACACACTCAGACACACACACACATACACACACACCCAAGAAAGCCAAGCTTCTTTTTTTTGTCTTGCAACAAACACATAAAGCCCTGAAATTAGTGATTAATAAAGGAACAGCTACTGCAACTATAAACATAGTATCATTTTGGAAGCTGCAACAGAAAAAAATATGCCACTTGCAATCATGAGGAATGGCTATGTTGTTTACCTTCTTGGTTATCTTACTGATTCATAAGGTAATTATAAGAGATAGGACACACACACTCTCACACACGCACACACACACACTATATATATATATACACACACACACATACATATATGTATATATATATACACACACATATATACACACGCATATATATATACACACACACATATGTATATCTATATATATCTATATATCTATATATATATATATGCAGGCAGGCCAAGAAGACAATGTGTTTCTGAATATCACTTTGTTAATCGGGAGCTCCTACAAAAGTTCCGACATCACCCATTATCAGTTACTTTATTCCTTTAACAAATTTTGACTTAGATCTTAGCAAAAGCAAACACAGGGGCATATCATTTGTAGTTGCAGACTGTGAACTCATCTGAAACCAGTGCAAGCATTTTTACAGTGTGGCTTTCATAGCCAAGATTACCATGATGTGTACAGTTCTACTAGATTATCTGATAGTAGTCTGAATGATGAAAGAACAGGATACTGATGCATACAAGATATAACTATTAACCTTATTCATTATTTTTTAAATACTTGTAGCAAAAACTATTTGAATTAAGCTCATAGAATCCTGAAAAGCAAGACAACCGATGGCAAATAACAACTGCCCCAGACACAATACTAGAAAACTAACGAACTTATTTTTAAATGCACAATTGGTAACAAATCTGAAGATAATATGCTAAATTCACAAGAATAGCACAGAATTGACTTTTCTTTTGTATCTTTTTCTTTTTTGTTTGTTTTTAAATTTTTTTGTTTTGAAGTTACACCTGATCACAAAGTCCAGAATATTTCTGTACACATCAGCTTGTTTCAGTTTAGTATATTTTTTTCTGTCTACATTTATACTTGGGTAAATTCACCGTGATCAGGAAAACAAGTCAGGCATATTAAATACATATTAAGGAGTACATATTTTCCTATTTAGTATACAAAGTACTTCATAAATATGAATTATGTTACAAAAATAGCTTTGGGTGCGCTCACACAGTAAGCACTCTGCTTATTTTGGACAACCTTGAAGGATTGTGGGTGTTTCACGTAACTGAGAACAAACTCTAGTGTTAGTTTAATTTGAGCCATGTTTAATTCTGATAAACATCACATATTTCTTCAGATCATCACAAATGCTATCTAACTCACGTTGATTTTTTCTTTTAGATTTTTATGTATAGACAGGTAATGCTTAAAGTGTTCAAATTTATTTTATAGTTATGTAATGTATGTTATATTTTAAACAAGTATTTGCACAATTGAACATTATAAATCCAGCGGTTTCAAGATGCAGGCCATGAAGGTTACCAATTTACAAATACTATCGAGTGTTCTCTCTTTGCATGCTTTTTTTTTTTTTTTTTTCTTTTCAGATAATCTTTACACGGAGTTGTTACAATGCCACAAATCAAAAGGATTATTCCAGTTCCACCAACTTAATCTACGTGCAAGATAAAGGACCCAGCTGAGGTACAAACACCTGTACCGGTTTTCTTGAGTTTGCTTTACAAAGCACAAAGAGACGAAGGTTTTGCATTGGGGTACAAAACAGATTTGCCTCTTGAGGTGAAATTCAGTATTATGTGTATAAAGCATCCCTTTGGCAATAGAGTTTGCAGTATCCCCACAGGACTCCACAGTATAGGTTGTGTGTAGTAAAATCTATTAAACAAATTCTCTTCTACTTGACACATCTTTGCAGCTACAGTTAATGAGACACCCTTGGAAACACCTGCCTCCATGCCTATTGATAATATAGTATTTGGAAGTTAGAAGTCAACAAAAGGCACTTTCATCATTAAATAAATGTCCTCTGTATGAAGTAAGATTACATGACCTAGATCTTGTTCAAAGCTGTTTGCTCCTCAAGGACCTGTAGGTAGTCAGGGGAACTCTGCAGTTTCGCCTTCAGTTCAAAATACTCGCTCTTCCTTTGTTCCACAACAATTTTACTGTGATTGCCACCTATCAGCGACTTCTTCTTTTTTTTGTCTGGTTGTTTTTCTGGATAGCGGATCTCAAAGCCACTGACACCTATGCTATTATACTCCTTTTTGCTTTCAAGAAAATTCTGAATAAACACATTGGAATCCCTGCTAGGGAATAATTCATCCAGCTCATCAATTGTGCTCAGTCTCTTCCTGGTATCTACATGTAATAAATCTTTCTCCTTGTCGGCCACATTTCTCATAACAACTTTCTGTCCTGGAGGATCTGAAAACATGAACCCAGTTTCTGACTCTTTCAAGCCACAAGTGTGGCTCTTGCTCATCTGTTCTATAGTTTGTGGAATGAAAGCTTCTGTGCTCAGTCCATCTTTTTTATTGGTTTTGTGGTCATGCTTCCTTAGCTGCAGCTGCATGGACCCACAGTCAGGATTCCCCAGGCCTTCGTGCTTCACTGTGGGTTTCTTGTTGCGTCGCAGGACAAAAACAAGAAGGCAAAAAGCAACAAACACAGTTAAAATGAGGACCACTAAGATACTTAAGATTAAAATAGACAGAGGCACTGGCCCACCAGGAGGACTTCGAATGGGACCCAAAGGAGTGGTGAATGTAATGGCAGGCGCAGGGCTTGTGAATGGTGCAGATGGCTTATTTAAAAGTTTGGGACATAAGATTTCATTTCTGAGGGACTTCAGTTCAATGTTGGCAAACTGAACAGGCGTCTCACATTTCAGTTCTTTCACAACAATCCCGTCGCTCAACTTCTCCACCCACAGCTTTAATGCCACCAAGTCACAAGTACAGTCCCATGGGTTGCCCTCCAAGTCAATCTGTGTAAGAGATTGCAACTGATCAAGGACCCCACTGACAGGCAGGTACATGAATTTGTTGTTCCTCAGGTTCAGTCTAGCTAAGGGTGCTCCGGAAAAAATGTAAACAGGCAGGCTCTTTAGGAGATTATTGTTTAAGTACAGTAACTGCAAATTTGGCATGGAGTCAAAGGTGCCTGCTAAGATTTCCTTAATCAAATTGTATTCCAAATACAGATACTGCAGGTTATGAAGACCTGAAAATATTTCAGGATAGAGTCTTTCAATTTGATTGCCATTGAGATATAGCCTGCGTAAATTAGTGAGATTGTGAAATACGTCTCCCTTAATCACTGTAATTTGATTGCTGCCTAAATGAAGCAAATCCAGTCCTTCAAAGTCAGTGAAGTCTGATACGTCCACATCCTTGATGCTATTGCCATTGACGTGCAGCTTCTTCGCATTTAAAGGTTTCGGTATCAATTCAGACATAGACTGTATATTTTTCTCTTGGCAGTTCACACTTAGTCCCAAATCTGAAGGGTGTGTCTTGCAGAAGCAAGGTGCCGGGCAAGGTGTTAGAGGAGGCACCCTTGTTTGGTAAGACACAATCTGACTGAGATTGCGGTTGGAGAGGGCTTTGCCTGCAACGATTCCAGAGATCTTGGAAGGATTTGTTGTTTTTGGTGGTTTAGTTACTAATCTGTGTAAAGATGTTTGGGTAGTGTGACCATTGGGAGTGGTGTAGCCATTTTCCAGCTGAGATGGAGGCAGGATGCGCACATCAAAATCACTGCCGGTGCCCATGGGACATAGTTCTTGTTTGTTGGTTTCTTTTAAAAGCCTTCCATATAAGTCACTGGGAGTTTCACAGATAGCTTCTCCTATGTAAATGTTATATGGCATGTTCTCCAGCCAAGCTTTTAAGGGCAATAAATCACAGCTACAGTTCCAAGGGTTATCTTCCAGTTGCAATTCAACGACACGGCCAATGTGTTCCAGAACCCCGATATAAGGGAGCTTCTGGATTCTGTTCCCTCGTATATCCAGATGGGTCAAAGATGCGAATCGGAAAATATTATCAGGAAGGAATGAAATCAGATTGTCATTAAGAATGAGAACTTTCAGTTTGTGGAGCTTATTGAAGGCTCCTCGTTCAATATACTTGATTAAATTGTAGTCAGCCTGGAGATACTCCAAGTTCTCTATGCCAAGGAAAGTGTCAGCTCGGAGAATCTTTAATTCATTGTTGTTCAAGTGCAACTGCTTTAATGCACTGAGCCCAAGAAAGGCTCCTCCCTCAATGTTCTGCAGTTTATTATTTCCCAGATGCAGGGAGACTGCATGTGAAAAATTCAAGAATGTATTTGGATACAGAATATTTAAAAAATTATTTTGGAAATTGAGGTGATAAAAGTTAGACCAAGGTGGTTTCAGCTGATTTGGTCTGTAGACTGAAACCTTCTCACAGTTGACATAGAGCACATTCTCAACTGACACGCAGGAACACACATTGCAAATTTCCACCGATATGTCAGAATCTGCATTTGTCGAAGAAATCAGGGCTGACAAAATCAGAAGCAGCCAAAGAAACATCTTCTTGCAATCAGCAAACAACTGTATGCTTCTGAATAAAGAGAAATAATCTAAAAAATAAAAAGAAAACATTTTTTCAATGGTCATTACTTGAAAAATTACTTGTATTTAAATCATACCATAGTGAACACATGGCTATAATTACCAGAGTTGTATTTTTAAGGCAACCAAACCTCCAAATATTCTCACTCAGTCGAACAATAATAACCACTAAAACTGCCATACATTTTATTTTCCATACCTGTGGTTTATACCAAATTCACATGTGCAGAGCACACAACTAACGATAGGAAAAGATATTATTAATCATGCTTAAATCTTACAATCTGAAAATATTTTTTCCACGTGGACCGTCAAACTCTGCCCTTGAACACAGGCCTTAAGCTTCCTACTTGCACTTCAAATGACCGAGACCATCACGTATGCCATCGAGTTTCCACCACAAAGCCATTTTGATTAGTGGATATCTATTCTCTAAGCTTCAGCTAGATAGAGAGGCTGAATTAAAAAAAAAAAAAAAAAAAAAACACAACATATTAGAGCCCAGAGTTCACTGGAGGATGGAAATGGGAAGATTGGGCTGCTGTAGCGAGGACTCTTAAAAGACTAAGGGACAGTGGCCTGGGAAGAGATTTGCTTGTGCTGTAGCCCCATAGGTAAGTTCATTGCTGTCAATCGGTTCACTCCTGTACACTGCTGCCTTCAAAGACACGGATGACGCTGTGCGGTTCTAGAAAAACAACTGAGTAAGGGATGGCCAAATTTTAGTTTCTGGTAAATAAACAGTCTCTAATTTCCCGTCAGTCATCTCCCAAAGAGGGAGCAAAAAGCCTTTTGTCTTTGAGCCTCTGAAAGCAGCAGAGTAACCTGCTTACTCCTGCATTGCTTAGCTAATCTCCAGGCAGCCTTTCCACTTTGAGAACTGGCTCTCTTGCCTCCCTGGTCCTCTCCCACATCTTTATTTACCATTTTGAACCCAGGTCCGACTGCTTATCTCTTTCACTTTGACCACAGACTGCAACTGCTGAGGAAGAGGAGTTCACACAACACAATCTTTGAGTAGCTTTTTCTACAGCACCAAATATGTTCAGTACAGCACATTTTTCGTCCTAAAATCATCAGTTCCAAACACCCACCCGCCCTTCCTAATATTACCACCCCATGTCCCTGACTATAAACACATAAAGAATCACTTGTTGGTAGAGTTTAATGCTTAGCAAAATAACTCATCGTATTCAGGTCCTCAAATACTGCATATATACACAAACATACACGATGCTTCCTGGAAAAGATTAAACAACACAAGCAGAGTGCATTTTATTGATACTATTTTAGCAAGATTAGTCTTTTCCATTGTGAATGGGAAGCTGGGTGCAATTTCAATATCGTTACCTCCAAATATTAATTAAATACATAAAATACCCAGGAACACACAACAAGGAAATGATGCAAAGAAAGAAGTGTCGCACAGAAACTCCTTTGTTTATTTTACCCACGAGGAATCAGCTAGTGGTAAAACCGAACATGTCTCAAGGTAGACAGTCCATTAGCCATGACCCAGGAGGATTTGCATTTTAAGTAGTTTGGTTCAGAATACAGCCAGCACTGCTGAGATGCTATTTGGCTGCCATATAGACGTGCATTTCCCCTATTCACCATGAGAGCATGATTGGCATTGCAAAAAGAAGTCATAATTCTTAACTATGACATCACCTAAAGCAACTTTCATTGTAAAATCAAAATTTCACTTGATATTTTTTGCCTTGTTATGAATGTGGTTTTCAACAGCTATTTTGGTTCAGTTGAGTCATTTCTTGTTACTAAACCACCACCCCACCCACCTCAAAACAAAGAAACCCAAAAGCAACCAAACTAAAAACCAAACGCAGAAAATTAAAAAAAAAAAAAATCCTTATAATCCGAATTCAGTACAAAAACAAGAACCAGGAATCTCAACACATCTGAAAATGCATAAGGAGCTGCCCTCCTCCTGGCAATTGCTACTTTAAGTAGCAAGGGGGGAAAAGGCACTAGTAGGAGCCAGGAAGTTCCCAAATGCAGCTCTTGTGAAACAGAGGAAGCCACAAGCAGCTGGAGGAGCAGGCAAGAGAGAGAAAGAGTCCAGTTGGTCCACCAAGGAGAGAGGAAAAGAGGTACTGAAAGGGCAAGAGACCATGGAAATGTAGACAAAGGAAGAAAAAGAGCTCGGAGAAGGGAGCTACAAAGAGGGTAAAGGGAGCACTGAATGTGTGCGAATAAAGCCTCACACTCGCGTGGTACCACCGAAACATGCACATTTAAACATCAAGGGAAAAACGCAAAAAAAGAAAAGAAAAAGCCCACAAAGTACCAGTTGGGTACCAAGAGCCTTCTCTGTGGCTGCTGGGAGCTGTCCGTCTCCCTCTCGGTCTCTCCGTCTTCCTCTCGGTGCCCTGAAAGACCCTTGGCTCTCACGACCCGCCAGGACTGAACAAACCTAGCCCTACCAAAAACAAATCCTGCATCCACCGGAGTGCAGCGCCTGGCACTCCGCGACTGGGAGGAGAGAGGCGGCCTGAGGGGGGCAGACCACTGATGGGCTGCAGGGCGGTGGGCCGAGGTGGCTCCCCGAGGGCTCACTCGGGAAACCCCGCTGGCCCGCCTAAGGCTCGGATGGAGGTGGAAGAGGTTCGCGGAGAGACCCGGCCATTGCCGCCCGGGTGCGCTACCTCGGGCGGGCGGCGAGGAGGCTGGAGGGGCTGCTGGCGCGTACCGCAATGTTTTGCCGCATCCCTGTTCCCGGAGCCGGCGCTCAGCCCCCTCCGCGTCAGGGGCCCAAGCAGCAGCCTGGCGGCCCGTGTAGCGGAGGCGGGGTACCGCGCGGGATGTCGCGGGGGCCTTCAGTCCCGCCGCTCACACATTTCTCCGCGCGCTCCCGTTCCACAAGGGGCAGCTGCCGGAGTTTCAGTGGTCCTCTCTAGACCCAGGCGTGCGGTGGGTGAGGAGGAAGAGATGGCCAGATCAGGCCCCCTCGAAGACGTTGGCACTAGGGAGTCACTGACCCGCTTGCCACGGGCAGAGTGACCCTGTGGTTTTGTGGCTGCGAGCGGCGGCCCAGGCTCCCCCTTGCCTGTTCTCCCTCCCTGGCCAGCTACAAAAATCCTGCTCTCACCATGGCAGAAATCAGCTCAACATTTAGGCACCTTGCAAAGTCGCGCTGGCAGCGCTCGCCAGGCTTTGCAGAGCTTTTAGAGTTACCCACCGGCTCTTCCTCTGGTATTCCTAGTCTTGCCGAGCGCTAGCAATCTCCGACCAACCCGCGGGCCACTGCCCGGAGCCTCAGATCCACGTCTGCGGAAAGTGGCTGCGAATGGGGTGCAAAAATAAAGCCCAACCCAGCCCAGCGGCCCGACAGCCGGAGCCACCCGAGACCAGTACAACTTGCCCCGCCGCCCTGGCCGCTCGGGGTATGGTGGGGGGGGGGGGGCAGCGATGCCAAGGACACCCGGATCCTTTCCGGTCCTCAGCGGCATGCGACCGCGCCGTAGGCAGGCAAGTGGGAGGTGGAGGGCAGGATGAGCCACCTCGGCCACTTTGGCCACTCAACCGGCCCCAAACCAACAGGACCCAAACTAAAAATAATAAGCTACCTGCCCCCTCCGCGCGCGTGCGCGCGCGCGAGATCTCTCTCTCTCTCTCTCTGTCTCTCTCTCTCTCTCTCTCTCTCTCTCACACACACACACACACGCACGCACACGCACTACTGAGCTGAGCGGGGAAGAGGCAGCGCGCGTGTCGGTGCAGCTTGTGCAGCCCCCGCTGAAAATTCACCCACCTCTAGAGCCCAGCGTCTCGTGCAGGGCCCGCGGCGCCGTGAGCTGCGCTGCTGTTTCCACGATGGTCTCTATGTGATTCCGGACAGAGCTCCTCCGCGCCCGCTCGCCCGTCAAACCCACGGAGCAGCCCCAGCAGGCGAGCAGGCGGGCAGGCGGGCAGGCGGGCAGGCGGGCAGCGGCGCGCGCGCGCACCCGAGCAGACACCGCGCGCGCACCCAGCGCCTAGCACACGGGCTGCACCTTTACATACACGCGCTGAATCCCCGCCCCCGCTCTCCACCCCCCCCCCAACCCCGCACACAAGCAGTCCTTCCTCCCAACACTCGACCACTTCGACCCCCTCACATTCCTGAGCTCCTACCCCCGTCCCCCATCCAGACATGCCCATTTGATTCCTCTTCTACCCACACACCCAGAAAGACAGCGCGCTTTCCTCCCGGCATCCGCCCCCTCTTTTTGCCTAAAACATTCCCTAGGGAGGAGCGACCCCTTTCCTCAGGCGTGGAGACCCCAGTCCTCTAACAAGGGCGCACTTGCCTCCATCCCCCCCACCACATACACACACACTCGAGCCCTTTTCTTCTCTTCCAGTCCCCTAATAACGAAGGAACACACACACACACACACACATACACACACACACACACACACACACGGGGCATTCCTTTGAGAGAGCAACCAAGAAGCCAGGAAAAGCCAAAGAAACACTGGAGAGCCTGGGGGAGGGGGGCCGAGGGAGATCGATAGGGTCGTCGAGTCTACGCGGAATTGAATAATTACAGGATAGAGGGGAATGAGTCAACAACAATGACATTCAAATGCAACAGACATACTTGGATTTTGTATCACGGGTACGGTACCTTTGGCTAATTGTCACCCCGCAGAACGGAGGGCTCCTGGAATACTTCTCCGTAGCGGTCGATCCTGGAAGGAGCCTTCTTGGGAACCAATTTCCTAGGATCCAGTAGTATTCGCACTCCCCCTACCTGTCTGCGCATAAGGGGCCGGGGGCTTTAAGGCGAAAGTGTGAGGCTTTAGCCTAAAGTGAGACTATTTAGCCGGGTTAGAAGTAGACGGGTTAATTATCCGCACCTTAGAACTCCGTGGGCCTTTGGTGCAGAATGGGTTAAGCCGGATGATCTTGGAGCTGGGGGTGGGGATAGGGGATAGGGGATAGGGGTTGAGGAAAGAGAGGCGTGGGACTGGGAGAGATGCCGCACTTGCGACCAAAAGAAAAAAAAAAAAAAATCTACTTTGGCTACTGAGCATGCCCAGTTCCCAGCTCAAGCCCTGTAAGGGAGGCATTGTGTGCGTTCCACTTCTCCGGGCTTTGGTGGTGACCGGCAGGGGAGTTTGATTGGGGAAGGGGGTGGTAGTTGGGAGACATTAGGGAAAGGGGGTTGGAGAACAAGGTTTGAAGCTTTGGGACTGCTCAGGAGGGACTGTGAAGAGAGAAAGGGAAGGGACCCACGGAATACCTTCGGGAGACGGGGAGAAGGAGAGGAAATGGACTAAGAAAAGTCACTTCAGTCGCCCCTCATTGTCTATACCAAAGAGGCTTTAGCAGCTGAATCTGAAATATCCAGTGGCTGCAAATCCAACGTGTGGATTGTCTAGGCCCCTTCTTCTACCCATTTGTTAGTGCTTCCACAAGAGGGTGGAAATATTCTGAGGAAGGGCCAATGTTCAAACCAGTTGCATGCAGATTGATAATTTCGTTAATAAGCTTGTTAAGAAAATAAATAAACCTGGGGGAGGGGAGCAGAGGAGTTGGCTATCATGTATGTATTTCAGATACCTGGCTTCCCTAAACAAAAGGCATAAACATTGGATGTGCTCCCATCCCCCAACCTTGCTGTTTTTTGTAGGAGCTTGGCTAAGAAAAACAACTCTCTCTTCGTGTCTGTGGGAATAAACTAGCTTTAGGTAAGTAGAGCTAAGTTATAAATGGGAAGTATTTCCCTAGGACTCTTGGTGGCCTATTATTTGCCACATTCAGGTAATACTGCCAGGCCCATTTCTTCAGGACCAGTGTGCTGCCCAATTCACTTTTTCAAATCCCAGCGGCTCTAGCCACAATAGAGCACAACCGGTATCCAGAAATGTTCTTGCTTAAAAATGAAAAAAAAAAAATCTTTAAGCTAAAACTAGCAACAGCTTTGAAACCAGAATTTGGCTGTCTGCCTGAACTCCTACAGTTAAACATTTACCATAATCGGTTGATGTTTAAAGGCCCCAAATCTAGGTAGAAACATCTGATGGGCAAAGGATTTATTGCATTATTTGTGAATAATGGCCTACCTTCTGTATCGTCTATAGTAGTCATTCATATACATGTTTCATTGTTTTTCATTTTTTGTCATTTTATGGGACTTCCTTCGGGTTATATTCACACAAATGTTCGCCGGGCACAACATGTATACGGAGATGCACATACGATATGTAAATGAATATTTAAATAGATATGCGTATATGGGCATATTTCTTTATGACCTTGCTAAATATTATGTCGTTCATGAAGATCTCTTTCTCTACCTTCACTCCACATTGCCTTGAAAACTGTAATCATCCTCTCTTTTACAAACAACCTAGAGACAGAAATTGGGCAGCACTGGTAAAATTTATCTTATTCAATGTGAAATCCATTATGAAATAGCATTAAGGAAACACTAAAATATTTGTCTATAACAACATATGTACTTGTGCAGCTCCTTTTAGTAAAGTGAATGATGTTTCCTTCGTAGGTAACAGCTGCAGAATGTTGAAAAATCCCTCTACTGTTGCACATTTGGACAAAACAGATCCTGCTAATTAATAACTCACATTTGCATTTTATTGTGTAATGCAATTTGAAAGTAGTAATGGGTATCAAAACAAGTTGGCATTTATTCTAAATGCTAACAATTCAGGAAGCTGAATAGATTTTATCCAGATAGGTGAAATGTTTGTCTTTCACTACAAATGTTAACAAGAGTCAATAGAATGAGCAAAAAAAGTTTACCTGAAAATTGTAAGTACTGTGATAACTGAAAAGGCCAGATTTGGACAGTAAATATCAGATGATTTAAATGCCTATCTTTATTCAACTTTAGAAACTGTTCTGAGACTTGGCTATATTTAACTGCAATAACTGTGAAATGTTATTTTTCATATGGATATGGAGACAAATCTGAAAGCCACTGCAGCTAGATCATCGATAAATTACCATTCATAATATTCCTAAGAACTTATCTGTGAAAAATATTCAACTTTTTAAAATGAATGCTTTAAAATAAAATGTTTTGCTACTTAAAAAGATAAAGTGGACACTCAGAAAATAAAACAGAAGTAACAACTTCCATGTTTTATGCTTATTTTGCTTTCAAAGTAATTAACCCAATCCTTTAGTCCCGCAGTCCGTTTTCTGTCTCCTAGAACTACAGGTGACATCCCAATAGAACAGTATGAAATGACACAGAATTGCTAGCTTAACAAAGGAAGTGAATATATACATAAATAAAAGTGTTAAGAAACCTCCAGCACTATTTATGGCCATTGAAAGAAAAACAAATTTGATGTTCTTCCTAAAATGTAAGAATGCAAATATTGTGAGTTTTGCAATACTCTCACAGTCTTCCTCCAAATGTTTTACCTTATTTCATCTTGGCTTTTTAGGAGTACAACCAGAATCCTAGGTCTATACTGATATACTGTGTCTCCCTCCATCAGGGAAAAAAACAACTGCACTAAGAATTTCAACAAGATCCTGTATACCCTTAGTTCCAAAGGCAGTTTGGAATTAAGTCATTAAAACACTACCAACCAAAAGTGATTATAATGCCAAGTCTTGGCCCTAGTCAGTGGTCTTTCAGTTTCACTGTATTCCTCATTTATCTTGCCTTGTCTTGCCGCTGTTCAAAATCAAATCAGCCTTAATTTTCGTATCCAGGTATCACAGATGATTCAGTGTATTTTAATATTGAAGATTCATTTATATTCTGGCATTTTAACAGTTACAAACTTGCTATTTCTCTTTCATTTTTATTTATTTATTTTTGAGGCACAGTCTCACTCTGTCACCCAGGCTGGAGTGCATTAGTGTGATCTCGGCTCACTGCAACCTCTGCCTCCTGGGTTCAAGCAATTCTCTTCCCTCAGCCACCTGAGTAGCTGGGATTACAGGCATGTGCCACCATGCCCGGTTAATTTTTGTATTTTTAGTAGAGATGGAGTTTCACCATGTTGTCCAGGCTGGTCTCGATCTTCTGACCTCAGGTGATCTGCCCATCTCGGCCTCCTAAAGTTCTGGGCTTACAGGCGCGTGCCACCGCGCCCGGCCACACACTTGCTATTTCTCTAAGTGGAATACAAAAAAGTTCTTAGGATGTTAATATATCTTCTGGGAAGAAATGTTTCCATGGTCAAATAAGTTTAAAAGACCCTTGGTTCCGTAAAGCTAAACATTTTATTTTTACTTTGGGATTCTTCAACACAATTAATTATGTTTAAATGAACTTTTATTTACCAAGGGGAAAAGGGATATGGCATGTGGCATTTCACAGACTTACTTAACAATGGAACCCTTTTTTCTATCTATATAATTTGAAAAACAAACTAATAGCTCATTTTTACAAATTTTGTGGAATTTAGAACATGAAAGGAAGTTTTCAGATCATAATTAACTCATTCAGTAGTAGCTACTGTCTGTTGAGTGCCTCTTCTTTGCCGTGTTGCCTACAAATATTATTTCATTTAGTTCTATGAACAAGGAAGGGATTATTATACTTATTTTAAAAATGAGGTTAAGTGACCAGGCATGGTGGCTCATTCCTGTAATCCCAGCACTTTGGGAGGCTGAAGTGGGGAGATCGCTTGAGCCCAGGATTTCAAAACCAGCCTGGGCAACATGGGAAAAACCGTCTCTACAACAAATACAAAAATTAGTGGAGCGTGGTGGCACATGCTTGTAGCCCCAGCTACTTGGAAGGCTGAGGCGGGAGGATCACTTGAGCCCAGGAGGTCAAGGCTGCCATCAGCTGTGGCCATGCCACTGCACTCCAGCCCAGGCAACAGACTGAGACTCTCTTAAAATAAAATAAAATAAAATAAAATAAAATAAAATAAAATAAAATAAAAAAATAAAAATAAACTATTCAGGGAAGGTAAACAGTTTGCCCAAGGTCACATGGTGAGTAAGTGACAGTCAAGATTTGACCCCAGATCTTTGAAGTTTTTCCAATACACCACATTTCCATTTTCACAGGGGAATTAGGGAATTTTTAACTTTGAAAGCAGAATAGACTTGAAAGCAGGCTGGGCAAGGTGACTTACGCCTGTATTCTCAGCACATTGGGATGCCAAGACAAACAGTCTGGGCAACAAGGTGAAAAGCCATCTCTATAAAAAATAAATTAAAAAAATAGCCAGGCATCGTGGGGTGCTCCTGTAGTCCCAGGTACTAGGGAGGCTGAGGTGGGAGGATCGCTCAAGCTTAGGAGGCCAAGGCTGCAGAGAGCCATCATCACGCCACTGCACTCTAGCCTGAGCGACAGAGTGACCTTGTCTCAAAAAAAGAGAAAGGGATAGATTTGAAAGCAGAATAAATTTTCCAAAGATGAATACTTGAGACACAAATGTTTTCAAGTATTAAAGTATGAATACCCAGCACAGGAATAAACGAATAAATGACATTAAAAACAGTTCACATCAATTATGCATGACAAGGTCTCTTGAATCAACTGATTTTACCCTTTGCCAATAGTAGCCTTGTTCTATCCATTCTGCTCTTTCAACTCTCATACCTGAGTTGATTCTGAATCTGTGATGATGTCTCAAATGTTCCTTATTAGGGATAATCACTTTCACTATCACCAAATGAAGCCATGTGTATTAGGGTTCTCTAGAGGGACAGAACTAATATATGTATGATTATATATCTATTATATATAAAATAGATATTATTATTATATATTATATATTATTATATATTATATATTATATAATATTATATAATATATAATATATAATCATATTATATATTATATATAATCTTATATATGATATATATTATATATTATATATTATATAATATATATAATATAATATATATCATATATAAGATTATATATAATATATAATATATATTATATTATATCTTATATAATATATATATTATATATTATGTAATATATAATATATATAATTATATATTATTAATAATATATAATTATATAATATATATAATTATATATTATTATTCATATTATATATTATTAAATATAATATATTATTATATATTATATAAATTATATATATGATATATATAATTAATATATTCTATATAATTATATTATATATAATTATGTATTATATATAATATGTATATTAATATATTATATATAATATATACTATATTATATATAATATATACTATATTATTATATATAATATATACTATGTTATTATATGTAATATATACTATATTATTATATATTTATATATACTATATAATTATATATTATATATAGTATATATTATATAGTATATATAATATATTATTATATATTATATATTATATATAAAATATTATTATATATTATATAGTATATATAAATATATATTATATATTATATGTTATATATAACATATAAATATATATTATATATACTATATAATATATAAATACATAATATATATTTATATATAATATATAAATACATAATATATATTTATATATAATATATAAATACATAATATATATTTATATATAATATATAAATATATAATATATATTTATATAATATATATATTACTAACATATATGTATATATGTACATATATACATATATACACACACATATATTTTATATATATACACATATATATTTTATATATATATGGGAGTTTATTAAGTAGTATTAACTCACAGGATCACAAGGTCCCGCATTAGGCTGTCTGCAAGCTGAGAAGCAAGGAAGCCAGTCTGAGTCATAAGGCTAAAGAACTTGGAGTCTGATGTTCGAGGGCAGGAAGCATCCAGCATGGGAGAAAGATGTAGGCTGGGAGGCTAAGCCAGTCTCACCTTTTTACATTTTCCTGCCTACCTTATATTCCCTGGCAGCTGATTAGATGGTGCCCACCCAGATTAAGGGTGTGTCTGCCTTTCCCAGCCCACTTACTCAAATGTTAATCTCCTTTGGCAACACCCTCATAGACACATCCAGGATCAATACTTTGCATTCTTTAATCCAATCAAGTTGACACTCAGTATTAACCATCACACCAAGCAAAGCAGTAGTGTTCATCCCTAGACTTATTCCAGTTAAGACAAAAGGATTGTTGTAAAATAGGATACCAAATGAATTGGAAAATGTGAGACTAGTTGATTATTTGATTAGGTTATATCAATTAACCTGACCTTCCATTTTCCTCAGACTTCTTTATAGTACAGCTGGTAACCCGGTGTCCTTTTCAGAAACTAAGGCATCAGTTGTGAATGTATCACAGTCTGTGTAGCAAGGCATTGGCTAATTTTTCAAATAACATTTCACTGAGAAATTATTATTTCTAGAATAATAATAAAGAGGGGTATGTTGTTTTGCAGGATCTTTGTAACTTTGGCCCCTAATGAGTGCTTGTCCCTATGGCTAACTAGAACCACCTATGTGGTTTAGAATATTGCTAAGCCAGGGATGCTGACAAAATAGTGTCTCTTTTCTATATATTCTCTAACTTGGAGAAATCTCACTGTCAAAGATTAGGGCCCAGCCACAAGCTCAACAGCTCTCAGACAACTCAAAGATAATAAAGATCATAAAATAAAAAATAGGAAGTTAATAGCTAAACAATCTAGTGTGAGAATTACTCTTATGGGCTGTAAAAGTTCCATAACACCAACTGAAGCTTTATCAGAGAGATAGTAAGTTGATAAAAATCTTTCTGTTTTTACCATGTTCAACTCTATCTTGGGAACCACAGTGTTGTCCCTAGCTAGCAAAACATTATTGTTTTGCAAAAACATTGAGGGTCTTTTTTTCAATGCTTTTATAACAATATTACTTTTCCTTAGAAATATAAACTTAAATCTTTCTTTCAAAAGTGATCTTAACTGGGGTGAGATAATATCAAAAAATAATTTGAAAGAATGGATGAGACCCACTACTTGATAGCACAACAGGGTGGCTATAGTCAATAATAACTTAACTGTACATTTAAATAATTTAAAGAGTAATTAGATTGTTTGTAACTCAAAGGACAAATGCTTGAGGGGATATATATCCCATTCTCCATGATGTGCTTATTTCACATTGCATGCCTGTATCAAAACATCTCATGTACCCCATAAATATATATACCTACTATGTACCCACAAAAATTAAAAATAAAAAAATAAAAAGTTGATCTTGTTCTCAGCTCCTCCGCCTTTGTTTTAGAGGCTCTTGAACAATTCAAAAGTTGGGTCAAAAACGGAGGCATAAAACAAGGCAGAAAAGGCATAATATAAAAATATGAGTTATGGTATGACTGTATTGCAATTGCTATATTAAAATAAAGTTTATCCCTTTCCAAGCCTCAAAGAGTGAGTCAGAGGAAAGCAGAACATCTGTGTAAGCTAGTGTCATGCATCTGTGATTGACTACCTTCTTTTTCAGTTTGAATTTGGAGCTGCTAATTCCCAACTCTCACTCAAATTGAGTAATGTCTACCCACGTAAGGTTGCCGTGAGTAAACAGTCCTCAGGTCCCATGTAAAGGGATCAGGGTATAGGAAAAATTGTCATCACAGAAAATTTCTTCTCTTTCGGGTGCACAGTTTGGTTATCAATTAGAAACAGGGTTTGAAGAAACCTCAAAGTTCTTCTAGTTTAAGCACTCACAAAACTGATATCTTATCAAATGAACACTCAGTGCTTGAATACACCCAGTCATGGGGAGCTCACTGAGGGTAAGCTCTCCAGTGAATTATTCAGAAAATTAATTACAGAATTTTAGAAATTGTTGCCGTTTTGTAAATATTCAGGAAACATAAAATTAGATCTATCAGGGTTTCAAGAGTGTGAAATTTGGAAGCAGATGAACTTGGTGTTAATTTCTTGCTTCACTATTTAATAGTTCTGTGATTTAGGGCAGTTAACTTCTCTGAGCTTTCATTGCCTTTTCTGTAAAGTGGACAGGACACACTCAATCGTCCTGAGTTTATGAGGATTAACAAGTATAATGTTTGACAAACACCTAGCACTGTGTCTTTCTGGCAGAATATTTTTATTTCCTTCTGTTTATAAACAGAAAAGTCTTCCACATGTACAAAAAAAAACCAAATAATTCAGACCATATCTTATTTCCCTTCTTGAGTCTAAGGATGGCGAGTAGAAGACAGTGGTTGGATTAATTCAGCGTATCTTTTGTTTATTTCAAAAGCTAGAACTATTATTTAAAAATAAATCCACCTGTTCTTGCCCCACCTGATAGCCTTTACTTACTTTTCTATTCTCATTTCACATATTATTAGTTTTTTAAAAGTTAATTTTAAAAACAATCTCTGTAGAATTGAGGATTGCAGACTCCATTACTATTTTTTAAAATAATCTTACGTGCCTTGCTTGCCAGACTAACCTAGAATCTCATCCTCAACATGTTAGACCCACAAAAAGTGGGTATTATCATTATTGCAACAAAATTCCTCATAATGGCCCTGGAGAGAATGTTAAAAATATATTTTTCTGAATCTTATCACTGATTTTTTTTTTAGGGAAACAAACAGGAAAAGAGAAAGAAAAGGAAAAAATGAACCAATGTGTATATAGCTTTATTGTTTGTAATATATGCGCAAAAAAAGTTCAAGTGAGTTGGGGGCACTAATTTTATCATTTTGCGAGTGGAAATGTATATTTTTAGAAACTTAATGACTTAAAGAACTAGTATTCTTTTTTTCTATTTATTTATTATTATTATTATTATTTATTATTATTATACTTTAAGTTTTAGGGTACATGTGCCCAATGTGCAGGTTTGTTACATATGTATACATGTGCCATGTTGGTGTGCTGCACCCATTAACTCATCATTTAGCATTAGGTATATCTCCTAATACTATCCCTCCCCACTCCCCCCACCCCACAACAGTCCCCAGTGTGTGATGTTCCCCTTCCTGTGTCCATGTGTTCTCATTGAAGAACTAGTATTGTTCTATCTAAGATTATTTTGTCATAAGAGTAGCATATGCTGTTTTTAGAGAAAAGCAAGTCAGATCTGACAAGGTGTGATACAATTATACCTAAGATCACATTCGTGTGATAAATTACGTGTAAATTAATTCAATCTCAATCATCTAATAACTATTCAGACAGATATAGTGCCTATTTTATCCATTGTTAATTGACTTTTCTTACAATATTCATTGTTGGAAATGTTGACATCTAACTTACATCATCTCGATTCTATTTATACCTTCTCTAGTAAAACAATTCTAAGGTTAAAAAAATATTCTAAGGATGGCCTCTAGACAACTTTTTTTTTCCCCATGGAGTTCAAGTTGTTGGGCATTTAACTTCCATTTGTAGCTGAAGCTGTTCTATGAAATTTCATTTTTATTATCTTTATAGATGAAGAAATATCCAGAAAGCCAAACTATAGGATTCAGCCACTCAGGGCAAAGAAAAAAAATCACAAATGGACCATATAATGATTATTCCTTTCATTTCTTTGCCTGTGTTTTGAGATGTGAGTTTCCTGAGCCTTGAAAAGAGAGGAATTTTGTTGAAAATCATCCAGATTTTCTCCTTGAGAATCTGTCCTCTGTGACATATGGCAGGCTATCCCTGTGAGGGGACCATGGTTCTGGGACTCATCTTCCATTCCTACCCCTCCTTATATACTTTAAGAGGATATCTGGACAAAGGTCAAAGAAACGCCATTTTCCAATCTAAAATTTAGTGAGAGGCCAGAGTTGTGCTGATCTTTTCTCCAATTATGTCTTGCAAACAGAAAGATTTACATGATAGTTTGACGGTCTCAAAGTTACTACCAAAATTTAAACACGAAATTAAATATATTGACAAATTCTCTTTGGTTTAAAAGCATTTGTAAAAGGTTGTCAGATTTTGTAAAAGAGAAATTTCTGAGGTAAGGGTGTCTTACTGTAAAACAAGTTGAGTTTGGTAAGCCGTAGAAACTCTATGAGATAGTTTCATATAGTGTTTTCATAGTAACAAAGGACTGTCAAGGACTGATGGTTAACTGGATTGTGGCTCAAAAAGTGAATGTGTTTGGGTCTCTTTTTCAGCTCATTATTAAATATTATATAAGGTATCTCCAATTCATTTGAGATTCTGATTTTATCATTTATTAAGACTAGTGGCAAGAACAGACTAGCCTACAGGGGAAAATGGATAAAGGAGAAACAAATGGCATTTCAGCATACTCCTGCACACAATATCTAAATTACACATAACTCTCAAGCAGGTTTTTGTTCTTAGTCAACTCATTAACCACTTCAAGTAATTACCTTTTTTTAAAAAAAACGAAGCATATTGTCCTCTTTATCACTGATTGAAAATTCTGAATTAAACACATTTGTACTCAGAGCTTTTCTGGGAAAGGGCAAATTTAATCCTGAGACTTCCTAGTGAGCCACATCACATTGTGAACCACATAGACAAAAGCTCTCCAGAATTGAAACAAACCAGTACCACTCGCCCTTGCCATCCCCATCCTAATGGTTGATTTGATAGCTGCACATTGGAAGAATCAAAATGTACACCTAAAACAAATGAGCATGTTTTATTCTGTCCTAGTAATAGAAAATTATCTTTCCTTTTGTTCTCCAAGAACTCCAAGAATTTCAAGAATATATGGAGTTTTAGTAGAGGTGACTGACTACAAATAATCTGCTCAACCATAAAGTACAGTTTATTAAATCTTTATTGAATGCCTATAATTCATCAGACTTTGGGTGCCAAGGTGAAGGAAACTGACTCTGACCTCCAAGATCACTTAGTTTAGTGATAAAGCAGATGAGACTATGTTATAATAAACAATACTGTATCATGTGTTATAATAAACAATACTATATAATGTATTGATTGAATATGTCTTTTAACTACTGACTGCTCATTTTCAAACTTTACTAAATTTCTTGGTTTTATAAAATGTTGTGAAATACTATAGTTAAAGGCAATAATGGTAAGCTTCCATGGCACATATTCAAGGAAATTAAGAAAATCAGAACACTGCCTTCCGTCACATGGCAAGGTCAACAACTTGTATGTCCTTCTGGAGATGACACAGTCCAAATTTTTGATATTCCTCCAGAATATAGAGTCAAAATTTACCATGTGCCAGGCATATTTGGAAAGTACATTAACAGGAAATGTTCTATAAAATAAGAAATTGAATCATTTGGAAAGGCCAGAAATTGAAGTAGTTCCCATACGCAAAAGAAATAAAATGGAAGAAGATACCAAAACAGTAAGGGTCTTCTCAAATTTGATTTGCAAATCATGAAAAAGGAAGAGATCCTCATGTTGTTTTCAGGGGTGTGAACATTACAGTCCTCTCTTGGTATCTGTGGGCAGTTGGTTTCAGAAACCCCAGGATACCAAAATTCGAAGATGCTCAATTCCCTTACATAAAATGGCATAGTACTTGTATATAACCTATGCCCATTCTCTTGTATACTTTAAATTATCTCTAGATTACTTATAATATCTAATACAATGTAAATGCTATGTAAATAGTTGTTATACTGTATTATTTTTATTGTTCTATTGTTATTTTTATGAAGATCTTTTGAAATTCATATTTTAAGTTCTGGGGTACACATGCAGGTTCGTTACATAGGTATACATGTGCCATGGTGGTTTGCTGCACCCATCAACCCATCACCTAAGTATTAAGCCCAGCATGCATTAGCTATTTTTCCTGATGCGTTCCATACCCCACCCCCCCAACATGCTCCAGTGTGTGTTGTTCCCCTCCCTGTGTCCATGTGTTCTCATTGTTCAGCTCCCACTTACAAGTAAGAACATGCGGTGTTTGGTTTTCTGTTCCTGTGTTAGTTTTCTGAGGATAATAGCTTCCAGCTCCATCCATGTCCCTGCAAAGGACATGATCTCGTTTGTTTTTATGGCTGCATAGTATTCCATGGTGTATATGTACCACATTTTCTTTATCCAGTCTATCACTGATGGGTATTTGGGTTGGTTCCATGACTTTGCTGTTGTGAATAGTGCTGCAGTGAACATATGCGTGTGCATATATCTTTATAATAGAATGATTTATATTCCTTTGGGTATATACCCAGTAATGGGATTACTGGATCAAATGATATTTCTGGTTCTAGGTCTTTGAGGAATCTCCACAATGTCTTCCACAATGCTTGAACGAAGAACTAATTTACATTCCCACCAACAGTGTAAAAGCGTTCATATTTCTCCACAACCTTGCCAGCATCTGTTGTTTCTTGACTTTTTAATAATTGCCATTCTGACTGGCGTGAGATGCAATCTCATTGTGTCCACAGTTGGTTGAATGCACTGATACCGAGCGCCAACTGTATACAGTGTATATAGTGTTAGGGACTTGGCTTCCCAATTGGAACTGAGAGCCAAATACAATAAAAACTATCTTCTCTACTTTATACATACATATATGTATGTATGTATCTAGTGATTGAGAAATAACAAGCAGGAAACTGCAACTGGTTCTCAGGAAATAAGAGCAGCTGGCAATAGTATCTTAAATACAAGCCGGTCTAGTTTTACATTATTACTTTTTATTTTTAACCAGTATACACAGATGTGCCTCAATATTTAAATGGGTCATTTGATAAATACTTCAAGAAAGAGAGAAATCTTACTAAAATTATTTTAACAAGGCTAAAATGTGGATTTCTTTATATTTTGATTGTTTTAATAGGTCAAAACAGACTTTAAATATACTTCTTACAGCCATTTAGCCTTGGGACTTCTACCTGAGCCTGACAGTGATGTCTTCTAATTGTTATTTATGGATGTCAAGAGATTTTACCCTTTTTTAAAAATTTTCATGTTTTTTTTTTTTTTTCTAACATAGTACTTAACTCGTGATTTTCCTCATCCCAGCACCAATAAACAGTTCTTATGGGATTGTTGCACTGGAGTTTGAGCAAAGATTACTTTATAAATTTAGTAGTCAAGATTTGTCGTTACTCTTCCCAATTTCATAGCTTTACTATATAAACAAACACCTCCCCCCTCTTCTTGTACTCTCTTCCATAAAGAAAGAAAGATAGATGAAAGCCAAAAAAATAGCCATTCCAAAATATTTGGTGTTTAACATCTTATACTGAAATCTCCTGTTGCTATTCAATCTAGTTGAAGTTTAATTTTTCTTTAAATAAATTATTTGGGAAGAAGAAAAAACATATTTTCCCTGTTACTACTGCTGTAATTTTATTTGACTGATTTTCTGTTTATTAGTCATTCATCTGGATTGGTGCCTGTATATTTTCCAAAAGGCTTAATATTAACAATTATTTCTTTGGCCATATTGAATCTTAGCACAAAATTTTATTCTTTTCTGAATCTAAGGCTTTTCACAGGTATTTTCTTATTTATGCTTACAACACTCTTGTAGATTATAAAAAACACATCACTATTTATAAAATAAGAAACACACAAAGCTAACTTGATTAAGGTTACATTAGCCTGTAAGTTAGGAACAAGAAAAAGACAAAAATAAACAACAATTTAAAAAAACCCGTGTCTCCTGGTTCTCAGTATGATGCACAAAATTTTTCCTCGATGACTCTATAAGGCAGGTAACTAATATAGTCATCATGGATGAACAGAAAAACGTTTTTGGGAAGGAAAACTGAGACTGGAACTAACTGCTACTGGCAGGGTAAAGGGCAGTGGTTGGGCAGGGCTGACAGGATTAGCAAGTAATCAGGAAGGATCAGATGTCTTCTTTCTCTTTCAATTTTGTAGCCTCCCTCTAGTGCCCGTATTGGCAAAACCAGGTAGCAAAGGAGACATGTGTTATGCAGAGTCCCATCCTGGTGCCAGCACCACAAAACAAAGTATAGAATTGTTTATTTGGAGCTGAGAGACAACAGCTTAATAACAATCACCACAGCCTACTCTGATTACTTACTATCTGTAGCCTTCCTACAAATATTTAACTTCTATAAAACAAAACTCTATGCTTTCTATCCTTCCTCCAAATAAAGATGTTTTCCCCTTTCTCCTAACACAAAGTTCCAACATTTATGATGTCCATCTCTAGCTGATATTAAATAGCCTTAAATTCCGCCTGAACATTTTATAATCTAAAGCTTACATTGTAAACTTAACTGCTAGCAAAAATGTTCATATAAAATAACAAGGGGGAAAATTGCAGAGAGGAAAAAAGAAATTGTGTGCACTTGCACACACCCACACACCGTGTATATATACATATATATGAATTATTATATATGTTTGTGTGTTTGTGCGTGTGTGTACACACACAAAAATCAAGGGAAGAAATAGGCATAGCTGATACAGCCCTTTTTCTTTCATGAGGTTACAAATAATTCTTATGAATACCTTCTTCCTATACTCCTTCCATGTTTCTTTGCTGTAACCAGGACTCAGTTAGTAGGTGTTCTTTCCTATACAGTGACATTCTCAAAGGGTCTGAATCCTTAGTCCTGTCTTCCTCCTTTTTGAGTTAGTTTTCCATTACTCTTTTCTCTTGATGATGAAAAGAGTAAGAGGCAGCGTGGAAGTACTAAGAAGGCAGTTCCGAACATATTTGACTTTATTTACATTGTGTAGCAGCAACAAAAATTCTTCTTGGTAATCAGGATTCATCTTCTGAGATGACAAAACTGTCAATGGTAGGTGACTTTCATAGGCATATTGTTCCATAATATAGTTTATTAAATTACAACATTTATTGATGCCAACCTTCCAAATCTCTTGGCCTGTTCTTACATAGGATGTGACGTGGTCATACTGGCAAGGACCATAGGTAGTGGCACACATCTGTGTGCCTGGTGGAAAATCTGGATAACTCAGGTTGATTTTGGTTAGATATTTAAATTTTAAAGTGATTATAATAATTTCCAAGATTACATTCACCTTTTATTTGCAATAGTAAGAAACTAAGGCTATGTCTAGTTAATTACAGTATAACAGGTAAATATGAAAATTTTAATAATGGTTAAATCTAGGGGAGCTACACTGCCCTTCCACAAGTTAAATGCCTTTGGTCCAGACAAGATCTTTGGACCTTCATCTTTTTTTCCTTTATACAGGCTTCCATATATTACCCTGTGTTTCTCTCATCTTTATCATTTCTGCAATACTTTGTAGCCCCTGAGGGTCCTTTTCACTGTAAGACTGGTTATAAAATAGGACTTTGCCGTTGCTCTTTTTGTTGTCCTCCCAAATACCCTTCTTGATTAAAGTGTTTTTCTCATAATCACTATGGGGAAAATATTGAGGTTAATAGGTTAATACAAATGTCTTTGCTGCATTCACTCAACAGGTCATCACTGAACACTTACTTCATACTAGGAGTTGTGCTAACCCCTACGGTTTCAGTAGTTGAACTAAACAGTGCTTGCTCTTATGGAGATTCTAGTTCTAGGAAATCATATGATATTGGTTATATAGAGCTCAACCGTCTTTCAAAGTTATTACACTCATTGTCTTTCTCTATAATTTCTTATGCTTGCTAGAATAAGATAGTGTCTCTGTTTTCTAAACAAAAATTGCCCCCAGTCTGATATTAAGAGAGACAATTTGATATCAGAAATATTTCAGAGGGCCGGGCATGGTGGCTCACGCCTGTAATCCTAGCACTTTGGGAGGCCGAGGTGGGAAGATCACCTGAGGTCAGGCAGTCAAGACCAGCCTGGCCAACATGGCGAAACCCCATCTCTACTAAAAATACAAAAATTAGCCAGGCGTGGTGGCACATGCCTGTAATCCCAGCTACTCAGGAGGCTGAGGCAGGAGAATCGCTTGAACCCAGGAGGCAGAAGTTTCAGTGAGCCAAGATCACACCACTGCACTCCAGCCTGGGCCACAGGGCAAGACTTCATCTCAAAATAAATAAATAAATAAATATTTCAGAAAAACTGCAACTTATAGTCATGTAATATTCAATGTTAAGTTTACCTGCTTAGACTCTGGTGCAAAGTAGATTCAGGCTTGCACCATCATTATATTAATATTTGGAAAGTTCAGTTGTAATTTTGGATTTGTGGAAATTTCAATCTCTTTCAGGGTCACTTTCATAATCTCTGTATGTCCCTGTCTCCCGCCTAAACTTTACTTTTATGATCTCCTTGCTTAAAGCAAGTGGCTTCCTGCGTGCCTTCATTTCTTTCATCTCTCCTGGGAAATCTCCAGATCCAAGAAGGCTTACTTTCTTCTCTGTTTCTGGCCTCTGCACTGAATGTTTTTTCTCAAAACGTTACTAGCCGTATTTAAATACTGATTCCGTATTCAAGTAAATTGTGATTCCTTTACCTATAGTTCTAGGTTAATGAACCTTCATTTATGGACGTGGTCTCTCTCTGTCCCTGGTTCTTTATAACTCTTGAATTTGCCTTCTGCCAGACCTTGTTTGAGGAGATTTCCATGTATAATTCTACCTACTCCTCACAACAACCCTATGATAAAGCAATTTTATTATCTCCATTTTATAGACGAGGACACTGAGGTCCAAAGAGGGTGAGGTGATTTGCTCAAGGTCACATGGAGGCTGTGTGATCCTAGTGGCTGGTCTTTTTCCTAACACCTTGTACGATAACTTATGTCTGTAATTTTTTTTAAATTTATGATTATTATACTTTAAGTTTTAGGGTACATGTGCACAATGTGCAGGTTAGTTACATATGTATACATGTGCCATGCTGATGTGCTGCACCCATTAACTCGTAGTTTAGCATTAGGTATATCTCCTAATACTATCCCTCCCCCCTCCCCCCACCCCACAACAATCCCCAGAGTGTGATGTTCCCCTTCCTGTGTCCATGTGTTCTCATTGTTCAATTCCCATCTATGAGTGAGAACATGCGGTGTTTGGTTTTTTGTCCTTGCGATAATTTACTGAGAATGATGATTTCCAATTTCATCCATGTCCCTACAAAGGACATGAACTCATCATTTTTTATGGCTGCATAGTATTCCATGGTGTATATATGCCACATTTTCTTAATCCAGTCTATCATTGTTGGATATTTGGGTTGGTTCCAAGTCTTTGCTATTGTGAATAGTGCCGCAAAAAACATACGTGTGCATGTGTCTTTATAGCAGCATGATTTATAGTCCTTTGGGTATATACCCAGTAATGGGATGGCTGGGTCAAATGGTATTTCTAGTTCTAGATCCTTGAGGAATCGCCACACCGACTTCCACAATGGTTGAACTAGTTTGCAGTCCCACCAACAGTGTAAAAGTGTTCCTATGTCTCCACATCCTCTCCAGCACCTGTTGTTTCCTGACTTTTTAATGATTGCCATTCTAACTGGTGTGAGATGGTATCTCATTGTGGTTTTGATTTGCATTTCTCTGATGGCCAGTGATGATGAGCATTTTTTCATGTGTCTTTTGGCTGCATAAATGTCTTCTTTTGAGAAGTGTCTGTTCATATCCTTTGGCCACTTTTTGATGGGGTTGTTTGTTTTTCTCTTGTAAATTTGTTGGAGTTCATTGTAGATTCTGGATATTAGCCCTTTGTCAGATGAGTAGGTTGTGAAAATGTTCTCCCATTTTGTAGGTTGCCTGTTCACTCTGGTGGTAGTTTCTTTTGCTGTGCAGAAGCTCTTTAGTTTAATTAGATCCCATTTGTCAATTTTGGCTTCTGTTGCCATTGCTTTTGGTGTTTTAGACATGAAGTCCTTGCCCATGCCTATGTCCTGAATGGTAATGCCTAGGTTTTCTTCTAGGGTTTTTATGGTTTTAGGTCTAATGTTTAAGTCTTTAATCCATCTTGAATTAATTTTTGTATAAGGTGTAAGGAAGGGATCCAGTTTCAGCTTTCTCCATATGGCTAGCCAGTTTTCCCAGCATCATTTATTAAATAGGGTATCCTTTCCCCATTTCTTGTTTTTCTCAGGTTTGTCAAAGATCAGATAGTTGTAGATATGCGGCGTTATTTCTGAGGGCTCTGTTCTGTTCCATTGATCTATATCTCTGTTTTGGTACCAGTACCATGCTGTTTTGGTTACTTTAGCCTTGTAGTATAGTTTGAAGTCAGGTAGTGTGATGCCTCCAGCTTTGTTCTTTTGGCTTAGGATTGACTTGGCGATGTGGGCTCTTTTTTTGGTATGGATTCATTTTCAGAATTAACTGAGTACAAGAGCAATGTGATTCAATAGTGGGTGTCATTGCCACAAATGAAAACAGGCTTTATTCATACAAATGGCTTTATAATAATGAATAAGTGTTTATAATAATAATGTTCTTCTGTTTTGTGTTGGACATAGCTTATCTGGAGTTGTGTATTCAATTCCAGCTACCATATTTCAAGAGAGATATTAAACTAGAAAGTACCCAGGAGGAAACTTTGAGTCTCTGAAAACCATGTCAGATGACAAACCACTGAAGGGACTGATGTAAAAGTAAGAAGGGAATGATGCAAAAGTAGAAGTTTAACTGTCCTCAGTCATTTAGAAGACTATCCAGTAGAAAAGAGATTAAACTTCTACACATTTTTCAATCTAGCTAATCATGCAGAGCACTTTGCTAAAAGGCTGTTAAATGGTGTTTAATGTTACTTTACTCTGTACCTGTCTTGGTTTTATGTTTGGTTCCCATTTTTTGTGTGTTTTTAATTCTTTTTTTAAACTGTCTGATATAGGTTGCTAGGTTCCAAGAAGCAATTTATGTTATTCATTTGGTATAAGACCATACAAAATTAGACTTCCAATTATTTTAAATGGCGAATATGCCTTTTTAAAAAGAAAACAGTATCTATGCTTCTGTTAATTTAATATCTGTTCGTGAATAGAAGAGTTCTGCTTCATCATGCTTTAATGATGATTTGACTGAATTATTATTTGTCCTAGTGTTACAACTTGTTATTGTGTGTGTGTTTTTTTAATGAACTATTTTTTAGAACAGTTTTCAATTCACAGGAAAGTTTATTAGAAGGTACAGAGATTTTCCATATCCCTCTACCCCTAAACATGCATACCTTCCCCTTTATCAACATCCTCCACCAGAGCTGTACATTTGTTACAACTGATTGACACACCATTATGAAGCCCAGTCCATAGTTTACAAAAGGGTTCACTCTTGGTGTTGTACATTCTGTGGGTTTTGTATATGACACTGTAATGGTGTCCACCATTATAGTATCATGTACAGTAGTTTTACTACCCAAAAAATCATCCGTTCTCACATGGATACAAGGAGGGAAACATCACACGCCAGGGCCTGTCAGGGGGTGGCGGGCAAAGGGAGGGAGAGCATTAGGACAAATACCTAATGCATGCGGGGCTTAAAACCTAGATGACGAGTGGATGGAAGAAGCAAACCACCATGGCACATGTGTACCTATGTGACAAGCCTGCACATGTATCCCAGAACTTAAAGTAAACTAAAATAAAATAAAATAAAGAGTGCAGATGTGAGAGCCAAATCGATTGGATTCAAATCCAGTCTCCACTACTTACTAGCTATGTGATATTTGATAAGTCACACATCCACCCTGCCTCATTACTCTATCAAATGGGCATGATAAAATACTTTATAGTATTATTTTTAGGACTTAAGGAGATACTATTTGTTAAAGCACCTAATATCTTGCTTGGCACATGGCCCTCAGTAAATATTAGATACTATTTTAAAAAATCCTCTGTTCTCTGCCACTATGTGTTTCCAAAAGAAAAAGAAAAAAAATTCATATGATTCTTGCATTTTTATTCTATGCCTGCCTTAATATGAGGAAGCTTGCGCTCTTACTTGTATAGATTTCTTAGTAATGCTATAATGTACTTAAAAACGGCCTTACAGTTTCCTGTAGTGAAACACAGATTCTGGCCCAAAGATATATATACACACACATATACATATAATATATATACATTATATATTATATATAGTATGTGTACATTATATATTATATATAGTATGTGTACATTATATATTATATATAGTATGTGTACATTATATATTATATATAGTATGTGTACATTATATATTATATATGTATACATTATGTATTATATATAATATGTATACATTATGTATATATAATATATAATATATGTATACATATATAATATATAGTATATATAATGTATACATATAATACATATGTATATATGCATATATACATATAATACATATGTATATATGCATATATACATATAATACATATGTATATATGCATATATACATATAATACATATTATATATTATATACGTATATATGTATACATATATAATATATAATATATAATATATATTTCATATAATATATTTTATATAATATATTATATAAATATATGTATAATATGTTATATATTATATATATTATATATAATAGATCTATTATATATAATATATAATACGTATTATATATAATATATTATATATTTTATATAATGTATATAATATATAATATAATATATTATTAATTATATATTATATATTATATATAAACTATATAATATATAATATATAATTAATAATATATATTATATAATATATAAAATATATAATATATAATATATAATTATATATCATATATAATGTATATATAATATATAATGTATACATATTAGATATAATGTATACACACTATATATAATATATAATGTATATATTATATGCATATGCATATAATATATGTATTATATACACACAAATATGTGTGTACATATATATCTTATTTATATATAATATATATAATATGTAATATATATGTATATGTAATAGTGCACAAAGCATGTTAGCTTTGAATAACTATGGCCACACCTTAAGTAAAACCTTGTTCACAGTGTACTCTAATATGTACACTAATTTAGTGACCACTTATGCTAATAGTACCTGGCACAGGTGAACAGGTTAACAAGTGCTTTCAGTGAATATTATCAGACAATTATGCATTTAGAAAGTAATGCATCATGTAATGTTTAAATGTACATAGATGGTTAAAATAAACCTCACACCTCAATTTCAGTGTGTTGTAATAATCCATGCCAAAAAGGAAAACAAAGTTTATAAAAAGTTCCCTTTCACGTGTTCTGTTTGAAATCTGCTGGCACCTTCAATTTTGACTATTTAAATACAGCTTCCTCCATCACAGCTGGGTGCCTGTGAATAAGAAATATTTAAATACACTGCTAAATTTTCTAAATGGAATTTTTAGAAATTCCACATTATACATCTGCATGTGCAATTTCAGCTAAGTCATAATACAGCATAATAGTGATATATTTCTTACTTTGCTAATTACATTATTATCAAATTAGTATTAAAACAGATTGCCAGAATATTTGATATGATTTTCTAACTGCTGCTTAGTGTTAAAAAGTAAAGCTGCTACCATTGGTGATTCATTGAGAGATTTTAAAATGTTCTTGTCACAGCGTTAATAATTTAAATGAGTTGAAGTTAGAGTCCCATGCTCTTACAGCATGGTTGAGGTTTGGAGCCCACAAGCTTTATGAGAATGAATGAATATAATACTTAACCACTCTGACAAGGTACTTGTGATAAATTTGATAAACCAAAGACAGCTAGGACATTTTCAGGCAGATTGGTGGATCAGATAATGTAAATTCAAGAGGCCATTTTTGTCATATTTTTCGTCTTTGCATGCCTCCCATTGTGCCTAGCACAGTTCATTGCATGTTAACAGGTAGTCAAACAACATTGGCTGAATGAGTGAATGGGCTTGTAGAGTCCAAGATCTGTCCAAAGCTGGGGTGGGGTACATAGACGGTAAGTGCTTACCTTTTTCTCTATCCCCTTGGGAAACATGAGCATTTGAGTGACTTGCGCACATTTCTACACAAGCCAGAAACCAAGTTAATTGTGTATCAAGCATGGGCCTTAACTTTAAGAAGTTATATTAAGCTAGAGTGACAAAATATAATGTTTAAAAAATGTACAATCACTTATGTAAGACCCATACATGCGCATTCATGCTGCTGTAAGATATATAACGTATATATGTATTTATACTGAAAATATTAATGTTAGAAATCTTTAGCATATAAGCTTCAAGAAACAAATATTCAAAATGTTCAATATCAGCTTTATTTTCAACCCTCACATACTAAATTCCTCAGTCATCTTTGAGCTACAGAGGTATCCTTTTTCCTTCAAAGCTGTCACGTAACCCTTGGTATAGTAGAAAACGAATTAATTTTGCAGTCATACAGACCTGGGTGTTAGTGTTGGCCCTTCTATTAGCTCTGTGACCTTAGACATTTAACCTCTTTAAGGTTTAAAAGCTTCACATATGAAATGGGATAATAATGCCATCTGCACCACAGGCTTGTTGTGATGATTAAGTAAACTTATATGTACAAACACCTACCACATTATAGTTTTTCAATGCATGCTAGTTTCCTTGGATCTGCTTACCACAACATGTCTATATATGTGATTGGGAGAATTTCATAGTCAAGCCCACGAATATTTCTCTTAGTAGTATTTTTGTGTGTTTTTAAAAATCATTTAAAAATCTGTGTACATCCTTAAACACTGATGCAGTTCTGCTTCTTAAAATCTCTTCATTGTTTATTAGCACACTATTTGTCAGTTAGTGATCTTATCACCAAACAGTAGATATCATCACAATTCATTTACACTTTTAAGCACATTTTCACGTTCAAATTGTGGATCCATTTTATTAAACTACTTGAATATAACAGAACAATCAATGAATAGTTAACTAAGGTGAATTTTTAGATAATATGGACTAAGACGCTATTTCCACTGCTTATGAGTTGGTTGCATAAGCCACAAAAAATTGAACTTTCTAAACCTCTTGATCGCATTTGTAAGTCATTTCATTACCACTTTTAGTGAATGCGTCCTCTTAGGTAACCTCAAGTCATTTACTATTGAAGATAACAGAATAATAAGGCTTAGTCAGCCTTTGCATCTTGCTGCCGGCAGATGTAGCACAGACTTCACTGAGTCCTGAGGAGAGGTCCAAAGTTTCTTAAGTTCAGCTGACTATAAATGTAAAGATTGTACTGTGCAGCTCAGTGACTCTCTCAGCCACTATATTTGGTGGGGCATACTTTGTGACAGTCTCAGGGAAGGAAAGTATCTGGTGTCCTGGGGCTAGGGATAAGATGATGAGCTTAACACCCATGCAGGAAGCTGCAGCAGGTTAGTGGTTGGTTAGCTAATTAGTGAAAGATTAGTGCTTGGCTAAGGACCTAGAAGATAATGCACAAGGCAAGCCCAAGGAGGAAGAGACAACTGGCTAAACAGAATAAAAGTCACAAACAAAATAAAGTGGGACAATGATTGTAGGGTATAATTCACAGCAGGGAGATTCAATGGCTAAAAATGGATGATTTGGTAAGTTCCTATAATAGGCTCAGGATGGTATGAATAATGAATGGTGGAGATATTTTGAAAATGAGAGGTGAATCTGCTCTGATCATCATGGAAGAGTAGGTGAAGAATAAATGTTCTTATAGGAGTGAAGGGAAGTTGAATCATTAGATACAGTAGCCA
The DNA here is from genome assembly GCF_028885655.2 of Pongo abelii. NCBI lineage: Eukaryota > Metazoa > Chordata > Mammalia > Primates > Hominidae > Pongo > Pongo abelii. The sequence continues at coordinate 149,891,713 of NC_072008.2, forward strand.
GCTTTTTGTGCTAGAGTGAACCAACAGGTTAAGAAAACACTGACTGCTACACATTACAACCTAAATATTTAGTTAAATTATACTGAGCCCTTTTCAGAAAGAGGAAAAAAATTCTAAAATTTGTATAGAATCTCTAGGGTCCCTCAATTACCAAAACAATCTTGATAAACAAGAATGAATTGGAGACCTCATTCTTGCTGATTTCAATACATATTACAACATTATAGTAATCAAAACAGTATGGTACTGGCATAAAGACAGGCATATAGAACAATAGAACAGAATAGAGAGCCCCAAAATAAATTATCACGTATATGGTCAAATAATATAACAAGATGCCAAGATCACACAATGGGGAAAGGATGGTCATTTCAAAACATGGTGCTGGGATAGGCACATGCAAAAAATGAAGTTAGACTCTCGCTTTATACTTTATAAAAATTAACTGAAAATGGATTAAAGATATAAATGTAAGCCCTACACTAAAACACTCCTAGAGGGAAACATATGAGAAAAGCTTCATGACATTAGATTTTGCAGTAATTTATTAGATATGACACCAAAATCACATGCAACAAAATCAAAAATACACTAATGAAACAAACATCAAACTTAAAAACTGCTACACATTAAAGAAAAGAATCAACAGAATAAAAAACAGAATCCGTGTACAGAATAAGAAAAATAATCGTAAATTATACATCTGACAAGGGGTTAATATGCAAACTATATAAATAACTCCTACAAATAAACAACAAAGGAGTTAACCTGATTACAAAATAGGCAAAGAATTTGAATAGACATTTCTCCAAAAACGATATAGAAATGGCTATCAAGTTAGGCCGGGTGCAGTGGCTCATGCCTGTAATCCCAGCACTTTGGGAGGCAAAGGCGGGCGGATCACCTGAGGTCGGGAGTTCAAGACCAGCCTGACCAACATGGAGAAACTCCGTCCCTACTAAAAATACAAAATTAGCTGGGCATGGTGGCTCATGCCTGTAATACCAGCTACTTGAGAGGCTGAGGCAGAAGAATCGCTTGAACCCAGGAGGTGGAGGTTGTGGTGAGCCAAGATCACACCACTGCACTCCAGCCTGGGAAACAAGAGTGAAACTCTGTCTCAAAAAAAAAAAAAAAAAAAAAAAGAAAGAAATGTTACTAAAAATACAAAATTAGCCGGGCATGGTGGCACACACCTGTAATCCCAGCTACTCAGGAGGCTGAGGCAGGAGAATCACTTGAACCCAGGAGGCGGAGGTTGGAGTGAGCCAAGATTGCACCATTGCACTCCAGCATGGGCAACAAGTGCAAAACTCGGTCTCAAAAAAAAGATGGCTATCAAGTATATTACAGGAGACCCTACATCACTAATCATTACAGAAATGCAAATCAAAATGACAATGAGATATCACCTTACACCCATAGTATGGCCACTATAAAACAAACAAAAACAGAAAACAATGAGCGTTGGCAAGAACGGGGAGAAATTGGAACCCTTGTACCTTGCTGGTGGGAATGTAAAATGATGCAGCCATTATGGAAGACAAAGTGAAGATCCCTCAAAAACACCTAAACACAGAATTACCATATGACCCAGCAATCCCACTTCTGGATATATTTCCAAAATCATTGAAAAAAGGATCTTGAAGAGAGATATATATATACATCTGTGTGCATTGCAGCATTATTCCCAATAGCCAAGAGGTAGAAGCAATCCAAATGTCCATTGACAGATAAATGGATGAATAAAATGTGTTATATACAATGGCATATCATATTATTTCATTTTTAAAAAGAAAATTCTGTCACATGCTAAAACATGGGTGAGCCTAGAGGACTTTATGCCAAGTGAAATAAACCATTCACTGGCAGATAAATATTATATGATTCCATTTAAGTTAGATATCTGGAGTAGTCAAAAGCATAGAAACAGAATGTAGAATGATGATTATGAGGGGCTGGGGTAGGGGGAAATGAAGAGTTGTACGATTCAGTAGGTATAGCTTCAGTTTTGCAGATGAGAAATTCTAGAGATCTGTTACACAATAATATGAATGTAGTTTACATTACTGAATATATGCTTAAAATGGCTAAGAGGATACGTTTTATATTATGTGTTTTTACTATAATTAAAAATGAAAAATACAAGAAACTTCCACTGTAGCCACACACACACGCACACACACACACACACACACACAATCAATCCACTTAAAGCCTTAAAATGTAGGCCTTGCATATGTAACGTATCTGCATCAGGTGGCTTAACGCTTGCCAAAGCTTACACAACCAGCTGGCTGTGAGCCGGAAACCAGATTTTCTGAATTTCAATACAATGAGAGTTCCTCCAGAGATTCCTCTCTATCACCTTACCCTCTGTTAGCATGGAATCTAACACGTAGGGCCTACTCCAGTAAAAATTTTGGAAGAAATAAATGCTTCCCACATTGGCTAATCACCTTCCTTCTTAGTTAGTTGAAGGAAAAAATAGATATTTACCTCCGTTTTCTAGGTGTGTACCAGGACAAGCAATTCTGCATGTAAACAATTTTACTTCTATTAGTAAAATGGACACGACGTAAAGAAGCAAATATATTTCAAAATACAAAACAATTCTGGAAAGATATTTTAAAAATACTTAAAATGGAGTATTGCTGTTTCATGTCTCCATTTGACACAGACTCCACTGGATGTTAACTTTTGAACGTGTAAGATTTGCCACTGTGGTGCGTCTTGCCCCAAAATACATGTTTGCTACTGATTTAGAAATGGATTCAAAATGATATTGTGGAACCTTTAGTTTTCCACACAGTATTTTTGAAACCTATTATGTTACATACTTCTTTCAGCCACCAGGTGGCATGTGCTTTGCTGCGAAAATATACAATGAAACTGTAACTAAAGATGTATTCTAATGAGATGAATTCTATCTAATTTTACACATCTAACAAAAAATAATGATGTTTTTTATCATGAATTCAATCAGTGAAAAGCTATATTATAATAGATTTCATAGTTATGAATATGTCATTTAAAGTTGGGAGCTGCAGGGTAGACAATGATCCTAGCAAAGAACTCATAAATAAAATTTATAATTGATTTAAAGTAGTTGAGCATAGTTTCATTAATTTATATTTTCTTAAAGAATTAATTCTTTTTAATGAGCTGGTCCTTTAAAATGGGGGTAAAAAGCCCACATATGCAATTTTATTATAATTTATAACCCAGGTTATCAGTGATAAATCCACACACAATTACCTAAGTATCAGACCAAATAAAGGGAAAAATTGGCTGTAGTTTAGAAAACTTTCAAATATTAAGAACAATTAGGGGATAATTATTTATTTTACCAAAAATTATTGTACAAAAGTATTCACTGCCGTATTGCTTAAAAGAGTGAATTTTCTTAGACTATTTAACTTTTCATCTGACTTATCACAAAAACAGGAAGAAAGGGCAACCAGATGCTTATAAAGTTGTGCCAACCTTGTGGGGGTGAAGAAGTCTTTGAAAAAGTGACAAGATAGTATTCACTATTTTTCCCTTTCTCAATAATTTACTTTTCTTTCTATCTCCAACCCCAAATCCAAGTAGATAACCCTTTTTATGCTCACTATTCAGAAGAATAATAAAACAGAAAGCAGAGAATATGAAATGTTCTTAGCTAGGGTTTTCAAAAAAAATTAAGCTTTTAGGAAATTGATATGCCTATTTTCAAAATATTTATTCTGTTAATCAAACCCTAAATCATATGCCCTATTTCTAAACTTATTTTTAATTGACAAATAAAAATTGTATACATTTGTGGTGTACAACATGATGTTTTGAAATTATACACTGCAGAATGGCTGAATCATGCTAATTAACATATGCACTACCTCATACGCTTATTATTCTTTGTTGTGTTAACACATAAAGTCTGTTCTCTTAGCAATTTTGGGATACACAATAAGTTGTTATTAACTATAGTCACCATGTTGTACAACAGGCCCTTTGAAATTATTCCATCTAGCTAATTGCAATTTTGTATCCTTTGACTAGCATGTCCCCAGTCACTGCCTCCACCCCAGCCCCTGATAACCACCATTCTACTTTATGCTTCTGTGAGTTTGATGTTTTAAGATTCCACATAAGTAAGATCATGTGGTATTTGTCTTTCTGTGCCAGGCTTATTTTACTTAACATGATGTTCTCCAGGTTCCTCCTTGTTGTCACGATTGACAGAATTTCCATCTTCCAAAAGGCTGAATAGTATTCCATTGTGTATATATATGCCCCATTTTATTTATCTATTCACCCCTTGATAGACACTTAGGTTGACTCACTATCTTGGCTATTGTGAATAATCTGCCGTGAACATTGCAGTGCAGCTATCTCTTCCACATAATAATTTTATTTTCATTGGATATGCACACAGTAGTAGAATTGCTGGATCATATATTAGTTCTATTTTTAATTTGAGGAAGTTCCATACTGTTTTCCACAATGGCTGTACTAAATTACTTTCCTACCGACAGTGTATAAAGATTCCCTTTTCTCCACATCCTCGCCAAAGCTTGTTATATTTTGTCTTTTTGATAATAACCGTTCTAACAGATGGGAGATGATATCTCATTGTGGTATTAATTTTCATTTCCCTGATAATTAGTGATGTTGAGAATATTTTCGTATACCTATTGGCCACCTGTATTTCCTCTTTTTAGAAATGTCTATTTAGATCCTTTCCTCATTTTATAAATCAGATTATTTGTTTTCTTACTATTGAGTTGCTTGGATTCCTTATATATTTTGGATATTAACCCTTGATTAAATGTGCAGTTTGCAAATATTTTCTCTCTTTCTGTAGGTTGTCTCTTCACACTGTCATTTGTTTCTTTTACTGTGCAGGAGCTTGTTAGTTGGATACAATCACATTTTTCTATTTTTGCTTTTGTTTCCCGTGTTTTTGGGTTTATATACAAAACATCATTGCCAAGGCCAATGTCACGGAGTCTTTCCACAATGCTTCGTATAGTAGTTTCACAGTGTAAAGTCTTATATTTTTTATATTTAAAACTTTATTTTGATTTGCTTTTTGTATATGATGTAACATACAGTCTAATTCCCTTCTTCTGCATGTAGATATCCAGTTTTTGTTAACATTACTTAATAAAGAGAGTGTCCTTTCCCCACTGTGTGTTCTTGGCATCTTTGTGAAAAACCAATTGACTGTAAATGCTCATATTGATTTTGCAGCTCTCTATTGTGTTCCATTGGTCTATGTGTCTGTCTTTATGCCAGTACCATGTTATGTTGGCAACTATAGCGAGAGTGAGCATCCTTGCCTTGTTCCTGATATTAGAGGAAATGCTTTCAACTTTCCTCCATTGAATATGATGTCAGCTGTGGGTTTTTGTTATATAGCCTTTATTGTATTGAGGTACATTCCTTCTATACATAATTTGTTGAGAGTTTTTAAAATGAAAGCACGTAGAATTTTGTCAAATGATTTTTTTCTGCATCTATTGAGATGATCATATAGATTTTGTCCTCCATTCTGTTAATGTGGTATATCACAATTTTTTAATTTGTGTATGTTGAACCTTCCTTGCATGCCAGAGGTAAATCCCACTTGATCATAGTGAATGATTCTTTTAATGTGCTGTTGAATGTGGTTTGCTAGAATTGTGTTGGGGATTTTTGCATATATTTTCATTAGGGATATGGCCTGTAATGTTCTTTTCTTGTAACATCTTTGTTTAGCTTTGTTGAATATGACTGTTGACATAGTAAAAAAAAAATACAAGGGGAAAACAGAACAATATGAGCTGAGGATCTGAGGAAACAGGTTTCTCCTAGAGGCTAGATTAGATATCCCTGTGTAGAGAGGAAGGACGCATCATCATATTCCAGAGCCAGAGCTTCAATACTCTACTTCCCAGGTGAAGCCGTGGGGAGGCACAAAACCCAAGAGAATAAGTGGCTGTGTAGTCAGTCTAGACACGTGGGGCCTTAGAGAGAGCCTCATAGGGACTTATTCAACTCAAAGTAGTAGAAAGGCATCAGAAAGAGTCCTGTGTGCCAACACTAGACCCAAAGGGGTTTTATGGGTGGAGCAAAGGTCATCTCATAAGCACCTTATCTGTACTGATGAGGCCACAAGTGTCTCAAGGAGTGTCTTCATGGACAAAGGAGTGTCTGCAAGGACAAATGCCATCAAGGTTAATATGTGCCCTCTACCCTGCAATGTCTTGAGTAGATTTTAGCATTCTAAAACTTAGATGTTACTCAATGGCATAGGGAACCCCGACATTTTCAAGATGGTTTATTTAAGGGACTGACCCCTGAAAATTGAAACTGTGTTCAATCATAGAAAAAACAAGTAAGGTTGAATACATATATATGTATATACATATATATATACATATGCACAACTGAACATGTGGAATGAGATTATACTAGCTTCAGAAATCTGATGCTGTTAGCATTTTCTGAGCTTATTGAGCTTATTTTCCTTTTCTTCTTCTGTGGTATTTGGTAAATTTCTTTTTGGAATATTGGCCTTTGTCAACCCTTCAGTGGGGCACTATTAAAAACAGTTTTGTTTCCACAGGCATTCAGTAGTTTTGCATGAAGGGTAGAGCAAGGTACTTAAGGTGCCAACCTTGTAATTGATCAGTTTCTTAAGAGAACTCTCAGGGAAGATAAATCTCAGGATAAATGTCTTCCAACCAACTGATTCTCTGTCTTCCATTTCACCCTCATTGTGTGAATGGCTATAGTAATAGACAAGGCTATATTTGATAGAGTTATACAAGACAAACAATACTTCACCCTTACGTAAAGTACCCACATTCTTAAAGAGGATGCAAAGATGTCAATTAACAAGTACAGAACTTATTACAATGGAGTCTGACAAGTGCCTCGATAGATATAGCACAAGATGTTACTGAAGCATGTGAAGGAACAACAAAAGCTGTGCAACACACCCAGTCATAAAGAAGCCTCGTCTAGATAGGCTTTTATTTCCTGTTGTTGTCAATGTGTATGTATATATCCATGTGTAACTGGGGTATTTTACATGTTTTTTGCTTTCTTACATGTTTTTGCTACAGATCTTGGATGTAACCAGTAAGATCTCCTCAACCCAAATATCTATAATAATAATTTGAGAGTTTCTTAACGTGAAGCTTTATGATAATGACGAGAAGGTCTGTTGAGAATAACTGTTCCCCCACTCTGGACTGATGATCTCAGTACCTTAGTCTATATAATTATCTATAATCACCTCTGTCGGGACTGCAGAGAGCCCTGATTTCAGTCTACAGCATGGTGAGAGGAATAGTTCCCATCTTTTCTGAATCAATTTGCCTGTTCCATGAGGTTTTGTTTGCATGGGAATATTTACATCTTATTTGTCTTCATTAATTACTAATCTTGGAGAGTTCTTAACCCTTGCTTACTAGCCCTGGTGATGACTACATGATACCATGACTCTCCCCATCCTTAACCTGAATATTGCAAGGTTGGTGTCCATTTTCTCTGAAAGCTGCAATAGTAGAAAGCATTGTCTAACATTCGTTGAGCACATACTATGTGTGAGAATCTCTTCTACGCATACAGATGCATTAATTCTTTTACTATTCATCGCACACTATGTGTGGTTCTCTTATGTGAGAAATTCCCTTTAACTTCAATTGAAACTGAAAATAGATCCTGGTTTTGCTGTCATGATGTTTCATAGTTAATATCATTAAACACTCCCATAAGCAAGCATAGTTCAGGACTTGAGTGTACTCACTTGACGTGCAATATTATGCAGAAGATACCAGGAATAGCCATCCCTGGAGGTGTCAGAGTATGTCTCATAAGAAAGTCATGCTTCAACTTTGACTTCAGTGGTGACTAGCAATTTGATGTGAAGGTGAGGATAAGAATAGCCCAGTAGAGGGAGCAGTATGTATAAAAAAAAGCTCCCAGATCATGAATGGTTGGCACGTTTTAAGAATGGCAAATGTTTGTTCCATCGCATGCAGCAAAGAAGGTTTTGTTGGAGATGCATGCATTTGAAGCATGCACACTCTGAGGCTGATTAATCAAAGCAAGCCACTTACCAGTGAGTGAGCCTAGGTTGCTGCCCAGTCGTGTGCTTCTCTATTCACTCTTACACAGTTGCTATCAAAGAGTTACGAAAATGAAGTTTCTCTGTGAAAAAAAAGGCTCTAAAATAAAGCCAAATTCTAGAGCTGGTGATGGAAATGAGGAGTTTAATAAAGTCATGTTCTTTGGTTCTAAAATAGAAATTTTGAGCAAAATAAATGATTGTGTGAATTCAGTGGCAATTTGAACTTCTGGCATGAACAAGTCTACTAAATGCTTAGTATGGAAACAAGAAAAAGCAATTCATAAAACTATTCATCATGCACCCCAGTAACAATTCAGAGAAATTGGAAAAAATGGTATTTAATTTTGGGTTAGATGTTTTAGTTATTTTTATTGCATTTTAAAAGGGAAATTATTTGCTTTAGTGGCTTGCAAGGTAAATATTTTTAGCCTTAGACTCGATTCCTCAAAAATGTATAGTATCTACTTTAATCCAATTTTATGTCTCACAAAATATTAACTCCAAACTGTTTTCCAAGCTTTTACAGGATCCCAAGATGTATTATTTATGATAAATGCTTAATATTATGTTGTAGCAATTTAATTCTTGCAATTAACTGAACAAGTCTTTGGCTAAGAATTTAAATTTTTACAGTTTTTTTGGCCACAATAAATAACATGACCATGGATGACTTTTTTATTAATACAAAATATTTTGTGTATTTATGGGGTATATGTGAGCATTTGTTTTATGAATAGAATCTGAAATGATCAAGTCGGGGTATTCACAGTATCCTTCACCTTGAGTTTTTGTAAATTCTATGTGTTTGTAACATTTCTTTCTCTTTTTTTTTTTTTGAAATGGAGTCTCGCTCTGTTGCCCAGGCTGGAGCGCAGTGGCACGATCTCAGCTCACTGCAACCTCTGTCTCCTGGGTTCATGAGATTCTCCTGCCTCAGCCTCCCGAGTAGCTGGGACTACAGGCACATGCCACCGTGCCCACCTAATTTTTTGTATTTTTTAGTAGAGATGGGGTTTCACCGCATTAGCCAGGATGCTCTCGATCTCCTGACCTCGTGATCTGCCCGCCTCGGCCTCCCAAAGTGCTGGGATTACAGGCGTGAGCCACCACACCCAGCCATGTGTTTGTAACATTTCTTGTCCTCTCTTTTGTCTACTTTGAACTATGGGAGCTGGAAATTAAGACAATTGAACTCATGGAGATAGAGAATAGAATGATGTTTGCCAGAAATATATAATACATCGTTGCTAACTATAGTGGTCCTGTTTTGTTATAGAATATTGGAGTTTATTTCTTCTATCTAACTGTGTGTTTTTACCCACTAGCCAGGATCTCTTCATCCCCTACTTTCACCCTCCTACCGTTCCCACTTTCTAGTGTCTATCATTCTATTCTCTATGCCCATGAGATTAACTCTTTTTTAGCTCCCACATATGAGTGAGAACATGTGGTATTTTTCTGTGCCTGGCTTATTTCACTTAGCATAATGTCCTACAGGCTCATCTGTGTTGCCGCAAATTGCAAGGCTTCATTCTTTTTTACGGCTGAATAGTATTCCAGTGTGTATGTAGACCACATTTTCATCATCAATTTTTCTGTTGATGGACACTTACGTTGCTTCCAAATCTATGGGAATACTGCTGCAACAAACATGGGAGTGCAGGTATCCTTTTGATATACTGATTTAGTGGGATTGCTGGATAGAATGGTAGTTCTATTTTTAGTTCTTTAAGAAATCGCCATACTGTTTTCCATAGTGATTTTACTCAATTACATTCCCACCAGCAGTATATAAGTGGTCCCTTTTCTCCATATCCTCTCCAGCATCAGTCCCACAGCAGCCTCTTTCCAGAAGAGGTAAGGGTGCATGAAAATGCCCACCCTCCTCTCTCTACCATCCTTGGCCTGGTGGTGGCAGCGGCAGCATCAGCCCCAGGGCAGGATGCAGTCCTTTGGGGGTTTGGCTCTGAGACTGGTGCCCGCTTTGGGCCTGCTACTGAGGAAGAGGATGGGGTCACTCTCAGTGGGTGCAGTGCTGTGGGGGGCACAGTTTACTTGCGTCTGAGACCCACAGCAACCTACAGTGGTGGTGGTGGAATTTGTTCTTGGGATATGTGAATGTGCCTGGTCTCCTGCCTTTTTTTTTTTTTTTTTTAACCCAGCAGTGGCAGGAGCAATGTGGGCCCCAGAATAGGACACAGTCCTTTGGAGACCGAGATCTTCCAATGATACCATGCTGTAGCTGCTCAGGGCTCAGAAGCCTGTGGGGCTCAGCATGAGTACCCTCTCTGGAACAATGCCTGCACAATCTCTAGACAGCTTCTTGTGTTCATCTCCAGGCCCATGACAGTGGAAGGGCTCTCCCCATAGCTAGGATTGTAAGAGGCCATGATTGAAATGTGCAGCCTTGGTGGGCTCTCACTTACCCTTTCTCCAAACAGGACCTTGTCCCAGCTCCCAGCGCATCTCTGCCAAGCAGGCTGCCATGCTTCTTTTTCCTTCTTTGCTTTCAGTGCTTTCCCACCACTGCTCTGTTGCATTCCAGTGTTCTCTCTTTCACAATCTATTTTAAGTGTCAATCGACATGCTATTTTGGTTCCATTCTGTGGAAGAGAGCTGCATTGATGTCAGCCATCTTGCTCTGCCATCCACCACGGACATGTTAATAGAGCAATCTTACATAGCTTTGCTGCTTTGATTAGTCACTTAGGGTAAATTTCCATGTGGGGAATTGTTGGGCCAGAGGGTATAATTATTTTATCTACCCTGATATACATCACCAAATTATTCATTGAAAGGATTATGCTAGTCATAAATAAGCATATTTCTTTTCAGTCTTTCCAGGATTGGGACTCATTTCATTTATTTTTTTCTTCTTTTCTGTACAAAAATTTGCATCTCATGTTTGTTAAATATTGCATTTCTTTAACCCCTTAACCAAGTTGAACTTATTTGTTATGTATATTTACTATTTGTATTTCTTGTGAGAACTGACACTTCAAGTCAATTGCTAATTTATTGCCTGGGAAGTTGGTGTTATTACTTACATTTCTTCATTCATGTGGTTCTCATCTAGGCAGTTACCAGAATTACCTATCATATTTTGCATTCATAGACACAGTTTTAATGAATAACTCTTGTCCACTGGCTATTTTACGCATTAGTTTGTCTCTGAAATGGAAAAGTACATAGAAGGTTGAGGACAAACAGTATATAAACTAAAAAATGCTATCATTAAAGAAGCTAATAACTGATGAAGAGTAATCTGTAGTCTGTGATTCAAGAAAATATAAGAAAATTATGGCAAGTTTGATGCGCTACTTTAGAGTTGAATATTCAGATTCAGTTTCCATAAGTATTCAAATATGCAATTACCTATTTGAAGCTTAGTTAAAATGAAGATTTCTTTGGACAATTTCAAAGCATGCTGTTTTTATAAGTGGTCTTAGAGTCACCTAGGTATAGTTGAAAACTTAGCTGTTTTCTATAAATATTTCATGAACAGACTTTTCTAGGCTATTCTGGCAATTGTGGTTAAATAGGATCAACGTTTCAAACAATGTTAATATTTATGAATTTTGTAACTGATTTCAGTTTGTTTTATAAAATAAGAGTTAGGGGTTCTTTTATGTAATATTCTATATTATTACTGATTGTAACAATGTGTTGGAGGCATTGGACCATAATTGTGTTAAGTAAATTTTTTTTTTTTGAGATGGAGTCTTGCTCTGTCGCCCAGGCTGAAGTGCAGTGGCGCAATCTCGGCTCACTGCAATCTCTGCCTCCCAGGTTCAAGCGATTCTCCTGCCTCAGCCTCCCGAGTAGCTGGAACTACAGGTGTGCACCACCATGCCAGACTAATTTTTGTATTTTTAGTAGAGACGAGGTTTCACTATGTTGGCCAGGCTGGTGTTGAACTCCTGACCTCGTGATCCGCCTGCCTCGACCTCCCAAATATGTTAAGTAAAATTTTTAATTACATAAGGAATGTTTGTTATTATGATATAATGATAACAAAACAAGTTAAGGCACTAAAAGATAATATTCAGTATGAGGAGTACTATTTAACATTTGTTGAGCATGTACTCTCTAAAAATCTCCTTTAGGAGGGGAAGAGCAGACACTGGGGTCTATTTGGGGATGGAGGGTAGGAGAAGGGAGAGTATCAGAAAAAATAACTATTGGGTACTAGGCTTAGTATCTGGATGATAAAATAATCTGTACAACAAACCCCCATGACCCGAATTTCCCTATATAACAAACATGCACATGTACCCCTGAACCTAAAATACAAGTTTTTTAAATAAAGAAAAAATATCTTTTAGGCATTATGCATGTATTAATTATTCTAAGACTCATTACAACACTTTAAGGAAGGTATTGTTGTTTATAGATTTATAAATGAATTTACAGATGAAAAACCTGAGGCACATAAAGCTTAAACTTTAGAAAAATATTACAACAGATATATTTAAATGGTGAGTATATACACAATCTATTCCCCTACTTTCCATTTTTCTATCATCTTCAAATTTTCTAGAATGAATATGCATTCCTTTTATACTGGTAAAAATAGAGTATATTTTTAAAAGCATTTGCATCTTTCATGCTTACAAGGGCACATTTAGCTTCACACATGTTCAAATAGAAGACAGGTGTCAGTTTCAGCCATCCAGATAGGCTTTTGAGTAGTCACTACCTGTGTATTTAGTTTTACCCACAGGGCACAGAGACGGAATAGTCAACATAAGAAAAAGCTGTCCTTTAGCTTTATGAAACAATAAAGAAAGAAAAATTTAAGACCTGATCGATCTCATAAGAGGAGTGTGCAAACAGTCTCCTGGTGAAACCAACAAGAAAATTGTTGTTAGGCAGAGTTTTTCTTGGAGAAAAGGAAAACAATAGTTTGCTGCAAATGCCAGCTGAAAAAGATTTTTGTCACAAAGATTTTTTTAGACCTTATGTTGATGTCAACTGCAGTGAATATACGCCCCCTTTCATTCTCAAAAGTGAAGCCTTTGAATTCAGAGTCTTTTCTACAACACAGTTAACTCTAGCAAAAAGACAAGTGACCATCTAAAAAGGCACACACATAATGTGATAAAAACAGTTTATTTCCATTCATCTGACAAGCAATTATTGAGTGTATAACATGCACAAGGCACAGGGAGTGCTAGGAACTAAGAATATAAAGATAAATAAAACATACTCCTTGGCTTATCAGAGATTTTTACCTAGTGGGGATACGGATATGCAAGTAGTTCATTTTAGAATGATGGTGTAAGTGTAAGAGAAGCTTTCAAACAGCTGCTCTTTTTGTGACATGCAAGAGAAATGGGATAAACATATACCCTCAAGGGATTACAGTTGCTACTAGATACGAAGACCTCCTTTATGGACTAGCTGTGTGCCTGCTCTGTAAACTCTGTGAAGGCAAGGACCGTGCCTATTTTGCTCTTTATTATATCTGACCTTAAATACTAGGAATAACAACTTTGCTGCTTCCCTCTCTCATCCTCAGATGTTTCTACTAGAACAAGTGTTGGCAAATTATTGGTCAAATCTGGCCCTGTTTTCACATGGCTTACAAGCTAAGAATCGTTTTTACATTTTAAATGGTTATATAAGTACCTATGTAATGCCCTAGACTTTTATCCCACAAAGCCTAAAATATTTACTATCTGGCCCTTTTACACTAAAAGTTTGCCAACCTCCATGTTTGAAATCAGAAAGCAGAGATGGTGAACGGGTGGTGAACAGCTCCACTCCACACTGCCAGTTCTTGCTACATAAAAGGAGTTGAATCTGTAATATATTTAAGGGAGAGAAATAAATAGAACAATACTGTCCCAGACAGCCAGTGAGTCTCTCAGAAGTCATTGACTCTCCGTAAAGGCCTTGGTTATACTGAGCTTTTGAAGTACAAGAAAAGGCGTGAGTTATTTCTTTTCTGTATCTTTCACACCCAGCATATAGGGTCTGGAAAATTTTAGGCACTCAGCAAATCTTTGGCGGATGAATGAATAAATGAATTTATGAATCAGAGAGGAGAAAATTACTTTACATTTTAATTTAGCCTGCACTGAAATTTACTATTCAGCTTTATTGATCTTCAAGGCTTACAAAATGTGATAGCCCTGACGATCTATTCTAACCTGATATCACTAGTTGTGCCAAGTCTTAATACCCCCCTCCTTTCCCTCCTCCTTCTTGTTGTTGTTGTTGTTGTTCTTCTTCTTCTTCCTCTTTCTTCTTTCGGTTTTTAAAAGGAAGATTGGCTGGGTGCAGTGGCTCACGCCTGTAATCCCAGCACTTTTGGAGGCTGAGGCAGGCAGATCACCTGAGGTCAGGAGTTCGTGATCAGACTGGCCAACATGGGGAAACCCCATCACTACTAAAAATACAAAAATTAGCCGGGCGTGGTGGCATGCTCCCATAATCCCAGCTACTCAGGAGGCTGAGGCAGGAGAATCACTGGAACCAAGTGGGCAGAGGCTGCCTTGAGCTGAGATTGTGCCACTGCACTTCAGGCTGGGCGACAGAGCAAGACTCCATCTCAAAAAAAAAAAAAATTAAAAAACGAAAGATTTATTTGACGAGTTTCATATGGTATAATATACCTAGAAGAAAATCACAATACAATGAAAGATTAAAATCAAGGCCTAAGAATTTCATATAAACACTAAGACCAAAATCCTAAAGTATTGGTATTGAATCTCTAATTTTTTCCCATTAACTTAAATAAAGCTTAAACATACATGCCCTACAGGTTACTAAATGAAACTAGAATTTTAAAAAGTGCCAAAAATTTTTACTTTAATTCCAGACACAGCTCTTATATTGAGTTTTACGAAAAAAAAAAAAAAGCATGTATTTCAACATGCATCCAAACTGTGTTCAATGTAACGTGGTATAAGGGCAACAACTAATTTAATTCAACTGCTTTAACCTAAATACATTTACTGCTTCAGTACATTGTACAATATAACTAACTTGAGAAAAACGAAAACTTCTTTAACAGTTATAGTTTACTCAACTTCACTGTTACATCCTAGAGGAGTACTGTGTTCAAAAACACTGGGCCTTAATTAAGTCTGCAGAACAATCCTGATTTCCACTTAGAGAGTAAGCATAAACCACAAGCTTGTACTTCAAAAACTGTTAAACTGAAGTTTTTTTCTTGAAAAAAGTTGGCCAAGAGTCCGTGATGAGGATCAATTACATTCTTCATCCACCACTCATATCAGACATGCTAGACATCCCTCCCGTGCTGTTCACGCCCATAGATGCATGGCTTCCTCTACTGTAGTAGCTGCTGTTTATTGCTCCTTGGCTACTTATGTAATGTTTGATTGAAAATTACTGGAGTTTTCCTGCAAAACTTGATCGTATCCACTCATGCTGCTCTAGCCACCATAGCTGCTTGCATAATCATCACTCAACTTTTGGCTGGCTGGGCCACTGTAACTGAACTGGTTTGACAAGCCCATAACTCCCATCATTTGGCTACCATAACCACCACCACTTGGTGCTATTGTAGAATCCAAGAAGAGTTCTACATATCTGTGATGCGTATTTGCTTTGTCTTTTGACATAGCTGCCACAGCATCTTCTGAGTTACAAACTCGACATTTGCTTCACCAGTTACTCTGCCATCAGGACCAATTACAATGTGTACTCTCCATGACTGAGCAGTGAAAAAAATTATAAATATCATTCTCAGTAGCTCTGTAAGGTAATCCACACATGTGTACACAGTGTCCCATTGTGCTCTGGAAGGTAGAGCCACCATCCTCATATCTATGATCAGACATTCCTAAAAAACTATAATTGAAGTTTCTTCCAAATCTATCTGACCCACATTCATAGCCATCATTATAACCATTTTAATCATTATAGTCTCCATAGCTTCCACCATAAGCACCACACCGCATCCTCTCAAAGCCATCTCCTCTGCTAATGCTGTTATGCCCGTTGCCAGCCCCAGGTCTGTCATAGGGACCTGGCTGCTGCATGGCCATAAGCTTTTTGAGTTCTAACTTCAGCTCTACTGCTCTTAAATATTTTGATATACATGTGCCTTATTCTTTCCTTGTGTTTCTCTAGAACATTTTCAGCTATTTCCTGTGAAGCATACCGCACAAAGGCCTCCCCTGTACTCCTTCCCTGGAAATCCACCATCAGTGTTATGCCATTTGGCACGATTTCTAACCATGAGAAGAACTGAACAATTTCTTCCTTGCTACATTCAAAGGGGAGTACAAAGCCATCATTGGCCATGACAGAACTATCTGGACCACTATGCTTCAGCACCCAATCCATTTCAACATTGTTTGACTTGAATACTGAAACATATCTGTGTCCTATAGTTTCTTTGTCTTTTTTCCGGGCCAATTTGACCTCATACTCTCAAGTTCAGCAAAAGTCTCACCACTTGGTCTGCCTTCTCTGCTGTAGATGAAATGAATACGTTGAGCCTTATTTTAAATTTTGCACTCAGAAAAAAATCCACTGCACTTTATTGGCTGGGCAAGACTAGGGCTATCTCTGGACCTTCATTATGAATCCCGCTCCACCGTCAGCGCCCAACATCATCATCTCTTACAGGATCTGACATTGAAACAGACTAGACACCTGACTTTGACGTGACTGAGCAGAAAACCTTCTCCTTTATTTTTTTTCCTACATGTTCATGTCTGTTGCTTCCATGGTAACCCAACTTTCATCTACTGTTTGTTTCATTCACCTTTAATAGAAACTGCTTTAGTTCATGTGTTTCTTTAATTTTAATTTTATTTTAGATTCTGGGAGACCTGTGCAGAATGTGCAGGTTTGTTACATAGGTAAATGTGTGCCATGGTGGTTTGCTGCACAGGCTAACAGCAGACCTCTCAGCAGAAAACCTACAAGCCAGGAGAGAGTGGGTGCCAACATTCAACATTCTTAAAGAAAATAATTTTTAACCTGTGTGGTTTTAATTCTGATTTTCTCAGCTTGTCTTTGAGCTTTGGAATACCTATTTCAGCATCTGTGATTTTCTTTTATTATGTATATTTAAAACCCGAGAAAGACAATTTAAAAACTAAATGAATGAGAATATATCACCTACTCTTTTAGACCCTGTTGAAATGTTATGTCTTGTAGGATCTGGATATGATGTGAATGTACATTTTATTGGTTTTAATTTCAATTGACAAAAAATGCTCATTATTTTTAAGAAGTCAAACAATTCGCAAGTAAAGGTAACAGTTAAAGTACCCTTTGACTCTCTTGGATTATCAGCCCCAAACTCTCCTCCCTTATTTACGAAGGAAACATTTTTGCTAATCAGGCATACCTTGTAAATTTTTGTAGACATTTACACACACACATATACACATAAAGGGTGTTTTATCTTTTATTTCGAATAAGTGACATAAAAAGTCATAGTATATATATTTTTTCAACCTACTTCTTTTCCATGAACCTTTTTCCATATTAATACTTCATCTTGGCCGGGCACAGTGGCTCATGCCTGTCATCCCAGCACTTTGGGTGGTCAAGGCGGGTGGATCACCTGAGGTCAGGAGATAAGAGACCAGCCTGGCCAACATGGTGAAACTCCGACTTACTAAAAATACAAAAATTAGCTGGGCGTGGTGGCACTTGCCTGTAATCCCAGCTACTCAGGAGGCTGAGGCAGGAGAATCGCTTAAACCCGGGAGGCGGATGTTGCAGTGAACCGAGATCCTGCCACTGCACTCCAGCCTGGGCAACAAGAGCTAGACTCCATCTCAAAAAAACCAAAAAACCAAAACCAAAACAAAACAAAAAAAAAAACAAAAAAAAAACAAACCAAACAAAACAAAACTTCATCTTATTGACCATTTTCATACAATTAAATAGCATATGTATAGTATAACTAATTTTATTTTTGAGTTCATCTTTATAAATGAATGATCATGTTATTTAGAGCCCGGTAGACATTCATGTGGATTTCTTCATATTCCCTTAGTATCTAGCCATTTATTTCATCTTTTCTCATTTTTCCTTTTATCCCTTTAATCACGTCAGTACTGCAGGTAGGAGACTTCCTAGCATAGCATCAATTTTCTTGGAATGGAGTGCCTCACATATCTATAAAATGAAAACTTATTCTTTCCCAAGAATATCTTTAAGATGTCTTCACTTTGCAGGTAAGGGTTTGATTCTTTCTCAAACCATTTTCTAGGCCTGCACTATATTCTTTTCAACTGTCTGACAATTCATCTAATTTGGGACTGTTGGTCTATCTTTTTTGTTTTCCCAAATTAAGTAAACAGTAAATAGAAGCAGAAGTAAATTCAAACCTAGGACTGCTTTTAGGCTGTCCGCAGGATATAAACAGCTAGATGGAAATGATAAACCTTTCAGTCCCCAACTGAGAGTGCTGGCTCAGCGAGTAATATATTAAGTGGACTAAGAGAAGGCATAACTAAATGCTGTGGATGTGCAGAGGCGATCTTAATTCAGCTTGGGGCACTCAGAGAATGCTTTAGAGAAGTGGCAGTTTAGCTAAGCCTTTAAGGAAGAGTTTTCCAAGAGGGCCAGAGGAAAAGTGGATTCCAGGGAGAGGAGAGAATGTTAAAACAGGGCACAGTGGAATGAAAGTTTATGTTATGTTCACAAAAGAGCAAGTAATTCAGGCTCTGTGAATAGGGAGTGGATGTTGGGGCCAAGTTGACAGGGACTAAGTGATAGGGTCAGATGATCGAGCCTAGACTATGTTGAGGAATGTAGAGCTTATCCTGAGAGTGATGGAAAGCCGTGGGAGCATTTTATGCAAGGGCTTGAAAAGACAAAGTTTGTGGTTTAGAACAGGGGTCAGGAAACATTTTTTTCTGTGATGAGCCAGATAGTAAACATTTTAGGATTTGGTAGGCCACATATGGTCTTCACTGCGTATGCCTCATTTTCTTCTTTGCTTCACCTCCTCCTCCACCTTTGCCTTCTCTTCTTCCTCCTTTCTGTCCTCCTCCTCCTTCTGCCTTTATAACCCTTTAAATAGGGAAAAACTAATCTTATCTCAAAGGCCATATGAAAACAGGAAAAGGGCTGGATTTTGACATTGGGCTGTAGTTTGAGGGCCTCCACTTTAGAAGATAGTGGTTCAAAAGTTTGAAGTAATGGTAGACATTGTTCGATTTCTGTCTCCTTGGACCTTTAGGGCTTGGGGTGGGGACTAGCGTGATTCTAGATCTGCCTGGCAGTGCTTTCCCTGCATAAGCCTGGACAGAGTGTAGGTTAGGGCACTGCATCCTTCTTTGTGGACACGGGTAACTGAGATAACTCTCACAGCAAAGGCAGCGTCCTTAAGGTTTGCAGCCAACTCCAGAGTCAATACAAAGGTAGGCTAAGACTACATGAAATGGTTTAAAGACTGCAGAAGGAAAGAAAAAATGAGGCTCCGGGCTTGGGCTTACGGGAACTCCATGAGTTATGAAGCTTTTTATATGAAACCCATGGCCTAGGTGTGGGTGAGCTGGAAGCAGTTAACAGGATAGATGCAAAACAAACAGTTACAGACTGTTCAATGTCCAGTTGCCTAGAATCACATATAAAACTATGTTTAAGAAAAGTTTATTTTATTTTATTTTATTTTTTTATTTTTTTATTTTTATTTTTTTTGAGGCGGAGTCTTGCTCTGTCTCCCAGGCTGGAGTGCGGTGGCGCGATCTCGGCTCACTGCAAGCTCCGCCTCCCGAGTTCACGCCATTGTCCCACCTCAGCCTCCTGAGTAGCTGGGACTACAGGCGCCCGCCACCACGCCCGACTAATTTTGTTTTTGTATTTTTAGTAGAGATGGAGTTTCACCGTGTTAGCCAGGATGGTCTTGATCTCCTGACCTCGTGATCCACCCACCTTGGCCTCCCAAAGTGCTGGGATTACAGGCGTGAGCCACAAGAAAAGTATTTTAAAACTCTTTCTTGTTTTTTTTTTTAATTTTAATTTTAGGTTTGTGGGTAAATGTGAAGGTTTGTTACACAGATAAACACATCACAGGGGTTTGTTGTACATATTATTACATCACCCAGGTAGTAAGCTCAGTACCCAATAGTTATCTTTGCTGCTCCTTTCCTTCCTCCCATCCTCCTCCCTCAAGTAGACATCAGTGTCTGCAGTTTCCTTCTCTATATTCCTTAGTTCTTATTGTTTAGCTCCCCACTTATAATTGAGAACACACAGTGTCTGGTTTTCTGTTCCTACATTACTTCTCTTAGAATGATAGCCTCCAGCTCCATCCGTGTTCCCGCAAAAGACATGATCATGTTCATTTTTATGGCTGCATAATATTCCATGATACATATGTACCACGTTTTCTTTGTCCAGTCTGTCACTGATGATAGCCTCCAGCTCCATCCGTGTTCCCGCAAAAGACATGATCATGTTCATTTTTATGGCTGCATAATATTCCATGATACATATGTACCACGTTTTCTTTGTCCAGTCTGT
This sequence comes from Pongo abelii, assembly GCF_028885655.2. Lineage (NCBI taxonomy): Eukaryota > Metazoa > Chordata > Mammalia > Primates > Hominidae > Pongo > Pongo abelii. Next base: position 149,912,288 of record NC_072008.2, read on the forward strand.
CACTGATGGGCGTTTAGGTTGATCCCATGTCTTTGCTATTGTGAACAGTGCTGCAATGAACATTCACATGCATATGTCTTTACATAGAATGATTTATATTTATCTGGGTATATAACCAGTAATGGATTGCTGGGTCAAGTGGTAGTTCTGCTTTTAGCTCTTTGAGGAATCACGCTACTGAATTCCACAATGGCTGAACTAATTTACAGTCCCACCAATAGTGTATAAGTGTTCCCTTTTCTCTGAGACCTTGCCAGTGTCTGTTATTTTTTGAGTTTTAATAGTAGCCTTTCTGACTGGTGTGAGATGGTATCTCATTGTGATTTTGATTTGCATTTCTCTAACGATCAGTGATATTGAGCTTTTTTCTTAGAATTGTTGGCTGCATGTATGTCTTCTTTATAAAAGTGTCTGTTCATGTCCTTTGCCCACTTTTTAATGGGGTTGTTTGTTTTTCTCTTATAAACTTGTTTAAATTTCTTGTAGACACTGGACATTAGACCTTTGTCAGATGCATAGTTTGAAAATATTTTCTCCCATTCTGTAGATTGTCATTTTACTCTGTTTATAGTTTCTTTTGCTGTGCAGAATCTCTTAAGTCTTATTAGATTCTATTTGTCAATTTTTACTTTTGTTGTGATTGCTTTTGGTGTCTTTGTCATGAAATATTTGCCCATACCTAGGACCAAGATGGTATTGCCTAGGTTGTCTTCCAGGGTTTTTATAATTTTAGGTTTTACATTTAAGTCTTTAATCCATTTTGAGTTGATTTTTGTATATGGTGTAAGGAAAGGGTCCAGCTTCAGTCGTCTGCACATGGATAGCCAGTTATCCCAGCACCATTTATTACACAGGGAGTCTTCATCGTTGCTTGTTTTTCTCAGCTTTGTCAAAGATCAGATGACTGTAGATGTGTCACCTTATTTCTGGGCTCTCTATTCTGTTCCATTAGTCTATGTGCCTGTTTTTGTACCAGTACCATGCTGTTTTGGTCACAGTAGCCCTCATCCCTGGTAAACATATATCTTTTAAGGTTCAATTGCCAAATTAAACATTTACGATTTACCTTTCATACTTCCTCCTCTGAACTTAAATTTCTCAACTAGTCTTCCGCTATGACTTTTGAGGTTTTATATGCAATTGATTGCATTATCGCTTTCTGGGAGTTTTCGAGAACTCAGAAACCATGACAAATTCTCAGAGGGGAAAAATGCAAGTTTATAAATTCATGGTTTAAGCAATTTAGTCCCTTTTATGACAAAGAGACCTTTGGTTTTCATGCATGATGTGATAGAAAAAGATACCAGAAGAATGTCATTCAATGTTGATCTGCACATTTCATTTTTACCCTAATTGTGTGCAAATGAAAAGGGCCTCTAAACATTCCAAAGGGCTTTTCACTACTCATTAACCACATATAAATGCATGGACAGTGGTTTGCCCCAGAAAATTGCCTTGAAGGTGATTTGAATGTATAGCTTCTGATTAAAGGGCAGACCTTTTCTCCTGGCCTCATCAATTCTTTGACTCTCTGTTGTTAGAATTGCTACTAATTATGGAATTTATTACAAGCTACGATGAGGTTTAGATCACAGTCTGGGCACCAGGGTCAAAGTAAAAAGAGTACTGCCATGTGGTTCAGTGTGTGTGACCTCAAACCACATTTAAGTGCTACAGCCCTAGCCCTTCACAGATCAGATTACAGAGAGCTCCGCTTTGTCCCCACACATGTGCCCTTTTCTTCAGCTTCATCAAACTAATGGGGACCTTCAAATGTTTTAGCTTTTTATTTTTTGTTTTGCCTCTAATCATTGTGTCTTCTCTCATTCTGAAACTTTTTTTTTCTTAAAATTTATATAAACAATTTTTGGGTATTCTTATAGTTTGTAAAATCTATATTGATATTCAAAAGTAAATTACATATATGATTCATAGAAAATGTGTATCCTTTGTGTAATATGTTTAAACAACACAGAAATATACAGAGCCAAAGGTGAAATTGCCTCTTTATCAATGCTACTCTGTCTCATGCATACATTTTTTTGAGATCTTTAGTTATAGTACTATGTAGCACATTTTAAAAAATGCGTAAGTACTAAAAATAAATAGGTATCTATACTTTTTGGATTTTCTTTGCGATCTAACCTTCTAGGTTTGCACTCCTAAATATATACTTTAGTTTAAACAGATTTTGCACTTTATTTAAATAGAACAGTGTATAATGTGTCTTGCTTTATTCGCCCTCCATTTGGTTTGTGAAATGATTCATTAATGTTTATATGTGGCTATAGATTGTGTAGTATTCTACTGTGTGCATAAAGAAAATAAAAGGAAAGGAGAGTAGGAGAGGGAAAAGGAAGAAGGGCAAGGGAAGGAAAGGGTGCAATTAATATTTGAATATTGATTTTTTTCCCACAAATTTGCTACACTCTCATTAATCCTAATAATTTATCTGTAGATTTGTTAGGATTCTCTAAACACAAAAATGTTACACATTTTTTTTTTCTACACTCTTCATTCCTCATTTCCTTTTGATTGCTTTCTGAACTGGCTAGAACATCCAATATAATGTTGAGTATAGCTGATAACACCAGGCATCTTTGTCTTAATCCTGTTCTCAGAGGGGAAGCAGTTCAACCTTTCACAGATAAGTGTATATTTACTTTGGTTGTTTGCACATCCGTTTGTCAGACTATGAGGATTTTTCTTATACTCTCAATTTCTTAAAATAGTTACTGTTTTTTAAAATAACAAATTGATGTTGAATTCTACCAAATGTTAAAAGGCGATTGAAATCATGTTTTTTAAATCTGTTTATCTGTTAATATTTTGATTTACATTATTTGAGCCTCTAATGATAGAACAACTGTGCATTTATGTGATAAAGTCAATTTAGTTACAGGGTATTTTCCTTTGTATATATTGCTTAATTCACTTTGGTAATACTTTGCTTATGATTTTTATATTGTGTTGAGTGAAACTGACAATGGGTCCTCCTACCTCAGCCTCCCGATTAGCTGAGATTACAGGGGTGTGCCACAACAACTGGCCAAGTTTTAAATGTTTTGTACAGAAGTGGTTTCACTGTGTTGCCCAGGCTGGTCTCAAATTCCTGACCTCAAGTGATCTCACCTTGGCCTCCCAAAGTGCTGGGATTACAGGCATGAGGCACCATGCCCAGAGTGATCCTTAATTTAATTTTTATATTTTACTTATTTCTGCTGTTAACTTTATTATCATTATATTTTTATGTCCACATTCTTTGAGCTTATTTTGCTGTTCTTTTTCTTATACACTGTTTCCCAAAGTAGTTGTACCATTTTAAATTTCAACTAACAATGCACAGTGTTTCAATTTTCTCACATCCCCACCGATACTTAAGATCTGTATTTTTGTTATAGCCATCCTAGTGGATAGGAAGTTTGTGGTATTGATTTGCATTTCACTGATGGCAAATGATGTTAAGCATTTTTTGTGTGCTTATGGACCATTTTTATATCATTTTAGAGACATCTGTATTGAAATCATTTGCCCATTTAAAAAATGGGTTATTTGTCTTTTGATTATTGAGTTGTAAAATTTTAGAATATATTCTAGATACTAGTCTCTTATAAAGTATATGATTAGAATTATTTTTCATATCCTCTGGGTTTTCTTTTCTTTCTTGATGGTATCTTTTAATGTACAAAACCTTTTCATCTTGATGAAGTTTCACTTATGTATTTGTTCTTTGGTTGCTTGTACTTTAGTTGTCATATCTAAGAAGTCATTTTCTAATCAGCATCATGAATATTTACACTAATATTTTCTTCAAAGTGTTTTATAGTTTTGGCTATTACATATAGGTCCCTTCTATCCGTTTCAAGTTAATTTTGTTTATACTGTGAAGTAGGGGTTTAAATTTGTTCTTTTCCTTGGTCATTACAAAGGTGTTCCCAGAATTAAAAAGAGTCAACATAGCCCCCACCTCTCAAAGGCAGAGTGTGAACCTCATGTTGTAAGAGGAACGTGCAGGATGGGATCATTATTGGTGCTGTCATTTTTGTAAAATACAATCTATCCTACCTGGCGTCTTTGAATAGTCCGGGAGCTGGTCCATGAATAGCAACTGTAATCAAAATTGTATCTATGTTCATTCTTTTGAAAATAATGTGTATACTTTTAATGAGATTCATAATGGAGTCCATTGGCCAATTTTTTTAAAACTTAAAACGTCAAAGCTTTAAGATTTAAATGACTGGTAATTCTATGGCAACTCTTTGAATAGTGAGGATTGCATAATGAAAGTGATCCCAATACTGATCTGTAAGAATAAAGGCTTTCGAGTGGATTTTCAGGCCTCAGCTATTTGGGTATAGATTGCTGGTAAAACAGAGCAGGTGAGCCCCTTGCTCTCTCCCCCTCATATCAACAACAGGTAGGTTATTATTAACAACATGGTATTCACATGTCATAGCTCAGATTTTGCCTAATTCACACGGTAACACATTATACTGTTAAATCCCTAAACTGTCTATCATCCATCAAATTTTGAATGGATATAAAACATCCAGAAAATCAGTACTGTATTATATATTTTGAGTCCTTTCCTAGTGGTGCTTCCAGTCAAATATCAGCTCAACTTGAGTAGTGTTGCAATTCTTAGTGAATATCAAGTTTTATTGTACAGTTATTTGAATTTTTATATTTATTTTATACTGTCTGTATAGCTAATACCATGAGAGGAAACATGTAGCTAATAACATGAGAGGAAAACAGAAAATCATACATGCTGTTGCACAGGTCTCATAACCTTAATACAGGCATAACTTGGAGATATTGCAGGTTCAGTCCCAGACCACCACAATAAATATCAAAATAAAGTGAGTAACACAAAAATTTTGTTTTCCCGGTGCATATAAAAATTGTGTTTGCAGGGCCGGGCACGGTGGCTCACACCTGTAACCCCAGCACTTTGGGAGACCAAAGCGGGTGGATCACCTGAGGTCGGGAGTTTGAGACCAGCCTGACCAACATGGAGAAACCCCGTCCTTACTAAAAATACAAAATTAGCTGGACATGGTGGCTCATGCCTGTAATACCAGCTACTTGAGAGGCTGAGGCAGGAGAATCGCTTGAACCCAGGAGGTGGAGGTTGGGGTGAGCCAAGATCACACCACCGCACTCCAGCCTGGGCAACAAGAGTGAAACTCTGTCTCAAAAAAAAAAAAAAATTATGTTTGCATTGCACTGTGGTCTGTTAGGTGTGCAAACACATTATGTTTGTTCCATGTATAGACCACAGGCAGAATGGATTTAGCATAATTCTTAAGTGCCCTAAGATTTTTGGAATGTTAAATAAGCCTTGGCTTCAGTTTAAAGTCAGAAGCTGTATTAACTCCTATCAAGAAAGTCATCCTGTCCTTTGAAGTGGTGAAGGCAGGTATTGACTTCTCCTCTTTAACTATCAAAGTCCCAGATGACATCTTCTTCTAATAGAAGGCTGTTTTGTTTCTATTGAGAATATTTTGTTTCGTGTAGTCACCTTCATCAGTTATCTTAGCGAGATTTTTAGGATAACTTACTGCCCAACTTTTATCAGAACTTGCTGCTTTTTCGTTATGGAGACAGCTTCTTTTCTTACACCTCATGCTGGCTTCAGACTTTTCCTCTGCAGCTTTCTCACCTGTCTCAGCCTTCATAGACTTGAAGAGAGTAAGGGCTTTGCTCTGCATTAGGCTTTGGCTTAAGGGAGTCGTGTGGCTGGTTTGATTTTCTGTAGAGACCACTAAAACTTTCTCCATATCAATGAAACTGGAATAGTGCTTTTAGTGTCCTTCCAGAACTTTTCCTTTGCATTCACAACTTGGATAATCATTTGGCACAAGAGGCCTAACTTTCAGCCTGTCTAAGCTTTTGGCAAGCCTTGCCCACTAAACTAAATCATTTCTAGCTTTTGATTTAAAATGGGACTCATGTGACTCCTCTTTTTACTTGAACACTTAGAGGCCATTGTGGAGTTACTAGCTGGCCTAATTTCAATATTGTTCTGTCTCAGGGAATGGGGAGGTCAGAGGAGAGGGAAAGACATGAAGTGGAGCAGTGAGAACACTCAGAAAATGTATCTATTAAGTTTGCCATCTTATATGGCCATGGTTTGTGGTACCCTGAAACAATTACAATGGTAAAATTCAGGATCATTGATCGCATATCACCCTAACTGTTATAACGCTAATGAAAAAGTTTAAAATATTGCAAGAATTACCAAAATGTGACACAGCTACACAAAGTGAGCACATGCTGTTGGAAAAATGGTGCCGATAGACTTTCTCAATGAAGGATTGCCACAAACTTTCAATTTGTAAAATAAAAAATGCAATATCTTCAAAGCTAAATAAAAGTAAAAAGCGATAAAATCAGATTTGCCTGTATAGTTGAGGGAGAAAAAGTTAGTCTCTCAAAAGATATAAATTGTTAGCTTTATTTAGATGTTGGTCTAATAGCTTTATATTCAAATCTGAAGGAAAAGAGCTGAATTAAGGGAATTCATGAGATGATAAAGGTGCATTACAATCAGTATTTTGTGGTATCTGGACTTGTTGAGATATAAACATAAAATAATTTTTAATTTTTTCTCTAGTCATTGCCTTCAACCACACTTATTGAATCTCCATTTCTTGTCATTTAATGAAGTCCTGGACAGATTGCATAACTCTCTGGTCACTTTTTGTTATTAAAATTAAATCTATTGTATGATTTTTGTGTCTCAATTTCCTTCAGTTCAGCTCCATTTTTTTTTTTTTTTTTTTTATGTCTTTTACTAGCTGCAGTTAGGTCTTGTTGCTCTAGTTCCTCTAGTTGGGATGTTAGGTTGTTAATTTGAGATCTTCCTAACTTTTTGATGTGGGCATTTAGTGCTATAAAATTCCCTCTTAACACTGCTTTGGCTGTGTCCTAGAGATTATGATATGTTGTATATTTTTTCTCATTAATTTCAAAGAATTTATTGATTTCTGCCTTAATTTTATTATTTACCCCAAAGTCATTCAGGAGCAGGTTGTTCAATTTCCATTAAGTTGTATGCTTTTGAGCAATTTCCTTAGCATTGATTTCTATTTTTATTGCACTATGGTCCAAGAGTATGGATAGTATGATTTCTGTTTTTTGAATTTGCTGAATTCTTGTGGTTCCATAGTAATTGAAGTATTTTTGACGGTGGCAGTGGCCCATCTAGAGTGGCCATTGCCAAGATGCCACTGCAGCAGGGAGGTGCAGCCAGGGCTATACACTCCATTAAGCAGGCAGGAGCCCTGTCCCCATGGGGCTGGGGCCTCCTCCTCCACAGAGCAGGCAGGAGCTTCACTGCAGCTCTAGATTTGGGTGTCTCTGTGCTATTGGGGTCCTGGGAGGGTCTCCTACCCCTCACACTCAGAAGTGCCTTCTCCCGCCGCCTGGCTTCTCCCCGTTGCTGGCACCTGCTCCAATAACAGAGGTATGGCTGAGGATGCACACTCCACAGAGCCTGCAGGAGCTGGGTACAAGTGGGAGCCCCACCCCTTTCAAGTTGGGTTGGTGGGAGGTCTCTGGGTACAGCTGTAGCCATCCAAGTCTGGCTGCAGACACAGGATTCTCTGTACTCTTGGGGACCTGGGTAGGTCCCCGTACCCCTCCAGGCTCAGAAGTGCCTGTTCCCGTTGCTTGGCCTCTCCCCACTACCAGAGCCCACTCTGATCTTGGAACAAAGTTGGGGCTGAGCTCTGGTGCTACTGCAGCCCAGCTGGGTGAGTGCACGCTTGAGGCAGTGCTGACACTAGGCCCCTGCCTCCTTGGACCCCTCTGAATTCTGGGCACTGATGTATATAGGAGGGAAGCCGAGGCAGCTGGGGAGTGGGCAGCACAGTGTTGGCCTGCAGGTGCCAGTTGGCACAGTCTGGGCACCATGAATGGCAGTGGGAGGCAGACAGACTCTGGGCAGAAGACGGCAAGTCCCCGGTGAAGCCCCACCTTCAGGCCAGAAAGTCCTGAAGCGCTCCTCTGCCAGTACTGTAGACCAGAGAGGGAACTCGTGGTGCTTTTTCCCAGGCCCGCCCATGGTTGTCCATGAACCAGTCAGCATGCACTTTCTCCCTCTGAAGACCATAAAAACCCCAGACTTAGCCAAGGCAGAGCAGACATCAAGGTGACCAGCTGGAGAGAAGAGCTACCCTCTCCAGGGTTTTCTCTCTGCTAATTGCTGCAGATGTTGGGATGGCATGCTTGCGGAGAGGAGCCACCCTCTCCAAGGCCTCTTCTCTGCTGGGAGCAGCAGACATTGGGACAGTCAGTTGCCAAGAAGTGCTACCCTCTCCAGCGCCTCCTCTCTGCTTAGAGCTGAACACTCTTCAAGATGCCCTGCTGGCAGAGAGGATCCATTCACTTCAGGCCCCCACTCTGCTGAGAGCTGCAGAGATGACAGGATGACCTGCCTACAGAGAGGAGCTACTCACTGCAGGTCTTCTCTAAGCCGTTCTAACACAGAATAAAGCTCCTCTTCATCTTGCTCACCCTCTACTTGTGTGCATACCTCATTCTTTCTGGACACAGGATAAGAACTTGAGCATAGGCACCCCTGGCCACAGAGGATTCCAACCAGAAAAGCAATACCCAAAACATTTCATAACATTTCTTTTTCATTCATGTTACAAACAGCATTGGAATTTTGATACAGATTGCAATAAGGCTTTAGATTGCTTTGAGTAATATGGACATTTTCATAGTATTTATGAACAGAGAAAATCTTTCCATTTATTTGTGTCTTTTAAATTTCTTTTATCAGTGTTTTACAGTTTACAGTACCCAGGTATTTTACCTCTTTAGTGGAGTTTACACCTAGGTATTTAATTTTTGTTACTACCCTAAATCATATTGTTTTCATAATTTTCTTTTCAGATTATTTGTTACTAATACATAGAAATGCTACTAATTTTTAATGTTGATTTTGTACCCTGCAACTTTTCTCAATTCACTTATTAATTCTAACAGTTTTCCGGTAAAGTCTCTAGGTTTTTTTTATGTAAGATTATGTCATCAGCAAATTTGTAATTATGTAAGATTATGTCATCAGCAAATTTCACTTCCACCATGTGAGGGTAGAGCAAGAAGACCTTCATCACATCCTCATGAGCTGGTCTTTAACTTCCTAGCCTCCAGAACTGTGGGAGAAACATTTTTGTATTTATAAATTACACAGTCTTAGATATTCAGTTGTATCAGCACAAAACAGACCAAGGCAGTTCATGACAGGTATATATTGATTAATTACTGTTAATGTTATCATTATTGTGTATCTATAATGTGAAGTACTATAATAGGTGAGCATATAAAAGGAGTAAGAATCTTAGCAGATGAAAAATTTAGACAATTCATTCAACAAATTTTTTTAGTTACATGTGTCTGTACTTGATACTATCCTAGGCACTGGGGATCTGATAGATGGAAAAAAGATAAAATTCCTGCCATAAGGAAACTTCTATTTATCAGCTGTAGAACATCTGCCCTGTCTATCACTCCAATGGGGAAATCCTAAGAGCAATTGACAACTACATTATAGTGTGATGAATATAACGAGAAGCCAGAGCACACGGAGGAGAAATTTAAGGGGAAGGGGCATGTAACCTGGTTTTGTGAGAGCAAAATTATGGAAAGATTCTTGGAGGTGGTAATGTCTGTGCTAAGCCTAGAGAGACTTATTTGTTGATTTTAAAACTTTCTGCGTAATACCTGTTATGTGCCTGAAATTGTTCTAAGTGCTTTACAAATAAGTTATCATTAATTTAATTTAATTATCCTGATAACTCTATAAGGTAGGGAAAGTGAAGCATGTACAGGGCTATATTACTTGCCCCAAATCACAAACTAGACAGTGGTTCCAAAGTGCATGCCATTAACTGCAATGTACTATGCTTCTTCTCCCTCTTATAATGTTTCTGTAAGCTGTGTTGGGGTGAGCTGGAGGTCAAAGAAATGGCGCATAGGAGAAGTCAGTACTCCATGAAAGTCTTTAAAACTTTTTACTTTACGGGAGCAATGGAAAGAACCTGGTAGAAAGATCAAGAAAGAAAATGGAGGGTGATTATGAATATTCTAGAAAGCCAGGTGAGAGATTTTGGTATTTCTGGTAGTGTGTTCGCAGTTGACACTCATCCAGTGCTATATGACTACACAAAACAATGCATTATTTTTAAGGTAGAAGTATTAATATATTTTACAGACTCTAAGATACAGATCAAAGAACACGGTTATGTTTATTAAGGATATGCATTGCCTGTTTAATCCAGCAATAGCAATATTTAGGTTCCCTCTCATGTGTTTCGTAATTAATTTAGTTACAATTTTAATCATGGATATGTATGCTTAAGTTATCGCTTTTGTAAGTAGCTATACATGATGCTCTTGCTAGCAATGCATAGCATACTACAGTAAAGTGAGATTGCCAAAGGTAATCCAAATGATAAAAATAGAGCTATACATCCAGGAAAAAGATCTAATTCTAGTTATTCTATGCTTTGAGTAGTTTTATGTTTTTTCACTATATCCCAACTCACCTGAACTAGGTTCCCAGTTAAATATTTGTATTAGTGCGTTTTCACACTGCTATAAAGATACTACCCGAGCCTGGGTAATTTATAAACAAAGGAGGTTTTATTGACTTACAGTTCTGCATGGCTGGCAAGGCCTCAGAAATTTTGTAATTTTATAAAGAAGGCAGCCGACTTCTGGCTGGACATCCGGGCATTTTCATACATCCTCTAAAATCTAGGTGGAGGTTCCCAAACCTCAATTCTTGACTTTTGTTCACTGCAGGCCCAACAACATATAGAAGCCACCCTTTTAGCCACAACTGGCGCTGAAGCAGCTGGAATGCAGGGTGCCATGTCCAGAGGCTGCAGAGAGCAGCGGGGGCCCTGGGCCTAGAGAAACCATTTTTTCTCCTAGGCTTCCTGGCCTGTTATGGGAGGGACTGCAGCCAAGATCTCTGACATGCCCTGAAGACATTTTGCCCATTATCTTGGTGATTAACATTTGGCTCCTCATTACTTATGCAAATTTCTGCAGTGTGCTAAATTCCTCCCCAGAAAATGATCTTTTCTCTTTTATCACATCATTGGGCTGCTAATTTTTCAAACTTTTATGCTCTGCTTCCCTTTCAAATGTATGTTCCAGTAGCAAACCATCTCTTTGTGAATGCATATAACTGAATACTTTCAGAATAATCCAGGTTATATCTTGAGTGCTTTGCTGCTTAGAAATTTCCCCTACCAGATATCCTAAATCATATTTCTCAAGTTCAAATCATTCCATTTCTATAAGATTCTCAAAATAACAAAAGTATATAGGCTGAGAATAGTGGTCACTAGGGATTATGAACTTGAGAGGAAAGTTGGGTGTGGCTATTACAGGAAAAATGAGAGATCCTTGTGTTGATGAAACTCTTCTGTATTATTATGGTGGTTGTCCCTTAAATGTAGGCATATGATAAAACTGAATATAACTAAACACACTCACACACACACACACACACACACACGAGCACATGTAAAATTGGTGATCTGAACAGATGGACTGTACTAATGCCAGTTTTCTGGTTGCGATGTACTATACTTTTGCAAGATCTTATAATTGGAGGAAATTGAGTAAAAGATACAGTGTGGTATCTCTTCATATTATTTCTTACAATGGCATGCTAACAGATACGTTAAAAGATGTTCAACATCATTAATCAAAAGAGAAATGCCTACTAAAACGAGAATATCACTTCACACTTGTTAAGATGGCTATTATCAATTAAACAATAAATAACAAATTTTGATGAGAGTGTGAAGAAAAAACAAACCTAGTACACTCTTGGTGGAAATGTAGATTGGTATAACCATTATGTAAAACAGTATGGAGGTTTCTAAAGAAATTAAAATGTAACTACCATATGACCCAGCAATCCTTCTTCTGGGTATATACACAAAGGAGATGAAATCATAGCCTCATATAGATATATGCACTCTCACATTCATTACAGCATTATTCACAATAGCCAAGATATGGAAACAACTTAAATGCCCATCAATGGATGAATGGATTTTAAAACGTGGTGTGTGTGTGTATGTGTGTGTGTGTGTGTGTGTGTGTGTGTGTGTGTGTGTGTGTAGTTATTTATAGTTATACAGAACTAAATATTATTCAGACTTAAAGAAAAGAGATCTTGGCATTTGCCACCATATGGATGAACAAGTGTAGAGATCTAATGCACAGGGGGACTAAAGCTGATGAAATTGCGTCATCAATTTTTGTTAAATAAGTAGATTTTAGCTGCTATTGTCACACACTTAAAAACTAAGAAGAGAGGTATGCTAATCTGCTTCACCATAGTAACCATTTTACTTTATGTATCCCATAATATCATGTTGTAAACCTCAAATATACACGATAAAATTTCTTTAAAATAGAAATAAAAAATCATTACACTTCTATATACTAACATTGAACATGTAGAAATCAAAATTAAACACATGATACTATTTACAGTCACTTGAAAGAGAATGTAATACTAAGTTATAAATTAAACAAAACATGGATCAGAAGGTGGGTACAAATATTAAATATCAAAATATCTTTTTAAATTTACAAAATACAAAAATGTACCTGATATATCAATTTACAAGGGAAGAACAGATTATATATAAATAGACGCATCTTACAAACAGGCCTGAGTGAAACATTAAATATTGACAATGGCTACATAAATTGAAAACAAATGTCCACAAACAATAAAAAACATGTATTAACACTCATACAGAGAAAAGAATACACATCAAATGCATTACAATGATTGCCAATGTAGACGAGAGAAATAAAACTGGGTCATGGAAACAAAGGAGAGTGAATGAGTAAATAAATAGGAGAGGGTCTTGAGCAATCAACTCAAAGAATATAACTCAGCCTTCTTCATTGATGCCAAACCACTCTATTGTATTCCCTTCAATAAAAACAATATTTTTTTAAGGAAAGAATTCTTAATCATTGACATTCTATAGAAATGCTGGTGTATGGAAGTGGTAATAAAAATACCAACTTTTACTTGTATCACTATATTCAAATTCTCTGTAGACTATGCTTTCATTTATTGCCTGCAGTAGACAATAGCCACTAGTTTCTTAGCAAGGAAATGCCCTAGTATTGGGCCATGGCCTCCAAACACCATTATTTTGGTGTGTGTGACATGCTGTCTTACTCTATGTAGGGTGAAGTTTTTTGTCTGTTTGAGGGGCTTCAGTTGCTTACAGTATTGGTTTGAGTTGCAACCCAAATCACTACGAGGTATGTGGCCTGGAGGCGGTGATTTTGGTGTCTTCATTTTGGAAAGAGTGTCACTGTCACCTAGATACAATACAGATCTTTGTATTTTATTTTATTTATTTATTTTTGAAGACAGAATCTCGCTCTATCCCCCAGGCTGGAGTGCAGTGGCCAGATCTCAGCTCACTGCAACTTCCACCTCCTGGGTTCAAGTGATTCTCCTGCCTCAGCCTCCCATGTAGCTGGGATTACAGGCACCTGCCACCATGCCCAGCTAATTTTTGTATTTTTTTTTTTTTAGTAGAGACTGGGGTTTGCCATGTTGGACAGGCTGGTCTCGAACTCCTGACCTCAGGTGATCGTCTGCCTCGGCCTCCCAAAGTGCTGGGATTATAGGCATGAGCCACCGCGCCCAGCCAATACAGATCTTTTTAAATGCCCTTCTACACATTCACATGCTCCAAACACCAAGTCCTTTTCTTCCTCTCCTGTTAGATAAAATTTTAAGAAGAAAATTTGTCTCTAGGAATAAGTCCTCCCCCAGGCCTTATTTACAATGTCTGGGTAACTGTCAACCTGTGGGTCTGTCTGCCAACCCTACAGGATCTCATATCCTTCCCTTCTCAAATGCCTACCTCTTCCCTTCCCTTCCTTCCCACCATCAGACAACAGGCAGAGATATACACAGTCATCAGCTCCTCAAACTTGATTTTATTGTAATCCTCGCCATTGGTGGTGAGGATTTGTCCAATTTGGTTTCTCCATGTTTGACTAGTCCTCCCCACCCTCCTGTGAAGATCATTCAGATGAGTCTAGGCCTTCGTCCTCCTCCTCTTGGACAGGATCGATGGAGTTCTCTTGGGACTGGTCATTCTCCAGTTGATTTGAATTTATTTTCTTATGCTTCCTGTAGTAATACACTATTATTGTTAGATATTCTATTGTTTTTGTCTTTTGAAAGCTCTGTTCAGGGGCTGAGACTCTGTTCGGTGCCTCCTGCATCTGGTAAGAAAACAGGCAGAAGCCAGAAAGACATTATTTTGGGTGAATAGGGTAGAGACTGGACAGCACGGGGGGCTTTATGGGAAGGAATGCAGGTTGAGGAAGAGGTTTGTGCCAGAGAAGAACAAGGTAGAATCATAGGGTAGGGATCTATGGGGAAGAAGAAGAGGAGCATGGGTAGGGTCATCTGTTAGTCCAAACTGCATGATTTTGTAAGTTCTTTGCTATTTTGCAGACCTTGGTCAAAGTGAAACATTCCATGGGGGTTCAGGCTGGGAGAAACATCCTGCCTAACCACCTGACCACAAGGTAGACAAAGGCTCAACTAAAGAAACATCCCTATCATATCTTGCTTGGCAAAGTTCTAAGGAACACCACAATGATATTCCACTGGAAAAAGGGCCAAACCACCTGATCATAAGAACATCATATCAATATCCTGCCGGGTAGCATCCCACACTGCCCAGATCCCTCCTGCCCATACCTGTAAGTACCCCAGCCTGTAAGCGGCGGTGGGCTCTGGCATTAAGCTTGTCCTCCACTTCCACAGGTGTCTGTCATATTCCTGTGTTGCTGTTTGAGCTGCCCCCGTGTGTCTTTCTTTCATCCTTGCCTTCCCTTCAAAACCTAACATTTTGGTGCCAAAACCTGGAGTGGTGATTGGGTTCTAATGGGTAAGTTTTCTCTTGCAACCTGGAAAGCAGCAAGCAGCACAAACTAGACCAGGGCCTGCTTCCAAATCCTGAGTGTACTCCCTGTTCCCAGTCCCATTCCCCTTATTCTCTAGTCTTCTCCAGACCTGGGCTAACCTCCAGATATTGATCAAACAATCCACCTTATTTTTTGTTCCTTCTTGTTTCCGGGCACCTGCAACAAGGATCACCCCCATTGCTGGACATCACATCCAACACTGGGCTTCAATTAGTGGGTGAGTCTCCCTCTTCCTCCTTTCCGGATTCCTCTCTATTTCTGCCTATTCTCCAAAAAATTCCAGTGCTGGGTGAGAGGTCTCCCCAGTCACCAGGTGACTGCAGCCTACCTTCTTAGGGTACACCCTCAGAACCTTTGCCACTCTGGCTGCTCCGGCCTCTGGGGAACATGAATAGCTACGGGGCTGCCCCAACTCTCCAGGTCCCTTCTCCCAGGAGGAATCAAGTACTCACTTCCCTATGGGGTATTCACTTCTTTCTGGAGTACTCGCTCCCCCCTGGGGTATTCAGTCCCTTCCAGAGTACTCACTTTCCTCAGGGGTAGTCACTCCCATCCAGAGTATTCACTCCCCTCTTCCAAAAAACAAAACATTCAACTTCCAAATTCAATATAATCTAAAAAACTTTCTTCAATGCAATGGTAAATAATCTGAAGTGCTTTGCTTATCTCCTTTCATGCCTCACTCTCTCTCTCTCTCTCTGCCAATCTTGTTCACCTTTTCAAATCTTCCTCTTCAAGGAGAAACCCCCCAAAATGCCTCTTCCTCTGGACAAGTCTTCTTCCTCTGAATTTCAACCTGGCCAACACACCCCTTCTTCAGTCTCCTGTCCACCACCATTCCCTCCACCTTCTCCTTCAGATCCGGCTCCTCCACCCCCTTACCGTCGCCCTCGATCACCCTTCCTTCTCCACCTCAAACCAGGTCTCACACCCAACCCCCTTTCTCTAGAAACCAGGCACATGTCCAAAGGCCTTCCAAAGTCCTTCCATTGCAGGAGGTTGCAAGGGCTAAAGGCATAATCTGAATTCAAGTTCCCTTCTCTCTAGCGGACTTTTCCCATATAGAAAAGAGACTTGACTCCTTTTCAATGAATCCTACCTCCTTCCACAAGGAATTTTTGTACTTCCCTAAATCTTATGACCTTACCTGGCATGACATATATGTCATCCTCTCCTCTACCCTCACCCTGGAGGACAGGGAACACATCTTTATGGGTGCCCAGGCCCATGAGAACACCCTCCACCAACAAGATGCTGCTCATAATCCAATAGGGACCCTAGCTGTCCCCAGAAGTGACCCCAGTTGGAATTATCAGGCAACTTCCGTAGACAGAGAGAAATCAGGCCATATGATATCATGCTTTCTAGCTGGCATAAATAAAGCTGTCCCTGCTCGTTTCCTCTCCTGCCTTTCAAAAGTCACAACTAAATATGCCACCTTAAGCCCTAATACCAATAAGGGCAAAATCTACCTCCATTTATACTTTATCTCCCAGTCAGCCCCAGACATTTGAAAAAAACTTAAAAAACTGGAGGATGGCCCTCAAACCTTCCAAAGAGACTTAATCAAAGTGGCCTTCAAGGTCCATAAGATTAGAGAGGAAGAACTAAAAAATCCAAACCTAGAGAAGGACCAGGCTAAACACCAAATGCTGGTAGCTGCCACTCAACAGGGTTCCCAAGGCCTACAGAATTGCTCAACTTGGCAACAGTCAACTCCAGGAGCCTGTTATAAGTTCGTTTAACAGGGACACTGGGCAAAAGCCTAGCCTAATCCCAGGATACTCTGTAAACCTTGCCCCATCTGTGGTATCAAGCAACACTGGAAGTCAGACTGTGCTCATTGAAACTCTTCATCCTGCTTCACCACCCATACCTGAAGACAGGTGGGGCCTGAAGTCCACTGCCATCACCACCTCGGAACCCAGGGTAATGCTGTCAGTCTCTAGTAAGCCCATGTCTTTCCTATTGGATACTCAATAGGACAACTAGTTACTCGGTTTTACCAGAATATTCTAGACCCTTTTTCAGTTCTTCGATCTCTATTGTGAGAGTCAATAGAATCCCCTGTAGACAGAGACTCGTCCTTTATTATGCAACCTATTCAACAGCCCCCTTCACCCACTCTTTCCTGGTTATCCCTCAGTCCCCTACCCCTATCTTGGGGTGGTACATATTAAGTAAATCCCAGGCCTCCATGCAATGCGGCTCCTATAATTCTACCCCTTTTAGTTTACTCTGCCACCCAAATGCTTCCCCCTCCCCCAACTCATCCTCATTATCCACCCTGTTACCTTCTGTTAATTCTAAAGCTTGGAATGTTTCTAAACCCACAATAGCCACACATCACATCCCAGTTAAAATAACCCTTCAAAACCCCTCAATTTTCCTTTATCAGTCTCAATATCCCCTTAATCCAGCCTTGCTTAGGGGGTCTAAAACCTATTATCTGTAAACTTTTACAAGCTCAAATTCTCAAGCCCGTCAACTCTCTCCACAACACCCCTATTCTGGCTTTCCAAAAGACAGACGGGACTTACCCCTTTGTCTAGGATCTCCAAGTTGTTAACCAGGCAGTGGTACCAATCCATCTAGTGGTCCTCAACCAATATACTCTACTCTACCGTATTGCCCCATCTACCACACACTCCTTTGTATTGAACTAAAAGACAACTATTTCACTATTCCCTTAAATCTGGCTTACCAAAGTCTTTTTGCTTTAACTTGGTCAAATCCTAATACTCCTCTGTATTGAACTAAAAGACGACTATTTCACTATTCCCTTAAATCTGGCTTACCAAAGTCTTTTTGCTTTGACTTGGTCAAATCCTAATACTCACATGTCCCGTACTCTTACAGGACTTACACATGGACTTACACATAGACTGTACTCTTAGAGGGGTTCTGGGATAGGCCCCACCTGTTCAGACAGGCCCTCACCAAGGACCTAGCTGAACTTCCCCTTGCTCCTAGTACCCTCCTTCAATTATGTCAATGACCTCTTTCTCTGTAGCCCCTTCCTTAACCTGTCCATTCAACACACCACTCAGGTTTTAAACTTCCTTCATAATCAAGTATATTGGGCCTAACCCACAAAATCTCAGGTAGCCCAAATCAAAGTTACTTACCTTGGGTTTGTCCTAACCCCTAATTCTCGAGCCATCCCAACCCAATGAAAGGAGCTAATTTGGGACATGCCCCTTCCCCACATGAAAAAAGAACCTCCCCTCCTTCTTGGGCCTTGTGGGATACTTCTGGCTGTGAATTCCCAACTTTGACTTGCTGGCCAAGCCACTATATGTAGCCTCACATGGGCCCATCCTAAAACCCCTAAACCCAGCTTGCCCCATCAACTCCCACTTAAAAACTTAAAAATGCCCTTTTAATGGCCCTAGCACCGGGACTGCCCAACTTCACCAAGCCCTTCACTTTGTATGTACATTCCGACCAAGGCCTTGCCCTTGGACTACTCTGCCAAACATACGGCGACGCCCCACAAGCCATCATGCGCCTCTCAAAACAACTGGACTCTGCCATCCAAGGCTGGTCACTCTGACTAAAAATCTTGGGTGTGGCCACATTGCTGGCCTTAGAGGCACGGAAACTCCCTCTCTACCAACACATTACTATTGCATCTTCCCATTACCTACAGGACCTCATAAACCATCAATCCCTTCTATCCCTCCCACCATCCTGCTTACAGCAGGTACATGCCTTATTCATAGGTAACCTTCTAATCACCTTCCAGAGACATAAAACTCTCAACCCAACCACCCTCCTCCCTGTAAACACTTCCGACTCTAAGCTCTCTCACTCCCGTCTGGACCTCTTAGACTCCCTCTCCTCCCCCTTCCAACACATTTCAGATGCCCCTTTGCAGGGAACCCATACATGGTTAGTTAATGGAAGCTCTTTTAGGGAGCCATGTCCAGCAGCTGGCTATTCCATCATTGCTGAACATAAACTCCTAGAATCCAATCCCCTCCCACCCCATGCTACCTCTCAACAGGCAAAGCTAGTTGCCCTAACTAGGGCCCTCACCCTAGCAAAGGGAAAGAGGGTCAACATTTACACCAATTCCAAATATGCATACCATATCCTACAGTCTCATGCCTTCACCTGGCAGGAACAGGATTTCCCTAACTACAAAAGGAACTCCCATAAGAAATGGCAAACTTATACATAAGCTGCTGGGGGTGGATAAACTACCACTAAAGGCCACCATTATCCATTGCAAGGGACACCGAAAGGCTGCAGATGCCATAACCGAGAAAAACTTTTCAACAAATTCGGCAGCCTGGCAGGCAGCCCTTAAAACCCCATCGTTATTGCTCATTTTTTCCCAGCATATGCCCTGTATATACCCAGCAGGAACAAACCCCACTTGCCCGGACTGGCGCCATTCAGGAAAAAATGGTTCCACCTCAATGATAAAAGTGTCTTGCCCAAGTTTTAAAAACTATCTGTACTTTTATATGTGCACAACCATTTCTATGCCAGTTACTGCCCCTACTCCAGTTTTTAGAAACTTATATATATTCTTCCGCCATGGCTGCCCATCTCAAAGATATTACTAAGGCATGTTCCCTTTGCACTCAAACTTCCCCTCAGGAAGCTCTCAAACCATCTCCTTTCCCACACACCAGACCTGAGGACACTTACCAGGGCAGGACTAGCAAATCAACATCACTCACATGCCCCCCAGAAAGTGATTCCTGTACATTCTAACAATAGTAGATACATTCTCTGGATGGATAAAAGCTTTTCCTACCACCACCAAAAAGGCACACCCCATCGCTTCTATTCTCTCCACCCATATTATCCACTGGTTTAAACTCCCCTCTTGCATCTAGTCAGACAATGGACCAATTTGTTTCACAGTTTAACCAACAGCTGGTAAAGGCTGTAAACATTAAATCGGCTTTGCATATTCCTTACCACTCCCAATCTTCAGGAAAAATTTTATAAAAAACAACAACTAACCAAACTCTCCCTAAAGGTTAAAATGGCCTGGACTTCACTTCTCCCATTGTTCCTCATGCGTTTATGAGTCATTTCCCAAAAGCGCTCAGCCTAAGCCCATTTAAACTCATGTACAAATGCCCTTTTATCCTCCAAAATCTCCCTGTATTTTCTCCCCCTTCTATATGGAATACTTGGCCGGCGTTACACCTCACCCAACATCTAATAAGACAGTACACAAATGTTTACTTGACCCAGCCTAAAAGTCCATCCTCAAAACACTCCTCCCTGTCCCTACAACCAGGGGACTGGGTCTGAATCACAGACTAATCCTCCTCCCCTCACCAACCTAAGTGGAGGAGTTCTCACCAGGTTATCCTAACTACTCACACAACGCCAAAGCTAACATCCTTTCCACACTGAATGCACCATTTCAAACTAAAAAGAGCACCAGATCCACATCTAGAAATTTGTTCACCCCCAAATTATTCTCCTTCCCTCACAGGACCAACCTCACTGTACTTAACAAGAATTCTAGAAGTTGCCAATCCAGAACACCTTAGTCCATAACACTCTCCGTCTCCAATTTCCAATCTTTTATCTCCTACTTTATTTCAGATCTTTCCTGGTTTCCCTTCCCCATGTCCCTGAATAGTCCATGCCAATTTGTCACACTAATCCAGGAGGTATGACTTTAGGGCACCTCCAAAATTTCACTCCTACTCAAATCTCCTCTTTCTCCTTTTGTCCTCTTTATCTGTGGGATATTCTAAGTCCCCACCCCGAATGTCTAACAGATGAGCTCCCTGCATCAGCCTCACTGCCTCTTATATCAGTCACACTTCCCTCTTCTTTCCAACCGTTAAATTTATTTGTCCACACATATCCAGTAGTTCAAAGCCCTTCCTGTTAACCTGGCCACATAAACCCGGTCCAAAATAAACCTGCATTTCACCTAATTGACCAATTCATTCCCAAAACCTGTTTATAATCTTGCTCGGCTAATCACCTTTCCCCCCGCAATCCATCAAATCCACCCACACAGTCACACACAGGGCTGTCACCCTCCTTTGCCTCATAGCCTCTTAACTAAAGATGTTACCAGTCGGATTCCATAAAATACCTCTTACCAACCCCTCCCCTCTCTGCCGGAGCCGCTCTCCAAGTATCCAACTCAAGGGCGCTCCCTGGAAAATATCCACAAACAATTCCCTCAACTGCAACCTGTATCCTGCGCTGTCAGGACCGCAATGGCTATTAGTTACAAAAACCCATTTCCCGCTCTCTCTCCAAAACCAAACAGCCTTCACCTCCTCCACCCCCAACATTTCCTATCAGGCCTTCAGAGGGGCTACCCTTGCTGGCAGGTATTCAACTTGGAAAAACATAAAAGTTAAAACAAAGGGTTTGTGCAGAATTCAACCCCCACCTTCTCATGGCTTGCCACCATAACCTACAACTTTTGTCTGTCCACTCCTAGTGTCTTGTTCCTTTGTGCCACAACTCTTATCTCTGCCTACTGGCCAATTGGTCAGGAACATGCACCCTTGTGTTTCAATCTAAACATTAACACTTTGCCTAACAACCAGACCATCCAGGTTCATTTAGTAGCTTCTGTCTCATCTTCCTCCACACACACTAAGCAGGCTCTACTTCTCATTCTAGTGTTAGCAAAACTAAACTTCTGTGCTGCACTCAGAGCTGGCGTAAGCAGGTGGTCCCTTTCTTAGGGCCGTTAATCTTGTTCCTCCTAGTAATACAATTGGCCCGTGTATACTCACCTTCATATCCTGCGTTATTTCCCGAAGGCTAAACTCCCCTCTCCAGGCAGCCACCCAGCAACACACTGATACCATCCTTCTCCTCTGCCAAGTCCGGTACCAGTACCTCCAGGAAAACAACTCTGAAGTCCAACACCCACTGCTTCAAAACCCAAACCCTGATTATAGCTCCCCTATTCAGCAGGAAGCAGCCAGATAATCAACAATGCCCGTCTTCCTTTTATACTAAAGTAGAAGGCAAGAATGTGAGTCCAAACCACCATTTTGTAAGCATCCTGCTATTTTGCAGACCTTAGTCAAAGTGAAACATTCCACGGGGGTTTGGGCCATGAGAAAAATCTTGCCTAATCATCATAACACAAGACGGACAAAGGACCAACTAAAGAAACTTTCCTATCATATCTTGCTGGGCAAAGTTCCAAGAAACACCACAATGACATCCCACAGCCTGATCATAAAAACATCTTATCAATATCCTGCCAGGAAGTAAGCCAAACTGCCCAGGCCCCTTCCACCCATACCTATAAGCACCCCAGCCTGTAAGCAGCGGTGGGCTCTGGCATTAAGCGGGTCGCCCACTTCCACAGGTGTCTGCAGTATTCCTGTGTTGCTGTTTGAGCCACCCCCTCTGTGTGTGTCTTTCTTTCACCCTCACCTTCCCTTCAAAACCTAACAATCTTACCTCATCATTTTTTTTGTTATTGGATTCACAGGGGCTCTTCCTCTTCTCCCCATTGGTGCATGAAGTTGGCTGTTCCATGATTCTGGTTGGTTGTAGAATGTCTGTGGTAGGCTCTTGTAGACTCCAGACTTGCACAGCTATATTGAAGCTTCCCAGGAGGATGTCCCAGAGCTCTTGCCCTCCCTATGTATACCCTCCTAGTGACAAGGCAAAGCCACACCCTTGAGCTTCGTTTGATCATACAGGCAGTGTCCCAGCCAACGGCAGTCCTAGGGTGGCTTAGGCATCACAAAGCACCACTGCTGACCACTCCCTGGGCTTGTGGGGGAGGGGTGACAGGGGTGTAGAGGAAACCAAATGCTGTTGTTGTTTCAGCATCCCCTGAAGATGCATCCCAAATTGATCTGCTGCCGCTCCCCATTTCTCCATGTTTAATGTTCATGGTTCACATGGTAGCAAGAGGATGATTCCTTCAAGCCCTTCCCCACAGTCATTCCTATTAAGTCATTCATTCTTTTGTCTTCCTGCCCTCACCATGACTTAGCATTTTTAGATGTCTCATCTCAAATCCCCCAAGCTAGTGTGGCTACATTTAATTATTGGTGGAGATGTGAATTATCTCATTTCCCTTCTACAGTTCCTTCATATGCACCTTGAAGACCATTTACTTTTGGGCTACTGCCAGGCAAATTTCAACCTATGTTCTTTTACCCAATGTCCATGTAGTTCCTTTAAGTTTCCTATTTCCAATCTGAAATAATGGCCTTCAGTCTGTCAAAATTTTAGTGAATAAACATTCTTTACCGTGTATCCTAGTCTTGTTTCAAATCAGGGATGTATGTTCATAGTAAATGTAGTATCCCAACATGAATTCTGCCAGTATGTGGGTGGGGGAAGGAGTGGATATTCAAGTGCTGGAAGTTGTTCTCAGTGTTTACATGCAGGATACTACAATCTAAGACCAACATGTGCACCAGTATGGGCATAGTTATACTTTGTACTGGAGATTGTGTCCAGTGCAAAAGAAAAAAATGCATTCAGATTGGAAGGGGAGAAGTAAAACTGTCTTTTGTCAAAGACTACATGAAAGTGTATGTAGAAAATTCAATCTAAAAAAATGGTTCTACAATAATTGAGGTTAGCAAAATTGCAAAGTCAGAGATCAACACACAAATCAATTGTATGTTTATATATTAGCAGTTATATATGAGAAGTTTCTATATTAGAAGAGGCAATGTTTTAGCCAATGGTAGTCCTAGGGTGGACTGGAAGTTAATTTCAACAACTGAAAGTTGAAACTAAGAACAGTGCAATTTAAAATATCACTAAAAATATTAAAGGCTTAGGGATCTGACCAAAGATGTAAATGACTTGTACACTTAAAACTACAAAAATTTACAATGATAAATTAATGACATAAGAAAAAAAATCGAGATGTATACTTTGATTTTCGGTTGGAAGATTCAATATTGTAAAATGGCAGTTATTTCCAATTTCATCTGTGGATTCAACTAAATTCTAATCAAAATTCTAAAAAGGCTTTTTAATAGAAATTGACAAGATAATTATAATATTCATATGGAAATATAAAGTGCCTAGAATAGTCAAAAGAAAAGTGTTGAATCTTAAAAAGCTCTGGATTGCATCACTGTCAATGTTCTAGTTTTGATAGTGTAATGTGGTAGCGTATTGAAGATTTTACTATTGGGAGAGACTGGTTGAAGGGTACAAAAGGCCTCCATGTACGTATCTTTGAAACTTCTTGTGAATTTATAATTGTTTCAAAATAAAAATCTAAAAATATTTTAAAAGACAGTAAGAAAGAGGACCAAAAATAGAGAAGGCATGGCCCAAGATTTCTCCCACAGGTTGACTGACACTTGTCTCATTCTCTGTAAGAAGTCACAAAACCTGATAATGAAAAAAAAATCTAAAAATAAGACAAAAGAGAAGTAGACCCTGGAATTTTGTTCCAGTGTTCATCAAGCTCACATAACTTTATTTTATACACCATAAAAACAAGAAAGGTCTAGAAAAATACCCCGCTGACCTCCAGACGCAAGGTATTTATTGCATTCTCATGACTGTCATCTAAACATTAACAAATCAAAAGAAGACTCTTATTAAGGTATACACCCCAGACGTTGTCTAGAGTTCAACAATTCCATTTATTAAATGCTCACAAGCTAACTTCTAATAATTTTTTGTACTCTTGCCTGCAATCAACAGTGAGAATAACACCCTGTCATATCATGTTATGGAAAACAAAACAAACAGAAAACCAAAAGGCATATGTCACATCAAACACAGTAAGTCAGAAACTGATTACAATTTTTGAAAATAACAGCTTTCAATTATCTTACTACCTTTTAAAATTGTTTTCTAAATTTGTTTACCAAAAATGTTTCGATGGGTATATCACTATCCAAGGACAATTAATCCAAATGTTAAGAAAACATTTAGTGCATATTTCTATTGAAAGATTACAACGTACTTTATAGAATAACTCCTATTGAAAATTTTAGTAATTACATTTTCAACCCAAATGAATAATAAACAAAGGGAGTGGCTGGCAAGATGACCAAATAGGAACGGCTCCGGTCTGCAGCTTCCAGCGAGACCAATGCAGAAGGCAGGTGATTTCTGCATTTCCAAGTGAGGTACCTGGCTCATCTCATTGAGACTGGTTAGGCAGTGGGTGCAGCCCACAGAAGGCAAGCCAAAGCAGGGTGGGGCGTCACCTCAGCTGGGAAGTACAAGGGGTCAGGGAACTCCCACCCCTAGCCAAGGGAAGCTGTGAGGGACTGTGCTGTGAGGAACAGTGCACTCTGGCCCAGATACTACGCTTTTCACATGGTCTTTGCAATCTGCAGACCAGGAGATTCCCTCGGGTGCCTACGCCACCAGGGCCCTGGGTTTCAAGCACAAAACTGGGCAGCCGTTTGGGCAGACACCAAGCTAGCTGCAGGAGTTTTATTTTTCATGCCCCAGTGGCGCCTGGAATGCTAGCGAGACAGAACCGTTCACTCCCCTGGAAAGGTGGCTGAAGCCAGGGAGCCAAGTAGTCTAGCTCAGCAGATCCCACCTCCATGGAGCTCAGCAAGCTAAGATCCACTGGCTTGAAATTCTCACTGCCAGCACAGCAGTCTGAAGTCGACCTGGGATGCTCCAGCTTGGTGGGCAGAAGGGTGTCCACCATTAAGAGGGCTGAGTAGGTGGCTTTCCCCTCACAGTGTAAACAAAGCTGCAGGGAAGTTTCAACTGGGCAGACCCCACCGCAGCTCGGTAAAGCTGCTGTGGCCAGACTGCCTCTTTAGATTCCTCCTCTCTGAGCAGGGCATCTCTGAAAGAAAGGCAGCAGTCCCAGTCAGGGGCTTATAGATAAAACTCCATCTACCTGGGACCGAGCACTTGGGGGAAGGGGTGGCTGTGGGTGCAGATACAGCAGACTTAAACGTTCCTGCCTACTGGATCTGAAGAGAGCAATGGATCTCCCAGCACAGTGCTCGAGCTCTGCTAAGGGACAGACTGCCTCCTCAAGTGGGTCCCTGACCACCGTGCCTCCTGACTGGGAGACACCTCCCAGCAGGGATTTATAGACACTTCATACAGGAGAGCTCCGGCTGGCATCTGGTGGGTGTCCCTCTGGAACGAAGCTTCCAGAGGAAGGAACAGGCAGCAATATTTGCTGTTCTGCAGCCTCTGCTGGTGATACCCAGGCAAACAGGGTCTGGAGTGGACCTCCAGCAAACTCCAGCAGACCTGCAGCACAGGGGCCTGACTATTAGAAGAAAACTAACAAACAGAAAGGAATAGCATCAACATCAGCAAAAAGGACATCCACACAAAACCCCATCTGAAGGTCACCAACATCAAAGACCAATAATAGATAAATCCATGAAGATGAGGAAAAGCCAGGGCAAAAAGGCTGAAACTTCCAAAAACCAGAACGCCCTTTCTTCTCCAAAGGATCACAACTCCCCAACAAGAGAACAAAACTGGACGGAGAATGAGTTTGACGAATTGACAGAAGTAGGCTTCAGAAGGTGGGTCATAATAAACTCCTCCAAGCTAAAAAAGCATGTTCTAACCCAATGCAAGGAAGCTAAGAACCTTGAAAAAAGTTTAGAGGAATTGGTAACTAGAATAATCAGTTTAGAGAAGAACATAAATGACCTGATGGACCTGAAAAACACAGAGCAAGAACTTTGTGAATCATACACAAATACCAATAGCCGAATTGATCAAGCAGAAGAAAGCATATCAGAGATTGAAGATTAACTTAATGAAATAAAGTGTGAAGACAAGATTAGAGAAAAAAGAATGAAAAGGAATGAACAAAGCCTCCAAGAAAGATGGGACTATGTGAAAAGACCAAACCTACATTTGAGTGGTGTACCTAAAAGTGACAGGGAGAATGGAACCAAGTTGGAAAACACTCTCAGGATATTATCCAGCAGAACTTCCACAGCCTAGCAATGTGTCCAGAATTAGTGGGTTCTTAGTCTCGCTGACTTCAAGAATGAAGCCGCAGACCCGCGTGGTGAGTGTTACAGTTCTTAAAGATGGTGTGTCCGGAGTTTGTGCCTTCAGATGTTCAGATGTGTCTGGAGTTTCTTCCTTCTGGTGGGTTCGTGGTCTCACTGACTTCAGGAGTCAAGCTGCAGACCTTGGCGGTGAGTGTTACAGCTCTTAAAGACAGCGCATCTGGAGTTGTTCGTTCCTCCCGTCTGGAGTTGTTCATCCCTCCTGGTGGGTTCGTGGTCTCGCTGGCTTTAGGAGTGAAGCTGCAGACCTTTGCAGTGAGTGTTACAGCTCATAAAGGTGGGGCGGACACAAAGAGTGAGCAGCAGCAAGATTTATTGCGAAGGGCGAAAGAGCAACGCTTCCACAGCATGGAAGGGGACCCGAGTGGGTTGCCGCTGCTGGCTGGGGCAGCCTGCCTTTATTCCCTTATCTGGCTCCACCCACATCCTGCTGATTGGTCCATTTTACAGAGAGCTGATTGGTCCGTTTTGACAGGGTGCTGATTGGTGCATTTACAAACCTTTAGCTAGACACAAAAGTTCTCCAAGTCCCCACTAGATTAGCTAGACACAGAGCACTGATTGGTGTGTTTACAAACCTTGAGCTAGACACAGAGTGCTGATTGGTGCTTTTACAATCCTTTAGCTAGACATAAAAGTTCTCCAAGTCCCCAGCAGATTAGCTAGATACAGAGTGCTGATTGGTGCATCCACGAACCCCGAGCTAGACACAGAGTGCTGATTGGTGCATATACAATCCTCCAGCTAGACATAAAACTTCTCCAAGTCCCCACCTGACTCAGGAGCCCTGCTGGCTTCACCTAGTGGATCCCACGCCAGGGCCGTGGGCAGAGCTGCCCGCCAGTCCCACACCATGCACCCGCACTCCTCAGCCCTTGGGCAGTGGATGTGACCAGGTGCCGCAGAGCAGGGGGCGGTGCCCCTTGGGGAGGCTCTGGCCACGTGGGAGCCCACGGGGTGGGTGGGGTGAGGCTCGGACATGGTGGGCTGCAGGTCCCAAGTCCTGCCCCACAGGGAGGTGGCTGAGGCCTGGTGAGAATTTGAGCGCGGTGCAGGCCGGCAGTGCTGGGGGACCTGGTGCACCCTCCGCAGCTGCTGGCCCGGGTGCTACGCCCCTCACTGCCCGGGGCCGATCCAAGTGCAGGGCCTGCCGAGCCCACACCCACCTGGAACTTGTGCTGGCCCACGAGTGCTGCGTGCAGCCCCGGTTCCCGCCTGTGCCTCTCCCTCTACACCTCCCCACAAGCAGAGGGAGCCAGCTCTGGCCTTGGCCAGCCCAGAGAGGGGCTCCCACAGTGCAGCCGTGGGCTGAAGGGCTCCTCAAGCATGGCCAGAGTGGGCGCCGAGGCCGAGGAGGTGCCGAGAGCGAGTGAGGGCTGCCAGCACGCTGTCACCTCTCAGCAAGATGGGCCAGCATTCAAATTCTGGAAATACAGAGAACACCACAAAGATAGTCCTCAAGAAGAGCAACCCTGAGACACATAATCATCAGATTCACCAAGGTAGAATTTAAGGAAAAAAATGTTAAGGGCAGCCAGAGAGAAAGATGGGGTTACCCACAAATGGAAGCCCATCAGACTAACAGTGGATCTCCCTTCAGAAATCCTACAAGACAGAAGAGAGTGGGGGCCAATATTCAACATTCTTAAAGAAAAGAATTTTAAACCCAGAATTTCATATCCAGCCAAGCTAAGCTTCATAAGTGAAGGAGAAATGAAATTCTTTACAGATAAGCAAAGGCTGAGAGAGTTTGTCACCACCAGGCCTGTCTTACAAGAGCTCTTGAAGGAAGCACTACATATGGAAAGGAAAAACTGGTACCAGCCACTGCAAAAACATACCAAGTTGTAAAGTCCATTAGCACTATGAAGAAACTGCATCAACTAATGAGCAAAGTAACCAGCTAGCATCATAATGACAGGATCAAATTCACACATAACAATATTAACCTTAAATATAAATGGGCTAAATGAACCAATTAAATGATACAGACTGGCAAATTGGATAAAGAGTCAAGACCCATCATTGTGCTGTATTCAGGAGACCCATCTCACATGCAAAGACACACATAGGCTGAAAATGAAGGGATGGAGGAATATTTACCAAGCAAATGGAAAGCAAAAACAAAAAAAAACAAAAAAAACAAACAAACAAAAAAAAAAAACGGGTTGCAATCCTAGTCTCTGATAACACAGACTATAAACCAACAAATATATAAAAAAAAGACAAAGAAGGGCATTACGTAATGGTCAAGGGATCAATGGAACAAGAAGGACTAACTACCCTAATTATATATGTACTTAATACAGGAGCACACAGATTCATAAAGCAAGTTCTTAGAGATCTACAAAGAGACTTAGACTCCTACACAATAATAGAGGGGGACTTTAACACCCCACTGTCAATATTAGACAGATCAATGAGACAGAAAATTAACATGGATATTCAGGACTTGAACTCAGCTCTGGACCAAGCATATCTAATAGTCATCTACAGAACTCTCCACCCCAAATCAACAGAATATACATTCTTCTCAGCACCACATCACACTTACTCTAAAATCGACCATAAAATTGGAAGTAAAACATTCCTCAGCAAATGCAAAAGAACAGAAATCAAAACAAACCATCTCTCAGACTACAGTGCAATCAAATTAGAACTCATGATTAAGAAACTCACTCAAAACCGCACAACTACATGGAAACTGAACAACCTGCTCCTAAATGATTACTGGGTAAATAACGAAATTAAGGCAGAAATAAATAAGTTATTTGAAACCAATGAGAACAAAGACAAAAGGTAGCAGGATCCTGGGGACACAGCTAAAGCAGTGTTTAGAGGGAAATTTACAGCACTAAGTGCCCACAGGAGAAAGCAGGAAAGATCTAAAATTGACACCCTAACATCACAATTAAAAGAACTAGAGAAGCAAGAGCAAACATATTCAAAAGCTAGCAGAGGACAAGAAATAACTAAGGTCAGAGCAGAATTGAAGGAGATACAGACATGAAAATCCCTTCAAAAAATCAAGGGATCCAGGAGCTGGTTTTTTGAAAAGATTAACAAACTAGGTAGACCACTAGCCAGACTAATAAAGAAGAAAAGAAAAGAATCAAATAGATGCAATAAAAAGTGATAAAGGGAATGTCACCATTGATCCCACAGAAATACAAACTAACATCAGAGAATACTATAAACACCTCTATGCAAACAAACTAGAAAATCTAGAAGAAATGGTTAAAGTCCTAGACATATCCACCCTCCCAAGATGAATCCAGGAAGAAGTCGAATCCCTGAATAGACCAATAACAAGATCTGAAATTGAGGCAGTAATTAATAGCCTACCAAGCAAAAAACGCCTAAGACTAGACAGATTCACAGCCGAATTCTACCAGAGATACAAAGAGGAGCTGGTACCATTCCTTCCGAAACTATTCCAAACAATAGAAAAAGAGGGACTTCTCCCTAACACATTTTATGAGTCCAGCATCATCCTGTTACCAAAACTTGGCAGAGACACAATTAAAAAAGGAAAATTTCAGGCCAATATCCCTGATGAACATTGATGTGAAAATTCTCAATAAAATACCGGCAAACTGATTCCAGCAGCACATTAAAAAGCTTATCCACCACGATCAAATCAGTCTCATCCCTGGGATGCAAGGCTGGTTCAACATACTCAAATCAATAAACGTAGTTCATCACATAAAGAGAACCAACGACAAAAACCACATGATGATCTCAATAGATGCAGAAAAGACCTTCAATAAAATTCAACACCCCTTCATGCTAAAAACTCTCAATAAACTAGGTATTGATAGAACGTATCTCAAAAAATCAGAAGCTGAAAATGATCATTCTCAGCAAACTAACACAGGAACAGAAATCCAAGCACCGCATGTTCTCACTCATAAGTGGGAGTTGAACAATGAGAACACATGGACACAGGGAGGGGAACATCACACACTGGGGCCTGTTGGGGGGTGGAGGGTGAGGGGAGGGAACTTAGAGGACGGGTCAATAGGTGCAGCAACACCATGGCACACATATATCTGTGTAATAAACCTGCATGTTCCGCATATGTATCCCGAAACTTAAAGTAAAATTTTTAAAAAAGGGAAGAAAAAACTAAATGCTGCTAATTTTTGTACATTGCTTTTGTAACCTGAAACTTTACCAAAGTCATTTATTAGGTCTAGGGGATTTTGGCAGAATCTTTAGCAATTTTGTGGTATAGAATCCTATTGTTAGTGAAGAGACACACACATGCTGAGTTACGGTAAGACAATGCATTACTGATGGGCATTTAAATTGTAAATCGTTATACATTTCTGGAAATTATTGTGACAGTATTCATTAAGGCCATTAAAAGAAGTCATATTCTTTGATTTAGTAGTCATCTAGCAATATAAAGAAAATAAGTAAATATGTGGAAAAAAATGGATGTACACAATTATCAAATAACTCAAATAATTAAAAGTAGTAAACCACCTAATTATTGAACAATACACTAATTACATTATTATCCATTCATATGAGGTCTTGTGTAAACACTAAAAGTTATATATTTTGTGAACCCTAGCAAAACCATTTGTCATATTTTATGACAATCACAAAATAAAGAAAAATATGCATGAACATTTTAATAAATGCAGAAAGCATCCTTTTTGAAGAATGCTTAGTAACATGAGAAATTCTATCTGCGGTGAACAGGCTGTAAGGTGGTCCCTCATGATTCCTTCCCCCTGGAGTTTACACCTTTGTATAATCTTTCCCCTTGAGTATGGTTAGTAACTATGGCTTTCATATAATCAATAAAATACAGCACATATGACAGAATATCATTATTGTGATAATGCTCCACAGTTCATAGCACCAATCTTACTAGAGGACATAAATTCCCTTTCTGGATTTGATGAAGCAAATTGACATGAGATTTTCCTATAGAGAAAGACACATGGCAAAAAAGTGAGGGGTATCTTCAGCAGATGACCATTGAGAAATTTTGGCCCTTAGTCTGATAGCCTGCAAAAAATGGA
Source organism: Pongo abelii (assembly GCF_028885655.2). Classification (NCBI taxonomy): domain Eukaryota; kingdom Metazoa; phylum Chordata; class Mammalia; order Primates; family Hominidae; genus Pongo; species Pongo abelii. Next base: position 149,944,320 of record NC_072008.2, read on the forward strand.
ATGCTGCCAGCAACCGCTGGAGCTTGAGAGGAAATTCTTCTCTGGTTGAGCCTCAGATAAGAACACACCATTGGCTAACATCTTGACTGCAGCTTTGTGAGATGCTGAAAGAGAGGATCCAGTTAAGCTGTTATCAAACTCCCGATCCATAAAAACTGTGTGATGGTAAGTATGTATTCTTTCAATCAACTAAGTTTGTGTTGATATTTTTAAGTGGCAATAGATAACTGATATATTACAAAATACTAAGTGAAAAAGCAGGATGAAAAACTGTGTATTGTGCCTGTATTTCTTCTCAATAACAGCCCCCACACCTCAATGACTTACAAAAGACATCTACTTTTAAATTGCATTACATGTTATAAGTTTCAGGGCACTGGTAGCTACTGTGACTCTGCTTAGTTTTCCTTACTTCTGATTTAGTTCCATATATGTTCTGATTCTGGGACCTTGGCTAAAGGAACAGCCCCTGTGTTAGGCATTCCTATTCTTGTGCTAAAAAGGAAGAGCATGAACTATGAGCTTAATCTGAACCACACAATAACATTTAAAGCTTCTGCTCAGATGTGACTTACATTACATCAGTTTGTTATGGTTATGGGATTGGAATCCCATTTCTCAGCTGGAGTATCAGGCTCATCTCCTACAGGCTTCTCACAGTCCCTTGTTATGGGCCTTCTTGCAGGTCTGGTCTCAACAGTGAGCAGCAGGATTTCTCACATTGAATCTCCCTCATGATTCAAATCTCTCTGTCTTCCACTTCTACACGCAGCCAGAGAAACTCAGTGCTTTTAAAGGGTTCACCTGATCAGGTCAGGTCCACTCAGATAATCTCCATCTATTGAAGTCAATTTACTTGGAACTTGAATTGTATGTGTAAAAACCCATCATAGTAGTACCTCAATTCATGTTTGATTGAATAACCAGTGATGAGAATCTTGGGGAGGGAAGGCACCTTTAGAATTCTGCCCACAACACTTATGTATTACTTTTGTTATCAGAAAAAAAAATACATTTAAAAGATTCGAAAATACACTGTCAATTAAAACTGAGAGGAAGCAGGGAACAAATATTCACTTTGGAATCAGACAAAGCCATTTTCAAATCATGTTTTATTCACCTACCTATGTGCACTTTGGATAACTTCTTTGACATGTGGGTACAATAATAATGAACTCATTTGGTTGTTTTGGATACTACGTGGGATGATGTTTGTAATATGCCTAGCATAGCTCCTAACTCTCCAATTGAAGGTTCCCCAGTATTGGAAGCTCAGATCTTGATTTTATAGTAAATTTTACATCAAATCAATTCCTGATGGTGACCATGCAAGTAAATAAAGTCAATAAAAGATTAGATAAGTAGACAGATCGATATATTTATATGGTAAATATATACTTAGGATATATTTGTGACTTGATACAACCTGTTTATTAAGATATTATAATTAAAATTATTATAGAAAGTGCAGGATTCCATCTGTATCACATGTGTTTTTCTTATTCTTGGCAAGGAGGTTGAGTGTAAAAAGAATATGAGATGTTTCTTTACTCAGGCTATGCGTAGTTTTTCTTCACAGTGCCTTGTAGCATGTGCCAAAAGAGATGATGAGAAACCAGGTCTGAAATAAGCCCATTTTTTTTCATAAAGAATTACAATTCATCTTTATTTCATTTCCAAGACCATTGCCTTGGTATTTTAAAATAAATTTTACTTGGAAGATGATCAATAATCACGGAAGGAAAGGCAATGAAATACCTAATCAATGACACTGATACGTGGTTTTCTAACTGGCAAATGCAAAGCTAGAAAAACAGTCTAAAATGTCAGTTCCATATTATGCATCCACAGTAATAACTTTCATATCACCAAAATGAAATAGCACTACAAATTAGAAACTTATCACAGTACATATGGAAGGGTCCTGAGAAATATTCAAATTTAATGTCATCATTTCTCAGATGAGGAAACTGAGGTGTGGAGAGCAGAAGGTGTCTGCTCAGTACCTCACATCAAGTTCTTCTCTTGAGTTCTTTTTAGAGCAGTGGGATAAATAGAAACCTTGTCATCTTTAGCAAGGTAATGACTGACTCATCATTTCTTTGTTAACAAGATACTTGTCTACTTAGAACATTTCTTCCTCATAGTAATTTATGACCAGCTAGGTTGGGCACATGGTCAAATACAAGAAATGCATATTCAATGAGTTTATTTTCTTCTTTCTGTTCTCCTTTCTTTCTTCTATGTTCATAAGGTCTGCCCATACCCCACCCAATTAGAATGCCAGTAAGCACATGTTTTATTCTGCACCTCTTCTCTCTTACCTGAATCTCAGGAAGGGTCATGATATACTCATTCACATTGAGATGTTTTCAATTGATAAGGCCTAAAAAATCAGTTTTTCTAGACATATCTATGTGTTCATAGAAGACAAAAGAATGTACTTTATAATTGGAGAATCATCAGGTATCAATTAGCTCAACTGGGAGAGGAGGATTTATTCAAAGTGGAATGGGTTTTTAGACTAGTACAAATCATGGGCTGGAAATCATAGGAAAACACCATCTTTTCAAGCCCACTGCTAAAGCCTGTTGATATTTGGCAGGCTATAAATCTATGATTTGTATAACCCAAGGCTTTGCCAGAGGGCTATTCTCTGGCAATGTTTCCTTCTGGACACATGCAAATTACCTCACAGGAGTTGTTACACTGCCAGTTATTTTAGATGAAGACATAGCCATAAAATGGAAAAAGACCATGTGGAGAGAGGAGTGCTCCTCATCAGATGGCAGTGCCCTAAAAAGGTTGTGCCATAGTTGGATCAATGCTGACATGTCTCAGATATAAAGAGGATGAAAAAGTGAGAAGAAAGCTTATGTTTTTTTTTTTTCATTACATATACCCTTTGGACAGTATATCCCCATTCTTTCTTCCTTCCAAGGTCCATATTAAGTCCCACTTACATCAGAGTTCTCATAAACTTCTCAGAGTTAACATGTTCAGTTAGGAGCAAGAGCCAGTAGTATATTGAGGACCTGAGAAGGCTATAGAGTGCCTTTTGCCCAGCATGACAGTAGCCATAGCAGTGACCTGTAAGGTAGCATGGTCTGTCCCAAGAAATATAGTGTGAGCTGAGTGACCAAATACAAAAAGCATGGATTGAAAGAAGTTATATTTCCACTTAGGATGTAGAAAGCTGCAAGAGCATGTTGCTTCTATCCTAACAATAATAAAAAACCAGATAATTTACAAAACTTTAACTGTTTCTGTGTTGCTCAGTTTGCAAAGGTTCAAAGCAACCAGATGAACTAAATTCAAAAGAGTGACAAGCCCCTTTGCCTTTGAAGAGAGGCAAAGAACATACACTGTTTTATCTTTTAGAGAGCATGGGAGAAAGGGGTGGCCCACAAAAAGCAGGTGAATAGAAAATAACTTGAATTTTAATGGATTCTTAAAAATCTACTGTGGGCTACTAATTAATCTAGAGCACTTGAAAGACTCAGACAAAATGAGAGTCTGTCCTCACTCATAATGTTTTTTCCTGGGCCTTCACTAGCTGCTCATAAGAAAAGTTGAAAGCAACAAGACCTAACAGGGTGCCCTTTATTTGTGTTGCAGGCAGATAGGTGGTGATAAGCTGCCACTGGGAGACAGGCAGAAAATCTTGCCTACTTCCCTGGACTTTGTTTGCATCCCAATCATAAGCCACATGCTACAGGAAGAAGGGGAGGAAATCCTACTGCCCCAGGACAAAGTCCTGTGATTTCTGGAAGAAAGGTAGACACAAGTTTCATCTGCCTTTGGGAAAAGAGTGGAAAACCTTCTCAATCCTAGGAGATTAGCTACCAGTGGAAAAGGGGCAGAAATCTTTCTTCCATCCAATACACTGACTGATATGACAGAAAGATAGAGATTGACTGTCACTGGAAAAGAAGGCAGGAACACTGTGAAATCCCCATCTCTGAGGCTCATGCGCACAGTGTTAAAAACTGAGGATGCAATTGAAGAATGAGGACCTCCCCTGCCAACAGCACAAGCCTCTTACTGAGTAACAAGCAAAAGCAGTCTACTGCTGAGAGAATGCAAGCATGTGGAGAGAGAACACTCTGTTGCACAGGCATACGAGGCTTGCCAAAAGCTGAGGGTGAAACAGGATTACCAAGAAAATACTTCAAGCATTTTGAGCTCAACTACTGACTAGATTGACTCAACACCATGTATTAACAACAGCCTGACAAAAGAAATGGAATACACATTTCTGGGCAAAAATACTACTACCTAATTAAGGAAACACAAATTAAAACCTCAATTATATATCAGTAATATGTACTAGAATGGTTACAAATAAAAGACCTGGCAATAACAAAAGCTGGTATGGATGCAAAGTGAAGAGATCTCTCATAGATTGCTGGTGGGGATGCAGAATGGACAACCACTTTAGAACACAGTTTTGCATTTTCTCATAAAGTTAAATATAGTCTTAACACATGGCCCAACAGCAATTCCACTTCCTGGTAAAGAAAATTAAAATTTGTATTTACACAAAAACCTCTATATGAATGGTGAGAGTAAATGTATTCATAATCACCAAAAACTGGAAGAGGCCATTTTCATCAATTGGGGAAAGGATTAGCAAAATGTGGTATATTCATACAATGCAAAAATACTCTATATTGAAAGTGATAAATGACTGGTGAACTCAACAATATAAATATATCTTATAAAAATTACGCTACATGAAAGAAGTTAAAAAAGACTACATAATGTTTTATTCAATGTATATAAAATTAAAGGAAAGGCAAAACAAGATCAGTAATGTCAGCAAATTGGAAGAATAGTTCTTGCGCTTTACTCCCAAGCACAGAAATTCAACTATCAACTACCCAAAGGCAAGAATCCCATCCCAAATATCCCAGAATGTGGCAATGAGACTGAGCCACTTGGACGCAAAACCGAGAAAAGCCACAATGAAATTATAAGAGCAATGGTTCTTTTTTATCAGACTGCCCCTCTTCCTAGCTAGCACAGCACCACAGGAAAAGAACTTGCCTGGTTCTATGGTTTCTACAGTGGGAAAAGTTAGTTGGAGGTGCCCATGAAGCTTCACTACCATGCCGAGCCCCTTCAAAGGAGGGTCACTCATGTCTCAACCCACAAGCAACATTAGGAGTACCAGCAGCACTAGATCACCCAGGTTCAGTTAGAAATAAAGAATGCCAGTGAGACACACAGTTACCAATGTGTGGATCCAGATGATTGCTATGCCTTCTGGCCAAGAAAAGCACCACACTAGAGAAGCTAAGCAACAGCATCATGCTGCTGGAAACGTGGTCCATTGATCTTACAGGTCTGAATCCCTAGTGAGCTTCCCCACACAACCTAGGTGCTCTTGTTAAGTATTCCTCACGTTGAGAGGCAACTGTGCGTTGGTGATTACCCATAGAGGGAGCATCTGGACCCCACTCAACCCTAGTAGTGAAGAGGTAATCTAAGCTCTGGGGCTCACGTTAATTCTTCCCCAGGTTAGAAAGCATTTGCAGGTCAGTGATTACATGTAGGGTGAGCATGTGACCATGCTCAATCTTAGCAGTGAATAGGTCATCCAACCAAGTTCCAATGCTTAAATTCAATCTTTTTCAGACTGGGAAGCAACTGAAGGTCATCAATCACCCACAGAGAAAGCATCAGGCTTCACTCAACCCCAACTGCAGAGTTGTGACTTCACCAAATTTCAGTGCTATGCTGAAGCCTACCCTAGGCCAGGAGGCAAGCCCAAGTCTAAACATATCCATGGACCAGAGCCTCTGGGTTTTCCCACCCCATGTGGCTGAGTAGTAACCCCAAAGACTTCAACCAGTCATGAAGTCCACCACACATGCCTGCTCAGCTACAGATTCCAAACAACAGTACCACTGAGCCAGGGATGATGGCCTTCAACCTTACCTGATCAGAGAAAATTACAGATCACTGGCAATAACATCACTTAATGGCAGAGTACAGCCAATTATTTCACCAGACCATTGAATACAGCCAGCATTACCACTCAACCTCAGACCATAGGAGGTGGTCCAGCCCATCTAGAGAATCTGACACCAAGGTCTGCCTGTTTGGCATTACTGCCAACTCATACAGAAACCCAGGACAGACTAAATAGTAAATATCTATCACCACCAAGGGGCACCTGCAAAGGCTGGAAGAGTCAGCCGTTTTCTCAAATGTGCAGGCTTCAACATAAGGACACAATAATAATGAAAAATCAGGGAAATATAACACCACCAAAACAAATTAATAAAGCTCTAATAATGGACCCAGAAACAATGAAGATTTATTAGATGATTGACAAAGAATTCAGAATAATCTTAAGGAAGTTCATGGAACTATAAAAAGTAATGGTAGAAAACTAAAAAAAATTTGGAAAACAATTCATGAACAAAATGAAAAGTTTGGCAACATATTAGGAACAATAAAAAATACAAATAGAAATCCTAACGATAACGAATACAATAGCTGAACTAAAAAATTATCAATAGAAAGCTTGAACAGCAGACTTGATCAAACAGAAGAAAAATCAATGAGCTTGAAAACAGAACATCTGAAATTATTCAATCAGAGGAGCAATACAATATAATAATAAAGAAAGCCTATGGGAATTATAAGACACTATCAATTGAACTACCTTTTGCATAATAAGAGTTATTGAAGGAGAAGAAAAGGCCTAGAAAGGATATTTAAGTATATAACGGCTGAAAATTTCCCAGAGCCGGGGAACAATGACAGCATCCAGGTACAGGAAGCTCAGATGTCACCAATCAAATTTAGCCCAAAAGATGCACCAAGTGGCATTATAATCAAATTATCAAAAATCAAAGGTGAAGAACACTGAAATTAGCAACAGATAAATAACATATCACACTTAAAGTAACCCCAATAAAACTTTCAGGGAATTTATCAGCAGAAAACCTGCAGGCCAGGAGTTAATAGAGTGATATATCCAAAGTGCTGAAGGGAACAAAAGAAGGAACTGCCCACCAAGAATACTTTACAGACACAATTGTCATTCAGAAATGAGGATAAAATTAAAACTTTCCCAGACAAACAAAAGTGAAGAAAGTTTGTCACCAGCAGGTCCCCTTTATTAAAATTACTAAAGGGAGTTATTTAATCTAAATGAAAGGCTGCTAATTAGTAACAAAAGCATTTGAAAAAATTCGATGATGTGAGTAATACATAGTTACACTCAAAATTCCCTAATTCTATAATTATAGTGTGAAAAGCAATTTTATCACTACTAGGAGGATTAAAAGAAAAACTCAAAGTAACTACTATAGCTACAATAAATTGTTAAGAGATACAAATTACAAAAGTAAGTGTAAATGTTGACATCATATTATAAAAGTTTAGGGAGGTAGTAAAAATGCGAAGTTTTGTATGCAATTATAGGAAAGTTATTATCAGCTTAAAGTAGCCTGTTATAAACACATGAACACATAGAGCACAACAATGCACACAGGGTCTTTCGTAGGGTGGAGGGTAGGAGGAGGGAGAGGATCAGAAAATATAACTAATGGGTACTAGGCTTAATACCAGTGATAAAATAATCTGAACAACAAACCCCATGACACAAGTCTATTTATGTAATAAACCTGAACATGTAGCCCTGAACTTAAAAGTTAAAAATATATTTTATGTAAGCCTTATGGTAACTACAAAGGAAAAACCTATAGTAGTTGCACAAAATATAAAAAGAAAGTATTCAAAGAATACAGAAATGTATTAAGCCACACGGAAGAGAGCAAGAGAGGAAGAAAGAAATAAGTGACCTACAAAACAATCAGAAAACAAATTATAAAATTTCTGTAGCAAGTCCTCACCTAACAATAATTACCTTGAATGTAAATGAATTAAATTTGCCTATAAAAAGACATAGGACCAGAAATACAATTTGACCCAGCAATCCCACTACTGTGTATATACCCAAAGGAATATGTCATTCTCATCTAAAGATGCATGCACACGTATGTTCATTGCAGCACTATTCACAATAGCAAAGACACGGAATAAACACAAATGTCCATGAATGATAGACTGGATAAAGAAAACGTGGTACATATACACCATGGAATACTATGCAACCATAAAAAGGAATAATATCATTTCCTTTGCAGGAGCATGGATAGAGCTGGAAGCCATTATCCTCAGCAAACTAACACAGGAACAGAAAACCAAACACCGCATGTTCTCACCTGTAAGTGGGAGCTGAACTGAGAACACATGGACACGGGAAGGGAAACAACACACAGTGGGGCCTGTTGGAGGGGTGGCAGGAGGGAGAGCATCAGGATAAATAGCTAATGCATGTGGGTCTTAATACCTAGGTGATGGGTTGATAGGTGCAGCAAACCACCATGACACATGTTTACCTGTGTAACCTGCACGTTGTGCACATGAACCCAGAACTTAACATAAAATAAAATTTAAAAAAAGAATAAAATAAAAGAGAAAATGACTTTGGCATTTTACAAAAGGCAAAAAAATAAAAAGACATAAGAGTGCCTGAATAAATTTTTTGAAAAACTAGATCCAACCGTATTCTGCTTATTTACTTTGTAGTAGAACACACATAGACTGAAATTAAAGGGATTGATATCTTCCATGCAAATAGAAACCAGAAAAGACCAGGAGTCACTATGTTTACATCAGACAAAATAGACTTTAAGTTGAAAACTATAAAAAGAGACAAAGAAGGTCATTATGCAATGATAAAGAGGCTAATTCATCAAGAGTACATAGCAATTGTATATCTACATCGAATATTGGATCACCTAAATACATATAGCAGTTATTAAATGATCGGAAAGGAGAGATAGCCTGCAATACTATAACGGTAGGAGACTACAATACCCCACTTTTAGGTCATCTAACAGAAAAGTAATAATTAGACATTTGTCTTGAGTTATATGTTAGACAAAATGGACCTAACAGACACATATAGAACATTCCATCCAACAGTAGCAGAATACATATTATTCTGAAGTGCTCATTGGATATTCTCCAGGGTAAATTATATGTTAGGCAACAAAACAAATATTAAAAAATTTAAAGATGGAAATCACATCAAGTATCTTTTCAGATCACAATGAAATGAAACTAGAAATCAAAACCAGGAGAAATATTGGAAAATAGACAAATATGGGAAATTGAACGACATGTTCCTAAACGATCAATAGGTCACAGACAAAATGAAAATGGAAACTAGACAATTCTGTGAAACATGAAAATGGAAACACATTGCACCGTAACTATGGGATACAGCAAAAGCTATCTCAAGAGGGAAATTTATAGTGATAAAAGCCTGTATTAAAACATAAAGATCATAAGTAATCTAATGTTATACCTCAAAGAGTTGGAAAAGAGAATAAATTAAGCCTAGTGTTAGCAGAAGGAAGCAATTTACAAAGATCAGAGCAGACAGTAGAGACTAGAAAAACAATAGAAAAAAACAACAAAACTGTTAGTTTTTTTGGAAAAGGTAAAAAGATAAAAGATAAAGGTTTGTATAAACCTTCAGCTAGACTAGGAGAAACAGAGACTATCCAAATAAACATGATTAGAAATGTAAGTGGAGACATTACAACTGATGCCACTGAAATACAAAGGATCATAAGAAACTAATATTAACAATTACATACCAACGAATTGAATAACCTTGAAGAAATTGATAAATTCCTAGGCCCATAACACTTCAAAGACTGAATTATGAAGAAATAAAAAAATCTGAATAAACCAATAATGAGTAAGGAGATTGAATCAGCCATAAAAATCTCCTATCAAAGAAGCACAGTACTACACAGCTTCATTGCTGGATTCTACCAACCATTTAAAGAAGAATTAACATCAATTATTCTCAAACTCTTCCCCCAAAATTGAAGTAGAAGTAATTTTTGCAAACTTATTTTAGGAGGCTGGCATTGCCATGACACCAAAGCCAGACAAAGACACTACAGAAAAAAAAATGTGTATCATGTTATCACAATTTTAATGAGACTAGTTTTATAATGGCAAATCATGTCACTGCACTTGGTTCCTTGAACTTTTGATCAGAAAAGCATAGTATAAATTTAACACTTAAATAAATGTCATGCTTAATGTGCTGGAACTCTTCCAAGGTCAAATTAAATAGCAACTATTGGCAGAAAGTCTACAATCCACAGACTATGCAGATGTGACTTGTAGACAATGTTCAAAACTACTCAATATAGTTGATATTTAATAATGATTTTTATGTGAATCCATGTACAAATGTTATCAGATCTGAACCTATTAGAATGAAAGTCTTACTATAGAGAAAGAGTCTTTTAAATTTTAAGAGTGTCACCTTACTTTAGAATAACCAAATACTTTAAGTGTCCAGGGCACATTCATTGTCTCTTTTATTTAACTGTGAGGAAGAAACATGTTTGCAAGTTACCTGAAGACAAGAGAAAATTTCATTTAAATCAGTTACTTCATATTAATAAAAATAGTCCTATGAACAAGAGGTCAAATGTTTGTCTCTCTGGTATATACGATGCAGACTAAACTGAAAATAGATTAAGTAGAAATGCCTGAGTATTTCTATAGAAGTAAATGTATACACATATCTATATATAGAAAATCCAATTGTTCTGAAGATAAAAATCTGTAGTGCACAGAATAAAGAGTGCATTATTTTTTTCAAAGTATTTTTTCAAAGACAATAAAGCATTGTTAAATCAGACTCATTAGAGACAGCCAGTCTAAATTGGTGAAAAGTCTTCAGTATTTAGAATGTTTATATAAATTTCTTGCTCTAATTAATTTAAATAATAGTAAAGCATAGTTTAACAGAACATTTAATGAGTTTCATTTTAATTAATAGATGATAATAATTTGTAACTGACTCATTGTTTGTATTCAAGTTGATTTTGCTAAAGTCCTTGGAAGCATTTATTCCTCTAAGCAGTTTACTATCACTTAACATTTTTCTTTAACATTATAAATAAGATTGCATTTTTCTGCATACAGAGCCTAAAAGGAGAGTTAAGTCCACGATGTATTAAATTATTATAAAATTAAATAATTAAGGCTTGAGTGACTTTAATAAAAAATACCTTCATAATGTATTGATTACATGCAAGCAAGGCAAAACTTCGGAAGTATTGGAAAATAATAAAAAAGAACTAGACATCTAGCAAATATATTGTGCTAGACAGTACCAACATAACTGGTTTATTTGAACAAATTAGCATATTTTGTTAAAACAAAACAAAAAACTCTCAAGTTGTTTGACAGAATTAACTCACCATTTTTCTTTTTTCTAGCTGGCTGATCCCATTCCCTCAAGGTAGCTGAAATATATTTGGTTTCTTAAAACTTATGTTTATTTGAACCAATAGATTTTTTAAAGATGGGATGATGTGATTGTCTTTAAAAAGATATTTTGAAAGCCCAGATTATTCATCAATTCTCAAGAAATTATGTAGGTCATTTTTGTGTTGAAGACAAATTTTTTCACTAGCTTTATTGAGCAGTGGTTGACAAAATTGGTATCTCTTTAAGACATAAACTATGATGATTATATATATATGTATATATTGTGAAATGATTACCACAATCAAGTTAGCTAACACATCCATCGCCTCACATACTTACCATTTTGTGTGTGTGTGTGTGTGTGTGTGTGTGTGGTGAAAACATTTAGTGTCGACTCTCTAGACAAATCTCAAGTATATAATGCAGTATTATTGACTATAGTAACCATGCTATAAATTAGACCCCCAGAACTCATTCATCTCACATTTGAAAGTTTGTACATGTTGACCAAACTTTCTCCCTGTTCCCCCAACCCATAGCCCCTGCAAACCACCATACTACACTCAGTTTTCATGAGTTTGACGTTTTTAGTTTCTACATATAAGGTCATATAGTATTTGTCATTCTCTATCTGATTTATTTCACTTACAATAATGCTCTCAAGATTCATCCATGTTGATGCAAAAGGCAGGATTTCATTCTTTTTCATAGCTGAATGATATTTCACTGTGTAGATATCCCACATTTCCTCTGTCCATTTATCCATGGATGGACATTCAGTTTGTTTTTCTATCTTGGCTAGTGTGAATAATGCTACAATAAACATGGGGATGCAGATATGTCTTGAATATACTGATTTCCTTTCTTTCATATGTATACCCATAAGTGTGATTTCTAGATAATATGGTAGTTATATTTTTAATTTTTTGAGGAATCGTCATACTGTTTTCTGTAACAGCTATACCAATTTACATTCCCACCAACAGTGTGCAAAAGTTCCCTTTATACCCTCACAAACACTTTTTATCTCTTGTCTTTTTCATATAGTCCTCCTTACAGGTGTGAGGTGGTTTTGATTTTCATTTCCATGATGATTAGTGATGTTGAACATCTTTTCATATACCTATTGGTCTTATGCATGTCTTTTTGGAAACATATCTATTTGGGCTCTTTGCTTATTTTTAGACAAGATCATTTGTTTGTCTATTTGGTATTAGGTTGTATAACTTCCTTATCTATTTTTGGATATTAATCCCTAGGGCAAAATTTTTCAGATCTTGAAACTTCAAGAACATAAGGCTGCTAAGAATATAAAGAAGCAGTATATATACATACATGTCATAATTAGAGAAAAATAGAGTAGCCTTCATCCATCCATTATTTTATTCATCTATTCAACTAACATGTTTCAAGTGCCTATTGCAACAAGTTCTAAATTGTAAAAATGCATAAGGAAATTATTTGTTATCTAAGAGCACTCAGTCTAGTGGAGAAGGCAGACTTATGAAGAGATAAGGGAAATATAATGAGAGGTAGGCATAGTAGCCAGGTATAATATGGAATTCTTTGTAAGAGATGATAATGACCTAATATGAGGAGATGTCTGCTGGGAACATGAAGAAAAGATAGATTTTGAGAGATACCTAGGGAACAGCATTGATAGTATGTAGTGATCCTATGATACTGGAAGAGAAAGGGATAGGGTTTTATCAATTTTCTACTTTTGTTTACTAGGCATTCATCTGCCATCTGCTGAGACAGGAGACTCAGATGGAGTGGTAGATTAAGGTCTGAGTGCACAAAAAATGGGTTCATTTTTTGATATGTTCACATGAAGTGTTTGTGGAATATTTAAAACTATATATCAGGCTGGGTGCAGTGGCTCATGCCTGTAATCCCAGCACTTTGGGAGGCCGAGGCAGCCAGATCACGAGGTCAAGATATCGAGACTATCCTGGCCAACATGATGAAACCGTGTCTCTACTAAAAATACAAAAATTAGCTGGGCATGGTGGCTCATGCCTGTAGTCCCAGCTACTTGGGAGGCTGAGGCAGGAGAATCTCCTGAACCCGGGAGGTGGAGGTTGCAGTGAGCTGATATCGCACCACTGCACTCCAGCCTAGCGACAGAGCAAGACTCCGTCTCAAAAAAAAAAAAAAATCTATATCTATATCTATCTATATCTATATCTATATCTATATATACATATATATATCCAGCAGATGGAATGACAATAGATATCTGTAAATGGGTAGAGCAATCGGAAATATGGTTATGAATTTGGGAATAATCAGTGCACAAATGACAGGTGATGCCATATAATACTAGTGTGCCAAGAGAAAATGAAAAAGCCTAGAGAAATACTTATTTCAAGGAACATAGAGAGGAAGATGAGCCCCCAAAACAGACTGAAAAAAGGCAACTAGAAAGGAGGAAATTTAAATGAGTGGATATCACAGGAATCAAGTTAAAACACTGTTTTGAGGAGAAGGGAATAGCCAACTGTGAAGGCTGCTGCTAAGAAGTCAAGATGAAGATTGTACAATATTCTTTCGCTTTAGAGTCATAGAATTCTTCAGTGACATTTATGAGTTTCAACAGACTTGTGCAGACAGAAGCCAAAATGAAGTAAGATGAAGAGTGAGTAGGAAGTGAGGAGGCATAGATGTTGAATTTAGACAGCTCATTAAAGACATCTGGCTGTGAAATTGACTAAGAAGGATAACCTGTAACCTGGATGCTATAAAAAAGAATCCAGGAAGGTTTTTGTTTGGTTTGGTTTTGGAAAAAGACTTGAGCAAAAATATTTGTTGATAAGAAAGGCTCATAGAGAAAGGCTAAATAATCAAGAGAATGGATATAGGGTAAAGTAAGGGGATTTAATTTTTGCAACTTCTTAGTGACTTAAGGTTTTTGGTGAGCTTTTGCTCGGACATTAGGCTTTATTTATGCATTCAAAAACATTTACTAAAAATTTCCTCTGTGACAGGCTGTGTGTGAAAATCTAACAATCTAGTGATGTTTGAGTAAGGGGAAAGATAAACAAAGCAACAATTTCTGTAGAGTATACTAAGTGCTCGAGCTAGTGTTGAGAAAAGCAGGGTGCTACAGGAATGGTGAGAGACCTTCAGTGATGAACTTGCTCTCCTTATACTTTGAGGTTTATAAAAACAGCTTAGGTTACTTCTGTTGACATTCCACTAGTCAGAAATCTGTCACAGGTACCTTACCATTACTTCCAGGAGACTGAGAAATATTGTTTTCATTTAAACTCAGGAAGAAGAAATTCTGATGAACACAAAATAATTTATCACACCATCTTAGTTTAAATTCTGCTGAATGCTGAGCCCAAGATAAAGACCAAAGTGCAGGTAGTTTATTTGGGAGTTACCAGGAGCAGGAGTAAGGGAGCACAGAGAGGAAGATAGGAAGGTGGAAAAATAAATATGCCAATCTAAGGTATATAACTGAGACCTTCGCTGTGGGCAATAGGGGCTCAATTGTGTTGAGACTTCCTGAAAAGTGCACAGAATGACTGCCAGAATTTTCCACCTGATGAACAGAGGCAATATAACATATCTTGTCCCTCACTGGTTAAAAATTACTCTTCAGGCTAATCATCTCCCATTTCTGATACGTGGAAAGAATGTTCTTACTCCTGTGCTATTGGAGAAGGCCCTGGGAAGAAAGCAGAGAGACATTGTGGCAAACTTTTGAGGTGAGATGCTGCCAGCATGAGGTGAGTCTGAGCTCACATAAAATTGTCCACTGAAGCTGCAGGTGAAATAAGATGTGGGCTGAGCAGATGTGATGTGGAGAATCAGAGGAATCAGCTACACATTACAACTATGTTTTAACGAAAATAAAGGAAACAAAATATTTTTTGTCTAAAGATGTCCCAGATAGTCACTGTGACCTGAAAGCATCTGAATAAATTGTTTTAATATAACACTTTACTTTTATGATGAGGACCCTGTCTCAGTTATATTTTTGGACTATTAAATTAACTGGAAAGTAAAATAGAAAACTGAGCATTTGTTCAAGTAGTGTAATTACATAGATCACTCATCCAGGTGACCTAGACCCAAACTCATTCTGCCTTTCTAGGTCTCTATTCCCAGATTGTTTACTTAATTATCTCAGTTCTTCATTCCACTCACTTCCGTAGAAATTGTTGAAAGATTCAGTTCTCATGCCTTTCTTTAACTTGATCTACAAATGTGTTTGTTTATTAGTTATTCAAATGAGGGTGGGGGACGATCTGTGGAAATTTCCCCACGTTTTTTTCTTTAGAGGTACCCTATAATTTTTCTTTTATAATTTTAGATTTGAATTTGACAGGTAATTAGTCACATCATGAGGCAAGGTAGTCAAATCCAGCAAACGTAATGTAAGATTCTCTTTGTGGTTTTAATGAATTATCAGTATACCTTTCAAAGTGCATATTCAGCGTGGTTCTGAGATAGTGCAGCCATGCTCTCTTTTCTCTCCTCTTGTCATTGCTTCTGGTTAGTGCATTCTGGTTTGTTTATGGTTGATACTTTCAAAGATATATGATATATTGACTCCAGTTACCTTGCTGAATATTCACAGTAGCCTTACCACATGAATGTGTGTGTTTTTGTGTATGTGTGTATGTAATTTTCCATTTAAATAAGTCTATAAAAGTCACACTTCATCCAGTTGGTTGCGGATTTTTTTAAATGGAAATTTATGTATTATTGATATAGGTAATTTAAAAAAAGGCTTAAATTGTATCTAATTGGAAAACTTCCAAATTGTCTGGCTTCTTCATTTCTATGCTCCTGCAGTACCTGTTCTTCAGGATCTGTATCTCTATCATGCCCTTGTCGTGTTTTATTATAATTGTTTATTTTCTCATTTGTTCCTACATTAGACTTGAAACCTACTATCTCAATGACAATTAGTAGGGCCTCAGTAAATGTTTATTACATGAGAAAATGATTAAATAGTGGATAATTTGAATAGCTGGATTTTTTTTTTCATTTAGAACACCATGCTTCTTTTGGGATGTTGCTCATGAATAAATCCATACTGGATCCTCTAAAGGATTACAGAAGTGTAAATACACAGAACAAAGCCTACAGCTGATCCACATGAGAGGAGATAAAATCCATTGAGCTGTGCATCTGAACGACATCTTATGAATGTTCATTTTATACTTGAGGGAACTGAGGACCTAGGAAAGCGATCTTCCAAGGTCATAAAACTATTTAGTGGCAGAGCAAGGTTTTCAATTCCGATCTACCATAAAGCATCAGAGATGGTGGCTAAAAATGGTGATAAAAATTATTTAAAGCTAAAATAATGTGGTTCAAAGATAAATATTATTTAGACTCTGGTGAGTTCGGGCTCAATCGCATCCAGAGTGTCAAGAGTGACCCGTATCTCATCAAAAATAATTCAATAAAATGAAAACATTGAATAGAATCTATGAGCTTGGGAAGAGGGGAAAACAAGTAAGCCAGTCACTTTATTTCTGAGATTCACAATTTTTCATTTCCTGAAATTAGGGTGGATCTTCTTATCAAAGGGATCTATGAAGGTCTTTTTAAATAACATCTTTATTTATTTATTTATTTATTTATTTTTATTATACTTTAAGTTTTAAGGTACATGTGCTCAATGTGCAGGTTTGTTACATATGTATACATGTGCCATGTTGGTGTGCTGCACCCATGTACTTGTCATTTAACATTAGATATATCTCCTAATGCTATTAAATCATGCTGCTATAAAGACACATGCACACGTATGTTTATTGCGGCACTATTCACAATAGCAAAGACTTGGAACCAACCCAAATGTCCAACAATGATAGACTGGATTAAGAAAATGTGGCACATATACACCATGGAATACTATGCAGCCATAAAAAATGATGAGTTCATGTCCTTTGTAGGGACATGGATGAAGCTGGAAACCATCATTCTCAGCAAACTATCACAAGGACAATAACATCTTTTATTTGTATACAACTGTAAATTACAAACTTGTTTTATTATGCTTTATTTTTTTCGTTATTTTTACTCTACTTACTCCCTATCTTTTATTTATTCACCAGTAGTTTTCTCTGACAGAATAAATGTATGAAGGTCTTTAACCTGGCCAGTGACATTTTGAATGAATTAGGTTTCTCCCACTGTAACCAATCTCACCTAGCAAAAAGATGATCCATCTATGAAGGGAAGCGAACTGATGAATTATTATATGTGTTTGTGCTGAATGGAAGTCATTCTGTAGCACTGCCTAAGTATTTATTTTTCTAAAAGGACTCTTTGTATTAAATGCTTCTCCATTCTATTATTCCCAATTAGTGGAAATTTACTGTGAGTATTTAAATCTCAAAGATGACCTACATTCTGAATCTACATCTCATGTTTCTCAGCTGAGCCTCTCCTTCAAATTATATACGCATTTTCTGTATTTATATTCCGACTCATTTTTCACACTTTCACAGTCTAAGATGAGAACCATACATTTCATAGTTCTTGACCTATTTTAAAATTGTATCTTTTTTTTAACCTTTGGCTTTGTCCAGCAGGAACCACCACTTTAGATTGAATCACATTACAATTATTTTTGTAAACTAAATCCAAATTGGATTGCAGTGGTATTTTTGTGCCTAATCAAATTAAAATAAGTATTTTTCAACTAATTCTGCTTTTATGTTTTTTCTTTCTAGATACATTTGCTCTTATTCTAAGGGCTTTGTCAGCTGAAACTGTAGAACACAGCTAACACTATAATGTCCTGTTCAACAATTATTTCCAGCATGTTTTAACATAAATCAGTGAAAATATTTGCCGTCATGTTTCTAGCCCTCTGTGGCCTCAAACTGTCATGCTGGTGATTTCACTTTCTCCCATAGAAATCACTAGAGTTTGATAAGATTATAGAGAATATCCAATTCAATATCCTTATATCATAATCAAGAAAACTGATGTCCAGAGGGGTTAAGTAAATTCTCCAAAGTCACACAGCTTGATAGTAACTGAATCTAAATTAGAACTCAAGGCTCTTAACTTCTGCATCGGGGCTCTTTCCATTCTAATGTCATGTATCGATATGACTGTCTAATAGAGATGCTTTAAGTTCCAACGTATTTGTAATATTCTTATTATTTTAACCTTTAATTTTAGTTTTGTGAAAATAAATATAATGCAATCTACCCTGATCCTATCATCCCAAATCATCTACACTGTCAATAAAAGATATATTAATTCCCATGTATGGCAGAAAGCACATTAACTAAGCATTTTAATTTGGATTAATGACACCACTTAGAAAAGAAGACCAGATCATGTATTATAACTGGTCTTCATAATAATTTCAAGTAAAGCCCAACAGATGTACAGTTATAGCCACGTTGTGTTATGAGTGTTTCAAAATAGTAATTAAATTAGTGGTTCTGGACAAGACATTAGAACCAAGATGTTAAAGTCAATAACGCAGATCCAACCTTCAACCTCCCCCACACACACAGTCAAAGCAATCCCTGTATTAAGTACTGATAGTATTGTTAAGTGTTACTATTTTTGTTTTCAGAAGTAGGGTACTCCCCAGGTTTCCAAGTGTTAGCATAAATTTTTAAAATGTTTTATGAATTAAGACGAAAATTACATGGTGTTATAATGACATTCAGAGGCATTCAACAACAGAGTAATGTAACAATTCTATGGTTATGGAACACAGAAACCTCTGGCTTTCCATTAAAAAAATGTGTAACCAAATACAAAAGTGAGAATGGTTATGTACTCATGGATACTAAAGAAAACACACCTTGTGTTTCTAAAACTAGTGTGTATTTTCTAAATGAATGATACATTACTAAGATGAGCAGGGTATTGGCTTATAGCTGTGATGCTGTCCATCTGCTGTCCTTAAAGTCTCCATGCAGTCTTTGAGGTGAATACAAAGGCAAACTCAACGGAGGTAAGTAAAATCTTTTTCAGGAAAAGAAGGGTATATATGAAAATGAATCTATCAATTAACAAAGCAGGTTTACTTTTGTTTATGTACTCACATATATTTTGAGAGACTAAGTTGCCATTCTGTCAATACATTCTAGTTTGTGTCTAGCTTTTAAACAATCAAGAGGTAGTTTTATCATATGGAAATAAGCAAAGCTTTTTGTAGAGCAATAATGACCAAAAGCCAATGCCTCAGATTTTGTTTATTCTATTAAAGAATAACTTGTATATTCAAAAAGAAGAATTGAGGAAATTACCTGGAGAAGTCAATTATCACAGCACCCATCCCTCTATTATGTGGACAGGTCATCAGAAAGAATATTTTATCAAGTGAAAGGCAAGCCAAATTATTGAGATAATTGCTTAAATTTCCCTGCTCATTTTTCATGTGTAAGCACAATACTTTGTATTCTATACTGAAAACATTGTTTTTGCTATTTGTCGATGTTACTGATGAATTCTGGCGTCTCTTCATGGTCATTACTCAGATATGAGAGCATACGTTTTAAAATAAAAGAAAGACAAACTTGAAAACTAGAACAAAATATTTGTGGGAGAGGACATTGTGTCAAAAACTACACTAGTGCTTTCAATCTATATACTGGAAGCATCTAGAGAACCTGTTAAAATATAATTTTATATATATATACCTTCTCGTTATGGGATACATAAATAATATGTATTTGTAACCAGCTGTTCAGGTGATTCTGATGCATCTCAACCGGCCAACATCAATTAATGTTTGGGAATTATTAAACTACATCATAGCAAATATTTAACAGTTGAGTTTCACTAGAAGGATTCTTATATATTTGATAGTTTGCATTCAAGCATTTTATCTGAATTCTCTTATGACACTGTTTATATATCATGGAAATTGATAGAGAGAAAACTATTTTCTCTAAAACTCCTGATCAGAGCAGTCCCAGTCTGGTATTTTCATAGCAGCACAGCTGGAGATTTGAGTACTTCAAGATCTATGCAAACTGCTATCGGTAGAAGGGCTATTGGCTTGAAACTTCTCTTTGGAGCAAACTTCAAAAATAGTTGGTTGGGTACAGACTGACTGCTTTTTGGTAGGACTAAATGAATGTATTTTCACATTTGTCATAACAACCTTCTCTCACCAAAGTACATGTTGACATTTATGAGATTTCTGCACAACTAATCTGATACATTTATCAAGATGACTAAATTAACAAAATTACCATAGTTGTTATACACAAAATTACTCAAATTCTTAGGCAACTGTTACTGAAAAAAAAAAAATACAAATTATCCTCAAACCATTTGTGAAACTGTGACTTGGAAAGCATCATGTTTTAATTAAGAAAATAATAATTTCATTTTCAAATTTTGATGTAATAGAGCTATTTCATTTGTTTGAATTAATGACATATTTTCACGATTTATCACGTTACTGATGTAGTCAAACATTTTGCAGTGGTATGTTGGTATCCTGAAATGACAAGCTTTCTGGAAAGAAAAAATGTGATATGTATCATGTAACCAATTTGCGTGACATTTTCAGTCACCCGGACTTCTTTCAATCCACCAAAATGATGTCACTCTGTAAAGAATCAGGAAGATATGAATACAATTGGCTCTCAGAAGCTGGTGTGATCTGTCTTCAATACAACATTGGCTGTCTGTTTTAAGGCTACAGCTATCAAATGGTAAATACGGCATGATTCTGCTCATTTCCTCATACTATCAAACCAAGAATTGTTGTTAGCAACTGGGAAAACATGAAGAAGGGACAAGGGGAGTTGTAAAAAGATTCTCAGAGGAAGTAATATCTTAACTGAATCCCATAAGATAAATTTGTAGACCACACTTTTATAAACCTCACATAAGGTGTTTGGTTGGAGAAAGAAAAGTAGGGGAGTACCAAGGACCAGGTCCTGGAGGAACTTGAATGGTATGATTAGGAACTTGGATATTACATATGTTGTTAACGGAAGACCACTGAAGTGTTGAAGATGACTGGATGCAGGGTGAGATAACACACTGGGCGAGGTGGGAACAGGACTGCAGGCAGGAAGTGATATGAGGCAAAATTCAAGGAGCTCATACACTGTTTATGGAGATAGACTTGTAAACAAAGGTTTACCTTAACACAAGGCAATAACAGTTTTAATGAAGGCATAAGGTTGTGAATTGCTTTCTAGTTTCCTTTTATGTGTGCACAACAAGATTATAAGCTTCATGAGTTGAATGTGAGAACTTTGAATGATACCAATTGCACAGATATATCTAAATAATCATATGGTGGTATTGAAAAGCAAAATATACAGGTATGTTACTGAATGTTTCCATTTCAACCTGTAGTATAATTTTATGGAGAACATCTCCACCTGATACTTAAAGAAATAATGAGTTTTATCAATTAAAAGCATATGGAAATCAACATGGACTATGAACTTATTAACTTGTTAGTATATAAAAATGATAGATATGTCTATAAATTTATTACCATTTACAAATTATTTATACATTTATGTTCTTTCTTTAGGGTGATCAAGGTTTTTGAATACTCAGAAATTTTCTAATTATGAAGGAATAATTACACTATTTTAATAATACTGGAAAAGTAGCTTATAAGTACACTTGTAATAATATACTATAGAGAAATGATTTGGATTTGGCTATCATCTATATACTTGGTTCTACTCCCAAGTCAATTTCTCATAACCAAGCCCTCTATTATCAACACAGGTATTACTCAGCTCTACAACTGAC
This sequence comes from Pongo abelii, assembly GCF_028885655.2. NCBI lineage: Eukaryota > Metazoa > Chordata > Mammalia > Primates > Hominidae > Pongo > Pongo abelii. The sequence continues at coordinate 149,966,388 of NC_072008.2, forward strand.
TAAGTAAAAATAGTATGTTCTCTTTGGAAAGCATTTGAAGAATTGGATGTATTTATCATAACACAAAATGTACCCACTTTTGTATTAAATGCACTAAACATAGTGCACAAAATTCACTAGCGTTAGAAGATAAACTGAATAATTATGTAAAAAGCACTGTTGTATATAAAATACACATAAGATGGAAACAAATTTGATATTTGGACTAAATTTTTCTTGGTGTTTTAGCCTGTGCCCCCTGTTGCATAAATGATGTTTTAAATATTCTTCAACCTCAAATGTTCGGTTAAATGAAGAGAAGGTAATTCATATGCATAGGACAGAGTATGATCCTTATGTGGTGGGAAGCCTTTATATAAAAAAAGGATAAATGTAATTGATACTATGCTGAAGTAACAATATCAGAAATTTTAGTGATATATTACAACTATGGCTTATAATTTGCTCACTCTGCTCAACACAAATAGGGAGTAAGACAGGGTGGGTAGGGTGGTTCACAGCTGAATGGATGGTTCACCATCTTAGGATGCCACCATTTCAACTGGGAGCATCCAGTGTATTAATGTTAGGCAAAGAGAGAGCATGGACACTTTCACCTAATATTGACTTCCTTGGAAGCGAAGTGATGCTCCAAGAGTAATGTCTTATATGATTTTGTATCTCTAATGGCTATGAAAATGCCTGACACACAAGCATTCATTAAAAACAATTGTTAAATGATTATTATTTTACCAGAATCCACAGAAGAGTGAGAGTTAGAAATGTTTAAATGGAAGTGGTAACTTCACTGAAAACCATAAAAATACTAGATTCATTAGACACAGGAAAAGATAACCAGTTAATTATAATAAGCTGATATAAATCAATTTTGTGTAAAGTTAATCTACTCGTTGAATAAAATCACCTTTTTTTTTTTTATGGTCCCTCCTGGTTCTAATTGTTTCCTGTGTGGGGAGAAACAATTAGTTAAAAGAAATCCAAAAGTTGGATGACAAACTGAATTGACATAGCTAACTAAAGAAAGCTGTCAACAGCCCACTGATTCTTAACATAAATTCCATCAAACTTGCTGAATCACACAATCTGTGCTGTTTTGGTACCCATGGAAGTGTAACTCCAGAGATGGAAAGCACCTTAGAAAGTATTCAGTGTAGAGATTGTACTGGCAAGGCAGCACTCCACAATCCTCTGCTTGTAAGTGAACTGATTTCCATAAACATAATTAGCTATATATATATATACACACACACACACTATGGGCTTACACTGTGAAGGTGCTATGCTATGAAGTTTATATGAATTATCTAATGCATTCTTTACAGAAAAATTGTAATGTAGGAAATATTCATCTTATTTTACAGGCTTAGAGATGTTAAGTAGCATGATAATGGTTAGAGTTGATAACTGGGTCCAGAGAAGTTTGACTCCAAATCTAGTGCTGTTAACCCCTGCACCTAGCTGTTGTGTTATAATGCAATCATGATAGAGGACAGTGACCATACTGAACCAGGATACTCAGAATACAGTGACTCAAACAACTTCTTCCAATCAGTGGTGATTGCTTAAAAAGGTGAAACTTATTTTCCTTCCTTGTCAACTCCCTTAATTTACATGAGAAAATTGGAGCCCACAGACAAACTTCTCCAAGGTTAAGGGAGACAGTGTTAGAAAGAGAAATAGGAGAACTCAACAATCCTGATTCAGAAATGTCAGGCTCTTACACCAGGATATCCACTGAGATCCCAGATCCAAAAAGGGCACCAATTCAGAAATCAGGGACACTCGTTTTTCATCTGAAAATGAACCTGAAATGGGGCCAATACTCACGGCACAGAGTATTCAAACATTTCTAGAAGACTCAGTGAACGTGTCTGCACATGTTTACCGTAATGCATTTAATCACACATATTAGGTTTGCCAAGAGTCATGCACAATTTCTGGGATGGATCAGTGGTTACTTTAGTGTGATTATCTCCAACTAAGCTACGTTGTGTCTGGTGCCTCAGGTCACTTGACAAGGCTGACTCACAGAGAGGAAGGAAAGCCAGAAAGTTGTAGAAAGGAAAATGCTAAAGAGGAAGAGGGAATAAGAAACAGAAAGGAGAAGAAAACAGAATAAAAGGTAAAGTTATAAAAGAGATGTGATGCTTATTGGTAGAGAGAGGCTTCACAAAAACTCTCATGCCATCCTTGTTCTCAAAGTTAGTTATTTTTGCCCTCGACTTTATCACAGAAGCATATCACTTCAGCACAAGGTGTCGCTTCTTCAGTGCATTTCAGTGCAAGATCTCCTTTTTATTTTTTTACTTACTGGTTTTGCATGGCCGAGATTTCACCTTTTCCTACCTATCCATTCTCCAGTTTGCTAGGTCACTATTTTGAGGGCCCTAAACTGTACCAAGGGCCCTTAATGGCAAGCTAAGTGCCTGTTGTATCTCTCAGCTGGAAGCTACAGGGAGTACTCTCTTCTGATGATTTTAGAAGCACCCTCCTGCTCAGAAATGAGAGCTGTCTTTGAATGAGGAGTTTCAGGTTTGTAGAAGTACACACTCTTTCTAGCAAACTCTTTGGGTTTTTTAAACTGATGGGTTACAAGAAATACGGTTGCTGAACGTCTTCACAGTAACTTTTTCTACAATCCATTTTCTGTTCATGCACTGCCCTTTGCTAAGAAAGCTACAAGAAAGCACCTCTTTCTCTGGCATCACATTGTGTTAGCAGAACAGAATTGTTGAATGAAACATGGAAATTAGTGAGAGAAATTCTACATTATCCTTAAGAGCATTTGACAGAACATCAAATTCTGTGTAATTTAAATAGCGGAATAGAACAAGCAGAGTTTAATTAGAGGAAAACTATGAGCTGCAAACTTCAGAAAATGATTCTAAAGGGTTCTGAACAATATTTTCACTTAGCTAATTTTATTTTTAAGACTCTAAGACTATTATTCTGAGTATCTAACATCACAAAGTTAAAAGAGTTGTAGATGTCAGCCTTGGCAAAACACATTCCAATATGCAAGTTTTAAACTAATCTTTCTGAACCATTGCTGATAAAGTATACTACTCCTGTGTCAAGTAGGAGTGTGTGTGTGTGTGTGTGTGTGATTATGAAAAGCTCAATATATATTTCAGTGTTTCCAATAGAAGCCCTATTGAGAGAAATAACTTTAATGAATTCACTATAGTTCAGTGTCTGGGCTTCAGACTCAGTGTCAGAGATTGTCTAATTTTTACACTATCTTGGCAGGGACACTCTCTTTATAAATGTGTTAATATCTTCAGTCAAGTCTAAGGACCGGGGGTCAGATTCACTTCAAAATGATTCACTTTAAAATCTCTTCTGTGAACCACTATGTGCTGATTTTATTGTCTCTTGGCCTCATTTTCTAAGAGCAATGTTATTTTCTTGTTTTACAATGGGACATCTTGCAAAATTTTTCATGGTGGAGGTTAACTTTCATCTCAGATAAATTATTTGAGAACCACTTTTTTAGCTACTAATGGTGGAAAAATGAGGAGCCTTAAACTAAGTTGCTTGTGGAGATCGTAATCTTTATAAGCTTTAATCACATATATTCTGGATAAAGAAAGAAAAACATACAAAATGTCTTGAACTTAGACTTACCAATTAAGTCTGAACTTCTCAATTAGCAGGAAATGGCATTATATTACCATTCTTTCTGAATCTGACACTCTTGGAACATTTGCAGTTTTTTTTTTTTTTTTTTGAGATGGAGTCTCATTCTGTCACCCGGGCTGGAGTGCAGTGGTGCAATCTCAGCTCACCGCAAGCTCCGCCTCCCGGGTCCACGCCATTCTCCTTCCTCAGCCTCCCGAGTAGCTGGGACTACAGGCGCCCGCCACCACGCCGGGGTAATTATTTTTTGTATTTCTAGTAGAGACGGGGTTTCAACGTGTTAGCCAGGATGGTCTCGATCTCCTGACCTTATGATCCGCCCGTGTCGGCCTCCCAAAGTGTGCTACATTTGCATTCTTGAAAGGACATTTTCCTTTTTACTAAAGCTCAAACTTTGTGATCCTGCCTGTTCACCTTGGAAATAAAACTGTTATCTTATACTCTGATTTCAGTAATTGGATCCATGGTTTTTCTCCCCATTTGTATGTTCCTCACTTGTTTGCTTTCCTTCAAGCTTTATAGGATTTAGAATTAGGGATTAGAGTTTCACTTTGTATCACTTAATCCTTCCAGAAGTGTGGCTGTTGTGACTTAGCCCTCTGGCTCAATAATGTCTGTGATACTGGCTGCATAATGCCAGAATTCTCTGGTACTATCTGTCTAAACTAGATTTCTGTTTATACCTGATGGCTAGACCCTATTGGTGCATATGCATTCTTGAGAGGGCAGCTTCCTGTTTTCTAATCATTCTTGAGAGGGCAGCTTCCTGTTTTCTAATCACTGGACTCTTTAACTCTATTGGACTTCCTCCCAAGGTTTTTTCTATTCCCTGACAAAGGGACTGCTCCAACTTTACTATCTTGACCCTGTGGATTATGAACACCAAACATGGAGAATTTGAAGAGAATTTGTTGTAATACTCTTGCCATGGAGCACTGAATGTGATTTTTCAAATGAATGAAACTGTATTTTTTCTGCTGATGAAATCAATAGTCCATATGAACCACAACAATTTTTAGCATTTTTTACCGAAGAACTGATATTGGTTTGTGCCTCAATGAACTTTCTTAGTGCATTCGCACTCCATTTAATCTTAAAATATAGTTTTCAGTGTATAAAATAGGGGAAAGGGGGCAGTAGTATTCTGGGGGCATCCTAGTAAAAAACTCATGCTTCAAAATTGACTCCTCAGAGCCTTACTTACCATATCCACGTGCCTATCTCACCCGGGCACTCTGGCAGCCCAGAAGGAGCTCCTCCCAGACAATCAAGAGGGGAAGCGAGAAAGAGACAGAGACCTGCTATCATGGCCAGTGATCCCGGGAAGAGGGAACGGTGGTCCACGCACCGGATTCAGACTCCTATCAAGCCCAGCAGGCGCCAGCCTGGCCGAGTGCGGGGCTTGCTGAGCGCGCGCTCACCTGGAAACCGCGCAGGCCGGCCTCGGCGCGCAGCCCCGCCCGGCTCCCGCCCACGCCTTTCTCTTCACACCTCCCCGCCAGCAGAGGGAGGTAGCTCCGGCCTTGGCCAGCCCCAGAGAAGGGCCCTCATAGCGCAGCGGCGGGCTGAAGGGCTCCTCCAGCACGGCCAGAGCGGACGCCGGGGCCGAGGAGGGGCCGAGAGCGAGCGAGGGCTGCTTGCACGTTGTCGCCTCTCAATACAAGAAGCTGCTTCATAGAAGAAGCAAACTTAGAATACATTTAAGTTTGCGTTCAAACTCTTCACTTCCCAATACCAGGTAGGAGAGCTGATGCTGCTTTCTCACTGTCCCAAAGTCTCAAGTTTTCTGATGACTAACTGAATATAATTGGAAGCCACCAAGCCTCTTTCATCCTGGTCACCTGCAGACTTAACATCTGGTGGAAGCTGCCAAGGTTTACCATGTGCATTCTCTAGAGCAGGGGCACCAGCAGTACCTGGGGCCGTTTAAACCATGGCTGGTGCTGGAGCGGTGAGGATGTAGGGAGCAGCTTCCCAAGGCAATGCAAGGCAACAGCAGCCCCAGGCCTGGACGCCAAAACCATTCTGTCCTCTTAAGGCCTCTGCGCCTCTGATGGGAAGGGTGAACTTGAAGATTTCTGAAATGCCTTTAGGGACTTTTTATCATTGTCTTGGCTATCAGCACCTGGCTCCCTCTTATTTGTGCTAATCTCTTTAGCAAGTTGTTGATCCACAAAATCCTTGGATTTATTACCTGAGAATCTTCTTTTCTTCTCTACCACGTGGCCAATCTACATATTTTTCAAATTTTTGTGTTCTGCTTTTCTTCTAATTATAAATTCCACTTTTAGTTTACTCCTAGATGCTGCACACCCAGGAAGCTCAAAAGGTCCCAAATAGATTCAATCCGAAAACGTTCTCTCTGAGATTCACTATAGTAAAATTGTCAAAAGTTAAAGACAAAGAGTGAATTCTAAGAAGAACTGGAAAAAAGGATCAAGTCACATATAAGGGAATTCCAGTTAGATTAATAGTAGCTTTTATAGCAGGAATCTTTCAACATGTTACTACTAAGGACCAATTTTTGGTTTCAGTCAATTTGTATTCCTAGTCCACACGGCTAGGTTATTGCTGCAATTCCGTCACTTGTGGCAGGGCATAGCACTGGTCTGCCTCCAAGGATAAATGGGCATTCTGGATGTTTGGACCTGGGAATCAGGGTGTGGTTGCAATTTGGGAACCTGAGCCAATACAGCCCAGTGGAAACTCAGGTCCTCAGGGATGGGGCAGTGCTAGCAGTAACTGTAGTCCCTGGAATGGTGGGGTGCTGCTATATCCTAGACTCTCTGTGAGGCCAGGTGTAGTGGCAGCAAGAACCTCAGAATGGCAGAGCACAGCTATTGTTTACACCTGGGGGAGCTGGGAGTAGCACAGTGATTACTTCTCTACCCAGAGAGAGGTTTCTCAGAAGCTCAGACTCCAGGGGCCTAGTCCAGCTTCAGGGATGAAGGTTACTAGAGTTGTCTGGCTTGGGGGACAGGGTATTTTAGCTCAGCCACTACTGGTTTTTTTTTTTTTTTTTTTTGCCCCGGGATGTGGGATGCTATGTCAACTCAGCTCTGGGATGCATAGTTGCTCAGCTAGGCCAAAGCACCACTTCCCCTGGGGGAATGTTCTTCTTCAGCTCAGGCTCAGTGTGCATGACTGCTCTTGGCAGCCAAGGCACCATTTCCCTAGGATACAGGGCATTGCTTCAGCTTAGGTACTAGGGTGAGTGACCACTTTTGGTGACCAATGTACTTTTTCTTGGGAGTCAGGTTGCTGCTTCAACTTAGACAGTGGGAGGGGATGACTGCTCTGGGTGGCCATGGTATTGTATCCAGGAGGCAGAATACTTCTTTAGCTCAAGTACAGAAGGGGGTGACTATAATGGACAGCCAAGGCAAAGTTTTCCCAGAATGACTGGCATCGTTTCAGCACCAGCAAGGTTAGGGTAGGGTGCAGCAGCAACTGGCAGGTTTTTTATTGTTGTTGCTGTTGTTATTGTTTTTAAATTTCTCTAGAGGAAGTGTGTAGCTTCAGCTCAGGCCCCTATGGACAGGGTGTAGCAGTGACTTTGAAGGGCATATGGAGCAACTTAACCAAGGCACCATTTCCCAGGAAGGGGGTGTGTAACTTAGGTTGGACCCCAAGGGACAGGGTACAGTAGGGACTGGGAGAGGTAGATGGAACAGCCCCATGACAGCATTGTTTCCCTAAAATGAAGTGTGCAACTTTAGACCTGCTTCCCAGGTGCACGGTGCAGAATCACTGACTATAAGGAGTAAATGGATCAACTCTGCCAAGGCACTTTTTCCTCAAGAAAGAGTGCTGTAGCTTCAGCGCAGGCCTGGGGGCGCAGGGCACAGCCACAACTAAAACAGGTGGATGGAATGGTTCTACCAAAGCATCATTTCCCCAGGAGGGAGTGTGCAGCTTTAGCTCAGGTCCCCAGTTGCGGGGCTCAACAGTGACTTGAAGAGGTATATGTAGCAATTTCACCAAGGAAAAGTTTCTTTAGGAGGCAGTGTGCGGCTTCAGCTCAAGCCCCTAAGGGCAGGAAAGAACAATGACTGGGAAGGGTACATAAAGAAGTTAACTCTCAGTTCAACAACAAACAAAATATATATGCATAACTAGTATCTGTCAGAAAAGTTAATTATGAATTAACTGGAACATCATGCCCACTGAAAATTTTCTCCAGAGAGACACTATGGGTCAACCCACCTTATGGGATATGTTAGTTCTTCAAATACTATTGCTGCTTTAAGCAAAATTAGCAAAGTAGAAAGCAAAGTATCTGAAATCCACTTTTTTTTTTTTTTTTTTTGAGACGAAGTCTCACTCTGTCCTCTGTTTCCCAGGCTGGAGTGCCGTGGTGCGATCTCAGCTCACAGGAGACTCTGCCTTGTGGGTTCAAGAGATTCTTGTGCCTCCACCTTCCGAGTAGCTGGGATTACAGGCACCCACTACCATGCTCAGCTAATTTTTGTATTTTTAGTAGAAATGGGGTTTTGCCATGTTAGCCAGGCTGGTCTCAAACACCCGACCTCAGGTAATCCGCCCGCCTTGGCCTCCCAAAATGCTGGGATTACAAGCGTGAGCCACTGCACCTGGCCTGAAGTCCACTTTGTAAATCAGCATTCTTCAATGTTTGGTTAATGACACTTTGCCTTGTACATATATTAGCTGTTCCACAGGTAATATAGTGATGTCAAAAGAAACAAAATTAAGAATTAAAAGCAAGATTAATCATAATTTTTACAGAAATCATCTTTCAAATTTTATTATGTTATTAAAATTTCCACATGTACTATAAGATTGCACTGATTAATTTCAATGGCACCTCATTTAGCAGGCATAGTTAATCTAAGTTTATATACTTGTATGTCATTAACAAAACATTTTTGCAATGTATAAGGTACACATAACAGGCCAGGCACAGTGGCTTATGCCTGTAATCCCAGCACTTTGGGAGGCCGAGGCAGGCGGATCACAAGGTTGGGAGATCGAGACTGTCCTGGCTAACACAGTGAAACCCCGTCTCTACTAAAAATACAGAAAATTAGCCGGGCATTGTGGCTGGCACCTGTAGTCCCAGCTACTCGGGAGGCTGAGGCAGGAGAATGGCGTGAACCCGGGAGACGGAGCTTGCAGTGAGCCGAGATCGTGCCACCGCACTCCAGCCTGGGTGACAGAGCGAGAATCCGTCTAAAAAAAAAATACACATAACAGAATGCAAAAATACTAAAAGTATCCAAACAACACTGAGTAAACACATCCATGTAACCAACACTTTTATTAAGATATAGATTATTACCAGTAATCCATAAACCTCACTGGTATACCCTCTATCTCACTATCCCGACAAATATAAGCAATTTTTCTCACTTGTATCACCATAAATTTTTATAATTGGAAATATACGAGAATGTCATTTTAATGTTATTTCTCGTGTCTGTTATATATGTCTTTTTTATTACAAATAATTAAAGATATATCCTCTACAAAAATGCAGCAACAGACACAAATAGTGCAAAGGTAGTAACACAATGGTAATATAAATAGTATAATTCAGAATAATACTGTGAACATAACTAGAAAATAGTATACCAGTGATAAAACATATATCTTTGAATTCAAGAAGAAAAAGTAAATTTATTAACCTAGTAATTTCATTAGAGGATCCAGAAGACTAACTGGTATTAGAAAAAAATACAAAGAATGTTTGAAAAACTAGATTTTATTTAATTGGTGGTGAATGTTCTCCTAGTTCCATAAATTCATTGTCACAAAAAGTTGGTAAACCATAACCTAAAGCAATTCATATTTTTAAACAAAATACAATGACCTCACCGGTAAACTAATCTTTTCTTAACCAAGTTTGATATAAATATATCAAGAAATTCATAAATTTGTTTCTTGAAAAAGGGGAGGCACAAAAAAATGGGCATCCTTCAACATCATAGTCATCATGAAAAAATAGGTACAATGATGTACAATTAATGCTCTGTAAAGAAACCATCTACATGGTATCTCTTATGAAAAAATACTGGTATGGGAATAGCTCACCTGCTACAAATAACTAGCAAACCGGACAAAACAAATCAAACAACTTTTTAAAATACTGGGCAATAGCCAACACAGCACTCTGAGCTCTGAGAAAATGGAAACAGACAATTTGATTTTTACAAGTCTCCTGAATTTTTTTTTCACTTTGATTAGTTGTTTACTTTCAATTGAGTTTTTTTAAATTATACTTCAAGTTTTAGGGTACATGTGTACAATGTGCAGGTTTGTTACATATGTATACATGTGCCATGTTGGTGTGCTGCACCCATTAACTCATCATTTAACATTAGGTATATCTCCTAATGCTATCCCTCCCCCCTCCCCCACCCCACAACAGGCCCTGGTGTGTGATGTTCCCCTTCCTGAGTCCATGTGTTCTCTTTGTTCAGTTCCCACCTATGAGTGAGAACATGCGGTGTTTGGTTTTTTATCCTTGTGATAGTTTGCCGAGAATAATGGTTTCCAGCTTCATCCATGTCCCTACAAAGGACATGAACTCATCATTTTTTATGGCTGCATAGTATTCCATGGTGTATATGTGCCACATTTTCTTAATCCAGTCTATCATTGATGGAGATTTGGGTTGGTTCCAAGTCTTTGCTATTGTGAATAGTGCCGCAATAAACATACGTGTGCATGTGTCTTTATAGCAGCATGATTTATATTCCTTTGGGTATATGGGATGGCTGGGTCAAATGTTATTTCTAGTTCTAGATCCCTGAGGAATCGCCACACTGACTTCCACAATGGTTCAACTAGTTTACAGTCCCACCAACAGTGTAAAAGTGTTCCTATGTCTCCACATCCTCTCCAGCACCTGTTGTTTCCTGACTTTTTAATGATCGCCATTCTAACTGGTGTGAGATGGTATCTCACTGTGGTTTTGATTTGCATTTCTCTGATGGCCAGTGATGATGAGCATTTTTTCATGTGTCTGTTGGCTGCATAAATGTCTTCTTTTGAGAAGTGTCTGTTCATACCCTTTGCCCACTTTTTGATGGGGTTGTTTGTTTTTTTCTTGTAAATTTATTTGTGTTCATTGTAGATTCTGGATATTAGCCCTTTGTCAGATGAGTAGATTGCAAACATTTTCTCCCATTCTGTAGGTTGCCTGTTCACTCTGATGGTAGTTTTCTTTGCTGTGCAGAAGCTCTTTAGTTTAATTAGATCCCATTTGTCAATTTTGGCTTCTGTTGCCATTGCTTTTGGTGTTTTAGACATGAAGTCCTTGCCCATGCCTATGTCCTGAATGGTAATGCCTAGGTTTTCTTCTAGGGTTTTTATGGTTTTAGGTCTAATGTTTAAGTCTTTAATCCATCTTGAATTAATTTTTGTATAAGGTGTATAGAGGGGATCCAGATTCAGCTTTCTACATATGGCCAGCCAGTTTTCCCAGCACCATTTATTAAATAGGGAATCCTTTCCCCATTGCTTGTTTTTCTCAGGTTTGTCAAAGATCAGATAGTTGTAGATATGTGGCATTATTTCTGAGGGCTCTGTTCTGTTCCATTGGTCTATATCTCTGTTTTGGTACCAGTACCATGCTGTTTTGGTTACTGTAGCCTTGTAATATAGTTTGAAGTCAGGTAGCGTGATGCCTCCAGCTTTGTTCTTTTGGCTTAGAATTGACTTGGCAATGTGGGCTCTTTTTTGGTTCCATATGAACTTTAAAGTAGTTTTTTGCAATTCTGTGAAGAAAGTCATTAGTAGCTTGATAGGGATGGCATTGAATCTATACATTACCTTGGGCAGTATGGAAATTTTCACGATATTGATTCTTCCTACCCATGAGCATGGAATGTTCTTCCATTTGTTTGTATCCTCTTTTATTTCATTGAGCAGTGGTTTGTAGTTCTCCTTGAAGAGGTCCTTCACATCCCTTGTAAGTTGGATTCCTAAGTATTTTATTCTCTTTGAAGCAATTGTGAATGGGAGTTCACTCATGATTTGGCTCTCTGTCTGTTTATTGGTGTATAAGAATCCTTGTGATTTTTACACATTGGTATTTTATCCTGAGACTTTGCTGAAGTTGCTTATCAGCTTAAGGAGATTTTGGGCTGAGACAGTGGGGTTTTCTAGATATACAATCATGTCATCTGCAAACAGGGACAATTTGACTTCCTCTTTTCCTAATTGAATACCCTTGATTTCCTTCTCCTGCCTGATTGCCCTGGCCAGAACTTCCAACACTATGTTGAATAGGAGTGGTGAGAGAGGGCATCCCTGTCTTGTGCCAGTTTTCAAAGGGAATGCTTCCAGTTTTTGCCCATTCAGTATGGTATTGGCTGTGAATTTGTCATAGATAGCTCTTATTATTTTGAGATACGTCCCATCAATACCTAATTTATTGAGAGTTTTTAGCATGAAGGGTTGTTGAATTTTGTCAAAGGCCTTTTCTCCATCTATTGAGATAATCTTGTGGTTTTTGTCCTTGGTTCTGTTTATATGCTGGATTACATTTATTGATTTGCATATGTTGAAGCAGCCTTGCATCCCAGGGATGAAGCCCACTTGATCATGGTGGATAAGCTTTTTGATGTGCTGCTGGATTCGGTTTGCCAGTATTTTATTGAGGATTTTTCATCGATGTTCATCAGGGATATTGGTCTAAAATTCTCTTTTTTTTGTTGTGTCTCTGCCAGGCTTTGGTATCAGGATGATGCTGGCCTCATCAAATGAGTTAGGGAGGATTCCCTCTTTTTCTATTGATTGGAATAGTTTCAGAAGGAATGGTAGCAGCTCCTTCTTGTACCTCTGGTAGAATTCAGCTGTGAATCCATCTGGTCCTGGACTTTTTTTGGTTGGTAAGCTATTAATTATTGCCTCAATTTCAGAGCCTGTTATTGGTCTGTTCAGAGATTCAACTTCTTCCTGGTTTAGTCTTGGGAGGGTGTATGTGTCAAGGAATTTATCCATTTCTTCTAGATTTTCTAGTTTATTTGTGTAGAGGTGTTTATAGTATTCTCTGATGGTAATTTGTATTTCTGTGGGTTCGGTGGTGATATCCCCTTTATCATTTTTCATTGCATCTATTTGATTCTTCTCTCTTCTTTATTAGTCTTGCTAGCGGTCTATCAGTTTTGTTGATCTTTTCAAAAAACCAGCTCCTGGATTCATTGATTTTTTGAAGGGTTTTTTTGTGTCTCTATTTCCTTCAGTTCTGCTCTGGTCTTAGTTATTTCTTGCCTTCTGCTAGCTTTTGAATGTGTTTGCTCTTGCTTCTCTAGTTCTTTTAATTGTGATGTTAGGGTGTCAATTTTAGATCTTTCCTGCTTTCCCTTGTGGGCATTTAGTGCTATAAATTTCCCTCTACACACTGCTTTGAATGTGTCCCAGAAATTCTGGTATGTTGTGTCTTTGTTCTCGTTGATTTCAAAGAACATCTTTATTTCTGCCTTCATTTCGTTATATACCCAGTAGTCATTCAGGAGCAGGTTGTTCAGTTTCCATGTAGTTGAGCGGTTTTGATTGACTTTCTTAATCCTGAGTTCTAGTTTGATTGCACTGTGATCTGAGAGACAGTTTGTTATAATTTCTGTTCTTTTCCATTTGCTGAGGAGTGCTTTACTTCCAACTACGTGGTCAATTTTGGAATAGGTGTGGTGTGTTGCTGAAAATAATGTATATTCTGTTGACTTGGGGTGGAGAGTTCTGTAGATGTCTATTAGGTCTGCTTGGTGCAGAGCTGAGTTCAATTCCTGGATATCCTTGTTAACTTTCTGTCTTGTTGATCTGTCTAATGTTGACAGTGGGGTGTTAAAGTCTGCCTTTATTATTGTGTGGGAGTCTAAATCTCTTTGTAGGTCTCTAAGGACTTGCTTTATGAATCTGGGTGCTCCTGTATTGGGTGCATATATATTTAGGATAGTTAGCTCTTCTTGTTGAGTTGATCCCTTTACCATTATGTAATGGCCTTCTTTGTCTCTTTTGATCTTTGTTGGTTTAAAGTCTGTTTTATCAGAGACTAGGATTGCAACCCCTGCCTTTTTTTTGTTTTCCATTTGCTTGGTAGATCTTCCTCCATCCCTTTATTTTGAGCCTATGTGTGTCTCTGCATGTGAGATGGGTTTCCTGAATACAGCACACAGATGGGTCTTGACTCTTTATCCGAGTTGCCAGTCTGTGTCTTTTAATTGGAGCATTTAGCCCATTTACATTTAAGGTTAATATTGTTATGTGTGAATTTGATCCTATCATTATGATGTTAGCTGGTTATTTTGCTCGTTAGTTGATGCAGTTTCTTCCTAGCCTCGATGGTCTTTACAATTTGGCATGTTTTTGCAGTGGCTGGTACCGGTTGTTCCTTTCCATGTTTAGTGCTTCCTTCAGGAGCTCTTTTAGGGCAGGCCTGGTGGTGACAAAATCTCTCAGCATCTGCTTGTCTGTAAAGTATTTTATTTCTCCTTCACTTATGAAGCTTAGTTTGGCTGGATATGAAATTCTGGGTTGAAAATTCTTTTCTATAAGAATGTTGAATATTGGCCCCCACTCTCTTCTGGCTTGTAGAGTTTCTGCCAAGAGATCAGCTGTTAGTCTGATGGGCTTCCCTTTGAGGGTAACCCGACCTTTCTCTCTGGCTGCCCTTAACATGTTTTCCTTCATTTCAACTTTGGTGAATCTGACAATTATGTGTCTTGGAGTTGCTCTTCTTGAGGAGTATCTTTGTGGCGTTCTCCTGGATAATATCCTGCAGAGTGTTTTCCAACTTGGTTCCATTCTCCCCATCACTTTCAGGTACACCAATCAGACGTAGATTTGTTCTTTTCACATAGTCCCATATTTCATGGAGGTTTTGTTCGTTTCTTTTTATTCTTTTTTCCTTTATTCTTTTTTCTCTAAACTTCTCTTCTCGCTTAATTTCATTCATTTGATCTTCCATCACTGATACTCTCTCTTCCAGTTGATCAAATCGGCTACTGAGGCTTGTGCATTCGTCACATAGTTCTCATGCCATGGTTTTCAGCTCCATCATGTCGTTTAAGGACTTCTCTGCATTGGTTATTCTAGTTAGCCATTCGTTTAATTTTTTTTCAAGGTTTTTAACTTCTTTGCCATGGGTTTGAACTTCCTCCTTTAGCTCGGAGTAGTTTGATCGTCTGAAGCCTTCTTCTCTCAACTCGTCAAAGTCATTCTCTGTCCAGCTTTGTTCCATTGTTGCTGAGGAGCTGCGTTCCTTTGTAGGAGGAGAGGCACTCTGATTTTTAGAATTTTCAGTTTTTCTGCTCTGTTTTTTCCCTATCTTTGTGGTTTTATCTACCTTTGGTCTTTGATGATGGTGACGTACAGATGGGGTTTTGGTGTGGATGTCCTTTCTGTTTGTTAGTTTTCCTTCTAATAGTCAGGACCCTCAGCTGCAGGTCTGTTGGAGTTTGCTGGAGGTCCACTCCAGACCCTGTTTGCCTGGGTATCAGCAGCGGAGGCTGCAGAACAGTGGATCTTGGTGAACAGCAAATGTTGCTGCCTGATCATTCCTCTGGAACTTTTGTCTCAGAGGAGTACCTGGCCGTGTGAGGTGTCAGTCTGCCCCTACTGGGGGGTGCCTCCCAGTTAGGCTACTCGGGGGTCAGGGACCCACTTGAAGAGGCAGTCTATCCGTTCTCAGATCTCAAGTTGCGTGCTGGGAGAATCACTACTCTCTTCAAAGCTGTCAGACAGGGACATTTAAGTCTGCAGAGGTTTCTGCTGCCTTTTGTTTGGCTATGCCCTGCCCCCAGAGGTGGAGTCTACAGAGGCAGGCAGGCCTCCTTGAGCTGCGGTGGGCTCCACCCAGTTCGAGCTTCCTGGCTGCTTTGTTTACCTACTCAAGCCTCGGCAATGGCGGGCACCCCTCCCCCAACCTCGCTGCCACCTTGCAGTTTGATCTCAGACTGCTGTGCTAGCAATGAGCGAGGCTCCGTGAGCGTAGGACCCTCTGAGCCAGGCATGGGACACAATCTCCTGGTGTGCCGTTTGCTAAGACCGTTGGAAAAGTGCAGTATTAGGGTGGGAGTGACCTGATTTTCCAGGTGCCGTCTGTCACCCCTTTCCTTGGCTAGGAAAGGGAATTCCCTGACGCCTTGCGCTTCCCGGGTGAGGCGATGCCTCGCCCTGCTTTGGCTCATGCTCAGTGCGCTGCACCCACTGTACTGCACCCACTGTCCGACGCTCCCCAGTGAGATGAACCCGGTACCTCAGTTGGAAATGCAGAAATCATTCGTCTTCTGCATCGCTCATGCTGGGAGCTGTAGCCTGGAGATGTTCCTATTGGGCCATTTTGGCTCCACCCCCCGTCTCCTGAATTTTTATCTGGAGGCATTTTCAAGTATATTTCACAGAGATGAGGAAACCTGGTGACAGAGGCCAGAGCAATGGTTTGAAACAGCATCTGATCTGAATGAGCATGCAGGCACTTGCCATAGTTCCTCTTCCTAGTTCAATCCAGAGAAAGGTGATAAAATTCAGCTCTCAGCTTCTTCCTCAAGGAAAAAGGAATTGAAGCACATATCTAGTACCTCAACTTGCCTGGCTGCTTCTGAAAGGACTGGATTCTAGCTCTCTTGTCTTGGGGCACTGAAAATACTTCACATATTCTAGTTTCTTGGGAGTCATTAAGGAAAAATACTATAGTTTAAATGAGTACAAACGTTTGAGAAATACCAAGAATCTCTGATGGGGCTTAATCAGGGTGAATTGGCTCAAATGTCAGAAATATAATTCAGAATATGGATAGGAATGAAGATCATCAATATTCAGGGGAATAGCAAAACCCAACTCAAGGAAATGAAGAATCACAATAAAATGGTGAGGAACTGAAGGATGAAATACCCAGTATAAAAAAGAACCTAATTTATCTGATAGGACTGAAAAGCACATTATAAACATTTCGCAATGCAATCACAAATATTAACAGCAAAATAGATGAAGCTGAGGAAATCTTGGAACTTGATGATTGGCTTTCTAAAATAAGACAGTGAGACAAAATTAAAGCCAAAAGAATAAAAAGGAATGAATAAACCTTTGAGAAATATGCAATTATGTAAAGAAGCCAAATCTATGAGTCATTGGTATTCCTGAATGGGACTGAGAGAAAGCAAACAACTTGGAACATGTATTTCAGGATATTGTCCATGGAATCTTCCCTAACCCTTCTTGAGACACCGACAGTCAAATTCAGGAAATACAGAGAACCCCTGCAAGATTCTGCACTAGAAGTTTATCCCCAAGACACATAATCGTGAGATTTTTGAAGGATGAAATAAAAGAATGTTCAAGGAAACCAGAGAGAAAGGGAAGGTCATCTATGAAGGGAACCCCATCAGATTAACAGTGGACTTTTCAGCAGAAACCCTCCAAGCCAGAAGAGACTGGAGGCTTATATAGAACATTCTTAAAAAAAAAGTTCAATGAAGAACTTCATATTCATCTAAAGTAGGCATCTTAAGTAAAGGAAAAATAAGATCCTTTTCACATAAGCAAATGATGGACAGATTTTGTTACCAGCAGAACTACTTCACAAAAGATCTTGAAAGGAACACTAAATATGGAAAGAAAAAACCATTACTGGCCACTAAAAAAATACACTTAAGTACACAGATGAGTGACATTATAAAGCAACCACATAAACAAGCCATCATAATAACCAGCTAACAACAAAATTATGGGATTGAATCCACACATATCAATACTAACCTGAATGTAAGGCTAAGTTCCCTATTTAAAAGACACAGAGTGAAAACCTGAATAAAAAAGCAAGACCCAATGTTATGTTGTCTTTAAGAGATCCATCTTATATGCAGTGACACCCATTGACTCAAATTAAAGAGATGGAGGAAAATTTAACAAGCAAATGGAAAACAGAAAAAAGCAGGGGTTGCAATACTAATTTCAGACAAAACAGACTCTATACCAACAAGAATCAAAAAAGAAAAAGAAGGGCATTACATAATGGTAAAGGATGCAATTCAACAAGAAGACCTAACTATCCTAAATGTATATGCACTCAACACAGCAGCACCAAGGTTCATAAAGCAAGTTCTTAGAGACCTACAAAGAGACTCAGGCTCCCACATAATATTACTGGGAGACTTCAACACTCCACTGATAGTACTATATAGATCATCGAGGCAGAAAACTATCAAAGATATTTAGGACGTTAACTCAACTCTAGACCAAATGGATCTGATAGACCTCTACAGAACTCTACACCCAAAACAACGGAACATACATTTTTCTCATCACCACATAGCATATACTCCAAAATTAACTGCACAAGTGGATATTAAATAATCCTCAATAAATGCAAAAGAACTGAAAACATACCAAACATACTCTTGTACAACAGCACAATAAAAATAAAAATCAAGGCTGGGTGCAGTGGCTCATACTTACAATCCCAGCACATTGGGAGGCTGATGCTGGAGGATTGCTTGAGCTCAGAAGTTTGAGACCAGCCTGGGCAACATGGCAAAAAGCCATCTCTACAAACTACACACACACACACACACACACACACACACACACACACACACACACACACACACACAAAATAGCTGGGCTTGGTGGCATGTGCCTGTAGTCTCAGCTACTCTGGAAGCTGAGGTGGGAGGATTGCTTGAACCTAGGAGGCCAAAGTTGCCCTGAGCCAAATTCGCACCACTGCACTCCAGCCTGGGTGATAGAGTGAGACCCTGTCTCAAAAAAAAAAAAAAAAAAAAACCCAGAAACCACAAATAAAAAATTGCTCAAAACCTTGCAATTACATGGAAATTAAACAACCGGCTTCTCAATGACTTCTTGGTAAATGATGGAATTAAAGCAGAATCAAGAATTTATTTGAAACTAATGAAAACAAAGATACAACATACCAGAATCTATGGGACACAGTCAAAACAGTGTTAAGGGGAAAATGTTTAGCACCGGGCCCCCACATCAAAAAGTTAGGTCTCCAACAACCTAACATCACAGCTGAAAGAACTAGAGAAGCAAGAGCAAACCAACCCCAAAGCTAGCAGAAGACAAGAAATAACCAAAATCAGAGCTGAACTGAAGGAGATCAACACAAGAAGACAAAATTCAAAAGTTTAACAAACTCCTAAGCTGTTTTTCTGAAAAAAAAACTGTAGGTAGCCTAGTAAAAAGGAAAAGAGAGAAGACCCGAATAAACACAATATGAAACAACAAAAGGGATGTTACCACTGACACCACAAAAATGCAAACAACCATGAGAGACTATTGTGAACACCTCCATGCATACAAATTAAAAATCCTAGAAGAGATGAATGAATTCCTGGACATATACACCCTCCCAAGACTGAACCAGGAAGAAATTGATTCCCTGAACAGACCAATAACAAGCTCCGAAATTAAATCAGTAATAAACAGCCTGCCAACCAATAAAAACCCAGAAACAGACAGATTAACAGCCAAATTCTATCAGATATACAAAGACAAGCTGGTATTATTGCTACTGAAACTACTCCAAAAACGAAAACAAAAACAAACCAAACCAAAACAAAAAAACCTGAGGAGAGATTCCTCCCCAACTCATTCTATTAGGCTAGCATCATCCTAATACCATAACCTGGCAGGGACACAACAACAACAAAAAACACGGCCATATTATCCTTAGCAAACTAACACAGGAACAGAAAACCAAATATCGCATGTTCTCACTTATAAGTGAAAGGTAAATGATGAGATTACAAGGACACAACACAGGAGCAACAGATACTGTGAAAAGAGGGAGAGGAGCAGAAACAGTAACTCTTGGGTACTAGGCTTAGTACCTGATTGACAAAATAATCTGTACAACAAACCTCCATGACATGAATTTGCCTATATAACAAACCTGCACCTAAGTACCCCTGAACCTAAAAGTTTTAAAATAATAATAATTTTTAATTTTTAATTTTTATTTGAGAATTAATTTTAAAACAAAAATGACATTTTCCTTTTGGTTTTTAACATGTTGAAGTAAAATACACAACAATAATAGCACAAAGTATGAGAGTGGGAAAATAGAAATACACTATTTTAGGTTCTCATATTATATGTGAACTTATCTGAGATTATTTGAACAGATAATGTAATAGCTTACAATAGATTAAGTCTCAAGCAGCTAATTAAAAAGAAAAATAATAAACCAAGTAGGTATGGTATATAAACTAAAAAAAAATTGCCAAGTTAATGATAAACATTATACATAGTTAAAAAAAAAAACCAGAAAACCATTTGGGAAAAATGTGATAGATACCACTAGAAATCTCATTATGTCTATGACACACAAAGTTTATAAAATAAATGCTTGTCACACATGAAAATATTTTTTTCTAATTTTCTTTACTGATTTGCAAAGTATGAATCAGCCTCCTGTATACATATCATACATATATCTTGAAGAACTTCTAGATTACGTTTTATTTATCACTGAAAACCCATGGTACAAGAGAAAAAAATTAAAATTCTCATTTAATCAATGATTCTTTTGTAACCAATATTAAGACAAGAATATTTTCATTAAGAGTATCTGTGATGGAGCTAGTGCTAGTTTGTTATGACAATAAAGTAGCACTTGAAAATAATTTCACAAACTACTTTAAGCACATAAATCAGTTATACCTCCTGATGCTGATCCAGTGAAAATTATGAAACTAATCAAATAATGGCCATTGAATGGATTTTTTTGGTATGGTTTTTATAGAAATGGTAAAAATCATCTTTCACATAGTGATGTATGCTTGCTTTTAAGGAAAAAAATATGTACATAAGAGTTTTTGAAGGAAAAGATGAAATAAAGTATTGTCTTCGCACCAGAAGAGTGGCACATTCAGTGTCTTGAACAGCCCCAAACCAATGATTTTATGGACAAAATGGAATTAATTTATAATACTGTCGATAATGTATCAAAATATGTTAAAAAGAAATGGCTTGCAAAAAGATTACCAACAACTTGGCTCTTTCTTCAAATCTAAACATCTTCCTCACTCACTACAGAAGGAAACTGATAGCATATCATTAGGCATAGTTAAAACCGACATTTAAATGCTGTAACAGAACATGTTGAATATTTTTCAGAACAAATAAAACCAGAAACTAGAATTGGAATCTATTCTCTGACATCTAAGTTGAAATATCCAACCTTCCAGCTGTTGAGTGTAATGTGCTTGTCAAGTTCACATCTAATGGTGCACTGATAATAGTTTTTATTCAGACATCTCTTTATTATTCCTCAGTCTTCATTTCATCTTAATATTGCAATGCATCTAAGAGAGCCATCAAATACTTGCTGCCATTTGCCAACACTCTATAATCGTGAATTCATGTTTTCTAATTTTAAATAAATAAAGACTAAGAAAAGAAACTGACCATCTAGCTGTCTATCCATAAGTCAGATACAGATTTTTGGGTGAAAGACTCACATCTATAGATAAAAGACATTAAATGAGAGTTATTTATTTTGTTAATGGGGACATAAATGATCAAAATTGATTTGTTCAGTATCATTATGCATACTGTGTGTCAAAGGGACAAGAGGGTGGCAAGAATGTATGATCAGGTTGGATACTGTTTTCAGTAGTTTATGAAAATGATGCAGCAGAGATTGAGTTAAATAGGTAGAGTCAAGGCAAAGGTAGTAAACCTATGGTACATGGTGAGGGTAAAGTGAAAGAGAAGAAACAAATTAAGTCTCATGTTTTTGCTTTTGTAGGTAGTTTTACCTTTTACTGTAACTGGGAGCACAGGAGAAAAAGCAAGTTTCTGGTGACAGAAAAACTTTCTATTTTAACACATTGAGTCTGAGGGCTGTAAAAACAATGGGAAAATGCCCAATAGAAAGTTGTTTCGAACCCCAGCACAGAGATGGACAGATAGACAATGATAGACTGGATTAAGAAAATGTGGCACATATACACCATGGAATACTATGCAGCCATAAAAAATGATGAGTTCATGTCCTTTGTAGGGACATGGATGAAATTGGAAATCATCATTCTCAGTAAACTATCGCAAGAACAAAAAACCAAACACCGCATGTTCTCACTCATAGGTGGGAATTGAACAATGAGAACACATGGACACAGGAAGGGGAACATCACACTCTGGGGACTGTTGTGGGGTGGGGGGAGGGGGGAGGGATAGCATTGGGAGATATACCTAATGCTAGATGACGAGTTGGTGGGTGCAGCGCACCAGCATGGCACATGTATACATATGTAACTTACCTGCACGTTGCGCACATGTACCATACAGCCTAAAGTATAATAATAATAATAATAATAAAAAGAAAAAAAAAATTGGAAATAAAAAAAAAAAAAAAAAAGAAAGTTGTCTATATGAACCTGCTGTCCAGGAGAAAGATTTAGATTGGAGCATAAGATTATGAAGTCATGAGATTGTCTATGATAGTTAAAACCATAGGTTTGATAACATCATTCATGAAGCGTGTGACTGAAGTAAGTATAAGGCAGATATCTGAGGGACAACACATTTAGGGTTAAGGTAGAGGAGATATATCAAGAGAGTATAATGTCAAAGAAGTCAAGTGAAGAGTCTTTCAAGAAGGAAGGGGTACAGAATCAACTGAGGTGTTAGGTCATTCTTGCATTGCTATAAAGGAATACATGAGATGGGGTAATTCATTTTTAAAAAGAGGTTTATTGGGCTCATTGTTCTGCAGGCTGTATGAACATGGTTACAACATCTGCTTGGCTTCTGTGGAGGCCTCAGGGAACTTTTACTTATAGCAGAATTTGAAGCAGGAACAGGAAGGTCACATGGCAGGAACAGGAGCAAGAGAGAGAGGGAAGATGCCACACACTTTTAAGCACCCAGATCTCATGAGAACTCACTCAGTATTGCAAAGAAAGCACCAAGGGGATGGTGCTAAGCCTTTCATAAGAAATCTGCCCCCATGATCCCATCACCTCCTACCAGGCCCCACCTCTAACTTTGGGGATTAAAATTTAACATGCGATTTAGAGAGGACAACATCCAAACTATATAAACTGAATAGTGTTAGAGAGCAATGAGGTGATATGAGGACTAAGAGCATCTGTTAGAATAAAATAGGGTTCATCTATGTTGATTTTGAGCAGTAGCTTTATAGTCATCGAAGTGGAATATAGTCTAGCTTTGGTTGAAAAATGAACGGCCAGTGTACTGAAATGTAGACAGCTTTTTAGTGGAGAATTTTTTTCCTAAGAAGGACTGAATTAGGATTGACTGAGGTAGTGAGATCAAGAGGAAATTTAAAAAGTTAACATGTACCCGTTGATGAGAACAGTTCAGTAGAAAAAGACAGATAGTAATACAAGAATGATGAAAAGGTGGGAGAGTGTGGAATCCCAAGCACAATTTGAATGATATTATTTGTATGGGAGGAGGCATGCCTCTTCCATTCTAACTGGAGGGAATGAAAAAATAAAAGTTATGGACATATCTAGGTTTTTAGATGGTGAACTCATCTGCTCAGAATCATATGTGATAGACATGTTTTTCAACTTCTATTTTAGATACAGCAGGTAAGTGTACAGGTTGTTTGAGTTAGCATATTGTATGATGCTCAGGTTTAGATTATAGATCCTGTCACCCTGGTAGTGAACATAGTATGGAAGAGGTAGTTTTTAAAATCATATTCCCCTCCATACCTCCACCCTCTAGTAGTCCATAGTATCTTTTGTTCCCATGTTTATGTTCATAAGTGCTCAGAGTTTGCCTACCGCTTATAAGTGACAACATGTGGTATTTGGTTTCCTGTTGCTGCATTAATTCACTTAGGATTATGGCCTCCAGGTACATCCATGTTGCTGCAAAGGACATGGTTTCATTCTTTATATGGCTTTGTAGTATTCTGTGGTGTATATGTACTGCATATGGTTAACCAGTTATCACAGCACCATTTATTGATAGAAAGTCTTTTTTCCCATTTATTATTTTTGTTGATTTTGTCAAACATCAGGTGATTGTAGGTGCATGGCGTCATTTCTGATTTTTCTTTTCTGTTCTATCGCTCTTTATGTCTATTTTTGTATGTCTACTATGCTGTTTTGATTACAATATAGAGTACAGTTTGAGGTCAGGTACTGTGGTGCCTCCATCTTTGTTCTTTCTGCTTAGGATCACATTCACTATTCAGACTCTTTTTTTGTTCTTGTTCTACTAGTGAATTTTACACTATTTTTTTAATCTAATTCTATGAAGAATGATGCTGGTAGTTTGGCAGGCTTATTGTTAAATTTGTAAATTGCTTTGGGCAGTATAACCATTTTAATGATATTGATTCTTCCAATCCATGAGCTTGGAATGTGTTTCCATTTATTTTTGTCATCTCTGATTTCTTTCAGCAGTATTTTGTAGTTCTCCTTGTAAAACTCTTTCAACTCCTTGGTTAGCTGTAGTCCTAGGTATTTCAGTTTTTTTGTGGCTATTGTAAAGGTGATTGTGCTCTAGATTTGGCTCTCAGTCTGGACATTAATCATCGAAAGAAATGCTACTAATTTTGGTACACTGATTTCATGTCCTGAAACTTTACTAAAATCATTTATTTGTTTTAAGAGCCTCCTGGCAGAATCTTAAGTATTTTCTAGGTATAGAATAATATCAGTGAAAAGAGATACTTTGACTTTTTTTTTTTTTCTATTTAGATGCCTTTTATGTCTTTCTCCTGCCTGATTGCTCTGGCCAAGACTTCCAGTACTATGTTGAATAGGAGTAGTGAGAGTGGGCATCCTTGTCTTGTTCTGTATCTCTAGTGGATTGCTTCTAGCTTTTGTCCATTTAATATGATGTTGGCTGTGGGTTTGTCATAGATGGTTCTTAATATTTCAAAGTATATTCCTTTCATGCCTAGTTTGTTGAGTTTTTTTTTAATCATGATGGGATGTTGGATTTTATCAAAAGCTTCTTCTACATCTATTGAGATGGTCATATCATTTTTGCTTTTAATTCTATTCATGTGGTTAATCATATGCATTGATTTGCATATGTTTTAGGTAACCTTTCATCCCAGGAATAAAGGTGACTCGATCATGGTGAACTAACTTTTTGATGTGCTGCTGGAATCACTTTTCTACTGTTTTTGTTGAGAATTTTTGGGTCTATTTTCATCAGGGATATTGGTCTGAAATTTTCTTTTTTCATTGTCTTTAACAGATTTTGGTATCAAACTGATGCTGCCTTCACAGAATCAGTTGGAGGAGCACCTCATCCTCGATATTTTGGAATAATTTAAGTAGAATTTGTACCAGTTCTTCTTTATATGTCTAGTAGAATTCAACTTTAAATCCAAACAACAAAACAAAAATTTTTTTGGTAGATATTTTTATTGCTGATTCAATTTCAGAGCAAGCTATTGGTTTATTCAGGGTTTCAATCTCTTCCTGATTCAATCTTCAGAGATTATGTTTCCAGAAATTTATTCATTTCCTCTAGATTTTCTAAAATGTATGCATAGAGTTGTTTAAAGTAGTCTCTGAGGATCTTTCGTATTTCTGTGGGATAAGTTGTAACATCATCTTTGTCGTTTCTGATTGTATTTATATGGATCTTCTCTTTTTTCTATGTTAATCTTGCTAGTGGTCTATCAATCTTGTTTATTGTTTCCAAAAAACAAACCTTTGGTTTTATTGATCCTTTTTTGGATATTTGCATCTCAACTTTATTCAGTTTTCTAACTTCAGTTATTTATCTTCTGCTACTTTGGGGTTGATGTGTTCTTTTGTTTATAGTTGCTTTAGGTGCAAAATTAGATTATTAATTTGAGATCTTTCTAATTTCTCAATAAAGGAATTTTAGGGCTGATGTTCCTCTTACCATTGTTTTAGTTGCATCCCAGAGATTTTGGTAAGTTGTATCCCTATTTTCATTAATTTCAAATAATTTTTCAATTTCTGCCTTAATTTCCATGTTCACTCAGGAGTTATTCAGGGGTAAAGTGTTTAATTTCTATGTATTTGTGTAATTTGGGGAGATCTTCTTTATATTGATTTCTATTTTTATTGCACTGTGATCTGAGTCTGTCTTTGGTATGATTTCAATTTTTTGAAACTATTGACACTTGCTTTATGACTAAGCGTATGGTTGACCTTAGAATATGTCTTATGTACAGATGAGAAGAATCTGTATTCTGTGGTTGTTGGTTGGAATGTTCTGTTTATATCCATTAGGTACAGTTTATCAAAGGTCAAGTTTAAATCTAGAGTTTCTTTGTTAGTTTTCTTCTTCAATTAACTGTCTAATGCTGTCAGTGTGATGTTAAAATCTCCCACTATTATTCTGTGGACGAGTCTTTTTGCATGCCAAGAAAAACTTGTTTTATGAGTCTGAGCACTCCAATGTTGGGTATGTATATACTTACAATAGTTAAGACTTCTTGTTTGATTTTACTCTTTATCATTATTTAATTCCTTTTTTTGCTCTTCTTAATTTTTATTGCTTTAAAGTCTGTTTTGTCTTATATAATATTAGTAACTACTGCTCTATTTTGTTTTTTGTTTGCATGCTAGATCTTTCTCCATCCATTTACTTTGAGCCTGTGGGTGTGGTTGTATGTAAGATGGGTCTCTTAAAGACAGAAGAAGTTTGGTTCTTGTCTTTTTTATTCAGCTAATCATTCTATGTCTTTTAAAAGGGGCATTTATCCTCTTTAAATTTAGAGTTAGTATTGATATGAGAGATGTTAATCCTATAACTGTGTTTTTTGGCTGATTGTTATGTAGATTTGACTGCATAGTTTCTTTATAGTGCCTGTAGGCTGTGTGCTTAAATGTGTTTGCCTGGTAGCAGGTCTCATTCTTTCAATTCATTGTTTAGCACTCCCTTAAGGAACTCCTGTAAGGCTAGTCGATTTGAAACAAATTCTGTAAACCCTCCAATACTGTTGGTGTCATATGAATTATTACAGCCACTATAAAGAACAGTTTGGAGGTTCCTAAACAAACTAAAAATAGAGCTATTATATGACCCAGCAATCCCACTCCTAGATATATACCAAAAGAAAGGAAATTAGTATATCAAAGAGATATCTGCATTCCCATGTTTATTGCAGCACTATTCACTATAGCCAATATTTGGAAACAACCTAAATTTCAACCAACAGATGAATGGATAAAGAAAATATACATATATACAATGGAGTACTATTCAGCCATAAAAAAGAATGAAGTCCTGTCATTTGCAAAAACATGGATGGAACTGGAGGTCATTATGTTAAGTGAAATAACCCAGGCACAGAAAGACAAACTTTACATGTTCTCATTTATTTGTGATGAAGCAGAAGATATAAAAAGAAAAACAAGTTTTCCTGTACTAGGCTGACTCCCTCCAAGACCCAGGGAGGGGCAGGGATCTGTCAAGGCTTTGACAGCATTATCTGCAGAGCTGGGGCACAGAAGGGATGGGCTTCAGAGTCTCTCCCTCCCATCCTGGAGCAAGGTTGGGAAAAACAAGTTTTTCTCTTTCAGCTTCCACTTTCCCCCTTACTATTCTCACAATTATCTTTGCAAGTTTTGTAAGTTCCTGTTTTTCCCTTCTGTGCAGCACAGTGAAGATCACAAGATATGCCTGAGTTGCAACACCTGGCTTGAGTTGTAAAACCTGTCACTGATAAACTGCCTTTGTTCTGCTTCTGTAAGCTTGGTTACCTGCGTTACAGGTTTCTTGCCATTTTCAGATGTATGTATAAAAGTCAAGCCCTGTCTTTGTTCGGGGCTCAGCCTTTGGATGTTAATCTGCTGGGCTGATGGCCACCTAAATAAAATACTCCTGTTCCACCCATTGGTCTCTCCCGTCCCTTAATTCCTGCAGCATTTCAAGCTAAAATTTTAAACAATTGAATTCATGGAGATAGCGACTAGAAGGATGGTTATCAGAGGCTGGGCTGGATAGTAGAGGGTGGGAAGAAATGAGGATGATTAATGGGTATAAGAAAGAATGAATAAGGTCTAGTATTTGACAGCACAAGAGGATAACTATTGTCAAAAATAATTTAATTGCACATTTAAAAATAACCAGAAGTGTATAATTGGTTTGCAATTTAAAACACAAATGCTAGAGGTGATGGGTGATCCATTTACACTGATCTGATTATTACACATTTCATGCCTGTGTAAAAAATCTCATACCACAAATATATACACCTACCATGAACACACTTTTTTTTTTTTTTTTTTTTAACAAAAGAAACAAATTCCCTTAACTTTTTCTTGTCTGAGAAGGTTTTAATTTCTTTTTCACTTGTAAAGCTTAGTTTGGTGAAATATAAAATTTTTGCTTATAATTTCTTTTATTTAAGTATGCTGAAAATAGGCCCCCAAACTCTTCTGGCTTATAACGTTTCTGCTGAGAGGTCTGCTGCCTGCTGAGGTTCCCTCTGTATAACCCTTGACCGTTCTTTGTAGCTACTTTTAAGATTGTTTCTTTTGTATTAACCTTGGTTAAACTGATGACTATATGTCTTAGGAATGTTCACCTTGTATAGTATCTAGCTGGTAGTCTCTGTATTTTTTGAATTTGCATGACAACCTCTTAGTGAGAATTTTCATGCAGTATATCCCCAAATATATTTTCCAAATTTCTTATTCTCTCTCCTTCTCTCACAGGAATGCCAATTAGTTGTAGATTTGGTCACTTTACATAATTCCATGTTTCTCAGAGGTTTTAATCACTTTTAATGCTTTTTTATATTTGTCTGAGTTGATTAAAAAAACTGTTCTTCAAACTGTGAGATTTCTTCCTCAGCTTGCTATATTTTGCTATTAATACTTCTGCTTGTATTATCAAACTCTTACAATGTCAACTGTATCAGAGCAGTTTGAATCTTTCTTATAATGGCTATTTTGTCTTCCAGCTCTTGGATCCTTGTACTGGATTCCTTGAATTGAGTTTCAATATTCTCCTCAATCTCCATGAGTTTTCTTGACATCCAGAGTCTGAGTGCTCTGTCTGCCATTTCAGTCATTTCTGACTGGTTAAGAACCATTGCTGGGAATCTGGTGGACTTATTTGGAGGTTAAGAGAACACTCGTGCTTTTTAAATTGCCAGAGTTCTTACATTGATTCTTTCTCATCTGGAAAGGTTGGTGTTCTTTTTACTGTATTTTGAGTATAGTTAGTTGGCTTCATTTCTGGATTTTTTTAGAGGGCCTAAGCTCTGTGCAGGGTCTTTATTTATGGCTTCATTCTTGCCTTTGGTTTTACAAGGGACATATTAGCAAAATATTTTTGACCTTGTAGTTTGGGCTCTGATCCAGTAGATAGTGCTTAAGAGTAATGCATGGTAGATAAACTCTTACTCAGCCATGTGGCTCCATTGTATTTCCGTGTGTTTACAGCCATGCTTTGCAGTGCAGGGGACAGAGAGTTGACCTTTTCACTTAGTCCTCTCCTGGACCTTGGGGGAGACCCCTCCAATCATTGGCACTGTGCCCACCTCTCTTTTGTTAGGTGTTCCAGAACTCTGGGATCCCTGGGAAGAAGCTGCAGAAGGGAAATAGGCCACAACCTTTCTGGGCTAACCCTGTGGAGGGATACATGGCTTGCTCCTGCTCTAGCCCGTGAATTCATGCAACTCACCCCTCTCAATGCTCTGAGAGTATGGGCTCCTCTTCCTCTTGAGTGCTGTTCACTGGTCTCTGCTTGGCACTCCCTTGCTGTGAGTCACAGCCCTGGGGTACTGAGATCAGCTAGTGGCTCCATCCTCTCAACCCTCACAGTTAGATTCTGGGTATGCTGGGAGATCTGAAATTCTCCCAGGCCACCAGGAATGTAATCAAGTGGAGAAGCACCCAGGCTTGGCAGCAGAGGTTGTGCTGTGCACATGCTCCTGCAGGGTAGTTATAGAGGGGTCCTTTGAGAGGTTGCTGGGCAGGATAGGCTGTAGAACAGACCTGCCACAGTTTTGTGGGGAAGTAGGCCTCATTTTCTTCTGGCCTGTTGGTCAGCTGGGGCTAGAGCGTTTCAGAGCGAGTTGGGGAACCCTAGGTGGTTGGCGCCTATAGCCATGCTTCCCCAGAGCTGTATAATACTTTAATTTTATGCTGATTGAAGCTCCATGTCTTTCTACTCTCTGGGCTGATCCCCGTCAGCTCAAATGTCTACGGAGTATGTGGGACCCCTGTAGCCAGGATCCCTGTGGTCCACAGTGAGGGTGGACAATCATATAGTCCCTTTACTTGCCAGTTTCCCAGGAGCCATTTTGGGTCAGGAAGTAGCTCGAGTGTTTGTGTACCCCACGTAGGCTTCCCAGCCTCCTCCATGGTCAGCTTCAGCATCTGCATCATGTCTCTATCCGCTCATGGCATTTTCCCTCCAAATGTCTGTCTAAATTATGTTGTTTTACTCAAAACCTTGGTAGTCTCAGTAGGAGTGGCACTTCTGGCTGTATCTAGTTGGCTGTCTTGTCTTGTGTCTGACAGATTTTTGAAGTAGGAAGTTTCAGGAAAGTGGGGAAGATTTGTAGTAGTCATTGTAGAGAAGTAGAGAAGCAAGCAGATTAGAGAACCTTAGTAGGATGGCTACTTAGTATTTGGGCTTCAGTTAAGGCTGGCAATGATTATTTTTAGTGGTATCAACAGCCAAGTGTTGTTACTTTTTCCAATTTTGTTGCAAGAGCAGAGGAGGTGAAATGTATGTTTATCCATGGTTAGGATATTACCAGATGTATGTGAAAGTGGGGAGATTAAAATAGAATAGTAGTCGAAGTGATGAGCCATATCAACTCTATAAGATAAGGACAGAGCTAAAAATTAAGAAGGAATTTGAGGGAGGACTAAGAATTTGAAGTTCCTGTAAGTTCAAAAAACAATAGTAGAAATAACAAATAAGTGAATATACTAGAGTTTTCAAAAACTGGAATGATTTGGAGGAGAAATACTTTCGAGTGATGGTCCTCGTGTGTGATTGCACAAGTCAGTTGAAGTAGGCTATAGAAGAGATGAATTGGATGTCAAGAAAATGAGAGACAAGAATGTTGAGCAGCTGATGTGTATGTACATAAAAGTTACATAGGATAATAGCAAAGCTTGGAATAAGTAGAAGTCTGTATACCAGGTGACTTTGCCTTGAATGAATAATTGGAAGAGGAAAGCTTGTGATGGGGAGATGTGTGAATACAATAAGAAGTGGGAGAAGATGGCTTAGTTAGAAGACATGAAGCTCACAAATAGCAAGATATATTTTTAAAAAATAAAATATGGATTAACAATATTTGGAAGGCAATTTTGTGAAGCTAGTAGAATATCAATCTCAATTCTAAAATCTGCATGGTGGAGGACTGTGGGTGTATGAAGAGCTTCGTTTTGAGAAGAAAGACAGTGCTTCTAACAGAACTGGATTTACATTGGGACAGAAATTTATGTTTAGTGAGTGGGACATTTGAATTAATGGCTTTAGAAATGAAGCCTATTTAGGTGATGACAATATTCAGCTTATGACCTTAACAGTGGATGGCAAAAGGAAGGAATTTTTATGTAAAACTAGGAGTTTAAGGAACTGAAAAACTAAGATGTTGAGTAGATTCCTGATACAAGAGAGCTCTTTTCCAGGATGTTAAAAAAAATTCAAAATAGAGAGGAATAGATTGAACCAGTCTGTAGATGACAGTGACAAAGTGGCAGAATAGGAGGCACACAGATGGACATGATAAGTCTCAAAGGAGCAAAAAAAATGTATATTATTATGGTAAGAAGAAAGGCCTTATTACACTCACAGGAAACAAGAATGATGGATATCCCTTCCTACTCTGAAATAGATGAAGAGCCTCCACTTGAAAAGGGATATTACAACTCAAAAGGACACATATGCTTTAGTTAAGGCAGCTTGTGGAGAAAAGTGTTATTAATAATTTTGTGTAAGTAATAGAGGGCATGGGGAAGGATTTGTAATGAATATCTCTTTTCTGTGAAATCCAGAACTATACATCTAAATATCTGGCTACCATCTTCACTTGGTTGTATGAAAAACAAATTGAGGTAAATGCATCAAATATTTAATGAATGATCTTCCCTCTATACTTCCACTCCATCCCCAAATTCTATTTTTCTTGTACAGTGTTGTGTATCTGTCATCATCTTTCATCTGAACTTCTGCCTTCTGATTTACCCTTATTTACATTACTCTCTCCACAATATTTCTTCACGTTGTAGTCAGTGTGCTAATTATCAAAACTCAAATGTCTTGCTACTGCTCTGAAAAGCCAAAATTTAAAAATTATTATACAAAAGCCTGTATTTTCCAGCCCCTCACTATTTCCAAGGCTTCATTTAGTAACATGCTTGGCTCCCTCTGCATCTTAGCCAAACTGGTCTTGTTTTGGTCTGTCAAATGTCATATTCCTCCTACTTTAAGTTTGCTCTTACCTGCAGTTTTATTCTTTCACAATGTTAGCCTCTTCCTTTATGCAACTTTTTGCCCTGTTATTTAGGATAGATCCTTTAAATCTCAGCTTAAGCATCAAGGACTGATTCACTAAGCCTACTTTGACAACATTTCTTAAACATGAAGGGGAAAACAATAAAGCTTCTTGGAGAACATAGGAGAATATCTTCATAGTTTTCATCCAAGAAAGAGGAAGCATTGCAGATCCTTGGGGGGATTATTTTCAATTAGTAGAGCTGGAATAACTATGTATCTCTTGGGGAAAATCAAATAGGATACCTGCCTCACAATATACACATAAGAACATTCCAGGTATAAACAAATATATATGTATTTCATTTCAAGAGCATAGATGAAGACTTTCAAGAGGCTAGGGTAGTCAAACATTTCTTAAACAACAATAAAAAACAAGACTAACGAAATTTTAGCTCAACATCACTGATCATTAGAGAAATGTAAATCAAAACTGCAATGATATGAACAGACACTTCTCAAAAGAAGACATTTATGTGGCCGACAAACACATGAAAAAAAGCTCATCATTACTGAACATTAGATAAATGCAAATAAAAACCACTATAAGGTACCATTTCATGCTAGTCAGAATGGCTATTATTAAAAAGTCAAGAAACAATAGATGCTGATGAAGCTGTGGAGAAGTAGGAACTCTTTTACACTGTTGGTGGGAATGTAAATTAGTTCAATCATTGTGGAAGACAGTGTGGCAATTCCTCAAGGACCTAGAACCAGAAATACAATTTGACCCAGCAATCCCATTACTGGGTATATACCCAAAGGATTATAAATTATTCTACTATAAAGACACATGCACACATATGTTTATTGCAGCACTATTTACAATAGCAAACACATGGTACCAACCCAAATGCTCAACAATGATAGACTGGATAAAGAAAACGTGGTACATATACACCATGGAATACTATGCAGCCATAAAAAAGAATGAGATCACATCCTTTGCAAGAACATGGATAAAGCTGGAAGCCATCATCCTCGGCAAACTAACACAGGAACAGAAAACCCAACACCACGTTCTCAATTGTAAGTGGGAGCCAAACAATGAGAACACTGGGATACAGGGAAAGGAACAACACACACCAGGGTGGGTGGAGGGCAAGGGGAGGGAGAGCATTAGGACAAATACCTAATGCATGCGGGGCTTAAAACCTATATGATGGGTTGATAGGTGCAGCAAACCACCATGGCATATGTATAGCTATGTAACAAACCTGTGTGTTCTGTACGTATATCCTGGAGCTTAAAGTAAAATTTTTTAAGAAAGTAAAAATAACAAGAGTTGGGAGAGATGTAGAGTAACTGGAAATCTTATACATTGCTGATGAGAATGCAAAATCTAGAGCCATATTAGAAAATAGTTTGGCAGTAAACATACATCTACTCAATGAGCCTGCAATCATATTCTGAGTATATGCCCAAGAAAAATGATTGCATGGTTTCCCAAAGGATATGTACAAGTATATTCATGGTGGCTTAATTTATTATAGCTATAAACTGAAAATAATCCAAATGTGCAACAACAGTAGAATGTATAAATAGTTTAACATTCACATAATGAAAAGCTATGATAAAAATAATGGGTTATTGCTACATACAAAAACATGGATGTGACACAAACATAAAATCCAAACATAAAAACCAGACACAAAAGAATAAATATTGTATAACAGTTATACAAGCAAATGCTAGTCTGTAGTGATAAAACAAGGAAAACTAATATATGGTGATAATCACAATAGTGGTGGCCTTGCATGAAGGAGAATGAGAGTGAGATGATAGTGACTAAGAAGGGACATGAAGACACCTTCTAGGGTGCCAGAAATATTTTATCTCTTGCTCTTCTTGGTGGTTACATGGGTATATAAATACAAGAAAATTAAGATATATGTTAAGATTTCTGGATTTTACTGTTTACATGTTATACCTCAATAAAAATGTTAAGAAAATACTCTCAACAATGAGAACACATGGACACAGGAAGGGGAACATCACACTCTGGGACTGTTGTGGGGTGGGGGGAGGGGGGAGGGATAGCATTAGGAGATATACCTAATGCTAAATGATGAGTTAATGGGTGCAGCGCACCAGCATGGCACATGTATACATATGTAACTAACCTGCACATTGTGCACATGTAACCTAAAACTTAAAGTATAATAATAATAATAATAAAAAGAAAATACTCTCAAGAGCTTGTATTGGTGCATTATTAGAATTCTTGTAGAATGTAAGATTCATAAACCTAGGAATCTTGTCAATCTTATTCAGAAATGAATGAATCAATGTGAAAATAATTTGAAGGCAGAATCAAGAGAAAAGCAGCCCAGGATATAAAGTTGAGAGAATTTGACAAGATAGGGTCCTCGTACTGTTTGCAAATTTCAGATTATAACAGAATTCATTTCATAAATTCCTATGCCCTATCCCAAAAAATTTTGATTTCATGTATCTGAGAGTATGGCCCAAGAATATGAGGTTTTAACAAATGCCCAAATGACTCTGATGTAGATGGTCTTAGATTTGCATATTGAGAACATTTTTTAAAAATTATATTGTGAGAAGAGTCTAAATAAATTATGGAGGAAAAACTGCACTTAGTAGGGACAGTCAAGCTTTGAGATAGAGTTGAGCACCTCTTTCACTCAGATCTTCAGCGATGACCTCTAACGTGAACCTCACAGATAACTACTGGTTGTGAAGAGATTTGGTGGCTACAGTTAATACTAGCAGAAGGGCAAGCACAAATAGCTGGGGCCATCACACAAAATATGGACTATAGGAAGTGTTTATTAAGAAGAATAAATAGATTGATTGGATTGGAACAGGTGTTATGGAAACAGGTGTTATTGGAACAGGTGTTTGGTGGCTGATTCCACCAAATCATTGCATTACCAAAACATGCTTTCTTCCTACTTCAATTCTATTTAAACTTTTTCTTTCAGCTCTCACTTTTTAATTTGTGTTAGTCTTCTTTGTTTACATGAGTAGCTTGGCCTCTAAATTATGAAATCCTTGATGGCAGAGGCTATGTCTTATTATTTTTAGTATTGTATGTTCCTGGTATGGAGTATGCACATAATAGTCCTCAACTGGTTTTCATTTAATGAGTAAATATTTGAATTTCATAGAGGCCAGAATTCAGAGAAAAGTGAGGTACCGAACATAAGTTTCAGGGAATAGTATATACATACCAGGATATATGTGTGCATAGGAATGGTGAGACAAGATGATCTGGGAAAGCTGAAAAACTTTTATGGCTTAGCAAGGTACATGTAGATACCTACAATAACTGTCATATTAACAAAGGTCATCTCTGTATATGTTGAGTATATCTCTTAGAGAGATGCAGAATTATGGTAGAGGCCACATTTTGATTTGTTATAGTATGGTATTAAGCATGATAAACAACTCAGAACAAAATGCTTATTTCCTACGAGTAATTAATTGGGCATTACACAACTGTGTGTTGTCAGTATCAAGTGTTTTTTGTCATTAGATTTCAAAATAACTTTTTATCTTGTTTCTGCTTGGGAATAAGTAAATTCAGTAACCATGAATATTTCAAAGTGCTTGTAATTAAAACTTCATGTGCTTGGCACAAAAACGTTTTTCAAAGATTGAGCCAATTCTTTGCTGATTCTGCTGTCAGTCTGCACCCATGCATGCTAACAGCTGGCTCATAAACACTGCATGGCGTTGCTTCTCAGCTACTGTGTAAGTAATTAAATCTTTTCTTGTGTATCATCATTTATATTCAAGGCAAAGAGTCAAATGCCCATGTGGCGTTTTCTATTATGGTTTTCACTGGGGACAAAATAAGCTCACCTGAAGTTGGAGATAGGCATTTTTAACAAGTTGGGCTGTGACAAAACAGAATATGGCCTACTAGTGCTAAAAAGCAACATGATGATTTTTTTCACTTCCTGGTGAATCTAAGGGAAGGCCGAGCTGTGCAGAGTCCTTAGAGATGTGGTGAGTGTTCATGTACAAACATAGAGTAGGATGGTGATGACCAATAATAGTGATATGTGCGGCAGCTAACAAACAAATTCAGGGGTTGTTTACTGTAACTCAGTAGAGTCAAAGTCTAGGTAAATAGTCCCAAACTGTCTCCAATATAAAGGTCTTTCTTCATCAGCAAATTTAACACTAGATTTTAAACAGGGCGGAGAGGAGAATAATACAATAAATGAAAAAGTAATCTAGATGTAGATAGGTCTGGAATATATCCTGAGGCATCCCTCAGGTGGAACGCAAACACCCATGGTAGCGCTTCATGTCTTTGTAAAAGGACTTCCTTGTGTGATTAAAAGGAGAAATTTGGAACAGACAGATCACCTATCTTCAACCATGCAATGTGAAGAAAGACTAGATTCAGAGGTAACTATCAAAGTGCCCTGTTAGAAGCTTGCATGTCTACTTACAGAACTCCTCTCAGTTGTCATGTCTTTTCATTCTAAATGTTAACCACAGACAGTAGGAAAGCTACTGAGATGTATTTATTTCATAATCAAAGTGTTTAAGAAACACAGGCCTGAGCTATTATAATTTCATCCAGCAGATGGAGACAGAAATACTTGGGAGGAAGTGGGAACAGTGGGACCCTGTCCTGCTTCCCTTTTCCTCATGGGTCTGCAACTTTGGCTGGGTTTACTGCTTTTTCTGAGCCTGCCTCTTGATCTCATTTATTGCACTCCTATCATTGAGCCACCAAATTAAAAGTATTTCTTTCTGGTCTTGGTGCTCTCTGTTGATTACAGAGTTTCATATCTGGAGAGCAGCTTTCATTAAATCACTTATAATAACAGTGAACCAAGGTCCATTCAATTTACAGTGTGATATACAGTTCCTTTATTGTTTCTTCTACAATTTATAATTATTTTCTTTCAGGAGTGAAGGCTAAGGGTAAGGTGCAATAGTCTGCAATTTTCTCTAATTCTCAGTATAGTAAGGTCTAGGTATACACTGATTTAATAGTCAATCAATTTTCATAATTATGCAAAATAGTCTTCTGAATTTGTAAAACCAAAGTGTGAAGCCTTGACTTTTTCAGCCCTACTCAGCCACAGGGACTGTTTCATCAAATTGTAGGCTTTGTGCCACCAGGTGATGGGCCAACATTGGAAGATTTGTCCAAACTAGCAGAATATTAGGAACCCTATTTACATCATAGGCTGGAGTCTGAAACTGGTCTTGCTGTTCTGAGCACCGAAATATCTACCTCACTATCAACACTGGGCATCTGCCATAATTCCTTTATAGCTGTTTAGTCTCCCTTTGGAGCTGTGTCCCCAAACCCTTTTCCATTTAGATTCAGCCTTATTTCTCCACCCAGCCCTTGCCAACTTTTCATCTAGTAGCTGGACCCTGTCTTCTATTCACAAGTGATGGCTTGGGTTCTGTATTAGTCTTTTCATGCTGCTGCTGATAAAGACATACCCAAGACGGGACAATTTACAAAAGAAAGAGGTTTATTGGACTCACAATTCCACATAGCTGGGAGGCCTCACAATCATGGAAGAAGGTGAAAAG
Source organism: Pongo abelii (assembly GCF_028885655.2). NCBI lineage: Eukaryota > Metazoa > Chordata > Mammalia > Primates > Hominidae > Pongo > Pongo abelii. Next base: position 150,003,999 of record NC_072008.2, read on the forward strand.
CACGTCTCACATGGTGGCAGACAAGAGAAGTGCTTGTGCAGGAAAACTCCCATTTTTAAAACCATCAGATCTCATGAGACCCATTCACTGTCAAGAGAACAGCATGGGAAAGACCCGCCCCTATGATTCAATTACTTCCCACTGGGTCCCTCCCACAATACATGGAAATTCAAGATGAGATTTGGACGGGGACACAGCCAAACCATATTAGGTTCTATGCCAAACAAGACATTCCATTCTGAATTAAGACATTGCCTCCTATTTAAATGCAGAGCATCTTATCTGTGGAAGAATCTTATTCTTGTACCCTACTGCACTAGCATATGTCAGGGTTTTCCAGAGGGACATAACCAATAGGATAGGTAGATAGATAGATAGATAGACAGACAGACAGACAGACAGACAGACAGATAGATAGATATGAAAGGGATTGGCTCACACAATCACAAAGACAAAGTCCCAGGATTGGCTGTCTGCAAACTGGAGAATGACAAAAGATGGTAGGATGGCTTCCAGAGCAGCTGGTAGTGTGACTCAGTCCATGTCTGAAATCTCCAAACTAGAGAAGCTGACAGGGCAGCCTCCAGTCTGAGGCCGAAGATGTGAGAGGCCCAAGGAGGCCTCTGGGGCAAATCCCAGAGTCCAAACGCCAAAGAACCTGAAACCTGATGTCTATGGGCAGGAAAAGAAAAAGGGTTTCCTGCCCCTGAAGGGAGTGATAGTATGAAGAAAAGAAGAAATCAATAAGCTGAAATGTCCTTCTTCTTCTGTCTGCTTTATTGTAGGAGTGTTCCCAGACTATTGGATGGTACCCACTCACATTGAGGGAGGATCTTCTTCTCATTCCACTGACTCACATTTCAGTCTCCTCTGGGAACATCCTCACAGACACATCCAGAAACAATGCTTCACTAGCCATCTAGTCATCTCTCAGTCTAGTCAAGTTGACACCTAATATTAACCATCACACTTATTCACTACATTAAAAACTTTTTCAATATCATTATTTGTTCACATTACCCCTGACTTTACCATGTTTACAGAAGACTACATCCCTCAGAGACTAGCAGTAAAGTTGGGTTAAGCCCCCAAACTCTAACCCAGATCATCTATTGCAACTTCTCCTTTCATTCTAGCATGTCAGGAGGTTGGAATATGACATGGGAATTGTATTAGACTTTAAGATAAGTTCACTGATTTCAGAGAAGAATAAAATTAGAAAAAAAATAAGTCTTTCTTCTGTGTACACCAAGAAGACAAAGATGACATATTCACCAAGGTGAACAGCAGGGACAAGTTTGACGAAGCTGAAGGACTGTTATTTCCTAACTTTCCCAGTCTCAGCCCCAGCCCCACTTAGTTGCTCCCATTATACTTCCAAACTGTAGGTTTAGCCCCACTGACTTTATGTGAGTTTATAGTAATCTTACCTGGCAGAATATCAGGAATCAATTGGATGGAATCTAGAGGTGATAATGCTGTCTTCAGTCTGACATGCCATGTGCCTGGAAGTGTGTCTTGAATACATAAGTATTCGCTGCTTCACAGTCATTCCCTGTTCTCATTTATGCTCAACCCCATATTGCAGCCTTCCATCTTTGTTTTCTCAATTTGTACTCTGAATTCCTAGAAATCTGTTCAAAACTCTAGTGTACTTCCTCATTAATAGAACCTCTATTAATCTCATGATCTCATGCTACCTAACTTCCCTCAAGAGTTAAATCGAGTTTCCTTTATGCCTAGTTCTTAGCCACATGCCTACCCCCAACATCCGGAATGCACGCTGCTGTCACTGGTCTGACTCTCAGCAACATTACATCTCAAAAATGCCTACTGCCATGTCTTATCCATCATATCAGTCCTTATTGACTAAAAACACACTGATTACTCTAGGCTGAGTTAAACATCCCCATTGAATATCGTGGTCTGGATGCTTTAACTGTATCAGTGGCTAGCCCTGAAACCAAATTCATCCCAGTTCTGGTTCTAGGTTAACCCAGCTCCATTCAAGTCTAGCTTTCTTTTCTTACCGTCTGGCCTGTCATTATCCACACCTAGGATTTTTTAATACCTAATCTTTTCTCACCAAGATAGGATAGTCTCAGGTTGTAGCAGACATTATCCATACCATGGGAATCCTTATCCCATACAGTTTGCTAGAAAATATATTTGATATATTTTGATTATGCTTAAACAGTATTTTAGTGTCCTTTGTTTTTCTCTCTTTTTTAAGACAGTCAAAAAGGCTCCTTTTTTTCTCCTTTCACTATAGGCTCCACCACTCTGTATTGTCTTATAACTGGTCCACCTTGCCCATTTAGCACAACCGCCTGGATGCTGAGGCATGAAGGCTTATGACAAAACCTAATTTTGAGTAATGTTAAAGAAAAGAAAAAACCTGGCTGGGTGCGGTGGCTCACACTTGTAATCCCAGCACTTTGGGAGGCCAAGGCAGGTATATCACCTGAGCTCAGAAGTTCGAGACCAGCCTGGCCAACATGGTGAACCCCGTCTCTACTAAAAATACAAAAATTAGCTGGGCGTGGTGGTGGGTGCCTGTAATCCCAGCTACTCGGGAGGCTGAGGCAGGAGAAACTCTTGAACCCAGGAGGCGGAGGTTGCAGTGAGCCCAGATCGCGCCTTTGCACTCCAGCCTGGGCAACGAGAGCAAAACTCCATCAAAAAAAAAAAAACAGAGAGAGAGAAAAACCTAAACTAAGCCTCTGAAGAGAGAGAGCAATTACAAAGGAAAATAATTAAGCTTTATTATTTATAAATTTTTCAATTTGATTGCAAATTGGCCTTATGTAATACAACATGCTAACATTAATCAACATTATATGGAATTAACAAACCATACATTTGAATTATAAGAATTTGTAGCAGAGGGTAAACCTCTAGTATAAAGTTCAAGAAGAATTATTTTGGACAATTTTTGAGAGAGTAAAAATATCATGGTAGATGATTCTGATTATGATATAAAACTGAAAATATGAACTTGATTCAGTCAAATTTCATTTCTGTGAACAACAACTGAGAGTCAAAGAAGTGGTTTAAGGACAGTGGTGGTCATATGTGGCATTGCTTTTATTTTATGGGAAATGTAATCTTTGTGTTTCAACTATGGGAAAAAGATTGGTGCACCTATAAAAATTATGTATGAGACACACCAGACCAAATACATTAGCTCATCCCCAATCATGTTATTTTCCTGTACTCATTCTGAATTCTTCTGATTTTTCTTCACATCCAGTCAATTGCCTCCTATTATGCCAATCTCACCTCTCTCTGTCTCTCTTAAATCCTGAATTGATTTATTTCTCTCCATCTGTACATACAGTGACCCCTAACTGTTGTGTTGTCTTTATTCTGGATTCCCTTCTTTCACTGTATTGCAGCCAGGATGATATTTTTAAAATTGAAATAAGCCTTGTCAATCCCTATATAAAACCTCTAATGGTAGTTTATTTTGCTGTGCAGAAGCTCTTTAGTTTAATTAGATCTCATTTGTCAATTTTGGCTTTTGTTGCCATTGCTTTTGGTGGTTTAGACATGAAGTCCTTGAACAGGCAACCTACAGAATGGGAGAAAATTTTTGCAATCTACTCATCTGACAAAGGGCTGATATCCAGAATCTACAATGAACTCCAACAAATTTACAAGAAAAAAACAAACAACCCCATCAAAAAGTGGGCGAAGGATATTAGCAGACACTTCTGAAAAGAAGACATTTATGCAGCCAAAAGACACATGAAAAAATGCTCATCATCACAGGCCATCAGAGAAATGCAAATCAAAACCACAATGAGATACCATCTCACACCAGTTAGAATGGCGATCATTAAAAAGTCAGGAAACAACAGGTGCTGGAGAGGATATGGAGACATAGGAACACTTTTACACTGTTGGTGGGACTGTAAACTAGTTCAACCCTTGTGGAAGTCAGTGTGGCGATTCCTTAGGGATCTAGAACTAAAAATGCCACTTGACCCAGCCATCCCATTACTGGGTATATACCCAAAGGATTATAAATCATGCTGCTATAAAGACACATGCACACGTATGTTTATTGCAGCACTATTCACAATAGCAAAGACTTGGAACCCAGGCAAATGTCCAACAATGATAGACTGGATTAAGAAAATGTGGCACATATACACCATGGAATACTATGCAGCCATAAAAAATGATGAGTTCATGTCCTTTGTAGGGACATGGATGAAGCTGGAAACCATTATTCTCAGCAAACTATCACAAGGACAAAAAACCAAACACTGCATGTTCTCACTCATAGGTGGGAATTGAACAGTGAGAACACATGGGCACAGGAAGGGGAACATCACACACCGGGGCCTGTTGTGGGGTGGGGGAGGGGGGAGGGATAGCCTTAGGAGATATACGTAATGTTAAATGACAGGTTAATGGGTGCAGCACACCAACATGGCACATGTATACATATGTAAGAAACCTGCACGTTGTGCACATGTACCCTAAAACTTAAAATATAATAAAACCTCTAAAATGCTTTTCCTCTCCTCATCAAATATATATATATACATATATGTGTGTGTATATATATATAATCTTAACTCCTTTTATATATATATTCTTAATTCCTATACATAAGATTTTAAATCTATATGTATATGTATATACATGTGTGTTTGTGTGTGTGTGTGTGTATATATATAATCTTAACTCCTTTTTTTTGACATCATAGATTCCCTTTACTGGACCCAATCACTCTTCCAGCCTGGTTGTGGGCTTCTTTATTCTGCTCTTAATGCAACATAGCACCTTACTCCATGCAACCTATGTTCCAACCCTCAGCATATTTCACATTTTCTTTGAGGCCTAGAAATAGTCTATTCCCTTCCCTGTAATGTACTTCCTGCTCTTATGTACTTAGTACACTCCTAGTTAGAACATCTCTTCCTTAGTAAATCTTTCCATCTCTCCTTTCATAAGATTTAGTAGGTCCCTTCTTTTTGCCTTTATTGCTACTTTTTCATTTATGTAGTGCCTAATATAGAATAGGCATGATGGTAAAAGCTGGTGATCCCAAGATAAGCTAAGTAGACTTCTTGAAAAGAGTTCATGATTCAGTGATAAAAAACAGATGGTATAACATATGATTGAATATAATGAAATAATGTCTCACTAAAGGAATAGGCAGAAACTATCGGAATATCAAAGAGAAATAAAGTCAGCCTAGCAAGAACAAAAAAGCTCTCTTGGAAGTGAAAATCTCTATGACTGCATGAATCACTTTGTATTATGTTTATGTATGTGGGGAGGGCACACATATGCATGCACACACAATGCACATGCTTACCTAAGAGTAAAGGACACCATAATCTATCAACATTGTACTGAAACTGACACATAGCACTAGACATTGGGTTCCCCATGATGATGCTGAGGCAAAATGGGAAGATTCCAGAAAAGATGATTCTATTGACAGACTACGTGGGCTCAAATCTTGATTCGTCACTTAGTAGCTATATAACCTTTAGCCAAACACATAACCTTACCAAGCTTAGTTTTTAACTTCTGTTAAAAAAAAGAAAAGCAAAATGCTATTGCCTTTCTCATTGGGTTGTTGTGAGGGTTAAGTTGCTTAATATGTGGAAACCTCTTAGCACAATGCCAGACATAATAAATACCTAATAAATCTTAGCTATTCTTGCTGTTTTTGTTGATGATGTTACAGTTACTATCGGTACAGGCAGCTACTCAGAGTTTTATATCATCGTGTTCAAAATTTGAATTAGGTTTTACCTAGCATGCACTCTGAGCTCAGCCAGAATATGGAAAGTATTTGTCTCGATATATTTTAGCTCATTGGACATGGAATCTGGCAAGAGTATCACAGTATCAGAATTAGGCAAAACCACATAGATTAATTGATCAAGCCTTTTAGATTCAGTAAAGCAATGTTATCTAAAATCGTTTGAAGCCCTTAGCATAATTACAAGTTTGAATATTATTTAATATGTATAGTATCAGCCCTATATCAACATGCTTAAGTTGCTTGCTTCAAACTTAACTGAAAAATATATATAGAGAAAGTGAAGAATAAAAAGAAGATGATGAGAGGAGATGGAAAGAAAAAAATAGAGGTGGCAAGATGGAGGAATGAGGTGAGAGAAAGGGAGGGATGGAAGAAGCTCAAAAGAAAGAAGAAAAAGAAAACTCCAAGAGGACAAAAATACTCAACATGACAAATGTGGTACAAACCAGTTTCCTTGAAATGGATATATTTTAGGCAGGGATTATATTTAAAATAGTTAACAACCCTAAGGTGCAGGAACTGACTGGTCAGAATGGGCGTTCTGTATACTCCCCAGTATGACTACCAGCCAACCAGGAGTTTTTATCTTAGGCCACACTCTAACTCAGATACATGTCTCACTGTGTAAATAGCCACAGTCAGAGCAATGCTCACTTTCTTGGAGAGTTAATTTTACTCAGTTTTTGAAATGGTGGAGGAATCCATTACATGGCATTTAATGGACTTAAATGCCAAATTTATAATTATATCTAGCATAAAACTTGGGACTTCAAAAAGATACTGAGTTCACTTGTCCACTTAAGGCTATATGCCCAGTCTTTCTGGAGAATATGTTCTTTCTTCACAATTTAGGGAGAGGTTTGAGAAATATTTTAAGATGTCTGTGGAAGGAGTTTATTAACCCCATAATGCTTGGATCTAACAAGGAAGAGTAGAAGCGTTCATTCTCTCCTTTGTGCCTGTGTGATTGGTTGTTTCCCATATCTCATTGAAAAACTTATATAAACCTTAATTCTTGGATGGGGGAGGTCTTGGCATGCTAGAAAAGAAAGTCACCACATGAGAAAAATGTGCTAGGAGAAAGGAGCACATAGAGGAATTTGTCATAGATTGGATTCTGTATAAAGCAGATACTGAGACAGAGATTAGCGTGCAAGATGTCTAATAAGGAATGTCTTAGGGATTAACACCACTGGAAGGGAAGGGAAAGAAGCTGAATTGGGTAGAGGGAAAAGTTGGTCTGTGATAGTCTCAACAAAGGCTTCAGCCAATGCCATGAGGAGTTCTGAAGCTGGGATGATCCTTTAGAATTGCTGCAGTAATTATTCAGGGGATATGGGCTGCCCCAGGAAGACGGGGGTGTGACTTTAAGAAAGGTGGATCGCTTCAGTTGAGGCAATTCCAGTTGAGGACTGACAATTGAGTGCTACCTTGCCGCCTACACTCTTGTTAGTTGGAGGAATAAATCTTTCAGTTCTGAAAGAAGGATCTGAGTGAAGCATCACAATACTCACTGTGGGACAGTTCTACGCACATGGGGGCATTACCCAGCTGGGATTTTCAGCAATCCACTTTCCAAGGGTTAAGTTAAGTGTGGCTTGTATGCAGATTTATTGATTCTGGAGCTCTCAGATCTCTGCAGCCTCAGTGTGCAAAAGTTATGGTCAAGAGATTAAATGTTCCTTTCTGTAAAATTCCACATTCTCCTTCATCCGAGAAATAAGTATTGAGTGTCTAAAATGTGTCAAGCATTGCTCTAGCTACTTCTAGACACTTGGCGTGCAGCAGTGAGTAAGGCAAACATGGTTCTTTCCCTTCAGGTATCTACAGATTTTAAGGGAATAAAATTTGTTCTTGAAATAGCTAATCCTAGTAATTTGGTAAATGTCAGCTATTCTTCTCGTGAGCTAAGCAGAAATAAAAACAGAGAGGTAGAAATGGGTCATTCCATGTGTATTTTTCAAGGATTTGAGAAGCTCCAATTTAATATGTCATTGAAATGAGCGAAAAGACTGAATGGGTAACAGGTAGATTGGGTCAGTTGATTTGTTTTTCCTTCATGCATTTATTATATATATGACTCTGGAAAAATTACTTGATCTTTCTGTCCCTCAGTTTCTCCAATGTGTAGTGCATAGTTGGCATTTCTGCAACGTTAATCTGCATTTTGTCAAAATCCAAATTTGATAGTTGAAAGAAAATCATGTAAGTTTCTGCTTTCAATCTTTTTATAACTAACATTTCTTTCTCTTTAAGCTGCCAATGCTACCACCACATAATTATTTGGTTTTTGTCTCAGACTTGGTGGATTTTACTAAGACCCAAAAGATTTGTCTCAAATTAGTATCTATATTAGCAGACATCTAGGGTGAGAAAGTAAAATCTAGTATTAGCCTAGTTTCCCACCCTGGGTGGGAATGCCCAATTACTTCAGTAACAAAGCTAAATTGAGGCTTGGGAGCCTGAGGCATAAACTTTAAAATTGAATAATTAAAATTCCATCACTTTCCTATCAGATATATTAAGACATGCCGTATATAACTTAAAGAAATCATAATCAAGCTGTATGCATACACAGGGCTATTTGATCAATATTTTAGGCTTAATTAACCAGCCAATTTTTGTTTTTCTATATACATTGGTTGTTCTGAGTCACTGGCTTGGGCATGCCAGTCAAAAAGTAGTCAAATCACAATCAAGCACTTGCTATTTTCCCCCAAGTATCAACTGGCTGTTTTGGAGACACAGCTTCAAAGGCATTTAATACAACTCAAAGGAAAATGAGAAGTGATAGCAACTGTCATTTACTGAGTTCTTCTCATGTGCCAGGCTCTTGACATGCATCTTTAATTAGCACTCACATCAATCCAATAAGGAAGGTCTTTATTAGTATTTAATGTTAGTAGATGAGAGAAGTGAGACTTAGTGATGTGAAATAACTTTCCTGAGGTCCCAACAACTACTAAGTGACAGACTCAGGATTGGAACCCAGGACTGCTTAACTCATAAACTCATGTTTTTCTTCTGTGCCAAGCTGTCTTTCACTTGAACCCATTACACCCCTTCATACCATATAATTTGTTATTGGCTTATAATATACACACTTGCAGCTGTGGGTGTGTTTTATCTCTCAATATGTTTGTCAGTTGATGGATGCATAAATAGGGTGAATTAAAGCAACAACAATCTCCATCACTAACATTTAGTTGCTACCATGTGTTAGTCTAGTTTCTAACCTGAATACATAAATTATTTAATCCTCACTACAACATTCCACAGAAGGCACTTCTAGTCTTCCATTTTACAAATGGAAAACCTGAGGCACAATGAAGCTAAAGAGTACTTGTTTTAAGGTAGGGATCAGCAAGCCTGCCTGTGGCCTGCTTTTGTACCTCCTGGGAGCTGAGAACGGTTTTGGCATAGTTAAAGAATAGAAAAATAACAAAACAAAAACAAAGAATATATGACAAAAAAGCTATGTACTCCACAAAGACTAAAATATTTACTATTTTTTACTTTGGAGACGTCTTCCATTTCCTGGTATAGAGTCTAAGCCATGCAGAGAGTTAGTAATAAAAATAGAAGTATATTTCCTTTGTATCCCAACTGTGGCTGCTATTATAGTGTTTACGGTATAGTTTAATAATAATACTAACAACAACGATAATACCAGTAGCAATTATCTATCGAGTATTTACTTTGTGTTAGACATATAAGAATGGACTTCACATAACATATAGTTTCATTTACTAATCAGAATACCCTATGAGGTGTTTTTCATTCATTGTTTGCCTTGTCTAGCTTTCATTTTTTCTTTTATTCTTGCCAAAAGTATCCCTAGTTTGTTCAGATATCTACCAACCCCCAACATGGTAGAATATGGGCAGCCCCATTGTTTCCTTAGGAGTTAGTCTTGGTGGACTAAGGCTCAAGGTAGTCTCAGTGTTTCCTTGCCAATCAATAATTATCAGGAGTGGAAATGTGACACAATTCTGGCCAACAAGACAGAAGGAGGGTCTGCTGAGTAGGAAGAAGTCTTCTGGTATGGGTTCACTTATTAAAGAGACACTGTTAAGAGATGGTCTCTCTCCTTCCTTTGGATGTTGGCTTCTCTGGATAGGATGCCTTGATATCTGGCAGATACATTGCTTTCAGTCTGAGAGATGCAAAGCCAACATAGAGAAGAGGACAGATAATTTCAAAGAAATAAAGCTAATCACTGGCATATCTTACTTGGAGGCTGCCCTACTTCAGGATTTCCTTTGGTTAAGCCAGGTTGAAAGTCAGGGCTTTCTCCAAACTCATCAAATTTTATACATTAAATATGTGTGGGTTTTTTTTTTTTTTTTTTGTATATCAGTTATACTGTAATAAAACTTTTTTTTTCTTTTTTTTTTTTTTTTTTTTTTTTTTTGAGACAGAGTCTCTCACTCTCTCGCCCAGGCCAGAGTGCAGTGGCACTATCTTGGCTCACTGCAACCTCCGCCTCCCGGGTTCAAGCGATTCTTCTGCCTCAGCCTCCTGACTAGCTGAGATTACAGGCGGGCACCACCACGCCTGGCTAATTTTTGTATTTTTAGTAGAGACAGAGTTTCACCACGTTGGTCAGGCTGGTCTCAAACTCCTGACCTCGTGATCCCTCCCTCTTGGCCTCCCAAAGTGCTGAGATTACAGGTGTGAATCACCACGCCTGGCCGATAAAACTTTCTTTAAAAAAAAAAAAACTCAGGGTTTTCTGACACAATTGATCTCTGTAGTTAATATTATCCCTCATTTTAGAGTTGGTTAAATTGAGCACAGCTTAATCTGGAAGAGCTGGAATGTGAATCCAAATGTTTTCTACCCTAAAGCCTGTAATTTTGTTTTCCAATTATATATTCTGGCTTGATAATAATAAATGATAATTTTGACATACAAAATGATAAATTCTATACAGTTGAGTGATAGGAAAATTTATGATGTTTGCACCTACCCAGTTGCCATTTAGATATTATAATAGATTTCTCTGCTAGGCAAGTATGAGATTACAAAACACTCATGGTGTTTCATATACAAACACATCACTGAAGAGGATACCAGATTGTGTGTATTCCATGAATACATATGAATAATTCAAAAGGATTTAAAGATCAATCTGTCCTCAGACTGTGACAGAACTCCCATTAATGAGCAGTGGCTCACAGGGCTGGGTTGGCTCAATGTAGTTAACCCCATCCTTTTGCAACTGAGGGCTGATTGATTCATATTCTGAAGTTGAATATCATGTGATTCTATTTCACCATTAGAATGATGTTGCCCTATATAGAAAGAAACTGACATTGCAAAGATTCTCAAATAGTGTGTCTTTTGGAAGCATTCTCTGATATAATGCTGAAATCATAATTGAGAATTCCATTTTTAAATATTCTGTCTTATAAACCTAAAAACATCAATAATACTCAAGATTTATGATTGCCAACAAAAAGTGGAGAATACACATAAATTTAAGTATATATAACTTAAATTGTTTAAGTTCCTATATAATATCTAACTATTTGATTTGAAAATCATAACTAAACATTCTTGTTGCAATTTGTATCATATATTATTTTCATACACACAAATACATATGCATATATAACTATATAAACACTTTCCTTGTTTTTTCCTAAGCCGTTCATATTTGGAAACCTACAAGTCAAATATATGACATCTAAAAGAGCATTCCAATGTTTATTCATTATTCCAATCTAGATATTTAAAAAACAGAGATTTGCTGGATTTTAAAACTTTTTTTTAATAATGAGTTTTGTCAGACTGTTGTGCTTTGCTTTGCTAATTTCCATTTGTATGAATTTATAATGTCTTTAAAATTTAATTTGTATCAAATTATGGTTTTTAAAGTTTTAACATGGGTAAAGGTTACTCTATAATTTCTTCCAAGACAATAAATTTATGTACATGATTTTCCACCACAAATTAATCATAATTGTCTCTTTTTTTAGATGTATCATTTAATTTTTTTTTTTGGTTTGAAAAGATTAATTCCTGGGTAGTGATGATATGAACTGCTAACCAAAGACATGCTGTTTGGCTTCCAGAAGTATGAAAAACAGATAGCTTTGGCACACTATAATGCAGAAGAAAAGAGAGGAAGGCTGGGAGCGGTAGCTCGTGCCAGTAATCCTAGCACTTTGGGAGTCTGAGGCAGGCGGATCACTTGAGGTCAGGAGTTCAAGACCAGACTGGACAACATGGTGAAACTCGGTCTCTACTAAAAATACAAAAATTAGCCAGGCATGGTGGTAGGCACCTATAATTCCAGCTACTTGGGAGGCTGAAGCAGGAGAATCGCTTGAACCTGGGAGGTGGAGGTTGCAGTGAGCTGAGATCGCGTTACTGCACTTCAGCCTGGGTGACAGAGCAAGACTCTGTCTCAAGAAGAAGAAGGAGAAGGAGGAGAAGGAGGAAAAGGAGGAGGAGAAGGAGAAGGAGAAGAAGGAGAAAAGAAGACAGGAGTGGGAGAAATCTGTAAATGTTTACAATGATTGAATGATCTTTTGAAAACCATCGCTTCTTTTTGCCTCAGCTAGCAGCCAGTATGTTCAGAGACCACGAAAGATTGGAAGCGCACAGTGCTCTACAAAAGGCAATATTTGAAACCAGCCCAGAATCTTACTTGGCCATCTTTTTTTAATATTTATTTTTTCCAGTTTCATATTAATTCCAAGCCAATGGTGTTTGATGTGATGCTTCAAATGATGCAGATTGTTTAATGGAAAGTTATCTATTGAAAGAACCTAAAAGGGTAGAAAAGGCGAGAGTTTTGTTTTTGAGACTATTATTCCCATGTCATACTTAAAGAATGAAGGCACATGAGCACGGAGTACTTCTAGGAATAGAATCAAAGGTACAGATAAATTTAACAATTTTTTTTCTATGAAACTGCCAGGAACATTTTTCTTTCATTCATAGGACTTTACTGAGAGCTTTAAGGGCCAGATGATAAATTTATTAATTAGATAGCATTCTAGGACAATGATTCCAATTCTGGTTTCCTGTTAATATCTACGATGTATATAAGCATAATGAACTACCTTCATTTAGCTGAGAACACATTACAGTCTCCCTTGGGTGCCTTTTCTGTGAGGTCCCATAGCACCTTGTTCTTCCCACTGAGAAAGCTTCCTCAGCTACACTGTATGTACTATTCCATTATCTTGCTCAGTACCCTGCTGCAACATTTCTGGCACGGAGAAGACATCCAATTAATTGACAATGGAATGAACATGTCTCCAGTCATCCTATAGTCTGTCATGAGCTTTATCAAAAGCAAATTAATAGGTAGGCTGGAGGCTTTTGAAATTGAATAAATATAAAAGTGTTATTACACAAAGGAGGAAATGTTGGAAATTACTTCAAGAAGACTAGCCCTTCAGAGTAAAGAATTCATTTTCTTCTCTTTAATTTCTTAGAATTTATTCATTCATTACTTTAAGTAACTTATAGCCCAGCCCAGCAGGGATGAGAGATATTGAAGAAGCATTTGCAATACAGTGTGATGAATGTAATGACAGGGGACTTTGTTTGGGTTGACTGTAGAAGTATGACACAGGGGGACTTTACCTAGACCAGGAGGTCAGGACAGCTTCTGTCTTAGTTGGTTTGGGCTGCTATAATGAACTAGTTCAACCATGTGGAAGTCGGTGTGGCAATTCCTCAGGGATCTAGAACTAGAAATACTATTTGACCCAGCCATCCCATTACTGGGTATATACCCAAAGGATTATAAATCATGCTGCTATAAAGACACATGCACACATATGTTTATTGCGGCACTGTTCACAATAGCAAAGACTTGGAACCAACCCAAATGTCCAACAACGATAGACTGGATTAAGAAAATGTGGCACATATACACCATGGAATACTATGCAGCCATAATAAATGATGAGTTCATGTCGTTTGTAGGGACATGGATGAAGCTGGAAACCATCATTCTCAGCAAACTATCGCAAGGACAAAAAACCAAACACCGCATGTTCTCACTCATAGGTGGGAATTGAACAATGAGAACACATGGACACAGGAAGGGGAACATCACACACCGGGGCCTGTTGTGGGGTGCGGGGAGGGGGGAGGGATAGTATTAGGAGATATACCCAATGTAAATGACGAGTTAATGGGTGCAGCACACCAACATGGCACAGCTATGCCTATGTAACAAACCTGCACATTGTGCACATGTACCCTAAAACTTAAAGTATAATAATAATAAAATTAAAAAAAAAGAAAATAACCTACACTGGCTAGTTTATAAACAACAGAAATTTATTTCTCATGGTCCTGGAAGCTGGGATGTCCAAGATCTAGGTACCAGCAGATTCAGGTCATTTTACATGTATGCATGCAGGTGCACTGGTTTCTCATTTTTTCACCGATTGGCGTGAATGCATATTTCACATTTTTCAGACTAATTCTTCTGAGAATAGATTTTCAAATGTTGGAAACTTTTTGCATCACATTTAAGCTCCTTTCAATACAAAATTGAGATCCAGTGTTACAGAAAAGAAGACAACTAAAATCTTTTGAATTGCTCAGGAAACTCATTGAAAATGACATATCAAATTATTCTTTTGGCAGAAAAGACTTGGAGGTTTTAAATCTACCACCACACCTTGAGGAGCAGCTTAGGAGGAGCCACTATTTTGGAGCACTGTTCTTTTTGAACTAAAAGCGGCTTATGGATACTGTTCAAAGACACCTTATCTTATAGAAAACTGAAGTCAATAATCCAGAACACATTGTCTAAATGGTTGAATAAGCCAGGGAATACAGAAACTGATGTCAAGAAACATGGAAAAATGAATTGGAAAATGTAGCACATTTAAGAGCTTAATATATTTAGGGTATTATTACTACTATTATTTCAATTTCTTAAATAAACGAAACTATTTTCCACCTCAGGGCCAACATTTTACCTGGCTAGCTCCTACTTTTCACTGATATGTCAGCTTAAATACTTCTTACTCTAGAGAAACGTCTCTGACTCCCAGCTAAGTTAGCCAATGCTCCTTATACATTTTATTTTTCCTGGGATTTATCATAATTTTAATTTAATTTTGTCAATATGATTAATACTTTTTTTTACTAAATTGTAAAGTTTAGTAGTGTAGAAATTATGAATGTCTGGTTTACTGTTATATGCTCAACATCTAGCACAGTGCTTGGCATGAGTAAGCACTCAATAAATCTTTAAAGAATGAACAGATGTATGAATATATAAAGGAACCAATGATTTCATGAACAAGCAAGAAGGTGGTTTCCTAGCAAATTTCTGGGATTGGCAGTGTTATGGCCTGCCCATCTCCTTTATGTCCTTGCTACCAAAGAGATCGTGCTACATTTAATGATCCATGAATGGGGGTTCAGGGTTTCTTTTGAAAGTGAAGAAAAATTTCTGAAAATAGATAATAGTAAGTTGTACATGAGTGGTAATGTACAATTCTGTAAATATACTGAAAACCACTGACTTGTGCACTTTGGTGAATTTTATGCTGTGTGAACTATATTTCATCATTATTTTTTTAAATCCATGAATTCATCATTGTAAGTGTCCATTCACTTTAGTAGTGTAGGTGTTGTCTGACTTGACGTGCTTCCATAGTCACCCAGAAGACAGTTACATGGTTTCAACAATTACATTAAAAGATAACATGGAGTCTATTTTACTAAAAATTGGAGAATTTGCTTTTAGTGGTATGATACCATGACTCTAGGGTTTACACCACTCAGCACAGGCCTTGCAAAATCTCTGCAATTGTGTGATATTTCTCAGAACCCCAATGCATCAATCTGTAAGCTTCCACGATATGAAGGGCATATGAAGAAAAGGATGTCATAAACGATTCAAGTGTCAATTTACTGCCTGCTTAGCTTCCACTGTCTCCCCTCTTATACCGGACACTGATTCTGCAAAGAAGAAAATCATTGGCGAACTGAAATTTCCGGTCCAGATCCTTATTTCCTGCCCTCAGGAGGATTTGCTACTATGACTTTTTCTTCTGCCTAACCTTCTTTCTCACTGCCATTCAGCCTGATTGCCGAAAGGCTTTCAAGGTAAAAACCATTTGAAACAGACAAGCTCACCCAGAGGCTTTGCTTGGCTATTGGGAGGAACAGTCTTGATTTTACTCTTACTCTTTGCTCAAGTACCTCAGTATGAGCCAGCAGCCTCAAAGCCACATATTACGACCTGGGGAGAAAAGCACAGAACACAGAGCAGCTGTTATAAAGAATGTCCCAGTGGTCTTTTGGAAAGCAAGAGATATTTTAGCACCAATAAACAACTAAACCTCAAGATCATAGCAGAAAACTTCACCAGACTGTAAACCTCTGTGGAGTAGGGAATTGTCTTAATTTATTCTAGGTGCCAATTACTAACATTTTCTCCTATATCTATATATTTATTAATTAGTGGCTCCTTTCACTCTCAAAAGTGCCCTTGTGTATATGAGGATTTATATGATCATCTTTGCTAAGAACCACACCTGACATATGATAACACATAAGTGAGAGCTATTATTATTATTCAAAGTGATGCGTTGTTTTCTTGTTACCTTTCAGCAACTTCAAACTGTTAACACTGTTAAAAGAAAAAGTATAATTCACATTATCACCAGCATTTAGATAAATCATTTATCCTTTTTAGTTTTTCAGATGCACAAGGAGACAACAAAGTCGTGGCTAAAGGACAGATAGAACCATAGCAGAATTGTCTCAAGCTTATGTGACGTCTTAAACTATTTCCTCTCTCCCCGAATACTCTTAAGTGATTTGTAAATTATTTTATTTCTTTGTAGCATATGGTAATCCTAATTTGTAATGCCATTTAGTAATATTGGGGAAATTTAACATTAACTTACAAGAAGTTTCTTCAAGAAATACAACACGTGTAGTTCATTATCACAGTTTTGTTTCATTGCCTTTTTAAAAAATCATAAGTAAGCAAGAAAGAAGAATAACAGTACTGATTCTTTCTTTTCCATTACTGATGGCTTCTAGTGGGTAGCTCTAAAATCTCTGTAAAATGGAAGTCATATTGTGTCATACCCCGCTTTAAAACAAATGGCTGTCAATATGTTTCAGAATAAAGGCTGCACTCTTCCTAAGCTGGCGCTCAGCAACCAGGTCATGTTCAGTTTGAGCACCAAGATCATGAAGCGCAACCACATGAAGCCACGTGAGTTCGAGTCCAGCTTTTCTGGAGCTGGAGATGAACTCGGACCTCAAGCCTCAGCTCAGGGAACTGAATATAACAACAACCAAGGAAATTGAAATTGCTGATAGTTGGAAAGTTATTATAATCTTTGTTCTCATTCCTAAACTGAAATCTTTCCAGAAAATCCAAGTCTGCCTATTACATGAATTGAGAAGTTCAGTGGGAAACATGTTGTTTTTGTTGCTCAGAGGAGAATTCTGTCTAAGCCAACTCGAAAAAGCCACACAAAAAATAAGCAAAAGCTCCCAGGATCTTCTCTCTGCCAGTGGTGCAGAGCAAGGAGGACCATGTTGTCATGCTATGGATTGCAGCCTATGTCTTTTTGTAAAATTTCTTTTAACTGTGAATATACATTTTTTAATCATTTTTGTTTGCAACTATGGGAATTCAAAATGAACATCCTTGCTCATGAGCTTCTTACAGACATCAGAAAAAGTTTTCACCTTGAGGTCCACATTGTTCTGCTATGGTTTGTCCAAAGGAACTTTTATGCGCTGGCCATTCAGTGTCAGGAGGATTCTGTTGCCCACAATTTCGCTTATGTTATGTTATATAATTTTGTGTCTTTTAAAGTACTTGAGAGGATAAACATTATTGTTATGTTAGCCTTCTTATTTATGTTTCTGGTTCTCTTAATTTCTAGCTGTGGATTTAAGTTACTATCTCATACAATTTTCTTATTATAATGCAGATCTATTCCCGCACACTGCCTTCATGTCATTACTGTCAAATATATTACATTTTTTTACATTGTAGACTCATCAATACCATTAAATTTATAGTGTTTTATTCAACTACTTTTTAAATTAATTAAGCAAAGAAAATACACAATTATATGCCACTTATAATTGGCTCAATAATTATCTTTAGAAAAACTCTGTTTTTTGCATGTTAATTTGAATTTCCACTTGGATCCACTTGCTTTCATATAAAGAACGTCCTGTAGTCTTGTTATTTTTTTGGTAAGTAGTGTGTGCTAGCAACAAACTCTCATGATTTTTGTTTATCAGGGGATAGTTTTTACTTTGCCTTCATTTGTTAGAGGTAGTTATTCTGCATATAAGAGTTTCAGTTGATTCTTTCTTTCAGCACTTTGAATATGTCACCCCAATGCTTTCTGCCTTTTTCTTGTCAACTTGGCATGCATATTCATTTTCGTAAATAATACTAATTTCCAAATGAAGACAGTAACAAGGTAATAGTTCACGTGACACGATGGAACTATTCTGTGATTGTTACTTTGGGGATTTTTAGACATTAGGGTTTTTATACTTTAGGGACTTAGACATTAGAGATTTTGATCTTTCAGGATTTCAACATTTGGGATTATGATGTTTAGGATTTTGCCTTTCAAGATTATGATTGGCTACCACTAAATCCATTATCTAAAATATCCACAATTCTAAAAAAATTACAATACATTAGGAAAATGTGAGCCATAACCAGAAAAAAATGCAAACAATAAAAGCTGCCTCTGATTGGACACAGATTTCAGACAACATATTTCCCACTGAACTTTTTTTTCTCCAATTCATGTAATAGCCAGACTTGGATTTTCTGGAAATAAATTTATCATAAATTTATTGGAGAAGCTAGTATAAGGAAGTATCAGTGAATTCAAAGAATATCAATACAGATTGTTCATTCTAAAGAGCAGCAAAATGAATGAACAGAAATAAAAAGCACATCCGATAAATGTGGGACGTCATTAACTTATCAATGTACATGTAATGGAGTACCAGAAGAGGACAGGGACAAAAGAGCAGAAGTAATAATGGGTGTTATTATCTTTTGAAATTTCAGTGCTTGGGATTGTGTCTTTTAGGATTATGATCAGCTCCTTATCAGCATCTTCCCATCTCTCCTCTTTTCCTAACCACTCAAATTCTCTGATAACTATCATTCTACTCTCTACTTCTCTACTTTATTAGATTCCACATGTGAGTAAGATCATGTGGTATTTGTCTTTCTGTGCCTGACTCAATTCACTTAACATAATGTCCTCCGGGTTCATCTGTATTATCATTTGTTTTTTAAGTAACTTTCCTGAACTTAATCTGTGGTATTTTTCTTCCCTGCTCTATGTGGTCACTGATGTTTATATTCAGTTTTTATTTTATGTCATTTTAGTGTAGTTTAGTTTGAATACGTTTGGATTAGTTTAGCATATTTGCCTGATTACCTATGGGTAACCTTTATTTCTACATGGCTTAGTGGTTTGGCAACAGTGGGTCAAAATTATTTATTTATTTATATATATTTTTATTATACTTTACGTTTTAGGGTACATATGCACGATGTGCAGGTTTGTTACATATGTATACATGTGCCATGTTGGTGTGCTGCACCCATTAACTCGTCATTTACATTAGGTATATCTCCTAATGCTATCCCTCTTCCTTCCCCCCACCCCACAACAGGCCCCAGTGTGTGATGTTCCCCTTTCTGTGTCCAAGTGTTCTCACTGTTCAATTCCCACCTGAGTGAGAACATGCAGTGTTTGGTTTTTTGTCCTTGTGGTAGTTTGCTGAGAATGATGATTTCCAATTTCATCCATGTCCCTACAAAGGACATGAACTCATCATTTTTTATGGCTGCATAGTATTCCATGGTGTATATGTGCCACATTTTGTTAATCCAGTCTATCACTGTTGGACATTTGGGTTGGTTCCAAGTCTTTTATCAAACACCTTGAGTCAGTTAGTCTTCCATCTTCTGACAGTGGATTTGTGTGTGGCTCAAGGGAGGCATTTCAAAGTTCCCAAACTTCTCACATTATTTTCTTCTTTTACTTTCCTCTGGGTCCTCTTAGTTTTCTCTTGTATATTTGCAGTCTCTCAGTCAGGTTAGTAATATGGGGAGGCTTTGTGTTCTCTCAAGTTTCTCCTATTCGTACATCCAAGCTCTCATTCAATCATGCTTATTTAAACAAATTGGGTTTTCTTGTGCCTCTGTTGTGTATTTGGGTGAGTTGGCCAGGCATGCGTGGAGTGCTTAGCTAACCTTTCTATGATTTGCCCATTTCCAGAATTTCCCAGTTACATTTCTGGCTGTTTTTCTAATCAGTTGTCACACCCAGCTGAGACCACAGCCTCCAGTTAGCAAAGCTGCAGATCTTCCCTGTTTACCAATGGGTATGAGTTTCCCACCCTTTGCTGTAAATCAAGTCAGCCCAGATTAGCAATAAAGTTTCTGTTTCTTACAGCCAACACTGTCCTGGTGTCTCTACTGTTCTGATTAAACTCATGAGGGATAGATATAGCCTCAGGCCACAACACTATAGACTCCTACAGTTTTTACTTGATTTTTAGGGGTAAACTATTTTCAGTGTGTTGTTTGCCTTAGATCAGTTTCTACAACCCTTAAATGGTTATTATCAAACACTTGTCCAATTTTGTACTATTTTAGGGAATAGAGTTTTTCACCTTGTTCACTCCTTCAAAGCCATGAGCACCATCCCTCCATGAGTTTATGAATACATAATTGAGGTCATATTCTTAATAAGATTTTATATCCACATATGTTCAATAAACTTAGAATTATTCATGTCATTGTAAATGCATTGAAACAGGGTTTTTAAAAATCACATGGAAATCCTTTGTACTAAGTCATCATAATTTAACCATCTACTATTGGCAATTTAGGTTAAATTTTTTGCCTTTATGAACTGCTATGGATATTTTTGCATATAAATTCTTTCCTAAGCCATTCCTGTCACTAGAAGGATTGTGTCAAAAATATAATTTTTAAAGGTTAAAAATGCATATTGTGACAGTCTTTAAAAAAGAAAGACCACAAGGATTACGGTCCTCTAGCACCATAGTGCTGTTTATTATACCCTTACCATTATTGAGAATTAACTTTAAAAATATATGCACTTTGATAATAAGATAATTAAAAAGCTCTGGCAAATTTTGAGTTGCTTTTCTAAGTGTCTTTATTCAGCTCAACTCTGTAATTCTTTATTTAGGATTAATAGATATAGATATTTTCCCCTTTTTTGGCTGTTTCATTCATTGTCTTTTCTTGCAGTAGAACAGCATATCATTTCCCATCATTGCATGCAACATCTACCCCTTTTATCTTTCTAATGGAGCCATTTTTAGAAACAGCATTTTCATTATCAGTTCTCCATGACTGTAAATTGATTCATCCAATTCCTATGTCTTAAATTTTAATTAGATCACAGAAATATCTTTTGGCTTTAAGGAGTACAAACTCCAAGTTCCTTTGCAAAGTAGCTATCTAGGTTTTATAAAATGTATGAAGGGAAAGGATGGACAATAAATTGCATTTTAAAACATCTTGCTTTTATTATACTACTTTTTGAACAGAGACTAAAATACATTTGATTTAATCTGCTGTAGATATACGTTGGGTGAACTCAGTGATTACCTTTTTTGAGACTATCTGAACATTTTCTTTTAAAGCTTTTTTCCAAAAGATATTTATCTTTGCTAATTCTTTTTTAACTATGATGGATTGAATCTAGAAAGATAATTAGTCTAGACTGTGCCACAGCACCTTATGTAAACTTTTAGCAATGTCCATGACATTGTTCATGCAGAAATGTCTAGTAATATTTATTAAACATTTTGAAGACAGTTTCTTCCTGAACTAACCTTCTACCTGAGGTATCTGCTTATGTCCCAGTAGAATCATTCACCTCACAATAGCCAGAGTAATCTTTAAAATCATCAGATTATATGATTCCCTTTTTAAAAATCATTTAGTATGTGGTAAGTTTATGACAATTTCTCCCATCCCATTATGTATGTCCTTTTGTAATGGCTTTGTCACTCCTCATTTGAAGAGATAAGATCTGTTTCCTTACCCCTTCAATCTGAGATAACTGTGTGCCTTGCTTTGTGCCAAAGAATGTGATGTATTTTTTTAGTTCTCTGAAGAATGATGACGGTATTTTGAAGGAAATTGCACTGAATCTGTTGACTGCTTTTGGCAGTATGCTTATTTTCACAATAATGATACTACCCATCCATAAGCATGGAATGTGTTTCCACTTGTTTGGGTCATCTATGATTTCTTCCAGCAGTGTTTTGTAGTTTTTATTGTAGAAATATTTCACCTCTTTGGTTAGGTATATTCCTAAGTATTTTATTTATTGTTTTGCAACTGTTGTAAAAGGAATTGAGTTCTTGATTTGATTCTCAGCTTGGTCGCTGTTGGTGTATAGTAGTGCTACTGATTTGTGTACATTGATTTTGTATCTGGAGACTTTACTAAGTCTAGGAGCTTTTTAGATGAGCCTTTAGGGTTTTCTAGGTATACAATCATATCAGCAAACAGTGACAGTTTGACTTCCTCTTTAGCGATTTGCATGCCCTTTATTTCTTTCTCTTGTCTGATTGCTCTGGCTAGACTTCCAGTACTAAGATAAATAGAAGTGGTCAGAGTGGGCATTCTTGTCTTGTTCCAGTTCTCAGAGGGAATGCCTTCAGATTTTCCCCATTCAGTATTATGTTGGCTGTGGGTTTATCATAGACGGCTTTTATTACATTAAGGTATGTCCCTTGTATGCTGATTTTGCTGAGGGTTTTAACCGTAAAGGGATGCTGGATTTTCTCAAATGCTTTTTTCTATGTCTATTGAGATTATTATGTGATTTTTGTTTTTAATTCTGTGTGATGTATCACATTTATTAACTTGCGTATGTTAAACCATCCCTGCATCCATGGTATGAAACCCACTTGATCATGATGTGTTATCTTTTTGATATGCGATTGTATTCAGTTAGCTAGCACTTTGTTGAGAATTTTTGAATCTATGTTCATCAGGAATATTGGCCTGTAGTTTTCTTTTTTTGTTATGCTTTTTCCTTTATTTTGGTATTAGTGTGATAGTGGCTTTTAGGGAGGATTCCCCATTTCTCCATATTTTGGAATAGTTTCAGCAGAATTGGTACCAATTCTTCTTTGACTGTCTGATCGAATTTATCTGTGAACCTATCTGGTCCTGGACTTTTTTGTTGGCATTTCTTTTATTACTATTTCAGTCTCACCACTTGTTATTGGTCTGTTTAGAGAAATAAAGCCAACTACTTACATCCAACTGACCTTCAACAAAGCAAACAAAAACATTAAGTGGGGAAAGGGCACCCTATTCAACAAATGGTGCTTGGATAATTGGCAAGCCACATGTAGAAGAATGAAGCTGAATCCTCATCTTTCACCTTATACAAAAATCAACTGAAGATAGACCAAAGACTAAAATCTAAGACCTAAAACCATAGAAACTCTAGAAGAAAACATCAGAAAAACTCTTCTAGACACTGGCTTAGGCAAAGAGTTCATGACCAAGAACCCAAAAGCAAATGCAACAAAACCAAAAATAAATAGATGGGACATAATTAAAGTAGAATGCTTCTGCACAGCAAAAGAAATAATCAGTAGAGTAAACAGACAACCCACAAAGTGGGAGAAAATAGTCACAAACTATGCATCCAACAAGAGGCAAATATCCAGACTTGTCAAGGAACTCAAACAAATCAGCAAGAAAAAAAACAAATAACCCAATCAAAAAGTGGGCAAATAACTTGAATAAACAATTCTCAAAAGAAGATACACAAATGGCCAACAAACATGTGAAAAAATGCTCAACATCACTAATTATCAGGGAAATGCATGTTAAAACCGCAATGAGATACCACCTTACTCCTGCAAGAATGGCCCTAATAAAAAAAAATGATAGATGCTGGCATGGATGTCATAAAAAGAGAACACTTTTACACTGCTGATGGGAATGTAAACTAGCACAAGCACTATGGAAAACAGTATGGAGGCTCCTTAAAGAACTAAGAGTAGAACTACCATTTGATCCAGCGATCCCACTGCTGGGTGTCTCCTCAAAGGAAAAAAAGTCATTATATGAAAAAGACACTTGCACACAGATGTTTAAAGCAGCATAATTTGCAATTGCAAAAATATGGAACCAGCCTAAGTGCCCATCAATCGACATGTGGGTAAAGAAAATGTGGTATATATATACCATGGAATACTACTTAGAAATTAAAAAAAAAACAATATAATGGCATTCGCAGCAACTTGGATGGATTTGGAGACCATTATTCTAAGTGAAGCAACTCAGGAATGGAAAACCAACATCGTATGTTCTCACTTATTAGTGGGAGCTAAGCTATGAGGACATAAAAGCATAAAAATTATATAATGGAGTTTGGGGACGTGAGGGGAAGGGTGGGAAGGGGATGAGAGATAAAATTCTACACATTGTGGACAGTGTACACTGCTCTAGTGACAGGTACACCAAAATCTCAGAAGTCATCACTAAATAACTCATCCATGTAACCAAAAATCACCTGTTCTCCCAAAATTTTTGAAATAAAATAAATCTCATGTACCACATAAATATATACACCTATGTACCTACAACAACTAAAAATAAAACATTATAAAAGAAACAAAAAATGTGATGGAAATGTTATACAAGTTCAAGAGCTTTGTTTTAAAGTTGCATTGCAGCCTCTTTACAATTTCTTGGAATGTTGTATTGAGTTTGTCACATAAGGTAGCTAGTCTAACGTATTGAGGAATTAGAGGCCATGTTGAGTGTAGCAGAGCCTCCAGAGCCAACAAACATCAGAAACTGCTGGACATGTAAGTGAGAGAGACATCTTGGACCCTCCAGCCCATCAGCTCCTCCAGTTGAATACTTCTACATAAATTAGCTCTGAAAAAACCAGCAGAGGAACTGACCAGCTAACTCACAGACTCTCTCTCTCTCTCTCTCTCCATATATATATATATATATATAGATTACAGAATCATCTATATATATAGAATCTACATATATGATCTATAATCTATAACATATATTATAATATATATAGAATATATATATATATAGTAATTTTAAGACAATAAGTTTGGGGGTGGGTTTTGCTGCAGCACTAGCTAAATGATACAAGTGAGTTTCCATCCTACTATGTATTTTACTCTAATATTTTCTTTTTTTACCTTTGCCCACAAGTCCCTTGGTTATCTATAATTTTTTCCCACGATATTTTTTTTAATATCATTCTTCCTATTCTTTGTTGCCATATCTTAAAAGCTAAAAATTCTCCTTGATTCCCACTCTTTATCACCCTATGTTAGTATGTCATATTCTCTTGCCACTGATTCTGTTATGGCCAGAGACCAGAACATGAGCTATTATCTCACAAATAAAAATAAGCCACAGTGTTCATCTGGCCTGTCCTCAAATAATTCCCACTGGCAGTGAAACTCAAGGCACACCCCTTCTGATAGTTGATAAGCATAGGTAATTTAAAGTTTGCCAAGATTCTGAAGATATGGGCCAAGGGAAACAGCAGTACACTGTTGATGGGAATGTAAATTGGTATAGCAAAATGGAAAACAGTATGAAGCTTCCTCAAAAACGTAAAATAGATCTACCATATGATCCTGCAATGCTACTACTTCTTGTATGTCCAAAATAAAAGAAATCAGTGTATTAAAGACAGATCTGTACTCTCATGTTTACTGTAAAAATATTCACAATAGCCAAGATGTGAAAGCAACTTTTCATTTCTAACAACATGAATGAAGCTGGAGATCATTATATTAAGTAAAATAACCCAGGCACAGGAAGACAAACGTTGCATGTTGTCACTTATTTGTGGGACCCAAACATCAAAACAAATGATCTCATGGGGATAGAGGGTAGAAGGATGGTTACCAGAGGCTGGTAAGGGTAGTGGGGGTGGGGGTAAGTGGGGATAGTTAATGAGTACAAAAATTGTGAGAAAGAATAAATAAGACTTAGTATTTGATAGCACCACAAGGTGACTATAGTCAAAAATAATTTAATTGTACATTTAAAATAACAAATAGGCTGAATACAGTGGCTCATGACTGTAATCACAGCATTTAGGGAGACCAAGGCAAGTGGATTGATTGAGGTCAGAAGTTTGAGACTAGCCTTTGCAACATTAAGAAACCCCCATCTCTACAAAAAATACAAAAATTAGGCAGGCATGGTGTTGACTACCTGTAGTCCCAGGTACTCGGGAGGCTGAGGTGGGAGGATCGCTTGAGCCTGGGAGGTTGAGGCTGCAGTGAGAGAAGATTGCACCACTGCACTCCAGTCTGGGCAACAAAGTGAGATCTTGTCTCAAAATAAATAAATAGTAAATAAAAATAAATAAAATAAAAAATATAATTGGATTGTTTGTAACACAAAAGATAAATGCTTGAGGTGATGGACACCCTATTTAACCTTAAATTATTATTACTCATTACATGCCTATATCAAAATATTTCATGTAACCCATAAATATATACACCTACAGTGTACCCACAAAAAAGACTGGGAAATAGAAAAAAAAAAGAAAAACATTACTATTGAGAATCTCTTATTAAGAACTCATACAATTACCTATCTCCCAATGAGTTATTGCCTAATACTCCTGTCTCTAATAGACACTGCTTATCATGTAGTCTCTCAGTGGAGGCAGAAGTAAAATCAGCTGTTCACTGGAGAACTGGCAGCATCGTGGGAGGAGTTAGGCCTTGATACTTAGGTACAAGGAAGAGCATCAGAAACACCTTGTGTGGAGTTTCTAAGCATAGAATCTTGGCTTAGCAGAGAGCCGTAGACTGAGAAATTATAGAGAAGCAAATAAGACAATGAGCATAAAGATTTGTACAATGTTAAAATATTAATAAAAATATGAAAGACAGTAATACATAACTATACATATGCATATGAAGAAAAGAAACACTGGAATGAGAAATAAGTAACACCTTCTATATCCCAAACACTGTACTTGGTAGGTGATGGATATTATTTTGTTTTAAACATTCAAAAAACCTGGGAAGTTGATTCAGTTGTTCTGTTTTACATAGAAATAAATCAAAGATGACAGAAATGAAGCACCTTATCCAAAGCTTAAAGATAACTAAACTCTTTAAGGCAGTATTCAAAATCAAGTATCTCTAACTCCATTTTTTTTTACATTCTGTTACATTATGCTGCTTTGTTATTTCAAGGCCAAAAGAGGCAAAACAAAGATTTAAATGGACTTATAGTCAAGATTAATATGTGAGCGTATAAATTTGTCTCTTGTCATCCCTGTTCCCATTGAAATAACAAAAGAAATATTAAAATGCGATAAAATATATTTAACTTATTCAAGGAGTATGTGGGTGTTTATGGTTCTATCTGATGTAGGAAACTTTTAATTTTTTCCAACTTGGATTAAATCAGAAAATTACATTCATCCTTTAAAAAGAATGATATTTATCACAAGGAATGCATTTATTAGAAACAATATCTGGAGCCAAACTGCCTGGGTTAAAATCCTATCTCCTCCAATTATAAATTATATAGTCTTTTTTCAAGTTATTTAAAAATAACTCTCCTTATCTTGTTTTCCACATATGTAAATTGAGGTTGTTATGAGACCCAAATGAATTAATATTTGTGAAGATGTCAGAACGGTTTCTGATGTATTATAAATGTAAATTAATATTTGCTAAATAAAAATAATTTAAAAGAGTAATTGTTTTTTTGTCATAGACTTCTGTGAAGAAGGCAACATTAACACCAGAATCTAATTATTGCTCTTTTGAATTCTTATCTATATGACTATGAAAGGCTAAATAATGGCTCACAAAGATATGTAGGTCTTCATTCCTGGACTCTGTGAATGTTACTGATATGGGAAAACAGAAGTTTATATATGTAATTAGGTTAAATATTTTGAGATGGGGAGATTACCTGAATTATCTGGGTGAGCCCTAAATGTAAACACAAGTGTCCTCAGAAGAGGGAGGCAGACAGAGATTTGAAGACTGAAGAATAAGAAGGAAGAGGAGAAATATTTGAAGGAGGAAGAAGCTGTGTGATAATAAAAGTGGGGGCAGGAAACACAATATGATAAGGAGGTATAAGCCAAGGGATGAGGACGGCCTATAGAAGCTATAGAAGAAAAATAAATGGATTATTCCATAGAAACTTTAGCAGCATCACAGCCCAGCTGACATTATAACTTTGGTATAGTGAATTGTATTTTGTATTTCTGGCCTCCACAACCATACAAGAATGAATTTGGCTGGGCACAGTGGCTCACGCCTGTAATCCCAGCACTTTGGGAGGCCGAGGTGGGTGGATCACCTGAGGTCAGGAGTTCGTGACCAGCCTGGCAGACATAGTGAAGCCCTGTCTCTACTAAAAATACAAAAATTAGCCGGGCATGGTGGTGTGGTGGTGGGCACCTCTAATCCCAGCTACTTGGGAGGCTGAGGCAGGAGAATTGTTTGAACCTGGGAGGTGGAGGTGGCAGTGAGCCAAGACTGTGCCATTGCACTCCAGCCTGGGCAACAAGAGCGAAACTCCATCTGAAAAATAATAATAAATAAATAAATTCGTGTTGTGTAAATTATTCTGTTTTTGATAATTTGTTACAGCAGCAATAGAAAACTAATAAAAATGACTGGCTAAGGCATATAAGAGTGGAGAAAAATCTACATTAATGCTAAAGACTAGAAAAAGGTAAACAATTTCCACTCAATATAATACTGATGTGACCTCTTTGAAGGAAGACATAGGGCTGACATTTGACATACTCTGTAATAAAAGAACAGTATATCTAAAATTGAATTTGACACCTCTTATTTTATGGGATTCACATCTGGAGATGAAGGCATGGCATGAGAAGTCAGAACACATGACTTGGTCTTCTCTTCAACAATATGGGCAAATCAACACAACGTGGAATCCAATGGTGTTACTTGGTGAACCCAGAAATCATTTATGGCCAAAGCTCCTATAATAAACAAAGAGCTTTGGGAGAGTAGCAGCAAGGCTGAGCTGAGAGTTGAATGTTGCTTCCTGACATGGTCTCCTTGGCAAAAACAGAGGCACATGTGAAAGTCCCCACTGAGCATATTCTTGTTCCTAACTTTTTCTAAACTTCTGCCGGTGAACTAGATCTCTGAATTTAAAGAACATATTTCTAGCAAGTGTAGTTTTTCCTTTTCCCCTCACTTGTACCTTTAAAATTTGGCAGAATCCCAGTCTATTTCACAAGATATCCATTTCAAATCAACTTTATTGATAATAAAAGAATATTTGGAATGCCTAGACATTTCTCTATAAGAATGCAAAATTAAAGGAAACTCAATAGACCCAAAGGCATGTGTTGCAATTCAAAAAGCTCCCCTGAAAAATTAGAACAACAGTCTTCACCTGAAAGAGATGTACTGTAAGAAACAAAACAAAATCCAGACATTAAATCTATGACGTTAGACCAAGCAGCCACGATGAAAGAATAATCAATGAGCATAAAACATTGAGGAAGGTGAAAACTATTATTGTCAAAAAATAAAATAATAGAAGTCATAGCTAAAGTCTTTTAGTAAGCCTCTTGAAGTAGTAGTAGCGGGCTATTAGATATTTGTCTCTCATATTTCAAAACACAGATTAACGAAATTTAAAGATTTTGTCGTAAATATTGAGTGAATGCATAAATATGATTTTTGATAGCACTGTAAGCATACACAGGAATTTCATTTACTGGTTGTTTGGTGCCTTTTATCCCTGTTTGAATGTTTTCAGTGTATTTAACAGTGTATTATAGACATTCACATTAAAAAAATGACATGAATTAACAGCTCCTGACACAAACCAAACCAATAAAAAAGTAAAAACTGACAATTTCACTGGAAAGTAATCCTTTGGGAAAACAATTTGACAAATACGAGAAAAGTTTCCAGTTACTATAAAGCTGATAGGAATCTATTGAGAAAAATTACTTTGAATTCACTTTATGATCTACTCATACATTGCTTTATGAAATATACAATCTGATTTTAAAATGGGCAACATGTTTTGTTTATTTCGTGCTACCTGATTCTCATTCATAAAGTGTTTCATTTTGAAAACTGGTTAGTTGTCATTCTATTTCACAAGCACTTCTTTGTGATGCCACCAGAGTATTTCCTCAACCAGTTTTCTACAAAATATTGGACACTATGGTACTTTAAAACCAAAGTTCCAGAAGGTCTGATGGCAGTGTGTTGCACTCTGATAATTATAGTCCTCAAAAATAGAGAGATACTTCAGAAATAATAGAATGAGAAGCTCTACAGATCTTCTTCCCAACCAAACAATGATAAATTTTAAAGAAATCTTTCTTTAAAGTCTCTAAAAATTTTTCTCAGGGTATACAACAAATAGATACGTTTACTTGGGAGAATCTCAATCTTTTTAAAAAAGTGAGATACTGTGGCATTTGAGACACACTCACACCCCCAGTTCAGTGCAATTGAAGCTCTACTGCTGGTAGGTGTAGGTAAGAATAAAAGACTCCTTCTATCCCCATATCTCAGTCTAGGGCTCCACTGGAGGGGGAGGATGCCAGCATTTCTTATTCCCCAAAACTTCGTGTTGCAGACTTCATGTTGCAGAAGCTCTCTTCCAGAAAAGGTGGTCTATAAGTAACTATACT
The DNA here is from genome assembly GCF_028885655.2 of Pongo abelii. Classification (NCBI taxonomy): domain Eukaryota; kingdom Metazoa; phylum Chordata; class Mammalia; order Primates; family Hominidae; genus Pongo; species Pongo abelii. The sequence continues at coordinate 150,034,539 of NC_072008.2, forward strand.
GAAAAATAATGAATATCTCAAATAAACAACCTAATTTTCCATCTTAATTTATTGTAAAAGGAAGAGAAAAGTAAGCCCAATGCAAATATTTTAAAAAGTTGTTTCCTTGGAGAGATTAATAAAAGTAACAAAACTTTAGCTAGTATGACCACAAGAAAGAGAGAAAAAATTCTAATTGCTAAAATCAGAAGTAAAAGAGGGGCCTTTACTAAAATCTTTACAGAAATAAAAGGAATTATGAAGAAATACAATACTAGGAACAATGTATGCCAACACAAAAGACAACTTTGATAAAATGAACAAATTCCTTGAAAGATGCAAATTGCCAAACTGACTCAAGATAAAATAGAAAATCTGAATAAACATATAGTAAGTAAAGGGATTGATTTAGTAATCAAAATATAACCACAAATAAAAGACCAATCCAGATATCTTTGCTTCTGAATTCTATGAAAAATTTAAAGAATAATTACAATCAATTTTTCACTACACCTTCTAACAAGTAAAAGATAAATGAACATATATGATTCATTTTAGGAGGCCAGTATTACCTTGATACTAAAACAGACAAAGAATGAAAAAAAAAAAAAAAAGGAAAAGAAAAGAAAAAGAAAGAAAGAAAAAAATACTACAGGCCAGTTGGGGTCCTTATGTGCTGATGCACTGCAGATGGAAATGTAAAATGTTAGAGCCACTTTAGAAAACAGTCTGGCTGTTTCTCCAAAAAAAAGTTAAACATAGAATTATCATTGACCAAGCAATTCCACTGCTAGATACATACACAAGAGAAAAAATACCATATATCAAACAAAACTTTTATATGAATATTAATAGTAGCATTATTCATAAAAGCAAAAAAGTTGTAAACAAACTTAAATGTACATCACCTGATAAATGGATAAACAAAATGTTGTATATACAAACAATTGAATATTATTTGTCCACTAGCATTACTAAATAGAACTAGTCTTACAATTAAGATGGAAATATAAGAGTTGAAAAACTAAAAAACCTAAAAAAGATAACTAGACCTCATAGGAATATATGAAAATTTCCACCCAATAATAGAAGATTACACATTTTTCTCACAGTCACACAGAACATTCTCCAGTATAGGGAATATGTCAGGGCATAAAACAAGCTTCAATATTTTTAAAATGATTCAAATCTTAACGTGTGTTCTCTGACCCAAATGTAATGAAATGATGAATCAAAACAGAAGGAAATTCACAAATATATGAAAATTAAACAACATTCTCCTAAATAACCAATGAGTCAAAGAAGGAATCACAAGAGAAATGATAAAATATTTTGATATGAATGAAAATATAGACACAGTATATCAAAATGTATGCTAAAGCTGTACTCTGAGAGAAATTTATCATTGCAAATGCCTATATTAAAAACAAAACACACCTTAATAATTTAACCTTCCACTTCAATCACCTGAAGATGTTACCAAAACACCAGGGGTTCAGTCTAGCTTCTGGGGCTTGCAGCAGAGAAAGCCAGTCACTGAGAAGAATTATTGCAAAGGATGAAGGCCTTAATTGGGTGCTGCAGCCAAGGAGATGGGAGATCAGTCTAAAATCCATCTCCCTGACTGAATAAAATTAGTAGTCTAGATAGCAGGGAATAAATGTAACTATGTGTGGGAAAACAGGAAATCAAGAGAGGTAAGGAGGTAATCATGGTAAATGAGGGGCCTGGTGTCTTATTTTCTGGATGCAATGATCTAATGAGTTTCAGTTCTTTGATACTTTCTGAGAGGCCTATGGGTCCTTTCCTGAGGAAGAAACTCAGAGAAAACAAATATAAGTTCCAAGCTTTAAGACAAGAATGGTCAAGTTCTATGCAAAAACAAAATCAAGAACAACAAAAAAAACTAAATAGTACTATTAGGTTGGTTTCAAAGACAATGAGAAAAAAAAAGCAAAGAAAAAGAAGCATACAGATGGAAACGAGATTAGCGAAAAAATTAATATAATAGAAAACACATATAAAAACAATAGAGAAAATAAAACCAAATTTAGGTACTTTGAAAAGATAAATAACATTGACAAACTTTTAGATAGGCTGACCAAGAAAAATAGAGAAAAAATCAAATTACTTGATTCAATAATAGAATAAGGTACATTGCTTGTAACAAGTCCCAACTAATTCATTGAGATATGCATAGCTCTGATACCAAATTCATAAAGATATCACAAAAAAGAAAATGACAGACCCGTATCTCCTATGAATATAAATGCAAAACCTCAACAAAATTCTCAAACATAAAATCAAAACTTAACAGGGATTTCAATGTATTTGTTTTGGGCAGTATTCTTTTCACAGCATAAATTAATGAACATATAATGTTTTCCTATTCGTCTAGGTATTCTTTAATTTCCTTTAGCAGTGTTTTGTAGTTCTTAGTGCACAAGTATTTTACCTCTTTTTAAAAGTTTTTTTTCCTTGGTATTGTATTATTAGGATGATATTTTATTTTTTTATTTTTTTTTATTTATTTATTTTATTATTATTATTATTATTATACTTTAGGTTTTATGGTACATGTGCGCAATGTGTAGGTAAGTTACATATGTATACATGTGCCATGCTGGTGCGCTGCACCCACTAACTCGTCATCCAGCATTAGGTATATCTCCCAATGCTATCCCTCCCTGCTACCCCCACCCCACAGCAGTCCCCGAAGTGTGATGTTCCCCTTCCTGTGTCCATGTGTTCTCATTGTTCAGTTCCCACCTATGAGTGAGAATATGCGGTGTTTGGTTTTTTGTTCTTGTGATAGTTTACTGAGAATGATGATTTCCAATTTCATCCATGTCCCTACAAAGGACATGAACTCATCATTTTTTATGGCTGCATAGTATTCCATGGTGTATATGTGCCACATTTTCTTAATCCAGTCTATCATTGTTGGACATTTGGGTTGGTTCCAAGTCTTTGCTATTGTGAATAGTGCCGCAATGAACATACGTGTGCATGTGTCTTTATAGCAGCATGATTTATAGTCCTTTGGGTATATACCCAGTAATGGGATGGCTGGGTCGTGTGGAATTTCTAGTTCTAGATCCCTGAGGAATCGCCACACTGACTTCCACAAGGGTTGAACTAGTTTACAGTCCCACCAACAGTGTAAAAGTGTTCCTATTTCTCCACATCCTCTCCAGCACCTGTTGTTTCCTGACTTTTTAATGATTGCCATTCTAACTGGTGTGAGATGGTATCTCATTGTGGCCTGTTGTTTCCTGACTTTTTAATGATTGCCATTCTAACTGGTGTGAGATGGTATCTCATTGTGGTTTTGATTTGCATTTCTCTGATGGCCAGTGATGGTGAGCATTTTTTCATGTGTTTTTTGGCTGCATAAATGTCTTCTTTTGAGAAGTGTCTGTTCATGTCCTTCGCCCACTTTTTGATGGGGTTGTTTGTTTTTTTCTTGTAAATTTGTTGGAGTTCATTGTAGATTCTGGATATTAGCCCTTTGTCAGATGAGTAGGTTGCGAAAATTTTCTCCCATTTTGTAGGTTGCCTGTTCACTCTGATGGTAGTTTCCTTTGCTGTGCAGAAGCTCTTTAGTTTAATTAGATCCCATTTGTCAATTTTGGCTTTTGTGGCCATTGCTTTTGGTGTTTTAGACATGAAGTCCTTGCCCATGCCTATGTCCTGAATGGTAATGCCTAGGTTTTCTTCTAGGGTTTTATGGTTTTAGGTCTAACATTTAAGTCTTTAATCCATCTTGAATTGATTTTTGTATAAGGTGTAAGGAAGGGATCCAGTTTCAGCTTTCTGCATATGGCTAGCCAGTTTTCCCAGCACCATTTATTAAATAGGGAATCCTTTCCCCATTTCTTGTTTTTCTCAGGTTTGTCAAAGATCAGATAGTTGTAGATATGTGGCATTATTTCTGAGGGCTCTGTTCTATTCCATTGATCTATATCTCTGTTTTGGTACCAGTACCATGCTGTTTTGGTTACTGTAGCCTTGTAGTATAGTTTGAAGTCAGGTAGTGTGATGCCTCCAGCTTTGTTCTTTTGCTTAGGATTGACTTGGTGATGCGGGCTCTTTTTTGGTTCCATATGAACTTTAAAGTAGTTTTTTCCAATTCTGTGAAGAAAGTCATTGGTAGCTTGATGGGGATGGCATTGAATCTGTAAATTACCTTGGGAAGGATGGCCATTTTCACGATATTGATTCTTCCTACCCATGAGCATGGAATGTTCTTCCATTTGTTTGTATCCTCTTTTATTTCCTTGAGCAGTGGTTTGTAGTTCTCCTTGAAGAGGTCCTTCTCATCCCTTGTAAGTTGGATTCCTAGGCATTTTATTCTCTTTGAAGCAATTGTGAATGGGAGTTCACTCATGATTTGGCTCTCTGTTTGTCTGTTATTGGTGTATAAGAATGCTTGTGATTTTTGTACATTGATTTTGTATCCTGAGACTTTGCTGAAGTTGCTTATCAGCTTAAGGAGATTTTGGGCTGAGACAATGGGGTTTTCTAGATATACTATCATGTCATCTGCAAACAGGGACAATTTGACTTCCTCTTTTCCTAATTGAATACCCTTGATTTCCTTCTCCTGCCTAATTGCCCTGGCCAGAACTTCCAACACTATGTTGAATAGAAGTGGTGAGAGAGGGCATCCCTGTCTTGTGCCAGTTTTCAAAGGGAATGCTTCCAGTTTTTGCCCATTCAGTATGATATTGGCTGTGGGTTTGTCATAGATAGCTCTTATTATTTTGAGATATGTCCCATCAATACCTAATTTATTGAGAGTTTTTACCATGAAGGGTTGTTGAATTTTGTCAAAGGCCTTTTCTGCATCTATTGAGATAATCATGTGGTTTTTGTCTTTGGTTCTGTTTATATGCTGGATTACATTTATTGATTTGTGTATATTGAACCAGCCTTGCATCCCAGGGATGAAGCCCACTTGATCATGGTGGATAAGCTTTTTGATGTGCTGCTGGATTCTGTTTGCCAGTATTTTATTGAGGATTTTTGCAGCAATGTTCATCAAGGGTATTGGTCTAAAATTCTCTTTTTTTGTTGTGTCTCTGCCAGGCTTTGGTATCAGGATGATGCTGGCCTCATAAAATGAGTTAGGGAGGATTCCCTCTTTTTCTATTGATTGGAATAGTTTCAGAAGGAATGGTACCAGTTCCTCCTTGTACCTCTGGTAGAATTCGGCTGTGAACCCGTCTGGTCCTGGACTTTTTTTGGTTGGTAAGCTATTGATTATTGCCACAATTTCAGCTCCTGTTATTGGTCTATTCAGAGATTCAACTTCTTCCTGGTTTAGTCTTGGGAGGGTGTATGTGTTGAGGAATTTATCCATTTCTTCTAGATTTTCTAGTTTATTTGCGTAGAGGTGTTTGTAGTATTCTCTGATGGTAGTTTGTATTTCTGTGGGATCAGTGGTGATATCCCCTTTATCATTTTTTATTGCATCTAATTGATTCTTCTCTCTTTTTTTCTTTATTAATCTTGCTAGCGGTCTATCAATTTTGTTGATCCTTTCAAAAAACCAGCTCCTGGATTCATTAATTTTTTGAAGGGTTTTTTGTGTCTCTATTTCCTTCAGTTCTGCTCTGATTTTAGTTATTTCTTGCCTTCTGCTAGCTTTTGAATGTGTTTGCTCTTGCTTTTCTAGTTCTTTTAATTGTGATGTTAGGGTGTCAATTTTGGATCTTTCCTGCTTTCTCTTGTGGGCATTTAGTGCTATAAATTTCCCTCTACACACTGCTTTGAATGCATCCCAGAGATTCTGGTATGTTGTGTCTTGGTTCTCGTTGGTTTCAAAGAACATCTTTATTTCTGCCTTCATTTCATTATGTACCCAGTAGTCATTCAGGAGCAGGTTGTTCAGTTTCCATGTAGTTGAGCGGTTTTGAGTGAGATTCTTAATCCTGAGTTCTAGCTTGATTGCACTGTGATCTGAGAGATAGTTTGTTATAATTTCTGTTCTTTTACATTTATTGAGGAGAGCTTTACTTCCAAGTATGTGGTCAATTTTGGAATAGGTGTGGTGTGGTGCTGAAAAAAATGTATATTCTGTTGATTTGGGGTGGAGAGTTCTGTAGATGTCCATTAGGTCCACTTGGTGCAGAGCTGAGTTCAATTCCTGGGTATCCTTGTTGACTTTCTGTCTCGTTGATCTGTCTAATGTTGACAGTGGGGTGTTAAAGTCTCCCATTATTAATGTGTGGGAGTCTAAGTCTCTGTGTAGGTCACTCAGGACTTGCTTTATGAATCTGGGTGCTCCTGTATTGGGTGCGTATATATTTAGGATAGTTAGCTCTTCTTGTTGAATTGATCCCTTTACTATTATGTAATGGCCTTCTTTGTCTCTTTTGATCTTTGTTGGTTTAAAGTCGGTTTTATCAGAGACTAGGATTGCAACCCCTGCCTTTTTTTGTTTTCCATTTGCTTGGTAGATCTTCCTCCATCCTTTTATTTTGAGCCTATGTGTGTCTCTGCACGTGAGATGGGTTTCCTGAATACAGCACACTGATGGGTCTTGAGTCTTTATCCAATTTGCCAGTCTGTGTCTTTTAATTGGAGCATTTAGTCCATTTACATTTAAAGTTAATATTGTTATGTGTGAATTTGATCCTGTCATTATGATGTTAGCTGGTTATTTTGCTCGTTAGTTGATGCAGTCTCTTCCTAGTCTCGACGGTCTTTACATTTTGGCATGATTTTGCCGTGGCTGGTACCGGTTGTGCCTTTCCATGTTTAGCGCTTCCTTCAGGAGCTCTTTTAGGGCAGGCCTGGTGGTGACAAAATCTCTCAGCATTTGCTTGTCTGTAAAGTATTTTATTTCTCCTTCACTTATGAAGCTTAGTTTGGCTGGATATGAAATTCTGGGTTGAAAATTCTTTTCTTTAAGAATGTTGAATATTGGCCACCACTCTCTTCTGGCTTGTAGGGTTTCTGCCGAGAGATCCGCTGTTAGTCTGATGGGCTTCCCTTTGATGGTAACCCGACCTTTCTCTCTGGCTGCCCTTAACATTTTTTCCTTCATTTCAACTTTGGTGAATCTGACAATTATGTGTCTTGGAGTTGCTCTTCTCGAGGAGTATCTTTGTGGCGTTCTCTGTATTTCCTGAATCTGAATGTTGGCCTGCCTTGCTAGATTGGGGAAGTTCTCCTGGATAATATCCTGCAGAGTGTTTTCCAACTTGGTTCCATTCTCCCCGTCACTTTCAGGTACACCAATCAGACGTAGATTTGGTCTTTTCACCTAGTCCCACATTTCTTGGAGGCTTTGCTCGTTTCTTTTTATTCTTTTTTCTCTAAACTTCTCTTCTCGCTTCATTTCATTCATTTCATCTTCCAGGGCTGATACCCTTTCTTCCATTTGATCGCATCGGCTCCTGAGGCTTCTGCATTCTTCACATAGTTCTCGAGCCTTGATTTTCAGCTCCATCAGCTCCTTTAAGCACTTCTCTGTATTGGTTATTCTAGTTATACATTCTTCTAAATTTTTTTCAAAGTTTTCAACTTCTTTGCCTTTGGTTTGAATATCCTCCCGTAGCTCGGAGTAATTTGATTGTCTGAAGCCTTCTTCTCTCAGCTCGTCAAAGTCATTCTCCATGCAGCTTTGTTCCGTTGCTGGTGAGGAACTGCGTTCCTTTGGAGGAGGAGAGGTACTCTGCTTTTTAGAGTTTCCAGTTTTTCTGCTCTGTTTTTTCCCCATCTTTGTGATTTTATCTACTTTTGGTCTTTGATGATGGTGATGTACAGATGGGTTTTTGGTGTGGATGTCCTTTCTGTTAGTTTTCCTTCTAACAAACAGGACCCTCAGCTGCAGGTCTGTTGGAGTACCTGGCCAGCCTTGTGAGGTGTCAGTCTGCCCCTGCTGGGGGGTGCCTCCCAGTTAGGCTGCTCCGGAGTCAGGGGTCAGGGACCCACTTGAGGAGGCAGTCTGCCCGTTCTCAGATCTCCAGCTGCGTGCTGGGAGAACCACTGCTCTCCTCAAAGCTGTCAGACAGGGACATTTAAGTCTGCAGAGGTTACTGCTGTCTTTTTGTTTGTCTGTTCCCTGCCCCCAGAGGTGGAGCCTACAGAGGCAGGCAGGCCTCCTTGAGCTGTGGTGGGCTCCACCCAATTCAAGCTTCCAGGCTGCTTTGTTTACCTAAGCGAGCCTGGGCAATGGTGGGCGCCCCTCCCCCAGCCTCGCTGCTGACTTGCTGTTTGATCTCAGACTGCTGTGCTAGCAATCAGCGAGACTCCGTGGGTGTAGGACCCTCTGAGCCAGGTGCGGGCTATAATCTCCTGGGGCGCCGTTTCCTAAGCCCCTCAGAAAAGCACAGTATTCGGGTGGGAGTGGCCCGATTTTCCAGATGTTGTCTGTCACCCCTGGAAAGGGAACTCCCTGACCCCTTGCGCTTCCTGAGTGAGGCAATGCCTCCTCCCTGCTTCGGCTGTCGCAGGGTGCACTCACCCACTGACCTGCGCCCACTGTCTGGCACTCCCTAGTGCGATGAACACGGTACCTCAGATGGAAATGCAGAAATCACCCGTCTTCTGCGTCGCTCTTCCTGGGAGCTGTAGCCCAGAGCTGTTCCTATTCGGCCATCTTGTCTCCTCCCCCTAGAATCTACCAGGATGATATTTTAAATTGAATACTTTTTAAATTTTTTTTTCTTTGCTAATGTATAGAAAGATAAATAATTCTTTCACACTTATTTTGTACCCTCCAACATTCTAAAATAATTTGTTACCACTAATAGGTTTTTTTCTTTTTTGTAAATTCTTTGGGTTTTCTATATATAGGATCATATTATCTGCAAACAGAAAGTTTTTACTTTGTTTCTATTTGGATCCCTTCTATTTATTATTGGCCAATTTTTCTGTCTAGAATGTCCACTAAAAAGTTGAATAGCAATGGTGAACCCCCACGTTTATCGCAGTACTATATAGCTAAGATATGGCTTCAAGCTAAACATCCATCAATATACAAGTGGATAAAGAAAATGTGTTATATATACACAATGCAATACTATTCAGCCATAAAATTAATGAGATTCTGTCATTCCTGGCAACATGGATGAGCCTGGAAGACATTGTATTAAGCAAAATCAGTCAGGCATAGAAATATAAATACGATGTGATCTTACTCATATGTGGGAGCAAAAATAAATTTTGAGGTTATAGAAGTTGGGAGTAAAATTGTGGGTTTTAGAGGCTGGAAAGTGTGTGAAGATGGGGAGGTATTGGCTAACAGATGCAAAATTACAGCTAGATAGGAAGAATGAGTTCTGGTGTTCTTCAGAACTGTAGGATGATTATGGTTAACTGTAATTTACCGTATACTTTTAAAAACCTAAAAGAGAGGATTTTGAATATTCCCAACACACACAAATCACCCGGATTTTGTCATTACACAATGTATGCACATGTTGAAGTGCCATTCTGTATTCCCCAAATATGTACAATTTTTACATGTCAAATAAAAATAAAAGGAACAAAAACCAATGAGCTATTACCTCACCTTTTTGGATAGCTATTATCAGAAAGATAATACAACAAGTATCGATGAGGTTTTGGAGAAAAGGAAAGTGTTGTACGCTGTCGGTGGGAATGTAAATGCATATTACCTTTATGGAAAACAGTGTAGAGATTACAATTAAAAAATACATCTAGCTTATAATTCATTAATCTCACTTCTTCATAGATATCCAATGGAAATAATATTAGGATTTCAAAGATATATCTGTATCCCTATGTTTAATATTGCATTATTCACAATTGCCTAGATACGGAAACAAACCAAATACATGATGATAGATAAAGAAAATGTGGTGTAAAGACACAACAGAATGCTGATGAGCATTAAAAAATAAAGAAATCCTGTTATTTGTGACAACATGGATGAATCTGGAGGACATTATGCTAAGTGAAAGAAGCCAGGCATGGAAAGAAAAATATATAAGATCTCACTTATGTGCGGAATTTAAATCATCAGACTCATGGAAGCAGAGAGGAGAATGGTGTTTTCCAGGGGCTGGGGAGTGAATGCGGAGAATACGGGAGATATTTGTCAAAGGGTACAAATTTTTAGTTATGCAAAATGAATTAGCCCTGGAGATCTAATGTACAGCAATGTGAGTATAGTTAACAACATTACATTGTGTACTTGAAATTTGCTAAAGGTGTAAATCAAGTGTGGTCACCACAAAAAATAAAAGGAAAAATAAAAGAATAAATATGCGGGGTGATGGATATGTTAATTAGCTTGTTTGTGGCAATTATTTCACAATCTGTACATATATCAAAACATCGTGTTGTACACCTTAAACATATACAATTTTTATTTGTCAATTATACCTCAGTAAACGTGAAAAAAGAGAAATAAGTATTTTCCAATGCATTTATACCTATAAAAAAGCTCACACATAAAGACCAATACCACTAATATATATACATGCAAAATTCCTAAATGAAATATGAGAAAGATAAATACAATAAAAATAATATTTCATGTCCAATTGGTTTATTCATAACATTACAGCTTAATAAGACTTAATATAGTAATCACAATATCAGTGGGTTAAAGGATTAAATTATTCCGAATAAATAAGATGACAAAGAGACATTTAATAAAATTCAATATAACTTTCAAATGTAAGCTCTCTTCAAATAAAATCTTCCTTTCTTAACAAAATCAAAGAAATCAGTCTTTAAATTATGATGAATATCATTTGTTCCAAAGAAAATATAGAAAATGTATGTTGCAAATCAAAGATTAGATGCAGAGTCTAGTAATCACCTCATTAATTTACATTATCTGGGAAGTTCTGATTCACATAACAAAATTATAAAAATAAGTAAACTAATTGAAAGTGGGAGATAATATCTTTATTTGCACAGGATATTTTCTACCTAGAAAATTCAAGAAAATCAACTGAAGAATTCTGTTTTTTTTTTTTTTTTTTGGAGACGGAGTCTCGTTCTGTCACCCAGGCTGGATTGCAGTGGCGCGATCTCCACTCACTGCAACCTCCGCCTCCAGGGTTCAAGCGATTCTCCTGCCTCAGCCTCTTGAGTAGCTGGGACTACAGGCGCATGCCAACACACTCAGCTAATTTTCTGTATTTTTAGTAGAGATGGGGTTTCACTATGTTAGCCAGGATGATCTCGATCTCCTGACCTCGTGATTTGCCCGCCTCAGCCTCCCAAAGTGCTGGGATTACAGGCGTGAGCCACTGCGTCTAGCCGAATTCTTAGAACTCATACAAAATGTGTGTAATCTGGTTGGATACAAAAACAATCACTGAAAAACATAACAAAAACAGCAAAAAAATGTAAAATTGTTTAATAACACATTTAATAAAATATATGAAAAGTCTTTATGTGCGTATAACTTTATTTGAATGTATAGTCAAGGCATGTGCTTGGCATGGAAAGACAATATTTTAACATTCTGAATTTCTCTCTAGTTAATGTATAGGTAAGAAATTCCAGTAAAAATCTCAGTAGCATTTGAGCACTAACAAAAAGCTTTACATACATGTAACTTTATTGGAACGTAGAGTCGAGGTTTGTGCCTGGGATGGAAAGATAATATTTTAACATTCCAAGTTACTCCCTAATTAATATATAGGTGAGAAATTCCATTAATAACTTCAATAGCACTTGAGAACTAACAAAAATATTCTGAAGATTATCTGGAAAGACATTCCTAAACATAGCCAGGAATAAATAAAAAGTTAAACAGTAGAAAATTTCTCTACAAAATATTAAAATAAGAGAGTTCTAATAAGTTACAGTACGGTTGTATTCATCTAATTCATTGAGAAAAGAATCAGAAAAAACCATACATGAAATACGCTATCATTCAATAGTAATAACAGAAGTACAAATTATAACAGTATAAATTGTACTTTTTCACTGGGAAAATGACCACAAAAATACCTTTGAAGACTATATTTATTATTGGTGAAGATTGGAGGAAATAAACTTTTCATATATCGACTACTGTAGGAAGGTATGTTCATGTGTATAAAAAATTACTGTAGGAAGGTATGTTCATGTGTATAAAAAATTACTGTAGGAAGGTATGTTCATGTGTATAAAAAATCTTATATATTGCAGAGTGACAATACTACCTTTGATTCTTTCACAGTTTGCACTCAGTAAGGAGATGACTATATAAAGGACCTAAGAGCTACTGAATTCCCCAGAAAAGACTATTTAGAGCCATTCTGCCTTTGGATATTGCTTACTTTTTTGCTAATAATTCAAGGAATATCAGTAAAAAATAGAATTCAGCACACAAACTTGCAAAATGCCTGACAACTATTTCTTCCTTGAGATTTTCTGTCTTTAGTTTCATCTTGTCATAAATGTTTAAACTTGCAAGTTCCATAAAATAAAAATCACAATTATGTCAGTAATTACTTTGTTTTCCAGTCTGTTTAATAATGCTATTAAGCAAACACTGAAATAATTGAAAGGACAAAATGATCAACACGGCTCTGAATTTAATCAGGTGTTTCTAATTGCCATCAATTACAATATGACATTTCGTTCTTTTTCTAACTCAAGTAACTCCATCTTTATCCTCATCAAAAGAGTGCATTCTTCCAAACTTTTTAACTTTTATAAGAAAGAAAATGTGAGGCAAGAAAAAATCTGTAAGACCACAGTAGGTTGGCCCTATTAAAATTCACTGCAATTATATTGGCTCAACAATATATGTATATAAAGACTTAGTGGCTCCTTTATTATCATCTCATTATCTATCAGTTTTGGATAAAATTTTAATTTCTTAAAAGTAGAGCTAAAAACATATTTTTGTTGTTAAAAAACACCTATTTTACATGGCCACAAACTTCCTAAACAAGAGTAGACAAAAGCAATCAACATCGTGAGAAATGATGAAGTAAAAATGTGCATCTACAGTTATTGTACTATTAAGTCTGTGCATCTTTGATAGTAGTAATCCAAAATCTTTGGAATATTAAAAACATGTTTTAGTTACCGAATGGAGTTACGTGTTTCCAATTGAAACTACATACTTCGTTTCAATTAAGTTCTTCTAGCCAAAACATCCTCTTACCAAGTGGACCAGGTGGAGTATCCACTTATCTCTAAGTATGGGGTTTCAGTTCTCTCATGGCCTCAGAATTATTTAAACAAGCCAATCATTTTTTTCTACTGGAAATAGGGAGCAGTGTACCCTCTTGATCCTAGGAAGCCTGCTTCCCATAGTCCCTGGTTGTTTACTTTGTTCCTGAGTGCAAACCCCAACCCCATGTGGCCTGTGATGGCTTCCTCTTCCAGGCTTTGAGTATATGTGACCAATAAACTGCGGTGGTTGTCATTTATTTAGTATCAGATGTTGTGTGTTCAGCTGTCTCTATAACCCTAGGGAGGGAATTCCTTCTTCACAAATGGGGTGAATAAAAACAAAAAATAAATAAATATGATTCATGAGAAGTGTTACGGATAGTCAATAGTAGTTAGTATATCAGAATAACTCATATACATATGTATTGACATTGGGTAAGCAAGTAATTTATAAGACATAGTCAAAATTCAGAATACAGGCGTGCCTCCTTTTATTGTGCTTCACTTTCTTGTCTTTCACAGATAGTGTGTTTTTACAAATTGAACATTTGTGTCAATCTTGCATCCAGCAATCAATCAGTGCCTTTTTCCCAACAGAATGTGCTGACTTCATATTTCTGTGTAATATTTTGGTAATTCTTATAATATTTACAATTTTTATTATTATATATTCTGATGACCTTTGATCAGTGATTCAAAGCAATTATTCTAGTAATTGTTTTGATGTACCACAAACTATGCCCATATAAAATGGTAAACTTAATCAATGAATGTGATGTGTGTTCTGACTGCTCAACCCACAAGCTGTGCCCCTATCTCTCTTCATCTCCTCAGGCCTGAGACAAAACAATGTTGAAATTAGGCCAACTGAGAGCCGTATAATGGCATCTAAGTGTTTCAGTGAAAGGAAGAATCACGTCTCTCACTTTAAATCAAAAGCTAGGAATCATTAACCTTAGTGAGGAAGGCATGTTGAAAGCCACGATAGACCCCTTGCAACAATTAGTCAAGTTGTGAATAAAAAGGAAAAGTTCTTGAAGAAAATTATAAATGCTACTCAAGTGAATACATGAATTATAAGAAAGCAAAACAACCTTTTTTGCTGATGTGGAGAAAGTTTGAGTGGTCTGAATAGAAGATCAAAAACTAGCCTCAACATTCCCTTAAGCCAAAGCCTAATTCAGAGCAAGGCCCTAAGTCCCTTCAATTCTATGAAAGCAAAGAGAGCCAAGAAAGCTGCAGAAGGAAAATTTGAAGCCAGTATGACTTTTAAGTAAAGATGTCTCCCTAACATCAAAGCACAATGTGAATAAGCAAGTGTAGAAGCTGCAGCAAATTTTGCAGCTCTCACTAAGATAATGATGAAGGTGGCTACGATAAACAGCACATATTCCATATAGATGAAGCAGCCTTCTTTTAAAAGAAGATGCCATCTAGAATTTTTATAGCTAGAAAGGAGAAGTTGATGCCTGGCTTCAAAGCTTAAAAGGACAGGCTCACTCTCTTGTTAGGGGCTAATGCAGTTAGCGACTTTAAGTTGAAACCAATGCTCATTTACCTTCTTTTATTTTTTTTTTTTTCATGGGACCACAAAGCCTGGATGACATCTGCTTACAGCATGGTTGACTGAATATTTTAAGCCCACTGTTGAGATACGCTGCTCAGAAAAAAAAGATTAATTTAAAAATATTACTGCATATTAATTATTCACTTGGTAACCCAACAGCTCTTGTGGAACTGTATAAGGAAATTAATGTTGTTTTCATGCCTGCTAACAAAACATCCATTCTGTAGCCCATGTATCAAGGAATAATTTCTACTTGCAAGTCTCATTATTTAAGAAACACATTTGTAAGGCAATAGATGCCATATCTAAAAATTCCTCTGATGGGTCTGGGAAACGTAAATTAAAAACTTTGTGGAAAAGATTCATTATTCTAAATGCCATTAAAAATCTTTGTGATCCATTGGAGGTCAAAATATCAACATTCACAGAAGTTTAATGAAGTTAATTCTAACCCTCATGGATGACTTTTATGGGCTCAATATTTCAGTGGCAGAAGCAACTGCAGAGGTGGTAGACATAGCAAGAGAACTAGAATTATAAGTGGATCCTGAATATATGGCTGAATGGCAGAAATCTTATAATAAATCTTGAAAGGATGAAGAGTACCTCTTGAGAATGAGTGAAGAACATGGTTTCCTAAAATGGAATCTACTGGTGAAGATGCTGTGAACATTGTTAAAATGACAACAAAATATTTTGAATACTACATAAACTTAGTTGATAAAGCAGTGGCAGGGTTTGAGAGGATTGACTCCAATTTTAAAGAAGTTTTCCTGTGGGTAAAATGCTGTAAAACAACATTGCATGTTACAGAAAAATCTTTCATTCAAGGCAAAGTGCATCAGTGTGACAAACATTGTCATGTTATTTTAAGAAATTGCCACAATCACCCCAACCTTCAGCAACCATCACCCTCATCAGGCAGCTTACATCAACATCAAAGCCAGATCTCCCCTCAGCAACAAGATAATGGCTCACTGGAGGCTCAGATGATTGTTAGTGTTTTATCAGCAATAAAGTATTTTTAATTAAGATATGTACATGGTTTAGACAATGCTATTGCCCACTTAATACAGTATAGTGTAAACGTAACTTTCATATGCACTGAAAAAACAAAAAACAATGGTGACTTGTTTTATTGTGATATTTACTTTATTTAGGTGGTCTGATATGAAACCTGAAGTATGTCCAAGATATGCCAGCATTTAATTTCTTATGTGGGCCTTTGTGTTCCATGACTTCTGGGATAACTTACTTGGCAGTAAACCTGGATGCCACCATTACATCAATGTAATTTCCTTCATGGCACTTTTTCTGACACCTCTTATTTCTCGATTCTCTATCCAATTTTAAA
This sequence comes from Pongo abelii, assembly GCF_028885655.2. Lineage (NCBI taxonomy): Eukaryota > Metazoa > Chordata > Mammalia > Primates > Hominidae > Pongo > Pongo abelii. The sequence continues at coordinate 150,050,546 of NC_072008.2, forward strand.
AAAAGAAGGTGTCACACCTCTCACCACTTTTTATTACTATGATATATTCTCCCAAAGTTATTAAAAACTACCAGAGTACCAAATGAGGGGATGATTTGAAATACTGGTGATAGTGTTGAGAAATTGAATGAGTGAAAAGACTAACTAAGCAAGGTGATTTTCATTTCTTTTTTAAAGCAAAACTGAAAGAGATGCATTGGAGTTTTCAGCTGACAAATTGTTTTTATATTACTCAGAAAATGTTTTTAAATAATTGTGTTACAACTTTTCTTAGAACGTGTCTATAGAAGCAAACAAAATGGCACAAATGAATAGTTGCAGAACGCTGTTTTATTCAAAGCTCAAAAAATGACATTCATTTAATAAGGGATTTTTTCACAAATAAATGAATTACTTAAAAAATGCTCTATTCATCTCAATAACATGCATTTCCTTTCCAAGTTTAATTGTAATTTATCATATTTGTAGCTTAATTTTGTTGTTTTGATCAATGCTATACTAAGAATTATAATGACAACTTAGTACATGTGTGATTTTTAAAAGTTAAAGTTTAGAGTTATAGGATACTAAGACATTTCCAATGAGTATGACTTTTAAACATAAAATATATGTAATTAGGATACAATTCTGTTACGAATTAAGTGGTAACAAACATTCAAAGAGAAAAAAGTAAAGATATCCATGCTTTTTCTTATAAGCAAGACCTTGTTTATATATTCAAATCAACATGGTGACTAGAATTTAGTGAATATATTGGGAAGAGCAGAGAAACTATTTTGTTACTAATGAAGTAACAATGAATGAAGGGCTATGGATGAAGGTTGGAAGTAGGTGTGATTCCTCTCACCAAGACAGCTAACAACCTAATAACATAATTTTTGGTTTATGTTCTGGCAATTTTAAACTCTGCTGATTCAAATGTTTCAGTTTGCACGAAGTGAATACTTCTACCAGTAGGCACAACAATGGTTTTATTCATTTGGATAGTATGACTTCCACCTGGACATTTTTGGTCCTTATGACACTCAATTGACAGATGAAGGAGGAGTTAAACTCCTGGGTGAGGTGATTAGTTCCAATGACTCATATTTCTTAGTACTTCTATGTGCAATAGTAAAATTTAATAAAAAGGGTAGGACGGCTCATTATGAACCTATGTTCTCTTTACTTTTAACCACCCATTCTGGTGATCAACTATGGTCTCATGGCTGTTATAGAAACAAGAAACAAAGTAGGTTTGCACATGAGTGTTCATACTTATAGAAATATTTTCTTTCTCCGTCTCCCCTATTATTTTGTTTAGGATATACTTGTAGTGGTTAATTTTATAATTTAAAGTTTAGATTAAATAATATACCTGTGGGGTAAATACTGAATTGGAAGAATTAACATCTTACAGTATTGGATACTGAGGTTTTGAGTCTTCATTTTTGGTGGGAGAGTGTGAGACCATCTTTGTTTTCATGAAGAATTGTTATAGAAGCACAATGTTCTTGTTATTTTTTGTTACATAGAATTTTAAATAAGAGAAGATGGTAAGAATGGGTTCTAAGCAGCCAGGTTCGTGGACTGTGTTAGGCATTTCTATTTGCTTTATTTCCATCCTTTCATGCCTCTTTTTGTATTGCAGGGTGTTGGACACTTGCAAACTAATTTCCTGACATTCTTGCCAGTTAGCTTTTATTCAGGATGTGTCTATTGGAGGCGCAGAGGGAGAATGAAAGGCAGAAGAAAGAAAGACATTTTTCTTTCTTTCTTGGGTTTCTTATAATGCCTTTGAGAATGTCAGAAGCAGGATGGACAACCTACTATTCCAGGTTCTGCTTGACACTGAAGTTCCAGGGGACATTATGGCAGCTGATTCTCCACCAGTCTTGGTAGTGTAGTGCTCGTAACCATTGGCTCTGGCAGCAGCAGCAATCATGGGTGACTCCAGGCTCTCTGTATCTTTCAGGGTCAGCACAAAATAAGTGATTTAATGTATTTAAATTCCACTTGACATAATTACGTGACTGATGTAAACTGTTCGTTTTAAAATTTCAATATTTTAAATATGTCTTTCTCACTTTATAAAAGTATGAAAAATTTTATGTGTCAATGTAAAAATATGCAAACACTTTTAAAGGCTAAACAGGAAAAAATAAGACAACTCTTCTGCAAGCTCAAGGCTGCCTCATAGTCACATCTCTAATCTAGTTCACAGGACAGACAAAAAGACGAAGTCCAGGGCAACAAAATTCCTTTTAAGTAAATGAGTCAGAAATTACACAGATTGTTTCCACTAATTTTTCTTTTGAGGTAATATAGTGACCTGGCCATAAATAATCAAGACTGAGAGTAGGACACTTAATATTTTACTCAGGTAAAATTACTGACTTTATGAAACGGAGAGAAGGTTTTTATTGAAAAATAACTGTCACTCCCCACAATATGTTCAAAAGCCAATATCAGAGTCTTTAATTTACATCTGAAATACCTAATGAAGTTTCTATTTTCTGGCTTTCAAAGTCCTCTTAGCCTGTAGAGCTTGCCTATGACCTAGAATTTCCTGTTCTAGAAATATACATTCATTTAACAAATATTTATACAACTTTTACTATGTTCCCAGCACACTTTTGGGTGGTAAAGTTATAGTTATGAATAAGGAAAACATGATTCCTACCCTCATGGAGCTTATAATCTACTGAAATAATATATAACTATATATTATATATTATAATATATAATATAATATAATAAAGATGAAGAAAGATAGTACCAAATAATGAAAAGTGTTAGAATAAAAGCAGACAGCACCCTGCCTAAAATTTTCAGGCCTAAGACAAATTGCAAACAGAGGCTGTGCATGATTATTACATATTTAATTATGTATTCTTCAAAAGTGTCCTTTGAATAGTCATAAAATTAGAGTGTATAATGCTACATATTGTCTCTTCAAAAAGTAGAAATAAAGATAGATAAAATTATTTGATTACAGAATACAGTCTTACATCCCAAATTTAGAAAAACAATTAAAAAATAAATTCTTGGGTAAAATAGGCAATAAAAAAATTTAAAAATTCATACAAATTAATAATAATAACAGTATTAGAGCCTGTAGAGGACAGCTAATGGAGTAATCAGAGAAAAATCAATAACCTTAAATATGTATATCAGTAAAAAAACACATAATTGAAATAGATACCTGACTAAGATAAGAAAAAATAAAAAAAGCAGAAGGAAAGTATTAATAAATACAAAAGCAGAAATGAATAGAATAAATAACAGAACATATAAATAATTCTAAATTGTGATTATTTGACTAAAAAATAAAATAAGCAAATCTTTAGGTTTTTATTTGTTATTAATTAACACATAATAATTGTACATATATATGGGATACAGTGTGATGGTTTGATGCATATATACGGTGTGTAGTAATCAAATCAGAGTATTTAGCACATTTACCACCTCAAATGCAAATCATTTATTTGTTACCAAAACATTTAACATTCTTTCTTCTAGCTATTTTGAAATATACAATACATTATTGTTAACCATAGCCAACCTACTAAGCAATAGAAAATCTAAACTTATACAAATGCAAAATGCACTGGAAAGTCTCAGCAATAGAATCAAACAAGCAGAAAAAAGAACTTCAGAGCTTGAATATAAGGTTTTTGAAATAACCCAATCTGACAAAGACAAAGAAAAAAGAATTTAAAAAAACTGACAAAGCCTCCAAGATGTTTGGGATTATGTTAAATGACAAACCCTAAGAAAAATTGGCATTCTGAGGAAGAAGAGAAATGTAAAAGTTTGAAAAACTTATTTGGAGAAATAATCAAGGAAGACTTCTCTGGCCTTGCTAGAGATCTAGACATCTAAATACAAGGAGCTCAAAAAACAACTGGGAAATATATCGCAAAAAGATCGTCGCTTTGACACAGTCATCAGGTTATTTAAAGTCAGTCAAGATTAAGGAAAGATTATTAAGAGCTACGAGGCAAAAGCACAAGGCAATCTATAAAGGAAAACCTATCAAAGTAACAGAGGATTTCTCAGCAGAAACCCTGCAAGCTTGAAAGAATCGGCGTCCTATCGTCAGCCTTTTTAAACAAAACAACTAAAAGCCAAGAATTTTGTATTCCGTGAAACTAAGCTTTATAAACGAAGGAAAGATGACCAGGCATGGTGGCTCACGCCTGTAATTCCAGCACTTTGGGAGGCTGAGGCAGGCAGATCATGAGGTCAGTAGTTCAAGACCAGCCTGACCAGCATGGTGAAACCCCATCTCTACTAAAAAAAAAAAAAAAAAAAAAAAAAAAAAAATTAGCCAGGTGTGGTGGTGGGTGCCTGTAATCTCAGCTACTTGGGAGGCCGAGGTAGGAGAATTGCTTGAACCCTGGAGGCAGAGGTTGCAGTGAGTCGAGATTGCACCACTGCACTCCAGCCTGGGCGATAGTGCGAGACTCAGTCTCAAAAAAAAAAAAAAAAAAAAAAAGGAAGGAAAGATACAGTCTTTTTCATACAAACAAATGCTGATAGAATTTGCTGCTACCAAGCCAGCACTGCAAGAACTGCTAAAAGGGGCTCTAAATCTTGAAAGAAATCCTGGAAACTCATCAAAATAGAACCTCCTTAAAGCATAAATCTCATAGGACCTATAAAACAACACAATAATAATTTTTTAAAAAGGTATTTAGGCAACAAATAGCATGATGAGTGGAAGAGCACCTCACATCTCACTACAAATGATGAATGTAAATGGCTTAAATGCTCCACTTGAAAGACACAGAATCACAGAATGGATAAGAATTAACCAACCAACTGTCTGCTGCCTTCAAGGGACTCACCTAACATATAAGGACTTACATAAACATAAGATAAAGAGGTGGAAAAATACATTGCTTGCAAATGGACACCAAAAGCGAGTAAGAATAACTATTCTTAGACAAAAAAAAAAACAAAAAAAAACTTTAAAGCAACAGCAGTTAAAAAAGACAAAGAGGGACATTATATAAAAATAAACAGCCTTGTTCAACATGAAAGTATCAAAATCTTAAATATATGCACCAATGCTGGAGCTCCCTAATTTATAAAGCAATTACTACAAGACCTAAGAAATGAGATAGGCAGAAACACTGTAATAGTAGGGGACTTCAATGCTCGACTGGCAGCACTAGAAAGGTTATAATAACAGAAAGTCAACACATAAGCAATGGATTTAAACTATACCCTGGAACAAATGGACTTAACAGGTATTTACAGAACATTCTATGAAACAACCACAGAATACACATTCTATTCATCAATGCAACATTCTCCAAGATAGACCATATGATAGGCCACAAAACGAGTCTCAATCAATTTACAAAAATTGAAATTATATCAAGTACTCTCTCTGACCACAGTGGAAAGAATTGGAAATTAACTCTAAAAGGAACCTTCAAAACCATGCAAATACATGGAAATTAAATAACCTGCTCCTGAATGATGATTGTGTCAACAATGAAATCAAGATGAAAATTTAAAAATTCTTTGAACTGAACAATAATAGTGACAGAACCTATCAAAACCTCTGGAATACAGCAAAGGTGGTGCTAAGAGGAAAGTTGATAGCCCTAAATGCCTACATCAAAAAGTGTGAAAGAGCACAAACAGACCACCAGGTTTTTTTGTCCACTATTTAATGAGGTTATTTGCTTCTTGCTATTGAGTTCTTTGAGTTCCATATATAATTTGGGTATTAACAGATTATCAGATGTATGATTTGCAAATATTTCTCTCATTCTGTGGGTTGTCTTTTCACTTTGTGTATTTTCTTTTTTGCTGTGCAGAAGCATTTCAGTTTGATGCCATTCCACTGGTCTAACTTTTGTTTTCATTGTCCATGTTTTCAGGGTTATATCCAAACAGTCATTACTAGAGCAATGTCATGGAGCTATTTCCTTATGATTTTTTCGAGTAGTTTTACAGTTTCATTTTTTATGGCTGCATAGTATTCCATTGTGTTTATGTACTACATTTTATTTATCCAGTGTATAATTGATGGACATTTAGGTTGATTCCATGTCTTTGATATTGTGAATAGTGCTGCAATAAACATACACGTGTGTGTCTTTATAGTAGAGTCATTTCTATTCCTTTGGGTATATACACAGTAACAGGATTGCTGGATCAAATGGTATTTCTGTCTTTATGTCTTTGAACATGTCCTTTGCAGGGATATGGATAGAGCTGGAGGCCATTATCCTTAGCAAACTAAAGCAGGAACAGTAAACCAAATACAGCATGTTATCACTTATAAGTGGGAGCTAAACGATGAGAACACATCAATACATAGAGGAGAATAGTGCACACTGGGGTCTATCGGAGGGGGGAAGGTGAGAGAAAGGACAGGATCATGAAAAATAACTAATGGATAGCAGACTTAATACCTGGGTGATAAAATAATCTGTATAACTATCCCTTATGACATATGTTTACCTATGTAACAAAATTGCACATCCTGCACATACACTCCTGAATGTAAAATAAAAGTTAAAAAAATACATCTTCAATTCATTTTGATTCAATATTTTATATGGTGTAAGAAAAGGGTCAAATTTCATTCTGCTGCACGTGGATATCCGGTTTTCTCAATACCATTTATTGACGAGATTCTCCTTTCCCCATTGTATGTTCTTGGTACCTTTTTCAAAATTGGTTGACTATATATGGTTTAGTTTATTTCTGGGTTTCCTATTTTGTTCCATTTGTCTGTGTTTTGTGTTTGTGCCAGTACCCTGCTGCTTTGATTACTGTAGCTTTGTAATATATTTTTAAATCAAGGAGTGTGATACCTTCAGCATTGTTCTCTTTGCTCAAGACGGTGGTGGCTATGTAGTCTCTTGTGGTTTCATAGCAATTGGAGTATTTTTTATGGCAGCAGTGGCCCATCTGGGGTGGCCATTGCCAAGATGCCACTGCAGTAGGCAGTTGTGGCCAGGACTGTACACTCCATGGAGCAGGCAGGAACCCCATGCCCCCAGGCTCAGGCCTCCTGTTCCACAGAGAAGGCTGGAGCCCTACCACAGCTCCAGACCTGGGTGTCTCTGTGCTATTGGGTGCCTGAGAGGTTCCCCTGCCCCCGCCATGCTCAGAAGTGCCTTCTCCCACAGTCTGGCTTCTCTCCGCTGTCAATGTCTGCTCCGATATCGGAGGTGTGGCTGGAAATGCATGCGCCATAGAGCCAGTGGGAGCTATGGACAAGCGGAAGCCCCACTCTTTTGGAACTGGCTAGGCAAGAGGTCCTTGGATGCAGCTACAGCTGCCCAAGCCCAGCTGCAGACCCAGACACCTCTATGCTCTTGGGGAAATGCAAAGGTCCCTGTGCCCCCACCCCCCAGACTTAGAGTTGCCTTCTTCTGCTGCCTGGCCTCTCCCCTCTCCCAGAGCCTGCTCTAATCTTGGAGCAAGGTTGGGCTGAGCCGAGTGCTGCTTCAGCCTGCCTGGGTGGGTGCATGCTCAGGGCAGTGCTGACACACTAGCCCCCTGCCACCTTGGCCCCTTCTGGATTTTGGGCACTGACAAGTATAGGAGGAAAGCCAAGGGGGTGGGGGGTTGAGGGCAGCACAGTGCTGGCCTGCAGGTGCCACTTGGCACAAGCAGCCTGGGCACCAGAATGGCAGTGAGAGACAGACTCCTGGGCAGTTTTTGAGTGTGGGTCCCCAGTGAAGCCCCACCTTCAGGCCAGGGAAGGCCTGTGCCTGGGAACTGGTCTGCCAATCCTGTGGACTGGAGGTGGACTGGTGATGCTTTTTTCTGGGCCCGCCAATGGTTGTCCATGGAAGAATTAGCATGTACTTTCTCTCTCTGAAGACCATAAAAAGCCCTGACCCAGCCAGAGCAGAGCAGACATCAAGGCAACCAGCTGCCTTGTCTCTGCCAGCAGAGAGAAGCTGCCCTCTCCAGGGCCTCCTCTCTGCTGAGAGCTGCAGACATCAGGACAACCACCTGCAGAGAGGAGGTACCCTCTCCAGGGCCTCCTCTCCCCTGAGAGCTGCACATGTTGGGATGACCTGCCTGTAAGGGGAGCCACCCTCTCCAGGGCCTCCTCTCTGCTGAGAGCAGCAGACATCAGGACAACCAGCTGTAGAGAGGAGCTACCCACTGCAGGTCCCCTCTGGGCTGTTGTAACACTCAATAAAGCTCCTTTTCGTCTTGCTCACTATCCACTTCTGTGCACATCTCATTCTTCCTGGATGCGGGACAAGAACTTGGGCAAAGATGCCCCTGGCCACAGAGATGTCCAGCCAGAAAAGTGATACCAAAAGATCCCATAACATTTAATTTTCATTTATGTTAAAAATGGCATTGACACTTTCATAAGGATCGCAATAAGACTTTAGATTGCTTCAAGTAATATGGACATTTTCATAGTAATAATGAACATGGGAAATCTTTCCATTTGTGTCTTTTAAATGTATTTTATCAGTGTTTTACAGTTTTCAGTACCCAGATCCTTTACCTCCTTAGTGGAATTTACACGTAAGTATCTAATTTTCTGGTTGCTACTATAAATCATATTATTTACTTAATTTTCTTTTCAGAGGATTTGTTACTGATACATAGAAGTGCCACTAATTTTTAATGCCGATTTTGTATCCTGCACCTATACTCAATTTACTTATCATTTCTAACAGTTTTTTGGTAGAGTCTTTAGGGTTTTCTTAAGTAAGATTATGTCATCAACAAATAGAGAAATGTTCACTTCCACCATGTGATGATATGGCAAGAAGACCTTCATCAGATGCTGATGACGTGATCTTGAAATTCCTAGCCTCCAGAACTGTGAGAAAAATATGTTTTTATTTATAAATTACCCAGTCTCAGGTATTGTATCAGCACAAAACAGACTAAGATAGTTCATGACAGGTATACATTGATTACTCTAATTACTATTAATGTTATTATTACTGAGTATCCATAATGTGAAGTACTATAACAGATGGGCATATAAAAGGAATGAGAATCTTAGCAGATGAAGAATTTAGAGAATTCATTCAACAATTGTTTTTAGTTACATGTGTCTGCACTTGGTACTGTTCTAGGCACTGGGGATCTGATAGACGGAAAAAAGATAAAGTTCCTGCCATAAGGAAACTTGCATTGATCAGCTGAAGAACAAAAGCCTAAGAACAATTGACAACTATATTATAGTGTGATGAATACAATGAGAAGCCAGAGCACACGGAGGAGGAATTTAAAGGGAAGGGGCATGTAACCTGGTTTTGTGAGAGCAAAATTATGAAAAGAGTCTTAGAGGTGGTAATGTCTATGCTAAGCCTGGAAAGACTTATTTGTTGATTTAAAAACTTTCTGCGTAATACCTGTTATGTGCCTGAAATTGTTCTAAGTGCTTTACAAATGAGTTATTAATTTGATTTAATTATCCTGATAACTCAGTGGGGTGGGGAAAGTGAAGCATATAGGGGGCTATATTTCTTGCCCCCAATCACAAAACTAAACAGTGGTTCCAAAGTGCATTCCATTAACTGCAATCTACTATGCTTCTCCCTCTTATTATGTTTTTGTAAGCTGTGTTGGGTGAGCTGGAGGTCAAAGGAATGGGGCATAGGAGAAGCAGTCAATAGTCCTAAAGACTCTACCAAAAAACTTGTAGAAATGATAAATAAATTGAGTATAGGTGCAGGATACAAAATCAGCATTAAAAATTAGTGGCACTTCTATGTATTAGTAACAAATAATCTGAAAAGAAAATTAAGCAAACAATATGATTTATAGTAGCAACAAAAAAATTAAATACTTAGGTGTAAATTCCACTAAGGAGGTAAAGGATCTGGATACTGAAAACTAAAATTCTATAAAACTTTCAACTTTACTGGAGCAATAAAAAGAACCTGGTGGAAAGTTCAAGAAAGAAAATAGAGGGTGATTTTGAATATTCTAGAAAGCCAGGTGAGAGATTTTGTTATTTTTTGTATTGTGTTCACAGATGGCACTCATCTAGTGTTATATGACTACAGAAAATAATGCATTATTGTTAAGGTAGAAGTATTAATATATTTTACAGATTCTAAGATCTAGATCAAAGAACATGGTTAAGTATATAAAGGATATGCATTGCCTGTTTGATCCGGGAATAGCAATATTTAGATTCCCTCTCATGTGTTTCACAATTAATTTAGTTACAATTTAAATCATGCATATCTGTGCTTAAGTTATTATCTCTTTTGTAAGCAGCTATACATGATGCTCTTGTTAGGAATGCCTAGCATACTAAAGTGAGATTGCCAAAGGTAATCCAAATGATAAAAATAGAGCTATACATCCAGGAAAAAGATCTAATTCTAGTTTTTATTTTATCCCTTTAGTAGTTTTATGTTTTCTCACTATATACCAATAGACCTAAACTAGGTTCTCAGTTAAGTATTTGTATTAGTGCGTTTTCACACTGGTATGCAAATACTACCTGAGCCTGGGTAATTTACAAACAAAGGAGGTTTAATTGACGCACAGTTCTGCATGGCTGGCAAGGCCTGGAAAACTTACAATCATGACAGAAGGAGAAGCAGGCACCTTTTTCACAAGGTGGCAGGAGAGCAAGTGAGAGGGTTTAAGTGCCAGACACAACTCTAACTGGTGCCCTATCACGCTGTCGCCAAACTGGTGTCCTGGATGCAAGACAAAGTCCTCCCCACTTGTTTCTCTCCTCAAGCAGAAGGAAGGGATCTTCCTTGGATCTGTGAGAAGACGTGATGTAAGCACTCCGTTGGCTGCCCCAGCTGGTGTCTGAGTAGGTTTCCCCCGCACTCCACCCAATCTGCTGTCTCTGGGCCTAGTTCAGCACTAGGACTTACCTAAGTGTTACAGTTTTTATGGCCTACACTCACTTCTAAGTTCATTTATAGACACAGATCACTGCAGTCTTCAGTGGTGAGGTTTGCAGACACTCAAGTTTGGACTGCGGTGATAGAAGATTCTCCTCTGGCTAAGGCTGGTTTAAATGCTACCTCTGTGGGCTGGTGTCAGCTGAGTTTGGTCCTGTTTTTCTTTCTGCTTTAACGGGACAGCATTGAGTTCAATGCCTAACTGCTGCTGTATTCTCCCTCCCTCAGTGCCCAGAGACACTCTCTGCACCAGGTCACTGCAGCTGGGGTGTGGGGGAGGGGCATCGTTGGCACTTCAGTATTGTTTATTCTCTCTTCAGTACCTCTGTCAGCAATACGAGAATAAAACCAGGTACTATGAGGGCTCACCTAATTTTTGGTTCTTCTTCTGTTTTTTTTTTTTTTTTTTTCTGTGTAGATAGTTGTTAAATTGGTATCCTTCTGTTGGGGATTATTGCTGGAGCCTTCTGTTCTGCCATCTTGCTTAGCCTCTCCATATTTTCTGTATCCATTTATCTTTATTAAACATCTAGGTTGATTACATTTCCTGACTATTGGAAATAATGCCATAATAAAGATGGTAGCACAGATATCTCTTTGACATACTAATTTTATTTCCTTTGATATACACCAAATAGTATAATTTCTGGATCATATGTTAGTTCCATTTTATATTTTTTGAGGAACCTCCATACAGTTTCCAATTATGGCTGTACTTATGTATGCCCCCACAAACAGTGTATGTGTTCTCCTTCACATCCTTGCTAGCATTTTTGATGTTTTATCTTCTTCATAATAGCTATTCTAATGGGAATAAGCTGATATTCTATTGTTGTTTTGATTGTAATTCCTCTGATGATTAGTGATATTGAACATTTTTTCATATACCTCTTAGCCACTTGTATGTTTTCTTTTGAGAAATGTCTATTCAGGTATTTTGCACATTTTAAGATCAGATTACTTTTATTTTCGCTATTGATTTGTTTGAGTTCCTATTATATTGTAGTAATTAACTTCATGTCAGGTGCATAGTTTTTGATGTGGTTTGGATTCTTGTCCCCATCCCAATCTCATATCAAATTGTAATCCCCAATATTGAAGGAGGGGCCTGGTTGAAGGTGATTGGATCATGGGATCAGATTTCTCCCTTCGTGTTCTCATGATAGTAAGTGAGTTCTCACAAGATCTGGTTGTTTAACAGTGTGTAGCATCTCCTGTTTCACTGTCTTCCTCCTGTTCTGACCACGTAAGACATGCTTGCTTCCCCTTTGCCTTCTGCCATGATTGAAAGTTTCCTGAGGCCTCCCCATTCATGCTTCCTAAATAGCCTGTGGAACCATGAGTCAATTAAACCTCTTTTCTTTATAAATTACCAAATCTCAGATATTTCTTTATAGCAGTGTGAGAATGGGCTGTTAACTATTACAGTTTTCAAATATTTATTCCATTATACAGTTTGTTTCTTTACCCTGTTGGTTGTTTTATTATTGGTTTCTTTGCTGTGGGGAAGCATTTTAGTTTGACATAATCCTATTTGTCTATTTTTGCTTTTATTTTCTGTGCTTTTGAAGTCTTATCCAAAAAACCTTGTGTTTATTCCAATGTCCTAAACTATTTTGTCCATGTGGTCTTCTAGTAATTTTATCATATTGGGTCTTACATATATGCATTTCATCCATTTTGAGTTCATTTTTTATATGGTGAGAGATACAAGTCTAGTTTCATTTTTCTGCATGTTGATATCCATTTTACCCAACACCAGTTATTGAAGAAACTATCCTTTCACCAATGTGTGTTCTTGGATCCTTTGTTTAAAATCAGTTGACTCTAAGTCTATGGATTGATTTTTCTATTCTTTAATTTGTTTCATTAGGCAAGATGCTTATTTATATGCCACTACCATGCTGTGTTGTTTACAATAGCTTTGTAATATATTTTGAAGTCAGGTAGTGTGATGCCTCCAGCTTTGCTCTTTTTTGTTCAGTATTTCTTTGGCAATTCAGGGTCTTTATGGTTTAATGTAAAATTTAAGTTTTTTTTTGGTTTCTGTGAAAAATGTCATAAGTATTTTGACAGATTCCATTGAATCTATGGATTGCTTTGGTAGTATGAATGTTTTAACAATGTTAATTATTCACATCCATGAACACAGGATGTGTTTCCATTTATTTGTGTCCTTATAATTTATTTCATGAAAATATTTTATAGCATTAATTGCATAAATCTCCCCCTTTTGATTAAATTTTTTACCAATTTTGTTTTATTTAGTGATTGTATATTGGATTGCTTTTCTTCAGATAGTTTGCTATTGGAATATAGAAATATTATGATTTTTAATATTGATTTTGTATCTTGAAACTTCACTGCATTTTTTTAAATTCTAACAGTGTTTCTATGAAGTTTTTATTTTTTAAAAATGTCATGTTTCTGTAAACAGAAAAAGTTTGACTTTCTTTTTTTCCAATTTGGATGCCTTTTATTTACTTCTCTTTCTTAATTGATCTGCCTAAGACTTACAGTACTAATTTGAATAAAAGTGGTGAAAGTGGGCATTCTTGTGTTATTTCAGATATTAGAGGAATAACTGTCAACATTTTTCCATTTAGTATGTTATCTGTGGATTTGTCATGCATAGCTTTTATTGTGTTGAAATACATTCTTGCTATACTACATTTGTTGAGAATTTTTATTATAAAAGAATGTCTATTTTTTCAAACACTTCTGCATTTATTGAAGTGGTCATATACTTTTTGTCTTTCATTCTTTTAATGTGGTGTATTATATTTATTCATTTCTGTACATTGTACCATCCTTGCAACCCTGGGATGAATATCACTTGATCATCATTAATAACCTTTATAATGTAATGTTGAATTTGGTTTGCTAGTGCTTTTTGAGGATTTTTGCATCTATGTTCATCAGGGATATTACCCTACACTCCCGTTTTCTTTTAGTGCTTTGTCCTTGTCTGGTTTTGGTATCAGGGTAATGCTGGCCCCTTAGAATGAGTTTGGAAGAATTCCATCCTGTCCAGCTGGCCCCATAGAATGAGATTGGAAGAATTCCATTCTGTTCAATTTTTTTGAAATAGTTTGAAAAGAATGAATAATAATTTTTATTTAAATGTATAGGAAAAATCAGCAGTGATGCCATTAGGTCCTGGGCTTTTCTTTTATGGAGATATTTTGTCATTGATTCAATCTTGCTAAGGTTTTCTATTTCTTCATGATTCAAATTCGATAGGTTGTTTGTTTCCAAGAACTTATCTGTTTCTTCTAGGCTTTCCATTTTGTTGGTATATATTTGTTCAAAATCGTCTCTAATAATTCTTAGTATTTCTGCTGTAACAGTTGTAATATCAGCTTTTCCATCTCTGGTTTTATTTGGCTCCTTCCTCTTTTTATTTCAGCTAGTCTAGCTAAAAGTTTGTCAATTATGTTTACCTTTTTAAAAATCCAGGTCTTTGTTTTGTTGACTTTTTTACTCTTTATTTTGTTTATTTCTGAGTCAATCTTTATAATTTCTTTCATTCTACTAATTTGGGTTTCTCTTTGCTCTTGTATTTTTAGTTAACTGAAGTGTAATATTAGGTTTTTTATTTGAAACCTTTTTTTATGTAAATGTTTATTGGTATAAAGTAGTCTCTTTAAACTTCTTTTGCTATATTCTAAAGGTTTTGGTATGTTTTGTTTCTATTTCCATTTGTCTCAAAAATTTTAATTTCTCTTTTAATTATTTCTGTTGACCACTTGCTTGTTCAAGAGCGTGTTTAATTTTCATGTATCTGTAAAATGTTCAAGATTTCTTCTATTATTGATTTCTAGTTTCATAGAACTGTGGTTAGAAGATATTTGATATGATTTAAATCTTCTTAGATTTGTTCATATTTGTTTTATAGCCTTATATAATCTACCTGAAAGAATGTTTCATGTGGAGTTGAGAAAAAAGTGTATTCAGTAGCTGTTGCATAGAATGTTCTGTACGTGTCTGTTAGGTCCATTTGGTCTCGAGTACAGTTTAAATACCTTATTTTTTTCTTAAATTTTATTAAATTAGGTAAGAAATTACATGGGTAATGTAAAATTGTCCTTCATACCCTGTTTAATGCATCTTTTATTATTATTATACTGAAATGAGGTACTGTAATCTTTCACCTAAGTTCCTGAGTTCTTGTGGTGGTTTTTTGTGTGTGGATAGTTGTTCAAATTGATGTCGTTGTTGGAGGATAATCCCTGGAGAGTTCTACTCTACCATCCTGTGCTGCCCTCTCATTAAATAAGCAACTCTTTAAATAACTTAATTAGCAAAAACCACAAATATGTGAGAAAAAGAAGTGAAAATTGGGAAATAAATAAACTGATAAAATTGAAACTATAAGAAACTAATATTTTCACCTCTATGGTAATAAATGTGAAAAATTGGATGAAATAGATAATTTTCTAGAAAAATGTACTTTACCAAAAATGACCGTAAAATACATAGAATATCTCAACAGACTAGTTTCCACAGAATAATTTGAGAAAGTTATCCAAAAGGTCACCCCACCTCACATAAACGGAAACAAAAAAAGACTCAGGTAATGGTTTCTCTGGAAGATTCTATCTAACCTTAAAAAAAAAATTTACTTCAGAGATGGGGGAGGAATAGCATTTGGAGAAATACCTAATGTAAATGATGAGTTGATGGGTGCGGCAAACCAATGTGGCACATTATACCTATGTAACAAACCTGCACATTGTGCACATGTACCCTAGAACTTAAAGTATAATAAAAATAAAAAAATAATAATAATAGAGTGTAGACATGCAAGGACATTCCCTATAGTAATAAGAAAATCTCTGGAAAAAAATAAATAAATTACTTCAGAGCATGGAAATAAATAGAGCCTAAAGCTATTTATTTTTCATGAAGCTACTTAAGACTCATAGAAAATTTCAAACAACAGCACAAAAAATAAAACTTTAAACCAATCTCATTTAGAAAAATAGATGCAAAACTCAACCTAAAATATTAGTAATTCAATAGCACATTAAAAGAGCAAATCCATATTGAGTAAGATTTGTTTCAGGAATACAAAGACAGTACAGTAATAGGATACCTGATAATTTAACTCATTATCATAGCAGACCTACGAACAATTTTTGACTGACTCTATAGATGCAGAAAAGCATATTGCAAAATTCAGCAATCTCTTGATTTATAAAAATAGTTCATAAAATAAGAATGCATGGATATTTTCTTAAGCTAATAAAATTCTCACCCCAAAAGCAGCATTATGCTTAATAAGTAAATAATAGATCCATTCACGTTAAAGTAAAAAAGTAGATGAGAATGTTCACAATTATTCTTATTATTTGATATTAACTTGGAAATACTAGCTAAAGCAATTAGACCTCTGAAAGAAATTAGATATAAATTGCAGAGAGGGATGTGAAACTATCCCTATTTGCAAGTGATAAGATTGTATTTATAGAAAATCCCGGTAGATCCAATGAAAAAAGTAATTAAAAGCAGTGAATCAGTGAGGTGCAAAATAATACACAGAAATTAATAACTTTCATATGAATGCATAACCACCAATATGGTTATTATTGAAATGGAATAGAGAATGTGATGGAAGAAGTCACACCTTAACAATGGCAATTAAAGAGACTAAATATGTAAGATGTGTTAACACTAGTAGGCAAGTTTTATATAAAGAGAAAACTGTAAAAGCACTCATGAAGGACAAAAAAGAAGATAAGCAATATATACTATCCTAAATAT
The DNA here is from genome assembly GCF_028885655.2 of Pongo abelii. NCBI lineage: Eukaryota > Metazoa > Chordata > Mammalia > Primates > Hominidae > Pongo > Pongo abelii. The sequence continues at coordinate 150,067,186 of NC_072008.2, forward strand.
AAATGATCAAAAACATAATGTTATTAATCCTCCATAAACTAGCCTATAAATTTAACACAAACCCAATAAAAACACTAACAGTGTTTTGTGGGAAGTTAGAAAAACTGATTGTCATTCCTGTAGAGAAAAATAAAGAAGTATATATAAAACATTCTGAAAGAGTACTAAAAAAGGGAATAATTATATGAGGATTTGAAATATATAAAACTGTAATAAATGAGACCCATTATAGAAAAGAGTCTGAAGTTTCCTCAGAAAACTAAAAATAGAATTACCATATAATCCAGAAATCCCACTTCTGGATATACATTTTGAACATCTCTAATCCAGAAATTCAATATCCATTCAGTATGATACTGGCTGTGGTTTTGTCGTATACCCAAAGCTACTATAAAGACTCATGCACACGTATGTTTATTGCAGCACTATTCACAATAGCAAAGACTTGGAACCAACCCAAATGTCCCTCAAGGATAGACTAGTTAAGAAAATGTGGCACAAATACATCATGGAATACTATACAGCCATAAAAAAGGATGAGTTCATGTCCTTTGTAGCGACATGGATGAAGCTGGAAACCATCATTCTGAGCAAACTATCGTAAGGACAGAAAACCAAACACCACATGTTCTCACTCATAGGTGGGAATTGAACAATGAGAACACTTGGACACAGGGCGAGGAACATCACACACTGGGGCCTGTCATGGGGTGGGGGGATAGGGGAGGGATAGCATTTGGAGAAATACCTAATGTAAATTATGAGTTAATGGGTGCAGCAAACCAACACGGCACATGTATATTTATGTAACAAACCTGTGTGTTGTGCACGTGTACCCTAGAACTTAAAGTACAATAATAAAAAAAAAAGAAATTCAAAATCTAAAATGCTCCCAAATTGGAGTTCTGAGATGAAGTCACAAGTGAAAAATTTCACATCTGACCTCACGTACAGGTTACAGTCAAAACAGGTACACAAGACACAGTTTATTTAGTACCCCCAAGGGAAAAAAGATTTTCCCAGCTTCTCTCAGCTGTAGTATGTCTTTTCTGTGCATGCTCAGATTCCTACAAACATGCCCACAAAATGCAATAAAATTGTATGTGTGTAGGCTAGATGCATCAATGAGAGGTTTCCCATGATGCCCCACATGGGGCCAATACCTACAGGCTTTACATATTAGTATTATTTTTGGTTCATTCTCTGTTGTGTGGTTGTAAAGATACAGTGTAAAATATCAAGAAGGCCTGCAGATACTTTTATAACAGTGATAAGAGGAAAGCATTTATGTTTAATAAATACAATTTATTTATAAATAATGAAATAAATTTATATATAAATTATTTACTAATAAATATAATTTATTTATTTAATAATTAAATAGAAGAGGAACCATTTATGTTTATCTTTGACATAGAAAGTCAAGTTGTTGGAGAAACAAGATAGCGGTGTAAGTGTGAAATGTCTTACAGCAGAGTATGATATTGGAATGAACACCATGTATGACCTGAAGAAAAAGAATGCTAAACTTTTGATGTTTTAGGCTGAACGTGATGAACAGAAGTTAATGAATTTTAAAAAAATGCATAAACTTAAAAATCAAATGAAGATCTTTATTGTATTTTGAAAGAGTGGATCCATGAGCACTGCACTGAACACATGCCACTTAAAGGTATACTGATCATGAAACGAAGAAAGATCTATCACAGTGAACAGAAAATTGAAAAGAACTAGAATATTCAGCAAGCTAGTGTCAGAGATTTAGAAAAAGACACAACATTAAATTGTTGAAATTTGTGGTGATAAAGCATCTGCTGTCATAAAGCAGCAGGGAAATTCAATGACAAGTTTACCGAGGTCCTTGCTGATGAAAATCTGATGTCAGAACAAGTCTACAATGATGATAAAATATCATGTTTTGGAATTATTGCCCCAGAAAGTCACAGAATACAGGTGAAGAGACAGGAATTAAGGATGCAAAGCACAGAATAACTGTTAGGATTTGCTAATGCAGCAGGCATGCATGAGACTAAACTTGCTGTGATAGGCAAAAGCTTGCATTCTCACTGGTTTTAAGGAGTGAATTTAGTACTAGTCCATTATTATGTTAACAAAAGGGCACATGTCACCAGGGACGTGTTTTCTGATTTTTTTCTCAAACAATTTTATACCAGCAGCTCATGCTCACTACAGGGAAGCTGATTGGAAAATGACTGCAAGGTTTTGTTATTTCTTTATAACCGTTTTACTCATCCTCCAGCTAAAATCGTCATCAAAAATACTGTTTTTGCAATGTCCCACTTTTCCCCAAATGTGACTTCTTACTTCAACCATGTTACCAGGGTATCCTTGCATCAATGAAGAGTAAATATAAGACACTTTTTGAACAGTATGCTAGCAGCAGTGAACAGGGGCATGGTTATGGAAGATTTTCAGAAGGAGTTTGGCATGAAGGTTGTCCTATATGTTTTTGCTAGCACTTGGAACACAGTGACTAAAAGATACAGTTGTGCATACCTGGCACAACCTCTGGCCTGCAACTATTTTCAGTGATGATGGAAAACAAGGAAGTGACTGAATAATTATGTATGTAAAGTGAGAACAAAATAATGTCTGACCTCCTTACCTATGCAAAAAATATACCCTCAGAGTCCATCAGTAATATGGAAGAAGTGACTATCAAAGAAAGTTTTAATATCACTAAAGAGGTTCCAGTAGTTCATTCATTGACTGATGGTAAAATAGCCAAAATGGCTCTTAATCAAAGTGATTTTGATAATAATCAAAATGAAGATGATATTGTTAACACTGCAAAAAGAAGGGCCTATCGATAACATGGTGAAAATGTGTACTAGTCTTATTGAGGACTAGAATGTGTGCATTCATAATAGAACAAGAAATTATGTCTGTTTATAAAATCAAAGAGAGACTTCTAAGACAAAAACTGTTGTTAATGAGACAAATGAATCTGGAGGAAACATTTTAAAAGCCATCCAGCAGAATGCCTCCTCATCCCTCAAGGACCCATTTCCTGGTCCTTCAACTGCTTCTGGTGTTTTTTCTCATCTAAAAAAAAAATACAATGTACTGTAACCTTTTAATCAAAACACAGCATCATGGGTGGAAACTAAAATGCTGCTGTGGTTTGTTGTTTAACAGTTAATACAAGTATTATGATGATGCTACTGTGCTATTTTGTTACACTGAGCATATTATTTTTCACTGTATTAACGGCATGTCATAATTTTTACTGTTAAGTATTGATGTGTGAATAAATGTGAGAAAATGATTGCTTATCAGTAGCATATAAATTTAGAGTGAGGAATGATGGTGATGACAAACAACCACAGATTTTCCACATGGGTGGCTGAGATAGTGACATCTTTTCTTTCTGATGATTCAATGTATACAAATGTTTGTTTCATGCATAAAATCATTAAAATATTATATAAAATTACCTTCAGCCTATGTGTATAAAGAGTATATGAAACAAACGTATTTGTATTTCAGTTTGGGTCCCATTCCCTAGATACCTCATTTATATATATGCAAATATGCTAATAATTGAAAAAAAATGAAAACTCCAAACACTTCTGGTCCCAAGCGGTTTAGATAAAGTATACTCAACCTGTGTATATCCAGAGGAATTTAAATCAATATGTACAAAAGATATCCGCACTCTGATGTTCATTGCAGAATTATTTAAAATAGCCAAGATATGGAAACAACCTAAATGTGGGTCAGTGGATTAATGGATAAAGAAAATGTGGTATATATATACATAATATAACACTATTCAGTCTTAAAAAATAAAATTCTGTTATTTGCAATAACGTGCATAAATGTGGAGGGCATTAAGGTAAGTGAAATAAGGCAGGCACAGACAAAAAAACAAATACTGCATGCTCACACTTACATGTGGAATCTTAAAAAAAGTCAAACTTACAGAAACAGAGTAAAATGGTGGTTACCAGGGGCTAGGGGAATGGGGTAGATGGAGAAAGGGAAGATGTTAATCAAAGGGTACAAAATTTCAGTTAGTTAGAAGGATTTAGTGATCTACTGCATAACAATAATTATTGCGTGTTTTAAAATTGCGGAAATAGTAGATTTTAAATGTTTTCACCACCGAAAATAAGTATGTAAAATGATGGATTTGTAAATATAGTTTGATTTAATTATTCAAGAATGTAAACATATAGCAAAATATCATATTGTATACCATAAATATATGATGTATATAATTATTATTAGTCAATTAAACATTAAATAAAATATACAATTAAATTTTAAAATGGAATGTTTGTTACAGATACATGAATAGTCAAAAGATGAAGAGAATTTGACATCCAGGAATGGACCTCAATGCATATAAGAGTTTAGTATTATACAGGTGTCACTTCAAGTCAGTGCAAGAACATGAACTTGTTTTGTATACAGTGTTAGCAAAACTTGAGTAACCATTTGGTAAACAACAGAAGTTGGATTTGTACCTTAAATCATATATCAGCATATGTTTCGAATGAAGCAGTAATTTAAATGTGAACATAGCTTTACTAGATAAGTAGAAGTAAATAATAGATAACTTGTATAAATCCATTGAGTGAAAGATGCCTTTCTTCCACCTGCCTCCACAAGGACATGTTCCACATTTATTTACATTTTTGGACTAACTTTAATCTCAAAGTCATATCTTCATACACCTATTTCCTATGTGTTGATGTCACCTAGAGTTAAATGCAAGGTTTGTTAAACAAAGACTGTAAACAAGTGTTTACCTGTATTTTAATCTATTAATTGATATCAGGAAACTTTAAAAACTGAATTTCAGTTAGACTGCAAGAGTAAGTTTTAGAGACCTATTGTACTACATGGTGACTACAGCTAATGATAATATATAGTATATTTCAAAGCTGCTAAATGAATAGATGTTTAAAACATTCTTATCACCAAAATATAAGTTGGTGGGATGATGGATATATTAATTCACTTAATTTAATCTTATACATAGAGGAAAACATCATATTGGTTCCTGGAAATATACACAATGATCATTTGTCAGTTAAAAGAGTAAAAAATATAATAGAAATGATTAATAAATTTGATTTTATGAAATACAAGCAAAACTTGTAAGGCTAAGATCAAAATACAAAGCAACTACAACAAATGAAAGCACTGTGAATAAAGTACAAAAAAAATGACACAGAACAAAAATGTTACTTTTATCATCAGGAAAAAATGAATCTTCTTTTTTTTAATTTTTTAATTTTATTTTATTATTATTATTATTATTATTATTATTATTATTATTATTATTATACTTTAGGTTTTATGGTACCTGTGCGCAATGTGCAGGTTAGTTACATATGTAGACATGTGCCACGCTGGTGCGCTGCACCCACTAACTTGTCATCTAGCATTAGGTATATAAAGAGTACCTGCAACTGGAGAAGGTAACTATCCTCACTTGTAATAAAAGAAATATTAGTTAAAACTACTTGAAATTTCTCTTTTGAAACTATCAGATTGGCTATAATTGAAAGTCTTGGTAATAAACTTATTGGCGAAGCTTTATATAAACAATCACTTTCATTTGTTACTGGTAGGAATACAGATTAGAGTGAAATTTGACAATATCTATCAAAATTTCAAATACACAGATTTTTTGTCCCCAAAATTCCACTTCATGAATTAAACCCATAAATGGTCCTGTGTATGTGTAAAATGAAATGTTACATAGTTATTTATTGCAAAAATATTTGTTAAAACAATGATTAAAAAAACTCAATGTGAATTAATCAAAAGGTGAATAAGTCATGCTACATTTATATATTGGAGTACAATCCTGTTTTAAGAAAGAACAAAGACATTCCTTAGAGAGACAGTTTAATGCAATGTTTTAGGCCATTGATATCAGAACAAGTCTTCCTGGCTTCCTCTCACAACTCTATCGCTTATTAACTGTGTAATCCCGGGTAAGTTCCTAAGGCTCATTTTCATCATATATAAAATGCGGATAATACTAGAACTTACCGTTTAGGATTTTCATCAACCTTAGATATATTAGCTCATTTCATATATAGTAAACGCTATATAAGCATTAGCTATTTCTGCCATTGTTGATTTGCAAAAGTCTCCAAAAATGGTTTCAAGTAAAAATGTAAGAACAAAGCTACAGTGTGTTGCCCATTGCTTAAAAGAAAGAATGTAAGGAGATACATTTGTATTTTCTTGCTTATACATAATTAAACTCAGATATACATATATATATATAAAACAAAGAAATTAGAATATAATTTCTAAAAAATTGAATAAATCACTGATTTCTACATAAGAAACAGTAATTACATCTGGTGATGTGATGGGAATTGGCAAATGAGGCACAAAGGTGGAAGAGGTATTATTAATGGATAGTTTAATTTTGGACCATGTGATTGAAGCCCTGTTACACGGTGAATTGTGTCCCCGTACACAGCCCCCGACCCCACAAAAAAAAAAGATATGTTGACATCTTAATTCTTCAGAACGTGATGTTATTTGGAACTAAGGTCCCTGCAGACATAGTTCATTAGAATGAGGTCATACTGGAGTAGGGTGGGACCATAATCCCATATGACTGCTCTTCTTATACAAAGAGGAGAAGAGACACAGACACAAGGGGAGAATACCATGACCACAGAGGCAGAGATTAGAGTTTTGCTGTCAGAAGCCAGAAGGCAAGGAATGCCCGGGACTACCAGCAACTAGAGGAAGCAAAAAAAAAAAAAAAAAAAAAAAAAAAATCACTCCTACTTACAGCCCTCAGTGGAAGTGTGGCCCTGCCAATAACCTGATTTTGAATTTCTAGCTCACAGAGCTCAGAACTGTGAGACAATAAATTTCAGTTGTTTTTAGCCACCCAATTTGTGGCAATTTTCTACAGTAGTTTTAGAAAATGGATACAAATCCCTAACTGACAATTAAATATACATATATAGTATATATTATCTTGAAAGTTGTAAAACGACAGTTTAAATAAGTAATGAACATAGTACTTCTGACTTCGTGTTGGATCTATCACTTCAGATGAGAATTTTATATACAATTGAGCTGAACTCTGTTAGACCAATAAAAGTATTTGCTTTTGAAACTTAGAGAATTAACAAAATCCAGTAAATCCACTCTCTTACAGATTGTACCTCACTTACTTATTTTCTATATGTATAATTTTATATCAATTACGGTAAGCCGTCCCAGGATATTATGCTAAAGTCAGGAACCCCCTGTAGAATAGAACCTCTTTACAGCAGTCTACCGCTAAAGCTTAAAAAACGATTAGAAGAAGCAGGCTTTTAGAGAGAATTACGGGTTTCACATATTTGTAATGTAAAGATCTGTGATACTCAGGGATAAGGGATAATTCATTAAGATTTATTATTAAAAGCAAAAGCCTTGCTCGTGGAGACTGTTGTTAAAACCTGACTTGATTTAAGGAGGAAAGAAGCCACGGAAACAAATGAGTAACCAGGAAATAGCTAATCATCTTTGTGTGACTCACTGTAAGAATCCTTTAATACCGGCTACAAGCATGCATTTAATTTCATATTTATAGGACTCATGGTGAATAGAATAAAAACAGTATAGCCTGTTTTAAACTATCACTTTTTGAAAATTACTTTAGATATTTGTGTAAACTATTAAAATAAATCCTAAAACAAATGTTCTCTCATATTTGAAACCTGCATTACATAAAACCCCATAAATAAATTTTTCTATGCTTGGTGGTCAGCTTTCTTCATGAAGTATTGCTGAATCCCCAAATTCTAGATCATAGTGCAGCTGAGATATTGGCATAGAAACACAGTCCTCATTTTGATGTAATACTGGCTATTAGTTCAAGCTGTACGATTGAAAGAGTGTTGTGGTATAGGAGAAAAAGCATAAGGCAAGACAATAAGAGGCCTGGGTCCTAGACCAAGCTCTACCTCTTATTACCTTTGTAAATCTCAGCAACATTGTTCTCATCTACAAAGGAGAGGTAATAGTAACAAGTTACTTAGAGTTGTATGTTTTCTTCCAATATAGAAGGTTATTTGGGAGATCAATGTAATAGTGAATATGAAAGTGCTTTGCAATTTGTATAACTGCATAAATGCAAAATTATCTTTCCATTTCATAAAGTGACAATTTTTCTCTTATAACTTTATTTATTTTTCAGATTAGTGAAAGAAAGAGGTAACATGAATGGTAGCCAACCATGCAGTATCATGTGGTCAAAGTAAGCCCCCTTAACATATTTTTAGATGAATTTATAACATTGTATTTATCTGTTTTCTTTTGAAACTCTGCAAGCTTCTATTTTGCATAATTATATTTCATTGATAAAATATAACTGTTGATAATAGCCAGAGAACTTGGAAAACCTCAGCAGCATTTAATATAGCAATATTAAAGTGGAAATTAAATAAATATATATCACATATAAGAAAACTGGCACTGAAAATTCTTAGTACAGCATTTAAAAATGTCTAAATTTAATATCTTATAATCTCATTTCCTATTTTCTCAAAATATTTTGATTTGCATTACTCTATTTTACTTTCTATGCACTCACCATGCGTAGTTATTTCTATTAGTTTATGGATGAAAAAATTGAGATTTTGAGAGGATATCTAGGGTATCCCTGCTGGCAAATGACAGAACTGAACTAATACTCATTTTTTCTAGTCGCTAAACCATTGCACTTAGCATCAAGATTGATTTATTCAAGAAATGTGTGGCCAGGCACAGTGGCTCTTACCTGTAATCCCAGCACTTGGGAAGGCCGAGTCGGGTGGGTCACCTGAGGTCAGGAGTTCAAGACCAGCCTGGTCAACATGGTGAAACCCCGTTTCTACTAAAATACAAAAATTAGCTGGGTGGGGTGGTGTGCACCTGTAGTCCCAGTTATTTGGGAGGCCGAGGCAGGAGAATTGCTTGAACCTGGGAGGCAAAGGTTGCAGTGAGCCGAGATCGTGTCACTGCACTCCAGCCTGGGTGACAGAGGGAGACTCCATCTCCAAAACAAAAAAAGAAATGTGTATTGGGGTATATTGGGGTATACTGTATGCCCGCTTTTCTCCCTTTAGGTGAAATTTTTCTTTCACTCAATTGAATTTTTGTTACTGTTGTTGATTTTAATGTGGTGTTTCATTAATATAGCAACATAAATGGCAATAGTTGAACATATCTGGTTGTATTCCTACTAGCATGCTTTTGCCTGCTTTCTCTCTTGCTATGTTTTTAAACATCACAAATTTCTAAAGGCAGCTAAATGTACTAAATGAGCAGATATTTAAATGAGAGGCATAACTTTAAGGAGTTAGCTATCTGGAAGGCTCTGAGAATGAAGGGCCCAAACTTGAGGAAATTATTTGGGAAGAACACTTCCTTCTGTGTGTATCTGTATGGTTCCCACTGTTCCACACAGGTAAACTACTGCTGCATCAGAATATGAGGCTATTCATTCAATCTGGATTAAAAATGCAAGGATTGTCTTGGCTCTTTGGGCTCTATTTTGGTTCCATATGAATTTAAAAAGCTTCTTCTAATTCTGTGTAGAATGTTAATGGTAGTTTAATGGGAACTACATTCAATCTGTAAATTACTTTGGGCAGTTAGGGCATTTTCATGATATGGATTCTTCTTATTCATGAGCTTGGAATATTTTTCTATTTGTTTGTGTCCTCTCTGATTTCTTGGACAGTGATTTCTAGTTCTCCTTGAAGAGGTCCTTCTCTTCCCTTGTTAGCTATATTCCTGGATATTTTATTCTGTTTGTAGCAATTGTGAATGGGAGTTCATTCGTGATTTTGCTCTCTGTTTGCCTGTTTTTGGTGTACAGGAATTCTAGCGATTTTTGAACACTGATTTTGTATCCTGAGACTTTCCTGAAGTTGCTTATCAGCTTAAGAAGCTTTGGAGCTGAGACAATGGGGTTTTCTAGATATAGGATTATGTCATCTGCAAACAAAGATAATTTGATTTCCTCTCTTCCTATTTGAATACACTTTCTTTCTTTCTCTTGCCTGATTGCCCTGGCCAGAACTTCCAATACTGTATTAAATAGGAGTGATGAGAGAGGGCATTCTTGTCTTGTGCCAGTTTTCAAGGGGAATGCTTCCAGCTTTTGCCCATTCACAATAATATTGGCTGTGGGTCTGTCATAGATGGGTCTTATTATTTTAAAGTATGTTTCTTCAATACCTAGCTTATTGAGAACTTTTAGTAGAAAAGGATGTTGAATTTTATCAAAGGCCTTTTCTGCATCAATTGAGATAATAACGTGTTTTTTTCTTTAGTTCTGTTTACGTGATGAATTGCATTTATTGATTTGTGTATGTTGAACCAGCTTTGTATCCCAGGGATGAAGACGACTTCATTGTGATGGATAAGCTTTTTGGCATGCTGCTGGATTTGGTTTGCAAGTATTTTACTGAAGATTTTTGCATCAGTGTTCATCAAGAATATTGGTCTGAAGTTTTCTTTTTTCTTTTTTGTATCTCTGCCAGGTTGTGGTATTAGGATAATGCTGACCTCATAAAATGAGTTAGAGAAGAGTCCCTCCTTTTCAATTGTTTGAAATAGTTTCAGTAAAAATGCTACCAGCTCTTCTTTGCACCTCTGGTAGAAACTAGCATCAGAGTGAACAGAGAACCTACAGAATGAAAGAAAATTTTTGCAATCTATTCATCTGACAAAGGTCTAATATCCAGAGTCAACAAAGAATGTAAACAAATTTACAAGAAGAAAACAAATAACCACATTGAAAAGTGGGCAAAGGACATAAACAGACACTTGTCAAAAGAAGACATTCATGCAGCCAACAAATGTATGAAAAAAGCTCAACATCACTGATCGTTAGAATAATGCAAATCAAAACCACAATGAGATATCATCTCATGCCTATCAGAATGGCACTTATTCTGTCAAGAAACAACAGATGCTGGAGAGGCTGCAGAGAAATATGAATGCTTTTACACTGTTGATGGGAATGTAAGTTAGTTCAACCATTGTGAAAAATGGTGTGGTGATTCCTCAAAGATCTAGAACCAAAAATACCATTTGATCTAGCAATCACATTACTGGTATATACTCAAAGAAATATAAATGATTCTATTATAAATATACATGCATGTGTATGTTTATTGCAGCACTGTTTACAATAGCAAAGACACGGAAACAACCCAAATTCCCATCAATGACAGACCGAACAAAGAAAATGTGGTACATATATACCATGGAATACTCTGCAACCATAAAAGGGAATGAGATAATGTCCTTTGCAGGGACATGGACGCCATGATCTTCAGCAAACTAATGCAGGAACAGCAAACCAAACACTGTATATTCTCACTTATAAGTGGGAGTTGAACACATAGTCATAAGGAGGGGAAGAACGCACACTGGAGCCTGTTGGGGAGGGGGTGGTCGAAGGGAGAGCATCAGGAAAAATAGTTAATGAATGCTGCACTTAATATCTAGGTGATGGTTGATAGGTGCAGCAAATCACCATGGCACACATTTACCTATGTAACAAACCTGCACATGTATCCCAGAGCTTTATATATCTATATCTATATCTATATCCATATCTATATCCATATCTATATCTATGTCTATGTCTATGTCTATGTCTCTGTCTCTATCTCTATCTCCATATCCATATCTATCTATCTATCTATCTACCTATCTATCTATCTATCTATCTATATATATATATGTCAAAAAACAGCAGGTGCTGGCAAGGTTGTAGAGAGAAAGAAATGCTTTTACACCGTTAGTGGGTGTGTAAATTAGTTCAACCACTGAAGACAGTGTGGAGATTCCTCAAATGCCTAGAACCAGAAATACCATTTGACCCAGCAATCCCATTACTGGGTGTATATTCAAATGAGTATAAATCATTCTATTACAAAGATATATGCAGGTGTATGTTCATTGCAGCACTGCTTACAATAGCAAAGACGTGGAATCGATCCATATGCCCACCAATGACAGACTGAATAAAGAAAATTTTGCAGCCATAAAAAGGAACGAGATCATGTCTTTTGCAGGGACATTAATGGAGCTAGAAGCAGTTATCCTCAGCAAACTAACACAGGATCAGAAAACCAAGCACTACATGTTCTTACTTATAAGTGGGAGCTGAATGATGAGAACTCATTGATACATGGAGGGGAACAACACACACTGGGGCCTGTCAGGGTGGGCGAGGTGAGAGAGAGCATCAGGAAGAATAGCTAATGGATGTTGGGCTTAATACCTAGGTGATGGGTTGATCTGTGCAGCAAACCACCATGACATGTTTACCTATGTAATAAACCTGCACATTCTGCACATGTGCCCCGGAACTTAAAATAAAAGTTGAAGAAAAAAATAAAAATAAAAATGCAAGGATCTATGCAAGTCAAAGGGGATGAGGTTGGGGATGGATTGTTTTATAAATTCTGAATGTCATGACATTTTTATTTGCATAAAGAGAAATAGTGTTTACTGGCCAGAACACTTAATTGAAAGCAACTGGTTTCACTCTGTGAGATGGGGCAGGTCACATCCCCTTCCCAATCTGCACATATCACATCTGCAAGACAGGAATATTGGGCATCTTTAGACAATTTCTAGGACAGTTTTGGGGTATATGTGCCCCTGTGCAATATGATTTTCCTGATTTGACTTCCTTCCTCCCTTTTTTAAAACTCCTTAGTGTGGCAAGTTCTTACATATCACTTAAGAAACAGCTCAAATGCAACCACCCCATAACATTCTCCTGACACCCCGAGGAACAATGCATTTCTATGAGCTTCTATGTTCCAGCGTACCTGCCTCTAGTATTACATAATTATATAATCACAATTCTTGTTTGTGAAGGCTGCCTCTCCCCTCAGATTGATAGTTTTCTCATGGCAGGAGTCTGTCCATATTTGGCTCTTTATGCCAATTGCATTTTAAATTACCTGGTCTGGAGTAGGCACTAGATAAATGTCTGAAATATCCGTTGAAATGGTACTATTAGGTCCATCTTCCATGGAGCACTGTCCCCAGCAGTATGGTCAATATATGCTAAGAGATCTGCCGTGTGCTGAATAGAGAGGCCTACAAGACAGAAGGTAATGTAGTTTCTCTTCTAATATCCATTCAGAAGGAATGAACAGGGAAAGATATGGGAGGTATTACTTTAATGTTAAAAGTAAGTGTCCATGGTAACTGTAAAGTAGACTGCTTCTTCTTCAAAAAAGTTAGTGCCTGAATGCAATTAAGATAATCCTTCAGGCTTTTAAAAATGAAGAGTTCACGTACATAGGTCCCACTGGATGCAGCAGATATTGTGTGTAAAATTGTCTGTGCTTTATGTAACAAGATGCAACCTCAAAGCATGTTGGCTAAAGTTGGTTACTAAATTTTCTAAATGTATTCTTTGAGCTTTCTCCTTATTAATTTTGGAAATGTTTTAACAGGTGAATCAAATCCACTATGATTTTAAATTGAATAATCGTATATAACTTCTACTATTTGGCCATATAGAAATGTTAACAGTGCACACTATTTCAAATATCCCTCCAGAGTACCTAAAAGCCATACTATATGAAATGTCAACTCAGACGTAAGTTTCTCCATACATATCAAGAAATGTTTGATTTCAATAAATGAAGAATATAGAGTTTATATAATTCATTGAAAAGATGCTTACTTCCTGACTTTAAGAATTTTTTAAATTTTAGGTTTGGAGGTAGACGTGAAAGTTTGTTACACAAACACGTGTCACGGGGGTTTGTTGTACATATTATTACATCATCCAGGTTTTCAGCTAAGTACCCAATAGTTATCTTTTCTGCCCCGCTCTGTCCTCCCACTTTCCCCACTCAAGTCAACCCCAGTGTCTGTTGTTTTCTTTTTTGTGTGCATAAGTTCTTATCATGTAGCTCCCACTTAGGAGTGAGAACATGTGATATTTGGTTTTGTGTTCCTGTGTTAGTTTGCTAAGGATGATAGCCTCCAGCTCCATCCATATTCCTGCAAAATACATGATCTTGTTACTTTTTATGGCTGCATAGTATTCCATGGTATATATGTGTCACATTTTCTTTATCTAGTTTGTTATTGATGGACATTTAAGTTGATTTCATGTCTTTGCTATTGTGAACAGTGCTGCAATGAACCTTCATGTGCATATGTCTTTTCAATAGAATGCTTTATATTCCTCTGGGTATATACCCAGTAATGGGGTTTTGGGATTGAATGGTAGTTCTGCTTTTAGTTCTTTGAGGATCGCCATACTGCTTTCCACAATGGTAGAACTAATTTAAGCTCCCACCTGAAGTGTATAAAGTTTCACTTTTCACCACAACCTCACCAGCATCTATTATTTTTTGACTTTTTAATAATTAGCCTTTCTAACTGGTGTGAGATGGTATCTCATTATGGTTTTGATTTGCATTTGTCTAATGATCAGCGATTTGAACCTTTTCTTCATATGCTTGTTAGCCACATGTGTTTTCTTTTGAGAAATGTCTGTTCATGTACTTTGCCCACTTTTTAATGGGGTTGTTTGTTTGTCTCTTGTAAATTTGTTTTAGTTCCTTATAGATGCTGGATATTTGACCTTTGTCATATGCATAGTTTGAAAATATTTTCTCCCATTCTGTAGGTTGTCTGTTTACTATGTGGATAATTTTTTTGTTTATTTTGCTGTGAAGAAGCTCTTAAGTTTAATTAGATCCCATTGGTCAATTTTTGCTTTTATTGCCTTTGCTTTTGGTGTCCTTGTCATGAAATCTTTGCCCATTCCTATGTCCAGGATAGTATTGCCTAGGTTGTCTTCCAGGGTTTTTATACTTTTGGGTTTTACATTTAAGTCTTTAATCTGTCTTGAGTTAATTTTTGTATATGATATAAGGAAGGGGTCCCGCTTCAATCTTCAGCATATGGCTAGCCAATTATCCCAGTACCATTTATTAAACAGGGATTCTTTTCCCCATTGATTGTTTTTGTCAGCTTTGTCAAAGACCAGATGGTCATAGATGTATGACCTTTTTTCTGGGCCCTCTATTCAGTTCCCTTCGTCTATATGACTGTTTTTGTACCAGTACCATGCTGTTTTGGTTACTGTGGCATTGTAGGATAGTTTAAAGTCAGGTAACATGATTCCTCCAGCTTTATTCTTTTCGCTTAAGATTGCCTTGGCTATTCAGGCTCCTTTTCATCTCCATATAAATTTTAAAATAGTTTTTTCCAGTTCTGTCAAGAGCGTCATTGGTAGTTTGATAGGTATAGCATTGAATCTGTAAATTGCTTTGGGCAGTTCAGCCATTTTAATAATATTGATTCTTCCTATCCATGAGCATTGAATGTTTTTCTATTTGTTTGTGTCTTTTGCAGAGTAGGCTCCCAAACTCCAGTGCAGCCACATGGTGGAAGAAGATTTATGCATAGAAAAATCAAAGTGACATTAAAAAAACAGAAATGAGGTACAGAAACAGTTGGATTAGTTACAGCTTGGCATTTGCCCTATTTGAACACAGTTTTACACAAAGTTACAACTATAAAGGAAATCTCTCTTTTTAAAGATGTCTGCCGATGTACACTAGCAACCCTTACCATTCTTTTAAATTTATATAATGTGTCATACTTTGTTTAACATGTTTTTCTGGCCGTCTTGTCTTGAGTACATTTTTACTTGAGCAGCTTTTTCTCCCTTGGTTTGAGCAAGTAGAATATTTAAGCCTAAAATCTAAGTTCTATGATTATAAAATATAATTTTGTTTTGTTCCAACTAAGAGTTGTCTCTTTAGAAATGCAAATTTGTTGCCTTGTTAACAATTGCTTAGGGCAATGAAACAGGTAATTAGAAGACTGATAGACCAAATGAAAAAAAAAGAAAAACTATTTAAAAGCCAGCAAATTGAAATCCTTTATAAGAACTGTAAGATCTGCTACCGTGTGTTTGTATATCTATATGTGTTTGTGATATTTGGTAAATAAAGCTAGTTTTTAAATTGTTGGTAAAACAGAAATGACTTACAAATTATCAGGTAAATATCGTTAGATGCTTGCTTGATTTGACCGTGAGCTTATGTCTTTGGTTTAGAGTCTCTAGATTCAGGGGTCTGGATAGGTGGCCATGATGACCTCTGGAGACTTGTTCTAAGTGCCGAGACCAGAGGCTACAAGCCGAAATTAAGCCGAACACAGTACCTTCTACCTCTGCTTTTCCTGTTTTGCCTCCTGGCTATTTTCGGAGGAGTTGGATCTTTCAGGTACAGTCTTCACAGCTCTGTCTTCTGTTCATAGTTCTGCTGGGTGTCATGTGACTACTTGGGACCTAGAATGACTGGGGGAAGGCATTAGTGAGGCAACCTGTGTCATAGTTTCAAAATTCTTTTCAGTAATTTAAAATTTTCGAGTCATGTTATGTTAAATTAAATAATAGATAATCATAAAATGTCTGAGTTATCTGTAAGTTAAAATACT
Organism: Pongo abelii; assembly: GCF_028885655.2. Lineage (NCBI taxonomy): Eukaryota > Metazoa > Chordata > Mammalia > Primates > Hominidae > Pongo > Pongo abelii. The sequence goes on from NC_072008.2 coordinate 150,083,674, forward strand.
GAAATATTAAATATGAGTTTGTCTATATACCTTGACATGTTATTTTTATATAATATAGATAAGCTAAATATATTTAGATCTGTTAATAAACATTTTGAAGAACTATCTAAACATTTTAAAATGGTTTTTAGCTACAAATAGTGATATAAAACTGTTCAAAATTACTTTCTATAATTAGAAAGTAATTAGCATTTCTAAGAAACCCTTGAAATTAGGGTTACTAAGAGTTAAAAAATACTACATATGAGAGAAACATCTCTGTATACAGAGTGTATAAACAAAAGCAAGATACGCATTTGATGAGGAAAATTATGAAGACATAAAAGTGTGTGTTAAAAATGTTGTCTGGTTTGCTTTGGGAGGCCAAGGTGGGTGGATCACCTGAGGTCAGGAGTTTGAGACCAGCCTGGCCAACATGGTGAAACCCCGTGTCTACTAAAAATACAAAAAATTAGCTGGGCGTGGTGGCGGATGCCTGTAATTCCAGTTACTCGGGAGGCTGAGGCAAGAGAATCCTTTGAACCCAGGAGGCAGAGGTTGCAGTTAGCCAAGGTCGCGCCTTTGTGCTCCAGCCTGGGCAATGAGAGCAAAACTCTGTCTCAAAAAAAGTAAAACAAAATAAAAAATAAATTTTGTCTGGTTTGAAGTCACTTAAAGGTGTCAAATAGAAGGAGTAAAAAAATAGCTACACCAAGATGAATACAGAAAATTGGAGAAAAAGTAAAGCAAAATATTTATGGAAATTTTTTGTGCTTAAAAGATGACAGATTTGATAAATTTATTTCTAAGGTTTTATTAAAATTAACTTTAGTATTGATAATACACTAATAAAAAACTAAAATTTTGTTTACTCTTTTGAACAAAAATTGTGTGTAGTTTAATAAGACACAGTAAAATATTTTTGTTCACCTTTTAAGTAAACTGTGAAAAGGAAAAAAGAGACAAAAGAAAAGACAGATTGTTTCATGCTGTCTTAGGTCTTTTGATTGTTTTGAAAACTGAGTCTTTTTTATCAAAGAGTACAAGGTTATTGTTTTCAAAAATCTTATAATTATCACCTTGGTTAAATGAATGTTGTTTTATGGTGACCTGTGATCCTATTTTGGTCAAGTGTTTTAAACCTTTGACATATCTGACAGATTTCCCAAAATCTAATTTCAGCTTCAAAATTAAGTATTTCTGACTTCTAACTTTGGGATGCTATGGAGCAACCCTGAAACATCCAAAAGAGACGTTAACAAAATTATTTTACATGTTAAGTTACATAAGAAGCGTTGTCAAATAAGAAATGATGATTAACCTTCTTCAGGATAAATGTTATTAACATATGTTACAAAATTGTATGGGATTTCTAAAGTTCTAATTTGTCTGAGTACATGTTATTGATCATAATTATGTTTATTATGTTAAGTTATTGTAGGCCATAGAAATAATCAAATTTCCTTGTCAATTTTGTCCTTAACTATGACTGTTGAAAGTTATTTTCACAGTTAATTGCTTAAATCTGACGCAGTTTATGAAAACTTCACAAGCACAAAAAATCCTAGAATATAGTATCTTTAAGGAGGTTCATGAAAGAACGTAAAGGATTCTGAGAAGCACTCTTGAATAAAGGTTTGTGATAACTTTAGAATCATATAATTTGAACTGGATAAGAATTCTTGGAACTTTAGTAAAGAGACTGACTGGTTTATAAAACTGCTAATGCAAACAAGACAAAAATTGAATACCAAGAAAATACTTTGCCAGATTTTCATGCTAAATCATCCAGTACTGAAGTTCTTTAGATATACAATTTGAATTAATTCCATGGTATAAATCAAATTTCCTATGATAACCTATTAGTTATCAGTGCTATTCACCTAAATTGGAGAAGCAACTGGTATTCAAAAAGAAGTAAGTCTAGTGTTAAGCATAAACTCATGGAGAACCATGACAGCTGCCTTATTTTTACTGACTCCTTGAAGATTTCCTTTAGAGTTCTGCATTCTAATGCTCATCTTGGAAACCACAAAATGATCCAAATTAAATATATATACATATATATGTATATGTATATATATATATATATGTATATGTGTGTATATATATATATATATATATATGTTGTGACTTCTTAATTGCTGAAATAGTTTATGATCAACGTTTGGTTTTTGAAACCCATATTCTTAGGAAGACAATCAAAACTTCAGGTACATTTCACTACCCGATGGGCCGTTTAAATGTTTATAGAGGGATTTCATCTAACCGTCCATTTTTAATACATGTTTTCTGGTTGTATAAAAGCTTTCCTATGCAAGAGAGCTGATGTTAGAACAGTAGATCATTATGTCACAGTGTATTTTCACCATATAAAGAAACCTTTTCATGGTTCACTGACTAAGGACAATCAACCCCTTCACAATCTAGAACCCAAAGATTGGATTTCTGGAAACATCAGAGAAAGACTGTCCTGCCATCTACTCTGTAGCAAAACTTTGGGACCTTGAACCTTGGGTTTATAATCTCACAACTCAGAAGAGTCCTTCCACACTCTTGGAACTGTACACCCATTGGAATCCTTAAGGTGAAGCTAACCAGTGAGGTTTCTCCCCAGAAGAAGCTGGCATCCTTGATGGGGACAGCTTTTTCTCAAGATTAGAGATTGAGACTTCTCTGCTATCATGAGACTCTTATCTTTCATTTTTTTTTTCCTTGCTTATGCCTCTTTGAACAATAGAAAAAGAAAAAGAGGTCTTCTGTGTGCACACAGGGTTTACTTTTATTTGTGAAGGATTTTTGAGCCAGCCTTATACATGAATAACTTTATGCCTTGATAGATGAAAGATGAAGGTCCAATGTATGTGAGAAAGTTTAATGTTACATACATTGCCTCATAATCATTCGGAAACAGAACATTGCTCCACTCTTCTTAACCTACATTATGCATTAAAGAAAACATTGCCAGAAGGTCTTCACTCTTCTAGAAGGGTTAGATAAAATGATCTAACCCTTCTAGAAGAGGGTTAGATCATTTTATCCATTGTTGGGAGTAAATGAGGCAATGATTAGAAATTTATCCCTTATGATAGGTTCAGAGAAGATGCTACCTTAAAGAAAACATTCTCTTATGAATGTGATGCTAAATGATGGATTTGCTCTAGATTACTTACTGGCTGAACAGGGAAGTATCTGTGCAGCTGCTGGCACATTTTGTTGCCCATGGAGAAATGCATCACATTGGGTATTATAGAGATTCAGTTGTAAGGGATTAGCAAAGAGACTCCTTAGTTAAAGTGAGTAGACTCCTTATCTAGCTTATTCTTTGATCTATCTGATTTTAGTTGGTTTGGTTTATGGGGACCCTGGCTAAGGAGCACACTCCAAACTCTTGGTATTATCCTCATGATAGTCATAATATTCATCTCCATGGTGCAGTGTATTCTCTCAAAAGCTTGAAATGTTTGCATGAAGTCATTTTTAGAATAATAAAGTTGAAGAGAGTGGAATCTCTTTGCACTCTCTTCAAGTGGAATGACAAGAGCTGAAAGAAATGTGTGACTATGAGGGCACTGTAACGTATGAATAATGTGCCGAGATCAGAAACCCAAAATGATAGTAACTGAGAGTGGGCCTAAGGCTCTAAGTTTTGGTCACGCTCTCACCTAAGTGAGAACGTGATCAAAAGGGGGAGTTTTTAAACATATTATGAGAGGACATTGTTATGGACTGAGCTCATGCACTAGGCCCCACAGATCAGACCAAACCGAAATGGAGTCACTTATACTAAATGTGACATAATCAAATTCAGACTTTAAGGAAACACATAAATCCTAGAACAGACTAGATTTTGTTTTTCTCCTATAAACAGGACATTCCATCATAAAGAGGTATCCTCTACTCTAATACTTACAAAAGAAATAACCTCATGTCCTTGTCCTCATCTTATAAAACCCGCTGTATGCTATTTCCCAGTGGGTTTCAAGACCAAATAAGTACTTTTATGATGGTGATAGTGACATCAATGGTTAAAGTTTTGGTCAATCTCTCAAAATTGAGAGGATGAACAAAAGGAGGGAATTTTAAAATGAAGTTTAGTCTAAAGCTGCCTGCTAACATATATTAAGGTCAGCCTAATAATTTCTCTGTACCTCATCAACTACAAGCTAAATGAAGTTATAAACAAAGGGAGGCCTACTCTCATGACAATTACCGTATTTTGGCCAATCAAAGGTGGCCAGCTGTTCAAACCATGTTCAAATAAGGCAAACCCCTGGCCATAACCAATCAACTCTTTCTGTACCTTACTTCCATTTTTGGTACCTCACTTTGCTTTGTCTATGCATAAATTTTCTTCCACTATATAGCTGTGTTGGAATCTCTGAGCCTGTTGTGGCTCCAGAGGCTGACCAATTTGCAAATCATTCCTTGCTCAATTAAACTCTGTTAGACGTAATTCAGCTAATTTTTTTTCTTCTAACAGAAATGAGCTTTATCATTGTCTGCCTATAGCAGTTACTAAATTTATTTGTCTTCTATCTCCAAATCCTCCTCTAATCGAGATTAAACACCGGTGCATTTGACCCCATTGTGAATGGCAAAAAGAAATTAGCATAAGGAATGCACACTTAAAAGAAAATTTTATAACTGATTAATTACTAAAGAAGAGTCTCATAACTAAAAGAAGATAATCAGTGGCTTAGATTGGAGTAGTCAAAGATACCACTTATACTTGCTGTATGTACCACTGTTTGATCACTATTTTTTTCACTCAGGTTTCTTTGTACCTCCTTTAATGGCACCACATTATCGGGAAAATCTTCCTTGCTCACTTTTTGAACATAAAATAGAATTGTTCTAAATTTAGATTTCCCTCAGATCTCTGATCTGTCTAGATTTGCAGTCTATATAAAATAAGACCCATCCCCAGCTTTTTACACCAGAGGTAAATTATAAAGAAATAAAAAATGACCTAGCATCTCTGGTGCATTGATATTTTTCATCTTTCATCATTATTCTGCTTCAAATAGCTTATGTTTGAAGAACATTAAACATCTTCAGTATCCTCTGATTTTATAATATTTCTTACATTCCTGAGAAGAGGACTTATCAGAAACATGACAAAATCACATGCAATTTTTTGTTATTTTTCTGTTTAGTAACCTTCCTTTACATTTGCAAAATAGTTTATAATTCAGAAAGCACTATCCTTTACTACTTTTTTTTTTTTTTACTTTCACAGCGATTCTGTAAGTTACTAAGGGCAAGTATTGTCATCTTTCATCATTTAAAAGAAACTAACCTCAGAAAACTTTGAATATTCTGCTTTAGGTGAAAATGCTAATACACAGTAGAGCCCAGAGTAGAAACAAATTCTATATGAAAGTTCAAACTGAACACATATACTGATACATAAAATACACACAGAGTACAATCCCAGTCAATGCAACTAATAAATATTATTCAATTTCTAGGTCAGAGCAACATCAAAATCCCCTAAAACTCAATTTATTGTTGGTCCTGTGCAGTCTTTTCCTTTTCTGTTTTTTTCGCCTCAAGTAAAATGCACTCTTTTCGGGATTTCAGAGAACTCTTTAATTGAAGTAGGATAAAGCGTATTCTTCATTATACACTCAGAAAGCCCGGCAACATTCAAACTCCTATCAGCAGACAATCTCTAGGACTGCAGGAAACCCTGCTACACTGTAATTTGCTAAAATAAAGTGTTTTACTATCGAGTATTATTTTATTAATGCTATGGTTCTCTTTTGGTCAAGGCTATGGATTAGGATCTTGGGCAGATAACAAATTCCTGCATACTACTGTGAGATTTTATTTGACTTATCCAAATCTCATGAATAATGATCTACCAATATGCTATGAGCTCACAAAGTAAGAAGGGCTTGAAAATGTATGTCCTTAGAAGAAGCTGGAACTAGAAATGTAAAAAATGCTAGACAACAATATCATGAAAGCTATGAGTAAGATGGAGCCAAAGTGAGTGACTGGATTTAAAGATTTCTATGTTCTGTGTATTTTCGGTACTAATAAGCTTTAGACTTTTCCAATGTAAATATGAATTATAAAAACTAAGGATAAAACAAAACTTTATCACCACCACAACCACAACAGAAAAGATAAGGGTAACCTCTGAACATTCAGAAATAGACTGACTAACCTCAAAATCAGTACTGAGGAAAATGCAGAAGTAAAAAAAAGTCTCATAAACTCAGTAGAAGGCTATAGAGGAAAAAAAAACACCATAATAATTAAAAATAAAATAAAATTTAGAAACAAGTTAGGATTTATCAATAATCGCATTAAATGCAAAAGTTTAAACTCATCTACTGCATGACAGTGACTATCAGATGAGAGGAAAGTTTATTTATATTCTTCTTAAAAGAGATACATTTAAAGCAAATTCATACAGAATGGTTAAAAAGGTTGGAAGAAAATACATTCTAAGCAAAGTATAACCAAAGAAAGGAAGTGTGGCATTATTAATTTTGAAAAGAACAGAAAATCAAAATGCATTCAGAACAGAAAATCAAAAGGCATTATTAGGGATACAGAGAGACTACTGCCAAAAAGATGACAGTCATAAACTAGTATGCACCTAATAATATAGCTTTGAATTATATAAGCCAATATTAGGATTATTAGTATTTCTGGTTTCAGCTCTGAAATGTAAAGCACTTGGACATTCTCACTTTCACTTTTACAACAGTGAAAACGTTAAGCAAACTGAAAACCAATGCCTTCCTTAGAGCCACGGGATAAACCACCAAACTGAAATCTGGAGATATAGATAAATACAGAGGATCACAGTTGAGGTCAATTTATTTGGAGCAGAAGCAACTCGAGCAATAAACTGGTAGGAATAATTAAATGGTGATACTGATGAATTGCTGGAGGCTTGGTGTAGACTAGCACCAGAGGGATAATCTCCTGGAGGCCCAGTCTTATGGAAGTCATACAGTTTCATGGGCATGCACTTGAAGAAACTCATCATGTTGTCATTGTGAAGATAAAAATAAAATTCCTCATGCTTTGGTCAGAGTAAGGGAAAAAGTAACCACTTGGAAATACGCCTAGTGTTCTCTATAAGAAAGAGCTACTTTACAGAAGAAAAAACTTCACTAGATCTTTATCCAACATGGAAGGAGAGCAACCAGCCAACTCCACCCATCTCTAGACATTCCGTCTCATGCAAGGGAAGAAATAAAAGGCTATGAATTACTTCAGAAGTAATTCATAAAGGCCATAGCCTTGGTATTCAGGACCAATAAAGGAGTGAAATGTAATCATAATAGTAAAGAGAGCTTGTAATCTCCCACACCTTAGTAACTGAAACTGCTGCTAAGCTAGACTTTATTGGTGAAGCATTTATTAGGAGAAACCAAAAAGTAGCAGAGAAAACAAAACAATGTTTTTAGGGGTATTTAAATGCTCTGACACCTGTGGTTACAGCAAACATCAAACATTGCTCAAATCCTATTCAAGTTAATATAAAACCTCACACTAGATCCCTGTATGCCTCAGTTCTCTATTAGCTGATATATTATATCTGGCTTTCAACAGTGGCAACAACAATGACAAGAAATGGTAAAAGGCAAGGAAAAATACAGTTCCAAAAGACATAGCAAGCATCAGAACCAGACACACGCATTGGAATTTTAGACAGGGGATGTCAAATAACTATGACTAGTATACTGATGGCTCTAATGAACAAAAGAGATAATATGCAAAAACAAATGGGTAATATCAGCAGAGAGGTAGAAAATCAAAAAATGAAAGGAATTAAAGGCAATTCTAAGAATCAGAAGCACTGTACCAGAAATGAAAAATTATTCTGATGACCTAGACATGGCCAAGGAAAGGGTTAGTGAGTTTGAAGACGTGTCAATTAATACTTACCAAACTGCAACAACAGAAAAAAAGAATCAAATCAGTAAACTATCTAAGATGTGTAGGGTAATTTGAAAACATGTAACATGTGTGTAAATTGGAATACCATAAGGAGAAGAAAAAAAAAAAGAAGAAGAAATATTTGAAGTAATAATGGCCAAGGACTTTTCAAAATTAATGACAAACACCACACCACAGATTCAGGAAGCTTATAGAATCCCAAACAGAATAAGTATCAAATCAAATATAACCAGGCATATCATACTCAAGCTGCAGAAAACCAAATACAAGGACAAAATCTTTATAAAAGCCGGTGGTGGGTGTGGGGGTAAAGAAATTACCTTATCTATAGAAGAAAAGGAATAAGAATAACGGGCCGGGTGCGGTGGCTCATGCCTGTAATCCCAGCACTTTCAGAGGCCCAGGCGGGCGGATCACCTGAGGTCAGGAGTTTGAGACCAGCCTGACTAACATGGTGAAACCCCATCTCTACTAAAAATACAAAAAAAAAAATTAGCTGGGTGTAGTGGTGGGCACCTGTAATCCCAGCTACTTGGGAGGCTGAGGCAGTAGAATCGGTTGAACCTGGGAGGCGGAGGTTGCAGTGAGCCAAGATCACGCCATTGCACTCCCACCTGGGCAACAGAGTGAGACTCTGTCTTGGAAAAAAAAAAAGGTTTTTAAAAAAAAAAAAAGAATAACAGCAGACTCCTTGTTAGAACCCATATAAGCAAGAAGAGAGTGGAGTGAAATATTTAAAGCATTAGAAGATTAAAAAACTATTAACCTAACACAGAATTTTATATGTGCACTGAAATTATCCTTCAATAGTGAATAATAAATAAATATTTTCCCAGAGCACCTAATGCACACAAAAAATCTGAGAGATTATTCTTCAGAAGACTTGCCATGAACTAAATGTTAAAAAGTATTCAGCATGCAGAAAGATGATACAGGTCTTTAACGTACGTAAAGAAAAAAAGTGTCAGAGAAGAAATAAATGAAAGTAAATATTGTTATTTATTTTAAATTAATGTAATATAACTATTCAAATATTAATGGTAACAACATACTGTCTGATAATAACCTCTTAATCAGTAAAATGAGTTTTATAAGGCATAGTGGAGTGGAATTGAGATTTCTCTGTTGTAAGCCACCTGCACTACAGGTAAATCCATGTAATGTTATTCAAAGGTGAAAAGACGAAAGTGTGGAAATTTCTACATTATGAGGCACATGCACTACATGTGAATCTATTTAATATTATTTAAAAGTCTGCTTAGATTAATTGTAAATGTATACTGCAAACTCTAAGGCAACTACTACTGATATGTTGAAAAAGAAGCATAGGTGATATTGTAATATCAACTCACCATTGATGTGAATTGAGTAATATGATTAATCTAAATATACATATTAAAAGAACAATGAATAGGAAAAAGTTAAAGCATAGTAAATACGATTTCAAATTATATCAGTAATTACTTTAAATGTGAATGGAATGGTCTAAATACACATGTTAAAGATGGTGATTGTGATGGTGGCTTTTTAAACAATTGCTCAACTACAGGCTTTTTATAAGAAATCTGCTTTAGATATAAAGACAAAGATAAATTAAAATTAACGAGGTAAAAAATATATATACCATGTTGACACTAATTGAAAGAAAACTGGAATAATTGTTAAATTTAGACAAAACAGATTTCAAAGCAAATAAAATGGCAGGGATAAAGACCAACATTGCATAATGATAAGGCATCCATTCTCCTAAAAGATGTAACAGTTCTTAGCATGTATATGTCTGTCAAAAGAGTATCAAATTACAAAAGGCAGAGAGGGGTGGAGGAAGATGGAGTAGGAATCTCCAGTGATTATCCCCCCTACCGCCATAGAAACATTAATTTGAACAACTATCCATGCATGAAGAAGTTTTCACGAGAGTTAAGAAAACCAGATGAGACATTACAGTACCTGGTTTTAGCATAATAATTAGAATAGACAAATTGAAGAGGGCAGAAAGGACCATTTAATAAGTTTTGCATCACCTGTTCCCGGACCTCAGGCAGTTCAGTTTGGAGAGAAATACCATCTACTTGAGGAAAAGGAGGGAAGCAAGCGTAGGACTTTGCATTAGAATCCAGTACTGGGCCCACTACAGTAAAGCCCAGCACTGGGCTAGACCCCTCTGCTCCTGGCACCAGGCCAATATACATGAACAAAGCCTCTAGACCTGCCCCAACATGAGACAAAATCCTGTGGTCCCAGGGCCAGATGGGAACCTGTGGCCCTGGTAAGGCAAACTTGAGATCTGACCCACATGACCACCAGCTGACTGCAGCAGCCTCAGACCCTGAATAAACCTCGGTGGTGGGCAGACTATAGCAGCTGTGGGTCTTGGGCACACTCCAGTGCTGTGCTGGTCTTGGCAGCCACGGTTTCTGGTGTGACTCAGCACTGCGTCAGCCTCAGCAGCCAAATATTATTGACCCAGCAATTCTAGGCTTTAGGGCACCTCAGGGAACTGCAACTGCTGAAATGGTAATGGATTTAAGGATATCACCAGTCAACCTACATTGAATCACTGGACAAACCTGCTGCGGAAGAAAGTTACCAAACAAAGCCAGGATGCAAACACTGGATTAAGTAAGAATATCAACATGCAGACATTGACACGTGGCCACAAGCATCAAGATCAATAAAAAAAAACGTGATGTCAGCAAATGGACAAAATAAAGCTCCAGTGATGCTCAATGGATTAAAGACTTAAACATAAGACATGAAACTATGAAACAACTAGAAGAAAACAGGAAAAAGCAATGTTTTTTTTTTTTTTTTTTTTTGGATATAACCTCTAGAACACAGGCAACAAAGACAAAAGTAAACAAGTGAGACTAGATCAAACTAAAAAGCTCTGCACAGCAAAGGAAACAATCAATGGAGTGAAGAGACAACCTAAAGAATGGGAGAAAATATTTGCAAACTTTGCATCTGACAAGTGGTTAATATCCAATATATATAAGAAACTCAGGTAACTCAGCAATAAGAAAACAAGTAACCTGATTAAAAAATAAGCAAAGTGTTTGGATAGAGATTTCTCCATAAAAGGAATACAAATGGCCAACAGGTATATGAAAAAAGAATCAAAATCACTAATCATCAAAGAAACACAAATAAAAACCACAAAGAGATACCATCTTACACCAGTTGAAATGGCTATTATCAAAAAGACGGATAACATAAAGATGTAAAATAAAGTGAGATATTGTACACGGTTGGTGGAAATGTAAGTTGGTACAGCCATTATGGAAAGCATTATGGAGATTAGTCAAAAAATTAAAAATAGAGCTGTCATATATCCAGCAATTCCACTTCTACGTGTGTGTGTGTGTGTATATATATATATGTATCTCCAAAAGAAATGACATTGGTATATTGAACATATATCTTCATTTCTATATTTATTCCAGCATTATTCACTATATCCAAGATACGGAATCAACTTAGTTTTCCCTCAACAGATGGGGTATATTGAAAAACATGGTATATTGATATGGTTTGGCTGTGTCCCCAACCAAATCCCATCTTGAATTGTAACTCCCACAATTCTCATGTATCATGAGAGGAAGCCAGTGGGAGATGATTGAGTTATGGGTGCAGGTCTTTCCTCCTCTGTTCTAATGGTAGTAAGGTTCATGAGATCTGATGGTTATTATAAGGGGGAGTTTTCCTGCACAAGCTCTCTATTTTTTTTCCTGCTGCCATCCATGTAAGATGTGACTTGCTTCTCCTTGCCTTCTGCCATGATTATGAGGCTTCCGCAGCCACATGGAACTCTAAGTCCACTATAAACCTCTTTCTTTTGTAAATTGCCCAGTCCTGGGTATGTCTTTATCAGAAGCCTGGAAACAGACCAATACAGTAAATTGGTACCAGGAGAGTGGGGCGCTGCTGAAAAGATACCTGAAAATATGGAAGTGACTGTGGAACTGGGTAACAGGCAGAGGTTGGAACAGTTTGGAGGGCTCAGAAGAAGACAAGAAAATGTGGAAAAGTTTGGAACTTCCTAGAGACTTGTTAAATGGCTTTGACCAAAAGCCTGACAGTGATATGGACAATAAAGTCCAGACCGAAGTGGTCTCAGATGGAAATGAGGAACTTGTTGGGAACTGCAGTAAAGGTGACTCTTGTTATGTTTTAGCAAAGAGACTGGTGGCTTTTTGCCCCTGCCCTAGAGATTTGTGGAACTTTGAACTTGAAAGAGATGATTTAGGGTATCTGGCAAAAGAAATTTCTAAGCAGCAAAGCATTCAAGAGCTAACTTGGGTGATGTTAAAGGCATTCAGTTTTATAAGGGAAGCAGAGCATAAAAGTTCCAAAAATTTGCAGCCTGGCAATGTGATAGAAAAGAAAAACCAATTTTCTGAGGAGAAATTTAAGCAGGCTACAGAAATTTGCATAAGTAACAGGGAGCCTAATGTTAATCCCAAAGGCAATGGGGAAAACCTCTCCAGGGCAAGTCAGAGGTCTTCATGGCAGTCCCTCCCATCACAGGCCTGGAGACCTAGGCAAAAATGGTTTATGGGCGAGGCCCAGGGTCCCCATGCTGTGTGCAGTCTAGGGACTTGGTGCCCTGCATCACAGAAACTCCAGTCATGACTAAAAGGGACCAAGGTACAGCTCAGGCTGTTTCTTCAGAGGGTGGAAGCCCCAAGCCTTGGCAGTTTTCATGTGGTGTTGATCCTGCGGGTTCACAGAAGTCAATAATTGAGGTTTGGGAACCTCCACTTAGATTTCAGAAGATGTATGGAAAGGTCTGGATGCCCAGGAAACAGTTTGCTGCAGGGGCAGGGCTTGGGCCCTCATGGAGAACCTCTGCTAGGGCAGTGTAGATAAGAAATGTGGGGTCGGAGCCCGCATGCAGACTTCCTACTGGGGCACCACCTAGTGGACCTGTGAGAAGAAGGCCACCGTCCTCCAGACCCCAGAATGGTAGATCCACTGACAGCTTGCACTGTGGGCCTGGAAAAGCTGCAGACACTCAATGCCAGCCTATGAAAGCAGCCAGGAGGGAGGCCATACCCTGCAAAGCCACAGGGGCGGAGCTTCCAAAGACCACGGAAACCTACCTCTTGCATCAGTGTGATCTGGATGTGAGAATTGGAATCAAAGGAGATCATTTTGGAGCTTTAAGATTTGGCTTCCCCTCTGGATTTCAGACTTGCATGGGACCTGTAGCCCCTTTGTTTTGGCCAATGTCTCCCATTTGGAATGGCTGTACTTATCCAATGCCTGTACTCCCATTGTATCTAGGAAGTAACTGGCTTGCTTTTGATTTTACAGGCTCATAGGCAGAAGGGACTTGCCTTGTTTCACATGAGACGTTGGACTGTGAACTTTTCAGTTAATGCTGAAATGAGTTAAGACTCTGAAATACTGTTGGGAAGGCACGATCAGTTTTGAAATGTGAGGACATGAGATTTGGGAAAGGATAGGGACAGAATGATATGGTGGCTGTGTCCCCAACCAAATCACATCTTGAGTTGTAACTCCCACAATTCCTATGTGTCATGGGAGGAACCCAGTGGGAGGTGATTGAATTATGGGGGCAGATGTTTCCTGTTCTGTTCTTATAATAGTAAGTCTCACAAGATCTGATGGTTATATGAGGGGGAGTTTTCCTGCACAAGCTCTCTCAAGCTCTCTCTTTTTGCCTGCTGCTATCAATGTAAGAAGTGACATGCTCCTCTTTGCCTCTCGCCATGATTATGAGGCTTCCACAGCCTTGTGGAACTGTAAGTCCATTATAAACCTCTTTCTTTTGTAAATTGCCCAATCACGGTTATGTCTTTATCAGCAGCATGAAAACAGACTAATACATATATACACATACAATAGAATATTATGCAGCCTTAAGAAAGGAAATGCTGTCATTTGCAACAATGTGGATGAAACTGGAGGATATTATGCAAATATAATAAGCCAGACACAGAAAGACAAATACTGAATGATCTGACTTATGTGTGGGATCTAAAAAAGTTTAAAACTTACAGAAGCAGAGAGTAGAATGATGTTTGCTGGGGGTTGAGGGAGTGAAGAAATAGAGGGCTTTTGGTCAAAGGGTACAAAGGTTCAGTTATGCAGGATGAATAAGTTCCGGAGATTTAATGTACAGTATGGTGACTATAGTTAATAATACTGTGTTGTATACTAGATACTTGCCAGGAGAATAAATCTTAAATTTTCAGACCATACACAGACACAAAGATGGTAAGATGGTAACTATGTGAGGTGATGGGTATGTTAATTAGCTTGATTGTGGTAATCATTTTCCAATGTGTATATATATCAAATCATCAGTTTGTACATTGTAAACAGGTACAATTTTCATTCATCAATTATCCCTAAAGATGAAAAATAAAAATAGAAATGAGTAAATAAATTTTTTTTTTTTTGAGACATAGTCTCGCTCTGTCGCCCAGGCTGAGTGCAGTGGCGCCATCTCGGCTCACTGCAACCTCCGCCTCCCGGGTTCACGCCATTCTCCTGTCTCAGCCTCCCGAGTAGTTGGGACCACAGGCGCCTGCCACCACGCCCTGCTAATTTTTTGTATTTTTAGTAGAGACGGGGTTTCACTGTGTTAGCCAGGATGGTCTCGATCTCCTGACCTCGTGATCCGCCCCCCTCAGCCTCCCAAAGTGCTGGGATTACAGGAGTAAGCCACCGCGCCTGGCAAGTAAATAAAATTTTACAAAAAATAATTTGGGAGAATTTCTGCGTTCATGCTCAGTCAACAAAAACGGATTTTTTTTCTATATATTAATAAGACTCTTAGAAATTGTGATACAAAAATTTCTTATTATAATATCATATACACACATTATTTAGGAGTAAATCTAATAAAGTACACTCATGATTTTGACAAAGGAAATCACAAAACACTGAGTGACGGTAAGGGCAACCTTAGATACGCATAGAGACGTATCAGTTTGATGGATGAGAAAGCAACATGAAAAAGATTTGAATCAAAGCCTCATTATGAAACTATATATGTAGAATTATAAAGGTCTAAAATATTCTTCAAAAATATAAAAGTATTTATAAAGTACTTTCATTTTAAACTCTTGTAATTAAAGTAACGTAGGTGAAGAGAGAGGCAAATTAATCAATATTTTAGATGATAGAACTCAGAAATTCATCAAGGTATATACAACAATTGAATGTATAATAGAATTAACTTTCTACATCAGTGGAGAAAGAATAAACTTTCAGTAGATTATGTTGGGATAAATTGTTTTCCAATTGAAAAAATTACAATATTAGGTCTTTACCAAATGTCATATGCAAAAATTGATCCCAAATAAAAGAGACAAGTAAGAAAAGCTTCAAAATTATTAAGAAATAGTATTCAGTAATTTTTTCTATCTATGATAAAATTTCTTGGATAAGGAACAGAAAACCCACAAATAAATGAAAGAAGTTACTGAAGTTACTGAAAAACAAATTTAAATGACAACAATATACTTAAACATATTTAGCAAACAAAATGTTAATATCAAGTATATTGAAACAATCTTTCTGATGCCTAAGTCAAAAATATATAAATATTAAAAATGGGTAAATTACATAAAACTGAACTCAGCAAAAAGGACAACTGAATGTACAATAAACATTGAAAAATTGAAGTTACCTTTTTTCACTGTACATATAGGGCAATTTAAATTGTAAGCTTAGTATTACCAAGAAATGGTGAGCATGTATTGAAACAGGAAGGTTCATATACTCCTTGTGGAAATATAAAATTGGTATCATAACTTGAGAGAGCTATTTGGAAAAAAAATGTTAGTTTGTAAATGTGTATACCCTAAGGCCTGGAAATTTTATTCATCAAACATGATTGTGAAGAAAAGAATTAACGGGTTAAAATAATAAAATAGCCTCTAAAAGATACACAGAAACAATTGTAGAAATCCAAATTAAACATAATATGAAGCCCAGAAAGCAGAGAAAATATTGAGATGACAAATTAATGAAATTAACAATAAAAAAGTGTTGAAGAAAATATTCCTGTGGTCAAAAAGAGCCAAATATGATTAATGCAAGTGTGTCTCATGAATTAGGCAAATAATACAAAACAAAATTTAAACTTATTTTGGGAAAATTCTTGCATTTGTAAGACTAATTTTTTATTCCTACGAACAGTTCAGTGGAGAAAAACTGATTGACGGCAAATGATCAAATTCAGTTCTTTTTTTTTCCTTTTATTTTCATTTCTGTAATTTTTGAACACTAGAGGAACCAGATCTACAGAAGGCTGAGAGAGAAATTTTTGTGAATGGGAAATTACATACAGAGCCAAATGGCACTTACGAAAACAACAGCAAAACGTTCTGTTTTTTTTTTTTTTTTTTTTTGACAGAGCCTTGCTCTGTTGCCTAGGCTGGAGTGCTGTGGCGCAATCTCAGCTCACTGCAACCTCCACCTCTTGGGTTCAAGAAATTTTCTGCCTCAGCCTCCCAAGTAACTGGGATTACAGGCTCCCGCCAGCAAGCCCAGCTAATTTTTGTATTTTTAGTAGAGGTGGGGTTTCACCACCTTGGCCAGGCTGGTCTTGAACTCCTGACCTTGTGATACACCTGCCTCAGCCTCCCAAAGTGCTGACATTACAGGCGTGAGCCACTGCACCTGGCCGATGTTGAGCATTTTTATATGCTGTTGGCTGCTTGTACACCTCGTTTTAAGAAGTGTCTGTTCATATTCTTTGCCCATTTTAAGTGGATATTTTTGTTCTTTCCTTGTTGATTTAAGTTCCCTGTAGATTCTTGATATTAGACCTTTATCAGATGCACAATTTGTGATTATATTCTCCTATTCCGCAGACTGTCTGTTTACTGTCAGTAACTTCTTCTGTTGTGCAAAAGCTCTTTAGTTGAATTAGGTGCCACTTATTACTTTTTGTTTTTGTTGTAATTGTTCTTGGGGACTTAGCCACAAATTCTTTGCCAAAACTTGTTAAGAAGGTATTTCTTAGGTTTTCTTTTAGCATTTTTATAATTTGAGCTGTTACATTTAAGTCTTTAATCCATTTTGAGTTAATTTTCATATATGGTAAGAGGTAGGGGTCCAATTCATTATTCTGCATATGACTAGCCAGTTATCCCAGCACTATTTATTGAATAGGCACTCTTATTGTCAATGCTTATTTCAGTAGATTTTGTGGAAATTCGGATGGTTATAGTTGTGTAGGTTTACTTCTGTGTTTTCTATTCTGTTCCACTGGTCTATGCACCTGTTTTTGTACTTGTACCATGCTTTTTTGATTACTGTAGCCTTATAGTATGGTTTGAGGTTGGATAGTGTGATGCCTCCAGCTTCGTTCAGCAAACTGAATCCAGCAGCACATCAAAAAGTTAATTCACCATGACCAAGTAAGATTTATTTCTGGGATGGAAAGTTAGTTCACCACATGCAAATCAGTAAATGTGATTCACCACATAAACAGAATAAGAAACAAATCTCATACACTCATCTCAGTAGATGCAAAAACAACCTTCAATAAAATCCGACATTCCTTCATGATAAAAATCCTCAACAGATTAGGCATTGGAGGAAGTACATCAAAATAACAAGAACGTTTATGACAAAGCCACTGGCAACATCATACTAAATAGGCAAAAGCTGAAAGCATTGCAATTGAGAACTAGAACGAGACAAGTATGTCCACTCTTACCACATTTATTCAACATGGTAATGGAAATTCTATCCACACACAGCAATCAGGAAAGAGAAAGAAACAAAAGCCATTCAAATAGGAAAAGAAGTTAAACTATCTCGTTGCTGACAATAAAATTCCATACATAGAAAACCCTAAAGACCACACCAAAGGGCTTTTAGGGCTGATTAATAGCTTAGGTAAATGTTCAGAATACAAAATCCATGTAAAAAAATCAGTAGCATTTTTATACACCAGTAACATTCTAGCTGAGAGTCAAATCAAGAACATGATCCCATTTACTATAGCCCCAAAGAAAATGAAATACTCAGGAATTCATCTAACCAAGGAGTGAAAGATCCCTACAAAAAAAAAAAAAAAAAAAAAAAAAACAAAGAAAGAAAAAAAAAAGAAACTACAAAACACTGCTGAAAGAAATTAGGGATGACACAAATAAATAAGAAAAATTCCGTGGTCAATGTAGTTAAAATGGCCCTACTGCCCAAAGCAATATACAGATTCAATGCTATCTCAATCAAAATGCCAACATTATTTTTCACAGAATTAGAAAAACCTACTATAAAATTAATTTGGAACCAAAAAAAGAGCTTTCATTAATAAAGCCATCCTAAGCAAACAGCTTTGAAAAACAAAAAGGAAGGACAGTGAATGGACCTTTGATGAACAGAATGACAGACTATGGCAGAAACAATGTTCCTCACCTTGCAACACTAAAAACCCACATTTCCCAGCACCCTTTCCCCTTGCATCTCAATGAAACCTTGTGAATATATGTTTTGGTGAAGGAAATTTTCTAGAAATGAGGTATTGTGTTCAGAAATTGAGGTTTTTTAGTTGTTTCAAAAAAAAAAAAAACAGCCTATCTAGACTAATACAAAGAGAAACACATAAAACGTAAATTTCAAAGAAAATTTAACAAAATCTGGGCAGAAACATCATGGAAAACATAGCAAAATGAAAACAGATATTTCAATGTTATTACAAAGTTGAGTACAAGCCTAAAAGCATTGAAAGGGAATAAAATGTTTATTTTGTATTTGAAAGTCACACAAAACAACTCAGGTATCCCAATAATAATTATATACTGAATAGTTCATCAAAATATAAAATGTAAATTTATATGCATAGTAGAAAATGACAAAATGCAATCATACATGGAGTGCATTACGCAGCTTGCTATATGTTTGCTTAATGAAATTGGTAAACACAAATTATATAGATTTAGTAACTGAAAAATTCTACATTCCACTGAATAGAATTAAATTCTATTTAATTAATGGAATGTTTTAAGTGTAAATCCATTTTTCCATTTATCCATCTAATTGCAAAGTTCCTTTCTGGCATACAGATATCAACTTTGTGAGTTTCTGGGAATTGTGCTATATAGAAATTTCAATAAATTCTAAAATTCAGGCTTAAGAAACGCCACACATTGGGACCATACAGTGTTTATATTTAAAAATAACAATGTGAATTAAAATCAAGTACCCAAATAGATAAAAGAGAAAATTTTTTACAAAATTATTTTTTAGGTCAAAGAAGAAATTATAACTGTAGTTATAGATACTCTAAAAAGAAATCCAAGGAGAAAATTAGTTGTCAGATCTTCATCATGGGGTTGAAGTGGTGTTTGCTAAAATGTAACTGGCCAAGCCATAAATAGTCACAGTGTTCAGTAAAATATAATTAGCTTCATTTGACTTCACTACAAAATAAAGCAAAAAAAGAGCTATAATATCTAAACATTGAAGGTAATAATTATAAGATAGCATTGAGAAAATATTAAAGTATGAATTTAAAAAGATAAAACATAAAATTGATAAGTTAAAAAATATAAAATCATAGAATTTTTAATATTAATATGTAACTATATGTTAAAATTTCAATTAAAATAGCAATTTCTAGGAAACCTGATAAGTGTAAAAAAGATAAAACACATACATACAAATTTATAAATGTTACAATAACCACAAATAATGTAAAAATATAACTAGCTATATGAAACTTTATACTAATAAAGTTAAAAGTCTTGAAATTGATGATGTTTCTAGAAAAAAGGTAATTCATGCAAATGTTTTCAAGAAATAGAAAAATTGTTATTAATTGATTTAAATTAAAACAAGAGAAAAAGGGCCACATTAAAAAATGGTACCCACTCCAGAGGTTTTTATAGGAGGTGATTTATTTGAAGGTATTATGGAGTAACTAATTATCACCCATTTATGGTGTTATAGCACTCAAAAGGCTATGAGCTCTTTTTGAATTCAACTCATTTTGTAAACATAATATCTCCTTGAAACAAAATTCAAAATTATTCATTTTTTTAATCTTATTTATAAACACAGAAATACTTGCACTGAATAAAATACTACTAATTCAAACACAGAGCTATAATTAAAGAGCAATCCATTATGAACTAGTAGGGTGTTTTTTTATTCTTGAAACTTCTACTTAGGTAGTTGATCACATCAAGAGAAAAGGAAGCAAAACCATATGATCATCTTGGTAGATTCCAATGAGGCATATGTAAAAAGAATTTGTATCTCTCCCACATATAATATAGTTAATGAAAAACATAAATATTCTTAGATTCATAGGATGAATCATATCTATCTAAAATTTACTTATTAAGTAAATACTACAACTTAAAGATGGAATATAAAATGTTCTTATTAAATTCTAGAGAAACAAGAATATAGTTCCTATCATCTCTAAAATTTAACTTTGTAAGTTATATTTATTATAGAAAAAATAAAATTTCTCAAAAAAGACAAAAATGTACTCAAATAATATGTTCAATCTGGAAAATTTAAGAAAAATGACTTTTTTTTTTTTGAAACGGAGTCTAGCTCTGTCGCCCAGGCTGGAGTGCAGTGGCGCGATCTCGGCTCACTGCAAGCTCCGCCTCTCGGGTTGACGCCATTCTCCTGCCTCAGCCTCCCGAGTAGCTGGGACTACAGGCGCCCACCACCACGCCCAGCTAATGTTTTGTGTTTTTAGTAGAGACCGGGTTTCACCGTGGTAGCCAGGATGGTCTGGATCTCCTGACCTCGTGATCCGCCCACCTCGGCCTCCCAAAGTGCTGGGATTACAGGCGTGAGCCACCGAGCCCGGCCGAAAAATGACTTGTCTTTAGTTTCAAACTACAAGATGGTTCATTAGCATGGTGAGATTAAAAATTGTTTTAAAATCCCATGCACATATATTTCCTACATAGCTGTTTAATACATTATTAACTAATATTACATTTTAAGTAGAAATAAAAGTATAAAGTACTGGACGAGACCGGAGGCCGAACTCAGGTTCTGATGTCCAGGCTGCCCCACAGGATCATCAAGGAAACCCAGCGTTTGCTGGCAGAGCCAGTTCCTGGCATCAAAGCAGAGCCAGATGAGAGCAACTCCTGCTATTTTCATGTGGTCATTGCTGGCCTTCAGGATTCCCCCTTTGAGGGAGGGACTTTTAAACTTGAACTATTACTTGCGGAAGAATACCCAATGGCAGCCCGTCAAGTACGTTTCATGACCAAAATTTATCATCCAAATGTGGACAAGTTGGAAAGAGTATGTTTAGATATTTTGAAAAATAAGTGGTCCCCAGCCCTGCAGATCCGCACAGTTCTGCTATCGATCCAGGCTTTGTTAAGTGCTCTCAATCCAGATGATCCATTAGCAAATGATGTAGCGGAGCAGTGGAAGACCAACAAAGCCCAAGCCATTGAAACAGCTAGAGCATGATCTAGGCTATATGCCATGAATAATATTTAAATTGATCCAGTCATTAAATGTGCATCACTTCTCCTGTTCTGCCAAGACTTCTTCCTTTTTGCTTGCATTTAATGGACATAGTCTTAGAAACATTACAGAATAAAAAAACCCCAGACATCTTCAGTTATTTGGTGATTAAATGTACGTTAGCAAATCTATGTCTTGTCTTGATTCACTGTCATAAAGCATGAGCAGAGGCTAGACGTATCATCCGGATTGTTGTGAAACGTTTAAAAGCAGTGGTCCCTCCCTGCTTTTATTCATTTCCCCCATCCTGGTTTAAGTATAAAGCACTGTGAATGAAGGTAGTTCGTAGGTTAACTGCAAGGGTGTGGGTGTTTTTCTTTATTTTTTTTTTTTTGAGGGGGAGAGGTAGTTTTATTTTAATGTTATGGGCTCCTTTCCCCACCTTTTTGGTGATCTAATTGGATTGGTTAAAAGCGGCTAACCAGTTCTTTAGAAATATGCTCTCTAGCCAAGTCTAACTTTATTTAGACATTGTAGATGGACAAGCTTGACTGTTTGAACCAAAATGGGAACATTAAACAAGCATCACAGCCCTCACTAATAACATTGTAACTTTGCGGTCAAGTGTAGAGTCCTCCCTTCAAAAAAAGCTTGTGACCATTTTGTATGGCTTGTCTGGAAACTTATGTTTTACTAAAATATTTTTTGTTATTCTAAAAAAAGTATAAAGTGCTAAATAATTATAAGAAATGTGAAGTACATATAGGAATAAAAATGATTTAATGATAAATGAATTGGGTAAATGGAGAAAATTGAGGTTGAAAAGACTGAATGTAATAAAAATATCTGTTAGAAAAAGCTAAAAGCAATGACAGGCAGGGAAAAAATTATATGCAACAAATATAGAAGGTAAAACAGACTTAATATATAAAGAGCTCTTATTAATAAGAAAGAGTTCTTGTCAGTAGTACAAATTCTCCAAGAATACATGTGTTATATTGCTTTACAACATCCTTATATTATCATCGCCATTGTACAGATAAGAAACTGAGCCACTTTAGAGTTCATTAACATGCCTTAGATTTCTCAGAAAGTTAGTGGTAGTCTAGGTATCCAAATCCTCATCTATCTGAGTTAAGAGCTCCTCTCTATTGTACTATAAGTCAACATTTGTGAATTTATTAATATTATAACTGAGCCTGATTCTTCCTGTACTTCTGCACTCGCTGTAAATTAACCATTTTACAGGATAATGCCTCTCTCAACACTAAAATCTTTATAATTAATCTATTTATGTAGCCATGCATTTTAATACATTAGAATCCCAAAGCCCTGCAATAGATTTTTTATATTTTATTTTACAATAGCTAATAATTAAGTTGATCAAATAATTATTTATTGAGTTGCTAGTATATGACATATATTAGCCTAGGTATTAGAAGATTGAACAAAAAATAGACAAAGACGTCTTTCCTCATGAAGTTTTATATTGTAGTGGGAATGAGATAGACAATAAACATGAGGCAAGATCATTATATAAAATATTAAAAGGACAAAGAGGTGTGGAGAATAATTAAGTTAGGTAAAAAGAATAGATGGCGATGAAGGTTGTCGTGTGTGTGTGTGTACGTGCGCATGCACTATTTTAAATAGTTTGATTAAGGCAGACCTAAGTGATATGGAAAATTACTGGACAAAGATTCAAAGAGTTTGAGGGAGATATCCATAAGGATATCTGGAGTTAGAGCGTTTCAGATAGAGGGATCAGGCAGTTCCTGAGATGAGAGCATTTCTACCATGATACAGAAAGAACAAGGCTCATGTGGTTGGAAAAATAAAAAAAGCGAGAAGAGAGAGGAATCAAAGATGAGGTTCCAAAGCTAATGGAATTTTAGATCCTGTAGAGCTCTGTAGCACATGGAAAGTACTTGGTCTTCTATTTTGCATGAAAGTCATTAATCCATTGGATGGTATGGGCTGAGGAATGATATGAACTGACTTAAAACAGAGTAATTCTGGCTGCTGCTTGTGAATCGATTGCCTGGGGGTGAGTGGAGGGGGAAGAAAATGTAAACTTTTAGATTAGGTGGGTCTCAAAATAATTCAGTGAAAAAACAGAGTAATGATCTAGTTCTAGCCTATAGGTGTGGATTGACATTCAATGAAGAAAAAAAAGAAACTTATTTATGATTATTACTTGAGAATATACAAAAAGTTTGAAGCTTTAGAAAATCGATAAAATTTACTGTGTTTTCTTCAGATTGATGGCTACTTCCTATATCTACCCCAAATGACAAAATGCTACTGATTTATATATATTTTATGCTCTGTGTAAAAATTTAGTAATTTGCAGGTGTCATCTTCCTCTATCCCATTTCCTCTGTCAGGGCCGGGATTTGTTTTCCAAACTACATGTGAATTGTCTTTTTTTTTTGACGGAGTTTCGCTCTGTTGCCCAGGCTGTAGAGCAGTGGCATGATTTTGGCTCGCTACAACATCCCCCTCCCAGGTTAAAGCGATTCTTTTGCCTCAGCCCCTGGAGTAGCTGGGATTACAGGCATGCACCAACATGCCTGCCTAATTTTTGTATTTTTAGTAGAGACAGGGTTTCATCATGTTGGCCAGACTGGTCCGGAACTCTTGACCTCAGGTGATCTGCCCACCTCGGCCTCCCAAAGTGCTGGGATTACACCACGCCCGGCCATTTTTATTTTTAATTAAGTTTTTGTTTTTCTAGCCTATTTCTAAATTCCTATCGATTTTTAGCCTATTTCTAAACTCCTATTGATCGTGAAGGTTAAAAGTATCCTCCCATTTGTCCCATGAAGTCTGTAGATATCACATAAAAACTGGACTTCTTGAACTCATGCTTTCACCAGTTACTCTGAAAGACTGTGATCCATATCAACCCAAAGGATAACAAAAGTTTTTATGGCTACATTTAAAGCAAATTCAATTTTATATTTTTTAATGCAAAATTTGAGGGAAATAAGTGAAACACCTAAAGGCAAGGTCTTTGATTTAGTTGTATACTTTTTTCCGAACTTAAATAACATGGTGAACTTAAGTAAGATAGGATATATATATATATATATCTCTCACATATGTGTCAAAATAACAGAAACTAGGCAAAATTCATCACAAAATCAGACATGCATTTTTGTTGTGGTCTTCAATATCTTTCACATGATTGCATTTTATTACATAAAAATGTATTTTCACCAGAAAATTATTTAACTTGTAATGAATGTTATTTGAAACTCTAGAAAAAGTGTAGATATTTAGATATTTAGGCACTTCGAAAGCATACTGATAATAAGGAATACTTTATCATCATTAAGAGACATTAGTACACATATACATGGTTCAAGAAGCAGGGCTAAGCATATACTATGTAAAAGAAGCAAAAAGACTCTTATTTTAAAATACTGGTAAAATAATTTGACACTAGTTCTAGTGTCAAACTATTCTGAATTTGTCCTTGAGCAAATTATATAAGTTCACTGAACTTCAGTTTCTTTATCTGTAAAAAGTAAAGATAATACCAGCTGCAAGAAGTTACTGTGAAAAGTAGATAAAGTAATGTATTAAATATATAGCTGCTAGTACAGAGTAGGAACTGAAGAACTGATGGTTTCCTTCCCGTTCACTGGGCCTCACCAATCAGTTGAGGAAACAGAGTATAGATACTACATGTAAATAATAAAACATAGCAGTTAGCATAGACAAAGAGTCATGTGAATGGTGTTGGTAACTGACACAACAAGAGTTCAGAGGAAATTTTGTAGGACTGGCGTCTAAAGATGCTTCTTGGGGAACACAGGCTTTGGTCCAGAAATTAAAGGAAAAATATTAGAAAAATAGAAAGACAGTTGGTATGATCTTCCAAATGCAACCCATTTATTTATTAGGCAGGACTTGGTGGAGATCCAAACAAGAAAGCTTGTTCTTTATCACCACAATTTAATACACAAAACAACTCTGCTAGATCTTCCTTTACTGTCTTCTTGATCTCATGGGGGATTTTATAGTCTTTCCAGCCACGTTTGTTTAATTAGAATATCCTCATTTTAGAGGTAATTATATGTATTTATTTTTTATTTTAATGTTTATAGATTTAGGGGTTTTGATGCATGGACCCATTGCATAGTAGTAAAGTATGTACTTTTAGTGTAACCATCATGCAAACAGTATACATTGTACCAATTAGGTTATTTCTCATCCCTCACGTTTCTCCCACCCTCTCACCTTTCCAAGCCTCTATTATTCCTCTCTCTGTGTCCATATGTACACAATATTGAGCTTTGATTTATAAGTGAGAAAATGCAACATTTGACATACTGTTTCTAAATTATTTTACTTTAAATAATGGCCTCTAGTTCCATTTATATTGCTGCAAAAGACACAATTGCATTCTTTTTTATGGCTGAGTAATATTCCATGATGTGTGTGTACATATACATATACATATAAATATATATATGTATATATATATGTCTGTGTGTGTGTATATAAAATTTTCTTTTTCCAGTCATCCATTGATGGACATTTATTTTGATTCCATATCTTTGCTATTGTGAATAGTGTTGTGGTAAACATATGAGTGCCAGTATCTTTTTCATATAATGATTTCTTTTCCTTTATGTAGATGCCCAGTAGTGAGATTGTTGGGTGGAATGGTAGTTCTATTTTTAGTTCTTAGAGAAATCTCCATACTCTTTTCAATGGATGTACTTCACCACCAACAGTGTATGAGTCTTTCCTTTTATTTGCATCCTCTTCAACATCTGTTATTTTTTGACTTTTTAATTATAGCCAATCTGACTTGTGTAAATGACATCTCTTTATGACTTTAATTTCCCATTTTTCTGCTAATTAGAGATGTTGAGCATTTTTTTATATGCTCGTTGGCCATTTGCATGTCTTCTTTTGCAAAGCGTTCTGTTGCAGGAAGTCAGGGACCCCAAATGGAGGGAATGGCTGGAGCCGTGGCACAGGAACATAAATTGTGAAGATTTCATCTTAATATGGACATTTATCAGTTCCCAAATAATACTTATATAATTTCTTATACCTGTCTTTAATCTCTTAATCCTGTTATCTTTGTAAGCTGAGGATGTACGTCACCTCAGGACCACTGTAATAATTGTGTTAAATGTACAAATTGATTGTAAAACATGTGTGTTTGAACAGTATGAAATCAGTGCACCTTGAAAAAGAACAGAATAACAGCGATTTTTATGGAACAAGGGAAGACAACCATAAAGTCCAACTGCCTGCGGGGTTGGGCAAAAAGAGCCATATTTTTCTTCTTACAGAGAGCCTATAAATGGACGTGCAAGTAGGAGAGATATTGCTAAATTCTTTTCCTAGCAAGGAATATTAATATTAATACCCTGGGAAAGGAATGCATTCCTGGGGGGAGGTCTATAAACGGCCGCTCTGGGAATGTCTGTCTGGTGCAGATGAGATAAGGACTGAGATATGCCCTGGTCTCCTGCAGTACCCTCAGGCTTACTAGGGTTGGGAAGAAGATTCCGCCCTGGTAAATTTGTGGTCAGACTGGTTCTCTGCTCTTGAACCCTGTTTTCTGTTGTTTAAGATGTTTATCAAGATAATACATGCACTGCTGAACGTAGACCCTTATCAGTGGTTCTGCTTTTGCCCTTTGTTCTGTTCCCTCAGAAGCATGTAATCTTTGTTAGACCCTTAGTAGTTCTGCTTTTTGTTCTTTGAAGCATGTGATCTTTGTACCTACTCCCGGTTTTTACACCACCTCCCCTTTTGAAACCCTTAATAAAAACTTGCTGGTCTGAGACTCAGGTGGGCATCACAGTCCTACCGATATGTGATGTCACCCCTGGTGGCCCAGCTGTAAAATTCCTCTCTTTATACTGTCTCTCTTTATTTCTCAGGGGCTGACACTTATGGAAAATAGAAAGAACCTATATTGAAATATTGGGGGCGGGTTCCCCCAGTAGTATTCATTCATGTTCTTTACCTACATTTTAATGGGGTCATTTGTTTTGTTGTTGTTGTTGTTGTTGCTATTTTTAGTTCCTTGTAGGTTCTGGATATTAGTCCTCTGTTGGACATATAGTTTACATTATATTTTTTCCATTTTGTAGGTTGTCTATTCACCCTGTTGATTGTTGATTTTTCTATGCAGAAACTTTTTAGTTTAGTTAAGTGCCATTTTTTCTATTTTTGTTTTTGTTTTGTTTGCCTTTCAGGTCTTAGTCATGAATTATTTCCCTAGACCAATGTCCAGAAGAGTTTTTCCTTTTTTTTTCTAGAATTTTTATGGTTTCAGGTCTTACATTTAAGTTTTAATCTATGTTTAGTTAATTTTTGTATATGGTGAGATATATAGGTTCAGTTTTATTCTTCGGGATGTGGCTATTAGATTTTTCCAACACCATTTATTGAAAAGGACGTCCTTTCCCCAGTGTATGTTTTTGTCAACTTTGTTGATCAGTTGGCTGTAGGCATGTGGCTTTATTTATAGGTTCTCTATTATGTTCCATTGATCTATGTGTCTAATTGTATACCAGTACAGAAGTGTTTTGGTTACTATTTCCTTGTAGTATAATGTAAAGTCAGGTAATATGATCTCTCCAGCTTCGTTCTTTTGCTTAAAATTGCTTTAGCTATTCAGTTTCTTTTTTGGTCCCATATTAATTTTATGACTATTTTTCTAATTCTGTGAAAAATGATGTTGGTATTTTAATAGAAATTGCATTGAATCTATAGATTGCTTTGGGAAGTATGGTCATTTTAACTATATTAATTCTTCCAATCCATGAGCATAGGATGTTTTTCCATTTGTTTGTGTCATCTAAAATTTCTTTCATGAGTGTGTTGTATACTGCCAGAATAAGCTTCATAAATGAAAGATAAATAAAGCATTTCCCAGACAAGCAAACACTGAGGTATTCATCATCACTAGACTGATTCTGCAAGAAATGTTCAAGGAAGTTCCAAACATAAAAACAAGATGTCAACAGTCACCATCATAAAAACACACAAAAGTATAAAACTCACAGGTCTTATAAAAAATTACACAAAAGAAGCTACAGAACAACTAGATAATTAACATAATGACAGGAACAAAACCTCACAAATCAATATTAACTTTGAACATAAATGAATTAAATTCTCCACTTAAAAGGTACAGATTGACAGAATGGATTTTAAAAGAAAACATGATCTGACCCTATGCTACTTACAGGAGACACACCTTATTGATAGACACTTATAGAATGAAAGTAAAGAAAAGGGAAGAGATATTTCATGGAAATAGAAACAAAAAGCAAACAGAAGCACTGGATTTAAATTGGACTTTAGATCAAATGGAGCTAACAGACATTTATAGAGCATTCTGTACAACAACCATAGGATATACATTCTTCACATCAGCTCATGGAACATTCTCCAAGGTGATAAACTGTATGTTAGGTCACAAAACAAGTATTAATAAATTTCAAACAATCAAAATCATACAAAGTGTCTTCTTGGACCACAGTAGAATAAATTTTGAAATCAATTCCAAGAAGAGCTCTTGGAAATTATACAAATAGACAACATGCTCCTGAATGATTTTGTGGTCATTGACAAAATTAAGATGAACAGTTAAATTAAAAAATAATAAAATATAATTCATTTGAAATGAATAAAAATGGAGGTACAACATACCAAAACAAAGAAGCACAGCCAAGAAGTGCTAAGAGGGAAGTTTATAACTTCAAATTCCTACATCGATAAAATAGAAAGATCAAAAATTAAAAACTAATGTCATACTTCAAGGAACTCAAAACACAAGAACGAAACAAACCCAAGAGAGCAGAAGAAAAGAAATAACAAAGATCAGACCAGAACTAAATAAAATTGAGGGAAAAATCAAAAATACAAAATGTCAGTGAAATGAAAGTTAATCTTTTGAAAACGTAAATTAAATTGACAGACTGCTAGCTAACCAAGAAGAGAGAAGATTCAAATAAGCACAAATGAGAAGTGAAAAAGGGGACACTGCAACTGATAACCACAAAAATACATAAGATCATCAGAGACTGCTATGCATATTTCTATGGTTACATTTATTTATTTATTTATTTATTTATTTATTTACTCCAAATGAAAACTTCATCATCATTCATTCAGTTACAATCGTTATTCCCTACTCTCCAACCTACATTTATTTTGATGAGAGGTAACATTACTACTCTGCCACCTGTCAATATTTTTCTAGCCTCTCTAGTACCTATAGTGTCCACTTTGTTCTTAAGACACAGGAACTCTTTCCTACTCTTGGTGAAAGTGAAGCTGGTGCCTGTGAAGTTCTTTCTGCTCAAGGTCTCAGGAGAAGGCTTTTAGATTTTTCCAGAAATAATAGAACACCAGTCTCTGTGTCTACCCATATTCCAGGAGACATAGGTCAAGTTATAACTGTAACTAACACCACTTTGGTCATACGACATCAATGAGAGTCTACTGAACCCTCACATTTGGCTGAGGGTAAGGTAACTATGACAAGGGGTAATAAAATGGTATAGTACTCCTTATTATACTAGTAGCCATCTTAAAAGAAATAACTGTTTCCTTTTATGAGCAATTTATTCTGAATGTCTTCATTTCTTTTAAATGTTCTATAACGGTCTGTCCATCAATTACCTTCACAATACTTGGTACTTGTCACCCACTATCCTAAGAAGACAGCAAAAATGTCTACTTTGGTGCTTAAACACATGAGGAAATGAAACAGAATGAATGAGTATTCAGGCATTTCTGATTTCTCTATTTGGGCAATGGAACTATCTCTAAAGTTCTCATTGGGTTATTTATATCATATTTCAAAAAGTTGCTATGGTTCTTTTTCCTGCAAATCTTCTGTCGATTATTCATTCTTTCTTAGAGTATTTATGGTGTACCTACTATGTGGCAAGCTTGGTCCCCCATGATGGGGCTACAGTAGGGTATCTAGGGTCTCGAAATCAAGTAGGAAAGCAAAATATAAACAATTAAGTCTCTCCCAGAGTAAGGAAGAGGGTGAAAGAAATGCTATGGTAATACAAAATATAGGTTAATTAAGCCTACTGAAGCAGTCAAAAAAATCTTCAGCACTGAGTAAGACTGACACCTAAGGTCAAACTTCAAGGAACTGACACTTCTCTTTATGTAATATTACTCCTCTGAAGTTCCTGATATTTCCCTTGATGTGAATAAAAGCTATGTTTTATGAAAAAAGTTTCATTCATCATTTTCTCTTTTTTTTCGGTTCTCATGAGCACGTCATTTTCAAGAATTCCTTTTTTTCATATTTTTATCTATTTAGTCTATTTATGTTCTCAGTTTTCTATCTTTAATTAGTTCAATTTCTGGGCCTGAAGTGAAGTTAATTGTATTGAGACACTGTAAAACATATGGTTAGAAAAAAAGTTGCAGTAACAAGGAGTGACTTACTCCCCACTGCTGAATAAAGGCAACTGGTTGAATTTAAGTGTTCGGCAGACAGAAATACCTACTTCATACGTAATGAGATGCTACACAGAATGTCAAAGGCAGTGGAAAAAAAAATGCAATCACTTGCTACTGAATTCCATGGATTCAACTTTAGGCTTGCAATGTTACTTTGAAGCACATGATATGAAGATTGCAGACTTCCCTTAAAAAAAAAAAAAAAAACATTTTGAGCAGCTACATTTAGAATAGTCAATAGTACTAGCAAGTGAATGGTAAATGAATTCTAGAGAAATTCTTTACAAATTGAGATTGTATTCCTAACCGAATGATAAATTCATATGTGTTTGGCAGGGGTTCGTAAATGATTGCTTCTTTCGTTTGTGGTTAGGGACAGGGCTCAGGCACTTTTTAATTCACTACCTAAGGCTGAGAGCTAGCTTTTATCCCCGATCTTCTTACAATTCAGACTCTCACTAGTGCCTCTATCTATCATCTGCCCCCAAAATGTCCCAGGCTGATGTTGAGGGCTCTGGCTGGTCTCCAACAAGTAATTGAGAGTATAGAAAATAGAGGATGTAGAAATTACAGTGAATTTCAGGAAAAGGTGTTAAAATATTTTATTTAAAAGCCAAAAGTTCTCTGCTCTTCACAACATATTCGAAATGTAAGGTGTTATTCTGATAACACACTGAATTGAACATAGCGGACTATTTATGATCTGTTGTTTGTCTGCCACTTAGACCAGTCTTGTACATCTGTGAAAGAATAGAAGTTCAAAGCGTGAGAAATTTATTTTATAAACATTCATGGCTAGAATAGTAGAGCCTTGGCTGTACAGGCAGATGGCAGGTATTGCTCTGACAGTTCTTTGGTACATGCCAGGCACTGTGCTAAATGATTCTGTATTAGTCTTTTCTCCCACTGCTATAAATGACTATCTAAGACAGGGTAATTTATGAAGAAAAGGGATTTAATTGACTCATAGTTCAGCAGACTGTACAGGAAGCATGGCTTGGAGGCATCAGGAAACTTACAATCAGGGTGGACGGCAAAGGAGGAAGCAAGCAAGTCTCACCATGGCAGAGTAGAAGAGACAGAGAATGAAAGGGGAAGTGCTACACACTTTCAAACAACCGGGTCTTGTGAGTACTCTATCATGAGACAGCACTAGGGAGATGGTGCTAAACCATTAGAAACCCCCATAATCCAATCACCTCCCATCAGGCTCCACCTTCAACACTCGGGATCACAATTCAACGTGAGATTTCGGTAGGGACAGGAAGCCAAACCATATCAGATTCACATGGGTTTTCCCATTTAATCTTTAAAGCAACCCTGTGATTGAGTCAGGGACTGCGTTCATTCCCATTTATAGAGGAAGAAAGAGGTTTGGAGTGTGCTGAATATTCTGCCTTTCCCTCCAGGTTCCCACTTCACCCTTCTTCACCTTGCTCTGTGATTGCAACGGCTGATTACTATGAACTGCATCACCTGGAGCTCTTGCTCTAAGGTTCAGATTAGGTTTGGCTTATAAAAGGCACCAGATCGAGATTAGAGGCAGGAGGAGTAAGAGGTCAAGATCTTTATTCCATTATTTCCTCCATTCTGTGTGTAGTTTGGTATTGACTGTGTTCTTCTACTGAATGCCACAGGTCCTCTCAGGTGGCTCTCTCCATACATCCATAACCCCTGCAGGATTCTGGTGATTACGCCCTCATCTTGCCCTTTCAGGCCAAGGCATAATGAGGGTTTTCTACTGTTTTTAACCAAGGACTTCAACAACATTTTGCGGTAATCACATACTTTAACTCTATCCACGCATTTATAAATAACCTTTGTCTTAATTTCCTTTCAAATTCTCTTTTTGAGTGGCATCTGTTTTCTGCTGGACAAAGATCACACAGCTAGAATATTATCTCACCATTTTATTTAGGTGCTTTATTTAGGTTGTAAAAATGTAACATAAAATTTACCTTCTTATCCACTCTAAGTCTATAGCTCAGTAGTGTTATATATATTCTCATTGTTGTGAAACAGACCTCAAGAAGTTAGATTGCAAATCTAAAACTCTATACACATTAAACAACTCTCCTTTTCCCTTTTTCCCCAGCACTTAGTAACCACAATTCCGCTTTGTTTCTATGAATTTGACTACATTAGATACATCAATATTAGTACAACAATATAGTATTTGTCTTTTGTAACTGGATTAATGCACTTAACATAATGTTCTCAAGATCTATTCATGTTGTAGCATGTGACAACCTTACTACATTTTTAAGGTTGACTAACACTCCATTTTATGTAATACAACATTTTGTTTATCCATTCTTGAATAACAAGACTGGACATTTGTGTTGCTTACATCTCTTTGCTATTTTGAATAGTATTGTTTTGAATGCTGGTATACAAATATCTGCTTGAGACCCTTCTTTCAATTCTTTGGGTTACGTACCCAGAAGTGAGATTTCTGGATCATATGTTAATTTTATTTTTAATTTTTCAAAGAACTTCCTTACTTATTTTTCTATGGTAGTTGCAACATTTTCCACAGTGCTACCACAGTAGTAGCACTATTCCACCAACAGTACAAAAGGGATGCAGCTATTTGACATCGTTGCCAACACTTGTCATTTTCTTCTTTTTTTTTAACAGTAGCAATTCTAAAGGGTATGAGGTGATACATCTTGTTGGTTTTGATTTATATTTCTCTCATGATTAGTTATGTTGAGCATCTTTTCTTATGCTTGTTGGCCATTCATATAACATCTCTGGAGAAATGTCTATTCAAGTCCTTTGCCCATTTTAAAATCTGGCTACTACTTTGTTGTTGTTGTTGAACTGTAGGAGTTCTTTATATGTACTATATATTCACTCTTTATCAGATATATGATTTGCAAATATTTTCTCCCATTTCATAAGTTGTTTTTCACTCTGCTAATTGAATCCCTTGATTCACAAGGGCTTCTAAGTTTGATGTAGTCCCATTTATCTGTTTTGCTTTTGTTGCCTCTGCTTTCAGTGTCATATCCAAGAAATAATTACCAAATTCATTGTCATAAAGGTTTCCACCTATGCTGTATTCAAGGAGTGGTACAATCTTAAGTCTTACATTTAGGTTTTTAACCTGTTTTGAGTTCATATTTATATGGGATTAATATGAGTCCTACTTTATTTTTTTGCATATGTTACCCAGCTTTTCTAACATCACTTGTTAAAGAGACTGTTAATTTCTCCGTTGAGTGGCCTTGGCAACCTTGCTGAAGATCAGTGGACCACAAATGTGTGGATTTATTTCTGGGATCTCTATTCTATTCCATTGGAATATTTATATTTTTTTTATGCCAGTACCACAGTTTTAATTACTGTAGCTGTGTAATATGATTTGGAATCCGGAAGTATGAGGGCTCTAAATTTGTTATTCTCTTTTCAAAATTGTTTTGGATATTTGGAGTTACTTGATATTTTATGTTAATTTTAAGATTCATCTTTCTATTTTGGCCAAAAAAATGACATTGGGGTTTCGGTTGAGATTGAAGGGCTCCAACTTTGTTATTTTCTTTTCGAAACTGTTTTGGATAATTGGAGTTTATTGATATTTCATGTTAATTTTAGGACTAATCTTTTAATTTTGGCAGAAAATGACATTGGGATTTTGAGATTGAATTTAAACTATCAATCACTTTGAATATTATGGACATCATAATAATATTAAGTATTTCAATCCATAGGCATTTTATATCTTTCAATTTATTTGTGTCTTCTTTAATTTATTTCAGCAATGTTTTATTGATTTTAGTGTACAAGTCTTTTATCTCTTTGGTTAGGTTTATTCCTAAGTATTTTATTTTTTATATGCGATGATAAATATGATGGTTTTCTCAATTGTCTTTTCAGATTGTTCACTATTAGTGAATAGAAATACCTGATTTTTCTGTTGATTTTGTTTTCTACAAGTTTGCTGAATTCATTTATTAGTTTTAACACAATTTTGTAAAATTGTTAGTTTTTTACCGGTGAGATCATGCATTCTATGAACAAAATTAATTTGACTTCTCCCCTCCCAACTTGGAAGTCATTAATTAAGTAATTAATTAATCAATTTTGTTCACTTGCTCTGGCTAATACTTCCAATACCATGTTAGATAGAAGTGCTGACAGTGGGCATCCTTACCTTGTTATTAGTCTTCCAGAAAAAGCTCCTTATATTTCACTATTTAGTATGATGCTAGTCATAGACTTTTAGTAAATGGGTTTCATTATGTTGAGGCAATTTCCTTCTATTTCTACTTTGCTGAGTATTTTTGTTATAAAAGCTTGTTATATCTTGTCAAATGCTTCTTTTCTGCATCACTTGAGAAGGCCAGGTGTGTCCTCTATTCTGTTAACATGGTGTATTACACTAATTGATCTTCATAGATTGAACCATCTTTACATTCTAGGAATAAATTCCACTTGGTCAAGGTATATAATCCTTTATTATTATTATTATTATACTTTAAGTTTTAGGGTACCTATGCACAATGTGCAGGTTTGTTACATATGTATACATGTGCCATGTTGGTGTGCATGTCCTGTTGAATTTGGTTTGTTAGTATTTCCTTGAAGATTTTTGCATTAATATTCTCTAGGAATATTGGTCTGTAGCTTTCTTTTTTGTAGTTTAATTGCCTGGCTTTGGTACCAGAATAATTCAGGTCTCATAGAATAAACTTGGAAGTTTTCCCTCCTTTTTTTTTTTTTTTTTGCAGGTATCAGGATGAATGGTGTTGTTTCTTTAGTAGAATTCTGCAGGGAAGCCATCTGGTCCTGGATATTGCTGGGAGGTTTTTTAATTACTGATTCCATCCCTTTACTCATTATTGGTTTGTTCATATTTTCTATTTATTCATGGTTCAGTCTTGATAGTTTGAGTTTCTAGTAATTGATGGTTATTTTTTTAGATTATCTGATTTATTGGCATACAGTTCCTCATATATTCTCTTGTTAGACATTTTATTTTTATGGCATCAGTCATCATGTTCTCCTCTTTTAATTTCTGATTTTAGTTACTTGTGTCAATCAAGAAAAATGACAGAGATGCTACTTAGCCATAAAAAGGACTGAAGTAATGGCATTTGCAGTAACCTGGATAGAATTGGAGACTGTTAATCTAAGTGAAGTAACTCAGGAATGGAAAGCCAAACATTGTATGTTCTCAGTCATAAGTGGAATCTAAGCTATGAGGACATAAAGGCATAAGATTAATACAACGGTCTTTGGAGACTCAGGTGAAGGGGTGTAAGGGGGTGAGGGATAAGAGTACACATTGGGTACAGTGTACACTGCTCAGGTAATGGGTGCACCAAAATCTCAGGAATCACCACTAAAGAATTTATTCATATACAAAAATTAATTAATTAGTTAAAAAATAACTGATCTGTTGTCACTCTAGATTATATTTGTCTTTTTTGGAGTTCCACATAAATGAAATCATAAAATGTACTATTTTGTGTCTGGTTTCTTTCACTCAGCATAGTTTTACGATTTAACCATGTAGTTACATGTATCATTCCTTGTTATTGTTGAGTATTCCATTGTAGAGATACACTAAAATTTGTTTATTTGTTTATCTATTAATAGGCATTTGAGTTGTCTCCAGTTTGGGATTCCTACAAATGAAGCTGTTAAGAACATTAAAAAAAAAATGACCGGGAAAAATTTCAATCATTTTAGGAGGTTTATTTGTCAAAGTTAAGGACGAGCACTGGGGAGACAGGCCTATGCCTTTCTCTGAAGCTGATTTTGAGGGCTCCAAATTTAGAGGGGAAAATATTGAGAAATACACAATTTTCATGTAAGAGGAGGGTGGGGGAAAATAGTCATTCATGCCTTTGTCTGGTTCAGTGAATCTGCATTTTTGCATAAGTTAACATAGACAGTAGGACAGGGGTAATAATCAGATATACATTTGTGTCAGGTAGTCAGGGGGATGACACATAAATTAAAATCTGTCCTTTGAGTTCTGTCCTATGAACCTGTAAAGATAAGCTATCAATTTACATTGCCATGGTGAATTTTTACAGAAATACTTTAAGATAAACATCTTGGAGTCCACTAGGAATTTCCTTGTGGGCAAAATATGAGGGAGGTGTGTAGCTTTTAATCTGTAGCCATCTTATTTAGGAACCAAAAGGGAATGCAGGTGTGCATAACCCAGTTTTCAGCTTGACTTTTGCTTTGGCTTAATGAGTTTGGGGTCCCAAGATTTATTTTTCTTTCACACTTGAATCTTCTCTCTTTTATTCTTAATCTAGATGGAAGTTTGTCAACATTGTTGATCTTTTCACAAAACCAACTCTTAGTTTTGTTGATTATTTTCTATTCTTTTACTATTCTCCATTTCATTTATCTTAACTCAAATTATAGGCTAAAACTAATGCTGATGAGAATGTGGAGAAAGGGGAACCCTCGTACATTGCTGGCAGGAATATAAATTAGTATAACCACTATGGAAAACAGTAAATCAGTACAGCCATTGTGGAGGTTCTCAAAAAACTAAAACTGGAACTACCATATGATCCAGCAATCCCACAGATAGGCATATGTTCAATAGAAAGGAAATCAGTATATCCAAAAGATATTTGCACTCCCATGTTTATTGCAGCACTGTTCACAATAATTAAGATACAGATTCAACCCAAATGTCAATCAGTGGATAAATGAATAAAGAAAATGCAGTATATATACACAATAGAATATTATTCAGGCATAAAAAATAACAAAATTATTTCATTTGAAACAACATGGACGGAACTTTTCACAAATACATGGGAACTGAAAAAAATGAATTCCTGGAGGTGGAGAGTAAAATCAGAGTTATCAGAGGCTAAGAAGGATAGTGGGGAGGGGGCAATAAAGAAGCAATTGTTAAAGAATACAAAAATATAGTTAGAAGTTATAAGATCTAGTGTTCAGTAGTAAAATAGGGTGACTGTAGTTAACAGTAATTTGTTTTGTATTTTCACATAACTATAAGAATGGTATGGCAATGTTTCCAACACAAATAAATGATAAATGCTTGGGATGGTGAATGATAAATGCTTGGGATGGTGAATACCTCAATTTCCTTGACTTAATCATTGCACATGGTATGCTTGCATCAAAATATCACATGTATCCAATAAATGTGTAGAACTAGTATGTGTCCGTAATAATTATAAATAAAAATAAATGAACAAATAAAATGTAAAAAAGAAATTATGCAAATGACCAATAAGCACATAAAGAGATGCTTATCATTAGTAATCATTATAAAAATGAAAATCAAAACTACAATGGGATACCCCCTCACAACCAGTTAGCATGGCTACTTTCGAAACAAAGTAAGAAGTGTTGGCAAGGATTTGGAGAAATTGGAACCTATGTGCACTACTGGTAGGAATGTAAAATAGTGCAGCCACTGTGGAAAAGAGTATGGCAGTTCCTAAAAAAGTTAAAAGTAGAATTACAATATAATCCAACAATTCCATTTCTGGATATATGCCCAAATGAATTGAAAGCAGGGTCTTGCAGAGATACTTGTACATCCAAGTTCATAGCAACTTTATTCACAGTAGCTAAAATGTGGAAGCAACCCAAGTATCCACGGACAGATGAATAAATAAGCAAGATCTGTATACACATGCAATCGAATATTACTCAGCCTCAAAAAGGAATACAATTCTGACACATACTACAACATGAATAAACCTTGAGGACATTATCATGAGTGGAATACACCAGTGGAAAAAAGGGAAATACCATATGATTCCACATATATGAGGTACTTAGAGTAGTCAAAATTGTAGAGACAAAAAGCAGAATGGTCACTGTCAGAGGGTAGGGGGAAGGAGGAATGGGGAATTATTGTTTAATAGGTACAGAGTTTCAGTTTTCCACGATGGAAATATCATTAATAATATTATTTGTTAGAAAAAAATTAAAAAATTATATACATAGAAATGGGTGGTGGTGATGCTTGCACAACATAGTGAATGTGTTTTCTTTTTTTTCTTTTCTTTTTATTTATTTTATTTTTTTTTGAGACAGAGTCTCGCTCTGTCGCCCAGGCTGAAGTGCAGTGGTGCTATCTAGGCTCACTGCAAGCTCCACCTCCCAGGTTCACGCCATTCTCCTGCCTCGGCCTCCCCAGTAGCTGGGACTACAGGCACCTGCCACCACACCTGGCTAATTTTTTGTGTGTGTATTTTTAGTAGAGACGGGGTTTCACTGTGTTAGCCAGGATGGTCTCAATCTCCTGACCTCGTGATCTGCCTGTCTCGGCCTCCCAACTGAATGTGTTTTCTACCACTGATCTGTATGTTTGAACATGGTTAAGATGGTAAATTTTATATGTATTTTACCATAATAAAAATGGGAAACAACACTATGTAATTTTGAGGACCTAAGAAGTAGAGATGTTCAGAGCAGAAACTAGAGCAATAGGAATTCAAGCGGTAAAAAAAGATAAAATAGAAAAAAAATTCCCTAGCTTATAGCAGATGAGTATATAGAGATTGAAACTACTCCTCAATATTTAGACAAAATTAAGGAAAGAGATTCATACTATGGGATATATTTGCAAAAACATTCATTTAAATGTTAAATTTACGAATCCTACAATATTCAAAGCAGGAAAAAAGTTTACTGATGAATTCAGAAAATCAGCCTGAATTCAATTTTTTATTCAGAAAAAACTAAATGCATGGAAAGAATAGAGAAATGTGTACAATTATTTCAGGGGAAAAAAATCTATAACCTAAGATTCCTACTCTGCTAACTTGTCACGTATGTAGGAATAAAGCAATGATAATGATATTCTAACTCAGTCGTACTGACCTCCTTACCCTTTTTTTCACCTCATGGCACACATAGAAAATGACGTTTTAATTGCATAATAGGATAACTAGATATGGCTGCTCATAAGGGACAATTGGCCTAAAGGTTCTGGGTGCCCCAATCTACGACTAGCCACCCCAAAATTTTAGGGAATCAATTCATCAGTACACTTGTCATTCATATTTGGTACACTCGTCTGATATGGCACACTAGTTGGGGAATGCTCTTCTAACATATAGTAGGATTCATAAAACATACTGCTCATTCACTCTTCAGTAGAAAATCATCTAAATTGTACCTCCACTGAAAGAAAGATGAAGATAGAACGCAAGAATAATAATCTTTTGAAGAAGCCAACTGGAGGGACATTCAAACCAATAAATAGAGAGTGGCAAGCATGAACAAGTGCTAGAAATACAAGTACTACATTGACTTCAAAATTCTAAAGCTATTCTTGAAAAATATTTACATAATTAAAATGTATTATATTTTTATTATTTGGGTCTTTAAGTGTGCATTAAATTAACATTGAAAGTACTGTAAACAGGGTGACTAATGCTGGTAAATCAAATGGACAGTTATCAGGACTTCTATTATCCTTTCTGTAACATTTGTGACTAATATTAAAAAGTTTCAGAAATATTATTTGTTAGAAAAAAATTAAAAATTATATACATAAGTTTTTGAAGTTAAAGATAAAATAAACTTCTCTGAGCCTGATCCTGAATTTTAATTCTCAAAGATAAGCTCTGTTCAAAATTTCTAGTGTATCCTTACAAAGTTATCTATATTATGACATTTGATATATGCCAGATGATACAGAGCATGTACAATGCCACATTTTCATTGGACTATTTATTACGGCATTTGGCATATTTCACATGACATGTAAAGTATGTTATATAATTTTTTCCTTTTCTACAAAACTGGTATATAATATATACTGCTCTTTGCCCTGGATCTTTATTTTCTTTTAATATGTATTGGACATATTGTTTATTTCAGCTCCTATGTATCTACCATCCCTTTTAATTGTTGCATAGCATTGCATTGAATCGGTGCATGAAGAGTTGCTAATTTACATGTCAAATACCCTATTGATTGATAATTAAGTAGTTTCAATTTGTTATTTTTAATAATACGGTATTGCAAATTTTTACAAATGCATGTGTAAATATTTGTGCATGTCTTTCTATAGGATACATTTATAAAATTAGAAGTGCTGAGCAGAGGCGTATGAATTTTTATGTGTTTAGAGATATTCCTGTGTTGTTGTTGGGTAAGATATGCCAATTTACATTGAACCAACAATGAATGATAGAGCAGGTTTCTTCATATCCTTGACAATAAGGTAGTTTACCACCTTTTCACTTTTTAAAAAATATCTGATAGACAAATTATAATATATTCCATAAATTCTTAGTGAAGTTAACTATCGCTTCATGTTTATTAATCATTTTTATTTTTTCTCTGGATATCTTGTTCCCAATTTTTATCCCCCCCCCCTTTTTTTTTTTTTTACCAGTTTATCTGTGTGTTCCCCTTGCAAACTTGTAAGAACTATACATGTGTTAATAATAACAGGCCTCAGCCTATTAAGGAGTTGAATTTTTTTTCCAGTTATTGTCTTTTGAACGTTTATACTATTTCTTGGTACATGAAATTTTTAAATGTTTAGATACTACATTTTATCAATTGCTTTCTTTATGGCTTCTCTCTTTCTGAGGAAGTCCTTCCTCACTCCAAGACTTTAAAAATATTTCTTTTGCATTTTATCCTTGTGATTTTATGATTTCACTAACTTTTTTCTATCTAAAATCCAACTAGAATATTTAGTGTTATAAGGAAGTAAAATGGGTCCAGCTTAATTTTTCCTAAGTGATTATCAGATGTCTCTAAATAATTGAATGGTTCATCTTGTCCTCATTGATATTCACTCATTTTGATATTTATTCTATGACATTTTTTCTGTCTTTCTCTATATATGTATTTATCAACACACACACACACACATACACTTATATACAGAGAGAAACATCTAGATGTATTTCCCTCTTCCACTAATATTTCTGTCTATGCTCACAACAGTAACACTTCATTTAAATTATGATAACTAGTTATAGGTTTAATGGTTTGTAGATTCAGTTTCTTCAATCCACCTGTACTCTTATTTTTTAAAGTTTATTAGATATTGAATCTTATTCCAGATAAACTTTTGAATCTTATTGTTATGATACAAATAGCGTTTGTGTTTAAATTTAGTAATTGTGT
The DNA here is from genome assembly GCF_028885655.2 of Pongo abelii. Lineage (NCBI taxonomy): Eukaryota > Metazoa > Chordata > Mammalia > Primates > Hominidae > Pongo > Pongo abelii. Next base: position 150,125,614 of record NC_072008.2, read on the forward strand.
GATTATCATAATTTAAGTAGACATATTTTAGGCCTTATACATTTCTGGTAATTTCTTCATTTATTCATTTTTTTAAAATTTAAAAATATAGCTGTTAAAGCACTGTAGGTATAGTGGTGAGAAAACAGACCTTTTCTTTATGGACCTTATAGGTAGTAAGTAATAAATGATATTAATACACAAAATGTATACATACAACACATTAAATAATAACGTTATTTGAAAAGCTCCCAGCTAAATTAGGGCTCCAATACTAGAGCGGCTAGCAACTCTGCCGTAAAGGGAAATGAAGGGGAGTTGCATGTGGGTAGTTACAGGATGCCTTTCATAGGATACTTCTTTTACCTGGAGGATAGCCTAATGCCCAGTTTTCCAACCCATGACCAGAGGTTCCTCACATGGAAAACTTGTTTATACTGGCAGATGCTCCTGTAGCTCCTGACTGACCCATGTCCAGTTTATGCCTACCTGACCATTGCTGTAGCACTGGGAGCCTGATCTTATCTTCTCTCCCAAACCCTGGAAACCCTTGCCTGGGGGAGCCATTGGCTCTTCAGATAGAAGGCTTAAATTCAATACACCACCACAATAGGAAAAAGTTCAAGGATTTTCACTTACAGATCCTGGACAGGGAAGATGCAATGAGTCGGGAGAGAATTCTTCCATTCCCAGGTTATGTGAGCCAGGAATGAAGAGTCAGGCAGATGAGAGAGAGAGAGAGGGAGGGGGAGAGAGAGCGCACATGTGGCAAGTAGTAGTATATAAGGGAGTATGGTGTGAGTCACTTTATGTTTCCAGGCATTAAATGCCTAAATGGTCCATTTAAAGAAGGCAGTCAGAACAGCTAAGAGTCCAGTTTGCTAGGCAGGAGAGATACCTCTAAGTTTTCATCTTTGGCTACCTGTTTGAGCCATTGCGTATGGTATTCTACTTCTAATGCCTAGGAAGCAGCCTTTGCTGTGTCATTCCCATTTCATAAATAATAATAATTGCATAAGTAATTACACACACACATATAACATATTATTTTTGTCATAGAAGGAAACGAAACAGCACAATAGGTTATACAGGGAAATTATAGGCCATGCTATAGATTTTACTCTACCTTAAATTGCAATGGGAAACCATTGGAGGGTTTTAAATGAGGAAGAGACACGAGCATATTTGAAGTTTTAAAACTGATTCTGTCTGTTGTTAAGGACAAAGATCGAGTTGGGGCAAAGGCAAAAGTTACTGAACAAGTTGGGAAACTATGATGGTAAAAAAAGAAATGACGGTGTTTTGGTCTTAGACTAGAAAGAGAATGGAGTTAGAGGTAGACAAATTTAAAGCATTGAATAGAATTGATAGGATTTGGGGATGAATTAGACTGAAACAGTTTATGGCTGATAGAGGCTGTCTAATTTAGGTAAGTTATTTTCTTATATCTGCCCTCCATTTAACTGACTTTTACTATTTTTTTGGCTGCTTTATTTCTGCCTTTGATGTAACTTTTATTTTTTGAAATGGCTTTATGGTTTCTATGTAGTCTAATTCTGCAGTATTTGTCTCTTTTTTTGGTCTAATTGCTTGTTATCTGATCTCCTATTTCTTTGAATTACTTTTCCAAAGACAGTGTTTTTATTTGCTTTAAAAAATAGAGACTTTTTGTATGAATTTTTTCTATTTACAAAAAGAAGTCTTTTGAAGAGTTTTGTGTGGTTTTTTGTTTGCTTGTTTTTGAGACAGGATCTCACTCTATTGCCCAGGCTGGAGTGCAGTGGTGTGATCTCGGCTCACTGCAGCCTCAAATTCTCATGCTCAAGCAATCCTCCCACCTCAGCCTACCTGGTAGCTGGGACCATAGGCGCACACCACCACACCTGGCCAATTTTTTGTATTATTTTTTAGAGAAAGGGTTTTGCCATTTTGGCCAGGCTGGTCTCAAACTCCTGATCTCGGGTTATCCACCCGCCTCGGCCTACCAAAGTGCTGGGATTACAGGCGTGAGCCACCACGTTTGGTGAAGAGTATTTTTAATATATATTTTGTGTCATGTCCCTTTCACATTACCTTTTAGTATGGTATGCACAGGTACTGTGTTGGAAAATTGGTGCTTGTTATATTTAAACATGCATATTTCGGCCTGCCATTTTCTTATGATTTGGATAGAGAGGACAATAAATCGAGTAGAGGGAATGGAAACAAACACAGCTGATAACTTCAAATTGAATGCATTGCTTTAAACACCCTGCACCAAATCTAATGAACTTTCTATTATACCATGAGATACTGTTATTTTTTTTTCTTTTGTCACTATCTGTTTTAAAGGAAAACATGATCACTCCTGTTGAAGGTCAGATCAATATGGATCACTTAACCGATTTAACAGATTACGCTGAGGCTAACAACTAATTCGCAATTTTTTCTTTTTTTAGCGGGGGGGTCGGACACAGTTAGGGTGTAATTGTATTCACTTTATTTTCAAAAGCAGCTGTATATTGAATATGTCATATATATCTTCAGAGATTCCCACAGGACCATGAGCTTTAGCTGCTTGCTTTGCCTGAACTACCACCCATATGTTAACCCACCTTACTTAGGCTGCATGGTTTCTCACCCAGGGCCAATCTGTAAATTACCTATAAGAGCCAGGCATCCCCTTTGAGTATTACCGCACAGCCAGACCCACTAAATGTGCACCTTGAGTTCTTGGTTTATCCTGCAACTTGTATATACACCTTGTTGCAGAGTGCTTCAGTTGGTTTCTAAGCAGTCTATATAGGATGACTTAACCCAGAAGTATGGGGCTGTAAAGGTGATGAAATAGTCTGTACAACAAGACCCCACGACACAAGTTTACCTGTGTAACAAACCTGAACATGTACGCCTGAAGTTCAAATACAAGTTAAAAAAAGGAAATGTGGCATTAAGCGTCCAATTTGAAAATGTATGTGGCATATACATAAATAGTGTTTATTTCATTGACCAGTCATAAAGAGAGGAAAGCAGAGAATCGTGCAGATAAATCCATTTCTTCCTCCCACAGACTCTTCTAAGAATTGCTCTACTGCCTAGCTGGAGATCTATGTGGTTGAGAGAATTTACCTGCTCAACAGTCTACTGGCTTGGCCAGCATATCACCTTGAGTTCATTCCCATCCTTTTTACCTAGCTTCCCCTTTTCTCCACTGTTACTGTCCTTGGACTGAATTTCTCAAAAATAGCATCAGCACTTAACTTCTGACTTCAAACTCTATTTTCTAAAGAACCCAGATTAAGATAAACCACAAGCAAACTTTTAGTTTGCTGATTGATTTATCTACAAAACCTTATCTTCCCAGCCTCTTGATCATTTTAATGTGCATTAAGACTGAATCAAATAGATATAGTTCCTCCCTCAGTCTCATATCCTTTGTCATTTTGTTGTGTGCCTCACCATGGCTCTAGTCCTTATTGATTCAGGTCTTCATCACTCACTCAAATACTCTCAGATCTAACTGCCTACTGTGAAATATTCAAACTTGTCCAAAGGAAAATGCTTGATTTTCTCCCCCAAACTGCTCATCTGCTAGTTTCCCATATATACATTAATGCACCAATATCCACCTATATTTTAGGCCAAAAACCTAAGGGTCATTCTTGATTTCTCTCTTTTCTTAATGAACCACATCCAATGTATTAGCAATGATGCCTATCTATCTCCAAATTAGATTCCTCTCTCTTCCGTTTTGGCCTTCACCAATTCATTCTCACATCAGTCAGAGTGTTCTTTTGGAAATACAATTCATATTATATCATTCCCCTCCTTTAACCTCCCACAAAGGCCCCTGATCAGTTATCACTGGGTTATAGTTATTTCTTAAAACAACTTACAAGGCTTATCATGATGTAGCTTCTGATTATTTCTGTATTACAAAATATTACTTTTGTAATATTTTCACTTTTATTTATGAATTATGAAGCACAGCGTAATAGAAATGACAGGTGTCTTCAAGACGATATGGTACAATTTATCTTCTTTTTCCTGGTGTAAGAGTATGTATATGCCAAATACGTTTTCAAATTGGATGCTTAATGTCATATTTCTTTTTTTTAACTCGTATTTTAATTTCAGAGGTATATGTTCAGATTTGTTACATAGGTAAACTTGTGTCACGTGGGTGTGTTGTACAGGTTATTTCATTACAAAGCTATTAACATTAATACCATTAGTTATTTTTCCTGATCCTCTGCGTCCTCCTACCCTCACCTTCGGATAGGCTCTGGTGTCTGTTGTTCCCCTCTATGTGTCCGTGTGTTCGCATCATTTAGCTCCCACTTATAAGTGGGAACATGCAGTATTTTTTTTTTCTGTACTAGTTCACTAAGGATAATGGCCTCCAGCTCTATCTATATCTCTGCAAAGGACATGATTTCATTCTTTTTTATGGCTGCATAGTATTCCATGTTGACATGCACCACATTTCCTTTATCCAGTCTATCATTGATGGGCATTGAGATTGATTCCATGTCTTTGCTATTGTGAATAATGTTGCAGTGAACCTACATTTGCATGTGTTTTTAAAATAGAATGATTTATATTCTTTTAAGTGTATACCCAGTAATGGGATTGCTGAATAAAATAGTACTTTTGTCTTTAGGTCTTTGAGGAATTGCTACACTGTCTTCCACAATGGTTGAACTAACTGACACTCTCACATTTTGGGTGGGGCCTTTTTAGCCATGGCTGGAGCTGGAGCAGTTAGGAAGCAGACAGCAGTGTCCCAAGGCTGTGCAAGGCAACAGGGCCCTGGGCCTGGCCCAGTAAACCATTCTTCCCTCCTAGACATCTGGGCCTGTTATGGAAGGGGCTGCTGCAAGGGTATCTGAAATGCCTTTGAGGTCTTTACCCCAATGTCTTGGCTATTAACACTTGGTTAGTGTTTACTTTTGCAAATATCTGCAGCTGGCTTGAATTCTGCCCCTGAAAATGGGTTTTTCTTTTCTGCTACATAGCCTGGTTAAAAATGTTCCAAACTTGTATGCTCTGCTTCCCTTTTAAATGTAAGTTCCAGATTCAGACCATCATTTTGCTCACATATATTAGCATATGTCGTTACAAGCAGCCAGGCTATATCTTTAATGCTTTGCTGCTTAGACATTTGTTCCACCAGATACCCTAAATCATCTCTCTCAAGTTCAACGTTCCATGGATCTCTAGGGCAGAAGTGCAATGCCTCTAACATCCTTGCTTCTGCATAACAAAAATAACTTTTGATTCAGTCCCCGATAAACTCCTCATCTCCATCTGAGAGGACTTCTCAGTCTGGACATCATTGTCCATATCACTGTCAGCATTTTAGTCACAACAGTGTAACAAGTATCTAGGAAGCTTCAAACTTCCTCTCATTTTCCTGTCTTCTGAGCCCTCCAGACTATTTTAACCTCTGCCCGTTACCCAGATCCAATGTCGTTTCCACATTTTCAGGTATCTTTATAAGAATACCCCACTGTCGGTACCCATTTTCTCTACTAGTCCTTTCACACATTGTTATAAAGAACTACCTGAGACTGGGTAATTTATAAAGTAAAAATGTTTAATTGGCTCACGGTTCCACAAGCTGTACAAGAAGCATGGCTTGGGAGGCCTCAGGAAACTTACAATAATGGCAGATGGTGAAGAGGAAGGAGGCATGTCTTACATGGCCCGGGCAAGGGAAAGAGAGTGAAGGAGGAGGTCCTACACACTTGTAAACAATCAAATATGATGAGAACTCACTCACTATCACGAGTACAGAAAGAGGAAAATCTGCCCCCATGATCCAGTCACCCCCACCAGGCCCCTCCTCCAACATTGGGGATTACAATTCAACATGAGATGTGGGCAGGAAGAAAAATCCAAACCATGTCACCCCTCCAGTGTGACTGGACTTTAGACTGCTTTGAGCATCACAGGGCAAGAGAAATAATGGTATATGGCTCCCAGAGCTAGAATAGCAAAGGCTCTAAAGTTTCTACTAGATCTCTTGGAATACTTATTTGGTGGTAGATTGAGGTCATATAGGAAGGCCGATTGCTCTGCAACTACCATGGAAATCTATTGGAAAGTCTCAACTTGGGTCCCAGCCTCAAGTCAGCATCTAATACCAGTTACATCAGTGAACCATTTTCAGTGCCCAGTCCAGCTGAGGTTTCAAAGGACTGAAGGCCCTACTGTCATTTGTTTTTGTCAAAGAAAAGCTTAGCTAGTTATTACTGGATTGTTTTAAAATAAAGAACTACGTGGTTTTATATTAAGGCCATAATAACTTATCATTATATACAATTTATATTCAATTGATATACTCCAGGAGCATATATAATTTGTTAACATTCTCTGACTTTTGCACAAACTTTAGTCTGTTTTGTGTTGCTATAACAAAATACTTGAAGCTGAGTAATTTATAAAGAAAAGTTTATTTGGCTCACTATTCTGCAGGCCGTACAAGCAGGGAACTTGTATCTGCTTGGCTTCTGGTGAGACTGTACTCATGGTGGAAGGTGAAGTAAAGGCAGGCATGCCACATGGTGAGAGAGAGAGCAACAGCAAAGAAGGGGATGCTACACTCTTATGTAATAGACAGCTCTTGCATGAACTAATAAAGTAACAACTCCCTCATTACCATGGGGAGGTCACCAAGCCATTCATGATGGATCTGTCCCCATGACCAAAACACCTGCCACTAAGCCTACTTCTAACATTGGGGGCCACTTTTCAACATGAGATTTGGAGGGGACAAACATCCAAACTATATCAACTTTTTTTTTTTTTTTTTTTTTTGAGACGAGTCTCACTCTATTGCCCAGACTGGAGTGTAGTGGCACAATCTCTGCTCACTGCAACCTCCACCTCCCGGGATCAAGCGATTCTCCTGCCTCAGCTTCCCAAGTAGCTGGGATTACAGGTGCCTGCTACTGTGCCCGGCTAATTTTTGTATTTTTAGTAGAGACGGGTTTTCACTCTGTTGGCTAGGCTGGTCTCAAACTCCTGACCCCAAGTGATCTGCCCCCCCTTGACCTCCCAAAGTGCTGGGATTACAGGCGTGACCCACCACGCCCGGCCTCAACTTTTAATTCATATTTTTCTCTTTCACTTTTTTATTCTCACATACACTCTCAATTTGTTTCTTCCTGTAGGTCTTAGACATGGTCATTTTGACTTGGCTTTAATGTAAATAAATATGTGTTCACTATATTTGGATAGATATTATTCTACAATAACTATATTGAATGTGTTACCTTTTGCAAGTTCTCCTAATGTAGATACACATCTACTTATAAAAGATGTGTATCTACCTGATTGTACCAAATGCAGGTATTTCTATGTAGCAAATGTATGTAGTCTGTATGCTTAGAGCATGAAAATGAAGCCACAGAACAGTTGCTCTTCCAATTTGTGAAGAGAATATATATTACCGTTCTGTGGCGTAAAGAGAAAGTAACTACCCTTTAAATAATGACAGAAATATTTCCTGTATAACAAATAAAGTAGGACGTATATTTGTGAAAAATTTTCACTAAACAAAAATAAAAATCATCCTAAATGCAATAATATGGCTGTTTTCTGTATATCACAGGCATGAGAATAGTTATTGCTTTTTTCTAAACAATGCAGTAAAAACTGCTAAATGTCAATACAAATCAACAGAATCTGGAGTTAACTCAAAGTCCAGAGAGAAAAATTTCAAATTTACTATGCCCCTCTGGAGAAGCTATGTTTTCTTCAACGTCCCATCACTGAGCATATTATGGAGCATATTATGTGTAAGCAAAACTCTTATCTATTGCTTTGCATAGAAGGAAGGCAACTTTTATTTATAGAATGCACAGTATGTACCAGGTAAACGTTGTACTATATTATATGTTAATATCATTACATTTTTCTCGTACAATTTTGTGAAGCAAGAGGTGGCTTGGATATAAATATTTAGCAGTAATACAACTAAGCCATCATTATATTTACATCCATAAAATATTAGCCTTGGAAGAAGCTATTAGAGATCGTCTAGTCTGGTGGGTTTTATCCAGATTATAGTCTAAGTACTATTAATATAGGCAACATATTACTAAAAATAATATGTTTTATTATAACTGAAAGATCTGAGGAAAGTAAAACTTTGGGTAGAAGCATGTGTGGTTTGAGAAAAAAAAAAATCATCCAGGATTTTCTGATATGCTCCTTTGAATGAATGTTGCTGTCCTTCCCTTTCTCCTGCCTGCTGTGTCCATTTGAGAATAATGAAGTGGCTGAATTATTTTTCTTTACAAATAAAACAGTCAGAAAATTATAGCAGCTTAGAGAAAGTGATTTGGCCAAAGCACACGGTGCAAGATAATGTCAGGAGCGGGTTTAGAATCCTTGCTATCTCTATGTTCTTTCTTCTAAGACTTGCTAACTTCTCTTCCGAAATGTGCACGGATTAATGCATTTTCAGAAATGCTGGATTTGAGAAATGATCAGACCATCCTTATATAAGAAAAACTCATTTTGCCTGCTATGGAAATTATGTGAGTGCAAGAATTCCATGGCTTCATATATTAGTCACTGTCCCATTTGCAAGATAAAGCCCGGAACACTGGTGCTGGAGTCATCATTTGTAATTCAAGGCAAATGAGAGAAATACCATGCATACTGATTATTCCTTCTGAAAAATTAAAGTTGATGGGGAATTTGAGATGGTTGTAACCACCATAGGAATGAAAATTATAACCTGAATTGCTATATGAACATGAATCAAAGTATTGTTACCACTTGCAGAAATCATTTATTGGGTGTCCACTCCCATAAAAAATGTATTATTTTTGTTCATTTTGTTGACAGATTGTTGGCATTTATGCAGATGTGGGAAGCAGATACACTTTATTTGTTTCCTTAGGACATAGTCATATCTTTTTGTTAATTTATTATAGCAGAACATTCAGTATATTTTAATGCAACCAGAATAGAAAATGAGCTCCTCCCAGTGACTTATTTCATTTCTAAAAATTATTATTATTAAATTAAATCACTGGCAAAGAGCACTATTTGATTTTCTAAATTAAAGGCAAATATCATAGGTTAGTTGTTATCGAGTATCTTGGCATTCAAATTCAGGGCAGATTCAGCTTTCGCTAGGAAAAACAGATTTTCTTTTGAGTCAAGTGAGCTACCTAATTAGGTTCTTCATCCAAAGCTATTTAAAGAATTATTAAACGCATTCATCCCAGTTCTCCCAGCCTACAAGTCAGACTATTGGAAACTCACTGAAGAGAAGATACTGCATTTACTTAGGGGCAGGAGATGTTTAATTTTTCCTGTGACTTTTATTCATCAATTATTTATTACGTCCTAATGCTCTTTATCAATGTTACTTACTAAACCCTAAGCCTGATCTGTACCAGTTGCAATGCACTATTTATTCTGAGCAGTAGGGCCTAACTTTTTTTCTCATAGTGATAGCACCCATTTTCTCCAACAAATGACAACTATTTTTTTCTCTTATAATTCTAATTAAGATTTCCTTGGACCGTGCAGAAAAATGACATTGTTTATCTGTTCAAAAATCAAAGCTTATTTTGTAGTTTTTTATCCATTGATCTTAATGTGCAAGTTCTCAAAGGCAATACCTTCAACTTAAATTATGGCCAGAGTTTGCATTATCTTCACTGAATATAAATAAAATTATATGATATGATGCAAAAAAGGAAAAAAAAGTAGACAGTAAAGCCCCCATACCAGACCAAAATCACATGCTTAATAGTATATGGGTAGAATTATCTTTTGCTTTCATTTTTATTTCAATTGGAGGAAAACAGGCATACAATTCACTTTGCTTCATTAACTGTGATCTGGATAAAAAATTTTAGCCAATTTTTATTAAGTATCATTTATAAGGGAAAAAATTTTGTCCATATTACCAAAACACCAGCATGTTTTCCAACAATACGTGTTTAAGGAGAACTAAAAATGTATGTGGTGATGACACTATTATTTCCTTATAGAATAAGTAAGTAAAAAAGATGGAAAAATGCTGGAAGCATACACATTCTTATTAAATAAAATTATTATTTAAAAGTTCAACTATAATAGCATACAGCCTCAGAATAAACAGTAAATTTGCATGAACTCTTTATAAAGGGATTCAGATTCTAGGTTTTGTGCCGTCAAAATGGTATTAGCCAGCTTACTGTGACTAGTTGGGACTCCAGTGTGTGTCCTATGGCCTCAGAAAAGTTGTAGCAATATATTTCACCATTGAAAATACACAAAATATCAGTTAAGTAAACACCATGTAATTGATTATGCTATAGATTATTTATTGTGGCATATAAATCTGGCTTTACATATGCAATTGTCATTGCTTATGTTAATATTTGTGTAGACTTGCCTCAATGTCTTTATTTTTCTTTCCACATTTTCTGGAGCTAAATGTGAGGTGACAGAAGGATTGGCTTAGAATTAGTAGATATCTTTATCTCTTCAGAGTGTAGATGTACCAGTTTAGTATAGACAAACATAATGAGACACTATTCTTTTTATCATGCCCTGCCTGCCCCAACCTCTCACAGCTGGAGGCACTGATACATTCCACCAACATGCTCAGTCACACGTAATCCCTGAGCTGAGAGCAGGCGTGTGTGTGTGTGTGTGTGTGTGTGTATGTATGTATAAAGAGCCACAGCAAACTACCAAGTGAGGTTTAGATCTCAACTTTTGCTCTTGATTGAGTATGCAGGTATTTGTATTCCTGCATGACCGCTATATCAATGGATTCTCTATGATGGCTGGAGTTCTTTTCTATGGTTTATTGGTCAGGTCCTGTAATTCCCAGTCATACTGTAGAATGTTCTAAGCCACCCACACCTAGCTGGCTGGAGCCTAACATCTACCCTAGTTCTTATTATCCTTCTTCTAGAGGGCTGGATCCTGCACACTCTCATCACTGTTCCTCATCCTTTCTTGCATTCCGTACACACCAGCAAGGAGCTTGCTGAGGAAAACCTGAAACAACAATGGCTACTGAAACAAGCTCCTATTTGGATGCAATACAATGTGGCCATCCTTCTCAGAGTCTGTTCCTATATCTAGGTCAGTTGGTTAAACCCTCACCCCTCTATACACACTCATGGTTACACTTCCTTCCCCAAACAGCAAGCCCCGGCATTAAAGATTTTTTCCTATTTTACAAAGCTGATAAAAACATAATAAAGGTAGACATTAACAATGTGACATCATCACCCTAATCCCATTCTCTGCTACACTTGTAAATTTCAATTAAACTAATAATGAGTCTAAGGTAAAATAAAAATAATATGACGTGATTCTTCATGGATTGATCATGCTGTCAGCATTTTCATAGCCAAAGAGTTACATTGGGTCTGCACTGCATTAATTATATTCGCAATAAAACTTACTGAGAATAGAGGATGAATATCTTGAGGTCCATGTTCAATCCACTGAACATGCCTGCCTCTCTTCACCCTTGAACACTGCTGTTAATAAATTTTTATTCTGAGATACAATGCTTTGAAACAAACACATATTTAAAATGCCTGCTTTGTAATTAGGTAGTCACATACATATAGTTGAAAACAAGATCATAATACTCCGCTCAGAAACATATAATTTAAACAAGTAAGGGATTATATATTCTAAGTAACCTTTTGTTTCTTGAAAATCTATTTTTAGTATGCAAATATACAGATGTGCACACTTGTTACTCTCTAATAAGTAAGTTGTGTCAGATCTAACAAAAGTGATAAATCTTGTTATAATTTTAAAAAGAAATTTGCAATGCATATTTATTATGTTTTATTTATATGAAGCTTCCGTTTTGTTAGGGTCTACACATATCACCAACATGAATATCATGATACATTTTTTAAAAAGCAAGACTCTTAAACTACTATGGCAGCAAATGTCTAAGTAATACTTGCTGTTTTAAGATGGGATATCCCAAAAAATTAGCCAGGCGTGGTGGCACGCACCTGTAATCCCAGCTACTCTGGAGGCTGAGGCAGGAGAATCGCTTGAACCCAGCAGGTGGAGGTTGCAGTGAGCTGAGATCATGCCGTTGTACTCCAGCCTGGGCGACAGGGCAAGACTCCGTTTTAGAAAAAAAAAAAAAAGATGGACTATCCACTGAATAGTCCAGATATTTAGACCACCTAAACAAAACAAAAATCTTACAGTTGGTTATAAAAATTGCTGTCAAATATTCATTTATTATCCAAATTTGAAATGATACAAGAACCCAATGTTTGTTGGTAGGATATATTTTTAGCAAGATTATTTCAACATCAGTTAAATGCTAATATGTTAACTGGCTTGTACAGGATACCCTAAGTCCTTCATTAATATATTGCAAATTTGATGATCTTGAATATATGCATGCCTATGAAATAAAATTATGAATTAGAAACATTTCAATAGAGTAAAGCAAATTATGGCTTAATGAGAATTTTCTATGCATGATCTGGAAGTTTTATGAGATATATTGTAAACCTGTTATTTTGTTTATTTGCTACTAGATGCATACTAATTTTATATATATATATATATATATATACACACACACACACATATATATTTGTGTGGGCTTATATTACATATAAAATACATTAAAGTTTCACACACACTCACACATATATATGCCCATAATTTGAGAAGCATATATTATTTATATTATTCCATTATTGGCCAGGCCTAAGTAGGCATATCACATATTTTAGCTCATATAATTCTCATAAAATTATATGCACCCAAAAATATTATTTTCTTTTTACAAGAAAATACCCTAAAGTCCAGGATATTTTCATTGCATTATGTGTCAGCATATATTCTATTCATTATTTCACATTTTCACAACAACTGATAGACGCTTTACAAATTTGTTTTTCATTGTGGCAAAATTGTGGTTGATTCAATGAACAATATCAGCCAAATTAAATTCTTCCATATAGTTTATCAAATTTTCTACTTATTTGCAGTTGGATGAAAGGTTTCAGATACATTGTCATGACTAGAAGCCAATGCCTATGGATGTAACTTTTGGCAATAGTCAGATTGCTATGCCTTTCCTCTTGCATCTTTTAGTTCTTCCCCACAGAGTGGAGTACCACCATTCACAAAAGATAAAGTAGGAAGTTGAGAAGAGTAATAACTATTTATTGCTTCTGAAAGGGGTTAATGACCACCTCTAAAATTGCAATGGACAGGATAGAGATAGAAAGAACCCTGGTGTCACCATAGGTTGGAGGACTATTGGGTTGCATGTGATTGTTTGGGTTTGAAAGAGATGGTGGACACAGATAACTATTCTGACTCAATTCAAAAAATCAAACTTATAGAAGCAGAGAATAGCATGGTGGTTACCAGTGGTTGGGGATGTGGGTAGAAAATGGGGAGATGTTGATTAAAGGATACATAGCTTTAGTTACACAAAAGGAATAAGTTCTAGAGACCTATTGCACACCCTGGTTACTATAGCAAATAATAATATATTGCATACTTGCAAAATTCTAAGAGAGTAGATTTTAAATGTTCTCATTACAAAAAACATAAGTACGTGAAGTAATGGATATGTTAATTAGCTTGATTATGTCATTTGACAATGTATACACATATCAAAACAATCTTGTACACTGTAAAAATAAATTTTTTTCATTTTTCAAGTCAATATAATTTTAAAAATTAATTAATTAATTAGCTAGCCACAAACATCCCAAAACGAATAAAATACACTAGAACATTTACTGTAAATTGGGCCAGCTCCTATGCACACCCATCTGTCATTTGGCTACAGATATGCCAAAAGTATTCGACCAAAATCCAAGTGTAAAGTTTGCCAGGTGTAAATTTTAAATCTGATTGTAATAGCTAAGCTTTTTCCAATTAGACATGTTTTGTTGTGCATTGCATGCAAATGTTCTTACTCTAGTATTTTAAAATTCATTATTCTGCTTATTTGCTTTTATATGAGACCATAAACTTTAAAGTACAATATTTCTGTTGAGATTATCTGGCAAAACTATTCATGTGGAAAGTGAGTAGAGCCAAGGGAAAGCACACACTACACATGCTATCCATTGATTAGCATTGGATATATATAGATATCGTCTTATTTCACATTGAATAAACAGAAAGAAAACTACTTTAGGTCTCTGATAAAACAATATAGAACCAAAGAAATAGAATTTCACCTGAAATATCCCATATGCTTTTTAAAATCATTTAATGCAGGTCTAGAAGTAAAATATTTTTAGAACTCATGGGCATCCTTAATGCATGACAAGAAAACATGTTGTCTATGAAATACCACAAAACCATAACATGCTGCCAAGATATCAGAGATACTTAAGGGGATTTGTTGAAGTTCACACACACACACACACAGAGAGAGAGAGAGAGAGAGAAAGAAAGAGAGAAGGAGGAAGAAGAAGGAGGAGGAGGAAGAGGGGGAGGAGGAGGAGGAAAAGGAGAAGGAGAAGACGACGATAAAAAAAATAATCTTATAATTTTAAAATGTATATTCAATGCAAGGAAAAGCCAAATGGTTATTAGAGATGTTTGAAATATATTGAATGAAAAAAACTTAAACATTTTGCAGTTTACAAGGAAAAGAGAAAAGATAATTTAGTTCATTCCCTTTTGGAGACCCAATTGTTCAGTGTTTTCATCAGTTGTGTAAAAATACTTCGTATCTATTCAAGAAAATGTTTATTTTGCAACTTAGATTCTGCAACCTCATTTTCTGATACTTAGAAAATAATAGTTATCTGACCTCAGGGTAAGGGTTAACTTTCTAAGAACATAATCAAATAAAGAGTCCATAAACAAATTTTTTCAGCCATTTTATCCCTTTATAAATCAGTGTAAATCATCTCTTCCCTTTACAGAATCTCCTAGTATTCAATAGGTGACATATCCCTCTTAAGAATCATTGTTTATATTTTGTTGCATTTCTACCAGCTAAGTTTGTATTGAATTGTTCTTCAATAGTTTGTATTATGAAGGCAATGTTTTTTTAAAAAATTTCCAAGCTGCATAATTACTTAATTATTAAGCATGCTTTTTCAAACCGCATATTAGATTGAATATTCCTTTGCTCATTTAGGAGTCCTACTTCAATATGTCCACTGCTCAAAAATTACTGATATAAGGAAAAACACAGTGACAGATTGGCCAACTCAATTATTTGAAAATTTTGCAAGCAAGAAAAACAAAAAATAAAAGGCAAGCACCAAATTAGGGAAAACACAAGTGCACTTACTCTCACGTGTTCTCTCTCTTTCCATTTATCTATATATAAAATTATAATAAAATTATGGGCACAATTAATATTGAGAGAACTCTTACAAAAATTATGAAAGAAAAAATTCTGGGAGAAAAGTAGGTGACATCCAGTTATCCATAGGTCATTTATAAAAATGGATTACATCAAATTCTGGTTTCCAATCCAACATACAATAAGCTTAGAAGTCATATTTCCACTCTAGCAAGTAGAAAGCTGAACAAGCTGCAATAACAACTTTACTTAGATTGGTCAGAAAAGTGAGGTTACAGGGCAAACTGCTGTCCCCAAATTGGAGAGACAGACAAGTAAATACAGAGCATCACAACTTACTGGAAGAGAAACCCACGAAGTGGACACTTCATGAGAATCATTACTGGGATAAGAGAACCTCAACTGTAATTGATAAATTTCTGAAGGTTCAGTGTGAGCAAGACTGAGAGTTAAAAACTTCGGCCGGGCCCGGTGGCTCACGCCTGTAATCCCAGCACTTTGGGAGGCCGAGGCGGGCGGATCACGAGGTCAGGAGATCAAGACCATCCTGGCTAACTCGGTGAAACCCCGTCTCTACTAAAAATACAAAAAATACCTGGGGGTGGTGGCGGGCGCCTGTAGTCCCAGCTCCTCGGGAGGCTGAGGCAGTAGAATGGCGTGAACCCGGGAGGCGGAACTTGCAGTGAGCCGAGATCGTGCCACTGCACTCCAGCCTGGGCGACAGAGCGAGACTCCATTTCAAAAAACAAACAAACAAACAAACTTCATGGAGGCCTAGTTACAAGATGATACCCACGCTTGTGAGTTTTACTTCCAGGAGCTCATACAGATTCTCACAGGGAATATTCCGGAAAAGTCCACTCATGCTTCTGGCAGGAAGAGGAGAAATGCAACCATTTTGAAATACATCAGACCACTTTGTTGTTCTTCACAAGGCCTGCCTTTAATATAAACAATATTACTAGAACATAACCTACATGGTTTTTTCAAAGCCGAACTCATCTGTGGGTAGAATATGCAACTCCAGCCCCCTGTAGACATCTTGTCTCACCTAAGTGAGGGGGGCAACTGAGAAGCACTTGAAAATTTTACCATCCAGAAGCACAAACTCACTAAAAGACTGAGACCTAATCAGAGGATTATAGTATGCTCCCCTCCTCCCACATTTTACCACAACATTACTAAATGCCTATTTATCAGTTTCTTTTACTCTGTGCGTCATGTCTGGCTATCAAAAAAAAAATTACAAGATATACAAAAGAGGAAAAAAACACAGCTTGAAGAGACAGAGCAAGCATCAGAACCAGACCCAGATACAGCTGGGATGTTGGAATTATTAGACTGAGTATTTAAAGCAACTATGATTAACATCCTAAGGGTTCTAATGAATAAAATACGTAGTATGGAGGTGAGATTAGCAATGTAAACAGAAAGATGAAAATGTTAATAAAGAATCAAAAGGAAATACAAGAGACCAAAACCACCATAATAGAAATTAAGAATGCCTTTGCTTAGTGGACTCAATACAGTTGAAGAAATAATCTCTGAGCTTCAGGCTATTTCAATACAAATGTCCAAAATGATAAGAAAAAATAAATGAGAATAAAAGACTGAAATAAAAAAATGCAACATCATATTTAAGATCTATGAGACAACTTGAAATGGTGAAACTTATGCATAATAGGAACACTAGATGGGGAAGAAGAAGAGCAAGGAACACAAGAAATATTTGAAGCAACAATGGCTGTCAGTTTCTCCAAATTAAAATCAGACACCAAATAATAGATCCAGGAAGCTCAGAGAACACCTAGTACAATAAATACCAAAAACTACACCTGGGAGTGTCATATTCAAACTACAGGAAATTAAATCTGAGGAAAACATATTGAAAGTATTCAGAGAGAGAAAAAAAGACATCTTACCTATAGAAAAGCAATGGTGAAAATTATATCTGATGTCTCCTCAGAAACCATGCAAGTAAGAATAGAGTGGAGTAAAATACTTAAAATGTTAAGAGAAGAAAAACACCAACCTAGAATTCTATATCTTGTGAATGTATCCTTCAAAAGGAAAGGAGAACTAAAGACTTTCTCAGATAAAAATTGAGGAAATTTGTTGCCAGTTAGTTGATATTGCAAGATATATTAAAAGAAATTTATCAGAGAGAAGGAAAATAATATCAGTGAGAACCTTGAATATAAATAAAAGATGCACTTCAGTGAAAGAATAAGTGAAGGTAAAATAAACACTTTTTTAAATGTCTTAATTGCTATAACAGACAATTTGTTCAAAATAATAATAACGATATATTCTGTTTTGTATGCTATGTATAATCCATTCACAGTACATGAATTAGTGTAAATTTATATGGCAAACTGTAAGGCAACCAAAAAATGTTTGTTTTGTTTTAAAGAGTGTAACTGATGTGCTAAGAAAAGAGGGGAAATTAAATTTTATAAAAACTCAAAACCACGAAAGGCAGAAAAAGGGTGGAAAACAAAAATAAGAACAACAAACAAAGGCAATTAATAGAACACAATAACATACATGGTAGATATTAAATAAACCGCCTTAGCTTAGGCTGACCCAACAAAATACCATATGCTGGGTAGCTTAGCCACCAGAAATGGCTGAAAGTTTAAGTTTAGGGTACCAGGTTTGTTGGATTCAACTGTAGACTCTCTTCCTGGCTTGCACATGTCTGCCTTCTCACTGTTTCCTCACGTGGCGGAGAAAAAGAGAGAGATTTCTTTCTCTTCCTAGTCTTATAAGACCAAGGTCCTGTCAGATAAGAGCTCTACCCTCATGACCTCGTTTAAGTTTAATTACCTATTAAAAAAACTCATCTCCAGATACAGTCACATTGAAGGTTAACATCATGATCATAGATACAAAAATTCATTCAAAATATAAGTTTTGGGAGGATACAATTCGGTTCATAACACTAACTGTATCAACAGCCACTTTAAATAGCAATGGTGTAAACACCAATTAAAAGATAGACTTTGTCAGAATGGATGGAAAAACAAGACCCAATAATACAGTCTATACAAAAAACCCAGTATAAATATTAAGACATATATTAATTAAACATAATAGAAGGAGAAAAATATGCCGTGCTATTTCACTAATCGAAAGAAAGCAGTGGAGGCTATATTCATTTCAGACAGAGAATATTTCTGGGCAAAGTTATCAGGATAAAAGAGGGACTTTCATAATGATACAGGGGTCAGTTCACAAAAACAAAAATTGTCAGTGTGTATGTACTTAATAACAGAGCATCAATGTGCATGAGGCAAAAACTGAGAAAGGCAAGGAGAAATAGATGAATCCACTATTACGGTTGAAGACTTCAACAACCTTTATCAGAAATAGACAGATTCTGCAGTCAGAAAATCTGTAAGAACACAAGTAAACTCAATTGTAGCAATCAAGTGAATATAATTCACATCTATCGACTACTTCATCTACCGGCAAGAGAATACCATTTCTTCCCAAGTTCACATGGAACATTCACCAATATTGACCATATTCTGGGCCATAAAATGCATCTTAACAAATGTAATAGACCAAAATTCATAAAATATCTTCTCCCAGACCACATTGAATTAAACTAGAAGTCAATAACAAAAAGATAGTTAGAAAATTGCAAAATATTTGGAGATTAAACGACATACATGTACAAAGTACATAAGTCAAAGAAAAAAATCAAATAAAAAAAATTGAACAAAATAAAAATGAAAATACAACTTATCAAAATTTGTGGGATGCTGTGAAAGCAGTGCTTAGAAGAAAATTTATAGCACTGAATGCATAATTAGAAAAAAGAAATATCTAAAATTAATAATATAAACTTCGACCTTATGAAACTACCAAAATAAGAGCAGATTAATTTCATAGTAGCCAGAATAAAAGAACTAATAAAAATTAAGAAATACATAAATTGAAAACAGGAAATTAATAGAGAAAAATTAACAAAAGCAGAAGCCAATTCTTTGAAAAAGTCAGTAAATATCAATAGGCCTCTAGCCAGGCTAACTAATAAAAAAGAGAGAAAACACAAATTACTAATTACAGAAGTGAAAGAGAGGATATTACTAGAAACCATTCAGACATAAAAATAATAATAAAGGTATATTATGAACATAGAGTTCTGTGTCCACAAATTTGATAACCTAGAAGTATTGGACCAAATCTTTGAAAGACACAATCTGCCAAAACTCACACAAGAAGAAATAATAAATTTGAATAGACCTACATATGTATTAAAGAAATTGCATCAATGATTAACAATCTTTCAAAACAGAAATCAGTGGACCAGATAGGTTCATTGGTGAACTATACCAAATTTAAGGAATAAATTATATCAGTTCTCTACAATTTCTTCCAGAACATAGAATAAGAGACGATACTCTCTGACCCAATGAGGCAGGCTTTACATTCATACCAAAACCAGACAAATATATTAGAAAAAATAAAAACTACAACACATATTTCTCATGCACATAGGTGCAAAAATCCTCAAGAAAATATTAACAAATCCAACAATGTATAAAATAATTATACACCATGTTCAGATGTGATTTATTCTAGCTGTACAAGGCTGGTTCAATATTTGAAAGTCAAGTAATGCCATCATATCATCAAGCTAAAGAAGAAAGATTACATGATCAAATAAATAGAGAACAGAAAAAACATTTGACAAAATCCAATACCCATTCATGACAAAAACTATCAGCAAATTATGGGTGTTTCTTTACATCTACAAAAATGCCTACAGCTAACATCATACTTAATGATAAAAATGTACCTAATGACAAGAAACTAGAAGTTTCCCTGCTGAGTTCATGAATAGAGTAAGTATTTCCCCTTTCACTACTCTTTTTCAACATTGTACTGGAAGTCCTCCCTAATGCAGTAAAACAATAAAGGGAAATAAAAGTATATTGGTCAGGAAAAATGAAACAAAACTGTCTTTGTTTGCAGATAACAGGATTGTGCAGAAAACCTGAAATATGTGACCAAAAAAACCAAAAGTAAAACAAAACAAGACCAAAAACACCTGGAACTATAAGTTGGTGAAAAAGTTATTGCGGCTTTTGCCATTACTTCCAATGGCAAAAATCGCAAGAACCTTTGCACCCACCTAATAATAAGCAATTATAGCAAAGGTTGCAGGATACAAGGTTAACATAGAAAAGTCAACCACTTTCTTATATACCAGCAATGCACAACTGGAATTTGCATTTAAACACACTTTGCTATTTGCATTACCAGTCCTCAAAATAAAATATTTAGGTATATATCTAAAATATGTACAAGATCTATATGAGGAAAACTACTAAACTCTGATGAAAGAAATCAACAGAAAACTAAATAAAGGGAGAGATACTCCATGCTTATAGATAGTAAAACTAAATATCATCAAGATATCAGTTCCTTGCAACTTGATCTATAAATGTAACACAATTCCAAACAAAATCTAAGTAAGTTATTTTTGTAGATATAGATGAGCTAATTCAAAAGTTTATATGGAGAGGCAAATAACCAATTTAATTAATTCAGTTTTGAAGGATAAAAAATAAATTCAAGTAACTGACGTTATTAATCTTCAAAAGTCAGTGAAAATCTGCCTTAATCAAGATAGTCTGGTATTAGAATAAACATCTAAAAATAATTCAATGAAGCAGAATAGAGAATCCAGAAATAGGACCACATAAAAATAGTCAACTGATCTTTGAGAAAAGCATAAAGGCAATACAAGAGAGCAAAGATTGTCTTTTTTTTTAAAATGTTATCGGAAAAGCTAGACATCCCCATGCAAAAAAAAAAAATCAATTTACATGTAAACCTCAAACCATTCATAAGGAGAGATGCAAAATGCACCGCAGACCTAAATGCTAAATACAAAACTATAAAACTCCTAGAAGATAGCAAAGAAAAAATATAGATGACCTTGGGTATGGTGATGGAGCCAACACCAAAGAAATGATTCATGAAAGAAATAATAGATATGTTGGGCTCTATTTAAATTAAAAACTTTTGCTTTGTGAAAGGTGCTGTGAAAGAAGACAAACCAAAGACTGAGGGAAAAAATATTTGTAAAAGACATAAAATAGTCAACTGTTATCCAAAATATAAGGAGTTTTTAAAATCACTAATAAATAATGAACAACTTGATTAAAAATGGGCAAAAGACCTGAACAGACGCCTCACAAAAGATGATGTACAGATGGCAAATAGCATATAAAAATATACTTGATATCATGTGTTATTAGAGAAATATAAATTAAAACAACAATGAGATACCACTACCTATTTATTAGAGTGGTCTGAACTCAAAACACTGACAATGCCAAATACTGGAAAGGATGTAGAGCAACAAGAACTCTCATTTATTACTGGAATTGGAAAATGGTACAGTCATGTTGGAAGACAGTTTGGTAATTGCTTACAAATTAAATACAGCCTTGCTATGCAATCCAGCAATCATGTTCTTTGGTATTCACCCAAATGAATTAAAACCTTTTTTTCATTAAAAAAAAAACTGCACACAAATACATTATAGCAGCCTAATGAACAATTACCAAAACTTGGAAGCAGCCAAGTTATCTTTAGTTAGTGAATTGGTAAACTGTGGTACATCCAGACAACAGAATATTATTCAGCAATAAAAAGATATAAGCTACCAAGTCATGAGAAAACATGGAGAAACTTTATATGCTTGTAACCAAGTGAAAGAAGCAATCTGAAAAGGCTATATACTGTACAATTCCAACTGTATGACGTTCTCAAAAGGGGAAAACTACGGATACCATAAAAGAATAAGTGATTTCCAGGGGCTAGGATGAGGAAGGGCTAAATAGCAGGAGTACAGACAGTTTTTAGGGTAGTGAAACTGCTCCGTATGATACTATCATCATGGATACATGTCATCATACATTTGTCAAAGCCCATAGATTGTACAAAACCAAGAGTGAACCCTGAGGTAAACTCTGGAATTCGAGTGATAATAATGTGTCAATGTAGGTATACGATTGTAACAAATGTACCATTCTGGTTAAGGATTTTGGTAGTGGGGTGGCTGGGGCTATGGGGAAAGAGGTATATGGGGAATCTCTGTGCCTTTCCCTCAATGTTTTGTGAGCCTAAAAACTACTCTAAATGTTAGGTCTAATTAAAATAGATTACACCCATTATCAAAATGTAAGCTCAATATGTTTTCAAAATCACGAAGTAAGAAGATCATACTCTATGATCAAAATGCAACAGAGTTAGAAATCAACGTTAAAACACATTTAAACCCAATTACTTACAAAGCTAAACAACAACAACAAAAAACTTCTCCCCAAACTACAATTAAGATAAAATATTTAAAGGCAGTGAATCTGTAATTTCAATCTATGTATAAAATAATTCCACATAGCAAGCTTAAATATGGCCAACAAAAGAGAGAAAAATTTACAACCATCAATGTTTGCATTATTAAATAAGGAAAAATAGAAGTAAATTAGCTTAATATTCAACTCAAACAATTTTGATAAAAAATAACTTAGGCAACGAGTTAGAAAATAGAAGTAATGTTGACAAATACATCTTGGATTACTGGACATAATAATTTGAAATTGCTAATACCTTATACAGACATTTGAAATAAAAAATCAAGAAAGAGTGAACCTGCAATATAATAAGAATAATAATAATAAAGTACTATGATAGGCCCTACACAAACACTATCTGTACATGCTCACTTTATAACTTAATAGTTGATAAGAGTATCCTCATTTTGTAGAGGAGGCAAATAAAAAGGTAACATGATTTTATAGGGATCACACAGCTTTATAAGAGACAGAGCCAGTGATTCTAAATTCATTGACTACAGAGCTCATACCCTCAACTCTATTACAATAATTATCCTCAGTTATAGCAATGAGTGTTATGATGTGCATTTGAAAATCTCAGTTCAATTGACCAATTTCTGGTAAAATTACTAACCCTCTCCTACATTCAAAAGCTACTCAAAATAATAATCATGTTAAAAGCTAAAAAGTGGCTGGGCGCGGTGGCTCACACCTGTAATCCCAGCACTTTGGGAGGCCAAGGCGGGCGGATCACAAGGTCAGGAGACCGAGACCATCCTGGCTAACTCGGTGAAACCCTGTCTCTACTAAAAGCACAAAAAATTAGCCGGGCATGGTGGTGAGCACCTGCAGTCCCAGCTACAGGTGGGGAGGCTGAGGCAGGAAAATGGCATGAACCCAGGAGGCAGAGCTTGCAGTAAGCCGAGATAGTGCCACCGCACTCCAGCCTGGGCGACAGTGCAAGACTCCGTCTCAAAAATAAAAAAAAATAAAAAATAAAAAATAAAGCTAAAAAGGGGGAAAAAAACACAAAAGAATAATTTTCCAAAATACTTCATGGTATGTGGCTTAAGAGGTTCATTCTTTCAAATGTCAGATATGAGATCATTTTCATCCTTTTATCCCTGCCTGCCTGTAAACATTGAAATAAAGAAAGGACATGATTTGATTTGTTTCTTAAATTTAGATTAATTTTTATCTATACAAATGGATTGAAAAATATAAAATATTCAAATTTCACAGAAAAAAGTCCTACTTTATCCCCACGACATTACCTTAAATATTCCTCCTAAGGTACCCTGTTACTCTAAATAAATTTCCTAGAAGAATTTGCTTTTTGTTGTGTATACAAACTTGCTGATAATTATACTGTGCATTTACATGCATTAACTAGTAGAAAATATAGCATTATTTTATGTATGTATTTGTTTACATCACGTTATATGATTATTCAATTTGCTAGTGTCAATTACGTCATTGAGAACTTTCCATTTCATGGAATATCTACTTTGTTTTATATTTTAACTGCTGCAACATATTTTATAGCCTGGACTGTACTAGAGGTTATCTATCAGTTCACATGGCAATGGGTGTTTGAATTATTTCTATAATTTTTTTGCTTTATATAACTTTTATTATACTTTCACTTTAAACAGGTTAAAAATGTACGCATATAAAGATAAATTTTATCATATTTTTTGTTTTTGTTTTTTGTTTTTCCTTTTTCCTTTTCCTTTTATTATTTTTTAGTATTTCAGTAGCTTTTGGGGTACAGGTAGTGTTTGGTTGCATGGATGAGTTCTAGAGTGGTAAAGTCTAAGATTTTAGTACACCCATAAGTCTTGAGATTTTAGTGCACTCAACACCCTACACCTGTTGGGTACATCCCATTGTACCCAATGTGTAGTTTTTTATCCCTCACTTTCCTCCCACGCTTCCCCTTCTGAATCTCCAAAGTACATTATACCTCTTTGTATGTCTTTGCATCCTCACAGCTTAGCTCCCGCTTATAAGTGACTGCATATGGTATTTGGTTTTCCATTCCTGAGTTACTTCACTTAGAATAGTGGCCTCCAGCCCCATGCAAGTTGCTGCAAAATACATTATTTTGTTACCTTTTATGGCTGAGTAGTATTTCATGGTGTATATATATCACAAAATTTTTATCCACTCCTTGGTCAATGGGCGCTTAAGTGGGTTCCATATATTTACAATTGTGATTTGTGCTACTATAAACGTACATGTGCCTGTGTCTTTTTCATATAACAACTTCTTTTTCTTTGGGTAGATACGCAGCAGTGGGATTCCTGGAATGAATGGTAGATCTACTATCAGCTCTTTAAGGAATCTCCATACTGTTTTCCATAGAGGTTGTACTACTTTACATTCCCACCAGCAGTGAAAACGCATCCCTTTTCACCAAATCTATGCCAACAGCTGTTGTTTTTTGACTTTTTAAGTATGGCTATTTTTGCAGGACTAAAGTAGTATCTCATTGTGGTTTTAATTTGCATTTCCCTGATGATTAGTAGTGTTGAGCTTCCTTTCATGTATTTCTTGGCCATTTGTGTGTCTTCTTTTGAGAAATGTCTATTCATGTCCTTTGCCCACTCTTTGATAGAATTATTTTCTTTTTCTTCCTGATTTATTTGAATTTCTTGTAGATTATAGATGCTAGTCCTTTGTCAGATGCAGAGTGTGCAAATATGTTCCCTCATTCTGTGCCTTGTCTGTTTACTCTCTTAATTCTTTTGCTGTGCAGTACCTTTTTAGTTTAATTAGGTCCTACTTATTTATTTTTGTTTTTCTTGGATTTACATTTGTGGTCTTAGCCATGAATTATTTGCCTAGGCCAATGTTCAGAACAGCTTTTCCCATGTTATCTTCTAGAATTTCCATGGTTTCAGGTCTTAGATTTAAGTCTTTGATCCATCTTGAATTGTCTGTTCATAAGGTGAGAGATGTTGATTCTAATATTTCAAAATATTAATGTATTCATCTATATGTTTTAATAATTTTAATTTTTTTACTATTTTAAAATTTCAACTTTTATTTTAGATTCAGGGGGTACATATGCAGGTTTGTTACCTGGGTATATCTTGTGATGCTGAGTTTTGGGGTATAATTGATCCTGTAATTCAGGTAAACATTCACATATATATGTGTGTGTGTATGTGTGTGTGTGTGTGTATGTGTGTGTATACATAAATAAACAAGCAAATGAATAAATAAATAGTATAATACAGACATGCCACATGCCAGTTTAACATCACCAGACAGGAATTTGAGAAGTAAAAAGACTGTGTCATAGTATGCAACATTTGCACTTATATTGTCTTCCAATATATCAATACTAATTTACAGCATCATTTTAAATGAGAACCCAATTCTCTTTACTTGGTCAATACTTAACATTTGTACTTAAAAAAATCATTCTGAGAGATGAAAAATTGAATTTCACTTTTTTTGATTGCTTACTTGTTTGCTTTTCACTGTGTACTTCTTAGATTACCAGTAAGAGTCACAATCTTTCAATTATTCATTTGTATTAGCTTTGGAAAACTGTCTACTCGAATACTTTGTCATTTTTTTCTATTTAATACTTAAATTTTTCTTATCCTTTTTTTGTAAAATTTATGCATTGTAAATGTTAATTCTCATATTCATGTGTTGAAAATATTTTCTTGTGATTTTAAAAATTTGCTTATGCTGTTTTTGTCATATAGAATGCACTTAATCTTGACATAAGAAATTAAACAGTATTGATTTTCACAGGTTTTGCCTTTTGAGTCCCGCTTAAAACAGCTTCAGCATCCAAGATTATGAATATATTCTCCACATGTTCTCAAAATTCTAATTCTATTTAATAAAATGTAACTTCCTTTTTATATTAAATATTTTATCCATCTGAACATTAATCAATGATGTAAAGAAATATTTTTTAAAATAGATAACAAATTGCCTCAACTATTTTACTACTTACTAATTTTCTCTGCTAATGTTAAATGCTACTTTATCTTAAACTAAAACCGTACATACATCTAAATCACTTTATATCTAATGTTCTGTTAAATTCAATTGCCCATATCTATTTTTCTCTTCTTGAAAAATTACTACAGTGTTTTACTTACTTTAAGTTTATTATATGCTTTGAGGCCTGGGAAGGCGTATTCCTCTCCTCCAGTTCTTTTTCAAAATTGGCCTAACTTTTTTTAAAACTGTATATATTTTTAGATGTGGGGAAAAAACACGTAATATTTACCATCTTAATCACTTTCAAGTGTGTAATTGATTAGTGTTATCTATATGGACCTTATTGTGCAACCGATCTCCAGAATTTCTTCATCTTGCAAATCTGAAACTTTATACCCAAGAAAGAACTCCCTTTTTCCCCCAGCCCAAGCTCCTCTGTTTCTATTTTTACTTTCTATATCTCATGTAAGAGGAATCATACAGCATTTGTCTGGCTTATTTCACTTTGCATAATGTCCTCAAGGTTCACCCTCATTGTGGCATATGGCAGAATATCTCTTTCTTTTTTTATTTTTACATTTTTAGTTTTTGTGGTTACATAGTAGGTTTATCTATTTCTGAGATACATGAGATAGACTGCTTTTCAGGATTACTTATAGACATAGTGGCCCTTAGTGGCAAGGTTTGTGGGAATTCAAGTTCATATCCCTATTGGCAGTTCTCCTCTTGCTAGGGCTAATTTAAGTGTTCCCTCAGTGGGTGGGTGTCAGCTGAGTTTGGTCCAGTTTTCTTTTCTGCTCTAACAGGACAGCAGGAAGTTGAAATTCAATACCTCACAGTTTCAGTGTTCTCCCTCCCCCAGTGCCCAGAGACCGTCTCTGCACCATGCCGCAGCTGCCAGGGAGTGGAGGAGACGTTAAATCTGACACTGCAGAATTTCAAAGGATCATTAGGGATTACTATTAGCAACTATATGCCGATAAACTGGAAAACACAGAAGAAACTGACACATTCCTAGACACATACAATATAACAAGATTGAACCACGAAAAATCCAAAACTTGAGCAGACCAACAACACATAAGAAGAGCAAAACTGTTATAGAAAATCTCCCAGTAAAGAAAAGCCCAGGACCTGAAGGCTTCACTTCTGAGTTCTACCAAATCCTACTCAAACTATTTCAAAAAATAAAGGAAAAGTGAATACTTCCCAATTCATTCTAGGAGGCAAGTATTAACCTGATGTGAAAACCAGACAAAGACACACTAAAAATAGGAAACTACAGGCCAATATCTCTCATGGTTATTGATGAAAATATCCTCAGCAACATACCAGCAGATCAAATTTAGCAACACATTAAAAATGTCATTTATCTTCACCAAGTGGGATTTATCTTTGGGATGACAGGTTGGCCCAACATATGCAAATCAACCAATGCAATGCATCATATCAACAGAAGGATGAAACAAAACAATATGATAATTTCAATTGATGCTTACAAATGTTTGATACAATTTAGCATCCTTTTACAATAAAAATCCTCAAAAAATTGGGTATGGGAAGAACATATTTCAAGTTAATAAATGTCATCTATGACAGACCCACAACTAGTATCATACTAAGATCTGGAACACAACAAGGATGCCCAATGTCACCACCATTATTCAACATACTACTGGAAGTTCTAGTACAGAAATCAGACAACAGAAGAATATAAAGGACATAAAATTGTGATTACTAATATTAAGTGTTAACTTGATTGGATTCAAGGATGCAAAGTATTGTTTCTGGGTGTGTCTGTGAGGGTGTTGCCAGAGATTAACATTTGAGTCAGTGGACTGGGAGATGCAGACCCACCCTCAATCTGTGTGGGCGCCTTCCAGTCGGCTGCCAGCACAGCTAGTAAAAGCAAGGAGAAGAAGGTGGAATGAGCAGATTAGCTGAGTCTTCCAGCCTTTATCTTTCTCCCTTGCTGGACATTTTAACAATATTGATTCTTCCAATCCATGTACAGGGAAACACTTTCTTCGGCTTTTGGACTCTTGGACTTACACAGTGGTTTGCCAGGGACTCTTGGGCCTTTGGCCACAGACTGAAGGCTGCACTGTCAGCTTCCCTACTTTTGAGGTTTGAGGGCTGAGCCAATACTCGTTTCTTTGCTCCTCAGCTTGTAGACGGCCTATTGTGGGACTTCAACTTGTTATCCTGTGAGTTAATTCTCCTTAATAAACTCCCTTTCATATATACATATATCCTATTAGTTCTCTCCCTCTAGAGAGCCCTGACTAATACAATGATCTTATATTTGGAAAAACCTACACTCCACCAAAAAAAATTAGAAATGATAAACAAATTTAGTAAAGTTTCAGGATAGAAACCCAACATACAAAAATCAGTAGTATTTCTATATGCCAACAATCTGAAAGAGAAATAAAATAGTAATCCCTTTTACAGTAACCACACATAAAATTAAATACCTAGAAATTAACTATATCTCTATAATAAAAACTATAAAACACTGATGAAAGAAATTAAAGAGTACACTAAAAAATGGAAACTATTCCCTGTACATGGATTGGAAGAATCAATATTGTTAAAATGTCCATACTATCTAAAGCAATCTACAGATTCAATGCAATACCTATCAAAACCTCAATGACATTCTTCACAGAAAGAGAAAAAAACTATCCTAAAATTTGTATGGAACCACAAAAGATCCAGAATAGACAAAACTACCCTGAGAAAACGAACAAAACTGGAGAAATTGCATTACCTGATTTCAAGTTATACTACAGAGCTATGGTAACCCAAATAGCATGGTACTGGCATAGAAACAGACACATAGACCAATGGAACAGAGTAGAAAACCTGGAAACAAATTCACACACCTATAGTGAACTCATTTTTGACAAAGGTGCCAAGAACATACACTGTGGGAAAGAATCTTCAATAAATGGTGCTAGGAAAACTGTATATCTATATGCAGAAGAATAAAACTAGACCCCTGTCTCTCACCAGATACAAAAATCACATCAAGGCCGGGTGCGGTGGCTCACGCCTGTAATCTCAGCACTTTGGGAGGTCGAGGCAGGCGGATCACGAGGTCAGGAGATTGAGACCATCCTGACTAACATGGTGAAACCTCGTCTCTACTAAAAATACAAAAAATTAGCCAGGCGTGGTGGCGGGCACCTGGGGTCCCAGCTGCTCGGGAGGCTGAGGCAGGAGAATGGTGTGAACCTGGGAGGCGGAGGTTGCAGTGAGCCGAGACTGTGCCACTGCACTCCAGCCTGGACGACAGAGCAAGACTCCATCTCAAAAAAAAAAAAAAAAATCACATCAAAATGGATTAAAGACTTAAGTCTAAGGCCTCAAATTATGAAAACTACTGCAAGAAAACATTGACAAAAATCTCCAGAACGTTAGTCTGGGCAAAAATTTCTTGAGTAATACCACACAGGCACAGGCAACCAAAGCAAAAATTAATAAATGGGATCACATCAAGTTAAAAAGCTCCTGGACAGCAATGGAAACAATCAACAAATTGAAGAGACAAACCACAGAATGAGAGAGAATATTTGCAAACTATCCACCTGGCAAGGGATTAATAACCAGAAAATATAAGGAGCTCAAACAACTCTATAAGAAACATATAATAATCTGATTTAAAAAATAGACAAAATATCTGAACAGACATTCACAAAAGAAAACATGCAAATGGCAAAATGGCATATAAAAAGATGCTCAACATCACTGGTCATCAGAGAAATGCAAATCGAAACTACAATGAGATATAATCTCACCCCAGTTAGAATGACTTACATCTAAAAGTCGGGCAATAACAAACACTGACAAGGGTGTGGAGAAAATAGAGCCCTTGTACACAGTTGCTGGGAGTGTAAATTACTACAACCACTATGGAGAATAGTCTGGAGGTCCCTCAAAATGATAAAAATTCGGATACTGTATGATCTAGCAATCCCAATGCGGGGCATATACCCAGAAGAAAGGAAATCAGTATATTGAGGATATATCTGCACTCCTGTGTTTGTTACAGCACTGTTTACAATAGCTAAGGTTTGAAAGCAACCTAAATGCCTATCAACAGATGACTAGATAAAGAAAATGTGGTACATATACACAATGTAGTACTATTCAGCCATTAAAAAAAGACTGATATTCTGTTATTTCCAACAACATGGATGGAATAGGAGGTCATTATATTAAGTAAAATAAACCAGGCACAGAAAGACAAACATCACATGTTCTCACTTATTTGCTGGATGTAAATATCAAAACCATTGAAGTCATGGAGATAGAGAGCAGAAACACGGTGACCATAAGCTGGGAAGGGTAGTGTGCAGTGGGGGGATGTGGAGATGGTTAATGGGTATAAAAAATAGTAAGAATGAATAAGGCCTACTATCTGATTGCACAATAGGTTGACTATAGTCAATAATAATTTAATTGCACATTTTAAAATAAAGAGTATAATTAGATTGTAACAGAAAGAATAAATGCTTGAGGGATGGATATCCCGTTTTACATGATGTGATTATTATACATTGCATGTCTGTATCAAAACATCTCATGTACCCCATAGATACATACATCTGTTATGTACCCACAAAAATCAAAATAAAAATTTTAAAAATAATTAACTCAAGGAGAGGTTATAACTTTACATAACAGCTTTCCCAATCCAGAAACAAATGTATTTATCTTCATTCCCTGGTGTATTCATTTATGTTTTTCGATAAAGTTTTATAGTTATCTCTTTAAAGGCATTGCATTGTCTTATTTCTTAGATTTTACATTTTTATCTTTATGAATAAAAATGTTAAATATTAAGTTCTATAGACTTTTAATCTGTTGATGATTATGCATAGGAAATAGACAAATAGATATAGCTATATATCTCTCTAGCCAATTGAAAATTAATTCACTCAATAAGGTTAATAAGATTCATTTATATTATGATGTGTAACTGTAGTTAACTTATTGAATCTTCTGTATAAAATGCTGTGTTTGAATATGGCCACTATTTCTCCACTCTTCTGTCATTGGGCAGTTTGGATGTTTCCCTTTTTTTTCTCTTAAGAATAGTTGTGCTATAAACCTTCCTGCTCATATCTTACAGTCTACAACTGTAAACTTTTATCTTGAAAGTATACCTAGAAATGAAATTGCTTGGAATCAGAATGGGTGAATGTTCATCTTTTCAAGTTATTGGCAAGCAATTTCCAGAAGTGGCTTTATCAGTTTACACTGCCACCAGCAATGGAAGCACTCTGGTAGATCCAAATCCTTCTAAATTGGACATCATTAGTTTATTAGTAAATGATCAATTTTCCATAACTATATCATCTGTGCTTGGAAATAATTTTCATTTTTTATTTTGAGCACGTGGAGTTATCACTCTGTCTTTGTCTCTGTTTCACTGTGTGTGTTTGTGTGTGTACGTGTGTATGAGGTCGAGTTTATCAAATGTTCAAGTAGTTTTGATCATCACTTTGTTTTATGGTCCAGTTTAACTTACCCCACCTTCATTGCTAAGTAAGTTTCTTTGCCTAGTTCGCTAAAAGTTCTTTGTTTATAAATTTTTTATTGGGTGTTGCATATTAGCAAGTGCTTGTTATTTGGCTATATTTTGAAATGATCAAATACATTCCTGTAAGTGATTAATAGAGTAGATTTAATTTTAATAAAGTAAATAAAATTACATTTTATAATATTAAAATATTATTTGATATTTTCTCTAGGAGCTAAATGATGAGAACACATGGACACATAGAGGGAAACAACGCACACTGGGGCCTCTCAGAGGTTAGGGGTGGGAGGACGGAGAAGATCAGGAAAAATAAGTAATAGTTACTAGGCTTAAATCTTGGGTGATGAAATAATCTGTACAACAAACCCCCACGACACAAGTTTACCTATGTAACAAACCTGCCCTTGTAGCCCTGAACTTAAAATAAAAGTTAAAAAAACACTTTGCATTATGAGATGTTTCTTACTTGGTTATGGCGTTGAGACCTAAAAATTAAAACTCTAAGTCCTCCAACTGACTTAAAGGACCTTCTCTTTCCCGACGTGACCCCAAAAAAACCTTAAAAGTGAGTTTCAGGCTCTGATGGAATGGAAGCTCAGACACACCTCATTATAACCCTTCCTTCTGGTGGTTTAGACACAACAACTGATCAGCAATAATGATGGAGATCAGAAGACTGACAGAATGAACTGTTTGTGGCAATAAGATATTAAATTATAAATTAGGCATAAATGCATGGCAGGTAAGGGTTAAGTCATGCATTTCTACACTTAAAGAATAAACTGTCTTCTGACTGACACAAGGTTTTCTTCTTCTGTGACAGCTACACAAACACTGGCCTTGAGATAAGCAGTATTAAAATAATTGCACGTCATTTACGGTGACATGCTGACTGACTGACTTCCTGTTTCACAAGCCATAACTACAGCTTCGATTGGATAAGCGATTGATTTCAGTAATTTTCTTCAGGTAAGAAACTATTGACCACAGACTGCTTTTGGCCAGTTTGAAGATGCTGCACACTTGATTGCCTTTGTGTCACTGCTCCACTTTTTGATGTATATAACTTAACTGCAATGTATTTAAATATTAAGTCTCCACCCCAAGGTGAACATGGGACACATTCACCTTTATGAATATTCATAGCTCCTTCTATAACCTGTTGAATCTGTATAATTGGCCAACCTGTTCAGCATAAATCCCTGTTCCACCTTCCCCTTTCTTGAAATGCGTGCCTTTCAGGCTTTACCAGATGCTGCACTTCCCAGCCTGTGGGATGACAAACATTTCATTAATAAACTTTTATAAGAAATAAAGTATTTCGCTGAGTGGTGGCTCATGTCTGTAATCCCAGCACTATGGGAGGCCAAGGCAGGCAGACTGCTTGAGTCCAGGAGGCAATGGTTGCAGTGAGCCATGATTGTGCCACTGCACTCTGTCTAGTAGGATGACAGAGTGAGACCCTGCCTCAAAAAAAAAAAAAGAGAGAAAGAAAAGAAAGTCTTCCTTCCAAATA
This sequence comes from Pongo abelii, assembly GCF_028885655.2. Classification (NCBI taxonomy): domain Eukaryota; kingdom Metazoa; phylum Chordata; class Mammalia; order Primates; family Hominidae; genus Pongo; species Pongo abelii. The sequence continues at coordinate 150,159,279 of NC_072008.2, forward strand.
TATAGATGTCAAGATTTTTCAGTTGCAATGTATTTTTTAATACATTGCTGAATTCAGCTTGTTATGCCTTATTTTGGATTTGCTTTTCCTTTTAAGCTAATGAGTTTGGCCTATAGTTACCTGTTCATGTGCTGTTCTTTTTATAGGTCTAATATCAAGATTATACTAGTCTCAAAACATGAGTTGAGTAGTCTCGCATATTGTTCTTATGCTCTGAAATGGTTTGTAGAAAACGATTTTGTTGTTGTTGTTGTTTTAATGATTGGTAGAAATCTGTCTCACACCTATAGACCCAGCTAATCAGAAGGCTCAGGCTGGAAAATTGCTTGAGCCTGGGAAGCAAAGGTTGCAGAGAGTTGAGATCATGCCACCGCCAGCCTGGGCGACAGAGTGAGACCCAGTCTATTTAAAAATTAAATAAATAAAAATAATGGGGGGAGGGGGAGGGGCGGGCGTGGTGGCTCACGCCTGTAATCCCAGCACTTAGGGAGGCTGAGGCAGGTGGATCATGAGGTCAGGAGTTCAAGAACAGCCTGGCCAAGATGGTGAAACCTCATCTCTACTAAAAATACAAAAATTAGCTGGGTGTGGTGGCAGGCACCTGTAATCCCAGCTACTTGGGAGGCTGAGGCAGAGAATGGCTTGAACCCAGGAGGCAGAGATTGCAGTGAACCGAGATCACGCCACGCCACTGCACTCCAGCCTGGGCGACAGAGCGAGACTCCATCTCAAAAAAAAAAAAAAAAAAAAAAAGACATCTGGGCCTTTTGTATATTTTGATGAATGAGAGGTAAGAACATTTGACTGCCTTTTTAAACTTTGTCTATGTTTGTATGTCAATTCAGATGTGTTATTTCTTCCTGAGGTTATTTCATTAAATTTTATTTTCTTATAAAATTTTTACTTTATCTAGATACTCAAATGTAAAATATTATACACAGTGCTTTCTAATCATTAAATATATACTTTTTCTGTATCTGGAATTAAGGATATGTGTGTATTTTCAAGTACACATTTATTTTTGTGTATATTTGATTATTGCTAGGCATCGTAGGTAAGAGTTGGAGTTTTCCGTATATGTTCAATTTTCTGTCTTAAACATTGTGTATTGTTCATTTTACAAAGATAGCACCATTTTTTAAAAGTAGATCAAATTGACATTTGCAAACTACTAAGAAATGAATGTAGCCAATTATATCAGGATAAAGGAGTCATTTTCCCTTTGCAGAAATAATGAGATAATTGTTTTCATGGATACTTACAATGGCACTGCACAGTCCTTATTCTGTGGATCTGGACTCTTTTTTAGGCCATGGGTTCTAGGTGTCTAATAACAATTTTACTCAGAAAACTTGGCAAGAGACAGACCCATAGGCTCATGATCATCTATCTGTGATTAAATTTTAATTTATTGTATCTATTGAGAACTGATACCTGTGTTGCTGTTCATCAGTTTTGCCTTTAGGGATACTATACTCTATTGACCATTTCCTTAACTTTCTGCATGTCACAATTCCTTTAATGCCACTGAGGCCGTGCCACCCAATATGAGAACTGCATCAAGAGAGATGCAATTCTGATAAATACCAGATTGTGACTTTGATTTATTTTTTTAGAATCCTGTTATCCTGTTCTTATCAATGAGCCCAGTTTTGCAATAACCCTTCCTATTATCAGCTTTGGCCTACATTTTATACCCTTACTAAACTTCAGTGTGGTGCTGGTTACCCCTTCACAGCTGCTGTTCTTATTTCTTTGATAAATGTCATATCCCTGGGTCCCCACTGAATCATGATCATCTGGTATGTTTTTCCACCTTTCATAGTATATCCAGAATGTCTTCTTCTTTGAGGCTTTTAATCTCTCCTTGTGTGGCTGCATGGCAATTCTGGAATTTCAGCCATCCTGTAGGGTGACATATTAAAATTAATTGTCTGTGAGGCTTCTCAGCAGCCTTCCCTCACAGTATTCCAGGATCCTTGCATGAATGATAAATTCAGTAACATGGAAGGGTGTACTCAAGTTAACAAACTCTCTCTTAGCTAATATTTGGTTCCACTCCTCTGACCCAGCACCCTCAGAATCCAGTTCTGTGAATGTCTTACCAGCTCCTGAGTATAATAGCAAAAATTCACAAGTGCTGAGATATTTATATAAATTATGTAATCCTTACACTAAACTTTTAAAGCTAGACACAATTTTCCATTTTACAGATAAAGACACTAAGGTTTAAAATGATTTAATAGTTGGTACAAGGTCATACCCTAAAAGTAAGTGATAGGTTAGTCTTACTCGAAAACCCATATTCTCAACATCACTTCTCATTGATTCAGGAAACCCAGCTCATACACGGTAGATTGGATAAAAGGTTGGTTTCTTCGCTTTTTAGTATAATTCTACAGTCATTATAGCATCAGTTTAACCATCCAATTACTAAGATTTTTAACTACCGAGTTGAAGTCTCATTGAATGAATTGTTGTGCATACTCTGCTATGAGATAATGACTAGAACCGCGTGTAATGACTAGCTGAAATTTCTGCAGGCAAAGGTGAAAGAATATCTGTTAAATTATTAACTATGACATCAATCATAGCTTTTCACCAAGTGTGTCGCATATAGATTTACCCTTCAGAGGGTGAACTATTTCTAAGTTTGTGTATAAAAAAGCCAAATAGGTTAGCTATTAAAGACTCATACAGTTGAATGGGGACTGAAATCTATAATTTAAAGATCCAGAAGACTAATTTTTATAAGCCCTAAAATACAAAGTTTGGAAGCATAATTTATCCTTAGCTTTTTCTTCCAATACAATTTATACTAAAATGATATTAACATTTGTGGCTTTTGGACAACCAAGGTCACCAGATCTACCAATGGACCTGGCAAACTATAGTCATTATGTGGTAAACTAGAGTTGGAAGCCCTCAGATATTAGCAGGGTTTACAAACTGCTTCCAATCACAGACAAAAATAAAAGACTTGGAAGGCCATCTTGAGGTAAAAGACCCAAGAGAAGCCTCATTTTACTAATTACAGTATTGCCATAATGTTATGCCTCCCAAAGCTTTCAAAATAACTACAGACAGCACAGAAACATTCACCTGTGAGAACTTTTATTCTAAGCCTGGTTTAATCAGCAATTTGTGTAGCTGAAATGGGAAGGGATTTGTTTGAAATGTGGCATTGAATCCCATAAGTCTGAATATCCAAAACAAGCCAGATATTGAATTCAGTCTCAAAGGTTCATTTTAACCACATGCCAGAATAAAAAACAGATCTGAACTAGAAATACTTGGGCTCTGGCATTGGCTGAGCCACTAACATGGTGTGAGACTTTGGAAAAGTCACTTTCGCTTTCCAGGGCTTATTTTCTTTATTAGGAAAATGAAATTATCTCAAGTTTTTTTGAACTCCAAAATATATGATTGCAAACTAAATAACTGTTGTTTCGAGACATACTAATATTTTCACAGTGTCTTTAAAGTGGTTTGACTGAAATAGTTCCTTCTCAGATGATTGTGCAGACTCTCCTTAAGCAGAGATTCTTCAAAGAAGGGACTGTTTTCCCACTTTGTCACAAGTGGGAGAAAGTTCACAACATGCTAATTGGGCTACCTTGAAATTCCAAAGATCTGCAAATGGAACAGGTGCAAATGCAACTGGTGATAATTGATGGCTAATTATGCAAGCAATAACACACTCCAGGGTATGGGCTTGTCTGCCAATACATGCATGCCTTCGATATTTTATTAGCCAACAAACATATACCCTGAAGGTTGTATTGTGCAGAAAAAAATGCTTTTGAAAACACAAAATAGTTTTAAGTAGAGTATACAATTTTGAAAACATATTAGGACACTACATACAATAGTTCAATTAGAACCAAGTAATCAGGCCTAAAGGCAACAATTCCGAAGAGAATTCCCTTGAGTATACCTCTTTAACCCTTCACTCAGCACGTCACCATTCTGTCCCCTACCCCTGCACTTGCATAATCCAAACAGCCATTTGAAAAAAGTCAAATTCCTTGTTTGCTTTTTAACAATAGACTGTAACGAATTAAATTAACATTTAGTGATAATTCATAAGGTGACACTAAGGAAAATGTTTCTTTTCATAAAGGATCGATTATATTTGACCACTATGTAGTACAGCAGGTCTTCAAATAATCTTGTTTCATTCAATGTCTTTTTAAAAACCCTTGATGACAAAATAAAATCAATTTCCGGCCAGGACCACAGTCTGTACGGAGTTTGCACATGAGTTTTCTCTGGGTACTTCATGCCTCTCCCACATTCCAAAGCTATGCACACCAGGTGAACTGGCATGTCTACATTTCATGAGTGAGTGAGTGTCAGTGTACGTGTGAGTGCACTCTGCAATGGAATGGCACCCAGGCCAGGACTGGTTCCTGCCATGCACCCTGAGCTGCCTGGACAGGCTCTGGCCACCCATGACCCTGAAACAGAATAGGCAGGTTGGAAAACAAATGGCTACGTGAATACATTATGGTAAAATAAATATTTGGAAAGTCTACAATAATCATACAAATGCATGATAATAAATGATGCAGTAAGGCAACAATCAGTGGGCCTGTAATTTTTTTTTTTTTTTTTTTTTTTTTTTTTGAGATAGAGTCTCGCTCTGTCGCCTAGGCTGGAGTGCAGTGGCGCGATCTCGGCTCACTGCAAGCTCCGCCTCCCGGGTTCACGCCATTCTCCTGCCTCAGCCTTCCGAGTAGCGAGTAGCTGGGATTACAGGTGCCCATCACCACGCCTGGCTAATTTGTTGTATTTTTAGTAGAGATGGGGGTTCACTCTGTTAGCCAGGATGGTCTCAATCTCCTGACCTCGTGATCCACCTGCCTCGGCCTCCCAAAGTACTGGGATTACAGGCGTGAGCCACCTGTAATATTTTTAATTGCTTGTTTCTTAACTGAGTGGTGGCAGAAGATGACCCTTATAATGTTTGCTTAGCAAACATATATTCTTTTATTTAAACCACTACAACAATTGTCACTCACTGATTCACCAAAAATTGGGTAAACAATTGTCTTTGTCTTTATTAATATTTCTTAAATGTATGTACGGTATAGTTTGGCTGTGTCCCTACCCAAATCTCAACTTGAATTGTATCTCCCAGAATCCCTGCATGTTGTGGGAGGGACCCAGGGGGACACAATTGAATCATATGGGCCCATCTTTCCCATGTTATTCTCATGATAGTGAATATGTCTCACAACATCTGATGGGTTTATTGGGGGCTTCCACTTTTGCTTCCTCCTCACTTTCTCTTTCTGCCACCATGTAAGAAGTGCCTTTCACCTCCCACCATCATTCTGAGGCCTCCCCAGCCTTGTGGAACTGTAAGTTCATTTTTTTTTGTTCCCAGTCTTGTATATGTCTTTATCAGCAATGTGAAAGTGGACTAATACAGTAAACTGGTACCAGTAGAGTGGGGCATTGCTGAAAAGATACCCAACAATGTGGAAGCAACTTTGGAACTGGGAAACAGGAAGAGGGTGAAACAGTTTGGAGGGCTCAAAAGAAGACAGGAAAATGTGGGAAAGCTTGGAACTTCCTAGAGACTTGTTGAATGGCTTTGCCCAAAATGCCGATAGTGATATGGACAATAAAATCCGGGCTGAGGTGGTATCAGGTGGAGATGAGGAACTTGTTGGGAACTGAAGCAAAGGTGAGTCTTGTTATGTTTTAGCAAAGAGATTGGCAGCCTTTTACCCCTGCCCTAGAGATTTATGGAAGTTTGAAGTTGAGAAAGATGATTTACAGTATCTGACAGAAGAAATTTCTAAGCAGCAAAGCATTCGAGATGAGACTTGGGTACCGTTAAAGGCATTCAGTTTTAAAACGGAAAAAGAGCATGAAAGTTCAGAAAATTTGCAGCCTGACAATGTGATAGAAAAGAAAATCCCATTTTCTGGGAGAAAGTCAAGCCAGCTGCAGAAATTTGCATAAATAGCAAGTTGCCTAATGTTAATCCCCAAGACCATGGGGAAAAATGTCTCTAGGCCATGTCAGAGACCTTCATGGCAGCATCCCCCATCACAGGCCTGGAGGCCCAGGAGGAAAAAGTGGTTTCTTGGGCCAGGCCTAGGGTCCACATGCTGTGTGCAGCCTAGGAACTTGGTGCCCTGTGTTTCAGCTGCTCCAGCCATGGCTGAAAAAGGCCAATGTAGAGCTTGGGCTATGACTTCAGAGGGTGGAAGCCCCAATCCTTGGCAGCTTCCAAGTGGTGTTGAGCCTGCAGATGCACAGAAGTCAAGAATTGAGGTTTGGGAACCTTCCCCTAGATTTCACAAGATGTGTGAAAATGACTGCATGCCCAGGTAAAAGTTTGCTGCAGGGGTGGGGCCTACATGGAGAATAGGATATTTTGTTTGCTTATGTACTCTAAATGCCTAGAACAATACCTGGATTGTCATAGATACTAAACACATATTTATGATTGAGTGGATGGATGTCAGGTGAGATCTGCCTCATGGCATAGGAGTTTCCCAAACACATAAAGGTTGATCAGATTTAGGGAAGCCAAAATTTTGACAAATACAAACAGTGGTAGTATTAATAGTGGAAGTAATAATGTTATACAAATAATAATCATTGGTTTGCCCAGACACCATTGTATTAAAGGTTTCTGCATCTGCTCTCTTACATAGCCTATAGGTATTTCCACAGAAACATGTCCAGGAAATTAAAGGTAATTTAATTCTCTTAACATTATGTTGAGAAAGAATATATTTTCTTTCTTTTTTATTATTTGTCAAAATTTGTATGACAGAAAAGAGCTGCTTGGTTGGTATGAAATACAAGTATTGCATAATCCTTCCATGGATCATTAAGGGATAATTATACCTACTGGAAGGAAGCACAGGTGGTAGCTTTCTTCCACAATAGTGTACCATTTCATTTTAATAAGCAATTGGCATCTGCCTCTGCCAGATTCTATTCCATACTAAATGACAGTCAGAAATGCAAAAGCATTGGCACCCAGTTTTATATTCCACAATAGAAAAATAATAATCTTGTCATTTATTTTGAAGATACATCTAAGTTTGTTCCATGCTCTTTCTTTTATGTCTTATTTTCTGTCATAGGGTCATTGTTAATAAATTGCTAGTAATAATAAACACCCAATTGGATGCTAACACATTACAACATAACGATAATAAAAAATGTAACATATTTCACTTTATAGGATGATATTCTAATTCCAGCTGGTGATAAGAAATAATAGCCAATGTATCAACTGTGATTATTTCAACCCTTAGTATAACTCCCAGGAAACTTGAATTTGCATTTACTCTATCAGAGAGGTGAACTGTGATTTTCTTTGACCAGATTTTGTCATTGAAAACTCAGATGGGTTTAGTGATGAACAAAAAAGCAATCTTAATGTGTAAAACATAGCTTCAGGCAAGGCATGTTGGCTCATGCCTGTAATCCCAGCACTTTGGGAGGCCGAGGCGGATGGATCACTTGAAGTCCGAAGTTCGAAACCAGCGTGGATAACATGGTGAAACCCCATCTCTACTAAAAATACAAAACAATTAGCCAGGCGTGGTGGCAGATGCCTGTAATCCCAGCTACTTGGGAAGCTGAGGCAGGAGAACTGCTTGAACCCGGGAGGTGGGGATTGCAGTGAGCCAAGATCGTGCCACTGCACTCCAACCTGGGTGACAGAGCAATAATTTGTCTCAAAAAACAAAACAAAACAAAACAAACATAGCTTTCATCTGTATGGCAATAAAACAGCTTAACAAATCCTGGACTTAACATGTTGTAAAAATGTTTTCCTGGGTCAATTTGCTACCTCATTTCCTAGGTATAAATGAGTCTTCTCCTGACAAAGCTGACAGTAGGGCTCAGTAAGGAATTTGCTAAGATGCTCATTTATATAGAGTTAAGGATTATTTAGTACAAGGAAGGAAAACGTGAACAAATAGAAGCTGAATTAAATTGTGGATAGACAGGCTAAACAAGAAATCAACTTAAAGGGACCAACCAGAGAAGAAGAATAGTAGAAAAATACATACGGAGGAATACCTAGGAGAGCAAAATCTTGAAGGAGATAATGAAAAAAAGAGCAAGGGGAAATCCTTGTGTCTATGAGAAGATACTGAAGTTACATTCTATTGGGCTCCTGGGACCTCAGGCACTGGAGAGAGGAAGGAAGTCTTTGAAGGTGCTACTCCAGTGATCTTTCTATAGTAATGACTCCAACTTAATACATGCCAAAATATATTTATTAAGCACCTTATATGTGTAGAGTGTTGCATTAAATTTCACTGTTTGTGTCCCCTACTGTATTAGTATGTTCTCATGCTGCTAATATATATACACCTGAGACTGGGTAATTTATAAAGGAAAGAGATTTAATTGACTCACAGTTCAGCATGGCAGGAGAAGCCTCAGGAAACTTACAATCGTGGCAGAAGGGAAAGCTAACATGTCCTTCTTCACATGGCAGCAGGAAGGAGAAGAATAAGCAAAAGGGAAAAAAGCCCCTTATAAAACCATCAGATCTCATGATAACTCACTATCATGAAAATGTCATGAGGGTAATCACCCCCATGATTCAATTACCTCCCACTGGTTCCCTCTTATGACATGTGGGAATTGTGGGAACTAAAATTCGAGATGAGATTTGGGTGGGGACACAGCCAAACCATGTAACCTACAGTTGATTGGTAAAAGCAACCAAGAGCTCTGTGTTGAAAAGGATTCTGATAGTATATATCTGGTTTCAGTAGAAACAACTGTTGCAATGTCTGTCATGCCTCCCTTACAGAGATTTAGATGAGGAGTAAATAAGGTAGCCAACATAAAAGCTCAGCATAAGACCTTGCACAGAGTAAACTTTGAATTAGATGCCCTTCAGTAGAAAGTATTATAAAACCCAAATGAAGAATATTTCAAAAATAAGGAAAATTGTCTGGCTCCTTAACTGAGAGGTCCAGAGCCTGGAAATGCTTCAGTCACAATGTGATCCACAGCTTCCTCATGTCATCAGTGGTCCAATTCCTCTGTGATTATCTCAGCTTTGCTCTTCTACCTGGGCCATATTCTTCCTCAAACTGGCTTTCCTCCTGGTAGAAAACCGGCTCTAGTAGTTCTGGACCTCACATCCACATCTCAAATGCTGAACTCCACTAGCTCACACTGGAGTCAGCTTCTCTAAAACAAATAGTGAATAGATGGTGAGGCTTCAACTACCAATATTCAGTACATAAACATTCAATAAAGTAAGCCCTTATTAATGTTGTTAGCAGAATGGATGACTAGTAGCTTTTTTGCTACATATTTGCAAAATCCTGTTTCTTTTCATTTAGTATTATATTTACCAACTTATATTTTAATAAAATAGTCAAAACTGGTTATAGAATACATTAACTGATCAGTGAGTTCAGATAGAAATGTTGATTGCTTTGCAAACATCTAGTCTTGGATAACTCAATGTTGTTTGTCAAATGCAATCTAAATCTAAAATCAATCAAAGCCAGCTACTGGCTTCCTAACCACATTCTTGATCTTGTTAGGGAAAGGATTTACAATTTGTGTGCCATATATCAGCCCTGATTTTACTATTTTTCTGGCCATAATATATGATGATGCCTCATTTCATAGAGTATTCTTCTCTTCCCTGGCCCTAAGTCTAGATGTGATTCATGTCAAATCTAGGACTAGTAGAGAGCCTACATGTAGTTGTCATTATCATGCAAATTCTTCACTTATCTAGTGAGCACCCATTGTGTACCATGTATTTTTTTACATCCAAAATACTCTGAGATACTCACCACAATGTGAAAAATGCTATAATAAAGATATAACTGAGGTCCTCAGTGAGTATAGGAGAAATAACTTTCTGACAGACATATCAACTAATGATACAAAGTAGAGAGCCCAGAAATAAACCCAAGCATATATGGCATGTTAATCTTTGACAAAGGCACCAGGAAGACACAATGTGGAAAGAATATTCTCTTCAACAAATAGTACAGAAAAACTAGATGTTCACATGCAAAAGAATGTAATAGGACACCTATCTTACGCCATACATAAAAATCAACCCATAATGGATAAAAAGCTTACGTATAACACCTAAAACTGTAAAACTTCTTGAAGAAAACATAGGGGAAAAGTTCAAGGCATTAGTCTTGGCAATGATTTTATGGATATATCACAAGAAGCACAGGCAACAAAAGCAAAAACAGACAATTGGGACTACATCAAGCTAAAAAGCTTCTGCACCACAAAGTTAACAAACAACAGACTGAAAAAGGCAGCACAGTCCGGGCACGGTAGCTGACACTTGTAATCCCCACACTTTAGGAGGCTGAGGCGAGTGGATCATTTGAGGTTAGGAGTTCAAGACCAGCCTGACCAACATGGTGAAACCCTGTCTTGACTATAATGCAACAATTAGCCGGACGTGGTGGCAGGTGCCTGTAATCCCAGCTTCCCAAGAGGCTGAGGCAGGAGATTTGCTTGAACCCAGGAGGCGGAGGTTGCAGTGAGCCAAGATCACACCATTGCACTCCAGCCTGGGTGACAGAGTGAGACTCTGTCTCAAAAAAGAGAAAGAAAAAAGGCAGCACAGAATGGGAAAAAAATATTTTCAAACCTTATATCTGATAAAGGATTGATATCTAAAATATATATCTTCTTTAACTCCATAGGAAAAATAAATAAAATAAATAATTGTATTAAAAATTGGCAAAAGACTTAAATAAATATTTCTCCAAAGAAGACGTACAAATGGCTGAGAGATACATGAAAAGGTGCTTAATATCACTAACTATCTAGGAAATGGAAATAAACACCACAATGATATTACCTCCTAGTCATTAGGATCATTGTCAAAAAAATAAAGGATGACAAGTGTTGCCAAGGGTGTGGAAAAATTGGAAACCTTGCACACTGTTAATGGGAATTTAATTTGGCACAGCAATGATGGAAAACAATATGAATGTTCCTCAAGAAATTATAAATGAAACTACCTTATGATTCAGCAATCTCACTTCTACATATTTATTCAAAGCAGTTAAAATCAGGATCTGAGCAACAAGAAGAAAGACCATCGGGAATACGAAATCATGCTCACCTTACTCCCTTCACCTTTGATTGCTGTTCAAGGAAAGGAATAGTTTGCTTTTGATTTATAATTAAGGGGAAAACAGACAGCAAAAAAAAAATGCAACTCCTTCATGAGTTTACTTCCCTTAAAGGGAAAGATTAAGGATAATATATTTCTATTTCATCATTTTATAGATGGTGAAACTGAATTTCATGTTTTCAACTTTATCTCCAAGGCAATTATCTTTCCATGGTAAGTACCCCAACTTAATACCCTTTAACACATATTTATTATGCACCCTATATATACAGAGTGCTGCATTAGACCCAGGGCTTTTAGAGACTTATCATAAAATGCCTGTTTTCTCTCTCTCTCTTTCCAACATGTAGTACAATATCTAATGCAACGTGATACATTTTTTCAAAATGGTGAATTGAGGCGTGAGGTATTTGCGCAGCTAACTATATGTGAAGACAATTTGTCAAATGCACCAATACCGTTCCTTTTACTTATTGCATCCTAACTACTACAAATGTAAGTTTCAAATCATCTTCTTTCGTCAAAGAATTTAATTGAGTTAGAACTAATTATCCAAAAACTGAAAGCCGTTGGAAAACATCTAAGAACACACTAAAAGAGAAGGAGTTAGTGTCAAGATGTAATTTGTCATATTGGGCTAGTATGGGAAAAGATGCATTACAAATGAGCTCAAAAGCTTTGAAAAACATACAGATGCCATAAAAAAGAAGGGCAAGGAAAATGTTCTATAACATACCTCTTATATGTTAAGTACACATGTCATGGTTTTATTTTGCTGGCCTAGCTGATTAGCTCATTAAAAATTGTAAATGTTATAGTTTAAAGACAAAGAGAGAAAGTAATATTAAAAGTATAGAGACATCGAAGAGCTGTTGTTTGAGTGCCTTCATTGCTCTCCAATATACTGTTACAATCTCAGTGGAGGTCAATGAGGCTTCCATTATCATCGACTTAAGTGGCCAAAATCACTCTTTCAAACCCATTATTAACTCTAATGTCAAAGAGTCTTTAATGTGCACATCTTCATAGCTGAGACACCTCACAACCAAACTTCTGTGTTGGTTTTTTGACTACAGTTTTTCCATTGTGTCAAATCACACAAGTACAATCACAGCAGCTTTCCAATGTCAACTAGCAGTCATCTTGGACCTCTGTCACATTATCTAGCAAATTCTTTAGCTATACAAGTGGAATCTCCATCTGAGATACCTGTGCTTGTGTGTATATGTATATGTATGTGTGCTTGCATGAGATATTTTATTTTGCAATGAATTTTACAGTAAGTCATATATAGTACCTACAAAATTGCAATATGACCAAAATGGCTTGGAATTGAACACAGTATTAACATTTTTGCTATAAGCAAATGTAATCAAATCAGCAGGAGATTTCCAATGTTATTTATTCTAAGGAAGCAGTCTTAATTGTTTTTAAACCATTAAATCTTTTCCTCCAAAGAGATTATGGAACACAAATATACTGACTGGATAAAAGTGGAGACCATCTAGCCTGAACCATTTACATATGAGGAAACTAAGTACCAAATAAAGGATGAAATTTATTGAATTTTGCACAGCTAATAAGTGATAAAGCCAGCTCTTAAAGCCAGTCAATCGCATTATAACATGTAAGTTTTAATCCCACTTCTACCACCAGCTGTGTATGACTTGGGCAAGTCATTTAAACTCTTGAGTCTCAGTTTTCTTCATTTGCAAAATGAGGATAATAAGGTGCCTATTTTATTATGTTCTTTTGCGAGGATTACATGAAGTGCTTTTTGTGAACATGCCTAGTAAATATAATGTATTATACAAGTAATTCTTATTATCACCATCACCATTTGCTGATACTCAGCACAGTGCTTTTTTCCACTATTTATGTAGCTTTTGACTTTGTGTATTGATATTGATATGATTTGGGTGTCCCCACCCAAATCTCATCTTGAATTGTAATCCCCATAATCCCCATAAGCTTCATATATAAAGGGAAAGAACAAGTGGAGGTAATTGAATCATGGAGGTGGTTTCCACCATGTTTTTTTTTGTGATAATGAGTGAGTTCTCATGATATCTGATGGTTTTATAATTGGTTCTCCCCCTGTTTGCTTGGCACTTCTCTTTCCTGCTGCCTTGTGAACAAGGTGCCTTTCTTCCCCATTGCCTTCTGCCATGATTGTAAGTTTCCTTAGGCATTCCCCAGCCATGCTGAACTGTGAGTCAATTAAACCTCTTCTCTTTATAAATTACCCAGTCTTAGGTATGTCTTTTTCAGCAGTGTCATAATGGATTAATACAATAAATTGGTACTGAAGTAGTGAGGTGCTGCTGAAAAGATACCCAAAAATATGGAAGCAACTTTGGAACTGGGTAACAGACAGAGTTTGGAACAGTTTGGAGGGCTCAGAAGAAGACAGAAAAATGTGGGAAAGTTTGCAACTTCCTAGAGACTTGTTGAATGGGTTTGATGAAGATGCTGATATTTATATGGACAATGAAGTCCAGGCTAAGGTTGGCTTAGTTAGAGATGAATAACTTGTTGGGAACTGGAATAAAGGTGACTTTTGCTATCCTTTAGTAAAGAGACTGGAAGCATTTTGTCCCCACCCTAGAGATCTGTGGAACTTTGAACTTGAGAGAGATGATTTAGGGTATATGGTAGAATAAATTTCTAAGCAGGAAAGCATTCAAGATGTGACTTGGGTGCTCTTAAAAGCATTCGGTTTTATATATTCACAAAGAGATGACTTGGAATGGGAACTTACGTTTAAAAGGGAAGCAGGGCATAAAAGTTTAGAAAATTTGCAGCCTGATGATGTGATATAAAAGAAAAACCCATTTTCTGAGGAGACATTCAAGCCAGCTGCAGAAATTTGTGTAAGTAACGAGCCAAATGTTAATCGCCAAGACAATGGAGAAAATGTCTCCAGGGCATGTCAGAGGTCTTCACGGAAACCCCTTGCATAACAGGCCCAGAGGCCTAGGAGGAATAAATTGTTTCCTGGGCTGGGCCTAGGGCCTTTCTGCTTTGTGCAGTTTAGAGACTTGGTGCCCTGCATCCCAGCCATGGCTAAAAGAGACCAACGTACAGCACAGGCTATTGCTTCAGTGGGTGCAAGCCCCAAGCCTTGGTGGCTTATATGTGGTATTGGGCCTGCGAGTACACAGCAGTCAAGATTTCAGGGGATGTATGGAAATGCCAGAATATCTAGGCAGAAGTTTGCTGCAGGGGTGAAGCCCTCATGGGAAACCTCTGCTAGGGCAGTGCAGAAGAGAAATGTTGGGTTGGAGCCCCCACACAGAGTCCCCACTGGGGCACTGCCTAGTGGAGCTGTGAGAAGAGGGCCAGCACTCTCCAGACCCCAGAATGGTATCAATAGATCCACCGACAGCTTTTACCATGCACCTGGAAAAGCTGAAGACACTCAATGCCAGCCTATGAAAGCAGCTGGGAGGGGGGCTGTACCCTGCAAAGCCACAGGGTTGGAGCTTCCCAAGGCCATGGGAGCCCACCTTTTGCATCAGCAGAACCTTGATGTGGGACATGGAGTCAAAAAAGATCACTTTGAAGCTTTAAGGTTTGACTGCCCCACTGGATTTTGGACTTGCTTGGGGTCCACTTTTTTGGCCAGTTTCTTCCATTTGGACTGGGTGTATCTACCCAATGCCTCTACCCCCATCATATCCAGAAAATAACTAACTTGCTTTTGATTTTACAGGCTCATAGGTGGAAGAGACTTTCCTTATCCCAGATGAGACTTTGGATTTATACTTTGGGGTTAATGCTGGAATTAATTAAGACTTTGGGGGACTGTTGAGATGGCATAATTGGTTTTGAAATGTGTAAGGAACATGAGATTTGGGAGGGGCCTGGGGCCTGTTTGGCTGTATCAAATTCCAGAATAATGAAAATAATAGACAAGTACCTTTCTGCATGATCTGAAGCTTTGCATTGATTTATGAAAGTACTTTTTAGAGTTACGACGGCAATGATTTACCCGAGTAGTTTTTCCATTTTAATTCACAAAAGTCATATATTCTTGAGTTGTACTTAAGGAATCAAATTCTTCTGTGATTAAAAGATGCAACAACTTATAAGTTTACATAATTTTGCTAGAAACTCATGCATTTAAAAGCCTTCCATTTATTGAACTGTTTCTAGAAAGAAATTTAAATATATATTTCTATATACATATGCATACATACATAATAACATGCCCAATACTATGCTGTGTTTTACCTTACAGATATATAGATAGGTAGATAGATTCATTGAGATTGATTTAAAAAAACATGAAATATATAATTGCCTTAAAATTATTATGAGTCTAGTAGTTCAGTACTGGGGATTACAATTTGAGTTATGCTAAACAAAGTGTAAGCCTTATGTAAAGAAATCGAGTATCAGGGTCTGGATCTGCCCTTTATCCTAACCCTATATTTTTCAGATTAGCAAAGTAACTTGCTTACCATTTCCCTAAAGTCTTTTTTCAATGTATACATCTGGGGCTTGTATTGGTCACACCCTGGAGACTGGTTTAAGGTCTAGTAGACTACATTTCCCTAACCTGAAAATTTTCCCACTTTTATTAGTATGTGACCATGTAAAAAATAAAAATAAAAAAAAAGGTAAGAAGAAAGAAAACTGAAACATAAATTTTAGTAAATCTCAGTACCAAAGTTAACCATTTATTAAAATAATAATGCAGCCAGGTGCGATGGCTCATGCCTGTAATCCCAGCACTTTGGAAGGCTGAGGCAGGCGGATCACCTGAGGTCTGGTGTTTGAGATCAGCCTGACCAACATGGTGATACCTTGTCTCTACTAAAAATACAAAATTAGCTGGGCGTGATGGCACATGCCTGTAATCCCAGCTACTTGGAGGCTGAGGCAGGAGAATCACTTGAACCCAGGAGGCGGAAGTTGCAGTGAACTGAGATCGCACCATTGCACTCCAGCCTGGGCAACAAGAGCGAAACTCCATCTCCAACATAATAATAATAATAATAATAGTGCATAAACATCCCAATATTTAACATACACATTCCATGTAAATGTATTCCATATATATTCATATATACATCAAGGAAAAACTTCAGCCCATATTCAGAGTTTTAGAGTATTTTATTTTTAATTTTTAAGAATGATGTTGTGGTGAACACATTTGTAACTATGCCTCATCATGAATATTCTATTAAGTAATTAGTATCAATCCAAAACAAGTTAGTAAGTTAAAACTAACTATGTTTGAAATGCTATTGAGAGAAGTTAAACAGCTTCTTGCAGCAATGCATCTCACAATATTTGGAATGGCTCTTCAATTAAAAGAGTAACATACAATGAAAGCATTTGATCATGATGCAAAACTTGGAGATGTTCACTCTAACCTACTGCTGTCACCTTCACCATTTTTTTTTAATTTTCATGGTTAATTTTTCTTTAACATTTATTTAAATTCAGGGGTACATGTGCAGGTTTGTTATATAGGTAAACTTGTGTCGTGGGGGTTTGTTGTATAGATCATTTCATCACCGAGTTATTAAGCCTAGTACCCATTAGTTATTTTTCTTGATCTGTTTCCTCCTCCCGACCTCTACCCTCAAATTGGCCCTAGTGTGTGTTGTTCCCCTCTATATGTCCATGTGCTCTCATCATGTAGCTCCCACTTATAAGTGAGAGCATGGGGTATTTGGTTTTCTGTCCCTGCATTATTTTACGAAGGATAATGACCTCCAGCTCCATCCATATTCCTCCAAAGGACATTATCTCATTATCTTTTATGGCTGCATAGTACTTCATGGTGTATTTGTACCACTTTTTTTTTTTTATCTAGTAAACTATTGATGGGCATTTAGGCTGTTTCTACGTCCTTACAATTGTGAATAGTGCTGCATTGAACATACACATGCATGTGTCTTTATAATAGAACAAAAATATTCCTGTAGGTATATATCCAGTAATGGGATTCCTAGCTAGAATGGTATTACTGTCTTTAGGTTTTGAGCAATTACCACACTGCTTTCCACGATGGTTGACTAATTTACACTTTCACCAACAGTGTATAAGGGTTCCCTTTTCTCCACAACCTCACCAGCACCTGTATTTTTTTTTTTTTTTTACTTTTTAATAATAGCCGTTCTCACTGGCATGAGATGGTATCTCATTGTGGTTTTGATTTTCATTTCTCTAATGGTCAGTGATGTTAAGTTTATTTTCACTTGTTTGTTGGCCACATGTATGTCTTCTATTGAGGAGCGTATTAGTTTGTTTTCACACTGCTGATAAAGACATACCTGAAACTGGGAACATAAAAGAGGTTTAGAACTTACAGTTCCACATTGCTGGGGAGGCTTCACTATTTTTTTTTAATTTTATTATTATTATACTTTAAGTTTTAGGGTACATGTGCACAATGTGCAGGTTAGTTACATATGTATACATGTGCCATGCTGGTGTGCTGCACCCATTAACTTGTCATTTAGCATTAGGTATATCTCCTAAAGCTATCCCTCCACCCTCCCCCCAGCCCACAACAGTCCCCAGAGTGTGATGTTCCCCTTCCTGTGTCCATGTGTTCTCATTGTTCAATTCCCACCTATGAGTGAGAATATGCGGTGTTTGGTTTTTTGTTCTTGCGATAGTTTACTGAGAATGATGGTTTCCAGTTTCATCCATGTCCCTACAAAGGACATGAACTCATCATTTTTTATGGCTGCATAGTATTCCATGGTGTATATGTGCCACATTTTCTTAATCTGGTCTATCATTGTTGGACATTTGGGTTGGTTCCAAGTCTTTGCTATTGTGAATAGTGCCGCAATAAACATACGTGTGCATGTGTCTTTATAGCAGCATGATTTATAGTCCTTTGGGTATATACCCAGTAATGGGATGGCTGGGTCAAATGGTATTTCTGGTTCTAGATCCCTGAGGAATCGCCACACTGACTTCCACAATGGTTGAACTAGTTTACAGTCCCACCAACAGTGTAAGGGGCTTCACTATTATGATGGGAAGTGAAAGGCACTTCTTACATGGCAGTGGCAAGAGAAAAATGAGAAAGAAGCAAAAGCAGAAACTCCTGATAAACCCATCAGATCTCATGAGACTTATTCATTATCATGAGAATAGCATGGGAAAGACTGGCCCTTATGACTCAGTTACCTCCCCCTGGGTCCCTTCCACAACATGGGGGAATTCTGGGAGATAAAATTCAAGCTGAGATTTGGGTGGGGTATGAGCCAAACCATATCATTCTTCCCCTGGTCCCTCCAAATCTCATGACCTCACATTTTAAAACCAATCATGCCCTCCTAACAGTTCCCCAAAGTCCTAACTCATTTCAGCATTAATCCAAAAATCCACAGTCTGATCTGAGACAAGGCAAGTCTCTTCTGCCTATGAGCCTGTAAAATCAACAGCAAGTTAGTTACTTCCTAGATACAACGAGGGTACAGGTATTGGGTAAACACAGCCATTCCAAATTGGAGAAATTGGCCAAAACAAAGGGGTTAGAGGGCCCATGCAAGTTTCAAATCCAGCAGGGCAGTCAAATTTTAGAGCTCCGAAATGATTTTCTTTGACTCTACGTTTCACATGCAGGTCACGCTGATGCAAGACATGGGCTCTCATGATCTTGGGCAGCTCCGCCCCTGTGGCTTTGCAGGGTACAGCCTCCCTTCTGGCTGCTTTCATGGGCTGGCATTGAGTGTCTGTGGCTTTTCCAGGTTCATGGGGCAAGCTGTGGGTGGAGCTACCATTCTGGGATCTGGAGGATGGTGGCCCTTTTCTCACAACTGCCCTAGGCCGTGCCCCAGTAGGAACTCTGTGTGGGGGCTCTCACCCCACGTTTTCCTTCCTCACTGCCTTAGCAGAGGTTCTCCATGAGGACTCTGCCCCTGCAGCAAACTTCTGCCTGGGCTTCCAGGCATTTCCAAACATCTTCTGAAATCTAGGCGGAGGCTCCCAAACCTCAATTCTTGACTTCTGTGCACCCGCAGGCTCAACACCACATGGAACCTGCAAGGCCTGGGGCTTCCACCCTCTGAAGTCACAACCCAAGCTCTACATTGGCCCCTTTCAGCCACAGCTGAAGTGGCTGGGACATAAGGCACCAAGTCCCTAGGCTGCACACAGCACGGGGACCCTGGGCCCACCCCATCAAACAAATTTTTCCTCCTGGCCTCTGGGACTGTGATGGGAGGGGTTGCTGTGAAGGTCTCTAACATGGCCTGGAGACATTTTCCCCACGATCTTGAGGATTAATTTTAGGCTCCTTGCTATTTATGCAAATTTCTGCAACCAGATTGAGTTCCTCCTCAAAAAATGGGTTTTTATTTTCTACTGCATCGTCAGGCTGTGAATTTTCTGAACTTTTATGCTCTGTTTTCTTTTTAAAATGGAATGCTTTTAGCAGTACCCAAGTCACCTTTTGAATGCTTTGCTGCTTAGAAATTTCTCCTACCAGATACCATAAGTCATCTCTCTCAAGTTCAAAGTTCCACACATCTCTACAGCAGGGGCAAAATGCCGCTAGTCTCTTTGCTGAAACATAACAAGAGTCACCTTTGCTCCAGTTCCCAACAAGTTTCTCATTTCCATCTGAGACCACCTCAGCCTGGACCTTTTTGTTCATATCACAAAACATTTTTGTCAAAGCCATTCAACAAGTCTCTAGGACGTTCCAAACTTTCCCATATTTTCCTGTCTTCTTTTGAGCCCTCCAAACTATTCCAACCCCTGCCTGTTACCCAGTTTCAAAGTCACTTCCACATTTTTGGGTATCTTTTCAGCAACACCCCACTCTACTGGTACCAATTAACTGTATCAGTTCATTTCCACGTTGCTGAGAAAGACATACCAGAAACTAGGAACAAAAAGAGGTCTGATTGGGCTTAGAGTTCCACGTGGCTGGGGAGGCCTCAGAATCATGATGGGAGGCAAAAGGCACTACTTACATGTTGGTGGCAAGAGAAAAATGAGGAAGAGACGAAAGCAGAAACCCCTGATAAACCCACCAGATCTCGTGAGACTTACTCACTATCACGAGAATAGCACAGGAAAGACCGGCCCCCATGATTCAATTACCTCTCCCTGAATCCCTTGCACAACACGTGGGAATTCTGGGAGATACAAATCAAGTTGAGTTTTGGGTGAGGACACACCCAAACCATATCAAGAAGTGTCTTTTCATGTCATTTGCCCACTTTTTAATGGGGTGGTTGTCTCATTTTCTTGTAAATTTGTTTAAGTTACTTGCAGACTCCGGATATTAGACCTTTGTCAGATGGATAGCTTGCAAAAGTTTTCTCCTGTTCTGCAGGTTGCCTGTTCTCTCTGATAATAGTTTCTTTTGCTGTACAGAAGTTCTTTAGTTTAATTGGATCCCATTTGTCAATTTTTGCTTTTGTTGCAATTGCTTTTAGCATCTGTGTCATGAAACTTTTGCCCGTGTCTTTGTCCTCAGTGGTATTGCCTAGGATGTCTGCCAGGATTTTTATAGTTTTGGGTTTTACATTTAAATCTTTAATCCACTTTGATTTAATTTTAGCATATGGTGTTAGGAAGGGGTTCACTTTCAATCTTCTTCATACGGCTAGTTGGTTATCTCAGTTGCATTTATTAAATAGGGAATCCTTTTCCCATTGCATGTTTTTGTCAGGTTTGTCTAAGATCAGATATTTTTAGGTGTGCAGTCTTATGAGTTTGCTATTCTGTTCCATTGGTCTATGTGTCTGTTTTTGTACCAGTACCATGTTGTTTTGGTTATTGTAGCCCTGTTGTACAGTTTGAAGTCAGGTAATGTGATGCCTCCAGCTTTGTTTTTGTTTGTTTGTTTGTTTTTGTTTTTTATTATGCTTACTTCCTTGGCCATTGAAGCTCATTTTGATTCCATATGAATTTTAAAATGGTCTTTTTCTGGCTCTATGAAGAATGTCGGTGGTATTGTAATAGGCGTAGCATTGAATCTATAAATTGCTTATGGCATTATGGTCATTTTAACAATATTAATTCTTCCTATCCATGAGCATAGAATGTTTTTTCCATTTGTTTCTGTCATCTCTGATTTATTTGCACAGTGGTTTGTAGTTCTCCTTGCAGACATCTTTCACTTCCCTAGTTAGCTGTTTTCCTAGTTATCCTATTGTTTTTGTGGCAATTGTGAATGGGAGTACATTTCTTATTTGGCTCTTGGCTTGACTGTTGTTGGTGTATGGGAATGGTAGTGATTTTTACACATTAATTTTGTGTTCTGAGACTTTGATGAAGTTGTTTATCAGCTTAAGAAGCTTTTGGGCTAAGTCTGTGGGGTTTTCTAGATATAGAAGCATGTCATCTGCAAATAGAGAAAATTTTACTTGCTCTTTACCAATTTACATGCCCTTTATTTCTTTCTCTTGCCTGATTACCCTGGTCAGGACATTGAATACTATGTTGAGTACTGGTGGTGAGAGAGGGCATCCTTGTCATGTCCCGATTTTCAAGGGGAATGCTTCCAGCATTTGTCCATTCGGTATGATGTTGGCTATGTGATTTGCATAGATGGTTATTATTTTGAGGTATGTTCCTTCAATAACTAGTTTATTGATAATTTTTAACAGAAACATGTTGAATTTTATGTAAAGCCTGTTTTGCATCTATTGAGATAATCATGTGGTTTTTGTCTTTAGTTAATTTTATGTATTGAATCACATTTAATAATTTGTGTATGTGGATCCAACTTTGCATCCCAGGGATAAAGTCTACTTGATCTTGATGGATAAGCTTTTTGATGTGCTTCTAGATTTGGTTTGCCAGTATTTTTTGAGGATAATTGCATTAATGCTCATCAAGAATGTTGGCCTGAAATTTCTTTTATTTTCTTCTATCTCTGTCAGGTTTTCGTGTCAGGATGATGCTGGTCTCATAGAATCAGTTAGGGAAGGAGCCCCTTCTCCTCAAGTTTTTGGAAGAGTTTCAGTAGAAATGGTACCAGCTCTTCTTTGTACATCTGGTAGAATTCAGCTGTGAATCTGTCTGGTCCTGGCCTTTTGTTTTGTTGCTAAGCTATTTATTACTCCTTCCATTTCACACCTTGCAGTTGCTCAATTCAAACATTCAGTTTCTTCCTGGTTCAGTCTTGGGAAGGTGTATGTGCCCAGAAATGTATCCATGTGTTCTAGATTTTCTAGTTTATGTGCAAAGAGGTGTTCATAATATTGTCTGATCATTGTTTGTATTTCTGTGCAGTCAGTGGTAATATCCCCCTTGTCATTTCTGATTGTGTTTATTTGAATCTTCTCTCTTTTCTTCTTTATTAATCTAGCTAGCAGTCTATCTAGCTTATTACTTTTTTTCAAAAATCCAGGTGCCGGATTCATGGATCTTTTGAAAAGTTTATCGTGTCTCTGTCTTCTTCAGCTTAGCTGTGATTTTGGTTATTTCTTATTTTCTGCCAGCCCTGGGATTTGTTTGCCTTTGATTCTCTAGTTCTTTTAGTTGTAATGTTAGATTGTTAAATTAAGATTTTTCTAACTTTCTGATGTGGGCATTTAGTGGTATAAATTTCCCTCTTAACACTGCCTTAGCTGTGTCCCAGAGATTCTGGTATGTTCTGTCTTTGTTCTCATTAGTTTCGAGAAAATTCTTCATATCTGCCTTAGTTTCATTATTTACCCAAAACTCATTTAGGTGCAGGCTGTTCAATTTCCATATAATTGTATGGTTTTGAGTGAATTTCTTAATATTGATTTCTAATTTATTGCACTGCCATCTGTATGAGTGGTTGTCATGATTTCAGTTGTTTTGCATTTGCTGAGGTGTGTTTTATTTCTAATTATGTGATCAATTTTAGAGTATGTGCTATGCAGAAATGAAATGAATGTATATTCTGTGGTTTTTGGGTGGAAATTTCTGAATTTCTGTGATAGATATCAAGTTCTTTAGACCCACTGCCAAGTTCAGGTCCTGAATATCTTTGTTACTTTTCTGTCTCAATTATCTGTCTAATATTGTTAGTGGTATGTAAAAGTCTCCCACTATTATAGTGTGGAAGTCTAAGTCTCTTTGAAGGTCTCTAAGAACTTGTTTTATGAATCTAGGTGCTCCTGTTTTGGGTGCATATATATTTAGGATAGTTAGATCCTTTTGTCGAATTGAACCCTTTACCATTATGTAATGTCCTTCTTTGTTTGTCTTTTTTTATCTTTGTTGATTTAAAGTCTGTTTTGTTAGAAACTAGGATTGTAACCCTGCTTTTTTTCTGTTTTCCACTTTCTTGGTGAATTTTTCTCCATCCCTTTATTTTGATCCTGCATGTATCATTGCATGTGAGATGGTCTCTTAAAGATAACATACCAATTGGTCTTGGTTCTTTATTGAGCTTGCCACTCTTTGTGCGTGTGTGTGTGTGTGTGTGTGTGTGTGTGTGTGTGTGGCATTTAGCCCATTTACATTTAAGCTTAGTATTGATATGTATGGATTTCATCCTGTTATCATGATGTTAGCTGGTTATTTTGCAGACTTATTTATGTGGTTAATTTATAGTTTCACTGGTCTGAGTACCTCAGTGTGTTTTTGTAGTGGCTGGTAACAGTCTTTACTTTCCATATTTAGTGCTTCTTTCAGAAGCTCTTGCACGGAAGGTCTGATGGTAACAAATTTCTTTAGCATTTGCTTGTCTGAAAAGATCTCATTTCTCCTTCACTTATAAAGCTTAGTTTGACCAGATATGAAATTCTGGATTTGAATCTTTTTTTTTTGAGTTTTGAATATTGACCTCCAATCTCTTCTGGTGTGTAGGGTTTCAGCTGAGAGATCTGTTGTTAGACTGATGGGCTTCCCTTTGTAGGTAACCTTACCTTTCTTTCTAGCTGCCTTTAATATTTTATCATTTCAACTTTAGAGAATTGTTACTGGTGGAAGGTCTTGACGAGTCATCTAGGTTCTTGGCATTTTGAACAAATAATTGGACAAAATGCACAAAGCAACAGAAAATGAAGCAATGAAAGCACAGATTTATTGAAATGAAAGTACACTCAGCAGAGTGAGAGTGAGCTCCAGCAAGCAGCCCAAGTGCGCTGGTTACAGAATTTTCTCAGGTTTAAATACACTCTAGAGGTCTCCCATTAGTTACTTGGTTACACCTTGTATAAATAAAGACTTGCTTGTGATCAGTCTGATTGGTTGCAGGAGGTGACCAATCAGAGGCTTAAGTGAAGTTACAAAGTTGCACATGAGGACTTGGCCCACGACCAGTCTAATTGTTTGCAGGAGGCGACGAATCAGATGCTGAAGTAAAGTTACAAAGTTACACCCTATGCACACGAAGACTGGTTGCTGGAGGGAACAAGACAGAGGTACTTTTCATTTTTTATCTGTGATGTGGTACAAGATGCAGTGCAAAGATATTAGCCTCTGATTCTTTTGTTACTTCGGTGTGGAGAGTTCGGGTTTTCCTTTTGATTCAGTTCTAAGAAGTCAGTGTGAATTGGCCGTAGTTTCCCTGCCTCCAGACCCTATTCTCCTGCCTTAGAATCTGGTAAATATGTGCCTTGGGGATGATCTTCTTGCAAAGTGTCATATTGGGGTTCTCTGCATTTCCTGAATTTGAACGTTGGCCTCTTTAGTGAGGTTGGGGAAGGTCTCATGGATTATATCCTGAAATATGTTTTTCAAGTTGGTGCCATTCTCCTAACCTCTTTCAGGAACACCAATCGGTCATAGATTCAATCTCTTTACGTAATCTCATATTTCTCAGAAGTTTTGCTCGTTCTTTTTTATTCTTTTTTTTTTCTATTATTATCTGCCTGTCTTATTATCTAAACGCAGTCTTCAAGCTCTGAGATTCGTTCCTCTGCTTAGTCTACTCTGCTATTACTATTTGTGATTGCATTATGAAATTCTTGTACTGTGATTTTCAGCTATATCAACTTGGTTACATTATTCTCTATACTGGCTATTTTTTTCTGCCATCTCCTAAAATATTTTATCAGGATTTTTAGCTTCCTTGCATTGGCATTTAAGGTACTCCTTCAGCTCAGTAAACTTCATTCCTATCAATATTTTGAATTCTATTTCTGTCATTTCAGCTATCTCAGCCTCAGCCCAGTTCCAAACCCTTCTTTGCTGGAGAGGTGATTTAGTCATTTGGAGCAAAGAAGGCACTATAGCTTTTTGAGTTTTCAGCATTCTTGTGCTGATACTTTTTCATCTTTGTGGGCTTATCTACTTTCAAAGTTTGAGGTTGCTGACTTTTAGATTTTTTTTATTTTACTCTATTTGATTACCTTGAGGTTTTGTTCATGGTATAAGGTAGATTCAGCTGACTGGCTTCATTTCTTGGTGATTTCATCTCCTTTTCCATTTTAGGTTTTAAATACTGAGTCAGACAACAGTAAATATACAAATACAAGCTAATAAAAAGTACTCCTGATATTTCGTTTCTAATAGCTCTGCAGGAATGTTGCAATTTTATATTTTAATTAGTAGAGAATGAAAGTATCCTTTACTCACTCTCTACCAAACACTCGGTGTCATTGTTCATTTTATTGTTTTCCCGTATGATGGTTATTATTGTAATGTAACAATATTCTTGGCACATCATGAGCCCACTTGATCTAGAGTAAGCTCTAGATAATTAACTCTTGTAATTAATACAAGAGTTGGAGCTTGTATTAATTAGAAAAGTCTTTTCTGAGTTATGCCTTTGAAATTTTTAAGTCTGTTTTCTTCCCCAGAGACACCAATTATAAATCATCTTTGTTTACTTTCCATTTCTACCATTAGATAGGTATCATTAGATGTGAAAGAGATCCTCGCAAATTTGTGCCTTTTGGGAGTGGGCTGGCTACTCTGAAGAAGATAATGGTCAGCTGGCTCTGCCCAACAATAACAGCAGCTATATGTGTTTTTCCTGGAATTCTCTTTCATTCTAGTGTAAATTTTCCTATACTTCATAGCCCTTTTAAATATATTTTGAGGTATGGTGCTATGCCAACATAGTGCTTCCTTTATTTTACCAGAGATGAAGCTTTCTCCTTGTGGTGAAGTGGTTTTAAGATGAGGGGAAAATCTAATCTTTTTATGGCTGGAATTCTCACCTCAGTTACTAATTATCTATAAAATCCATGTTTGCTATAAATATCAAATAACATACAGACAAATTTTATTTTATTCTTTCAACCAAAGGTAAATATAGGGGGGTCAATGTTTTGATTAGAATTTAAAAATGAAAATGTACTAGACTCAAAAATGAGACACAAAAATCACCTTCTTAATGGAAAGCTGTACCGTTATGCTCTTTGCAATATGGAAACTTGACATTCTTGTCAAACTTATACTCATCTGCTTGTTATGAACACACTGTTCATTCTGAGCCATTTTGAGTTCTGTGGCATTACCAATTCTAAGCTTTGACAACTGGGATTTTTTGACATTTTGCTATTTCATTGTGAGGCAGGTCCACAAACAAAATTATAATTTCCCCATATAATAATTTTTATAATGAAAACAAAACATGCACATTAACAACATGGAGGGAAAACAAAAAAAATTTATATTAACTTTAATCTTATTTCTTAATGAATTCTGAATGGTAGGATAGTGGGCATGAGACGTTTCCTCTATCAACCTCCGATTCCCACTATCCTAATACTCTCAATGAAGTATTACTTGGTTAAAACAATTTGTGATTTGAAATAAGATATATGTGAACTATAAAATAACAATTTTCTGTCAAATTGTCTATTCAAATATATCTTGTCACATGCTAGAGACTGATTATTTTTCAAAATTCAAGAACTCTTATCACCTTCCATTCACATTTGAGTTTAATATTTTTTCGTCTCCGGGATAAAATAAAGTTAAAGACATACAAGAAAAAATAATAGTAGAAACCAGATAACATATCTACTATTTAATAATTATCAAGCTTGTTTGACAGACAATGTTGAACTTACATCTAAATATTTGCTGAATATTTGTCATCTATATATTGTTAAATATTTTTCATTTCTATTCTAAGAAGAGATTTAGAATGTGTATATATTGCTCTTCCCACCAACATCTGCTTTTCTGTATTCTAGCTTGACAGATCTTCTTGAAACTTCCTAATGTGCTATGCTTTTTCTTGATTCCCCGCTGCTTTGCTTGTGTATTTCCCTCTGCTGGAATGCTCATCCCACATATTTCACCTTATTGCATATTTCATCTCACTGACTGTTATTGATTATTCTCAAGAGTCACATGCCATCTTCCTCAGAAAGCCAGTTATTATCCCCCTCACACAAGTTGGATTGCTGTACCTAGAGCATACCTAAACATCACCCACATAAACATATTTTTTCTGTCTCTGTCTGTATTCCCCACTTGACTCTGAGCTCCTTGAGATTTCTTTATCCCTAGTACCTCAAGCCAAGTATAGCACAGAGCAGGAGCTCAAAAAATATTTGGGAAATAAATGAATGGCGAGCAGCTTTGGAAAGGACCATGTTCTTTGGTAACTACATAAGTTGAATTAAGTTGCTTTATTTCATATGCACATAACTCTGTAGGGTAAGCAGGACAGATATGATTATTCCCATTTTACAGATGGGGAAGATGGGGAAACTAATCCCAAGAGATCAAGTCAATTTGCTAATTTCATTATTTGGCCATTATTTCTTTATTCATTCTCTCTCTGTCTCTGTCTCTCTCTCTCTCTCCATCTTATTCTTCCCTCTAACATTTTATTTTAAAATACTGGTAAATATTGGGGGGTTACTTATATAAGTGAGCTATAGCTTATAGTTTTCAGTGAAAGTCATAGCTTTATAAACAGATAATTGCGAAAGTATAGATATATGCAAAATATGTTGGGGTATTGATGGGAGGAAGGACACTGTTAGTTCAGCTCCTCTGAGAAGCAGAGGGCAAGATGTGATCAGACATGTGAGGTGTTATAGTGTGGAAATGTCTATGAAAAAAAAGTAGATGGAAATGTAGAAACTTTGGAAGGAGCCATCAGACTCTGATGCAGGTCAAATCCCTTTGAAGAAGAGAGAAAAGGAAGGAGATTTGGATAGACCCAGTTTCAGGCCACAGAGCAATTATAAAAATATTTTGGTGAGGGCAATGAGGAACTTATTGAGTGACCCAACATAAAATAAGTTGTATAACTTGTAGGAATGGGCTGCCTTAGTATTCCTGTGATAGTCAGTCATTGAGAGCAGCCCATGGGAGGTGTGATGTCAGTGTGAATGTAGTGGTGGAATTAGGATTCAGCTGCTGAGGCCATCTGTCAATTATGCAACCTGGAACAGGAGATATAATTGCCACATTTTCATGCCACCACAGACAACTTCTCTATCTGAGGAAGTCACAGGAAGAGCTGAGAGGCAAGGCAGGGCATAGGTTGAGTTCATCATATTCCATCCAGCTAGAGAAGGAGAAAAACTATGCTGTGTGTGTGTGTGTGTGTGTGTGTGTGTGTGTGTGTGTGTGTGTGTGTGTGTGTGTGTGTAGGTGGGGAGGGGAAGTAAGTAAAACAGATTTATATTCACAAAAAAAATTACAAAATGTAACACTTTCAGATAATTTAGGTAGTATTAGTAATCCTTGTGAGTTGTTCAATTTACAATTGAATCACTGAAATGGTCGAATGACTTAAGTCAACATTTCTCAATGTTAATTCGTTGAACACTAGGTCTTCAGAGTTTTAGTATAGCTAGAAAAAGGTTCTTTCATGGTCAGATAAGTTTTGGAAATTCTGAGTTAAAATAACTGTGCATGGAACATGCATGTGTGTTTGTGTTTGTGTGTGTGTCCATGTGTGCATTTTCTTCAGAGACTTGGGTGTTTGTAGTTGCGTTCTGAATCTCCACCAAGAGGATTTAGTTTCTTTTTATATTTTGGTGGTTTTTATTTTAAATTATTTTTTGTGGACATACAGTAAGTGTATATATTTATGGGGTACGTGAGATATTTTGATACATGCATGCAATAAGAAAGAAGCATGTCATGGGAAATGGGGTATCTATCCCCTCAAGCGTTATCCTTTGAATGACAGATAATCAAATTACACTCCTTACATTATTTAAAAATTTACAATTATTATTTACTGTAGTCATCCTGTTATGCTATCAAACAGTAGGTCTTTTTCATTCTATTTTTTTGTAACAATTTGCATTAGTCAGAGTTCTTCAGACGGACAGAACTAATAGGATATATGTTTATATGAAAGGGAGTTTATTAAGGAGAATTGGCTCACACAATTACAAGGCGAAGTCCCACAATAGGCCGTCTTCAAGCTGAGGAAGAAAGAAGCCAGTAGTGGCTTATTTTGAGTCAAAAAGCCTCAAAAGTAAGGAAGCCAACAGTGCAGCCTTCATTCTGTGGCCGAAGGCCTGAGAGACCCCAGCAAATCACTGGTGTAAGTCCAAGAGTCCAAAGGCCAAAGACACTGGAGTCCGATGCCCAAGGGGAGGAGAAACAGATAGAAGTATCCATCAGGGGATAAAGATGTAAACCAGAAGACTTAGCAAGCCAGAGTATCCGGCCTTCTTCGGCCTGCTTTGTTCAATCCATGCTGGCAGCTGATTGGATAGTGCCCACCCAGATTGAGGGTGGGTCTGCCTCTCCCAGTTCACTGACTCAAATGTTAATCTCCACTGGCAACATCCTCACAGACACACCCAGAAGCAATGCTTTACCAGCTATCTAGGCATCCTTCAATTTCATCAACTTTACACCTAATATTAACCATCACACCATTAACCATCCCCGCCTCCACACCAGCATTTCACCACACTTTCCAGCCTCTGGTAACCATCCTTCTACTCTCTATGTCCGTGAGTTCAATTGTTTTGATTTTTAGATCCTACAAGTAAGTGATGTTCATCTTTCTGTGCTTGGCTTATTTCACTTAACATAATGGTCTTTAGCTCCATTCATGATGTTGCAAATGACTGGATCTCATTTTTTTCTCACTGACTAGTACTCCATTATGTATATGTACCACATTTTCTTTATCCATTCGTCTGTTGATGGACTCTATGATTGCTTCCAAATTTTAGCTATTGTAAACAGTGCTGCACAAAACATAAGAGTTTTGTGCAGATGTCTTTTTCATATACTGATTTCCTTTCTTTTTTGTATATACTGAGCAGTGGTATTGCTGGATTATATGGTTGCTACGTTTTTAATTTTTTTGAGGAACCTCAAATTGTTCTCCGTAGTAGCTGTGCTAATTTACATTCCTGCCAACAGTGTTGGAGGGTTCCCTTTCCTCCACATCTTCACCAGCATTTGTTATTGCCTCTCTTTTGAATATAAGCTGTTTTAACTGGGATGAGATAATATCTCATTGTAGTTTTGATTTGCATTTCTCTGATAATCAATGATGTTGACACCTTTTCCTATGCCTGTTTGCCATTGGGGTATGTCTTCATCTGAGAAATAACTACTCAAATCTTTTGCCCATTTTATGATCAAATTATTAGGCATTTTTAAATAGAGCTGTTTGAGTTTCTTTTATATTTTGGTTATTCATCCCTTGTCTTGTCGGGGGGTAGTTTGCAAACAATTTCTCCAATTTATATGAGGTTGTATCTTCATGTTGTTGATTGTTTCCTTTGCTATGTGGAAGCTTTTTAACTTGACGTGTTCTTATTTCTGCTTTGGTTGCCTGTTCTTGTGGAGTATTGCTTAAGAAATGTTTGCCCAGACCAATGTCCTGGAGATTTTCCCAAACGTTTTATTGTAGTTATTTTATAGTTTGTTGTCTTAGATTTAAGTATTTAATCTGTTTTGATTTTTTTTATGATGAGAGATAGGGGTCTAGTTTCATTCTTCTGCATATGGATATTTAGTATTCACATCACCATTTGTTGAAGAGTTTGTCTTTTTCTCAGTGTATGTTCTCGGTACCATTATCAAAAATGAGTTCACTGTCTGTAAATGTGTGGATTTGTTTCTGGGTTCTTCATTCTATCCCAATGGTCTGTGTATCTGTTTTTATGACAGTCTCAACCTCCAGGGCTCATGCATCTTCCCACCTCAGCCTTTTGAGTAGCTAGAACTACAGGCACACACCACTATGCAGGGCTAACTTTTTTTTTGTATTTTGTATAAAGGTGGGATTGTGCCATGTTGCCCAGCCTGGTCTTGAAATCCTGAGCTCAAGAGATCCATCCACCTCAGCCTCCCAAACTGTGAGGTTTATAGGAGTGTGCCACCATGCCTGGCCAGTACCATGCTGTTTGGTTCCTATAGTTCTGTAGTATAATTTGAATTCAGATAATATGACTCCTCCAGTTTTGTTCTGTTTGCTTAGAATAGTTTTTGCTATTCAGGGTCTTTTTTTTTTTTGGTTCTATATAAATTTTAGTGGTGTTTTTTCTATTTATGTGGATAATATCATTGATGTTTTGATAGGGATTGCATTGACTCTGTAGATTGCTTTGGGCAGCTTGGACATTTTAACAATATTGACTTTTCCAATCCGTGAACAGAGAATGTTTTTCTATTTTTTGGTCTTCTCTTCAATTTATTTCATCAGTGTTTTACAGATTTCATTATAAGGCCCTTTCAATTCTTTGGCTATTTTCTAGGTATTTAATTTTATGTAATTTTATGTGTTACAATTGTAAAAGGGATTACTTCTTAATTTCTTTTTCACATTGATCACTGTTGACATATATAAATGCTACTGGTTTTTGTATGTTGATTTTGTATTTTGCAACTTTACTGAATTTGTTTATGATTTGCAATCTTTTTTGGTGGATTATTTAGGTTTTTCCAAATATAAAAGTATATCATCTGCAAGCAAGAATAATTTGACTTAAATTTGTATGTCCTTTATATTTTTCTCTTGTCTGATTGCTCTAGCTAGGACTTCCAGTACTATGTTGAATAACAATTGTAAAAGTGGGGGTCTTTGACGTGTTCCAGATCTTAGAGAGAAGACTTTCAGTTTTCCCCTATTCAGTGTGATAGTGGCTGTGGGTTTGTCATATATGACTTTTACTCTGTTGAGGTATGTTCCTTCACTACCCAGTTTTTTGAGTGTTTTTCTCATGAAGGGATTTTGAATATTATCTAATGCTTTTACAGCATCAAGTGATACGATTATATCATTTTTATCCTTAATTGTTTTTATAGGATGCATCACATGGATTGATTTGTGTATGTTGAACTATCCTTGCATCACAGTAATAAATTCCCATTGGTCATGATAAATGATCTTTCTAATGTATTGTTGAAATTGGTTTGCTAGTATTGCGTTGAGAATATTTGCATCAATATTCATCAGAGATGTTGGCCAGTAGTGATTTTTCTTTTTCTTTTCTTTTTTTTATTTTGTGATGTGTCTTTGGTTTTGGTATCAGTGTTATACTGGCCTCATAGGATGGGTTTGGAAGTAGTCCTTCATCCTCTGTTTTTTGGAATAGTTTGAGTAGGGTTGATATTCGTTCTTTAAGTGCTAGTAGAATTAAGCCAGGCTTTACTTTACTGGGAGACTTTTTATTATGGCTTTGATCTTATTAGTTGTTATTGGTCTGTTCAGGTTTTGCATTTCTTCGCGATTCAATCTTGGTAGGTTGTATGTGTCTAGGAATTTATTTATTTTCCCTATATTTTTCAGTTCACTAGCATATAGTTGCTCATTGTAGCCACTAACGATCCTTTGAAATTCTGCAGTATCATTTTTCATTACTGATTTCATTTATTTGGATCTTCTCTCTTTTTTTCTTAATTGGTCTGGATACAGGTTTGTCAATTTTGTTTAACTTATAAAAAAAAGCTGTTTTATTGATCTCTTGTATTTTTTCAATTTCAAGTCTATTTATTTCTGCTCTGATCTTTATTATTTATTTTCTTCTACTAATTTTGGGTTTGGTTTATTTTTGCTTTTCTAGTTCCTTAAGATGAATCTTTAGATTGTTTTTTTTGAAGTTTTTCTTGTTTGTTTTTTGATAAAGACAATTATAGCTATAAACTTCCCTTTTAGTACTGGTTTTGCTGTATCCCATAGGTTTTGCTATGTTATGTTTCCATCATAATTTGTTTTGAGAAGTGTTTCAAATCTCTTTATTGACCCATGGTCATTTGGGAGTATATTTTTTTATTTCCATATATTTCTTATAGTTTCCAAAATTCCTCTTGCTATTAATTTTCATGTTATTCCATTGTTGTCAGGGAAGATGCTTGATATTACTTTAATTTTTTGAATGTTTCGATACTTGTTTTGTGACCTAACAAATGAGATAATTTATGTAAAGTGTCTAGTGTCACAGTGAATGCATAGGAAGCACTCAGCCAATGTTAGGTAAGTTTTGAAGTTTTTGGTATGGGGATATTTATAAGAATTTATAAAGCATTTGAGCATCCCCAGAAGGGTTAATTTCATCTAAATTGAAACTTTAAGAAAATGTTTTTTGCTTGTATCTTGCGTGCACTGGGAATGAGAGAGACAGAAAACTAGTAAGATGCTTCTGGAGTGGCTCAAACAAACAAAATACATATAAGGTAAAATTATGTCCGTTTACTTTTTTTTTTCTTTTGAAAACAGGTTTTCGTTAGCATTTGTCAGGAATAGAAACAAGCGGGAAATGGCATATGATGGTTTAGACTTGTATTAATTACTCCCTAAAATAAGTTAAGAATTGGTATTAATGTTTTACAAAAACAATACCTAGGCCCATCCCCAGAGATACTGATTTAATCCTTCTGGGACACAACGTAGGCATCAGTATTTTTTAAAAGCTCTTCAAGAGATTCTAATGTGCACTCGGAATTCAGAACCAGTGTTCTAGTTTACCCAGACCTTCCTAAGGCTCAGTGGATATGATGTGAAATCTATCCATCCTTTGTGCGCAACCTGTTTCTCCACTAGGCATAGTAGTTACCACTCTGCTGGGTGCAAGATGTTCCCTGTCAGTAAATAGCATTGCTCCTTTGAGATGAATGGACTCTAATACTGCTTTAATGAACCTGCAAGTTCCTGCCAATACTTTAATCAGAAAATCACATTTGTAAAACTGTCTGTGTGTATGCTGGAAAGTTGATGTTTATCTAGCTGGGACAATGAGTCAAGGAAGCATATCACTACGTGTTGTAACTCTTCGTGATGTCAGATTTTCAGCATGTAAGCAGTCATAACAAGTGGTAACCAGCACAAGCTGATGGACTTATTCAACCGCCCAGTGCACTGAATGCATGAAAATATTTTGAAGTGGAAATTTGAAGCCAATTATTAAGATATGACATTATTGGAATTTGAATGTTTAACTTATTGATATTAATTCTGGTTTTGAGTAGAGTTTGGCAAACTTCTTTTTCTAAAGGTCCAGATACCAAGTATCTTATCCTTTTCAGGGCATACAATTCTCTCAAAACTATTCGACTCTGACATTGTCATTTAAAAAAGCTACAGACAACATGTTTTCAAAAAACGAGCATTGCTGTTTTCCAATAAAACTTTATTTTACAAAAACAGGTAGCTGCCTGCATTTGATCCTGAGCTGTAATTTGCTAACCCATGTACCAAGGCTGGTGACATTTATGTTGTTTGGGTTTATTACAAAGCTAGTATGATTCACATATGAAACAGGGTCATTTGGTGCTTGGGAGAGTAGTAATGACAGTGTGGAAAGATTGATATGTAGAGGAAAGCACATGGCTCACTGTGGGTATGGGAAATATCTGTGAACAGGATGATGCTAAAATTTAAGAGGCACTACAAGCTGATTTAAAACCCCTGGGCAGGTGGGATACTTGAGGGCATACTCACTAATGAAGTGATTTCAATCATACTGGAAATTGCTGAAGATGTTTATTACTCTGTATCACCAAGCAGCAACTAGAAAATGGGTGCCTGGGAAAAGACTTTTTAATCCATATACATTGGACCTGGTTTTTAGAATTTAAAATTTAAAATTGTAGGCCACCAAAGCTAATGATGCTGAACTAAGATTAGTGTGCTTAAAATTACAAATAGAAGCATGCACATTAAGCTCATTTTGATGAGGAGGAGTCTGATTGTATGTAAAAAGACTTGTCAAAAAATCACAATTTTAATATTCCAAAGTTGGGGACTTGAGGAATGTCAAAACATCGTAAGTGGGCTGAAGATTTGAGCCATTCTAAGTTCTCAAAATGATAAGTTTATAAGATTGCAACCAGTTCCTGTAAACTAGTTTTAAAAAGCATTTATTTTGAAAATTTTCTAAAACCTACAGTGCAGAAGGAGAAAAAATAGTAGTTAGAAATAGTTTTCTGTTTCCATGCCTGATAAATGTGTGCATTGAATTGAGGATGAATCAATAAACAGAGGTACAATATTCTCAATCTCCTACAGAACAGTCTACAAATATTTCCCTGGCTGAGATTTGCACCATACTATAAAGAGCTACTATTTAGTGGCATCACTTTAATCTCAGAATCCCATATTCCAAATGCTTATCCAGTAGAGGTACAATGAAAAAAAAAAGTCAAATAAAATTCAAACTTGTATCAGGAGGATAGTAAAGTACTTGATAATGTGTTTAGTGAATGAATGGAGCAATAAGTAGTATTAGCTGAATAGATATGCCACGCTAGCAGTACACTAGGCCTCTTGTTAGAAATTCACTAACGTAGCCCCTTGTCCTCCTTTGGCCAACTCAAATCAACCTGAGAGAAATGACAACCTGATCAGTTATGATGATGACTCACAATGAAGTGATGGTCAACCAGGAAGGACAGAATGGTATGTACCTCAGCTGGAATGGAATACCAAACCCTGTGGAAGCCACTGTAGTTTGATATAGCTCACTTACATTTGATTTCTAATATATCCTCCAGCCTTCACCGTCTCATTGAGTTATATTTGCCCTAGTCTGCCTACTAGGGAATCCTAATTTTTCTTTTTGCTGGACCTGCTGATTGTGTATTATTAATTTATTTTGAATAAAGGTAGAAGATAAATAAATCCCTAGCATTCTACTAATTTGAAAAGTATGCCTCAAGGGGACTTACAGGATACTATTAAGTTACAATGGCTTATTGAATAAGTGATCAGTGGTATGAATTATTTGGCAATTATGGTTTTTCTAAGATAACTATGTATAAGACAATATTAAAAATGAACTTTAGACAAAGAGCCAAAGTTGACAAATAGCAAAAATCAAATCTAGCTTTTGGGCCTAGATGCCAAGCAAGTGTGAAGGACTATGCATCCAAATCTAAACACCTGGAGACTATAAATTGGGTTATGAGTTAGAGATTGGGAGGTTTTGAGAAAATGATTGTTGGAGAAAGACATGAATCTGCAATGAGTCCTGTTTATCAAGGTATGAAAATTAGGGGCTTGCCCCTCACCTCAAGCTTAACAAGAAGGACTTCAAAGGGATGATTGAGCACTTAAGACATAACTGACACTTGGGTAGGAACACAGTGGGCTGAGAAAGAGGAGTGAATGCTAGAGTGAAGGAGAGTGTTTCAAGAACCTCAAGGAAACTGTAAATAAAGATCTCTATTAACAGTGGAGTGATCTCTGATGAATTCAAGCAGCACTACAGAATTTATGGGAAGGGTTCCACCAAGGTACTCAGGCAAACCTTGTATATATCTGCATAGCCATATAGGCAAACGGTTGAACTGAAGATCATCTGAGTCTTGGTAGAATACCTTATGATGTTCCCAAAACACAAGAGGATAGGAAACCTGTGAGAAGCAGCCTCAAGACCACCTTTCATTTGCCTGCTTCTCTTCCTTGGGAGGCCGTCATGTGACAGTTTCTCATTACTCTTCAGGTTATGTTGAGGTAGGAGCTTTCTTCCCTCCATAATAATGTAGCCAACAACACAATGCAGTCATCTAGCCTCTTTGTTTCAGTGTCATCCTTCTTAGTATGTGAGATACAGACCATGGGGAGTTGGCATCTTTGACTATTCTTTATTTAGTTATATGTGCAATAAACTCTCTGAATCTGAAAATGTATGATTGTATGTTTACTAGTTTAATCAGTCAGTCCTTGGCTTTGGCCTTCCTTTGTCTTTTGTGTATGTTTCACACAGAATACAAGAGAAAGAATCAGGTTTAAATACTTTCTAGGCCCAGATAATATATCGCTGGTTGTTAATTGTGGTAGAAGTAAGAATATGCCTTACTTACATCCCAAATCCAAAGATAAGATTAAGAATTGATAAGATACAATGTAATGGTTGAGATAAAAGAATGTAAAATATCACAGCACCAGGAAAAATTCAGCGAGGTTTCTGGAGAGAAAGAGAAGGCCCTCTTGGGAGTCCTGGACGTGAATTTTGAGGTGAGATCAACCTATATGTTGGTATTTTTCTCCAGTTACACTTAGTTGCTAGGGTGCAGGTGAGAAGTAGGTGGAAAATAAATTTGTTGATGGTTGGATATTGCCAGGAGTGATAACAAACCCAACCCTGGAATGAATTCTGCTACTAACGATAGGCAACACTGTGTCAATCATTAGTAATTAAAAACATACGGCAGTCTGTTGACACTAGAGCATATTTGCAAAACTACTGGAGAATTATTCAAAGAAACAAACTAACAGAATACCTTTAATGACCTGACTCAGAGTTAGCAAGTTAGAAATTATAAGAAAAAGTAGTCCAGTGCCATTTCGAAATCAAACCCCTCTCACTTCTAGAGATTAATGGAGGGAAGTCTGTGAAGGTTTTTATGGTAATTTTAACTTTTGCCGCATTAATTGCTGATCCTGACCGTTCTTTCATTTTCAGTTCTTATTTCATTTTTAGGGCATAGTGACTATGCTCTGTGACATTTCAGGGAAGAAGAAGCTTACATCCTTTGGCAACTACAGACAGTGTAATTGAAAGGTCCAAAACCAGAATTAACAGATAAACATGTGGGTGTCTTTCCAAGTGTGAATTTCACACTATCCTCTTCCCGTTGTCAAACATTAAGCACTGAGGCAGTAGTAAGTAGTAGCTCTAGAAGACCTCACTTTAAAATTTACCCCAGGTCTGACCCCAACAACGAGAGGACCGACTCTCACCTCAGCCACAGCCACAGACAATTACAACCATCCTCAGTGAGGAAATTAGGGATACCTGGATCCCCCAAGGGGAAGGCCACTGTTTATAGAAGGCCTGGCAGAAAACTTGGGGCTACCTGCAGAGATGGTGTGTGCAGTGGATGACAATTTCATGCCTTTGGGCAAATTGTTATTAAAACCAGTTGGGAATTTCGAGACTGTAATGGACAGGCCCTGAATTATGAAGGAAGTCAAGATAAAAAGAGACGGTCTTTGGGTAGTGAGGATCACACCTGTCATACATTAGAATTGTTTAATGGTGTCGAAACACCTAGTCTCAAAGCAATGGAAGGAACTAGATTTGCTCTAAGGAGTCTGTTCCTTGGTTTTGAAGAAATTTTACAAAAAGTGGGAAATTTAGGGACAATTAAAGACCTTGGAATGGATATGGATACTGATAAAGGTTGAGTATCCCTTATATGAAATGTTTGAAATGAGAATTGATTCAGAATTTTTATTATTATTCTGGATTTGTGAATATTTGCATTATATTTACCAGTTGTGTATTCCAAATCTGGAAATCCAAGATCCCAAATCCAAAATGTTCCAATGAGCATTTCTGTTGAGTGTTATGTTGGTACTCAAAAACTATTAAATTTTGGAGCATTTCGGGTTTCAAATTTTTGGATTTGATGTACTCAATCTGTAATATCTGAAGGTTTCAAATACATCCTTAAAATATGTTGCCATTGCTAAAAACAATTTACAAGCTTGCTGAGCAAGACAGTTTATCTGAAAATTGAAGAACTAGACTCCAGAATTAATGTACATAAATTCTGTGGACTTGCAACTAAATATTTGGAAATCACTGATATGCAAAAGAATAACTATGCAAAAGAATAACTAACTCATCAGTAATCAGGAGACATCATATATAATTGTACAGGTTTCTTGGGAGAGATGCCATTTACTTTATGAGTTTCCAAATTTACCCAGATAGATAAAAATATTTTGAGAGGTGGCTACTACATGTAATAGTCAGGTGGGCTGAGATACCAAAGCCTACATCTGATCTCTATAATTTATGAGTATAGCTCCAAACCAACAAAATCAACTGAACTTTATCAAATATTTTTTAGACCTTGTTGCCTTAGCAATGGTAAAACCATTGTATTATTTGTACTGCATACCAATAACACACCATAGGTGATGCTACTAAATTCAGCCTAGTTTTCTTTTTTTCTTTCATCTTCAATAGACTCCTCAAATGCCTATTGACCTCTCTTTGAAACAAGTAATATAAGATGGGCTGGGGATGTCCTAAAAGTCAGAATGAACTAGTACTTGCTAAAACAAAACAAAAAAGATGCAGAGGGAAAGAAGAGCGTTGAATTTCATTTGTTCATTCATTTCTCTAGTAGAAATGTGTTTGGTGATTACCATCCATCAGCCATTAATATAGCAGCTGATGAAGCCATGATGCTTATCCTCAACAAGGACACAAAGGTAGGAAGTCAGAATCCCACAACTCTTTTCCTCCTCACAATTACTTACCTTTTTTTTTTCTTCTTTATTATTAAAAAGTATTAACAACCAATAAACCCCTTCTAGCACTATGTGATACTAGGGTCAACAGTCAAATAGATGACTCTTATCTGTCTAAATGTAATTTAATGTAATTTTAAAAAATCATAATAGTAATCAGATTCAGGAGGCAAAGCAATAATACTAGTGCAGTGCTGCTCTCAATACTTCAACAGACACGTAGCTGAAGAAAATGCCAAAAATAGTGGAGTTTTGTGTTCATTGTATTTACAGTTTCTAATGGCATATTTTAAAATTAAGGCTTGGATAAGACAGTTTTTGCACTTACCATTGAAGAACAGGCCAATCAGACCCACATAGTATTTCTCAAGTTCAAAAGAAACAAGATAATAACTATATACCAAAAGGCATTTCTCCTCATGAAAAAGAGGAAATGTTGATTGAATGCATATCTCTAAATATCCAGTCCATTTAAATTTTATGTCACAACAACAAATTGTCATTGACACTTATCATCAGCATAGATATTTTCTACCAAAATACCACTTTTCCTGGTGTGAATTTATCTTCTGCTTCTCAGCAAAATTTCAAATATATTTTCAAATGTGCAATATTAAATTTCTCTCATAAATGCTGAGGAAGCCACCGAAAATTTCCTTTCTAAGTGTAGCTAATATGAGAATGAATCAGATTTCCAAGTAAGTCTCTGAAACATTCTTGTGAAAAAGGGTTAAGTCTGTAGAGAGAGTCTGTAGCCCTGCGCATAATGAATAGTCCAATCCTGCACGTGCAAAATGTGGCAGGTGCTAAAGCTATCAGCTGCATCAGTGAGCAGATCCAGGGGCAATTTTCTTATGCTAAGCTATATATTTTTTTAAAAGGTGATGAAAGAAAACATTATAAAATCCATTGTTGTGTCATTTAATCTGCATCACATCAGGATTCTAGTGTCTTCTCTGTGGTTTTATCAAACCACAGTAGACTACATCTATTTCTGTTCTGGGCATACTTTCTCTTTAGTAATTCTGCTTTTGTACCTCTAAGCACACTGTTGTAATTAGATCACTTTGAGTATTCTGAACTTTTCCTCAAGGACTTTTCTCTGAATATCTTTACTGCTTGTTTTTGAATTAGACCACCTTGGTTAGGATTTCCAGCCCCAATGAGTCCTTGAAAGCCAAATGGCTAACCTGAACTCTAGTGCCTGACTAGTCTGCTGAGTTGGGTGAGGGACATCCCATAATTCGATTTATTCTTTGTAAAATGAGGATATGGCCTAAATGAGTGTCATGGTGACTTCTTGCCCTCTTCCTACAAATAAATTATTCTTCAGTTATATGGCTGGGTAAATAGTAATGCCACAGAAAAATACAATCTTTTTTAAATGCTCACTTTTCTAAATTTTCTAAATTTTGAAATTTTTAATTTTCGTGGGTACATAGTAGGGGCATATATTTATAAGATACATAAAATGTTTTGATGCAAGCAGGCAATGTGAAATAATCATATAATGGAGAATGGGGTATCCAACCCACAAGCATTTATCTTTTGTGTTACAAACAAACCCATTGTAATCTTTTAGTTGTTTTAAAAGATAAAATTTATCATTGACTGTAGTCATCCCATTGTGCTATCAAATAGTAGGTCTTATCATGCTTTCTACTTTTTGGATCCAATAACCATTCCTACCTACCCCCCAATCACCCCACTATACTTCCCAGATTATGGTAACCATCCTTCTACTCTCTACATCCATGAGTTCAATTGTTTTTATTTTTATATCCGACAAATAAGTGAGAACATGCTATGCTTGTTTTTCTGTGCCTGGCTTATTTCACTTAACATAATGACCTTCAGTTCCACTTTTGTTATTGCAAATGACAGGCTGTCATTATTTTTTATGACTGAATAGTACTCCATCGTGTACATGTGACACATTTTGTTTATTCATCTGTTGATGGATACTTAGGTTGCTTCCAAATCTTGGCTACTGGGAGCAGTGCTGCAATAAACATGTGAGCACAGATTTTTTTTATATATATGCTCCTTGTTTTTCTTTTGGGTGTATAACCAGCAGTGGGATTGCTGGATTATACGGTAGCTCTATTTTTAGTATTTTGAGGAACCTCCAAACTGTTCTCCATAGTGGTTGTACTAATTTACATTCCCACAGTGTATGAGTGTTCCCTTTTCTCCACATCCTTGCCGCATTTGTTATTGCCTGACTTTCGGATAGAAGCCATTTTAACTGGGGTGAGATGATATCTCTCTAGCTTTTATTTGCATTTCTCTGATGATCAATTATGTTGATACCTTTTCATAAGCCTGTTTGCCATTTGTATGTCTTCTTTTGAGAAATATCTATTAAAATCTTTTGCCCATTTTTTGATCAGATTATTGGATTTTTTCGTATAGACATGTTTACACTCCTAATATATTCCAGTTATTCATCTGTTGGCAGATAGGTAGTTTGCAAATATTTTCTCTCATTCTGTGGGTTGTCTCTTCACTTTGTTGATTGTACCCTTCGCTGTACAAAAGCTTTATAGCTTGATATGATCACATTTGTCTATTTCTGCTTTGGTTGCCAGTGCTCGTGGGGTATTGCTCAATAAATTTTTGTACAGACCAAAGTTCTGGAGATTCTCCACAAGGTTTTATTCTAGTAGTTTGATTGTTTGAGGACTTAGATTTAAGTTTTAATTCATTTAGATTTTATTTTTCCATATGGTGTGAGATTGGGTTCTAGTTTCATTCTTCTGCATATGGATTTCCAGTTTTCCTAGCATGGTTTATTGAAAAGAGTTTATCTCCAGGGTATGTTCTTGCCACCTTTGTCAAAAATGAGTTCACTGTAGGTGTGTTAATTTCTTTCTGGGTTCTCTATTCTGTTCCTTTTGTCTATGTGTCATATTTCAGATATTAAAGAAAAGGCTTTCAATTCTTCCCCATTCGGTATGATACCAGATGTGTGTCTGTCATATATAACTTTTATTGTGTTGAGGTATGTTTCTTCTATACCCATTTTCTTGATGATTTTTTGAATCATGAAGGCATGTTTAATTTTATCAATTGCTCTTCAGTATCAGTTGAAATGATCATATGTATTTTGTCCTTCATTCTGTTGATATGGTGTGTCACATTGACTGACTTGTGTATGTTGAACAATCCTTGCATCCCAGGGATAAATACCATTTGGTCATGATTAATAATCTTTCTAAAGTATTTTTGAATTGGTTTTCTAGAATCTTGTTGAGGATTTTGGCATCAATAGTCGTCAGAGGTGTTGGCCTGTGGTTTTCTTTTTTTTTTGATGTGTCTTTGTCTGGTTTTGGTATTAGGGTAACACTGGCCTCGTGGAATCAGTTTGGAAGTATTCCCTCCTCCTCTGTTTTTTACAATAGTTTGAGTAGGATTGGTATTAGTTCTACTTCAAATGTTTGTTAGAATTCAGTAGTGAAACCATTGGTTCTCAGGGCTTCCTTTAGTGAGGGATTTTTTATTACGGCTTCAATCTCATTGCTTGTTATTGGTCTATTTAGATTTTGCATTTCTTCCTGACTCAATCTTGCTAGGCTTTATGTGTCTAGGAATTTGTCCATGTCTTCTGGATTTTCCAATTCATTGGAATATAGTTGCTCATAGTAGCAATTAATGCCACTTTGAACTGCAGTATCAGTTGTA
The DNA here is from genome assembly GCF_028885655.2 of Pongo abelii. NCBI lineage: Eukaryota > Metazoa > Chordata > Mammalia > Primates > Hominidae > Pongo > Pongo abelii. The sequence continues at coordinate 150,202,610 of NC_072008.2, forward strand.
ATGTCTTTTTTTTTCATTTCTGGTTTATTTATTTGGATCTTGTCTTTTTAAATTTAGCATTGCTAAAGATTTGTCAATTTTGTTCAACTTTTTAAAAACTAACTTTGTTTTATTGATCTTTTAAATTGTTTTCTTCATTTCAATTTTATTACTGCTCTGATCTTTATTTCTTTTGGTCCTACTTATTATGGTTTGTTTTTCTCTTGCTCTTCTTGTTTTTTAAAATGCATCACTTGATTGTTTACTTGAAGTTTTTCATGTTTTCTGATGTAGGCACTTATAGCTATAAACTTCCCCCTTAGTACTGATTTTGGTGTATTCTATAAATTTTGGTATGTTGTACTTCCATTATCATTTGTTTCAAGAAGTTTGTCAATTGTTTTACTAATTTCTTCATTGACCCACAAGTCATTTAGGAACATATGGTTTCATTTTTATTTGTTTTTATAGGTTCTAAAATTCCTCTGGTTTGTGGTTTCTAGTTTTATTCTATTGTTGTCAGAGAAGATGATTGATATTTTGATTTCTTTGAATGTTATGAGACTTGTTTTGTGACCTACCCATATGGTCTATCTTTGAAAATAATCCATGTGCTGAGGAAAAGAGTGTGTATTCTGCAGTCGTTGAATGACATATTCTGTAAATATCTATTCAATCCATTTAGTCTATAGTGTAAATTAAGTCTGATGTTTCTTTGTTCATTTTCTGTCTGGAATATCTGTTCAATGCTGAAAGTGGGGTGTTGAAGACCCCAACTATTACTGTACTGAGGTATTTCTCTTTGTCTCCAATATATTTGCTTTTCATATCTGGGTCTTCTAGTATTGGCAATATATATTTAAAATTGTTATATTCTCTTGTTAAATTGACAACTTCATTATTATATAGTGACCTTTTTGTCTCTTCTTACAGTTTTTGTCTTGAAGTCTATTTTGTCTGATGCAAATCTAGTCACTCCTGCTCTTTTTTGGTTTTCATTTGCATATAATATCTTTTTCCATTGCTTTACTTTCAGTCTATCTGTGTCTTTATAGGTGAAGCATTAAGGACCATCAAAGTAGTACCTGGGTATCATTGCTGGTTATTAAGGGCCCCGGGGCTCTTCATTTAGCGGGTGATGAATACTGCCAGGATTGGGTCCTTCCCTTCAAGGCAGTGGGTTCCCTTCTGTCCCAGAGTGTTTAGGAATGTCTTCCAGGAACCAGGGCCTGGAATGGGGGCCTCACAACTCTGACTATTACCCTATCCTGCTGTGGCTGAGAGAGTATCCAAGATGCAAGACAAAGTCCTCCTTACTCTTCACTCTCCTCTCCTCAAGCACAAGGAAGGGGTCTGTTTTGGAGTCATAAGCTATGCAGCCTGGGGTTAGGAAAAGGGTAATGCCAGTACTCCCTTAGCTGCCCTAGCTGGTGTCTCAGTAGGTTATGTGCCCCTTCAGTCCACTGTCTCTGGGCCTAGTTCAGTACTAGGACTTGCCTAAGAGTTGCAGTTTTTGCGGCAGAGACCGCCTTTTGAGTTTATTTAGAGCCCCAGGGCATTTCAGCCCCTTGATGCTAGGTTAGAGGGAACTCAAGTTCAGATGGCTGGGATTAGTGATTCCCCTCTGCCTAGGGCTGGTTTAAATGCAACCACAATGGGTGGTTGTCAGCTGAGTTTTGGTCTAGTTTTCCTTCCTGCTTTCACAGGACAGCACTGAGTGCAATATGTCACAGTTGCTGGACTCTCCCTCCCCCAACTCCCAGACATGCTCTCCACACCATGCTGTGGCTGCTGAGATGGAGTGGGGTGGTCTGGGGTTTGGATGGGGGAGGTAGGAGAGAGTTGGTGGAGTGGAGCCAGCGGTTTAAGACTGATTTTTCTATCTCTTTAGTGTCTCTCCCAGCGATATGATGTTAAAACCAGTTACTATGAGGGCTCACCTGATTTTTGGTTCTTATGATGGTGTTTTTACATGTAGGTAGTTGTTATATTAGTATTCTTGCTGTGAGGGATGACCGGTGGAGCCTTCTATTCTGCCATCTTGCTTTGCCTCCTCAAAAATGTTGGCGATTAAATTCCAAATATTTTGCTCATATATAACACTTAGTATAAAATATAGTATTTAGCAATCATGCACCAGCATGAAAAACACTTTAGTTATGTCTGAAGGATAATATAACACCTGGTACCTTATATATGTCACAGAAATCTTTGATGTCTTTATACTCAGACAACTATACTGAGGAAAAGAAATTTTTACCCCCTCTTATCAAGCATGATAATTTCTTTGGGGAAAGAACTACCATGTACTCCCTCCTTTTCCTCCATCCCTTCCTTTTTCCGTGGGAGATGGTCAGAACCTCATTCATCTATTACTACATCTTATACTGCTGGGCATGTTACTGGACCTTCAGGATTTGGTTCAAATTGATTTTCCTCTTTCACTTCCTACCCAATTTTATGTGAAAATATTTTTACTTTCAATAAGGGAAGACTCTTGGAAACTATCAATGCCTGACAGGAGCTATGCTAGTGGTTGGTACATTAAAGAAATGTCGATTAAGCCCTTTATAGAAAGGTATGAAGTTGTGTAAACATAGATGTGCAACTGTGAAAATTTAAGTAGAAACCTAGTGTGTAAAATATTACCCTGTGACTCTTTGATATGCCCTCTTCCCCTAGCTAGTATGTCTGTTTCTCTAGAAGTTATAGACATTTTTGGCAATCCTTCCTTCTCCAGGAAAAACAAACTGTTCCTCCCAGTGTTATAATATTTATAAACTAATTCAAGTTCATGTGTTAATGGGTTATACTTGTTTGGAAAATAATTTGGATCATAGTATTTCTCACACTAGGAAGATATGTTGATTCTTTAGGGACAAATGTTCATGGCACAAAGTGGTGCAATTGTTCAGCCATGTCCCTTCGTAGCTTTCAATTCTCTTTCCTTAATTTGTCCATTCAACCAGTGTTAAATTATTTCAGGTACAGCAATGGCTTCATTCACAGAATACTCATCTAACACTACCAATTGCCCACCTTGAATTTCTAGCACATGATATCAACTACCACATGTGCCACTGTCTACATAAATTGCTTTGATTCCTTTTGTGACATAGCTGGGTAGAGATAAAAAAAATGATATGAAACATGAATATCTCTAGAGAAATACAGGGCTCAAGACATTCCATCTTCACTTATACAGCAACATCATCCTTTTCTGTTTTACATGGTAAAATCTTTATGTTAAGGGCAGGCAGTGTCTGTGCCTTGGCAATAATTTATTATAACTTATATAACACTTACTTTTTTTTTTTTTTGATATGGGGTCTTGCTGTGTCACCCAGGCTGGAATGCAGTGGCATGATCTTGGCTCACTGCAACCTCTGCCTCCCAGGCTCAAGTGATCCTTTCACCTTGGCCTCTGAAGTAGCAGGGACCACAGGCGGGCACCACCACATCCAGCTAATTTTTTGTATTTTTTTTGTAGAGATGGGGTTTTTCTATGTTGGCCAGGCTGGTCTCCAACTCCTGAGCTCAAGGGATCCACCCACCTCAGCGTCCCAAAGTGCTGAGATTACGGGCATAAGCCACCATGCCCAGTCAAGATCTTTTATATCTCTATTCTATTTAAACTTCTAGGTACAGTCCCCTATGTAGTTTATTTTGTTCCACTTTAGACATTAACAAATACGTATTTCAATATAAAATTCATTACGACTAATGCCTAAACCTAGGTAATGCCAATCGGTGTAGCCTTAGAGGGTTGGCCTAAGACCAATTTCAATTCAATTTAATTAGTATTTTTTTCTCCCAGTTATTCACCAATATGCCAATCAGTGAAAGTTATGGAGAGACAAAGTCCATTTCAATATAAGGGCAAACTTCCAGAGCAATCAGCAATGTTTAAAATGGTACAGTCTTTCTCAGTGAGCTTCTCATCACCAGAGGCACACCATCAATGGCTGGTTGATCATCTACAGTAAAATTGTAAAGGAAACTCTTACACTAGATATAGGCATGGTTTAAGTAATTTCTTTACTCCTTTATATTTCTAAGCCCATGAAAATATTTTTTCTATATAGCTTGTGGCCTATTTTTTATTGCTTGTAAGAATGGTGGCTAATGCAAAGCCCTACCGTTTTGGAGACTTCTTCTTTATCTACAGTTTGGTTTGTAGGCTAACTTACTAGTTTTTTCATCTAATGAACTTATAACAATTCAAGAACTACTTTTTAAATCTTGCATTTTACTTTTCAGTCTAAATTGACAAATATTCACATGTCTGTGTATGGCTTCTGAATGTTCAGATCATAACATGTTTCTCTGGCCTCCAAATGAAAATAAAATAATAATTTGAATTGATGTTACATCCTGTGAAAAACAGAAAAGAGAAATCTCTGTTAGTAAGAGTGAGGCAAGTTGTAACAAAATTGTGATTACACTGTGAAACCAGCACATCTCTAAATCTTTCTAAATGCATGTTACCATAATAAAAAAAAAATCTTTCTCATACACAGATGATAGCAACAACCTACCATCTGTAGGGATCTGCCAAACTCCCAGCCTCTTTAACTGACCAATTTCCATAGTGAGGACCACTAAGCATTCATTTGTCAGCTCAGCACCTGAGCAAGCCCTGGGGTTAAGTTAATCCATGTTCTAGGAGAGAAGATATTTTAAGTAATTCTATACCCAGAGTTCTAAGTTCAGACTTAAGCCAATATTTATGATGAGCTCACTCTAGCCAGACCTTTTTAACTCCTACTTATCCTTTATACTCAAGGGCATACCCTCTAGCATGTTGCCATTAGAGTTTCCTTCTTTCCATAGCCAGCCCTTCTGGCTACAATAACAACAGCATGGTTCAAATTCTTCTATGGCATCTACGACATCATGATAAAAGAATGCATCTCTGTTATGCCCAACACTGAGAGTGCCTGCTTTGTTGTTGCTGCCCCCTCTCTGTTCAACCATTTCTCTGAAATGTTCATTTGTTTCTGCTGAAATAGGCACAGGGGGAAACCAGCAAGCCCATGCATAAGTCAGTGGCCCACAAATGTGAATGTGCATCAGAATCACCAAGACAGTTTGTCCAAACATAGATAGTTAGGCCCTATTTTTAGAGTTTCTGATTCAGTAGGTCTGGAGTGAAACCCAATAATGTGCGTGCCTAGCACTTTATCAGGTGATGATGATGGTGCTGGTCTGTGGATTACCATTTAATAAGGAATTTAGCAAAGTAATCAGTTGCCTGTCTTCTTCAGTTAGAGATACCACCAGTCTCTAAGAATGAATTTCTTGGAGCCTCTTCATTTGTCTTCTGAGTGAGAAAGTACCTCTTTCCCTTCTCTAAAAGGGTAAATTTCCATAAGGCCATTGATGCTTGCTTTCCAGTATTTTGCATCTTTTTACCTAGTTTTCTGTTTATATACATTGGGAATTGGAGAGCCTGTCTAGTTGATTCTTAATAAGCTCTGCAAGGGGTATGTATTAGTTTACTAGTGCTTCTGTAACAGAGTACCACAGACTGGGTGGCTTAAACAACAAAAATTATTTTCCCACACTTCTGGAGGCTAGATACCTGAGACCAAGGTGTCATCAGAGCTGGTTCCTTCTAGAGGCTCTGAGGGAGACTCTGTTCCAGCCCTCCCTCCTAGCTTCCTGTGGTTTTCTGTCAATCTATGATACTACTTGTCCTGTAATATGGATCAACCCAATTGCTGTCTTCATGTTTATGTGACTTTCGTCTGTGTGCATGTCTGTGTACAAATTTCCCGTTTTATAAAGACATCGATCATAGCCTCCCGCATAATCTTAACAAATTATATACTCAAAGACCGTATTCCCAAATAAGATCACATTCTCAGGTACTGATGTTTAGGGCTTCAATATATAAATTTGGGGAGGACATAATTCAACTCAAACAGAGTGTCATGTCCCCATGAATACCTGGCTTTCTATGAAATGGAGGTTGTTTGAAGATTCTACCCTCAGCTTTGGATCTTAATCACCGGTTAGAAGCTACATGAATCGCTTTGCTTTACAACCTTCTATGAATAAATGCCTGGAGGCAGGCGAGACCTTACTGAAAGCTATCTTGAGTCCAGTCTATAATGAATCATCCTGAAGAACAGAGTGATGTTTCTCTTAAGGAAAGTATTCTCTCATTGCTCTTCTTTGGCTAGAATTACCCTGTTCATTACTGGTTGTCCATTTTTCTATATGATCAATATCATTATGTTGTCAACAACAGTAATAACAAAAAATTTTTAAAAGCTACAGCAATGGCCAGGTGCGGTGCCTCACGCCTGTAATCCCAGCACTTTGGGAGGCTAAGGCAGGCAGATCATGAGGTCAGGAGATTGAGACCATCCTGGCTAATACGGTGAAACCTTGTCTCTACTTAAAATACAAAAAATTAGCCAGACATGGTGGCATGTGCCTGTAGTCCTAGCTACTCGGGAGGCAGAGGCAGGAGAATCTCTTGAACCTGGGAGGCAGAGGTTGCAGTGAGGAGAGATCTTACCATTGCACTCCAGCCTGGGCGACAGAGCAAGACTCAGTCTCGAAAACAAACAAACAAAACAACAAACAAAAAAGCTACAGCAATAACACTTGTGATATTTAGATTTGGTAGCTTAATGTGAGAAATAACTGGAAAGTTTATGAAATTAAGTCTTCTTACTTAGTAATACAGTTTTTCTTTTCATTTTTTCAGGACTTCCTTTATGTTCCTCTGCAAGTATTTGCAATTTTATAAATACAGCTTCTGTCATATCTTGTTATGTCTATTCCTAAATATTTTATGTATGCAATATAATGGGTACAATCTTATTTTTATTAGCAACTTGTATGGTCATGACTCCTTCCAAAAGAGCTCTTCTTCTATTAGGTAGGTGATTTGATAATCCCACTTAGAAACTTACACATTAAGACATGTCTTTTGGTAGGTATGTGGGAATGTGAGTGGACAGAGCTGCTCTACAATGAGATATGAACATATTTGCTTGAGAAAGAAGGAATAATGAATAGAGACAGATAATGGAGAAATGGAGCCTTTGTTGGCAAATAACCAAAAGTTGGCTGTAATGGAGAAAATTAGTACTTATCAGGGACTTACTACAGTGTGTGTTTGTGTCCTCTGAGAAAAAGACATAAAGATTAGGTTAGACATACTTGAGATTTGTTGAGAAAAAAGCTTGTAAGATAAAAAAAAAAAAAGTGGAAAGACCTAGAAATGGTGGGTAGCACCTTCAGAGAATGATACTGATCTGACATTTGTGAGAGAGAGAAGGAAGGGAGAAATGATTGGATAGGGAGGGTTTCAGAATGCAGTACAACTCGGAGAAAGTTTCCATCAAGCCGATATTAATGTTCTAGAAAGTACTGGGCTAATCATTAATATTCCCATTTGGCATAATATTATTTATATTCTGGATTTTAAAATATTGTTCTACTTTGGTTTTCTTACATTAAAAGTATAACATGATGGTACAGAAACTGCACTCTAAAATTCAGCAGACTCAAATTTATTTCCTAAATCTGACATTGAGCCAGTTATTTTACCTTTTTATTCTTTACTTTTCTCATCTCTAAAATGAGAAAACTTGTAGTATCTACCTCATAAATGTTTATATGTATTGAATGGGAAAATGCAAGTAAAGCACATAGTATCAGGCTCTTCATTAATGTCTCTTCCTCTTCTTTTTGTTCTTTTTTTATTTTGAGGGGGAGTCTCACTCTGTCACCCAGGCTGGAGTGCAGTGGCACGATCTCTGCTCTCTGCAACCTCCACCTCCCAGGTTCAAGCGATTCTCCTGCCTCAGCCTCCCAAGTAGCTGGGATTACAGGCACCCGCCACCATGCCTGGCTAATAGTTTGTATTTTTAGTAGAGACGGGGGTTTCACTATGTTGGCCACACTGGTCTCGAACTCCTGACCTCATGATCCACCTGCCACGGCCTCCCAAAGTGCTGGGATTACAGGCATGAGCCACCACACCCGGCCTCTTCCTCTTGACAAAAAAGGTACTTAACTTAACATGAGGCCTCCACTCTCATGTCATCTAAACCTAGTTACATCCCAAATAACTCATCTCCAAATACCATAACACTGGAGATTAAGACTTAAATGTAAAAATTTTAGGGGGACACAAGCATTCAGCCTACAATACTGCCAGTCATTATTATATGAATATTTTACACACACACACACCTCACTTACAAAACCTTTGGACCAAAAGAACTTTTTAGAATTATAAAGTTGTTTTTATATATTATATAAAAATATATATCATATAACATAATTACATAATGTATAATATTTTATATAATTATATATCAAATAATCATTAAAACTTATTTGTAAGTAGAATAAATATATCACAGATAGGTATTACTGTTTCAAGCAATTGTACATCTTTTGTGATAAATAAATACAGTAGTAGCCCTTTATCCACAGTTTTGCTTTTTGTAGTTTCAGTTACCCATGGTCAACCATGGTCTGAAAAGAGGTGAGTACAGTGCAGTAAGATAGTGAGAGAGAGGCCATATTCACGTAGCTTTTGATATTATTATAATTGTTCTATTTTATGATCACTTATTGTTGTTAATCTCTTCCTGTGCCTGATTTATAAATTAAACTTTATCATATGTATATATGCAAAGAACAAACATAGTACAGTATATATAGGGTTAAGTTTGTCTGCCATTTCAGAAACCTACTGGAGGTCTTGGAATTTATTCCCTGTGTGTAAGGGGGTACTACTGTGTATTTATATAAACTACTATTGAAACAAGAATAGCTTTTTAAAATCTTGTGTTTTGTTTTGTAATCAATACTTACTAAGCTATTAATGTAAATATCAACATAGTCTAAATGTTTTTGATCTTATAGAGACAGCACCAAATATTTTCCTCACAAACAGCAGCTAGAAGCAATATTTTTGTCAATTATCATTATGTTGTAAGAAAATGGAGACTACAAGTATAATTTAATGTTATGCAGCATAAATTAAATGAAAAAACCATGTCTCTTATGTTGGCATTAAACACATTAAACCGAGTTATTTGTAAGCTGATAGATTTTATTCTTCACTGTTCAAATAATGATGTTGTATACTTGAAGCTTATGACAGAACTGGATCAGTATTTTCTTTAAATATTAAAAAGAACATAATTTGTTATCATATTTGATCCTGTTCATAAGTGGTTACTAAGAACGGTTTGTAAAGCTGCAAAAATTCAGAGATAAAGACGATTTTTCACATTGTGACTGGCATATTTGGCTATAAATCAAAATGCAATGTACAAAGTTAGCTGAAAAACTGGACTAGAAATCAGGAGACACAAAGTTTAACCCTGGCTCTGCTACTATATAGCCATAAAACTATGTTTAAATGCCCTCATCTGTAATATAAATTGATTACTCAGGGAGATCCCCAAAGGCTTTACCAGTCATGATACTTTAGTATCTTCAGAATGTAAGATAATAGTTATTATTTTGTTAACTCAGCTGGTTAGGGCATAGTGTTAGTAAAGAAATATAGACTAATGGTTTTGATCATTCTTTAGACTTGTTAATATTACTGCTGAATCATTTGATTCATTTGCCAAATATTTATAGGTCACCTGTTATGTGCTGAGTACTCCTTCAAGGTCTATGTATGAGTCACTCTTTTAGTGGAGGGAGAGAGAGAGAGAGAATGAGAATTCCATATTGCCAGGAAGCTTATATTACAGTGAAACAAAACACAGTACTAAATTAAATAAGTTAACTAAACAATATTAAATAGAAGTAAGTGTTATGGAGAACTAAAAATGAAGAAAGAAGAAAAAGGGTGGCAGGAGGCCTGGAGATTGCAATTATAGGTAGTGGACAAGAAAGATGCTATTAATATGTTGATTTCATTTGAGTGAGGAGCTACAGAAAAATATGTCCAAGCCAAAAATATACCTGTAAGAACAATATTAGGCAAAACAAAAAGAAGTGCAAACAAAGGTCTTGAGGTAAGAATGTTCCTGATTTTTTTTTTTGTAAACAGCAAGAATGGCAGTGTGTGAAGTTCTAGCCATAGCAGTTAGGCAAGAGAAAGAAATAAAAGGCATCCAAATAAAAACAGAGGAAGGTAAACTATCTCTCTTTGCGGATGATATGATTCTATACCTGGACAATCCCATAATCTCTACTCAAAGACTCCCAGATCTGATAAACATATTTAGCAAAGGATTAGAGGAAAAATCAATGTATAAAAATTAGTAGCATTTTTTTTTTTTTTTTTTTTTTTTTTGAGACAGAGTCTTGCTCTGTCACCCAGGCTGGAGTGCAGAGGCCTGATCTCAGCTCACTGCAACCACCTCCACCTCCCAGGTTCAAGCGATTCTCATTTCTGTACACCAGTAATATCCAAGCTGAGAGCCAAATTAAGAATGCAATACCATTCACAATAGCCACAGAAAGAATGAAATACATAGGAATATAGCTAATCAGGGAAGTAAATGATCTCTACAATGAGAATTACAAAACATTGCTGAAAGAAATCAGAAATAACACAAACAAATGGGAAGAACATTCCATGCTCATGCCAATATTTTTAAAATGGCCATACTACCCAAAGCAATTTACATATTCAATGCTAGTCCTAGCAAACTAACAGTGACATTTTTTCACAGAATCAGAAAAAAAAATTCTAAAATTCATATGGGACCAAAAAAGAGCCTAAATACCCAAAGCAATCCTAAGCATAAAGAACAAAGCCAGAGACATTACACTTCCTGACTTCAAACTATACAATGCTACAGTAACCAAAACAGCATGGTCCTGGTACCAAAACAGACATAGAGACCATCGAACAGAATAGAGAACACAGAAATAAGCCACACACTTACAACCATATCATCTTTGACAAGGTTAACAATGAGGAAAGGACTCCCTATTTAATAAATCATGCTGAGATAAATGGCTGCCCATATGCAGAAGATTCAACCCGGACCCCTTCCTTTCACCATATACAAAAATCAACTCAAGATGGATTAAATATTTAAATGTAAAACCTAAAACTATAAAACCCTGGAAGAAAACCCAGGAAATACCATCCTGAGCATTGGCTCTGGCAAATATTTCATGAGGAAGGCTCTAAAAACAATTGCAACAAAAACAAAAATTGACAAGTGGTACCTAATTAAAATAAAGACCTTCTGCACAGCAGAAGAACCTATCCACAGAATAAACAGATAACCTATGGAATGGGAAGAAATATTAACAAACTATGCATCCAATAAAGGTCTAATATTCAGAATACATAAGTAATTTAAAGAAATCCCCAAGCAAAAACCATCCTCATTATGAAATAGGAAAAGGACATGAACAGAAACTTACCAAAAAAGACAAACATAGCAAACAAGCACATGAAAAAATTCTCAGCAACGCTAACCATTAGAGAAATGCAAATCAAAATCACAGTTAGATACCATCTGACACCGGCTAGAATGGCTATTATAAAAGTAAAAAAATAACAAATACTGGAGAAGTTGCAGCAAAAAGGGAAGACTTAAACACTGCTGATTGGATTGTAAATTAGCTTAGCCACTATATAGAGAGCAGTTTGGAGAATTCTCAAAGAACTTAAAACTCAACTACTATTCAATCCAGCAATCCCATTGCTGGGCTGTATCAGGGTTCTCTAGAAGGACAGAACTAATATATAAATAAAGGGGAGTTTATTACATATTAACTCACATGATCACAAGGTCCCACAATAGGCCGTCTGTAAGCTGAGGAGGAAAAGCTAGTCCAAGTCCTGAAACTGAAAAACCTGGAGCCCAATATTTGAGGGAAGGAAGCATCCAGCATGGGAGAAAGATGGAAGCTAGAAGGCTAGGCCAGTCTAGCCTTTTCACGTTTTTCTGCCTGCTTTATATCTGCTGACAGCTGATTAGATGGTTCTCATGTAAATTAAGGGTGGATCTGCCTTTCCCAGCACACTAACTCCAATGTTAATCTCCTTTGGCAACACCCTCACAGACACACCCAGGATCAATACTTTGCATCCTTCAATCCAATCAAGTTGACACTTAGTATTAACCATCACAAGTCCACCCCTTGTCAACTTGAAGCCACACACATCTCCTGAGATCATATATAATCTTCAAATAAAGACAATAATAAGGTCATAATTATATCTAACATAATATAGCTATCATTCATACAACCGGAAATGTACCAATCTCCAACCCAAATGCTATTACATAAAGTTAATAATAATTAAATGCTGATATGAAGTCAGTAAATCCTATGATACATGCTAAAGAAAAAAGGAAATAAGATGAAGATATTTTCTTAGTATAAGTGTATACTTGCACAAACATGTTTTTAACAAAAGAAGGAGAAAATACTCATGACAATTAGTCCTTGTTTCTGCAACTGGTCACGTGATTGTAGCTGGTATTGATGACTACCTTCTTCTACTACCCATTCTGTATCCCGTTTGCCTTCAGCAAGCACCTAAGCAGGTCATGTGTTTTTTGTTGTTTGTTTGTTTTTCCTGGTGGAGTGAACCAAACTTTCATTCCTGAAGGGTCTGGGCCATTTGTATTCCTGCCTGGATTGGGCTGTTGTAGTTTCTCATTGACCTTACACAGGGCATGGTAATACTAAGAGACGCCCTAATGGATCTCCTGCATTCCGTGCATACTCTTCCTTACCTCTGTTGTGGAGGAGTAGACTGATTTCATCTTGATAGTCCGGGTCAATCACCCCAGCCAACACTGTAACTCCCTTCTTAGCCTGTTGACTTAAAGGTAGGAGAAGCCCAGTGTGTCCAGGTGGCAATCTTAACTTCCAGTTTAATGGAATTGTTGTTGTGTCTCCTGGTGGCAGCATTCTTTCCTTTGGAACTAAGAACTCTAGGCAAGCAGAACATAATGTCGCAAGAACAGGAAGCAAAGATTTTGCTAGTGGATTACTAGGGGTGATGGTGAGTGGTGCCACTTCCACTTCCACCCCTTGATTCCTGGCCCCTTAATCCTGGCTATGGGAAAAACAGTACAATATATTGGACACTAATCCAGAGCATACATGGCCTTCTGGATAACTTTGCCACAGCCCTGCAAAGTATTGTCACCTAGTTGGCATTGTAATTGTGACTTCAAAAGGCCATTCCACCATTCTATCAATCCAGATGCTTCAGGATGATAGGGAACATGGTAAGACCAGTGAATTCCATGAGCATAAGTCCACTGCCACACTCCTTTAGCCATAAGGTGAGTGCCTCAGTCAGAAGCAATGCTGAGTGGACTACCATGATGGTAGATAAGGCATTCCATGATTCCATAGATGGTAGTCTTGGCAGAAGCATTGTATCCAGTATAGGCAAACCCATATCTGGAGTAAGTGTCTATTCCAGTGAGAACAAACCTTTGCCCTTCCCATAATGAAAGAGGATAATCAACCTATCAATAAGTAGCTGGCTGTTCACCCCGAGGAATGGTGCCATATCGAGGAGTCAGTGTTGGTCTCTGCTGCTGGTGAATTGGGCACTCAGCAGTGGCCATAGCCAGGTCAGCCTTGGTGAGTGGAAGTCCATGTTGCTGAGCCCATGAGTAGCCATCGCTGCCACCATGGCCACTTATTTTCATGGGCCCATTGGGTGATGACAGGCGTGGCTTGGAAAAGAGGCTGAATGGTGTCCACAAAATTGGTCATCCTATCCACTTGATTGTTAAAATCCTCCTCTGCTGATGTCACCCATTGGTGAGCACTCACATGGGAATACAAATATCTTCACAATTTTTGACCACTCAGTGAGGTCCATCCACATACTTCTTCCCCAAATGTTTTTGTCACCAATTTTCCAATCATGCTTTTTCCAAGTCCCTGACCATCCAGCCAAACCATTGGCTACAGCCTATGAATCAGTATCGCATCCGGCCATTTCTTCTTCCATGCAAAGTTCACAATCAGGAGCACTGATCGAAGTTTTGCCATTATGAAAAGAGAATTATACAATGTATAAAATAGGTGAAATTAATATTCTTGGGGAGATTCAGTGACTATTACATTAAAAAACCAAATTGATATGAAAAAGTAAATAATTTCTTAAAAATTTAAAATGCAATTGTCAAAACTAAAAATAAGTCTTTAGATAAAATAAATATCAAAATTGATCACAGCTGAAGATGTAGTTAGTGATAGACTCCTAAGATTAATATTATTTATTTTTTGTATATTAGGTTTCAGAATGTAATTTGATTATATTTTTTATTTAAGATGTTCTACATAATATATATAAAATGAGTGACTTAAAAACTACTTTACTAAGGTATAAGTGACATGTAAAAAGCTATACAGATTTAATGTATACAGTTCTGTGAGTTTAAGGATAAGTATACACTTGTGAAACCATCACAGTCATCAAAGCCATGAACACATCTACCTCCTCCCACAGATTGTACCTGTCTTGTACATTTTTTTTTTCAGTAAAAACACCATGTCTTAGTCTGTTGGTGCTGCTAAAGCAAAATACCTTAAACTTGGTAATTTATAAACCATAGACATTTATTGCTCATATTTCTGGAACTAGGAAGTACAAGATCAAGATGCCAGCAAATTTGGTGTATGGTGTCTGTTCCTATAGATTGTGCCTTCTCCGTGTGTCTTCACATGGTGGAAGGGGCAAAGGATGCTCTCTTGTGTCTTTTTTATAGGGTTACTAATTCCATTCAAGAGGTCTCTACCCTCCTGACCTAATCACCTCCCAGATCCCCAACCTCCTAATAAAATTGCACTGGGGATTAGGTATCACCATATGAATTTTTGGCAAGCATAATTTTTCTCACCATAGTATCTCATCCTTGGCCCCACAGAATTCATGCACTTCTCACATACAAAATACATTTATTGCATCCCAATATCCCCAGGAGTCTTATCTCAGTTCAGCATCAACTCAAAATTCTAGTCCAGCATCTCATCTAAATATCGTCTAAATCACATATGGTTGAGACTCAAGGTATACTTGGTCTTGAAGCAAATGGCTCTCCAGCTATGACCTTGAGAAATCAAACAAGTTTTGTGCTTCCAAACTACAATGGTGTGGCAAGAACAGGACAAACATTCCCATTCCCAAAGAAAGAAGTAGGAAGAAAGAAAGAGCTGGTCCCAAGTAATTCCAACACCCATCGGGGCAAACAACATTGAATATTAAGCTTTAAGAATAATCGTTATTTTTACAGTGCCCCACCTTCCAGACACACTGGGCCAGAGATTGGGCCCCAAGGTTCTAGGTGGCCCCACCTCCATGGATTTGCTAGGTACGACCCATGTTGAAGCTTTCACAGGTTGGAATCAAGTGACTGCACCTTTCCCAGGCTGGACTTGCAAGCTCTTGCAAGTTCTGGGATCTCAGAGGTGGCTTCACCCAATGGCTCTACTAAGCATTGCCCTTGTGTGGGATTTCTGCAGTGGCCCCATGCCTATGGCAATCGTCTGCGTGGGCAATAGGGCATCCTTTGAAATCTAGATGAAGGTAGCCATTGTCCCACAGCTCCTTGCACTCTGTGGGCCTGCAAACGTGGCACTGCATGGATGCATCAAACTTTATCACTTGTGCCCTTTAGAAGGGTGGCCTAAGCTGCACCTGGTCTGGCTTGTGCCACAGATGGGGCAGCCAAGTAGTGCTGCAACGGAATACAGGGAGAAGAGCCTTGAAATTGTTTTGCATCAAAAGCCCTGGCATTCTGAGACCATAATGGGCAGGGCAGCCCTGAAGATGTCTGAAATGCCTTTGAGATCATTCTTCCATGTTCTTTTTTTTTTTTTTTTTTTTTTTGTTTGTTTTTTTTTTATTATTATTATTTATTATTATTAAACTTTAGGTTTTATGGTACATGTGCGCAATGTGCAGGTAAGTTACATATGTATACATGTGCCATGCTGGTGCGCTGCACCCACCAACTCGTCATCTAGCATTAGGTATATCTCCCAGTGCTATCCCTCCCCCCTCCCCCCACCCCACAACAGTCCCCAGAGTGTGATGTTCCCCTTCCTGTGTCCATGTGTTCTCATTGTTCAATTCCCACCTATGAGTGAGAATATGCGGTGTTTGGTTTTTTGTTCTTGTGATAGTTTACTGAGAATGATGATTTCCAATTTCATCCATGTCCATGTTCTTGATGAATAACGCCTGGCTTCTACCCGTCCATACTAATCTCATGAAATGTCCACTTGGCGATAACCTTGGTGTTCTCTCCCAAACACACGTATTCATTCTTTACAACATGGCAAGAAAGAGAATTTTCCAAATCTTTGAGTTCTGCTTTCCTTGTGATTACAAATTCCAACTTTAATTTTAATTCTTTCTCAGATTACACTGTTAGTAATCAAGAGAAGCCAGGTCATACCCTTAACATTTTGATTATTTTTTCTGCCAAATATTCTATTTCATTGTCCAGAAGTTCTACCTTTCGCAAAACACTAGGACGTGAACACAATTCGCCAAGTTATTTGCCACTTTATAAAAAGAATAGCTTTCCACCAGTTTCTAATAACATGCCTTTTGCAGACTGAACCAAGGTTCATCTTACATGTGTTGATTGATGTCTCACATCTCCCTAAAATGTATAAACCCAAACAGCTCTGACAGACTTGGGTATATGTCATCAGGACCTCCTGAAGCTGGGTCATGGGTGCATGTCCTCAACCTTGGCCAAATAACTTTGTAAATTAACTGAGACCCGTTTCAGATTTTTTGGGGTTTACACAGTTATAATGTCTCTTCATTTATAAATTTATTAGAGTTTTCACTTTTTCTTTCTTAATCTACCTAAAGGTCTGTCAATTTTGTTCCTCTTCTCAAAAAACCAAATCTTAGTTTCATTAATCTTTTTGACTGTTTTTTCTAGTCTCTATTTTACTTATTTTAGCTCTGATCATTCTTTCTTTCTTCTGAATTTGGGCTTAGTTTGTTCTTCTTTTTCTCTACCTCGAGATATAGTGTTAGGTTCTTTGAGATCTTTCTTTTTTTTGATGTAGGTATTTATTGTCATAAACATCCATGTTAAGATGATGTCTGCCGCATCCCATAAATTTTGTTATGTTTTGTATACATTTTTATCTGTCTTAAGATATTTTTTAATTTTCCTCTTAATTCATCCCATGACTCATTGGTTGTTCAGGATCATGTTGTTTAATTCTATGTCTTTATCATTTTTCTAACGTTATTCCTGTTACTGATTTCAAAATTTATACCATTGTGACCAGAAAATATATTCAATATTATTTCATTTGTCCTAAGTTTGTTCAGACCGTTTTGGGGGCTTGACACATGATCAGTCCTGAAGAAGGTTCCTTGTGCACTTGAGTAGAATGCGTATTCTGTTTGTGTTGGATATAATTTCCTGCGTATGTCTGTTAAGTCCATTTTGTCTAAAGTGTTATTTAAGTCCATTGTTTCCTTACTGATTTTCTGTCTGCATGATCTGTCCATTGCTGAAAGTGAAGTGTTCAAGTCTCTTACTATTATTCTATTATAGTCTGTCTCTTCCTTCAAATCTATTAATATTTGTTTACCAATTTAGATGCCCCAATGTTTGGTGTACATTTACTTATAATTGTTATATCAGCTAGCAGTGTATGTCAGGTAGTTGAGAGATCTGCAGGTGAGACATTCCATAAGGCTTATTAGTGGGACTCTTGGTAAACTGTGTGAGCTAGCCACTAGCATCTGCCTCTGTTTATTGAGATGTGGACACAAGATGCTGTGAGCACCCTCCCCTTTCTCTATTCCTGACTGCTACAAAGTGATTCACTTTTGCTGATTTCCTCACTGTGGTGGGTGGAATGAGACGGAAGTGAGTTTCCTGGGCAGTATCTTGCAAGGCTGGGGAAGCCAGGTGCTCATTTCTCTCTCACTTTTCTCCATGGTAGAAATTACAGGCTGAAGGGCTCTTTCTCGGCTCTGAGCTATGCTCTTTTGGAGGAGGGGTTATACAGGTAAAGTGAAACTGTTTTACTTGCCCTCTTCTTGATTTTTTTGCTCCATTGATGCTAGAACGTCTCCACTGGACTCCCAGGCTCACATAAAGGTATTCTAGTCCTTGAGTATTTGTTTAAATTTGTGTTTCTGTTAGGGGTTTAAGGGCTAAACACTTCTATTCTGCCATCCTGCTGATGTCATTCTCCTAGATTAATATCATTCTGAACTCAGTGTCGAAAAACAAGGATTTAAAATATAAGAAAAAAATTACTAGACAGAGAAGACACATGAAGAAGTTCTAAAGTATGTGAAAGCAGAGTTTTCAAAATACACAATCGAAAGAATGAGAAGGAGAAAAAAAAAATTCAGAGCTGAAAAAAATTGTGTTTAAAAGACTATTAGTTATTAAGCTTTTTAAAGTTCACACCAAAGCACAAACATTCTCAAAGAATACCTAGGTACGTGTGAGTAAAATTTTAGAATCCCAAGAATGCAGGGTTGAAGAGATAGAAAACAAGCAACTTACAAAAGAGCCTCTTTGTGATAATTTATCGTCTCATGCTCTTTCCAGCTACTCTGGGTTTTTGTGCTCACTGCTTGGAATTATTTAACAGTATCTCCTCATATGGCTGGTTCATTCTCATCTTTCAGGTTTCAGAGTAAATGTCACTTTCTCAGAGAGGCTTTCTTCTAACCTTCCTCACTAAATAGGCTGTCTATTCTCTATTTAAAAACTATTTTTAAAAAAGCTATTTAGTTCCTTCTAGTACTTACCAAAATTAAAATTATTTCATTTTGTCTACTTATTTATTTTTCTGTCTCTTGCAGTAGAATATATGTTCCATAGGGAGAAGGTATAATGATCATGTATGTAGTATTTTTCCTACCACAGAGCAAGTGTTCTGTTTGTATTTGTGGAATGGGCAGAAGAAGAATAATCAGATGGATGTCAGACTTTACTTTGACTGCAATGAATGCTGCATTTCATTGAGCAATGTCTTTCTCTCATTTGTTCAACAAATATTTAGAGAGTTCCTACTGTATTCCACGTACTGTACTTGGCACTGGTAATATAAAATATGCTCTGTGTGCTTTGTCTTCTGCCATGAAAGTCAATGATATTGCACTTTACTGCAGGGAATTCTCTAACTGCTTGGGCCTAAGTCACAATCTACTCTGACTGAATATTTTAGTTAGCGTTTACCTTCATGGGGTCCTTAACTTCTTTGTAGTTACAAATATATGTGTGTGTGTGTGTGTGTGTGTGTGTGTGTGTGTGTGTTATCATTTATTTAATTTTTTCCAATTCATACCTGAGATAAAATTGCTTAAATTAAAGTTTTTAAAGAAACATGAGAGCCTGGAAAAAATATTACACTACAAATAAGCTTTATTGAATCTTCTTTGTTTGTATTCTCATGCATGTAACTGAGACCATCTGGAAAAATCATGCTGTTCTGTGGAGTTCTGCATAATTCCAAGGTCATTAAATCCAAGTCATTTTACCAAGCAGGCATCACAATACAAAAGTAATCATCCAAAGCACTGGCATTCTTAATCAAGCTTTGGCTTTGAACTGCTTGTGACTTACTTTTGATCCTACTTTCTTCTTACTTCATGATTTTTCTATCACATATTACCAGTTACCAGAAGGGAATCCTGATCAAGTGAAAGGGTTCTTGGATCTCACACAAGGAAGAATTTGTAGTGAGCATGCAAAGTAAAGTGAATGCAAGTCTATTAGAGAAGTAAATAAACAAAAGAATGGCTACTCTATTGACAGAACAAGGCATTCCTGAAAGCACGAGGGTGAATGCATCCACCATAGGTGCACTGCTTGTTTATATATGAGATAAAGCAAAAAATAACCATGGGGCAGGTGTGCTCTACTTCAAGCGCTTGTGACAAAAGATGGTTCATCTTTGTGTAACCACTGACTTTGACAATAATCTATATTATTATATATTTTTTTTGGAGAGAGGGCCTCCTCTGTTGCCCAGGCTGGAGTGTAGTAGTGCCATCAGGGCTCCTGCAGCCTCAATCTCCCCAGGCTCAGATGATCTTCCCACTTCAGCCTCCCGAGTAGCTGGGACTAGAGCTACATAGCAGCATGCCCAGCTAATTTTTGTAATTCTTATAGAAATAGGATTTTGCCATGTTGCCCAGCCTGGTCTCACACTCTTGTGATCAAAAGATCTGCCCACCTTGGCCTCCCAAAGTGCTGGGATTACAGGCATGTGCCACCACAGCAACGATATCATCTTTAAAGCAAAACTTTTTCTTGAACAAAGAATGCTTTTGTCCTTAAGATATCAAGACATCAGGACATTTTCTGGTCTGTTAACTCTGAAGTCTGTTTAGTAAACATTATTAATCTGTTCCCTTAACCATAAACATCTTGTGACTAAGGATGACTAACTTCCTGGGAATGTAGCTCGGTAGGTCTTAGCCTCATTTTACTCAGCTCTGTTCAAGATGGAGTCACTCTGCTTCAAATGTCTCTTACATATATAATCATTTGGCCTCCTTCTGCAACCTCATATCTCCCTATATCAGGCATATTTATTACTGTGTTTCTGGTCATAACCTCCTATTGCTTCTTTACAGTATTCTCTCTCTCTGGATCTGTGACCTTTGACTTTTTTGAAAACATCATGTCTGATCTTTCCTTTACTGTATACAGGCCTCTGTGTATATTTGGTGTTCAGAGAGTTGGCCCCAGTCACATGAGTATAAAGCAGATATATTTCAAACATTTATTAAGTAATGGAAATCTTTTTAAATTGGAAAGCCCAGTATTTTGGTAAGGGGGTAGTTTGAGGATGAAAGACAATTTACTGGCACCCTTCTTGACTTACCCTTTGGGTGGTATCTAGTTGTGGAAACCTGGTCCAGCAAGCTGGCCCAGGGAAATATTCTCTAGTGTAGTTGCATTAGTCTGTTCTTGCATTGCTATAAATAACTACCTGAGACTGGGTAATTTATAAAGAAAAGAGATTTAATTGGCTCACAGTTCCACAGAATCTACAAGAAGCATGGCTGGGGAGGACTCAGGAAACTTAAAATCATAGTTGAAGGTGAAAAGAAAAGAGGGATGTCTTACATGGCTGGAACAGGAGGAAGAGAAAGGGAGGGAGGGTGGTGCTATACACTTTTAAACAACCAGATTTCATGAGAACTTTATCACGAGACAGCACTAGAGTGATGATGCTAAACCATTAGAAACCACCTTCACAATCCAATCACCTCCCACCAGGCCCCTCCTCCAAAATTGGGGATTACAATGTGACATGAGATTTGGGAGGGGACAGAGACAAATCACATCGTTCTGGTCCTGACCCATTCAAAATCTCATGTCCTTCTCACATTTTGAAATACAATCATGCCTTCCCAACAGTCCCCCAAAGCCTTAACTCATTCCAGCATTAACTCAGAAGTCCAAGTCTAAAGTCTCATCTGAGACAAGGCAAGTCCCTTCTGCCTATGAGCCTGTAAAATCAAAAGCAAGTTAGTTACTTTAAAGATACAATGGAGGTACAGGCATTGGATAAATACACCCATTCCAAGAGGGATAAATGCCAAAACAAAGGAGTTCCAGGCCCATGCAATTAAAAAACCCAGCAGGCAGTCATTAAATCTTAAATCTCCAAAATAATTGCCTTTGACTCCATGTCTCACATCCAGACCACACTAATGCAAGGCATGGGCTCCCAAGGCCTTGAGAAGCTCCACCCCTATGGCTCTGCAGGGCTACAGGGCTCTGCAACGGCTGGTTTTACAGGCTGGTGTTGAGTGTCTGTGGCCTTTGCAGGCACAGGGTGCAAGCTGTTGGCGGATCTACCATTCGGGGGTCTGGAGAATGGTGGGCCTCTTCTTGCAACTCCACTAGGCAGTACCCTAGTGGTGACTTTGTGTGAGGGCTGTGAACCCACATTTTCCCTTCACACTGCCCTAGTAGAAGTCCTCCATGAGGGCTCTACTCCTGCAACAGACTTCTGCCTGGACATCCAGATGTTTCCATACATCTTCTGACATGTAAGTGGAGGCTCCGAAGCTTCATCTCTTGCCTTCTGCACACCAACAGGCCCAACACCACATAGAAACCACCAAGTCTTGGGGCTTGCATCATCTGAAGCAATGGCCCAAGTTGTACCTTGACCCCTTTTAGCCAGGGCTGGAGCTGGAGTGGCTGGTACACAGGGCATTATGTCCCAAGGCTGCACAGAGCAGCAGGGTCCGGGGCCTGGCCCATGAAACCATTTTTTCCTCCTAGGCCTCTGGGCCTGTGATGGGAGGGGATGCCATGAAGGTCTCTGAAATGTCCTGGAGGCATTTTCCACATTGTCTTGGCTATTAACATTTGGCTCCTCTTTACTTATGCAAATTTCTGCAGACTTCTTGAATTCCTCCCAGAAAAAGGGGTTTTTCTTTTTTACCACATGGTCAGGCTGAAAAAAATTTTAAAATTGTATCCTCTGCTTCCCTTTTCAGTATAAGTTCCATTTTCAGATATTCTCTCTGCACACACATATGAGCATATGCTGTTAGAAGAAGCCAGGTCACACATCTTGAATGCTTTGCTGCTTAGAGATTTCTTCTGTCAGATACCCTAAATAATCTCTCTCAAGTTCAAGGTTCCACAGATCTCTAAAGCAAGAGCACAATGCTGCCAGTCTCTTTGCTAAAGAATAGCAAGAGTAACCTTAACTCCAGTTCCCAACAAGTTTCTCATCTCCATCTGAGACCACCTCAGCCTGGACTTCATTTTTCATATTACTATCAGCATTTTGGCTAAGACCATTCAACAAGTCTTTAGGAAGTTCCAAATTTTCCCATATCTTTCTATCTACTGAGCCCTCCAAGTCTCTAGGAAGTTCCAAACTTTTTCTCATCTTCCTGTCTTCTTCTGAGCCCTCCAAACTGTTCCAACCTCTTCCTGTTACCCAGTTCCAAAGTAACTTCCTCACTTTCACGTTATCTTTATAGCAGTGTTCCACTCCCAGTACCAATTTTATATATTAGTCTGTTCTCACATTCCTGTAAAGAACCACCTGAGACTGGGTAATTTAGAAATAAAAGAGGTTTAATGGACTCATGTTTCCATAGGCTGTAGAGGAAGCATGACTGGGGTGGCCTCAGGAAACTTACAATCATGGTAGAAGGTGAAGAAGAAGGAGGCACATCTTACATGGCCAGAACAGAAGGAAAAGAAAGAGAGGGGGAGATGCTACACACTTTTAAACAACCAGATCTCTTGAGAACTCTATTATGAGACAGCACTAGGGTGATGATGCTAAACCATTAGAAACCACCTCTGAGTTCCAGTCACCTCCCATGAGGACCCTCTTCCAAAATTGAGAATTATATTTCAACATGAGATTTTGGTGGGGACACAGAGCCAAACCGTATCAGTAATATATAAACACAATCTTTCACTGCCTCGGGAAAAGGCTTGATTTTGATTTTCACTAAGAAACAATAAAGCTACAAATCATGGCAGCAGGCTTTGACAGGTCAAGACCTCAATAGCACAAACTGCTGTCACATGAGTCTCACCTTGAATTGAAACTCAAAACAATTTTTCATTTTTACTCTTCATTCAAGATGCTCCCTTTTACAGCTGGCCATTCTTATTTCTGAGTATTGAACTTTTGAGTTATCTTTGGCTTTTCTCTCAACTTTCTCCTTCCCACACTCCATTAATCATAGCATATTAAGTTATGTCAGTTATTTATAGGATGTGTGTTGGAACATGTACTCTCCTGTCTGATGCTCTTGCCACTTCTCTAGCTTCAGCCCTCTTCACACTAGTTTTTTTCTGCTCTATGGCTCTGCTCATTCTACCTGGAACTTTTTTGTCCTATTAATTATATGTATACATTTTTTTCATTTAAGCATCCCCTACCCTAGGCAAGAATACAGAGGCTTCTTTATTTTTTATTCCAAGTTTTAATTCAATCTGGCATTAAAGGATTTCTGTCAACTGGATCTATCTTACTTGTATTTTATCCCATTATAATAACATAATATGGAGTTCAAGCATCAAATGGCCTGGGTTAAAATAACAGCTCTGCTATTTATTAGCTGTGTGAAACTGGGACATTTATGGAACTTGCGAATGCTTTGGTTTCCTTGTTTGAAAAATTAGTATGAAAATATAGTGTAACACTATTGTGAAGAATAAATTAGATGATACCTAAAAAGCATCCCAAACAGTGTATAATACATGGTAAATTTTTAATAGATGATAATGATGGTGATACCGTTTAGGTTACTCTTGTTCAGATAGCTTTGCTTTTATATCCATTACTTTTTTTTGACTTGTCATTTTAGTTTTTTTAAAAATTGTCTACTTCGCCATTGGTTTTCAAGGAAAAGAATATTGCCCCATTTCAGCTATATCCCTCAGCAGGCTCAGATGCCTTTGGCACTCCTGGAGGGTAGTTTTAGCAATAAATAGCTGCCACACTAATATTTGTCACTCTAAACTTTCTGGTTAATAAAATTGTTATATTAGATCATTGTTTGTTGGTGGTCCCTAACATACCAGTTCATAGAGAAAGCTATTTACTGACATGGAATACACTTAATAATAATTGATACTGATTGGATCATCAAATAAACTGAACGAGACAAAGAAATGGTATTGCAACATAAGAATGTCCCTGAAGATCATTGTTGGGATACTCGTCGAACATGATTATCTAAACAGTATCTTTCAAAATATAGCTGTGAGGGAAACCAGTCATAGCACATTAAAGATTATGGCTTAGTTTGATGAATGCTCAGAAATTCAACATGGTGTTCTGAAATGAGAATTGAACTTGAATCAGATGGTTTATCCCTGGCTTTGTTATTAAGATGTCAGGATTGGTAAATCCTCTCCCTCTCTGATCTTCAGTTTCCTCAGTTATAAAATATTGAAGTTGTACTAGAATATACCAAATAATTTTACCATCCCTAATATTTACTTCTCCAGGTTTGGGGGAACACCTTAATTTAGGCTACATATTTTACTTCCAATAGGGAATATTTGATATAAAGGGAGAGTGGCATTAAGTAAAGACAAGATGTTTGGATTGATTTTCAGTTAGGCTTAGGCTTTGTAATTGCTTTTATGGTCACAAATAGGAAATGAGTCAAATATGATATACAACATTAATACTAACCACATAATATCTATATAGAAATTCTAGGCCCATAACTTCTTTTATTTATATTTTTCAATCAAAAATACTTATTAAGCACATGCATCACATTAGATATTGCACTGCATGCTGGAGTAACAAGAAAAACACCATTCTTCAGAGAATTTATAATCCATTAAGAGACGAAAATAAAGCAAAACATATAATTAGAAATTCAATGAGTACAGTAAGCAAAGTCTGTGGTGCTAAACCCTTTCTCATATATATATATATATTCCCTCATTTGATCTTCTTAAAACCCTTATAAGTTATGAGTTACCTTTCATGTTAACCAATGAAGATACAGTATCTCTGTCTATAGTTTTGGCTGGTTTTAGCCTATAGAAATAGCTCTATGTGAAGTGTTTTTGACTTGGCCCAAGAGAATTAAGAAAGTTTTCAGAATAATGGAAAATATTGGGAAATGTTTGAGTTCAGTATTTAGATGCATAATTATTTATCAGATCACTTGCCTTTAAAAGTACACATCTCCATTCCTTGGATGAAAACATTCAGCGTGGTAGGCTCTTAATCAGTCATTGAAATCCTACCTGCTATGGTTTGAACATTTATGTGCCTTTCAAAGTTTGTATTGGAAGTTAATTCCCAGTGCAACAATATGAAGTTATCTGGTCTTCAGAAGGTGACTGGGTCATGAGGGCTTCACTCTCATGAATGAATTAGTGCTCTTATGAAAGGCCTAGTGGGGGTGGGGGCGGTGGCTCACACTTGTAATCCCAGCACTTTGGGAGGCTTAGGTGGGTGGATCTCTTGAGGTCAGGAGTTCGAGGCCAGCCTGGCCAACATGATGAAACCCTGTCTCTACTAAAAATGCAAAAATTAGCCAGGCGTGGTGGCGCACACCTGTAGTCTCAGCTACTCAGGAGGCTGAGGTAGAAGAATCACTTGAACCCGGGAGGCAGAGGTTGCAGTGAGCCAAGATCATGCCACTGCACTCCCGCCTGGGTGACAGAGTGAGACTGTGTCTCAACAACACAACAAAAAAGGCCTGGGGGAAAATAGCTAGGTCCCTTTTGCCTTCCTGCCTTCAGCCATGTGAGGATGCAATAAGGCACCATCTTGGAGCAGAGAGCAGCACTCACCAGACACCAAATCTGCTGGCACTTAGACCTTTGACTTCCTACTCACTAGAACTGTAATAAGTTTCTGCTGTTTATAAACTACCTAGTCACAGGTATTTTGTTATAACAGCACCAGTGGACTAAGACATTACCCATATTTCTGAACGCAAGTCAAATGTCACACCTGAAAAAATATCCTTGAGCAGTGGTTTGTAGTTCTCCTTGAATAGGTCCTTCACTTCCCTTGTTAGATGTATTCCTAAGAATTTTATTCTTTCAGTAGCAATTTGCAATGAGACTTAATTCATGATTTGGCTCTCTGCTTCCCTGTGGTTGGTGTGTAAGAATGCTAGCAATTTTTGCACATTGACTTTGTATCCAGAGACTTTGCTGAAGTTGCTTATCAGCTTAAGAAGCTTTTGTGCTGACTTTATATCTTTCTCTTGCCTGATTGCCCTGGCCAGAACTACCAATACTATATTGAATAGGAGTGGTGAGAGAGGGCATCCTTGTCTTGTGCTGGTTTTCAAGGGGAATGCTTCCAGCTTTTGCTCATTCAGTATGGTATTGGCTGTGGGTTTGTCATAGATGTCTCTTATTATTGTGAGGTATGTTCCTTTAGTACCTAGTTTATTGAGAGGGTTTAAAATGATCTAATTAAAGTAAAGAGCTTCTGCAAAGCAAAACAAATTATTATCACAGCAAACAGACAACCTAGAGAATGGGAGAAAATTTTTGCAAGCTCTCCATCTGACAAGGATCTAATCTCCAGAGTCTACAATGAACTTAAAGAGATTTACAAAAGAAAAACAAACCTTATTTAAAAGTGGAGGAGCTGCATGAAGAGACACTTCTCAAAAAAAGACATACATGTAGCCTACAAACATATGAAAAAAAGCTCAACATCAATGATCATTAGAGAAACGCAACTCAAAACCACAGTGAGATACCATCTCATGCCAGTCAGAATGGTTATCATTAAAAAGTCAAAGAACAACAGATACTGGCGAGGTTGTGGAGAAAAAGAAGTGCTTTTACACCGTTGGTGGGAGTGTAAATTAGTTCAACTGTTGTGGAAGATGGTGTTGTGATTCTTCAAGGGCCCAGAGACAGAAATAGCATTTGACCTAGAAGTCCCATTACTGGATATATACCCAAAGGAATATAAATCATTCTCTTCTAAAGATACATGCACATATATGTTCATTGCAGCACTATTCACAATGGCAAAGACATAGAATCAACCCAAATGCCGGCAAAGACATAGAATCAACCCAAATGCCTATCAATGATAGACTGGATAAAAAAAATATGGTACATATACACTATGTAACACTATTATGCGGGAACAGACAACCAAACACCACATTTTCTCACTTATAAGGGGGAGCTGAATTATGAGAACACATTGACATATGGGTGAGGGGAACAACAGACACTGGGTCTTGTCAATGGGGGAGAGGAGGGAGAGCATCAGGAAGAAGAGCTAATGGATTCTGGGCTTAATATCTAGGTGATGGGTTGATCTGTGCAGCCAACCACCAAGGCACATGTTGACCTATATAACAAACCTGCACTTCCTGCACCTGTACCACTGAACTTAAAAGTTAAGGGGAAAAAAAGAGAAAATATTCCTATAGTCAGAACAAATAATTGTTTTCTCTATCCTTCTACAGAACATTGTTTGTGTGCTAATTATAACACTTATTGCATTCTACTTTATGTCATCCTTGTTTATATCTCATGGACTCCACTTCTAGTCAGCAGTTCCTTGAGGGAATGGACTAAGCTTTACGCCTTCCGAGATCCCTCAAAGTGTTTGGTAAATAGTGAATACTCAATAAACTATATGTTGAATAAAGAATAAATAGTTGCTCCTATGTGGTCCAGGCCCTCTTAGGAATTTTCATATTGTTTTTTTGAGTATTGCTTTTTCCTCTCACCCTTATCTACTTTTAGCTTTTGATTCTTAAAAAAGAATTTAAAAAAAAGTAGATCAGGTTAGAGTTTAGCTGGGAAAGCAGTTTAATATTATTTTGATGTTTAAATATAAAGGAAAGGACCTATACCAAGGAGCAGGTAAGACCAGCATCCCTGGGGATTCTGAGGCTCTGCTACAGGAGGGAGAAAACACGGGGCTTCTTTCTCATGTATATCTGATCTGAGGATTGGAGAGACTATAGATAATAAAGCAATATAACATTGGGAATTATGACTCAGGTACTCAGATATTCAGCCAAGTTGCCGACATTTGTTAAAAAGGAAATAGATGGAAACAGGGCACAGAGGCCTGTGCTTGCTTTAATTATGTAAAAAGGTATTATTTTTCTTTTTAACAGCCAAGATACTGCATTCAAATATGTAACCTTGCAAGGAGAAAGTGGATCACTTTTTACTTCATTTCTTTTTCTTTCTTCTGAACTTATGCAGATATATTTTTTGAGGGTGAGGAGTCGGGTGGCAGATGGTAAGGTGGAGCAGAGCAATATGGCACAGTAAGAAAGAAGATGAAAAGCCAAACATTTTGGAGCCAGAAAACTGACCACTTTTACCTAACTGGACAGAAACATACCTTTAGAAAATAAGCCGAGTCAGCGGCAAAGCTTTATGCCAACAATAATTAATATTATCCCTAATGAAGTGTGTTGACATGTGAGCACACCCAGGACTATAATATCCTGCATAATATTTTCTTGGAGACATTCTGTATACAGTGGGCACTTGTCCTAAAGCCTGATTTGGATTATAGACTTGTATGCCAGATCCAATAATAAGATGAATTATTAACACTGTGACTTGACTAAAATAAAAGATCTCTGAGTTTCTTATTAAATACATTGGTATAGAAACCTCACAAGTAGCTTCCCAAAGAGCTTCTTTCTAAATTAAATACATAACTTTGATCTTTTTATTTAAGTCAATTGGATAGTCAATTAAAAGTAATTTTATCTGTATGCATTATTACTATTTCTATGAAAGTAATAATAATTTGAATTATATCGAGTCATAATTCAACCTCAAAGTCAGGCTTTGAACTTTCTAGAGAAATTTCTAATTCAAAATTTCCACATTAAGGCTAATTATATATAATTTCATAGAAATTGTTTTAATTTAACTTGGGCATATACTTTCAGCACCTTCTAAACTCCTTCAAATATATTTTAAAAAATAATTTAGAGGATCTGAAGCAAGTTTCACAAATTACGGTCAGCCAGATGTCTCTATTCAGTATGGACAGCAAGCATTCAGGCTGGCAGTTCTACTTTCTGAGTTTTAGCTTCAGAGCTATTGCACTGGACTTCAGTGTCCTTTCTTGCTCCCAGATCAATTTTTACTGTCTTAATTCCTTATAAATTTATTTTTATTGATACATAATATTTCACATATGTATGGGATACATGTGATATTTTGTTACATGTATAGACTGCTTAATAATCAAATCAAGGTATTGGGGGTGTTGATCACCTCGAGTATTTATCATTTCTATGTGTTAGGTACATCTCATGTCTTCTCTTCTGGCTATTTTCAAATATATAATAAATTGTTGTTAACTAAGGTCATTCTACTGTGCTAAAGACGCTGGAACTTATTCCTTCTCTCTAACTGTATGTTAGCACCCATTGACCAACCTCTCCTTTTCCTCCCTCCCACCCACATCGCCTTCCCAATCCCTGGCATCTCTCATTCTACTCGCTACATTTATGAGATCCCACATGCAAGTGAGATCATGTGACATTTGCATTTCTGGGTCTGGCTTATTTCACTGCCTTAATTCTTGTCATGGGTTGAATCATTTCCCTGCCAAAGATGTTGTACTCCTAATTTCCAATACCTGTAAATGTGAACTTATTTGGAAATAGGGTCTTTGCAAATGTAATCTAGTTTAACAAGGTCTTCAGTGTGGGCCCTGATACAGTGAGACTGTGTTCTCATAAAAAGGGATATTTGGGGTTGGACGTGGTGGCTCACGTCTGTAATCCCAGCACTTGGGGAATTCAAGGCAGGTAGATCACAAGGTCAGGAGATCGATACCAGCCTGGCCAACACGGTGAAACCGCATCTCTGCTAAAAATACAAAAATATTAGCCGGGCGTGGTGGTATGCACCTGTAGTCCCAGCTACTCCCAGCTACTCGGGAGGCTGAGGCAGGACAATCGCTTGAACCTGGGAGGCGGAGGTTGAGGTGAGCCGAGATCGCGCCACTGCACTCCATCCTGGGCGACAGAGCAAGACACCATCTCAAAAAAAAAAAAAAAAAAAAAAGGATGTTTGGACAGGGATAGACATGTACAGAGGGAAGACAATGTGAAGACACAGAGAAGACAGCCATCTACAAGTCAAGGAGAGAGGCTTGGAATGCATCCTTTCCTCACAGCCTTCCAATGAACCAACCCTGATGACACCTCCATTTTAGACTTCTAGACTCCAGAACTGAAATATTTTTTGTTGTTTAAGTCAGGCAGTTTGTGATACTTCGTTAAGATAGCATGAGGAAACTGCTATAATTGTAATTTAATTTCCCTAGGAAAAACATGAAAAGAGTGGGGGCATATGCCTTCTGTAGCCAAAGTGCTCTTAAATGAACCTTGAGCTAGCTTGGATAAGTCATCCTGCCTTTTGACAAATTGGAACCTGCTTTAGAATACACACAGAAACATATATTTGAATACACACACACATATATATATTCATACATTTATAAATTTATATATTATATTTCTTTCATCACAACCTAATGTCATATGCTATTCACTATTTCTTTGCTTTTGACTATGAGGTACATATTACATTACTGTAACCTACAGATGAAGATCTCAATGATCAGAGAAATTTTGTCATATGTCTAAGATTACAAAGAAAACAGGTGAGAGAGTTATAATCTGTCCTTCATTTAGTCTGACTCCACTGTCCAGAGCCTTAATTACTAAGTTACATTAGCTTGAAAAGGAAGAGGGAGAAGAAAGCCATATATGATTCTACATAAGAAATGTGACTACAGGATATAATTAAAGTATTGTTTGTGGAAAATTTTTGAAGAAAAACACAGTTGAGTTGGACTGCAGCATAGTGTAGAGTAGAAGGTAATATATGATGGGAATAGAAGATTAGGCTAGATCTATATTGTGGAAGCCATTGAGTGTGAAACTGAGAACTTAAAAACAAACTTATGGATAGTATTAATCAACTTTGTTTTCGCATCTCTTACTTCTATATTTCTCAGTGAAACATCAGTAAGAAACCCCATTGCTTTTGACATTTGCAACAAAATATCACAGTCAACTAAATCCTAGCCCATTCCAACACTGGATACTAACCTGTCTTACATATTGTGTTTGAGAATGACATGAAACTAAATAATCCAGCAGAGTTAAAAAGCTGTGTACAGGCAGGGAGTGAACCCAAGGCAGTTTCTAGGATCTCTCACTGTGTCTTTTAAGCTAAACTCTAGTTAATCCCAGAATGCAACACGTCCCAAAGTCTAAAGCAATTCCGATTTGCTTGAAAATCACCCTATGTTTTGGTTTTACATACCAGTTTTTTTCATATCTATCCAATTTTTTTTGTTAAAATACAGTGCTGTAAAGTCTACTATATTTCATTATACAGTGTATATTTGAAAACAATTAAAATTATTCTTAACAACAATAGTATGTCTATTTATATCAAGGCTATAGATCTAAACCCCAACGTACATTTTGATTTTTGTGAATGAATGCACCTTCGGTAGGGATACAGGGATGCCCTTACCAAGCTGTTTATCTCTCTGATATATTTATAATACAGTTACTCATATTACATATGCATATAACTATATCTATATCTGATTAACATATCTGCCTCCACAAATATATATTTGAAATGTAGATTACTTATGCCATTTAAAAACATGCTGCTATATATAATTCATTGCCATCTGTTCCTCTGGTTTCTCTTTTATACTCTAAAAATTCCCAGAAAATTATGAAAATATGCAAGGATTTCTGAAGTCCTATATGTGTTAAATTGTAGCATTTACATGCTGGATTACATTAGGAGACCCAAAACAGAGCACTGGGTTAGGAAGAAGAGTACTAGGAAATTCTTGGTGACCTATGACTTTAGACAAAATACTTTAGTACCTCTGAACCTCAGTTTTCTCATCTTTAAAATTAAAATAATAAGCTTCACATCCCTGTGAGTTAGAATGATTTTATTTTATCAAAAGTGATAATTATGAGAAATGTTTAAACTTTCAAAATATGAAATAATTGCAAGTTATTATTAACATGCCTAGATAACAAAACAAAATAAATAATAGCAGTTTCAGACTAATTGGAAAGGAAGAAGTAAAAGCCTTCTTCCGGTGGCTCATTAAAAAAATGAGAGACAGTCAAGTGACTGTTACTCAATGCCTGGAGATATACTTTGGTTAAGTTCACTAAATATTTGCTGATAATATACTATCTATTAATGTGTTAAGTCCCTGCAGCATGCCAAACATCAGTCTAGGTGCTGAGAAAAAGCAGTGAACAAATCAAAGACCCATTGCCTCATATGGTATCTGGGTGGATGAGGTAGAGGGAAACGGAAAATAATTAACATAAATAATAGATAAGTTAACCATATGCTGTTGCCTCTAAGATGTTATTAATTGTAAAGAACACCATGGTTTTATGTACCACTAAGAACAAAAGAAAAGGCATTGGTAAATACATATGACAGGCCATTGATTGCAAAATTCATTCCAATTTCAGAGATGATACAATGTGAAAAAACAGCATTGCATCTTGGGATCAACGAACTATAGTAGAAAATTATTAGGTCATCAGTTATAGGAAAAGACAAAAGGAGGGGAAAGTGGAATCTGGGTTAGGTGGTTTTGTTGCAGCATTAAATAGGCTGGTCATTTTATTAGTGTCTTAGGGCTGCCATAACAAATTACCACAAACTGGTGGCTTAAACCAATGTATTCTCTCACAGATCTGGATGCCAGAAGTCCAAAATCAAGGTGTAAGTAGAACAATATTTTACTAAAGACTCTAGGGGAGAATCCTTCCTTGCCTCTCCTTAGCTTGTGGTGCCTCAAAGCAATCCTTGTTGTTTGGCTTGCAGTAGCATCAACTCCAATCTCAGTCTCTGTCTTCACATGGCCTTCTTCTCTCCGTGTCTCTGTGTATTCTCTCCTCTTGTTATAAGATTACCAGTCATTGCATATAGGATCCTCTCTCATCCAGTATGGCCTTATCTTAACTTATGACATCAGTGAAGAGCCTATTTCCAAATATGTTTACATTCTGAGGTTCCTGGAAAATATGAATTTTGGAGGAACATCGTCAAATCCACCTTTTTTATGTTATGAAAGAATGAATGTAATAAGTTGACAAAAGCAAAGTTAAGAGAGATGAAATAAAGCTCGGGTCATGTCACATCTTTAGTACCTAGTGTTTGTCAGGCCTAGCTAAATCCTTATCCTCTCCATGGATTGAATGTCTGAAACTTTCTTAAATTTTTGAGCCAACAAATTCTTATTAAAGCCAATTTTAAACCAAAGTGTATCTATATCAAGAAACTCACAGTAGTTTCATATGGGTGAAATATGAATTATGAAACAGTAAATGGCAATGATTCTGGAGACATAGGCATCAGCCGATTCATGAAGTGCCTAATGTAGCATGTTAAGAATATTAGACTTTGTCTTTTGAGTAATAGGGGTCCATTAAATGGTTTTAAATAAGAAGTCAAGGGTGATAGGACTGGAGTTACATTTAGAAATATCACTCTGACTTTTGGATAAAGAGTAGATTGAGCATGGAGTGGTGGGGGTGGTGCGGGGAGGACTAGAATGATTTGGGCAGATGCTACAAATTATCCATCCTTCCCGAGACTATAGTCCTATCTGGACTCCTGCTTCCAAACTTCCTTGCTGCTAACATCTATCTCTTTCTTCCCTTTCTGGAAAATGGCACTTGCTAAGATAATGGCATTTTTATGGTCTGTAACATTACTAACATTTTACCAATACCATTGTCTTTTGACTTGCTGTGTTACTTAAATCTTTCTTGCAGCAATTCATTTAAAATCTACTTCCCAAGTATGTTTTTATTTGCAATGTTATATATAATTTCTCTTCCCAAGTGTCCACTTCCATTACTCATATGCAACAAAGATAATTATGTTTCATGTGTTAATCAAATCGTGATCAGATTTCTTCTTGCTATACTTTGCTCATCTAAATGGAAAACTTTGAGTCTATTTTTTTTATCACTACCAAGACCTCAGCTGCTTCCTCAGTGCAAGACAAATGTCCCTTGAGGATTATATTATTGAATATTTTATTTTTTGTCAGAAGCCTTTGGCTTCCTATGTAAATGATTATTTATAGTTTAATTAATAGCCATAATGTAGTATCAAAATAAATCTTGTATGTTGAAACAACTCTATTATGTCGAGTAGCTTTTAATTTATAGCTTTTGCACAATGAACTAATTAAACTAAATTTCTAAAAAAAGAATAATAAAAATAATAATACAATTGAAAAAATGTGTTGAACACAAACCAGGCTCCAGTCGCTCTACTAGTATATAGGAACACAGAACTGAATAAAATCAGGTGTTGCTTAATCACTGGGATATGTTCTGATAAATTAAGTGACTTTGTGTGAACATCATAGAGTGCAGTATACAAACCTAGATGGTATAGGCTATTACACACCTAGGCTATATGGTGTAGCCTATTACTCCTAGGCTACAAACCTATATAGCATGTTACTGTACTGAACATTGTAGAAACCTGTATAGCATGTGACTGTACTGAACACTGTAGACAGTTATAACACAATGGTATTAGTGTATCTAAACATATCTAAAGATAGAAAAGACACAGTAAAAATAAGGGAAATAATTTTATGGAACCACTGTCATATAGGTGGTCTGTTGACTGAAATGTTGTTATACAAAGATGTGACTGTGTGGCAAAACCTCACCCTTCTAATGTTCATCTATAATAAGGAAGAACAATGCTTAACTATAATAAATTTGGTGAGTGATAAGGTATGATAGAGGCATACATATATATATACACACACATATATATGTGTGTATATGTGTGTATGTCTGTATATGTATATTTATTTCACTACGAAGAGAAAAGATGAATACATTTGAGAACTTAAAGGTGTATTCATTTGAACTGGGTCTTGAAATATGAGGAGAAGACTTATAGGTAGCTTGTGAGTTAAATATAAACTGTACTGAATAGCTAGAAATAATACTCAAGGGTAATGGATACAATTCAAAGCCCACAAACTCTAGTCAACAAGTGATTAAATATTTCTTAATTTGATTACAACTGATTTTGACATCAAGCCTTTAGGCTATCACACAGGTGGAAATTTCATCTAAAATCATTTTTGAGACTCTTCCCCCAGGGCAGTACAAAACTATAGAGAGTTATGTAGCTCTTCAGCATTTAAGAGGCTTCTTTTGTCATCAGTCATTGGTCAGAAAACCATTGTCCAAATTCATATGATTTTTGCAAGTCTAGTGGTTCTGTTGTCTTCACATCAACCATGTTGGGGAAAAGGGAAGAATAATCAACATCAGAACCACAGAGCTATTTCTTCTTAAAATATTGCCCTTTCTTTAAGGCACAACTAAAAGACAGCTCTAGGCCCTGTCACTCATGGGATATAAAGACTCTTTTTCTTTTTTATTCTAGAAGAATCTCTTTAGTCAGAGGGAAATAGCTTTCCGAAATTTAGTCTTTTATTGCCTCTTCTCCCTATTAGACTCATGGAATATTTGCCTGAATAGGCTTCGTGTTTTGTGAGACAAAAGCCAAGAAAATAAGATTTTCTTGAGTATAAGTTATATCTTATGCTCAACTGTATTATTCCTCCATGGCGAAACACACACACACATGCACACACACGTGGCAAAAACCAGAATTTGGTATCTTTTTGAATACGAAAAAGGGAAAAGAAAATATCTATCTATCTATCTATCTATCTATCTATCTATCTATCTATCTGCATATATAAACAGATACTGAAAACTGTAAAACATTGATAAAGGAAATTTGAAGTGACTCAGATAAATGAAAAGGTCTCATGTTCATGAATTGGAAGAATAAATAGTGTTAAAATATCCATACTACCCAAAATGATATACTGATTTAATTGAATTCCTATCCAAATTCTAATGCTATTTTTCACAGAAATAGAAAAACTTTCTAAAATTTGTATATGACCACAAAATACACAGAATAGTCAAAGCAATCTTAAGCTGAAAGAACAAAACTGGAAGCATCACACCCCCTGATTTTGAAATATATTATAAAGCTATTCCAAACAAGACGGCATGGTATTGGCCTAAACACAGACATATCAACCAATGGAACAGAGTTGAAAGCCCAGAAATAAACACATGCAACAGTCAATTGCTTTTTAACAAAAATGTCAAGAACATACATTGGGGAAAATACAGTCTCTTCAATAAATTATGTTGGGAAAACTGGATATTCACACACAGAAGAATGAAATTGGATGGACCTTTATCTCACACAATATACAAATATCAATGGAAAATGGATTAAATATTTCAACATAAAACAGGAAACTGTAAAACTACCAGAAAAAAATATAAGGGAATGACTTCTTAGATAGAAACTCAAAAGTATGGGCTGCAAGAGCAGAAATAGACAAATGGGTTTGCATCAATTTAGAAGTTTCTACACAGAAAAGGGTACATTCAAAAGAGTGAAAATACAACTTACAGACTGGGAGAAAATATGTGCCAACAATACATCTGATAAGTTGCTAATATCCAAAATACGTAAGAAACTCAATAAATAACTCAAGAAAATGGCCCAGTTATAAATTGAGTAAATGATTTGAACAGGCATTTCTCAAAAGGATACATAAAAATGGCCCACAGATTCATGAGAAAATGCTAAACATTCTCGAATTATCAAGGAAATGCAAATTAAAACCACAATAAGATACCACCTTACCCCAGTTAGAATGGCTATTATCAAAACAACTGAAGGTAACAAGTGTTAGCAGGGATGTAGAAAAAAGGGAACACTTGCAAACTGTTAGTTGGAAGGTAAATTGGTACAGCTGTTATGGAAAACAATACGGAGGCTTCTCAAAAGTTAAAAATTACTATATTTCCATATGATCCAGCAATCCGACTTCTGGGTAAATATCCAAAAAAAGTGAAATCAGAAGAGCTATCTGCAGTCCCCTATTTATTGCAGCATTATTCACAGTAGCCAAAATATAAAAAGTATCTAAATGACCATAAATTAAAGAATGGATGAAGGTTACTAGTGGCCAATAAGCTCATAAAAGCATGCTCAAAATTATTAGCCAGTAGGGAAACGAAAAACTACAATGAGAGAGTATTTCACATCAACTAGAATGGTTATAAGATAAAAGGCAGAAAATAAAATGTGTTAGTTACTGGTGGAGAAACTGGAACCCTTATGCATTACCCGAGGCTATGTAAACGGAGTAGTTTCATTGAAAAACGGTTTGGTAGCTCCTTAAGATGTTACACAGAGCTCCTATGTGATGAAGTGATTCTAATCCTAGGTAAATACCCAAGGTAAATTAAAATATATGTCCACATAACACTGGGACCGTGGATGTTCTTATCAGCAGTTTGTATAATAGCCAAAAATGGAAGCAACATAAATTCCCATCAACTAATGAATGAGTAAATAAAATGTGATATATTCATGCAATAAAATATTATTTGGCAATTAAAAAATGGAGTACTGTACTGATACATGCTCCAGCAAGAATGAAAAAAATACCATAAGTGAGAAGGCAGTAACAAGATTGAAGTCATAGTAGAGTCTCCCAGTAAAGAAAAGCCTGGTACCTGACTGCTTCACTACTGAATTCTGTCAAACATTAAGAATACCAATACTACTCAAACTTTTCTGAAAAACAGAGGTGGAGGAAATATTTCCAAACTCGTTCTATGAGGCTAGTGCTACTCTGATACCCAAACCAGACAGACACATCAATAAAAGAAAATTACAGGCCAATATCTATGATGAATATTGATGCAAAAATCCTCTACAAAATACTAGAAAACATATATGATTTAATTTATATGAAAAGTCTAGAATAGACAAATCTATAGAAACCAAAAATAGATTAGGGGTAGCCTGGACCTGGGGAAAAAGCTAGAATGCTAATGGTGGGGACTGCTCTTGGGTTTGGGTTTTTATGGCGATTGGGGTAATGACAATTTTCTAAAATTGATTTATGATGATGGCAGCAGAACTCTGTCAACATAGTCAGTACCACTGAATTGCATACTTTTTATGGGTGAACTTTATGATATGGGAATTGTATCTCAGTAAAGCTGTTTAAAAAAGAAAAAAGGGGCCAACTCTTAGCTCTACCGTACAATATTATCTCATAAGTCTCAGCCAATGCTAGAAATCAGCATTATGATTCAGGCAAGGAAGACACATTAATCAAATGAATAATTCTGTAGAGTATAAATATGATTTAATTATACAAAAATCAAATTATTTTCTTTAAACTATCCATTACGGCTAAAAATAAAAATAGAAATAAAATGGGATGAAGATTTCTGAATTGGGAGGTACAGCAAGTTCCAGGAGAGGAAGATCAACTTTGCTAAGATTCCATTTTTTATTTTTGAAAAACTCTGCCCTGTTAATTGAAACCCAATTGAAATTCTGATGACATTTATCTGGTTCGTCACAGAATTATTCTGAAGTTTATCTGAGATTAGAAGTTAATTTCAATATTTTCTTATGCATGTAATATTAATTTCTTAAACAAGTATTTTGTATAATAAAATAATTTTAAATGTTAAAACAAGTTAATGTATATTTAATTAGAATTTCAGAAGGAAAAGGTAAAAAGCGTGATATAAAAGCATTATTTGAATCATTCAAAAGAGATTGTTTGTGGACTTTTCAAAATTCATGAAGTATATTAATTTTCATGTTCAATAAATGCAAGGAGCCCAAAGCAGAATTATTCAATAAAAATACACTTAAACACATCACAGAAAACAAGCAAACAAAAAACTTTAAAAATCAAGACAACAGTTAACTTTTAAAAAGTAACCTAACATAAAATAAAAGGAAACATTATAAAAGTAAGAATTAGACTAACAGCTGACCCATTAACAGAAAAATGCAACCAGCCAACTTACAATTCTTTACCCAACGAAAATATTCTTTAAGAATAAAAAGGAAATTAAGACTTTCTTATTTAACAAAACTAAATCCCAATAGAATTCAGTAACAGTAGACATGCCTTGGTTGTACATATCTATGTATATACACACATGCACACCCATACATATACACACATAAAGGATATTCCTCAGCAATTTAAGCAGGAAAAAAAAATTCAGATACAAATTTGGAGATAAAGATGGGAATAAAGAGCAGCAAATACTTAAATATATGTGTAAATTTATATAAACATTGTGTTCTAATCAATAGTAATTCCTCATGGCAAATTAAATAGTAAATAAGTTTTGAGTGGATAAATGGATTTAAATATTCAAATATTTCTAATATCCTTATCCTTTTACAAGTTCCTGGAAGTGTTTAAGGTATCAATTAACATTAAACACTGATAAATCAAAGATTCATGTTTTAAAGTCTATGGTAATCAATGAAAAACTTTTGTAAGTATGTGTAACTTCCAAACTGACAAGAAAGAAAGAGAAATACTAGTTTTAAATACTAGATCTATCTAAAAGAAATATCAAAAGCAGTAGAAAAGAAAATTAGAGAGGATAAATATAAATCATAGTGTAAGATGAAACATATACACCCAAATATGTTAGTGATTTCACTAAAATATATTTATTAGATGTTACAATTAAAAATAAACATTTTCAGTTTATCTAAATAAGGATTTTCATTTTCAGTGCTAGGTAAAAATGTGAGATTCAAATATTAATATGAATGTTAAAATAAAATCATCAAAATAAAGCTATGGAAATTATAGTGAGAAATTACAAGGTCAGTGTTGAAATTAATAAAATAGTTTAAAGACTTATATGCTATAGGGAGGATAAACAATTACAAAAAAATTGTTTTTTGCAAAGAACAAAAAAAATAATAAACCCCTGGACAGGGTGAGAGAGAGAGTGTGTGTAAGAAAATAAAGAAGTAAAAGGAAGAGGAGGAGAAGGAGGAGGAGGAGGAGGAGAAAGAGAATAGCAGAGGACAGAGAAAGCAAAAATAAGACATATAATTACATACCTATTTATATTATTTGTATCTGTGTCCCTGCCCAAATCTCATGTCAAATTGCAATCCCAAATGTTGGAGGTGGGGCCTGATGAGAGGTGATTAGATCATGGAGGTGTTTTCCATAGTTTAACACCATCCCCCCTTGGTTTTGTCATCATGATAGTGAGTTATTGTGAGATCTGGTTGATTAAAAGTGTGTCTCACCTCCGCTCTCTCTCTTCTTCCTGTTCCATCCATGCGAAGGTTCAGCTTCCCCATTTGCCTTCCACCATAATTGTAAGTTTTGCCAGGCCTATCCAGAAGCAGAAGCCACTTTGCACCATGTACAGCTTGCAGAACTGTGAGCCAATTCAACCTCTTTTCTTTATGAATTACCCGGTCTCAGGTAGTTCTTTTTAACAGTGGAAGAATGAACTAGTACAGAAAATTGGTGCTCAAAACTTGGGCATTGCTTTAAAAATACCTGAAAATGGGGAAGCAATGTTGGATCTGGGTAACAGGTAGAGGTTGGAAGAGTGTTGAGTGCACAGAAGAAGGCAGGAAGATGAGGAAAAATTTGGATCATCCAAGAGACTTGTTAAATTGTTGTTACCCAAATGCTGATAGTGATATGGACAATGAAGTCCAGGCTGAGGGAGGTCTCAGATAGAGATGAAGAACTTACTGAGAACTGGAGTAAAGGTCACTTTTGCTATGCTTTAGCAAAGAGCCTGGCTTTATTGTGCCCCTGCTCTAGGGATCTGTGAACTTGAAACTTCAGAGTGATGATCTAGGTTATCTGGCAGAATAAATTTCTAAGCAGCAAAGCATTCAAGACATGACCTGGCTGCTTCTAACTACCTATGCTCATATGCATGAACAAGTAAATGATCTGAAACTGAGACTTGTATTTAAAAGGGAAGCAGAGCTTAAATGTTTTAAAAAATTGCAGCCTGGCCATGTGGTAGAAAAGAAAAGCCCATTTTCTTGGAGGAATTCAAGCAGGCCACAGAAATTTGCATAAGTAGAAAGAAGCCAAGTGCTAATAGCCAAGACCAAGGGAAAAAGTCCTCGGAGGTATTTCAGCGACCTTCATAGCAGCCCCTCCAATCACGGGCCCAGAGGCCTTGGAGAATGGAATAGTTTCATGGCCCATGTCTGGAACCCTGCTACCCTGTGCAGCCTGGGGACACTGCTGCCTGCACTCTGGCTGCTCCAGTTCAAGCCATGGAACAAAGGGGTCCAGGTACAGTTCAGGCCACTGCTCCAGATGGTGCAGGCTGGAAACCTTGGTAGCTTCCATGTCGTGTTAAGCTTGCAGATGCACAGAATACAAGAGTTAAGGCTTGGAAGCCTCTGCCTAGATTTCAGAGGATGTATGAGAAAGCCTGGGTATCCAGGCAGAAGCCTGCTGCAGGGATGGAACCTACACGGAGAGCCTCTACTAGGGCAGTGTGGAGAGGAAATATGGGGTTGCAGCTCCCACACAAAATCAGCATTTGAGCACTGCCTAGTGGAGCTGTGAGAAGAGGGGCACTGTCCTCCAGACCCAAGAATGGTAAATCCACCTACAGCTTGCACCATGCACATGGAAAAGCCCCAGGCACTCAACGCTAGCCTGTGAAAGAAGCTGTTGGAGCTATACTCTGCAGATCCATAGGGGCAGAGATTACCAAGGCCCTGGGAGCCCACTCCTTGCACCGGTGTGCCCTAGATGTGAAACATGGAGTCAAAGGAGATTATTTTGGAGCTTTAAGATTTAATGACTGCCACGATGGGTTTCAAATTTGCAAGGGGCCTGTAGCCCCTTTCTTTTGGCTGATTTCTTCCTTTTGTAACGGGAGTATTTACCCAATGCTTGTACTCCCATTGTATCTTGGAAACAACTAACTTTTTTTTTTTTTTTTTTCAATAGACTCATAGGGAGGAGGGACTAGCCTTGTCTCAGATGAGACTTTGGACTTTGGAGTTAATGCTGAAATGAGTTAAGACTCTGGGGGATGTTGAGAAAGCATTATTGTATTTTGAAATGTGAGAAATACATTGAGATTTAGGAGAAGCCTAGGTGGAAGAATATAGTTTGGATTTGTGTCATTGCCCAAATGTCATATCAAATTATAACCCCTAATATTGGAGGTGAGGTCTTGGGGGAGGTGATTGGATCATGGGGGTGGTTTCTCATGATTTAACACTATCCCTCCCTGATTCTGTCATTGTGATAGTGAGTTCTTATGAAATCTGGTTGTTCAAACATGTGTGGCACCTCCCCTCTGTCTCTTCCTCCTGCTCCGGCCCTGTGAAGTTCCAGCTTCCTCTTTGCCTTCTACCATGATTGTAAATTTCCTGAGGCCTCTCCAGAAGCAAAAGCTGCTATGCTTCTTATACGGCTTATAGAACCATGAACCAATTAAACCCCTTTTCTTTATAAATTACCCGGTATCAGTTATTTCTTTAAGCAGTGTAAGAATAGACTAGTACACACATACACACACACACACACGCAGACATATATATATACACACACACACTCATATGTATGTATATATAATTATGCATCACTATGAATGCTGCACAAATTTAACAAAGATATTATTAACAACTATGATTAGATCTAGTAAAAATTTATGTGAAGAGGACAAATTCTTAAGAAAGCACATGATTCCAAAATTGACCCAGAAATACAATGATAACCTGGATAATCATATCACTACTGAAGACTTGACTCTATAATGAAAAGCACTACCACAAAGAGAACACTAATACCAAGGCATTTCATCCGATAATTTTAACAGACATTTAAGAAAGAAACAGCCTCAATACTAAATAAATTCTTCCATAGAATGAAAAAAAAAAAAAAAAAAAACCGGAAACTAAAGACTCTTCATTTTATGTAACCAGCCTAAATTGATACCAAAACAATTGGCTAAAAAATTATATGGAAAGGAAAATTACAGGCTAGTATTATTTTTAAACATAAATTCAAACCTTCTAAATAATATTAACCAACAGAATCCGGAATTATGTGACTAAGATATCAAGTTGCAGTTTTTTCAATAATGCGGAGCCCGTTTGAGTCTTGAAGAGACATTTGTACATCCATGTTTATAGCAGCATATTTCACAATTGCTAAAACATGGAAAAAATCCAAGTGTATTTATTTGGCTGAATAAATAAGCAAAATTAGGTATATCCATATTTATACAATGGACAGATACTCCGTCTTTAAAAGAAGGCAATTTGCAATATGCTCAACATGAATGAACTTTGAGGACATCATGCTAAATAAAATAAGCCAGTCAAAACAAATACTGTATGATTCCACTTATGTGAAGTAACTTGAGTAGTCAAAATCATAGAGATAGAAAGTAGAATGGTGGTTGTCATGCCCTAGAAGGGAGGGGCCAATGGAGAGCGATCTTTTAATGGGTATAGAGTTTGAGTATTACATGATGAAGAGTTATGGAGATTGATGATGCTGATGATTGCACAATATTATGAATGTATTTAATACCACTGAACTGTCACCAATGAATAAGATGGTAACAATTACGGTAT
Source organism: Pongo abelii (assembly GCF_028885655.2). Lineage (NCBI taxonomy): Eukaryota > Metazoa > Chordata > Mammalia > Primates > Hominidae > Pongo > Pongo abelii. Next base: position 150,246,607 of record NC_072008.2, read on the forward strand.
GTGTGTTTTACCATAAGAAAAAAAACAAAACAAAATCTATGGGACATATTTCATTCACAAAATAGAAAAACCATTAAATAATCTCAATTTTTACACAGAAAATAATATTTGAGAAATTCAACATACATGCAAGAAAAAAATCCTCATCAAACTAAGAATAGAAGACAAAGTTCTTAATATGATATAGGGCAACTTAAACAAACAAAAACACAAAGTCAGTATACATTATACTTAATGTTATAATGTTGAAAGATTGATGTCAATTAAAAGGAAAAGGTGCCTACTGTTACCACTTTCATTCAATATTTTACTACAGTTCTAGAAAGTACAATAAAACAAAAATATAGTATATAAATATTAGAATGGAAACAGACTGCCATATTTTTGGATGAAATTAATATAGTTAAGAAATTCTAAGAATCTATATATCTGTTATTTTAATTACTTAATTAATTTAACTAAATCATTGGATGTAATGTCTTTTTAACTGCAAAAACAACAAAAATAAATTTTAATGTTATCATTTACAATAGTGCCAAATATGTCAAATACCTAGAATAAGTCTAACTAAATATGTTCAAGATTTCTATACAGAAATTTATAATTCATATTGTGCACAATTAATGAAAATTTAAATACATGGAGGATTATGCTATATTTATGGATTAGAACACTAAACTATGTGAGGCCCTCAGGTTTCTACAAATGGATCTATAAATTAAATGTAACTCCAACCAAAAATGACCTTTACCTGTTGGACTTGACAAACTGATTTTAAATTGTAAATGAAAATACAAAAAACACATAGGAAAACTAAGGTTATTTTAAAGAACAAGATGGGAGAACTTGTTTTACTGGACATCAAAGCTTACTTATAAAATAACAATAATCAAGATAGTATGGTACTATAAGAGTAAGTGGAGATAAATAGACTTCCTAAGTGAAATACGGAGTCCAGGAAAAGTCCTCTACAATTTTGAACTCTTAATTTGCGGTAAACATGGCACTTCAAAATAGGGAGAAAATAATTGTATTTCAACTGAGAAAATTGGATAACCATATAAAAATGAAATGAGATCTTCGCCTCACCCTATAAATACACAAAAATTTCAAATCCAGGTAGATTGTAGGCCTAAATGCAAAAGGCATGAAAAGATATAGAGATGGAGATAAATATATTTTAAAAAGTTGGACACAGGAAGGAGAACATCACACTCTGGGGACTGTTGTGGGGTGGAGGGAGGGGGGAGGGATAGCTTTAGGAGATATGCCTAATGCTAAATGACGAGTTAATGGGTGCAGCACACCAGCATGGCGCATGTATACATATGTAACTAACCTGCACATTGTGCACATGTACCCTAAAACTTAAAGCATAATAAAAAAAAAAAAGTTGAAAAGTTAAGCCACAGAATAGAACATATCTTTAACACTTTAACACATATAATTGACAAAAGGCTTTTATGCGGAGTAGAAATTCCTCAAAATTGATAAGACAAAGACTGTCAATCCAAATATTCTAAAGACAAATATTCTAAAGACCAAATATTCTGAAGACAAAGACTCTCAATCTCAAATATTCTAAAATATTTTAGAAACTTTAACACACACATCACAAAAGAGGATATCCAAAATGTCCAATAAACATGAATTGTGCCAAATCTATAAATAAGCTAAATACCGATCCACACCAGAATGGAATAATTGTGTATGTTTTTAAGGTAGAATAATAAACGGTTATAAAACTGAATAAACACATAGCAACAGTGGCATAAATATAATGTTGGGTTAAAGAAGCCAAACACGACACAAGATAAAACATAGGGTGTGATTCCATTTCTATAAAACACAAAGTGGGGGAAACAAAATTATAGTCTTTAAGATTGCAAGTGGTAAACAAAATAAAGAATTATTAACATATAAGTCAAGGGTACAGTAACCTTTATGGAGAATGCAGAGGCATGTTCCCGGAAAACAGCATGTGAGTGCTTCTGGGTTATTATCACTGTTTTATTTACTTTTTGTGGTAAGCACACAGGTATTGACTTCATTAAGCTGTATGTTTTTCTTCCATGTACCCTTCCAAATGTGTGTTTTATTTCACAATAAAATGTTTCAAAGTAAATTTCATAGAACAAATGATAAATATTTAAGCATATTATTAAATGTATAAAGGTAACAGAAGAATTATGTATAATAATATAATCAGCAACATTCTCAGGAAAAAGGAAGCCGCAAGATGGAAGTTAGCACAATTAAGCTAAATCTCTCATTTTTCAAGCAAGACAATTGCCTAAAGTTAAAGAAATGACGTTCTAATCCTATAATTTATGTTGTCAAGAGGTGTGTGTGGGTTTGTGTGTGTGTGTGAACGTGGGTTTATAAACTGTTGACCATGATGAGAGGGTCAAGGATGAAAACCTAGACTTCTCTTCTAGGGCTATTATGTACCATTTGTTTCTAGCTATCTGCATACATTACTAAATACTGATAATTATAGTTGAGTTAGTTTAAAAGTACCAGAGGACCCTATATAAGATTATACCAGGGAACAATTTTTGATAATATATTGATGTAACCCTTTAAAAATTAAATTATGGTGATAATGGAGATCAAATTTCTGTTTCCATCCCTGATATTCAGAAATAAGCTCTATAACCTAAAAGGCACTAAGATAAATCATCTTCTCAGCATCTTACCCTATGTTCCATCAACAGGGGTTGACCACTCATTTTTGAACTTGTCTTTAATAGAAACACCTTGCTGGACGGGAGATATTTGTCTTCCATTCCTTTCCATACATTTCTTTCCCTAGTTGGAACAACTCATCATAATCTTCTGCCACCATCTTCTGTTCCTGCACTCTCAGGCCCATTAGACTATTCTAATAAATGAACCTCATTTTATTCCAACCTGACAGCTTTGTGTTTCAGCTGCAAGTTTTGGGATGTGCAAAGATGAATATATTATTATTTATTACCCAAGCAGTGACATTTTTGAGGGGCAAAGGGATTATTATTAATTAACTACCTTGGGAGACAGGTAGCATTATTGTTTATACCGTGTCTGCCTAGATTCATGGCCATTTATTGCTAAAAATGAATTGTGTTTATATTCTTAGTTTGTAATGCATATCTATGGTTGACTAAAAATCATTTACCTTCCAAATTTGTGGGCAGTATTCTGTCTCCCATTAACATAAATTTAAAGCTAGAAACCATAAAGAGGACTTCTCTTATATTTCTCATGATTTTATATTATAGACTAAAACTAAGTAACACACACACACACACACACATATTTGCAAATCATGTTCATAAGCAGTAAGTAGTTAAGTGATTCACTGGGAAGTATGGCAAATGCTAGGAAATTTTCTATATTTGAAAATGTGGCAGACTGGCCAGATTCAAGATACTTATTTGTAAAATGTAATTATTTTTGAGAGCACAGCAACCTAGGTCAAATGACTAACCAAATAAAGGTAAAGCATTTAAAGGTATCCAAAATGGTGGCATTCCTGCTTACTAATAGGATCTTGTGAAATGCTGTCCAGTAGCTTATAGAAAGTTGGGTATTCCTTTGAAAAGTATGTAAACTACAAAGTTTCTGATTACATTTGTATTAATGAATATGTACAGTGAGCTGCATGTAACTGAGGGACAAACATAACAATGGCAGAAATTAGATAAAAATTAACTTTTCCTGCATGTCAGTGTCTGAAATAGTAGGGTAGATCTTCTCCATGAAGTTCTCTGAGTTGTTATGCTTGGACTATAATCCCCGTGGTGCTGGGCCTTGAACTCTTTTTATCTTCTTGTTCTGTCCTTCGTGAGATTTTGTACCTCTCTGCTTGTTTGAGATGACTCTAAAATGACTCCTCACTTGCTTTCCAAGTCAGGTGAAAAGAAACACAGGAGGGCAAAGCCACACCCATTTCCTTCAATGATACAACCCAGAAGTCACTACTTCAGCATATATCTCATTGGTCTGAGCTTAGTCATTTGCCTGAACCTATCTAAAAAGGAGGCTGAGAAATATATTACTTGTCTTAGTGTCTGTGTACCCAATTAAACATTCATTTCATTGGAAGGAGGAAGAAATGTATACAGAAGAGAGAGCTATCAATTACAGCCTCCTTCAATAAGTATTAACAGGACAGATTCACTTTCCCCAGGAGCATAAAGTCTAAACTGGGGAAAATATGAAGACTTTTGAGCATAGTTTGCAGTAGAATGTGATAAATAATCTAAGAAAGAAGCAAAAAAACAATACTATAAGCACATGAAACGTGAGAAGGAAATCAATTCTGACAGGGAAACTGAGTAGACATTATATAATTGGATGCATTTAAGACAGTAACTGGGAAAATACAAATTATTAATTATCAACAGATGAAGATTGGTTAGAAGGAATTCTCAGGAGAAAACAATCAGACAAAAGTGTTTTGGAAAAACGCAGGACAAATTTAATTTGGCAAGAGTTTAGGTTTCATTCATTCTTTCAGTACAACTATATTTGTAGTGAACTATTGCTTATTCTGCATTCTTATTTATTTATTCATTCATGTATCTCATATTATTTACCACCTACTTACTCTGTGCTGGATTATGTGCTCATGAGCCCTGGGAATACTGACATAAACTCTGCCTTCAGGGGTCTTAATGTACAGTGAAGAAAACAAACAATAACAGATATTTACACAAGAATATTATCACAAGTATTATGCTGGGTGTTGTTTTGGGTTAAATATTTATGTCCCTGCAAAATCATATGTTGAAATACTAAGTCCCAATATGAAGATATTAGGAGGTATGGCCTTTGGGAAGTAATAAGCTCAGAAGGACGAGCCCACATAAATGGGATTAGTGCACTTTAAAAAGAAACCCCAGAGAGCTATCTCATCTTCTTTCCATCATGTGAAAATATGAGAAGTCAGCAGCCTGCATCCCAGAAGAAAGCCCTTATTAGAACTATATCATACTGGCATCGTTCTCAGACTTCCAGCCTCCAGAACAGTGAGAAATGCATTTCCATTGTTTATAAGACATACAGGCTCTGGTGTTTTCTTATAGCAATCCAAACTGACTAAGACAGACATTAGTAATGAGCCTTGGTGATGGGGCGACTGCTGTAATAAACAACTAAAAATATGAAAGCAGCTTTGCACCTGAATAATGGGTAGAGACTGGGTTGAGGTACATGTTAGAGAAAACCTAGATTGCTGTAAATGTACTTTTAAAGGCAATTATGGTGAGAGCTTATAAAGAAAATAATAGAGCTGTAGAGAAATCTTCTGTCTTCTCAAATAATACTTAAATAACCATAAGTAGAATGTTGGCAGAAATATGAATGGTAAAGGCCATTCTGATAAGATCTTACATGGAAATGAAAATGAAATATATTATTGGAAACTGTAAGAAAAGCAATCCTTGTAATAAACTGGCAAAGAACATGACAATTGAATATTTAGCTAAGGAGATTTCTAAGCAAAAAGGGTTGAAGTTTCTGGTTCCTCCTGACTGCTTATAGCAAAAGTTAAGAAGAAGGAAATGAATTCAACATAAAATTGCTAAGCAAAAAGAAACCAGAAATTAAAGACTTGGAAAATTCTCGGCATTTTAATATTACCAAAATCAATAAAGAGTGTTCAGGAAACAAAAGTAAGGGTTGGGTAAGGCAGACCATTTTATAACAAGATTAGTGTGGGTGTGAACCACCAGGGATATAATCAACCACCTTAACAAAAACCAGGAATAGAGATGAGATTATACTAGCAGAAATACTGCTAGCTGGGACTGAAGGAAACCGGAAATGAAAGAAAATGAAGGGGAACTTGGACTTCCTAGACCGTACAGGACTGGATTATGGAGCTATAGATACTGTGAACACCTGCTATCTTTAAGACAAGAGAATAAGGACTCAAAGGCAATTCAGAGATCAACAACTCTACCACTCCTACACAGGGCCAAAATGCGCAGGCGTAGGGCGGCAGGGAGGGCTGCCTTCGCTTTGATTTCAAAACGTGTAGCCATTTTGTAAAACCCTGGAGGCACAACTTCAACCTTAATTGAGAACTGCAGGATGGGTAGGGCCACCGCAGAAAACCGCAACAGCACCCTGCTGAGCTGTCAGGGTGACGTTGCAAACCCAGTGTGTCCAGAAGTTGGGAAAGCCACCCCAGTGGGTCTGGCAGGCAAAGCATTAAGCCAAAGATGCTCAATCTTAATGCTTAATGCTTAATCTCAAGCATTAAGATTTAATGGGGTACGTACTATTAGGTTTTGAATTTACTTGGGATCATTCCTTTCATTTTATATTTCTCCCTTTTGAAATGAGAATGTCTATTCTGTGCCTGTCTCAACATTGTATTATGAAAGCACACAACTTTTCTGGTTTCACAGATTTACAGCTGGAGAGATTGTGTCTTATAATACAGTATACAGGAAAATGAATGTAGGTTAGGTAGGTGGTCAGAGAAGGGCTCTGTGACAAAGTGATATTTAATAAGAGACTGTGAGAATGATAAATTAAAGTAATGTTATATATGTTAGTAAAAAGTATCCCAGGCAGAAATATAAGAATATGTAAAGATTGTAAAATGGGGAAAAAGTATGGAATGTTAGAGGAATTGAAAGGGTCGTGAAGCAGAAATTATTAACAGGAAAGTGGGCGGGTGTCAGGTCATGTGTGATTTTCATGGTCATATTTTAGATTTGTTCCTTTATCCTGAGGTTAATGGAAAGGCATTGAAAAGATTTAAGCAAAGGAATAATATAAGCCACTTAATTTTTAATTTAAGAAAATAAGTGAAGGCATGCTAGAGAATGAGATCTGCAAAAATCGAAGCAAGGTGGAGCTAAGAACTGTAGAAGATGAATGAAATCAGATCAGTGAGGGCCTTGAAAGCCATGTGCAGAAATATAGACTTTATTCTGGGGTCAATGGAGAAACTAACTACATAAATTGGATTCATTTTTCTAATATGTTCCCTCCAAAGTAAATAAAGCCTTTAATACCCCCATTTACCTATTAGAAACTTCAGAGAATTAAGTTTAAATCAAAACTGCTGTCAAAGCCATGATCCAATGGACAGTTGCAAATATTATGCTGAAGAAAATTCACATGTTAAGGAGAGCTAGTCAGACTTGCCCCCTCAATGATTTCGAAAGACTGACGGGATCTTCAGGGTGAACTGAAAGGAATGGAACCATACACTTTCAGACAGCGGATCAAGATAAATGGCTGGTTGCTGGCAGATATTAAAATAAACTTAATTCACCACTAAGAAAGCAGAAGGCTATAAAGAAAACAGAATATCTGCTAGTTGGCTATGCTTTCGCATGCTGCAAAAATGAAAGAAATGACAGCATTTAGGCCTAATATGAAGAGTTCTTGTAATTTTACAGGATGAATAACATTGGGTCCTATCATTACTGCCTTTGTACCTACTTTTATGTAATTTTTGATTTTGAAATACCCAGCCTTTGGCCCAGAGGGGACTAAATCTTGGACTTAACACTATAGTCTCTCCTTATTGACATCTATCTATAAAGTGATACTAAGTTCTAAGGGCTTTGTTGTCCATGTGGCAAGATGAATCCTCTATTCCTTCTTGCTCCCTACCCCTGTGAACAGGAGGTAGAATGAGAATACAAGGAAAGGAGTTACATAAATTATTAATTTCTGGTGCTAATATTTGGCCCTGCTTTGGGATGTGTACCTGATCTTTCAGTAAGTTAAATGCTTAAACATTCTTCTGAGTTATCATCTGTAAGGTCTGGGAAAGCCTCATCTTGTAGTATCGAGAAAAGGGGCAGCACTTGATGCCCAATTGCTTAGTGAGGCTCTTGTGCCTATATAGATCTTGTGGGCTACAAGTTGCAGTCATAGTCAGAAGAGCAGATGACCCCTGGGATGATAAGGATCATAAAAGACCATAAGGCTAATATGCCCTTATGCTCAACAGAAAACAACTTTAGATTGAATAGTACAGCAGAGTAAACAAATACAGTATAAATATAGAAAAGTCTCTTATAGTCACCTTTTAATTTTTTTTGTCTAAAATTTCAAAGTTGTCCAAGTGAACAGCAATAAATTATAAGATTCCAGAGGTGCAATATGAACAAAACAAAGAGCAAGTTAACAACATTGCAGAAAACGTGGGCTAAGGTACAAGCACTAAAGCCTTCCCTTCCTTGGACAGCCTCATTGCACCAACTTCCTATAAGCCAACAGAATTATCTGCAATTCACACAGCCCTGTCATTCCTCTTAAAGTATGCCTTATATTATACATGGCTCAAACAAATATGTCTGGGGCAATTTTTCTTAAACATTTTCTATGTAAAAATCATGTCTATGAGTGCATATGTCATGTGCTTGTAGTGTTTGTGTGTTGGAGAGGTCACAGAGAGAAACAAAACCTGCTTTTATGTATACATAAATTTTCTCAACAAAAAAATACATATATTACATATGCATAAGTTACATACATATACATACATATCTGTAAGGTACAAAGCATATATATGTATATATAACTTATATGTGTGTGTATATATATATACACAAATGCATATATGTGTGTGTATATATGTGTGTGTGGGTGTGTGTGTCTATATATATATAGACACACACACACAGAATGACTGCATTTTCTTTTTCGTTTTCTTTTCTACCATTGTGGTGTTATGCTGATAAAGGGCAACTTCATTACCATATGATGGATTTTCTAAAAAGCAAAATAAAAGACAAAGCAAACTTTATTTTTAGTTGAGGGTTAAATTGATTATTTACTTAGAAAACAGTACTTTCGAGTTAGGGACATTAGAGCATTATTAAAAATTCACTATTTAATTATTTTCCACTTAAATCTATTTTTCTCTTGATGTTAGGATTTTACCACTGAATATAGCCCTGTATGAGTATTGTATAATATTAATGCTTTTTTTATTTGGTGGTTCAATAGAAGGATTTTTTTAAGACCTTAATGAATAATTTTGGCTTCCTTCCTGAATAGCCTCTAATAACTAAATGCCATCTATTTGTTCCTTTTGATTTTTGAGAAAATTGCCCAGGTTTGGTTTCCTAGGAAATAGTTCTCTGTCCTGGAGGAATGAATTTGGACTGATTAGCTGCTTTACTTATTTGTCCTATCATTGTGCCACAGTATTGAACATTCTGCTGTGAAAAGAGATGTGTTGGTATGGAAGAACTGTATTCATTTATGTGATAGACATCAGCAAGACATGGAAGCCAGGACATTGAAATAAGAACTGGCTAGAAATGGGTTCCAAAACCGATTTGTCCACTTACTAATTGTGTAAACTTAAGCAAATCACTTAAATTGCATTGATCATCAGTTTCTTATCTGTAAAATAAAAGGGGGAGATTCCTAGATTCCTGTTACCCCTGCCTTGGAGATTTGTTGAGGAGATAATGGATATGATAGTACTATAGTCACAGGAAATTTATGTATTAATATTAACTAATCCGATGGCATGGTTAGAACTCCTCATTTCTTCCTCTTTTTTTTTTTTTTTTGTTGAGGTGGAATCTCTCTCTGTCACCCAGGCCAGAGTGCAATGGCCTGATCTCGGCTCACTGCAACCTCCACCTCCCGGGTTCAAGTGATTCATGTGCCTCAGCCTCCTGAGTAGCTGGGATTACAGGCACCTGCCACCATGCCCGGCTAGTTTTTGTATTTTTAGTAGACATGGGGTTTCATCATGTTTTTCAGGCTGGTCTTGAACTACTGACCTCAGGTTATCCACCCGCCTCGGCCTCCCAAAGTGCTGGAATTACAGGCATGAGCCAGTATTCCTCATTTCTAATCTCGTACAACTAAGAGTCTAGTGAGGAGGTCTTGTAAATATTGGCATTAACAACACAAAGCACCATGAGTGCTATCGTAGAACTGACAGAAGACATAACATGGGGCACAAAGCGGTAGAGGTGGGGAAAGCCGTGAAGACACTATGGAGGCAGTAGCCATGGAGCTACATCTTGATACTTAAGTTAATGTGGGTACTTACCAGGCAGACAGGATTGGGTAGAATATTCTAAGCAGAAGGGATAAAATGAGGAAAAGTAGGAAACAGCATTGTATTTTAGGCACAATAACAAACTAGTGTTGCTGGAGCACAAAATGTGAGGCTATGAGAAACCAGAGGTAAAAAGGAACCAGATTATGGTGGCTTTTCAAGCCACAGTAAGGAAGTTGATTTTATTCTGCAGCAAATGGGGATCCTTGCTTTAGGATCGTCTTCCAAATGTTCACATGGCATCCTTCATTGTCCTGTGGTGGAACACTAATTTTAGAGCACAATCTCATTAACTGTATTCTTGTTGGCCTGCTAAATGAACTGTGAGTATCTCTTATCTCTAGCACCTTGAAGTGTTCAGGATGTAGGAGCTTAGCAAATACTAATTGAATAAGTGAATTAAGCAAATTTAGCTTGGGGAGTGACATGGCATAGATTTTCCTGTTGTATTAGTCATCCCGGCAAAACTGGGTCAGAGTAGTTAGCAGATATGAAAAAAATAATGATGGTTCTCTGATTTTGTATCTTCCCACTAAAATTTGGCTGGCGATAGTCAAGTTTTATTAGATGACCCCAACCATGAAAGTTACAAACCATAAATAAGATGCCAACGTATTCATTGAGTGTGCAAATAGAGTAGTCGATATCATGGAAAAAGGAAGTAACAGTAAAACAAGTACAGCAACACCATGCCTATTTAGTAAAACCTGTTTATTTCATCTAACATTCCTGAAATTCTTTATTAAATATCCTAAATTTCATGGAGCTTTTGTTACAAATGAATTCTATAGTAAAGGGAATATTTTTGGGGTGTGTTTGTTAGAGCTGTGGAAATACTATCGCTTAGAGGTGTTAAATAACCTCATTAGCTTCTTATTTTGAAACTGTCTCCTCATAAAATTGAATGTACTATCACTTTTTTTCATTCATGACTATTTTGATGATAAATTTTCGCATGTCAATATTCACTAGTTATTCAAAAAAGTCAGTGAACATAGCATCTCATCTGTAGCTTCTCTAGAGTGAGGAGTATGCTACTTGGTTAAAATTTCTGGGTTTAGAAAACCATTAGTTTTGGAGGAGCCAAGATGGCCGAATAGGAACAGCTCCGGTCTATAGCTCCAAGCTCGAGCGACGCAGAAGACGGGTGATTTCTGCATTTCCATCTGAGGTACCGTGTTCATCTCACTAGGGAGTGCCAGACAGTGGGCGCAGGTCAGTGGGTGAGTGCACCGTGCGCCAGCCGAAGCAGGGGCGAGGCATTGCCTCACTCGGGAAGCGCAAGGGGTCAGGGAGTTCCCTTACCAGGGGTGACAGATGGCACCTGGAAAATCGGGCCACTCCCACCTGAATACTGTGCTTTTCCGACGGGCTTAGGAAACGGTGCCCCAGGAGAGTATAGCCCGCACCTGGCTCAGAGGGTCCTACGCCCACGGAGTCTCGCTGATTGCTAGCACAGCAGTCTGAGATCAAACAGCAGGTCGGCAGCAAGGCTAGGGGAGGGGCGCCCACCATTGCCCAGGCTCGCTTAGGTAAACAAAGCAGCCTGGAAGCTTGAACTGGGTGGAGCGCACCACAGCTCAAGGAGGCCTGCCTGCCTCTGTAGGCTCCACCTCTGGGGGCAGGGCACAGACAAACAAAAAGACAGCAGTAACCTCTGCAGACTTAAATGTCCCTATCTGACAGCTTTGAGGAGAGAAGTGGTTCTCCCAGCACGCAGCTGGAGATCTGAGAATGGGCAGACTGCCTCCTCAAGTGGGTCCCTGACCCCTGACCCCCGAGCAGCCTAACTGGGAGGCACCCCCCAGCAGGCGCAGACTGACACCTCACACGGCCTGCCAGGTACTCCAACAGACCTGCAGCTGAGGGTTCTGTCTGTTAGAAGGAAAACTAACAGAAAGGACATCCACACCAAAAACCCATCTGTACATCACCATCATCAAAGACCAAAAGTAGATAAAACCACAAAGATGGGGAAAAAACAGAGCAGAAAAACTGGAAACTCTAAAAAGCAGAGTACCTCTCCTCCTCCAAAGGAACGCAGTTCCTCACCAGCAACGGAACAAAGCTGGACGGAGAATGACTTTGACGAGCTGAGAGAAGAAGGCTTCAGACGATCAAATTACTCCGAGCTACGGGAGGATATTCAAACCAAAGGCAAAGAAGTTGAAAACTTTGAAAAAAATTTAGAAGAATGTATAACTAGAATAACCAATACAGAGAAGTGCTTAAAGGAGCTGATGGAGCTGAAAACCAAGGCTCGAGAACTACATGAAGAATGCAGAAGCCTCAGGAGCCGATGCGATCAAATGGAAGAAAGGGTATCAGCCCTGGAAGATGAAATGAATGAAATGAAGCGAGAAGGGAAGTTTAGAGAAAAAAGAATAAAAAGAAATGAGCAAAGCCTCCAAGAAATGTGGGACTATGTGAAAAGACCAAATCTACGTCTGATTGGTGTACCTGAAAGTGACGGGGAGAATGGAAACAAGTTGGAAAACACTCTGCAGGATATTATCCAGGAGAACTTCCCCAATCTAGCAAGGCAGGCCAACATTCAGATTCAGGAAATACAGAGAACGCCACAAAGATACTCCTCGAGAAGAGCAACTCCAAGACAAATAATTGTCAGATTCACCAAAGTTGAAATGAAGGAAAAAATGTTAAGGGCAGCCAGAGAGAAAGGTCGGGTTACCATCAAAGGGAAGCCCATCAGACTAACAGCGGATCTCTCGGCAGAAACCCTACAAGCCAGAAGAGAGTGGGGGCCAATATTCAACATTCTTAAAGAAAAGAATTTTCAACCCAGAATTTCATATCCTGCCAAACTAAGCTTCATAAGTGAAGGAGAAATAAAATACTTTACAGACAAGCAAATGCTGAGAGATTTTGTCACCACCAGGCCTGCCCTAAAAGAGCTCCTGAAGGAAGCACTAAACATGGAAAGGCACAACCGGTACCAGCCACTGCAAAATCATACCGAAATGTAAAGACCATCGAGACTAGGAAGAGACTGCATCAACTAACGAGCAAAATAACCAGCTAACATCATAATGACAGGATCAGATGCACACATAACAATATTAACTTTAAATGTAAATGGACTAAATGCTCCAATTAAAAGACACAGACTGGCAAATTGGATAAAGACTCAAGACCCATCAGTGTGCTGTATTCAGGAAACCCATCTCACGTGCAGAGACACACATAGGCTCAAAATAAAAGGATGGAGGAAGATCTACCAAGCAAATGGAAAACAAAAAAAGGCAGGGGTTGCAATCCTAGTCTCTGATAAAACAGACTTTAAACCAACAAACATCAAAAGAGACAAAGAAGGCCGTTACATAATGGTAAAGGGATTAATTCAACAAGAAGAGCTAACTATCCTAAATATATATGCACCCAATACAGGAGCACCCAGATTCATAAAGCAAGTCCTGAGTGACCTACAAAGAGACTTAGACTCCCACACATTAATAATGGGAGACTTTAACACCCCACTGTCAACATTAGACAGATCAACGAAACAGAAAGTCAACAAGGATACACAGGAATTGAACTCAGCTCTGCACCAAGCGGACCTAATAGACATCTACAGAACTCTCCACCCCAAATCAACAGAATATACATTTTTTTCAGCACCACACCACACCTATTCCAAAATTGACCATATACTTGGAAGTAAAGCTGTCCTCAATAAATGTAAAAGAACAGAGATTATAACAAACTATCTCTCACATCACAGTGCAATCAAGCTAGAACTCAGGATTAAGAATCTCACTCAAAACCGCTCAACTACATGGAAACTGAACAACCTGCTCCTGAATGACTACTGGGTACATAACGAAATGAAGGCAGAAATAAAGATGTTCTTTGAAACCAACGAGAACCAAGACACAACATATCAGAATCTCTGGGATGCATTCAAAGCAGTGTGTAGAGGGAAATTTATAGCACTAAATGCCCACAAGAGAAAGCGGGAAAGATCCAAAATTGACACCCTAACATCACAATTAAAAGAACTAGAAAAGCAAGAGCAAACACATTCAAAAGCTAGCAGAAGGGAAGAAATAACTAAAATCAGAGCAGAACTGAAGGAAATAGAGACACAAAAAACCCTTCAAAAAATAAATGAATCCAGTAGCTGGTTTTTTGAAAGGATCAACAAAATTGATAGACTGCTAGCAAGATTAATAAAGAAAAAAAGAGAGAAGAATGAAATAGATGCAATAAAAATGATAAAGGGGATATCACCACCGATCCCACAGAAATACAAACTACCATCAGAGAATATTACAAACACCTCTACGCAAATAAACTAGAAAATCTAGAAGAAGTGGATAAATTCCTCAACACATACACCCTCCCAAGACTAAACCAGGAAGAAGTTGAATCTCTGAATAGACCAATAACAGGAGCTGAAATTGTGGCAATAATCAATAGCTTACCAACCAAAAAAAGTCCAGGACCAGATGGGTTCACAGCCGAATTCTACCAGAGGTACAAGGAGGAGCTGGTACCATTCCTTCTGAAACTATTCCAATCAATAGAAAAAGAGGGAATCCTCCCTAACTCATTTTATGAGGCCAGCATCATCCTGATACCAAAGCCTGGCAGAGACACAACAAAAAAAGAGAATTTTAGACCAATATCCTTGATGAACATTGATGCAAAAATCCTCAATAAAATACTGGCAAACAGAATCCAGCAGCACATCAAAAAGCTTATCCACCATGATCAAGTGGGCTTCATCCCTGGGATGCAAGGCTGGTTCAATATACGCAAATCAATAAATGTAATCCAGCATATAAACAAAACCAAAGACAAAAACCGCATGATTATCTCAATAGATGCAGAAAAGGCCTTTGACAAAATTCAACAACCCTTCATGCTAAAAACTCTCAATAAGTTAGGTATTGATGGGACGTATCTCAAAATAATAAGAGCTATTTATGACAAACCCACAGCCAATATCATACTGAATGGGCAAAACCTGGAAGCATTCCCTTTGAAAACTGGCACAAGACAGGGATGCCCTCTCACACCACTTCTATTCAACATAGTGTTGGAAGTTCTGGCCAGGGCAATTAGGCAAGAGAAGGAAATCAAGGGTATTCAATTAGGAAAAGAGGAAGTCAAATTGTCCCTGTTTGCAGATGACATGATAGCATATCTAGAAAACCCCATTGTCTCAGCCCAAAATCTCCTTAAGCTGATAAGCAACTTCAGCAAAGTCTCAGGATACAAAATCAATGTACAAAAATCACAAGCATTCTTATACATCAATAACAGACAAACAGAGAGCCAAATCGTGAGTGAACTCCCAATCACAATTGCTTCAAAGAGAATAAAATACCTAGGAATCCAACTTACAAGGGATGTGAAGGACCTCTTCAAGGAGAACTACAAACCACTGCTCAAGGAAATAGAAGAGGATACAAACAAATGGAAGAACATTCCATGCTCATGGGTAGGAAGAATCAATATCGTGAAAATGGCCATCCTTCCCAAGGTAATTTACAGATTCAATGCCATCCCCATCAAGTTACCAATGACTTTCTTCACAGAATTGGAAAAAACTACTTTAAAGTTCATATGGAACCAAAAAAGAGCCCGCATCGCCAAGTCAATCCTAAGCCAAAAGAGCAAAGCTGGAGGCATCACGCTACCTGACTTCAAACTATACTACAAGGCTACAGTAACCAAAACAGCATGGCACTGGTACCAAAACAGAGATATCGATCAATGGAACAGAACCGAGCCGTCAGAAATAATGCCACATATCTACAACTATCTGATCTTTGACAAACCTGAGAAAAACAAGAAATGGGGAAAGGATTCCCTATTTAATAAATGGTGCTGGGAAAACTGGCTAGCCATATGTAGAAAGCTGAAACTGGATCCCTTCCTTACACCTTATACAAAAATCAATTCAAGATGGATTAAAGACTTAAATGTTAGACCTAAAACCATAAAAACCCTAGAAGAAAACCTAGGCAATACCATTCAGGACATAGGCATGGGCAAGGACTTCATGTCTAAAACACCAAAAGCAATGGCCACAAAAGCCAAAATTGACAAATGGGATCTAATTAAACTAAGGAGCTTCTGCACAGCAAAGGAAACTACCATCAGAGTGAACAGGCAACCTACAAAATGGGAGAAAATTTTCGCAACCTACTCATCTGACAAAGGGCTAATATCCAGAATCTACAATGAACTCCAACAAATTTACAAGAAAAAAACAAACAACCCCATCAAAAAGTGGGCGAAGGACATGAACAGACACTTCTCAAAAGAAGACATTTATGCAGCCAAAAAACACATGAAAAAATGCTCACCATCACTGGCCATCAGAGAAATGCAAATCAAAACCACGAGGAGATACCATCTCACACCAGTTAGAATGGCAATCATTAAAAAGTCAGGAAACAACAGGTGCTGGAGAGGATGTGGAGAAATAGGAACACTTTTACACTGTTGGTGGGACTGTAAACTAGTTCAACCCTTGTGGAAGTCAGTGTGGCGATTCCTCAGGGATCTAGAACTAGAAATTCCATTTGACCCAGCCATCCCATTACTGGGTATATACCCAAAGGACTATAAATCATGCTGCTATAAAGACACATGCACACGTATGTTTATTGCAGCATTATTCACAATAGCAAAGACTTGGAACCAACCCAAATGTCCAACAATGATAGACTGGATTAAGAAAATGTGGCACATATACACCATGGAATACTATGCAGCCATAAAAAATGATGAGTTCATGTCCTTTGTAGGGACATGGATGAAATTGGAAACCATCATTCTCAGTAAACTATCGCAAGAACAAAAAACCAAACACCGCATATTCTCACTCATAGGTGGGAATTGAACAATGAGAACACATGGACACAGGAAGGGGAACATCACACTTCGGGGACTGTTGTGGGGTGGGGGGAGGGGGGAGGGATAGCATTGGGAGATATACCTAATGCTAGATGACGAGTTGGTGGGTGCAGCGCACCAGCATGGCACATGTATACATATGTAACTTACCTGCACATTGCGCACATGTACCATAGAGCCTAAAGTATAATAATAATAATAATAATAATAATAATAATAAAAAGAAAGAAAAAAAAGAAAAAAGAAAAGAAAAGAAAGAAAGAAAAAAAAACCATTAGTTTTATTGGAGTCAGCCCAGTTCGTTTTTTTCTTAACATCATCTCAGCAATGGAACTGCCTTAATTATAATAAACCTTTACATATCCATTATAAATATCATGATATCATGATTTTTTAATGGAGGAACAGGAAAATGAGTACTTCTCCTTGATAATTTTCTCTTTTTGCTGGAAAGTGTGTATTTTCTTAAAATTAACAGATGAATTATGTGCTAAGAGGGAGATTTGAAAAAGGAGAATATAGTTTTATACTAGGGAATACGGCAAATGGAAATTACATTTCAGAAGACACAAGAAATATTTTGAAATGAATTTTATTAAATTTTTTGTCTCTTAAGTGGATTCTGTATCTAAGTCATATCAGCTTTTAAAAATCCATCTTTGTCGTAAATTTATAACTGAATTTATAACTGGTTTAATCTGGAGAAGAAATCTAAGTGCAGCCTAGAGGCCGAGAGAGAGAGAGAGAGAGAGAGAAAGAGAGAGAACTGTGCTATTAATATAAGAAACTCATCAACGCTTTCTGAACAATTCAGTGTAGGAATGTGTCCAAAGGAAGTTGCTAAAAACTAAAAAGCACACACAGTTGTAATCACATTACAATCCCTATCACATATATTACATGATGGTCCACAGATCTTTGCCACATAAGTCACTGAAGCTCAATGTTATTCTGCTGTCAGCATAAAAGCAGAATGTATCTTCAGCTTTGGAGTCTAATCTTCCCGATTTTTGATGATGAAGACAGCTGACAAATCTTTAGCTTGGAGCTATCTGAATCTCATACCATAATGTAGAAACTTGGCATCATGGGCTCCCAGTTATGCCATGCCTGTAACATATTCTCCTGTTGATATTAAAAGTGATGACAATCTGAGAAACAGATTATCCACTGAAAACTTTCCACACTCAAGTCTCCCTGTATTCATTCTAATTGTACTCTTAAATTGAAACATCTAGTATTTTCTCATAGTTTTGCAAATCTACTTATATATCATGATCTTAAAAATCTAGATGTATAGATTCAATTTGATTCCTTTCTGCTTCCTATAAGATAAAGAAACTTGGATGATTAAACTCTTTAAGAATTCATTGAAAAATTGGCTGAATCAAATAATTCTCTGTAAGTTGATCTTGAGATATTTACATTACATGGAATTTCCAAATTCTGCACAAAAAACGTCCCATTCATTCAGAGAGTAGACTGGTTTTATTTTATTCATGTTGCTCCACGTGACAGAATCATAGTGGAACAGCATGCTTATATGGAAAGAGTAGTATAGTGCAGCGGGTTAAGAGCAAGCTTTCTGGAGTCAGACCGAGAATGTTGAAATATGAGATATACCAACAATTATCTTTGTGACCTTCAGCAAGAAAATTGACCTCTGTGATCCCTAGTGTACTTACTCATGAATAGGGAAAATGATTATCTCCCTCACAGAGGCTGTAAGGATTGCTGGTACTATTTATCAAGGACCTGATACGCTGGCTAACACAAAGTAGGTGCCTGATACGCAGTAGCTATTATTGTTAATTTGACAGTTTTCATACCAATTGTATATTTATTTATAAATTGATAGCCATAATTTGCCTGACATTTCTAAAGAGAAAAAGTGATTTTTTCTTTCACATATAATATGCCTTTGGAAAAGAATAAGCTGCCATTGTTGATGTCACTTTATTTAACATACTCTGGCAATATTTATGCAGTGTTATTATACAGGTAATTTACTGTCCATAATTGGCTTTTGGCAGCTGAAGGAAGAAATTTAGAGTTCTTCATTATAAGACTTTTCACAAATAGTAGAAATCAGTATTCAGAAAGCAATGTAATTTTGACTTTCTTAATACTTAAAATTCATTATCATGTTATTTTTCTGTTTCATTCTGTTTTTACAGGCCAAATGGAGGCAAAATGTTCTACTTGAAGTGCATTTAATGTTGTCTTTTTCTATAGGAATATCTAAAAATCTTTGCTGCCTCTGATATTTAAGGGTGAGCCATTAACGAGCCGGGCAGTCAGGCACTCTCCTATTGCAGTTTCAGATTTTATGCTATTACATTAAAATGGTTACCAGCTTCCTATGACATTTTAATTAGCCAGGGCACTGTTAGTGTTGATGATAAAACAGTCTAACAAGAAGTAAGTTATGCCAGCAACTTTAGCTACCATAACTATCAAGGCTCAGACCATTAGATAAATATCACCACATAATTACTTCTACACTCACCCAATCTCTGATATGCACACAAATATGTGTGTACATATATATGTGTATATAATAGATAACATTTTTGAATTGAGAACTACTTCCCCTAGAAAGTTTATTATCTGATATATTAGCCAAAAATAAAGAAGGTCACTCCCCTACAATAAATTTTCACTATTAACTTAGAAGTATGCCTAGAATGGAGTCAAGTTATTGTGGAAAATTGAGGTATGCACAAATTTGTATTTGTATATTTTACTAATAACACAGGGATGCTATTTCACTTCTGATGGACTTAGAATGAAGAAAAACCAAGGACGAAGAGAAAAGGGAATCAAAGCAGAATTCTATGTAATGAAGCTTTGGGTTAGAAAAATTAAACCTGGGCTATAGAACACCATTTAGGTATCTGTTATCAATGAGAAAACTGTACAAAAGATAAATGTCTCAGACAGGACATTATAAACAGGTAGAAATAAACAAGTTATAACATTAAAATACACTGAATATTTGAGTGGATGATTGGTTGGTTTTTCTAGAAAGGAAGAAAATTCCTGAAGTCTGTTACTAATAAGGTTTGGTAAATGAATATTATTTGTTGAGTCTTCATTATTATTCACTTAAGGTATTAAAAAGTCTACTGTTTCTTTTGGGTTTACTGTGTAGAACTTGTTTTATTTCGATGAATGACTTCCATATGTTTGTTCCATCATTATAAAATTCACTGAAGTTTCAGAGTGCCAAGAATGATTTTAAAGTAGTTAGAGGGACTTTACTATTTTTTCTATACAATAGGAGTCAGGTATGAGGAAACTCCTTCCCACTGAATCTACTCAGAAAGAGAAAGTTTCCCAAAAGGAAAGTTTTTCCCTTTTTTTGTACACAATCGCTAGATGATAGTGTCCAACATGATCCACAGTCTGTACTGCTCCTTTCCTTAATCTTTCCAAAACAACGTCCTTCTCAACGTGATGCAACTCTTCATTATACAACCAAAACACACTTATCTCCTCTCTAAATGAAGACTCAAATTCTCCTGAATTATTTCTTTCATTTTCAAGTCAGGATCTCTTGGTGTTTTTCCTTCTATTCCTAATACTCCTGTGGCCATTCACAGTGCTCTTCAACTCATGGACTAATATGTGAAGTATGATTACCATCAGTAAACCTATGTCAATAGTAGGAGAAATGGAGATAAAACTGAGACAAAAAAGAAAGGAATATAAAATATGGTTAATTTGGTAAATTTATATTGTATTTTATTACTAAAAATTGAACTATGTTTCCCAGGATTTTCCTCCCACCATAGGTCTAAGTTACCATGGGCTTTACAAGGTATCTTGCATGCCATTGGTAAGGCAGAAATTTAACGTAAATTATATTGTTTTTATGTTCAGAAGGTTGAAGTTGAGCCACAGGCACGGTTGCAGTTCAGGCATAAAGTTTGTCTACTGGCTTATTTTGTCTATTTGCAGTAGCAGCTAGGCCTACAGATCCTGCAGTGCCTGTAAGATCTACTCTTCAGCTTCCCCAATACCTATTCCAGGTATGGATTTAGATCTATGATTCAGGGCACCAGCTTCTTCTGCAAGACACCCACATTGTGTAAGCTGGAGGCAGTGAGACTTCAACGTGGGTTCCAACTCATCTTTATGAGTTCCTGCTCATCCTTATAGATTCCAGTGTTCTCTTGCTCTCCCCCATTTCACTTCCAATATGTTCTCCCTAACCACCTATCTGCCTTTAATTAAGTCCCATCTATTTATCTTTGTTTTTGTTGCATTTGCTTTTGGGTTATTGGTCATGAAGTGTTTTCCTAATCCAATGTTTAGAAGGGATTTTTTGATGTTATCCTCTGTAATTTTTATGTTTTTAGGTCTTAGATTTAAGTCTTTGATCCATGTAGAGTTGTTTTTTTTATAAGGTCAGAGATGAGGATCCAGCTTCATTCTTCTACACGTGGCTTGCCAATTATCCCACCACCATTTATTGAAGAACAAAACTCAGAAGAAAAAAAAACCCATAGACTGCATAACCTAATAAATCTTTCATTATATACACACATATACATATATGTGAATGCATATATATGTGTGTGTATTTATAATGCACTATATTAAGTACAAATTGGTGGTGAGAAATGAAGGTTTTTTACTCAAACAATATAATCAGTTACAGAGACTACCCAAGATAAATTTAATTCACAAGAACACAGGTTAAAAAAATACAGAATTATTTGTGATGGCAAAAATAAATTAAAACAACCTATATGGCACTCAAAAGGAACATGAATAACTATAATAATAATAAATTAACATATTGTAATACTATACATAAGTGAAAATTAATCATGGGGTGTTCTTATCTTGAGCAAAAACATAAATAAATAAGAGTTTCATTGGATGAGTGGCCAAGGCAGCCAACTAGAAGCTAGGGTGCATGACTCTCATGGATAGGAATGGAAGGGATGAGTAAATGAAGCACCTTCAAATGAAACATTCAGGTACTCACATTGGGACTAATCAAGGAAACAACTCAACTCATGGAGAATGAAGAAAAGCAAGGCAGGGTGACGGCTCAACTGGGAGCAACACAGAGCCAAGGGAATCTCCTCAACCCAGGAAAGTGGTGAGTGAATGTGTGACCCAGGAAACCATGATTCTCCCATGGATCTTTGCAGCCCATATGTCAGGAGATCCCCTCATGAACCCACTCCACTAGGGCCTTCAGTCTCATACCCAGAGTTATGTAGAGTCTCAGCAGAGCAGCCATTCCAGAGTGTCCTCTTCCCTCCAAATGACTGCATTACCTCTCCAACAAAGGCTGGAAATCAACCTGAAGCTGAGATGGCTGAAATGATAGAAGTAGAATATAAATAGGAAGAAAGTTCACTGAGCTAAAGGAGTACATTGTAACTCAGTGCAAGGAAGCTAAAAATCATGATAATACATTACAACACCTGCAAAAAAAAATGAAATATTTAGGAATATACCTAAACAAACAAGTGAAAGATTTCTACAAGGAAAACTGCAAAACACTGCTGAAAGAAATCATAGATGACACAAATAAATGGAAACACATCCCATGCTCGTGGATGGTTACAATCAATATTTTGAAAATGAACACAGCACCAAAAACAATTGACAAATTCAATGCAATTACCATCTAAATAACATCATTCTTCAAAGAACTAGAAAAAACAGTTCTAAAATTCATACGGAACCAAAAGAGACCCCACATAGCCAAAGCAAGACTAAGCAAAGAGAACAAATCTGTAGGCATTATATTAACCAATGTCAAACTATACTACAAGACTATAGTTATCAAAACAGCATGCTACTGGTATAAAAATAGGCACATAGATCAATGGAACAGAATAGAGAAGCCAGAAATAAAGCCAAATATTTGCAGCTAACTGATCTTTGACAAAGCAAACAAAAACATAAAGTGGGAAAAAGACACCCTACTCAACAAATGGTGCTGGTATAATTGGCAAGCCACATGTAGAAGAGTGAAGCTGGATCTTCATCTCTCACCTTATAGAAAAATCAACTCAACATGGATGAAAGACTTAAGTCTAAGACCTAAAAACATAAAAATTACAGAAGATAACATAGAAAACACCTTTCTAAACACTGGCTTAGGAAAAGACTTCATGACCAATAACCCAAAAGCAAATGCAACAAAAACAAAGATAAATAGATGGGATTTAATTAAATTAAAAAGCGTCTGCACAGAAAAAGAAATAATCAGCAGAGTTAACACACAACCTACAGAGTGAGAGAAAATATTCACAAACGATGCATCTGACAAAAGACTAACATCTAGATTCTACAAGGAAATCACACAAATCAGCAAGAACACAAACAAATGAACCCATCGATAAGGGGGCAAAGGACGTGAATGGTCAATTCCCAAAAGAAGATATACAAATGGCCAACAAACATAGGAAAAAAATGCTCAACATCACTAATTATCAGGGAAATCCAAATCAAAACCACAATGAGATATGACCTTACTCCTGCAAAAATGACCATAATTAAAAAATCAATAAATAACACATGTTGGCATAGATATGGTGAGAAGGGAACACTTTTACACTGCTGGTGGGAATGTAAACTAGTACAACCACTATGGAAAACAGTATGGAAATTCCTTAATGAACTCAAAGTAGAATCACCATTTGATCCAGCAATCCCACCACTAGGTATCTAGCCAGAGGGGGAAAAAAGTCGTTATACAAAAATACATTTGTACAGGCATATTTATAGCAGCAAAATTCACAATTGCAAAAATATAGAACCAGCCTAAATGCTCATCAAGCAACAAATGAATAAAGGAAATATGGTATATATACACCATGCAATACTATTCAACCATAAAAAGGAATGAAATAATGACATTTGCAGTAACCTGAATGGAGATGGAGACCATTAATGTAAGTGAGGTAACTTGGGAATGGAAAACCAAACATTGTATGTACTGACTTATAAGCTAAACTATGAGGGTACAAAGACATAAGACTATTATAATGGACTTTGGGGACTCAGGGGGAAGTTAGGAGGTGGTTAGTGATAAAAGACTACACAATGGGTACGGTGTTTACTGCTTGGGTAATAGGTGAACCAAAATCTCAGAAATAACCACTAAAGAACTCTTCCATGCAACCAAGCACCACCTGTTTCCCAAAAACTATTGAAATAAAATTTAAAAATTAAAAAAACTGTCATCACAAAGAAGGTTAAAGAAGAATATAATTTCTCCCTAAAAATTGCCTTAGCTGTCTATTAAGACACTAACTTTATATTTATTTGTCTACTTATTAATTGTTTCCCCAATGAGATGGTAAGCTCCATGAGGACAGGTGTCTGCTTTCTGGCTGCATCTCTCACCTGCAGTTTAGCAGAGTGTCATGGTATTGCTTTGGAAACTTTAAATAAATATTTTTAAAATAATGAAAAAAAGTTGCAGAATCTAACAGACAAAATAGCCAGTATAGAGAGGAATGCAAATGACATGATAGAGCTGAAAAACACACTACAAGAATTTCACAATGCAATTACAAGTAGTAATAGCAGAATAGACCAAGCAGAAGAATGAGTCTTAGAGCTTGAAGACTTCCTTTCTGAAATGAGACAGGCAGACAAGAATAGAGAAAAAAGAATAAAAAGGAAATAACAAAACCACTGAGAAATGTGTGATTATGTAATGAGACTGAATCTATGACTGACTGTTGTGCCTAAAAGAGATGGGGAAAATGGAACCAACTTAGAAAACATATTTTAGAATATCATTCATAAAACCTTCCCCAACATAGCTAGAGAGGCGAACATTCAAATTCAGGAAATGCAGAGACCCTAGTAAGATGCTGCAGGAGAAGACCATCACCAAGACACATATCACCAGATTCTCCAAGGTTGAAATGAAAGAAAAAATGTTAAAGGCAGCTGGAAAGAAAGGCCACGTCACTTACAAATGGAAACCCATCAGACTAACAGCAGACCTCTCAGCTGAAACTGTAAAAGCCAGAAGAGATTGGAAGGCAATATTTAACATGTTTAAAGAGAAATTCCTTTCCAGAATTATATATCCAGCCAAACTAAGCTTCGTAAGCAAAGGAGAAATAAGATTCTTTTCAGACAAGCAAATGCTGAGAGAATTTATTACCACCAGAACTTCCTTACAAGAGCTCCTGAAGGGAGCACTAAATATGGAAAGGTAAGACCATTATCAGCCACTAAAAAAAACACGCTGAAGTACACAGACCAGTGACACTATGAAGCAACCACATAAACAGGTCTGCAAAATAAGCAGCTAACATCATGGTGACAGGATCTAATCCACACATATCAATACTAATATTAAATGTAAATGGGCTAAATGACCCAATTAAAAGACACAGAGTAATAAGCTGGATAAAGAATTAAGATCCATTGGCATGGTGTCTCAAGAGACCCATTTCACATGTACACATATAGGCTCAAAATAAAGGAATGGAGGACAATTTACCAAGAACATGAAAAACAGAAAAAATTAGGGGTCACAATCCTAGTTTCTGAAAAAACAGACTTTAAACCAGAAAACATCAAAAAAGAAGAAGAAGGGCATTATATAATGGTAAAGGGTTCAATTCAACAAGGATATTCAACAAATATCCTAAATATATATGCACCCAACACAGGAGAGCCGAGATTCATAAAGCAAGTTCTAAGAGTACTTCAAAGAGACTTAGACTTCCACACATTTACAGTGGGAGATTTTAACACCCCACTGACAATATTAGACAGATCATTGAGACAGGAAATTCACAAAGATATTCTGCACTGGATCAAATTGATCTGACAGATATCTACAGAACTCTGCACCCAAAAACAACAGAAAATATATTCTTCTCATTGCCCCGTGGCACTTATGGTAAAACTGATCACATAATCAGAAGTAATATACTGCTCAGCAAATGCAAAAGAACTGAAATCATAACAACCACTCTCTCAGACCACAGCATAATCAAATTAGAAATCAAGACTAAGAAATTCACTCAAAACAATACAATTACACGGAAATTGAACAACCTGCTCCTGAATAACTTTGGGGTAAATAATGAAATCAAGGCAGCAATGAAAAAGTATTTTGAAACTAATGAGAACAAAGATAAAATGTACCAGAATCTCTGGGACACAGCTAAGGTAGGGTCAAAAGGGAAATTTCAAGCATGAAATGCCCAAACCAAAATGTTAGAAATATCTGAAGTTAACAACCTAACATCACAACTAAAAGAACTAGAGAAACAAGAGTAAACAAAACCCAAAGTTAGCAGAAAACAAGAAATAACCAAAAATCAGAGCTGAACTAAAGGAGATAGAGACACGGAAAGCCATTCAAAAACTCAATGGATCCAGGAGCTGTTTTTTTTTTTTTTTTAAAGTCAATAAAATAGACAGATTGCTAGCTAGACTACTACAGAAGAGAAAAGATTCAAATGAACACAATAAAAAAACAACAAGGCAGATATTACCACTGACCCCACACAACTACAAACAACCATCAAACATTATGAAAACCTCTATGCACATAAACTAGAAAATCTATAAGAAATTGATAAATTCCTGGACACATACACCTTTTCAAAACTGAACTAAGAAGGAATTATTCAATTTCTTAACAGAAAAATAATAAAACTGGTTCTAAAATTGAGCCAGTAATAAGTAATCTACCAACCAAAAAAAAAAGTCCAAGACAAGACGGATTCCCACCTGAATTCTACCAGATGTACAAAGAGGAGCTGGAACCATTTCTCCTGAAACTATTCCAAATATTTGAGGAGGAGGGACTCCTCCCTTACTCATTGTATGAGACCAGCATTATCATGAAAGCAAAACCTGGCAGAGATACAACAACAAGAAAGAAAACTTCGGGCCCATATCCTTGATGAACATGGATGCAAAAATCCTTAACAAAATACTGGCAAACTGAATCCAGCAACACATCAAAAAGCTTATTCACCATGATCAAATAGGCTTCATCCACAATATGCAAGGTGGGCTCAACATAAGCAAATCAATAATTGTTATTCACCACATGAACAGAACTAAATAAAAATAAAACATGATTTTCTCAATAAATGCAGAAAATGCTTTTGATAACATTTAACATCTATTCATGTTAAAAAAAACTCTCTATAAACTAGATATTGAAGGAACATATACCTCAAAACAGTAAGAACAATCTGTGACACACCACAGCCAACATCATACTGAATGGGCCAAAGTTGAAATCATTCCCCTTGAAAACTGGCACACGTCAAAGATGTCTTCTCTCACCACTCATATTTAACATATTACTGGAAGTCATGGTCTGGGCAATCAGGCAAAAGAAAAAAAATAGAGGACATCCAAATAGAAAGAGAGAAAGTCAGACTATCCCTGTTTGCAGATAACATTATTCTCTAACTAGAAAACCCCATAGGCTCAGACCAAAAGCTTCTTAAGCTGATACACCACTTCAGCAATATCTCTGGATACAAAAATCAGACTGAAAAAATCACTAGCATTTCTATACACCAATAACGGTCAAGCTGAGAGTCAAATTAGGAACAAACTCATTCACAATTGCGACAAAAAAAGCAAAATGCCTAGAAATACAGCTAACGAGGGAGATAAAAGATCTCCAAGAGGAGAACTACAAAGCACTGCTCAAAAAAATCAGAGATGACACAAACAAATGGAAAAACTGTCCTTGCTCATTGTAGTAAGAATCAATATTGTTAAAATGATTATACTGCCCAAAAGAATTTACAGATTCAATGTTATTCCTATTAAACTACCATTGACATTCTTCACAGAACTAGAGAAAACTACTTTGAAATCCATATGGAACCAAAAAGGATATGGAATAGCCAAAGAAATTTTAAGCAAAAGGAACAAAACTGGAGTCTTCATGCTACCTGAATTTAAACTATACTGCAGGGCTACAGTATCCAAAACAGCACAGTAATTGTACAAAAACAGACACATAGACCAATGGAACAGAACAGAGAACCCAGAAATAAGACCACACACAACTATTCAAACTTAAACTAACCTGACAAAGACAGGCAATGGGAAAACGATTCCCTACTTAATCAATGGTGCTATGATAACTGGCTAGCCATATGCAGAAGATTGAAACTGGACCACGTCCTTATACCATATACAAAAATCAACTCAAGGTGAATTAAAAACTTAAACCTAAAACCAAAAGCTATAAAAACCCTGGAAGAAAATTTAGGCTATATCATTCAGGAAACAGACATGGGCAAATATTTCACATAGACGACACCAAAAGCAATTGCAACAAATGCAAAATTAGACAAATGGGATCTAATTAAACTAAAGAGCTTCCGCACAGCAAAAGGAACTATCAACAGTGTAAACAGACAACCTACAGAATGGGAGAACACTTTTGCAAACTATACATCTTAAAAAGGTCTAATATCCAGCATCTATAAGGAAGTTAACCAAATTTACAAGAAAATAACAAACCACCCCATTAAACAGTGGGCAAATGACATTAGCAGATATTTTTCAAAAGAAGACATATATGCAACCAACAGTCATATGAAAAAAAATCAACATTAGAAAAATGAAAATAAAAACCACAATGAAATACCATCTCACACCAGTCAGAATGGCTATTTTTTAAATTATACTTTTAAGTTCTAGGGTACATGTGCACAACGTGCGGGTTTGTTA
The DNA here is from genome assembly GCF_028885655.2 of Pongo abelii. NCBI lineage: Eukaryota > Metazoa > Chordata > Mammalia > Primates > Hominidae > Pongo > Pongo abelii. The sequence continues at coordinate 150,275,258 of NC_072008.2, forward strand.
CGTAGGTATACATATGCCACGTTGGTTTGCTGCACCCATCAACTCATCATTTACATTAGGCATTTCTCCTAATGCTCTTCCTCCCCCAGCCCCCCACCGCCTGACAGGCCTCAGTGTGTGATGTTCCCTGCCCTGTGTCCATGTGTTCTTATTGTTCAACTCCCACCTATGATCGAGAACATGTGGTGTTTGGTTTTCTGTCCTTGTGATAGTTTGCTGAGAATGATGGTTTCCATGAATGGCTATTATTAAAAAGTAAAAAAAAAAAAAAAAAAAAAAAAACATATGCTTGTGAGGTTTTGGAGAAAAAGGAAGACTTATACACTGTTGGTGGGAGCGTAAATTAGTTTAGCCATTGTGGAAAACAGTGTGGCGATTCCTCAAACACATAAAGACAAAAATACCATTTTGCTCAGCAATCACATTAACCCAAAAGAATATAAATCATTCTATTCTAAAGATACATGCAAGCATATGTTCATTGAAGCACTATTCACAATAGCAAAGACATGGAATCAACCTAAATGCCTATCAATGATAGACTGGACAAAGAAAATGTGGTACATATACACCATGGACTATTATGCAGCCATATAAAAGTACGAGATTATGTCCTCTGTAGGGACATGGTTGGAATTAGAGGTCATTATCCTTAGCAAACTAATGCAGGAACAGAAAACCAAACAATACATGTTTTCACATAAAAGTGGGAGCTAAATAATAACATGTGGATACATAGAGGGGAACACACACTGGAGCCTATTGAAGGGTGGAGGGTGGGAGGAGGGAGAGAATCAGAAAAAATAACCAATGGGTTCTAGCTTAATACCTGCATGAAGAAATAATCTGTACAAAAAATCCCCATGACACAAGCTTACCTATGTAACAAATCTGCACTTGTACCCCTGAACTTAAAAGTTTAAAAAAACACACACCCACACATATGAATCAATACATACAAACAATATATGAATAAATACATAAAAGCAAGTTGATTTGCAGAGGGAGCCAGATAATATATTCACATTTACATAAAATGTAAAAACATAAGAATAAATGTTATGTATATTTTTGTTGATGTAATAAACAAAAATTTATCTTCCCACCCATATCTTCATATGTAATAAACAGGTAAATAAATAAATTCAAAATAGTTTCTTTTGAGGGAGGGTATAGAGAGTATGGATAATGAAATCATGAAACATTGCCTAGGTACTTTAAACAGCACTGGTGATGCTTATGGGCTGAGCACTGTGGCTCACGCCTGTAATCCCAGCGTTTTGGGAGGCCAAAGCGGGCAGATCACTTGAGGTCAGGAGTTCAAGACCAGCCTGGCCAACATGGTGAAACCCCGTCTCTACAAAAAATACAAAAAAAATTAGCCAGGCCTTGTGGTGTGTGCCTGTAATCCCAGCTACTCAGGAGGCTGTGGGAGGAGAATTGCTTGAACCTGGGAGGCAGAGGTTGCAGTGAGCCCAGATTGTGTCACTGCACTCCAGCCTGGGCAACAGAGCAAGACTCCATCTCAAAACAAAACAAAACAAACAAACAGTACTGGTGATGCTTTATTTCTTAATCTGGTTAGTGGCTACAGAAGTTTTTGTTATATCTTTGAATTCCTTTTTGTACACATGAAGTAGTTCATAAAAGTTAGAGCCTTCTTTGCAATTAAGATCTTTCTCTGAGATTTACATGGGCTGCAAATATTCTTACACTCAGAATTTTCTGAAATGATCTTATGCACACTTCTTCCCCAAATCTCCTTGTCATGTGTCTTCAAATCTTATTCTTCCCAAGTCTCTGGCCATTTGACTAGAGAGGACATTAGCTCCAGTCTGTGACTTGATATAGATTCAAAAAATGGACCATGTCTCATTTCCGTCTCATCCCATTCCATGATTCCAGGATCCATGTATTCTGCTGTGGGAGAAACAACACTATAATTTTGCTTCTGATTTACACTGTATACAGCATTGTGTAGGACAGCCCTCCAAACTCCAAAAGTTATGACCTTGCTGCTTCCTTCATTGGGTCTTCATTTGGTCAGTTTAGCATTTCATATGGGCAGCTGCTTTTGTACTGTAGGCCATTTAATTTCATAGGCAACAGTACATATTTCACTTTTTTAGGAAGAGTTAGCCATTGTTTTGGAGAGCATCATAAAACATTAAAGTAATTGATAAATTTTCAGACCAGAAGGGTAAGAATATGCAAATCCCAAATAAATTTCATTCCAATGTGAATATTATAGCTCCACAATGATGGAAGGAATCTAGAAAAACTAATCTTGCTTCCGGTAGCTGAATTATTTATAGTACCATAAAAGAGACAGAGTGTTAAGCTTTATTATTGGCAGTTTGGGCACTCAGGAGTTGTGGGAACCAGATCATCTTGGTGAAGGAAAGCCTATAAATTACCTTCATTCTAGGCATTATGTCTTCTTTGTTCATGAGCCCATTCAGCAAACAGCAGAAGGATAGCGATTCCCTCAATATATGCACAATGTGCCATTCTGTCCATCTGATTATTGAGACGCCTCTACTCTGGATGACCTTTGGTGAGACTTTATAGGGGACAGAAATTTTATGTTCAACCTAGGTGCCCATTCTGAGAGGTCTATTTACATACCTCTTCTGTAGAACTCCGTATCACCAAACTTCCAATTCTATTCCTTCCAAATCCCTGATCATACAGCAGTGGCCATGAATTTATATTTTAAGCTTTCTCTCCTTCTGGAAAAACTGGACAACAAAATGTAATGTTTAAAATTATGTCTATTTGGAGGATTTCATTCATCTGCGTCTTTTAGGGCCACTCCTGAGTGGGGGGTTAGCACCCGGACAGTCCACTTTCTACTAGTGGGGCTCCATCTGTAACAGCCACAAATATTTCCTTTTCTGCAGTCAACTGGCCATTAGGAACTAGCTAGGAGGAAATAGGTGTGGGCTGAGAGAGTTACAGCCATTTAGCAGGAGTAGTCACATTGGGAATATAAGTTATCTGCTCCTACAACTTATTTTTCCTGCTGGATCTGCTCAAGACATGCCTTATAAATCATACTTCTCTACTTGGGAGGCTGAGGCGGGAGAATTGCTTGAACCCAGGAGGTGGAGGTTGCAGTGAGCTGAGATTGTGCCACTGCACTCTAGCCCATCTCAAAATAATAATAATACTTTTATAATACTTCTATCTGATGGTAACTTATTTATTGCTGGGCCTGATTTTTATCACTTCAAGTTTGAATAGTACATAGTTTATGGTGGAAAAATTAGATTACATGGTCATATAATGCCCTGTGGTCAAACTTTCAATCTCCACTAAACCCCTTAATATGCCAGCACCTTTTTATGAAAGAATATTTATTTGGGGAAATGGTCATAACCCTGCTGAACATTCAAGAGGCCTCCACCTTAATTCTATTGAGACTTACCTCAATTTCCATTCAGCATCTATATCTGCCACAGATACTTCTGACCACTGTATCTGAGGGAGTAGGCCTCTATTATTTAGTTAAGCAATTTGCTTTTTCTTCAAATTGGTTAATTGAGGAAAGTTTTTAAAGAAGTGTTTTTGATATTTTGGACACAGAGCCCCAATACTTTTTTAAAAATGTGTGTGTTTGTGTGGTAGTGGTGAGGATGGGACATAATGATGCAATATACATTGGTAATATTGTATGATGCCAAAACGCTATTTGCTAAAGCTATTTTGAGCAAGCAAAAGTTAAATGTAGCCTCCTTGTGGATAACATGTAAATAGCTGATGCTGGCTTTCATTGTAAGGTAGGGAAGGAGCGGTGGTGAGAGAGCGGGGGAAGAAAGCATACCGTAAACACTTGTTTTTGTTTTTACTTTACAAATTTCCACAGCATCTACTCTTGTCTTATTTGTGTTTACTGACTGTAAGAGAAAAGTTTGAATTGCATTCTCTTTGTCTGGCTTCTAACAGAGAATATACATCATCAGCCCTTCATTAACAAAGAAAATAAAGAGACAAAAGCTGTCTCATGAACTGAAAGAGAAAAGTTGAAATACAACAGCAATGAAGCCAGGTGATTAAGAGAAATTAACACATACTCTTGTGAAAAAACAAAAGAGGTTCAGAAGTGGAAAACTGGTTAGAATTTATTTCTACTGTGGTATATTTAGCTGGTGCTAGGCTGTTACTGATTGTGGATGCATCACTTTCAATACATCAATTTACAAATAAATTTCCCCAATGCTGATCTAAATAGCTCATTACCTTTTGTTCCTTTTTTACTTGAATGTAAGACAGTGCATCACATTTCTGTAATATTATGCAGCAAAACAACACCAAATCCTAAAAATCAACTATCAGCAGGGACAGCAGTGGGCTAGATAGATACTTCACACTAATTCCACTCCTGAATCATCAATCAAGTAGATGCATCAAAGAGCAGCTGGCTACCACCTCAAAATGGACTTACCTGCAAATGTAAGATCTCCAGCTTTCTTTGTTCTCCCTACTGGAAACATGATGGTGTGCATTTTGGTTTGGCTCTGTTTTGTCTGACTTTACATAATGACAAATAGGTATAAAAAAAGTGACGGAAAGGCCCAATGTTAATAATGATTGGTTCCATTAATGCTCAGGGAGAACTTCTGTCTTTCAAGACCACCAATTCAGTCATTATTTTATAAAACATGTTTGTATCAATGAACAAGTGTCAGGAAAATTAATGTGGAGGCTTTTGCATGTGTGACATGTATCAGTAAAAAAAAAAAAAAAGAATTGTAAATCAAAATCAAAGAGTCAGGGCTTCCATTGAACTTCACATTATCAAAACACAAAAGTTGCAATGATTGAGATAAACAAAGTGGAAATTAGAGAAGGCTGCATTTGGACCTACTCAAGCTCTCTGAATAACAGAACTTAAGAGGTTTTAATAACAACTATTTATGTTATAACTCGGATTCTCACTCCTGCTTCTTTGTTTACTTTCTGTTACTTGCTCTTTGTCTTTTTGTTGTTAAATTTCCTCTAACTGTCTTATGCTTTTCTTCTTGGCATTTATAGTCAATTTAATTCCTCCCCCTAGAGTGTTTAGACTTCCAAGTCTCCAGGATTAAATGTTAAATTCTGATGAAGAAATAGCTTAAAGTGATGGAAAGAATATGAACTTTGCAGACACACTGGTTAGGGTTTTATTCCTGACTCTACCACTTAGTGATGGAATAATCCTGGGAGTATCGGGAGGTGTTCTTTAACTTCATTGAGCCTCAGTGCCTTCATCATTGTATTGGAGTTAATGACACCTATCTTAGCTCTCATTATCATACCTCTATGCATAATCTCAGCCTGACCTCTCTTCTGGAATGTCCTTCCTCTATATCTGCATTTAACTAACCCCTACTCACCTACATTTCAAGTCTCATTCAAGCAAGTACCCCTCAAGAAGACCTTCTGATAGCCCACATATTGGAATGCTTCCACAGTAACATTTGCCATATTTTTATCTTAGCACTTAATATAGCATATCGGAATTATATACACATGTGTGTTTCTCACTGGACCAAGGGTTACATGAAGATAAAATTCATGTCATCTTACTCTTGGGACCCCAGCATCCACTACAATGTCTGCTCTTGGGGAACTGCTTAATAAGTAAATGTTTATAAAATTTGATTATCTTTCAAACTATGATTAATATTGAAGATTAAATTGTACGTTTCATATAAGACATCTTGTGTGACTGTCCCATAGTTGGTTGTTAGGTCTGTTTAATTTAAAAAATCATAATGGGAACTCAATGACAAGGTGTGATTTCTATAGACTTTTTATTTATTGGATTCATGTTAATTATAGAGTAGATGGCTGTGAGGCTTAAGTCAAGTTCTGCTGCCTCAGGGCAAATAAGCAAAGGCCATTGCTTAGCACTCCTGCTTAGTGCTTAATGAGTATAAATTAATTATCTGCTAAATGAATGAAAGAATAAAATTCCATTTCCCTGTGAAGGTCTATTTTTTTCTTCTGGGCATATTTAGATTCTTTCTTCTTTGCACTTTCATATAACATTTTTCATATTTTATTACAGTGCTTTACATGCTATAGATGTTCATTTTTTTCTACCAAACTATGAGGTATTCCTAAACAGGTGTTATTCCCTGTCTCATTTATTCTCAATACCTAGGAGTGTCTGCTAGAATAGATAGTCAATAAACATATATAGAGCTTGAATTTATAAATGTTAACTGGATTAGTATTCAAAAAATGCCCTCCTGGTTCTTTCCATCATTCAATATGCTAAAACTCTAGCAAGTCAAACTTTCGTAGGAGGTTTTAAAAATCACCCACTGAGCTGTTGCCACCTAATTTATTCCACGAATTGCTCGTTAGATATTGAAAATAAATACTTAGGTAAATGTCAGTTTGAATATCAAAAATTTCAAACCAGTGGAGGAGTGTGGCAATAAATATTTCCCATAGGTAGTGAGTCATCTATTGTAGATTTCCACCTAATAATACTTGACTTGGGCTAATATTTACATACAGTGTTCCCACTTAATCATGCTTGTTAGGGGGAATTGTAACTCACTGCAGTTTAGGCATGTGTTCTGTGATAGAAGAGACTCAACTTGGTAAGTAAACTTCTATTGATGATACATCATGTGGGCAACTTTTGATGAATAGCTTCTATTTAAAAGTTTAAAGTTTGAGAAGAGAGAAAAAGCTCCATTGATGGCTTTTAGTTTCCAACAGCTATTTCAAATGATATCCCTTGGACAGACATATCCAGGTGTTTTTGAAGAGCTCTTCTGCATGCACAATTCATTCTGATATTTTCCAAAAATCTGTGTCTATTATCAGTAGAAATGAAGATAAATGAGATTTCTTGGAGATCATCTGGAATTGAATAAGAGTGCTCAAGTACAGCCAATTTTGGAGTGGATTCACTTAAAGCTAATAGGAAGGCTGGACATGTAAAACCATTTCCATTGTTGCTTTTGAGAGAGAGCACTGGTCTTACCAGCATAGTGGCACCAATTTGAAAGCCTTCCATTTAATGGGACAACATGGAATATTATAAAGATTTTCATTATGATTACACAGTGCATGAATTTATATTTGATGTGGTAATAAATGAATAATATAGTAATCCATCATACAAACTAGTTGAAATCCAGATAAGCAAAATAAATTGACATAACAGTGAAAGAATTGACATTATTCTCTGGAGAATAAAGTGATAAACAAAAGGTTCAAGAAAGAAAATGGATTAATATGATGGATAAGATGCAGGACTAGTTTGCAGCTCCCACTCGGATGGACAGAGCAGTGTGTGGAGCCTCATATTGTGAACTTTTGCTCCAAGAACTACGGCAGGCACATACCAGGAAAGCCAGGAGAATCCACAGACCTTTTGAAGGAACTGGATCCATGCTGTAGGCTCTCCGAGATGCCAAAAAACCGTGAGTAGGCTTCCCCTCTCAATGGGGACACCCCTGGTCTAGGGCAAGTTCTCAGCCTTGGTCACTGGCTGCCTGGAAATCAACTCAGTGCTGTTTGAAGAGGAAGGAGTAGGAGTGAGACCAGCTTTTAGGACTCCAGGCTGGGTAGGAGAGGGGTGAGGCCTGTGACTGCTGGCTTTCCCTCACTTCCCTGGTGACCTGTCTGTCTCAGCAGAGGCAACCATAATCCCCCTGGGAACATAACTGCCTTGGCCTGGGAAGCCCCACCCAAGGAGAGGCTGAGCTCAGACATGCCTATCCTTACCCCCACCTGGTGGTCTTTCTCTACCCGCTCTAGAAGCTGAAGACAAAGGTCATAATCTTTTGGGAGCTCTATGGCCCTGCCCACCATCTGAGAAACCTGATACTTAACCAAGTGTCCCTAGAGCAAGTTTGCATCCTTCCTATAAGACCACTCTTGAATACGCCACCTTCTGGCTGGAGGCCAACCAACACAAAACCAGAACACTAAACCAAGGACCCTCACAGAGTCCAATTCACTCCTCTGCTACCTCAACCACAGCAGGTGCTGGTATCCACAGCTGCAAGACCTGAAGATGTATCTTATCACAGGACTCTGCAGAAACTCCCCTGTACCAGCCTAGAGCCTGGTACCTCCACTGGGTGGCTGGATCCAGAAGAGCAAAAACAGTAACTACAATTCAGCTCTCAGGAAAACCCATTCCTAGGGAAACCACATCAGGGGAGCACCCCATGGGACAAAAGAATCTGAGCTGCAGCCTTTGAATCCCAGATCTTCCCTCTGACATAATCTACCCAAATGAGAAGGAACCAGAAAAACAATTCTGGTAATATGACAAAACAAGATCCTTTAACATCTCCAAAAGATCATACCAGCTCATCAGCAATGGATCAAAACCAAGATGAAATCTCTGCATTGGAAGAAAAAGAATTCAGAAGGTTGATTATTAAGCTAATTAAGGAGGCACGAGAGAAAGGTGAAGTTGAACTTAAAGAAATAAAAAACATGATATAGGTTATGAAGGAAAATTATTCAGTGAAATAGCATAAATAACAATTACAACTTCTGGAAATCAAGGACACACTTAGAGAAATGCAATATGCATTGTAAAGTCTCAGCAATAGAATCAGACAAGCAGAAGAAAGAACTTCAGAGCTCGAAGACAAGGCTTTCGAATTAACCCAATCCATCAAAGATAAAAAAAAAAAAAGAATTTTAAAAAATAACAAAGCCTCCAGGAAGTTTGGGACTATGTTAAATGTACAAACCTAAGAATAATTGGTGTTCCTGAGGAAGAAGAGAAATCTAAAAGTTGGGTAAACATATTTGAAGGAATAATTGAGGAAAACTTCCCTGGTCTTGCTAGTGATCGAGACATCCAAATATAAGAGGCTCAAAGAACACCTGGGAAATTTATCACAAAAAGATCGTTGCCTGGGCACATAGTCATCATGTTATCTAAAGTCAAGATAAAGGAAAGAATCTTAAGAGCTGTGAGGCAAAAGTATCAAGTAACCTATAAAGAAAAACCTATCAGATTGACAGTAGATGTCTCAGCAGAAACTCTAGAAACCAGAAAGTATGGGGGTCCTATCTTTATTCTTTTTAAGCAAAACAATTATCAGCCAAGAATTTTGTATGCAGCAAAACTACGCTTCATAAATGAAGGAAAGATGCAGTCATTTCCAGACAAGCAAATGCTGAGAGAATTTGCCACTACCAAGCCAGCAGTACAAGAACTGCTAAAAGGAGCTCCAAATCTTGAAACAAATAATTGAAATGCACCAAAATAGAAACTCCTTAAAGCATAAATCTCACAGGACGTATATAACAATAACACAATTTAAAAAAAAAAAACAGGCTGGGTGTGGTGGCTTATGCCTGTAATCCCAGCACTTTGGGAGGCTGAGGCAGGTGGATCACGAGGTCAGGAGTTTGAGATCAGCCTGGCCAACATGGTGAAACCCCATCTCTACTAAAAATACAAAAGTAGCCAGGTGTGGTGGCGTGTGCCTGTAATACCAGCTGCTCAGGAGGCTGAAGTTGGAGAATCGCTTGAACCCAGGAGGTGGAGGTTACAGTGAGCTGAAATCACACCATTGCACTCCAGCCTGGGTGACAGAGTGAGATGCTGTCTCAAAACAAACAAACAAACACAACAACAACAACAGAACCCGAGGTATTCAGGCAACAGATGGCACAATGAATAGTATAATACCTCATATCTCAACACTGGCTTTGAATGTAAATGGCCTAAATGCTCCAGGTAAAAGATACAGAATGACCGAATGGATAAAAATTCACCAACCAAGTTTCTGCTGTCTTCAGGAGACTCACATAACACATAAAACTCATATAAACATACGTGTGCATGTGTCTTTATAGCAGCATGATTTATAGTCCTTTGGGTATATACCCAGTAATGGGATGGCTGGATCAAATGGAATTTCTAGTTCTAGATCCCTGAGGAATCGCCACACTGACTTCCACAAGGGTTGAACTAGTTTACAGTCCCACCAACAGTGTAAAAGTGTTCCTATTTCTCCACATCCTCTCCAGCACCTGTTGTTTCCTGACTTTTTAATGATTGCCATTCTAACTGGTGTGAGATGGTATCTCCTCGTGGTTTTGATTTGCATTTCTCTGATGGCTAGTGATGGTGAGCATTTTTTCATGTGTTTTTTGGCTGCATAAATGTCTTCTTTTGAGAAGTGTCTGTTCATGTCCTTTGCCCACTTTTTGATGGGGTTGTTTGTTTTTTTCTTCTAAATTTGTTTGAGTTCATTGTAGATCCTGGATGTTAGCCCTTTGTCAGATGAGTAGGTTGCGAAAATTTTCTCCCATTTTGTAGGTTGCCTGTTCACTCTGATGGTAATTTCTTTTGCTGTGCAGAAGCTCTTTAGTTTAATTAGATCCCATTTGTCAATTTTGGCTTTTGTTCCCGTTGCTTTTGGTGTTTTAGACATGAAGTCCTTGCCCATGCCTGTGTCCTGAATGGTATTGCCTAGGTTTTCTTCTAGGGTTTTTATGGTTTTAGGTCTAATGTTTAAGTCTTTAATCCATCTTGAATTGATTTTTGTATAAGGTGTAAGGAAGGGATCCAGTTTCAGCTTTCTACATATGGCTAGCCAGTTTTCCCAGCACCATTTATTAAATAGGGAATCCTTTCCCCATCGCTTGTTTTTCTCAGGTTTGTCAAAGATCAGATAGTTGTAGATATGCGGCATTATTTCTGAGGGCTCTGTTCTGTTCCATTGGTTATTCACAATAGCAAAGACTTGGAACCAACCCAAATGTCCAATAATGATAGACTGGATTAAGAAAATGTGGCACATATACACCATGGAATACTATGCAGCCATAAAAAATGATGAGTTCATGTCCTTTGTAGGGACATGGATGAAATTGGAAATCATCATTCTCAGTAAGCTATCGCAAGAACAAAAAACCAAACACTACATATTCTCACTCATAGGTGGGAATTGAACAATAAGAACACATGGACACAGGAAGGGGAACATCACACTCTGGGGACTGTTGTGGGATGGGGGAAGGGGGGAGGGATAGCATTGGGAGATATACCTAATGCTAGATGACGAGTTAGTGGGTGCAGCGCACCAGCATGGCACATGTATACATATTTAACTAACCTGCACATTGTGCACATGTACCCTAAAACCTAAAGTATAATAATAATAAATAAATAAATTAAAAATAAAACCTCATATAAACTTAAGGTAAAGGGTTTGGAAAAATATATTTCATGCAAATGGACACCAAACATGAGCAGGAGTAGCTATTCTTATATCAGACAAAACAAACTTTAAAGCAATAATAGTTAAAAAGACAAAGAGGGACACTATATAATGTTAAAAGGATTAGTCCAACAGGAAAATATCACGCTTCTAAATATATATGCACCTAATACTGGAGCTCCCAAATTTATAAAACAATTAGTACTAGGCCTAAGAAATGAGATAGATGGCAACCCAATAATAGTCGGGGACTTTAATACTCCACTGACAGCACTAGACAGGTCATCAAGACAGAAAGTCAGCAAAGAAACAGTATATTTAAACTATACTCTACAACAAATGGACTTAACAGATACTTACAGAATATTCTACACAACAACTGCAGAATACACATTCTATTCATTAGTACATGGAACATTCTCCAAGACAGACCATATGATAGGCCACAAAACAAGTCTCATTAAATTTTAAAAAATCAAAATTATATCATGTACTCTCTCAGACCACAGTGTAATAAAATTGGAAACCAATTCCAAAAGGAACCTTTAAAACCATGCAAATGCATGGAAATTAAAGGATCTGATTCTGAATGATAATTGGATCAACAATGTAATCAAGATGAAAATTTAAAAATTATTTGAACTGAATGATAATAGTGACACAACCTATCAATCCTCTGGAATACAGCAAAGGTGGTGCTAAGAGGCAAGTTCATTGTCTTAAATGCCTATATCACAAAGTCTGAAAGAGCACAAATAGACAATCTAAGGTCACACCTCATGTAACTGGAGAAACAAGAGCAATCCAAATTCAAACCCAACAGAAGAAAAGAAATAATGAAGATCAGAGCAGAACTAAAGGAAATTGAAACAAAGAAAAAACAACAAATAAATGAAAAAAAAAACAGTTCTTTGAAAATATAAATAAAATTTATAGACAATTAGTGAGATTAACCAAGAAAAGAAGAGAGAAGATCCAAATAAACTCAATTAGAAATGAAACAGGAGCTATTACAACAGATACCACAGAAATATAAAAGATTATGAAAGGCTGCTTATGAATACCTTTATGCACATAAACTGAAAAACCTAGAGAAAATGGATAAATTCCTGGAAATATACAATCCTTCTAGATTAAACCAGGAAGATATAGAATCTCTGAACAGACCAATAACAAGCAGTGAGATTAAAATGATAAAAAAAAAATTGTCACCAAAAAAGGTCCAGGAGCCGATGGATTCATAGCTGAATTCAATCACATATTCAAAGAAGAATTTGTATTAATGCTGTTGACACTATTCCAAAAGACAGACCAAGAGGGCATTCTTCCTAAATCATTCTATGAGCCAGTATTACCCTATTCCCCAAACCAGGGAAGGTCATAACAAAAAAAGAAAACTAGAGACCAATATCCCTGATGAACATACATGTGAATATCCTTAACAAAATACTAATGAACTGAATCCAACAGCATATCAAAAAGATAATTCACCATGATTAAGTGGGAAGGGATGCAGGGATGTTTCAACATACATAAGTCAATAAAGGTAATATACCACATAAACAGAATTAAAAACAAAAATCCCATGATTATTTCAATAGATGTAGAAAAATCATTTGGCAAAATCCAGCATCACTTTATGATTAAAACCCTCAGCAAAAACAGCATAGAAGGGACATACCTTAAAATAATAAAAGCCATCTATGACAAATCCACGGCCAGCATTATACTGAACTGGGAAAAGTTTAAAGCATTATTCCCCCTGAGAAAAGGAACAAGACAAGAATGCCCAATGTCACCATTTCTATTCAACATAGTACTGGAAGTCCTAGCCAAAGCAATCAGACAAGAGAAAAATAAATAAAGGGCATCCAAATCGGTAAAGAGGAAGTCAAACTTTTGCCGTTTGTTGATAATATGATCATATACCTAGAAAATCCTAAAGATTCATCTGAAAATCTCCTAGAACTGGTAAATGAATTCAGCAAAGTTTCAGGATACAAAGTTAATGTACACAAATCAGTAGCTTTGCTATATACCAACAATGACCAAGCTGAGAATCAAATCAATAAATCAACCCCTCTTAAAGAATTGCAAAAAAAAAAAAAACCCCAAAATACTTAGGAATATACCTAACCAAGGAGGTGAAAGATCTCTACAATGAACACTACAAAACACTGCTGAAAGAAATCATAGATGACACAAACAAATGAAAGCACATCCCATGCTCATGTATGAGTAGAATAAATATTGTGAAAATGAACATACTGCCAAAAGCACTCTACAAATTTGATGCAATTCCCATCAAAATACCACTGTAATTCTTCACAGAACTAGAAAAAATAATCCTAAAATTCATATGGAATCAAAAAAGAACCTGCATTGTTAAAGCAAGATAAGCAAAAAGAACAAATTTGGAGGCATCACATTACCTGGTATCAAACTACAGTATAAGGCCATAGTCATGAAAACAAGATGATACTAGTATAAAAAATAGTCATACAGAATAGAGAACCCAGAAATTAAGCCAAATACTTACAGCCAACTGATCTTCAACAAAGCAAACAAAAACATAAGGTGGGGAAAGGACACCGTATTCAACAAATGATGCTGGGATAATTGGCAAGCCACATGTAGAAGAGTGAAGTTGGATCCTCATCTCTTACCTTATACAAAAATCAACTTAACATTGATCAAAAACTTGAATCTAAGACCTGAAATCATAACAATTCTAGAAAATAACATCAAAAAAACCCTTATAGACATTGGCTTAGGCAAAGACTTCATGATAAAGAACCCAAAAACAAATGCAACAAAAAACAAAGATAAATAGATGGGACTTAATTAAATTAAAAAACTTCTTCATAGCAAAAGAAATAGCAGAGTTAACAGACAACCCACAGAGTGGGAGAAGATATTCACAGTCTATACATCTGACAAAACACTAATATCCAGAATCTGCCAAGAATTCAAATCAACAAGAAAAAACAAACAATCCTATCAAAAAGTGGGCTAAGGATACGAATAGGCAATTCTCAAAAGAAGGTATACAAACAGCCAGCAAACATTTGAAAAAATGCTCAACATCACCAATGATCAGGGAAAAGAATATCAAAACCACAATGTGATATCACCTCACTCCTGCAAGAATGGCCATAACTTAAAAAATTTAAATATAAGAAACGTTGGCGTGGATGCAGCATAAAGGGAACACTTTTACACTGTTGGTGAGAATGTAAACTAGTACAACCACTATGAGAAACAGTGTGGAGATTCCTTAAACAGCTAAAAGTAGATCTACCATTTGATCCAGCAATCCCACTACTATGTATCTACCTAGAGGAAAAGATGTCATTATACGAAAAAGATACTTGCACATGCATATTTATAGCAGCATGATTTGCAATTGCAAAAAAAAAAAAAGCCCATCAATCAATGAGTGGATGAAGAAAATTTTATATATATATATATAAATGGTATACTACTCAGCCATAAAAAGAAATGAAATAATGGCATCCACAGCAACCTGGGTGGAACTGAAGACTATTATTTTAAGTGAGGTAACTCAGGAATGGGAAACCAAACATCTTATGTTCTCACTCATATGTGGGAGCTAATATATGTGTTTATTTTTCTGGTCCAGATCTAGAACATGTTCTATAATGGTGTTTCTAAACCTTTTTGTTTATTTATTCATTACCACCCTCGTAAGGAGACTTTTTGTACTTGTTTTTATTTCTAATAACCTCCCCATTAAATTTTAAAACCAAAGATGTACCAGATGTCTGTTTTTATGCTGTACATATCTGTACCTTCAAATAGCCCCCGCTGAGAAATAATGTTATGAAAGTTAAATGGCTCATTAGAACATAAATAATCACTGTGTGCTGCTCTTTCTTTTACCTTTGCTTTCCATTCCTGATACCAGCCCACAAGTTCTGTTCTCTATTATTTTATAATATAAAGATGAGTGTGATTTTCTCATGAGTATTATTTGGATAACTTATGTTCCACTTCTGACCCTGCAACTAATTGCCAGTGTGACCTTTCACAAGATTTTGGTGGTGCCATTTATTTATTTTGTCAAAAGAGCACAATGTTGTAAGGTAAAACTTGGTTATAATAGAGAAAAATAATTTGATGTGCTTAAAGTCCTGCCTGATGGAAGAAAGAAAAATTATTTATAATGTGAAAAAGATAAATGTGAAAAAAGAAGCTTCTATTTCAGAAGCAGGGATTTAGAGATAAAATAAAAGATGTTTGAAGTATGTCAAATGTTTCTTAATGGTATTGGCGTTCTCCTTGGAATTTTCTGGTGATTCATTATGTTGGAGTGGAGGCCAAGGACAGCACCTGTGATCGTAAAATAACTGAATTTGTGATCAATCAAAATTCATGGGATCTTGGGCTGCTTTTTAATATATTATTCCCTCCTGGCCATTGAGACAAATGCGCCATCTGAAATATTCTTTCCAGAGCCATTATACCTTGTATTTATGTTACAAAACAAGGCAGAAGCCATGGTGCTGTTATCAACCATCACTCTAGACATAGTATACGCTAATTGTTTGGTATATATTTCCAGCACATGACATTTATGAGATTCTTTGCAAGATTTCAACTAAATAAATTTTACTATCTTCTTGCATCCTGAGTACCGTTGTTAAAATTTGAGCTTCGTTCAACTATGGGCCAAATTCCAGTATGTGTGATTTAACTTTTATTTACCAAACCTTCAACTTAACAGTTTGAAATTTCCACAAGGCAAAAACACATGAATAATGGCTTGTGGCACTATATTCTACCAAGATTTATTGAACGATTAAAAATATGGAGTCCAAAGTGTATCTGAAAAATCAGATTGGAGTTTCTTAATATTATGCTTTTAGAATTAAAATTTATGTTTTATAATCATATTTGTTTTAAAAATGTTGCTTCTTTCATTTTGCCACAAGTCTTTGCTCACCATTGGAAAACTTCTCTGCTATTATGTTTCAGGACAATTTTGACCATTGTGAGATTATGTTTTCCCTGATAAACTAAACAGTATCGTTTCAGAGAAGCTAGAACTCGTGGTGTAAGTAGAATATTTCAACTTTATTTTGCACTCAGGACACCAACAGAGCTATTATGTTCTCAAATAGAAAATGATAAAATAATGTCATTGTTTGGCTGAAAATGTCACATATATTACACTTGAATTGATGGACATAGTATGGAATTATCTTTATCATGGTTCAGTAGTGTCAAAGGAGGGAAACTAGGCTTGAAGGGTGTTAGACAAAAATTTCTAAGCACATAGAGAGCAAAATACATCCCCAGAAAATTTAAACTGAGGTTTCATTTACAAAATACTACCATTTGCAAATGAATCATACATTTGAGCCCCAGACACTTGATTTATCTTCGTCTCTATTTCTGGAAAGCAACTGATGAGCTAAAGAAAAATTGGTCTTGGTTCCAAGATACAAAGAGGATATGGATTCAGGCTTCAGGTAAAGCCTTTCTACAAATCCCTGCCCAAGAGATATCGCCTTCCTTCTATCTTTGATCATTTTTTTCTGAATGTAAAGCACTAGTACAACTGAAACAGGTAACCTCCAAAGCCTTCTAAGTTATATGATGCACCGACATGAATGACTTACTCAGATTTCTTCATCGGAGTGTAGAAAGAGCTTCAAAGTGACATGACAGATTGCAGAGAAAGATAGGTGAGAGGCTATGATATTTCACCAACTGAAGACCATTTTGAGAAAAATATATCTGTCTTTTAGAATATGATATTCCTAAAGGTGTTCCCTCAATTAAGTATGGTGCCCATGCCCTTCCTGCCTTCAATCATTTGTTGATTGTGTGAGAACCCAGATGAATGCTTCCAAGCAACCCTGGTCCCTCTATCCCTTGTTCAGCATCTCTACCATTATAGGTAGCTGTTATAGCACATATTGCAACTACGTTTGTACTTCTGGCTAAACATGCAAGCTTAAAGCTCCTCTACAGTAGTAGTGCCTTTTTATTCACCTTTATTTCTGTAACATCTTTCTAAGGCCCGACACTTAATATATGATCAGTTGAATGAATTAATGAATACATAACTGAGTGAATGACTCACCATCTACAATGCTGGAGACTTAATCTTATCTCAGCCCTCTTTTCTTTCTTTTTATTTATTTTTTATTATACTTTAAGTTCTAGGGTACATGTGCACAACGTGCAGGTTTGATACATATGTATACATGTGCCATGTTGGTTTGCTGCACCCATCAACTCATCATTTACATTAGGTATTTCTCCTAATGATATTCCTCCCCCAGCCCTCCACCCCCTGACATGCCCCATTGTGTGATGTTCCCCGTCCTGTGTCCAAGTGATCTCATTGTTCAGTTCCCACCTATGAGTGAGGACATGCGGTGTTTGGTTTTCTGTCCTTGTGATAGTTTGCTGAGAATGATGGTTTCCAGCTTCATCCATGTCCCTGCAAAGGACGTGAACTCATCCTTTTTTCTGGCTGCATAGTATTCCATGGTGTATATGTGCCACATTCTCTTAATCCAGTCTATCATTGAAGGACATTTAGGTTCGTTCCAAGTCTTTGCTATTGGGAATAGTGCCGCAATAAACATACATGTGCATGTGTCTTTATAGTAGCATGATTTATAATCCTTTGGGTATATACCCGGTAATAGGATTGCTGGGTCAAATGGTAATCCTAGTTCTAGTTCCTTGAGGAATTGCCACACTGTCTTCCACAATGGTTGAACCAATTTACACTCCCACCAACAGCGTTCCTATTTCTCCACATCCTCTATAGCATCTGTTGTTTCCTGACTTTTTAATGATTGCCATTCTAACTGGTGTGAGATGATATCTCATTGTGGTTTTGATTTGCATTTCTCTGATGATGAGTGATGGTGAGCATTTTTCCATGTGTCTGTTGGCTGCATAGATGTCTTCTTTTGAGAAGTGTCTGTTCTTATCCTTTGTCCACTTTTTAATGGGGTTGTTTTTTTCTTGTAAATTTGTTTGAGTTCTTTGTAGACTCTGGATATTAGCCCTTTGTCAGGTGAGTAGATTGCAAAAATTTTCTCCCATTCTGTAGGTTGCTTGTTCACTCTGATGGTAGTTTCTTTTACCGTGTAGAAGCTCTTTAGTTTAATTGTATTCCATTTGTCTATTTTGGCTTTTGTTGCCATTACTTTTGGTGTTTTAGTCATGAAGTCTTTGTCCATGCCTATGTCCTGAATGGTATTGTCTAGCTTTTCTTCCAGAGTTTTTATGGTTTTAGGTCTAACATTTAAGTTTTTAATCCATCTTGAATTAATTTTTGCATAAGGTGTAAGGAAGGGATCCAGTTTCAGCTTTCTACGTATGGCTAGCCAGTTTTCCCAGCACCATTTATTAAATAGAGAATCCTTTCCGCCTTTCTTGTTTTCATCAGGTTTGTCAAAGATCAGATGGTTGTAAATGTATGGCACTATTTCTGAGGCCTCTGTTCTGTTCTATTGGTCTATATATCTGTTTTGGTACCAGTACCATGCTGTTTTGGTTACTGTAGCCTTGTAGTATAGTTTGAAGTCAGGTAGTGTGATGCCTCCAGCTTTGTTCTTTTTGCTTAAGATTGTCTTGGAAATGCAGGCTCTTTTTTAGTTCCATATGAAATTTAAAGTAGTTTTTTCCAATTCTGTGAAGAAAGTCATTGGTAGCTTGATGGGGATGGCATTGGATCTGTAAATTACTTTGGGCAGTACGACCATTTTCATGATATTGATTCTTCCTGTCCATGAGCATGGAATATTCTTCCATTTGTTTGTGTCCTCTTTTATTTCCTTGAGCAGTGGTTTGTAGTTCTCCTTGAAGAGGTCCTTCACATCCCTTGTAAGTTGGATTCCCAGGTATTCTCTTTGTAGCAGTTGTGAATGGGAGTTCAGTCATGATTTGGCGCTCTGTCTGTTAGTGCTGTATAGGAATGCTTGTGATTTTTGCACATTGATTTTGTATCCTGAGACTTTCCCGAAGTTGCTTATCAGCTTAAGGAGATTTGGGGGTCTCAGCCCTCTTTTCTATTGTAATAGATCAAGTATTTGGTATACAGATGTTTACTGAATGAGCTATAAAATACTAACACAGGCAGATTTATGAAGATGCCGCAATTCTGAGAGATAATTATCTTTTATAAAACACTTATCCATGAAGGTAAATGGAGAGTATTTCTAACACTGCTACAACTTAAATCTACTCATTCCAAAACTATTTATTGACCAGCTGTTATGTGTTCATGATTGTTTTTTTGGAGGGTGTGGTGGTGGTTGGGAGTAGGGGCTACAGTAGTGAAAAAAAAAAGCCCTATCGACATGGAGTTTATATTCTGGCAGATAATAATTTAGTTGTGCTTTTTTATTCTGTGTTAAGTACTGTAGTATATACTTCATGTATATTATTTCATTTAATTTCCAAATCTACCTTAGGAAATAGATCAGCTTATTGTTCTCATTTTTTTCAGGGAGAAAATTAGCGCACAGACAGGTTACACAATCATCTATAATATTTCCAATTTGTTTCCATGGCTTATATTTCAGAGACTTTCAGAGATTATAATGGCTGTCACTTTGGCTATGCTGTGGTTGCAAAGTTCCTAGTATGTAAAACAAGAAGGATTCTCTGAATTGAGAATAATAGATCAATATTTTCTTAGCATACATGGTAAAGAAAGTTTCTCACAATGGAAAGAAGCAATATCTGGGAAGACATAATTTCCTAAGCATATCTAGCTTTTCAAATGAAAAGCTATTGTCATTAAATAGCAAAGTTCAATAATGTGTTATAACTACGTAACACAAATCATGATGTAATAGAAAACATATAAAAAATTCATCATTTAATTTATTAATGTATACCATGTTTCAAATCTAGAATGATCTTATTTTTAGGTTAACATAGATAAAATTGCAGCTTTATTTTAACATATACAATTCAGACTCTCTGTATCATTTATTTGTCAATTGTTTTTATAGCATGCATTATTCAGTCATATATCTTCTACCTGTCTGCTGTGACCACACAACTTTAAAATTATTAATAAAATCCAAGTTTATTAGTTCTAAAAATATAAAGAAATTTAATTACAAAGTTTG
The DNA here is from genome assembly GCF_028885655.2 of Pongo abelii. Taxonomy (NCBI): domain Eukaryota; kingdom Metazoa; phylum Chordata; class Mammalia; order Primates; family Hominidae; genus Pongo; species Pongo abelii. The sequence continues at coordinate 150,295,596 of NC_072008.2, forward strand.
TATAAGGTGACATCAGAAAAAGATTTTTATTCAAAATGTGATAAGAGGATTATGTTACTCCTAAACCAGGGTTACTGTATGATTATCAACTTTTTGCATGTTTAAATTACTAATTTCTCCATAGCAAAATAACCATAGAGATGCTTGGTTTTTTTAATGTTTTTAAATTTTATTTTAACTTTGTCATTTTATTTGCCTTGTGTCTCTACACTTCATCCTTTAGTCTTTTGCCTTTCTTTCTCAAAGAGAATGTACTCCCCTCTGTTTCCCCAATGCACTCTCCTTGCACTTCTGTTAAAGCTCTTATTGTACATTGCCTGGTATTTGAAGATTTAGTTGTTTACTTGTCTATCTCTCCAGTTAAACTGTAAATTCTCTGAGAAGAAGGGCTACGACTTATTTAATTTCCTATCCTCTTATAGCCTTTAGTACAGTGATTTTGCACAAAATAGGTGCTAAGAAAATGTCTGACAAATGAGTGCTAGTTATTCTATTTTTAAAAATGTAGAGTGTTAAATGGCACCAGTAATTTGTCACTGTACCATACTGCCTCCAAACATGGAACCCACTTGGTGGAATATGTCAACTCTATTTTTACAAAATCCAGGTGCAAAGATTGTTTCAGAAGAGTTGTAAATAGTCTCATTAGAAACCCCCAAGCATCTCCCGACTTTAAGGCCATATTATTTCTTCAACATATCCCAAAGACTGGAATTTGGAACCTTTCAATGAATCTATAAAACCAGCCTTGTTATAAAGTTGAAGCAAAATAGGAGACACTGGCTACAGGTTGAAGGACATGGACTCTGTAGACAGATTCCCTGGGTTCAAATTCCTTCTCTGCCATTCATTAGCTCTGCTATCTTTACTGACTAAATCTCCTTCCTTATAACATTACCTTAGTGGAAGGATTTTTATGACGACTAAATGAGATAATGCACATAAAGCAATCAGAAAAATTCTTGGCACACAGTGAACATGCCATTGCCATTCCCTTACATAGTTTGTATAGATTCCAGATCTCTAAACTTAAGCTTCTTTGACCCCAGTTCTTCAGAACTTCACTTTGCTGCCCAACTTTGCTCAACCCTGCATGTCAAATATCAATGGTTGTGAATAGGATTTCCAAATAAAATACAGAATGCCCAGTTAAATTTGAATTTCAGATTTTAAAAATACTACTTTTTAATGATAAGAATGCCTTATGCAATATGGGGGCCATGCTTATACTAAAAACTCATTTATTGTTTATCTGAAATTTTAATTTAATGAAACACCCTGTATATTTGTCAAATGTGATAACTCTTGTTTAGAAACTGTTACCCATCAACTGCAGTCCATTGCCTCAAGCCCTCACAGATGAGCACAGGTTTGCAGAGTCTGCATTTTAATTGCTTTCCCATTCACTCCATTTTAGTATTAGCAATTAATCAAGGATCCAACATGGGGACCCAGCCAACAAGGAAAAGCTGGATGGCTTTATTTTAAGTTAATGTGAAGAAGTTTTTCATTTTTGGAAGACCTAGTATATTTAATCAGAACAAGTTCTGTGTCAAATACTAAATCTCCAATTCTGTTATTTTTCTACCCTTAAAATATTTGGGGCAGCTATATAGAGGTTGCCTATCTGAGAAAATAGGGGTTTACCGGCACACATGCCAATGAAGAATAGCCAAAATCAGTACAAACCATTATTTAGGGACAGAGCTTTTGGTTACATATACAACAATTGATACATATAATTTTTCCTTTTTCCACAGAGTGTTTCTTGATGTGACAAAGAGTTTTAGTGTTCCCGAAGTAAAGTACATCTTGGGCTGGGCTCAAAGAAGCAATATTAAGTGCATTGAGCAGAACATATCCCTGACCTCATCCTTATTTCTGACATTCAAACATTTTACATAAGGAATAGTTTTCAGAGTATTCCATGAGTTGCCATGAATACTTCACAAATGTTGTGCATTTGGAGCACTGACTACGTGATTATCTTTTCAAAGATTATTTAAAAAAATTTTTTAAATATATACATTTGTGTACATGTATACATGTATATGTATATGTATATGTGTGTGTATATATATGTATATTTATCATTTTAAACTTGATTCAGTTTTGCCTGTTTTTAAATTATACACACACACACACACACACACACACACAGACATATATCCAAAATTAGACAAGCTATTTTGAAGATGCTTTTTTATTTTACATAAAATGAATTATTTCAATTGTTAATACTCCAAATAAACAACAGTTTTGAATCAGAGTGTTTGCTGGATATTCCCCTTGTAGATATTCCACATGGGATACCTGTCTATCACTTGCTCACTTCATCTCTCAAATTGCCTTCTCAAATAAGTTGTTCCCAATAACACTGTTCTAAGTAGCTAACTCCATCTCTACCTTTACCCTTATCATACTGTGTTGTTTCTTCATATGTATTACCTATTTACTTGATATTATATTGTATCATGTTTTCTAAGTGTTTCCTTTTACTAGAGTGTAATATTGATAAGGACAGGCATTCTGTCTATTTTGCTCATAGACATGGCCTCAGTGTTTAAAACAGTGCTAAACACATAGTAATCACAAAATAAGTATTTTTGAATGAATACATAAATAAAATAAATAATAGCAGTAGCTATTTATATAGTGGTTACAATGTGCTATACACTGTGCAAGATGATTTATATATGGCAGGAGAAACACATATTTTACTCTTCTTAAATGTGTCTCCATTTTCCAAGGATGAATCCTGGTGACTGAGAGATCTACATTTCCTTGTAATAATCAATGGGTGTGTAAATTGAGTATTGAAAGAACTGAGAGATCTATATTTCCTTGTAATAATTAATAGGTGTGGAAATTGAGTATTGAAAGAACTTTATGTCTTTAAACAATTTTGCATAAGAAACAAAGAGAAAAACAGACAGATATTTTGGAAGATCCAAGAGCTAGTACTGGGTCTTTGGAAGAAAAGAAGTAAGATCAGGAGTACCAGCCACTTAAAGAAGGAGCTAGTAAAAGAAAACCCAGCAATTAGAGTTAAACAAAAGACACTTGGGGTAGAAGAAATGTATCTGATGGGGATTTTAAAGTGAAATTTTATGTTCAGCTGATATAAACTACTCTCCTCTAATTCTTTAGCCAAATGCTCTGTAAACTGTTTATCTCTTTATCTGGGAGGAAAATAAAAATAAGTGCTATGGCTTGTTCCAAGACACAGGTATGAGATGACACAAAGGGCTGCCTACACAGATCGTTACAGACATAAATAGAATGAAAGAATCTAATAGTTGGGAGTCATCATGTAGTCTAACCTCCCACCTAATATGGAAGTAAATCCATCAGACTCTTCAAAAATTGCCCCTGTATGAGTATGTCAATTGATGACACGCACACATCACTAGGAAGTCCATCAGGTTTTTTTTGGACAGCTTTTTTTTTTTTTTTTTTTGAGGTGATGAGTCACTGTGGTTTTAATTTGCATTTCCCTGATGATTAATTATTGTGAACATTGTTTTCATTCACGTATTGGCTACTTGTATGTCTTCTTTTTTTTTTTCTTGTATTATTATTATTATTATTATTATTATTATACTTTAGGCTCTATGGTACATGTGCGCAATGTGCAGGTAAGTTACATATGTATACATGTGCCATGCTGGTGCGCTGCACCCACCAACTCGTCATCCAGCATTAGGTATATCTCCCAATGCTATCCCTCCCCCCTCCCCCCACCCCACAACAGTCCCCGAAGTGTGATGTTCCCCTTCCTGTGTCCATGTGTTCTCATTGTTCAATTCCCACCTATGAGTGAGAATATGCAGTGTTTGGTTTTTTGTTCTTGCGATAGTTTACTGAGAATGATGATTTCCAATTTCATCCATGTCCCTACAAAGGACGTGAACTCATCATTTTTTATGGCTGCATAGTATTCCATGGTGTATATGTGTGGACAGCTTTTTTTTTTTTATCTCTGTTCAAGTATTCTTTGTAACTGATCTGAAATCTTCTCGTCTATCACTTGCTTAATGTTATTTAAGTAATATGTATACAGAAAAGAAAATAATGCCTTTTAAAATCAGGCACTTTATTGGATCTTTAGAAAAACAGAGACCCTCAATATTCCTTTCTTTGTGTGACATTTTGTCAGATTAATGAAAACAGCTATATGCCTAGCAATACTGGACACTCAACAGATATTTGTTGAATAAATTAAAGAATGAGCTATTATGATATCATGCCCTCTTGTCTTCTATAAGAAGTTAATCATCCCTCTCTTTAGGGATCATTTTGATGTGTTTTGCAAACAGCAATAACAATAAACACACAGTCTCATAATATCAGAAAAAATTATATGTGCTAGAGCCACCTTTAAAGGAAAGTAAATCGAGTCAGAGCACAAGTAGGTTTTGTATAAAGTCACAATGGCAGATAAGCACCTGTGTGCAGAACAGATATTATGAGTTATTGCACTTGTCCATTTAAATGTCTACTTGAAATGTCTGATGGGACATGGCACATAGACCAAAATATCAAGCCAAGGAAAAATTATTCCCTTGGCACATTTTGGCAGATGGAAAGGAATAAAGATATTCAATAATGATATCAACCTTTCTCAGTTTCCTGGATGAACTCCCCCAAAAAACTTAAGCTGCATTTTTCTCTCCAGCCTTGGTTTTAAGCACCACTCTTTTCCTTGAAATATGTTAGCATTTGGATTTAACAACTACCCGTTCTCACAGGACCAAATCCATGTGTAATCATGTATTATAAAACTTAGTCCCTACTTATTCATACACGGAGCTATAATTGAAAAAAGTAATCATAGAGATACAGGAAGAACAGGAAAGGAGAGGACAGGAGGGTCTCTAAGATGCAATATGAATATTGATACCTTTCTTCAGCAGTAACTCACCACAGGCATAAAGAAGTTAAGTCCATAACACTATCAAAATATTATTGTTAACCGAGGCAAACAACATACTAAAAAAGGATTAGGCACACTTAGGGTATGGGAGTGCTTGTTTAAATTATTGAACAGTTAAGTGCCTTTATTGTTTTGGTCAGACAAAACCCTGCAAAGTCCTTGTATTGGGGAAAAATATCTTATACTGCAGAATAAATCTCAGTATAACAAAGGGGAATTTCATCAAGGGCTTTGAAGACAACTGAGAGGAGAAAACTGGGGTTCATCAGATTACTGGTGTAAAAGAGTAAAGGGAACTTCATCAGAAACACTACTCAGCATTTGGCATTCCAGAGAAAATATCTTTATCTTTCCACCTGCAAAGAGGTGGAAGTCATTTAGCTGTTTCTAAATTATTAGTGTGATTAGCCAAATCTTGCCTTTTGTTCCAAAGAGAAGCTGGCTTTTGCAGTCAGATGTGGGCATGGCAACCATCCATTGGCATCAACAGATTTGCCTGGTAAAAGATTCCAGAAATCATCAGTGTATGTGAATGCCAAACATATGAACATGAAACTTGCAGAGAGAACACTGTGAAGAAAAGAAACACAAGGGAAGGACAGAAAATGAATATAAGCGAGAAATAATATTACAATTAATCGTGTTTTCTCTAGTCCCACTTTTACCTGAAGTAATAGGACACTTCCAGCTTCCTAGTTTTCCTTGTCTCTGGCCTCATGCCACTTCTGAACTATCTTCCACATTCTATCCAGATAATTATTTCTATACCAAAAATACATTCTAGATTAAATGTTTGCAATAGTTCACGATTGCCCACAGAGCAGAGTTCAAGTGTGGTAGTGTGGTATGCAAAGTCCCTTAAAAACTGAGCTTAACCGCTCTTTGTTAGCACTTCTGACTACTCTCCTCTTGCCCTCTCCCATCATCAACGTATATATCCTGCACTTCAGCCCATAGAACCTTTTCTTCTTTGCAAAATTTTCCATGTTTTTTTTTTCACGATTCTATGTCTTTAAAAATCAGGTGCACTAGGTCTAGAATATCCTTTCCTTTCTCATATGCTAGTAAAGACTAGTTATTGCAGAGTAATAGTGCCTATATGAGTTCTCAGACTTTCATAGCTGAGTTACTTGATCTTGCTCTGTGCTAGAGCTCTTACCACATTTCATTGCAAATATCTATGTGTGCATCTAACTTTCCTGTCAGACACTGTGCACCTTAAGGAAAAATATAAGGTCATCTTCCATTTTTTTAATTAACTTTGTTTGGCATGGCTATAGGGCTCAGTAATAATTGTGTGCACTTTTATCAGTAGGATAGTTTTCTCTAGAATATTTTCAATGTTTGTTTCTATATGAGATGGTATTAACTCAGGTTGTAAAAGAAATAGTATAAACCTAGAATACCATAGTATTTGTTCAGTTGTATTTCAGTTAAGCCTGGTATCTCTGGGGTGTCTGTTTAGGCTGTCCTTGAATAAGGAGGCTCTACCTCAACACACTCACAATATAGTGAGGGCCAATGTCTGATCTTCTCTTCACTTCTATTTCTTGAGGATAACATATATAGTCTTAGGTGGGTAGAAGAAAGGAGATAATTTGGGAATGGGAGCATGGAAATGGGTTAAATTCAATTACTAGCATATGGACTTTGAAGACCCAGGTAAAGATGCAAATATGTAGTTAAGGCCACAGGACTTGAGCCTACACAAGCTTTTGAAGCTTGAAACAAAGGAGGGGATGTATGCTTTAATTTATAATGCAATTTAATTTCATCATTTCTGTTTTTGACAAACTGGCTCTTATTTAATTACTAGCTAACAAATTACAAGGCAAAGTTAAGCACGCACACATACAAATCTACTAAATCATAAAGCAGGAAAATATTTAATAATTTGTATCGTTCAATAGCCAAATTTGTTTGCATGCTCATATTACTGTAGTCAAAACCAAAATCAACACTTTTTTCTGAAAACTATTGTTCTAAATTATTGAATTTATATTAAAGGCACATAATAGCATATCCAGACCATGTCACCACTCCTAGCTCTATCCTCCCTATTTTGAGTAATGATGCTTATGGGTATTCAGGGCAAGGGAGGTATGTCAAGAATATGTTTGGAATTATTGAGAAATAGAATCTGTTTAGGGTTTAAATTAGACATCATACATGATGTGTATGATAGGTTTAGGTTTATACATAAAAACATATGTTTAATTAGCTACATCTTTAATATACAAGTATAAAGAAACCATTCATTCATGAACATCTAAGTTAAATTCACAGTATATACTTAGTGCAGCCATGATTCTCTTTGCTAGATTACTGACAACACAGTAGGTTTCTATGATTCTCTCTTGAATAAAGCAATGACATGAGAAGCTCCAGGACACAAGCTGCTATTATAGCCTCCTAAAATCAGATTTCCAACTACAAATGGTCCTGACAGATCCTTAAGGAATTATTCTTCTATTGATAACAGGGTAATTGTCACTAAGTTGTCTTCCTTTGTTCTTAGGCTGAGGTCTTCTCTGGTTCTCTGTTCCTTCCACTTGCATTATAGTGATACAGACATTAAATTCATAAACTCATTTATTTTCTCATTCTAATGTTTAATAAAGGACTATCAGATACTATGTTTTATACTGGGAATTCAGTGGTGAACCCTACAAAACCTAGGCTCTCATGCCCTTCATACTGATGTGGAGGAGTGTAATAAATGTCAATGACATTGGTTTCCTCAAACGATTCTGTGGTCTCAAGGCGGCATTAGAAACACTAGAGGACATGCTTAAAACATATATATATATATATATATATATATATCCCTGAATTCCACATATAGAGATTCCTTTTTGTTAGGTTTGAAATAGAATCTGGAAATTTATAGTTAACAAACAAATGAAACAAACTAAAAATCTCTCCAAGTGTGCTTTGTGGTACACAGTTAGGCTTAGGAACCATTGGTCTAGTGTAAAATAACATTTGATTTTGTAAAAGAAAGCAACAAAACCATATCTTTATTCTCTTCCATCAGAAATGTTGAGGGCCAACATAGCTCATATGGGCTCTGTGGGTGGTAATAGTGATAGAGGAATGAATGACCAGAACATAACAGACTGAAAGTAATGACTTCCTGAAGTTAGAGTTTGAAAGTCACATATGTAACAAACCTAAACATGTATCCCTGAACTTAAAAGCTAAAAAGCACAAAAAAATTAATTTAAATTGAAAAATACTAATGAGGTAGTAACATTTTATTTTAGAATTTCTAAATTTAGAACATGTGTATTTTAAACAAAAATCAGCTTTCTAAATTTCAGCATTTAATTATATAACATTTTAATAGGAGATAGAAATGTTTAACCTTTAAATTCTGCGCATATGTGGTGTATATGCAGGAATATTTCCACATCTCTCAATCACACACAGGCTTTAATCCATTTAAGTATTGAATTAAAAAAAATTCCCCACTAACAGATGTATCAGAAGCCAAAACAACTGGTTAGCTAATTAATACAAAAATGCGTGAAACTAAGAATATGTTTATACTTAAAATAGTAATTACTGGCTTATGCTCATGAGATTGATGAATATCTACTCTGTGGTGATATAGTTAACCAAGTTAAGACTTCAAGTTCAAAATAACAATTAGCCATATGGAGTTATACCTTCTCCACTATGTAACATGAGAAATAGAGTCTGTTTAGAGTTTAAATTAGGCATCATACATAATTTGTAGGTATAAGTAATTTTCCTAAGAATTTTCAAACAATTTGGTTAGCAACAAAGAACAAGCAAAACTCAAGAAGAAAAATGTCTAAAATAATCATAAGAAATAAACATATGTTTAATTAGCTACATCTTTAATATAGAGGAGCTGATATACAAGTATAAAGAAACCATTTGTTCATGAGCATCTGAGTTAAATTCACAGTATATACTTAGTGCATCCATGATTCTCTTTGTTAGATTATAGACATCACAGTAATTTTCTGAGATTCTCTTTTGAATGAAGCAATGATGTGCAAAGCTCCAGCAAACAAGCTGTTTTTATAGCCTCCTAAATGACAAAAATGCACAACAATAAACACAAGGGGTAGAAAACCACAATGAAGAGGTGATTTTTAACAATTATCTGAAGTTGGTGCTATAGACAATGGTTGTGACTCCCCCCCAAAATTCATATGTTAAAATCCAATATCCAATGTGATGTTATTAAGAGCTGGGGCCTATGGGATGTGATTAGGTCATGAGAGTGGAATCTTCATGAATGGGATGAATGACTTTATAAAAGAGGTCCCAAGAGTTCTTTTGTCCACATCCATTATACGAAGGTACGGCATAGAACTGCCATCTATGAACCAGGAAGTGGGCCTTCACCAGAGAACAGATCTGCCCGTGCCTCAGTCTTGGACTTCCCAGTCACCAAAACTGTGAGCAATAAATTTCTGTTATATATAATGTCAAGATGCCAGCGTGATACGTTTCTGGAAAAGGCTCTCTTTCTGGCTTGGAGATGATTGCTTTTTTGCTGTGTCTTCACATGGCTGGCAGAAAGAGAGAGAGAGAGAGAAAGCAGATAAGCTCCTGTGTCTCTTCTTATAACAGCATGAATCTCATAATGAGATCCCACCCTAGTGACCTTGTCTAAACCTAAGTATCTCTCAAAGGCTCCATCTCCAAGTGCCATCACGTTGGGGGTTAAGAGCTTCATCTTGTAAATTTGGGTGAGACTAAATTCAGTCCATAGTAACACTTTTAGATTTGAACTTTTCCACACTCTGTTGCAAATTAAATCAATTTCTTTGGGACGATATATGGAGCACTCTGTTTATAGCCTCCTTCTCTTCCCAAGAAAAATCCTTCAGCCATGGCTTTGGAGTTGAAAATGGGGACAACGTGACACTTATCCCTGAGCGACACTCCCAGTTTAAGACTGGGTGCTCAGTTCCGGGAGAAGACTCATAGCTTCTGCTTGCCTCTCCCAGCATGAAGTTTCCATCCTGCAAGAGAGGAAAAGGCTAATCAGTGATCCAATATTCTTGGCAGTGTTTCGCCCAAGGTAGAGCCTTAGTCTCCACAAGCGTGGGCTGGGAAGAAAAAGGAAGCTCCTATTTCTTAGTTTCAGTCACCCAGAATTTATCTTTAGCAACAGGTAGCTGGGGACTGGATGAGGAATGTCGACATCCTGCCCATGCTTCCTGGGAGGATAGTCCCGTGACTAAAAGCTGGAGGCAGAAGAATTCCTCCATTTTTGGCTGCATCAGTCTGGAATGGAGTTTCTGGCTCACTGAGCTCTGACAGAGGAAAAAGAGAATGGTTCTTAGTTCAGTAACGACACACTCTCACTGTTCTTGAAGAATTTTAATAGATTTTTGGAATAAAGGTTTCTTAATTTGCCATATACATTTAGTACCATTTCCTGAGACTTAAATGTAGACACACATGCACATGCGTGTACACACACGTACATATATAATAAATATAACATATATATAAAATATATGTATAATTTTCAACAGTTTCACTGGGTCACAGGTCTAAGAAGACTCTCACCTTGTAACACCAGAAGTGGAACAATCCCAGTAGTAATGTATTTAATTGCTTGGAAAAAAAATTATTCACTAGAGAAATAAAATTAGTTAAAGAAAACAGAGGTTATTGTTTGGATATTTTCGGCTCATAGCAAATTAATGGGTGTTCTGCAATTTAGTAGTTCCAGAACATACATTCAAGCTTCTACTCTTTTTTATGATAAATTAAAACCCATCATTTGAAATCTCCAACCATGTAAACAACAGTCTCTAGCAGGTTTTTGCTGCTTCATTCTAAAATATGAACAAAGAAATATCACCACACATCTAAGAAAAACATGTACAGAAAAAAATAAGAAAAAACAAAAAGCAAATCAGTCCAGACGAAAGAAACAAAATTAAAAGAGTAAAAAAAACTATAGTAAGTTTCCAGAGAGTGAAACAAGGTAGAAAATCCAAAAAAAAAAAAGGAGGAGGAAACACACAACTATGGAAAAAGAAAAATCAGAGAAAAAAATGTCTTTGAAATTTAAAATCACCAACAAAATTTTTAATATAAAAACTTGAAATTAAATTTAAATAAATCTCATAAAAAAGATTAAAAATGTGGAAAAATATAAAATTAGTCTTTGTTTTGTAGTTTTAATATATGATTATTAGGCATTCTATAAAGGGAGAATACAGAATCTATGAGTAAAACATATTCAGTAAATAATAGAAGAGACTTTCCCAAAGAGGATACAACTTTTCATATCAAAATACCCAGAACAATAAATGAAAATTGATAACCTTTCTTTTCTATATAATTGTAAAATTTTATAACAGCAAAGAAAATACAAAAACAAAGTCTTCCTGGGAACTAGGACTGGAGTTGTTGATAGGCAGACAGTTACATACGAAAGAATATGTAGTTCTGACATCAAACTTCTCATCAATTATGCTGAATGCGAGAAACCAATAAAGAAATGCTTCAAACTTTGAGAAGAAAATGCACGGATGTGAGAAAGTTTTTGCTCCCTAAACTATCAAATGTAAAGGTAAAAAATAAAGAACTTTTTGGCTGGGCGTGGTGGCTCATGCCTGTAATCCCAGCACTTTGGGAGGCCGAGGCGGGTGGATCACGAGGTCAGCAGATCGAGACCATCCTGGCTAACACGGTGAAACCCTGTCTCTACTAAAAATACAAAAAATAATTAGCCGGGCGTGGTGGTGGGCGCCTGTAGTCTCAGCTACTCAGGAGGCTGAGGCAGGAGAATGGCGTGAACCCAGGAGGCGGAGCTTGGGGTGAGCCGAGATCGCGCCACTGCACTCCAGCCTGGGCGACAGAGCGAGACTCCGTCTCAAAAAAAAAGAAAGAACTTTCAAGCAGGAAGGTCTTGAGCATGTTCATTTCGTTCATTTCATGTATTTCAAGATATTTTTTGAGAATATCCTCTAGGAAAAATCCAAAGCCAGGAAGAGGAAGACATAGAATCCAATAAAGCAATAAGGGAAATTTCAGCATTGCAGCCATTTAAGAGTCCTACAGAGCAGTCCAGCTGACAGTGTGAGGACAGGGGATCCAGAATGGAAGATTCTGCATTATAAAAGAAACTGAGAGACTAGATAAAATGATTAAAATGATTGTTAGCTTAGAAAAATTTGAGATGGTAAAATCAATTGTGGCTGATAAAAAAGAAAAAGCCATTTGAAATGGCTGAAATATTTGAAATGGCTAAAAATATTCTACTATATGCAGTTAGGTGGCTGTGACATTGAATGTGTAGAGATAGGAATGAGGTCTTAAGCATACTACTGTTGGTTAGTAGATCCGACATAGCTATTTTTAACTGAAAATTTGGAACAAATTGCTGTTTTTCTGGGTGAGCTACACAAAAAAATAGTCGGCTTGTGTTTCAAGGCCGTTTTGTATGAATATCTGTTCTTAGACTTTGTAATCTCATTAGGAGGACTTTAGGAATAGATATATCATGTTTCATTTATTGGCTACGTTCATTAAATGAAGTGACAGGCACTACTTAAGTTGCTGTTTTTTTCTCTTCTTTTTTATTTTTATTTTTTTAATAAAATAAATGGAGAAAGGTGCAAACTCTCTGTCATCCTTCCTTTGGGCCTTTCACTGGAAACTGTGCAGACCTTATCATTCGATATTAAAACGATACACAATATAACTTAGGTTAAAACCATGGTAGAGAATGATGGATTAATGAATGACAAGGAGATGAAAGAGGCATAGATGCAATTATGAACAAATAAAAATATCTTGTAATATATTAACAAAATGTTAGATAGCTGTTTAGATACAGATAGGGAGCTTTAGGTATAGAAATGGATAGATGAATAGTTGGGATGATGAGTGAAAAACCTGACAGACAGCTTGTAGAAGTGAAAGTAGGTAAGAAAAGGATGATGATGAGAAAGAAACTGATGGAGTGATGGTCAAAAAGAGTGAGAAATGGATAAGGATATAAACACATGGGAGATATTTATGCATTCATTTAATGAATATGTATTGGGCAACTATTAAAGGCCAGTCACTCACTGTACTAGGATTGGAGATACAATGTGAGCACAAAGAGATATATGTCCTCTGCCCTCATGGAGCTTGAAATTAGACGTATTATTTGCGGGGGGTGTAAGGTGCTAAAAGTCATTTTTTTATATATAAGGAGTCAGAAAAGGATAGTGATGCAAGTTTTGGAATGGTTTTAAGTACAACTTCAAAATAAAGAGATGGCTGAATAAAGTAGAGGACATTATATGATAGTAGACAAATAGAGAGATAAAAAGTTGATGAAGATGGACACTTGCAGGGCAGCTAGGTCAAAAAACAAATGCACAGATGAAAAGAGGGATGGTTGATAAAGAGATAAAAAAGGTAACTATAAGTAATTAATGTTAATGAATGCAAATATGAAATAATGCAGAGGTAAATGGATTCATGATAAAACGGTAATATATAAAGACACAAGTGTGAAGAAATCAACAGTTCATTCAGAAGGAAGTTTCAAATCTACCCTCCATATTTGTATTGTTTGTATATTATTGCATCTCGTTAATTCAGGGAATTACACCTGAAGAAAATGTCTACCCAGATGAAATACAATTAATATTTTTAAATAGAAAATAAATCAATGCAAACAAAGCCTTTAATCTGAGGAACAGTTTTGGCTGTAGAAAATTATTGCAGATTCACACACAATATATTTTAATCTGTTTCAAAAGCTGAATCTTACAGTAATTATGTACCAAAGCAATTGGCTTGTAAAAGCTCCCTAAGCTTTCAGAGTCCCAAAAATATGATAGTTGTTCCCTATTTTTAGCCATCAGTAATGGTTGCTTAGCAGCACTGGAAACTCTTGTCAGAAACCACCATCACATTGTGGATGGCACTGGAAAAACTACTCTGCTTACAAACTCTCACCCAGTATGTAAGCCAATCAACTAGAGCTGCCAAGGGATAAATTTCAGAAAACACCCAAAGAAAGAAACCTACCCTGCCAAGGAGGGAGATAAGCACAACATGAAACAAACAAAGACTTGGAAGTTCTTTATTTTTGTTCAGATGTCTTCTAATTACACATTGATGAAAAAGAAAGTTGAAATTTCAGTGTAAATTAGATGAGTATTGACAGATTTCCAAATAAACTGAAAAATGCCTTACATCTGTAGGGTGCCTTGTTTTATCTACTTGATCAGAGTTGGCATTAATTCATTTATTACACACTTCATATACATTACAGCAGAAGCCTTATTATCTAATTGTGACCAATACTTAATTGATTAATCGAAAACATTGGCTGAAGCTGAAAATCCTTTACAAATTACATATACTTATCTCAGATAACTTATGTATTTTACATAATATAAACAAACATTTATGTTTCTCTGGGCTGGCCTCATTTTTCTTTCTCGTGGCCTTTTAAATGTGTATGGGTCCTTTGACTAAGCTTATCATTGTAAACCACATGATAAGGCATCATCTCTAATATTAAGTTTCACCTTCTATGAAATGTAGCAGAAACTTGAGGACACCCCTTAAGCAGAATGATTCTAGATTTTTGTTTTATTTTTTCTAAACTCTCTCCCATATCTAATTCTAAAAATTTTTTAATTAACAAATTTCCTTTATCAAATCTTTTACAATAGTTTGAGGTTTCATAAAAAGAATACCTCTCATTTTAAACTTATATTTAATTAGTTTCTATAATTTTCAATCAAATCAAGTTATTACAATAATTTGTACATTTGGCATAAAGTGATTTGGAAATGAACATAAAGGCTGTTGGTGAGCATACAGCTCAACAGGTGGAAGCAGATGTGTACAAGTGGGTAGGCAATTAGCTGTGAGTTTTCAGTATGCCTTAGATCATTCACCACTATATTTTACAGAAGTAATAGAGGGCATTATTAATCTAGCAAGAGGCTAGATAAGAGTGTTTTGGGCCTGGCGCGGTGGCTCGTGCCTGTAATCCCAGAACTTTGGGAGGCTGAGGCTGGCGGATCACAAAGTCAGGAGTTTGAGACCAGCCTGGCCAACATGGTGAAACCCTGTCTCTACTAAAGATACAAAAGTTAGCCAGGTGTGGTGGCACACATCTGTAATCCCCGCTACTTGGGAGGCTGAAGCAGGAGAATTCCTTGGAGGCGGAGGTTTCAGTGAGCCAAGATCGCGCCATTGCACTCCAGCCAGGGTACAGGGCAAGACTCTGTCTCAAAAGAGTGTCTTGACATTCTGTTCCAGCCAGTGTGCCAAGCTTTGAGCACATCAACGTGTAAGTCTCTGTCCTCAGGAACTAACTATATTAAAACTAAATTTCAAACACGTTTTCTTTGTACAGTTGAGGTGAGTCTTTGTTCCATCTCTAACTCAAGCTGTGGCATTTTCCAGTAATTTCCTCTCTCAGGGGTTCTCTCTGTCTACATAGTGAAACTTTATTACAGATATCTTGAAAGCCCCTTGTTACTTTCTTGTTCTAATAATTAGTTTTTGCAGTTTTGGAGTTGGTACGCATGTTCTTGGTTAGGATACACAAAGAGAATGATTAAACCACGGACCTTCATATTTTGATATTTCTGATTAAGATTTAATAATGCCTTTAGAATTATATTCTAGGTTTGGGAATATAATAAATAAGTTACACATGACTGATGGCAGTCTGATATAACGGTGGGACTAATGAATTAGGAGTTAAAAGGCTAGGGTTTGAATGACAGCTCTAAGAATTTATAGCTTTTTATTCATGGGACAAACCCATTGACCTCTTGAGATTTCAGTTTACTCCTCATAAGATAGGATAACCATATGTGTATCCGTTATCTATTGCTGTGTAACACATTATCTACATCTTTGAAGCTTATAACACAAATGCTTGCTACATCACTATTTCTATGGGTCAGAAATCCAAAAGCTACTTAGCTGAGTGGTTCCAGCTCAGAGTCTCTCATGATCTTGCAAGTCAAGCTGCTGGTCATTGCGTCAATCATCTGAAGGCTTCACTGGGGTTAAGGGACTCATTTCCAAGCCCACTTATGTGGCCTCACTTCCTCACTGGATACTGGATAGAGGGCAAAGGAAGAGAGTTGATTGTGAGGGGGTGCTGGAGAACAGCAAGAAGGAAGTCACAGTCCTTCTGTACCCACTGGAAGTGACATCTCATCACTTCCGCCATATTCTCATTGCTGGAAGCAAGTCACTAAGTCTAGCTCATACTGAAAATGAGTTCAGCTTCACTTCTTGAAAGGAAGCCTATCAAAGAATTTGTGAATATAATTTAAAGTTATCAAATATATAACGCTGATATTAACCATCCTCCACCTACTAAGATGGCCTCCATCTAGTATATTTGAGAGATGCAGCAGCAGCAATGACAAGAATAACAAGAAAAGAGATATATCTATGATTGAATTATTTTCAGGTGGAAACAGCTTCTTGCACCTTCCTCGGCTCCACTGCCTGGGACTTCTGGACCACTGCCTTCTTCCTGACAATTAGGTTTTATCTCTAGAGACATCACAGAGAGCTTACTGTAGGGCAGCACATAGTTTCTTGTTCTGGTGTGCCACAGTAATCGCTGCAACATGGCCACACAAGCTATTCAGCTTCATTATACTTTAATGTATAGTTGATGACCAACAGAGGACATCTCTTACTGCAGTATCACAAACCTAGACATGAACATTGTATGTGTCTATTCTTCAAAGCCTCACTGGACTTTTGTCACTCAAAACTTTTCTCTAAAATTCTTCATCTTACTGTCGTATTTGCTAACCTCTCTCATTTGGTTATCTCGTCCTTTATTTATCCAACTTCAGATATTCTTGTTCACTTCTTACGCAGAGCAATTTAACTGTTTTTTCCATTCCCTTGTAATTCATGCCTTCAGGATGTCACTTTTGACCCATAAGTGGCATGTGAAAACATTTTCCTAAACATGGTTCTCTCCCTAATAGTGCCCACTGTTAAGATAATATTTTCTTATACTCTCTGTTCATTTATTTATTTATTCATTCACTTATTTCTACATAATTTATTGAACCACATATGATACACTAAGGTACTATGCTATATTTTGGGTATGCAAAACCTATGAAGACACTTCTATGCTTTCCAAACCATCATAGTCTAAAGGGAGAGATGAACAAATAAAATGGAAAGTGAATGCAAGGAGCTTTCTTAGAGAGTAAGAGGTAAGATCTACGATAAATCTTGAAAATTTCTTGTACGTTCTTCAAGCAAAATCTTGAGGACCTTGGAAAACGATATCTAGGCCAGCAGTTCTCAAACTTGATTGTGCAACAGAATCATCTGCTGGTTTTCATAAAGAACATATACCAGAACCCACCCCCATAATTTCCGATTCAATAGTTTGGGGGTGGAGCCTAATAATTTGCATTTCTTATGAGTTCCTTGGTGGTGCCGATACTGATGTGGCTGGTCTATAGATCATAGTTTAAGAACAACTTCTCTAGGCCAAGACAGATGAGCATCATGCACCTAGAATATTGAACATAGTTAAGAGAGGCTGACACTAAGCATCCAAGGAAAATAGTGATGAGAAGTGAAATTAGAAAACCATGAACAGATCATGACACACATTGAAAGTCATGTTAAGAAGTTGATCTTTATATCATAAGGGCAGTGGAGACGTTGCTTTTTTTTTTTTTTTTTTTTTCTTTTTTTTCAGATAGTCTCACTCTGGTTGCCCAGGCTGAAAGTGCAGTGGTGCAATCTCTGCTTACTACAGTCTAGACCTACTGGGCTCAGGTGATTCTCCCACCTCAGCCTCTTGAGTAGCTGAGATTGCAAGCACATGCCACGACATCCAGCTAATGTTTTGTGTTTTTAGTAGAGAAGAGGTTTCGCCATATTTTCCAGGCTGGTCTTTAACTCCTGGACTCAGGCAATCTGCCCACCTTGGCCTCTCAAAGTTCTGGGATTACAGGCATAAGCCACCACTCCCTGTGAAAACATGGCTTTTAAGCAACAGCACGTACATTATCATTATAAAGCTTTAAAAAGACCACACTAGCTGGAATGTCTAGAATTGAATAAAGTTGAGGGCAGATCCCCAACAAGCAGATTTAGGAAATTCATACATCACATGAAAGATGAATTAATCGAATGGATATTGGGTTAACAATAATTGCCACGGGGTGCGGTGGCTCACGCCTGTAATCCCAGCACTTTGGGAGGCTAAGGCGGGTGGATCACCTCAGGTCGGGAGTTTGAGACCAGCCTGACCAACATGGAGAAACCCCGTCTCTACTAAAAATACAAAATTAGCAGGGCGTGGTGGCACACACCTGAAATCCCAGCTACTGGGGAGGCTGACGCAGGCGAATCACTTGAACCCGGGAGGTGGAAGTTGTGGTGAGCCGAGATTGTGCCATTGCACTCTAGTCTGGGCAACAAGAGCAAAACTCCATCTCCACAAAAAAAAAAAAAAAAAAAAAAAAAAAGCACACAATAATTGTCATTAAAATATAATAATATCAATAATCATGATGATGGCCAGTATTTTAAAACACTATGGGGCATGTATGAGTCTAAGATTTTACATGAATTATTACATTTAACTCTCACAGCAGCCCTATGGCAAACGTTTGATTATTAGCCCCATTTTATAAGTAAGGAGAATGAGCTGTAGAGAAACGAAGCCATTTGCCTAATGCCACACAGCTAAGAAAGATGAATTCAGAATCCTATTAATCCATTACCTTTAACAGGAAAAAACCACAATTACTTTTGCACCAACCTAATGTAAGGCTTAAGGTTCTTGCCTAGCCACGCCAAAGAATTGGTGTGGCGGCGGACCGTGGCGAGTGATGGAGACAAGGACTGAGAGAGAGAAAAAGCTGTAGGCTTCATTGAGCAGAGTGACACAACAAAGCTTCCAGTGTGGAAGGGGTCCCAAACAGGTAGCCAGAGTTAGATTATACGATTGCCTTTTAAAATCTTTAAGGCAGGAAATACATGCAGTGGGAAGATGTTACCAGAGTGAGAAACAAAGACAATTAACCACTTGTGACATGTTTTAGATCTTGAGGAAAACCAGAATTGCAACTTAGGTTTTATCTATTTTATGACCTTGCAGTGGCATGGCAAAAAAGACAAGATCTCACAGGACTTTACAAAGTATGTTTACAAGGAATTGGAATTGGGAGCATAGATAAGGTCTGCTGGTCACACAAAAACAGGCAGTTAATACTCCTTTTACTTTAGTTTCAGGGGAGGGGGAAGGGAGAGAGGGAGAAAGGACACAGGGAAACTTACAGCAACATTTTCGCTGTTTATAGCTTTCTTGGGGAAGAAAACACATGCACAAATCCTGGTGTTAGGAATATTTTAAGCATATGTCTTCAGTATTATCCATCCAGGACCAAAGGAAGTCCTGATGCAGGAAATGAGTGAGTTTCACAGCTTTCTGAGCCCCTACTTGACCCAGGAAGCCCAGCTGGCCCCTCCTCTCACTAATAGTATAGACACTCTAGTTCTGAGTCCATTCTTTTAACCCCATTATTTGAGGCACAAGGAGGAGCTAATGGTCATGGACAGGTTTACATTTTGTGCAACTAGGTGATTATAAGCAAATATAAGGGTTGAACTCTCTTCCAGGTTGTGTGGTGACCTGGCCTATGGAGCTGAGTGCACCTCTTGTGTCCTGGCTCTCTCTCATTAACTATAACAGTGTCTAAGAGTGAAAGCCCAACCGAAGAGGAATTTTTTACCCTATTCTACTTTCAGTTTCTGGGATTATAACCCCATTAACCACTCAATGTGACCAAAAGGTCAGGGGCAAGGGCCTTTCAATGGCTAAATGAAGAAAGTTCATTGCTATATTTATAGCATACAACTGTGTCAGACATTTACAGAGATGTTCTTCTCTGAGACAATCTCCTCCATGATCTAGCTCTTTCCTACCACACTGATCCGAGCTCCAAGTGCTCTCCTTGATTACTCAGTGACAGTCACACTGGCTTCCTTGCTGCTCCTCAAATGCACCAAGCATGCTCCTCCTGGGAGCATTTGCATTTCCTCTTCTCTGCCAGAAATCCATGGCTCATTTGCTCATGCATTTCATATTACTGTGTAAATATCTCATTAGAAAGGGTTTCTCAGCTCTTACCCATCAGTCTCACAACCATCACCCTGTTCTGTTATCTTCATAATACTTACGACTATATGTTACCTTGTGTACTTGTTTACCAAGTATCTATTTTTTAGTGTCTTTTTATTGTATGTCTCCCCTTGAGGGAAATATCCTAAAGAAAAAAAAAAAAAAACTTAGTCTGTCTTGTTCACTCTTAGATTCTCAGTTTCTAGAAGAGTATCTGGCACATAATGATTATTCAATAAATATTTATTGAATAAATAAATGCATAAACTAATTGATAGTTGAATTTTATATGATTTTGAACTTGATTGCAAGCTCCATTAAGAGAGGAACTTTGTCTTGTTCACTGCCGTATCTGTATCACACAGAACACCGTGTGGAACATAGCAAGCACTCAATAAATATCTGATGAATGAAGTTCTCTACCTTTTTATTTAATTGTATGATAAGGAACAGGTAGGAACTCAGTCCCAGGGCAACAATTCAGCCCAGTGATCAAAAGAGTCTGATGAAATTCAAAACCATTTAAAACTACTTCCCATTCCTCTCAAAATAAAGATCATCTTTAAATACATTAACATAAGAACAATGCCTGGGTCTATATAGGTTGTTCTGTTGGAATGTCAGCCCCTTGAGATCAGGAAATGCATTTTAGCTCACAATTGTATGTTGCAGGAAGTCAGGGACCCCAAATGGAGGGACTGGCTGAAGCCATGGCAGAAGAACGTGGATTGTGAAGATTTTATGGACATTCATTAGTTCCCCAAATTAATACTTTTATAATTGCTTATGTCTGTCTTTACTGCAATCTCTAAACATAAATTATGAAGATTTCATGGACACTTATCACTTCCCCAATCAATGCCCTTGTGATTTCCTATGCCTGTCTTTACTTTAATCTCTTAATCATGTCAGCTGAGGAGGATGTATATTGCCTCAGGACCCTGTAATAATTGCATTAACTGCACAAATTGTACAGCATGTGTGTTTGAGCAATATGAAATGTGGGCACCTTGAAAAAAGAACAGGATAACAGCAATTGTTCAGGGAATAAGAGAGATAACCTTAAACTCTGACCGCTGGTGAGCCAGGCGGAACAGAGCCATATTTCTCTTCTTTCAAAAGCAAATGGGAGAAATATCGCTGAATTCTTTTTCTCAGCATGGAACATCCCTGAGAAAGAGAATACGCGCCTGGAGGTATAGGCTTATAAACAGCCCCCCCAGGTGTGCCTGTCTCTTATGGTCAAGGCTGCAGAGATGAAATAAACTCCACTCTCCCATAGCGCTCCCAGGCTTATTAGGAAGAGGAAACTCCCGCCTAATAAATTTTGGTCAGACCGGTTGATCTCAAAACCCTGTCTCCTGATAACATTGATAAGATGTTATCAATGACAATGGTGCCCGAAACTTCATTAGCAATTTTAATTTTGCCTCGGTCCTGTGGTCCTGTGATCTCGCCCTGCCTCCACTTGCCTTGTGATATTCTATTACCATGTCAAGTACTTGATGTCTGTGTCCCACACCTATTCGTACACTCCCTCCCCTTTTGAAAATCTCTAATAAAAACTTGCTGGTTTTTGCAGCTTGTGGGACATCATGGATCCTACCAACGTGCGACGTCTCCCCCGGATGCCCAGCTTTAAAATTTTTCTCTTTTGTACTCTGTCCCTTTATTTCTCAAGCCGGCCGATGCTTAGGAAAAATAGAAAAGAACCTATGTGATTATCAGGGCTGGTTCCCCAATAATTGTATCCCCTGTGCTCAAGGAATATTTGTCAACTGAATGAAGGAAAGGAGGATACTTTTATTTGCTGTCAATCTCTCTCACTGGGGATATATAGAATAGTATTTTGGATACATGGAGAACATATTTTTACTACTACCCAGCTTTCCATCTTTGAAAAATTCTAGCTGGACACAGTGGTTCATGCCTATAATTCTAGCACTTTAGGAGGCCAAGGCAGGAGGATTTCTTGAGGCCAGGAGTTCCAGACCAGCCTGGGCAACATTCAGAGATCCTGTCTCTACAAAAAAAAAAAAAAAAAAACGCCGTGGTGGTGGGTGCTGGTGGTCTCAGGTGCTCAGTAGGCTGAGGTGGGAGGATTGGTTGAACCTGAGAGGTTGAGGCTGCAGTGAGCCATGATTGCACCACTGCACTCCAGCCTGGGTGACAGAGTGGTTAATTTTGGTTAATTAACATTGGTTAATTATATTCAGTTATTTTCTTCTTTTTTTTTTTGGAAAAGATATTATACGTACAATTAAAGCCCCAGTGTGGCCCTGCCTGAATTCATCTCCCTCCATGCCCTTCCAGAAGTAATCATTTTTCTGAATAAGTATAAATCATTCCTACATATATCTATATATTATTACTTCCTGTGTATGTGTCAATAATCAATATTCAACACTGTTTGCATATTTTCAAGCTTTACATACATTACATATTTTGATAAATTATATTCACTTATACACTTTATTCAGTAGCTTGCTTTCTTGCATGGCATTATAATTTTGAAATATCTCCATGTTGATTCATGTAGATTTAATTTGTTCATTTCAATGGAAAAATATAATTGCATTGTATAAACACACAATAGAATTTATAGATATTAATATAAAATTAACTTTTTTCTCTTGATAGATACATTGCTTTCCACATAAACAATCTAAATACAGTTATAAACGGTGTTATAAATGATGCTTCATTGAATATCTTTTTCATTTTTTTGTGTTCCTATTTAAGAATTTATGTAGGTTACACAACAATGTGAATATACTGAACACTACTGAACTATAAACTTGAAATAAGATGGTAAATTTTGTGTTATGTATATTTTACAACAATTGAAAATAATAATTTCTCTAGAGCAGCAGTTCTAAAACGTTTTGGTCTCAGGACCAGTTTACACTCTTAAAAATTATTGCGGACCTCAAAGAGCCTTTCTTTTGTTTATGTGGGTTATATGTATCAGTATTTAGTTTTAAGAATTAAAACTAAAAAATGTTAATATATTTATGTTTTAACTAATTTAAATATAATAAACCAATTACATATTAAAATAAATGACACTTATGAAAAATAATTAAAATTATAAAATAAGACATGTAGTGAGAAATGTGACATCATTTTATATTTTGGAAAATATCTTTGATTTCTGACCAAAAAAAAAAAAAAAAAACGCCATCTGAATTTTCCTAATTCAATCTGGAGTGAAATGTCTTCTTTGAAGTATATCAATAAAATCCAGCCCCAGGTAGAAATGAGGTAAGAAAAGAGAGCAGTGTCTTCATAAACTTTTTGGGTAATTATGGATATTCTTTGACATTACACCAAAACTCAATAGGTGGTAGTTTCTTAAAGGTTATTTGCAATGTAGAATCTGAAACCAAATCAATGAAAAGTTGTATACTTATTTACGTTAAACTCTATTTGTTTTTCTTGTGCTTTGGATTTTTACTGATGACTAATTTATAACATCTTGAATTGGTGATTTAGAAAACAGTGGTTCCCTGAAGTATGTAGACCTTCCAAACACAGATCTTTTCATTTATACAATATAAAAAGTTATATTTATGAATTTCATTGCCAAACTCATCAGAAAAGTTTTTAAGTATTAGGAAACGGTCAAGATTGCATGGTAGATAAAAATTTTTTAAAAATTCCCATTTTTGCTTGAATTTTCAAGTAAGATCATTGGCAACAAACACTCTCATTTGTTTTCCTTGAAGTGGTACACTCCCTTCATTTCTCAGAAAATGTCTGCCAAAAGCCTGTCTCAATAACAATAGTTTGACAAAGCTATAGTAGCCAAAACACCATGAAACTGGTATTGAAACAGAAAACATAGACCAGTTGGATAAAACAGAGAACCCAGAAATAAATCCATGTATTTGAAGCCAACTAACTTTTGGAGGAGGCTTCAAGATTATATATTAGAAAAAGAACAACTTATTCAACCAACGATGATGGGAAAACTGGATACTCATATGCAGAAGAATGAAACTGGACATCTACTTCTCACCGTATACACAAATCAACTCAAAACACATAAAATACTTTAATGTAAGACCTGAAACTGTAAAACTACTAGAAGAAAACATAGAGGGAAAGCTCCACGACATTATTGTAGGCAAAGATGCTATAGGAAAGACTCCAAAAGCTTGGGCAACAAAAACAAAAATAGACAAATGAGGCTACATTAAGCTAAAAAGCTTCTGCATGGCAAAAGAAACAATCAACAGAGTAAAGAGACAATCTGAAAAATGACAGACTATATTTACAAACTATATATCCAGCAAGGAACTGATATCCAGAGTATACAAGGAACTCAGCTCAAAAGCAAAACAAACAAACAAACAAAAAACAAAACACTCACAACATAACGGAACAAAATAAAACAAAATTCTCATTACAAAATAGGCAAAGAATCTGAATAGATATTTTTCAAAAAAATACATACGAGTAGCCAAAAATATATGAAAAAATGTACAGCAGCACTAATCATTAGTGAACGTAAATTAATACCACGATGAGATATCATCTCCTCCCAGTTAAAATTACTATCATCAAAAAGACAAAAAACACACAAAGGCTGGTGAATATGTGGAAAAAAGATAACCCTTGTATACTGTTGGTGGGAATGTAAATTATTAAATCATTCTTAAAAACAGTAGGGAGTTTCTCAAAAAACTAAAAATAAAACTACCACATGATCCAGCAATTCCATTATTGGGTATTTATTTTAAAAAAATCCATATATCAAAGGGATACCCACACACCTATGTGTATTGAAGCACTATTTACAATAGCCAAGATATGCAATATCCATCAGCAGATTAATGCATAAAGAAAATCCAGTATGTATACGTAATGAAATACTATTCGGGCATAAAAATGAATGAAATCCTATTATTTGCATCCACATGGGTAAACCTGGAGGACATTGTGCTAAATGAAATGAGACAGACACAGAAAGACAAACAGCACATGTTTTCACTCACGTGTCAGAGTTGAAAAACAGCTCTGAGCTCATAAAAATAGATAATAGAATAGTAGTTATTAGGGACTGGGAGGGTAATGAGGAGGAGGAATACAGGAGAGGTTGGTTAACGGATGCAAAATTGCAGCTAGATAGGAGGAATAATTTCTAGTGCTCTATAGCACTGTAGTGTCAGTATGGTTAACAGTAATTTATTGTGTATTTTCAAAAAGCTAGAAAAGAGGATTTTAAATGTCCCATCACAAAGAAATTATAAATGTTTGAAGTGATGAAAATGTTAATTACCCTGATTTGATCATTACACATTGTATACGTGTATCAAAGTGCCACTCAGTATCCCATAAATATATACAAGTATTATATGTCAACTAAAAATAGAAAGAAAAACTAGTAAGTAGAAAACAATGGTTTGTCATTTATCTTTTCAGTTAAAATGGCAGTCCATGAATAAAGGCAGCTAGTTCAATTTGGAACTAAATCACAGAAGTGCATTTCCTTAAGACATTATCTACTTTGGTATAAAGTAGAAGTACTTTGTGTGTACCTCCCATTTTGTCACCAATAATATTTTTTAAAGATACGTTCTCAAGGTTTAAGATTTAGTGCATTTACTAATTTTTTTGTTTCGTTAAAGATATTGTTAAATAAAACTTGCTTTTTTCTTCTTGTCTTTTATTTTCCACTGTGAATATGTGATCATGAAAAATAAGATGTTTACTAGTATGTTTTGTTACTCCATCTTGAGTCATGTTAATATGCTATCAGTTTTAGTCATTGATTTTACTCCATTAGTACACAAGTCAATATGGTGAAAAAGGCAAATAATATCTTAGTAATAATATAAATCTAACTTGTCCTTTCCTGACCATCTACAAGCATCTCAAGGACCTTCCCAAGGGTCCTCAGCTCACTCTGAGAACCACTGTTCCAGGTGTGTGCCTTAGAGTGAAACTAATGGATCAAACAATATGCACATATTCAACTTAATTAGAAACTATGAAATTGCTCCCTGTTTATGTCAATTTAAGTTTACATTGGCAGTGTATGAAGTACCCCATTTCTAGCCCCTGGTATTATCTTACCTTTTATTTTTTAGCCAAATTCCTTTCCTAAGAATAGTTTTGTTCCTGTTGCATCTTGTAACCTACTGAGTACAGAAAATGTATGTGCTTTTCAAATATACATATTCAAAGGTAGCATACTATACACACTGTTCTAAATCTTGCTTGATTTCATTAATAACATTTCATAGGTATATTTCCTTATCAAAAAATATAGATCTGCTTTATTATTTAACAGCTGCAGAGTTTCCCATTTTACGGGTATACTATCCATAAACTAACCATTATTTTTATTGGTAGCTATTTACCAATTCTATATATTAATCTTTTTTAAGCTATTCATTTTTTCAAATACAATTTCCCAAGATTCCACTTTTCATTCCACTTCGTTTATGGTAATGTTACCAAATATTTTTTATTACAACCTAAGCCGGTGATAGAATTATTTTCTTCATATTGTCACTGTTTCATCATTTGTAATGCATACTTTCCCATCTTGTAGTCATTGAGCCAGTTTTCTATATAGTATTCTAAAAGTGTTGCAATTTTGATTTTCACATCCAGTTCTTTTATCCACCTGGATTTAGTTTTGATCTGCTGTGATGCACAATCTAATTTTATTTTTTTTACACGAATAACCAATTTTCCAGTATCATTTATACTTTCCCCCACATATTTGAATTGCAATCTATTTCATATTTTCAGTTTTCATACATAAATATACCAGTTTCTAGGATGTCTATTCTGTTCTACTTGTCCGTTTGTAATCATTTCAACTATACCACTCTGTCTTAATTGCCATTTTTGATAAATGTTGATATATAATAGGACAAGTCCCCATACTTTGTTCTTCAAAATAGTATTATTGATCTTTGTAGATAAATGGCAGAAAATGACATTGTGGATATTGATTTGTAATTTTCCTTTGTTTAAATGTATCAGTTGCATAGTCTTTACATATTGTTTCTTTAAATTGATTTAATTTGTAATAAATATATATTCGTAATAGTGATTATTTTGTTTGCCTAAGTTCTTAGCATGAAATTTCTTATGTTTTAGAATTTTTATGTACAGGCTTATCTTTAAAGGGAGAATTTTTTCTTTCTCATTTTCTTCCTCTCTCTCTCTGTCACACACACACACACACACACACAGAAAATTTATCTTGAATAAACTCCCTTTGCTTGTTTGTATAATTTTATCCACCAAACCCCTTAAGTGCCTTGCAGACTCTAGTTTTTCTTATGATGCCATTTATTAATCATAAACAAGAGAAAAATCACAGAGCTATCAAGTGGATAACAAAGATTTCTGGTCATAGATCCTATCTTTATATTTTCAATTTCCTAGTTCTTGAGTTCTTTAAAATTTCATAGTCCCAAACATTTTCCCAGCTAAAGAAGATGGGAAGTGATAATTCAGGGTCTGATTTCTAGCAATGAACTTTGCTTTGGTAACCTGTCTTTATAGAGGACGCTGAGTTCCTAATACTACACAGGAGCACAAGTCCTCGTTCCATTTGTCCGCTTACAAACAGAAAGCCTAGCACAGCTGCACCTTCAGCCCACTTTAACACTGTGTTTCTCTGTTGTCCTTTTGGTTCATAGAGAAATTATATTGCTTTTGAATTTGCTATGTTTTTGTTTGTCTTTCCTTCTGATAGTTTATCAGTCATTTCCATATGCTTGGGACACAAGTGGTTAGTTAAATTGGACACTTGTTGTACCATCTTTATTAGACTTGTTATTCTGTTGTAATGGTTTCAGGTACTAATTTTATATTGTCTTTTGCTAGTTTTGTTTCTTTGTTTTTCTTTGAAATGTGAAAATGTTCATGCTCTTAAAGAATATTAGGGAGAAGTTAAGTAGGTGGGCTTTTCAGTTTCCCTAACTCATTTGGTTTATGTGTTATGAATGTGCTGACTTTTAAATTTAAATTTTCTGATCTTTCTATTCAATGACTGACTCAAACAGCACAATCAAGTAGTTTGTTCTTAATCCATTTTGTGAAAGACCATCCTGAGTTCTCTCTCTCTCTTTCTCTCTCTCTCTGTCTCATTTCTATACTAAATAAATCCAGAAAATCCTTGGCTGTCATCATCTTCATTGGGAGATACGCTGTCATGTTAGATTGCCGATCTGGTTCATTTCAGAGTCACCCACCATAAATGACCATCTTGGATTTCAGAGATATGTATGGGTAATTCACAATGAAAGCTAACAGTTTCAGGTAGAACACAGTATGTGTTTCCAATCCCAAGGCTGCAGTATTTCTAAAGGGCTTCTCTGCGTGACCAGATGGTGCTAGGGACAACATGTGACCCTGATAGTGTTCACATTGAGGCTCTAAGTTCAGTTAAAGGCTTGCAGACAACAAGACGCTTAGAAAAGCTTACTACTTTAAATGTTAATACTGGGTATTTTCACGTCAAATTATTTCAAAAATAAGAAACTGAAATCTTTAAGAATACAATGGGAAGGTAACATCTTGGTATCATGATTTTCACAGTTTTTCCAGTCCACATTGAAAAAATATCTTTCTTTGCTCTTATGGAGTTATAAATTAAGCTTACTTGTATCGTTAATCATAGCAAATTGGAACCCTTCAAGATTTCTTTTTTTATAAAAGAGAAATAATTTCCAAGCAGCCACATAGGCTCCATTTTTGCTCACACAATGACCAATAATTGACATAACATTAAATAGTTTCCATGGCTTCATTAGAATTTATTCTAAATATATTAGCTTCTGAATGCAGGATTGAAAAATTAAAGTAGGTGTGAAATTGTTTGAGTTAAAAAAAGACCCTGAAACACATTTTTGCCATCATCTAAATGCAAACGTGCACGCACAAGCTACACATACATTTTGAAAAGCCTAGTAATTCATGTTCAGAGTTTTTAAATATTTGGATTGTACACTCTGATTGAGGTAGGAGATAAATTTTAAAAAGAGAGATGGTGATGATGATAATGATATAATAAATTGATGGGAAAATAAGTCTCATTCTTAGAAGCATAGGATTTTTGTCTCCTAGAGAAATATATAACATGCTTAACTCATCCAGTATAGAACAATATTTGTTTCTTTCTGATTATAAAAATAATGCATGCTTATTATTGAAAGTTAAAAGTTGAGTTTTTTTTAAAGTAAAATCACCAGTAATCTTACTACCCAGATAGCTGCTTGACAATTTATTTTCTTCTATTCCAGCCTTTTTCCAGTGTTTGTGTGTATGTGAATGGCAAAATAAGAATCATAGTTAATATGCTTTATATATTACACTGTACTTTTTATTTTTCACTTGATTAATTTTTGGCCACTATAATTTTTCTCATTAATGTCACGTGAAACATTATTTTGAAATTCTTCATAATAATCTATCCAAATCCTATGAAAGATCTTCAAGATTTTCATAATTTATTTTGGGACATTTTGTGACTTTAAGGCTCATTTCTTTCCGGGCTATTGTAAATAAAGCCAAGCTTAACATCTCTGTGCATAACCTTTTGCTAATCGTCACATCATTTAATTACTCTTTCTATAACCTTTTACTAATTGTCACAAGATCATTTAATTATTCTTTCTCTACCCACTGACATATGATACAATCTTTAGCTCCATTTTAATGCACTCAAATATTTACATCTTTAAAAAAATTAACCTGTGATTTTACTTCTCTCTTTGGCTACTGCTCTGTTGACCTTCAAAGCCATTTTTAAAAATTAATTGTCCGTATTAACTCTCTCCAATCCCTTACTTCCCGCATACTACTAAGGTGTTTCAACCAGATTTTGCTCTCACTGCTGTACTGAAACTTCTCCAACTAAGTTTACTTCCTCCAGTTAAGGAAACCAGTATCACTAATGTAATGTAAACCTCCAAAATTGTATTTCTTAATGTCACAGTAATGTCCAATGTAATTGACACCTACCTCCTTGAAATACTCTTTGCCCTGAGTTTGTATGACATCACAGTCTCCTAGTTTCTTCCCTTTGCCTTTTCTTTCACGTTTCCTTTGCTAATTTATCCAATCTACCTAACCCTCTAATATAGTTTGGATGTTTGTCCCCTCCAAATCTCATCTTGAAGTGTCTGAGGTGGGGACTAACGGGAGGAATTTGGGTCATGCCATGGGGGAAGATCCCTGGCACATGGCTTGGCGCCCTCCTAAAGTAATGAGTGAATGTGAGATATACTTGTTAAAAAGAGTCTGAGACCTCCCCCATCTCTCTCTTGTTCCTTTTCTCATCATGTGACATGCCTACTCTCCCTTTGCCTTTCTTCATAGTTGTAAGTTTCCTGAGGCTTCACCAGAAGTAGATGCTGGTGTCACGCTCCTACAGCCTGCAGAATCTTGAGCCAAAAAAAAACTTTTTTCTTTATAAATTGCCCAGTCTCCAGTAATAGTCTTTATGGCCAAGGCAAAACAGACTAACACACCCTTGAATCTTGGAATTATTCAGAGCTCTTGTACTAAGTTACCTTCACTTCTCCATCTAGACATTGAAACATTTTCACTTTGCAAATATGTGCTTATTGCTCAAGACAATTTTAAATTTTGTCTCATTTGACCTGACTCTACCGGCTTTTTCTGACTCTACCAGATCTTTCAGATTAGCTAACATATTGTATTTTTGCCTAATGAGATCATAATATTTACCACTCATCTCTAGTTTAGCACTCATTACATTGTGTTTTAATTGTATTTTATATTTATTTTCTCCACTATTGATTTTCTGACTGAGGGAAACCATATTTTGCTCGTGTTTTTATCTTCCATAGTGCTTCCAACAGTCCAGGCCCTTAGTAAGTGCTCATTTAATGCCTATTGAATGAATGAGTAAATTGTAGCTGCTCTCATAAAGCAAATCTGTTTGCATGGAGGATGAATCCCAACAAAATAGCATAGCTAAATATTAGAAGTATGGTAAGGATACATAAGAATATACAGAATTTAGTGATAGGAAATGTAACATGACCTCATGAGAATTTAGAATCAAGACAATTTTTCTGTGTGTGTGTGTATGTGTGTTTTATCTCTGTTTGCTGCTCCATTCTCCTGCTTCTCTCTCAGAGAAGCCTTTTCTCCTTAACTCTCAGCAAATACACATGACTAATCAGGGATACCCCAGAATTGGAGCCTCAGCCCATGACTCTACATGACTCTTGAACTAAATTTCCTACTAATGACTGACCCAGTCACTGGACCCCAATTAAAAGTTTCTAGTGAAGAGTAATTTGAGTGGTCTGATGAGAATATAATGGTCGGGTGTCCATCTGTATTCCATTCATTTGTGATGAGGGATTGATATCATTATATGGTACATGTGTAAACTTGCCCTTATTATAGGCTATGGACTGGGAATATTTTTAAAAGTGATGATATAGGTTATATGATCACACTGGGAATCTCTAAGAAACAATGCCATGATTGTCTTTTAAAGTTTTTAATACCATTAGAATTTTCACTAATTCAGAACTATGTTCCATGCAGCTCTGTGCTCTGTAGTCCCTATTCCTGTCTTGATCCTCAGCGATTTTAACATTCATATGGAAAATTATCTCAACACCAGGGTTTCTCAGTTCCTGAACTTTCTCTCTTCCAATGATTATGCCTTCCATCCCACTTCAGCCACTCACTCCCACTCATATCTGAAAATAACTACCAAGAACTGCAAATGCTAGGTAATCTCAATGGCAAGTAACCCACCCTCTGATCGCCATTTCCTATCTTTCTGGCTCAGTTCCTCTAGAACTACAATTCCAACATCCTTTGCTCCCACCAGGACCATAAATATTATTATCTTTTGACTATCATGTGTTTGATATGTTTTCTTTCCTCCTTGTCTATCTTAAATTTGACTTTGAATGATAATAATCACCGTTTGCACACATCTTCAATACTCTTGAACTTACCATTTTATAATATATTCTTGATAAAAGTAAAACTTGTATTAAATCCAATGTTTCCTATTCAACATATGAACCAGTAATCTTTGACACTTTTTCCCTTCTTTATTTATAACATCTTTTACAAAGTCCTATCAATTTTGCCTCTTAAAAGTTTATTTTCTTTATTCAAACATTAATTTTTGCAAGTGTTATTTCAACAGCCTCTTCACTCTCTACTTTTTCTTTATGTGAGTACTTCTCTAATCCAGTCTCCACAAAAATATCAGAGTTATCTGAAATTCAAACATGCATGTATTACTTCATTGGTTAAAATTATTTAATGGCTTCCCATTACATGTTGAATAAATTCAAATCTTTCAAAATAGAGTATAAGCTTTTCTAATCCTCATTTCTTAAAGCTTCTTGGCTTATATTTTATACCACTGCAGCAATGAAGTTCATAGAGCCATAGCATGTGGTTGTGTACAACCATATTTGTTGGGATGACAACTTTTGTAGATACCAATATTCTCTCTACTATTTCATGATTTTTCTCATATTTTTGTTTTTTTTCATGGAATACTCTCTTTGTTTATTTTTATCTAGAAATACCAGAAAGATAGAGGCAGATACTGTTTAATGATATCAGGATCCTCTATTGATGCATTCGAATTATTCAATCCCTCCCTTACCACCACCTGAATGAGAATGTAGCTTTTCTGATACTAATTTTAATTTTAAAACCACGCACACATGCCCTGAAATGGTCTAGGATACACTGTTTTGCTCTGTTCTTTCACAATAAAATTACTAGCTCTGAGTATAAAAGAGTAGTGGGAAAGAAAGTCCGGAACTTCACAAATCCAGCAAGATGCAAATTTGTCCAGAAAGTATAACTGCAACTGCATGGAGCCAAAAAAAAAAATACATCAAAATATGCTACATCTGTTCTTACCTTGTGTTGCCATTTCACTTCAAGTAAAAACTTCTTATGCTTGGAAAATTAAATTGAGAATTTAATAAAATGTTATGCTTGGGTGTATGTGTGCTAACTTCTCTGACATTCAAATATATTTTTAATGAGATGTATAAGTTTTTAAGTATCAAATTTGTAAAGATTAAGCAGATGTTAGAAGTAAACATTTCTCAATATTTATAGCAATCTTTTAGAAATATATGTAAAACAATTTTAAATTGCAATATTTTTAGGTCAAAAATTCAAAGTCTAGAAATATATAAAAATGGATTAACCTGACAATTAGGTGAAGTATACATGCACACACATATGCACACAAATGATCTTATCAAGTAACTGTCTAAATAATAAAAAGCTGGAAACAGATGGTTAATGAAATGTATTTTAACAAGTCCATAAAATGGTGTACCATGTAACTGTTGGTGGTAATGAAAAATATTTGTATTAATTGACATAAAAAGGCACCACGACATATTTTGGAGTGTCAATAGCAGTGTGCATGGAGCATTTAGAGCAACACACACACCTGCATCCTCAGACATGGTGTATATATGACTAAGGATACATCTGAAAAGACATTTTCAACACATTGAAAAGTTTATTATTATTATTATTATTATACTTTAAGTTCTAGGGTACATGTACACAATGTGCAGGTTTGTTACATATGTATACATGTGCCATGTTGGTGTGCTGCACCCATCAACTCGTCATTTAGCATTAGGTATATCTCCTAATGCTATCCCCCCACCTCACAACAGTCCCTGGAGTGTGATGTTCCCCTTCCTGTGTCCATGTGTTCTCGTTGTTCAATTCCCACCTATGAGTGAGAACATGCGGTGTTTGGTTTTTTGTCCTTGCGATAGTTTGCTGAGAATGATGGTTTCCAGTTTCATCCATGTCCCTACAAAGGACATGAACTCATCATTTTTATGGCTGCATAGTATTCCACGGTGTATATGTGCCACATTTTCTTAATCCAGTCTATCGTTGTTGGACATTTGGGTTGGTTCCAAGTCTTTGCTATTGTGAATAGTGCAGCAATAAACATACGTGTGCAACACACATTGAAAATTTTTAATGCTACTATTTTTGGCTCCTTTTACTTTCTTTATTACAATTTTCTGTGTTGTTTGAATTTTTCACAATGATTACATATCAATTTTTATAATCTGATGAAAAGTTATTAAATTTAATTTAAATGTTAAACCATTAAAGTACAAGGAGAATGTATTCATGAATGGTTTTATTTTTAAATGGATGGGAAATGGATTTTAAGCTTAATACCTAAGTCAAATTTAATACAGAAAGAGATACCTAGTTTTGACTGCATAGAAAGAATTTAAGCAATGCAAATTGCAAAACTCATGAACAAACACTAACAACCATAAACAAATATTACAGTTACATGGGATATTGGATTAAAGAATGTGTTTACAACATGCTGAGGCTGAGATGGCTGAAATGACAGAAGTAGAATTCAGAATATGGAGAGGAATGAAGGTTACTGAGTTAAAGCAGTACATTGTAACCCAATGCAAGGAAGACAAAAATCATGATAAAATATTACTGGAGCTGATAGACAAAATAGCCAGGATAGAGAAAAATGTAACTGACCTGATTGATGGAGCTGAAAAACACACTACAAGAATTTCATAATGCAATCACAAGTAGTAATAGCAGAAAAGACCAAGTGGAGGAAAGAACCTCAGAACTTAAAGACTACCTTTCTGAAACACCACCTGTTCCTTCAAAACTATTGAAATTTAAATAAATAACTAAATAAATATCTCATTACAAAGAAAATTAAAGAAGAATATGATTTCTTCCCAAAGAATGGACTTTGCTATCTATTAAGACACTAATTTTATTTTTCTTTATTTGTCTACAGATTGTTTCCCCAATGAGATGGTAAGCTCCCTGAGGACAGGGATTATGTCTGCTTTTATATTGCATATTCCACCTTCAGCTTAGCACAGTGTCTTGGTAATATTTTGGAATCTTTAAATAAATATTCATTCAAATAATAAAAAAAGAAACATTGCAGAAGCCAACAGACAAAACAGCCAGTATAGAGAAGAATGTAATTGACTGGATAGGGCTGAAAAACACACTACAAGAATTTCACAATGCAATCACAAGTAGTAATAGCAGGATAGACAAAGCAAAATAATGAATCTCAGAGCTCAAGACTTCCTTTCTGAAATAAGGCGGACACACAAGAATAAAGAAAAAATAGTGAAAATGAATGAACAAAACCTCTGAGAAATATGAGATTATGTAATGAGATGGAATATATGACTGGTGTACCTGAAATAGATGGGGAGAATGGAACCAACTTAGAAAACATATTTCAAAATATCATCCATGAAACCTTCCCCACTAGCTAGAGAGGACAGCATTCAAATTCAGGAAATGCAGAGAACCCCAGTAAGATACTCTATGAAAAGATCATCACCAAGACACATAACCACATGGTTCTCCAAGGTCAAAATGAAAGAAAAAATGTTAAAGTCAGCCAGAGAGAAAGGCCATGTCACCTACAAAGGGAAGTACCTCAGACTAACAGTGGACCTCTAAGCTGAAGTTCTATAAACCAGAAGAAATTGGGCACTAAAATTCAATGCTCTTAAAGAAAGAATCTCCAACCCAGAATTTTATATCTGGCCAAACTAAGTTTCATAATCAAAGGAGAAATAAGATCCTTTTCAGGCAAGCAAATGCTGAAGAAATTTGTTACCACCAGAACTGCCTTACAAGAGCTCCTAAAGAAATCACTAAATATGAAAGAAAAGACCATTGCCAGCCACTAAAAAAGCACACTGAAGTACACAGACAAGTGACACTATGAAGCAACCACATAAACAAGTCTGCAAAATAACCAGCTAACATCATGATGACAGGATCTAATCCACAAATAACAATAATAATACTAAATGTAAATAGGCTAAATGACCCAATTAAAAGACACAGAATGACAAACTAGATAAAGAACCAAGATCCATTGTCATGCTGTCTTCAAGAGACCCATCTCACATGCTAAGACACAGATAGGTTCAAAATAAAAAATGGAGGAAAATTCCAGACTTTCCAAGAACATGAAAAACAGAGAAAAAAAGAAGTTGCTAGGCTAGTTTCTAACAAAACAGACATAAAACCAATAAAGATGATAAAAAAAAGACAAAGAAGGGCATTACACAGTGGTAAAGGTTTCAATTCAACATGAAGATCTAAGTATCCTAAATATATATGCACCCAACATAGAAGCACTCAGATTCGTAGAGACCTTCAAAGAGACTTAGACTTCCACACAATAATAGTGAGAGATTTTAACACCCCACTGACAATACTAGACACATCATCGAGGCAGAAAATTAACAAAATATATTCAGAACCTGAACTCAGCACTGTATCAAATGAACTTGATATTTATCTATGGAACTCCCCACCAAGAAACAACATAACATTTTTTATTAGTCTGGTTTCATGCTGCTATAAAGAATTACCTGAAACTGGGTAATTCATAAAGGAAAGAGGTTTAATTGACTCACAGTTCAGCATGGCTGAGGAGGCCTCAGGAAACTTACAATCATGATGGAAGTGGAAGCAAACATGTCCTTCTTCACATTGCAGCAAGGAGAAGTATTGAGCAAAAGGAGGAAAAGCCCCTTATAAAACCATGAGATCTCATGAGAACTTACTATCACAAGAAGAGCAGCATGGGGGTAACCACCCCAATGATTCAATTACCTCCTACTAGGTCCCTCCCACAACACCTGGAGATTATGGGAACTACAATTCAAGATGAGATTTGGATGGGGACACAGCCAAACCATATCACATTCATTCTTCTCATCACCACATGGCACTTACTCTAATACAAATCACATAATCACAAGCAAAACATTCCTTAGCAAATGCAAAAGAACTAAAATCATAACAACTACTCTCTCAGACCACAGCACAATCAAATTAGAAATCAAGACTAAGAAATTCACTCAAAACCATACAATTACATGGAAATTGAACAACCTACTCCTGAATGACTTTGGGGGAAAATAATGAAATTAAGGCAGAAATCAAGAAGTTCTTTGTAATTTATCAGAACAAAGAAAAAAAAATACCAGAATCTCTGGGACACAGCTAAGGCAGTGTTAACAGGGAAATTTATAGCATTAAATGTCCATATCAAAACGTTAGAAAGATCTCAAACAACCTAACATCACAACTAAAAGAACTAGAGAAGCAAGAGCAAACAAAACCCAAAGCTAGCAGAAGACAAAAAAGTAACCAAAATCAGAGCTGCACTGAAGGAGATAGAGATGCAAAAAACTATTCAAAACATCAATGAATCCAGGAGCTTGTTTTTTGAAAAAAAAAATTAATGAAATAGATAGATCACTAGACGAATGAAGAAAAAAAAAGAAGGTTCAAATAAACACAATCAGAAATGACAAAAGGGATATTACTACTGACCCCACAGAAATACAAACAACCACCAGAGGATATTATGAACACCTCTATACATATAAACTAAAAAAAAAAAAAAAAAAAAACTGGAAGAAATGGAAAAATTCCTGGACAAATAACACCCTTTCAAGACTGAACCAGGAAGAAATTGAATCTCTGAACAGATCAATAACAAGTTCTGAAATTGAGCCAGTAATAAGTAGTCTACCAACCCAAAAAAGCCCAGGATCAGATGAATTGAAATCTGAATTTTACCAGATGTACCAAGAAGAGCTGGAGCCATTTCTGCTGAGACAATTCCAAAAATTTGAGAAGAAACTCCTCCCTAACTCATTGTATGAGACCAGCAACATCATGATACCAAAACCTGCCAGAGATACAACAAAAAAGAAAACTTCAGGCCCATATATTTGATGAACATGAATTCAAAATCCTCAACAAAATACTGGCAAATAGAATCCAGCAGCACATCAGAAAAGCTTATCCACCACGATCACATAGGCTTTATCATCAGGATGCAAG
Organism: Pongo abelii; assembly: GCF_028885655.2. NCBI lineage: Eukaryota > Metazoa > Chordata > Mammalia > Primates > Hominidae > Pongo > Pongo abelii. The sequence continues at coordinate 150,333,611 of NC_072008.2, forward strand.
GTTGGTTCAACATATGAAAATCAATACATTGATTCATCACATGAACAGAACTAAAGACAAAAACCACATGATTAGCTCAATAGATGCAGAAAAGGCTTTTGATAAAATTCAACATCTATTCATGTTAAAAAGTCTCAATAAACTAGTTATTGAAGGAACATACCACAGAATAATAAGAGCCATATATGGCAAACCCATAGCCAACATCATACTGAATTGGCAAAAGCTGAAATCATTCCACTTGAAAACCAGCAAAAGACAAGGATGCCCTTTCTCACCACTCCTATTCAACATAGTATTGGAAGTTATGGCCAGGGCAATTAGGCAAGAGAAAGAAATAAAAGGCATCTAAATAGAAAGAGAGAAAGTCAAACTCTTCCTGTTTGTAAATGACATAATACTATCTGTAGAAAATGCGGTAGTCTCAGCCCAACCACTTCTTAAGCTGATAAACAACTTCAGCAAAGTCTCAGTATGCACAAATCAATGTGCAAAAACCACGAGCATTCCTGTATACTAACAACAGTCAAGCTGAAAGCCAAGTCAGGTATGAACTCACATTGACAACTGCCACAAAAAGAATAAAATCCCTAGGAATACGGCTAACTAAGGAGGTGAAAGATCTCTAAAAGGAGAACTACAAAACACTGCTCAAATAAATCATAAATGACACAAACAAATGGAAAAATATTCCATGCTCATAGATAGGAGGAATCAACATCATTAAAATGACCATACCATCCAAAGCAATTTATAGATTTAGTGACATTCTTGTTAAACAGCCATTCATATTCTTCACAGAACTGGAGAAAACTATTTTAAATTTCATATGGAACTGAAAAGGAGCCTGAATAGCCAAAGAAGTCCTAAGCAAAACATACACACACACACACACAAAAGCAAAGCTGGAGGCATCACACTACCCAACTTCAAACAACACTACAGAGCTACAGTAACCAAAACAGCACAATACTTGTACAAAAACAGGCAAATAGATCAAAGGAACAGAATAGAGAACCCAGAAATAAGACCACACACCCACAGCTATCTGATCTTTGACAAACTTGACAAAAACAAGCAATGGGGAAAGGATTGTGTGTATGCAGAAGACTAAAACCGGACCCCTTTCTTACACCTTCTACAAAAATTAACTCAAGACGGATTAAAGACTGAAATATAAAACCCAAAACTATAAAAAAAAAACCCCTGGAAGACAACTTAGGCAATATCATTCAGGATATAGGCATGGGCAAAGATTTCATGAGGAAGATGCCAAAACCTATTGCAACAAAAGCAAAAATTGACAAATGGAATCTAATTAAAATTAAGAGCTTCTCCACAGCCAAGGATACTGTCAATAGAGTAACCTGACAACCTACAGAATGGGAGAAAATATCTGCAAACTATTCATCTAGCAAAGGTCTAATATCCTGAATCTATAAGAAAGTTAATAAATTTACAAGAAAAAAAAACCCCACCTCATTAAAAAGTGGGCAAAGGACATGAACAGACACTTCCCAAAAGAAGACATACATGTGACCCACACAATCCTATGAAAAGAAGTTCAACATCACTGATCACTGGAGAAATGCAAATCAAAACCACCATGAGACACCATCTCAAACCAGTCAGAATAGCTATTATTAAAAATTCAAAAAATAACAGATGCTGGTGAGACTGTAGAGAAAAAGGAATGCTTATACACTGTTGGTGGGAATGTAAATTAGTTCAACCATTGTGGAAGACAGTGTGGTGATTCTTCAAAGACTTAAAGATGGAAATGTCATTCATCCCAGCAATCCTATTTCTGGGCATATACTCAAAGGAGTATAAATTATTCTATTAAAAAGACACATGCACGTGTATGTTCGTTGCAGCATTATGCACAAGAGCAAAGACATGGAAACAACCTAAATGCCTATCAATGATAGACTGGATAAATAAAATGTGGTACATATAGACCATGGAATACTATGCAGCCAAAAAAAAGGAATGAGATCATGTCCTTTGCAGGACCATGGATGGAGTTAGGGGCCATTATCTTTAGCAAACGAATGCAGGAGCAGACAACCAAATACTGCATGTTCTCATTTATAAGTGGGAGTGAAAAAATGAGAATGCATGGACACATAGGGAGGAACAACACACACTCGGGCCTATAGGAGGGTGGAAGGTGGCAGGAGGGAGAGAATCAGGAAAAATAACTAATGGGTACTAGGCTTAATACTTGAGTGATGAAATAATCTGCACAGTAAACCCCCATGACATAAGTTTACTTATGTAACAAACCTGCACTTGTACCCCTGAACTTAAAAGTTAAATAAAACCCTCAAAAGTAAAAAGAACAAATAATAATGGATTAACATTTCTAAAATATAAGGAACAGTTACAAATAAGCTTATATGATTTAACTGACATTAAATGACATTACCAAGTTATTTAAAAATTGAATACAATGTGAATTTATTTTAATAATCATTTATCTATAGCAAATAGAAAATGTCAGAATATCACTTTTTCTTATGTCACCTATTAGAATGGACAAGGCTTTTCTGGGAAGTCATACACAAAATCAGTGAAAATTCTCAGGAACTGGCTCTATGTGCTTTTATATAAATGACCTTTTTAAACTATAAGTAGGTTTCCATTTTTTTTCCCAAAGACAGAATTGTTTTTTTTCTTTCAAAAAAAGACAGGATACTATAAACTGTAACTCTCAACACCCCAAGTAATAACAAAAGAAGCAAAACATATCTGTAGATGTTTACAAACCATCACTGATTGATTCTGATTCTGAATATAAAAATGTAAGGACACTTCTTAGTTGTTCTGTGGTTTTCTTTTCTTTAATCTCAGATGCTGTACATAGCAGACACATCTCTCAACTCCTTTCACCTTTATTTAAATGGAGCAGCTACAACATGGTGACAAAAACATGGGCTTTAGAGTCAGTGAGTGATTTTTTTGAATGACAAATGTTTTAAGCCCCAGCATTTGAAATTACTGAATCAAAGAATATAAGGTTAGTAATACCTCCTAAAACGGCGGCCAGTAGGGTGTACATACAGCACCTAGCACAATTACTGGCACATAGTATGAGTTCAATCAATATAACTATAATAATTGTCATCCTTAACAATTATGGGAGGTGATAAGGGTGGGAATGTTCTTTCTGTCTCTGAGGAGGATGTATAAATTTCTTACCATTTCGTCTCCATCGGTAGGATTCAGTTTTATGACACTCACATAGGAGTATAGTTTCTCAGTACATGCAATGTGAGAAGCTTTGAGACTTGAAATCTTGCCCTTCAGAGATGGACACTGACATATTTTTTAGTACATGAACAGGTCACTCAGTTCAAGCATGAAAGACTAATTTTGTGGAATTCTGCTCTGAGCTAATTATATTTTTAAATTGTCCTCATTTGAAATTTGTGAATGTTAGTAAAAATTATTTAACACAATGACAAGCAAAATAAAACAGTGAATGTACAAGGTATCTATTTGTTAGACTACTAGACTAGGAATTGCTAACCACTGTTTTAACTGCAGCTCTTTCTCACTATGGGGGACATGTATTTTTAAGAATTTATAATTTAAGATTTACATTTATGATTTGTAATTTAAGACAAAATTTTAATTTTTTTAAGAATTTAGTTTGTACATAGGGAAATTTGAATTGCATATTTTTCTTTTTTTTTTGAGGATACAAAGCTGAGTTAAAGTCTTTTTATTTTATTTTTCTTCATTTCTTCTAAAAAAATGGGATATGCATGCAGAACGTGCAGTTTTGTTATATAGGTATACGTGTGCCATGATGGTTGCTGCACCTATTGACCCATCCTCTAAGTTCCCTCCCCTCACCCTCCACGCTCCAACAGGTCCTGGTGTGTGTTGTTCCCCTCTCTGTGTCCATATGTTCTCAATGTTCAACTCCCACTTATGAGTGAGAACATGCGGTGTTTGGTTTTCTGTTTCTGTGTTAGTTTGCTAAGGATGATGGCTTCCAACTTCATCCACGTCCCAGGGAAAACATGATCTCATTCCTTTTTATGGATGCATAGTATTCCATGGTGTATATGTACCACATTTTCTTTATCCAATCTATCACTGATGGGCATTTGGGTTGGTTCCATGTCTTTGCTATTGTAAATAGTGCTGCAATAAACCCCTTCCTTACACCTTATACAAAAATTAACTCAAGATAAATTAAAGACTTAAATGTAAAACCCCAAGCCATAAAAACCCTAGGAGAAAAGCTTGGCAATAACATTCAGGACATAGATGCGGGCAAAGACTTCATGACAAAAATGCCAAAAGCAATTGCAACAAAAGCCAAAATTGACAAATGGGATCTAATTAAACTAAAGAGCTTCTGCTCAGCGAAATAAACTATCATCGGAGTGAACAGGCAACCTACAGAATGGGAGAACATTTTTGCAATCTACCCATCTGACAAAGGTCTAATATCCAGAATTTACAGGGAACTTAAACATATTTACAAGAAAAAAAACCATCAAAAAGTGAATAAAGGATATGAACAGACACTTCTCAGAAGAAGACATTGATGCAGCCAACAAACATATGAAAAAAATCTCATCATCACTGATGATCAGAGGAATGCAAATCAAAACCACAATGAGATACCATCTCATGCCAGTCAGAATGGCGATTATTCAAAAGTCGGGAAACAATAGATGTTGGTGAGGCAATGGAGAAATAGGAATGCTTTTACACTGTTGGTGGGAGTGTTAATTAGTTCAACCATTGTGGAAAACAGTATGGTGATTCCTCAAGGATCTAGACCCAGAAATACCATTTGACTCTGCAATCCCATTACTGGGTATATACCCAAATGAATATAAATCATTCTATTATAAAGACACATGCCCATGTATGGTTATTGAATTGTATATTTTTCAAAGGGAGATGGGGAATCTAAATTGTTCTGTGGCTGGTATTAACTTGAAAAAATAAAACTGGATAAAATAAGCACTAAAATTGTATTTTAGTTTTGAACATAGTGATAAAGATATAAGTGCACAAAAGATAGGACAAGAGCAAAACAAGCCATTGGGGAGCTTGGTGTTGTAGCCCATTCCTGTAGACTGGAGTCTGACTTAAGTATGAATCCTGACTCTAGAGTGTTGCAGAAGTTACTCACACTCTCTGCTTCCAATGCCTCCTTTGAAAATTAGGATAATATTTACCTTTTAAGATCATTGCAAGAATTAAATGAAATAAGATATAACAATTAACATAGTTCCTGACCTACACAAGGGGCCTCTCAGTGAATATCATTCGTTTACTGCCTTTTCTACATATGATAGCCATTTTGATTATACTTGTAAGCTGCTGGACCAATGACTGTCAATTGAGGGTATTCTAACCGAACACCAAAAAAAGAGTACAATCAAGTCAATTCATTTAAACAATCAATTCTGACAAATAAATAAGTTAATCATTTTTCAGAATAAATTAAAATAAGTAAATAAACAAGTATCTAATGCCCCCTTCAATTTCTCCTGCTGGCTTAGTATATAGATCAAATTCAGGTACAGATATCAAACATTTAATCTATGTAGTACTGAACTAATACAGATCAAAAACCACAGAAGATTTTAGTGTTTAGATTTAAATATTACATCAAGTGATTGTTTAAGAAGAGTTAAATTATTGGAAGTATTTCACACTGACTTGAAGCAGACAAGGTAGTTGCCAGACTGAGCTTCTTAGCTACTAATACATTTATTACTGGCATTCTACAGCTTTTGTGAGAGATATATTCTTGGAAAACGACATGTAACTTAAAAATGAATGTCAAAAGCAATCTTCTCATAGGAAAAAAGTGATGAAAAAGGCATGTGAAAATCATTGCTTGATACCCAGCTGCAGCAGCCAAGTCTCTAGGGCTGTAAAACAGAAAAGCTGAGAATCCTCACCGCTCGAACCCTATTCTGCAACCAGGGCAAGAGGAACCATCCCATGAGTGAAGAAGAGACCAAAAGCTTCAACTAAGAATATTTGTGGAAAGAAACGGCTGCCAAGTTTATCTGACACCACTTTAAAATGCCCAGCTTAAGGTACTGTCTGAAAGTAGCTTCAGGGAAGATAAATTTTGACTTTTCCCACATCACAGCTTGCCTAATGAATTTGATGGAGCCAAGTTTATTTTACAGAAATGATGCAGGGCCAAATAACAAGGATTTAACAGAGAAAAAAAAAATTTTGCAGTGCAAATGAATAAAAATACAGCACAATCTGCAGGCTTGAATTATTAGAAACCTAGTGCTGAAGAAGTTGGGCCAGTTGCTGTCATTCACTCATAAACTCTCTATCTGCATTGCCTATTAATGTTCTGATTATTTGCTGAGGACAAAATTATTCTGAATAACAACTCAAGTGTGATCATGTGATAATTAAACTATTATACCCATAAGTTAACGTTTTGTAAGCAAAAAAAAAAAAAAAGGCTAGAATAATATATATGTATTGAGTAACTAGTCTGTGCCAAACCCTGCACTGAGGATACTTCAAAAGAATCACCTCCGTCATAATCTTAGTAATCACATATAGATAATATCAATTTCACATTAGAGATGTTGCCACCCAATGAAAGCACATTTGAGAAGCTGATTGGCTGACAACACATTCCCTTTCTCTTGTAACCTGTATTGTTCATAAAGTGCTTTTACATATATTACACTCTACATTCACGAGAAGCAAGTAAGAAAACTAGGGGCTTAGTGATTTTCCAAAATTGTTATACCTGTGAAGTGGGAGGGAGATTGTAGTCCAGTTTGTTCTGATTTCAAAATTTCTGCTGTATTTTCCAGTGTACCATACGGTGAGTATTTGTTCCCTGAACAATTGCTTGAGAATACTACATTAAAAACACCATATTTCAAGTTATGTAACTATCACAGTATAAAAATATGATAGGAGGCCGATAGAAAAGCATTTTCTTTAGATTTTAGTACTTTGGCTTTCAAATGTTTTTCAAATATAGGATTCAAAAATTACAAATGCATTCAATTGTGCTCGAAATGTTTCTATGGGTGAAGATTCACAATGCCTTTCATGAAAGAAAAAGCACTGCTCGGAAAGGATTATCAGGGTTTCTAATTTATTTCTTTTTTGTCTCCTTATGAATGCTCTCATATTTTCATAGAAATTTGAAGAAAACACATTTTTTCTCATTCTCCTGCCCTCCAGTCCACGAAAAGTTTCTTTCTCTTCCAGTAGGAAGCAGAGGATATGCAATTACTGAGGGTTGAAATTCATTTTAAGCCTTAACAATTTTCTACATCTCTTTGCTTAAAATTTATGAACTTTAACAAAATCCTAATATAATTCAGGAGTTAAAGCTAGAGTTAGGAGACATAATATTAAAAAGGCAGGAAAAGATGGGGAAAGACATTAGGAGAAAAAAAAGAAAAAAAGATAAAAAGAAACAACAGCATACATTATTGATTTTAGCTCTGATCCCCACAGATGCATTGGGATCAGATTCAATTCCATCCTCCACCTCCCAGATGCACCCTGCTATCTTATTTTCATCTCTGCCCAAACCTTTGCTCTCACTGACTCTTAGAGTTGAAGAGCCCTTTGAGATCATGTCTTTCCAGTGAGTACAATGGGGACCAGTCTAGGGAAAAGGAACTTCGGCAAGGTCATGACATTGGTCCATGACAAGTCAGGATTGCAATCAAAGTCTTTCAATTCCCGGTCCTTCCACTGTCAAACATTTCAAAATGAATAAAATAGTACAATTGATTGTGTATGGGAGCTTTTTAAAGTTAGAAACAAAAAGCCGCTACCCCAGAAGGATTTTAACCAGAACTAAAAACTGGAAAGATTTTTCCATGCAATAAACTGTTGTTGCCTCTAACTACAGATCTAGTTTCTCTCAAATCATGAGCTTTAATGACTTTATTAATACTGTATCTTAATATTCATATTCCACTTTTTAGGTAAATATATTTGATCAAGATATAAACTTTCTGGTAATGGACTTTATAATATGTTAGTTACTATACATATAAACCTATTACTTTTTTGTTTTGTTTTTTTTTTCTGAGACGAAGTCTAGCTCTGTCGCCCAGGCTGGAGAGCAGTGGCTCGATCTTGGCTCACTGAAACCTCCGCCTCCCGGGTTCAAGCAATTCTTCTGCCTCAGCCTTCTGAGTAGCTGGGACTACAGGCGCGCACCACCACGCCCAGCTAATTTTTTATATTTTTAGTAGAGAGGGGGTTTCACCATGCTGACCAGGCTGGTCTCAAACTCCTGACCTCGTGATCCGCCCACCTCAGCCTCCCAAAGTGCTGGGATTACAGGCGTGAGCCACCGCGCCAGGCCTACTTTTTTGGTTTCAAAAAAATTGGGGAAGCCAACTGATCTACTTACATCACCTTGACCATCAAGTCAGTCTTCTTTCCTTTTGCTATGCCTGGAAACAGAATCACAATCAAACACCAAGGCAGTATCAGAAAATGCCTCCAGGCTTCCACTTCTTATTTCTTCCTCTGACTGCTGAGCAGTTTCTGACTCTTTCAATTTTACATCTAGATTCTCCCTTGTCATTGTGTTCCATTTTAATGTGGCAGCCTACCTCAGGTGAGTGCACACTATTAACAACCTGGTAATGTGACATTGTAGAAGGTTGTCTCTGACAAATGGCCCCAGCACTCCATGGCTCGCATTATGTGCATGAGAACATAAACCTGACTTCAGCACAGCCAGCCAGGATACCACATACAATGGTCCTGGCTTGCAGGAAATACCACTGACTCTACTATCTGTCTTTTGCCGTGTGATATTATGGAAAGAACAAAGGATTAAGTATCAGGAGAACTTTTTTCAAGTTCCTGCTTTGGGATCTCAATCTTCCTCCCTCTGCCAGATATTCCTCACTTGTAAAATGAGGAATCTGATCATTTCAGGTGTTCTCAATCTTGGCTGTTCATTGATATTCTAGGAAGATTCTTTAACATGCAAACTCCTAGCCACTACACTTCATCTATTGAATCATAATGTCCAGGGACAGGCTCTAGAAACTGGTAATTTTTAAAGGCTTCCCTGAGGGCTTATTTGTTCATTCAGTACAGGGCTTCACTGCGCTAGGCATCCTCTGTAATCCTTTGCAGGTTTATAGTTTGCTCACATACTCTGAGTGAGTTAACAGGCATTGATAATAGCAATAGAGTCTATTTAAGCTTTGTTATGTTGATCAGTTCAAAATCAGTTGACAGCTAATTAGCATCTCTACCTTACTTCTAAACTCTTTTGTCTAGGCACATTGTCCCATTAGGGAGTGGCTTTCTAACAAATTATCAAGATGCCCTTGGGTTTAACTTTCTACATCAGCCTATAACTATTATAAGGAAATAGATATACACAAGATGTTTTCATACATTATTTCACATAATTTTTATCATTACCCTGTAGGAAAAGAACTATCCCCTCTGTTATATTAATGGGAAATTCTAGGTTTAAGGAGGTTAAGGGACTTAGTTGAAGGTCACTCAGTAAATGAAGAAATAGGATTTAAATTCAGAACTTCTAGATTCCTTCTTATTTTACTATGACATATCATACTATGTGTCTGTAAACACTAGTTATGACCAAAGCAAGTCATATAACCTGGAAGAGATTCCTTCATAATTTGATCCTGTGGTAAGAACAGACAAATAAGAATCAATAGTCAACAGAACCAGCTTGAGAAAACGTCTGCTCTCCAACAACTTAGATCAGTATCCAAGGACTGGGTACTCTATACCAGTTTCTAGAAAGTTCTATCCCTGAAAGAGCCTTTAGAGTTCACCAAATCTAGTGTCTTCATAGAAATGGAGAAAGTCAGGAACAGAAAAGAAGCACTACTGCTTGGGCGTTATAGGTAATTTCCAGCAGAGACAAACCTAGAAATTAGGTCTTCTACGTTACTACATTCGAAGCTTTTTTTTTCTCTTTTTTTCCCCAATATTAGACGCTATCATAGCAACTTAAAAAAATAGTCAATGGAGTAGTTCCAAATGACTACAAAAGTAAAGGACATTTATCAAGACAGAAGAAAGCTTTGAAGTTGCTTTTTTTCCCCACTTGAGAGTTTTCTTAGAGACAAAAGCCACTGAAAATATTCCTCAAGATCCTTTCTAAGTTCAAAAAAGAGAAGCAGCATTATTACTCATCAAATATATAATTAATTAATATCTATTAGATTTAGCACATTTTATGGTCACGGTTTCTTTGTTCTTATGACATATTCTTGATTATATATACATGATGTCTTCAATGTCATATTATTGGTTAAGAATACAATTTTCAATAATGGCATTGTTTCTTTGTGAAAATACCATTCATTTTACAATTCTTTGCTTTGTCTTGCAGTTTATAGGAATGCCCTATGGCAGAAAGTAGATATTACATATCTGATCATTAAGTGCCTGATTTACCACGATAATATAGAAGTTAGATGGCCATTTTAAATTATGTACTTTAGGGCAAGGTACTTACATTCTCTAATATTCAGTTCCACAACTTTCAAAAATTGCTATGTTGATTACATGAAGTTATATATGTAAAGTGCTTAGTATAGTATCTGAACTATGATAGATGTTTGCTAATTGCTAGACATAATTATTATTCCAATGCTTCTGCTACATCAATGTGTGACCTTTCCCACACTACTTCTCTATTATATACACCACAAAAACAAAACAGATATAAAGTATATCTTTGCATTTTTCCACTAGAAAACTATTTCTAAATTTGTTTTCTTAGTTTTGATAGGCATAACAATTCTTTTGCTGAAAGAATCCTGAGTTATATACAACACGTAAAGTATTGCAACCTCTGCTGTTGAAACTTCACCTCATTATCACTCATTTGGTTACTGCCACTGTTGAGTCACTGATTTACTCGCGAGAGCAGCCAAACATGGTCCTCTTCAGGACCAGTCAGATAATCAGATGTACCCATAGTGTAATTTAATTCACAAACAAGCTACATTTGAATAGGAGACACATGCATTATTTCATATTATTACAATAATAATTCTATGAGATAGGTATATTATAGACATCTCTATTTTAGAGATGAAGAAACTGAAGGCTAGTGAGGTTAAGCAACTTTCCCCAGCACACAGAACATGTAAGTGATGGGTCCTGGATTTCAGAGCTAGAAATATAACTCACTCCTCGGCAGTGCTTATCATAAATTTTGGTATTTCTGTTTAATAACCTAATAACTATGTATTTTTGATGCTTTTGAATACTGGAGGTAACTGCCACCACCCTTGCCAGCATGGATTCTGTGCAGGGTCTTGTATATGATTGGCTATGCTAACTATTGTGTGTGTGTGTTTGTGTGTTTCTCCTCTCTCTTTTCCCTAGTAATTTTTTAAAAAGGAGTTCATTGATGGTGGTGACCTTCCCAATTTAGTCCATTGAGGTAAATTGTAATGAAACTATAGAAGAATCACAGTCACCTGCTGATGAGAGCTGTAGCTCAACATAAAAATAATAACTATTTGGATGACCCTCTTTTGGAGAGACAATAAATTAGTCTTGCTTTCCTATTTGCCTGCTTATCAAGGGTTGGTTGTATTATGTGAGTCTCTATTACTTGCATTTTTGTTATTTGAAGGTTTAAGCATATAAAAAGTTAATATACTGGTATTGGGCAGTCTAAGACATGGACCATTCCAGTAGTATTTTTGGTTTCCCAGAATTTTAACATACTTACTCTATTGGAGGAAAATTTATCATGTATGGGTGTCCATGGAAAGCAGATGCAAACATTTCAGAGGTAATATCCAGTGTCCAGTGCTAGGAGAATTGGTGGTGTCACATGCATTGTCTGTGAATCGCAGAAGCAATTGTGACCTTTCTATCAGACCAAATATGTCCTGCAGTCTTGGACACTGTCCATCTGTACAGCAACTCAGCATGATTTGCAATTTCTGGGAAATCTTTAAGCTGATATTCTTTAATAATTTTTTTAATGTGCAAACTACATGGTTTGTTTTCATTATCTACAAGTAATAACATGACTGAAAAAAGGCTATTGTATGACTTAAACTAGCCAATCCATATAAAGCATTTAGTACAGTTCCTGGTATATAACATTCTCACAATAAATACACAAGTATGAGTTGTGAATGGATTATGGAGTGATAAGAAAGAATATGAATGAAAACAATAGTTATCTCTGCATGGTGTGATTATATGAGATTATTATTTTTATACGTACACCTTTATAGGAAGTCCTGAGACACTTTATGAAATTAAAAATTGCAAAAGTAAAGGTAGTAAATAAATGCAAATGAAGTGTGGGTGTTTAGCATCACTTCAAATTCAAGACTCCCTATGATTACTACCAAGGTTAAAAGTCCATTTTTTGAGTTCGATGTGAAAAGTAGAAAAACAAAAACAATAAGAAATTTGATCCAAAATGTTTCAAGTAAAAATTTAATGGTTATAAAATATTAGTGCTTGGAAGCTTCTTAAGGATAATAGAAAGTTATGTTCAATACCACATGACTTATAAGGTTAATAGAGACTACATTATGAAATTGTAAACATCCAAACATTAGCGTGACTGCTACCAACTCCTGATTTCCATTCCAAAATGCCAGAAAATTATTCCTCCTGAAATTTTACATATTTTATTAAATGGCAACTACATGTCTTCATTTCCTCAAGGCAAAACTCTTTAAGTCATCTTCGAGACATTGTGTGTGTGTCATATACAAGAATGAGTGTTAGGAAATTCTTCTCATTACTTCTGCAGTTATGATACTGGTGTAAGTCACCACCATGTCTTGCTATAGCCTCTTCACTAGTCTCCTTACTTCAGTCTTTACCACCCTTTAGTCTATCTTGAATGAAATCCCAGAATCATTACATTAAAAAGTAAGATCTGGCCAGGCGTGATGACTCATACCTATAATCCCAGAGCTTTGGGATACCAAGGCAGGAGAACGGCTTGAGCCCAGGAGTTCAAGATTACAGTGACCTATGATCACACCACTTCATTCCAGCCTGGGAAACACAGTGAGACCTTGTCTCTGAAAACAAAAGTCAGATCCTGTCAGATTCTATCATTCCTATATTCCAAACCCTTCAATGGCTTCCACTTTCATTCAGTAGAAGACAATGTCTTTATAATAACCTGTATATATATAATTTTTTTTCTGACTTCCTGACTTTACCTCCTACCTTTTCCCTTTTGCTTACTGAGCTCCAGCTGGACTGGCCTCCTTGCCTTACCTCAATATTCCAAGTACATTTTCACCTTGGCGCTTTAGTCATTGTTGTGTCCTCCACCTGTAACCTTTTACCTTAGATATTTGCATGTGTCAGTTCCTCACTTTCATCAAGTCACTACTCAAATATTAAATCAAATAAGCGTCCTTTGGCCACCCTACTTAAAATAAAATCACTCCATTGTCACAGGCTATCTTCCTTACTTTGTTCATCTGTATGCATAGTATTTATTTTCTTCTGACATTTTAAATATTTCACTCGTTCATCCGTTTGGTACATCTCCCTGTATTAGTCCATTCTTGCACTGCTATAAAGACATTCTTGAGACTGGGTCATTTATAAAGAAAAGAGGTTTAATTGGCTCATGGTTCTGCAGGTTGTACAGGAAGCATTGTGGCTTCTGATTCTGGGGAGGCCTCAAGAAGCTTCCAGTCATGATAGAAGGCATAAAGGGAGTGAGCCACCTCACATGGCTGGAGCAGGAGAAAGAGAGATGAGGGGGAAGCTGCAACACACTTTTAAATGACCATATCTCATAAGAACTCACTCACTATCACTAGAATAGCACCAAGGGCAAAATCCACCCCCATTATTGAATCACCACCACGGGGCCCCACCTCCAACACTGGGTATTACAATTTGACATGAGATTTGCACAGTGACACAGATCCAAACCATATCACTTCTCCTACTAGTAAATAACTTCAATGAGGACAATAGTAGTTTTTTTTTCCTCCATTTTATTCCACTGCTATATGCTAAGTATCCAGAAGTATAGGTGATAAAAATATTTGTTGAATGATTGAAAGGATCTCATTAAAAATTCCATCCTTCAACTCAAACTTGGGATAGCAAATGACTAAATGTCAACTAGCTAAGTTTTAAATAGAACAATATATAAGAATTAAATTGATTAAATAAACAGGCAAACAAAGAAAACAGATCATTTTAAATAATTTAGAAACAGTAAAAGCTTGTCTCGATGATAGATTATAAATTATTAACACACTTGCTTCTTGGCGTGATTAGTAATAGACTGAGACCATTTTTTAGATATGAAATTGGCTGATGGCATACTAATATTTTGGGAGACTAGAATGAAAAGTTTTAGTAGGGAGCACTGTTTACCTTTCTATCATTTAATGAACCTCTGTACACACCACTGTAGTTTGCCTTTCTCTCTTTCCCTCCCTTCCTCCCTCACTTCCTTCTTTTCTTCTTTCCTTCTACCTTTTCATTCTTCTTTATATGTTATTTATTATTAAGATATTTAGGCATTGTGATTAGTGCTATATATACCCTAAAATGGCTTCTTTCTCCACTTTTACTGAACACAAGCATTATAAATTTCTGTGCTCCATATCACATAGAGTTATGTACATTGCTGTAACAAGAAAACAGTGGGGATCTCGATAGAACAAGTGACTATATTAAACATACTGTTTGCAGATAGTGGAATATGGTTGAAAAGGGAGATAAATATATACACACACATATATACACATATATACATACATATACATGTATGTATATATATATACACACACATATACATGTATGTATATATATATACACACACATATATATATTTAGAAAGCTCCTTTAAGTAAAATATATCAGGGCAAAAATAACAGGGTCTAAATACTTCATTATATAAACAAGTTTCCTTTTTATTTATTTTATTTTATTTTTTTTGAGATGGAGTTTCGCTCTTGTTGCCCAGGCTGGAGTGCAATGGTGCAATCTTGGCTCACCACAACCTCCGCCTCCTGCGTTGAAGCGATTCTCCTGCCACAGCCTCCCGAGTACCTGGGATTACAGGCATGCGCCACCATGCCTGGCTAATTTTGTATTTTTAGTGGTGACGGGGTTTCTCCATGTTGGTCAGGCTGGTCTCCAACTCCCAGCCTTAGGTGATCCGCCTGCCTCAGACAAGTTTCCTTTTTAAAATGCAAATTCCACATTTACTGGACTACTGTTATTCCCAGGACTTCTCTGGGTGTTTGGTGATCTCACATAGTTATATAATTTTTGCTCTCAATCTAGTTTCAATAAAAAAATTGTTAACACAATTAATTCCTAATTAACATACTCAGTTGAGTGATTATTAAACTCCTGGGGCCATGTCCTATATATGTGAGGCCAAAGACCTGTATACAAAATAGAGCAGAAACTACTGGATAAATTTCTCAGTTAGAGGATATTACAATAAGATATAAAAGTATACATATATGTTCATACTCTTTTCTAGTAAAATAAATAATATGAGATTGACACATGTTACTCTCCAGCTCTTTCCACTAGAAGATGATCATGTGCGGTGTAGATGGGCCATGGAGCCCCTAATGCTTTGCATCATGCCTGGTCCACAGTAAGTGCTAAATAAATATTAGCTGAGTAAGTGGACATATGATTGATATTTAAATCATGAAATGTGCATGGCTTACAATTTAAATATTAGAAAATTGTTTAGAATAGCCAAATTTGGATCACTACACAGACTGTTAAAATTTCCTTGAATCGTCTTCAACCACATCATTATTAATTTACAATTGTATAGGTTATTCATTTCCATTACTCATTTGATATTAACAAAAGCTATGAAGATAAGGTAAGAGTAATATATATTTATTCTTATAGATGAAGAATTGAAAAGTCAGAAAAGCAATGTGATTTGTGCAAGGATGCTGAAGTTTTTAAATGTGAAATCCAACTGCAGGTCTTCTGACTCCTTGTGTAAGAGGCATTCGGCTACACTTACTTCCAATTTAGAAATATTATGACAATAAACTGTCTGTGTTTTATTTTGTTTTATTTCACCACTCAAATCGCTGCTCTTCTTCTTTAAGCAATTAGCATCGCAGAAAATAATAAAATAATTAATTTTAAAAAAATTTAATAGCTTAACAGTGATCAGTAAACACAACAAATTGCCATCACCTGAATGCTGTGTTATGTAGAGTGGCAGCTAGAAATTATTAACTCTAAAGTACTTTATTTGTAAAATATCAACCATACATCTACTCTCCACTCTTTTATCTTTTAATTTAGGAATAATGAATTTCTCTTTGTTAAAAAATACTTTCTCAACTGTCTTCAAAAGTCTAAGCTAAAATATCAAAAATAGACTGAAAACCATCTACAGAATACTAATCAAAATTCTCACAGTGATTTTTGGGTTCAGCAGTTTGCCTAGGCTGAAACTCAACCTTATTTTCTTTAGAAAATATGCATACGTATGTGACTATAACAATCACATTCCTGAAGGACCCAGGAAAAATTTATTTCTTGTTTTAAATTATTATTATACTTTAAGTTTTAGGGTACATGTGCACAACATGCAGGTTTGTTACATATGTATACATGTGCCATGTTGGTGTGCTGCACCCATCAACTCATCATTTAGCATTAGCTATATCTCCCAATGCTATCCCTCCTCCCTCCCCCCACCCCACAACAGTCCCCGGTATGTGATGTTCCCCTTCCTGTGTCCATGTGTTCTCATTGTTCAATTCCCACCTATGAGTGAGAACATGCGGTGTTTGGTTTTTTGTTCTCGCGATAGTTTGCTGAGAATGATGGTTTCCAGCTTCATCCATGTCCCTACAAAGGACATGAACTCATCATTTTTTATGACTGCATAGTATTCCATGGTGTATATGTGCCACATTTTCTTAATCCGGTCTATCATTGTTGGACATTTGGGTTGTGTGGAAAGAAAATGAAGCACATTTCCTAAAAAACCATATAGGGACATTTAAATATTTTTATAATTATTTGCACTTACCATTTTATTTACATAATTTTGACAGCTGAGCGACCTAGTAATATTTTAAAATATATTTTCTAATTAAACACATTACATTGTCCCAATGGCAAACACCTATAACATAATATACTTTCAGGTGAAATTTGACTCAAAGCCAAATAATTTGATATAAATTCTAAATTTTATCTTGTCTTCTTTTCGTAAAGGGTTCATGTAATTTTCTCTCTCCTAGAAACTAAGAAGCGTCAATCAGGGTATTATTTCTATTTTTCTCAATATATTGCTCTGGAATTCTGGATCAGTCATAAGCTTTTAATGTCTCTCAACTGTAAAATGGGGCTAATCACAAGGAGTGGATCCAGACTTTGTGGAAACAAAAGCTTATATATTTGGGCATGTGGTCTTTAAAACCTCTCCAAATATATACCTGTGAAATTATATGGCTTTTAATTATCTTCACAGAAAACCCATATCTACTACTACTAACACTGATCCTTTCTGAAGATAAAGAAAGGTGCCATATATACAGAAGGTGCATTCACAAAACATCATGTTTTTACTCCGTTAACCTCACTCAAATCTAAGGAGAATTGGTAGTTACAGCACAGCTTCTGGACTGCAATCCTATATATCTCCAGAAACTTAGTATGCACTTAAGAAAAGGTGGGTATCCTGCTAAGAGTAAGAGATTAAGAAACCACCTCCTCAGACCCCCAGTGTGCATTGTTCACCTCAAGAGAAAGAAGTGTGAAGTCCATTTTAACAGCTGACACTTTTAATTAGCTATGGGAATTCTATTCAAAAAGAATTTATTGAGAGTTGAAAATATGCAAAGGCACATAGGTACATACGTGAAGAAGATATAATAGCTAAACAAAGGTTGTTCATAAAAGAGGTAGTATTGGTACTGGAGACAGATTGGTATCTAAAAGTTACAAAACAGTGCTTTTATAATAAAAGGGAAATATAATCGAAGAATTCTTTAAAAAGATAATGGGTGGAAACAATTCAGAGCTAAAGAAAAGCAACCTGGTATCTTTGAGATGGAAGACCTAGGGAATTTAAATTCAGACATAATGTAACATGGAAAAAAAGGGACTAGCTAGATTTTACTTGAGAAGCAAATGTTTTGGTCCATATGATCCAGATTCATATGTCTTTGCAAACTTGGCCTAACTGCACCATGCTCCATCAGATGAATTTTTAAAGACCCAAAGTTCCCCAATGAAATCCCAATGTATCTTTAATTTGAAGTTGTTTTCAAACTCATAAACTCAAAATGTTCAAAGGCCAACTAAAATGTGTTCAGATTCATAATTTTCTTTATTAACAGCAAATACTAAAATACTGAAATAAAGCATTTAATGTAAATTCACATAGCTGTAGCAGTATAACACACTATTTTAATTTGCTTCTGTCAAACACTCCTGTTAGTCAAAGCTAAAAATCAAAAGCATCCTTCCAAATGATTCATCAGGTTATTTCCTAATCAATAGTACATAATCCTGACAAAATTACATTGACTAATAGTTTAATAACATCTGCAATAGCAATTTTATTGTTTTCAAAGAAATTATAAATTCCATCTTGATTTAATTTACTTCAGGTACAACATTTCCTTATTAATAACAGGAAATATTAAATGTTAACAAAAAAGAAACCGGTACATCCATTTTTGACCCCAGAAAGTAAATATTCACCACAGTTTAAGTCAACCGTGCATTGAATAAACTTCCTCCATCCCTCTGATTTCTGCCAATCGATTTCATTTGAGAAAACATTAATTTTCTGAAAGCTCTTCGCTAGTCAAAAGTAAACACAAGCTCTGAAAAAAAAAGACACATTCGACCTTGATTTGTGTAAAGGTCAGATTGCTCAGTTTACGGTCCAGCATATACATCTGTCTTTCCTACTCTATTCCACAATGTTTGAGAGTAGGGGCTCTAAATAATTTCAGCATTCCCTGTATCTAATATCTTGCTGAAACAGAGTAGGTTACATCAACCATTTTTGGAAGGAATAAGTGAAAGTATGAATCAATCAGAACTAGAATCAAGTTCCTCTGTGTCTAAGGCTTTCTTCTACTATGTTTATACTGTCTCCTATTAACAGGTACAAATGTATCCCAGAACAAGTGCTAACTTGAAATTTGCTACATAATAGGCATTAAAAGAATACAATCATCTCTCATTATCCATGGGAGAGTGTTTCTAGGATCCCTGTGGATACCAAAAGCCAGGAATGCTCAAGTCCCTTATATGAAATGGTGTAGTAGTTGCAAATAACCTGCACACATTCTCCTGTATACTTTAATCATCTCTAGATTACGTGTGATGTCTAATACAACGTAAATTCTATTCAAATAGTTATTGTACTCTATGATTTATTATCTGTATATTTTTTATGTTGTAATTGCTATTTTGTTGGGGTTTTAAAATGTTTTCGATTGGTGGTTAATTGTATCCAAAGATGCGAAATCAGTGGATACAGAGAATGAGAGGGCAGCTGTATTTGTTGAATGAATAAAAGAACTCACAACAAACAGTTGATGCAAGTATAACAGTGAAAGAAAAATAATTCTTTATACCTACAAGTCTCCTCTAAAAAGATGAATCCTGTCTATTTCTACTTAGAAATTCATTTTTCACATCTGTGTAGCTGTATGGGTTTGGATATGCAGGCTTGAGAATCAAGGCTGAGAGAGACAAACACATCTGCCTAACATGAGGCAAAGAATTTGGATTTCTCCATGCAATACTGGATGGAGGGTATGAGAAGTGGGAAGAGGAAGAGAAGAGAAAGTAGCCAGTATGGCATGGTGGTGTGACGTTAGAAACTGCATGGAATGAAAATGTCTGTGCAAATACTCCAGAGACGGGTGGTTGGTGAGCATTTTTAGAATACAGATATCTAATACTGAAATTAAGCTTTCTGGTACTTTGAAAATGCAAATTCTTTCTCTCAGTCTCTATCCTTCACAAACCTTGAATAAACTCTACTACATTTCCAAAGAGTTTGTGGCATGTTTTATGAAAACCAAGAGAGAAGCTGTGTTACGTATTTGAATTGATACTATGAGGGAACAGAGACAGGACTCATTGGAGCAAGATTCTCATGTCAGTGGTGATCATTAAAATATCTCCGTGAAGTGATGAACATCTTGAAGAGTGTATTAGGCTACCACGGGGTGTGTCATCCGGGCTCAAGCCAATTAATCATGTGCCCAAGTTTTGGTAACACTTGCTGACACCTGACATACTCAGGGTATGGGAAAGTACTACTTTTTATAACGTTAATGTGCTAGAAATATAAAGGGAGGTTTGTACTCAATGAAATAAGGCTCTCAAGAAAAAAAGTCACGTTCTATATAGGCAATGCATTAAAAAGAGCTAAATATACTTTTCTGGATGGGTACCAAAAGAAATAAATTATATATTTTAAAACATTTCCTGAGAGGAAATGAAATTTTAAAAAGGCTTGTGTAACTCACATTTAAGTGAGCAAGGAACAGCAAAATGGCAATTTCTCACTTCATCCGGGAAGAGAAGACATGCTGTACAGGAAGAAAGCAACCATAATGTAAGTGACTTTTCAGTGGTGCAGGGAGAGACTTCCTAACAGCATTCAAAATAGAATTTGTCCATTCAGGGAATCACATAAAACAACCTCTAGGACAGCTGCATTGGGCTTTAATTTGAGTGTATAGGCAGCTGCAAAGACATTTGCAGAGCTGGAGGAGTCACATATCTTGCATTTACACAGATTGTATAATTAGCAATTAAGAGCAGAAACAGGGCATTAGTAATATCTGTACTTTAAAGGATGAGTTTTCAGCAATTGCTGACGCATAAACTGAAAACTCTTTGAAATGCCTACATTCCCTCTGATTGTGGCAGCCAATACTCTGATGTGTACGCAATCTACATTTGCAGGAAGAATCCTGAGACCCACAGCAAATCAGCCATGCTCCTCATGGGAGAACTCCAAATCATGCCCCATCCCTGACTCTTAGGACCTTTGATAAGATGGTTCCTTGTGCATTCAGCAGCAGTGTTATGTTCTGATCATTCTGTTTTTACTTTATTTTTAAAAAACGAAACAAAGAACAACAAAAACAACCTCAGCTTTTCCTTCTGTTAATAGTCTGAGAAGGCATGATGTGAACAGAACTTGAAGGCTGGAGCAAGCCGGAGACTGAAAATAATTTCATACCTGAGGCTCAGCTCTGATCCCTACTTCTCAGTCAGAAACAGTAAGAAACTCCTCAGGTTTCAGGCAGCCCCCTTTATTACCTCCTGACATTTTGAAATGGGTAGAGACAATCAAAGTAGTGCTCCCTCTTGACTTCCGCTTTTCTAGTTAAGAATCGAGAGATTTAAGGACACGGTAAGAAATGAGAATTAAATAAATGCTAAGCAGTTCAGCACATATGATCAGAAGCAATTCCAACTGTTCAGTTGTGGAATAAGTCCTACTCAAAAGCCCGGCTGTGGAAGAGGAATCACGAGGTGTTTAGGGAGGCCCAGTCACCTGCTGGTGTGTGTCGGAGGAGGAAGTTAGTCCATTCATTGTCAGGTAACCCAATACAAATGCCACCTCTGGATATTAGAGCTCGAAATTGACCAAAGGCCACTGGTTCAAGCCCCTCAATTAGCTCGGAGACTGGAGAGGTTACGTCTCTTGAAAGAGACAGGAGAAGCTCTTTATGTTAACATTTTCCTCAAGGTTTGACTCATCAGTTCAAAGCACAACTTCTCCGAGGCCCTCACAGTTCCTACAGCCCACAGCAACCCCTTCTTCCCCGGGGATGAGACCTTTGACTGAGCAGGTAATATATGGGCAGCAGTGTGCTCGGTGTTTTATATACACCCTCATTTAATTCTTATCAAACTTCTACCTTGGATGTGTAGGGTGAAACT
The DNA here is from genome assembly GCF_028885655.2 of Pongo abelii. Classification (NCBI taxonomy): domain Eukaryota; kingdom Metazoa; phylum Chordata; class Mammalia; order Primates; family Hominidae; genus Pongo; species Pongo abelii. Next base: position 150,355,565 of record NC_072008.2, read on the forward strand.
TTCCCTCTCTCTCCTTGCACACCTAATGACAGGCTGTAAAATAATTTCTGTAGGTAGAAATTGTTGCTCTTCCTCTATCTCTCACAAGCTTCTCCCTATGTGAGCAGGAGTGATTCATCTGATTGGTTAGATGGCAAGAATCTGACTCTAACCCCTTGGTGCGAGTTTCCCCAGTGCGAGGGGAAAATGAATAAATGTTGAAACTCACTTGTGCTCTTTACCTGGAGCTCTCACTACACTGTAAGGCAAGCTAGGATTATACGAGCAACTAGATTGCAGACCCAATTATCCCCACATGTAGGGGCCAAGGTTTAGACTTGTAGGAAAATAGTAAAAAGTCTGTGGCATTCTCTAATACATCTATTGCATAATTAAAGCTAATATTTGGTTCTCTGTCCTTAGTGCATACATTTCAGTTTAGACCATGGAAAATAAAACTGTTTGGTAAACCATTCACCTTAAACCTGGCAACAGGTAATTTTAACCCATATTATAAGAAGAAGTCAAGTTCTAAGTGACTCATATGTAACTTGTCTACTTGTTTCCTATTTCATACCCACAATTCTTTTCAGTTTAATTTATCAAATGTAAGCTACCAGAAGGCAGGGATTGCATCATTATTTTATACTTGTATTTTTATTTTTTGAGACAAGGTCTCACTCTGTCACCGAGGCCGGAGTTCAGTGGTGCAATCATGGCTCACTGCAGCCTCAACCTCTCTGGGCTCAGGTGCTCTTCCCACCTAAGCCTCCTGAATAGCTGGGCCTAAGCCTCCCAAAGTGCTAGGATTACAGGTTATTATTATTTTTTAAAAAAATCAAGGCACAATATACCGCTTAGAGGGTTCAGAAACATACGCAGGTGATTTAGGTGTACTAATGCATTCATTAAAAATAATCAAGAGTTACCTCCTATGAGGAAGGTACTATAAAGCGCACTTTTATTATATAACATTTAATTTTCACCTGTTAGATAGGTATTTGTATCCCCATTGTAAAAGCAAAAATAGGCTTAGAGAGACAAAGCAAATTGCTGAAATTCACGCAACTAGAATATGGCCAAGCTGGAATTAGAATAAAGCTTTTTCTAAGTCAACTTTTTGCATTAACCCTCATTTGCCTCCAACAGGTTGGGAAGTTTCCTAATAATCTTTCTTATCAGTAAGGAGGCCAAATTCTCACATTCCTACAATTCAACATCACTCTATAAGAACTGATAATAGCAAAGGAACTTCTAATCCTGGAGGCACCACAATGGCTAACACGGTATTTGGCAGAGTGGGTATTGAATAGATTATTGTAGGTTGAAAAATAATAACAAATTCCACAAAAATAAAAAAAAAGCATGCCTCAGTAACATTTATAAAAGCTGGGTTACATTTCGGTAGAGAAAATCTACTGTCTTTAAGGCCAAATATATGTAAATGTTTTAAGTATCAAAAAATCTAAAATTAACTTCTGTTTTTTCCTCTCACTATGTTTGCTACTATAACTGCTGTGGTCTACAGAGTCTTTATGTATATAATGTAGATATTCATAGGCTTGGCTTATTTCATAGGGTTGTAAAGAGTATGAAAGAGATGAAATGATTCCAGGGAATACATCTGTCATAAAACTTTTCATCAAGTACTGTCATTATTTGTTTTTGTGACTATCTTTCAGACTTGAAATTCTTAAACAGGAAGACAATTTTATTCTACTTTGTGTTCTCCGTATTTCTCAATATAAAAATCATTAAATGAATGAATGATATAAATAATTGATAAAATAATGAAAAATGAACACTTTTACAGAAGAGGTTCATTATGTTTATATATATAAATGTTCATAAATATAATCTGTGTATATATGCATAACTGTATGCATATGTATACTAAAGTGATTGAAATGTTGTAAAAGTGAGTTACTTTTAATTGTTAATTTCCCTGCCCCCATTCCACCCCTCCTCATCATCGGAATTGGTAATGGCTGTACAGCTCTGTAAATTTACTAAAAATGATTGAATTGTACACTGAAAATGAATACATTTGATGGTATGTAAATTATAGCTCAATTGATTTTTTTCTTAAAGTATTTGTTTTATTCAAGTTGAAATAGTTTTTGTCTTATTTTGTTTTTATCTGGTGTTTGTTTCACATAGACCTGACGCTTCGGATTTAATACAACATTCAAATTCCCTATCAGGATGCCCTTTCCTGCTTTCAGTAGGCCTGCTATATTCTCTATTTCAAAGTTAGTATCTTAGGGAAGAATCCTATGAACTGCAGAATGTGCTCTGAATATCTACTGGTCTCCAGTTCAGTGAGGTGTCTCTGTTCGTGTCCTGTGACAGTGCACACTGAAATGTGGCTGCACCTCCTACAAAATTTTGTCCTCCACACAGATATATGCTGCTGAAGTTCATGTTCCTGCCATGGCCTATAACGGTGAGATCTCTGTATTTTGTGGCTTCTTTTCATCAGTCCCAGACTAATTTTGATTTACCGGTTTTCCCAACCCTTAAGGGTCTGGTAAAAATATCTTGGCTACTTTCTCCCTGTCAATCTGGAATGAATAGGGTTGTTTAGAGTCTGCCCTTAAATGCGGATTCAAGACATCTTTCTCAGGCGTTCCCAACTTAACTCTGGAGTTAGGCTAATGTGGAGAATCTTTATGATTATTTCAGTTTCCCCAGGCTACTGTCAGACTTTCCCTGCTGTGAGACTGCTGCCAGACTCTCCTCTGTAGTGTGTCCATACAGAGGAAGAAGCCAATATACCCACATCTGACCACTGTGCTCTGTTTTGGGAACCAAAATCTAAAAATGAAACTATCTGTCTTTGCTTTCTTGTTATAATAATCTTAATATACCCACCCACTCCCTTCTTTCAGGAAATAAATGGGTGGCTCTTTGACGGGGGGAGGGGGGCTCAAGCTGAATACAAAAACTTATAAGGAAAAGCATGTCGATTTTTTTAAAGCTATTATCTGCATTGAATGAGATAATTATTTTAATACATATCTCCCCTTCTAGATCACATATGACATAAATTACGGAGGAAATATTACACTGTAATGCAAATGAACTTGAGGTCAGAACGAATTTTAGTATCAGATCCAAAATACTAATTTCAAAAAAAAAATGTTTCAAAAGGGTATAGAATCAACACATCATAATTAGTAAGCCACATAGTATACATTTTACCTGAAGGCACAAACTGAAAGGGATACCTTTTCAATGCCAACGCAGAATTGCTATAAATCCACATTGTTTATCTGTGACTATGAGGGCTAAGATGATGGATATAACTGTAGCTAATTTCAATTACAGTAACACATAGCCAGATAATGGGATCATTAGCACTAGAGCAGATGGAAATATATGCTAATAGAAATTCTGCAGGTATCTCTAAGATAAACTGTTTGAAAAGAGAATGTTTTGTCATACCTGTATCAGATTAATTGAATCCAAAGATCTAATCCATGGCTTGGGAAAATAAGTTTTTCGTGATGTTGTGAACTGTCTTGCAATTATGAAGACAGCTTGACAGCTAATAACACTCACAGCAAATACAGAATAAAGAAAACCTTACTTGATGTCAGATCCTGCCCTGCCAGTGTTGTTTCTACTTTTGGACAGACTGTGCCAATACCTTGATCAGTCAGAGCTCAGCAAATGGGTTCTGAGCTATCCTATCATCTCATGAGCATTCTGGGTGGTCTCTAACCCACAGATTCATTATCTCTAGTTATGGGCAGCCTTATCTGTTAATGCAAAGTATTGTCCACATTTTTCATTACCTACGTGTGCTATAAAGTCAAAGAGACTTCAAAGTACTGGCATAGACCCACCACAGCAAAGAGGTTTCAACACACGAGGTTGCATCACTTGTTAGTAGCTTCCTGGAATACTATACTGAGAAAGGTTTTGGCATTACGATCAGATGAAGGTCAGTGGAAAGGAATGTTGTACTCAATTATTAATACTTATCATATGTCTGGGGGGAAGAACCTACAGCTCACTTTCTCTCTATTTGTTGATCTTGGCATATGTATTATAATTCTGAGAGTGTAAAAATAAACGGTATTTGCTAAGGACATGAGAAGAGCTGGTATATATACAAAGTGGGGGGTGGCCTAGAGACGAGTAAGAAACTGTTAATCTAATTTAGTGTGAGACGGCATTTGACTGCAGATGTTTCCCGTGGGCCTGCAACGTGTTTATAATGTTTGTTATGAAGCCATTCTTGGAGAAAAGCAATAAATACTGTAAAGTATCTGTTAAAAGCAAATGGCTATAATGATTAGTGTTTTCATCTCCACTTAAGGTGAATGTAGCCTGCGTCTGTTATCCTGGCTTAAGATGTCAGGGTCCCAAATTATCCTCTGTTAATCCAATGCATGCTGTGGCAGCACCTCATTTATACCACATTTTATTATTCAGAAACGGTCTGCTGTATTACACTATTCTAGCTAGAATAAAGGCAAAATTAATTAATGTAAGATGTGAAGTTTGAGTAAAGATGCTTATTAATAGATTCTAAACTTTAATGATCTCTGTTTTGGAAATAATTACATTAATGGTTATTTTTTTCATTCTCGTGTCTTACCATCACCAGCTATCTTATAATTAAATGCTCAGTTCTATTACTAACCATGTCCTAAAATTCACACTAGATAATAGTAATTCTCAAAGGCATTTCCTCCTAATATTTTCCATATTTGCCAAAGCAGGGGTTAGAAAGGTGAACACTCTTTAAAAGGTTAAAAACCATCTATACCTACGTATCAAACTAAAGGCAAGAAATATTTTTATTAGGTTATATCTTTGAGTGTAATTTAATTGCTGTATTTATTTCAGTGTAAAGGAATAAATTAAAAATGAAACTATTTCATATGATAAAAAGTAATTTGTTCTACTTCAACATTTAAAACCATGCTTTACAAGGGTGCATTATTAAATACAATAATATTTTAATATGAACAATTTTTGTAATTGCATCTAAACTTCATATCTACATTTTAATTAGTATCTTTTTTTTCTGCAAGGTTTCTACAAAATCATAGTTGCAAATGCATTACCAATATCTTTATTAATATAACTAAACTTCACAATACCTCACAGCCTTTAAGAAGTCCCAGAATACTTGAACATTTAAAATGCTACCACCTGGAGGAGAACCATAATCTAATTCAGTCAATGTGCATATTTGCACACTGAGGTTGATTAAATTGGATTAGAGTTCTTCCAACTCTAGATCCCCAAATTCTTCACAATTCTCAGTCAGTGACACTATAGTACCATTTGTTTTATTTAATGTAGGTGGCCATCTGAGGGAAAGTTATAGATGAAAGCAGAATACTGGGAAATAATGAAAGACTTTCACTAATGAAATGAAATTTGGAAAGATCCTATTATTCAGAAATACTATTTTCACATTCTCTGAACGTAGCCTATGTAGCTTTTCCTTTTGGCCATCCAGGTATCTTAACTACCCTGGAGAGGAGTACCCAATGAGTCAGGGGTCTGGCTTTCATCAGTTTCATCTTTGATTTTTAACTTAATTCTCTTGATGGCTTTTTAAAATCACCAACACAGCATATTTTAATCTCCATGTATTTTGTTCTCTGTAGCAAATGGCAATTTCTCTTCAAGGAGAATCAGAGTTCCAATGTCTTAGAGTTTCAGCTAGGCTATATTTACATTCATCAAACACTTACAGTTTCCAGAATTTTCATTTCTAAAATTATGTTTTAAGACAGAAGCTAGTAGAACTTGTCTTACCCACTGACAACTGAGACCACTAACTTGTATAGAAAGCTGCTACACATTACTCAATGGTTTAAAAATTCAATATAGCTATTAAAGGATGTTGTTTCACTGTAAGCATCAACAGAGAAACTGAGCCTCCAGAGAGTTATAAAGAGGTGGAGTTTGATTTAGAATTCCTCCATCTCCAAATTACCTAGCACTTGTCACGTTATCCTGGACTTATCCAAAACCCTTTCTTGCTTACCCCAATGCTTTATTCAAATCATTGGTTTAAACGCATATTTCTAAAACATGTTTTTTCTCTTTATTTTAGTGTCAATTTTTACTAGCTACGTTTTAGAAATAAAGTAATAAGATTTCATTAAATGTCATTACTAAATAATTTTTTTTTTATTTAGAATGATTGTTACATTTAGAATGACTTCATTTAGAATGATTGACATCTTTCTATTAACCCCAATTCATTCATCCAATGAATGTTATATTGAATACCTACTATAAACCAAGCATTAGGCTTGGAAATTAGGTACAACTTTTAGAAAAAATAGACACAATTCCTTATGTTATTACTTAAAATCTCATAAGAAGCAATAGATATTAATAAAATAACCACAAAGAGAAGGACCTGATGTCATGAGTGGTTTTGACCTAGACTTGGAATTCAGGGAAGGTGAAGTTCTGGGACTGTGCTGATGGAGTTGATATCTATAAAGTAAAAATGAATAAGAAGAGAAAGAGGAAGAGAAGACTATTCCAGAACCCATAGTGGGCAGGAACTTTCCAAGTACAAGGGCATATGAGATATGAGAAGGCCAGCATGACTAGAGTAGAAATCATGGGGAAACAGTTGAAGATGAAGCTAAAGTGGTAAGGGGAAGCCACAGGTACTTGAAGGTCATGATCCAAAGTTTTAATTTTTGTTCTTTTAACCACAGAGTGATGTGAAGTTATTTAGTTGTAGAAGATTGTAGATGATGATGAGGTTTGATTAGATTTGCAATTTGAAAAAAAAGGCAGTCCTGTTACTGCAGGGATAATAAATCGGAAGGTAGAATACTTAGGAGACTGTTGGAGTACTACATGTGAAAGAGGATCACGATAATAGCATCTACCAGGAGTTTAAGCATGTGAAGCCCTGGATACATCCAAGTGGAGATTTTGAATAGGCCCACTGAAACATGTCCTTGGTATTCAGAGGAAATATCTGGGCTAAAGATATGATTCACCACATTGGGGTAGTTGATTTTAAATAGTTTGCTAATTTAAACTAGCATATTAGTGTGTTCTCATGCTGCTATAAAGAAATACCTGAGACTGGGTAATTTATTAAGAAAAGAGGTTTAATTGAATCACAGTTCCTCATGGCTGGGGAGGCCTCAGAAAACCTACAATCATAGCTGAAGGCACCTCTTCACAAGGCAACAGGAGAAAAAATGAGTTCCAGCAGGGGATATGTCACACGCTTATAAAACCATCGGATCTCATGAGAACTCACTCCTCACTATCACGAAAACAGCATAGGGGAAACCGCCCCCATGATTCATGGGGGAAACCGCCCCCATGATTACATCCCACTGGGTCACTCTCAGGACACTTGGGGATTATGGAGACTATAATTCAAGATGAGATTTGGGTGGGGACACAAAGCCTAAATGTATCATTTCACACCTGGCCCCTCCCAAATCTCATGTCCTCACATTTCAAAACATAATCATGACTTCCCAATAATCCCCCAAAGTCTTAACTCATTCAGTATTAACCCAAATGTCCACGTCCAAAGTCTTATCTGAGACAAGGCAAGTCCCTTCTGCCTATGAGCCTGTGAAATCAAAAGCAAGTTACTTACTTCCTAGATACAATGGGGATACAGGCTTTGGGTAAATATACCTGCTCCAAATGGGAGAAATTGGCCAAAACAAAGGGGGTACAGGCCCCATGCAAGTTCGAAATCTAGTGGGTCAGTCATTAAACCTTAAAGTCCCAAAATAATCTCCTTTGACTCCATGTCTCACATCCAGGTCACTCTGATGTAAGAGTTCGGCTCCCACAGTTTTGGGCAGCTCCGTGCCTGTGGCTTTGCAGGGTACAGCCCCCCTCCTGGCTGCTTTCATTGGCTGGCATTGAGTGTCTGTGGCTTTTCCAGGTGCACAGCACAGCACAAGCTGTTGATTAACCTGTCATTCTAGGGTCTGGAGGACGGTGGCCCAAAGCTGCACAAAGCATGGGCCCTGGGCCTGGCCTAAGAAGCCGTTTTTCCTTCCTAGGCCTCCAGGCCTGTAATGGGAGAGGGTGCTGTGAAGGATTCTGACATGCCCTGGAGACATTCTCCCCTTTGGTGATTAACATTTGGTTCCTCATTACTTATGCACATTTCTGCAGCAGGCTTGAATTTCTCCCCAGAAAATGGGTTTTTCTTTTTTATCCCATCATCGGGCTGCACATTTTCCAAACATTTGTGCTCTGCTTCCTCTTCAATGCTTTGCCACTTAGAAATTTCTTCCCCCAGATACCCTAAATCATCTCTCTCAAGTTCAAAGTTCCACAGACCTCTAAGGCAGAGGCAAAACGCCACCAGCCTCTTTGCTAAAGCATTGCAAGAATCACCTTTATTCCAGTTCCCAACAAGTTTCCCATCTCCATCTGAGATCACCTCAGCCTGGACTTCATTGTCCATATCACTATCAGCATTTTGGTCAAAGCCAACAAGTCTCTAGGAAGTTCCAACCTTTCCCACACCTTCCTATTTTCTGAGGCCTCCAAGTCTCTAGGAAGTTCCAAACTTTCCCACATTTTTCTGTCTTCCTCTGAGCCCTCCAAACTGTTTCAAACTCTGCCTGTTACTCAGTTCCAAAGTCGCTTTCACATTTTTCAGGTATCCTTACCACAGCACCCCACTACCTTGGTACCAATTTACTGTATTAGTCCATTCTCAGGCTACTATAAAGAAATACCCAAGACTGGGTAATTTATACAGAAAAAAAGGTTTAATTGACTCACAGTTTTGCATGACTGGGGAGGCCTTGGGAAACTTGCAATCATGGCGGAAGTCACCTCTTTACAGTGCTGCAGGAGAAAGAGTGAGTGCCAGCAAGGCAAATGCCACACACTTATAAAGCCATAAGATTTTGTGAGAACTCACTGTCACAAGAACAGCATGGGATAAACTGCCCCCATTATTCAATTACCTCCCACTAGGTCCCTCCCACGACATGTGGGGATTATGGGGATTAAAATTCAATGTGAGGTTTGGGTAGGAACACAGAACCTAACAATATTAACTAGCAGTTAAATATATTTGTTCAAATGTATACAGTAATGTTTAAGTTCCATCACTGCCTATCTACTTATAAGTTTTCCCCCATCTTAAAGACATAAGTAAATTTTTAAAAAATGCTTATTTGATTATAACAAATCATCAAATAGAACAATGATTTTGTGAAATTGCAGGCTACCTCTTTCTTACTGCCCTCCAGGAATCATTAATTGAAGTCCGAGAAGCCAAATTCTAGGATTAAAATTAAAATACAAAATGTGAATTCTATGAAAGTACACAGCCTTTATTAAATAGGCTAAGAAACAAAAGAGTTCAGGAAATTTCCAAAGAATTCTGGAAGTTATTTATTATGATGTCCTATATTCTTTCAAAAAATGATTTGTGGCTTTTAAATTTACACATAATGCAAAAGAGAATAATCAAAAATAAAATTACAACAAAATCAATAACATGAAAACAATGACTTTGATATGATTAATCATAGTAGATAATTACATACAATAATTGGGCTCTGAATTGAGTATTCTGCATTCTTATCAGTTAAAAGAAAAAAATAGGAGAAATGTTGAGGTATATCAGTTCTATATACTGAACACAAATTGAAATGTATTATCTGAAAATTACATAAATATCATAAAGTTGAAACTTTCCTGGAACATCTAGAATGCAACCTTGTCTTTGTTGCATAATTCTCAGTGTTTGGCAAAAGAGGTTATCCGTATTTTCTCTTGAGATAAGTTATCTTGTATTAAATTCAAGAAAACCATTATTCTCAGCAAACTAACACAGGAACAGAAAACCAAACACTGCATGTTCTCACTTATAAGTGAGAGCTGAGCAATGAGAACACATGGGCACAGGGAGGGGCACACCACACACGGGGGCCTGTTGGGGGAGACTGTTGGGGGAGAGAGTTTTAGGGAAAACGGCTGATGTATCCTGGGCTTAATACCTATGTGATGTGTTGATAGGTGCAGCAAATCACCATGAAACGTGTTTACCTATGTAACAAACCTGCACATTCTGTACATGTACCGCGGAACCTAAAAAAATAAAATAAAATAAAATAAAAATTGTTTTAAAAATAAAAAGGCATTCATTGTGCCTCGAGAACCTGATAGAAATTTGGCATAGGTAAAACAGTTGTTTGGCAAAATGATTGCTTAGTTGTGTGAACTCTTTAGCACGTACCAGTGGCTTTTTAGAACTCTGTTTTCTCCTCTTGTGTAGACATTCAGTCATTGAATCATTTATAATGAAGCAATTTTAACAGACTTTAACTCACAGATGCAGAAACAGAGCTTAACACTGATGTAAAGATCATATTCTCTTAGATATGGTTTCTTAACATGGAAGCTACTCTTTCCTCCAAATAAAACAATTATTGATCTACTTTTTTAGTTTAGGTAACAAATGGTTAAGTTTTGTAAGTTATAAGGGAGCCAGGCAACTCCTGAAACACATTTTTAATAACAAGTTACTTTAACTGGATTTTCATGCAGAAGACTAAATAAATGTGTTTATAAATGCACAAAAGCAACAGTGTTATCTGTATGAATTTGTTTGTAAATATAACTCTTGTAAATTCTTAAGTGGCTTTCGACTCATCTATTATTTTAACGGAAATATAAAAAATAAGAGATGCAGGTTGTCTTGTTTCTAAAAGAGACTTGTTGCATACTGCGGTGCAAATTATATATTGGTTCAATTCTATCTTATGACAATAGTGAAGTCTTCTTGAAACTGAGAGTACTCCTCTTTAAGTACTGATAAATGCTAATAAATGCTTTACCGAAAACTTTGATACATGAACACAAAACCTTAATTACCAAGCCAATTATTATGTTTGCCATGACTTCAAAGGGATATTTCTTCAGGGTCTTTCCTGTGAGGGGATGTTTAATAACTTCTTTGGGACCTTTTGCCTGTGAAACAGTATAGACCTATACTTTGGTGCTTTTAAAGGGCAGGATACTAGAAAAGAAATTGTTTGTTTGGGGATTGATTGTTGAGATGTCAGATAGAGATGCTTACAAAGCCAATATTTGGTTAGGTAATATAATAATGATAGAAGTCATTTCAATGTAACCTTCGAATTTCACAAAGTATTTTCACATATTATATAATGTGAATATGAACAACATCCTGGTAAGTAATACATAAGACATAAATATAAAACAGTAATTCAAAGAGATAGAATCTACGGGTTTTAAATATTTCTATCTTTTGTAAATTTGCTGATTATTATCAGCCTCAGTCCTGCATTGCTGTATCTTCTCTTTCTCTTTCAAGTGTCCAAGCGCTTTTCTTGCTATTCCTATGAAACCCTAGGTTGTGGCTATATTTAGCAGACTATGAGGAATACTCTTGGCCTCATCCAATTTTTTCTCCCTGGGTAATTTTAAGGAAACAAATGATCTGCAATCAAGATATACTAATTGTTCTTTCCTTGCTGATGGATGACATGGATTACCTTTTAAGATTCAATTCAACAGGGCATTTATGAAGTCACCACTATGTGGGTCTTGTATGAAGGTTCTGGTTCTGATGCATATCATTGTTTTCAAGGAGCTTGCAATTTGACTGACTTGAGGGAAATATACATCATTAAAAACATAGCAAGGAAAAAGGAAATAATCACTCTATTAGAAGTTTAAGCAAACATAGTCAAGTGCAGAGGAAAGCACAGCAGTTATAGAAGGTTTCACAAATGAAATATTGTTTGATCTTGATCTCAAAAATTACCAGACTTTAATAGAACTATATAGACAAAAGAAACATGACTGTTGGTGGAGGGTATTTGGCAAATACTGAAGAGTTGATAAGGCTAATCAAAACATCTCATTGAAAATATCAACTATAATATGAACAAAGCATTTTCTTCAGAAATAAATGATTATGTCAGAAACATATTTTTTAAAATGACATTTTCAAAGCTATGCTTCATGCTTTTATAATGGTCCAAAAAGAAAACATCTGCAGACCTATAAGAAAAAATCTAATATAAATTTCCCTTTAACTGTTCATCTCAATTCCTTCCACATAAAATTCAATAGTCAGTTGCTTCTCTGTGATTGTCTCCAGGACTTGTATGCACATGATTGTTGACTGGGGTTTATGGGAAGATTTGCAAGTATCTTATCATGTGGCTTTTCTGGGTCGATCATATTTGAGAGTCAGTAAATACTTAGAGTTTGCTGGGAACCGTGTCTTTAAAAAATATAAGTTTTACTATGTGTTTCCCTACACTTTTGTCTTAGCAGATAGAAAATAGCCTCAAGTATTTATCTTGTTCTATTCAAACAAAGCTGAGTTGCATACTACCTCAGTAGTGAACAGATGGATTTTACTTAAGGCAGAATCAGCATAAGCATTAGCCTTCTGTTCCATTATATATCTAGGGTTACATAATCAATTTTGTTAATACCTTAAAACATGTATTACCATTCATGGAACAGATCTGCCATTGTGGCGAATATAAAGGAGTGGTTTTACAACTTTTCCATTTAGAGTAACGGGAAACTGAGAAGGTTTATGCATTTATTTATCCAGTGCTATTTCAAATATCAATAAAAACCAAGGTGCTATTTTCAATAGATTTGTTAAAGTTATCTGAGATGACTTGTTCAGGAGACTAGTGTGTTTTTCGTTAATTTCTGAAGCAAGAGAAGTCATAATATGACAACTGCTACGTTTCACCAACAAAGTCATTTAGTAAGAAAAAAAATAAATTGATTGTTTAACATTATAGAGTCAAAACAATACATTCTTTGATTAATTTTTTTCACTGCTCAACTTTTTGAAAGGAGGTATGAGTATATGACGCATTCCTTATTCTTGAAAAAAGCTTGCATAATTATTAAAACATCGAAGCAAAGTGTATTCTGGTCACTAGAGTCCACACTTAATCTTGTTAATTGCTGTTTCCTCGCAGGTTATATCATGGTGTTTAGAACACAATAGGTATTTATAAATGATAGATAAACTTATACAAAAAAGATAATACAGTATCTTCAAGATGCTGCTACCACTTTTCCTAGGTTTAAGTTTGGGTACATTTGATGGCATGTAACCTTTAATTGAATCAACACTATACAGACTCCATCACCATATCTTAGGTGATTAAAAAGGTACTCACCTCAAACACACCTAAGAAATCTATTTTAGTATGTGACCATTAGATGTATCTTGATATTCAAATATGGAATATGTTGACAAGTAAAAACTAAGATATTAAACACAGTATCAAATTTAGGTTTAAGCATTTAAGAAATTATAAATTATCTCAGGAAACTGATGAATGATGTCATGTTAGTTTCATATTGTTGCATAATAAACTACCACAAATTTAGCAGCTTAAAAGAACATTCATTTATTATCTCAAATTTCTGTAGGTGAGAAGTCTGAGCTGGGGTTGGCTGGAGTTAGCTGAATTCTCTGATTAAGGTCCCATGAAACTGAAATCAATGTCGCCAGAAAGACTGGTCTTACCTGAAAGCTCTGAGGGTGAATCTGCTTTCCAGTTTATTGAGGTTGTTGGCAAAAACCAAATTTTCATGGTAGTAGATGTAATGTCCCTGTTTTCATGTCCTAGAGGCTGCCCGCATTCCCATATACCTTAGCATGTGACCTTTTCCATCTTCAAACCAGTACCACTGACTTGAGGTCTTCCTGTGCTTCATAACTCTCACTTTCTTTTCCATGACCAGCTGGAGAAAAGGCTCTGATTATAAAGGGCTCTTGTCATTAGCCCTGACACACCCAGATAATCTCCCTATCTTAAGATCAACTGATTTAAACACTTAAATATATCTGCCATATCCTTTCACAGCAGTACCTAGATTTGAATTTGATTGAATAACTGGGACAAGATAAGTAACTGGAATAAGGAGTCAGGAATCTTCGAGGCCTTCAAATAATTTTGCCAACCACATATGGGCTTCATAAAATCGGGTAGTAAATTAGGAAAAGAGAAGGGTAAGCAATACAAAGAATAGCTGCTTAATATAGAAAGCCCCTTATAAGCTTTATTAGGCTTATGTAATAGCTTATATTAAGCTATTATAGACTTATGAGGAAAGTCATTGTCAGCTACAATTTCATCTTAGAGAGCTCCAGATCCAGCTGAGATCAAGAAGACCAGAGAATGTCAAAAGAAACCCTTGAGAGAAAAAGAAAGAAAAGAAATGAATCAATGAGTTCATTTGTTTGAATGCCTGAAAAAATAATATTAAAAGGTCTTTTACAGATCTAACATATTTAATAACGTTTAAATTAAATTGAATTAGGCCAATAAAAAGATGGAAAGTTAACACTGGGATATGACAAAGAGTTGTACAAAAAAGCAAATGTAACTACAGCACCCTATGTGGCCCAATTGTGGGCAATATTTACATAATCCTGACAAATGAACCACTGAATATTAATTTAAGAAAAATTGAAATGTAATTCTATTGATAATGTTGAAAGAGAGATAAAGTAGAGTTAGATAACTAAATTCTCATCTACCAAAAAAGGAAGTCAATACATATTATATGGAAAGAAAAAATACAAACATAGCAATCAAAGCTATTATCCAAAAATGTGGAAGCAAACACATGAATCGAGAAATAAAACTTAAAAGTGCTTGCTCTGGAGGGGTGGCACACGGGACTAGCTATTCTCCATAAGCACTTTAGTGCTCTTTGACTTTTTATAGTATAGTCAAAAGTTACATTAATAAATATTAAACTAATTAAAACATATTTTAGACATATACATGTTTGTCAATAAGGATTTATGAAAACATATTTCAAACTTCAGGAAATCAAATAGTCTCAAATTCTACCTTCAAATATTAATAAATACATCAACTGCATGTGTTCAGTTGAAAACTCAGTAACATCACTTGCATTAGTTAAAATGATATATTCATAACTGGCTAATATCTAACTTTACTCATTTTCCTGAAAGCAACGCTAACTAATATATGCATATATAACTTCACTTCAGGCTTGTTGAAGCTAGCTAATTCTCAATATTTTGCTAGTCTTAGCATCATGATAATTTTTGTCAATATCAAAAACACTATTTTGCTAATATGTCCTAATGATGATACCTCTGAATGTCAAATAAAAAGTCTTTATATTGGGAGAAGAGGACTCAACACAAGCAGGATCCATTCATATGCTAATGGTTAGCAGACAGTTGCCAGGCCACTACCAGTCCGGCATATATTTTCTTCCACTTTACTTTCATACCTCAATTACGTCCCTTCCAAGCCAATTGTAAAAATTCATGCATAATCTCAAGAAATGCCTTAAAACAGACCAATAAGTTCAGGTAATGTGAACGATGCAACACCAATACTTTTCTGTGTTTTAGTAGTGTTGCCAGAAAGGGGTCCTGATCCAGACCCAAGAGAGGGTACCTGAATCTCGCACAAAAAAGAATTCAGGTCGAGTCCACAGTGCAAAGCAAAAGCAAGTTTATTAAGAAAGTAAAGTGGTGAAAGAACAGCTACTCTATAGACAAGAATAGGGGTGTTCCTGAAAGTAAGAGGAGGAACTTGTCCACTGTAGATACAATACTTGCTTATACATGGGATAAAAAAAGATCTCAGTTAATTTAGAAAGTTTATTTTGCCAAGGTTGAGAAGGTCCGCCTGTGACATTGCCTCAGGAGGTCCTGACGACATGTGTCCAAGGTGGTCAGAGCATAACTTGCTTTTATATATTTTAGGGAGACATGAGATATCAATCAACCTATGTAAAATAAACATTTGGTTCAGAAAGGCAGGACAACTGGAAGCAAAAGCAGGACAAATCAAAGCGGGGAGGGGGCTTCCAGGTCACAGGTGGGTGGGAGACAAACAGTTGAGATCTTTTGAGCTTCTGATTAACCTTTTTAAAGGAAGTTATCAGATATGCATTTATCTCAGTGAACAGAGAAATGACTTTGAATAGAATGTAAGGCAGGTTTGCCCTAAGAAGTTCCAAGCTTGAATTTTATTTTTTCTTTAGCTTAGTAACATTGGGGGCCCAAGATATTTTCCTTTCACATAAGAAAACAGAGCAATAGACCTAAGAAGAATCTGCCTATGACTCTTGAAACTCCACAAAGAAAACAGAACACCCCAAAAGGAGTGGGTGGTGCTTTTGTTTTGAATTCTTTAAAGGGATTCAAGTCACTAGAAGCCTTCTTTAGATTTTTTTTGGTACTGCAGATGGCAAAGGGAGAAGGAGATATAGGATGGAAGAAAAATACACAAAATAACATTTTATTTTAAAGACAGGAAGCAAACACAGAAACCGAGCACTTTTGTTTGTTTCTTGTTTGTTTGTTTGTTTGTTTTTCTTCTTTTGAAGCTGTGAAGAAATTTGGCCAGATTAGAGAAGCTTTATTACCTATAATTTGGAATTCTCACTTGAATTTGACTATGTCAGGTAGAGTTGGTCAAATCTGATGGAAGAAAGACCAGAACAAACAACAACAACAAAATACCCCAACAATATGATCACAGAATGTTCTAATGGTAGAGAGAAATTAAGACCAGCTGGTTGTTACACTTTAGCCAAGACAAAACCCTAACTCAGCTATTTACCTAGGGATGGGTCTCAGGCTGAAGACTTCTATCATCCTAGAAACAGGAAAAAACAAATTCATCTTCCCTGCGGGGAGCAAAATCAAACTTCATAAAGGAGTTACTGGCCTTCCATCATCACAGAAGCAGGAAATCTTGCCTTACTTGTTGAAGGCAAATAAAACTCCAGAAAAAAAGTGAATTGTACAGCAAAATAAACTTTAGATTTTGACCAATTTTCGGACATTAGGGATTCTCTGGAGAGGGTGCTCCCAGACCTCAGCAAACTGTCCTATTGGTTTGGGCCATAAAGTTAGCTCATGCTGGTACCAAGCACCAATAGGAGACTTGTCAAAAGTCAAGTCCATAAGAACTTGTTTTATAATCAACAGAATAAATTTTTAATTTTCTATCAGAAAGGAAGATTCACTTAACATAAATTCATTTCACACAAAAAAATGGCTAGAACACAGCTCTTCTATTGAGGAAAGAACATCTAACACCAAAAAAGAAATTACCATATTGTGTTCATTTGAATTTCTAACTTTAATCTCTAATATGTGGCTTAGCTAGTGTGTCAGATAAAAATGCACCAGTTATTGATTTTCATTTCATTTGAGATTGTCTTATCTCCTTAAAATTTAAGTGGACCAATTTTTATCGTCAGTAAATATAGATATCCAGCAGCTAGGTCTACCATCTTTCATAATACTCTTTGAAATATCCTGAAGAATCACAGTAAAAAGGTCTTGAAATATATTATGTTAAAAGTATAGGCAAAACAGAGTAATACCATGTGTAGTCTTTGAATGCCAAGAATACGTACATAATGTAATGGGCATAAGGAAAAAGGGCAAAAGATTAATTGTGGAATGGTATCCAATGTTAGAATGTATTTTTCACACAGTCACAAAAGTGATTTCCCTTCTGACCTAAGAAAATTTTTTATTTAAAACAATTCAGTGCAACTTTAGTCTAGGTAAGTTTATACACGGTTATAAAGTCATTTAAATAGTTCTTAACAACTTCCATTCTAATGTTGTTGTTTTTTTTCTCTGACACTCTTTTAACGTTATGCATATTGTGCCAGAAAGACAAAGGATTTATTCTGCCTATTAGTCATAAAATATTGTTTTTATGTTATGAAGTATCACTATCACATGTCTATATTTGAACTGCATATCAATCTCTTCTTGTTATCACCTCTAGCCCCTGAGTAAGGAAGATGAATAATATAGAATTTTATATTTTCATTGTAGCTAGAGAAACTGAGGCACAGAACATAAAACACTTTGTTTTAGTCTTATAAAATATTCCCAAAATAGACAGACTTGGGATTCAAATTCAAATCCTCCTGACTCTTGTTTATTTTGAAGGATTAAGATCAGTTCACTCTTTGATGTTTGCAACGTTGTGAAAGAGTCATTAAAGGACAAGGATGCTCCCTTTTTCATCCCTTATTCTTTCCTGTTCATCATACTGCAGCTCTGATGACTAGACCCCAGGCAGCCATCTTGGTCCAGAAGGTAGAAGTGACATTTTGAAAGTAGAAGGATAATCTGATAATCACAGAGTTGCCATGCAAATCTTGAACTGTTTACTTCTAATCTTTGTTAATGTGTGAGAGAAATAAACTTTTTTAAAAAAACAGTAGTTTATTCATTGAAGGGAGTAGAAGGACATAGTTTTTGGTAGATAGGTTCTCCTGTGTTCTAGCCTGGGAAATGTGCCAACTTATGGCAAAAGTCATTCTTCTTCTTCGTCAGGTTTTTTCACATAATGAAAATTTGACAGTGAATTCTGGCTGGAAAATGCATGGGTGAAGTTTATTTTAATGACTTCTATGAATGATAATTTATTTAACTTTCTTATCTAAACTGAAAATTAAGTAAGGGCCTCATAACACATTGCAGGTTGCCTGAGAATGTCAAGTAACACTAATGCTCAGCTTTATGTTTAGCCTATCATTTGGTTTTTCATCTGAAACTCTTCGTAGACTGTTTCTTTATTCCTTGACTTTAAAAATGAACAATAAGTGACCAAATTCTATCGGAATTTTACATACTATCTCACAAATGAACATTTATTGCTTTTGTATGATTAATTTCTTAGAGTGGTGTGTATCCAAAATGCCATCATCTGAGAAAGCAGATCAATATTTTATAGTGATGGTGGGCCCCACCACACTTAGAATATTCTCCAGGCTGTCCCTCTTAATTTCAACTATATAAAGAAAAATTGCGAAGAGACTTGACCTAGTATTGTGATTAAACTATTCTTTTCACAAATATTGATCTATCATATATCAAATTTCCCTAGAATTACTGAGTATTTGGATTATAGTTCAGTCTTCTCCATTTATACACATTTAATTTAATTGTAAAGATAGCTGCATCTCATGCTTTTACAAATATTTTTAAGAAGAAATACATTTTCCATGCCCCAATTTATTCTTTATTTCTTTTAACACTTCTGTTTCTATCACACCCAATGTTTTTACTAATATTTTTTCTGCAATATTTTTTTCTACAAAGAAACCTCTTTTCTACTAAAATCTTGGCCCTAAATCCATTTTTGATTCCAAAAAGAAATAAAATGTGGGTGTATAATCCATTTGAAAATTAATAAATAATGATTTATGTGAAAGGAATTAGTTACTTTATTATTTTTAATAGCAGCATCATTAAATCCTTGCATTCTAGGTTTGAAGAGCCTTACCTATGTATATTGATGCAGTAAGTTGAAGTGGAGATTGAAATCTATTTTTTAGAAGAACATTCATGTGTTTCTCTTGCAGCTGTTTCACAAGATCAAAACTCTGCCAGAAAGATACGCCTCCTGTCATTTTATACCAGGAATAGTCAAAATTATCCCATGTCTGCAAGTTAAAAATTTGAAATTCTCCTTGTCATTTTAATAATTAATTTCAATATTCCAAACACTGTTTTATTTTGAATGCCATGGGCTGACCAGATGGTGTCCAGAAGTACCTACTCCTCTAAAAATAAAATCTGGAGACTCAGATTCTTCTTCAAAATGTTTTCTTTCTGTATCCAAAGGTCAATATCCAAAATGATGTAATAAACATTTGCTTAATTTTTTAGTGCTGAGGTTCATTTGTTTAGATTTAAACCTGTTTTCCATATAGCTATTATACATTCATTGATTTTATACACAATATGCATAGTATATAGATGTTGTTACTCAATGCTTCATGATGTAAAAAATAAAGGTCATACTGAATTACATTTTTCTTTTAATTAATCTTATATGATAATTAAAATCTATTTTCAGAACTAGAGGCAATAGAGCAAGTTTGTCTAATCCATATAAGTGTCATGGTTTAGCTAGGTGAATTCTTAATAAGGACTTCAAAACAGGTTAATTAATGGTATTAAAAGAAACACTGCTTTCTAATGAGAGTTATGGATTTGGTGGCTGATTGCAATGATTATACAATGTAAAATCTATGTAGTACCTAAGAGAATCACTGCATTTTAACTGGATTATTGTGCCTTTGAAAAATAGAAATCCACTCAACTAGGTACATTATATTCCTAAAAACAAGGAGGGAGTCTAAACTTTCTTATTTCTAGTTCAGTAAGATTCTGATTTAAGCAAGGAATCCAAAACAAGAAAGAACACTTAGAAAACACACGAATGTTTTTTACTACCTGCAGTTTCGATCAATAAGATATAGACTGATACTGACAAATCTAATTGGCTCTGGCTAACCAGAGTGAGGTATTATCATTTTTACAGATATTTTCAGTGTTCTGAAAATAAAATGGCCTAAGCAAAGCACACAGTCTTGGCCTTTTGCTTGGAAAACTAACATATTTTTTAAATATTCAAAAAATTTAAAAAATATTTATAGGTCCTTGACTGACACTTAAAGAATATGCATGGCTATAATTTTTTTTCATTTTAAAACCTGAATTTTATTTAAAGTAAGTTATCAAAGGCCTGAAGTATAGCTGAATTTTTCTAAGCACAAGCTCTCGGGTCAATCATCAGGCATATCCCAGGCAGATTCCTTTCTAACTATGTGACCTTGGGTACATGCTTAACCTCTCTGTGTTGTAGTTTCTCATTTGAAAAATGGCCAAAGTAATAACGCCTGTCTCCCATGGTGATTGAGCACATTAAATGAGTTAATGCAATTTGTGCTGTAATTTGTGCCAACATCAGCTCATAAAAAGCAGTTGTGTGCATTTTATCTCAATCCCGTGTTCGTGGTGAGAGAATGTTCACCATGGAATTAATAAAATTCTACAAATAAGGGCATTTTTCATCAGAAATCTTGGTGTTAAACATTTGCCAGGACTGGACTTGTGAATAAACTTAAAATCACGTGTAACAGGGTGATTCCATCAACAAAACAATTATGTATAATATGATTAGCTGTCAGAATATTAACACTAGAGAGGACCAAAGAAATTTATTCATTCAATTGAAATTTAAGTGTCTACTAAATTTAAGCCATTTGGTCACTTACGTAAGTGCACAGAACATACTCCTGCAGATTACATTGTAGTATTAGAGTAGACAGAAAGTAAATAAATGCAATAGATAGTGTAGTTGATGGAATAAAGGCTATCAAATAGTAAAGTAGAAAAGGAAGATAAAGGGGCAGGATTATTTAGTAGCATGGACAGGGAAGACTGCAATGAAAAGGGGGCATTTGAGTAAAGATGAGAATCTGGTAAGGAGGAAAGTCATGAAGATATCTGGGAGAAGACTGTTCCAGGCAGCAGGAGGAGCAAGTGCGAGGGCTATGAGGTAGAAACATGCCTAGAATATTATTTTATTTTATTTTTTCAAGAGAGGCCAGCATGGTCAAATAAGTAATTAATGAATTACGAGATGTTAAAAACTGTGAGATTTTTGGTGTGGTGGTTCTTTAAATATTAGTTAGAATTTATCTATAATGTATTTGTTTCTTTAAAAGTGAAATAGAAAAACACTGAAAATTTTTAACAAAGAACGATTCGGTGACCTACGTTTTAGCAAGACTGTTTGGCCTGTGGTGTAAAAAATCATCTGTGATGAGTAGCAAGGGAAGAAGCAGGGGTCGCATTTAGAAGTTTTTTTGAAATAATTTAGGTCTGAGACGATGGTTCTTTGGACCATGGGGAGATAAGTAGAGGTAAATAAATTAGATTGGATGTAGATAATTCTATTGCTTAATCATTATAAATTTTTGAGGCCTTGAGTTATATTTTTATTTTATTAATTTTGTCTCATGAATTTCTATTAAGCCTTTGAAAAACATGATGAGTAACTACATAGTTTCCTTGATTTTGTTGTACTTGAAGAAAAATTCATATTTGCCTTTTACTGACATTTAAAATCACGTCATTGCTGGCAATTAAAATAGTGTGGTTGCAAAGAAACAGAGATAATTTTACTTCATCCTCTTTTATTTGGATGTCCTTTATTTCTATCTCTTGCCTAATTGCTCTGGCTAGGACTTCCAGTACTATATTTAACAGAAGTAGTGAGAGTGGGCATACTTATTTTTTCCTGATTTTAAAGTAAAAGCCTTCAATTTTAATTCCTGAGTACGATGTTAGCTGTGGGCTTGTCATATATAGTCTTTACTACGATGAGGAATATTCCTTCTTTACCTAATTTGTTAATAGACTTTATCATAAAATGATGTTAAATTTTGTCAGATGCTTTATTTGCATCTATTGAGATGATGGTATTGATTTTGTTCTTCATTCTGTTGATGTGACACATCACATTTATTGATTTATGTATGTTCAACCAATCTTGCATCCCAGGGATAAATCCCACTTGATCATGGTAAATGATGACACTTTTAATGTATTGTTGAAGATATTATCCTCATAACCCCATGATAAAGTTAAAAAATCTTAAATTGAACCACCCTAAATTGGAGTCCATATGCATATTGTTGAAGATTTTTGCATCTATGTTTATCAGTAGTATTAGCCTGCAGTTTTTCTTTCCTTGTAGTGTACTGTACTAGCTTTGGTATCACGGTGAGGCTGCCCTTGTAAAGTTAGTTTGGAAGTACTTTTTTTCTCTTCAATTTTTTGGAAGAGTTTCAGAATGATTGGCATTAGTTCTTTAAATGTTAATTAGAATTCATCCATGAAGCTATCTGGATCTGGGCTTTTCCTTGATCAGACTTTTTAATTTTTATTTAATCTCTTTACTTGTTATTGGTCTGTTAAGATTTCCCATCTTATCATGATTAAGTCTTAGTAAGTTATATGCCTCTAGGAATTGATTCATTTCTTCCAGGTTTTTCAACTTGTTGGCATATAATTTTTCACAATAGTCTCTTATGATCCTTTGTATTTCTGTATTATCAGTTGTAATGTCTCATTCTTCATTTATGATGTTGTCTTCTCTCTTTTATTCTTAGTTAGTTTAGCTAAGGTTTTGTCAATTTTATTCACCTTTTCAAAAAGCCGACTCTTATTCTCTTTATTTCTATTTTTTTTCAAGCATTTATTGCACTTATTTTTGCTCTGACCTTTGTTATTTTCTTTCTTCTGCCATCTTTGGGACTAGTCTGTTCTTCTTTTACTAATTGCTTAAGATGTAATGTTAAGCTGTTTATCTGAGAGCTGCCTTCTTTTTTGATGTAGATTTTAATTGTTACATACTCCCTTCTTAGAACTACTTTTGCTGCATCCCATAAGCCTTGACATGTTCTGTTTTCATTCTTGTTTTCTCAAGATATTATTTAAATTTCCTGTTTAGTTTATTCTTTGACTAAATAGTTGTTGAGGAGTATATTAGTTATGTTTCACTTATTTGTGAATTTTCCATGACTCTTCCTGTTATTGATTTCCAGTTTCATACCATTACGATGGAAAATGATACTTGATATGATTTCTTTTTATTTCAATGTGTTAAGAATTGTGTTGTTGCCTAAAATATAATCCATCCTGGAGAACGTTCCTTGTGCATTTGAGAAAAATGTATATCCCGTTGCTATTGGGTGGAATGTCCTGTATATATCCGTTAGGTCCATTTGTTCTTACGTGTAATTTAAGTCTGATGTTTTCTTATTGATTTTCTGTCTGTATGATCTGTCTATTGCTGAAAGTGGAGTGTTGAAATACCCTATTACTATTGTGTCACATTCCATGTCTCCTTTCAGATTTATTATTATTGTTTTGTATTTAAGCACTCCAATTTGGGAGCAAATATAATTATTAGTTCCTCTTTATGAACTTACCACTTTGTCATTAACTTTTTTGTCCCTTTTTACAGTTTTTGACCTAAAGTTTATTTTTTATAAATTAAATATAGCTACCCTGATCTCTTTTAGTTTCTGTCTTCCTTTAATGTGTTTCTCCATCAATTCACTTTTAATATGAGTGGCCTTTAGGTTGAGATAAGTCTATTGTAGGCAGCATATAACTGGGCTTTGTTTTTTTCATTCCTTCAGCTACACTAAGCCCTTTAACTGAAAAACTTAATTCATATACTTTTTTTTTGGTAATTATTGATAGGTAAGGATTTACTACTGCCACTTTATTAACTGTTTTCTGGTGTTTTATTAGGGCCTTTTTTTTTATTTCTGTCTGGCTTTTTTGCTTTGATGTTTGATGGCCTTCTGTACTGCACTGTTTGGATATCTTTTTTATTCTTTTGTGTTCTGTTATAAAATATTGTTTTGTGGTTACCCTGAGGTTTACAAGAAACATTTTATACTAGTAACAAGCTATTTCAAGTTTAGAATAATTGAATTTTGATTGCAGAGAAAAATTCTGTAATTTTACTCTCTTTCCATTTTGTATTGTTTTGATGTTATACTTTACATCTTTTTATAATATGTGCCTCTTAACAAATTATCGTTGCTTTAGTTGTTTTTAATAGTTTTGCTTTTACACTTTATAATAGACATACAATTAATTTATCCACCACCATTACAGAATTAGTCTTTTGGATTTGTCAATGTATGTACATATAGAAAATCCTGAAGACTCCACTAAGAACCCGTTACGACATATTTAAAAGTTCAGTTAAGCTACAAAATAAAACACCAACTTACAAAAATCAATAGTGTTGCTACACACTAACAATTAACTCGCCAGAAAAAAATTTAAAAAACAGTGTTATTTATAATCCAATAAAAATATTTATAATTAAATTTTACCAAGAAAGTGAAAAACTGCAAGCTGAAAACTATAAAACATTGATGAAAGAAATGGAAGAAGGTGCAAGTAAATGAAAAGATATCCCACGTTCATGAATTAGTAGAATTAATATTGTTAAAATGTTTATATTACCCAAATTGATCTATAAATTCAATGGAATCCATATCAAAATTCCAATGTGAATTTTCACAGAACTAGAAAAAATCCTAAAATTCATATGAAACTACAGAACACCTAATACTTAAAGCAATCTTGACCAAAAAGAACAAAGCTAATGGAATCATACAATGGGATTTCAAAATATATTACAAAGCTATAGTAATCAAAACATAATGATACTGGCCTAAAAATAGACACATTGATTAATGTAATAGAAGAGAGTCCAAAAATAACCCTGCGTAACTAGTGTGAGTTGATTTTCAACAAAGGTGCTAAGAATCCACATTGGAGAAAGGATAATCTCTACAATAACTGCTGTTGGGAAAACCGGATATTCATATACAGAAGAAAAAAAATGAACCCTGATTTCACCCTTATATAAGAATCAACTAAAAATAGAACAACAACTTAAAGATAAGATTTAAAATAATAAAATTACTAGAGTAAAACAGAAAAAAAAAAAAAAAACTGTGTGACATTTTAGTTTCGATGTCCTCTCCAAAACTCATGTTGTGATGTAATCCTCAGTGTTGAAGGTAGGGCCTGGTGGGAGTGGTTTATGTCATGGAGATAGATCCCTCATGGCTTGGTGCTGTCTTTGTAATGGTCATCTGGTTGTTTAAATGCATGACATCTCTTCTTTCTCCCCCAACTATCTTTCTTCCTTTTGCTCTTGCCACATGAAATGCCTGCTCTCCCTTTGCCTTCTGCCATGAATGAAAGCTTCCTGAGGCCTCATGAGAAGTTGAGCATATGCTGGTACCATGCTTCTTGTATAGCATGCAGAAACATGAGGCAATAAAACCTAGTTTTGTATAAACTTCCCAGTGTCAGGTATTTCCTCATAGCAATACAAGAACAGCTTAACACAAAAAGTTGGTGCCAGGAATGGGTTATTTTCATAAAGATACCTGAAAATGTGGATGCGACCTTGGAACTGGATAATGGGCAAAGGTTGGAAGACTTTGGAGGACTCAGAAGAAGACAGGAAGTTGAAGGAAAACATGAAACTTCTTAGAGACTGGTTAAATGGTTGTGACCAAAATATTGATAAGTGATATGGACGGTAAAGTCCAGGCTGATAAGGTCAAGCCACTGCTTCAGACATTTTAAGCCATAAGCATTGACAGTTTCCATGTGATGTTAATCTTGCAGGTGCACAGAGTAAAAGAGTAAAGAAAACTTGGCAGCAACTGCCTAGATTTCAGAGGCTGTTTGAGAAAGCCTGGGTCCCCAGGAACAAGTGTGCTGCAGGAGTAGAGCCCTCACAGAGAACATCTGACAGAGCAGTGTTGAGGTAAAATGTGGGGTTGGAGGCACCACACAGTGTACCCACTGAGGTACTGCTTAGTAGAGCTGTGGGAAAGGAGCCACCATCCTCCAGGCCCCAGAGTGGTAGATCCACCTGCAGCTTACACCTTGTACCTGGAAAAATTGCAGCCACTCAACAACCTGTGAGAGCAGGCATGGGGGCTGAAACCTGGAAAGCCACATAAATGGAATTGCCTAGGGCCTTGTGAGCCCACCCCTTGCACTAGTGTGCCCCGGATGCATGACATGTATTCAATGGAGATTATTTTGAAACTTTAAGATTTAATTACGGCCCTGTTTGATTTTTGAACTTGCACAGGGCCTTCCCTTTGGCTGATTTCTTCAATTTCCAATGGAAATGTTTACTCAATAGCTATATCCCATTGTACCCCATTGTAACTTGGAAGTACATAACTTGTTTTTGATTTCACAGACTCATAAGTGGAAGGAACCTGCCTTGTCTCAAATGAAACTTTAGACTTTGGACTTTTGAGTTAATTCAAAAATGCATTGACAATTTGGGTCCTATTGAAAAGGCATGATTATATTTTGAAATTTAAGAAGGACATAATCCCAGTGTTAGAGGTGGGGCCTGGTGGGAGATGTTTATGTCATGGAAGCAGATCTCACATGGCTTGGTACTGTCTTTGCTATAGTGATCTGATTGTTTATGTATGGCACCTCCCCCACTCTCTCTCTTGTTCACATTTTCATCATATGAGATGACTACTCCAACGTTGCCTTCCACCATGACTAAAAGCTTCCTGAGGCTTCACCAGGAGCCAAGCAGATGCCAGTACCATTCTTCCTATAAAAGCTACGGAACTGTCAGTCAATTAAACCTTTTTTCTTTATGAATTTCCAAGTCTCAGATACTTCTTTAGAGCAATGCAATAATGGCCTAACACAATATTGCATTGGGCAGAATACTTAGATATGATTATAAAAGTTTGAGCAACAAAAACAAAAATAGACAAAAGACACTGAATCAACCTAAAAATCATTTGCACAGCAAATGAAACAATTAATAGAGTGAAGAGATTACACACAGGATGGGAAAAATATATGCAAATTATATATCCAGTAAGTGGCTAATATCCAAAATATACAAGTAACTCAAACTACTTAATAACAGTAAAACAAATACAACTCTTATAAATTGGTAAAGAACTTGAATAGACTTTTCTCAAAAGAAGACATATGAATGTCCAACAAATATATGAAAAAAATGTTCAATGTCTTTAATCATCAGAGAAATGCAAATTATAACCATAATGAGTTTTACCTCCCATCTGTTAGATTGGCTATTTTCAAAAAGTGAAAAATAACAAACATTGTCAAGGATATACAGAAGAGAGCCCTTATACACTCTTGGTGGTATTGTACATTAGCATAGCCATTTTGGAAAACAGTATGTAAGTTTCTTAAAAATCTAAAATTAGAGCTATTGTATAGTCCAGTAATTCAAATGCTGGGTATACATGCAAAAGAAAGTAAATCATTATATCAAAGAGATATCTGCACTCCCATGTTTGTTGCAGCACTGTTCACAATATCCAAGATTGGGAAGCAATCTTAATTTTCATCAACAAATGAATGGATAAAGAAAGTGTGGTACATGTACACAATGGAGTACTATTCAGCCATAAAAAGAATGATATCCTGTCATTTGCCACAACATGGATGGGACTGGAGGTTATGATAAGTGAAATAAGCCAGGAATGAAAACACAAACTTCACATGTTCTCACTTATATGTGGCAGCTAGAAACTAAAACAATTGAACTAATGGAGATAGAGAGTAGAAGGACATTTACCAGAGGCTAAGAAGGGTACTCAGTGTGTGTCAGGTGGGGGGATGTGAGGATGGTTAATGAGTAAAAAAAAAGAAAAAAAAATAGAAAGAATGAATAAAGACCTAGTATTTGACAGGAAAACAGCATGACTGTGGTTAATAATAATTTAATTATACATTTTAAAATAAAAAGAGTATAACTGGAGTGTTTGTAACACAAAGGATAAATGCTTGAGGTGATGCATACTCCATTTACCAGGATGTGATTGTTACACATTGCATGCCTATATCAAAGTATCTTATGTATCCTGTAAATATATGCACCTACTATGTACCCACAAGAATTAAATATTAAACATTTAAAAAGAACTAAAAATAGAATGATGATATAATTATAAAATTCCACTACTATGTATATACCCAAAGGAAATAAAATCGGTATGGCCAAGGTATTTCTGCACACCCGTGTTTATTGTAGCACTATTCACAATAACCAAGATATGAAAATAACCTAAATGTCCAACTATGGACATTTTAAAAAGTAGAGTACTATATATACAAAATGAATATGATTCAGTAATTAAGATTAAAACAAATAGAAAATTATCTAATTTGCAACATGAATGAACCCATGTTAAGTGATATAAGCTGGGCACAAAGAGACAAATACTGTATAATATCTCTTATATATGAAATCTAAAAAAGTCAAATTCATAGAAGTAGAGAGTAGAATGGTGGTTACCAGAGGCTGCGGGGGTAAGCATTTGGATGGAGAAATTAGAGATGTTGGTCGATGGGTATAGTTATATTTAGATAAGAGATAAAAGTTCTGATGTTCAACTGCACAGCAAGGTGACTATAGTTAATAATAATGTGTTATATATCTCAAAATACCTAAAAGAGAGAATTTTAAATGTTCCTGTCACAGATAAGTATTTCAGGTGATGGATAAACTAATTACACTTATTTCATCATTATAATGTGTATGTGTATCAAAATATTACTTTGTGACACATAAAATACACAATTATTTGTAACCCAATGCAAAGAAGCTAAAAATCATAATAAAACAATACAGGAGCTGATAGCAACAATAGTCTGTTTAGAGAGGAACATAACCAACCTGATGGGGCTGAGAAACACAATATGAGAACCTTCACAATGCAATCACAAGTATCAGGAGCAGAATAGACCAAGCAAAGGAAAGAATCTCAAAGCTGGAAGATGATCTTGCTGAAATAACAGAGGCAGACAAGAATAGAGAAAAAAAGAATAAAAAGCAATGAAAAAAGTTGCATGAAATATGGGGTTATGTAAAGAGACCAAATCTATGACTGACTGAGGTACCTGAAAGAGATAGGGAGAATAGAACCAAGTTGGAAAACACACTTCAGGATATAATCCAGGAGAACTTCCCCAACCTAGCAAGACAGGTCAATATTCAAATTCAGGAAATGCAGAGAACCCCAGTAAGATACTCCACGAGAAGATCAACCGCAAGACACAATCAACAGATTCTCCAAGGTTGAAATGAAAGAAAAATTGCTAAGGGCAGTTGGAGAGAAAGTCCAGGTCACCTGCAAAGGGGAAGCCTATCAGACTAACAGTGTACCTCTCAGCAGAAACTCTAAAAGCCAAATGAGATTAGGGGCCAATAGTCAACATTCTTTTTTTTTTTTTTTTTTTTTTGAGACGGAGTCTCACTCTGTTGCCCAGGCTGAAGTGCAGTGGCATGACCTCAGCTCAATGCAAGCTCCGCCTCCTGGGTTCACGCCATTCTCTTGCCTCAGCCTCCCGAGTAGCTGGGACTACAGGCACCCGCCACCACGCCCAGATAATTTGTTTGTATTTTTTTAGTAGAGACAGGGTTTCACTGTGTTAGCCAGGATGGTCTCGATCTCCTGACTTCATGATCTGCCTGCCTCGGCCTCCCAAAGTGCTGGGATTACAGGTGTGAGCCACTCTGCCTGGCTGTCAATATTCTTAAAGAAAAGAATTTTCAACCCAGAATTTTATACCTGGCAAAAGTAAGCTCCATAAGTGAAGGAGAAATAAGCTCCTTTTCAGACAAGCAAATGCTGTGGAAATTCATTACCACAAGGCCTGCCTTGCAAGAGCTTCTAAAGGAAGCACTAAATATGAAAAGGGAAACCATTACCAAACACTACAAAAACACATTGAAGTACACAGACCAATGGCACAATGAAGCAACTACATAAACAAGTCCACAAAATAACCAGCTAGTATCGTGATGACAAAATCAAATTCACACATAACAATACTAACCTTAAAGGTAAATGGGCTAAATGCCCCAATTAAATGACACAGAATGGCAAGCTAGATAAAGAGTCAAGACCCATTGGTATGCTGTCCTCAAGAGACCCATCTCACATGCAATGACACAGATAGGATCAAAATAAAGAGATGGAGAAAAATCTACCAAGAAAATGGAAAGCAGAAAAAAGCAGGGGTTGCAATTATAGTTTCTGACAAAACAGATGTTAAATCAAGAAGGATAAAGAAAAAAGACAATGAAGGGTATTATATAAAGGTAAACTGTTCAATACAAGAAAAGCTAAGTAACCTAATTATATATGCACCTAATACAGGAGCACCCAGATTTATAAAACAAGTTCTTAGATACCTACAAAGAGACTTAGACTCCCACAGAATAATAGTGAGAGACTTTAACACCCCACCAACAATATTAGACAGTTCATTGAGACAGAGAATTAACAAAGATATTCAGGACTCAACTCTGGATCAGGCAGACCTGGTAGATATCTAAAGAAGTCTCCACCCAAAAACAACAAAATATAATATACATACTTCTCATTGCCCCACAGCACTTACTCTAAAATTGATTACATAATCAGAAGTAAAACACTCCTCAATAAATGCAAAAGACTTGGACCACAGTGCAATCAAATTTGAACTTAAAATTAAGAAATGAACTCAAAACCACACAACTACACGGAAAGTGAGCAATCCGCTCCTTAATGACTCTTGGGTAAATAATAAAATTAAGATAAAAATCAACAGGTTACTTGAAACTAATGAGAATAAAGAGACAATGTACTAGAATTTCTGGGAGGGAGCTAAAGCAGTGTTAAGAGGGAAATTTATAGTACTAAATGCCCATAGCAAAAAGTTAAAAAGAACTCAAGTTAACAACCTAACATCACAAATTTTTTTAACAAAAACTAGAGAATCAAGAGCAAACAAACCCCAAAACTAGCAGATGACAACAAATAACCAAGATCAGAGCTGAACTGAAGGAGACAGGGACATAAAAAATTCTTCAAAAAAAAAAACCCCACAAATCCAGAAGCTGTTGTTTTTAAGAGAAATAAAATAAAATAAAATAGATAGACTGCTAGCTAAATACAGAAGACAAGAAAACAGAATCAAATATACACGATCAGAAATGATAAAGGGGATATCACTGACCCCAGTGAAATACTCACAGCTATTAGAGAATACTGCAAACACCTCTATGAAAATAAACTAGAAAATCTAAAAGAAATGGATAAATTCCTGGACACACAATCTACCAAGGAACCAGGAAGAAATTGAATCACTGAATAGACTAATAAATTGTTCTAAAATAAAGGCACTAATAAATAGCCTACCAATCAAAAACAGCACAGCACCAGAGGGACTAAAGGATGAATTCTACCAGAGGTAAAAGGAAGAGCTGGTACCGTTTCTACTGAAACTATTCCAAACAATTGAAAAGGAGGGACTCCCCCGTAACTCATTTATGAGGCCAGCATCATCCTGATACCAAAACCTGGAAGAGATACAAAACAACAACAACAACAAAAAAAAACTTCAAGCCAATATATTTGATGAACCTTGATATAAAAATTTTTCAATAAAAGGCTAGCAAACCAAATCCAGGAGCACATCAGAAAGCTTATCCATCGTGATCCAGTTGGCTTCATATCCGAGAGGGTATAAACTGTTGGTTCAACATATGCAAAGCAATGAATGTGATTCACCACATAAACAGAACAAAAGACAAAAAACACATGATTATTTCAATCAATGCAGAAAAGGCTTTTGATGAAATTCAACATCCCTTCATGTTAAAAACTCTCAATAAACTAGGTATTGAAGGAACATACCTCAAAATAATAAGATTCAAATATATCAAACTCACAGCCAATATCACACTAAATGGGCAAAAGCTAGAGGCATTTCCCTTGCAAACTGGCACAAAACAAGCACACCCCCTCTTACCATTCTTATTCAACATAGTATTGGAAGTTCTGACCAGGGCAATGAGGCAAGAGAAAGAAATAAAGAGTATTCAAATAAAAAGAGAGGAAGTGAAATTATCTTTGCAGATAGCATTATCCTATATCTAGAAAACCTTATCATCTCAGCCCAAAAGCTCCTTAAGCTGACAAGCAACTTTAGCAATGTCTCTAGATACAAAATCAATGTGCAAAAATTGCTAGTATTCCCATACACCAACAACAGGCAAGCAAAGAGCCAAATCATGAATGAACTCTCATTCACAATTGCTATGAAAACGATAAAATAAGGAAAGTAAAGGACATCTTCAAAGAGAACTACAAACCACTGCTCAAAGAAATCAGAGAGAAAACAAACAAATGGAAAAATATTTCATGCTCATAGATAGAAATAATCAATATCATAAAAATGACCATACTGCCTTAAGTAATTTATAGAATCAATGCTATTCCCATTAAACTACCACTGACATTCTTCACAGAACTAGAAAAAACTATTTCAAAATGCATATGGAACCAAAAAGGACCCTGAATAACCATGACCATCCTAAGAAAAACAAACAAAGCTGGAGGCATCATATTACCTGACTTCAAATTACACTACACTTCAAATTAAACTGCAGTAAACCAAACAGCATGGTACTGGTACAAGAACAGACACATAGACCAGTGGAACAGAATAGAAAACTCAGAAATAAGACCACACACCTCCATGCTGTTCTCATGTTGGTGAATAAGTTTCATGAGATCTGATGGTTTTATAAAGGCGGTTTCCCTGCACTTGCTCTCTCACATTGCCTGCCACCATGTAAGACAAGCCTTTGCTCCTCTTTTGCCTTCCACCCTGATTGTGAGGCCTCCCAAGCCATTCAGAACTGTAAGTCCATTAAACCTTTTTTTCTTTATAGATTATCCAGTCTCATTTATTTCTTCATAGTAGTATGAAAATGGACTAATACAGATACCATTTCACACCAGGCAGAATAGCTATTATCAAAATGTCAAAACAAACAAACAAACAAAAAAACCAGATGCTGCCAAGGTTGCTGAGAATAAGAAATGCCTTTACACTGTTGGTGGGAATGTAAATTATTTCAACCACTGTGGAATACAGTGCTTCAATTCCTCAAAGATCTAGAGGCAGAAATACAATTTGACCCAGCAATTCATTACTCGGTATATACCCAAGGAAATATAAATCATTCTATTATAAAGATACATGCACACATATGTTCATTGTAGCACTATTCACAATCAGAAAGACATAGAATAAACCCAAATGACCATCAGTAGTAGACTGGGTAAAGAAAATATGGTACATATACACTATGGAATACTATGCAGCCATAAAAAGGGAATGAGATTATGTCCTTTGTAGGGACATAGATGGAGTTGGAAGGCATTATCCTCAGCAAACTAATGCAGGAACAGAAAACCAAACACCACATGTTCTCACTTATAAGTGGGAGCTGAGGGTCGGGCATGGTGGCTCATGCCTGTAATCCTAGCACTTTGGGAAGCTGAGGAAGGTGGCTCATGAGGTCAGGAGTTCAAGACCAGCCTGGCCAACATGGTGAAACCTCGTCTCTAGTAAGAATACAAAAATTGGCTGGTCAGGGTGGCACGTGCCTGTAATGTCAACTACTTGTGAGACTGAGGCAGGAGAATTACTTGAACCCGGGAGGCAGAGGTTGCAGTGAGCTGAGATTGCACCACTGCACTCCAGCCTGGGCGACAGAGGAAGACCCTGCCTCGGAAAAAAATAATAATATTAGTAAGTGGGAGCTGAATGATGAGAACACATAAACACATGGCAGGGAACAACACACAATGGGGCCTGTTGGAGGCTTGGTGTTGGGGGAGTGAGAGCATCAGGAAAAATAGCTAATGGATGCTGGGCCGAATACTTAGGTGATGGGATGATCTGTGCATAAAACCACAATGGCACACGTTTACCTATGTAACAAACCTGCACATCCTGCACATATACCCCTGAACTCAAAATAAAAGTTGAAAAAAAAGGAAAGAAGAAAAGTCTAAAAACAATTAAAAACAATAAAAATATTTCTATTTTTTCTCAGTATGTTCATATATTCCTTTAAGGCCTTCTTCACATTTGTAATAGCCATTTTAAAGTTTTTTTTTTCTGTTTATCATTGTTATTTCTGTGTTCATTTCTTTTGTGTGATTTTCCCCTTGGTTATATGTTACATTTTCGTGCTTTATCACACATCTTCTAATTATTGATTTCTTGATAATATAACATTATTGGTTGCCTGGATCTTGCTTTATTTCTTTAAAGAGTTGATACAAGATTTCGTGCATCAGCTCGATTCTTTTAAGTTTTGTTTTTAAGTGTTGTTAACATGAGTCAGAAGTATCCTTTACTCTGAGGACATTTTAGGTCTACTTTTTAGAAACAGCCATTCTGGTGTCTTCACTGACTGCCCTAGGTGCTAAACAAGTTTTTTCCACTCTAGCTACTGAAAACGCCTCTTAGGCCTATGTGAATTCCGGGAATTGTTCAGCATACAGTTGTCTCCCAGTTGCTCTCTGTCTAGCCCTATGGAATTTCACCCTGTGCATGTTCAGCTTAACATTTAGTGAAAGACCCAAGGGAATCCATATGTACATCTTTTAATCTACTTTTTTTTTTTGAGACAGAGTTTCTCTCTTGCTGCCCAGGCTGGAGTGCAATGGTATGATCTCGGCCCACCACAACCTCCGCCTTCCAGGTTCAAGCAATTCTCCTGCCTCAGCCTCCCGAGTAGCTGGGATTACAGGCATGCACCACCACACCCGGCAAATTTTGTATTTTTAGTAGAGACGGGGTTTCTCCATGTTGGTCAGGCTGGTCTCAAATTCCTGATCTCAGGTGATCTGCCCACTTTGGCCTCCCAAAGTGCTGGGATTATAGGCGTGAGCCACCACACCCGGACCTGAATCTATTTTTTACTCTCACCCTCCCTTCTCTATTACTCTATCTGACAAATTCCAGTTGGTAAGGCTTTCTTAACTCAGTATCCTCAATTTCATAGAACTACTACGATATGTAGGGATTTCCTGTCCTTGCATCATAGCCTACAGTTACCCCCAGGGAGAAATCCTGGGTGATCATAGGACTTATTTCAGTGTTTTCACTTTTCTTAGTGATTGCTATCCTTTACTATCTGCTTTCCACAGCCTGAACTTATTTAATATGCTTTTCTAGTTTTTTAAGAGAACGAAACTATTTTGGAGCCAATTACTTTGTCATGGCTCAATAAATTATTTTAATGACTATTAGGTAGCGTGAAGATATAATATATTGTACATACTGTCTCGCTTAATAGAAAGGAAGGGGTACCATTAATCACTATATGAGATAATAGATGAAAATTATAATTGTCTCAGGAAAACAAGATACAATCTTACCCTATTTTAAAAAGCAGATTACGTGTCAGTTGGTGGAAGATAGATCAGAATGATGAGTAAGTGCAGAAACTGGGAAGCCATTCAGAACATCATTATGGAGATGATTGTGTCCTGGACTATACTGATATTTGTAAAAATGATAGAGAAGTAAATGATATTTGAGATACATTTTGGAGGCAGAACTTTGTTACCAATTGATTGAATAATAAAAGATAAATGGATAAACTAGGCTAGTCAAGGATGACTTTAAAGTTTCCCAATTATGTTTATTGAAAGAGTATGTTTCCATTTACTGATGTAGGAAACATTAACAGAAGGAAAAAGTTTGAAGAGACAATGTTCATTTCAATATTGGATATGTTGAATTAGATATGTTTGTGAGGCATATGGGCACGCATAAAAGTTCGAAGAATGTGGTGTGGTACAGTCAGTGTAGCCACAAAGGAAAACAAGAACAAGGCCTGGAAGGAAGAGGTTTGATTATACTTACAGGTCCAACAGAGTAGGGTCGCCAAATGTCACAGAGGACCACAGAGGGCTAGGCTTTTCTCACGTGGAAAAAGACAGAAGCAAAGGGAATCCAGAGCCAGACTCTTTATGGGGGTTTCTATGGGAAAAGCAAGGCAGGGCAGAATAAAGAACTTAATATTGGCTGATTTGAATAATTTCAAAGGGCCTTGAGGTATAAAAATGGTCTCCAGTTTTTTTTTTTTTATATTTGGCCCTAGGTGATTCAGGGCAAGGTAAATCTTGGCTTGGTGTGTAAAGAGTTAGACAAGGCTGTGAATGGAGATATAGACTTTGGTCTATAGTCCAAAGATTGGCTTGATTGCATATGCAGGACATGCTCCCAACCTGGCCCTTTACTAACTCAAAGAATTGGCTAGCCCTGGCCCTGGCAGTCTTTACATGGCTAGTAGCCTTTGTAAGATGTCAACACATCATGAAATACATAACATTTTAAAAAATGATTAATACAGTAGTCAAATGTGAAAATGTGCAGAGAGATCAGAAATTAGATATACATTTTTAATCAATGTTTTATAGTTCACAATTGGAGCCAGAAAGTGTATTTTGATGTAGAAAAGATGAGAGTTCAAAACATATCTCAAAGATACTGTAATCTTTGGATAAGTAAGAAGTGAAGGAAACAGAAAAGAAACAAATCAGAGAGGAAAAACACAAATCAGAAGAACAAGGTGTAATGAAAAACAAAGAAAGTGAATGTTTTTAGAAGAGGGGAATGATCTACTTCATCAAATGTTCCTATTAAATAGTCTTTACTGTATTACTTTAACTTCTCTTATAGTCAGTTTTTACTTTTAAAAAAGCTGGAATATAAATACTTTGTAGAGAGGTGTTTGAGATTTAATATATAAAGCAATGCTACTCAAATTTAGGTCTAGATACCAATGCTAATCCAGGAATTGTTTGATTCTGGTTTGTGATAAGTATATAAATTGAAACAAAATGTTAAAAAAGGAATGTTTACAGAAAATTTTATGTCTCTTGAATCTAATCATTTAAAACATAGGCTTGAATCATGTCTTTGCTTTTCTCTATTAGGTGTATATTAATGAGTTATTTTATTTTATAAAAGTGTGAATCCATGGTAGATGGAGAGAAAAACTGTTCTTAGACTACAGATAATTTAGGAAGTACAGATATAAAACAAACATCATAGTGCCCTTCTTTAAATTGATATTGGGAAAACCACATCTATGATGTTGTGTGTGTGTGTGTGTGTACAGAAAAGATGGCTGAGTTATATTTAAAAAAAAGACAAAACTGCTTTCTTATAGGTTTCAATAACTTTAAAATCTAGCATTTCTATTATAATCCAAGCATGTAACATATACATATAAAATCACAAAGTAATTACTATACCAGCATATCAATCTAGTCAAAATTACACTAATTAAAATAGACTGCATGATAAAGCAATTAATGCCTATTTTTTAAGGGTTTAAATAAGGACCAATACATCAATATGGTTTGGGATTAGACTAGAATTTTCAGATACCTTAAACTTGAGTTTATAAAGATTGGGACAATTGATTAAGTGATTCATTCAACCAAATTCATCAAGACCTCACTATGAGTCAAGCACTGTTCTACTGCTGATAATATAGTAGCAAACAATAGTTACAGTTTCAGTCACAGAGTTTATAATCTAGGGTTGGGGAAGAGTTAAAGTAAAGCACACAGTGAATACACAATATTTGAGGTGGTGATGAGTGGCATACTGAAAATTTAAAGAGGGTCGTTTGGAGTGCTATTTTACACTGGATTAAGAAAATGTGGCACATATACACCATGGAATACTATGCAGCCATAAAAAAGGATGAGTTCATGTCCTTTGTAGGGACATGGATGAAATTGGAAATCATCATTCTCAGTAAACTATCGCAAGAACAAAAAACCAAACACTGCATGTTCTCACTCATAGGTGGGAATTGAACAATGAGAACACATGGACACAGGAAGGGGAACATCACACTCTGGGGACTGTTGTGGGGTGGGGGGAGGGATAGCACTGGGAGATATACCTAATGCTAGATGATGAGTTAGTGGGTGCAGCACACCAGCATGGCACATGTATACATATGTAACTAACCTGCACATTGTGCACATGTACCCTAAAACTTAAAGTATAATAATAATTTAAAAAACCATAGAATGATAAGGCAAAGACTCCCTGATACAGAGAGATTTGCACAGAGACTTGGACTAAATGAAGGAGTTGGTCATGCTGATATTTGGTAAATAGTTTTTCCAGAGAGATGGAATAGCAAGGGCAAAGGAATTGAGATAGAAGTATGTTTGCTGTTTTTATGGAATACCAATGGGGCATTGTAACTTGAGAAAAATAATTAAAGAAGGGAGGAGTAAAAGACGACGTCAGAGAAATAGTGGGAACACAGATCTCTAGGGAATTTTAGGACAAAATAGGACTTTTTTGCTTATACTTTTATCTAATTTGGAATCCATCGATGATTCTGAGCACAAGTATCATATGACTTGACTTATATTTTAAGAATGGTTCTGTTTTTTGAACATGGAGGAGTGCATATTAAGAGTCAAGGACACCAATGGGGAGACTGTGCAGCAAAGTGAGAGATTATGGAGGTATAACGACATCTAGATCAAGGTTGGAGTGTCAGTGGAGATGAGAAGTGGGGGATTTTGACCACCATAGTAATCTTTCTATAATTTGGACCTGACTTATTTCTCCAGTGTCAGTTCCTATTATATCTTTTCCAATGATGACAATATTAATATTAATGGTAATAGAAAGTATTAATTGAGTGCATACTATGTTCTAGACACTTTTCTAAGCAGTGAGACGAGGCGAAGAAATATACTTTTCACACAATGCCTCGTGTTAGACTATTGTATATAAGCCTGTCCTATTCACATGAGAATGTGATCGCCTCAGAGATAAGAGCCATGTCCTATTTATCTTTAAAAATCCTTTAGTACATGGAATAGTGCCCTGAACATAGTATTTACTCAATAAATCTTTGTTGTGTTTGCTCATAAAGATGGTGAGGGGCTGGGCACGGTGGCTCATGCCTGTAATCCTAGCACTTTGGGAGGCTGAGGTGGGCGGATCACCTGAGGTCAGGAGTTCGAGACCAGGCTGGCCAACATGATGAAACCCCATCTCTACTAAATATATATATTTAGTAGAGATTTTATAATATATAATATTATAATTATATATGTTATATTGTATATGTCAAATAAAAAAGAGTTTGGCGTGCACAAATAAACAACGCTTGTTAAATTCTCAAATTATAAGAATATAAGCAAGCTTGGCCTTATATTCACACTCAAAAATAAAAAAACTAATAAATTAAAATCCTATTTTTGAGTAAACATAATTGGGACCTTAATGTTTCAAAACTGAAGTATGATGTGTTTTGGGTTTTGTATGTTTGTTCGTTTCTAAATTTTTACTTTTTATTTTTAATTTTTGTGGGTACACAGTAAGTGTATATATTTATAGGGTACACGGGATGCTTTGACAGGCATGCAATGTGAAATAATCACATCATGTAGAATAGGGTATCCATCTTCTCAAGCATTTATTCTTTGTGTTACAAACAATCCAACTGTGTTTTGCAAGAGTACTTATTTTTTACTGTTATTCATAGTCATGAAATCCCTTGGTCATTTTGTTATATATCCTAGTTGAAAATAAAGAGAGAAAAAGATAGTCTTTTTCTATTTTATACTATATTCTATTTTATTTCTATTATATTTCTATATTATTTCTATATTTCTATATTAGTCTATATTATTTCTATTATATTTCTATTTTATATTATAATATAAAGTATATAATATATAATATTATAATATATAATATAATTATATATATATATATAATTAACCAGGTGTGGTGGCACATGCCTGTAATCCCAGCTACTCGGGAGGCTGAGGCAGGAGAATCATTTGAACCCCGGAAGCGGAGGTTGTAGTGAGCTGAGATCGCGCATTGCACTCCAGCCTGGGCGACAAGAGTGAGACACCGTCTCAAAAAAAAAAAAAAAAAAAACATAGATGGTGAGAAGATTTATAAAATTTCCCACCCTAACCATGTTAAAACAGAAGATGGCCATAGCAAAAAATGATGTGAACCCAAGGAAATCAGGGACTGTCATTATTATCCAATTTCACAAAGTTTAATAATGGGAACAGAATCCTAGCTATCTTCCCAGTTTCCCCTCCTAATAGGCTCACATAGCAACATTTAACTCCCCTCCATAGTACTTAACACAGTTACAATTTCATAATTATTTATGTAATCTTTATTTCAATCTCTGTAACCTCCACATAATTCTAAACTGTAAGAAAACAGAAACCAAAACTGTACTTGAGTCTGTTGTTGTTTTGCCTTAAAGTGTGGGCTCTGAGTCTGATGTCACTCAGATTGAAAGCACAGTCTCTGACTGAAAGCACAATCCTACTAGGATTGGTAAGGGGCAAGGAGAGGGAAATCAAGATGTTTTTCAATGCTCTTTTTATTTAAAAAATTTAGGCATAGATTTTTTGCTCATTTCAAATCTGGTCCATCTACAACGAAGTTAAACTAATTCCTCCAAGGGACTGACAAACTTCACATTGATAGTCTTAATTTTTAAGAATATTTATGAATATATACTTTTTGTGTGTGTCTGTATATATCTGTATATAATATTTTAAAAGGGAATTCCTGTAAAGGAGATAATTCAGGAAGTTAGCTAATTGCCATTACAGTCCATCAACCTTTAAGCATTTACCTTTGCCTCTCTATGTCTTAGACATTTATAAAGTATATACTTTTCTTATCAACTATTTAAAGTTGTCAGGATGAAACAAAATTATGTGCAAGAATTTCAAAAAGTAAAGGCACTAAATAAAAAGGAAGTACTATCATTTATATACTTCAAAAAAAATCTATCTTTAAGCTTAGCAAAGTACTTGGTCTATAATAAGCACTTGATATTTATTAAAAATGAAAAAAAGGTAATGGTAGTAAATTTTTACTGTGTGCTAAAATCTCTTCCAAGTACTTTACACAGATTAACTCATTTAATATTTACCACAGATTTATTAAGAAGATATTATTATTTTCATTTTATTGCTTTGAATGAGTTCTTAATTGAGAACTCATTCAGAATTATAAGAATTATAATATTAAGAATTATAAGAATATAATTCTTAATATTTAATGAATAAAATATATTCATTTTATTACCATAAATGAATTAATGAAAATAATAATGATGATCATTACTGCAGGGGAGGTTATGCCCATAGCACAGCCAACCAGCTCCCATACACACCCTCTGTACCCATCCCCCAACCCCTGGCAGAGGTGATCTTTCTCCTAAGCATAGCAAAAATTCCCAGTATAGGCTGTCTCCTGAGAACTTACTGAATTGTTTGCTTTTCAACTGATTCTTTGTTTCATCTATGTGATTCCAAAAGCAATGATCTGATGAGCTTAATAAACCAATCAGCATGTTTGATTAAATTAATAAAATTTGTTTCACAATCCATTGATGTAGCCTAAGATTTCAATCAAAAGAAATATACATTTGTGACCAAATTTACAGGTCAAAGTATCTTCTGATGATATCATAATTACCTATGAATTCAGCTCTTTTTGTGCCATTAGCAACGTAATACTTTCTCTTGGATATTTATTTTTCACATATTAATTCACATGATTAATCTCATTGAATAATGTATTTAGATGTCTATTAATTTTTATAATGACAATGAATAATAAGATTCTAAACAAGTCAAAGTTCATGCTATTAAAATATCTAGCTGTTTCAGAAAGTCAGTCTCATATCCATACTGGAGAACAACATTATAAGTAAAGTACAATGTGGCAGTTTTAGGTTAGATTATGAAATTTGTCAACAAAAAACTATATTATTTCATTTAAACTACATAACTATTTAGAAAAAAAAAGAGAAGAATATAGATTGGTTTTCCCTTTCAATTCTTATAGATGGACAGTATTCATCATTGTTTCATATTCTGAAAAGATGACATGCTGAATATGTATATCAGTGGGGTAAAAATATAGTTATACAATTGCAGGCATCTTAAAATCAGTTAGTAGCTTAGTGTTATTCTTGTCAATTCCTTGAATGAATGCTCACAGCCTGTTTAGCTTCTTGTGGTTTGAGGATATAGTATTCCAGCTCACAGAGGTCCCTGGCCAGGGAGGGTTTTTTTATTGTTGCTGTTTCTCTCTCTCTCTCTCTCTCTCTCTTTTTTTTTTTTTTTTAACCATTTTCCTACAACTTTTTTTGTTATCATCACTGCTGTTTCCACCTCAGATAGATAGTTTGGAGTTACAAGAAGGTAGATTTTATGTTTAGCTCGGATGAAGAATGTGCCTTTGTTTTATGTTTCTCACTCTCTCTTAGGTCCTCCATGTACATCTGTCCAACAATTAAACATGTTGCCTTGGGAATTAGCATCTTTTCAGCTGACATGTTAAAGCAGAAGCTGAAATTGTGAGCATCTGTTTGAGCTGTTGTAGTGTATAATTTTGTACTGGATGCAAGGTTAATATAGATTATATGTAAGATTGCACTAACTAATTTATTAAAAGTACCCCAGAAGCACAGATTTATAAAATGTGACTACCAACAAGTATTATTTTGGCATCCTTCTTTCTAACAGCTAATCTTTCAAAGTAACAACTGATGATTTGAGCATGATAGGGTATTCTTCCTAGTGTTCTGGGTCAAGAACATGTAGATAATTGTTTTTTTCCCAGCCACAGATAATATAGAGTGAGTTTCAGAATCAGTCTGAAAATAATATTTGGAACATATTCCACTAGCTCGTCTCTTGTCCGCAATGCTAGCCAAATTACTTTTGGGAAGCAATGAAAATATGGTGTCTAGATACATGGTTAAGGATATCAAATATGGAAATTTATAACTAATTTAAAGGATAATAGACAGACTATTGGAAATCAGAACTATTATTGAAATACTGACAAGTGCATTTACCCATTATGAGACATCTTCAGATACCCAAGGCAAAACATTTCATCCACACTAAAGATAATGAATATGACAGAAATACCTTTCTATCTATGTACCATATTTTTTTCTTTGGAAGTCTTTTAATCACATGAAATAATTAATTTTCCTTGTATCCACGAAGACCTGTTCACAATCCTATAAAATTGCTGCTGATCCTCAAAGTAAACAAAAGACTTGACAACTGAATGAAAACATTGAATTTGATGAATTATTTCATTGGTATAAAATTTCAAATTATTGCTTAACCCTTTGAAAAATTAATTATTAAGGTGCTATATGAAGGAAACGTAAGGGTCTCTTAGACTGAAAGGAATTATTGTATACTTAAGATTAAATTAGCTTAACATCTAAGCACTGAATAATTTTATTTTTCCACTTTTTCATGCTTTATGCTATCTTTTTCTCTCTTTATTTTCAACTAGGATATGTAACAAAATGACCAAGAGATTTCATGACTATGAATTGCAGTAAAAAATAAGTACTCTTGCAAAACACAGTTGGATTGTTTGTAACACAAAGAATAAATGCTTGAGAAGATGGATACCTTATTCTACATGATGTGATTATTTCACATTGCATGCCTGTCAAAGCATCCCATGTACCCTACAAATATATACACTTACTATGTACCCACAAAAATTAAAAATAAAAAGTAAAAATTTAGAAACGAACAAACATACAAAAACCAAAACACATCATACTTCAGTTTTGAAACATTAAGGTCCCAATTATGTTTACTCAAAAATAGGATTTTAATTTGGTAGTTTTTTTATTTTTGAGTGTGAATATAAGGGCAAGCTTGCTTATATTCTTATAATTTGAGAATTTAACAAGCATAGTTTATTTGTGCATGTCAAACTCTTTTTTATTTGATATTTGTACATTT
Source organism: Pongo abelii (assembly GCF_028885655.2). NCBI lineage: Eukaryota > Metazoa > Chordata > Mammalia > Primates > Hominidae > Pongo > Pongo abelii. Next base: position 150,399,689 of record NC_072008.2, read on the forward strand.
CTTTTGTTTTAAGAATGGTAACCCCTCATAACAAATTTGAAGAAAATTCAACTAACCTAGATTTATATTGGTAATATATCGAAATCTTCTACAAGTAGATTATTAATAAAATCTATAATAAAAATGTAAAAATTGATTAAATTTTATGTATGCATTCTTCAAAATATACCCAGTATAAAATTAATAATCTAGCATAATATCAACCTGAATAGAATTTTTTAAAAAATCCTTCATTGGCCAGGCACTGTGGCTCAGGCTTATAATCCCAGCACTTTGGGAGGCCGAGGCGGGCAGAGCACAAGGTCAGGAGATCGAGACCATCCTGGCCAACATGATGAAACCCTGTCTCTACTGAAAATACAAAAATTAGCTGGGTGTGGTGGTGTGTGCCTGTAATCCCAGCTACTGGGGAGGCTGAGGCAGGAGAATCACTTGAACCAGAAAATTGGAGGTTGCAGTGAGCCGAGATTGTGCCACTGCACTCCAGTCTGGTGACGACAAAGTGAGACTCCATCTCAGAAAAAAAAAAAAAAAAAAAAAACAGCCTCGATTATCTCATGTTTAACTGCAAAGGACTAGCAAAAGACTATGTGTATCCCAAGGGGGATGAGATCAGTCTACATAGATGTGGCAAGCAGGGTCTATAATTAGCAATGGTAGGTGTGATATTTAGTTTTTATGTGCTTGAGTTGAATTTGCTAGACACATCTTATGACAGATTATTTCAGCCCCCTGGCTTGATGTACTTCAAGTTAATATCTTTCCACTTTAAATAACAGTAAATGTTTTATAGCTCAAAATGTTGTACTCTGTGTCCTAGTACATTTAGAGCATTATATTACATAAATTAAATTCGTTATAAATGATTTAAAGTTTTCTTTCACTTAAAAATATAAAAATGAATAACCACATACCTATTTGGATTTAACAATGAAGAACAAAAAAGAAAGAAAATAAACATTATGTATACTCTTGAGGTATTATTTAGATTATGAATAATTTATTCATTTATTTAATTTTAATATCTTTTTAGATTAACTTCACTTTTGTACCTTTCATATTCCTAACTTGTGGACTGGGTTATGTTCTAGTCAGTTTGGTCTCACTACCTGCCCTATTTTCTGCAGTGACTCAGATTCTACTTCAGATCACTTGCAGTATCTGCTACATTTAAAAGTGAATATACATTTTACTTATCAAAATGATAATAATATGACCTCTGAAAGATGCATGACAACATTACAGCCTTTAACTGGACATTGAAGCAAATGGTTGCTATGACTAATCAGCTGAATAATAGAGAGAAAAAAGAAACAATTGAACCAGTCACTTGGCATTGTATTTTTAAAGTTTGACTATTTTAATAAAATGTTTATGTGTCACTTGTTATTTTTATAGCATAGACCTAAATGAAAGTCTATGCATAGCCAACAGAAAATATTGAGGCCAAAGAGAATGTATCCAGAGCATCAGAATTATTTAGAAAATTTTCCACCATTCTGACTTCTGTAAACACAACCATGAAAATCAGAAAGGTCCACCCTATTGATTGTAATGTAAACTTTTTCCAATTCCTTTTCTGAGGCTTAAATTTTTAAATTCTTAGTTTGTTAAAAATCCATTTAAAAACTATTCACATATTATTCCAGAAATAAATTTTTAAAAATAATATTGTTAGTAATATTATTATATTATAATAATATTATAATCAGGAGGTTAGTTACATTATTTTACATTGTAACAAAGCAGGATATTTCCCTGACCCCTTTGCAGGACTTGCAACAGGGGTGTCACGGTTACTTAGCCTGCTGCTCTCAACTGCTCCTGGGAGGGAGCGTGTGAGCAAATGAGGCAGGAACCGGAGTGCATGAGTACTGGAACTGGCTGGCTATTTTGGTGCCGGCAAGAGCGAACTCCATGTGGGCCCTGTGGCAGCATCCAGGTGGGGGCGCCTGTGACCCTCAAAGCCCCAGAGGGCACGTTACGGCACTCTTTTAGTTCCGCCATCCATGGACGGCTTAATCGTTAACGGCTCAGTGGGCCTGAGGCTGCCCTCTGCCAATGAGGGCAAAGGGCCAGTGTGACAGCCTTTTGTATCCACACTCGTGGTTCCTGAGCTCTTGTCTGGCATCCAGGAAAAATGAGGTCATACAAATGAATTGAAGGATGGCAAATGCAGGGAATTTTATTGCCGATGAAATTGGCTTTCATGGACAAGGGGAGCTGTAAAGTGGGCAGGATGGGAAGGTAATCCTCCCCAAAGTCTGGCAAGCTCCAGCCGGATTGTTCTCTGAAGTTACACCATCAAGCTGTCCCTCTGAAGTCAAGCTGCTTCTCTCTAACGTCCAGCCATAGTCCCTGACATCCAGCTGCTTCTCCTTTCTGCCAGCTGAGTCTGGGGTCTTTATGAGCACAGGATTGGGTGGGGTGGGGGCATGGTGGTTTAGGGTAGCAAAACATTTGAGCCAGAAAACAGGGACATACTTCTCGTTTTGGGCTGCAGTCTCAGGCTTTTCGGCTTGAAGCTGAGGCTTCACCAGGGACCCACCCTTGTCTGCCTAGAATTTCTCTGTTTCCTGTTGCTATCATTTCCCCCCTCTGAAAAGGCACATCTAACTGATGTTAGAATACAGACGATGATTGATCTTAGCTACTTCCTGCTGACAGGGAGCATTACTTTGGAGAGAACAGCAGTCAGATTCCTTCCAGAGGTCTACCTAAGGGTCCCCGGCAAAAGAGAGCCATCATTTCAGGCTCCAGTTGCCTAGCTGTTTGGAGTTTGATGGTGAGAAGAAACCAGTTTTACAAGGTTAATTATGCATTAATCAAATATGTATATGATACAAAAGGGGTTAAAGGAAAGAATCTAGTCCCAAAGATTACAGAAATAAGGAGTAAAATATACTATTAATTCTGAAAACAACATTATACCCTGTGGTGTAAAACAGAATGGAAGTAAGAACAGCAAGCATAGGCAAAACTATAAAGAGGATATCCATGGAAGGTAAATTATTAACACTTTTCTTTTGTGAATTTTAGCTTGAGGTCTCTGATCTCTTCACACTGGTATTTTGGGTGCTCTTCTGGGTTGAGGGAGGTAACTCCATCGGCTTCCCAGGCCTTTACTCAGGTATAATGAATCCAAGAATATATTCCAATGACCTTCATTGCCATAGGAATAGAAAGAAGTACACTGTAAGGTCCCTCCCAATCTGGGCTTATAGAGGGAGAGAGGGAAGAAAGTAACCTGAGAATAAAGGAACTTGGAGAGGTCTCTTGACAATGCCTGCCCAAATAAGTGGGAGCTGTCTCAGAATCCCTGAGGCAACACAGTCAAGTTTAACTGGATGGTTTGGTTAGAGGGATTCTCAAATGCAAACAAATACTGGGAGTTTGGGTGTAATGCCATGCAGGAGAAGGCATCCTTTAGGTCCAGGACTGTGAACCATTTAGTCCCCTCAAGTATTTGGGCTAGCAGGGTATATGGATTTGGAACCACCAGGTGTATTGGAACCACAGGCTCATTAATGAGGCAGAGGTCCTGAACTAGTCTCCATTCCCTGTTGGGTTTTTGTACCCCAAATAGTGGGGTATTACAGGGCCCGTTTCAGGGTTTGAGGAGGCCCTGTCACCTTAAATTATCAATGATGGCTTCTAGTTCTTTCCTAACTTCTGGTTTCAAGGGATATTGTTTCTGGTTAGGAAAGAAGGTGGTATTCTTAAGGTGGATCCAGACTGGTATGAGAAGTGTGGCTCGGACAATTTTCCCTTGAATTGCCCAAACTTCTGGGTCAATATCAATCTCCACTAGGGGAAGACAAAGAGTTTGTCCTGGGGCCTTCAGGACAGTGGTCCCCATATGGGCCAGAATATCCCTGCCCAACAGAGGAGTTGGGCTTTCAGGCATAATTAGAAAGGCATGGGCAAACAAGAGGTCTCCCCAATCACAAATAAAGGGGTTTTGAAAAATATCAGGTTAAAGGTCTTCCTGAGATGCCCCTCATGGTCATACTAAGAGAAGAGAGGGAGTCCAGATTGAAGAGGAGAACTGAGAGACCAGCTCCAGTATTCAAAAAGAGGTCCACTTTTTTTCCTTCAATTTCCAGAATTACCCAGGGCTCCTTGATGGTAATGATGGTCTGGACCACTGGAGCTGGAGAGAGGAGTCCCGGGACCCAACAGTCCTGATGGACCATTTGGGAGATTGGCTCTGAACCCAGTGACCAGCATCCCCAGGGACAGTCCACTTTCCTGTGGTCACCATTGCAGATTGGACAGGGTCTAGGTGGTTTCCTCATGCTGCCTGGGCAATCCTTCCTAAAATGCTCTGGCTTACCACATCTGTAGCAGTTAACAGGTGCACCATGGGGATTCTGGGATTTGTGGGCTTGCATGGTGGCCTCCGCCTCTTTCCTGTGTCTCCTGTGTCTCTCCTGGGCCTCCTTATCTCTATTATAAAATACCGAGGTGGCCACTTTCAGGAGGTTCTCCAAAGTACTATCTGGTCCCAGGGCCTGTTTCTGCAGCTTCCTCCTGATATCAGGGGCTGCTTGAGTAATAAACTTATCCTTTAGGAGTAGTTGTCCCTCAGTCAAATCAGTAGATAGAGAGGTGTGCTTTACCAAGGTCTTCCTTAACCTTTCCAGGAAGGCAGCGGGATGCATAGCTTGGTATAACTGAGAGGCTTAGTTCTAGTCATGCATAAGCTCTCCCTTATGTACACCTGAAAGTATCTCCTCTTTCCTTCTTCCATCTTGTCATTGGGTTCCCATTTATGGTCATCTAATAGTACTGCTTCTTTTCCAGTTGGATAATGTTTGACCCGTTCCCTGACACTACATGTGATACAAAGCTCATCCCCAACTCTCTCTACCACTTGCAGATTGGCCTGCTTCTCAGTGTTAGTCAAGATTTGATTCAAAAGTAACATAACATCTTTACAGGAGAGTTCAAATACTTGGGTTAAATTCTGGAAATCCTCTATATATCTGTCAGGGTCATCTGAAAACTTGCCAAGATCCCCCTTAATTTGCCTTAATTCCTGTAGAGAGAAGGGGACCTGGACTTTACTGGGGCCAAACTCACCCAGCATCTGTAGGACGGGCAAGAGTGGGACTGGGAATCATCTAGGCTGAGGATTTCTAGGAAGGGGCAAGCAAGAGAAAGAAACTGGATAGGGACGACAGGGTGGACCGTGAGGAGCAGGGCTGGAGGAAGCTGGCTCCATTGCTGGATGTGCCTCTAGGATTTAATTCTTTAGTTCCCTGGGATTGCCCCTGGCAGCCTCTCCTGAGATGGGAAACAGGACGTCTGGATAAATCCTACACTGTCAGCAAAGGTCTGGATTATCCTGCATGGTAAGGAAAGCCTACACATGTGGGGACTTGGACCATTTGCCTTCATGTTTACAGAAAAGGTCCAACTGTGGGATGGTATCAAAAGGAGTAGTTCCTTCCTGAGGCCAAGACAGTCCTTCCTGCAGATCGTAATTTGGCCAAACTTTTGTGCAAAATGCTACGAGCCGTTTTTCTTCCAGAGTCTGAGGGACAAAGCAGTCCTAGTGATTCAGGATACACTCCAGAGGATTATAGATTGAGGATGGCGAAGATAATTGATTGCCCATTTTGAAAGAGAAAAACAGGCATCCCTAATTTCCCTTCCCTCTTTTATGGAAAACTCAGGCTGTGAGGGAGTCCCCCTTTTCTCTTCTGCCTTTTCATCCTTGAGTCCTGGTGATCTTAGATGGTTGCCACCCACGGGCGCCACTGTGGCCTGCACCAGTGAAGCAGGCAGGGCCTAGAGAATAGGAATTATCCACACTCACCTATGTCTCTATTATCCCTGTTGTTGGCAACTTTTGGGTTCCCTAGGCCTTATCTATATATGACATGAAACGTGGCCTTCCATGAAGCAGGGGCTTAATCAACAGGAATTAGTCCTGCCCATTTACTCTGTGCCTGTTGCCTGGCTTTGGATCCCTCAGATCTGGTTTTCCTTTCTAGGGCTTCAACCAAAGTTTGTAATTGAGTTTGGGACAAAAAGGTGTCTCGGGGGGTGCATGGATTTATTTAGATTAAGTCCTAGACAGACTTTGCCAACTTTGCCGTTATTAGCCAGTGGGATGGCTCCTCTGTTGCTTTCCTATCATAAGCAGAGTGAAGAGGTAGGAAAAGAAACTTCTCACATAGAAAAGGAAAAGAAAAAAAATCAATTTAGGTGGAGAAGAACCTCTTCCTCTATGCAAATGGATTCCTGAAATCACTGTATCCTTCCTCTGGCTCAGACAAAGCTGGACCTCTCGCCCGGGGAGGAAAGACTCTATGGGCACATGGCAGGAGGGGATGGCGAGTGGGAAATGCTGGCCAACCAGCCACGTGAGGCCCCTGGCCCCTGAGACTGCCGTGGGGCCTGGGCAGCAGCCACAGTTCTCTCCCACTCTGCACGGCCATTGCAAACATACCCCTCGCCCCACATGTGCAGACACAGGTGCGTGCTGTGGATACGCCCAAGCACCCCATCCAGGAGGGAAGGGGGTGAGAAGGGGAGCCACCATGCACCCTGCATGGCTGTGGATCTTTGGGTAGAGGTGGGGATCGCACCTCTACGAATGAATGGAAATCACATTGTTCTAAATTGCATATGTGGTGGCTAGGCCAAACACTCATTTTACTTAGTAACATTTCTGCAGTTTGTAACAAGATCCTTATCAATAATATTCAAAATGATGTTATAACGTAGCAATGTAATAGCTGGAAAGTTATTAAAAACTCAAATGTAGAGCAGCAAACAAAATTTAATCAGGAAATTTGTTACTGACTTCAAATGATTTGACATAATGATTAATTATTTGTCCATTATATGAATAATGGACAAAACAAATGATTTGTCCATTCAATTCTACTTGGAATATACAAATTTAGATAAGATATAGAAACAACTCTGTGAATACACACAATAAAACAAATTTTCCACTTTTTTATTCCACAAAAGCAGTCTGTTACTTATTTAAAAACAGCAAATTTATCTTCCAAATTTATTATGTAATACTAGTATCCTTGTGCGAGATGCAACTACGAACAAAACTGATTGTGCCTCTGTTTTCATGCTTCAGTGTTTTAAAAGTACTTCAAAACGACAAAAAAAATAAAGTATCTCAAAGCCAACCAATGCTTCACAGAGAAAAAGACAGTAGAAAAGTTACATAAAATATAAATAACTTTTTCTTAAAAGCATTAGGGAACTAATACAGAAACAAGACCAGAATGTTCAAGATGCTGGGAGACAGAAGAAACACTGAGAGTTGAGTAGATACTTTTACCCCAGGAGTCCATTTTGTTATAAATGGACTGAGAGCTCAAAATCCAGTCTTTGCTCAGGCAGATTTGTTGCTGAAAGACAGAGGTATAAGCAAAGTGTTTGTCAGTGTCAACAAACTAGAGAGAAAATTGAAAGCTTTAAGGCACAAAATGTTCAACATATTAAATAGCAGAAAACTGGGCATTGAATGTGTATTGTTTTATTTTCAAAAAGTTTGCCAAATTCTGAAGCTACAAGTAGCAAGGTGCTAAAAAGCTAAGCTGATATTCTCTGTAAAGTGGTGTGAAGTTTTCTGCAATTTATTTTTGCTCAGGAGATGAAAAAGAAAGCTGAGGACCAGCCAGTGAAGGGAACTCAGTTATGATACCAGGCTCTCAGTTGTAAGGTCTAGACTCAGTCACACTGTAGTTGAAAGTATGTACCCTGGGATCAGTGTCAAAGCAGAAGTCTACCAAGCTTTACAAAAAGTGCAATGAAGCTCCTATTGAAATCAGTCTCTCTGTTAAGATTAAAGTGAACAGTCCTCATTCTCTCTGCTTAGCAGAGGAAATTCGAAACTATGTGTGCAGGAAAATATTATCACATGGAGTGAGTAACTTCGTTTATAACTCATACCTTGCCTTCATCAAAAACTTCCTCCTACCAAAAGACAGAATCCTATAACCAAAAGGAAGATTGACAAATAAAATAATAACGGAGCTGAGGTATTCCAGATATTATAGTTGGAAGGCAAATAATGGCAGATAAGAGAAAAAAGTGAATTATTTCATTAGAATATTAGAATTTATTGTTTTAGTTAGAAATTTTGAAAAAACAAAATAAATGAAATTATAAATTTGGTAGCTGGATTTTACTGCGGGTTAATCATAGCATAAAAACATATTGGGGTACTGCACGAATGGTCAAACCTATAAATTAGATTTCATCAAAGTCTAAAGAGTCTTTCGAGAGGAAGAAAACCAAGGTACAGACAGGGAGAAAATATTTGTATACCACGTATCTAACAAAGGATTTATATCCAGAACATGTAGAGTAGTCTTAAAAGTCAACTGTAAAAAAATTAATAATAATCTAACTGGAAAATGGTCAAAAGGTATGAACAGACATTTCACTGCAAAATGATCTACAGATGGTAAACAAGCACATGAAAAGATGTTCCACCAGTTGTCTTAGGATTCTCCAGAGAAAAAGGGGCAAGAAAAGATCGATCTATCTACTATCTACTTACTGTCTATCTATCTATCTATCTATCTATCTATCTATCTATCTATCTATCATCTATCTATGTCTAGCTATATAAGATTTGTTATAAGGAATTGGCTTACACAATCACAGAGGTTGAGAAGTCCTATGTTCTGCTATCTGCAAGCTGGGGGACCAGAAAGAGAGTGGTATAGTTTCAGTCCAAGCCCAAAGGCCTGAGCATCAGGGGAGTTGATGTTAAATGACAAAGTCCAAGTATGAAGGCCCAGTGACCAGAGGAACCACTGTGTAAGTCCTGGTCCAAATGAAAAGGCCCAAGAACCAGAGCACTTATGTTCACAGGCAGCAGAAGACGAATGTCCCAGCTGAAACATAGAGAGTGAATTCACCCTTTCTCTGCCTTTTTATTTTATTCAGGCCCTCAACAGATTAGATGATGCCCATTTACATTGAGCAGGTTCATCATCTTTACTCAGTTCACCAATACATATACTAATTTATTTCAGAAACATCCTCATGGAAACACCCACGATAATGATTCACTAGTTATCTGAGCATCCCTTAGCAGTCAGGTCGACACATTAAATGAACCATAACAAGAAGACCCCTTGTCAACTGGGCACATGTACACATCTCCTTAAGCCATACTTAATCTCCAAATTAAGACAGGAAAATGGTCATAATTCCTCCTGACATGATGCAACTATTCTGCATACAACAAAAAATGCATTGATCTCCACACAAGAGAAAGTAAAGTAAATGAGTGATGTTTACTCCTCTCCTGACATCCCATAACTTAAATACTATGATGTAACATTGACAATACTTAAATACTAATATAAAGGCAATATGTTTTATTTTAAATTATTATAGAATAATAGAGAAAATAAATCAAAGGCATTTGATTTACATATATACATATATATATATACACACACATATTTGTGTATAAACACAACTGTATTCATAACAAAATAAGAAGGGAATACTCATTATGATGACAGTCCTCCTTTTGGAAACCGGTCACATCATCAAGGCTGGTATTTCCAACTACCTTCCTCTGCAACTCATTCTGTATTCCATTTGCCTTCAGCAAGCATCTTAGCTGGTTGTCATTTTTTACCTGGCAGGGTAACCAAACCTTAATTCCAGAAGGGCCTAGGCCAATCATAGTCCTGCCTAAATTGGGCTGTTTTTGATTTTCACTGATCTTAATTACAGTGCACAGTCATAATAAGAGAATCCGTACAAGATTTCTAGTATTCTATACATATTCTTCCTCCCCACCATTGTAGAGTCACAGTCCATATTCTTCTTGGTAGCTGGGATCATTCGTCCCAGCCAACAAAGTAATTCCCTTCTTAGCCTATTGACTGAGGCAGGAGGAGCCCAAAATTGCTGAGTGTCAGTCTTAACTTCCAGTTTGATAGAATCATTGTTGTGTCTTTTTCTGGAAACATCCCTCCCTCTGGAATTAAGACCTTTAGGCTAGCAGAGCATAAAGTCACAGGAACAGGAAGCAAAATTTTTGCTTGTGGGTCACTAGAGGTAATAATGAATGTTACCACCACTCCAATTTCCATCTGAACCCCTGAATCCTGGTAATCAGAGAAACAGCGCTATATATTGAACACTGATTAAGCTGAATTGCATTCAATTCCATTGAAGGGGAATCCTCCCAGTGACCTGCTATAGCAAAAATACCATAGACTGGATAGTTTAAACAACAAAAATGTATTTCTCATGGTTCTGGAGGTTGGGAAGTCTGAGATAAGATTTCCAGTATCGCTGGATTTTGGTTATGGCCTTCTTCCTAGTGTGCAGAAGGATGTCTTTTTACCGTGTCCTCACATGTTGAAAACCAACCACCAAGAAAAGAAGCTGTGGTTTATCTTCTTATAAGGGCAATTTTCAATTGTCTTAGTCCATTTGAGCTGCTATAACAAAATATCTTAGAATGAGTAATGTATAAATAACAGAAGTTTATATCTCACAGTTTTGGAGTCTGCGAAGTCCAAGATGAAGGCACTGACAAGTTTTGTGTCTGGCGAAGGCCCATTCCTCATAGATGGCACACCCTTGCTATGTCCTCACATGGTAGAAGGGATGAATGCTGTGTCCTCACATACTGGAAGGCATGGAAGAAACTAGAATGCTCCCTTAAACTTATTTTATAAGAACACTAATCCCATTTATGGGGGTAGAGTCCCCATGACTTAATTACTTTCCCTTAATTACTTTCCCTCACCTATTATCACATTGGGTATTATGTTCCAACATACAAATTTGGGGAGGACACCAACATTCAGACATAGCATCATTCGTGGGGGATCCACATTCATTACCTAATTAGCTACCTAAGGCCCTACCTCCTAATACCATCACATTGGGTATTAGGATTTCCACATGTGAAGTCTGGAAGTACACAAAAGTTCAGTCATAATACATGGTGTCAAAAGTTGTAATTGTAAGAAGCGAGTGTCTGGTAAGAAATATAAGGGTGATTCTAGGCACTAGTAATTTTGTTTTATGACCTTGTTTATGTTCTGGTTACATATGTACATTCACTTTAAGAAAGTTATTCTAGTTTTACACTTATGAGTCCTGTACTTTTCTGAATAGATACCATAGTTCAATAAAAATATACTTCAAACAATATATTTCTAAGGGAAAGGAGTTCTGAAATATAACAACCATTTTGACATACTAAAATGTATACTCCATGAAGCATTACATTAACTGCAATATAGACACACACACACACATATATATACACATATATATTTATTTCCATGTGTAGATATAAATTGACATAATGAATGATTGAGTCATATGTACTCAGATATGATTTCAAATGTCTTCCTTTCTCAATCAGATCCAGAGGCTAGAAAACCTAAGCAAAGATGGTAGCTATATGGTCTGCAATGGTGCTAATGAATAATCAATTCTATGAAAATGACAAACTATCAAAGAGGCCAGATTTATCAACATAATAAATGAACTTTAAGAAATTGAAAATTTTCCCTACCATTTAGATCCTTGATCTACTTGTTTAATATCTTGAACAAGTTTATCTACTACCAGGGATTGGAACAAAGGAGATGATAACCAAATAGAGAAGACTTAATTCCATTTGCAGACAACCTCTTCACTGTTGGAAATTGCAGATAAATGTAAGATACAAAATTGGTGGTTCATCAGAGAGTAAATGTTCCAAACATTAACTTTCTAATAAGGTCATGATAAATCTTGATTAAAGGCATGTCAAACCAGTTGCTTATTATTTAAAAGAAAAGAAATCTAGAAAGAAATATGTATCCATTAACACTGAAATTAGAAAATTCAATACATTCATAAAACCCAGGCAATTAAAGACTTCAATTTGCTTTTTATAATAAAAATTGAAAATGTCAATTCTATAATAAAGAGAAACCTTATTTCTATCTGGTAAAATCTTTGGCTCCAGATAGCCATTGTTAATTTTCAAAAGTTGAAAAACAAAACACTTACACAAATGGAATGTATTATGTATCCAAATGATGTAAATGACAAATCTGTTCAGTGAAATTCAAGAAAAAACCAAAATTATGCATGCAAATACCCACACACTCACACTCACACATACATCCTTACATACATTAATTATCTCATTAATACAGTAGTAAAGCTAATCTGAATAATAATGACAAGTTTCCAAGATTATAATAGAGAAAAAGTGGGCTAATAAAATCATATTTTAAGATAGTCATATACCTTTCTGTGACAGGAAGCAGGTTGAATTCTAAGGGCTGGTAAGAAGAAGCAGAATTAAGAGAAGCCATACTTTTTTCTTGGGTGTAAAACCAAGATCCCTATGAGATAAACAGACACACACATGGATGTGTCTATGCATACACAGACACACACACACACACACAAACACACTTTTTACATCACACATTACACATATATTACATGGAATTGGAGTTTGTCTCAAATGAAACTTTTGTGGCCTGTTGAAGCTTTCAAAACCTTCCAGTAGAAAAATTGCCCTAATTTGGAGGGTCTGCTTCCACAGCAGTGGGGTCTGATTCTCTACTCATAACATCTACATCCATTAGATGGAAAACTCCTTTTGAATGAGGGAATGATTCAACATATTTATATCAGTTGCTATGGTCTGAATGTTTGCATCCCACCAAAAAACTGTATGTTGAAATTTAATCCCCAATGTCAGGGTATTTGGTTGTGGGGCCTTTTGGAGATAATTACATCAAGAGTAGAGCCTTCATGAATGGGATCAGTGCCCTTATAAAAGAAGCTCCAGAGATATTTACCTGCCCCTCCTGTCATGTGAGCACACAACAAAAAATGCTGTCTATGAAGCAGGAAGTGGCCAGCACCAGGCACTAAATCTGCTGGCACCTTGATCTTGAACTTTCTGGTTTTCTAAAACTGTGAGAAACAAATTCCTCCTGTTTGTAAAACAGCTTGTCAATGGTAGTTTGTAATAGAGGCCTGAATGGACTAACACACGAAAGCATTAGTAAAGATATCATTAAAGTAATACATACGTTCAGGAGCTAGAGTGTTTAGAATGACTCTAGGACATGAAAATGATAATTGGACAGAGTTGACCTAAATGCATCAGCACACCACAAAGAATCTCCACAGGAGAACTCAATATCTGAATAATTGCTGGCACCACTGAGTTCACTAAATTTTTTAGTGTCTATTATGTACTAAGCACTGATCTAAACATTAGGGCTACAAAGATAGATCAAAGATAGATAATACATAATATCTCTTACCCTCACATTTTTCTAGTCTATTAAGGGAGATACTGCAAACAATCTTAATCCAGATAATATCGGGATTGTGTCAGCAATATATATGTACATAATATGATCGTGTGCCTCCAAAAGTAAGAGTAATGAAAGATACCCATTAGATTTCGCAATTAGATCGTCAGTGGTGATCTCAGCGAAATAACTTCCTGCCATTCATGGGATAAGAGTCACATTATAATGAGTTGAGAAAAGCAAGAACAATGAGAAAATCATGATGGAAAGTTCTGATTATGGGCAAGAGCAAGAGCTGAACAGGATGAAGAGTTAAGAGGAGGAATGTGTGTGTACATGTGTGTTAGAATGAGTGCCGTCTGGATATTTTCATAAATTTGGAAGGAAAGAGTTGAGTGAGAAGGAAAAAGTTTAAAATAAGAAGAGAAAGTGAATGAAAAATTGTGTCTGTGGGAGATGGAAGTAAGACAGGATAAAGAGCACAGAATAGGAGATAATACAGAAGAGGATGGAGCCCTCTACAAAGTTATTAGATTTTAGAATACAGAATGTTGTTCTCTATTCAGAATGTTTCCATCCAAATATTTTCTACTAGGTAAATACCTCTCCCCTCAAAACTCTTCTCATCTTTCATCTCTATGAAGAGTTTCTCTGAAATCTCACGGTCTCTCAATTGTGACCCCACTAAACTTTTATATATATGACCTCAATATGTTTACCATGCCTGCTCTTATTTGTTTACTGTATGCCACTAGACCAACATTGTAAGATCCTTGAATCCAGATACACTGTATGCTTCATGTGTATTATTACATCCTAGTGTGGTGTCAGACTTATGGCCTGCATTTAAGAGATATTTGGTAAATATAAAAGAAAATGATTGGCTATAGAATAGCATGCAAAGTAGGAGGTAGAGATGATGTTGCAGAAGAGTTTACCCAATTATAAATCATGCACAAAACTAAAAACAAAACATTCTCAGATGTGAAAATAAAACAACCATAAAAACAAAAGTTTTATAAGCAACCCTCAAGCAAAATTGGAAAATGTGAAACTTCCATTAGAAAATATTAATAAAATGAAATAATTAGAATATTACATATAAAAATCTATAAAAGGCAACCAAATTTATACTCCATGGACAATTCATAGTGTTGAATTCTTTCATATCTGAAAAAATAATGGATGAAAAATAAAAAATGAACATTAAACTCAAGACACTAGAAAAAATTTTAAAAATAAAATGTGTGATGAAGAAATTAATATGCATAAAAGCAGCTTGTCTTTCCACAGTGGCTCACTCGTGTAATCTCAGTGCTTTAAGAGGCCGAGGCAAGTTTATGGTTGCAGTGAGCAATGATTGCTCCAGTGCACTCCAGTCTGGGCGACTGAGTGAGACTCTCTGTCCAAAAAAAGGGAAAAAAAAAGCAGCAAAAGCTTTTTTAAAAAGCCACATATCACAGGTATACCCCCGCAACCTCAAGGAAAGATACACATTTCTTCAGGATGTTTTAAAAACCGAAAAACTGGACAAGAAAGGTTAAACAGTTGACTATTCATTTTTATTTTTATTTTGTTTGAGACACGGTCTAGCTCTGTCGCCAGGCTAGAGTGCAGTGGCGCAATCTTGGCTCACTGCAACCTCTGCCTCCCAGGTTCAAGCAATTCACCTGCCTCAGCTTCCCAAGTAGCTGGGATTACAGGCACGCACCGCCACGCCTGTCTGAGTACATATGACTCAATCATAGATTATGTCAATTTATATATACACATGGAAATACATATATATGTGTAGATATGTGTGTGTGTGTCTATATTGCAGTTAACGTAATGCTTCATGAAGTATATATTTTAGTATGTCAAAATGGTTATGTTATATTTCAGAACTCCTTTCCCTTAGAAATATATTGTTTGAAGTATATTTTTATTGAACTACAGCATCTATTCAGAAAAGTACAAGACTCATAAGTGTAAAGCTAGAATAACTTTCTTAATGCGAATGTACATATGTAACCAGAACATAAACAAAGTCATAAAACACGCTAATTTTTTTTTTTTTTTTTTTTTAGTAGAGATGGGGTTTCACCATGTTGGCCAGGATGGTCTCAATCTCCTGACTTTGTGATCAGCCCACTTTGGCCTCCCAAAGTGCTGGGATTACAGGCGTGAGACACGGCGCCTAGCCTTGACTACTATTTTAAGTATATGAATATTTTGGGCCAGGCGCGGTGGTTCACTTTGGGAGGCCGAGGCGGGCGGCTCACAAAGTCAGGAGATCGAGACCATCCTGGCTAACACGGTGAAACCCCGTGTCTACTAAAAATACAAAAAATTAGCCGGGCGTGGAGGCGGGCGCCTGTAGTCCCAGCTACTCAAGAGGCTGAGGCAGGAGAATGGCGTGAACCTGGGAGGCAGAGCTTTCAGTGAGCTGAGATCGCACCACTGCACTCCAGCCTGGGCGACAGAGCGAGACTCCATCTCAAAAAAAAAAAAAAAAAAAGTATACAAATATTTTAAATATTATTAAGTATTTATAGTTTGAAGTATTAAACATTACTTATTTAGTAAGCCATAACGTATTATAAAGTGGATATTAATTTGTCTATAATCTATAAAATGTGCATAATTTTCCTAATCTATACTATGAAAATAAATTTTTATTTGTCTTTCATAAGAATTCACATTTTTGTAGGGAGTTCAGGTTGTAAAAGCATAGGCTCAGTATCTTTAAAATTACATTCTTCTCTTTTGGCCTTAGATGGATTTGTAATTCATTTAGTTCATGGACTATCCTCTTTGACTTTGGGTCTTTCAACAAAAATGTTGGATAATGACAAGCAAAAAGAGCCATTAGTTTGTTACCTACAATTTCAGTAGTGTCCTAAATTTTTATGGCTAACAGATAGTATAAACATCGGCTGATAGTCAAAGCCCTATTGTTTGATGTGGAAATTAATGAGGGTGGCGTGGGTTTAAAATAGTTTCTCAGAGAAATAAAAGTGAAAAAATTCATCTGCACCAAGGCACAACTAAAATTGTGTTGGGGATCATGTATTTTCAGAATTGTGAGTATACATAGCTATCTGGCATTTATTCAGCATTATTCATCCACACACCAAAATACATTTTTAGGGAAGTGATGTTAGAAAATTGATCAGTTTTCCCAACATTTGCAACATAAGCAGCTGGGCCATGTCTTTGTTAGACTGCACTAGTGACCTCATAACCAATAGGTTTTTCATTACTTTGCCATGGGGCTGCAGACTCAAATGCCTCTACACGTAGGACAGGTAATCTAAAGAGACAATAGACCATATGTAAGACTAGAGGACATAATGAGATCTATATGGCCCTATCAAGATTTTTGCTCTACCTTAAATCATGCAAATCAAATGACTCTCAACAATGGAGTGAAACTGTGAAGACCATTGCTTAGAGCCAGGCTGTATAGATTTGAATGGTCAATCCCATGCTTGCTAGGTATGATGCCTTGAGCAAATTACTTAAACTCAACTTCCTTAGCTGTAAAATTGGGCTAATAATGCTTCAAAGTCTCTTCAGATTCTTGTGAGCATTACTTGAGTTAATACCAATTACGTGCTTAGAATACCAGGTCAGAGTAGGTACCATATATGGGTTTTCCATGATCCTCATTTTGGGCCTTTTCTAACTTCCTAAATGTTAATTTAACATTTCCTGCTTTCAAAACTTAAAAGTGCTAAGCACTTGAGCATATTCGGAAATCCAACCTATTTTCAGATGGAGTACTCTGACAGGCCCAAGTACATTGATCTCATTGTTATTTATAATAAGAGGTAATTAAAAACCACATTAATTCCAAACAATGGAGAAATAGCTATTCAATTGTAGCAAATCCAAATAATGCAGAATTAATCTACCATTATAAGTGCTCTTCTACCCCAGCCGGGCGCAGTGGCTCATGCTTGTAATCCTAGCACTTTGGGAGGCCAAGGTGGGCGGGTTGCCTGAGTTCAGGGGTTCGAGACCAGCCGGGCAACACCGTGAAACCCCTTCTATACTAAAATACAAAAAGTTAGCTGGGCATGGTAGCGTGCGCCTGTAGTCCCAGCTACTTAGGAGGCTGAAGCAGGAGAATTGCTTGAACCCGAGAGGCAGAGGTTTCAGTGAGTCGATATCACGCCACTGCACTCCAGCCTGGGGGACAGAGCCAGGCTCCATCTCCCTGCCTACCCCCACCCCCCAAAAAAAGTGCTCTTCTGAAGAGTGTGCAAAAATATGGTATTCTTTGATGATTTGTCTTTAAATGAAAAAGGCAGAAAGCAAACATACATACACTGTATGACTGTGTGTATATAAATACACACATAGTAGCAGAAAATAGTTTTTTTTAATAGGATTAGGGATAAATTTGAATTTTCTATATCGGGCACATTTCGTATTCTTGGACTATAATCCTGTTACAAAATTGTATTAAAACACGAGGATTTAGAGCAACAGGAGCTCTCAATCATCATTGGTGGGAATCCAAGATGGCATAGCCACTTTGGAAGACATTTTGTCAGTTACTTACAAAACTAAACATAGTGTTACCATACAATTCAATAATCACACTTCTTGATATTTACACAAATGAGTGGAAAACGTTTGTCCACACAAAAACCTGAAAGCCTAAGGGAAATGCAGAGATAATGGTAAAAGGGTACACAATTTCAGGTATAAGATGAAGAAGTTCTGAAGATGTAATTTATAGCATGGTGACTAGAGTTGATAATATTATATCATATACTTGAAATTTGCTAAGAGAGAGTAGATCTTAAGTTTCCTCACCTACTTATACACACACACACACACACACACACACACACACAGAAAGCATACCTATGTGTGGTTATGGAAGTGTTGATTAATTTGATTGTAGTGATCATGACACAATGCATATGTATATCAAATCATCACGTACAACTTGAATACGTACAATTTTTATTTGTCAATTAATATCTCAATAAAGCTGGGAAATAACTGCACAGGAATTTTTACAGCAGCTTTATTTATATTTGTAAAACCTGGAAACAACCAACATGTCCTTCAATAGGTGAATAAACAAACTGTGGTGCATTCATACAGTAGAATACTTTAGTGATAAAAAGGGATGTCCTATCAAGCCATGAAAAAATATGGAACAATCTTAAATGCATATTGCTAAGAGAAAGAAGCCAGTCTGAAAGTGCTACTGACAGTTGAGATGGAAGCCAATCCTCCTAACACAGCTCTGGAATACCAGACAGTCAGTCAGAACTGGAAGATGTGCAGGTGGAAGTACCAACACAGAAGGTGAATATTTAAAGGAACATAAAAGGAATGGCTGCATCTGACCACACTGGCCACTTGCCATTCCGGTTTATACAGAAGCATCCCAGTGCTTACTACCAAAAGACTGTTCTCTAAAGAAATAATATGTTCATGACCAGGCCCAGTGGCTCACACCTGTAATCCCAGCACTTTGGGAGGCTGAGGCGGGCGAATCACGAGGTCAGGAGTTCAAGGCCAGCCTGGCTAACATAGTGAAACTATGTCTCTACTAAAAATACAAAAATTAGCTGGGCGTGGTGGCACGCACCTGTAGTCCCAGCTACTCAGGAGGCTGAGGCAAGAGAATCGCTTGAACTCGGGAGGCAGAGGTTGCAGTGAACTGAGATCATGCCATTGCACTCCAGCTCTGGGCAACAGTGCTAGACTCTGTCTCAAAATAATAATAATAATAGTAATAATAATAATAATAATAATAATAATATGTTCAGCCTGGGAAAGTTAGGCTCATTGGAAGGTTTTCAGCACACATGATTCTGTTTCAATTAATTATGAAGTGATAAGAAACAGAGTGAGTTGGTTATTAACCAATCCTCCAATGCACAATTAAGAAAAGTTGAGTAGGCTACAGTACGTATTCAATTACACAGAACTCTTCCCTTTCAGATAAGGAAGGCACCTATTAGGGAAACAATCTACTCTACAAATAGTCAACCTAGGCCTTGATTTTTACAAAATGACTAACCATCAAAGATAAACCCATATTTGAAAAAACTGTACAAAATAGAAAGATCATAAGGATTAAATTGAATATTTTACACTAGGAGAAATACATACAATTCAAGGAAGAAATATGAAAGAAAAATATAATTAGGCTACTCAAGTATATTTGGGATGATACCAATTTCATCAATAAAAAGGGGCAGGATTTTATATAAAAGCAAATATAAGAGAACAAATGAGAATGTATAGAAATTAAACATCACCAATTAAAAGTTGGAAGTCATTAGAAAGAATAAAATATATAATCAAGAATATCTCTTGAAAATGGAGTTAAAAGGCCAGGTGTGGTGGTTCAACATGTAATCCCAGTGCTTTGGGAGGCCAAGGTGAGAGGATCGCTTGAGGCTAGGAGTTCAAGACCAGTCTGGACAACATCGCAAGATCCTGTCTCTACAAAAATTTAAAAAAATTTGCCAGGGGTGGTGGCACACACAGGTAGTCCTAGTTACTCAGGAGGCTGAGGCAGGAGGAACAGTTGAGCACAAGAGTTCCAGGCTGTGGTGAGCTGTGAATGCACCACTGCATTTCAGCCTGGGTGATGATAGAGTAAGATGCTGTCTCTTAAAAAAATAGAGTCAAAAGACGGAAAAAAAAAAAAAAAAAGACAACATATTGGATAAATGTGACTAATAGGAATTTCAAAAAGAAATTACAGAGAGGAAGTTACCAAGGGCAAAAATATTACTCATAACTAAAGACAAGCAGGAATGAATCATCAGACTCTGTAGATTGAATGAATCACCACTTACCAAGCAGGTCATTAACTCAACCAGTATTTACTAAGTGCCTACTAAGGGCAAGCCTATTTCTGGGTACTTGTAATACAGCAGTGAACAAAACAGACAAAAATATTTCTGGCTTTATGTAGCTGATATTCTAGATGAGGGAATCAGACAATAAATGTAAAAAATTTGTAATACGTAGTATGTCAGATGGCTATGACTATTATGGAGAAAATAAAACAATAACAAATAGGAAGTGCTGGAGAATTTGCTGTTTTTAAATAAAATAGTTAGGGAAAATGCCCATAATAAGGTGACATGCCATCAGAGACTTGAAGAAATTAAGAGACTGAGTTATGCAAATAGCCCTAGAAGAACATTCTGCGCAGTAGAAACAGCAAAGGTGACAACCTTGAGATGGGAGCATGTTTAGTATACACAATCAATAGCATAGAGGCCCAAATCTCTGGAACACAGAGCAATAGAAGATGAGGTCAGAGGTGAAAGGCTTTGCAAGCCACGGTAAGAATTTTAAACTTTTCTGTCCAATAAATGGGATGTCTGGAGGGTTTTGAGGGTAGTCCCAGTAATGTGATCTCATTTACATTTTTAAAGAATCCCTCTGGGCTTTCTAATGAGAATGCTGTCATTAGAGCAGAACAGAAGCAGAGGCTCCTCTGTAGGAGAAAGGGCTGAATTAATTCCAAGTGAAACATGGACCCTTCTACTTAAGCAACAACATATATCAAATCCTTCATAGGACCATGCTCACAACTACTGCAAAAAGTCAGTGGCACTAAGGACTAGCTTCACAAGTATTCTTTTATGGTCCCATCTATCAATGTCTCTTTGTAGATTGCAGATGTAAAACCATCTTATAGGAATTTTCAATATGACATCAATGGCCCCTTTCACACTTTAAAAAGCATTGAGCAATAAAATTATATTTATTTATAAGACAGAGCTAACAACTCAAATTCTAGAGTCAATAGGTTATATTATGTATTATGACAGTGGCATATGTAATTAATTTTGGCTTTTTAAAAAGAAGCTGTACAGTGTTCAGAGACAGACAGGTTCTTTCCCAATTAAAATAAACACTCTGACACCAAAGTAATAAATTCACATTTATTTTCTAAGCAGAAGCTACTCCTAAAACAAAGACATAAGTATCTTTTTTCCTTTTGGGAAAATTTTATAATCAGTAAACTCTTAGATCAATTCTCATAATTCTTAGAAGATTAGACAAAAACATGAATTTAGTAAAGTGAATAAAGAAAAGAGAAATAACATCAATTAATCCCATATGAATTCATTGTAGCCTCATATTCATTGATGTTTCCCCTACAGCCACATCTATGGTTTTTTGTTGTTGTCGTTGTTGTTGTTGTTTTTTTGAGATGTAGTCTCACTCTGTCACCCAGGCTGGAGTGCAGTGGCCCAATCTCAGCTCACTGCAGCCTCCGCCTCCTGGGTTCCAGCAATTCTCCTGCCTCAGCCTCCCAGGTAGCTGGGATTATAGGCACACGCCACCACGCCCAGCTAATTTTTATATTTTTAGTAGAGATGGGGTTTCACCATGTTGGCCAGGCTGGTCTGGAACTCTTGACCTCAGGTGATCCACCCGCCTCGACCTCCCAAAGTGCTAGGATTACAGGCATGAGCCACCACGCCTGGCCTGTTTTTTGTTTTTTTGAGATGGAGTCTCACTCTGTCGACCAGGCTGGAGTACAGTGGCGCAGTCTCAGGTCACTGCAACCTCCACCTCCCGGGTTCAAGCGATTCTTCTGCCTCAGCCTCCCAAGTAGCTGGGATTTTAGGTGTGCGCCACCAAGCCTGGCTAATTTTTGTATTTTTAATAGAGACAGGGTTTCACCATATTGGCCAGGCTGGTCTCAAACTCCTGACCTCATGAACCACCTGCCTCGGTCTCCCAAAGTGCTGGGATTACAGGCAGGAGCCACTGCGCCCAGCTATCTGTGTTTTTTTAATTAAGGTGAAATTCACATAACATAAAATTAACTGAATTAAAGTATACAATTTAGTGGCATTTAGTATATTCACAATTCTGTATGACCACCACTTTTATCTAGTTCTAACAATTGTTTAACAACCATAAATAGACTCTGTTCACAGTAAGCAGCCATTTCTTTCAGCCCCTGACAACCATCAACCTGCTTTCTGTGTCTGTCTCTACAGATTTGCCTATTCTGGAAATTTCACATAAATAAAAACATACAATATGGGACCTCTTGTGTCTGGCTGTTTTCCTTTAGCACAATATTTTGAAGATTCATAGTGTAGCATGTATCAGTACTTCATTTCTTTTCATCGCTATAGAACGTGATATTGTATGAAATTCATTATTTGTTTTTTCATTTATCAGTTGATGGACATTTGCATTGTTTTCCCCCTTTGGCTATTGTGAACAGTGCTGCTATAATTATTCATGTAGAGGGATTAGTTTGAATACCTCATTTTGCTTTGTTTGGTTATTAACCAAAGAGGAGAAGTTTCTGGGTCTTACGGTAAATTCATGTTGGGAACCCATTTATTGTTTTTGAGTCCTTACAGCTCAGCCAACATGCGAAGCTTTGTAATACACCTAGTTTTGTCAATCCCTTAAATGCAAATTGAGAGCCCAATTTGATGTTGTTGGTGTCATAATGAAATGATTGTGACACATTCCTAAGAAAACAACCAAGTATGCTGTTTTCTTGTATAACTTCCAAACAAGCTCATATTTCATCTTTTGAAGGTAATAGCCAATTTCTTTGCGGTGGTTGAGGTGTAAGTGACAAATCTGACCAGCTTATTAACTTAATTGACTTGTTGATTTCTATTAATTCATTAATACATTTATTAATTTAATTGTCTATTCAATCAATAAATAATATTTGAGATAATGTGTTGGGAATGTTGAATCGAAACAAGTGAACATGGCATTTGACTTCAAAGGATTTATCATTACAAAAATAAGTACATTCAATTAAGTTTTAGCCATGCCGGGGCACAGTTGAAGACTAAAGAGAGAGCATAGTCAATTTTCTTTGGCAAATTAAGATTGGCCAAAAAATTCAAATTCTTCACAGGTGAAATAGCACGTAAAGTCAGACTTGAAAGATGAGAAATTATTCTAAGGCTAGTTTGTAGATTACAGGACATTTTAGATATAGTGAACATCATACCCAAAAGCATGAAAGCCCCACGTGGACACAGCTGAATATATTACATCAGTAGTTTTCACCACATAGATGATTGTAGTATAATTAGCATGCTGACTGACTAATACTAGTTGTATGACTATATGCAATATTCCTCTGAATGTAGGTAACCAACATGCCAGTATAAAGGGGAAGTATTGGATTTGAAAGGAATCTAGTTTAGAAGGCAAGATACCATTTGGTTGGCAAATACTTCAACCTTCATATCACAGGCATATTTGTAGACATGGGTAGGTATACTCTAGTCCTGTTGTCATGTTTTTATTTTTTTGTTGTTATCAGTTGTGTGCCTAGCACATATTATTCCTATCTGAAAAATGAGAAAAATCTGAATACACTTGTCCATATAAAGATGGAAAAACTCTTATGATAATGTTTGTTTTGGAAAAAAGGAAAAAAGAATCAAAATTAATAAATGACTTCAATTATTTCCTGGAGTGAGTAGTAATTATACTAGTAATTGTATGCTGTGTCATCTGTAAAATTATTCTGATAAGTACAAGAATCATAGCAATCATATTTCAACCCTTACATCTCAACTAACTATAATAAGTCTTTTCAAATAAAAACAGAAACAATTCATTCCCTTAATTTTCTCAGCTTTGTAAATTTGTATTATCATTATTTATTTCCTATATAAATACATTATCAGTATATGCATTTTTCTTAGTTTATCTTATGCTTCATGATTACCTTTGAAGCACTCACTACACATGTTTGGAAGAAAATGCAATTTTTCTCTCCATAAATTATCATTTTGGCATGAAATATTTTGTGAAGACAATATACATGCTGTTACTAGAGCAATTTTTAATGTTTTTTTGTAACTCAAACATCAATTTTCTGAAAAAATAATTTGTAAGAAATGATTAAACTTCCAAAGACACTTTGTCATAGGTCTCCGAGAAAGTATCCTAGGACTAGCATTGATATCAAAATAAAAGAAAGGGCATATATTTATCTATTTGCACACACACACACACACACTACACCCTCAATTATTTTCCACCCTTTTTAAACCAAAACCTCTAATTTTGGCCAGGATGTCATTTTGTAGAGCTCGTTGAAAGCCCTTTGATGTGGTATCCAGATTTATTTTTTAGGTTATTAAACCCCAGGTCAAGACACATGACATAAAAATGAAGCCAGAGTTGTTTCTGTGTTTGTGTTTTTATCATAAAGATTTTAATCCTCATGCCATCTCAATTTGATTGTGTAACACTGCAGTATTTTTACATTCTCTAGCTCTGAAGTTATTGGAATCGTACCAATTAACCACAAATGAAGGTATATATGATACTGAATAACGTGTATTCTTTGGTTTCATTCCTCCAGAATTCATTTCTCAGTCAGTCATATGTTCATTCCAAACTGATTCTAAATATATATCAAAAGGATTATAAAACAAAGATTTTCACTAAAACATGGACTACAGCCGAAGCTGTCAAAGTTAAATTTATCATGTAGCATTACTACATTTTTTACTGAGAAATAATGAAAATAATCTGTACTTTTAAGTAAATAAAAATAATGAAACTATGAATTAACAATTTGTAAAATAGTAATATATTTTCATTTATTTTTAAACCTATAAATTGGTTCAAAAGACAAACTACAGCAACCTCTGTCATGCTTAATGGATAATGTATAATAAAATACAAATAAATCAGGAATAGCAAGAGGCTATATTAATAACTATTGATTGTATGAGAAAATATGTATTACTCTTTGCTAATGAATTTGGAAATCTAGAAAATATGACTTATTTTCTAGGAAACCACAGGATATCAAAATAAAAAATAGAAAACTTATAAACTGTGAATCAACCTATACTTATAAAAAAATAAAAATTATGACATGGGAACAATAGACACTGTGGACTTTTAGAGGGAAGACGGAGACGTCATGTGTCGAAAAACTACCTACTGGATACTATGCTGACTATCTGGGTGCAACGCAACCATGTAATGAGCGTGTACATATACCCTCCTATCTAAAATAGAAGTTCAAAAGAATTAAAATCAAAATTATGTCAGATAGTAATCTCAGCATTTTGGGAGGTTGAGGCAGTCGGATCACAAGGTCAAGAGATTGAGACCATCCTGGCCAACATGTTGAAATCCTGTCTCTACTAAAAATACAAAAATTAGCTGGGCGTGGTGGTGTGCACCTGTAGTCCCAGCTACTCAGGAGGCTGAGGCAGGAGAATCACTTGAACCCTAGATGCGGAGGTTACAGTAAGTCGAGATTGCACCACTGCACTCCAGCCTGGTGACAGAGTGAGACTTCATCTCAAAAAAAAAAAAAAAAAATTAAAAAAAAATTATGTCAAATAATTAGCTCAAAATAATCTGAAAAGCCAGACAACTTTACACTGAAATATCTCCATACTTTCAAGAAATTCTGAATTCTAAACCAAACTCTCCTACAATAGAAAAAATATCGAAACATGCTAATCACTTTGCCAAGCAAGAAATACCTGTATATTAAGAAACAGAAATATAACACAAAAACTGCAATGAGATTTGAGTATAGATATGAGAATTCTAGAAAATAAAACACAATGGTATGTCATCCAAATATAAGTTGGTTAGAAAAAGGTTTTACACTTAACATGCAAAGTGGTTTAACATCAATAAATGTAATAACATATATCATCAAGTTAAAACAATGGTAATCTGGAAAGATACTAAAAATTCAGTTGATAAATTTTATTACCAATTTGATGAATTACCACTGTTGATGAAAAGCAAGTTCCTAAGAACCTAGGAATATCATTTCTAAAAAAGTAAAAACACAACTGCATTGTCATTAAAAACACGGAAAAATAAGGCTAATATTGCCTTAATTAAAAAAAGAAGACAGAGCAGCAATTGAAATAAGATACAAAACAGTTACAAAAGAAATGGTTATTTTCAAAAACTGAAAAAAACAAAAACAAAAAAGTTTTAATATACTTCTGAGGCAGAAAATAAACCACAACAGCTAATCAAAATATAAAAAAATTCCACTTGGTATCACCTGAAGGAAGGCAAACTAATATACAAATATAACATGACTTTTCTAATGTTTACCATTTAAAAAATGCTAATAGCCATGGTTGAATGATCTGGAAGGAAGGTATTTCTCCATGAAAAGTTACCAGATGTTTAAAGCTTTTGGTATATATCTGGTCATTTTTGCACGTATGCTCATAGTGTTCTTACACAAAGTTTGGCTGCAGGAATGTTCATCAGAATATTTAATTTAAAAAATTGTTGAAAAATATTTATACATATTTATAGGTTGCATGTGATATCTTTTACCAACATAGAATGTGTAATGATCAAGTCAATGTATTTGGGGTTCACATCACGTCCAATATTTATCATGTCTATGTGTTGGGAACAATATCATAATGTATAAATAATCTAATTGTTCAATAATTGAGAATATTTTAGTAGCCACACTGTGCCTACATAATGCAATGGTATGCAAGCATTGAAATAACGAGTGTGGATGTTTATTTAAGAGTAATGAAAATCTCCTGAAATTGGTTGTATCAATGGTTTCTTACCTCTGTAAACATCCTAAAAGCCATTGAATTGTACTCCTTAAATAAGTGAATTGTATGGTATGTGAATTATATACCAATGAGGCTATTACCCCAAAAAAAACCACATATAGAAAAATTATGATATACAAGTGAAATTAAAGGTGTTTAAAGAACTTAATTGATCAAAAGCAGTATACAAAACATTATGCACAATATAATGTACTGTTTATAAAATGTATAAGAAAAAATGAATGATAAAAGTATTTTGAAATTGTAATCAAGAAGAGAACTCGAACATAAATCAAATTTTAATCATTAAGAAAATAAAATCACAATAAAGAAGATATTTTAAAATTATAAGATAAGTCAATAAATATATGCTAATAAGTATAATTTCTAATTTAAAGTATAAGTTTCTATACAAAATAAAATTATCTTAAAGCAAAAGGCTTGAAAGAAACAATGACAATGGAAAATATTGAAAAAGGTAATCAAGCATTACCAATAATATAGCACTAGTTTCATTTGGTTTCACAGAGAATTTATTCAAAATTTCAAGATCGGATAATTAATATGCTGTGTAAACTCTTCTGTCACTTATAAAAATAACTAAGATTTATATTTTGCTAAGATAGTTTAAAACTAATACCATGACCTTATAGATAGTAATACAAAGTTGTACAGCCTGATCATACACATGCTAATTTAAAATATATTTTCAACAACCCGCCCCCAGCAAATCAAACTCATTTGTGTATAAAATGATGCTATTCTATGGTGAGGAAATTATTATTTCATCAATGAAAAAATAGCTTCATATTTTCTTTTATGAATATGTTACTATAATAAATCATATTTTATTATCTATAATATAAATACAATAAGGAAAAAAATAGCTCCACAGAAGAAATGTCCACAGAAAGACATTTAATTTAGCATTCATACCTGATGTTACTAACACTGAGCCCTTAGAATATGCTGGCCACCGTAGTAAACATTTTACATTTGTTACCTCATCTAATCCTTACAATAACTCTATAAGATAAGGCACTATCAGCTTCTTGATTTCAAATGAAGAAAAAGGCTCAGGAGTTTAAGTCACTGAAAGTTCAACTAGGAAATGCAGAATTTCTCCATAGGCCATACTCTTAGCCACAGTGCAAGTTTACCATAATCTAAGAGCCAACATTATTTTCATTCGAATAAAAGACAAGAAATAATCTCCACTAGCATCAGGATTATTTAATACTAGTCTGAGTGTATTGCTCAGGCAATAAGAAAATCAGTAATTTACCTATTTGAAAATCGATGACAAAATAATCGTTATTTTAAGGTGCTATGATTAGATAAATAGAAAATGCAAAAGAGGCAACTACAAAATACTGCAAGTAATAGAAGTAAACTGGATGATTATAAACTAAATATGCAAAATCAATAATTTCCTTATAAATGAGATATTACAGGTTAGAAAATATAATGGAAATATATATTTGAAGAAACAATGAAATTGTAAAATAAAATAAAAAATTAATACAAATAACATAGATAATAAGAAATTTTAGAAATTACTGAGACACTTAAGAAATGGAAATTTAAAATTCCATCTTTCTGGATGAATTCACTTGAATATATATATATATAATGTATCTCCACATGACAATTCACCTTTATTAATTTTAAAACATAAAAATTATTCTAAATGTCACCTAAAATTATGTGAAATTATTTTAAAAAGTAAAAACTAAGAGAAAACCTTCATGAATCATCACTGAAATATATAATAGGCAAATCAGAACAAGAGTGAATGTTTTGCTATAAGCCTAGACGTACCGAGTCCTTGACTACATTATAATATCTAAATAATCAAGAATATGTGTAAATATATTAGATAAGAAAAGGTTATTTTAAATAATTATAAAATTAAAAAATATCATAACTGCAAAACACTATTAATAATTACTTTTATTCTGAAACCATGTATCAGAATAAATAAAATCAAATTGAATAATTTAAAGCAAAAACAAACTATTAAAAACCTATATTTAAAATTTAAAGAAATTATATAATTGTAATATGAGACTGTGGTGTTAGGTTTTTCTCACATTGCTATAAAGGAATATCTGAAACTGGGTAATTTATGAAGAAAACAGGTTTAATTGACTCACGGTTCTTCAGGTTGTACAAGCATGGTGCTGTTAGTAGCAACTGCTCAGCTTCAGAGTCGGCCTCAAGGGAGCTTTCACTCATGGTGAAAGGTGAAGCGGGAGGAGGGAAGTCACAAGGCCAGAGCAGGAGCAAGAGAGAAGGGAGGATGTACCACATACTTTTAAACAACTAGATCTTGTGTAAACTCACTCATCACCAAGGAAATGTTGGTAGGCCATTCATGAGGGATATGCTCCCTTGATCCACACATCTCCCCCAGGCCCCAACACCAATACTGAGGATTACATCTCAACATGAGATTTAGAGAAGACACCCAAACTATATCAACTGTCATACAGATTACAAAGTTATAGTCCTATTAAAGTGTCTTGTTGATTTGGGAAATTGATGTGACAAGTGAGAAAGTTAGGATAGAACACGATTGTGTCAAAATTTAACAGTGATCTCCTTCTAATACAATTATATAAACATCATTTTTAATATATTTTTATTTTTAAGTTTTCTACAATGCATATCTTTCTTTTCTGTTTAAAAGAAACTTTACTGAGCTATGATTTGTATAGCATAAAATGCAGTTATTTTAAGTGGTACAATTTGATTTATATTGACAAATGTATACACATCAATAACTACATAGAAAAAGATATTGAGTATTTCTTTTTTTCTCATAAAACTACCACATGCTCTTTGCAGTGAATTCCTCACACATCTGAACAAAGGAAAATACTGGTCTCCTTTATCTTATTAACAGTTTTACCTTTCTAAAACTGTATATAAAGGACATCATACTACATGCATTTTTCATTTCAACTTCTTTTTAAAGTATTTTTTAAAACACATCCATGTTTTGTATATCAAGAGTTCATTTACGTTTTTTCTGGGTAACATCCTCTGTGTACTACTTTCTAAGGCTGCCATAACAAATTACCACAAACTGTGCAGCTGAAAATAACAGAATTTTATCATCTCAAAGTTCTTGGAGAATAAAAGTTCAGAATCAATGAGTATGGCAAGTCCATATTGCCTCCAAAATTTCTATCAAAATATTCTTTCTTGCCTCTTCTAGCCTCTGGGAGTTACCATCAATCCTTGCTCTTCTTCAGGTTGTGGCAGCATAAATCCAGTCTCAGCCTCTGTCTTTACATACCCCTTTTCCTCTGAGTATATTGGTGTCGAAGTTTCCCTCTTCTTATAGGGACATCAGTCACTGGATTAGAATTTACCCTAATCTTAACTTGACTACATACGCAGAGACCCTATATCCAAAAAAGATCCTATTCACACCTTCTGGGTGGACATAACTTTGAAGGGGATACTATTAAATTCAGTACACACCATATGGATGAACCACAATTTATTTCTTCATTGGTCAGTTATTTCCATTTTCTAGCTTTTACAGTAAGTGTGCTACTTGTGTAAACACTCTTGAGGAATAATGTGTTTTGTTTTTTTTTCTTTCCAACATTTATTTTAGGTTTGGGAGTACATGTGAAGGTTTGGTGTATAGATCACTTTATCATCCAGATAATAATCCTAGTACCCAGTAGGTGGATTTTCAATCCTCACCCTCCTCATACCCTCCACCTTCAAGTAGGCTGTGGTATTTACTGTTCCATGTTTTTTGTTCCCGTGTACTCACTGTGTAACTCCTACCTATAAGTGAGAATATGTGGTATTTGGTTTCTTTTTCTGCGTTAATTCACTTAGGATAATGGCCTCCAGCTCCATCCATGTTGCTACAAAAGACACAATTTTCTTCTTTATTACGGCTGCATAGTATCCCATGGTGTACATGTACCATATTTTCTTTATCCAGTCCACCACTGATGGGCATCTAGGTTGATTTCCCATTGTGAATAGTCCTGTGAAGAACATATGAGTGCACGTGTCTTTACGTTAGAACTATTTATATTCCACTGGGTATATACCCAGGAATAGGATTGCTGGGTCAAATGGTTTTCCCTACAACATCACCAGAATCTGTTATTTTTTGACTTTTTGATAATAGCCATTCTGACTGTTATTAGATGGTATCTCATTGTGGTTTTGATTTGCATTTCTCTTATTATTAGTGATATTGAGCATTTTTTGTATGCTTGTTAGCCATATATATGTCTTCTTTTGAGAAGTGTCTGTTCATGTCCTTTGCCCATTTTTTTAAATGGGGTTGTTTGTTTTTTGCCTGTTAATTTGTTCAAGTGTATTATAGATCCTGAACATTAGACCTTTGTTGGATGCATAGTTTGCAAATATTTTCTGTCATTCTGTAGATTGTCTGTTTTTTCTGTTGACAGTTTCTTTTACTGTGCAGAAGCTCTTTAGTTTCATTAGGTCCACTTGTCAATTTTTATTTTTGTTGCAGTAGCTTTTGGATTTTTTTTTTATGAAACCTTTGCCAGGACCTGTGTCCAGAATGGTATTTCGTAGGTTTTCTTCTAGGGATTTTATAGTTTTGGGTTTTACATTTAAGTCTATAATCCATCTTGAGTTGATTTTGGGATACGGGGAAATGAAGTAATTCAGTATCAATCCTCTGCATATGGCTAGCCAGTTATCACAGCACCATTTAATGAATAGAGAATCCTTTCCCCATTGCTTCTTATCGTCAGCTTTGTTGGACATCTCATTTTTCTTCTGTGGAAATAGAATGGGCCTAAGATGTCCAATACTTTGTTCAATAGGAGTTGTAAAAGTGGGTATCCTTGTTTAATTGTGGTTCTCAAAGTGAATGCTTTTAGCTTTTACCTGTACAGTATTATGTTGGCAATGGGTTTGTCATAGATGGCTGTTAGTATTTTGTGCTATCTTCCTTTGATGCCTAGTTTGTCAAGAGTTTTTAACATAAAGGATGTTCAGTTTTATTGAAAGCCTTGTCTACATTTATAGAGATAATCACGTGGTTTTTGGTTTTAGTTCTGTTTATGTGATGCATCACATTTATTGATTTGCATATATTGACCCAACTTTGCATCCCAGGAATGATGCCTACTTGATCATGGTGGATTAGCTTTTTGATGTGTTGCTGGATTAACTTTGTTTGTATTTTGTTGAAGAATTTTGCATCTAAGTTTATTGGGAAAGTTGACCTAAAGTTTCCTTTTTTGCAGTGTGTTTGACTGGTGTGGGTATCAGAATGATGTGGGCTTTATGGGATGAGATAGGGAGGAGTGCCTCCTCTTCAACTTTTTGGAACAGTTTCAGTAGAATTCATACCAGCTCTTCTTCATATGTCTGGTAGTACTACTTGACTGTGAATTCAACTGGTCTTGTGCTTCTTCCGGTTGATCGGCTTTTTATTAGTGATTCAATTTCAGAACTCCTTAGAGGTGTGTTTATGGTTTTAATTTACATTTGGTTAAATCTTGGGAGGTTTTGTGTTTCCGGGAATTTATTTAATTCTTCTAGGTTTTCTAATTTGTGTGCATAGATGCGATTGTAATTGTCCCTGAGGGTTTTTTGTATTTCTGTATAGTCAGTAGTAATGTGCTCTTCTCATTTTTGAATGTTTCTATGTAAATCTTCTTATTTTTTCCCATTATTCTAACTAGAAGTGTATCAAACTTATTTATTCTTTCAAGAGACCAAGTTTTGGTTTTTTGCATCTTTTGCATTATTTTTCCCATCTTAATTTCCTTCAGATCCGCTCTGATTTTGGTTATTTCTTTTCTTCTGGCAGATTTGGTGTTGGTTGCCTCTTATTTTTCTAGTTCTTCTAGGTGTTATGTTAGGTTGTTAATTTTAGATCTTTCTAACTTTTTTGATGTAGATGTTTAGCGTCATAATCTGTCCTGTTAACACTATTTTTGCTACACCTCAGAGATTCTGGTACGTTGTATCTTTGTTTTCACTAGTTTCAAAGAATTTCTTGATTTCTCCCTTCATTTTATTCTTTACCCAAAGTAATTCAGCAGCAGGTTGTTTAATTTTAATGTAATTTTATAATTTTCAGAAATCTTATTCATATTGATTTCTATTTATATTGCACTGTGGTCTGAGAGTGTGGTTGGTGTGATATCCGTTTTTATGAATTTGTCGAGAGTTGCTTTATGACTAACTGTGTGGTCAATTTCAGGGTACGTGCCATGTGCAGATGAGAAGAACGTATATTCTGTTGTTGTTGGGTGGAAGGTTTGGTAGAGGTTAGGTCTATTTAGTTAAGTATCAAATTTGGGTCCTGAATGTCTTTGTTAGTTTTCTGCTTTGATGATTTGTCTAATTCCTTTACTGGAATGTTGAAGTCTCCCAGTTTTACTGTGTGGTTATCTGTCTATTTGTGTGTCTCTAAGAACTTGTTTGATGAACCTGGGGGCTCCTGTATTGGGTCCATATATAGATAGAATAGTCACATATTTTTGAATTGAACCTTTTATCATTATGTAATGCTCTTCTCTGTCCTTTTTGATGATTGTTGGTTTAAAGTCTGTTTTGTCTGAAATAAGAATAGCAGCCCTTGCTGCTATTTTTCTTTCTGTTTGATGATAAATTATTATCTACCCCTTTACTTTGAGCTTATGGGTGTCACTGCATGTCAGATGGGTCTTTTGAAGGCAGTATACAGTTATGTTTGGCTGCTTTACCCAATTTGTCACTCTGTGCCTTTTAGGTGGAGCATGTAGCCATTTTCATTGGATGTTAATATTGATACCTGTGGATTTAATTCTGTTATTGTGTTGTTAGCTAGTTGTTATGATGACTTGGTTGTGTTGTTCATTTAAATTGTCAATGATTCTTGCAATAGCTGGTTAGGGCCTTTTGTTTCCAAATTTAGTACTCCCTTAAGGAACTCTTATATGGCAGGTCTGGTGGTAACAAATTCTCTCAGCGTTTGCTTGGTCTAATAAATATTTAATGTTTCCTTCACTTATGAAGTGTAGTTTGGCTAGATATGAAATTCTTGGTTGAAATTTCTTTTCTTTAAGAATGCTGAATATAGGCCCCCAGTCTCTTCTGGCTTGTAGGGTTTCTGCTGAGTGGTCCATTGTTGGCCTGATATTTTGTTTCTGTTTTCCTTTCTTTTCTTTTCTTTTTTTTTTCCTTCCTTCCTTCCTTCCTCCCTCCCTCCCTCTCTTTTTCTTTCTTTCTTTCTTTCTTCTTCCTTCCTTCCTTCCTTCCATCTTTCCTTCTTTCATTCTCTCTCTCTCTCTTTGTCTGTCTCTTCTCTCTAGTTCCCACTAATATTTTTTCTTTTGCTTTGACCTTGGAGGGTCAAGGACTATGTGTCTTGGGAATGGTCATCCTGTATGGTATCTCACAGGGGTTATCTGAGTTTCCTGGATATGAATGTTGACCTCTATAGTAGTGTTGATGAAAATCTTGTGTACAATATCCTTAAATATGTTTTCCAAGTTGTTTGCTCTCTCTCACTTTCTTTCAAGGACACCAATTGAAGCAGAAGATATAAAAAGAAAAACAAGTTTTTCTGTACTAGGCTGACTCACTCCAAGACCCAGAGAAGGGCAGGACGCTGTTGAGGCTTTGATAGCACTATCTGCAGAGCCAAGGCTAAGAGGGAATGGGGTCCAGAGTCTCTCCCTCCCAACCCAGAGCAAGGTTGGGAAAAACAAGTTTTTCTCTTTCAGCTTCCACTTTGCCCCTTATTATTCTCACAATTATCTTTGCAAGTTTTGTAAGTTCCTGTTTTTCCCTTCTGTGCAGCACAGCGAAGGTCACAAGATATACCTGAGTTGCAACACCTGGCTTGAGTTGTAAAACCTGTCACTGTTTGATAAACTGCCTTTGTTCTGTTTCCGTAAGCTTGCTTACCCGCCTTACAGGTTTCACGCCCTTTTCAGATGCATGTATAAAAGTCAAGCCCTGTCTTTGTTCAGGGCTCAGCCTGTGGATGTTAGTTCACTGAGCCAGTGGTCACCTAAATAAAATCCTCCTGTTCCACACGTTGGTCTCTCTAGTCCCTCAATTCCCACAACACAATGACCAATGAGTCATAGGTTTGGTGTCTTTACATAATCCCATATTTTTCAGAGGTTTTAATCATTCTTTTTATTCTTTTTTCTTTGTGATTGTCTGACTGAGTTGATTCCAAGAACTGATTTTTTAAACACTGAGATTCTTTCCTCTGCATATTCTTTTCTATTGTTGATATTTCTGATTGTATTATAAAATTCTTATAGTGACATTTTCAGCTGTATCAGTTCATTTTTCTTCTATGACTAGAATTTGTTCTTATATGTCTAAGAACCCTTTGCCTACCTCAAAGTCAGCAACATCTTCCTACAATTTTTTCTAAAAGCTTTTAATTTTAGTTGTTATATTTAGATCTATGATGCATTTCAAGTTCATTTTTGTATATGGAGTGAGATAAATGTAAATATGTATTTTCTTATCTACAGATGTCCTGTTTTCCTCAGCACTATTTGTTGACATATTATTCATTACATATTTAGTTACCTTAGCACCTTAGTCAGAAAATCAATTGATCATATACAGCAGTTATATATTGATCCTTCAATTTGCTAATGTTAGTATTACAACTTTGGGCTTCTTTTTCAAAATTGTTTTTCTGCATTATAGGTCTTTTGCTTCTTATAAGTTTCAAATCCACTTAACTATTTTTTAAAAAATCCTCATGTTTTGTGTTGGATTACAATAAATCTATTTAACATTTTATGAATATGGGCATCTTAACAATATTGGACCTTCAAATTCATGAATACAATATCCCTTCCCACTAATTTATGGCTTTTTAACTTTTTCTCAGCAATGTTTATGTGTTACAGTGTATAATTTTTGCATGTACTTTGTTAAATTCATATCCAATTGTTTCATATTATGTTAGTTTGAGTGATATTTTAAATCTTTTTCCAATTGTTTGTTACTAGTCAGCAAAAAATCTATTTTTTCTATATATTCACACTGTATCCTGAATATGTGCAAAAATCATTTGCTAGCATTAGTAGATTTTCTGTGCATTTTTTAATATATTCTACATCTATGATCATATAATCTTCATATAAGGAGAGCTTTAATTCTTGCTTCTCAGGCTGAGGCCCTTCATATTTTTTCAACCTTGACTTACTTGTTATGGCTTTCATTACAATTTTGACTTCAAATGGTGTGCACAGATACCCTTTTCTTGTTCCCCGGTTTAGAGCTCAGTTTTTCACCAATAAACATGATATAAATTGAAGGTTTTCTTAGATGTTATTTATCAGATAAAGGAAATGCACTTCTAATTTTCTGATTTTTCTCCACTTCTCTGTTCATGGTGAATCACGTTGATTGATTTTCAAATATTAAACCAATATTAAATCCCAGGTAAAAAATCCACTTGGTTATGATGTAGTATATATTTTATATATTGATGGATTTTGTGTCCTAATATTTTATAAATTTTTTTGCATCTATATTCATGACAGACATTTTTCTGTAATTTTCTATTATAATTTACATATCAGATTTTGATGTTAGGACAATGCTGGCTTTCTACTGAAAGCTGGAAAGTGCTCTCTTTTCTGCATTTCCTGATAAAAGTATTTACTTTTTAAAATATCAATTAATTATATTGAAGCTTTGGCTTCTTTAGATAAATTGTATAACTAAAATTGTAATATAAGATATGTAGCTTTTAACTATCATTCATTGTTTGAAATATTTGGGTTACATAACAATTATTACTGTTGTTATTATTATTATTGTGCTATTACCAGCTTCTCCACATGGTAAAACTCCCCCACATTTTATTTATCTTGTTTCAGCTTCACTATGGTATAATTAACAAAAAAACTATATATATATTTGAAGCGTATATGATATTTTTATATATGTATAAATTGAGGAATGATGGGATCAAGCTAATAAACATATCCATCACCATATGTACTTATTATTTTTTGGTGTTGAAGGCAGGTAAGATCTACTCTATAAACAATTTTAAAGTATACATTACGTTAACTATTAACTACAGTCACCATGCTGTACAATAGTGCTCTGGAACTTATTCATCATTCTAACTAAATCTTTGTACTTTTCGACCAAAATCTCCTCAGTCAAACTCCTCGTTTAACTGGCAGGTTATGTTTATGGCTATAATGTATAAAACTGTTATGAATATTCTTGCTCATGTCATGGTGAAGGTAAGAACTCATTTCTCTTGGAGTGAAATTGCTGGCTCCCCAGATGTATGTATTCTTAGATATAGTAGAAACAGCCAAAATTATTTCTGAAAAACTGACAGCAATTTATATTTCCACTGGCAAAATATGGGATTGTCAGTTCCTTTACATCCTTGTCAACATTTGGTATTATTTGTCTTTTTAATTTTAGTCATCAGTAGATCTGTAGTAGTGTCTCATTGTGATTCTATTTTCATTCGATTAGTGACTAGTTGTGTTGATCATTATCCTGTGTGCTTATTGGTCATGTACATATCATTTTCTGAAGGTCTTGTTCAGGTTCTTTTACTATGTTATATTTATTTATTTATAGACAGAGACTAGACTCTCTGTCACCCAGTCTAGAGTAGAGTGGCATGATCGTAGTTTACTGCAGTCTTGAATTCCTGGGATATAGTAATCCTCCTGCTTCAGCCTCAGGAGTACACACCACCAAGCCTGGCTAATTTTTTTTTTTTTTTTAAAGAAAGGTTCTCGCTATGTTGCCCAGGATGATCTCAAACTTCTGGACTCAAGCAATTCTCTCACCGCAGCCTCCCAAAATGCTGGATTTACAAGACTGAGCCACTGTATCCAGCCTACCATTTAGTTTTAAATTTAATTGCCTATCTTGTTTTTAATGACTTTCAGGATTTCTTTATCTATTCTAAATAAAGTCTTTTGTTAAATGCATATTTTAATAATCTTCTTCTGTGTGTGGGTTTATGGTCCAAAGAATAAAAGTTGTTACTTTCAACATGGGCTGATATTTTGATATAGTTTATCTTTACCTACAGTAACTTTATTTAGAGATTGCATGGTATATCTTTTCCATCCGTTCTCTTCCAGACTTTCTGTGTTGTTGTAGTTAATACTTGTCCTTTTTAAACAGCATATAGTTGTATTTTTTAATTGTTCTGACAGTTTGCTTTTCAATTAGAGTGTTTAGTACATGTGCATTTAAAACAATTACTAACATAGGTAGGTTCAAGTCAACCATTTTGCAACTTGTTTCATTATTTCTCATTATTTGTTTTTGGTAAATTTATTTATTTCCAATTAATCATACATTCTTATACAATTAGTTACATTATATTAAGTTTTACTTGTACATTATTTTATTAATTTTTATTAACATCTTTAGGTTACAGAATGCATTCCTAGTTATTATAATCAACCCTTTTTTAGTAGTATTAATATTTTTATAAAACTGCAAAAATTTTACAAAGCATATGTAACTATTCACACCATTTCCATGCCTTTTGTGATATTTGTCATATATTTATATACATCTTTATTATAAATCTACCAAGATTTTGTTGTTTTCGTGTTAACAATATTATTACAATCTTATTTTATAATTATTTATATATTAAAGCTTCTAATACTCTTCATTTTTTTACTGTGATTCTGCTTTTCATGTGGTATCATTGATTTTAGCTTGAGAAATTCACTTAGCAGTTCTTCTGCTGATAAATTATCTCATCAATCTTTTGTTTGAAAATGATTTGTTTAGCTTTCAGTTTGAGTGATATTTTTATTAGGGATACTATCATAGGTTGGTAGGTCTTTCTCTTTATTAGGATTTTGTTTTACTTAGTATTTTAATAATAACTTTCTATTGTCTTCTGGCTCCATTTCTTATGGAAAATAATCTAGTTGTTAGTATTACTGAGGCTCATTTGAAAGTAACATTGTATGTCTCTTCCCAAACCACGGCTATTTTTTTAAGATATGTTTTTTCACTTTGACTTCAGCTTACAGTAATTTGACTAAGCATATACATGGGGTTCTCTTTGTTTTTATTTTGGTTGGGGTTCACTTGGATTCTTGAATTTGTCAATTGAAGCCTATCAATTTTTGGTGTTACATATTCAAATATTACATCTGCTCTATTTTCTCTCTCTTCTCTTTCTGTAACTCTAACAACATATATGTTAGATATTCTAATGTGCTCATATTTTCCTTACACTGTGTCCAGTAAAAAAAAAAAAATCATTATTGCCCTGTGCTTCATGTTGACTATTTTCCACTGATATCTTTTCCATTTCACTAATTTGTCTTCTGCCATGTCCTGTCTGCTGTTAAACATATTTTATATGGCCTAAGTTTGAGACACTGTGTTTTTAATCTCTAGAATATTTATTTGGTTATTTCTCATAGAATCCAATTATTTAAGTTCCCATACTTTCCATTATTTTATTGACTATTTTCATTGTTTCATGCAAAAACACATTTCCTATGTTTTATTTCATGCAAAAATAACTTTAATTTTAAAGCCTGTGTGGTAACGCAACTATGTTAATGTGCTGTAGGTCTTTTTCTACTATTTGTGATATGGTTTGACCGTGTCCCACTCCAATTCTCATCTTCAGTTGTAACTCCCATAATCCCCATTTATCATGGGAGAGACCAAGCAGGAGGTAATTGAATCATGGGGGTGGGTTTTTCCAGTGCTGTTCTCGTGATAGTGACTGTTTCATGAGATATGATGGTTTTATAAAGGGCGGTTCCCCTGCACATGCTCTCTTGCTTTCCACCATGTAAAACATGCCTTTGTTCCTCCTTTGCCCTCTACCATGATTGTGAGGCCTCCCCAGCCATGTGAACCTGTGAGTTCTTTAAACCTCTTTTTCTTTATAAATTACCCGGTCTTGTTATTTCTTCATAGCAGTATGAGAATGAGCTAATACAGTAAATTGGTACCAGTAGAGTGGGGTACTGCTATTAAGATACCGAAAAATGTGGAAGCAACTTTGGAACTGGGCAACATACAGAGGTTGAAAGAGTTTGGAGGGTTCAGAAGAAGACAGAAAAATGTGGGAAAGTTTAGAACTTCCCAGAGACTTGTTGGATGGCTTTGACCAAAATCCTGATAGTGAAATGAACAATAAAGTCCAGGCTGAGGTGGTCTCAGATGTAGATGGTGATCTCGTTGGGAACCTCTAGCTAGATTTCAGAGGATGCATGGAAATGCCTGGATGTCCAGGCAGAAGTTTTCAGCAGAGGTGGAAAATTCTGTGAAAGTACCCAGGAGAGAGGCTGTACCCTGCAAAGTCTCAGGGGCAGAGCTGCCCAAGGCTGTGGGAGCCTACCTCTTGCATCAGTGTGACCCGGATGTGGGACCTTCAGTCAAAGGAGGTCATTTTGGAGCTTTAATATTTAACAGCCTCACTGAATTTTGGACTTTTATGTGGCCTGTAGCCTCTTCATTTTGCCATTTTTTCCCATTTGGGTGTATTTACCCAATGCCTTCACCCCCATTGTATCTAGGAAGTAACCAACTTGCTTTTGATGTTACAGGCTTACCAGCAGAAGAGACTTGCCTTGTCTCAGATGAGACGTTGGAATGTAGACTTCTGAGTTAATGCTGAAAGCAGTTAAGATTTTGGGGGACTGTTGGGAAGGCATGATTGTGTTTTGAAATGTGAGAAAATGAGATTTGAAAGGGGCAAGGGGCAGAATGATATGATTTGGCTGTGTCCTCAACCAAATATCATCTTGAATTTTAGTTCCCATAATCCCTACATGCCATGGGATGGACCTGACAGGACGCAACTGAATCATGGGAACGGGTTTTTTTCTCGTGCTGTTCCTATAATAGTGAATAAGTCTCATGAGACCTGAAGGTTTTATAAAGGGCAGTTCCTCTGCACATACTCTCTTGCCTGCTGCCTTCTGAGACTTGCCTTTGCTCCTCTTTTGCCTTCCACTGTGATGTTGAGGCCTCCCCAGCCATGTGGAACTGTGAGTCCATTAAACTTCTGTTTTGTTTTGTTTTGTTTTTAAATTCCTGTGTCTCAGGTATTTCTTCATAACGGTATGAGAACAAACTAATACAACTTGTTTACATTGTCCTTTTTATTGGGTTCTAGACATCTAATGTTTGCATTTTACTTTCCCAACAAGAAAACAGATTGATGCAACTGTTCTAGAAAGTAATGTGGCAAAAATAATCAAGTAATATGGTAATAAGAATATTTAAAATATCTATATCATTTAATTTTCTACATGCATTTCCAGGAATATAATTAATGAAAATTAGTAGAATTATTAAAAAATATTTGAGTACATGTATCTTCACTGCAGCACTGTTAATGTAATTTTAAAGTAGAAAGCAATGGAAATGTTCAAGAAATGAATAAATAAATACACTATAGTCCCTTCTTGTAATCAATTACTGTGTGGTCACACAAATTAAATTTTCAACAATTATTAAAGAAGAAAGACAAGCTTGCTGTCACATATTATATAAAGCATCAGGATATACACTGTATGACTGTACATGCATTTATCTACAACTGTATATCAGCTGGATCACTTTGTCTTTTTAGAATAAAAATAAATTGATTTGCAACAACTTTATTTTTATCTTTGGAAAGTACAAAGATTTCCTCAAAGTTACCAGGTACTAATTTTTTTTCTGACATTTATGATTCTAACATTTTTATCCTAATGATGTCTCAATCTCATTTGCATCTCAATTCCCATGGAGATTTTCTTTTATCTGCTACACACAGACATACAAACAACTAGAATAAAATATATTAACATTTATCACTGAATTTGTTTTGATTTAAAAATATTCAACTATTTTTATTTCATTCATTATACTTGTCAATCATTTTACAATGACACTATTGTATTTTAATCAAAATATTCTTTTAAAAACAAGAACAAAGAATCACTGATGGGAATTATGAAGAAAATCACTTAATTGAAAATATTTACTAGTTGGTAGTTTTAGTCAAATTAACCTGAGAATCCAATTCATGATTTACATAACCAACTAGAAAATTTAATCAGAAATAATTAGTGTAGTAGCAAAATGTAAATACACATTCCCCATCAGTTAGTCAGGTATGGTTTCTGAAAGCATAGATACAGGAAAAAAATCTTCATTATTTAGACAAGCACAGAAAGTGAGCATAAGCAAATACACACATACACACATTCACACACATGCCTTTTATGAATTAATCAGGCATGAAAAGTGTAACGTGTGTATCTTATACATTTGCCACGATCATACTGTAACCATACACAAAGATACATGCATAAAAACACACATAAAATTTCTCTGGTACTTTTGCA
Source organism: Pongo abelii (assembly GCF_028885655.2). Taxonomy (NCBI): domain Eukaryota; kingdom Metazoa; phylum Chordata; class Mammalia; order Primates; family Hominidae; genus Pongo; species Pongo abelii. The sequence continues at coordinate 150,441,914 of NC_072008.2, forward strand.
TACATAGTTATCATCTGCACTAAAGGAACGTCTTAAGCATTTCAATATGCTACAATCAGAGGTATAAAATTTGAATGTATTCTGTAGTAATATTTTTAATTCTGAAGTAAACTGTGAGTCTACACATTTTCTCACACAAATTCGAGGAAGAGTACCTAGAATTCAGCAGGGCTGTGAAAAAGCATACCATAGATTATTTTTTCAGATAATTGAGCATTAAAGTATTCTCTGGGGTGTATAGCACCAAAATTGTTTTTTTGTAATAAAACAACTTTAAAAAACAGTAAATTAGTAAACATATATTGTAACTAAGTATTTTACAAGCACAAATTTTAAAAGAAATAAATATTTCTAAAGGTTTGCCTATGTTTAACCATTGCCAAATGAAATGACATTTCTCACTTTCTTTTTTCATGGAGAGAAAGATAGAATGAGCAAAATTGGAGCTCAAGAAAAATTTGTTGATTGAATTATCTTAAATCAGAAAAACAGTTGCATTCTACACCAGATGACCAGAAACTTAAATGATGACATCAAGATTCTATCAGCTGATGTGATACATTTGTAAAAACAGTGTAAACTAAAGTAAGGAAATATATGAAGCCAGGATTTATTATTGCTGTCTACATACTAGGCAGTATAAAATGTGCTTCATGTGACTTGTCTCATTTAATTTCTCAGTAACCCTACAGTTAAGGTACTTTATTATCCAAGTTTTATAGTAAAAAAATGAAGGTTTATAAAGGTTCAGTTTCTTTTTCAAGGTCAAAAAGCTAAAAGTGACAAAGTTGGAATTTGAACCCAGGTTATCCTGATTTAAAAGTTTTTTTATTCTACTATGGAAATCTCCTTCTGCAATATAGTAAGATATAACAAAATTATCTTCATTACTATTTTTTTTGCTAACCATAAACCTCAAGGGGTAGAGGAATATAAACATTCTCAACGGGCATCCAATACCTTTAAAATACATTTTTTCACACACACATGCACACACATACACACATTATTCTTTTTAACTCTTAAGCTTCCTTTCTGTCAACCTCATCTTTTTGGAAATTAAATAGGTAGATAGATAAGTTAGACAAAGAGAGCACAAAAGAGAGAGAGAGAGAGAACAGAGAGAAACTCTTTCTGAGTTTGGCATTCTAGTAGGAAGAGGCTATATTAGATTAGATTCTACTTCGTTCTTTAATCCCTGCAAGCATCATTTCCACAGGACTCTTGATGCGTGGGTATTCAGCATTAGAATGAACACTTTGTGAGACTTTATGCAGCCACCTGTTCCAATACTATGCACTATTAGAAAGTTATTCCTTAAATTGAATAACATTTTTCTACCCTATGACTTTCATCCCTTAATGTTAGTTATACCCTCTGGGCCTATAGAAAAAGGTCTATTCTCTCTTCTACATGACAGCTCTTCAAATATTTCAACACAACTGGCATGGTTCTCCTTAGTTTTCTCATCCCCAGGCTAAACACCCACAAAAGATTATACTGTAGCATGAATATTTCCACTTTGCATTTCTCTACACACCCACATGTCTTCTCCTTTGTTACTTTTCTCTAAAACAGTGGGAACAATGAAAAATTATGACATATATGAACTTAATTACATAATCTCAGTCACCTCCTACTTCACTCCCCCACATAGCTTCTTTGCAGACCTCGTAGTGAAGTGCTGTAGCATTTAGAGGAAAGAAATCATTCAGGAATCATTTGTAAACCAACAAGGTTTATTTTAACCCTAAAAATCATAGAGATATAAAAGACAAGCACATTCTAGAATTAATCATCATTCCCATTGAAGCTATTCATGGTAGCAAAGACTAAATATATGAAAATATTTGATATTTTAAAAATTGTAATGAATTTACAAAATTTACAGGAGCAGATACGGTAACAGGAATCAGCTATGTTGCTACAAGTATATTTTAGAATCAGATTTCCATTTGAATTTCAATTATGCCATTTACTAGCTGTGTGTTCCTATAGACTTTACAAGTAGTATCTGAGTCACAATGTCTTTACAAAGAGAAAATAATTCTTAACTGAGATGTTTACTGTAAAGATATAAACAAACCTATGTATAGCAGATTGGAACAAGTTCAGCTTATTTGAAAGCATACAAATATTGAAATAAGCAAATGAATAGTTTACTGCATCCCAAGGTTTAGGTCAAATATGCAACAAAACGGTTATTCAGCAAAGGAAGAACTTCATAATGTCAAAACGAGGAGCTTGCAAGAACCCTGACAGCCAATCAAGGATTTTGAGTGTACTCAACAAGGTAAATTTAATCCACACATTAACTTCTGTTCCCAATTGAAATCCTACTAAAATGACATTAAAATATGTAAAGGCAGAAATCTGTAAGGTCAAAGAAAAGAGAGGAAATGACAGCTGACAAGAAATGAAACACAATTTTAGAAGCTGGAGAGAGCAGATAGACAAGTGGAAATTGACTTAGCAGTCCAAGGAAAGTTAAGTATCTGCAGGGGGAAAGGCCAAAGAGAAAATCAATCTATGCTGTAGCACCCCAGAGAGAAAGACTCCGAATCTGCAGACATCCATTGCCTCTAAGACAGCGATGTGGATGGCAGTGAAAATAAAATTACCTCTTCTCTGCTCCTTTCACATTTTGCTTGGCAATCTACTCAGCTAAATATTCAAGTTTATCATTTACAAATTTTACTTTCCACAAAAATAGAACATAATTAAGACAGGTTCTCAGTCATTTTATAAAATCTATAATCTTTCTTCCAGTTTCCACTAGCATGTTTCTCTTTCCCATCTCAGATATCACCAGAAGCATTTTTAACATTCATATCTCTAACAACATTCTGTTTATGATGTTATGTATGTATTATCTAAGATGGTAGAAACTTTCCCTACAGCTCTTCTCTTGTCTTTCTAAGCCCTCGTCATAATCACCTATAACATACTTGTGATGATTAATTTTATGTGTTTACTTGATTAGACCATTTGACTAAACATTACTCTGGATGTGTCAGTGAAAGTGTTTCTGGAATGAGATAAATACTTGAATCACTTTGGTGGTTACCAGAGATTGGAAGAGCTGGGTAGATGGAGACAGGGGAGATTTGGTTCGGGGGTACAAAGTTTCAGTTGGACAGGAGAAATAAGCTTTAGCAATCTATTGCACAGAATGGTGATTATAATAAATAATAATTCATCATATATTTTAAAATTGCTGAGTATATTTTAAATATTTAAACAATAAAAGTATATGAGGTGATAGATTTTCTAATTAGCTTGATTTAATGATTCCACAATTTAAACATATATCTAAATACCATAGTGAACCCCATAAAGATATACAATTATTATTTGTCAATTTAAAATAAAATACATCCATTTAAATAAACAAACATAACATTTGAATCTGTAGACTGAGTAAAGAAGATTGTCACCTCTAATGTGAGTAGGCCTCATCCAATCAAGTGAAGGCCTGAATAAAACAAAATGGCTGATGAAGAGGGAACTCATTCTGCCAGATTGATTAAGCTGAAACGTTGATCTTTTCTGACTTTTGGACAGAAACTGAAATATCATTATTCTTGGGTCTCAGGTCTGCCAGCTTTCAGATTTGAATTTTCACCACAGGTTCTCCTGGTTCTTAGGTCTTCAGACACATAATAGAACTACACTTTGTCTCTCTTGGATCATAAGCTTGCAGACTACAGATCTTGGGATTTTGCAGTCTCCATAATCATCATATGAGCAAATTTATTTTATATATATGAAAGTTGTAAGGAAGTATTACTAAGTCAGTGGCTTCAAACAACAGAAATTTATTGTCTCACAGTACTGTAATCTAGATGTCTGAAACCAAAGTGTCAGCAGGGTTCTCTTTTTTTTTGACAGGCTATAAGTGCAAATTTTTATATGCTACTATACTAGCTCCTGGTAATGACTAGCAAGCAATCGTTAGTGTCCCTTGTCTCACAAATGTATCACTTCAACTCTGCCTCCATCTCCACATGGAATTCTCCCTGTATCGCTGTGTCTTCATATATCTATCTTTTTAAAAAGACACCAGTCATATTGAATCAGGAACCCAATCTACTTTGGTATAACTTCATCCTATCTAATGACATCTGCAGCAAGTTATTTCAAATAAAGCCATATTCTGAGATACTAAGGGTAAGGACTTCAACACGTATTTTTGGGGAGACACAATTAAACTCATAGTGCTATTGAAATAAGATTAGCATTAACTTTAGGTTGTGTGTAAATTAAGATTTTAATTGCAACCCACAAGTCAGCCACTGAAACAATTAAAAATATAGAGTAAAACCAATAAAAATGAATCAAAATAATACACTAACAATATTTGACACAAAAAAGACAGCAGTTGAAGAGCTGAGAGAAAAATATACCTTATATAACACAAATAGGAAAATGACACTAGTAAAAATCTTCCTTGTCAGCAAATACATTACATGTAAATTTTCTAGACATCCCCGGTCAAAAGTCAGAGATTGGAAGAATGTATAGGAAAAACATGATCCAATTATATATTATCTACAACATACTCACTTTAGATTCAAAGAAATAAGTTGAACATGAAAAAACATTAAACTTCCATGAAATAATAAAAAAAGCTTGAGTGACTATACTATCAGACTGTGATGGTTAATACTGAGCATCAACTTGATTTGATTGAATCCAACCAAGTGTGTGTTTTGAGGGTGTTGACAAAGGAGATTAACATTTGAGTCAGTGGGCTGGGAAGGCAGATCCACCCCTAATCTGATGGGCACAATCTAATCAGCTGCCAGCCAATATAAAGCAGACAGAAAAACATGAAAAGGTGAGACTGGCCTAGCCTCCCAGCCTTCATCTTTCTCCCATGCTAGATGCTTCCCGCCCTCAAACACCGGAATCCAAGTTCTTCAGTTTTGAGACTCGGGCTGACTCTCCTTGCTCCTCAAGCTTGCAGACAGCCTATTGTGGGACCTTGAGTTTCTTAAGATAATACTTAATATAATATATATTAATATAGTAATATAATTATACATTTTAATGAATATTTTTATAGTTTTAAAATATATTTCAAAATATATTTTATAAATATAAATATATTATATTTATATAATTATATATTTATATATTATATTTATATAATTATATATTTATATATTATATTTATATAATTATATATTTATATAGTATATATAATATATCAATTAGTATATTAATTATTACATAATAGTATATATTATGTAACATTTTATATTATATAATTATATATAATAATATATAATATAATATATAGTATATATTATAAAATATATTAATTATATAATATATAATGTTAATATATTAATAATTAATATATTAATACCTATATTAATAATTAATATATTAACAATTAATGTAGTAACATGTTACATAATTATATATATTATATGTAATTATATATAATTATGTGTAGTATATAATTATATGTAATTATATATAATATATATAATTTATAAATATTAATCTATAATATATAATTAATATATAATATGTAATATATAATTAATATATAATATATAATATATAATCTATGATTAATCTATAATCTATAATCTATAATCTATAATTAATATATAATATATAATATATAATATATAATTAATATATATTTCTATTTATAAAATATATTTTTAAATATATTTCAAAAATAAAAAATCATAGAAATTTAAATATAATTATATTAATATATTAATATATATTAAGTATTAACTTAATAAACTCAAGGTCCCACAATAGACTGTCAGAAACATAATGCAATTCCTCTATCTCTTCATCTCTCTAGATAACAGTTTACTAATCTTGTTTATTCTTTTCCAAGAGCTATTTCTTGGCTACATTGATCCCTTCTATGATTTTTGTACCTCAATTTTATTCATTTCTTCTCCAATTTTAGTTTTTGTTTTCTTCTGCTAGCTTTGGCATTGGTTTACTCTTATTTTTCCACTTCCAGCAGGTACACATTTAAATTGTTAATTTGATACAGTTCTAACTTCTTGAAGGCATTTTTCACTAGAAACTTTCCTCTTAATACTGCTTTAGCTGCATTCCAGGGATTTTAGTAAGTTGTATCCCTATTTTCATTAATTTCAAATAAATTTTCACTTCTTCCTTAATTCAGACGTTCACCCAGGAGTTATTCAGGAGCAAGTTTTTAAAATTTCCATGTATTTGGATAGTTGTATGGGATCTTCTTGATATTGATTTCTATTTTATTGTACTGTTGTTCAAGAGTGTGTGTAGTGATAATTTTTTCCTTTTTTAAAAAACTTTCTTCAGGCTCACTTTATAATTGAGAGTGTGGTGGATATTAGAATGTGTTTTGTGTATGGACAAGAATAATGTATATTCTGTGGTTGCTGGGTGGAGTGTTCTGTAGATGTCTATTAGGCCCAATTGGTCAAGTGTTGAAATTATGTCCAGAATTTATTTGTTAGTTTTCTGCCTCAATGATCTATCTAACGCTGCCAGTCAGGTGTTAAAGTCTCCCATTATTATTGCTTAGTTGTCAGTCTTTTTGTGAAACTTGTTTCATGAATCTGGGTACTCCAATGTTGGGTGCATGTTTATTTAGGATAGCTAAGTCTTCTTGTTGGATTGTACCATTCTTTATCATTATGTAATGACGTTTTCTGTTTTTGTTAATTTTTATGTGTTTAAAGTCTGTTTTGTATGATATAAGAATAGTGATTCTTGCTCTTTTTTGCTTTCCATTTGCTGCATGGCAGATCTTTCTTCGTTCCTTTACTTTGAGCCTGTGGGTATCATTACGTATGAGATGGATGTCATTATGGGGTAATCACTCTAGTCATAACATTATGATATATAGAACTCTGTTTTAGCAGATCGAAGAGAGATATTTGAAATGAGAGAGATTATCCTGCTGTCTTTGGAGAAGCAAACAACCATGTCGTGAACTGTTTATAGAGGGAGTCCTGTGGCAAGAACCTGAGAGTTGAGAGTGGTCCCTGGCTGACAACTACAAACCAAACAATCAAACATACAAACAACAACAAAGGAACAACAACAACAAAAAAAAAAAACCTTGGGAACTTCTGTTCCATAACTTCAAGAAAAGGAATTCTGCGAACAACCTGAACGGGTTAGGAAGCAGTTCTGTTCTAGTCAAGCCTCCCAGTGAGGACACGGCTGACCATGAAACCCTGAGCAGAAAACACAGATAAGCAATGGGTGAACTCATTATCCATGGGAATTGTGTGATAGTAAGTTTGAGTGTTTGTAAGCCACTAAGTTGATGATGATGTGTTACACAACAATGAAAAACAACTTTTGTCATAGCATTATTATGAAGATTAAATGAATAAAATATCTAAATCTACATAAGTGCCTGTCAAATGAAAAATGTAGAGCATTCAGGAAACTGAAAATGAAAAGTGCTATACCTGCAAAAAGACAGAGAGAGTAAGGAAAAATATTGCGACAATTTCTTCAAAACTCAATCTTTAGTCCATATTATAGACTGCTTCTTTCAAGTTAAAGTGTACTGTAGTTACCTCCACACAGTTGCTGAAATATATAATCTCAGAAACTGCTTCAAATATATTTTTTCTTCACTCAATACCCATTTAGTAACACTGTGCTTTTCTTAAGATCCCTTTAAGCATTACAGTGCTATGAAATAAATAAGATTTAAAATATTTAAATGAATCACATATATGCAACCAAGATGAATAACTTTTTATAAATCATAATCAATTTCTGTAAGATAATGCAAGTGGTACCATAGCTCTTCTAAAAATTTATTAAAGTTTTTATTTTGCCCTCCCATTATTCTTAGAATACAACACCTGTAGTGGTTTATGAGGTTGAGACTATTAAAACAAAATAATCAACATTTTAGCAATGATTTCAAGCTGCTACATGAACAATGAATCACCAAAGCTGCCAATTTTACAAGATAAAATAAAGATGTCTTATACAATAAAAGTTTATGCTCCTGGTGGCAGCCAATTTATTATTTTATTTAGAAAGATTAACATCTAGCTATTGTAAGCTAGGTATATTTTGAAATGTGTGTCACATAGATATTGATTTATATAGATTAAGAATATTGAAATATGTTATTCTTTTTTATTGTTACAAAATCAGGTTGGAGTGTTTTGCACTCACTTTCATTGTTGTGTCATATGAAATTGAAAGTTTGCCATTGAGAAAAGAATTAGTTCACTAGGACTCATTATATTTCTACATTCCCAATTACATTAGAAAATAATTATGTGATATATCCCATATAATAATTTTAATTCTACTCAATTTTCTAAATTTAGAACATGTCTTACATCATATCTTATTGTGTAATATAACTTTTGTTGCCTGGTCTGCAACTGCCAATGTTTGTGTTTAATCAGCCTGTGCTGTGTTTTTTTTATAAGTACTTTTTATTCTGTGGTTGGCTCTGTGCTGAAAGGAGAGTTCACCTGGCAGAAATCCTCACCCTGCTTGATTAATGATGTTTGTATATTCAATGGCATACAATGTAGTAGGTATGCATATATCTAACCATATCCAATAGAAGAACAAAAAAATCTTACATGACATTATTTATTTACCAGAATGGTAATAAATTCAGTTTTGTTTTTTGAGAGCCTACCTTTCTGAAATTTCCTGAGAATATAAAGTACTTGATGTACAAAACCCCTGAAAAAAATATCTAATTTTGAACATATGTAAACTGCTGAGGTGCATATAGTCAAAGTCTGCATGGTCTGTTGACAGCCTGAGAATTCCATCCTCTTCATTAGTACAGGGGTTTTTTATCCACAAATTCCAAAACTCATGTTGCCCTATTGTATTGTGGCTGATCTGGTACCCAGGATGCGAGATAAAGTCCCCTCTTCTCTTAGCTCTCTTCTCCTCAGGTGGAAGGAAGGCATCTCTTTTGGAGCCGCAAGCTGTGCAGACTGTGGTTGGGGGAAGGATGGTGCAAGCACTCCCTTAGCTGCCCTGGCTGGTGTCACAGCAGGTCATGTGCCCTCCCAGTCCATTGGCTCTGAGCCCAGCTCAGCACTAGGACTTGCCTAGGAATTGCAGTCCTTGTGACCTAAACTACCTTTCAAGTTTATGTAGCCCTGCAGCCCAAGGTGGTGAGGTGTGCAGGAAATCAAGTTCCAACCACTGGGATGGGGGACTACCCTCTGGCTAGGGCCAGTTCAAATGCTCCCTCTGTTGATGGTCATCAACTAAGTACAGGCAGGTTATTTTTTTTCATTATGACAGAGCAGCACTGAGTTCAATGCAAAGTCTCACAATCACTGTATTCTCACTCCCAAAGCACAAATACTCTGTGTCATGCAGCGGTTTCCAGGGGATGGGGGAGGGGTGGCATGGGTAATTAAAGATTGTCTTTCCAGCCCTTTTCAGTGCCTCTTGTGGTAATATGTAGTTAAAATCAGGCACTGTGTGTGCTCACCTGATTTTTGGTGCTTATGAAGGTGCGTTTCTGTGTAGACAGTTGTTAAAATTTGGTGTTCCTGCGGGGGGATGATTAAGGAAACCTTCTATTCTGCCTTCTTGTTCCACCCCTTCTGATAAATTTCTGAATTGCATTGCTGTGTGATCTTGAAGATCACTGAGTTTCCTTGAAACTACTATTTTGAATTTTTATTCAGAGAACTTACATATTGTTGTCTCATTATTGTCAGTTACTGGCTCTTTGCTTTCTCTGTATGGAACCACCATGCTTTCCTGTTTGCTGTTATTTCTTATGGATGTACGTATATATCTTTGCATTGAAGGATTAGTCAATTATTCTAGTCTTATCATCTGTCTGGCTTATTTTAATTTCTATTAGATATGTTTGCTTAGAGGTTTTTCGCTGTTATGTAACAGCCCCTTTTTGGCTCTTAGGTGGCACCTTAAGCCCAGAATCACACCTCAGCTCTAGTAAGCTATCTGAGTTCTTTCCTTCCAGAATGAAGGAGGTGCCCAAAATAATGTTTTGGCAGTGTGAGGAGGCTGGCTAGAGGTTCTTGCCCAGGGAACCTGTGGGACAAGCCTCCCACAGTGTGGCATTGCTGGGCAGTCACTCTGATTTGGTGTGTCCTTTGGCCAGGTTACAAAGTAGAGTTTATTTGGCTGAGCCTGGTAGTCCTGCCTCTTCCTTTGTCTCTATCTTCAGGGATAATTCTTCCTTTAGACACTCTGATGCTTCCTGTGGGTTAAAGCAAGTACAAGATGGTGGAAAAGCTAGCTGTCCACCTCAATCCCACTTTTTCCAGTGTAGAGTGAGTTGATGAAAATTTTCTGCCTGCTTGCTGCCAGGCAGAATGAGGGAAGGGCAGGACAGCGATGTGGAAGTGTGATTCTCTTACCATCTACAAGGAATGTTTTCACTTCTCTGTGCCCCAAGAACTGTCTCACCTTCATATTTGAGTTTTGGTGTATTTCTGGCTATATCCTAGGGGCTGCATTTTTTGTTTGTTTGTTATATTACTGGAAGGAGTTTAGCCAGCTTGCTACTATACCACAATGTTTCTAGTCAAATTTTACATGTGTCTGGAAATACAAGTAGAATTATTTTTTCTCTTTTTATAATCCTTTTATAATTCATAAATTTTCTTTTCTGACGATTTCCAATGTGAAAAAATTTATTCAAAGGAAAATTCCATGACACATATTATTTGGTTGTTAAATGATCCAATTTTTCCATGAATGTTAATGCTTTTTGCCTGTCTTTGTTGAGAGAGTAAAATAAGTAGAGGGGCTTATAATCTCAGTTAAAGCAAAGAAATGGTTATTACCTAATTGCATATGAAATACATAACCAGACTTTTTTTATTACCCAGACTTTTAAAATTTTACAATAATTTGCATCTTCATTATGTAGACTTTCTGGATTAATAAAAAAAAATCTTACTTTCTCACTCTGCCCTTTACAGACAGACTTAACCGCCAATTACATTTTCCTCTCTAGGTTCAGCTCCCAAAACTATTTGGTCTTGGCAAATAATGATATAATATTAGGTAGTCTTTTAAAATTTTACAGTAATTCCCATCTTCATTATGTAGACTTTCTGGATTAATAAAAAAAAAAATTACTTTCTCACTCTGCTCTTCACAGACAGACTTACTGCCAATTACATTCTTTTCTCTAGCTTCAGCTCGTAAAACTATTTGGTCTTGGAAAATAATGATATAATATTAGATTGTCCATTCACGTATAATTCAATATTTCTATGATGTATTTCTATATTTGTGTGTGTTATTTCTACATCTATTGAATATTATAAAAGATTTCAAAAATTATCTCTAGGGAAAGAGTTGTAATGGAACTCATGTGGCAAAACTGAGATAGAATCTTCTACTACTTTTCTTTTAGTCCTTAAGAATAGAAATTTCAATATATTTCTTAGCATAATTCTATGCATATTTGCGCCCTTAAGAAGTTCTACCTTTGATTATCAGGCAACAATCAGCGTACTGTTTTTTCCTCTTCTAAACATTATCTCTACTCTATGTTGACTTCACTATACATTTACTCTGTTACACATTTTTTGAAATCATTGTCCAGCTAATTTTACTATAACAAATTAAACTTTATTATACAAATGAACTGAGAATAACTAGGTAGTGAAGGTAAAAGAGAAAGAAAGAAATGCAAAGTGTTATTATATTACATGAACTTTATTCCAACTGTGACCAGTATTTGCTTGGTTAATTAAACGATGGTTGGAGCAGATCATTATTTTGGAAGTATATAAATTAAACATTCTTTAAAAAGTAAAAAAAATATATAGATGTACATCAATTTGCCAATCTTTTGATGTAGGCTGAGGCCTTTTTCGCTTGAATATGCAACCAAGTTTTATTCCTGATTGTATAAATCTCAGCCAAATGCAAAGAATACTATTTTCAGTTTCTGCTCCTTTAAATGGAACTTAGAGACTTGTATAGAAAGGTGGGTACAGAACGCTTAAAGAGTTTTATATTTTTACCCAATATTTTATACTTTTCTTTCCCCACATTTAATTTGACAGCAACTTGTTTTGACTTTCATAGAGTCTTCTCAAAGTACTGCTCGTTTTTAATAGAAATAACACTATTTTTAAAAATCATATTTTTCAATTTACATAATATTTAATTAAACTAGGTAATTACAATAATAAACATAAGTAGTATAAGCAGTGTTTTAGTCTGTCTGAGCTGCTATAACAAAAATACCATAAACTGAGTAGCTTGCAAACAACAGAAATTCATTTCTCACTGTTCTACAGGAGGGTTAGTCAAGATAAGTTGATGGCAGATTTATCGTCGGGAGCGGGCTCTCTTCCTAGTTCATAGAGAGTGATTTCTCACTGTGTCCTCACATGATGGAAAGCTCCCAGGGATCTCTTTTATGAGGACACTAATCTCATTTCTGAGGGCTCTGCCCTCACGATCTAATCACCTCTGAAAATCACCACCTCATAATACTATCACTTTGGGGGTTAGGATTTCAACATATACAGTTTGTGGGGGACACAAACATTCACATAATAGCAAGCAGGCTCTGAAATAAACACAGTTAACTCTCAGAAAGCATACAATTCAGTTGTTGTGGGTTATGTGCTTTGTTACAAATGATGATGCACTGGTAGGTGCCAGGGTGCCATAGTCACTGTCCACTGTATCGGAAGGAAGAAGGATATATGAAATCTGATGAGGAAGTTCAATGGGCTTAACAGCAGTTGGGACAGCCAAAAGTGAGAAAAAATTGTGTGGAGGAGGTAGATGGAAAGAAGAAACTTCTTTGACAAATGAAAAATAGATACTTTTATATAAATATATACATAGACATTTGTTACTTTGTATTTCTAAGAGTATCCAATCAAGTGAAATCCCAAAATATCTGCTCTCACGCAGGCTGTGATCTGAAGGGATTTTGTTCCTAAGAAGTAATATCCCTGATGGGTTCATTTTCTAATTTGAGCTTGAATTAATTACCTTAAGCATTTTCAGAAATAATCCTAAAATATATTTTTGCAAAGATGTTATTGAAGTTGTACTGTGTAACTAGAGACAAATATAGAAAATTGACAGCTTAACTTTCTCTTCTGCTTTTTCATTAGTGTGTCTTCCAAAGTCCAAAAAGAGAAATAATGAAAGCAATAACACTTGGTTCTACAAAAGGTATGACATATTGAATGAATGAAATATTTCCACAGCTTATTTTTGGGATGTGAGCTATACTTTTTCATTTTGCCCACCTAATAGCATAGTTCTTTGGGAATTCTTACCAGAATTAAGGACTCTTTTGAAATGTTTCCATCATTAAAATATACCTTTAAAACTCCCTGTTAGTCAATTTACAGTTGTTACATGTGATGGTGCACTGGTAGGTGCCAGTGTGCCATAGACACTGGCCAGTGTATCAGAAGGAAGAAAGATACATGTAATCTGACGAGGAAGTTCAGTGAGCTTAACAGCAGTTGGGACAGCCAAAAGTGAGAAAAATATGTGGGGAGGAGGTAGGTGAGAAGAAGAAACTTCCATTTCTACTATTTATTTCTATTTCTACTTGCAGTTGACTAACCATACGATATACTAATCACACAGTGTACTAAAAATACACCAATAGAAATTATATTCAATAAGATGATTTCTGGCTAAGAGTCCCTATTTTTAGCAAGCAGATGATTGTTTTGAAATTGAAGCTTGCTTTTATTACATAAAATGTTCATGCTTTAAAATAATTCAGTTCCTTTAAAATGTTATCAGTCTTTCTAGAACACACAATCCCAGAGACACCCTCCCACTACCAAAAATTATAAATGGTCAATTTTCTTTTGAGGGACCATGATACAAGATCATACATTCAGAACTGAAACTCATTTTTACCCAGCTTATATACCAGCATGCTATCTATTTTAAGTGGCCAAAGTAGCAATGCCTACTTCTGCTGTGCCTAATACCAGTTTTCTATCTTTTAGCTATAGGATGCAGTCACTTTCGCTCTGGTCTCATTAACATGGCCATGAGAGAATTTTCAAAAGAACATCATTCTATCTATCTATCTGTCTGTCTGTCTATCTATCTATCTATCTATATCTAATCTATCTATCTATCTATCATCTATGATCTATGTATCTATCCATCCATCCATCCTGGAAGTATATTTTGCCTTTGCAATGTCATTGGAAGTTTTCAGAGAATATAGTGTCGTATTTGTGAATTAGAAATACAGGGTCCAGCAATAAATTTAATGAGTTTTCATTCTCATTTATGATTAATTTACTCTGGACCTCAGAAGAATTTTGGCAGATGCTGATATCAGCCCATTTCTAAATAACTGGTTTATAAGCCTGTATATTGAACAGGGCATTCATTCTCATTAAAACACCTTTGTGTAAAATTTTAAAATTGAAGGCCACTTTTCCCTAGCGAAGTACAATTTCTGTTCCTTTGTCAGTGTTATCACCACAGTTGCACAAGTCTTGAAATAGTAAAATGGCTTAAATCCCTGGTAGTGTGCCAATAAGAGCATTAATGTTGCTTTTCTATGGGCCAAGAAAAATCGATGGCTATTTTCAGGTGTATCTGTGTGTGAGTGTGTGTGTATGTGTACATACATATATATATACACACACACACACACACACACACACACATATAGACACACACACACAGATTTTTCCTTTCTGGTAAATATATGATGCTTTACCTTAAATCATATTTAAAATCCCAGTATACTTTCTGCTATATTTTTTTTAAGCCACTAGGTTAAAAGCAACATTTCCTTGAGGTACACACACACACATATTGTTACAGAAATAAAGTTTTTAGGACAGTGTCATTACCTGTACCCTCTGCAGTATTACTACTAGTAATTTCAGCCACCGCCTTCTTTTCAATTACCTTGGATTTAAAACATTACACACTTATCGAACTGTAGGAAGTAATCGATAGGTTTGATTATTGTAACAATCACGACTAATTGAGAATCACAAAACTATACTTGTTTTACTTCTATTTTTTTATTATACTTTAAGTTTTAGGGTACATGGGCACAACGTGCAGGTTTGTTACATATGTATACATGTGCCATGTTGGTGTGCTGCCCCCATTAACTCGTCATTTACATTAGGTATATCACCTAATGCTATCCCTCCTCCCTCCCCGCACCCCACAACAGGCCTCGGTGTGTGATAATGCTAAATCATCTTTCAAAGTGGTTGTAGCAATTTATCCTCCAATCAACAGTGTGAGATTTCATTTTGATCTGCATTCTAGACAATTTCAATGTATTTCAACTTTTGCTAAGTCTGTAGGTATTTAGTGATGTAACTTTAATTTTAATTATCTGAATATTAATGATGCATAAGGCCTATTCTTGTGTTCATTACCATTTTGGATTTACTTGCTTGTGAAGTGCCCGCTAAAATTCATATCCTTTTTTCTGTTGGATTTTCTTTCTTTCTTTTTACTGATTTGTATCTTTTGCAAAAATATTTTGGATACAAAGTCTTTGTTGCTTATAGGTTCTGGAAGTATTTCACTCATTCTGTGCTTTTTAAACTATACTCTGTGTGGCATTTTTGGTAAATGTAAGTTGGTTTAATGTGTACTTTTTTTCCCCTTTTTTATTGTATGTGTTCCTAAGTTTTATTTAAGAAACTACCTAATGGTCATGAATATATCAACTTTCATTTTCTTTTAAAAGCCTTACAGTTTTGCCTTTGACATTTAGGTCTATAACTCAACCGGATTCATATTTATTTGTATGTGGAGTGAAGTGGGCGTATACATTCATATTTTTCAAAATGAATATCTAACTATCTCAGCTTGAGTAAAGTGAACATCTTTGCTAATGGTTCTTCAATTAAAATTCAAATATGCATATATGCATGGGTCTTTTTCTGGGCTAACTGTTCTTTCCATTGATTTATTGCTGTAAACATGTTACATTTTCTTAATTAGTATAAGCTTTTATTAAATCTTCATGCCTACTAGAACAAGTTCTACTTATTTTTCTTCTTTAAGATAGTCTTAGGTGTTAGCAGACATTTGAATTGCAAGATGTTATAATCAGAATTTCAAAGTTAAAAAATATTGGGAGTTTTATTGTAATCACACTGACTTAAAAATTAATTTAGAGATAAATGACATTTTTACAGTATTGTCTCTTCCAAATTAGCATTTCTAATCTCTGTTTATTTAGGTGCACCTCACTTGGCAGATCAATATCTTCACATCAGTTTACATCAGAATCTCAGCATCAGTTTACCAGTTTCCCCCAAAATAATCTGCTCTGAGTTTTACTGCAACTGTAATAAGCCCTTAGGTTAATTTTTAAATAATTGATGTCTTTACCAAATTTTTTCTGAATCTAAAAGCATGGTATATTCTTCTATTTATATTTGCATTCTTTACTTAAAACAGTCTGTTCTTTTCAGTTTTTGGGTTATAAATCTTACAAACCTTTATAGTATTAATTCTTAAATATTTAGTGTTTGTTGATACTAAATTGCATATTTTAAAAGTATTATTTTAATATATTTTTCTTATATAAAGAAATACAATTGCTTTTGTGTTTAACTATGTATCCAGTAACCTTGTTAAGTCTACTATGTTACTATAAACGACATTACCATATACATGAGCCATAAATGATAATACGCAGTTTATAAATGTGTAATATGTAAAATATAAACTAATAATATAACATATAGCATATAAGCTACATTATAATTTTAGAAGATGATTTCAAGTAATGACATTTTAATTTTTTATTTCCAATTATTCTGCCTTTTATTTCCTTTATCTCCAGTAAAGTATTGAATATGAGTGGTGATAACAGGCAGTCCAGTCTCCTTGACCTCAAGGGAAGCATTTGAATATTTAACTATTGATAATTATATTTCCTATAAATTTTTATAGATATCCATTATATTTAAACATCCCCTCTTGATTTCTCAATTGCCAATCATTTTATTATGAATAGGTTCATTCACTCATTCTTTTCTCAAAGTTCTCTATTTCAGTTAAAGGCACCATTATCTATCCATATATGCATGCCTGAAATATAGGAACTATCTTTGCAACCTCCCTACATTCAGTCTTACATTATATCTTAGAGATGTTATCTCTTAAATATATCTCAAATCCATTCACATTCACATCTCTTTACTTCCACCACCACCACCTAGTCCCAGCCATCAAAATGTCTTGCTTGCATCAGTTTTCTGATTCATTTTATAACTGTGCTTAAGTACAACAGATTCTTCACATTGCCCTCAATCTATCACACACATACCAACACAGAGTGATCTTTTAATATGCAAATCTGATTGTTACCCCCTTGCTTAAAACACCACACACCACAATGACTTTCCAAGAATTCTTAGTATGTTATAAAATTCAGGCCGGGAGCCGTGGCTCACGCCTGTAATCCCAGCACTTTGGGAGGCCAAGACGGGCAGATTATGAGGTCAAGAGTTCGAGACCAACCTGGCCAATGTGGTGAAACCCCATCTCTACTAAAAATATAAAAATTAGCTGGGCGTGGTGGCATGCGCCTGTAGTCCCAGCAACTCGGGAGGCTGAGGCAGAAGAATTGCTTGAAACCGGGAGGTGGAGGTTGTGGTAAGCCAAGATCACGCCACTGCACTTTAACCTGGGTGACAGAGTGAGACTCTGCTTCCTGACCCCCCCCCCCAAAAAAGTCTATTTAGATATTTGCTTGTTTATAAATCATATAATTTGTTTTGTTGCTATTTTGTTTCTATTTAATTGTTTGACCTCTCTATATGTATATATTCTGTGAAGAAGTGTTTTAGCTTGATGCAATCTCATTTATCTATTTTTCCTTTTGTCACCTGTGCTTTTAAGATCTTACATGAAATAATTTTGCCAAACTCAATGTCCAGGGGTATTTTACCAATGTTTTCTTCTAGTAGTTTCATAGTTTTAAGTTTTATATTTAAGTCTATAATGTATTGTGACTTGATGTTAGTATATGGTGAGAGAGAGGGGTTCAGTTTCATGCTTTTTGCATGTGGCAGTCTATCACCACCATTTATTGAAGAGGGTGTCTTTTCCTCAATGTATGTTCTTGTTGACTCTGTGAAAGCATAGTTGAGTGTAAATATATGGCTTCATTCTGAGTTCTGTATTCTGTTTCATTAGTCTATGTGTCTATTTTAATACTAACACCTGTGCTGTTTTGGTTACTATAGCCTTGTAATGTATTTTGAATAATATACATTGAATATATATATATGCCATATATATTGAATAATTTGATGCCTCCAGCTTTGTTTTTGTTTTTGTTCAGGATTGTGACTACTTGGTCTCCTTTTTAGTTTCATATGAATTTTAGGATTGTTTTTTCTAACTCTGTGAAGAATGTTGTTGATACTGTGATATGGATTGCACTGAATCTGTAGATCATTTGAGCAGTATGGTGATTTAAATGGTATTAATTATTCTGATCCATGAGCATGAAATGCTTTTCCATTTGTTTGTGTCACCTTCTGTAAATATCTGTTAGGTACTTTTGGTCAAAGTCCAGTTTAAATCCAATGCTTTCTTGCTGATTTTCTGCCAGCATTATTTGTTCAATGCTGATAGAAGGGTGTTGAAGTCTACCACTATTATTGTATTGAAGTCTCTTTCTTCAGTTCTAGTAATACTTGCTTAATGAATCTGGATGCTCCAGTATTGGGTACATTTATATTTAGAATTGTTAGTATTTTTGCTAATATATTCTCCCTTCTTAATTACATAATGACCTTCTTTGTCTCTTTTCCCTGTTTTTGACTTAAAGACTGTTTTATCTAAGTATAGCTATTCCTGCATGCTTTTAGTTTTCCTTTCCCTGGAATATTTTTCCCAGCCCTTTTATTTCAGTTTATATGTGTGTCGATGGTAAGGTCAGTTTCTTGTAAGTAGTATATAGCTGGGCTTTATTCCTTTTATCCATTCAGTCAATCTATATACTTTAAGAGGGTAATTTAATCTAATTAATTTCAAAACCATTGTCATGTGGGGCATTGTTTCTGTCGTATTGTTAATTGTTTTATATATTTTTTATTCCCTTCTTTTTCTCTTATTGATTGTCATTTTATTTCGATGATTTCTGTATTGGTACCATTACAGTCTTTTATCTTTCATCTTTTTGTGATTGTTTTACCTGTGAATTTTGTAATTTGTGTGTTTCCATTATGGTAAATGTGATCCTTTTGCTTCCAGGTTTAGGACTTCTTTGATGATTTTTTGTAAGGCTAGTGTAGTGATAACAAATTCCCTCAAGATTGGCTTGTCTCAGAAAGACTATTTTTTGTTCATTTATGGAGAACCATTTCACTGAATAGTATTCTCTGCTGACAGTATTTTTTTCTTCCAGTATTTTTTCATTTTTATTATTTTAAATTTTGATTTTACTTATTTATTTATTTTTAAATTTTAGATTCACAGGGTACATGTGCAGTTTTGTTACTTGGATACATTGTATGATGCTGAGGTTTTGGCTTTAATTGAACCCTTCACACAAATAGTCAATATAGTACCCAATAGGTAGTTTTTCAGCCCTTGTCTCCTCTCTTTCTTACCCCTTTTTGAGTCCTCAGTATTTATTCCCATCTTTATGTTCATGTGTGCACGATGTTTAGCTTCCACTTATAAGTGAGAACATGCAGTCTTTGGTTTCCTGTTTCTGTGTTAATTTACTGAGGATAATAGCCTCCAGCTGCATCCATGCTGTTGCAAAATACATGATTGTATGATTTTTATGACTGTGTAGTATTCCATGGTGTATATATACCACATTTGCTTTATCCAATCTGCCATTTATGGGCATCTAGGTTAATTCTATGTCTTTGCTATTGTGTATAATGCTATAATAAATGTGCAAATACAGATATCTTTTTGTTGTTGTTGTTTTTGAGATGGAGTCTCGCTCTATCGCCCAGGCTGGAGTGCAGTGGCACAATCTCGGTTCACTGCACCCTCCACCTCCCGGGTTCAAGCGATTCTTCTGCCTCAGCCTCCCAAGTGGCTGGGACTACAGGCGTATGCCACCATGACTGGCTAAATTTTTGTATTTTTAGTAGAGACAGGGTTTCATTGTGTTAGCCAGGATGGTCTCGATCTCCTGACCTTGTGATCTGCCCACCTTGGCCTCCCAAAGTGCTGCTATTACAGGCATGAGCCATCACACCCAGCCTCTTTTTAGCAGAATGATATATTTACCTTTGGGTATATACCTAGTAATTAGATTGCTAGGTGAAATAATAATTCTATTTTTAAATTTTTGAGAAATCTCCAAACTTCCACAGCGATTGAACTAATTTTGAATATGTCATCATATTTTCTTCTAGCCTATACTTCTGTCCGGAACTGGTGGGTTCTTGGTCTCACTGACTTCAAGAATGAAGCCGCGGACCCTCGTGGTGAGTGTTACAGCTCTTAAGGTGGGGCGTCTGGAGTTTGTTCCTTCTGATGTTCGGATGTGTTCGGAGTTTCTTCCTTCTGGTGGGTTCGTGGTCTCGCTGGCTCAGGAGTGAAGCTGCAGACCTTCGTGGTGAGTGTTACAGCTCTTAAGGCGGCACGTCTGGAGTTGTTTGTTCCTCCCAGTGGGTTCGTGGTCTCGCTGGGTTCAGGAGTGAAGCTGCAGACCTTCGCGGTGAGTGTTAAAGCTCATAAAGGCAGTGTGGACCCAAAGAGTGAGCAGCAGCAGGATTTATTGCAAAGAGCAAAAGAACAAAGCTTCCACAGTGTGGAAGGGGACCCAAGCGGGTTGCCAATGCTGGCTCGGGCATCCTGCTTTTATTCTCTTATCTGGCCCCACCCACATCCTGCTGATTGGTAGAGCCGAGTGGTCTGTTTTGACAGGGCGCTGATTGGTGCGTTTACAATCCCCGAGCTAGACACAAAGGTTCTCCACATCCCCACCAGATTAGCTAGATACAGAGTGTCCACACAAAGGTTCTCCAAGTCCCCACCAGAGTAGCTAGATACAGAGTGTTGACTGGTACATTCACAAACCCTGAGCTAGACACAGGGTGCTGATTGGTGTGTTTACAAACCTTGAGCTAGATACAGAGTGCCGATTGGTGTATTTACAATCCCTTAGCTAGACATAAAGGTTCTCCAAGTCCTCACCAGACTCAGGAGCCCAGCTGGCTTCACCCAGTGGATCCCGCACCGAGGCTGCAGGTGGAGCTGCCTGCCAGTCCCGTGCTGTGCGCCCGTACTCCTCAGCCCTTGGGTGCTCATGGGACTGGGTGCCCTGGAGCTAGGGGCGGTGCTAGTAGGGGAGGCTCGGGTCACACAAGAGCCCATGGAGAAGGGGGGAGGCTCAGGCATGGCGGGCTGCAGGTCCCAAGCCCTGCCCCGCAGGAAGGCAGCTAAGGCCTGGCGAGAAATTGAGCACAGCAGCTGCTGACCCAGGTGCTAAGCCCCTCACTGCCTGGGGCCAGTGGGGCCGGCTGGCCGCTCCGAGTGCGGGGTCTGCCGAGCCCACTCCCACCCAGAACTCCCACTGGCCCGCAAGCAACACGCGCAGCCCCAGTTCCCACCTGCACCTCTTTCTCCACACCTCCCCAACAAGCTGAGGGAGCTGCCTCCGGCCTTAACCAGCCCAGAAAGGGGCTCCCACAGTGCAGTGGTGGGCTGGAGGGCTCCTCAAGTGCCGCCAAAGTGGGAGGCCAGGCAGAGGAGGTGCCAAGAGCGAGCGAGGGCTGTGAGGACTGCCAGCACGCTGTCACCTCTCAAACTGTTTCTGCTATAAAATCTACTGTTAGTTCAATGGGGTTTTGTTTATAGGTAACTAGATGTTTTTATCTTGGTGCTTTTAGGATCTTCACTTTATCATTTATCTCAGAATGGTTTGATTTCGATGTTCCATGGAGAAAACCTTTTGTGTTGTATCCACCTGGGCATCCTATTAAATTTTCTGTATTGGAAAGTCTAAGTCTCTTGCTCGAATTGGAAAGTATTTATCGATAATGTAATTAAGTAGGTTTATAATCTTTTTATTTTCTCTTTGTCCTCTGGAATCCCAATAAATATAATAATTTTTTTTTTTTGCTTTATGTAGACCCAAGCATCACATAGTTTTTGCTACTCATTTTTAATTTTTTTAAAAAAAATTTCTTAATGGATTATTTCAAAAGACCTATCTTCAGGTTAAGACATTACTTTGCTTCTTTTTGATCTAGTCTATTGTTTAAGCTTTCAAATAAATTTTGTATCTACTTTAATAAATTATTTAGTTCCAGAATTTCTATTTTTTTATAGTATCTATTCCATCAGCAAATTTTTCACTCATATCTTATGTATCTGATTTCTTGGTATTGATTTTCAGAATTCTCTTTTAGCTCACTGAGTTCTTTGAAAATCAGTATTTTCAATTTTTATGAAATTTTTAAATTTTCTTTTTGATTAAATTCAATTGCTAGAGAATTATTATGCTTATTTGTAGGTGTCATATTTTCTTGCTTTTTAAAATTTCTTGTGCCCTTACATTTATATTGGTACATCTGCTACAACAGTGACTTTTTCCTATTTTTGAATTTCCCTTCATAAAGAGGACTTTTTTTCCTGAAGATGTATCTGTGGTGTTGGTTTTGTAGAGTACACTGGCTGTGATTTGGGGTTTGCATAGTAGTTTAGATGCTGTACGATTTCTTTGCTTTTAAACGGCATTAATGGTATTTTTACATTTATATTGGTATATCTGCTACAACAGTGACTTTTTCCTATTTTTGAATTTCCTTTCATGAAGAGGACTTCTTTTCCTGGGGATGTATCTATGGTGTTGGTTTTGTAGAGTACATTGGCTTTGATTTTGGGTTTGCACAGTAGTTTAGATGCTGTATGATTTCTTTGCTTTTAAATGGTATTAATGGTATCTGTAATTTTCTTAGTTGGTTAGAGTATGATTATTATTGGAAGCTCTGGTAAATCTGTGCTGGGGACTAGGATGCTAGGCTTGCCTGTCTTCAGGCCTCAGGAGTGTCAGGAGTGTGCCTATTCTTAAGCCCCAGGGTAGTTCACGTTGACCTCATAACATTGTTTGAATATTTGTCCCCACCAAAATCTCATGTTGAATTGTAATTTCCAATGCTGGATGCGAGGCCTGGTGGGAGGCGTTTGGACAATGGGGGCAGGTCCCTCGTGGCTTGGTGTTGTCTTCGTGATAGTGAGTTCTCACAAAATCTGCTTATTTAAAAGTGTGTGGCACCTACCCCCTCAACTCTGTCTCTCAGTGTCGCTTGCTCCTGCTTTCACCATGTGATGTGCTTGTTTCTCCTTCATCTTCTGCCATAATTGTAAGCTTTCTGAGGCCTCCCTAGAAGCAAAGTAGATGCCAGAATAATGCTTTCTGTGAAGGCTGCAGAACCATGAGCCAATTCAAACTCTATTCTATAAATCACCTAGTCTCAGGTATTATCTCACAGTAGTTCGAGAATGGAAAAATACAGAAAATTGATACTGAGAGTGGAGTTTGCTATAAAAATATGTAAAAATGTGGAACTGACTTTTGAAATGGGTAACAGGCAGAAGCTGGAAGAGTTTTGAAGGCTCAGAAAGATGAGGGAAGGTTTGAAACTTCTTAGAGACTTTTGGAATGGTTATGATCAAATGATGGTAGTGATACGGACAGCAAAGGCCAGGGTGAGGAGGTCTCAGATGGAAATGAGAAGCTTATTGGAAACTAGAGAAAAGGTCACACATGGTATGCCTTAGCAAAGAGCTTAGCTACATTCTGTTCATGCCCTAGTGATCTGTGAAAGTTTGAACTTTATAGTGATGATTTAGGGTATCTGGCAAAAAAAAAAAAGTTTCTAAGCAGCAAAGTGTTCAAGATGTAGCTTCGCTGCTTCTAACAGTCTACATTTAGATGTGGGAGCAAAGAAATGACTTAAATTTGAAGCTTATATTTAAAATGGAAGCAGAGTGTAAAAGTACGGAAAATCTGCACCCTGTCTATGTGGCAGAGAAAGAAAATATTTTTTCAGGAGAGAAATTCAAGCAAGCTGTGGAGCAACCACTTGTTACAGAAATTCATGTAATTAAAAGGGAGCCAAGTGCTGATAGCCAAGAAAACGAGGAAAAAATAAAGCTCTCAAAGGAATTTCAAAAACCTTCAGGGCAGTCCCTCCCATCACAAGCCTGGAGACCTAGGAAGAAATAATGGTTTCATGAGCCAGGCCCAGCACCCCACTTCCCTGGGCAGGCTCAGGACACTGCTTCTCATATCTAGGATGCTCAGGCTCAAGCCTTGGCTTAAAGGCACTCAGATAATACTTCTGCTGCTGCTCTGGAGAGTACAAGCTGCTGTAAGCCTTGACAGCTTCCAAGTGGTGGTGTTAAGCCTGTAGGCACACAGAGTGCAAGAGTGAATGGTGTTTGGCATTCTCTGTGTAGATTTCAGAGGATGTAGAGAAAAGCCTGGGTGCCCAGGCAGAAGCCTGCTGCAAGGGCAGAGCCTGCATAGAGAATCTCTACTATGTTAGTGCCAAGAGGAAATGTAGGCCGGGCGTGGTGGCTCATGCCTGTAATTCCAGCACTTTGGGGGGCCAAGGTGGGTGGATCACCTGATGTCAGGAGTTCGAGACCAGCCTGACCAACATGGAGAAACCCCATCTCTACTAAAAATACAAAAAAATTAGCTAAGTGTGCTGGCCCATGCCTATAATCCCAGCTACTTGGGAGGCTGAGTCAGGAGAATCGCTTGAACCAAGGAGGTGGAGGTTGCAGGGAGCCAAGATCACACCATTGCACTCCAGCCTGGGCAACAAGAGCAAGACTCTATCTCAAAAAAAAAGGAAATGTAGGGTGGATGCCCTCACAGAGAGTCCCCACTGTGGCACTGCCTAGTGGAACTGTGAAAAAGGTAACACTGACCTCCAGACCCTAGAATGGTAGATCAATCAGCAGCTTGCCCCTTGCCCTTGGAAAAGCCACAGTCATTCAACAACCTGTGAGAGCAGCCTTGGCGGCTGAATTCTGTAAAGCCAGAGGGGTGGGGCTGCCCAAGGCCTTGTGAGCCCACCCCTTACACCAGTATGCCTTGGATGTGGGACATGGATTCACTGGAGATTATTTTGGAGCTTTAAGATTGAATGACTACCCTGCTCAATTTCAAACTTGCATGTGGACAGTAGCCCTGTATGTTTGGCTGATTTATCTTTTTGGAACAGGTATTTTTACCCAATGACTTTGGACTTTTGAGTTAATGTTTGAATGAGTTAAGGCTTTAGGAAACTATTTGGAAGGCATGATTGTTTTTTGCAATGTAAGAAAGACATGAGATTTGGGAGGGGCCAGGGGAGGAATGATATTCTTTGAATATTTGTCCCCTTCCAAATCTCATGTTGAATTGTAATCCTCAATGCTAGAGGTGGGGCCTGGTGAGAGGTGTTTTGATCATGGAGGTGGGTCCCTCACGGCTTGGTGCTGTTTTTGTGATAATGAGTTCTTGTGAGATCTGGTCATTTAAAAGTGTGTGGCACCTCAGCCCTACTCTATCTCTCACTTGCTTGCTCCTGTTTTCACCATGTGATGTGCCTGCTTCCCCTTTGCTTTCAGCCAAGATTGTAAGCATCCTGAGGCCTCCCTAAAGATCGAGCATATGTCATCAGCATGCTTTTCATAAAGCCTGCAGAATCACGGGCCAATTAAGCCTTTATTTTAATAAAAAATTAAGCAGTCTCATGTATTTTTATAGCAAACAATAACAGCCTAATACACTCCAGTATGGCAGTTATCAGCAAAAAGATTCTTGTACCTACAGGTAGCTTGCTCAGATGCTGAGGGTGGCAGCAGTGGGATGTGCAGGTGAGCAGTTTCTTGAGTCTCTGGACAACCATCATGGCATGGATGATGGCAGTAGCTTTCATGGAATGGTTCTTTGGGTCCCAAGATGTGTGCATTAGTGTTGGCAGTGGCTGCAATGGGCTTAGTGTGTCCAGACTGCATGTGGTTCTTTCAGGGATGTGTCCGCTGACAGGGTAGCATCCAGAAGTTTAGGGCCAACCTCATGCTCCTGGGAACAGTGCTCAGGGGCCCAAGTGGTGGACTAGGTTGTGCAATCCCCAAGACCCTTGACTGTGTTCTTTGTCTTGGATGGGTAGCAAAACCCGACTGGGTAGGCTTGTGCTCAGGCCCCCTAATGGTGAGAGCAGTTGGCAGTGGTGGGTGGGGTTGGGGTGGTCTTCAAGGCCAGGTGGAGCACTTATTTGAGGGATTGTGCCAGCCACACTGAGGCCTTTCCACTGGAGAAGTTGGGGCACATCTTGGTTGCCACAGCCTGGGCTGGGGGATGGGGCACATATGTCGCTGTCATGTCCCATTCTAGGTGGGGCTTACCCCTAGCCCTTGTGTTAGTAGTTTGCACCTAACTCACACCTCATCCCTGGCTGCAGTATTTCCCTCCCAGCTGATGGCTAAGTGGCTACTCACCCCATGCTTTTGTCCCTTCTAGTCCTGGTGGCATTCACTTACTAGCATTAACAACCACAGCCTATGCTTCAGTTGCGTCACAGCCACAGCTGTGGCAGCACTCCCAGCTTCTGCCCCAGTCTTAGCAGCAACAGCTTGAATTTTTCTAATTCCTCAGTTCCAGCATTGGTGGGTTCCAGGATAGCCTTAAGTCTGCCAAAGGCTAGGTTTTAAAATGGCACCTTCCTGGCTGGGCACTGTGGCTCACGCCTGTAATCCCAGCAGTTTGGGAGGCTGAAACACGTGGATCACCTGAGGTCAGGAGTTGGAGACCAGCCTGGCTAACATGGTGAAACCCTGTCTCTACTAAAAATAAAAAAATTAGCTGGGCGGGGTGGCACATGCCTGTAATCCCAGTTACTCGGGAGGCTGAGACAGGAGAATCACTTGAACCCAAAAGACAGAGGTTATAGTGAGTCGAGATGGCGCCACTGCAGCCTGGGTGACAGAGTGAGATTCCATCCAAAAAAAAAAAAAAAAAAAAGGCACCTTGCTGTCACCACTTAATTCTCAAAAAGGGTGTGGAGCTCAGTGCTCCCATAGCCTGTAAACCAGTTCTGTCCCATAAGAGTGTTGACGGTTTCTCTGGTGGCCAGGTTTGCTTGGTTCCATGCTGGAGATGTGGGCTGCTGAACCTCTCTCACCCTTTCCTCACACTGGGAAGTCACTCCCACCTTCCAGCTGATCCTTGCCAAGCTGCCTGCCTCTCTTCCATCTTATTCCTTGCTTTTGGTGTTTCCTGCCACTTTTATGTTGAATTAACATGTTCCCTCTTGGAGAATGTATTCCAAGAGTGCTTGTCTATAGTCTATCTTTGTTCTTCTAAGTGGAGGAAGCAGGCATACAATGCTTCCAGTCAGCCATTTTGAAGTCCCTGCATTATCATGTCTGCCAAGAATAAGTAACCTGAGCCTTGTCATGATTAAGCATTGGATAAACTTAGATCAAAAACATCTTGCAATGTTTGTTTAAGATTTAACACTTGAAACCTTAAATACTCTCAAGCTATTGAGAAACTATGCAAGACTGACTATTTCAGATAAAATAAATCCAACAGGATGTAACAATTAAAGATATTGTAAAATATTAGCTTATATTCTGGATCAAAAAGTAAAAAAGACATTGTTAGGCAGTTGGTAAAATCTGAATGAGGTCTGCATATTTTTGAGAGTGTAGCATCATTTTTAATGTTTTCATTCGGGTGACTGTAGTGGGATATGTTAGAGAGTCCCTTTATTTTGGGCAAATGCACTAAAATTTTTAGTGGATGCTATTTATTCTCAAATTATTCAGAGAACACTTATGTTTGTATGTAAATACAACATATATGCATCCTGAGAGAAGAGAGATAAGAAGAGAGAGAGGGAGGGAGGAAGAGACAGGGAGGAACAGAAACAGAGAAGTGTAGGGAAAAAGAAAGAGTAAAAATATGATAAAGTGTTAAAAAATTAGAGGAACTGAACAAATTTGGGTGAAGGGTATATAGGAGTTTTTGTACTGGTCTTGCAGCATTTCTTTAATTTTAAAATTATATATTAAGAGATAAAGTGCCTATCTTGTAGACAGCATGGTGTGATTTTTGTAGTGAGTTTCAGCAATTTGGGGATTGATCAAAAAGGAAAACATATGATCACCAGAGGTAGTAACACACAACAAGCTTTTATTAGATGGCACTTAAGAGTTTCAGGAGAAGGGAAGTCTCTTAGAGAATGGCCATACAGAGGCTGAGGCATAGGGGGCATTATACAAAAGGGGAGGAGGGCAAGATAACTTTTAAGGGGGGAGAGGGATCAAAGAGCGTACTTAAGTATCTAGGTAATGTCTGTCAGCAGCACAGTGGAGATTCTATGAATTAGAGAGCTCTGAAGGGTTATGGCAGCTTGGAGTCTCATAATTATAAGGCGCTATCTTAATGGGCAACAGCTGTTAGGTGAGATTTTTTTTTGCAGGATATGCAAAGTAGGAAGGCCCTAAATGGCTAAAAATCTGTGTGTTTGGGTTATTTTTAAAATAATTGAATGTGTAAAAATTTGAGTTTGTCAGGAATTGTCTTTTGAGCTAACAGGTCTCAGCCTGCTGTAGAGAAATAAACAACCTAGGGGCCAAAATATGGTGTCCATGTTTAGTTCAATTATATAACAGGTGTTTCCGTTATTACAATATTTTCCTTTAATTAGCTTGCTTAATTGTTCTGAATTTAATGTAATTATCGATCAGCATGGGTTTAAATCTAACCACTTGCTATTATTTATGGTTATCTTTTTAAAATTTTCTCCTTTTCTGCCATATTTTGGGTTAATCAAATATATTAAGTATTCAATTTTAATTACTCTATTGCATGTTTAACTAGAACTCATTTATTTCAAGTGTTTTTTTTCTACAGATGACAGTAGGTATACTTATATCACAGTCTACTTAGAGCTCATATTGTTAAAATTCATATAAATGGAAGAACGTTAGAACAGAAAAAATCAATTTCCCCGATTTTTGGGGCTATTATTTTAATATATTTTACATTTGCACATGCAGTGAACTCCATAATATAAGGTTATTATTTTTGCTTTGAATAATTGGTTGTCTTTCAAAGGGGAAAAATTAAGGAATGCCTTTCCTGTTTCCTTACGTATTTACCTTTCCTAGTGATTGATTGTCATTGCTTCCTGTATAACCTAGTTACTATCTGGTTTCATTTTAAAGACACACCATGAATCATCTAAAACAAACACTTCATAGGGCCTTTTTCTGAGCAGTCCTCTTTATCCAGTACCCTAATAATTTTTGTAAATATCCATCTTCAACATTAGTTTCTAGAACTATGAGCATTTGTAATATATTTTTAAGAATTTTCTATAGAGATGATGCTGGGATCAGGGAGACTTCGGTTTGAAGACTGGTTCTGCCATTTTATTGCTATGTGATTTTGGTCAATTTGCTTTATCCTGTCAAATCCCTATTGCCTCATCTGATATATGCGAATAATCACATGTATCTCTTAGAGTTCTGTGACAATTCCAAATGCATAAATATGTCTAAGATAGCGCCTGACATAGAATAATGTTCAATAAATAGTAGTAGTGATAACAGTATCGGGAGTGACATCACTAGTACTCAGAATTTTGTCAAATTACAGTTCTTAACCACAAACTATAAAAATATTAAATCTCTTGTTTCTCGTAATATGCAAATTAAATTTAATAACTTTAAAAGTTCTGCCTCTCAGTGTAGCTTCTCTTCAAAAAGCAGAAATTACCAACAACTCCCTTAATTACCTTAAACTGTGTATTAGGTTGTTCTCACACTGCTGTGAAGAACTTACCAAGACTCGATAATTTAAAAAGAAGAGGTTTATTTGAGTGAAAGTTCCACATGGCTGGGCAGGAAACGTACAATCATGGAGGAAGGGGAAGCAAACACATTATTCTTCACAAGGCAGCAGGAGCGAGAAGTGCCAAGCAAAGGGGGAAAACCCCTTTCTAAAATCATCAGATCTTGTGAGAACTCATTTACTATCATGAGAACAGCATGGGGGTAACTGCTCCCATGATTTTATTAACTCCCACTTGGTTCCTCCCATGACACATGGGGATTATGAAAACTACAATATGAGATTTGCGTGAGAACACAGCCAAACCATATCAAACTGCATACACAGATAAACACTTCTATGCTTGGAATTTGGCCATGTCAGTTTCTTAAATTTTAAAATATCTTCGGTATTTAGGCTTAGTTCACACTTCAGATTCATTCGGAAGGCAACAGATAAAAATATGAGGGGTATAAAGTAAATACTTTGTGATTTGAAATATTCTATATGCACAAAAACCACTTAGTGATATTGGTGAAGATAAAGAATGGCTTGAGGTAAATTAATAATACTATGATCTGTTTAAAAATAATTAAGGTAGATTATTTTTGCTTGATAACTAACAACCTTCAAAAAACATGAAGTATTTTACCAAATTTAACATTGATTTTGAATCTAAATATATTTGGCTGTGACCTTAACATCTCTGGTTATGTGTTCCTTTATTAGAAAAGATAGATAGTTTTAACTGTATACTTAAGAAAATATATAGTTTGACTGTATATAACTTTATATTTATTTTGTAGAATTCGCTCATGAAAATTATATAGAAATATTAGCTGAAATAATAATCTATGTTATCTTATAAGTCTAATATCTTTCTTTTGGTGTATGATTTACAGGATAGTTTCTGGATAGAGAACATATGTTTTTTCCTTTGCCGTATTTCGTATAATAACTTATGAAGTTTGAGCTGAAATTGTTTTGCTCTTTTTATTAGGATATATTTATCATGAAAATATAAACCTGTCAGTCTATTACTTTGAACTATTTCATAGTCACTCTTTTTTAACAAACAATTCCATACTCATGATCTGAAATACACGCTATGTACCACACTACGAATTTCATGTGACACACTTTGAAACCCCTACTAAATTTTCATAAAGAATACAGAGCCAGATAGCATGAGAAAAAGCGTGCCTGAATAAATATTGAATGCATTTTGGAAAGGAGGGGCAGTAAAACAATGACCTGGAGTAGAACTTCACAAATTAATTCTCCAGTATTTATAGTTATGTATTATATTAATGTGAATCTTACCATTATTACTGCAGTATTGATTCGTAGTCAATAAACAAGACTTAGGAAGAAGGACACCTTTATAAAAATAGCTTAGTTAAAAATCTCTGGGTTAATGATAGTCATTTATGTGAAAGTGCAATAAATACAATTTTTAAAAAAATTTACACACATATTTTAAGGTATTACTTGAGTTGTTTCTTCCGTGATTGTTTTGAGCTTTCAGGAGTTTTCAAGCTCCTGAATTATGGATAATGGATATTTTCTGTTGAGAGCAGAGAATGTTATAACTCATTTCTTGAATTACTTGATGCCTAACATAGTGTCTTAAATTTGATAGGTTCAGCAAACTATTTCCTGATAAACTGAGACTCAGGCAACCTCCATTGTTTGTGGCTTTTGCCTTTGCAAATTTGATCCTTAACTCACAACTGAACTTTGCCTGAGGTCTATGATCTATTTTCACATTATGCACAGTCATAAACACATTGTTTCTCTCATGCCACAGGCATATCATTTAGTACTTTGTGACTATGGAGTCATAGCTGATATCTTCATTGACTGACAACTAGTACTAGTGTTAGCATTAAATTAATTAGTTGTAGAAAACTCAAAAATTCTAAAGAGGTATCTTCAAGTTCAAGTGAAATTCTGTTCATTGTATACATCTTGGTAACTCTGTGTAAACTGTACACATTCACTATGGTAATTCACTATTGGAAACTAAATAGGGTACTTTTCTAAAACCTGACAATAATTTAGTACTGGGCACCGCGTTTTAGTCTACCATTTGCAACAATATAGATGGACCTGAAAGACATTATACTGAGTAAAATAACTCAGCCACAAAAGGACAAATACTGAATGATTCCTTTTATATGAGTCATCCAAAATAGCTAAAGAAGTTACAAAAGTAAACAATAGAATAATGGTTACCGGAAGCTGGAGGTAGGGGGATAGGGAGAGTTCTTCAATGGGTATAAAGTTACAGTAATACAAGATGAATAAGTTCCAGAAATCTGCTGTACTACATAGTGCTTATAATTAACATAAGGTATTGTGTACTTTAAAATTTGTCAGAAGGGTGGATCTCAAGTGCTCTTGCCACAAAAACAAAAATACAAAAAGGAACACGAGGAAAGAGGTTATGCATATGTTTGTTAGCTTGCTTGTGGTGATGGCAACGCAAGTGTATAAATATGTCAAAACTTACCAAATTGAATCCATTAAATATGTGGAGTTTTTCTGTATACCAACTATATCACAACAAACCTGGGAAAAAATAAATCAGACATTTCAGTAGCTGATCTACTGATTTTCAAAGACTGTACTATAATAATTAACATAAACATGTAAATATTTTAGCTGATATTTTAAATGTTTCACAAAACATTCCATGCTCATGGATAGGAAAAATCAATATTGTTAACATGGTAATACTGCCCAAAGCAATTTATAGATTCAATGCTATTTCTATTTTTTTCTTCAATTTTTAAGTTTTGGGTAAATGAGCAGGATGTGCAGATTTGTTACATGGGTAAACATGTGCCATCGTGGTTTGCTGCACAGATCATCTCATGAAATAGGTATTAAGCCCAGCATCCATTAGCTGTTCTTCATGGTGCTCTCCCTCCCCCAAACGCCAACCCTCTGAGACTCCAGTTTGTGTTGTTCCCCTTGCCACTCTGTGTCCGTGTGTTGTCATTATTCAGCTCTCATTTATAAGTAAGAACATGTAGTGTTTGGTTTTCTGTTCCAGCATAGTTTGCTGAGGATAATGGCTTCCACCTACATCCATGTCCCTGCAAAGGACATGATCTCAATCTTTCTTCTGGCTGCATCGTTTTCCATAGTGTACATGTACCACATGTTCTTTATCCAGTCTATTATTGATGG
Organism: Pongo abelii; assembly: GCF_028885655.2. NCBI lineage: Eukaryota > Metazoa > Chordata > Mammalia > Primates > Hominidae > Pongo > Pongo abelii. The sequence continues at coordinate 150,474,909 of NC_072008.2, forward strand.
GCACTTCAGTTGATTCCACGTCTTTGCCCTTGTGAAGAGTGCTGCAATGAACATACGTGTGCAGGTACCTTTATAACAGAACAATTTATATTTTGGGGGGTATATACCCAGTAATGGGATGGCTGGGTCAAATAGTATTTCTGCCCCTAGGTCACTGAGGAATCACCACACTGTCATTTACAATGGCTGAACTAATTTACAATCCCACTCACAGTGTAAAAGTGTTTCTTTTTCTCTGCAATCTTGCCACCATATATCGATTTTTGACTTCTTAGTAATGATATAGGAGTTAAGAAGGAATTACTTAAGCAGATAGCAAGGGCATGGGAGTTCTTGGTAAGGCTTTCCTTTTTAATGAAAAGCAGCCCCATATTATTTTCCTTTCTAATGAAGAGCAGCCTGTAAAATCGAGCTGCAGACATAGATACTGGCAGTTGTGCCAATCATGTTCAAGATAGTGGCTCCATCTTCCCTCTCTTTGTCGGCCATGTGTACAGTAAGAAGCAGACAAGATTGCACCGATCCTAAAGCTCATTTGCATAATAAGATTAGGGTGGGGCGACCAGCCTTCGCCCACAAACTATGTAGATGTCATATCTGATCAAATCCATCCAGCCTGCCTATAAAATCTGCTGAGGTCTGCCACCTCCCCCCCCTTTTATCAGAGCTCTCTCTCTCTCTCACATAAAAAAAGCTGCTCTCCACTCTCCTTTCTCCTGGATAACAATTCTAGACACATTCTGAGCCAGAAGAGAACCCACTGCCCTGAAGAAAAGAACCCAGTCCAAGGAGGATACATCACTGGATGACAAAGACCCCTTAAGTTCTAAATAACCAGCAGCAATATGCAGATTGTACATCATGCACCTTAGGTGACACTCTGACAATAGCTACAATCAAGTGAGACTCAGAACTTTGTCAGCTGTGGTGGCTATGAGAAAAGATGTCTTCTGCTTGGGAAAAGTAATGAGGAAAGTAAAGGGGATTTTTTTCTTGCACCTTAGATACCACCTTAGCCACAGGGTGGTAGAGCACCAAATGGGCTTTTGAGGTCCAGGACATGGCTCTTGGACAGCATTTCTAGACCTTCCCTGGGTCAGAGAGAAGCCCAAATTGCTGAAAGGTGAGTCACAACCATTGGGTGGTGGTAGTAGCCAAAGGATGAGGTCTATCTGCCTTTGGGAAGGAGGAAGAATAGTGGGAAGAACTATGTCTTATAGACTGAGTGTCAGCTTAGCCGTATTACAAAAAAGTATCAGGTAGATTTCTAAGAATTATGACTCTAGTCCCTGTCTCTGAGATGGCAGCTCTGGATACACCCAGAACCTCAGAAAACACATGACCCTAAATGGCAGGGCACAGGATTGGTTGTCTTCGCCACATGCTTATTGTAGAGCCCCAGGGCCTTGAGATAACATAGGCCATAAACAGGGAGTGGTTACAGCAGGCCTTGGATGAGACTCAGTGCTGTGCTGGCTTCAGGTCTGACCCAGCACAGTTATACTGGTAGTGGCCACAGCAGTGCTTGTGTCACTCCATCCCCATATCCAGGTGGCTCAGAACAGAGAAAGTGACTTCATTCATTTGGAAGAAAGTAAGAAAACAACAACAACAAACACAAGAGTCTCTTCTTTGTAATCCAGAGAATTCTTTTAGGTCTTGTCCAAGAACATCAAGGTTGTACCTCTACAAGTCTGCAAAAACCACAGTGTTACTGAGCTTGGAGTGCACCCTAAAGTAGATACAGCTTAGAAAACAGCAACCAATACATTTTAAATATCTGGAAAGTTTTCAAAAAAGTGGGTACAAACAAGCCCAGGGAGTGAAGACTACAATAAATACCTAACTAACTCTTCAATTCCCAGACACTGAAGAACATCTACAAGCCATCCAGAACAACATGACCTCACCAAATAAACTAAATAAGGCAGGAGTACAATTCTGGAGAAACAGAGATATGTGATCATTCAGAAACAGAATTCAAAATAACTATTCTGAAGAAACTCACTCAAAGAAATTCAACACAACATGAAAAAATAAATCACGATTCTATCAGAAGAAAGAAAGTTAGAGAACACCAAGCTGATTTACCCCAAAGAAGACTACCTCAAGGCATTTTATTATCAGAGATTTCAAAGTCAAAGATAAATAAAGGATTACAAACAAACAGCAAGAGAAAAGAAACAAATAACATACAATGGAGTTCAAATACATCTGGAAGCAGACTTTTCAGTGAAAATCTTACAGGTCATGATTAAAATGATAAAGGAAGAAAACTTTTACTCCAAAATAGGATATCTGGTGAAAATATCCTTCAAACATAAAAGAGAACTAAAGAATTTCCCAGATGGATGAAAACTGAGAGATTTCATGAATACCAGACCTATCCTACAAGAAATGCTAAAGAGAGTATTTTGATCATAAAGGAAATGACATTAATGAGTAATAACAAATCACATGGAGGTACGAAACTCACTGGTAATAGTCACTACGTAGAAAAACACAGATTATAACACTGTAACTGATGCCTTTAAACAACTCTTAAGTAGAAAGAATAAAAACAAACCAATCAAATATAACAAATATGACAAATTTTTAAGACAGTCAATTCAATAAGACATGAATAGAAACAAGAGAATATTAAATAGTGGCATGCACTCAAGTTGTAACATTCCTATTAGTTCTATTTTTGCTGGTTTGATTGTTTTATGCAAACAGTGTTATTTTGTTGTTATAAGCTTAAAATAATGAATTATAAGACAGCATTTGCAAGCCTTGTGGTAACCTCAAATAAAAAAAAAAAAGAAAATGTAAACAAAAAAAGCAAAAATTAAATCACATTACAAAAGAAAATTGTCTTCACTAAAAGAAAGACAGTAAGAAAAAAAAGTAAGAGAAGACCACAAACAACCAGAAATGAAATAAAATGATAGGAGTAAGTCATCACTTTTCAATAAAAACATTGAATGTAAATGCACTATATAATTCTCAATCAGAAGACTCAGAGTGGCTGAATGGAGCAAAAAAACAAGACGCAATGTTATTTTGCCTATAAGAAACATACTTCACCTAAAAATATGCCTATACACTTAAAATAAACTGAAGACAAAAAATATTCTATGCCAATGGAAACCAAAACAGAGAAGGAGTAGCTGCGCTTACATCAGACAAAATAGATTTTAAGACAAAAACTGTAAAAAGAGACAAAGAAGGTTATGATATAATGATAAAAGTGTAAATTCAGCAAAAGAATATAATGATTGTAAATATATCTACACCCAACAAATGAACACCCAGATATATAAAGCAAATACTATTAGAGCTAAAGAGAGAGCTAGACCCCAACAAAATATCTTGAGACTTCAACATCCCAGTCTCAACATTAGACAGATCTTCCAGACAGAAAATAAATGGAAAACATAATAGTGAAAAATAAGTTTCACTATTCCAAATGGATTTAATAGGTATAAACAGAACATTTAATCCAACAGCTGCAGAATACACATCCTTTTCTGCAGTACATGATCATTTTTAAGGCTAGCCTACCTTAGGCCACAAAACAAGACTTAAAACATTCAGAAAAATTGAAATAATATCATGTATCTCCTTTGAACACAATAGAATAATGCTAAAAACAAATAACAAGAGGAATTCTGGAAACTATACAATTACATGGAGATTAAACAACATGCTCCAGAATGACAAGTGGGTCAATGAAGAAATTAAGAAAGAAATTTAAAAATATCTTCAAAGAAAAAATAATGAAAACACAACATATGAATACATACGGAATACAGCAAAACCAGGACTGAAAAAAGTATAGCTATAAGTGCCTACATAAAAAAATCTTCAAATAAATAACCTAATAATGCAAGGAAACTAAAATTTGTTTTCTTGAGAAGTTAAACAAAATAGACAAACCTTTAGCCAGAGTAACTAAGTAAAAAGTAGCGAAGACCCAAATAAATTAAATCAGAAATAAAAAAGGAAACACGAAAATTGATACCACATAAATTAAAAAGGATAATTAATGGCTAATCTGAGCAACTCTATGCCAGTAAATTAGAAAATCTAGAGTAAATTGATGAATTCTTAGATAAATACAATCTACCAAGTTCGAGCTGTGAAGAAATCCAAAACTTGAACAGACCAATAACAAGTAACAAGATCAAAGCTGTAATAAAAGTCTACTAGTATAGAAAAGCCCAGAAACCAATGGTTTCACTGTTGGATTCTACCAAGCATTTAAAGAAGAATTAATTCAAATTCTATTCACATTATCCGGAAAAACAGAGGAGGAAAGAATACTTGTAAACTCATTCTATGAGGACAGCGTTACCCTGATACCAAAGTCAGACAAAGACACATGAAATAACAATAAAAAAAATTACAGACCAATATTTCAAATGAATATCGATGTAAAAATATTCAAAAAAATACTAGCACACAAAATTCAACAATACATTAAAAATATTATTCATTATGATCAAGTGGGGTTCATCCCAAGGATGCAAGGACAGTTGAACATATGCAAACCAATAAATGTTATACATAATATCAAGAGAATAAAGGACAAAATCCATATTATCATTTCAATTAATTCTGAGTAGGCATTTGATGAAATTCAACATTTTTCATGATTAAAATAACCTCAAAGAACTGGGTATAGAGGAAGCATAACTCAACATAATGAAAGCCACATATGACAGAACCACAGGTAGTATCATATTGAGTGGGGAAACACTGAAAGCCTTTTCTCTAAAACCTGAAACATGACAAGAATGCCCACTGTCACCAGTATTATTTAACATGTACTAAAGGTCCCAGTTAAAGCAATCAGACAAAAGATAGAAATACAGGGCATCCAAATGAAAAATAAATAAGTCAAATTATCCTTGTTTACAGATAATATAATCTTATATTTGAAAAAACTAGAATTCATCAAAACATATTAGAACTAATAAACAAATTCAGTAAAGTTGTACGATATAAAATCAGCATACAAAAGGCAGTAGTACTTGTTTATGTCAACAGCAAACAATATGAAAATGAAATCAACAAAATAATCTCATTAACTACAGCTACAAATAGAATGAAATAACTTGGAATTAATGTAATAAAATAAGTAAAATAAATCTTTCCAATGATAACTATAAAACATTGATAAAAGACATTGAAAGGGACACAAAAAATCAAAAGATATTCCATGTTCATGGATTGGAAGTATCATTATTGTCAAAATGTCTATACAATCTAAAACGATCTACAGATTCAGTGCAATTCCTAAGGACTTACTTCATGTCTAAAACACCAAAAGCAATGGTGACAAAAGGCAAAACTGACAAATGGGATCTAATTAAACTAAAGAGCTTCTGTACAGCAAAAGAAACTACCATCAGAGTGAACAGGCAACCTACAGAATGGGAGAAAATTTTTGCAATCTACTCATCTGACAAAGGACTAATATCCAGAATCTACAATGAACCCCAACAAATTTACAAGAAAAAAACAAACAACCCCATCAACAAGTGGGCGAAGGATATGAACAGACACTTCTCAAAAGAAGACATTTATGCAGCCAAAAGACCCATGAAAAACTGCTCATCATCACTGGCCATCAGAGAAATGCAAATCAAAACCACAATGAGATACCATCTCACACCAGTTAGAATGGCGATCATTAAAAAATCAGGAAACAACAGGTGCTGGAGAGGATGTGGAGAAATAGGAACACTTTTACACTGTTGGTGGGACTGTAAGCTAGTTCAACCATTGTGGAAGTCAGTGTGGCGATTCCTCAGGGATCTAGAACTAGAAATACCATTTGACCCAGCCATCTCATTACTGGGTATACATCCAAAGGACTATAAATCATGCTGCTATAAAGACACATGCACATGTATGTTTATTGCGGCACTATTCACAATAGCAAAGACTTGGAACCAACCCAAATGTCCAACAACGATAGACTGGATTAAGAAAATGTGGCACATATACACCATGGAATAATATGCAGCCATAAAAAATGAAGAGTTCATGTCCTTTGTAGGGACATGGATGAAACTGGAAACCATCATTCTCAGCAAACTATCGCAAGGACAAAAAACCAAACACTGCATGTTCTCACTCATAGGTGGGAACTGAACAATGAGAACACATGGACACAGGAAGGGGAATATCACACACTAGGGCCTGTTGTGGGGTGGGGGAGGGGGGAGGGATAGCATTAGGAGATATACCTAATGTTACATGAGGAGTTAATGGGTGCAGCACACCAATATGGCACATGTATACATATGTAACTAACCTGCACGTTGTGCACATGTACCCTAAAACTTAAAGTGTAATAAAAGAAAAAATAAACTATGCTAAAATGTACATGGAGACACAAAAGACTAAGAATAGTCAAAGCTCTCTTAAGCAAAAATAACAAAACTGGAGGATTCACATTATCTGACTTCAAATTATATTACAGAGACATAGTAACCAAAACGGTATGGTAATTGGCATAAAAATGGATACATAAACCACTGGAACAAAATAGAGAACCCAGAAATAGATCCAAACATCTACAGTGAACTCATTTTCTACAGGTTTCAAGAACATACTTTGGGGAAAGAACAGTCTCTTCAATAAATGATGCTGGGAAACCTGGATATTCACATGCAAAATAGTAAAATATATACCCATATCTCTCACTATATAAAAAATCAAATCGAAATAGATTAAAGACTAAAATTTAAGACCTCAAAGTATAAAATGACCAAAAGAAAACCTTGGGGAAACTCTTCAGGACATTGGAGTGGGCAAAGACTTCTTGAGCCCACAGGCACAGACAAGTAAAATAAAAATGAACAAATATGATCACATCAAGTTAAAAAGCTTCCACACAGCAAAGATAACAATCAACAATTTAAAGAGACAACCCACAAAATAAGAGTAAATGTTTGCAAACCCTTTATCTGACAAGGGATTAATAAACAGAATATACGAAGAGTTCAAAGAACTTTTTAGGAAAATTGTAATAATCTTATTAAAAATGGGTAAAAAAGCTGAATAGATGATATTTCTCAAAAGAAGACATACAAATGTCAGTTTTATGAAATTGTGCTGAACATTATTGTTCATGAGTGTATGGCAAACAAAGCTACAAAGAGACATCATCTCATCCCTGTTAAAATTGCTTTTATTTAAAAGACAGGCAATAACAAATGCTGGTGAGAATGTGGAGAAAAGGGAACCCTCTTACACTGCTGGTAGGAATGTATTTTAGTACAACCACTAAGGAAAACAGTTGGAGGTTCCTTCAAAAGCCAAAGATAGAGCTACTATACAATCAAACAATCTTACTACAGGGTATATACCCCCCAAAAATGAAATCAGTATATTGAAGATATATCTTCACCCCCATGTTAATTGCAGCACTGTTCATAATAGCCAAGATTTGAAAGCAACCTAAGTGTGCATCAACAGCAGAATGGATAAGGAAAATGTAATACATTACACAATGGAATACTATTCAGCTGTAAAAAGAATGAGATCTTTTCATTTGCAAAAGTGTAGATGGAATTGGAGGTAAACCAGGCACAGAAAGATAAACATTGCATATTCTCACTTATTTGTAGGATCTAAAAATTAAAATAATTGAACGCATAGAGATAGAGAGTAGAAGAGTAGTGACTGGGTGAGGAGGAGTAGGAATTATTAAGAGGTAAAAAAAAGTAGTTAGAAAGTATGATTAAGACCTAATATTTGGTAGAACTGGGTGACTATAGGAAAATAATTTAATTGTATAGTTTGAAATAATTAATTATGAGTATAATTGGATTATTCAAAACACAAAGAATAAATGTTTGAGGTTATAGATACTGTATTAATGTATTAACCCTGATGGGATTTTACACATTACATTTCTGTATCAAAATAGCTTATGTAACTCATAAATATATACCCCTACTATGTACATACAATATTTAATAATGTAAAAATTCAATAGCACATACCAAAAGAGAGGTAGACACAACAATACTTCTAGCATGAAAAGAGAATCTACTGTTGGCCAGGACAGTTAGGTAAGGTTTCCTAGAAAAAAAAAATTGAAGTAAATATCTTGGTGTGAAGAAGAAATGTGAGAGGTAAATTCCAGACAGAAGAGAAATAAGCAGATAGAAGAGTAACAAATACCTATTAAATCCTGCCTTTTTCAGTAGAACAGCCTGTGACCTAACATTTCATCTATCTGAAACATAATAAAAGTTTTAACATTTATTGCACTCTCATTCAACAGTTAAAATATTGTATCTAAATTCAAAAGACTATGTCAAGTTTTAACTGTACTATTTTGTATAATTCTCAAGAGCAAGTTCTTCTCCTATTTAAAGTATTAGGTACTACAAAATACCATTAGGAAACAAACATTGTACAAAAATGAAAACTTGAATCCATACAGAAATGGGCTAAATTTAAGACACACTAAATAACATAAAGGTGCATGCCTGACATTTCACATATATAGGTGATGATGCCATTCCAATGTTTATTGAATTTTGTACATTCAATCATTGATAGTTTTTACTTAATTATAAATTTGGCTTTTGAAATGGTTTTATGGCATATCATTTGATAAGCTAGACTCAGTAAGCAATTTGATGATTCATTTTTATTACTGTAGCCATTTACTATTGAAAATTAGTAATCTTGCCATGCAAACTAAATTGCAAAAATTACTATTGCTAGCATAACAAATATAATAGTAAAATCATATTGCTTGGAGCTTTGTGAAACACACAGGTATCAAAATTAAAACAGAATTTGTCAGGAAAATGATCTAATATTATTACTCCTTATATCAGTGTATAGAAACCAATTTTATGATTGCATACTGCATAAAGGTAAAGTGTTTATTATACCAGAAAATGTATATGTGTTAAACCAGTAATTAACTGAATGGGTAGGGAAAAATTATGAAGTGTACATAACAAGTGTCTATTTCTCTCTCATACAAACACATCCACGCACAAACACACAAGTGGGTGATTCTTACCTTCGGTTTCTTTATTAATAAAATGATGATTAAACACAAGGAAACACACACACACACAAAGTTCTGTTTTTCTTATCTCACAGAATGTTTGTTTAGAGAAAATGAGATAATTTGTGTAAAAATGCTTTATAAACTCTAACTCATGGTTATAGTTAATAATGAGACATGAAGAAGACACCATTAAAGAACTCCATTAAAAACTCAACAATGTTGATATATTTCTACCCTGAATATTTTGCTGGACAAGTAAACAACTGACAAATCCAACAGAGTCACATCTTCTATCAAATATTTTTATCCTTAAATGTCAATTGAAATTATAAATGATAGAAACAACTCTTAGTAGTAAGTTGAAAAAAAAAGTCAATAGCCATAGCCAATGGTCATAGGCATAACCCAGATAAAACTGGGCATTCTCCTTCTCAATTTAAAGCATGTTTCAGTTTGGAGACACATGGAAATAAAACTTCAATTGGACTCTAAAAATCCATTCAGAACAATGTACATCTTTTTCGATGGAATCTTGAAGATACAAAGAAGAAAAATAGCCTAATCACATAGCCAAACTCCCTAAAACTTTTTCCTTATCACTTTGTTCTAAATCCATACTTAACTATGGCTACTTTGATCTCTTTCTCTTCTCCCAAAACTCTCTTGTCTAGTTGCTTTCATGAGATTATTCCTCCTTTGGTGATTCTCACTTCATCATTTTACTTTCTGGATATTTTATTTTTCTTCACCAGTTTCTCTATGTATATATTATTTTGAATATTTTAATCCCTGTTCCTTAGATTTTTCAATTTTATGTCTCAAAAAATTATGCTGCTCAGCAAAACAACAGGAAATTCAGAAGCAGAAAGGTTCCTCCTTCCTAAAAATTGGGTAAGCATTGGAAAATAATTTTACAGGAATATGTATATTTCTTTCTGAAGCAAACGGACTTCTTGGGGAGGTATTTATCTTTGTCAACCTGAACTTTTAAAAATCCATTTGATGAGATACAGCAGTCAGGAAAACAAACCCTTGAAGTTGTAGATTGGAAAGTTTATACCTTAAAAGACATACACTTTCCTCTACCCACGCACTCATAGAAGGAAATGCCTGTTTTTTGTAGAGCTTAAATTTTCCCATTACAAAAAAAGTTGACAAGATTGTAAATGTATCTATATATGTAGAAGATGATGATGTCTCAACAAAATTAAAATATAGTATAAAAACATTATAACTACAAATTTTGGGGATAGTTCTGAAACAAGTAATGAAAACCAGATTAGAAATGAAATAAAACATTTGGAAATATATATATATATATATAAATTTATCTATAAATTGAATATATCATATTCAATATAAGATAACATGATATATAATAATATATCATTAGACATATCATATATCATATGATACATGATACAATATATCATAAAGGTGACATTTCAAATCACAGAGAGATAAATGAATTAGATGACCTTGGGACAAGTTTGAAATAAAATATAAATAAACTCCTATATTTTTCCATATACAAATAAATGTATTCTAGAGACATATTAAGCATAAATATTAAATTATTGAAAGAATATGTCAAGAAATTTACATAAATAAAGTTTGAATGGAAGACACTTAAACAAAAAATGGAAGGTTTCAGAACATAACTACAAAAGCAAATCAATGTTATTATTAAAGATTTCATAAACAACATTCAATTTAAGTTCTTAATGAGTAAAAAAGTGCTACAAAGTTATTAAAGATTAATTCACCCCAATATAAAAAGAGCTCTCAGAGTTCAACAAGAATACAATACAAACGACAAAGAAAATGTAATGGATGCACTAATTTTCTTCCATTTACCCTTCTGGATCTACTCCCTGCCCTTCTCTTTATAGTTCCATCTTCAAAGAGGTTGGCTCATATGGATTGCATCAATCAGCTCCATTGTCCGTAGCTTCTGATGAGATTTGGAAAACTGTAGCAGATGACGGTAAGAAGAGAATGAAGAAGGGTAGTTTTCACTCCAGTTGTCTTCCTACAATATTACTATGGGTTGGCTGTCTCTCTGTACCAAAGAACACACCTCCAGTCAGGCAACTCTCCTTATCAGCTAGGCCACTTCTTGCCTTTTCAGGTCTAGTGGTGTTAAAGATCTCCCCATTGTTATTATCCTTGGAGTACCGCATTATCCGTCATTGGTTTCCTTAAACCAGTGGTCCCTGAAATGTGACAACTTAGGATCCTATCAATCACGATTTCGTTGGCTACACTGTTGTAGTCTCACCCATGAACCACACTATAGTAGTCTCTCATTGTCTGAGATAGTACCAGGAGTTCTTTGTCTTGCATCCAAGAGAATTAAGGAGTGCAGACACAAGGGTGAAGTTGGGTCAAAAGTTTAATAACTGAAAGAAGAAAGCTCTCTGCAGTGGAGAGGGGGGCCTGAATGTGTTGACCACTATGAGGCTGGGGTCCAAGGTTTTTATGGACTGGAAAGGGAAAAGAATGTGCTTATTCTGTGGGCTGTCTTGGAGACAGTGTGATTCAGCTTGGTTGGAGATTTTGGTCTAGGACCAATCAGGAGCTGAAGTTGGAACTCGGCCAGGGACCTTCACCCAGGACCAATTAAGAGCTGAAGTAATGACTCATAGAGGCCAAGCTCACAGTCCAAGAAAAGAAGGAAAGTGTCCACCAGAACCCACTGGAGCCCACCATGTTCATGCCCACAAAAGGAGAAGAAACTTTTTCTTGGGAGCCCACTGATTATACAAAGGACAAAAGCATTTCTATGTTGGGTCTTTTCCCTTATCTGAGTGAGCCAGAGGTTTGTGCAAGTTTTTATTTCAGTGGGTTGTAGGTTCTCTTATCTGTGCAGCCATAGGCATGTCTCCAGGCACAACCCTGTGTGTTAGTTCCCTTATCAGTACCCACAGCTTGATTTTTTCCCCCAGGCTGCTTTTTATGTTATGTAGGAATGAGGAACTGATCCCTGGGTCCGGGGCTCTCTGGAAACCTTTCCCTTGCTGTCTACCTAAGGCAAGGGAGCTAACTTCTCTAGACAGATAGGAAATCAAAGTTACATTCAAGATGATGTTCAGATGATGTTAAAGTGTTATTTACTCTTTCCACAACAGATTAAATATACAAGTAAATATAGAGCTATGTTATATTAAGCCAGACATTAAAGAAATTTGCAAAAGTGTAAAAGAATGCAACTGTTCCCACTAATTTTATTTTGTAAAAAAAGAGTTATTTGTCATAAATTATGCTTTTATGTTAGCATATAATGAGTTTATTCATGTTTTAGATAAAATAGATATTAAAATACTCAGTGTTATCTAATATGTTAAATACCGATAGACAATCCACATAACTAAAAGTTAATTGAGGCCCTTAAAATATTTCAAGAGTATAAAGACTTCTGGAGTCCAAATGTTTTATAGCCATTGCCTAAAACAATGCACTTGCCTTTATAAAATGCCACTTTTATTTAACTCTTTGAAATTTGCCACATATGTGGCATATAGATACAGGTATGTCATATGTTTCTGGCCATGACCCTGAGTGATACACTGGAAATTTACAGAAGAGATATAAATTGCTAATAAACCTCACTAATAGTTAAAGAAAAAATTAATAAAATGAGATGATGGTTTTCCACCTGACAAAGTTTTTTGAAAGTTTTAGAACACCTAATTTGTATGAAAGTATAATAAATAAAATGTATTCATCATTTTGTGATTGTAAATTGGTTAAAAAAATGAAGGGTAATCTTTTAGCAACTCTTAAATGTGAAAATATAGAGAGACTTCAAGATGGCTGACTGACTAGAAGCACCTTGTACTCCCCACCTCCACAAAGGAAACCAAAATAATGTGTAGATAATTATACTTTGAGTAGATCACTTAAGAGAGAACACTGGAATTCAACAAAGAAGTGGCTGCAAATGTCTAAAGCAAATAAGGAGAGAGACTCAAGGCAGTCTGCTCAGCTAGGATTGAGTGGGATCCTGGAGAGGTTCCCCCAGTGTAAGTAAGAGACACCCAGTGCTCTATATTTTCACTGCAGACTTCTGCAATCCTAGCATGGGAGTCCCTTAACCCTTAAAGGCACTGAGACTAACATAGAGAGCTTCATGGAGACCGTGAGAAAGCACTGGTGCAGAGAGGAAGCTCATGCTGGTTCCCACACAACCTCTGCATCCCAAACAGTGACTGCATGATGCTATATTGAGAGCTCAGCCCTCACCAGGCTGCATCTTTCCTGAGGGCTCAACAGTACCTGCATCTCCACATCCTTGGGGCCACAATGAAATCCCTCAAGTGTAGACATTGCTGAAGCTGGATGCTGCTGCCAGGGCTGAAACATCAGTCATTAGCAACAACCACACTGCCCGAGCAGCAGTTACCGTGCACTTTCAAGAACCCTGAGGACAAACTCCCTTGCCTGCAGCACCATTAATGCAGCCTGTTACTGCCAGAACCAGAGTGTGAGCAAGGCACATACTCCCCAGACACCTGCTTAAAGTTACTGCAAATAAAAGCAACCCCACCATCCTCAATAGCAGGGCTGCAGTACAGCCACTGCTGCCCACATCTGAGCATTTGACCCAAGGCCTGGGGATCACCCTGCCTCTGCCTACCACAGCTAGAACCTGCAAACACCACTAGGGGTCCTGTTGACTAGCCAATCCCGCCCAACTTCATTGTCCCAATGCACAAGCAAATTTTCCAGAAGTCCTGAGTACCAACCAGCCAAATCTACCATTAGCACATGAGCACTCCTCCTAAGGATCTATAATCAGGCCTGCCCTCTTGTCACTAACTCGACAGCTGGCTCCTACCCATATAAGCCATCTGCAGGCCTGGGGACTGGGACACCCACCCAGTCTGTCTCAGACACTGCCAATAGCAGTACAGAACACATGGAAGCCATCCATTATTGCTACTGCCATCATTTACAACATGCCTGCTTCCCAGGGGCCCAATAATCTACCTACCCACACAGTTTACTGCTGCCAATAATGAGATACAAACAAGTGGATTGGAAACCCAATAATTGGCCAAACTGGACTCACTAATATAAATGTAGTTACTGGCTGTCCTGGGGCCCAAGGACAAGCCCATGTGGCATCTTTATTCCTGGCAAAACTTCAGCATAGCCACCAATAACAATTGCATCCAAGCTACTGAAGAAATCACAGACACCTCTGATGCTATTACAGTAAAAAAAAAAAAAAAAAAAAAAAAAAAATATATATATATATATATATATATAGAAACTACGCTACTGCATGCGCCCAGAATAAAAGGATACACTAACCAACATAATACGTGCATCTTCAGGAAAATATCCTGTCCTACGGAAGCAAATTCAAGAAACTGGTATATCAGATATGTTATATCCAATATGCAGATATCAATGTAAGGACACAAGAATTCTGAAAAAGCAAAGAAAAATGATACCTCCAAAGAAACGTAGTAATTCTCTAGCAACAGATTCCAATAAAAACATTATAAAATCTTAGAAAAATAATTTAAAATAATGATATTAGAGAAAGTCTGTGAGATGCAAGAGAATGCAGAACAAAAAGCAGAAAAAGTTAGAGAAATAATTTAGAACATGAATGAGAAATTTACCAAAGAGATAAATATTACAAATAAAGCACAAGCAGAAATTCTGGAATAAAAGAATTTATTAAGTAAAATATAAAATACATGCAAAGTCTTCAAGAGTAGACAAGAACAAGCATAATAAATAATTCCAGAACATGACTACAGGTGTTTTGGAATCCAGTAAGACAAAAATAAGCAAAAATGAATAAAAAAGAATTAATGAAGTCTTCATAACATATGGGACACCATAAAGTGACAAAATATTCCGATTTTGGTTGCCCAGGAGATCAGGAGAAAACAAAAAGGCTAGTAAATGTATTTCACAAAATAATGGCTGAAAACCTCTGAAGTCTAGCAAGCGATTTAGATATCCAGATACAGAAAGTTCAGAGAACCACGAATAGACACAATTCAAGAATGTCTTTCCAACAGCACATTGGAGTCAAACTGCCACAAGTTTGAAACAGAGAACTGTAGAAACATCAAAAGAAAAGTAACTAATCACTTAGAAGAAAGTCCCCATCAGACTAACAGCAGCTTTCTCCACAGAAACATTACAGGCAAAGAGAGAATGAATGATATATTCAAAGTGCTGGAAGAAAAAAAACACTGCCAGGAAAATATACTATCACAGTAATGTTTTCCTTTATACGTGAAGGAGAAACGAAGTCTTTCCAGATAAGACAAACCTTAGGGAATTCACCACCACTAGACAGACTCTAGAAATAATGTATAAGAGACTCTTACACTGAAAGTGAAAGGACAGTATCATCATTAAAAACACAAGAAAGTATGAAGCCCCCCAGTAGAGCAAACACACAAATAAGAAAGAGAAATGACTCAAATTTTACCACTACAGAAAACCACCAAACAACAATGTTAAGCAAAAGAGAGACTGGAACAAAGGATACACAAAATGACCAGAAATCAGTTAATAAAATAAGTTCTCTTATTATTAATAAAATTTGGATGTAAATGGATGAAACATTCCACTTCAAAATATAGACTAGCTGAATGAATGATAAAAATGGCCCAAATATCTATTTCTTACAAGAAACTGATCTCACCTGTAAAGACACATCTAGACTGAAAGTAAACAATGGAAAAAGATATTCCATGCAAATGTAAACCAAAAGTGAATAGAGTAGCTATACTTATTGCAGGTAAAACAGACTTTAATTAAAAGCCATTAAAAGAGAAAAACAAGGTTCCTACATAATAATAAGACAAATCAGCAAGAGAATATAAAAAACGTAAGCATATATGCACCCAACACCAGAGGAATAGATATACAATATATACAAAACAAATACTATTAGATCTAAAGGGAGAGATAAACTCTAATAAAATAATAGTTGTTTGTTGGAGAATTCAACACCCCACTTCCAGCATTAGTCCCATTGTCTAGACTAATAATTATAAAAGAAACTTTGGATTTAAGCTGCACATTAGACCAAATGGACCTTAAGAGACGTTCACAGAACACTTCATCTAACAACTACAAAATACAATTTTTTTATAGACACATGGAATATTCTCCATGATATACCACCTGTTAGAACATAAAACAAAACTCAGCAAATTTTTAAATATTTAAATCATATCATGTATCTTCTCAGACAATAACAGAATAAATCTAGAAGTCAAAAACAGAAACCTGGGAAATACTACAAATACATGAAAATTAAACAACATGTTTCTAAATGGCCACCGGGTAAACAAAGAAATTAAGGAGAAAATCAATAAACGTCTTGAAACAAATGAAAATGAAAACCCAATATACTAAAACCTATGAGATACAGCAAAAGCAGTGATAAGAGAAAAGCTTATAGGAAAAAATGACTAAACCAGAAAAGTAGAGATTCCAAATAATTTAATGATGCACCTCAAGGATCTAGAAAAGAAAGAAGAAACACAAAATGAATCAAAGGAAAGAAATAATGTAAATCGAAACAGAAATAGATAAAATAGAGGCTAAAATACCAATATGAAAATTCAACAAAACGGAAAGGTTTTTTTAAAATTTCAACTGCTATTTTACATAAAGAGAGTACATGTACAGGCTCATTACATGGATATATTGTAGGCTGCTGAGGTTTGGGATTAGGATCCCATTACCCAGATAGTGAGCACAGTACCAAACAGGTAGTTTTTTTCTTAACTCTTACCCCTCCCCCTCCCTACTCCATCTAGTACTCCGCATTGTCTATCGTTCCCATGTTTATGTCCATATGTGCTCAATATTTAGTTCCCACTTACAAGGGAGAACATGCAGTATTTGGTTTTCTGTTCCTGCATTAATTTGCTTAGGATAATGGCCTCCAGTTGTATCTATGTTGCTTTATAAGACATAATTTTATTCATTTTTATATCTCTGTAGTATTCCATGGTGTATATGGAGCATATATTTTCTTCATCAATCCACCACTGATAGACACCTAGGTTGATTCCATGTCTTTGCTATTGTGAATAGCCCAGTGATGATGAACATACAAGTGTGTGTGTGAGTGTGGTAGAATGATTTATTTTCCTTCAGATATATACCCAGTAAAGGGATTGCTCGGTTGAATGGTAGTTCTCTTTTAAGTTCTTTGAGAAATCTCCAAATGGCTTTCCACAGTGGCTCAACTAATCTGCATTCCTGCCAAAAGTTTATGCGTTCCCTTTCCTCTGCAGCCTGGCCAGCATCTGTTATTTTTGACTTTTTAATAATAGCTTTTCTGCCTGGTGTGAGATGGTATCTCACTGTGGTTTTGATTTGCATTTATCTGAGGATTAGTGATGATGGGCATGTTTTTCACCTGTTTCATGGCTGTGTGTGTGTCTTCTTTTGATAAATTTCCATTCATGTCTATTGCCCATTTTAAATGGGGTTCTTTGTTTTTCTTTCTGATTAGTCTAAATTCTTCATAGATTCTGGATATTAGAACCTGGTCAGATGGAATTTCTAGTTCTAGAGGGTGGGGGGAGGGGGGAGGGATAGCATTGGGAGATATACCTAATGCTAGATGACGAGTTAGTGGGTGCAGCGCACCAGCATGGCACATGTATACATATGTAACTAACCTGCACATTGTGCACATGTACCCTAAAACCTAAAGTATAATAATAATAAATAAATAAATTAATTAATTAAAAAATAAAAAAATAAAAATACTTAATGCACCTATAAAAAAAATAAAAAATAAAAAAAAAAGAACCTGGTCAGATGAATAGTTTGTGAATATGTTCTCTCTTTCTGTAAGTTGTCTGTTTACTCTGTTCATAATTTATTTTGCTGTATGGGCGCTCTTTAGTTGAATTACATCCCATATTTCAACTTTTGTTTTTCTTGCAACTGATTTGGGGGACTTAGCCAAAATTATTACTCTCTGAGAAGGGCATTTCCTATGTTTTCTTGTAAGATTTTTTAGTTTGAGGTCCTACATTTATGTCTTTAATTCATCTTGAGTGAATTTTTCTGTGTGGTGAAAGGTAGGGGTCCAGTTTTTTTCTCTGGCTAGCCAATTATTCAAGCACAATTTATTGAAAATGAAGTCCTCTTCCCATTGCTTATTATTGTTGACTTTGTCAAAGATCAGATGATTGTCTAAGTGTGTGGCTTTATTTCTGTGTTCTCTATTTTGTTCCATTGGTCTGTGTGTCTGTTTTTGTACCCAGTTTCATGTTGTTTTAGTTACTGTAGCCTTATAGTATAGTTTGAGGTTGGGTAGTGTGATGCCTCTGGCTTTGTGCTGAGAAAGAAATCAAGGAGGAAATCTGATTTACAATAGCTACAAAAAAAAAAAAAATACTAGGAATAATCTTACTAAGAAGGTGAAACACATCTACAAAGAAAACTACACACACTGATGAAAGAAATGTAAGAGGACACAAAGAAATGAAAACAATATCTCATGTACATGGGTTTGAAGATTTAATATTGTTGAAAAAAATTATACTGCCCAAAGTAGTCTACAGATTCAATGTGATCCTTATCAAAATACCAATACCATTTTTCACATTAATAGGAAAAAATGCTACAATTTGTACGGTACAAAAAAATGCCCTAATAGCCATAGCAATCTTGAGCAAAAAGTACAAAGCTAGAGGCATAACACAATCTGACTTCAAAATATCACACAAGGCTATTGCAACCAAAACACCATTGTGCTGGTATTAAAAAATACACATAGCCAAAGAGAATAGAATAGAAAATCCGGAAATAAATCCACGTGTTTACAGCCAACTGATTTTTTGACAAAGGCACCAGGAATGGACACTGTGGAAAGGACACACTCTTTGGTGAATGATGCTGGGGTAATTTGATATTGACATGGAGAGAGGAATGAAACTGGGTCCCTGTTTCTCACCATATAAAATAATCAACTCTAGATGGACTAAAGACTTAAACATACCTGAAACTCTAAAACTACTAGAAGTAAACACAGGAGAAATACTTCAGGCAGGACATTCATATAGATGACAATTTTATGGCTAAAACTTCAAAACAACTGGCAACAAAAGCAAAAATAGTCAAATGGGACTATATTAAACTAAAAAGCTACACTGCAAAAGAAAAAAATCAGAGTTAAGAAACCAGGTGTTAAATAAAATAAAATATTAGCAAACTATTCATCTGACAAGACACAAGTACCTAGAATATATAAGGAACTCAAACAACTCAACAGTAAACCAACCAACCACACACACAAAATGGTCTTCCATATTGATCTCAAGTTGGAAGAGGCAAGTCTGGTCTCAAAATGGAGGTAAAACCGCAGCCCGATCGCTCCCAGCCCAACTCTGGCCGTCGCCGTCGCCGCCGGCAGGAGGAGGGCCATGATCCAAGGGAACCAAAGCAGTTGAGAAATAATGTCACTAAAAAAGCGGGCATAGGCCAGGCACGGTGGCTCACGTCTGTAATCCCAGCACATTAGGAGGCAGAGACGGGCAGAATCTTGAGGCCAGGAGTTTGAAAGCAGCCTGGCCAACATGTCGAAACCCTGTCATGAATAATAATAATAATAATAATAAAAGCTGGGTGTGGTGAAACTTGCTTGTAATCCCAGCTACTCGGGGGTCTGAGGCATGAGAATCACTGAAGCCCAGGAACGGAGGTTGCAGTGAGCTGAGATTGTGTCACAGCACTCCAGCCTGGGCAACAGAGCGAGACTCTGTCTCAAAAAAAAAAAAAAAAAAAAAAAAAAAGAAAAATTGGGCAAAATGAATGAATGGGCATTTCTCAAAAGAAGATATACAAATAGTCAAAAAGCATTTAACAAAATACTCAACACCACTAATCATGGGGATAATGCATATCAAGACTGCAGTGAGACATTATTTTACCCCAATTAGAACAGCTATTACTAAATAAGACAAAACATTAACAGATTCTGGTGAAGATGGGAAGAAAAGGGAGCTTTTATACACTGTTGGTGGGAACGTAAATTAGCATAGACACTATGGAAGGCAGCCTGGAGAGTTCTCAAAAAAAAATTTTAAAGTAGAATTACCATATTGAGAGGTGACACCATGCTGGCAGTCATCACAGCCTCGCTCACTCTCGGCGGCGCCTCCTCTGCCTGGGCTACCATTTTGGTGGCACTTGAGGAGCCCTTCAGCCCACCGCTTTTCTGGGCTGGCCAAGGCCGGAGCCCACTCCCTCAGCTTGCAGGGAGGTGTAGAGGGAGAGGCGCCAGCGGGAAACCGGGGTTGTGTGAAGCGCTTGCGGGCCAGCTGGAGTTCCGGGTGGGCGTGAGCTTGGCGGGCCCCACACTTGGAGCAGCCGGCCGGCCCTGCCGGCCCCGGGCAATGAGGGACTTAGCACCCGGGCCAGCGGCTGTGGAGGGTATACTGGGTCCCCCAGCAGTGCCAGCCCACCGGCGCTGCACTCAATTTCTCGCCGGGCCTTAGCTGCCTTCCCGCGGGGCAGGCCTCGGGACTGCAGCCCGCCATGCCTGAGCCTTCCCCCGCCTCCATGGGTTCCTGTGCAGCCCGAGCCTCCCTGACGAGCGCCACCCCCTGCTCCACGGCGCCCAGTCCCATCGACCACCCAAGGGCTGAGGAGTGCAAGCGCAGTGCTCCGGACTGGCAGGCAGCTCCACCTGCAGCCCCGGTGCGGGATCCACTAGGTGAAGCTAGCTGGGCTCCTGAGTGTGGTGGGGCCTTGGAGAACCTTTATGTCTAGCTCAGGGATTGTAAATACACCAATCGGCACTCTGTATCTAGCTCAAGGTTTGTAAACACACACACCAATCAGCACCCTGTGTTTAGCTCAAGGTTTGTGAGTGCACCAATAGCTGCTCTGGTGGGGCCTTGGAGAACCTTTATGTCTAGCTCAGGGATTGTAAATACACCAATCGGCACTCTGTATCTATCTAGCTCAAGGTTTGTAAACACACACACCGATCAGCACCCTGTGTTTAGCTCAAGGTTTGTGAGTGCACCAATCGACACTCTGTATCTAGCTGCTCTGGTGGGGCCTTGGAGAACCTGTGTGTCCAAACTCTGTATCTAACTAACCTGATGGGGACATGGAGGACCTTTGTATCTAGCTCAGGGATTGTAAAGGCACCAATCAGCGCCCTGTCAAAACAGGCCACTCGGCTCTACCAATCAGCAGGATGTGGGTGGGGCCAGATAAGAGAATAAAAGCAGGCTGCCCGAGCCAGCATTGGCAACCCGCTGGGGTCCCCTTCCACACTGTGGAAGCTTTGTTCTTTCGCTCTTTGCAATAAATCTTGCTACTGCTCATTCTTTGGGTCCACGCTGCTTTTATGAGCTGTGACACTCACCACGAAGATCTGCAGCTTCACTCCTGAAGCCAGCGAAACCAGGAGCCCACCGGGAGGAACGAACAACTCCGGACGCACTGCCTTAAGAGCTGTAACACTCTCCGCGAAGCTCTGCAGCTTCACTCCTGAGCCAGCGAGACTACGAACCCACCAGAAGGAAGAAACTCCGAACACATCCGAACATCAGAAGGAACAAACTCCAGACGCGCCACCTTAAGAGCTGTAACACTCACCGTGAGGGTCCGCGGCTTCATTCTTGAAGTCAGTGAGACCAAGAACCCACCAATTCCGGACACAATATGGTCTAACGATCCAACTACTGGGTATTTATTCAAAGGAAAATAAATCAGTATATCAAAGTGGTACCTCCACTACCATATTTATCACAGCACTACTCAAAATCACAGAGATATGAAATCAATTTAAGTGTCCATCAACAGATGAATGAATACAAAAACATGGTATATATACACAATGAAATAATATTTAGCTATAGAAAAAAAATCTGTCACTTAAAGCAACATGGATGAAACCAGAGGTCATGATGTTAGGTGAAATACACCAGGCACAGAACAACAAATATTGCATCGTCTCACTCATATGACAGAGCTAAAGATTTTAGTCTCAGGGAGGTAAAGAATAGAATGATTGATACCCAAGGCAGAAAGGGGTGGAGTTAAGTAGGTAAAGAAAGGTTGGTTAAAGGGTAGAAATATACAGTTAGATAGAAGGACTATGTTCTAATATTTGATAGCAGAGAAAAGTGACTACTAGTTAACAAGAATGTATTGTATATTTCAAAATAGGTAAAGAGAAGATTGGAAATGTTTTCAACACATTGAAATGATAAATACTGGAGGAGGTGGACATCCCAAACACACTTGCTTGATCATTACACTGTCTATTCGTGTAACAAAATATCACATGTAACAATATTATGTATCAATGAAAAGAAAGTATAAATGTATTATGAGTCCATATTTCAAATGCTAGGAATTTATCCTACATGTATAAAAGTGTGAGTGCTTAAAAATACTATTATGATATTCACTATAGCACTGTTTGCAATAGAAAAAAAAGAAAGTAAAAATACGAAGAAAAATAATGTTAATAAAAAGAATGGAAGAAAAAATATTATACAGCCACATTAAAACCATGTAATGTTCAAGACAAATAAACACAAGTTATAACTATATGTACTTAGCATAGAACTATAACTGTGATATATTAAAGGCAACAGGTAAGTTGCAAGCTAATATATACAGCATGTCCCATTTGTTCCATGGTGTACACGTCACATACGTACACCACGAATGTACATATGCATGCATTTGTATCTTTCTTTCTAAGTATGATGAAACCTATAACAAATTATTTAAATAGATGAGATAGAAAGAGAGGAGTGAAGATTCTCACAAAAAACAATTTTTAAAATAAAGTGCAAGAACTGAAAAACAGTCTATTTGAGGCTACTTAACATATGAACAAATAGCCCAGTGAAATTCAAACATCCTGAGGGTTTTATTATATTGCTGATATTCATTGATAGTCATGTTAATCATCATAATTTCATAAAATAATTTTATGTTCAGTTATATCTTTGCATAAAGTTATATAGTATGCTAGTCCATACTAAACACACAGACACACACACACACACACACACACATTTTATTATATTTAAGAAGTGAGTAAATTTTGCTGTAGCTTTTTCACTGTTCTATGGCTGTCTGCTTTTTGTGCCATTCTGTTATTAAACTCCTTCGCACCTTAGCAGTAATCAATTCTGGTATCAAATATTTTGGTACTCACTTAGACCAATGTATTACCTCTTCTAGTTTTTGCTTATCTCCAGTACATAAACAGTAAACAAAAGAAACGAAACTTAACAAATAAATAACACCACCCTGACCTAGTCGAAAGTACGTAGGATGTGAATTTAAGTTCTGGCTATATCACTTAAGATATGAAATTTAAGCAAGTTGTTGTGACATTACAGAGTTCCAGTTTTCTCATCAGTAAAGTAAGAATACTATCTTATGGATAGCATTAATTTGATTTTCAAATCAGGTTAGGTACATAAAAGTGCCTAAAATTTTCACTGAATTAGTTGAATTTGAATAAAAATCTTTGTTTTTCATTATAAAAATGTTCAAGCCGTGAAGAAATAGTGGGCATATTTGAGGTATCTGGGACATTTTCTTTCTTCTAAAATCTGTCCATAGGTGTAAAGGGTCATTTAATGTTTTAGGAGTGCCTGATCAATGGCTAGCTGTACGGTAAACTTTCAAGGATGATTACATTGTCACATTGCTATTCAATTCTCCTCAGGCAAGGTGCATCTGAGCAGAACACAAGAACAAGATAACACCTTATTCAACAAATATTTATTGACCAACTTCTGTGTGCAAAACACTGTTTGAGTTCTTGGACATACAAGAATAGACAAAACAGATAAATTATCTGTCTTCTTTAGGCTTACATTGTGGTGTAAAAAACAACAAAAATAGAATAAACATACATTTATAAAATACCATTTCATATATAGATAAGTGTTAGGAAGAAAAAAAAGAGGGTGGATAAGGAATTTTTAACTAGAGAGAATAAGTGTTTTTCTAGAAGGTATAGTGGGAGGAGTCT
This sequence comes from Pongo abelii, assembly GCF_028885655.2. Classification (NCBI taxonomy): domain Eukaryota; kingdom Metazoa; phylum Chordata; class Mammalia; order Primates; family Hominidae; genus Pongo; species Pongo abelii. Next base: position 150,498,971 of record NC_072008.2, read on the forward strand.
TCTCTGAGAATGTAATATTTGACCAGAGACTTGAAAGAGATAAGGGAGTGATTTATAAAGATATCTGAAAGAAGAGCCTTCCCAGCAGAGGAAATAGTAAGTGCAAAGGCTCCGAGGTGGAAATTTGTGCAGTTTTCTGAGAAACACCAGGATGTCCAATATAACAAGCTAAGAGAGTGGCAGGGAAGCTGTTCAGTAGATAAAACACGAGGTCAAAATGTACAGAATCATAGGGTCTTACTTGGAATTTGGCTTTTATTAAGATCTGCCTCAACTTTTAACAAGATCCTTTTGGCTGTTAGGTTGTAGAGACTTTATGAGGATGCCAAACTTGGAAGAAATATTGAAGGTAGACTCAACAGAATTTTCACAGTATGAACCCTGTGAGACAGACGCAAATAAAGATCTGGTCTCCCCAGTATGGCCAGCTAGACACGGCCAGGAGGAACATCTCCCACCAAGGGACTAGGACATCAGGAAGACTGGCATACTCCTATCAGATCTTCAGAAAGAAGGCATTGAGAGCAGATGGAGGGAAGACACAGAGGGAGAGGAACAGGGACTGGAACTACCATGAACAAGGACTCATTCCTGGTCCCCAATGACTCTTGCAGAAGAGGTGAGTTGAACAGGCAAGGAGCAACCTGCTCTTGCCACAGGCCTCTGGAATCCCTTCAGGCAGAGACCCCTTAACCACCACAGACACTTGAATTGGCAGGAAGAGCTGCTTAGAGAAGTGGTAGGGGTGGAGCTCAAGTCACTGAGGAGACCAAAGGGTTTGGTGTAAAAGCATTTATAGTACCGCACGACGAGGGATTCCCATATCCCTAGGCTCAACTTGCTCTCATAGGAGACGTTAGCCCTAGAGGAACTGTTGGACCTGAATTCTGCAGGGTAGTCTTGCTCACGAGATGGGGCCAATTCAACCAGAGCATCCCTCAGTCTGCTGGCCCCTCCTGGGGCTGCAGCCTAGCCATGCCCTACTTGCAATGCAGCCCCCAGGTACCTGCTGGAGGCCTCCGTCATGGCTCCTATGCTGGCAGACCACACCTGACTTGCAGAGTGCTCCAGAAAATCAGCCCCCATGGACATGCACAAGCCTTCCTGGGCCCTCTGCCCACTGCAGCCTACCCCGTGCCACTTTGCCAGCACACACTCACCCACAGCGATCCCCCATATCACATCACTGGCATGTGAATGTGTAGGTGGATCTTGCCTTCATTTCCCTGCCATTGCAGCTGTGCACATACATCCTTCTATGCCACTGCTGGTGGTATGACTGAACTCCATCCACCCTCCCCTTTTTACACTGCAATTGTCATTGGCACTTTGGTGAGTACGGAGACTGCCAGCCCTGACCCCATGAGCACCCCACCCCTGTGTTGACACTGCTGCAGGAAGAACAGCAAACTCACCCCTGCCCTGAACAGCCAATGCTGCAAGAGTGAATGTGCACAGAGGGTGCATACAGTCCTGTGCCCAGCAGTGCCCTGGCCCCATGCTAACACCACCACCAATATGAACACATGAACAGTTGCAAGTGGGGGTCCCCGTTCCCTGAAGCCATGCTGCCACTGCTCCTGCTCTAAAAACCCACACAGAGGCTGGCAACCCAGCACCCACTAGGGCCCTGTTGCAGCTGAAGAGCATGCACCCTGCCATGCTGCTGCCACCACTGCTGCTGGCACAAGCAAATGAGGACAGATCCCACTGATACCACCCTGTGAAGTGACTTGGCTGACACCAATCATTGGAGTGCTGTGACAAGCAGTCTGGGAGCACCGCAGCCTCCAAGTACAGAGGGTTCCTCACCTTGAGGAGCCAGAGAAAAAAGTAACAAACAAAACCTTAAAAAATTATGGGATTATGTAAAGAGACCTAATCTATGGCTCATTGGTATGCCTGAAAGAGATGGGGAAAATGGAACCAACTTGGAAAACATATTTCAGGATACCATCCATGAGAACTTCCCCAAAGTAGCAAGACAGGCCAACATTCAAATCCAGGAAATGCAAAGAACCCCTACAAAATACTTCACAAGAACATCTCCAAGACACATAATCATCAGATTCTCCAAGGTCGAAATCAAAGAAAAAAATGTTAAGGCAGCTAAGAGAAAGGACAGGTCACCTACAAAGGGAAGCCCATGAGACTAACAGCGGACCTCTCAGCAGAAACTGTACAAGCCAGAAGAGATTGGGAGCATATTTTCAACATTTTTTTTTTTTTTTTTTGAGATGGAGTCTCGCTCTGTCGCCCAGGCTGGAGTGCAGTGGCACAATCATGGCTCACTGCAAGCTACACCTCCTGGGTTCGTGCCATTCTCCTGCCTTAGCCTCCCGAGTAGCTGGGACTACAGGCACCCACCACCACCCCGGCTAATTTTTTGTATTTTTAGTAGAGACAGGGTTTCACTGTGTTAGCCAGGATGGTCTCGATCTCCTGACCTCGTGATCCACCGGCCTCAGCTTCCCAAAGTGCTGGGATTACAGGCGTGAGCCACTGCGCCCGGCTTTTCAACATTCTTAAAGAAAAGAAATTCCAACACAGAATTTTACTTCCAGCCAAACTGAGCTTCACAAGCAAAGGAGAAACAAGATCCTTTTCAGAAAAGCAAATGCTGATTGAGTTTGTTACCACCAAACCTTTCTTACGAGAGTTTCTGAAAAGAGCACGAAATGTGGAAATGGAAGACCACTATCAGCACTATAAAAACACACTTAAGGCCGGACACGGTGGCTTATGCCTGTAATCCCAGCACTTTGGAAGGCCAAGGCAGGTGGATCCCAAGGTCAAGAGATCAAAACCACCCTGGCCAACATGGTGAAACCCCGTATCTACTAAAATTACAAAAATTAGCTGAGCATGGTGATGTGTGCCTGTAGTCCCAGCTACTCGGTAGGCTGAGGCAGGAGGATCACTTAAACCTGGGAGGCAGAGGTTGCAGTGAGCCGAGATCGCTCCACTGCACTCCAGCCTGGATGGCAGAGCAAGACTGTCTCAAAATAACAACAACAAAAACAAAACAAAACAAAATATCCCAAAAAAACAAAAAACACACTTAAGTACACAGACCTGAGACACTTATAAAGAAACCACATAAATAAGTCTGAATAATAACTACCTTAATATGCTATGACAGGATAAACCCTGCACATATTAATATTAACCTGAATGTAAATGGGCTAAATGCACCAATTAAAAGTCACAGAGTGGCAAGTTGGATAAAGATGCATGACCCATAGGTATGCTGTCACAACAGACCCATCTCACATGCAATGACACTCATAGGCTCAAAGTAAAGGGTTGAAGAAAAATCTACCAAGCAAATAAAAATACAGAAAAAAAGCAGGGGTTGCAATCCTAATTTTAGACAAAACAGACATTAAAACAACAAAAAAAGGCCAAAAAGGACAAAGAACAGTATTACATAATGGTAAAGGGTTTAATTCAAGAAGACCTAACCATCCTAAATATATATGCACCCAACACAGGAGCACCCAGATTCATAAAGCAAGTTCTTAGAGATCTTCAAAGAGACTTACACTCCCACAAAATAATAATGAGAGACTTCAACACCCCACTGAAAGTACTAGTCAGATCATCGAGACAGAAAATTAACAAAGATATTCAGGACCTGAACTAAAAACTGGACCAAATGGACCTGATAGAAATCTACAAAACCCTCTACCCCTAAACAGAATACATATTGTTCTCTTCTGCACATGGCACAAACTCTAAAATCGACCTCATAATCAAACATAAACAATCCTCAGCAAATGCACAAGAACTGAAATCATACCAACCACTCTGTCAGACCACAGCATAATATAAATGGAATTCAAGATTAAGAAAACCACTCAAAACCATACCATTACATGGAAACTAAACAACCTGCTCCTGAATGACTTTAGGGTAAATAATAAAATTAAGGCAGAAATCAAGAACTTCTTTGAAACAAATGAGAACAAAGATACAATGGACGAGAATCTCTGGGACACAACTAAGGCAGTGTTAACAGAGAAATTTATAGCACTAAATGCCCACACTAAAAAGTTAAAGATCTCAAATTGACAACCTAACATCACAACTATAACAACCAGAGAACCAAGAGAAAAACAACACCAAAGCCAGCAGAAGACAAGAAATAACCAACATCAGAGCTGAACTGAAGAAGATTAAGACATGTAAAACCTTTCAAAAGATTAACAAAGACAGTAGATGTTTTTTCTTAAAAATATATAGATAGATGACTAGCTAGACTAATAAAGAAAAAACAGAGAAGACTTAAATAATCGTAATTTGAAATGACACTGGAGATATAACCACTGACCTTAAATAAATACAAATAACCATCAGAGACTATTATAAATACCTGTATGCACACAGACTAGAAAATCCAGAAGAGGTGGACAAATCCCTTGACAAATACATCTTTCTAAGACTGAACCGGGAAGAATTTGAATCCCTGAACAGACCAATAACAAACTCTGAAATTTAATCAGTAATAAATAGCCTACCAACCAAAAAATATAAAATAAAAAGCACAGGACTAGATGGATTCACAGCTGAATTCTACTACATACACAAAGAAGAGCTCTTACAATTTTTTACCAAAACTATTCCAAAATATTGATGAGTATGGACTCCTCCCCATTTCATTCTATAAGACAAACATCATCCTGATTCCAAAACCTGGCACAGACACAACGAAAAAGAAAATGTCAGGTGAATATCCTTGATGAACATCAATACAAAAATCCTCAACAAATGCTAGCAAATCAAATCCAGCAGCACATCAAAAAGCTAATCTACCACAAGCAAGAATGATTCATCCCTGAGATTCAAGGTTGGTTCAACATACACAAATCAATAAGCATGATTCATCACATAAACAGAGCTAAAGACTAAAACTAGAAGATCATCTCAATAGATTCAGAAAAGGCTTTCAACAGAATTTTACATATTTTATTGAAAACTCAACAAACTAAGTATTGAAGGAAGATACCTCAAATAAGAAGAGCCATCTATGACAAACTCACAGCCAACATCATACTAAGTGGGAAAAAACTGGAAGCATTCCCCTTTGAAATCAATACAATACAAGAATGCCCTCTCTCACCACTCCTATTCAACATAGTGTTGGCACTCCTGGCTAGAGCAATCAGGCAAGATAAAGAAATAAAGGGCATCCAAAAAAGAAGAGAGCAAGTCAAATTATCCCTGCTTGCAGATGACATGATTCTATACCTATATATCTTCATATCTCAGCCCAAAAGCCCCTTTAGTTGATAAACAACCTTAAGCAATGTTTCAGGATACAAATTCAACATACAAAAATCACTAGCATTCCTATACACCAAAAACAGCCAAGCTGAGAGCCAAATCAAGAATGCAACTCCAGACACAATTTTCACAAAAAAGGAATAAAATACCTAAGAACACAGCTAACCAGGGAGGCGAAAAATCTCTACGATGAGAATTACAAAACACTGCTCAAAGAAAGCAGAGATTACACAAATAGAATAATATTCCATGTTCATGGAAAGGAAGAGTCAATATCATTAAAATCGCTCTACTGCCCAAAACAATTTACAGATTCAGTGCTATTCTTATCAAACTACCAATGACATTCTTCACAGAACTAGAAAAAACTATAGCCCTATGGTATAGCTTGAAGACAGATAATGTTATGACTCCTGCTTTGTACTTTTTTGATTAGAATTATCTTGTAAATGACGAGTTGATGGGTGCAGCACACCAGCATGGCACGTGTATACATATGTAACTAACCTGCACATTGTGCACATGTACCCTAAAACTTAAAGTATAATAATAATAAAATTTAAAAAAAAAGAATTATCTTGGCTATTTGCAGTCTTTTTTGGTTCCATATGTTTTGTAATTCTCACCGTGGAGATTTTTCACCTCCATGATTAGCTATGCTCTTAGGGGGAGAGTGGGAAGAGGGATAGAAGCAGAAAAGTAACTATTGGGTACTAGGCTTAGTATCTGGGTGGAGAAGTAATCTGTACAACAAACCTCTATTACATGAGCTTACCTGTATAAAAAACTGCACATGTACCCCTGAACCTAAAAAAGTTTTTTTGAAAAATGAAGTCCATGTATAATGGTAAAAGGACAAAGATGGAAAATATTGGAATGGGAGATTGGAACTGGAGTGTAGATATAGGTCTCTTTTGGACATGTCAAAGGCTGTATTAGTCTGTTTTCACACTTCTATAAAGATACTTCCCAAGACTGGGTAATTTATAAAGACAGAATGTTTAATTAAGTCATAGTTTCACACAGCCGAGAGGCCTCAGGAAACTTACAGTCATGGCAGAAGGTGAAGGGGAAGCAAGGCACATCTTATATGGTGGCAGGTGAGAGAGAGAGAGAGTGCAGGGGAGACTGCCACTTATAAAACCATCAGATCTCGTGAGAACTCACTCACTGTCATGAGAACAACATGGGGGAAACCATCCCCACGATCCTATTGTCTCCCACCAGGTCCGTTCCCCAACACGTGGGGATTATAATTCAAGATGAGACTTGGGTGGAGACACAGAGCCAAACCATGTCAAAAGCGAAATGTCTCTTAGACTTCTAAGTGGAGATACTGCATATGCAGTTAGATTTGTGAATCTTGATGTCAATAGTCACTGGACTTGAGATCTATTCATAAAATAAATTCATTCTTACAGTGTAAGTGTGACCATGGTATTGGATGAGTAAAATAAAATATATATATATATATATATATATATATATATGGAATAAGAAAAACAGGATGGTTCATGAAATATGTTCCATTATTTAGAGATTAGAAAGAGGAGGAAAGACAACAAGAGAGAATAAAGTGAAATGACATGTGAGTTGAAAGGCAAGCAAGGCAATTGTGGGGCCTCCAAAACACAGAAAAAAAATTTAAGAATAAGTGAGTGATGAATTTTGTAAACTGCTTCTGAAAAGATGAGTAATGTAAGTGGAAACAATTGGGAATGATGGAGGTCACTAGTGATCTTGAAAGATGTGGTTTCAGGGGAGTGGTGGAGAACACCTGGAGGCTGTGGGTGGTAAGACATAGGAGTTTTGATTATGAAGGAAAGTAGGTAAATCAGGAGGAAGAGTATCTTGCATCTAGGGATAAAAAGGATGTGGGTTCTAACAGAGGGCTTTGTCTTTTTATTTTTTTTTTTAAAGATAGGAGCTAATTATAATAGGAAGTGGTATTATTGATGGGAATTATCTAATAAGAATGAGGAAATTGATCATAAAGTAGAGAAAGTTGGAAGAAATGTAGGAACAAAGTCTGAGTATAGCAGAGAAGATGGGGATCCATGGCCCAAGTAGGAATATGTCAGTCGATATTTGTCTGGTATAACCATTTGAAGGGCAGTATATATGGATACAGGTGTTGTTAGGTTGATAGGCTTGGTGGTGAGAATGTGAGAGCTATTTCTTTTTTGATTATTTCTACTTTCTTGGTGAAATAAAAAGTGAGACCTTTAGTTGAAAGTTAAAAGTGGAAGAAGCTAAGAGAGTTTTAATAAGAGGGGAAAAGTTTAAAATGCTCTTCTTGAAGGGCAAGGGAATAAATACATTGGGAAAAGCATCATGATTACCAGGCAGTGTCGAGTGCCCAATTATGTGCTTTCCTCTGACAACACTGAGCTGCTCAGGGGCAGGTTCATGGTTTGTGGGAAACTGGCAAGAAAGACAGAGTACAGAGGTATAAGGGAGTGAAGGGCACATGTAAGAGAGTGATTTTAATGAATTACCATACTATATAAACTGGGTAAGAAGGGAAATTGTGGCATGAGATTGAGAATGAGCAATGAAACAAAATGTGGTATAATCAATCAATTAAAAGTCATGTTGGTTTAAAATAAGTGGTGCTGGAGGTACTACAAGTGAGCTAAAAAGATGGTAGCATTGTTCATTCAGAAAGAGGGGGCCTGAAATAGAGGTTTAGGCTTTGAAGCTGTTGTCTCTAATGACAAGACCTGGAGAGTTTCTATGGTATTGGGTAGTTGGAGTGAGGTGGAATAAAATACCAATGGAAATACTCTAGATATCAAGGATGTACGATCTATACTGAGATTGTTGACACAAGGTATGGTAGACATAAAAATAAATCAGAAATCCAGACGTCTTAACTCAAGTTTGATTTATGGTTTGAATGTATGTTTTCTTCCAAAATTCATATATTGGAACTTAAATGACAATGTGATAATAAAAGGTGGGGCCTTTAGGAGGTGATTAAGTCATGAGGAAGGAGACTTTGTGAATGGGATTAGCAATCTTATGAAAGGGCTGGAGAGACTTAGCTCGGCCCCTTTTTGTCCTCCATTGCATCAGCCATGTGAGGCCACAACAGTCAAGGTGCCACCTTGGAAGCAGAGATCAAGCCCTTACTAGACACTGAACCTGCTAGTGCCTTGACTTTGAACTTCCAGCCTCCAGAACTTGAAAAATAAATGTATACTATTGATAAATTACCTAGTATGGGGTGGATTGTTATTGCAGCCCAAACAGACTAAGACAGACTGTCATAACCAAATACCACAGCCTGGATGGCTTAAACAGACATTTATTTCTCAGAGTTTTAGAGACTGAGAAGTTCAAAATCAAGGTGTTGCCTGATTCAAATTCCCCTTGAGACCCTTCTTCCTGACTTTCAGACAGCCACTGCCTTTTTGCTGTATTTCTACATGATGAAGAAAGAAACAGAAAGAAATATGGCGTGTATTCCTCTAATTTTATTTTCTTTATAGAACCAGCCTCACTATGCTGCCCAGATTCCAGTGCAGTGGCTATTCACAAGTGTGATTATAATGTAGTATAGTCTCAGACTCCTGGGCTCAAGCAATCCTCCCTTCTCAGACTCTCCAGAAGCTCGGACTACAGATAAACACCACCATGCCAGCCTCTTCCTCTTGGACACTAATAGACACCAACCCATCATGTGGGCTCCACCCTTACCAAAAAATGAACATTTATTTTGAAATGACTCACCTCCAAATATCACATTAGGGAGTAAGGCTTCAGCAAATGAATTTTTGGGTGACACAAATATTCAGTTCATAACATCAACTGTTAAAATCTACAGACTATGAAAGGAAATGACAAGAAGAAAGCAAAAATCACTCACCAGTTGAGAGGGGATGCAGGGAGTCTGCACTGTCAGTAGAAAGCCAGCTTTCATTTAGACCAAGAAGATGAAGAAAATATAGAAAGAGATAAATTGCAGTGAAAATTTGAATGAGGACTGTGAGTTTCAGTTGCATAGTGGAACAATTTGGAAGACCAGAGAAAGATGGGCGTTGGGTAAGATTAAATTATGTACAAAGCTACATGTAGATAAATGTCTGGGGAATTTAGGCACCCGGTAATGAGTAAGGTAAACACGGATTAGAGGGAACGTTTGGATTAGTCTGGATGGTCTCTCAGAAAAAGTCATTTCTCAGCCATCAGAGAAAAGTTAAGTAATGTTTGGTGATGCTCTTAAAGAAGGTTAGGAAGAATGTTCTGGTTCTGTTCAAAATGGCTACACATGGAGATGCCAGCTCTATGAGAGTCAGCATAATGAGAGAAATGCTAGACTCCAGGTTTATCACTGCTACCATACACCTAGACAAGGGATAACATAACCTCATAGGTATGTTATTAGAATTAAATAAATTAATGTATGGCCGGTGCTTGCCACAATAACTCAAACACGGTAAAAGCCTAAAATGCTACTATCAGTACCATTATTAAATAACGGATTTCATTTTTTATGAAAAATATATTTATAGGCTAGTTCATATCCCTCAAACTCTTGATAAATGAGTACTCTCTCTCACGTGTGTATATTAACTAAAACAGGTCTATGTCCCACATGAAACCATTTTTATCCTCCTGTACACTTTCATTTTTTTCTCTTTTGCTCTTAATTTGCAGATCATCTGACTGCATACAGAATGAATTATATTTAAGCCTTTATTAGTTATTAAATGTTTGCTTTTTAATTCCAGTAACTTTCCTGAAAGTGGATACTGGTATGATAGTGGAATTGATATGCTGCTCTAGCTTACTAGAGGGCTTCCACCAGTTGAGTTTGAAAATATATTCATATGTCAAGTGTAGAAGATATTCTGATACCTTAATTAGGGTTTCACATACACTTTTTTTTTTTTTTTTCCAGAAAAGCTACTTGCTGAAAAGGGTAAGGGTACTAGAGCACTAACACCTACTAGTATGAAGCTAAGGGGCATGACAGTTTGAAAAACAGATGTTTGGTCAATGAAAAATAATTTATTTCACCTTAGACAGCTCTGCTCAAGTAATTTTTCTAAGAGTATGGGGGATTTTAGTCCTTCAGAATTTCCCCTAAAATATTTGTTTATAAAATATCGTGTTTTTATGAACAGTTTGTAAATATTTTACTCATTAATTGTAACAGGCAAACTATTTTGTTCTATATATTTGCTCCATAATTATACATTTATAATCCTGGAAGGTAGAAATTATGATAGTGGATTCACGCCCCTAAATCCCTGCCTATTCTGGTAGTGACTTGAACAGGTGACAATTATGTAACTATCAATAAAAGAAAAAACTTTGACGTTATAAAGACAATGGAAGCCCTTAGATGAAGAAAACACAGCCATTCCCAGATTTTAATGCATGTTTTAAATCATTTCCATGGGAACCAACATTTGGCACGAGGGCCAAATGAAAAACAGTTAAAAGGCAGCTTCTACCAAGCCAGATGGTTAATTTGTAAAAGGGGACTATAACTAGGAGGAACTGGGTTATATAACCCCTAAAAACACTTGATAATGGATTCAAGTGGACTAAATCACTGGGCTCCCTTCCAATAGTCTCTCAATGCTTCTATATGTGGCAATAACATTATCAACCACAGGAGGAACCACCACTAATTGCAAAGTGTCTAGAAAGGTAAATGCCGCAGCTGAGAAAACATAGGAGTAAATATTTCTAGAGTGATCAGGATTGTGTGGGTCATGAACCCTGAGGTAATCTAAATAAATTTACGTAAGGAGAAGCAGCAAGGCAGAGGAAGAAAGTGTATTGGTTTAAGATCCCAGAACAATTAAAATAAAACTAATTATTCAGATTAACTGTCAGTATACCTTCAAGCCAGCATTGTGTAATGTCATTTTCCACTGCATAGAATCTAAATATTCTCTGATTTTTGTGCTAAAAGGAAGCATAGAGATTCAGTGAGTTACTCAAAGTTACAGAGCAAGTTATTGACACAGCTAGGACATTCGCCCTGGGACTAAAACTTAAGATAATCAGTACAATGAGATTTATTTGGACACACTGTTCCCTTGGGAAGGCGCTGGATCCTGTCCTTGGAAAAACTCTTGAAACAATTATTTCCCAGGATCTTCTGCCAACTTATTATGGCAATATCTACTGTTATACATATAGTCACATACTGGGTCCCAGAATACAAAAAGAGGTGAGACATTATTTTCCTCCTTCCTAAAGGGTAAAATTAATTAAAGTTACAATATTGGGAAATAACCCCCAAGACACAAACACAAATTCATACAAACACATACCATATGGAAGCAAGACATCAATATCTTGAGGTTCTATTCCCGAGGCTATGACTTTAACTTTGTTGTGACATTGTGAAAAAATCAAATTTTTCATAACTCAATTCTTCTAGTTATAAAATGGGTTTAATGATGACTATCTCAAAAAGTTATTACAAATACAATTAACACTTTAATTATGAGAAATCATATTACGACAAAACCAATTTCACAAGAAGGAACATATTGCCTATAAGGCTTCATTAACCAGTGCATGTTTCATATTTCTTTCTCTCTTTCCTTATTCATAATAATTTACTGGTTTTATTAAACTAGTATAGTAACAAACATTTTAGTACAATCTAAAAGAAAAATATGTATAATGTGTAAATAAAATATACTTGTTGAAGAGTACATAAAATATACTTGTTGAAGAGTAAATTACATTCTCTGAAAATTTCATATAATTTGAGAAATATTTTTAGAAATATGAAAAATATGAACACTAACATTTGTGACTAAAAGTTGTTTACTTCTGTCACATTTTGAAGAATTGATATTTAGCTTTTCTTCCCACTGGTGAGAGAATTATCTGCAAATGTAATCAACATTATTATTATCTTACCTTGGATAACTAATTCATCATATGAAGGAAAAGGCTCCCTTTTAATTAGTTTGGCTATTAAGGAAGATAGTTAAATTGTTAACAAGTTTTTGCGAATATTAATTGTAGGAAAAGACTTTGTATCACTGCCTACACTCATTCAAAATGCCAACAAGACAACTTTGTCTTTGTAATTTTCTACAGAGTGCAACAAAATTGGCCCAAATACTATTACTTGTTCATTGCTAGTGTTCTCAGTGGGCTTTCTTGGAACATTCCAGCACAGCAGGCTTTGTTCAGTGCCTCCAGTCATAGTTTAATGGAGAAAGCTGTCATGAATAACTCTGTTTAGAAAAAAAAAAAATCAGTGCAGGATCCAATGGTAGCTCCTAACCTCTGCAAAAACATGTCTTGGAATCTAGATCCATTCTCTTTGCCCTGTGGAGTCATGCAGACCTAAAGGGCAAAATTTGGTATCAGAATTCTCATACCCTCAAATTTTGCTGGAAAGAGTGCTACATTAGTAATTCTATAAAGAGACAATAGTCTAAATAAAGAAAATAAATTACTCCCAAATACATTGAGCTTTTTTCCTTCAGTCTTTGTGCTTCCTATGGATATGTTTAAAGATACTATCAGGATTTCAATGGCAGGTCTCTAAGTGTGACCCAAATGGCCAGTTGCAAAGAAGATGCGTGCAATCTCAAAGGAATCCCCTCCCCCAAGCTGGTCCTAAATGACTCTGCTCTTGCCTCATTAAAGAATTTCTATCATTCCTCCAATCATAACAGGATATTATTTACTTCTGCCTTGTCTTATTCATAAGTCACCACAAATGCCGACCCAGATTTTTACTCTTTTCTGCATAGGAATTACTTTGCACGGGGCTCTCCCCAAGCATACCTGTTCCTTACCCCCAAATAGGGCACCCTTCACTCAGGCCTTGTTCTTGCCACTTATTATAAGCTCTCACTCATCCTCTTTATGCCATCAGTTGGAATTCTCTGCCTGAATTAATCAAGGATTTGATGTTTGCCTCTTCGTTATTGGCTTAGTAGCAATCCCTACCCTGAGTGCACAATTTCTACCTTGATTTCAGTGTTCCCCATATATGATTCTTACTCAGATGCAAGCCCACATACAGAGACTGACTAATCCTAACATGGAACCCAGGCACAAGGTCAGAAGAGGTATGCCCCTCCCCAACTCTAATATAATATTGCTGCAAGCAGTTAAAAACTAATCCAGTGAATTAACTGAAAGGTAATGGTTTCTCAGAGCAGGGCAGTAACAGTTCAGATGGAGAGAAGTGGTAGGATTCTGGATATAATTGAAGGTAGAGCCAGCAGAATTTACTAATGGATTGGATGTGCGGCATGTGAGGAAGACAGGAATCAAAATAACCTCGATGTGGGTGGCCTGAGCTGCTAGAAAAATGGACCTGCCATTTTTTTTGAGACATAAAAGACAATGAGAGTAGTAGATTTAGGGAGTGGAAACCAAGATTTTTTCCTAAAACTTGTTAGATTCAAGCTGCCTATGAAGCATCTGATTTATACATGAGACTGGATGAGATCATCAAGCAACTGAGTATCAAAGACCAAGGACTGGGCCCTGAGGCAGTGTTACATTAAAAGGCTGAAGACAAGCAAAACTTCCCAAAAAGAGACCAAGAAAGAGCATTCAGTGATATAAAATGAAAATGAAGGGTGTGTAGCATCCTGGAGAATAAGTGAAGACAGAATATTTAAAAAGGAAAGAGTGATCAAATGAGTCAGATGTTGCTGATGAGTCAAGTAAGGTGAAGTAGAGAAATTAGTAGTGATTCTAGAAATGTTGAGGTCATTGGTGATTTTGGTGAGAGCAGTTTTAGTGGAATGCTGGGGACAAGGGCCTGAGTGAAGTGGGTTTAAGAAGCAATAGGAGGTGAAGAATTGGAGACAGTGAATATAGATATTTCTTACAAGAGGTTTTCCTGCAAAGAATAAAATGGACATGCGACAGTAACTGCAAGAGGATCACGAAAAGCATTTTATTTTTTTGCCTGTTTGTGGATTGAGATGGAAGAAACTTGAAAAATAATGTTCCTGTGCTGATGTGAATAATTCTGTAGAGAGGCGAATATTGATGGTGCACTGAAATGAAACATGTAGCATCTAGTAGTCACATGGTGAGATATTAGGTTGGTGCAAAAGTAACTGCTGTTTTTGCCGTTAAAAGTAATGGCAAAAACCTAATACCCAGGACCACATTCTTCAAAGACAATAAGCAGCTGGGCGAATATGGTGGAGCACATCTAGTTAAGTTTTCTTCTGACTGACTTAGTTTTCCAGTGAGGTATGAAGAAAGTCATCATCTGAGCATGAAATTGGAGGAGGAGTGGGAAATTTTGGAGGTGTGAGGAGAGAGAAAAATGAATGAAATATAAAAGAAGGGAAGGCTGAATTGACCAGGGAAGTATAGTATGATTTTTCTGTAATAAGCAAAAAAGGTGTGAATTTAGAGCTAATCAGCTAGAATCCTGCATAACCTATAGGATGCCTCTGCATGGGAGTGTATGCAGTGCAACAGTATGTGGGTATAAAAATGGGTAATCAGGATAGCAGTCTGTGGAAACAGGAAACCAATAAAATATTTATAAACAGTTTCTCTGCTTCCTTGTAGTCCCAACTCTCTTCTGTTCAGCCATTCAACGTTGGAATGTCTCAAGGCTTTCTTGTCTTCTCACCCTACACTTGCCCTTCTGGCAATCATATCCACTCCCTGGATTTCAGTTGCCTTCATATGTGCAGCTGACACTCAAAACCATATCATCATATATACTAGTACCTTGATAGACTAGATGATATGATATCTGGAATTTGCTTCAAAATGATTCTGGATAGAGATACAGTATGTGGGCATATAGATAAAATAAAACTGATTATGAATTGATCTTTGTTGAACATGCAGCATAAATACATATTGCTTATTCTAGGTTTCTGTCTACTTTTGTAAATATTTGGAAATTTTCGTAATATAAAATAAGAGTAAATAGCTACATTGCTTTTTCTCAGCTGAACCTTGCTATATGCAACTACTTAATTTACATCTCCTCTTAGATAATAATAGTAAACAGAAATAAAAACAGCTAATATGTTTTGAATACATAACAAGTACCAGCTCTCCTCTGTGCACTTTGTATTTATTCCTTACAATAGTTATATGAGGTTACTATTAATTATTATTTATGTTTTACACATCAAGAACCTAAGGCACAACAGTGTTAAATACCTTCCCTGGGTTACACAAGTGGCTACCTTTAAATTCAAATTCAGGCAGTCTGTTGCAGAACCCTACTCAAGTATCAAAGGTACTTTAAACTCAATATGTCCAAGATGAATATGATCTCTCCTTCCCAGCACCTGTTCTTTTCCAGTGTTCCTGTTTCTCTGTTCATGTTGACTCCATTTACCCAGGTGTGAAAGCCAGAAATGTAAATGTCAACTCTGATATTTTCACTCTCACCTCATATCGCCTATGTAACACCAAATCCTTTTGATTATACCTACTAAGTAATTACAAAATTGATCTATCTATGTATCTATCTATCTACCTATCACTCTATCAATCTATCATCTAACTATCATGTATCTATATATCTTTTTTCATCTTCCACCACAATTCAAGACCAAGTTACCATGGCCTCTTTTCTTCACTTTCGCAGATTGTTCTTTGCAAAATAAAAATCTGATCATGTGACACCCCAAAAATTAAATCACTACAGAGATTCTAAATTAGGTTATAAATTAGATTTCTTTCTTTTTTTTTTTTTTTTTTTTTTGAGACGGAGTCTTGCTCTGTCACCCAGGATGGAGTGCAGTGGCCTGATCTCAGCTCACTGCAAGCTCCGCCTCCTGGGTTCTCGCCATTCTCCTGCCTCAGCCTCCCTAGTAGCTGGGACTACAGGTGCCCACCACCACGCCCGGCTAATATTTTTTTATTTTTAGTAGAGACGGGGTTTCACCGTGTTAGCTAGGATGGTCTCGATCTCCTGACCTCGTGATCCGCCCGTCTCGGCCTCCCAAAGTGCTGGGATTACAGGCATGAGCCACCGCGCCCGGCCAATACATTTCTTAATATGATCTTTAGGTCTCTGTATAACCTGATTCCTTCCTTCACTTTCATTTATCTCTCACTTTCACTCTGCAGTTAGCCACACTGGCTGTGTCTGAGTGCCTCTCACACACAGTGGAGTCTTGACAAAGTTTTATTTATTTTTTCTAATCCATGCCCTTAGGCTCATCTACAAGGCTCTTTTCACTCCAATATTTATCTGTTAACCCTACCTCATTTATCACTTCTCAGCTGTAGTCACTTCTCTCATCTCCCAGTATGAGTTTACACTTTTGGGTTTTTTTTTTCTTTTTTTCTTTTTAATTTTTGTGGGTACATAGTAGGTGTATATATTTATGGGTTACATGACATATTTTGATACAGGCATGAAATTTGTAATAATTGCATCATGGAGAATGTGGTATCTATCCTATTAAGCATTTGTCCTTTGTGTTACAAACAATACAATTATACATGCTTTTAGTTTTTAGATGTACAATTAAGTTATTATTGATAATAGTCACCCTGTTGTGTGGTCAACTAGTAGGTCTTATTCATCCTTTCTATTTTTTTTGTACACATTAACCATCTCCACCTCCCCGCCATATCTCCGCTACCCTTCTCAGCCTCTGGTAACTTTTATTCTCTATATTCATGAGTTCAATGTTTTGTTTCTAAGATCCCACAAATGAGTGAGAATATCTGATGTTTGTCTTTCTTAGCCTGGCTTATTTTACTTAACATAATGGCTTCCAGTTCCATCCATGTTGCTCCAAATGACAGAATCTCATTTTTTTCCTCTGGCTGAACAACACTCCATTGTGTATAAGAACCGCATTTTTTCTGATGTATTCATCTGTTGGTGGACACTTAGGTTGCTTCCAAATCTTGGTTACTGTAAATAGTGCTAAAAAAAAACAAAAAAACAAAAAAACACGGATGTGCAGATATCTCTTCAACATACGGATTTCCTTTCTTTTTGGCTTATACCCAGCAGTGGGATAGCTGGATCATATGGTAGCTCAATTTTTGGTTTTCTGAGGCCTCCAAACTATTCTCCATAGCTGTTGTACTAATTTATATTCCGACCAACATTGCATGAGGATTCCTTTTCCTCCACATTCTCACCAATATTTGTTATTGCCTGTCTATTGAATAAAAGCCATTTAAATTGGGGTGAGGTGATATCTCACTTTGGCTTTGATTTGCATTACTGTCATTATCAGTGACATTGAACACCTTTTCATATGGCTGTTTGCCATTTGTATGTCTTCTTTTGAGAAATGTTTATTCTGATTTTTTGCCCATTTTAACATTGAATTATTAGATTTTTTTTTTCCTGAAGAGTTGTTTGAGCTCCTTATATATTCTGGTTATTAATCCCTTGTCAGATGGGTGGTTTGCAAATATTCTTCCATTCTGTGGGTTGTGTTTTCACTTTTTTGATTGTTTCCTTTGCTGTGCAGAAGATTTTTAACTTGATGTGATTCCATTTGCTTATTTTTGCTTTGGTTGTGTGTGCAAGAAATTTTTGCCCAGCTCAGTGTTCTGGAGATTTTCTCAAAGTTTTCTTGTAGTAGTTTCATATTTTGAAGTCTTTGATTTAAGACTTTAATCCATTTTGATTTTATTTTTGTATACGGTGAGAGATAGGGGTCTAGTTTCATTCTTCTGCATATGGATATCCAGTTTTCTCTGGACAATTTATTGAATAGACTATGATTTCCCTAGTGTATGTTCTTGGCAAGTTTGTTGAAAATGAGTTCACTGCAGGTGTGTGGATTTGATTCTGGGATATCTGTATTCTGTTCCATTGGTCTATATGTTTATTTTTATTCCAGCACCATACTCTATTATGGCTCTGTAGTATAATTTGAAGTCAGGTAATGTGATTCTTGCCAGTGTTCATCTTTTTGTTCATATAAGCTTTAAAACTTTTTTTCTAATTCTTTGAAGAATGTCATTGGTATTTTAATAAAAATAGCATTGAAATGATACATTGCTTTTGGTGGTATGGACATATCAAGAATATTGATTATTTCAATTCCTGGATATGACATATCTTTCCATTTTGTTGTCCTCTTCAATTTCTTGCATCAGTGTTTTATAGTTTTCATTGTAGAGATCTTCAACTTTTTATAAGTTAATTTCTAGTTATTTAATTTTATTTGTGGCTACTGTAATGAGATTACTTTTTGAATTCTTTTCAGGTTGTACACTGTTGGTATGTAGTAATGCTACTGATTTTTGTGTACAGATTCTGTATCCATCAACTTTACTCAATTTATCAGTTCTATTAATAATAACTTTGTGTGGTGTTTTTAGGTATTTCCAAAAATAAGATCATATCAATTGCAAACAAATACAATTTTACTTCTTATTTTCTAATATGAATGCCTGCCTTTTATTTCTTTTGGTTGTCCTATTGCTCTAGCTAAGACTTACATTACCATGTTTCCTAACAGTGGTAAAGTGGGCATCCTTGCCATATTTCAGATCTTAGAGGAAGTGCTGCCATTTTCCCCTATTTAGTATGATACTAACTGTGAGTCTGTCATATATAGCTTTTATTATGTTGAATATGTTCCTTCTATACCCATTTGTAGTGTTTTTATCATTAAGAGATGATGGAATATATCAAATACTTTTTCAGCATCAATTGAGATCATCATATAGTTTTTGTCCTTCATTCTGTTAATATGATGTGTCACATTGATTGATTTATGTATGTTGAACCACACATGCATCCCAGAAATAAATTCCACTTGGTCATAATGAAGGATATTTTTATTGTATTGTTGAATTTAATTTACTAGTATTCTGTTGAGAATTTTGATGTCAATATTCATCAGAGATATTGGCCTATAGTTTCTTTTTAATGTGTCTTTGGTTTTGATATCAAGGTAAGACTGGCTTTATAGAATTAGTTTGAAATTTTTACCTGCTCCTCTATTTTTGAGGATAGTTTGGGTAGGATTGGTATACATTCTATTTTTAATGTTTGGTAGAATTCAACAGTGAAGCCATTGTGCCCCTGGCTTTTCTTTACTGGAAGACTTTTTCTTATGGCTTCAATCTTACTTGTTATTGGTTTATTCAGGTTTTGGATTTCTCCATGGTTCAATCTTGGTTGGTTGTATGTTTCTAGAAATGTATTCTTTTTTATGGATTTTCTAATTTATTGGCGTATCATTGCTCAAGTTAGCCACTAATAATCTTTTGAATTTCTGCAGTGTCAGTTGTAATGTCTCTTTTTTTATCCATGATTTTATTTATTTTTTGTTTCTCCCCTTTTTTTAAGTTAGTTTGGGTAAAGGTTTGTCTATTTTGTTTATCTTCTCAAAAATCAACTTTTGGGGGTTAGGGATGGTCGCTCACGCCTGTAATCCCAGCACTTTTTGGGAGGTCACTTGAGGTGAGAAGTTTGAGACCAGCTTGGCCAACCTGGCAAAATCCTATCTCTATTAAAAAAGTAGAAATAGAAATAAATCACCTTTTTTGTTTTATTGAACTTTTGCATGGTTTTGTTCATTTCAAATTCATTTGTCTCTGCTCCAATCTTTATTTTCTTCTACTAATTTCAGGTTTGGTTTGCTCTAGATCTTCTAGTTCTTTAAGAGTCATGCTTAAGTTCTTTATTTGATGTTTTTCTTCTTTTCTATGTAGGCATTTATAGCTATAAATTTCCCTCTTTATGCTGCTTTGCTGTATCTCATAGGTTTTGGTATGTTGTGCTTCCATTATCATTTGTTTCAAGAATTTTTTCAATTTCCTTCTTAATTTCTTAATTTGGTAATTAAGAAGCATATTGTTTTATTTCCATGTGTTTGTAAAGTTTCCAAAATTCCGTTTGCTATTGATTTCTGGTTTTGTTCCATTGTGGTTGGAGAAGATGCTTGATATTATTTCCATTTATTAAATGTTTTAATACTTGTTTTGTGACCTAAAATAAGGTCTATCCCTGAGAATAATCCACATGCTGAGGAGAATAATGTGTCTTTTGTACCCAGTAGATGAAATGTTCTGTTAATCTCTATTAGGTTCATTTGTTCTACAGTGCAGATGATGCCTGATGTTTCTTTGTTGATTTTCTGTTTTGGAGATCTGTCCAATGTGGAATGTGTGGTGATGAAGACGCCAGCTATTATAGTATTGATGCCTGTCTCTTTTTCTGGCACCGATAATATTTGCTTTATATGTCTGTGTGCTCCAGTATTAGGTACATACACATTTCCAACTGCTATATTGTCTTGTTGAAGTGACAACTTTATCATTATATAATGACATTCTTTGTGTCTTCTTTTGTCTTATCCCTTCTTGTCTTATCCCATGGGTAAACTTTCTACTGCTATCTCTTTCTCTACCTCCGCTTTAAGGCAAATAATTTTTAGATTTACCCTTTTAAGGCTATTTCCTAGATCTTGTAGGTGTACTTCATTATTTTTATTCTTTTTTGTCTCCTCTGACTGTGTATTTTAAAATATCCAGTCTTCAAGTTCACTAATTCTTTCTTCAGCTTGGTCAGTTCTGCTATTAAGAGGCTCTAATGCATTCTTCAGTATATACATTCCATTTATTAATTCCACAATTTCTGCTTGATTCTTTTAAATTACTTCAATTCTTTGTTAAATTTATCTGATAGAATTATGAATTTCTTCTCTGTGTTATCTTGAATTTCTTTGAGTTTCCTCAAAACAGCTATTTTGAATTATCTGAAAGGTCACCAGCTTCTGTTTTTCCAGAATTTATCCTTTGTGCCTTATTTGGTTCATTTGGTGAGGTCGTGTTTTCCTGGGTGGTCTTGATGCTTGTAGAAGTTCTTCAGTGTCCAGGCATTGAAAAGTTGGGTATTTATTATAGTCTTCACACTCTGGGCTTGTTTGTACCAGTTTTTTTTTTTTTTTTGAGAAGCCATTCCAGATATTCAAGAAATTTTTCAGGTATTAGAAGGGACTTGGGCCACAGCCCAGTAATGCTTTGTTTTTTGCAGACTCATAGAAGTACCACCTTGGTGGCCATGGATAAGATCCAAAAGAATTCTCTAGATTACCAGTCAGAGACTCTCATTCTTTTCCCTTACTTTCTGGCAAACAAATGGTCTCTCTCTCTCTCTTTCTCTCTCTCTCTCTCTCTCTCTCTCTCTCTCTCTTTTCTGAACTGCTTAGAACTGGGAGCATGGTGATGCAAGATTCCCTGTAACCACCATCACTGGGACTGTGCTGGGTCAGACCTGAAGCCAGCACATCACTGAGTCTTGCCCAAGACCCGCTGTAACCTGTAACCACTACCTGGCTACTACCAATGCTTCCTCAAGACCCTAGGGCTCTATGATCAGCAGGTGGCAAAGCCAGCCAGGTTTGTTTTCTTCCCTGCAGTGCAGTGAGCTCCCTCTGGTCCTGGGCAGGTTCAGAGATGCAGTCTGAGTTCCAGGAATTGAAGTAAAACACTTTTGAAATTTATCTGATTTTATATTTCACTGTGACTAAGCTGGTGCACAAGCACCACACAAAGTCCTTCCCACTCTTTCTTCTGTTTTCCCATACACAGGAGCCTCTCCCTGTGACCACCACCAATGCTACTGGCCACCAGTGATGTTCACTTAAAGCCCAAGGACTCTTCTGTTAGCCTGTGGTGAATGCTTCCATGCCTTGGACTCATCCTTCAGGGCAGTGGGCTCCCCTCTGTCCCAGGGTAGGTCCAGAAATGCTGTCCAAGAGCCTAGGCCTGGACTCAGGGACCCCAAGAGCTTGCTTGTTTCTCTGCCTCACTGTGGCTGAACTTCTACTTAAGGTGCAAGACAAAGTCTGCTTTACTTGTCTCTCTATTTTTCTCAAAAAAGGGAGTCTTTCACTGTAGCCACTGCAGCTGGGAGTGTGCTAGGTCATACCTGAAGTCAGCACATCTCAGAGCCCAAGGCTTATGGTGTATTCCCTGGGTATTGTTATTGGTTATTCAGGGCTCAAGGGCTCAGCAAGTGATAAATCCTGCCAGGACTGGGTCCTTCCCTTCAAGGCAGTAGGTTCTCTTTTGGCCCAGGGTGTGTCTAGAAATACCATTTGGCAGCTTGGTCCTGGAATGGGGGGGCCTCATGACTCTGCCTGGTACCCTATCCTATGATGGCTGAGCTAGTATCCAAGGTGCAAGGCAAAGAACTCTTTACTCTTCACTCTCCTCTCTTTAAGCAGAAGTTAGGAGTTACATTCATTGCTGTGAGCTGCACTGCCTGTGGTTAGGGGAGGAGTGTTGCAAGCACTCCCTTAGCCACTCTAGCTGATGTCTGCCCAGGTCACGTGTCATCCTAGTCCACTGACTCTGAGCCTAGCCCAGTACTAGGAGTTGCCTGGGAATTGCAATTTTTGTGTGTTAGGCTGCTTTTCAAGTTTACCTAGGATCCCAGAGCACTTTGGCTACAATGATGAGGATTGCCAAGAGACTGAAGTTCTGACTGTTGGGATGAGTGATTCCCCTCTGGCTAAGTTGGCTCCAAATGCTCCCTTCATGGGCAGGCATTGGCTGATAACAGCATGACTTCTCTCGACTGTAACAGGGCAGCACTTAGTCCAATTTAAAGTCCCCCACTTGCTGTGCCCTCCCTCTCCCAGGTTGGCAGACTGTTTGTGCTTCTCGCCCTCTTCTGGGGGATGGGGGAGGATTGGCATCAGCTATTTAAGACTGTCTTTCAAACTCTCTTCAATACCTCTTTTAGGGATATAAAGTTAAAACCAGGTACTGTTATTGCTTACCTGATTTTTGGTTCTTGTCACACTGTTTTCTGTGTGTAGATAGTTGTTAAAACCTGGTGTTCTTGTGACGGGGATGATTGGTGGGGCCTCTTCTTCTGCCATATTACTCTTTCCCCTAGTTTATACTTTTCTTATGTGCTGTTGTAGAAGTGCATTACTTCAAGCACTTAGTGTCAATCCATGTGATTATTTGGTTGTCTCTCTTTCCATCAAGGCTCTAAGCTTTATGACATCAGGCATAATACCTGCCACTTAGTAGGTACTTAATATTTTTGATTGCATGAATGAATAAATGCATGCATATACCAGTGACATCATATTTTGCACACTAAAGTTTAAGAATCCTTATTGTAGAAATGCTACTCTTCTTTCTACTTGTTTGCTTCCATATTAATTAAGGCTACATATACTGCCAATGTCTTTCCTAAAATCAGCCTGGTCCTAGTTGATAAGGCTCACATTTATACATGGACTATATCAGTAAGTCTGTCAATATCAAGGGCTAGACAGAATGGATGAGCAACAGGAAATCACAAATATTGCTGAATGGAATGTAAATTGCTAAAACTACTATGAAAATTGTAAGTTTCTAATTCTATGACCAAGTAACTTATTTGGTGTCCAATGAATCCTGATTAGGAATTTCTACTGTAGAGAAATGTGACATAAGCACACTACAAAACGTGCATAAATATATTAAAAGCAGCACTGTTCATATGAGTGAAAATTTTCAAACAATTCAAATGTCATCAACATTGAAAGAATAGATAAATTGTAGCATGTACCATACAATAGAATACCAATGATATGGTTTTCCTCTGGGTCCCCACCTGAATCCAATCTCCAATTGTAATCCCCATATGTTGGGTGAGGGGCCTGGTGGGAGGAGACTGAATAATGGGGGCAGACTCCCCTCTTGCTGTTCTTGTGATAGTGAATGAGTTCTCATGAGATCTAGTTGTTTGAAAGTGTGTGGCACCTTCCCCTTCACTCTCTCCCTCTCTCTCTCTTCTACTCTGCCATGGTAAGACTTGCTTGCTTCCCTGTCAGGTTCCACCAGGATTGTAAGTTTCTTGAAGTCTCCCAGTCATGCTTCTCATTAAGCCTTCAGAACTGTGAGAAAATTAAACCTTTTTTCTTCATAAATTACTCAGTCTCAGGTAGTTCTTTACAGCATTGTGACAATGGACTAATAAAGAAAATTAGTACCAGGAAAATAGGGCATTGCTATAAAGATACCTGAAAATGCAGAAGCCACTTTGGAACTGGGTAACAGGCAGAGGCTGGAAAAATTTGGATGGCTCAGAAGAAGACAGGAAGATGAGGCAAAGATTGGAACTTCCTGGAGACTTGTTGAATGATTCTGACCAAAATGCTTGTAGTGATATGGACAATGAAGTCCAGGCTGAGGTGGTCTCAAATGGAGATGAGGAACTTGTTAAGAACTGGAGTAAAGGTCACTCTTGCTATGCAAAGAGACTGGTGGCATTTTGCCCCTGCCCTAAAATTAAAACTTATATTTTAAGAGGAAAGCAGAGCGTAAAAGTTTGGAAAATGTGTAGCCTGACCATGCAGTGGAAAAAAAAAAACAACAACAAAAAACATTTTCTGGGTAGAAATTCAAGCTGGCTGCATACATTTATGTAAGTAAAAATGAGTCTATTGCTATTAGCCAAGAAAATGGGGAAAATGTCTCCAGGGCATGTCAGAGGCCTTTGTGGAAACCCCTCCCATCACAGACCCAGAGGCCTAGGAGGAAATAATGGTTTCCCGGGCCAGGCCCAGGGCCCCACTGCTCTGTGCAGCCTCAGGACATGGTGCCCTGCATCTCAGCTGCTCCAGCTTCAACTGTGGCTAAGAAGGGTCAAGGTAGAGCTCAGGATGTTGCTTCAGAGGGTGCAAACCCCAAGCCTTGGTGGCTTCCACATGCTGTTGGGCCTGCAGGTGCACAGAAGGCAAGAGTTTAGGAAACTCTGCCTAGATTTCAGAAGATTCCTGGATGTCCAGGAAGAAGTCTGATGCAGGGGTGGAGCCCTCATGAAGAACCTCTACTAGGGCAGTGCATAGGGGAAATGTGGGGTTGGAACTCCCACAAAGATTCCCCACTGGGGCACTGCCTAGTGGAGTTGTGAAAAGAGGGCCACCATCTTCCAGACACCAGAATGACAGATACACCAACAGCTTGCACCATGTACCTGGAAAAGACACAAGAATGCAATGCCAGCCCACGAAAGCAGCTGCATGGGCCATTCCATGCAGAGCCACAGGTACAGAGTTTCCCAAGGCTGTCGAGCCCACCACTTGCAGCAGCATGCCCTGGATATGAGATACAGAGTCAAAGGAGATTATTTTGGAGCTTTAAGATTTAATGACTGCATTGATGGATTTTGGAATTCCATGGGGCCTGTTGGACTTTTGAGGTAATGCTGGAATGAGTTAAGACTTTGGAGGACTGTTGGGAAGGCATGATTGGCTTTGCAATGTGAAAAAAAAATGACATTTGGGAGGAGCTGGGTAGGAATAATATGGTTGGCTCTATGTCCATACTCAAATCTCATCTTGAACTGTAATCCCCATGGATTGGGAAGGGGCCTGGTGGGAGGTGACTTAATCATGGGGATGGACTTCCTCTTTGCTTTTCTCATATGGTGAGTGAGTTCTCATGAGTTCTGGTTGTTTGACAGTGTGTGGAACTTCCCACTTTGCTCTTTCTGTCTCTTGATCTGCCATGGTAAGACATGCTTGCTTCCCTTTCACCTTCCACCATGATTGTAAGTTTCCTGAGGCCTCCTAGTCATGCTTTCTTTTCAATCTGCAGAACTGTGAGTCAGTTAAACCTTCTTCTTCATAAATTATCCAGTCTCAGATAGTTCTTTATAGCTGTGTGAGAATGGGCTAATACAACCAATTAGCAATCAAAGTGAGCAGAATAAAGCTATACACAGCAATGTGTATGGATCTCACAAACATAATTTGAAATTCAGATCTGTATCACAAGATACACAAAATTATTTTGGTCTTCTGTTTCAAAAGTAAAAATAACTAAATTATAATAATTAGAGATACATACTTAGGTAGTAGAACTGTAAAGAAAATAAGGAAGCTAATCACAATAATTACGATAAAATTATCTCTAAGCTTTAGAACCTTTCAGGAAAGGAGAGGTTTGTAATCTAGTAGGGACACATGAGAGACTACTGAGGTGCTGGCAATGCATTATATATTTTTTGGCTTGAGATAAGACTACATGTGATTTTAAAAATAGCTATTTATTAAAGTATAAATTTGTGTTTTGTACATTTCTAAATACATATCATATTGTATAACTAAGGAATTAAATACCTATTGATTAAAAAGAGTCATTCATTGCCTTGAGACCTGCTTAAATCCACAATAATTAAGTCAGAGTCCCAGAGCATGGATCTAATGTACTTGTGGAGCCTATTGGACTCTTTCTGAAGATTCTTAAGCCACTTTGATATCATTTATTTATTCATCTGGCCATTCACTTATTTATCCACAGACTATTAGAAACAGAAGAGAGTTTGAAGACCATTCAGTACAATTCTCTTATATGGCAGATGAAAATTATGGTCCAAAAATAAAAATTGGCTTGCCCATGGTCAAAGAGCAGCTTAGTGAAAAAGCGAACACTCTCACTGTAGAGATTTCAGGTAACCATTATTGCAATGGGCTGTTAGTTTGCTTCTAACATCTGTTCTCCCTTTTTCTATAGTAATAGAAATTTTGTCTGAGCACATGGCTGCTCCAATTGACTAAATTTTCCAAACTCCCTAATAGTTAGATGTGATAATGTGATGATGTTCTGGACAACAGAGAGTATATAAGAATGTCATATCTTGTGGCTGTTCTTAAGAACTTCCTGTAAGAAATGGCTGAAACACCCACTCTGTCCTTGTTCTTTATAAGTCTTCCTTTTTCCTGTTGCTTGGAATACAACAATCATCTTGATCTATGAAGGTACAGAAAGGCAGAGTATTGAACTGGAATAAAATTGAGTTCCTGTGGACCTAATGGAGCACAGCTGGCAGGTCAAGCCAGGACTGCCTTCCCCTCGGACTTTCATATGGAAAAAAGGTCTACAGTATTTATATTACTGTTCCAGCCAATCCTTATGGATACAGATAACAAATGAATATGTATTAAATTAAATTGGTCAAAGTTTTTGGTGCATGGGGCCATGTTCTTTCTACCATACTAGTGTGCTCTTTTTGCACACTGTCTCCTAAAATAACAAAATCTAAAGTCTCCATGTTATGTCAACTCTGTGTTTTGAAAATCTTCTCTAGCTCTGTTATCAACATTGGATATGAAAAGGATAAGATTATTTAATTTAAAAACATGGTGCAAACCAAGCCTCAAACTCATAAATAACTTCATTGTGGACATGGAAGGTATACTGATGATTTAGAGATAGGCTAAATTACTGTACATAAATCCAGAAAATTCAGCTGATAGTTGCTCAGATATTGTTTTCAGTAAAGGTTATTCTAAGTGAAAATGCATTTTTGAGGGTGCAGCAGTTAGGTATCATATGTCTATCTCCAAGGATGTTATGAGGTTGGTAAATAGTTTCTTGTTAAGTGCCTTAAGCATTTAGGAGAAAAAAAAATCTGTAAATGTAAAGCGCTGTTAGGATCTCTACAAATTGAAACATGAAAAATGAATGCATATTAACATCTGTCTTGGGCATTGTTTAGCAAATCCAAGCTGAAAATTAGAAATCAATTGTATATACTATAAAGGCATCTAAGTTTTAAGATGAAAGATAAATAAGAAATATGAATGTACACAACTAAGTAGGGAGAAAGAGCAACTTGGGAACACAGGATTCACTCACAATTTTGGACTCTTGGGCTTGTGAGGAGTTTCCCTGCAAAGCAGCTGTATGCTGTATATGAGACATAGATCCCACTGAGACGCAGAAATTTGAAGAAGGCATAAATGTGTTTTAAGTCACTCTGGCCTCATTCTCTCGAGAAGGATTGAGCAGTTGTGAAGCAGTTAGAGCTCTGGGTTTTTTTCTTGTGGGTTTTGCTTAGAATCTACACTTAAAAGGGTTTGTAGCAGGTGTTGTGAGAAGCAGCCTATTGAATGTCAGTAAAGATCCCTTACAGAGGAAATGAGGTTCATTAGAAAACTCAACCTTGTGTTAAGCTGGCCTGAACTTGTCAGGCAGGAAAGGGAGACTAACAGAAGAGGAAATAGGGATGACGCAGTGTTGCAGTTGGCCAGTGTTCAGCAGATGCATATTGCTGCTGGGGCAATGACTCCCACAGCCTACGCTGGATCTGATCCAGATGCGTTCAGCCTCCCCTTTTGAATAGTAAATCTAATTAAACCCACCAGACTTCTCATCTTTGCCAAGCTGTATACTACTCTCTCTGCAGGTATTCTTTCAACCTATTCCATCACATTCTCCCCGTCCTGCCGTGACCCTTCATCCCCCTTGACTAACCTCTGCTTCCTTCTCCCAGAAATTCTTTCTTTGTGCTCTTGACAGTTGAATTGCTTTGCAAGTTGAACCCCTTAATTATGCATTTCTTTATCTTCTGTCTTAACTGAAAGCCAGCTGTCCACTGATTCCATCTGCATGTCCTACAGCATGATGTGCCGCCAGGATAGCAAGTGAAATCTGTATTTATTTCCATTTCCAATGTTATTTCCATCCTCTTGTAAAATCTCATGTGTTCTATACATACCACACTGTATTCTTCTGTGTTGCTATTATCTATGGATTCTGTGGGCTAAAGACTTGGGTACCTGGCCTTCTCCTTATTCCAAATCCTGTCACTATCTATGTGACTCCACATCTATGTGTAAAATATATCCAATGCATAGACCTCTAGGTTTCTTACTCATCTCTAGTGACTTTCACGTCCTCTACACTCTCTTGTCACAGTCAGATTATTGTCTTCAACCAGAATATCTCTACCTTTTATCCTTTTATAATAGAATCATATTCTCCACACAATAATTCCAACCAACCATATTTCTAGTTTCTTTACTACTTTGTTTCTTTTCTCTTTTTTTTTTTTTTTTTTTTTTAACGGAATCTCACTCTGTCGCCCAGGCTGAAGTGCAGTGGCACCATCTCAGTTCACTGCAAGCTCGGACTCCCAGGTTCACGCCATTCTACTGCCTCAGCCTCCTGAGTAGCTGGGACTACAGGCATCTGCCACCACGCTCGGCTAATTTTTTGTATTTTTTTAGTAGAAACGGGGTTTCACCATGTTAGCCAGGATGGTCTCGATTTCCTGACCATGTGATCTGCCCACCTCGGCCTCCCAAAGTGCTGGGATTAAGGCGTGAGCCACCGCACCCGGCCCTTTACTCCTTTATTATTCCTACAATTGCTCTTTAAGTTTAGAAAACCTTTCTGCCCTTTATTTTCATTTACTCTGAGTTTATAGACTTTATCTTTCCAACCTAGACTTCATAGTCAATCACTCAAACAACTCTCCTACAAAAATTTTCAGATCCCAGAAATATTCACAGTTGCCTGAAGACTCTAGGTTTTCCTTTGCCTTGTTTTCTTTGTCTTTGTTATTTCCACTGTTGGTACTTCTCCAAATTTTTTGCCTGGTTAATTCATACTCATCCTTCAAGACTCATTGCATTCTAAGGGTTGCTTTCCTAGACATTTTGCCTCCTTCCTTCTCCCCCATTCTGCAAAAAATATCCTCCTTCTGTGCTCTTTTGGTACTCTGCTATTTCCATTCCAAAGTGCTTATGACACTGTATTAAATTTCCATTTAGTTGTCTGTCTCTCTCAATAGACTGCAAGATTCATGAGTTAAATATCTTGTCTGTCTCAACTTTAACTATATTCTTAATACCTAGATCTGTTCTTGGCACAATTTCAGTGCTCAGTAAATACTTAATAAATAAATCCTCAAAACAGCCATATCTTTCAAATTTTCATGCCTTTTTATTTTTCCCTCAGCCTATATTATATTTTGCCTCTATCCAGTTCTTCACCTGACTAAACCTCAGCCCAGGTTACACTTCTTCCATGAAGTCTTCTCTAATCTATCTGCCTTTCTCTGGGCTTCCATAACAACGTGTACATCATTATGTCATTTTTCATAAAATATTGTAGTCCAACTGTGGATGACAGACATATTTTCTCCATAAAAGTTAATTATAAAGAAGAAGGACTATAACTTATTTATATATATTCCGTCATGAACTAGAATGAGGTCTAGCCCAGAAGACCTTAATAAATGTTGATTTAAATGTATGCAAAATTATATTTTATCTGTACAAAGCTATTTATTTCAACCAATAACATAACTTTTGACCTCAATCAGATGATCCCAATTACCTATTTTCTCTCAACAGGCTCTGGGAAAACCACAAAGGAATGGATTTATTCTTAAGTGAGACTCATAAACGTCTTGATCTGAGAACTTGGTTGTTTCCTGCTGCTAATATTTAGTATGCAGACATTTTCTGCCCATCCCATTCCCAAATATTTGACTAGATTATTAAATATCTACATTTCTGTGTCTCTTCTGTTTCTATAAATGTTAACATTTTTGACTGCCTAATTTTTTGACTTCTCACTTGACTTTGTTATCTTGCCTGTCCACCTGATTTCTGAAACATCCTCTCTCTAGACTTTCACTCTTAATACGAAAGCCCTAAGCCCTTGACCTTGAATCCAGTTTGCAGTTAAATTTGCTTTTACTCAAACATCTGCAACAAATGCCTTTATTTTGGCAGAGACAGCCTTATGTAGAAATTAATGCCATAAATATGTTTTTATATTAAAGAATATGTCTTAAATCCTGATACCTTTGTGAGGATCTCCCTTACACCAGTCTCAATGGAAAGAACAGTTATCAAATTCTCTGATGCCAAGACCCCTGTGTTAGCTCTAGTGAGGAAGAGCTTCAAATCCTGCCAAATTCACCAGTGTTCCAAAAAATCCCATCTGGGACCCAGATGGAAGGCATGAGCCTATGATCACAGTCCCCAAGGGTTTTGGATATGATATGTGTCAGCTTTCTGTGCTAGAGATCAGGTCTAGCACTGTCACGGCCTTTGCATAGATTTCACTAGAGAATTCCTGAGCAACAAGCAATATCAGACTTTTTTTTTTTTTTTAAGGTGTAGGCTCTCGGGAGAATTGCCAAGATATTGTTAAAGATCTTAGTTCAAATCTATCTATCTGTTCTGTTTGATTCTGTCTTGAATCCTGCTTTCACAATCAGTTTGCTTTCACTCCATTTTGCCTCAGATAGCTTTCTTGAATTGGACTAGGTACTGATTCTTCTGACCTCTAAACTCAAGTTATTACCCCTGGTAGTTTCCACCTTTTCCTTAACCATAATCTGTCAGTTCATCAGAGAGAAGAGCAAAAGCCAAAAAGACAAGAGAATAGCTGTATCACCATGACCACCGCCAGCACACAACAACAATAACAAATGCTGTAGTGAGCTACACAGAAGAAGGAAATGCAGAAGGAAATACAGGTTTGAAATATCAGTAATTGTAATAACTAAAAACGGATCAATTACTAGCAAGTATATAAAGCAAAGGAAAAATCACCTAGGTATTTTTCACTAAATTATTTTTAATTGTACTTAACACTATTTTTTTTTTTAACAAAAGTGATTCTGATTGCTCATCAAAATGATTGGTGAGGTTTTTCAGCATATGAGTAGATGGTCATATTCAACCCGTAGTCTCACTCAGTAGATCAGGGATAAAGCCTCAAATCAAGTAGTAATGTGAGATAGTGTGGTATAATATAAAGGTAACAGGGTTTGGAGTAAGACATATCTGTCTTTGAACATCAGGTTGGTTACCTACTAGTTGTGTGTGATCTTGGACAAGTCATTTGATCTCAATAAATTTTAGCTTGCCAGTCTGTAAAATATGGCATCTTATTGCCTATTTCAAAGAACAAAACAAAAACAGTGGTTTAAATAAAATACAAGTATATTTTTCTCTCATGTTTATTTCTGTGACCCTCCAAGTCTTATGGATCCATATATGACCACAGAGTCTACAAACACTGTAAAATGCTATACAAAACTACATAGGTATGATTCATTCATTTATTTTCTTTTGTTTTTGTTTTATAGTTTTCTTTTTTTTTAATCATTATTATACTTTAAGTTTTAGGGTACATGTGCACAATGTACAGGTTAGTTACATACGTATACATGTGCCATGCTGGTGCGCTGCACCCATTAACTTGTCATTTAGCATTAGGTATATCTCCTAACGCTATCCCTCCCCGCTCCCCCCATCCCACAACAGTCCCCAGAGTGTGATGTTCCCCTTCCTGTGTCCATGTGTTCTCATTGTTCAATTCCCACCTATGAGTGAGAAACATGCGGTGTTGGTTTTTTGTCCTTGCGATAGTTTACTGAGAATGACGATTTCCAATTTCATCCATGTCCCTACAAAGGACATGAACTCATCATTTTTTATGGCTGCATAGTGTTCCATGGTGTATATGTGCCACATTTTCTTAATCCAGTCTATCATTGTTGGACATTTGGGTTGGTTCCAAGTCTTTGCTATTGTGAATAGTGCCGCAATAAACATACGTGTGCATGTGTCTTTATAGCAGCATGATTTATAGTCCTTTGGGTATATACCCAGTAATGGGATGGCTGGGTCAAATGGTATTTCTAGTTCCAGATCCCTGAGGAATAGCTACACTGACTTCCACAATGGTTGAACTAGTTTACAGTCCCACCAACAGTGTAAAACTGTTCCTATTTCTCCACATCCTCTCCAGCACCTGTTGTTTCCTGACTTTTTAATGATTGCCATTCTAACTGGTGTGAGATGGTATCTCATTGCAGTTTTGATTTGCTTTTCTCTGATGGCCAGTGATGATGAGCATTTTTTCATGTGTCTGTTGGCTGCATAAATGTCTTCTTTTGAGAAGTGTCTGTTCATATCCTTTGCCCACTTTTTGATGGGGTTGTTTGTTTTTTTCTTGTAAATTTGCTGGAGTTCATTGTAGATTCTGGATATTAGCCCTTTATCAGATGACTAGGTTGCGAAAATTTTCTCCCATTTTGTAGGTTGCCTGTTCACTCTGATGGTAGTTTCTTTTGCTGTGCAGAAGCTC
The DNA here is from genome assembly GCF_028885655.2 of Pongo abelii. Lineage (NCBI taxonomy): Eukaryota > Metazoa > Chordata > Mammalia > Primates > Hominidae > Pongo > Pongo abelii. The sequence continues at coordinate 150,532,091 of NC_072008.2, forward strand.
TTTAGTTTAATTAGATCCCATTTGTCAATTTTGGCTTTTGTTGCCATTGCTTTTGGTGTTTTAGACATGAAGTCCTTGCCCATGCCTATGTCCTGAATGGTAATGCCTAGGTTTTCTTCTAGGGTTTTTATGGTTTTAGGTCTAACGTTTAAGTCTTTAATGGGCAAAAACTGGAAGCATTCCCTTTGAAAACTGGCACAAGACAGGGATGCCCTCTCTCACCACTCCTATTCAACATAGTGTTGGAAGTTCTGGCCAGGGCAATTAGGCAGGAGAAGGAAATCAAGGGTATTCAATTAGGAAAAGAGGAAGTCAAATTGTCCCTGTTTGCAGATGACATGATTGCATATCTAGAAAACCCCATTGTCTCAGCCCAAAATCTCCTTAAGCTGATAAGCAACTTCAGCAAAGTCTCAGGATACAAAATCAATGTACAAAAATCACAAGCATTCTTATACAACAATAACAGACAAACAGAGAACCAAATCATGAGTGAACTCCCATTCACAATTGCTTCATTTATTTTCAATATAGGCTCCACCCTATTCTAAATGCTTAACATACATTAACTCAGTTCATCTTCACAAAAACTCTGTTATGTTTGTACCATTTTTATTCTGCTTCTATTGCAAATGAGGTAACTGAATTGCAGAGAGATGAAGTAACTTCCTCAAGGTCACAGTGTCCTGGCAGAGCTGGGTTTCAAATTCAGGCAGTGCGTCTCTAGAGTCTACACGCTTAAACTACTGCTGTATCCTACTCCTGCACTGCCTGTGGCTTGAATCCAGAACTTTAATGGGACTTTTAAAGGTTTCTGTGACATCAAATAGGGCTAAGAACTCAGTCTTGGGGGAAGGACACATAGAAACTAACAAGTATACTAATGTGGCGCATGCTATAATAAAGATTTATGACTGGTGCTATATGAGGGAGCATTAAGAAGATAATATTCAAGTATTACTGAATGAGTAGAAAAAGGGGAAAATAGAGAGAGCATTATTCTATCAACATTGAACACAAGTGTAAAATTTTAGTAAGTTTCCAAGGATACTATTCTTGTGGCTTAGATAGAAGGACAGCACAAACATAGTCATGTGATTTCATTGATATGTAATTGACATTCCTAGGCTATTGTGGTGTTATTACAGTTTAACATTGGAAGCATTGGAGTTGGGAGGTCTGTGGTATTGAAGACTGACTAAAATGAGCCACCAAGCTGTACGATCACCCATAATATCAGTTTTAACCCTGGCACCAGGCCCAAAAGGTTTTCTTCTAGGTTTTCTACTCCCCAGGGTCTTAGCATACGTATTTCTCTTACAAGTTAAGGTTGTTGCTGTATCAGACATTTTGGGTTATTCTCAGTTTATGTTGAGCTTGTATTCTACATTGTTGTTTTACTTTTCCATTTTTCATGTGTAAAACATTCTCAGATACAGGAATAAAGCATGTGCATTGTGTAAGGATGTTGTTACTCTCTGTGAGGTTTACCCAAGAATCAGGATATGACGAAGATTGACATTTTTCTTTTGTTATTTGCGAATCTGTAGCCTTATATGGGTACGTTTATATGTTTAATGAACAGAAACAGCCCACATATTTTTGAATGTGGTAGCTTAGTAACACAACTGTGTTTTTGTAGTGAAATATATATACACATACATACAGAGAGAGAATATTCTTATTTCTAATAGATATTGAGAAATGAGTTTACATCAGTTTAACCTTGTAATTTTTCTTCACACTTTTTCATTCTTTTTACCTGTTGTAAAACTATAATTTCTTTCTGATATAAAATTAAATAATTGTTCCCAACACAATTCAATAATTAACTTAGACTTTGCTTAGTAAATATTTTCAAAGGTTATTTTATAAAGTACTGAGTTTGGTAGATTCCTCAATCTTGGAATTCTTTATCAAGTAGAAGGTTTAGGTTCAAAATTAATATAGTTTTTTTTTGACATGTTTCATTCATTCAAAAGGGATATCCTAGGCATTGAGTGCATGTAGGGCAATAAGGAGAATAAAGGAAAACCTCTAAGAGTCTCAGACTCTTACAATCTAGTTGTGCTATCAAGACACACCCACATGTGAAATAGTTCAAGACTCACCTAGCATAGTAGGTAATTAAATACAATCTTGGGTAAGAGCCACAATGAGTGACCTGGGTTTTCATAGAGTGCCAAGGGTTTCAAGAAACAGTGAGTGAAAGAAATATAATTTGCCCTATCATTTAAAATTGGTAGGATCTGAACATGAACAGAAAAGAGAGGAAATGATTCCAAGTACTTGGGGTTGGGTGGGGGTGCATTGCTGCCTTTTAGTTGGCAAACCCACCCATGACCAAGGCTAGACCTTGGGCACCTAATAAAGAAATAACTTCTAACACTTTCATGGTCTTTACCTACCAAAAATTGTTCTAGGTAACCTACATGGCAAACTCATTGAATCCTAATGATCTAATCTGATCATTAAACTGATAGATATAGAGGCTAATAACATGCCCAATTAACAACTGGAAAGTGGTAGAGCTGGGAGTCAAGCCCATATAGTCTGTCTTGAGAGTCTGTGCTCCTCCTAACTGTACCTCTGGCATTTCTCACACTTTTTGGTCTCAGCATCTCAGTTCACTGACAAAAATATTTGAATGTCCCAAGGACCTTTTATTATTGTGAGTTATGCCCCCCAATCATTTCCATATGAAAAATTAAACTGAAATAAAAATGCTTATTTGTTAATTCACTGAAATTGAGAACAGATTCGGGTTGCCAGGAGCTATGCTTATTTATTAATTCATTTAATTAACACAAATACTGTTATTTGTGTTAATTTCTGAATCGGTTCTCAGAAATTGAGAACCGATTCAGGTTGGCAGGAGCTACGGCAGAGGAAGAGAAATGGGTGTGGCTATAAAAAGATCTCCATTTTTGTGGTTCTGCATATCCTACATCTTGATTGAATCAATGTCAGTATCCTGGCTGTGATATGATACTACAGTTTTGCCAGATGTTACCATCAAGGTAAATGAGGTAAAGCATACACATCATCTTCCTTCATTATTTTTTACAACTCATTTCATGTGAATATACAATAAATCATCTAAAAGTAAAAGTCTTAATTAAAATAGCTATAACAAAACCATTACATCTACACATGCAGAACATTTTAATGGAAACAATTACATTTTCCAAAAATAAATTATTGAGAAAAGTGCTATGGCTTCACATTATCACAAATCTCTTTAAGGCCTTGTTTAATAGATGGTTGGACCCTCATATCTGCTTCTACATTCAGCCTATTGCAATATCACATGACATGGAGCATTTGGAACACTTTACCCTTGTTAAAGAAAGAGAATGCAAAAGGCATGGGAGATTTTAGTGTTATGGAAAAATTTTGATTTCGTGGATCCTTTAGAAAGATCTCAGGGACCACCAGTCATCTCTAGACCACACTTTGAAAACAGATATCCTACACTATACTGTCTCTTGATATTAATGTTTGATGCTGGTGTAATATTAATTGTGCTAATATTTCTTCTTCAGCTTCAAGACAATTATTGCTAAGTTACTCCCCAAGTCTCTGGTGAAGTGTTTGAATGCAGAACTTGTTTTGCAGCCTGACAGATCTAAAAGCTCCCAAATGAGCAGACAGTAAGCAAAACAAACTGTTCGAACGCTTGCAATTTGCTTGCTCCCTCCATGCTGAAGATTTCTGGTTACCTTACTTCAAAAGGAACACTGTGTGAGGAGAGCATCTGTGGGAAGAAGATAGCAAGACGAATATGGCAACTAAAGAACCTTCGACTTCAAACGTTTTTGCAAAATGCCACGATACTTATGCACTGGGACATAGTGTCATTGGGATGGGTAAAAAGAAACCAGAACACTACAGTTGGCAATGATGTCAGAACACCTTAACCCATCTGAAGTCTTTTCTGCTGCTTTTTTCCTAATCTGCTCTTGTACCCTGCCACTGGCTAAAGTTAAAGAGAAAACTCTGACATTTGAAATAGAGTATAAATCTGAATCAATCACCACTTTTAGCTTTGCAGTAGATTCAATCTCAAACTACTACAAATGCTCACCACTAAATTGAGGAATTTTCTCTTTAACTATGGCTAATATCAAAGCTAGGGAATTGACAATGCACATTAAAATCCTATAAGAGACATCATGAATACATTAGATTTAAAACAAAACTGGATCAAATAAACGTTAAACATTCAGCAGAGCTAATGGGAAAAAATCAATCAATTAATAGTATAAGAAATTTGAAGACCAGATGGAAGAAAAGACTCTGAAAGTTTAATTTTGTGGATGGAATTAAATTAAAACTGATCATAATTAATTTTTCCTTTGCATTTTATAACCCAAATAATTTCCCAAATCTAGTTTATATCTCTGAAACAATTTTTGTTTAACCTAGTTTAATAATAGCTACTGTTTATGGAGGGCATAACATTTGTCAGGGACTTTAACACGCACTTTTTTACATTCTCTCTATTTTTCATAAAATTACTGAAGAAAAGCTGTCATTATTCCTATTTTATAGCTTGGAAAATTGAGGCTCAGAGCTATTAAGTGCCTTGACCGAGATCAGATGTGAGAACATAGAGGAAATAAGATTCAAGATTTAAGCCTGGATTGTTCGTTTCCAAAGCCAAGGTATCGTATTGCTTCCTCCTTATATTTGTGCATTTGGGATGACTTTGAATGGGGCTTTATACAATTTTATTAATTTATGCTAAAATTCCTAGCCCTTCTTGACTGTAAAGGTATAAATCATGAGTGGCAAATAATGTTCTTATTTCCTTTGATGCTTTATGCTCTAAGATTTGACCTAGGTTTGTTTTAACTCCTTAACTTTTATCTGTGGGAAGTCCTTCAATTGCATTAGTGAAAGGTCAGGCACACAAATTTTACCAAAGAGTACTATCTATGGCAGAAATACTTAAACGTGCAAATAACAGCCATGCTTCCTAGTTTTCTAAGCCAAAATCATGCCTAGCAATTAGTATGAAGTATATACTTCAAAGGAAAACACTTCCAGAGCTGTGGCAACATAATCGCTTACTGGGGCTGCCATAACAAAGTATTACAAACTGGGTGGGTTAAAAAAAACAGAAATCTACTCTCTTATTGTTTTGAAGGATAGAAGTCTGAAACCAATGGATGGAGTGGGTCCTCTTTCCTCTGAAAGGCCCTAGGGAAGGATTATTTTTTTTACCTCTTGTTAGCTCTCGTGATTGCTGGTAATCCTCAGCATTCCTTGACCGGCAGTTGTTATCACTCTAGCCTTTGCCTTAGTTATCACATCTTCTTCCATTTGTGTGTCTCGGTGTCTTCATATGGCATTTTCCTCTGTGTGTGTCTGTATCCCAATTTCCCTCTTCTAATAGACACTAGTCAGTTGATTAGGGCCCACCCTAATCCCGATGAACAAATTCTGGGGAAACACTAATCAAACCACTATAGACAGCTCAGATAATTAAAGGAGAGAAGGCCTCAAGTGAAGGATTCCTATAGCATTTGTTTCTTGGAAGTTCCAGGAGTGGGCTCTAAGAACCTTGCTATCATTTCATAAATACCCTTCTTCGCAAAGAAAATTAATTGTTGAGTAATCCCCATGTCAATTTTTGTCACATCAAGGTAATCACCCTGTCCTATACTCTTCCTGGGCACATGTCTTTATTTGAATAATTTTATTTGATTCTTGGTTCATTATTGTATCTCTCTCAACTAGAAAGTAAGTTGTTTGAAGGCCAAAAAGGGTACCTGGCACATAGACACTCCGTAAATGCTTGGTAAATGATTGGATGGATGTTGAGATGAATTCTGGCTTTTAAAACGTGACTTTGATTAGAGTGTTCACCCATGCTGTTCTTTCTACCTCCATTTACTAATTCGCCCAACATTGACTGATCATATGCTATTTACCAGGTTCTGTATTTAGCACTGAGGATACAATTGCAAGCAAAAGCAGATTTATATTCCCATATATCCTAGAACTTGCAGGTTAATATGGATTGATCATTGACACTCTAAAGGATTTCTCATAAACAAAATATTTGCAGGGCATCTGCAATACATCTAGATCTATGGTTGTATCATGGGTACATACAAAATCATAAGACTTAGTCCTCGTCCATCTGCTGCTTAGAAGCCACCTTTGAATACAAAACTGAAATAAAAGTTGAGAGCTAAATAATGTGAAATGGTGCCTACATTCAAAGTGACCAAAGAAAAATAGACATAGTCTTATTTGTTGGTGAAAATGGGACTGGAAGTTAATATTCTGACTAAGCAGAGGGGACATTCCAGGACCATAAATCTGACTTTGGCAATGGGATCAAATATACTTCAATATCAAGTTAAGTAAGTCAAATACAATGATTTTACATATTTTGACTCAGCAAATGATATTTAAAAGGGAGTTATTGTAGAGATGATTCCGTGATGGTTTACAAAATAGAGTGAAGACAAAAACCAAGATCCATAGTGATCCTAACAACCTGGACTGATAGGCTGAATAAAATAAACAAGATAAATTCTAAGAATAATAAATTAATTTTTTTTATATTTAGATTGCTTACACGAAATAGATTTTCAATCAATGACTATAAGGTGAAATGGAGGAAACTCTTTGTCTGACAAAGTCAATCACAATATCCAGTGGTGTTCTCCAGTTGTCTTCTTAGCATCCAATGCAAGTAGCTGCTACAATAATAAAAAATCAGATCTCAGAGTATTAAATTAATAATTCTTCTGTTATTGTGACTAGTCAGGCCACAGTTCAAAGACTGTTTATACCTGAGCTCTGCCTTTTAAAGGGCATGTACATAGTGGAGTGCATCTAGATGAGAAAAGCTAGGATACTGTGTAATTGGGAAATTATAAGGGAAACGGTTAAAGAAAATGAACAAATATACTGTGAACAAGTATAAGTAAGGGTGATTATTATTATCAATATTCAAGAGCCATTATGTGGAAAAATAATAGATGTGTTGAGGGTTTTTCCAAAAATGTAGAGTTGTGTATGCAAAAGGGCATGGCCTCCAGAACAAGTCAGACGTGAATTCCTGCTTCTACTATTATTAGCTGTCATAATTGAGATAAATTACTAAACTTACTTTAAGTTAGATTAGTTTCTTAATCTATAAATCAAAAAAATAAGCATGCCTTTCTCCCTCACAGGGTTGTTGGATAATTAAAATAAATAATAAAATGAAATGAAACAAAACAAAAATAGGGAAAGCTATTACATTTAAGACAAAAACAAATATGAGGCAGATTTAGTCAACAAAGTAAGAATACTTGAGCAATCTGAGCTTCTCCAAGTCCATACATCTATTCATTCATTCAAAAACAATTTTATAATCTCCAGTGTGACTAGTACAATAGTAGGCCCTTGTGATGCGACAGTAAATAAAGCAGACCAAGATGCTGCCTTGATGGAGCTAACTTTCTAGCAATGGAAACAGACAATAAACAACCATATATAAAATATAATTCCAGGCAGTGATAAGTGCCATGAAGAAACTAAATAAGGGTAAAGTTCTCGGTGCTATAGGAACATTTTGGATTGTATTGTCAGCATAGGCCTCTAAGGAGATGACATTTGAACAGAGTTATAAATGAAGTGACAAAGAGAGCCAATGGAGTATCTGGGAGAGGTGCTTTAGCCAGAGAAAGACTATCATGTGCATAAACCCTAAAATGGGAATAAGCTTTGTGTGTCGAGCAACAACAATAAGGACACTATGGCGAAAGCGAAGTCAGTGAGGGCATGTTGATAGAAAAAGGTAAGGAAGAAAAACGTAAGGAAGATTGCCAGGGTCCAGATCATGCAGGGCTTTGTAAGCTGCTTAGGAGATAGTATTTTACTGTGAACAAAGTGTTGATGAGATATAATCTGATAAATATTTTAAAATCTCAAGCTGTATATTTGGAAGAGGGTAGCAAAGATCCCAAATAAGATAGTTGTTTATTTCTTTCTGAATTGAATGTGTGGGCTGGTGTCCTAGCTCTGCTCCATTAAATTGTCAGGACTGGTATGCATGTGTGGTATTCTTTAGTGTCAAGGAACCAGGATCATTATATCCTGTGGCTTTCACATACTTAGGAAGTTGCCTTCATCTTTGTAATTGAAAGCATTATGAACAAATTTTACAGAAACAAAGAGGTGAAGAGGTGATTAAATCTTCCTGAGAGACTAGAGGATATTTCAAAAAGCAAGAGATGATTTAGATTGGGCCTCTGAAGGTTAGAATTTCACAGGGTGGGTAATTAAGAAACAATTATGCTTAGATGTATATCAGTGCATGGTGGGTGGGGAGAGAGACATCTATGATGGCCACAATAAAAGTTACATTAAGAAGTGATAGGAGACAAAGCAATATGCATTTTTTTTTTTTTTTTAGTTTCTGTTATGTTTAAAGTTCCATGACGAGAAAAGCGATATAAATGATAAAGGGATAGTTTCAATAATAACGGATTTAAGCATAATAGAGGACATATATGTGTACATATCATCACAACAAAGTAAGGTATTCATCATTATGGAGACACAGAAGAGAGAGAGATTGTCTATCTTGCTTACGTGTTGCTTTTTTTTGTTTACATGCCTTGACCTGTTCACTTATATGCACCTCACTAGAATGTGAGCTCCTTGAGGGCAGGGGTCATTTATTAACACATATTTTATTGAGGTGATAAAAATTGTTTTAGGTGCTGGGATGTTTCAGGAAATATAATTTCATTATTTTAAATATGTAAATTAATTTTTAAATTATATTGCCTTTTTTATTATTTAGCTTTTCCACATTGGAACATGAAAACACCCCTTTAATCACTGGAACATCCTTTTAATCGAGTCACCTTTTATATGCCAAGGAAGCATTTTGAGTTTCTTCATGTAGAACCTAAATTTATTCCTAGATGTTCCAATGGATTTTTATATATTTTCTCTTTATAAAGGTACTCTAAATGTAATTGCTTTTTGAAAATTAATTATACTCATATAATCACACATTCATTCATTTAATAGTCAGTGACTTCTATATTGTACCAGATACTTTCGTGGGTGGTATAGATACAGCAGTGAACAAAATAAAAAGAAAATATGTGCAACTTACCTTCGTGGAGCTTATATTCTAGTAAGGTTCAGAAAAATATATGCAACAAATAGGTAAAACAGGGTGTGTGTACAGTGCGTGTACAATGATATGCTTCAAGGAGCAAAAAAAAGGAGGGAAGAGAGATAGAAGTGGCAGGTGTGTGTTTGTGTTCGGGGAGGTGGGAAGGATGTTGGTGAGAGTGGGAGTGTTTTATTTTTTATTTTATTTTTTTGACCATATAATTTGGTTTTATTAACTGTAAGTAACAATTAAAAAATAGAAGGCCAGGCGTGGTGGATCACACCTTTAATCCTAGCACTTCGGGAGGCCGAGACGGGAAGATTGCCTGAGCTCAGGAGCTGGAGACCAGCCTGGGCCACACAGTGAAACCTCCTCTCTACTCAAATACAAAAAGTTAGCCGGGCGTGGTTGTGTGCGCCTGTAGTCCCAGCTACTCAGGAGGCTGAGGCAGGAGAATTGCCTGAACCTGGGAGGCGGAGGTTGCAGTGAGCCAAGATCGCTCCACTGCACTCCAGCCTGGGCGACAGAGCAAGACTCCGTCTCCAAGAAAAAGAAAAATAAAAAAAAAGGCTCATAGGAATTTTAAAATTGACTACAAAATAAATAATGAAGAAAACTGACAATAGAACAGGTCAAATGTCAAACAACCAGTATACAATACAATCCATTAACAAAGGTGATCAAAATTTAATTCTTTCATGCAATGTCTCAGCATTTTTTTCCAAACATAAAGCCAGATTAATTCAAATTAACCCTCTTAAGAATATATATCAGTTCATACTTCCTTCTGAAATTAATATTTGGATGGAAAATGTATTAATAGCTTGTAGACTATCCTACTGAAGTTCACAACTCCACCACTTGATACTCACATTTAGACAAATGCTAGAATTATAACACACTACCTGGTATTTCAAAGTATAAACTACAGATAAAATCTAAAAAGAAATAAATAATAAAAAATGTTTTCTAAAAATGATGTAGTAAATATAAATGAATTAACTCAATAGTACCTACTTACACAGATATTAAACAAAACAAGAAAAAACAACCTTCAGAAGATACAACTTCAGTCCTGATTTTACCATTTAACGGAAGCAAGATCTTAGATGGTTCATTTTGTTCAAGGATGACTTGAAAATTTACAATACCACCTTAGCTCCCACGTATAAAACACACTTCAAGGGTTTTTTTCATATGAACTAGAAGTCGGGGAAAACAAGACATGAGAAATAAAATGATACAGCCCCTAACACATATTAAGACCCAGAACATGCCTAAATTTCCATTTTTTTAAATTTTTTTTATTTTTATTTATTTATTTATTTTAGACGGAGTCTCACTCTGTCGCCCAGGCTGGAGTACAGTGGCTTAATCTCGGCTCACTGCAAGCTCCTACAGGCACCCACCACCACACCCGGCTAATTTTTTATATTTTTAGTAGAGATGATTTCACCGTGTTAGCCAGGATGGTCTCGATCTCCTGACCTCGTGATACGCCCGCCTCACCCTCCCAAAGTGCTGGGATTACAGGCGTGAGCCACTGCGCCCGGCCGAACAAGCCTAAATTTCCAATGATTTAAGTTAGAATCTTCTTGCCCTGAAAGATACCCCTTTATCTTTTATCCAACTCTTATCCCATAGTACTCTACCTCACGTGGGGCACGGAATCTCATGACACTCTACCTAGACTACAGGATAAATAACAACCTGTCTTTTATGTGGTACCAACCGACTAATACCTAAGCATGCACAGGATTGATTTTAAAGTTGAAAAAACAGTATTTCAATTCATTAAAGAAAGTAAAACTTAGAAATTACATGCTTAGTCTACACGAGTTTAGTTACTTTAGTTATTTAGTAAATTTCAAATTAATTCCCGTTGGTGGTCAGTAGAATACTCTATTTGGTGTAGAAACCAAATAAATTAGGCTAGTACCTTGACAGTACAAACAATGTTTGTGATTGTAAAGCAAAAATTTTATATACAAATTAGTTAAGTAAACTTTAAAATCTGTTTGTAGCAGTGGGCTGCATCTTTCAACTGCCTGTGCTAGGATATGAATGTTTAATCCCACTGGCCCAAGCTCACTAGAGGGTTGCCACTCACTTTAAAGCCAAGACTACCACTGTCACTGCAATCCCACAAAAGCGAAAACTGGACAAGCTCTTTTAAAAGAATTTGAGTAGCTTTTGTCTTAAAATTTCTCTCTTTCTAGGTGATACCACTAGCATTATAAATCAACAGTATTGATTGTGAGGTAACTATACAGTTTTAAAGATGCTGTTAATGAACACTATGGACAATTGATGGTGTAGCTAGTTGATACACTTCAGCTGTTTTCTTTTTGATTAGAGGAAAAAAGTCAGCAAGATAACAGCATATATTAAGCTTATTTAGAAGTCGGCATCCAAAGTAAAAGAATTATCTATTGCACTTGATATCACTGTCATCTTTTGATACTCACCTACTCTCTTCTCAAAGAACTTAATCTTTCCTTCCAGTGAAATAGTCTCCATTAAGTCTTAAAAGCCAGTTCCAACTGGTTTTTAAGTCTGTCGGCCACAAACTCAATGTATTACTTCATTAAAGTGCAGTTCACCCTAATGAGCTTCACTGGCAAGTCCTCAGTGAGGAACTCCTGTTCTATCCTAGCAACTTTGATAATTACTTACTTTACTATCTGCTCTGATGGCCTGTCATGATATTTGGAAAATGTATAGGAAAGTAGAGGTTTCTTTCTGGATGGCCGAGGAGGTGGACCTGTCCAAGGACATTTGGCACTGGGAAGCCCTGAAGCCTGAGGAAAGACATTTTATATCCCATATTCTGGCTTTCTTTGCAGCATGTGATGGGATAATAGATGAAAACTTGGTGGAACAATTTGTTCAAGAAGTTCAGATTACAGAAACCTTCTGCTTCTATGGCTTCCAAATTGCTATAGAAAACATACATTCTTTAAGAGAACATACATTCAATAAGGAGAAATAAATAATCTCCTTATTGACACATATTAAAGATAACAAAGAAAGGGAATTTCTCTTCAATGCCATTGAAACAATGCCTGTGTCAAGAAGAAGGCAGGTTGGGTCTTCTGTTGGATTGGGAACAAAGACGTTACCCATGGAGAACGTGTTGCAGCCTTTGCCCTAGTGGAAAGTACCTTCTTTTCTGGTTCTTTTGCATTGATATTCTGGCTCAAGAAACAAGGACTGATGCCTGGCCTCACATTTTCCAATGAACTTATTAGCAGTGATGAGGGTTTACACTGTTACTTTGCTTGCCTGAGTGGGTGTGTTTTAAAGTTAGTCAGTAATGCCTTCTTGAGTAGAAAATATTTGGGCAATGACTCAGAGAATGTGAGAGAGTCAACAATTTGAATAATATCTAAGGAAGGAAGAGTGTTTTTAACAGAGGGAACAGCAAGTGCTGTCTCGAGACAAAGGTTTGTTTGACTGGTCATTTCAATAAATAGCAGGAAGGCCATTGTGTCTTATGCTGAGTGGGGATGAAGTGGAAAGCTGTAAGGGATAAGGACAATGAAAAATTTATGGCAAAATTCTAAGGGCCTTAAAAGCTATTATAAAAACTTAGGTTATTTTATTGAGATGGGTAGCCAGAAGAGAAATCTGAGCAGAAGAATTACATGAACATATGTTTATTTGTAAAGGATCACCTAGCTAATGTGCTGAGAATAGACATTGGAGAGAGTTAAGTACAGAAGCAGGGTGACATTAGAGATGCTATTGCAATAATCCAAGAAAGAGAGGATAGTGTCTTTGTCTAGGCTGGTTAACAGTGGAGATGATGATAAGTGGCCATATTATGTATATGATTTGAAGCCAGAGACAATAAAATCAGCTGATGGATTAGATGTGAGATACTAAAGGAAGAACGAAATCAAATATGAATGGCTCCCAGGAGTTTGGACTGAATTATTAGAAGAATAGTGTTGCAATTACTTGTAATAGCCAAGCTGGGGGAAGGATCTTATTGGAGAGGAAATTTCTGGGGTTTAATTCAAGATAATACTTGGGTTCTCTCATCATTACCTTTACAGTGTAAAGGAAGATAATCATTAAATGATTTGTAAAACGCTTGTAAAATGAAACTGAATGTGCAGGAATTCATGAATGTATTAACGAATTAGACAATAAACAAGAGTATGTGCCCTAGGCTTTGCTGTAATTCATGAGTGTTAACTGATCCACATCATGAGCCAGAGTCAGATGATACATCTGGGTATGATGAAAATAACAGAAAGATTAAACAAAAAGTTAACCAAGCCCAGTAGAGTTTGTTATTGACAACATATCAAATCAAGAGACAGTTAAAAGAGAAAACCAAGAGCTCACAGTAGAAATGTTGCATATGAGTGTATGAGCAGTGAAGCAGTAACAACAACAGCATGTGAAAGAATGACACAAAATTACAGTCCCATAGATGTGGCTTTGACCTTCAAGGATACTTTTGATGTGCCATAAAAATAATTTCAGCTGTTACACTGTAAGACAGCTAAAATGGAGGGAAAATTCCGAGAATTTAAAAAAAAGAAACAGAAAAACACAGGAAATCAGTATACTGAAGATATATCTGCACTCTCATGTTAGTTGTGGCACTGTTCACAGTAGCCAAGATTTGATGGATTACTATTCATCCAGAGTATATCATCCTCTTCAGAAGCCTCATCTATTTATTTCAGGTGGTAGAGCATCATGGTGAGGATTTGTAGCATGAAAATTTCTAGAGACCATTGGTCTGGGCTGGGCAAATATTTTTTAAAACCTCACAAGTACAGGAAATTGAAGCAAAACTGGACAAATGGGATCACATCAAGTTAAAAAGTGTCTGCAAAGGCAAGGAAACAATGAGCAAAATGAAGAGACAACACACAGAATGGGAGAAAATATTTGCAAACAACACATCTGACAAAGAATTAATTACCAGAACTTATAAGGAACTCAAACAACTCATTACAAAAAAAGAAAACAAATCTGATTAAAAATAGATAAAAGATCTGAAGAAGCATTTATCAATAAAGAACATAGAAATGGTGAAAAGGTATATAAAAATGTTCAAGATCACTAATCATTGGCGAAGTGCTACAATGAGATATCCTGTCAGTCACTCTAGTTAAAATGGCTTTTATCACAAAGGCAATAACAGATGCTGGTGAGGATGGGGAGAAAAGGGAAACCTTGTACTCTATTGGTGGGAATGTAAATTAGTACAACCACTATGAAGGACACTTTGGAGCTTCCTCAAAATAATAAAACTAGAGCTATCATATGATCCTGAAATCCCACTGCTGGGTATATACCCAAAAGAAAGGAAATCAGTATATTGAAAAGATATCTGCACTCCTGTGTTGGTTGCAGCACTGTTCAAAATAGCCAAGATTTGAAAGCAACCAAAGTCTCCATCAACAGATGAATAGATAAAGAAAATGTGGTACATATACACAATGGAGTACTATTCAGCCACAGAAAAGAATGAGATCCAGTTATTTACACAACATGGATGGCATTGGATATCATCATGTCAAGTTAAATAAGCCAGGCACAGAAAGACAAACGTTGGAGGTTCTCAGTTATTTGTGGGGTCTAAAAAAAAAAAAAAACAATTGAACTCATGGAGATAGAGAGTAGAAAGATGGTTGCCAGAGGCTGGGAAAGGCAGTGGGGGCTGTTAATGAGTACAAAAAAATAGTTAGATAGGATGAAAAATACCTACTATCTGATAGCAAAACAGAGTGACTACAGTCATTAATAGCTTCATTGTACATTTTAAATTAAAGTGTGCAATTAGATCGTTTGTAACACAAAGGATAAATACTTGAGGGTATGAATACCCAATCTTCCCTGATGTGATTATAATGCACTGCATGGCTATATCAATACATCTTATATACCCCATAAATATATACATCTACTAGGTACCCACACAGATTATAAATAACAAATTTACAAAAAATAGAAAATTAAAAAACACATTCTCAAAATCATCAAAAGCTATTGACTGTTGCTACTGCTTATTGTGTGAAAAAGATCTTCGTGGTAAAATAAATAGGCTAACCTTTAAAAAATCAGGCAATAACAAATGCTGGAGAGGATGTGGAGAAAAGGGAATCCTCATATACTGTTAGCAGGAATGTAAATTAGTACAGCCACTATGGAGAACAATATGCAGGTTTCGCAAAAAACTAAAAATAAAACCATATGGGCCGGGCACGATGGCTCACACCTGTAATCCCAGCACTTTGGGAGGCCGAGGCGGGCGGATCACAAGGTCAGGAGATCGAGACCATCCTGGCTAACACAATGAAACCCCATCTCTACTAAAAATACAAAAAAGTTAGCCGGGCGTGGTGGCGGGCACCTGTAGTCCCAGCTACTCGGGAGGCCGAGGCAGGAGAATGGCATGAACCCGGGAGGCAGAGCTTGCAGTGAGCTGAGATTGCACCACTGCACTCCAGCCTGGGCGACACAGCGAGACTCCGTCTCAAAAAAAAAAAAAAAAAAAAAAAAGCCAAAAAAACAAACAACAACAACAACAACAAAAACCATATGATTTAGCAGTCCTACTGCTAGGTATATGCCCAGATGAAATCAATATATTGAAAAGGTATCTGTACTCTCATGTCTGTTGTGGCATTATTCACAATAGCTAAGATAATGAAAGCAAACTAAGCATTCACCGATGGATGAATGGATGAAGAAAATGTTATATCTATACATATATATATATGAACATCACTCAGCCATAAAATGATACATAACAAGATGATAATAAAAATAATATAATCCTGTCATTTGCAAATACATGGACAGTACTGGCAGTCATTCAGTCATTACATTAAGAGAAATAAGTCTGGCACAGAAAGACAAATATCGCATGTTCTCATTCATACATGGGAGATTTAAAAAAACGAACTCATGGAGATAGAGGATGAAATAATGGTTACTGGAGCTGGGAAGAGTGGTAGGTAATGGAGGATAAAGAGTGGTTGGTTAATGGATACAAAGATACAGTTAGATAGAAGGAATAAGATATAATGTTTGGTAGCATAGTAGGGTGACTATAGTTAACAATCATTTATTATACATTTAAAAATAAATAGAAAAATGGGATTAGAATGTATCTAACATAAATAAATGATAAATGTTTAAAGTGATTCATATCTCAGTAACCCTGATTGGATATTATATATTGTATGACTGCATCAAAATATCCCATGTACCTCATAAATATGTACAACTAATATGAATGCATAAATATAAAGGTTAATAATCAAGAAATAATATTTCTTACATCAAAGTGTTGTTGTAAGGCTTATGTGTTGAAAATGATAGCTATCATTTTATATTTCTATTTAGCATAAAACTTGCACATATTGCTGAGTTTAGTTATTTAACTTTGGAATAGGTACTGTAGTACAGCTCCAACAAGCAGATATTAACTGCAAAAGGCAAGAGTGTGTAGGTTAAGAAGAATAAAAAAGTTAAAGTTAACCCCAAGAAGAAAGAAAAAGGCTTCTGTTATTTGCACCCTTTCTTTCAGCATTAATCAAATATTATTTTTAATTCAGGTAGGATAAATAGATTTAATATGTTGAATGGGGAGTCCATGTGACTGTCTGTGAGGATATTTGTGTATATCTTGAGTTCTAGTAAATACCTGATGTTATCCACAATATTTTAGGCAAGTCACTTTAATTCTTAACCTCTATGAGTATCAATTTATTCAGCAATGTAATTAATTGACCTAATTATTATCAGTTATCTAAGTATTTCAGGTTTTTTGTTTGTTTGTTTTTGACAGAGTCCCATTCCCTTGCCCAGGCTAAAGTGCAATGGCATGATCTCAGCTCACTGCAGCCTCCACCTCCCAGGTTCAAGCAGTTCACATGCCTTAGCCTTGCGAGTAGTTGGGATTACAGACATGCGCCACCATGCTAAGCTAATTGTTTGTATTTCTACTAGAGACAGGGTTTCTCTATGTTGACCAGGCTGGTCTTGAACTCCTGGCCAGTTATCCAAATATTGCTAAAATTTCTTCTTCTTCTAAACATTCCATGATGATATGATTTAAATGAATAGGGCCCAATGTGTCTTAGAATGACAGGATCACAGTTTTAAAAAATCTAAATGACTAGACTAGCACTATGTTTTTATTTCTTTGTTATTTCCTTTTTCTCTAGAGATGGTGACATGGATTCACCTTTGAGAGAAGAAAATATCTTTGTTCTAGGGTAAGAGAAAAAAATGAATGATCCTTTTAGTTTTGCAAAATTAAAACTAGATCTCATTATAAAATGGAATGCCAAAGTGTCTGGGTAATACAGAAATAGCAAGGTAACATCTATGCAGCTCATAAAACTAAATTGATTATATCTAATCTCGAGGATTTGGGACGAGGTTAGTAAAGTAGGTGAACCATAGTAAGACTTACAGGAAAATGTTGGCAGGCCAGGGCATAAGATGAGAAGAGAAACGTAAGATTACTTGGCTGGACTCTATGAGCAAATATAGGTAACATACTGTTTTAGGACAGTTTGTGAAGAGTAATTTATTTGTGTTATACTCAGTTCTGCAGTAGGTATTGTTAAATATTATAATCTGGTCTTAGCTATAACAGTGGTAAATTGAGACAAGGATTTATGCCCATACAAGTTTCAAGGCAGTAAAGGGGATAGCAATAGATACCAGAAGGAGTACTGTTATTACATAGCTTAAAAATTATATGTAAATTAAAATCAGGTAAATTTCAACAAAGAAAAGACCAGAAATGAGTGAATTATTCCAAACACTTAAAGAACATCTAATACCAATGCTTCAAAAACTTTTCCAAAAAATAGAACATGGAACACTTCTCATTCCATGAGGCCAATGTTATTTTGATACATCAAAAGAAAAGAAAACTTGAGATGAATATCCATTTTGAATATGTGTAACAAATCCTAAATTACATAGTAGCAAACTACATTCAGCAATAAATAAAAATAATTATATATAGTGACCAAGTAAGATTTAGCCCAGAAATTCAAGGTTGGTTTAATATCCATAATTCAAATAGTGTAATACAGCATATTAAAAGAACAAAGAACAGGAATTATATCATCATCTCAATAGATGGAAAAAATGTATTTAATGATATCCATTTTTTGTTTAAAAAATACTAAACAAACTAGGAATAGAAAGAAACTTCCTCAACCTAACAAAGGGAATCTACAAAAAACTCAAATATAACATCATACCTAATGATGAAAGAATGACAGTTTTTTTCCCCTAAAAACAAGGAAAAAATGAAGATGTTTGTGTTCACCACTTCTATTCAAAATTGTACTGGAAATAATAGCCAGGAATATTTAAAAATATAAAAGGTACCCATATCAGAAAGTAGTAATTGCAAATATCTTTTTATTTACATATGACATGAGCTGTATATAAAAAATCCTTAGCAATCCAAAAAGAAGCAGTTCAACCAGGTTGCAGAAAACAAGATTAATGTAGAAAAACCAATGATATTTCTCTATACCAGTAAAAACATAAAAAATGAAATTAAGAAATAATTTTATTTACAATCAAATACCTAAAATAACAAGAGAAGTGCAAAGCCTATACACTGAAAACTATAAAACATCATTAAAATAAATTGAAGAGGGTAACTTTGAATAGAAAAATATTCCATATGCATGGTCCAGAAGATTTAATATTATTCACATGGCAATACTCTTCCAATGGATCTACACATTGAACACAATCCCTATCAAAACCCGAGCTGGCTTTTTTTTTTTTTTTTTTTTTTTTTCAGAAAATGATAAGCTGATCTTAAAAATCATATAAAAATGTAAGCAATCCATAAAAGCCAAAAGAATCTTCAAAAAGAGTAATAAACGTAGAGGACTCATACTTCCTCATTTCAAAAGTTATTATAAAACTACAGTAATCAAGATATTGCAGTACTGGCATAAGAAGTTTCAATACAGATATACATATACGTATACATATATATATACATATACATATACATGTATAATCAACTGAATAGAATTTAGCATCCAGAAATAAATCTCACATTTATAGTAAACTGAATTTTAATAAAAATGCCAAGATAATGGGAAAAATATTATCTTCAATAAATAGTATTATAACAAGTGAATATCCACATGCAAAAGAATGAATTTAGACCTTTACCTCAAACCATATAAAAAATAACTCAGGGCCAGGTGCAGTGGCTCACGCCTGTAATCCCAGCACTTTGGGAGGCTGATGTGGATGGATCACTTGAGGTCAGGAGTTCGAGACCAGCCTGGCCAACATGGTGAAACCCCATCTCTACTAAAAATACAAAAAATTAGTGGGCCATGGTGGTGGGTGCCTGTGATCCCAGCTACTCGGGAGGCTGAGGCAGGAGAATTGCTTGAACCTGGGAGGTGGAGGTTGCAGGGATCTGAGATTGAGCCACTGCACTCTAGCCTGGGTAACAGAGTGACTCTGCCAAAAAAAAAAAAACAAACTCAAAATGGATAAGAAACCGAATGTAAGAACTAAAACTATGAAATCCTTAGAAATTAACATAAGTGTAAATCTTCATGACCATAAATTAGGCAAAGACTTATTAGATATGATCCCAAAAGCACAAGCAAAATCATAGATGAATTGAATTGGACATTATAAATAGTAAAAACATATTTCTTTCAAAAAACATCATCAAGAAAATGAGAAGACAACCCACAGAATGAGAGAATATGCTTGCAAAGATATATCTGCTAAGAACTCTTATAGCTCAATGTTAAATAGACAAAAAATAACCAATTAAAAAATAAGCAATGTATCTGAGTAGATATTTCTGTCAAGAAATTGTCAATAAGGATATTAAAAATGCTTCACATTATCAGCTGTTAAAGAAATGAAAGTCAAGACCGTCACACTACTAGGATGGCTGTAATTAAAAGTAGACATTAAAATTAAAATACTGATGAGGATGTGAAGAAACTGGAACCCTCATACACTGCTGGTGTGGATGTAAAATCACACAGCCACCATGAAAAACAGTTTGGCAGTTCCTCAAAAAGTTACACATAGAGTTACCATGTAACCCAATAATAATACTCCCAGGTATACATTCAAAAATATTTTATTAAATAACTCTATTGGTTGAAAAATGGTTAGTTTTTCCAGTTTAAGGTGAAAGTAAAATAATTTAATTTTTTGCTTCCCTAGACTAGTTGATCTTTATACAGAGACACAGGTTCACAGTATAAAGACAAAATAAGCTTTAGAACTATTGCTAATATCTTTTCAAAACCCAGTGGGTAAGCACCCCAACCCAAAGCGCACTACCTCTCCACAGAGTACATGATATGTATTGTAGATATTGGGATGTGTTTTCTTTCTTTTTGAGGAGGAGTCTTGCTCTGTCGCCCAGGCTAGAGTGCAGTGGCGTGATATCACTGCAACCTCTGCCACCTGGGTTCAAGCTTTTCTCCTGCCTCAGCCTCCCATATAGCTGGGACTACAGGCACGTGCCACCACGCCCAGTTAATTTTTGCATTTTTAGTAGAGACGGGGTTTCGCCACGTTGGCTAGGCTGGTCTTGAACTCCTGACCTCAGGTGATCGGCCCGCCTCGGCCTCCCAAAGTGCTAGGATTACAGACATGGGGATATGTTTTCTTATAAAAAGTCTTGGATGTTTTCTTCTTTGGCCAAATGAGAGCCAGCATTTCTAATACGAGATATGAACATTTGTTCTAACATCAGCACAAGCCTTGTGTCTGTCTTATTGCCTAAAGAAAAACAAGAGAGTATGCCACTGAGGTCTCAACTTCTTATGAAGTCAGTTGAATGTAGTCCTCTTGTTCAAAACAGAAAGGGGAGAAAGAAAAAGAGCAGACAAATTATTTTGATTATGACCTGCTTGGAATTTCCAAGCATATCCTCATGGCCAGACATCCGAGGATTGAGCCACAATAGGCAAAAATGGCTCACCAGTTCTCTAAATACACAGAGCTAGATTCTAACCAGACATTTACATTTTAACCATAATATTATATTCTAAATTCAAATTGTTTGATTCGACTAAGTTGCGTTCACCAATGTTATATCTTAGAAGTAGATGATGTAATTACTCTAGAAAATAGCCTAGTGACACAATGACCAAAGAATGAAAGTTTTGACTCGTGTGTGTGTGTGTGTGTGTGTGTGCGTGTTGTCTTGTAGGGTTCTCGACCTAAGATTGGGAATTTTTCTCAGAAGTTACTTACCAAGAGTTTACCACAAATGGACACATGTGGAGTGGGGGAGAGAGAGTGTAATAATATCTGTCCTTAGATTTATTAGTGAAAATTTAGGGTCATAATGTAAACCCTACAGTTAATTTTAAATACTATGGTTTTATTTTCTCCATATGCAGCCTCTGATAAAGAAATAGGGATATATTATTTAGAGGAGTTAGACGTTCTTCAAATTAAGTGAATTTATGGGAAGCAGAATAGAAAGATCTGAAATCTGACTGCAAGTCTAAAAATATGAAGGCACATTATGAAAATCACATGCCCGGATTCCCTTCCTTTATAGAAACAAGAAATAATGTGTTTGATATCAGTGTACATGGAGAATAGCATTAGATATGGTGGTTATCCAAGAAATCTCAGCACAGAAATTTCTAGTATAAGGCTTGATGACCCAAACCGGACAGGCTATTTACTACCTTTACTACTGGCTGTATAATTTCAATGATTGAACTGACTGGCTAAACAAGCATTACTGTGCAGCTGAAAAACCCTAAAGAAATTACAGACAGGCTATTAAACTATGATTTATGAAATCAGCTTTTGTTCAGCCAAGTGATTTGAATTTAATAAGTTGGCCTACTTAGCTCTGAATTGGCCACAACCACTCAGAAGAAAAAACAATTTTATGATAAATAAGCTTATGAAAGGATTCATATCTCATATCCTAATAGGCCATTTACTCAATTATAAAACAGTTCTTCAAATTTCAGTGATAGGTACTTCAGGGAAAATAAAATAGTGTAAAATGTGGGCCCTGACCTCAGGAAGCTTATTTGGTTTAACACGTGACCCAACTGTGTACACCAATACTTACATTACAGCGCACCATTGTGGCATGAATACAATACTGTGGAGGTCAGATGTGGACAAAAATTCTGTCAGCTGAGAAGCTAAAAGAATGTTCCAAAAAAAGTAGCACTTTATTAGGCTTTAATAGTGTGTCTTATTTGGGTGAAAAGGAACTGAGAGTTGCATAAAATATACATGGAATAGAAGACTAGGCAACTCTATCAAAGTCCACTAAGAAGAGTACAGGTAAATAAAACTGGATTTAGAAAATATAGGGTCAGATACTGAACAATAGAGATGTGATTTCTGAAGTGGGAATATCACAGTATGTGGTGGTTAATAGTTTTAATTGGATTTAATTAACCAAATACTTGTCAGGTACCTAATATGTGCCAGATGCAGGGAATTATGGGGCAGAAATATTTAAGGCAAGGAAAGAAAATAGACAATTGTTATAGTCAAGGTGTATGGTAATGAGGATCAGCATGAGGGTGCAAATTAGAGACGTCAAAGATTAAAAAAAAAGGCCAGGCACACTGGCTCATGCTTATAATCTCAGCATTTTGGGAGGCCAAGGTGGGCAGACCACTTGAGCCCAGGAGTTCCAGACCAGCCTTGCCAACATGGCAAAACCCCATCACTACAAACACAAAAAAACAACCAACCAACCAAAAAATAACCCAGGTGTGGTGGCACTTTCCTGTAGCCCTCCCAGCTACTCAGGAGGCTGAGGTGGGGGGATCACCTGAGCCTGGGAGGTCAAGGCTACAGTAAATCAGGAAGAGTTCATGTCCTTTTCAGGGACATGGATGAAGTTGGAAACCATCATACTCAGCAAACTAACACAGGAACAGAAAACCAAACACCAGATGTTCTCACTCATAAGTGGAAGTTGAACAATGAGAACACATGGACACAGGGCGGGGAACATCACAAACTGGGGCCTGTTGGGGGTGGGGGTCTGGGGGAGGGATAGCATTAGGAGAAATAACTAAGGTAGATGACAGGTTGATTAGTGCAGCAAACCACCATGGCACGTGTATACCTATGTAACAAACCTGCACGTTCTGCATATGTATCCCAGAACTTAAAGTATAATTAAAAAAAAAAAAAAACACAGAAACCCCATTACTGAATATATACCCAAAGAAATAGAAATCATTCTATTACAAGGACACATGCATGCACATATTCATTGCAACACTATTCACAATAGCAAAGATGTGGAATCAACATAAATGTCCATCAATGATAGACTAGATAAAGAAAATATGGAGGTTGCCTACTTTTCTCCAATTTTTTGTCAGATTGTTAGGGAAACTTGGTTCTATGGGTTGCATTTTATCTGCCCAAAAATGATACGGTGAAGTCATAACTCCTAGTACTTCAGAATGTGAGCTTATTTAAAAAGAGGATCTGTTTAAGTATTATTAGTTAAGATGAGGTCTTACTGGAGTAGAGATGGCCCATAATCTAAAATGACTGACTTCCTCATAAAAAGACTGCCATGTGAAGACACAGAGATACACAAAGAGAATGCTATGTGTTGATAAAAACAGATACGGGAGTTACATAACTGCAAGCAAAGAAATGCCAAAATTTGCCAGCAAACTACCAGAGACTAAAACCAGAGATAGAAGGAAAAATCCCCATTGTTTAAAAAGTGTGTGGCGATTCCTCAGGGATCTAGAACTAGAAATACCAATTGACCCAGCCATCCCATTACTGGGTATATACCCAAAGGATTATAAATCATGCTGCTATAAAGACACATGCACACGTATGTTTATTGTGGCACTATTCACAGTAGCAAAGACTTGGAACCAACCAACCCAAATGTCCAACAATGATAGACTGGATTAAGAAAATGTGGCACATATACACCATGGAATACTATGCAGCCATAAAAAATGATGAGTTCATGTCCTTTGTAGGGACATAGATGAAGCCGGAAACCATCATTCTCAGCAAACTATCGCAAGGACAAAATCCAAACACCGCGTGTTCTCACTCATAGGTGGGAATTGAACAATGAGAACACATGGACACAGGAAGGGGAACATCACACACCAGGGCCTGTTGTGGGGTGGGGGGAGGGGGGAGGGATAGCATTAGGAGACATACCTAATGGTAAATGACGAGTTAATGGGTGCAGCACACCAACATGGCACATGTATACATATGTAACAAACCTGCACGTTGTGCACATGTATCCTAAAATTTAAAGTATTTTAAAAAAAAAGTACCATGGCTTCTGACACCTTGGTTTTGGACTGGTAGCCTCCAGAACTGTGAGACAATAATTTTGTTTGTTTTAAGCCTCCCACTTTATGGTACTCTGTTACACTAGTCCTAGTAAACTAATACACCTGGTACCTCTACCATTAAAACACATTCATGATTCAATAATCTTTCATCATCTGCATTGCTAAGTTCTTTATCTAATGGGTTTCATATAAGCTTTTTTGATAAATATAATATGCTCCTGGAAACTGTGCATCTATGTGAAAAACCATGGAATTTCTAAAATAGTATTAATTTAAATAGTAAAATAATTATGCATTCTATGCCAGCCAAAAATATCTCAACATTTATCACAGAATAAATAAAACCTGAGCAATGAAATTCAAGTTCATGTAAGTAATGCATACAAATTTCAATTTAAATGAAGGTTTTATACGTTAAGTGTAATGCAGTGAGGATTTACTATACTCACCAAGGGAAGAAGAAAAGACGTGATAGTGGGTGGCAATTGGTTGAGAAGGAGAGGCACAATATTTCTTTAGAAAGTGGTGAGAACTCAGATGATTGACTTTCAGGCAGGCATTGAATATCTTATACCCAGTAGGGTGAGCTAATCCCAAAGAGAGGTAAATATTTTTTTTCCACATCTTTTCAAGCCTCTTCATCACAACCATATTTTACTTAATGCCTAAAGCTTTTCTCATTCATTTTATCTTTTTCCTATGCTATTTATTCACCAAGTTTTCAAACATTTGGGAATTTATAGTATTCTTGCACTAAAATTGTATTAAAAATAAAGTTACAATATAGAATAACATTTTAGGTCGAAATGGAGGTTGAACATGGGGGCACTTTCAATTCCATGGAAATAGTTAATGTACACAATAGACTAAAGAATAGCAAAATATGCTATATTTTCATCCCATTCATGTGGTGTACCTACACCAAGTAAAAGTTTTTAGGTTCATCCAAATATGATACACAACTCAAATGTATTCCACATGACATATGCTGACTAGAAACTGTTGGATTGACTAAATGAGTATATCCTTCCCTTGAAATCAAATGGCAAAAATGCCATTTCTTATGTACTGATTTATTGTGTTATTTGTGAAAATTCTTTATGTTTCTGCCTCATACTCCCCACTGCCTCTCCCAAAAGAAACTTACCTGAAATGTGCTGCACACTTTTTAAGGTTTTTTTTGGCTTTTTTTTTTTTTTTTTTTTGAGACAGAGTCTCGCTCTGTTGCCCAGGCTGGAGTGCAGTGGCGCGATCTCAGCTCACTGCAAGCTCCACCTCCCAGGTTCACGCCATTCTCCTGCCTCAGCCTCCCAAGTAGCTGGGACTACAGGCGCCCGCCACCGCGCCCGGCTAATTTTTTGTATTTTTAGTAGAGACGGGGTTTCATCATGTTAGCCAGGATGGTCTCGATCTCCTGACCTCTTGATCCGCCCGCCTGGGCCTCCCAAAGTGCTGGGATTACAGGCGTGAGCCACCGTGCCCGGCCTTAAGGGTTCTTAAGGCAAAATCGTGAACTGACTGTTATTATGTTAGCTAAATCTGTTTTGTTCAGTGTCACTCACATCATGTGACTCTAAATAGTTCTTCTTTCTGACAATGTCTTAAATATCTCTACCCTTTAAAGGTCTATAGGTATCTTAAGAGTTCTCTAGTCAATAGCTTTTTTTCCTCTTTTCTTTTTCTTCTTTTTTTTTTTTTTTTTTTTTTTTTAGCAGCGAGTACAGTTCTTCTTAGAAAATTATTAGATCAGATTAGGGATATTTCAAAATATTCCTCACCTTTTAATTTCTTTAAAGAAATTCTAATCAGACTGAATATCACAAAGATCATAGGTATGAAGGCTTTGAATTAATTATGTTCTACTTGCACAGGAAAATATATCAGTTCATTTGAGTGAGGGTACTATCTCAGACCCCATGCTCTATTGGGCAATCCACCCTTATTGACAGAGTTGCCAGATTTGGCAAATAAACATACAGGATGCCCAGAAAAATTTAAATTTCAGATAAACAACAAATAAGAAGATATGCACTATTTGGATGCAATTTTTGGGACTTAATAATATGTGGTATACACTTTTATTTTAAAATGTTTGTTATTTACTTGAAATTCAAATTTAACTTGGTGTCCTATATCTTATCTGGCAACTCTATTGCTACAAGATGGGGCATCTGTTAAAGAATTGTATCTTAGCTCATGAGAGGCTGCCAAACCACCTGAATTACTCTTTACATCACTCCCCTGAGGCACACAATCCTTATTCACCATGGGCTCTATAATAAGCAATTTATTCAATACACATCTACATAAACTGGTAGATCACTTACTAAGTACTAGGCACTGGAGTCACAGGGTAAATAAAGCCCACTCCCCACCCTGGAGAAGCTCACGATCCAGGGAAGGAGGTAAACCTGTAAACAAATTCTTACAAAACAGTATGCTTAGAATAGCAGAGAGTAACAGTTTCCGAGGAAGCATGAAAGAAAAAAAAAAAAAAAAGCCCATAACAAATTGTTTCTGAAACCATAACTAAGATGTTCTGAGTTTATAACAGTCTGTAATAATAAGAGAAACAGATGTATACAACTTCGCTGTAGACGATATACACATCTAATTGTTAAAACACCTCTTTGCATCCTTAAATGTTGGAATATTGCTGGAAAACCCAGGCCCTTGACTAAAGAAAATGACATTCTCCTGTGTTAAAGACAGATGGTTTAGGCCTCTTTAATCCATGCAACCTATCTAAATATATCTTTATTCTCAGTGTCTATGCACACTGTTGGTTTATGGTCCTTGGTTGGAATGTTAGCCAAGTCATTTTGTGCAAAAAAGAAACTGCGTAGGCTAAAGCTTGGATGAGCTCACTAAAATTACTTTCTATTTTGGGTCTCTGAGTGACTGTGGTTTGGGGATCATAAAAGAAGATGGTTTTGTCTTTGGTCACAGCCCGTATAAGTTTTACATACAGAGAAAATCGAGAAAGTTGTGTAAACAATAGCTGGAGAGATTATTTAAAAAAAAAAAAAAAGAAGTGTTGTGAGAAAAGTCCATTAAAATTGCTTTTCTCTCTTTCATTGGTCAGCAGGTAGTAAAATCTTGAATTGATTAAGCCCCACTTAAACAGGATAATATATTGATTATCATTTATCTTAAAATTTGGTTTACATGTCTTGCTTTTGTTATTAGATGAATATAGATAAACTAAGAAAATCTACAGAATACTGCTGTTCCAAATATCTCACAGTCAAGAATAATAAAGCTATAGCAATCTACATGTTTAGGTCTAGTTGCTTTAGTTTTTGTTTGCAGTAATGTGAAACCTATTAAATAACTAATAATTAATGTTAATAATTCAGAGTTGACGATCAAATTCACATTATTTCCATAAATCTTAGTTAACAGGTTCAAAATAAGGTTTGTCATGATTCATTCTGCAAAACACGAGCATCACTATGCTAATCTTTCTCTCTTTTCTATGTTATTTCTAGCAAAGGCGCTCATGTCATAAGGAGCTTAGGTAAGATTTAGAGGGGTAACTGAAATCAGTTTGGCATTAGCTCCTACCCACAACATAGAAACTGCTCCTTTAGAGACACCCAGGTGCTTGCAGCCATTCTGATCCCAAGCTTCTAAAAAACATTCAGTAACAGTGAAGAGGCAACAGTGTCTCTGGAAGATACGACAATTCAGTGACATACATATCCAATTCACATACATGTATATCAAGTTCCTTAAAATCTTTTTCTACTTGTTTTGATTCAGAAATCAAACTCCAATCTTTAGGAGGTAGTCTCCATCAGACCTGCACTTGGGACCAGTGTGATTATCAGAATTACGTGCATCACCTGAACCCTAAATAAAACCAATTTGTTCTCTGAGCGCATTTATTTGAAGGAATAGCTCTCAGAGAGACTGTAAATTGATATATAGCTTTCTGGTCATGTCCTGACATAGTCTTTCTGTTACTTTTCTTCTCTATAGATCATATCTATATTTTTATTAACATAAAAATGAGAATGCATACTCAAATAGATCAAATGTAAAAAAAAGTTAATTCCAAATAACTTCAGAGATACAGATGCAATTTAGTTTTTAAGTCTTTACTAACACTCAAGAAAATATTAATGTTTCAGGTCTGATTCATTCATTCATTCAACAAATGTTTATTTAATGGCTACTAAAGGGTTAAGCATACTTTAGAATCAAAATAACAAACAAAATATACAAAGGTTATTTGGTTAATATAGACAATATTAAAGATAATAAATCCATGAACTCATGTTCAGGACTATAAAACATTGTTTTACTGTAACAATTAAATATTTTGCTAAATATCTGAACACCTAAAATGAGCTTGAAATTGCCTAGATGGTAGAGAAGATATTATTCTTATAATATATAAGAAAATATTAGAGAATACAAAATAAAATCACCTAGATCCTTTGGGAGAATGGAAGCTCATTGGGTTTACTATGTAATGTGTGTGTGTGTTTTTTTTAAGTGGTGTCTACATTAGAATTCTTAGTTTAACCCATTTACTTCCCTGTACCTTGCTCCTGACTGGATGGTTATCGTAATGGTTAGTTCCCCCTCATTTAAGAGTATGTACATAGCCACCAAATGGGAGAAGTGATAAGCTTATGTTGTAATTAAATCAGAGCAAGTGACATTACAGATAAAAAATTGGGCATAGTAATTCAATCATTGTACAAATCAAGAGAAACTACTGAAACAGAAGATTTGGAGATCCTTGGCTATGAATAAATAAATGACTCATAAATTTTACTTCACGGAAAAAAAGAAGGGGATATATGAGACACATTGAAAGCAAAAGATTTTAAAATTAAATTTAAACAATTTATGTACGATGAGATAAATATACATTTGGAAAAGGTAAAAACATCACTTTCTGAGGGTTCAAAGGCAAAAGAAGACATATCATGGTAGTCAGGAATTGTTTTATAGAAGAATTAGGATTCCGCTGGGCACGGTGGCTCACACCTGTAATCCCAGCACTTTGGGAGGCTGAGGCAGGTGGATCACCTGAGGTCAGGAGTTCGAGGCCAGCCTGACCAACATGGCGAAACACCGTCTCTACTAAAAAAAAAAAAAAAAAAAAAAAATTAGCTGAGCATTGTGGCACATGCCTGTAATCCCAGCTCCTCAGGAGACTGAGGCAGGATAATCGCTTGAACCCAGGAGGCAGGAGTTGCAGTGAGCTGAGATCACGCCATTGCACTCCAGCCTGGGCAACAAGAGAGAAACTCCATCTAAAAAATAAAAAAAATAAAAATAAATAGGTTTCAAGAGTGGATAGAATCCCTCAAGTAGAATTTTGGGATAGTAGAGAATTCTATCAAATGTAATAATATAAGACAAATTATGCACGTGGAAAAGTATAGGGTATATTTAGAGTGAAAAGAGTTGCCCATGTGATGAGAAAAGAATTACAAGGAGGAAGAGTGAGTATAAATCTGGAAAGATAGACTTGAATAACATATTGTAAAGTACCTTGAATCATAGGGTAAACAGAGTTATTTAAATTTTTTTATATATATAAAAAGAAACATTGAGATGATGGCCAAGTGCCAGTATACAAGACTGCCTCTATGGTTCTTGGAATTTTTTCAACGGTTTCAGTTTTGTGATGAATAATAAATTTCCTTATAATATAAAATTAGATCTAAAAACAGTCAACTGATCTTTACCAAAAGAGAAAATTACAATTCAATGGAGAAAGGATGGCCTTTTCAATGAATGGTGCTGGTACAATTGGAGATTCACAAACCCATGCCATAGGAAAAATGAATCTAGATACAGACCTTATACTTTTCACAAAAGTTAGCCCGTAATGATGAAATTTTAAGGCATGATGTCTAAGAGAAAGTCAGAAATCACTTGCAAAACTCTTAAAGACCGGGAAACTGATAAAATATTTACATCTAATGGTTGGGAAAAGCTGAGGCACACGTAGGCATGAACTTGCACTTTCTGAGACACCTCATCCAGCTCACTCCAGCAATAACTCAAGGTCTATGAATTCCTCCCTAAAGGAGTTGTTCCCACATTGATTGCCCCAACTTGTACAGCTTCCAACTGAGGGACTGCATTTCTAACTTCCGAAATCTGGGAAAAAAGAGCTTTAGGTATATGCAAGTCTCTTTAGGACACAGGTGAAACATGATGTTTTTGTGGGGGCATGAAAGTGAAACAGGAAAAGTTCCCTTGTCCCCCTCACAGAAGGAGTGTTGGGGATGTGGCTTGCTTCTTTGGTGCCCTGCTGATGAAACCTCTAGGAGGAGCATGCAGACCAGCAGGTTGCGGGGCTCCAACCCTACAGTTGCATCTGGGTAAATGCCTATAGGTCCTGAGGCCCCAGTGTGTGTTACACGGGTGCTTTTTCAGTTTAGCCATCTATAGGCGGCTTCTGTTAGTCAGCTCAGTGAGACCCCCCCTGCCTTATCGCAAGGACAGAGGGCTTTCTGTATCCCAGGGTTTCTTGCCTTGGTGTATCAGGAGAATCAGAGGACAAGTGGGTTTGGAGAATGAGTGCAAGGTTTTATTGAGTGGACGTAGCTCTCAGCAGATGGGGGAACCAGAAGGGAGATGGAGCGGGAAGGTGCTATTCCTTTGGAATCGGGCTGCTCAGTGGTCCAGTCTCTCCTCCCTCTGCCCCAGCCAAACTCCATGTCATTCCTCCTATCAATGGCCTGTCGGTGAGCTCTTCCGCAGGTGTCCTCTTGATGTCCAGCCACTGTGTCTTCTTCCACTGATGTGTTCCTCTCAACTTCCAGCTGCTTGTGTCTCTGCCTGCTAGGGCCTTGGTGTTTTTATAGGCACAGGATGGGGGTGTGGCAAGCCAGGGTGGTCTTGGGAAATGCAACATTTGGGCAGGAAAATAGAAATGCTTGTCCTCACCTAGGTCTGTGGGCACAGATGTGGTGGTGGAGCCCTAGCCAGGGACCAGGCCCTTCCCTTCCCAGCGCTTCCCTGCCCTGCCCCCCTTACATATTATTTTCTCCCTCTGAAGAGGTACATTTAGCTGCCATTAGAACATGGATGATGACTGGTCTTAGCTACTTCTTGCTGACAGGAGGCACTGTTTTATTGAAATTGGCCCTCCCAGAGGTCTATCTAAGGGTTCCTAGCAAAGGGGAGCCATCGTCCGAGGCTCCAGTGGTCTGAGAGTTTGGAGTTTGATGGCTTCTAGGTGTCAGAGAAAAACCAAGTTTTATAAGGTTAAGTATGCATGGGTTAAACACATGTATTACAAAAGGAAATAATCTAGTGCCAAAGGTTACAGAGCTAGGAAGTAAAATATACTAACAATAACATTGTACCCCGAGCTGTTTCAACCTGGTGAAAGAAATTAAACCTTGCATGGGAACAGATAAACTTTTAGAATGAGATAACTGTTCTTGACATGTCGTCAGCAGTTAACAGGTGCACCTTGGGAATTCTGGGGTTTGTGGGCTTTCATGATGGCCACTAAAGCTTCTGTCTCTTTCCTGTATTTCCTCTCTCTTTCCTGGGCCTCCCTGTCTCTATTATAAAAGACTGAGGGCCAGGCATGGTGGCTCAAGCCTGTATACCCAGCACTTTGGGAGGCCAAGGCAGGCGGATCACCTGAGGTCGGGAGTTCTAGACCAGCCTGATCAACATGGAGAAACCCCATCTCACTAAAAATACAAAATTAGCCGGGCATGGTGGCACATGCCTGTAATCCCAGCTACTCGGGGGGCTGAGGCAGGAGAATCGCTTGAACCCAGGAAGTAGAGGTTGCAGTGATCTGAGATTGCGCCATTGCATTCCAGCCTGGGCAACAAGAGTGAAACTCCGTCTCATTTAAAAAAAAAAAAAAAAAAAAGAAAAAAAAAAAAGACCAAGGTGACCACTTTCAGGAGGGTCCTCTAATATGCTATCTGGTCCTAGGGCCAATTTCTGCAACTTCCTCCTGATGTCAGGAGCTGCCTGAGTAATAAATTTTTCCTTTAGAATTAGGTGTCCCTTGACTGAATCAGGAGACAGAGAGGTGCGCTTTACCAAGTCCTCTCTTAAGCTTTCCAGATAAACAGTAGAATTGTCATCAAATCCCTGGTCAATAATGGACAACTTAGCATAATTGAGAGGCTTGGTCTTGGTCCTACGTAAACCCTCCATTATGCACACCTGAAAGTGTCTCCTTTTCCAGTCTTCCATCTTGTCATTGGGATCCCATTTAGAGTTATTCACTGGTACTCCTTCTCTTCCAGTTGGATAATAGTCACCCGCTTCCCTGATGCTATATGTGATACAAAACTCATTCCCAAATCTCTCTGCTGCTTGCAGAGTGGCCTGTTTCTCAGTGTCCATCAGGTTCCGATTCAAAAGCAAAATAACGTATCTCCAGGAGAATTCAAACATCTTGGTGAAATTCTGGAAGGCCTCTATATATCTATCAGGGTCATCTGAACACTTGCCAAGGTCCCCCTTAATTTTCTTTAAGTTCTATAGGGAGAAAAGGAACCCGGACCTTACTGGGTCCAAGTTCACTGGACATCTGTTGGAAGAGCAACAATGAGACTGGGGCTTGTTTAGGGCGATGATTTCTAGGAGAGGGCAAGTGAGAGGCTGAAGCTGGATAGGGAGGTTGGGGTGGACTCAGAGGAGCTGGGCTGGAGAGGTCTGGCTCTTCTGCTGCGGAATCAGAGGATTGGTCTGGGACTCACATCTCTAATTCCCTGGGCTTGTCCCTTGCAAAGCCTTCTTTGAGACTGCAAACAGGAGGGCTGGATCAATTCTACATTGTCAGCAAAAACGTGGATTGCTTTGCAAGTTATAGAAAGCCCGCACATATGGGGCCTCAGACCATCTGTCCTCATGTCTACAGAAAAGTTCCAACTGCCATATAGCATGGAAATAAGTGGTTCCTTCCTGAGGCCAAGCCAGTCCTTCCTGTAAATCACAATTTGGCGAAACCTTAGCGCAGAGAGCAATGAGGCACGTTTCCTCTAGATTCTGAGGGTTAAAGCAGTTCCAATGTTTCAGGATACACTCCAGAGGAGTATAAGCTGGGAGTGGTGAAGAGAACTGGTTGCCCATTCTGAAAGACAAGGAATAGCGGCGTCTCTCATTCCCTTCTTTCTTTCGGTGAAAACTCACAGTGTGATGGAGAGAGAAAGCGAGAGTCCTTTCTTCACTTTCCACCTCTTATCCCTTAGCCCCGGTAACCTTGACAGGTGCTGGCCATAGGTACTAATGCGGTGTGTACACATGAAGCAAGGAAAACCTGGAGAATAGGAATTAACCACCCTCACCTCTGCCTCCCTTTCTCTCAGCTGTCGGCAGACTTTGAGTTCTCTGGTCCTGTTTATGCCACCAAGCATGGCCTCCTTCCGTGGGGTGGGAGGATTTCGTTGGCAGGAATTGGTTTTGCCCATTTACATTGTACCTGTTGCCTGGCTTTGGATCCCTTTGATCTGGTCTTTCTTTCTAGGGCTTCAGCCTGAAGCTTCAAATGGAATTTGGGACTCAAAAGCTATATTATTTTATTTATTTTTATTTTTTTGAGATGGAGTCTCGCTCTGTAGCCCAGGCTGGAGTGCAGTGGCACGATCTCCGCTCACTGCAAGCTCCGCCTCCCGGGTTCACGCCATTCTCCTGCCTCAGCCTCCCGAGTAGCTGGGACTACAGGCTCCCACCACCACGCCCTGCTAATTTTTGTATTTTTAGCAGAGATGGGGTTTCACCATGTTAGCCAGGATGGTCTCCATCTCTTGACCTTGTGATCCGCCCGCCTCGGCCTCCCAAAGTGCTGGGATTACAGGCGTGAGCCACCGCGCCCGGCCTCAAAAGCTATTTTAAAGGCTGTATACGTCTGTTTAGAGTGTCTCAAATAAGCCCTGCTGAATTTGCCGTTATCAGCCGACAGGGGTCGCTCCACCATTAACTTTCCTATCAGAAACAGAGCTGGGGGTAGGGGGAAGGTGGCTCTCACTTAGAAAAGGGGAAAAAGAGAAAAATAGTTTAAGGGGCAAAAAGGGGAGATCCTGGGGTAATAATAGCTTGGTTAGTGCAAGTGCGCCTTTCTAATCTTTATATCTTTCTTCCGGTTCAGATCGGATTGGATTCTTTGGCTAGGGGAGAAGCGTTCCATTGGTGCTGTGAGAAGCACCCATCCATTATCCCTGTGGGGTCATGGTTACTGCTGCAGCTTTCTCCCGCCTCCACCCCCACCCTCCCACCCCCACCCTTCTCCCCTTCCCCAGCTGTTGGGTGTGGCCTTTGCCTGCTGCGGGCAATCCCCAGGAACCTCAGCTGGGAGGAAAAAGGATAACAGGAGATGCCCTGAGTCATGCGTGCCTGTGGCTGTCAAGATGGAGGCATGGAGCATACCTCTAAGAACAGTTCTTCGGATTTGCATCTTTGCCAGTTGGGCCAAATGCTCATTTTATTTAGTAACATTGCCACAGCCTGTAGCAAAACTCTGAACATTATAAAGAAAGAGATAAGAGCCATTTCAAACTATGTGAGAGAGAAAAGAGCTGAAGTCTGGGGGTTTTGACCCTCTGGGTTAGGGCGGAGTTTTTAAAACACTGCAAAAGGAAACAGAACCCTCACTGACAGGAAAGAGAGAGAGGTGGCAAGTTTTAGGAAGAGAGGCAGACCTAACAGTTTCACATTCACTCACACTCACCTTTGGAGATCCTGGCGAGGGCCCAGTTAAAACAGGAAAACTTCCCTTATCCCTCTGGCAGGGCATGTGCATGGAGTGTAGCTCGCTTCTTGCGTGCCCTGCTCCTCAAACCTCTAGGGGGAGCATGCAGACAGGCAGGTTGTGGGGCCCTGACTCCACTGCAGTGTCTGGGGTGAATGTTTACAGCTGAAGCCCCAGTGGGCATGTGTTACAGATGGCTGTCTTAGTTTAGCTGTCCGTAGCTGGCTTGTGTTAGTCAGCTCAATTAGACCTTCTGCCTTATTGCAAGGACGGAGGGCTTTCTGTATCCTGGGGTTCTTGTCTTGGTGTACCAGAAGAATCGCATCACACGTGGGCTTGGAGAATGAGTGCAAGTTTTTATTGAGTGAAAGTAGCTCTCAGCAGATGAGGGAGCCAGAAGGGAGATGGAGTGAGAAGGCGGTTTTCCCTTGGAGTTGGGTCCATCAGTGGCCCAGGCTCTTCTCTGACCGCCCCGGCCAAACTCCATATCATTCTGCCAGCCAATGGCCTGCCAGCCTGCCGGCATCTGTCACTGTGCTCTTCCGTCAGCATGCTCCATTTGACCTCCTCTTGACATCCAGCCACTTGTGTGTTCTTCCTCTGATGTGTTTCTCTCGATGTCCAGCCGCTTTTGTCTCTGCACACTAGGGCCTCAGGGATTTTATAGGCACAAGATGGGGACAGGACAGGTCAGCGTGGTCTTGGAAAATGCAATGTTTGGGTAGGAAAACAGAAATGCCTGTCCTCACCTAGGTTCTTGGGCACAGGCCCGAGGGTGGAGCCCTAGCCGGGGACCATGCCCTTCCCTTCCCAGCACTTTCTTGCCCCCTTTCCATATCAGAAGTACTTCCAGAGGCTTCTTCCCCCAGGAGCACTGCAGAGAACAGGCTTTAAAAATGCAGCTCCCTGTTTTACCCCAGAAGATGTTTATGACAGACTCCCAATGACTACTTGAAGGCTGCAATTTTAACTAACATGCATCAGAGAGTTAAAGAGGCATAGGAACATTACCCTGCTGCCAGCCTGATAAGCTGACTAGCACTTCCAAAGATTTCTACCCTAACTTACCCTAGTGATAGTTCCCAAGTTTATTAAGCTCTCCTGGAAGAAGTTTTTCCAGACATTGAGCACCCTAACTTTTATCACTTACACTTGAGGAACTGCATGTTAAACCTCTTAGCTATAAGAGAAGAAGACACTGGGCATGTGTGTATCTCCTTAGATTACAGAACGTAGTGTAATTTTTAAAAAGTAAGCAAGTACTCATAGGGGTTACACCCCCACCCCCAACTGGAGCAACGCAGAGAATGGGCTTAAAAAGGAAGCTCCCCATATCTCCTCAGAAGGGGTTTATGACACACTCTTTCAGTGGCTGCTTGATGGCCTGCCTTCTAACTAATCAGCATCAGAGACTTTAAAAGGTAATCAAAATATAGCCTTCTGCAGCCTGAGCAGTAACTCAGCACTCTTAAGCTCTTTCTCTCAGATCACCAGAGAAGTAACTTCTGGCTCACCAATCACTTCTGGAAGGTGTTTGTCCATTCACTGAATATCTCAACTTTTATAGCATCCACCTGAGGGACAGCATTCCAAATCTCATATCTGGAGAGCAAAAGGGACTAGGCATGTGTGAGCCTCCTTAAGTCATAGAAAAAGATGTGGTTTTTAAACAGATGCACAAACACTTCCAGGAGCCACACATTTTAAGAACAGTGTCGAAAAGAGACTGGGATGTACTGTTCCCATTTTCATTCCAGAAAAGTTTTACTGCATACACTTGCAGTGGCTACTTGACAGCCAGGCCTTTAACAGACTTCCATCAGAGAGCTAATGTTGAAGACAAACAGTAGCCCTGAGGCAATCTGAGGAGGAACTTGGCATGTCCTTACCCTCTCCTCCAGCTCATTTGGTGAGCAATACAGGTTTACCCATTTTTTGCAAAGGAGTTTGCCCATGCACCAAATGCCACAACTTCTATATCTCCCACCCAATGAATTGTATCTTTAGAGACCTAACTTTAAGAGCCAATTATTCCTGACTCCTTAAACTACATAAAACAATGAGGTCAATATACAATGGGTCCACTTCCCACAGCAATTTTCCAAAATGAAAGGGTCCAGCACAAAAGTGACCACAGATACTTGTCACAGATGCTCTCCCTGGCTAAGTGCAGAGAAAGTAGGAAAATAATACCCACACTCAGTTTCAGCATGAGGATAGAAGGAACTAAAATCTAACACCTCAAGATTTCCAGCTACATCTAGAGCATCTGTTTTCTGCCTTACTAATTACAGTGTTCTGAGAGTACATAACATATCTTAATCTTCAAGGGGCCACAGAAATATAGACAGCAGTCTGGACAACCAGAATGATTTGAGAGGCATCTTAAAATCTCTGGCCAAGTGTATTGGCAAGATTATTCTCCTGTACCAGGATAGTCTGAAAAGACTGGGAGAGGTGGCTACCATATTTTTTAGAAGAAACCAACACACAGAGTCAACAAACATTAAGAGACAGAGAAATATATTCCAAATAAAACAAAAAGATAAATCCACAGAAACCAACCTGAGTAAATTTGAGATATGTGACTTATCTGACGGAAAATTTAAACTAATGAACATAAGGATGCTCAGTGAGGTTAGGGGAGCAGTGCAAAAACAAATTAACACCCTGAACAAAAAAACAGAGTATAAAAAAGCACCAAACAGAAACCATAGATTTGAAGAATATTATAATTGAACTAAAAAATGCAATAAAGATATACAACAGCAGACTAGAACAAGCAGAATAAAGAACTAGTGACCTCAAGGGCAAATCACTGAAGTCATCCAACATGGGGAGTGAAAAGAAAAAAAAAATAAGAGAGACGATAGCATTTGGTATACCATCAAGCAGAACAATTTACACATTATCAGCTTGCCTGAAGGAGAAAAGAGAGAAAAAAGAACAGAAAATATATTCAAAGAAATAGTGGCAGAAAACGTCACAAAATTGAAGAAGAAGGTAAAAAGCCAAATCCAGGAAGTTAAAAGGAAACCAAGTAAGATGAATGAAATAGCCCCACACTAAGCCACATTATAATCTATTTGTCCAAGTTAAAGACAGAGAGGGTTTATAGTGAGAAAGGAATGGTAAATCATCACATATAAGTGGAAATCTATACGACTATAATGGGTTTCTCAGCAGAAACCTTGCCAGCCAGGAGTTGAATGTTATATTCAAAATCCTGAACGAAAAATAGCCTGCCAACGAAAAATACTGTGCCCATTGATATTGTATCTACGAAATGAAGTAATAAAAATTTTCTGAAACAAATAAAATCTGAAACAGTTTATAGCCACTGGACCTACATTACAAGAACTGCGAAAGATGATAAAGGAAGTTCTTAAAGCTGAATAAAGAGGACACTGCCTGGTAACATAAAAGCACATGAAAGTATAAAGCTAACTGAAAAACAAAAGTACGTTGTTAAATTTGAGTACTTTGATACTGTAACATTAGTGGGTAAATTAACTCTATCTCTAATATCATGGTTAAAAGGCAAAACTATTAAATACAACTGAAGCTACAATAATTTGTTAAGGGATAAAATGTACAAAAAGATGTAATGTATGAAATAAAAAATATAAAATGAGGGTGAAGGTGGAGTAAAATTGTAGAGTTTATATAAGCAACCAAAATTAAAGTTGTTATTAAATCAAAATAGCCCATTATAAGTATACTACTGCAGTCTCACCAATGCACCACACTATAGCAGTCTCTCATTGTCTGAGATAATACTCAGAATTCTTTGTCTTACATTCAAGATGATTAAGGAGCATGGACACAATGGTGAGGTTGGGGCAAAAGTTTAATAAGTGAAAGAAGAAGGCTCTCTGCCAGTAGAGAGGGGGGCCTGAATGGGTTGCCCTTTATGAGGTTGGGTTCTGGGGATTTTATGGCTTGGGAAGTGGAAGAAAGATGCCTAGTCCATGGACTGTTTTGGAGAAAGCGTGATTTAGTTTGGTCCAGGACCTTGGCCCAGGACCAATTAGGAGCTGAAGTAATGATTCATAGGGGCTACTCAGCTTGGCCCAGTACCTATCAGGAGCTGAAGTGAAAGCTTGGCCCAGGACCAATTAGGAGCTGAAGGGATCATTCATAAAGGCTGGGCTCACAGTCCAAAAAACAAACAAAAAGGACAAGGGCCTACCAGAACCCACCAGAGCCCACAGTGTTCATGCCCAGAAAAGAAAAATAAATTTGTTCCTGGCGGCTTCCTGATTACACAAAGGACAAAAGCATTTGTGTGTCAGGCCTTGTTCCCTTACCTGAATGAGCCGGAGGTTTGTGCAAGTTTTTATCTGAGTAGGCTGGAGGTTCTCCTATCTGTTCAGCCACAGGCATGTCTCCAGGCACAACACCCTGTGCTACTTCCCTTATCAATGCCACAGCTTGATTTCTTTCCTGGGCTGCTTTTTATGTTATATGGGAAAGAGGCACTGACTCATGGGTCAGGGGCTTTCCAGAGACCCTTTGATTGCTGTCTACCTAAGGCAAGCTAGCTAATTTCTCTCAATGTGTTTTATGTAAACCTCAGGGTAACCACTATTATAATTATAATTAGATAATTATTATTATCTATTATAAGCAAAAGCCTATAATATACACAAATAATTATTAAAATATTCAAAGTATTACAACTACGGAAAGTCATCAAACCACAAAGGAAGAAAGCAACAGAAGAAAGAAACAGGGTTCAAAAACAAAACCCAGAGAACAATTTTTAAAATGGCAGAAGAGTATCCTCACCTATGAACAATTACTTCAAATGTAAATGGATTACATTATTCACTCAAACCCAGAGTGCCTGAATGAAAAAAAAAAAAAAAAAAGTGACCCAACTATATTCTGTCTACAAGAGACTCAGTTCACCTTAAAAGACCCATACACTGCAACCAAAGAGATAGAAAATGATATTCCGTGCAAATGAAAACTAAATGAGATTAGAGATAGTTATAACTATTTTAGACAAAATAAACTTTAAGTCAAAAATTGTAGCAAGAGATAAATAAGGTATTTTCTACTGCAATAAAGTGGTAAATTCATTAAGAAAATACAATTGTAAACATATATGCACCCAACATCATAGAACCTAAATATATAAAACAAACATTAAGATATCTGAAGAGAGACATAGACTGCAACGCAATAATGATAGGGTACTCCAATACCCTATTTGCAATCATGGACACATCATCCAGACAGAAAATTAATAAAAATACAGTGAATGTGAACTTCACTTTAGACCAAATGAAACTAACAGACATATGCAGAACATTTTATCCAACAGCAACAGAATACATATTCTTCTATGTGCATAGGGAACATTCTCCATGACAGATCATATGTTAGGTCAAAAAGTATTAACAAATTTAAAATCATAACCATCTCAAGTATCTTTTCTGACGACAATGGTATGAAAATAGAAATCACTAACAGAAAAAAAATAAAAAACACAAATATGTGGAAATTAAGCAGTATGTTTCTGAACAATTATTGGGACAAAAAAAATAAATAATAAAAAATACCTTGAGGAAAACTAAAATGGAGGCACAACATACCAAAAATACGAAACTCACCTCCTTTGAAACACACACACACACAGACTGAAAGTAAAGAAATAGAAAAGACATTATGTGCAAATGGAAAGCAAAGTGAGTAAGAATAGGTAAGAATAGGTATACTGATAGCACATAAGACAGCTTTCAAGTAAAAAAATAGTACAAACAGACATAAGAAATCTCATTATATAATGATAAAGGGATCAATTTTGCAAGAAAATATGATTATAAACACATATGTTCCCAACACTGTAGCAGAAGATATGAAAAGCAAATATTAGGCCGGGCATGGTAGCTCATACCTGTAATCCCAGCACTTTCGGTGGCCGAGGCAGGCAAATTACTTGATCCCAGAAGTTTGAGACGAGCCTGGGAAATATGGTGAAACCACATCTCTACCAAAAAAAAAAAAAAAAAAAAAATTAGCTGAGCATGGCGGCACATGCCTTAGTCCTAGCTACTAAGGAGGCTGAGATGGGAAAATAGCTTGAACCTGGGAGGTGGAGGATACAGTGAGCTGAGATCATGCCACTGCACTCCAGCCTGGGCAAAAGAGTGAGACACTATCTCAAAAAAAATAAAAATTAAAAAAAAAACCAGCAAATATTATTAGATCTAAAGGTGGAGGTAGACTCTAAGACAATAGTAGTTGGGAAGTTTAACACCCTACTCTCAGCATTAATCACATCATCTAGACAGAAAATTAATGTAGAAATATTGGATTTAAATTGCAAATTAGACTAAATCAATCTAACAAACTTTCACAGAACATTTTATCCACACATTATTTTCATCAGCACATGAAACATTCTCCAGGATAAAACATGTTATGACACAAAAAAGTCTCAATAATTTTTTAAACATCAAATTAATAGAAGAAAAACACAAGATCAAAGAATAACTAATTAAAATAGAGACTAAAAGCACAATATAAAAGATCAATAGAACAAAAAGTTGGTTTTTGAAAGTATATATAAAAAAACTTCTAATTAGAATAACAAAAAAGAGAAAAGCTACCTAAATAAACAAAATAATATATAGACAAAGTAGGAATTACAGTACTATGTTGAATAATGGTGGTGAAAGTAAGCATTCTTATCATGTTCCAAATCTTAGTGAAATGACTTTCAGTTTTTCCCCATTCAGTATGATACTAGCTTTCGGTCTGTTATATATGTCTTTATTATGCTGAGGCATGTTTATTCTATATTTAGTTTTTAGTGTTTTTATAATGAAGGAATGTTGAATTTTATCAAATGCTTTCTCAGCATCAATTGAGATAATCATATGATTTTTGCCCTTCATACTGTTGATGTCATGTATCTCATTGATTTACATATGTTGAACCATATTTGCATCTCTGGTATGAATCCCACTAAGTCATGATGAGTAATCTTGTTTAATGTTTTATTGCATTCAGTTTGCTAGTATTTTGTTGACTGTATTTGCATTCACATTTATCAGAGATTTTGGCCTATAGTTTTCTTTGTCGTTGTGTCTTTGGTTTGGGCATCAGGGTGATACTGGCTTTGTAGAATGAATTTGGAGATAGTCCCTTCTCCTCTTTTATTTAGAATAGTCTGAGTAGGATTGGTATTAGTTATTATTTAAATGTTTGATGGAATCCAGCAGGGATTCAATTGGGTCCCAGATATTTTTTTGCAAGACTTTTTATTGTAACTATGATCACTATGCTTTGCATTGGTCTGTTCAGGTTTTGGATTTCATCCTGGTTTATTCTTGGTAGGTTGCATATGTCTAAGAATTTATCCATTTTTTTGAGATTTTCCAATTTATTGGCATATAGTTGCTCATAGTAGCCACTAATGACT
This sequence comes from Pongo abelii, assembly GCF_028885655.2. NCBI lineage: Eukaryota > Metazoa > Chordata > Mammalia > Primates > Hominidae > Pongo > Pongo abelii. Next base: position 150,574,717 of record NC_072008.2, read on the forward strand.
CTGAATTTCTGCAGTATGAGTTTCAATGTCTCTTTTTTTATTTTTATTTTATTTATTTGAATCTTCTCTCTTTTTTCCTTAGTCTGGCTAAAGGTTTGTCAATTTTGCAAAGCTTTTCCAAAAAAAAAAAGGGCTGGGTGCAGTGGCTCATGCCTGTAATCCCAGCACTTTGGGAGGCCGAGGTGGGTGGATCACCTGAGGTCAGGAGTTTGAGATCAGCCTGACCAACATGGTGAAACACCATCTCTACTAAAAATACAAAAATTAGCTGAGTGTGGCAGCGTGCACCTGTAATCCTAGCTACTCAGGAGGCTGAGACAGGAGAATTGCTTGAACCCGGGAGGCAGAGATTGCAGTGAGCCGAGATCACACCACTGCACTCCAGCCTGGGTGATGGAGCAAGACTCCATCTAAAAAAAAAAAAAGTGTTTCAAAGTGTTTCATTAATCTTTTGTATTTTTTTCATTTTTATATTATTTATTTCTACTCTAATCTTTATTGTTGTTTTCTTCTAGTTTGCTTTTCTCTTGCCTTTCTAGTCCTTTAAGATGCATTGTTAGACTGTTTATTTGAAGTTTTTTCTCTTTTTAGATGTAGGCATTTATAGCTAGAATCTTACCTTTTACTTCCTTTGCTGTGACCCATAAGTTTCAATATGTTGTGTTTTTATTATCATTTGTTTCAAGAAATTTTTCAGTTTCCTTCTTAATTTATTGACCAATTGGTCATTAAGAAGCATATTGTTTAATTTTTCTGTATTTGTATAGCTTCCAAAATTACTTGTTATTAAATTCTAGTTTTATTACATTTCTGTCAGAGAAGATGCTTGATATTATTTGAATATGTTATGACTTATTTTGTTACCTGCCATTTGGAGTACCTTTTAGAATGATGCATGTACTGAAGAAGAAAATGTGTATTCTGCAGCCATTGAATGAAATGTTCTATAGATATCTATTAGATTCATCGGGTCTATAGTCCAGATAAAGTCTGATGTTTCTTTATTTTCTGTCTGGAAGATCTGTACAATGCTGAAAGTGGGGTGTTGAGGTCTCCAGTTACTATTGTATTGAAGCCAATCTCCTTCTTTAGCTCTGATAATATTTGCTTTATATATCTGGGTACTCTAGCATTGGGTGAATATATATTAGAAATTGTTAGATCCTCTTGCTGAATTGACCCCTTTACCATTATACAGTGACCTTTACCATGATACAGTGTCTCTTCTCATAATTTTGGTTTTACAATCTATTTTGTCTGATATGAGTACAGGGACTCCTGCTCCTTTTTGGTTTCCACTGGTATATAAGATATTTTTCTATCTCTTTATTTTCAGTTTATCTGTGTTTTTATAGGTAAAGTGTGCTTTCTGTGGGCAAAGTATCAATGAGTCTTTTTTATTTACACATGTAGGTACTCTGTGTCTTTTGATTGGGAAGTTTAGTCCATTTAAATTTAATGTTATTATTGATAGGTAAGAACTTACTCTTGCATTTTGTTATGTGTTTTATAGTTGTTTTATGGTCTTGTCTTTCTTCTTTCTTGTCTTTCTTTAGTGAAAATAATTTTTACTATATGCTTAGTTTCTTGATTTTTATTTTTTGTGGATCAATTGTATGTGTTTTGGTTTGAAGTAACCATGAGGCTTACAAATAATATTCTAAATCCTATTATTTAAACCTGATAACAACTTAACACAGTTTGCATAAACAAAAAAAGAAGCAACAAGAAAACTAATAAAAACACTACGCCTTACCTTTGTCACCATGCTTTTTAACTCTTTGTTGTTTCTATTTATATCTCATTGTACTAAATATGTCTTGAAAAAAAGTTGTAGTTACTATTTTTGATTGGTTCATTGTTTAATCTTTCTGCTTGGGATAAGAATAGTTTACATACCACAATTAAAATGTTATAATATTCTGTCTTTTTCAGTGTACATAATATTACCGGTAAGTTTTGTACTTCCAGATGATTACTTATTGCTCACTGATACCCTTTATTTCTGATTGAAGTACTCCCTTTTAGCATTTCTTATAGGACAGGTCTGGCATTAATAAAATTTCTAAGCTTTTGTTTTTCTGGAAAAGCCTTTTCTTCTCCTTCATATTTGAAGAATATTTTCACTGGATACTATTGTAGAATAAAAGTTTTTTATTGTTTTGGGTTTTTTTTGCTTTTGTTTGTTTGTTTGTTTGTTTTTTCCTTCAGCACTTTAAAATAGTCATGCCACTCTCTCCTGGACTGAAAGGTTTTCAGTGAAAACTCTGCAGCCAGATATTTTGAAGTTCCATTGTAAGTTATTTGTTTCTTTTCTTTTTCTGCCTTTAAGATTCTTTCTTTATACTTGACTATTTTGAGTTTGATTATTAAATGTCTTCAGACAGTCTTCTGTGGTTTAAATGTGCTTAGTATAACCTTCTTGTACTTGGATATTGATATCTTTCTCTGCGTTTGAAAATTTCTCTGCTATTATTCCTTTCAAAAAATTTTCTACTATTATCTCTCTAACTCCACTTTGAGGTCAATAACTCTTACATTTGCCATTTTGAAGCTATTTTCTAGATCCTGTATATGTGCTTCATTATTTATTATTTTTTATTTTGTCTCATCTGACTGTATATTTTCAAATATCCTGTCTGCAACTCAGTAATTCTTTCTTCCGTTTGATCAGTTCTGCTATTAAAGGACATTGGTGCATTCTTCAATAAGCCAGCTGTGTCTTTGAGCTCCAAAATTCCTGCTTCGTTCTTTTTAATTATTGCAATCTCTTTGCTAAATTTATCTGATATAATTATGATTTTCTTCTCTGTCCTATCTTAAATTTCTTTGAGTATTCTCTACATAGCTATATAGCTATTTTGAATTATCTCTCCCAAAGGTCACATATCTGTTTCTCAAGGACTGGTTGCTGGTGCCCCCTTTTTTTTTTTTTTTTTTTTTTTTTTTTTTGGTGAGGTCATCTTTTCCTGGATCATGTTGATACTAGTAGACATTCTTCATTGTCTGGGGATTGAAGAGTCATTGTAGTCAGCATTGTCTGGCCTCATTTATACCCATCTTTTTTAAGAAGTCTTTCCAGATATTTGAAATGACTTTGATGTTGTGCTCTTAGCTTGAGTGCTTTATGGGGCACCTGTATTAGTCAGGGTTCTCTAGAAGGAAAGAACTTTCTGTATATGAGAAATATCTCATATATATATGAGAGTTTATTAAGTATTAACTCACACAATCACAAGGTTTCACAATAGGCTGACGGCAGGCTGAGGAGCAAGGAGAGCCAGTCTGAGTTTCAATACTGAAGAACTTGGAGTCTGATGTTCAAGGACAGGGAGCATCCAGCACGGAAAAAAGATGTAGGCTGGGAGGCTAGGCCAATCTCTCTTTCCACATTTTTCTCCCTGCTTATATTCTGGCCATGCTGGCAGCTTATTAGATTGTGCCCACCTAGATTAAGGGTGGATCTGCCTTTCCCAGCCCACTGACTTTGATGTTAATCTCCTTTGGCAACACCCTCACAGACACACCCAGGATCTATACTTTGTATCCTTCAATCCAATCAAGTTGAGACTCAGTATTAACCATCACAAATCCACCCCTTGTCAACTTGAACCCACACATATCTCCTGACATCATACATAATCATCTTCAAATAAAGACAATAATAAGGTCATAATTATGCCTAACATAATACAACTATCTTTTGTACAAGCGGAAACACACCAATCCCCAACTCAAATAATATTACACAAAGCTAACGATTCTTAAATGCTAATGTGAAGTCAATAAATCTTATGTTGCATGATAAAGGAGAAAGGAAACAAAATGAAGATTTTTTTAGTACAAATGTATACATGCATGAACATGTTTTTAACAAAAAAAGAAGGAGATACTCATGACAATTACCGTCCTCATTTCTGCAGCTTGTCATGTGGTTGTAGCTAGTATTGATGACTACTTTCTTCTACTACCCATTCTGTATTCCGTTTGCCTTTGGCAAGCATTTCATCAGGTCCTGTTTTTTTTTTTTTTTTTTTTTTTTTTTTCCTGGTGGAGTGACACAAACCTTTATTCTTGAAGGGTCTGAGTCATTTGTAGTCCTGCCTGGATTGGGCTGTTGTAATTTCCCATTAACCTTAATCACAGGGCATGGCAATACTAAGAGAAGCCCTAATGGACCTTCTGCATTCCATGCACACTCTTCTTTAACTCTGTTACTGAGTAGTGGACTGATTTCATCTTGTAAGTCCGAGTCAATTATCCCAGCCAACGCTGTAACACCCTTCTTAACCGGTTGGCTTAAAGGTAGGAGAAGCCCAAAGTATCCAGGTGGCAATCTTATCTTAACTTCCAGTTTAATGGAATTGTTTTGTCTCCTGGTGGTAGCATTCCTCCCTCTGGAACTCAGAACTCTAGGCCAGCAGAACTTAATTTACTGGAAACAAGAAGCAAAAATTTTACTAGTGGATCACTAGGGGAGATGGTGAGTGATGCCATTTCCACTTCCACCCCTTGATTCCTGGAACCATAACTCCTGGCTATGGGAAAAATGGTACCATATATTGGATGCTAATTCAGAGCATACCTGGCCTTCTAGAGAACATTGCCCCAGACTTGCAAAGAATTGTCACCTTGTTGGCATTGTAATTGTGACTTCAAGAAGCCATTCCACCATTCTCTCAATCCAGCTGCTTAAGGATGATGGGGAATATTGGAAGACCAGTGAATTCCATGAGCATGAGCCCACTGGTGAACTTGTTTTGCTGTAAACTAAGTGCCTTGGTCAGAGGCAATTCTGTGTGGAATACTATGACGGTAGATAAGGCATTCTGTGAGTCCATGGATGGTAGTCTTGACAGAAGCATTGCATGCAGGGTAGGCAAACTTATATCTGGAGTAAGTGTCTATTCCAGTGAGGATAAACCTCTGCCCTTTCCATGATGAAAGAAGTCCAATATAATCCATCTGCCACCAGGTAGCCAGCTGATCACCCTGAGGAATCATGCCGTATCAAGGGCTCAGTGTTGGTCTCTGCTGCTGGCAAATTGGGCACTCAGTGATGGCCGTAGCCAGGTCAGCCTTGGTAAGTGGAAGTCCATGTTGCTGAGCCCATACATAACCTCCATCCTTGCCACCATGGTCGCTTTGTTCATGGGCTCATTGGGTGATGACAGGAGTGGCCGGAAAAATAGGCTGAGTGGTATCCACAGAATGGGTAATCCTATCCAATTGATTATTAAAATCCTCTTCTCTGCTGATGTCATTTTTTGGTGGGTACTCACATGAACTACAACTATCTTTACAGTTTTTGACCACTGAGAGATGTCCAGCCACATACCTCTTCCTTAAAATTTTTGTCACCAATTTTCCAATCATGCTTCTTCCAAGGCCCTGACCTTCCAGCAAAACCATTGGTTACAGGCAATGAATCAGTATATAATTGCACATCTGGTCATTTCTCCTTCCATGCAAACTGCAAACCAGGTGCGCTGTTTGAAATTCTGCCCACTGGGAAGACTTTCCTTCACTGCTGTCCTTCAGGGATGTCCTAGAGAGAGGCTGTAATGCTGCAACTTTCCACTTTCAGGTGATGCCGGCAAATCATGCAGAACCATCTGTGAATCAGGCTCTCTTCCTCTTTCAATTGATCATAGGGAACTCCTCATGAGGGCATTGCTGCAGGCTGGCAGAGAGAAGGCAGGGTGGCAGGAGTGGAGACCATAGGCATTTGATCCACTTCCTCATGTAACTTACTTGTGCCTTCACACCTGCTTGAGCACAATCATGTGTATACCACTTCCATCTGATGATGGAAAGCTGCTATGCACGACCCACTTTATAGCTAGATGGGTCAGAGAGCAACTAGTTCATGATGGGCAGTTCAGCTCACATGGTGACTTGATGACCCATACTCAAATGTTCAGTTTCCACCAAAGCCCAGTAACAGGCCAAGAGCTGTCTCTCAAAAGGAGATTAGGTATCTGAAGAAGATAGCAGGGCCTTGCTCCAAAATCCTTGAGGCCTCTGCTGTGATTCACCTATGGGGGCCTGACAAGGGCTCCAAACAGCATCCCTATCTGCCACTGAAACCTTAAGCACCATTGAATCTGCTTGGTCACATTGCCCAAGTGCCCGAGCAGCTTGCATGGCAGCCTGGACTTGTTGCACAACCTTCTCCTGTTGTTTTGACCCCACTCAAAACTGGCAGCCTTTCAGGTCACTCGATAAATGGGCCAGAGAAATACACTCAATTAAAGAATGTGTTGCCTCCAAAATCCAAATAGGCCCACTAGGTGTTGTACTTGTTTCTTGGTTGTAGGAGAGGCCACGTGCAGCAACTTGTTGTTCACATTAGAAGGTATATCTTGACAGGCCCCACACCACTGAACCCCTAGAAATCTTACCGAGGTAGATGGTCCCCAAATTTTAGTTGAATTTATGTTTGATTATCTTGCGTGCAAATGCCTACGAATAAGTCCAGTTTGTTTGCTACTTCTTGCTCACTGGAACCAATCAGCATAACTTCATCAATGCAATGGACAAGTGTCATATCTTGCAGAAGCAAGCAGCGATCAAGGTATCTCCAAATAAGATTATGACACAAAGCCGGAGAGTTGATATACCCCTGAAGTAGGACAGTAAAGGTATATTGCTGGCCTGGCCAGCTGAAGACAAATTGATTCTGGTAGGCCTCATGGACGGGAATAGAGAAAAAGATCTTTTCCAAGTCAATAGCTGCATACTAGGTACCAAGAGATGAGTTAATTTGCTCAAGCACTTAAACCACATCTGGTACAGCAGCTGCAATTGGAGTCACCACTTGGTTAAGCTTACAATAATCCACTGTCATTCTCCAGGATTCATCTGTCTTCTGTAAAGGCCAAATTGAAGAGTTTAACTGGGATGCAATGGAATCACCACCCCTGCATCTCTCAAGGCCTTGATGGTGGCGCTGATTTCTGCAATCGCTCCAGGGGTGCAATATTGTTTTGGTTTACTATTTTTCTAAGGTAGAGGCAGCTCTAATGGCTTCCATTTGGCCTTTCCCACCATAAAAGTCCTCACCTACCAGTCAGGGAGCCAATGTGGGGGTTCTGCCTGCTCTAAGTATGTCTATGCCAATTTTGCATTCTGGCACCGGGGAAATGGCCACACAATGAGTCTGGGGACACACTGGACCCACTGTATGTCAGACCTGTGCTAAAAATCTATTAATTACCTGGCCTCCATAGGCTCCTATTTTAACTGGAGGCCCACAATGAGTTTTCTGTCCCCTGGAATCAATGTCAGCTTAGAGGGGGTGTTCAGTAGTCCCCAAAATGTTTGATCATTTCCCTTTCTCCAATGCACAGTTGCTCTGGTAAAGGGCTGAAAGTCTCCTTGGAGAAGAATGGGAGAAAGATTCACTGCATAAATGATCGGTAATGTAGTGAGGTCCTTCCTCAAGGGGACCTGGCCTCCCCTTCATTCAAGGGGATCTGGGTCTGTAAACTGGCTCAAGTCTGGAAATTGATTGAGGGGCTGTGATTCTCTGTTTTTATAATTCAAATTAGTGTTTTTTACATCCGACCTAGAAGTTTTCTGCTTGTATAAATTAAGTAGGAATGTAGTAGGCCTCCTATCTATCTATCTAATCTATCATCTATCTATCTATCTATCTATCTATCTATCTATCTATCTATCATCTATCTATCTACATTTAAGTATTAACTCACATGATCACAAGGTTTCACAATAGGCCATCTGTAGGCTGAGGATTAAGGAGAGGCAGTCCCAGTTCCAAAATTGAAGAACTTGGAGTTCAATATTCGAGGGCAGGAAACATCCAGCAAGGGAGATAGATGTACCTTGGGGAAGCTAGGCCAGTCTCTCTTTTCACATTTTTCTGCCTGCTTATATTCTAGTGGTGCTGGCAGGTGATTAGATTGTGCCCACCAAGATTAAACCCAGCACACTGATTCAAATGTTAATTTCTTTTGGCAACACCCTCACAGACACATCCATGATCAATACTTTGTATTCTTCAATACAGTCAAGTTGACACTCGGTATTAACCATCACAGCACCCAATGTTCAATAATGCTGTGGTTTTTATATTTTTGTAGAGGTACCACTTGGTTGAATAAGATTCCGAATTCTCTGGATTAGCGGTCAAAGACCCATGTTCTGTTTTCTTACTTTCTCCCAAGCAAACAACCTCTGTCTCTCTGTTATGAGCCACCTAAACCTGGGGGTGGAGTGCCACAAGCACCCTTGTGGCCGCCACCAGCATAATTGTGTTGGGTTAGACCTGAATCCAACACAGCATTGGGTCTCACCCAAGACCTGTTGTAACCACTCCTTGGCTACTACCCATGTTCACTTAAGTATCTGGGGGTTCTACAATCAGCCGCTGGCAAAGGTACTTCAGGGAAGTAAGGTCTCTCGGGCTCTGGGTCCAGGGTTGTCATCCAGGAGTCTCAACTTTCATTTGGTGCTGTTTTTCTCCCAGAGTTATGATTTAAACTTGCATGTAGTGTTTATTGGCTAGGCTTAACCTGTACAGTTATTCAAGGTCATACATTTTACTGAGCCCTGTTGTAGAATGAACATAATAAGGACAGAATAAAACAGCTTTATAGAACCAAGGTCCCTTTCTCTTACCCTAGGAGACAGAGAAGCCTGAGTGGCAATAGTTCAATGAACACTCTTGAAAGAGATGAACGTCTCTTTGGAATTCTAGATCAAGTTAGCCAATATCAATGTATCACTCAACAAAAGATTCAAAGCTTCTAGGTAAATTTCTTCTTTTCTTTATTTGTTAATTCATTTTGCCATGCATTTATTCAGTAATTATGTAGGCTACTTGTTATGTACCAATTTTTGGACTACGTGTTGGAGAGAGTGAGATACATCAAAGAAAAGTATTTCTTGAGTAAACTATCAAATTAGTGGAAGAGAAAAACGTATAAGTAAATACTTAAAATCAGATGTGATGAATGCTACTGTAGGGGAATACAGGGTACTATTAGAGCACGTGAAAACAAGGTAACTTAATCTAGACTGGAGAATTCATGGAAGGCTTCCTGGGAAATGTGCCATCTAAGCTGGACCTGGAGGATGAACTGGGAGTTACACAGGCCAGCAAGATAGAAAACCTGGCTCCGAGGAAAGAGCAGTGCACAGGCCTGGGGTTAAAAGTGCATGGAGCTACTGGGAGACCATGCACTCGGTCCCTTCCTTCTGATTGAAGCACAGAGAGCAAGCAGAGGAAGTGTCTGTCAGGCTATGAGGTTGGAGAAGTTGGCAGTCAGAGATTATAAAGGACTTTGTATGTGGATAAAGTTCTGAATGCTATCCTGAGAAAAAAGGGAAAAACATTTCAGAATTTTAATCAGGACTTGGGAACCACAAGGAAATGATAAATGTTTGAGGTGATAGATGCACCAAATATAATGATTTGATCATTACACAATGTACACATGTATTGAAATATCACACTGTTCCCAATAAATGTGCATAATTATGTGTCAATTAAAAACAAAATATGTTTTATGTTTTTTAAAGAAAATTTTTAAGCTGGAAGATGACACTATCTGTTTTATTTATTTATTCGTGACTCTCATAGAGAAGGGATTCATTGAAAAAAAGGGTAGATCTACACACTGAGCACATGGAAATCAATTAAATGAGATTAATTTACCAACTTCTCAAAAGGTTTAGCTCAGCCTCAAAGTGACTCTGAAGACCATTTGTCATGCTGAATCATATTAGAATGAGAAGTCAATCAAAATGGTTCTGTGGATGAAAACCTTCAGTTGCCTTCAGAATCTCTTAGAAAAAAAAAATTTTCCCCAGGATGTATGTTGAGTATGTTGAGCTGTGCACATCTTTCCATAAACTGGTGGACCACATACCTGAGACTTTGGTCATGAACTTCTGTCTCTTTGCCTTAAATCATGCCCTTCTAATGTTGACCTCTAGACACCTCTTGCCTGAAGCAACTCCTGTATTTTCTTAATTTAATGCCCATCTAAGTAAGATACCCTACCATGATGTATTGATAGTCTAATTTTGACAATACTCTGTGTCACATCCCAAGCTGTCTTAACCAAGACCTGATGTGGTCTATGAAATAAGTTATAGCTTGAAAAACACATGCTTCATGAATATAAATATAAATCTTCTGAGTTGGTTCAAGGTACAAAATTGCCAGCTGGGAGAACAAAAGCAGTGGTTTAAGAGTGTTAACATACCAAAATGCACCTGTTTGGAAGACAGAGAGAAGGATCTCCTTAAGATTCACTGTTAATTATTCACAATGGAAGACAGGAAGTTGGTGTACCATTTGTCCCACAGCTAAAAGAGAACAGATGGTTCCCATACAAGGTTTCTAACGAATCAAGCTTGCCATTCTTACTGGCTAAAGAGAAAAATGTTGAAGGCATTCTGGCTCTCTAAAGAGGCACTTACTTATTTTACCGTTTACTCAAAAACAATTATTCTAAAAGAGGGAAAATGCAAAACAACTGGTTAAAATTACAACAGAAAGGTAAATTTAATTTTTATAACTTAGAAATACACATTTTGCTCTTGTTCAGGGTGGCTTTATTGAATGATTAAGGGGATCTGATGGTTAACAAACCACAATACTGTGGGCACTGACTTTTCATCTTTCATGATTATATTGAAAGATATCTTGCAGGGAATGTTCCTGAATTAAATAGCAAAGTCCAGGTGTGCTCCTCTGCAAGAGAAAATGCTTCTATTTGTTACTTATTCACTTAATATACCTTTCAAGAGGTGGGAAGAGGCTGTGCCTGCAAAATAGAGTCCGCTATTGAACTGCTTCCTGATTCAATTCCCAAGGACATGGATGATGTTGGAAGCTAAAAATGATGCAAATAAACAGCTGTAGTACACCCTGACAAACCCCTTAGATTATTGTCAGGGATTATGATGTTTTACATCTTATTTTCCTCACACTATTGGCTAAATACCATAATTTTAGTACTAGCAGCCTTTGTGCAACACACACTGCTTAAATCAACTTCTATACTGTTCTGTTATCCATGTGTTTCAAGTATGTGGAACAAGCACAGTTCCATTTACAGTACAGAAGAGGGGCATTAGGCTTTTCTCTTCTTTGAACTCCTTACAATTAATGAAATATATAATATTCATAAAGCATTTCCAACCAGGCACTCTTATAGGCATAGCTCAGAGATATTACAGGTTCAGTGTCAGACCGCCATGATAAAGTGAATATCACAATAGATTTAGTCAGACAAATTTTTTGGCTTCCCAGTTAATATAAAAGCTATGTTTATACCATACTCTAGTCAATTAAGTATGTAATAGCATCACGTCTAGAATGCAACGTATATACTTTAAAGAAAAAATACTTTCTTGTTTAAAAATGCTAAAGATCATCTGGGCCTTTCACAAGTCATAATCATTTTGCTGGTGGAGGGTCTTGCCCTGATGTTGATGTCTGCTGACTGATCAGGGTGGTGGATGATGAAGGTTGGAATGGCTGTAGCAATTATGAAAATTATGATAAAAATAAAGTTTCCCACATTGACTGACACTTCTATTTATGAAAGATTTATTCATAGCATGTGGTCTTGTTTGAAGCATTTTACCCACAGTAAAACTTCTTTCAAAATTGGAGTCAATCCTCTCAAACCCTGCTATTGCTTAATTAACTAAGTTTATATAATATTCTTAATCGTCCATTGTCATTTTAACAATGTTTATAGCATATTCACCAGGAATATATTTTACCTCAATAAACTGCTTTCTTTGCTCCTTCACACAAAGCAACTTCTCATCTGTTCAAGTTTTACCATGATATTAGAGCAATTCAGTCAAATTTTCAGGCTCCACTTCTAATTCTAGTTCTCTTGCTATTTTCACCACAACTGGCATTACTACTTCTACTATGTCTTTAATTCCTCAAAGTCATCCATGAGGATTGGAGTCAATTTCTTCAAAACTCCTGTTAACATTGATATTTTGACCTCCTCCCATAAATCACAATTGCTATTAATGGCATCTAGAATGATGAACTCTTTCCAGAAGATTTTCAATTTACTTTGACCAGATCCATCATAATAACACTATCTGTGGCAGCTACAGCCTTATGAAATGCATTTCTTAAGTAATAAGGCTTGAAATTCAGAATTACTCCTTGATCATAATGGATGCTGTGCTAGCAGGCATTAAAACAACTTTAACCTCCTCACACATTTCCACGAGAGGTATTGGGTGACCAGATACATCGTCAATGAGCAGTGATATTGTGAAAGGATTCTTTTATTCTGAGCAGTAGGTCTCAACAGTGGGCTTAAAATATTCATAAAACCACACTTTATACAGATGTGCCATGAACATTTTTTGTTCCATTTATAGAGCACGGTCAGAGTAGATTTAGCATAATTCCTAATGGCCTAGGATTTTTAGAATGGTAAACAAAAATTGGCTTCAACTTAAAGTCACCAGCTTCACAAGCCCCTTATAAGAGAGTCACCTTGTCTTCTGAGGCTTTAAAGCCATGCATTGACTTCTCTCTAGCTATGAAAGTCCTAGATGGCATCTTCCTCTAGCAGAAAGTTGTTTCATCTACATGGAAAATCTTTTGTCTATTGTAGCAACTGTTGTCAGTGATTTCAGCTAGATCTTCTGGATAACTTGTTGCAGCTTCCACCTCAGCACTTGTTAGGTCACCTTGCACTTTAATGTTATGAAGACAGATTCTTTCCTTAAACTTCTGAAAAAAAAAAAAGTCTGCTAGTTTCAAAGCTTTCTTTTGCAGCTTCCTCACGTCTCTCAGTTTTCATAGAATTAAAGAGCCTTAGAGCCTTACTGTGAATTGGTCTTTGGCTTATGGGTATGTTGTGGCTCATTTGAACTTCTATTCAGACCACTCAAACTTTCTCCATATCAACAATAAGGCTGCTTTGCTTTTTTTTATCATTTATGTTTGCTGAAGTAGGACTTCCAATTTTCTTCAAGAACTTTCCCTTTGCATTCACAGCTTGGCTAGCTTTTTGGTGCCACAGGTCCAGCTTTGGGCCTATCTTGACTTTCAAGATGCCTGCTTCTAAGCCTAATAATTTCTCGTTTTTTATTTTAAATGAGACGTGTGACTTTTTCTTTTCACTTGAACACTTAGAGACCATTATAGGGTTATTAGTTGGCTTAATTTAAATATTGTTGTGTTTCAGAAAATAGGGAGGCCCAAGGAGAGGGAGAGATATGGAGAATGGTCAGCTGAGCAGCCAGAGCACACAACATTTATTAAGTTTGCTGCTTATATGGGCGCAGTTCATGATGCTCGAAAACAACTATAAAAGTAACATTAAAGATCACTGATCACAGATCACCATAAGAGATATAATAATAATAAAAATCTTTGAAATATTATGAGAATTACCAAAATGTGACACAGAGACATGAAGTGAGCATATTCTGTTGGGAAAATGGTGCCCATAGCCTTCCTTGCTCAATGTAGGATTACTGCAAACATTCAATTTGTAAAAAAATGTGACATGTGAGAAGCATCATAATGCAAAGCACAATAAAATGAGATATGGCTATATACATAATTTCAGTACATTAATTCAGTACATTAATTCATTTATTCCTCAAAGTGATTGTATTGGAAAGGTACTACTTGTGTTCCCACTTTGCAGATGAAGAGACTGAAGCATGAAGAGATTAAGCCACTTGTCCAAAGCCTCACTTAGTAAGTAGAAGAGATGAAGTTTAAAATACTACCTATAGTACCCCTCAACTTGTTACCTTTATTTCTGTCCTTTTATCCCCACTGAGATGAATGTGCATTATATTTCCTCAACTGTACTCAGGTTTCTTTGATGTTTCGAGATTCTTTTTACTTTTGTACATAGTGCCTAGAAAAGTATTCTTGTGACATACATAGTTTGGGGAATAAAGTGATTACTTTTTAATGTCAAATATTTCCTTACAAAAGAAACCTTGCATCAGTTTGGATATGAGAAGTGTATATACTCCAAAATAGTGGTGTAAAATATCTATCCATTAACACACCATTAAACCAGATGCTGATCTTGATGGAGAGAAGACACACAATGTTGTGGCTGTAGAGAAAAGCCTGCAGCAATGTGTAGTGACTTCCAGTGCTACAAAGAAAATATTTGAAAAAAGCAAGGCTATTTTTGTAAGTTAAATATTGCCAAGAACTCTGAATATAAAGGATATATTTTTAAAAATACCTATGCGAAGACTTTGAGTTTTCTCTCTTAAAGGCCTGATAGGAATAGCAAACCACAGGATATAAGTGCAATAGAAGACACTTAAATATTAAGATGCAGTCTCTAACAGAAGTCTCTCCACAGCCAACCTAGTTAAAATTATTAGCAATCGCTTAATCAGAAGGAGTTGTAGGTGACAAAGAGGACTCGTCTATCTACCAGTTGTTGAGTTTGTGGCATATAAGTATATATTTTAAACTGAATAGAGTTTTTATTCTACAGTGGCGTTTTACCTCTTCGCATTATAAGGTGTTTGTTTGTTTGTTTCATTGGTTGGTTGTTTTGTTTCTTTTGTTATCTTTCCAATGACTCAAGTTCAAAAGAGCACTTGAATCATGTCAGGTATAAATTACTGAACTGGAGTGGCGGTGGTGGTCCTGCCTGAGGAATGAAGTCAGATGCTAGGCACCAGACAGCAAGAGCAAGGAAACCATGGCACTTTCAGAATTTGCTTCTTTACCAGAGAATGTAACATGTTATCTTGATAGTCAAGAGTCAATCAGTGCTTGGTAACTAGACTTGTAGAAACTCTCTAACTGACCCTTACATTATAGCTCATTGTTCTGGTCGCTAACATAACATATCGTTTGAAACAACTTGTAATGGAAGTTGTGGTTGAAGTTAATGTCTCTTTCTACCACTTTATTTGACAAAAAATTTTAACCAACAAGGAAAAAGCATTGTGTTATTTATTTAAGTAGATAATAATAAGAGCTAACATTTTATTCGAAAGTACAGATTTTATGTATCAAATGAATTAATAGCACATTCCCTTAAAATAAATTCTGTGGTTCCAGATAATGAATGAGATAGCCAGAAACAGGTTAGTGTCTTGCCCAAACCCATTCTGTAGTCAGTGACAACAACAGCTTTGACACTTTGCCCTAAGAACTGTCTCTAAATATGCGTTTGTGATCTTTAATAAAAGTCAAATTGCTAGAGAAGAAAACCTGTGCCTATTTCAAGATACTGAAACAATTAAATTAAAAAAAATCTGCCAGATTCTGACATCTTCATTTAGAACATCCAAACCTACGTTTATACCCAAAATGTATTGTTAACATTTAGTGGCATGACATTTTGTAATCTATAGGAAAATATTGTGACCATGGTAAGAACATGGAGTAAATTTTCACAGTAATTACTCAATAAGTGCAGTTAGAATGCTTTCTAGTTTTTAAAAGTCAAGGTAAGACTTTTTGTTGAACTTTTATTGAACAGTAATATCATCTAAGGCATTTAGCTCAATAGCTTGATTAAGGTGAAAGGGAGACTTATACACTGGATACAGTCCCAAGTTTAGTTAACTTTAGCATCTACACAAATATCTCACCAAATCACCTGAGGTGCTTTTAAGAAAGACATTCCCGGCCGGGTGCGGTGGCTCATGCCTGTAATCCCAGCACTTCGGGAGGCTGAGGCGGGTGGATCACGAGGTCAGGAGATCGAGACCATGGTGAAACCCCATCTCTACTAAAAATAATACAAAAAAAAATTAGCCGGGCGCGGTGGCAGGCGCCTGTAGTCCCAGCTACTCAGGAGGCTGAGGCAGGAGAATGGCGTGAACCCGGGAGGTGGAGCTTGTAGTGAGCCGAGATCGCGCCACTGCACTCCAGCCTGGGCGACAGAGCAAGACTCCGTCAAAAAAAAAAAAAAGAAAAAAGAAAGACATTCCCATACCACTTCCTTGACCTAGTAAATCAGCACCTCCATGGGAAGGATATAGGAATATATAAACTTACAAAGCTCTTCCATAGCCAGCGTCTCCATATTTAGATTATTCCTAGTTTTCAATAAGTTGATTATTAATTGATTGTAGTTGACGATAGGGTTCTACATGGGAGATGCAAACTATCCTTCCTACTGAAAGACCACTTAAAAAGTAAGTCTGAGGTGTCACATTCACTTTGACTGCGGGAGGAGACTACGGCAAAGTCTTCACGGAAAAAGAAAAAAGTCATTCCTTCTCTTTGTTTTCAAACAGTATGGTGCAGTGGTTATAAGCGTAGACTCAAGGGCCAGACTAGTTTGGATCAAATTCTGCCCTTGAACCTTACTAGCCAGCCAGAGGACAATCCAGTGAACCTCTCTGTGCCACACTGTTTCCATTTTATATATGGTAACTAACATTTTATTTGAAAGTACAGACAAGGATAGTACCTACTTCCTAGGGTTATAATGTGGCTCTCATTAAAATTCTTTATATGTTCCAAGTACTTACAAATATTATATTAGCTTCTGGTGTATAGCATTCATAATTTCGAGAAGTGTATATATATATACATATATATATACGTATATATATGTATATATACGTATATATATGTATATATATATACACACACACACATATGCATATATATGCATGCACATATTTTCTATATAATAGGTTGTATCTATCATTCTCACTCTTGAAATAAGAAACTTTATGCAAATAAATTGTTTTTCTCATGTTACTCTAAAGTTTCATGGAAGACATGATAGTAAACACAAACATCCTGCCTTCTAGCCTTTTTCTCTCTCTGATATACACATGGCTTTCCTTTATTTCCAATTCAACATCTTTTTGGACTATGAGTTGTTACTATATAGACTATGTAGACTATAGACCATAAGAACAAGAAATTAAGTTGTTTAGTACATAACTTTTACTAGTATATACTGAAGCTCAGCTCATATTTTTCTGCCCCATAAAATAATGGCCATCATATGGAAACCCTTAGTTTGTTAGAAACATGAAGGGAAAGAGTTATATCTGAAGGTATCAAAGAAATCCAGGAATGTATAAGTTTGTTACAAGATTTAAAAATGTCATTATTTTTCACTTTACAAAGTAAGATGCTCAAATGCTAATAAAGAACATACAAAGGGGTACCTAAAACCCAGCTTCGCAACCATTAGCTGGCCACCTATCTCCAATGTATTGGAACTTGAGAGGCTGAAAGTAGAGTTGGCAATAAAACGAAGTGAATGTCCTGTCCCTGAACTGTGTCATGGGGAGAGTCAGTCAAGGGCTGCTTCTCTGTCACCATAAGCCTTGTAAGGGGAGCTTCAGAGAACTGTATATACATCCTCTGGATACTGAAGAGCACAGAAGATCAGTTTTCAACACAGGCCAAGAAAATCTAAAGGTGAGAGGCTGTGATCAGCCACTTGAGGTGTTAGGAATTTAGCAAAACCACATTAGGAGCTGTATTTCAACCTATGATTGGGTCAATAATGTGTAAAGTTTTCTCTTAGACCCAATGTGGGTCATGTAAGTGAGACAAATAGCCTGAAGACATTTCAACTTCTTGCTAAGAAAGACTTCCTGAAGGAACAAGGTGCTTTTCAGGAGTTCTGGGGGCTGCAGATAAAACACAAATGGCCAGCCAAATACACACACGTACTCATACACATACACTCACACACACTTTTTTTGCATGTATTTGGCCTGGTTCTCAGAAAATTCAGGCAAATATTCAAACTTGGCATTTTGGAAAAACATACCAATAAACAATGTACCTAAAACATAAAGGTAGCTTTGATTGCCCTCCAAATCCAGAGAGATGCTTTAAACATGTGTTATAACCAGAGGAAAATATTATCAGATTAATGATGTTTATCTCTTCTTACCTCTTCTCTCTCCTCTTCCTCCAAACCTAGAGTGATCAAAAATTGAAATATATAATGAGGACTTGGCAGAGCAGGGAAGAAAAAGAATCAGCAGAGTCAAAACAAGAAACAAGTAGATTATTCTCCTCTAATTATTACTTAAAACATCCAGCCATAAGCCAGTCTATCCTTGAGGAAGGGAGAAGCTTTAATATTAAAGACTGGAGTTCTGAATATTATAGAGGGCCAAATATTTCAATTAATAAAAGGTGACTATTAGGGATTGAAATAATTTGTCACTAACACACCTACCCCAAGGAATTCCCAAAGGAAATTCTTCAATGAGAAGGGGAATTATAAAGGAAGGAATCTTGGAGAATCAGAAAGGAATTAAGGACAATGGAAAGATGAGAAATATACATAGTGTTTTTCAATTAATTATATTTGATGATTGAAATAAAAGTTATAACACCATCTTATAATAAAGACATCAATATTTAAAAGTAGGAAAAGTGCAAGGACCTAAGTGGAGGTAAGATTTTCACACTTCACTCAAGGTGGGAAAATGTTGATACTATTAGATTGTGATAAGTCACATATGTATATTATAATACATGCAGCAACCACTATGAAAGAGACACCCTCAAAAACACTATGAAAAATCTAGATGGAACCCTCAAAAATGCTCAAGTAACCCATAGGTGAGCAAGAAAATAAAAGAACAATAATAAAGAGAAGAAAAATGTAAAACATAAAATGGCAGAATTAAGCCCTAAAATATAATTACCTTAAATGTAAGTGGTCTAAATACAATAATTGAAAGGCAGAAATCGATAGAGTGGATTTAAAACAAGAAATACCATGCAACTATATGCTGTTAAAAAGAAACTCACAGCAAATTAAACAATCTAGGTGGGTTGAACGTAAAGGGATGGCAATGATATAGCATATAAACATATCAATCACACAAGCGAGAGTAGCTGTATTAATATCAGATGAAATAGACATCAGTGCAAAAAAAAAAAAAAGAATCACTACAAACAAAAAGGGATCCTCACAGATCCCCTTTACCTGACTGGTGGATCCAAGATCTCACTGCTGTTTTAGTTGCTGCCTCTCCCAGCTACTTCCTTTCCCCAGAGAAATGCTTTCAGGTGGATAGAAGCTGCTTTTTCCAATAGGTTAGGCACCTATAATCACCACTACCACCGATACTTGAGGAGGAGCCCTCAGCAAAAGCCTGGGTGACTTGGGGTACAAAAGCCTTCCCCATGGACATAAGGTAGGGCCAATTCCGTGGCACAATTTTGATTTAGAGATTCCCACTGAATCATTGAAAGGGAAACTCCAATTGAGATTGCATTCTCACTTAGCTCTTTCTTCTGCCCTCTCCTGCTTTCTCATTCTTGTTTTCCTGAGAGCTCTCCCCCAGTAAATCAGTACACACGATTCTATCCCAGGTGCTCCTTCTAGGCACTCTCAGCCTAAGGCAGTTGGTACTCTAATTGGTCCTGGGAAGACATTAAGGATGGGATTCTAGTGCCGGATCACTGCTTGTTTGGCTGGCACTAAGAACATCATCACTGGTGGTAGGTGGAGTACTGTTAGTTGCTGCCATGTGGTAGCAGTGCAATTGTTAGGACTTTCACCTGTTGTAAACAAGGTAAAGATAAAGGTGGAAGAAAATGCATTGTCTCTGACAATATCTCTAGCATTTAGGAGAAATAGTAATTATAAAAAAAACATGGATCTGGATGGTTGTTCATAATTTAAAGAGAAAATATAATGACAAAATCCAGGCATTTGATTACCATTTTAAAGCAAAAATAACAATTGTAAACCAGAAAAAAAAAAAAAAAAAAAAAACTGAAACAGGTCCCAGTCAATTTAGAAGTTTATTTTTCCAAGGTTAAGGACATGCCCAGGACAGTCACAGGAGGTCCTGATGATGTATGTTCAAGGTGGTCAGGCTACAGCTTGGTTGTATGTATTTTGATGAAATATAAGACATCAATCAATTCCCAGAAGATATTCATTGGTTCCGTCCAGATAAGTGGGACAACTCAAAGTGGGAGGGCTTACAGGTCATAGGTGGATTCAAAGATTTTCCACTTGGCTACTGGTTGAAAATGTTTATCTAAATACCTGGAATCCATAGAAAAGAGTGTCTTGGTTAAGATAAAGGGGTTTGGAGACCAGGGTACTTATTATGCAGATGAAGCCTCCAGCGAGCCAGCTCCAGAGAGAATAGATTGTAAATGTTTCTTATCAGACTTAACAAGATTCCAGACTCTTAATTTAATTCTCTCCTGGATCAGGGAAGAGACCTGGAAAAGGAAAGAGATTATCTACTGAATGTACATTTTTCCCACAAGAGACAACTTTGCAGAGTCGTTTAAAAATATGTCAAATAAATATATTTGAGGGTAAAATACTTTGATTTCTTTCAGGGCCTGTTGTCATGTGATACTATACTAGCATCAGGCTTACGTTTGGTGACATTATTCAAGTCCTTAGCAATATCTGGAAAGTATTCCCAAGAAAGCGACCACAAATACTACAAATAAGGCCAAACTGTGAAGAGTCCAAAAAATACCTGACTCCTCAATTTCCAGACACAGACATACATCTACAAGTATCAAGAGAATCCCGGAAAACATGACCTTACCAAATGAACTAAATAAGGCAGTAGGGACCAATCCTGGAAAAACAGAGATATGTGACCTTTCTGACAAATAATTCAAAATAGATGTCCTGAGGAAATGCAAAGAAATTCGGGATAACACACCAAAGGAATTCAGAATTATATCAAATAAATTTAACAAAAAGATTAAATAATTTAAAAGAATCAAGCAGAAATTCTGGAGATGAAAAATGCAGCAGGCATACTGAAGAATGCATCTCTGGGTCCTTTAATAGCAGAATTGATCAAGCAGAAGAAAGGATTAGTGAGCTTCAAGATACATATTTGAAAATCCACAGTCAGAGGGGACAAAAGAAAACAAGAATAGAAAACAATGAAACACACATATAGAATCTACAAAATAGCCTCAAAGGGGCAAATCTAAGAGTTATTGGCCTCAAAGAGGTGATAGAGAAAGAGATAGGGGTAGGAAGTTTATTGAAAAGAATAATAACATATAATTTCCTGAACCTAAGGAAATATATTAATATTCAAGTACAAGAAGGTAATAGCACACCAAGCAGAATGAACCCAAGGAAGACTACATCAAGTCATTTAATAGTCAAACTCCCAAATATAAGAGATAAAAATAGGATACTAAAAGCAGCAAGGGAAAAGAAACAAAGAACATACAGTGGAACTCCGATACAGCTGGCAGCAGACTTTTCAGTGGAAGTCTTACAGGATAGAAGAGAGTGCCATGACATATTTAAAGTACTGAAGGAAAACAACTTTTACCTTGGAACAGTATACCTAGGGAAAACATCCTTAAAACATGAAGGAGAAATAAAGATTTTCCCAGAGAAACAAAAGCTGAGAGATTTAATCAACACCAGACCTGTCCTACAAGCAATGCTAAAGGGAGTACTTCAATCAGAAAGACAAGAACATTAATGAGCAAGGAGTAATTGCCTGAAGGTACAAAAGTCACTGGTTATAATACATACACAGAAAAGCACAGAATATTATAACACTGAAACTGTGATGTGTATACTACTCTTATACTAAGTACCATGACTAAATGATAAACCAATGAAAAATAATGACTATAACAACATTTCAAGACATAGACAATACAATGCAATATACATAGGAACAATGAAATGTTAAAAAGTGGGATATGATGTTAAGGTGTAGAATTTGTGTTAGTGTTCTTTTTGCTTGCTTGTTTTTGCAACAAACAAGCAAAACAAGCTGTTGTTATCAGCTAAAAAAAATTAGTTATAAGATAGCATTTTCAAGCCTCAAGGTCATCTCAAACCAAAACACAAACAAAGGATACGCAAAGTAAAAGGCAAGAAAATAAATTATATTGCAAGAAAAATCACCTTATGATTTTTTTTATTTGCTGGAAGCAAATAAAAGCCTTAACTGGCAAATTGAAGAACGTCACTGAGTGAAGAATTGATTAAAACACTCACACAAATAGACTTTTGAATACTAGAATAATATGTCTCAATTTCAGGAATAAAGATGAAATCGTACAGCTCTTCAAAAGGAGAAAAAAAAGAAATCAAACTAGCACCAGACTTGTCATCAGCAACACTGACAGAGGACAGAGTATGTCTAAAAAAACAATTGGAGTAAGATGTATATACCGCTAAGAAGAAAACATTACAACCCAAGAATCTTGTATTCAGCTGAGATTTCCACTCACCAGTTGGGGTTATAGATAGATATTTATAGGATTTTAATCATTCAGAAATATTTGTAGATCACTTTAGTGATTCAGAGAATATATCACATAAATAAATTTTTTGAGAAAAATACATGAGAAATTACTCTAATCCAAACTGGCCTGTGGGCACAATTGGGCCAGCCATCAGCTTTTGTTAATAAACTTTTATTGGAAGACAGCCACATCCATTTGTTTCCATATGGCTACTTTCACAATACAACTGCATAGCCAAACAGTTGCAACAGAGACCACATGGCCCACAAAATCTAAGATATTTAGTATCTGGCCCTATACAAAATGTTTTCTGACTCCTAGTCTAAACAAATGACAGACAAACTAAAAACAAGAATTATCAGGGTAGAAGAAGATGAAGCAAAGATGAAATTGTGATTGTCAGTTATATGAAAATAAGTTTATATTCCTCCCACTAGAACCTTTTAGTTTATATATAATCTAAAATTTACATATATATGTGTATACATACATATATACACACATTCATATATAGTCACGCACAATGTGCATACACATATATGTATACATGTGCTTATGCATTTGGTTCTAATTTCATTTCCAGTGTTTATCACTTTTCCTTTCTTTGCTGCAATTTCTGTTTTGAGGGCCAATTCCTCCTTCAATTATCTATAATGTAGCATTTATCCCTGAGTGATAAGGAGGCAACACAACCACACACTTTTCTGTCTGTATATGAACAGCTGTCCAGTGAGCGACCACTGACAAACTTGAAAGAAGTGACATAATTGACGACTGATTATTATGCAAGACTTTGTATTTATGTAATGATTTGTGAACTGAAGGGTTATTAGTGAAGTTGTATTTTATGCAATTACTTTCAGTTAGTATATCACGGTGACTCATATTTGAACTATGTTGTTGGGGAACTAGAATTATTTAAATAAAACCATGGCAACCAAAAATTGTGCATATCAGAACTGTGAAAATCGTTAATTTGTGACTAAAATTATTAACCATATCAGCAAAATCTAGATGTTGGAAGTAAGAATTAAAAGCATTTTGTAGATCTTAAAGATAATATCTTCATAGGGTTCTAGTGCGTGGAAGAGAACCTCAATTTCATATAATTGAAAAATATATGTTAGATTATTCAGTTCAGGAAAGGAAAGATAACAATCACTGAGATGGAAAACCAAGGTGAAATTTTCAAACAAATAAGATAGAAAGGGAAATAATTGGATATTATTATTAGGTCAATTGGTACATTATTTTATAGCTATCTCTAGCTCACTTTCTTACCTTCTTCAGAGCCTTGCTCAAATGTCACTTTATCAATAAGGACTTCCCTGCAATTATATATAATTGAAACCCTAATGTCTTAGTTCAGGCTGTCATAACAAAATACTATACATTTCACGGCTTACAAATAACCAAGATTTACTTCTCACAGTTCTGGAAACTGAGAGTTCAAGATCAGGATGCTAGCATGGACAGGTTCTGATGAGGAGCCCCTTTTAAGTTGCTGATAGCCAACTTCTTATAACATCACGTGGCAGGAGAGTGAGAGATCTTTCTGGGGTTCCTTTTCACAAAGGCACTGATCTCAGTCATGAGGGCCCCACCCTCATGACCTAATGATATCCTAAAAAATCACTTCCTAACCCCTCAGGGGTTAGGGTGGCAACATGAATTTTTGCTGGGAAACAGATATTTAACACATAACACCTAAGCCTCAGTATATTCATCTATCGATTTTGGAAAACTACCACAGAATAGTCTCTTGGGGATTAAATGAGCTAATATGTACAAAATCTCAGCATAGTATCAGGCATATATTAAATTCCTAATGGAATCAATTCCCTCTAGGAATTTCTTTCTCACCCTTTTCTATGTGGCCATAATTTCAACACGGAGTTCACAGAATTCACAATATTTTTTTCTGTGAATGAGAAAAACACGTTAAGATATCATTAATAAAATCTCTGCCAGGGCAATTTGCACTTTAGAATAGGAAGTCGGGGGAGAGGGTAATGCTTAGCCAAAATAACTGAATGTCTATTAGTGGAAGTCGATGTGTATTTATCTGTAAGTTTGTGGAGACATCTTTAATTAAGTGTTCTCAACCCAGCCTCAGGCTCTCTATTCAAGCATCTACTCGTGATCCATGCTGCTTTTCTGTATGCTGTGTGCTGAGGTCCTATATATCAAAATGAGGTTTAGCCATATCAGAAGACAAGGAAATAAATATGTAATATCCTGTGTTGATTTCCACACAGCCAGAAGGAATCATGCATGAGTTCTGCATAGTAATGAAGTATTAGGAAGAGGGAGAACAGGCTGGGTGCGTAGGCTCACTCCTGTAATCCCAGCACTTTGGGAGGCTGAGGCAGGCCAATCATTTGAGGTCAGGAGTTCAGGACCAGCCTGGCCAACATGGTAAAACACTGTCTCTACTAAAAATACAAAAATTACTCAGGCGTGGTGGCAGGCGCCTGTAATCCCAGCTACTCAGGAGGCTGAGGCAGGAGAATCGCTTGAACCCAGGAGGCAGAGGATGCAGTGAGCTGAGATCGTGCCACTGCGCTCCAGCCTGGGTGACACAGGGAGACTCTGTCTCAGAAAAAAAAAAAAAAAAAAGAGGGAGAACAAATAGGAGAGAAAGAAAAGACAAAGAAACACAGAGGCAAGGCAAGACACTGATAAATATAGCTAATGAGAGAAATAAGTAGCAGGGAAGCCATTGGTCATGAATGTTACGAGGAAATGATTTGTTCATCACTTTAGACATAACTTGTCATATATTTCTTTGGAGAAATATGTGTTTAGTGAAATTCTTTGTAAGCATGCCAACTTACACAGTTTCTGTAATTTATTGTTCTTTTAGATTTAAATCCCATTATATTTTAAAAATCACCCCAAGAGCAGGGAAAAGCCTCTCAATCACACATGTATATTTTTAAGGCCAAGGTCTCCAAATCCCCTTTTAACCCCAGGGTGTACATGGAGGGAATTGGGTTCTAATTTTTTTTTGTTGTTATACTTTAAGTTTTAGGGTACATGTGCACAATGTGCAGGTTAGTTACATATGTATACATGTGCCATGCTGGTGTGCTGCACCCATTAACTCGTCATTTAGCATTAGGTATATCTCCTAATGCTATCCCTCCCCCCTCCCCCCACCCCACAACAGTCCCCAGAGTGATGTTCCCCTTCCTGTGTCCATGTGTTCTCATTGTTCAATTCCCACCTATGAGTGAGAATATGCAGTGTTTGGTTTTTTGTTCTTGCGATAGTTTACTGAGAATGATGATTTCCAATTTCATCCATGTCCCTACAAAGGACATGAACTCATCATTTTTTATGGCTGCATAGTATTCCATGTTGTATATGTGCCACATTTTCTTAATCCAGTCTATCCTTGTTGGACATTTGGGTTGGTTCCAAGTCTTTGCTATTGTGAATAATGCTGCAATAAACATACGTGTGCATGTGTCTTTATAGCAGCATGATTTATAGTCCTTTGGGTATATACCCAGTAATGGGATGGCTGGGTCAAATGGCATTTCTAGTTCTAGATCCCTGAGGAATCGCCACACTGACTTCCACAAGGGTTGAACTAGTTTAAAGTCCCACCAACAGTGTAAAAGTGTTCCTATTTCTCCACATCCTCTCCAGCACCTGTTGTTTCCTGACTTTTTAAGGATTGCCATTCTAACTGGTGTGAGATGGTATCTCATTGTGGTTTTGATTTGCATTTCTCTGATGGCCAGTGATGGTGAGCATTTTTTCATGTGTTTTTTGGCTGCATAAATGTCTTCTCCCCATCAAGCTACCAATGACTTTCTTCACAGAATTGGAAAAAACTACTTTAAGGTTCATATGGAACCAAAAAAGAGCCCGCATCGCCAAGTCAATCCTAAGCCAAAAGAACAAAGCTGGAGGCATCACGCTACCTGACTTCAAACTATACTACAAGGCTACAGTAACCAAAACAGCATGGCACTGGTACCAAAACAGAGATATAGATCAATGGAACAGAACCGAGCCCTCAGAAATAATGCCACATATCTACAACTATCTGGTCTTTGACAAACCTGAGAAAAACAAGCAATGGGGAAAGGATTCCCTATTTAATAAATGGTGCTGGGAAAAACTGGCTAGCCATATGTAGAAAGCTAAAACTGGATCCCTTCCTTACACCTTATACAAAAATTAATTCAAGATGGATTAAAGACTTAAACGTTAGACCTAAAACCATAAAAACCCTAGAAGAAAACCTAGGCATTGCCATTCAGGACATAGGCATGGGCAAGGACTTCATGTCTAAAACACCAAAAGCGATGGCGACAAAAGCCAAAATTGACAAATGGGATCTAATTAAACTAAAGAGCTTCTGCACAGCAAAAGAAACTACCATCAGAGTGAACAGGCAACCTACAAAATGGGAGAAAATTTTCGCAACCTACTCATCTGACAAAGGGCTAATATCCAGAATCTACAATGAACTCAAACAAATTTACAAGAAAAAAACAAAAACAACCCCATCAAAAAGTGGGCGAAGGACATGAACAGACACTTCTCAAAAGAAGACATTTATGCAGGCTTCTAATTTTTAAGAGTGCTCATTGGAAAGTGGGTTTTCCAAGCCTGCCCTTTGTTCCCAGTGTTGGTCTTTACTTCTAAGTGTCATGGGAATAGCAAAAGTCACATCACCATATGTATCTTGTTATATTTTATCGGATAAACTCACATGAATAACGATATGTATAGATTCATGTAAATGCATAGGAATTGGGCTAGAAGATGGATTAAAACTTAAATGGTTATTTTACATTTCATTTTGAATATTTTTGCACTGTTAAAGCTATCTATAATGAGAATAATTACATATACTATTACTGCAATTCTTTCAAAATATAATCAGAGCCATTAAATGTTTCAGAACTTATAAGAATATTTCATGAAAAAAGAATAAGGAAGGACCTCAGCAACCAGATATCAAAACTGGTAGGTCAGTGTATTGGCAAAGGAAGAAACAAATAATCTATCCACGTTGCAGAACTAAGACCCCAAATTCCATATATATTTATAAATAAACAACTTAATAAGTCTGATTATACAAATATTTAGGGGTAAAGGCACATACAATGAATAGCATTCAAATAATTTGACATCCATTTAGGGAAACAAAAAACTTTGAAGAGTACTAAAAGAAAATATACACATACATGGAAACACTGTGCTGTAGCTTTGTCATTCAAAAGCACACAATCCTGTGGAGAATGTACTATTATGTAGGACAATTTCACAAATAAGAAAATGGAGGAACAGAAAAGTTAAATAATTTGCTCAAGGCCATGCAGCTAGGCAATGGGATACAAAAACTTTGAAACCAAGTCTAACTGAGTCTTCATCTCTGTATTACCTTTCCCCTCTAGAAGTATACAATGTGGTATCTGCCTTGAAATGGCTAACAATCTAGTTTGAAGAACTCACAACGATGTGCTAAGTATGAGAGGAGAGACATACACAGAGTATGGAATGATTACTTTTATTTCAGCAAATCACAGATGACCAGGCATTTATCAAGCAGACAAGGATTCTACAGGCATGTCAGAAAAAAAAAGAAAAAAAAAAACTAAAACATTTCCACATTATTGTTTTCCTTACAGACTGCAGCAAATAGGTAAATGTACCCCAAAATGTCTTAAGCTTTGCCAAGCTTTTCTCATTGATAATCAAGTATTTGTTGAATTGAAGTTCAATGGGAAGAAAACCTGTGAAGTTAAATTTTATGGATTATTTCCTGAGTTCTTTACAAGGCTTTGACTTTGGGGTGGTCTGGAAAAAGTTTTCTCTGTTACATTCTATATTCTCTCATGAACGATAATAAGAGTAATAGAACCAGGTTTCTTGGTTTCTGCCTTATGTTCCAAGCTATCTACTGGCTCAATATTCATATTTAATGGGTGCATTAATATAAAGTCTTTTCTAGCCTGCTAAGTTAGTGTATAGGATTCAGTAGCTGCATCAGATACAAGCCCACCATTTTTCTGGTAGCCATGCCCCTAATCCGAAAAAGATTCATTGATGAAGAACTTTAATATTTCCAAATCTTTTCAATTTCCTTATGAGGATTAGAGTTATAATTATTCTACTGTGTTTTTCTCCTACCTCAATAAGATAATTTTTCCTCTGAAAACAAAGCACCCTCCAATTCTGATTATTTGACCATTGATCTCTATTACATTTCTGTGGCTGAACCTTAAGTCTGGTTTTCTATAAACTAAAATAAAGATCATGTAAGGAGGTGGTTTCTATAGGTTCAATCTAGAGAGCTGAAAAGAGAAAAAACAAATTTATACCAAGAGTAAAATGCTAATAAATATAAGACTAAGTGAGAAGGGAGCAATTAAGACCTTACTAGGCTGTGGTGTGGTTGATTGGGGGCCAAATTAATCTAATATGGGAGAAGATATTCTTTGATTATTACAAATATTTTTTTTTGTTTTGTTTTGTTTTTGTTTTTGTTTTTGTTTTGTTTTGTTTTTTTTGTGTGTTTTTTTTTCTTTTATTATTATTATTATTATTATTATTATACTTTAGGTTTTATGGTACATGTGCGCAATGTGCAAGTAAGTTACATATGTATACATGTGCCATGCTGGTGCGCTGCACCCACCAACTCGTCATCTAGCATTAGGTATATCTCCCAATGCTATCCCTCCCACCTCCCCCCACCCCACAACAGTCCCCAGAGTGTGATGTTCCCCTTCCTGTGTCCATGTGTTCTCATTGTTCAATTCCCACCTATGAGTGAGAATATGCGGTGTTTGGTTTTTTGTTCTTGCGATAGTTTACTGAGAATGATGATTTCCAATTTCATCCATGTCCCTACAAAGGACGTGAACTCATCATTTTTTATGGCTGCATAGTATTCCATGGTGTATATGTGCCACATTTTCTTAATCCAGTCTATCATTGTTGGACATTTGGGTTGGTTCCAAGTCTTTGCTATTGTGAATAATGCTGCAATAAACATACGTGTGCATGTGTCTTTATAGCAGCATGATTTATAGTCCTTTGGGTATAGGCTGGTTCAATATACGCAAATCAATAAATGTAATCCAGCATATAAACAGAACGAAAGACAAAAACCACATGATTATCTCAATAGATGCAGAAAAGGCCTTTGACAAAATTCAACAACCCTTCATGCTAAAAACTCTCAATAAATTAGGAATTGATGGGACGTATCTCAAAATAATAAGAGCTATTTATGACAAACCCACAGCCAATATCATACTGAATGGGCAAAAACTGGAAGCATTCCCTTTGAAAACTGGCACAAGACAGGGATGCCCTCTCTCACCACTTCTATTCAACATAGTGTTGGAAGTTCTGGCCAGGGCAATTAGGCAGGAGAAGGAAATCAAGGGTATTCAATTAGGAAAAGAGGAAGTCAAATTGTCCCTGTTTGCAGATGACATGATAGTATATCTAGAAAACCCCATTGTCTCAGCCCAAAATCTCCTTAAGCTGATAAGCAACTTCAGCAAAGTCTCAGGATACAAAATCAATGTACAAAAATCACAAGCATTCTTATACATCAATAACAGACAAACAGAGAGCCAAATCATGAGTGAACTCCCATTCACAATTGCTTCAAAGAGAATAAAATACCTAGGAATCCAACTTACAAGGGATGTGAAAGACCTCTTCAAGGAGAACTACAAACCACTGCTCAAGGAAATAAAAGAGGATACAAACAAATGGAAGAACATTCCATGCTCATGGGTAGGAAGAATCAATATCATGAAAATGGCCATCCTTCCCAAGGTAATTTACAGATTCAATGCCATCCCCATCAAGCTACCAATGACTTTCTTCACAGAATTGGAAAAAACTACTTTAAAGTTCCTATGGAACCAAAAAAGAGCCCGCATCGCCAAGTCAATCCTAAGCCAAAAGAACAAAGCTGGAGGCATCACACTACCTGACTTCAAACTATACTACAAGGCTACAGTAACCAAAACAGCATGGTACTGGTACCAAAACAGAGATATAGATCAATGGAACAGAACAGAGCCGTCAGAAATAATGCCACATATCTACAAGTATCTGATCTTTGACAAACCTGACAAAAACAAGCAATGGGGAAAGGATTCCCTATTTAATAAATGGTGCTGGGAAAACTGGCTAGCCATATGTAGAAAGCTGAAACTGGATCCCTTCCTTACACCTTATACAAAAATCAATTCAAGATGGATTAAAGACTTAAATGTTAGACCTAAAACCATAAAAACCCTAGAAGAAAACCTAGGCATTACCATTCAGGACATAGGCATGGGCAAGGACTTCATGTCTAAAACACCAAAAGCAATGGCAAAAAAAGCCAAAATTGACAAATGGGATCTAATTAAACTCAAGAGCTTCTGCACAGCAAAAGAAACTACCATCAGAGTGAACAGGCAACCTACAAAATGGGAGAAAATTTTCGCAACCTACTCATCTGACAAAGGGCTAATATCCAGAATCTACAATGAACTCCAACAAATTTACAAGAAAAAAACAAACAACCCCATCAAAAAGTGGGTGAAGGACATGAACAGACACTTCTCAAAAGAAGACATTTATGCAGCCAAAAAACACATGAAAAAATGCTCACCATCACTGGCCATCAGAGAAATGCAAATCAAAACCACAATGAGATACCATCTCACACCAGTTAGAATGGCAATCATTAAAAAGTCAGGAAACAACAGGTGCTGGAGAGGGTGTGGAGAAATAGGAACACTTTTACACTGTTGGTGGGACTGTAAACTAGTTCAACCCTTGTGGAAGTCAGTGTGGCGATTCCTCAGGGATCTAGAACTAGAAATTCCATTTGACCCAGCCATCCCATTACTGGGTATATATACAAATATTTTATTTTGAATATTTTCAGCTATGTTTCTAAGTGATATAGGACTCATTTTCCTCTTTATTAAGATCTGTGTTTGATTTGTTTATCAAGTTTGATAAAATTAAATAGGGTGTATTCCCTTTTTCTATATTTTGAAATCGTGTAAGAATGGGATTACTTTCTTTCTCTGATTATTTGGAAGAAAGCTGTTTTAGAATGTCTGTGTCTGCTGTTTCCTTTGTGGGAAGATTCTTAATTACGGATTCTTTTTGAAATGTCTCTTTTGTAAAACTGACATATAATTAACATATCATAAAATTCACCTATTTAAAGTGTACAACTTGGTGGTTTTTCATGTACTCAAAAAGTTATGTAACCATCACCATTATCTAATTCCAGAATATTTTCACCACCAAAGGAAACTCTGCACATATTAGTAGTCACTTTCCATTCCTGCATTTACCCCACCACTGCTCAGTCCCTAGCAACCACTAATCTGCTTTCTGACTCTGTGGATTTGCCTAGTGTTGACATTTGAAAAAAATGGAATTGTGTGATATGTGGCCATTTGTGTTTGGTTTCTTTCACTTAGCATAACATTTTCAAAATTCACTCATGTTGTAAAATATACTAGTACTTTAGTCTTTTTGACATTTAAATGATCTTCCATTGAAGGCATACATGTGAGCTTTTTATACTTTATAGAGTATGGATAATGCTGCTGTGAATATTTTTGTACAAGGATTTATATGGGCATATGCTTTCATTTCTCTAGGGTATATGCCTAAGAGTGGAATTTCTAGATTATATGGTAGCTTTATGTTTGACTTCTTGAAAAATGGTCACACTGTTTTCTACAGCAGCTGTACCATCTTCCATTTCTACCTGCAATGTATGAGGCTTCTAATTTTCTCACATGTAAACACTTCTGAAATTATGTTTTTGTTTTTTGTTTTGTTATAACCAGACACGTGGATATGAAATATTATCCTCATTGTGGATTTGCTTTTCATGCCCCTAATGACTGATGATGTTAAGTATCTTTTCGTGTGCTTGCTGTCCATTTGTATATCTCCCTGGAGAAATGTCTATTCAAATATTCTGCCTGTTTTTATTTGGTTAGTCCTTTTATTATTGATTTCTAAGTGTTCTTTACATTTTAGATAGTAATCCCTTATCAGATATATGATTTGCAAAAATTTCCACCAATTATGTGAGTCATCTTTTCACTTTCTTGATAGTATTCTTGGAAGCAAAATGTTTTAAAATTTGATGAAGTCCCATGCAATATGTCTGCATACATGTGAGTGGGTTTAATGTGCATGGGTTTCTAATGATTTTCTATATATAAGATTATTTCACCCGAAATACAGATAGCATTACATTTTTCTTTTCCATCTAGATGCTTCTTTTGCTTGCCTAATTGTCCTGCCTAAAACCACTAGTAAAATGTTGAATAGAAATGGCAAAGGTGGGCATCTTGATCTTAGGGAGAAATCTTTCAGTCTTTGAACATTAAGAATGAAGTGAGCTGTGAGTTTTGCATAGATGCACTTTGCTCCAGCTGACAAAGTATGTTTTTCTATTCGTAATATGTTAATTGTTTCACTATAGAATGCTGTTGAATTTAAAAAATGTTTCTGCAGTTAGAGGAACATGTGATTTTTTTCTATTAATATATTTTATTATATTGATTCATTTTTATATGTTGAACCAGCATGTACTTCTGTGATAAGTCCTATTTGCTCATGGTAAATAATCTGTTTTATATGTTTGCTGGATTTCATTTGCTAATATTTTCTGACAAATTTTATGTCTATGCAGATTAAGGATACTGGCAGAAACCACTGAGTTTCTTTTCTTATGATTTCTTTGGTTTTGGTATCAGGCTAATACCAAAGATTAGATTAGATTTCACCCTAATATCAAGATGCTCACCTCTGCCATTTCTATTCAACATTTTACTAGTGATTTTAGCCAGGACAATTAGGCAAGCAAAAGAAGCATCCAGATGGAAAAGAAAAATGTAACACTATCTGTATTTCAGGTAATCAGCTTAGAAATGCTTCTTCTCCCATTTTTTGGAATAATTGGGAAGGATTAGTGTTAATTTTTAAAAACATTTAATAGAATTCACCAGTGAAACTATCTTTTTAGAGAATTCAAAACCATAGCTCTTAAATATCTTCATTCCCTCCATCTTTGTGCTGTTATTGTCATATAACTGGTCTTTTAAACTGTATAAACCTTAAAACAGATTTTTAAAATATATCATTCCTAGATATGGGATTTTTGGTTGACATTTTCTGTTTGCTTTTATTTAAGCACTTTGAATTAGTTATCCCACTGCATCCTTCTGCTCTCTCTCTCTGCTGAAGAATCAAGTGTTAAAATTATCAAGGTTTCTTTGTAAGTAAAGAATAATTTTTCTCCAGCTACTTCAAAGATTTTCTCCTTGTTTTTGGCTATTGGCACTTTTACTATGATATGTCTGTGTGTGGATCTTTTTATATTCATTCTACTTGGAGTATACTGAGCTTGTTGAGTGTGTAGAATAATGTTTGTCATTCAATCTGGATTCAATCTGGTAAGATTTTGTCATTACTTCCTCAAATAGTCTCTCTCTCTCTTCTCTATCTTGTCTTTTTTGAATTCTAATTTTAAATATGTTTGCATGTCTGATGGTATACCAAAGC
Organism: Pongo abelii; assembly: GCF_028885655.2. Lineage (NCBI taxonomy): Eukaryota > Metazoa > Chordata > Mammalia > Primates > Hominidae > Pongo > Pongo abelii. Next base: position 150,608,525 of record NC_072008.2, read on the forward strand.
TTTCTGAGGCTCTATTTATCTTCTTTTTTTTCTTTCTATTATATCTCAGTCTGAGTAATCTCAATTAACTATCTTCAAGTTTGTTGATTCCTTCTTTTCAAATTCTTCTGTGCTCACGAGGAATATTGTTAGAGAAGAAAATGAACATTCTGTAAACTCCCCCAAGTTGCATGACAGAAAGCTGAAGAATAAAATGACATGGTATGGATAAACTTCAATCTGAAAACTTCACATATCCCAATTTGACTCAGATATTTTTATTAATAGAACTGCATTTCCACAGTTTTTAACTCTTGATCTGTAGCTATTAGCTTATTTCAAAGACAATAGTATTCTTGAAAGCATTAACATGACAATGTGAATAAATTAGCCTAACACTTAATTAGTTCTGTACAGGTGGATTTCATAATTAAGAACAAATTTCATGCCTTCCACCCAACTATATAGCTGTCATTCTGAGCCTGGTAGTAATCATATTGGTAAAGATTCCTACAATAAGATGAAAATATATATAACTCATAAAAAAGTCATACAAAATTTAAAGCTGGAATATATATATATATATATATATATATATATATACATATACACTCGTTTTTATTGATGTGCCTTGAATCTAAATCTACTAGATGAATGTACCATGTTGAAATGCCTGATCAAGCGAATATAACAGGCATGTGCTGTGTTTATTTGCTTCAGACATTAACTTGAAACTGTGTCCTTTTTTCCCTTCCCTACAAACACTTCCACTTGGATAGGGAAGAACAAAGAAGGTAGGTTTTAAATTTCTAGATTCAGAGAACATATCTGATAATGAGGATTAGAAACAGAGAGAGAGATGTGAACTGAGAAGAGAAAATATATAAACCGAAAAGTAGGAAATACAGTATTTTTAAGATAAACAGAAGAAAAACTGCAATGCCTTTTAGCATTTTTTTTTCCTTCTCCTTCAAAAGAAGTGATGGCTGTAGAGTGAGAAGGAAAGACAGATGGTATTCCGGCGAAGTTTGAGGGATCAGAGGTATAGATCCTTACTGCTAATTTCTTTACTAATTAAATTAACTGTTACTAATTTATCTCATGGCTGTAGTGTGTGAAAGAGTAGCCCTAAGAAACTCTCTATTACATTAACGTATGGGGAAGTCAACAGAAAGCTGAAGAAGTTATACACTTAATTTACAGGGAAAAATCCGGCTTCCTCTCCAGTTCCTTAGAGAGCTCATTTTGAAATAATAAGCAGGCAGTAGTCTTTAGCTGGGAGTGTCAGCCCTCAAAACATCATAGAGATGTGAATAGACCACTTGTTCGGCATTGAGAAATAGAAAACAGCTGTGTCTTTAAAAGATCATCCATTAAAGGACATCCTCCAAGAGTTCTGTTTACTATCCACATATTACCCAGTGCCACTTAAAATATCCAGCCTACGGTGCTTTTGTGAAGATAAACGACTGTAAGTTCATCACGACTGTGTAACAGAGACCTCTAGGTCCCAGCATGAATGTTCAATTCCTCTTCCTATCAGGTAAGATGAAGTACACCTGAAAGCATCAAGACTAAATTTGCTGTTGTTGGTGAAATTGCAGGCAGATAAAGTAATTTAAAGCTAGTTTTATAAATAAAGAGATTCCATATATTAACTCCCAACTTTTTTGGGCTGCTGCCACTGTGAATCATCATATAGGTTACAGGCACACATACATATTTCAATATTTCTCCCAAAATTATTTAGTAGATTTTTTTTTACTTTTACCACATGAATTTCTAGGCATATATACTTATATACAATTACTTTATTCATTAATAGAGAAATTTTTGGCAGAAAATGTGTACTTGAGGAGAGACACTTTAGTATTTTGGAAAGCACATGCTAGCAGATAAGCCTGGCTTGGGATTATGTCTAACCTTGTAATTTATTTGCTTGTAACTTGAGCAGGTATCCAGTTCTGGTTACCTCTCTTTTCCTTTTATTTCTTTTTTTTTTTTTTAACTGTTGAAAGCAATAATAGCAACTTATTGCAAACAACCTCTGTGCCAACCATATATAAGACTGTTTAACTTGTGTCAATTTACTTAATCCCCACAGAAAATCTATAAAATTGGTGTTACTCAATTTTAAGATGAGAAAATAGGCTCAAACAGTGAGGTAAATTATCCAAAGTAAATGATTGCATTACATCTTAAGATCAGGTTTGCCTTATCCTGAAGTCCTTACTCTGAAGTACTTGACCTTTCTAAACGTCAGTTAACTCATTGATAAAATGGACATAGTTGCACTCCTCACAAGGCTTTTACACATATTAAATACAAGAATGTATGAAAATATCTAGCACATAGAGAGTGTCAATAAATGTGTATTTCTTTTTACTGTGTGTCTTAATCTATTTGAGCTGCTATAACAGAATACCACAGAGTTGGTGGCTTATAAACAGTACATTTATTTCTCACAAATCTAGAGGCTGTGAAATTCACAATTAAAGTGCCTGATGGTTGGGTGCCTGGTGAGAGAGTACTTGCTGATTCATAGATAGCCCCTTCTTGCTGTGTCTTCACATAGTGAAAGGGGAGAGGGAGCTCTCTGAGGTCTCCTTTATGAAGGCACTAATCCCATTCATGAGGACTCCTCCCTCGTGACCTAATCATCTCCGAAAGGCTCCAACTCAAAGGTGAGGAATTTAACATGAGAATTTGGGAGAATCACAAACGTTCAGATCGTAGTACTGTCCCCTTCCTATAGGAAATCAGTTAAATGAACATTTTGATTTGAGGGTTTTTTTTTTTTTATTTATCTAGGCAAACAAAAATGGAATTTTGAAAATTGCAACAAAATTAGCCAGGCATGGTGGCACATGCCTGTAATCCGAGCTACTCAGGAGGCTGAGGCAGGAGAATTGCTTGAACCCAGGAGGTGGAGGTTGCGGTGAGCCAAGATGGCGCCATCGCACTCCAGCCTGGGCAACAAGAGCAAAACTCTGTCTCAAAAAAAAAAAAAAAAAAAAAAAAAAAGGAAAATTGCAGAGGGCGATACAGCTCATAACAAGCATAAGAGCACTTTACTTCCCTAGAAACCCCTTATCTAACAAGTCCAATGCTCTGGAACACAGGCAAGAGCCAAAAGTTAGTAAATAAGCCTTATAGTAGTTACGGAATAATATTAAAATGTGCAGACATTTTTATATAGCCCTCTTCTACATGACGTTAGTCAGTATCATTTTATTATATTTCTATTGTTTTACTTCTTTTTTAATTTTCATTTTAACTTTAAGGGTTTGAGTGCAGGTTTGTTTTATAAGTAAAGTCATGTCATGGGGCTTTATTGTACAGATTATTTCATCACCAAGGTATGAAGCCTAGTAGCCATTAGTTATTTTTCCTGATCACCTCCCTCCTCTCACCCCCACCCTCTGTTAGGCCACAGTGTCAGTTGTTACCTCTGTGTGTCCATGTGTTCTCATTATTTAGCTCCAACTTATAAGTGAGAACATGTGGTACTTTGTTTTCTGTTCCCGTGTTAGTTTGCTAGGGATAATGGCCTGCAGCTCAATCCATGTTCCTGCAAAGGACATGATCTTATTCTTCTTTTGTGACTACATAGTATTCCATGGTGTATATGTATCACATTTTCTTTATTCAGTCCCCACTGATGAGCATTTAGGTTGCTTTTATGTCTTTGCCATTGCAAATAGTGCTGCAATGAACATACGCATGCATGTGTCTTTATAATTGAACAATTTATATTCCTTTGGCTAAATACCCAGTAATGGGATTCCTGGGTCAAAAAGTAGTTCTGTTTTTAGGTTTTGAGGAATTGCCACACTACTTTTCACAATGGTTGTACTAATTTACACTACTACCAACAGTGTTTTAGTGGTCCTTTTTCTCCACAACCATGCTAGCACCTGTCATTGTTTGACTTTTTAGTAATGGCCATTTTGACTGGTTTGAGATGGTATCTCATCGTGGTTTTTCTTTGCATTTCTCTAATGATCAGCGATGTTGACCTTTTTCTTAAGATGTTCGTTGGCCACATATATGTCTTGTTTTGAAAAATATTTATGTCCACTGCCCACTTTTTAAGAGGGTTGTATTAGTTGCTTTTTACACTGCTATAAACAATGACCAGAGCCTGGGTAATTTATGAAGAAAAAAGTTTTAATTCACATGCAGTTCCAGAGGGCTTGGGAGGCCTCAGGAAACTTACAATCAGGCGGAAGGCAAAGGGGAAGCAAGGCACATCTTACATGGTGTCAGGAGAGAGAGAGCACTAAGGGGGAAGTGCCACTTTTAAACCATCAGATCTTGTAAGAACTCACTTACTATCATGAAAACAGCATGGCAGAAACCAACCCCATTATCCAATCACATCCCACCAGGTCCCTCCCTTGACATGGGGATTATAATTTGAGATGAGATTTGGGTGGGGACACAGAGTCAAATCATATCAGGGGTTGTTCGTCCTTTCTCTTATAAATTTGTTTAAGTTCCTTACAGATGCTGAATATTAGACCTTTGTCAGATGCATAGTTTGAAAAAAAAAGTCCCATTCTATGGGTTGTCTGTTTATTCTTTTGATAGTTTCTTTTGTTGTGCAGAAGCTCTTTAGTTTCATTAAATTGCATTTGTTAATTTTTGCTTTTGTTGGATTGCTTTTGTTATCTTTGTCATGAAATCTTTGCCTGTTCCTATGTCCAGAATGGTATTGCTTAAGTTGTCTTCGGGGTTTTTATAGTTTTGTGTTTTACATTTAAGTCTTTGATCCAATGTGAGTTGATTTTTGTATATAGAGTAAGGAAGTGGTCCAGTTTCAATCTTCTGTATATGGCTAACCAGTTATCCTAGCACCATTTATTTAATAGAGTGTCATTTCCCCATTGCTTGTTTTTGTCAGCTTTGTAGAAGATCAGATGGTTGTACGTATGCAGCCTTATATCTGGGCTCTCTGTTTGGTTACATTGTTCTGTGTGTCTGTATTTGTAGCAGTATCATGCTCTTTTGGTTACTGTAGTCCTGGAATATAGTGTGAAGTCAGGTAGTGCGCTGTCTCCAGCTTTATTCTTTTTGCTTAGAATTGCCTTCACTATTTGGACTCTTTTTTGGTTCCATATGAATTTAATTTCTTTTTCTAGTACTGTGAAGAATCTCAATGGTAGTTTAATAAAAATAGCATTGAATCTATAAATTGCTTTGGGAAGTATGGTCATTATTACAATATTGATTCTTCCTATCCACGAGCATGGAATGTTTTTTAATTTGTTTGTGGCATCTCTGATTTCTTTGAGCAATGGTTTGTAGTTCTGATTGTAGAGATCTTTCACCTTCCCGGTTAGCTGTATTCCTGGGTATTTTGTTTTTATGGCAGTTGTGAATGGAATTGTTTTCCTGATTTGGATCTCAGCTTGACTGTTGTTGGTGTGTAGGAGTGCTAGTCATTTTTATAGGTTGATTTTCTCTCCTGAGACTTAGCTTAAGTTATCAGCAGAAGGAGCTTTTGGGCCAAGACTATGGGATTTTCTATCTGGAAAGGGATACAGTGTGACTTAGTATCTTCCTATTCAGATGCCATTAATTTTTTTTTTCTTTCACCTGATTACTCTGTGCAAGACTTCCAATACTATGTTGAATAGGAATGGGGATCTTCATTTTTATCCATATTCTGATTTCTATTTCTGTCATTTCAGCCATCTCAGCCTGCTTCAGGACCCCTTCTGGAGAAGTGGTGCTATCATTGGGAGGAAAGAAGTAATGCTGGCTTTTTGAGTTTTCAGAGTTCTTATGCTGGTTTTCTCTCATCTCTGTAGGTTGATGTTCCTTAAATCTGTGAAGTTGCTGCCCTTTGAATATGCTATGTCCATTTGATGACCTTGAGAATTTTATTGTGATATAAGGTGTATTCAGTTGACCGGCTTCATTTCTGGAAGATTTTAGGCGGCTATGGCTCAGGACATAACTGTGTACTGCATGCTCTGACTCTGGAAACTTGTATTGGGCTCCAATTTTTTTCTCTGGCTCCCTGAGTTTAGAAACCCACCGTGATGGGGATGCTGAAGAGCTGTCAGACTTCTGGTCAAGCACTCTGATGGGTTGTGCTGGGCAAAGAATTTTGTAGGGTGGTGGTAGCAGGATAGGTCCTTGTTCACACATGCCAGCAGCAGTGACAGCCTCACAGTGGCAGGGTGCATGCTCATTGGCTGCAGCAGAGTTGAGCAGATGCTGGGGTTCCTGCCTCTGTGCAGGTGTTCAAAACAGCAAAGGAGGCAACACAGCTGGGAGGAGGCAGTGGGGACTCCTATTGGTGACTGTGTGCTCTGTGTGCTTGTGGTGGTGTTAGTACTGGAGCAGGTCACTGGCAAATGCAGATCTGTGTGCATCCTCTGTGAATATTTATGCAGGCAAGGGTGACAGCCCAGGATAGGGGAGGTTCCATTGTTTTCTTTGTCTAGTTTCACTTCGGCTGCAATGTTGGCACTGGGCGGAGACATTGGCGGGGGCAGTTCTGGTGGCCTTTGTGCCTGCCTTTGTTCTTGTTCACACACGCCAGCAGCAGTGGCAGCATCATTGTGGCAGAGTGCACACTCATTGGCTGCAGCAGGGTGCCAGCAGATGCTGGAGTTCCTGTCTCTGCACAGGTGTTCACAGGAGCAATGGAGGCAGCACAAATTCAACATGGTCAAACTCCATGTTTTGAAAAAACAATTTATAATAAGACTACTCAGTTTTCTAATACATTACTAATATGGTTTGGATGTACCCCTGCCCAACCACACCTTAAATTGCAATAATTCTGACATGGTAACAGTGTGGCCAGGTGGAGATAATTGAATCATGGGGGCAGTTTCCCCCATACTGTACTCATGGTAGTAATTAAGTCTCACAAGAGCTGATGGTTTTATAAATGGGAGTTCCCCTGCACAAGCTCTCTTGCCTGCCTCCATGTAAGACATGACTTTGCTCCTTATGTGCCATCCACCACGATTGTGAGGCCTCCCCAGTCATGTGGAACAGTGGGTCATTTAAAGCTCTTTCCTTTATAAATTACCCAGTCTTGGCTGCATCTTTATTAGAAGTGTGAAAACAGACTAATACAGTAAATTGGTATGGGTAAAGTGGGATGCTGCTGTAAAGATACCCCAAAATGTGGAAGTGACTTTGGAACTGGGTAACAGGCAGAGGCTGCAACAGTTTGGAGGGCTCAGAAGAAGGCAGGAAAATGTGGGAAAGTTTGGAACTTCCTAAACACTTGTTGAATGGCTTTGGCCAAAATGCTGATAGTGATATGGACAATAAAGTCCAGGCTGAGGTGGTCTCGGATGGAGATGAGGAACTTTTTGGGAACTGGAGCAAAGATGACTGTTGCTATGTTTTAGCAAAGAGACTGGCAGCATTTTGCCCCTGCTCCAGATATTTATGGAAATTTGAACTTGAAAGAAATAATTTAGGGTATCTGGCAGAAGAAATTTCTAAGCAGCAAAGCTTTGAAGAGGTGACTTGGGTACTGTTAAAAGCATTCAGTTTTATGTATTCACAAAGATGTGGTTTGGAATTGAAACTTATGTTTAAAAGGGAAGCAGAGCATAAAAGTTTAGAAAACTGGCAAACTGACAATGCAGTAGAAAAGAAAAACCCGTTATCTGAGGACAAATTCAAGAGAGCTACAGAAATATGCCTAAGTAACTAGGAGCGAAACGTTAATTGCCAAGACAATGGGGAAAATATCTCCAGGGCACTCAGAGGTCTTCAAGGCCATCCCTCTAATCACAAGCTAGGAGGTACAGAAGGAAAAAATGGTTTCATGGGCTAAGCCCATGGCCTTGCTGCTTTGTGCAGTCTCAGGACTTGGCTCCCTGTGTCCCAGCCATAGCTAAAAGGGGCCAATGTAGAGCTCAGGCCGTTGCTTCAGAGGGTGCAAGGCCCAAGCTTTGGCAGCTTACACTTGGTATTGGGCCTGTGGGTACACAGAAGTCAAGAATTGAGGTTTTGGAAGCTCCGCCTAGATTTCAGAGGACATATGGAAATGCCTATATGTCTAGGCAGAATTCTGCTGCAAAGGCAGAGCCCTCATTTTAACATCTCTGTTAGGGCAGTGCAGAAGGTAAATGTGGGGTGCAAGCCTCCACATACAGTCCTCACTGGAGCACTGCCTAGTGGAGCTGTGAGAAGAGGGCCACTGTCCTTGAGACACCAGGATGGTAGATCCACCAACAGCTTGCTACTATTATGGTAGATCTATAATGGTAGGTCCGTGCACCTGGAAAAGCCACACACTCAATGCCAGCCAGTGAAAGCAGCCAGGAGGGGGGCTGTACCCTGCAAAGCCACAGGGGCATAACTTCCCAACACTATGGGAACCCACCTCTTGTATCAGCATGACCTGGATGTGAGAATTGGAGTCAAAGGAGATCATTTTGGAGCTTTAGGATTTGACTGCCCTGCTAGATTTTGGACTTGCATTGGGCCTGTAGTTCCTTCGTTTTGGACAATTTCTCCCATTTGAAACAGGTGCATTCACCCAATGCCTATACCCTCATTGTATCTAGGTAGTAACTAACTTGTTTTTGATTTTACAGGATCATAGGCGAAGGGACATGCCTTGTCTCAGATGAGACTTTGGACTGCGGACTTTTGAGTTAATGCTAATATAGGTTAAGACTTTGGAGGACTGTTGGGAAGGCATGATTGGTTTTGAAATGTGAAGTCATGAGATTTGGGAGGGGCCAGGAGTGGAATAATATGTTTTGGCTGTCTCTCTACCCAAATCTCACCTTGAATTGTAATAATCTCCATGTATCAATGGTGGGGCTAGGTGGAGATAACTGAATCATGTGGGCGGTTTCCCCCATACTGTTCTCATGGTAGTGAATAAGTCTCGCAAGATCTGATGGTTTGATAAATGGGAGTTCCCCTGCACAAGCTCTCTTGCCTGCTGCCATGTAAGATGTGACTTAGCTCCTCATTGACCTTCGCCATGATTGTGAGGACTCCCTAGCCATGTGGAACTGTGAGTCTATTAAACCTTTTTTCTTTATCAATTACCCAGTCTCAGATATGGTTTTTTTTAGCAGAATGAGAAGAGACTAATACAGTTACAAAATCTGAGATAAGGGTTACCCATAAGATTAGTAGCAGACCCATCAATGACTTCAAGAGTTCTTATGTTTTGACTCCTCTATTTAATAAGGCAAGAATAAATATTATAAAATTTATTTCTTAAAATTCTGTGAAGTAGTTAAAACAAATTATTGACACTTAATAGGGCAAGTTTAACCTATCTGCAAAATTTAGCTAATCACAAATACATATTTTCCAGCCACGTGATTCAGGGAATATTTTCAAGCTTCACTATGGAAAATCACTCTGTTATTAATCTAACATTGTATTAAATCAACAATTTCTGGGGCTGTATTTGACAGATCATTGGCATTGGCCAGGCAGGCATGACCTTAGATAAGTAAAGGAGATTTGAAACAGATTTGGAAAAGTGAATCTCAAACTGTCCTTTCCCTATAGTGTTGACTTTTACAGAGAGTTAGTTGGAAAACAAATGAGTTAATATCTGTCTTCCAACTACAGTCTGATAGCAAGTCACTGTCTTCAGCATTGCTCCTGCCTGTGTGATCAATGCCATTGTCTTAAATAAGTTCCTGACTTACTTACCCTATCCAGAACTTGGTTAGATTACAAGAAGGGTTGGGCAGTTCCATTTAGTTCCATCTGAATGGAGTCTTACAGCAGTGTAAGTTAGCCAGTTAGAAACTTCTCTCAGGTTGGCTCTATTGTCAACCCAGTGCTCCAGAGGACAACAGACAAACAAAAACACTAGATGTACCTACATATAGAAATCTGCCCAATCAACTGGGGACTACAGGACTGGCAGAAATGCTTGTCTCAGTTTATGTATAGGCTACCGTTATTATCCCTTCAATCGTAATAACTAAATTATTATAACCTTATTTAAAAATATTTTGTCACTGTTACTCAGAGTTTTTAGTTTACCTAGAATAGAATGTTTTGTAAATTTAAGGATATACTTAAAATATCAACATGAAGGAAACTTTCATTTGTAGCTTGCCTATAACAAACATACACACTGTCCATTTAGAAATGTTATACTAACAGATACATCAACATACACAGCAATGAAAGAAAACTAAGAATTGAATACTCATCAGTGTTAAACAGATACAAAGTGGTGAGAAATATTCAAAATTCTCATTTGTTAAAGGTGAATATACCTAAAAGATTCATGTCAAAAAACCTAAACTTATCCCGGCAGACCACTTTTCTATGTAGCTGCACTGACAGTCTTCAAAGAACTAAATGGATCAAACAGAATAGGACTAAAAGGAAATGAAATTCATTATTTTGTTCAAAGGAAATGCAGAGTAAACATTACTAAAGGCAAATGTAAGGGTGTCCGTCTGAAAAGACAGTATCATCTAATTATGCTAGTCAAGATATGAGGGAGGGGAAGACAGTGATACAATCCGCTGCTGCTTTTCAGCCACATTCAGTCCTGACTGACAATAGAGAGAAGCAGTACAGATGTTTACCAGATTCCTCAGTAATGTGGCCAGCAGCACCTTTTTTATCCCCATACACAAATAAATTCATTATACTTCCAGCAAAATGCATTCAATCAAATAATCAGGTGCTACAGTGGGTGTTACGGAAAGGTAAATGTTCCACTTCAAGCAGCAAAATTTCCTTAGAAGAACCTTTTTAAAAACTGCAAGCCAGTCTGTACATTATTTATGAAAATGGACAGTGTTTTACTGGACCAGCTATTTTATATCTTGGTTCCTGAGCTTTAGCCTTTCAGTTTGTAAAATACAGTATAAATTCAGGCCAATTGAATTAATATGTCAGTATTACTTCTCCTCTGAATAGCATGTAGATTGAATATGTTGTAGTTTGAGCTACCAAGAACAAAGTACTTCTAACTGGGCTTAGAACAGATCCCCATTGCCATTTACTTCTAAATTAAGATGGGGTAGAATAAGACTTAGGCAAAACGTATATACCTGCTTTAATGGCAGTAAACGTTTTTGAGCTTTAGTTACAAATAAGAACGGGGATAAACTATACCTCTGAAGGAGCATAAAACAGATGAAACTATTAATTACTTAAGCAGCCAGAAGCCACCACGAAATTTCTATAAGTGCTTTTAATCATGACTCTAGTGTAAGAGAGAAAAGAACATAAACATTTGTTTGGGCCCTGCTGTATATGTTTCAAATACTAAAGCTTCAGTGAATGGTTATCACTGTCTCATTATTCCTATGACTATTTCATTCAGTTCTTACAATCACCCCGTAAACAGGTCAGTAGGTATATTTATCAAACTTATTTTGCCATTATGTACCACAATAAGTATACAAAGTTGTATGTACAAGGATTCACTCACATATTTATTCTGTCATTGACAAAATAATGCTGCAAAATGACATGTGATCTGTGCTACAATTTGAGTGATACGGATAATAGATAGATAGACTTCATACGCATATAACAGTCCTAAAAAGATGATACACATGCACACACACCATAAGGTGGTGGTGATGTCTACTTTCCATTCTCCTAACCACCACAGAGGCAAACAGGAAACCACTATTCTTATTTCTAATCCTCCAATCCCTAGATTAGTTTTGCCTAGTCTTCAAATCATGTAATTTATTTTTTACAGAATGTACTCTTTTGTGTCTGGCTTCTTTCTTTCAGGATAAAACTAACAGTAATGAATATTGTTGTATGTGTCAGTAGCTTATTCCTTAAAATTGATTAGTAGTACTCTATTGTATAGATACACCAATGTTTACTTATCCCTTCTCCAATGGACATTAGGATGTTCCGGTTTGGGCCTATTATACATAATGCTGCTATAAACATTCTGATAAAAGCCTTTCTTCAGATATATGTTTTCATTTATTTAAGTTAAATGTCTAAGAATAGAAGTGCTGGGCTCCAAAAGTAGCTGTATGCTTAGTTTCAAAATAAGCTTCCGGACTATATCCTAAAGTAGGTATACTATTCCACATTCCCACCAGAAAAGTATGATAATTACAGGTGCCTCACATCCTGGCCAACACTTGTTAAAATAAGTCTTTTGGAATATTTCATCCCAGTCTTCGGCTTACCTCCTTTTCATTTTCTTAACGGTGAATAATTAATAGAACTTCTAAATTTTGTAACGCCCAGCTTATAATCTGTTATTCATTTATAATTATTGTTGTATTCTGTCTAATAAATATTTTATTAACCAAAGTAGCAAAATGTTACCTTAAAATTTACTTGTAGGAACTTTATAATGTAATTTTACCTTAATTATGTCTAGAATTAATTTCTAGTTAATTTTTGTGTGTGGCCTGACATATGAGTGATATATTTTCCTTATTTTTATCAGTTCTTCCTAAGCCATTCCTTGAAAATACTTCCCTCTCCCTACTGAATTGCTTTAGTGCCTTTGTCAGAAACGACTTATCCATATATGTGAGGGTCTCTTTTTGGACTTTTCTTTCTCTCGTACCTATCTATTTGTCTGTCCTTGATGTCAGTGCATAGCTACTACTATTGCTATTTTTTAAACTACTATTGCCTTATAGTAAGTGTAATCTTAAAATCAGGTAGCAAAATTCCTCCAAGGTTGTAACTTTCCAAGGTTGTAATCTTCCGAGATTGTGTTTTCTATTCTAGAACTTCTACATTGGCACAGCAATTTTAGCATATTCTTGGAAATTTCTATACAACAATAGATATTGGGGTTTGGATTGTCATTGATTTCAATTTATAGATGAATTTGGGGGAAGTTGACATGTTAAAGATGAATCTCTAATGTGTTCATGTAGATTTCTTTTATTTTTCTGTTCAGGTTGTTGAAGCTTTTGGGTAGAGGTCTTACACATTTTTGTCATATTTATCCCTAAGTTCATTATTTTTTGATGCTATTATAAATTACATTTTAAAAGATCATTAATATTTGTTTTACTGTTCGTAAAAAAGAAATGCACGCTATGTTTATATACTGATCCTGTATCCTGAAACCTTGCTGAGTTCATGTGATAGGTATCATCTTTTGAATTTTCTATACACGCAATCATATTGTCTGTGGATAGTGACAGGTTTACATTATCTTGCTCAATAATCATGCCTTTTATTTTTATTATTTCCTTGTTATTTAGGTAAGGACCTTCGGTACAATTTTTAATAGATATATGAGAATATTCATTGACTTTGGTGTCTGCAGTAGGCTTTTCAATGGATGCTCTTTGGAAGGTTGAGGGAATCCTCTTCTATTCCTATATTACTGAGTGTTTTTTCATAAAAAGGTATTGGACATTATGAATAAATTTTTGCATCTATGGCTATAATCATATACTATTTCTCATTAATTTTGTTAATGCTATTAATCACATTGTTTAATTTTCTTTTTTTTTTTTTTTTTTTTTTTGAGACGGAGTCTCGCTCTGTCCCCCAGGCTGGAGTGCAGTGGCGCGATCTCGGCTCACTGCAAGCTCCGCCTCCTGGGTTCACGCCATTCTCCTGCCTCAGCCTCCCGAGTAGCTGGGACTACAGGCGCCCGCTACCACGCCCGGCTAATTTTTTGTATTTTTAGTAGAGATGGAGTTTCATCATATTGGCCAGGATAGTCTCGATCTCTTGACCTCGTGATCCACCCGCCTCGGCCTCCCAAAGTGCTGGGATTACAGGCGTGGGCCACCGTGCCTGGCCCGTTTAATTTTCACATGTTACATTAACTTTAAATTCTTGGGGTAAGCTCACTTGGTCCTAACTCATTATCCTTTTTTATATTGTTATATTTGGTTTACTAATATTTTGTTAAATATTTTTGCAACTGTTGTCACAAGAGATATGAGCCCGTAATTTTCCTTTCTTGTACTATTACCTTCAGGTTTGGTATTAGGGTACACTGGCCTCTGTATAACAAATTGGATTTTTTTCTTTATGTAATGGAAGCGTTTGTGTAAAATGGTATTATTTTTCATATATTTGATAGAATTATGCAGTTGTGCCTTCTGGATCAGACACTTTATGGTAAAGGTTTGCAATTTTATAGCAACTCATGTGTCAATTTTAATAAGAAGAGAATAATGACAGATATATTCTCTATTTCATTTTGTATGCCTAAGAAAATCTTGAAACCAAAATCTAACAATGATATTTTAGAAAAGAAAAATATAGGCCAATGATATTCATGCTCATAGATCTAAAAATTATTTTAAAATAGCATACCAAATCAGCAATAGAAAAATAAAATATATCATGACTTAGATTAATTCCAGGAAACGATTTGGTTTAACATTAAATAATATTCATCATACCAGTACAAATGTAAAAATATGATTACCTCAAAAATAGAGATAAATTTATGATTTTAACCCATTTGTGGTAAGTACAAAAAAATTCTTAATAACCTAATAATGAAAAAGAACTGCCTTAATTTAATAAAGGATATCTGCACAAACCTAAAGATAAATATTAAATTCAATGGTTAAATGTCAAAAGCTTTCCCTTGACATCAAGAACAAGACAAGCATGCCCACCACAATTATTTCTATTCAACATTATCTTAGAGTCATTAGCTGTAGTAATTCGTTTTCATGCTGCTGATAAAGACACACCTGAGACTGGACAATTTACATTTAAAAAAAGTTTAATGGACTTACCGTTCCACGGGGCTGGGGAGACCTCATGATTATGGCAGAAGGCAAGGAGGGGCAAGTCATATCTTAGATGGATGGCAGGAGGCAAAGAGAGACAGAGCTTGTGCAGGGGAACTACTCTTTATAAAATCCTCAGATCGATCTCATGAGACTTATTCACTATCACTAGAACAGCATGGGAAAATCTTGACCCCATGAATCAATTACCTCACACCAGCTCCCTCCCACATGTGGGAATTCAAGATGAGATTTGGGTGGGGACACAACCAAATGATATCATTAGTCAACACAGTAAAGTAAGTAAAAAATAGTGTAAGAATTATAATTTTTTTTAAAAAGTTAATCACTTGTAAATGACATTTTTGTCTACACAGAAAACCCAAAATACTCTACAACTATATTTGTACATTTAACAAGTACATATAGCAAGTTTGGTAGATTAGCAGTTTACAAAATCAATTGTATTTTTCATATCTGGCACAAACTGTTTGTTAACAAATCAGTTTTTAAAATGTAACTATTAAAAGACATCAAACATATAAAGTGCCTTGGAATAAATCTAGAAAAAGATGTGCAAAACTCCAGGTAATATTAGGAATCTTATTGAATGAAGACTTAAATAAAAGAGAGATCCACTATATTCTTGAATCGGAAGACTCAATTTTATCAACATTATCTCTCAATTACCCTAAATATTTGATGCAATTTTAATTAAGATTGCAACACATATTAGTGTATTTTCAACTAAAAAATCTAACTCTAAATCTTTAGCACAATGCAAAGCATCTCAGTATAAATTTTCACAAAATTCATGCATTTCTGCACTAGAAAGTACATACAGTTACACTTATAGCAACACATTTTTAATGCCCCTAATTTGAAAACAACCCACATATGCATAATATGGATAAATAGTTACATATTTGTAATTAAAATATCATATGGAGATGAAAATGAATTAACGACAGCTACAAGTACTAATATGTTTCAATCTCACGAGCAACACTGAAGGAAAAACAACAGAAAATTATAATTTCGTTTATATAATAAGTAAAACTAGCTAAAACTAAACTGTATTTTAAGATGTTTGAAAAAATAGTTAAAAAGTTAGAAGAAGCAGGGAACTAATTAAACACTGTGATTTGAGAGACAAAAATAGATGTCCCTTTATTAATTAAGACTTACCCTAATGTTATATACCCAAAGGACTATAAATCATGCTGCTATAAAGACACATGCACACGTATGTTTATTGCGGCACTATTCACAATAGCAAAGACTTGGAACCAACCCAAATGTCCAACAATGATAGACTGGATTAAGAAAATGTGGCACATATACACCATGGAATACTATGCAGCCATAAAAATTGATGAGTTCATGTCCCTTGTAGGGACATGGATGAAACTGGAAACCATCATTCTCGGTAAACTATCGCAAGGACAAAAAACCAAACACCGCATGTTCTCACTCATAGGTGGGAATTGAACAATGAGAACACATGGACACAGGAAGGGGAACATCACACTCTGGGGACTGTTGTGGGGTGGGGGGAGGGGGGAGGGATAGCATTAGGAGATATACCTAATGCTAGATGACGAGTTAGTGGGTGCAGCACACCAGCGTGGCACATGTATACATATGTAACTAACCTGCACATTGTGCACATGTACCCTAAAACTTAAAGTGTAATAATAATAAAATAAAATAATAAAAAAATACACTTTAAAAAAAAAAAAAAAGACTTATCCTAATGTTAAGGGAAAAAACGTTACCTAAGATTAAATGGTTCAAGGCTTGGCTGGCATGGCAACTTCCTAAACTCTTACTGCTGCAAGAAAACCTACACTCTTGCTAAACTCTCTAACAATTGGAACTGTCAGGCAAATTATCAGACACCTCCTCACTCCAACTTACAACCCAGACTGCTATAACTGTACTTAAACAGGCAACCAGCCTTACGTTCTTTTCTGATAAGCAGCTTGCAGACCTCAAGCCAGTTTCAACCAGCTCATAGAGACTGTGCACAAACGGTGTCCTCTAGTTCACCTTTTGATGGAAAGAGCCAAATTCCACCTCATTTCAATGCTAAAACTCCACCTCAAACTGAATATTGGATATATATTACATATATGTTTGCCCTTTGCACATGCACTTGACCACCCTCATAAATATGTATAGCCTTTC
The DNA here is from genome assembly GCF_028885655.2 of Pongo abelii. Classification (NCBI taxonomy): domain Eukaryota; kingdom Metazoa; phylum Chordata; class Mammalia; order Primates; family Hominidae; genus Pongo; species Pongo abelii. The sequence goes on from NC_072008.2 coordinate 150,625,384, forward strand.
CATAAAACCTGTTGAATATGTATGACTCTATTGCATGATACAGGCCCTGTGAGGCATAGAACCCGACCTGCCATTTACTTCCAAGACAGAACGTCTTTGGCACACACCAGAGACTTAGTTTCCAGTTTGCAAGCTGAGTTTCCAGTTTGCAAGCTGATTATCATGAGTACAACTCTCCTTTCTATTACTTAGCCATCCTAGTGGTCTTTCGGACAACATCAGAAAAGTTAGGATCACAGTTATTTCTAGGACTGAGGGATTGGATTGTAATGATGGAGAGACATGCAGAGGGTTGTGATATACTACCAATGTTCCCTTTCTTGCCCAGGGTAGAGCTTAAATAGATTTGCACTTTTTATAACTGTATTTTTTTTAACTTTTATTTTCAGTTCAGGAGTACATGTGCAGGCTTGTTATATAGGTAAACTTGTGTAATGGGGGTTTGTTGTACAGATTATTTAATCACCGAGGTATTAAGCCTAGTACACATTAGTCATTTTTCCTGATCCTATCCCTTCTCCTATGCTCCACCCTCCAATAAGCCCTAATGTGTATTTTTCCCCCTCTATGTGTCCGTGTGTTCTCATCATTTAGCTCCATTTATATTCACTTTATAACTGCATGTTAATTTGCACATATGTTTTATGTATCTATCTGCTTGTATATTACATTTAAATTTAATGCAAATTGTTTTAATATTAAATATCTATAGTTACATATATATTATTTATAAGATAAATACATTTATATCATGAAAGAACTAAGTACATTAAAAGGCATACGTTAATAGAAAGATAGAATGAAATAATATCACAAAGATATATATTTTCCCTAAATTAATCTATAAATTCAATTTAATTAATTCCAACCAACATTCCAAAAACAAATTTCTGGTGCTACTCACTGATTCCCAACTTCTATGGAAGAGGAACAGTTCAAGAATAGCTGAGACAATTCTAAAAAAAAATTGGAGAGATTGTTTCTATCAGGTTTGGGATATATAATACACATCGCATAACTATAAATGATTGAGACACAGTGGTATTGGTATACAAATAAAGAAAAAGAACACACAGTACAACAAAAACATAAGTTAGAAATATGTCTAAACATATATGGCATTTTGATAGAAAAATTGTATGACATAGAGGCTAAACATAAAGGATTCTGCAACCAAACTGCTTTGTTTTCAATATCAACTCTGCCATTTAATAACTATGTAGTTTGGGGCTACTTAGTTTCTCTTCTGTGCTTTAGTTTACTCAATTACATAATGGAAATATTGGTAGCATCTATCTAATGTATTATTGTTAATACATATATAAAGTATTTAAAACAGTGTCGGGTATTTACTGAATGGTTATTCTTTATTATGATGGTTGTTTTTTATTATTTCTATTATTTAAAAAATCAATGGAAACAGAATGATTAAACTAATGCTTTTACAAAAACAAGCTTTCCGTAAATTAGAGCTCGAATCGAGGTGGATTAAAATGTAAACATTAGAAATGAATCTTTTAAAAAATAGCAAATATCAAACTTTATAATATGAAAGGAAGAGTTAAATAAAATGCAAAAACATCAAGAAAATATATCCATGACAGAGAGTAGAATGGTCCTTCAGGAACTGGGGTAGTGAGGGATGGGGAGTGTTGGGGAGCTGTTGGTCAAAGGATACAAAGCTTCAGTTAGATAAGAAGAAGAAGTTCAAGAGATCTTTCTACAACACAGTGACTATAGTTAATAACATTGTACTGTATTCTTGCAAATCACTAAGAGAGTAGATTTCAGGTGTTCTCACCACTAAAATAATTTCGTGAAGTGGTGTAGATGTTAATTAAGTAAATTTAGCCATTCTACAATGTATGCATTTGTGTGCATATATATTTCAAAACATCATGCTGTACACAGTAATCACATACGATTTTATCTGTCAACTAGAAAGAAAATATTGATGTGTTTTACGTTTAACATAACTATATTTATGTATGATAACGGACATCATAGCAAAGTTAAAAAAAAAAAAACAATAGTCTTGGAGAGTGTACTCATATAACCAAGGAAATATCAGCACTCAAACCATATAAAAATCTTCTACAAATCACATAGAATAAGACAATCAATCCAACAGGGAAATGCCTAAAGGACATGGGCATGAAATTCATACAACACTACAAAAGAAAACACACAGAGCTACTAAACATATGAAAAAGTCTAGTGTTCACTAATAATCATGGAAATAAAAATTAAGCAACAGTAATAGAATATTCACACATACTACATTAGGTGAAATATGATGGCTTTTTTATGAAGTGTTTGAGTGTGTTGCCAAGAATGTGGGAAAATAAAATTATCCATGCCATGCTGGTGTTGTTTACGCTTTAGAGAGGAATTTGGTGATAGCTAGTATATTTGTAAATATGCATATCCTATCAACCATGAGTGTCTCACACTAGTATACAAGACAGGCAGATCAATGTTTATTGCACTATTGTTTATGCTAACAAAAAGTACCAAAAACAAATGGCTTTCAGTAAGACATTGAATAAACTGTGGTATGCATTTACAGTTAAATACTACATAGTGATTGAAACAATAATCTATCTCTCTGTCTCTCTCACATGTATGTGTATATATATGTATGTGTATATGTGTGTATCAACACAAATATACCTCAACAATTATATTGAATGTGAGAAGCAAGTTTTGGAATATATGGCATAGAAGTATATATGTAAAACAAATCATAATACTTTATATTGTCTATAAAGGTACAATATGTTATACAATGATAAAGACATGGATTAGATAGACACATCGTAAAAGTATGGTTATCTCATGGAAAGAAGGAAAATGGGAAAGAAGAGAGAAACAAAGAAGTACTCAACTTTATAACATTAATTTTCTACCTATTTTAAATCATTTCAAAATATATTTTAAAAATTAAAATGTCAACTTTGGGGAATAAAACTGATAAATAGGGAAGAGATGTTTTATGTCTATGTCAAAAATCCTTTTGCCCTTTTTTGATTTTTTGCTATGTTACTTTGATTAAATAAAAACTTAAGAGCAACACTGAAATTTTAGAACTAGGAATTTCTGCTTTGGCCATAATGTAGCAACAGGGATCAGCTTTGTCCTCTCACTTTAAACAACTAAAAAAACACGACAAACAAGACAAAAAAAGTACATACTGCAATATTAAATTTATATGTATTTATGGATTTAAATTTATGTAAATTTGAGAAAGTAATTTATAGTGACAACAGGTCACTGATAGCCTTGAGATGGGAGTGGAGGGAGGCATGGAATACAAACAGACTTGAGGAACATTTTAGTCATGTGCAAATATTGGTCATTTTGATTGTAGTGATAATTTTGTATACATATGTCAAAACCAATCAAATTGTGTAAGAAGTTCAAATCATCCAAAAACTATTAACTATACTGTACCAAGCACTGTGATCTATGTCTTCTCAATCATGTATGACCTTATGAAATCTTGCTGTTTTACTGCAAATCACTTATGCCAATTTCTAATTATGTATTTATTAAACAATATGATTAATATCTGCCACTACCACTAATCCGTAGAATCCATGATGGCAACAAGCCTGTCTTTTCCTCATTATCATTTCCCAGTGCTAGTATATTGGCTGGCAAATTTCAGGTATTCAATAAATATTTACCAAAATAATAGTAGCACTAGGTTCTCCGAGATGTACAGGACACAGTCCCTGACCTCAAGAAGCTCATAATCTTAGAGGTCAAGTTTTACTGAATCCACTATTAGTACTAAGAAGAGTAAGGTATAAAAGTGACATTTGAATTTGTCAATAAGTTAGACCTTCATGACCTTAAAAAAGAACTGTAATATGACAGACAGATAATTAGATACCTCAACTGTTTGTTAGGTTGAGAGGATGCTACTAGATTGAAATTAAGTCTGTGTCTTCACTTGTGCAAAACCAAAACAGCTTTGATTGGTGATTATAACACCATAACAATTCAAAGCGGCTGCAGCATTAAGAACAGATTTGCTGTTTGAAAGTTCAGGAGGAACTAGTTTTTGCTCCTGCATTTGTTTTCTTAAGCCTAATCTGTCACGATACTGGCACAATGTTCTCACAAATATAATTATAAAAATGGTACTGTCAAAAAAAGAACAAGTAGAAATTAAAAGTTGCCCTGACTGTCCTAATATACTTCGTAGTCAGCATCGACTGTTAGTCTATGAATAGTTGATTTCTCCATAAACATAAGGACACAGTGTATATGAAGCTTTATTTCATCATGTCATCTTGTACAAAATCCTGTCTCTGTAATTGCATTTTACATTTTTTCTGGTACAGGCTCATTTTCTATTTTTTACTATTTTATACTATTTTTTACTATTTTCTGGATGTATCTGTCGTAATATACTAGGTTATGCTTTAGTAGCAAACATTCCCACCCCAAAATCTCAATGGCTTACATCAGAACATGTTTATTTATCACTCACACAATATATCTCTAGAGGGTTACATACAGCATTCTGATCCTCTATGTTGTATCAATGTCATTATTAATCAGAGGACAGGCTAATGGCACAATCGTCATTTTGAGCATTGCGGTTATCAATGACAGAAGAAAACACAAACTTCGCTTTATCATAGCACAGCTAATACTGTTTTTAAAGCTTCTACATTAAAGTGGTAAACATTGCTTCTACTCACATTCCATTGGCCACATCAACTGATATGACCACTTCTGAGTTCAATAGGGTAGGAATGTATGATCTTTCCAGAGGGGGAGACACTGGATACTGGTGAACATAAGTAGAGTCTACTACATTGAACATTGAATTTTCACCATGCTTAATCAGGTAAGTTTACTAAATGAGCTATTACAGTTGTAAAGTACCAAGAGGTTGTGTAGAATAAGAACTCAGGCTCTGTAGTACATCTCCTCGGGGTTAAATCCTGCCTCTGCCATTTAGTAGATGTCTGACCTTTGGCTAATTGCCCTTTCTGTACATCCAGTCTTTAATTTTGCAAAACAATGATTATAAAAATAACACCTGGTCGGGCACAGTGTCTCATGCCTGTAATCACAGCACTTTAGCAGGTGGAGGTGGGTGGATCGCTTGAGGTCAGGAGTTCAAGACCAGCCTGGCCAAAGTGGTGAAACCCCGTCTTTACTAAAACTACCAAAAAAAAAAAAAAAAAAAAAAGAAATAGCTGGGGGTGGGTGGTGGGCGCCTGTAATTCCAGCTACTTGGGAGACCGAAGCAGGAGAATCACTTGAACCCGGGAGGCGGAGGTTGCAGTGAGCCGAGTTAGCACCACTGCATTCCAACCTGGGTGACAGAGTGAGAGTCTGTCTCAAATAAAAATAAAAATAAAATACCTGCCTTGCAGGACCATTGCTTTAATTTAGACAGCAGGTGTCATACACATAGAAAACATATTTTAGATGTGGTAAATGATCAATAAATTTTTTTCCTCTGCCTCTTCCTCTCTTCCTTCTCCTCCTCCTCCTCCTTGTTCTTCTTCTTCTTCTTTTTCTTCCTCTAACTATTCGTGTTAGGTTATTCTCATATTGTTATAAAGAAACACCTGAGACTGTGTAATTTCCAATGAAAATATTCTAATTGCCTCACCATTTAGTAGACTGTACAGGAAGCATGATGCTGGTATCTGCTCAGCTTCCAAAGAGGCTCTAGGAAGCTTACAACCATGGGAAAAGGTGAGGCAAAGCAGGCATGTCACACGGCCAGAGCAGGATCATGAGGGAGCTGGGGAAGGTGTCATACACTTTTAAATGACCAGATCTCCTGAGAACTCACTCACTATTATGAGGACAGCACCATGGGAATGGTGCTAAACCATTAATGAGAAACCTGCTCCCATGATTTAATCTCTTCCCACCAGGCCCCACCTCCCCCACTGGGGATTATAATTCATCGTGAGATTTGGGTGGGGACACACATTCAAACTATATTATTATTATTATTTCATATCAAGTATTGGTAAACATATCTCATTTAATTTCCAAGATTCCCAACACTTCTTTGAGAGAGATATTCATATGCTAATTTGAAAGATGAGCTGGCAGAAGTTCAAGGTAATGAAGTAAAATATCTAAAGTTACACATGTGGCAAGACTACAATTTGAATACCATCCTTCCTGACTACAAGCTCTTTGCTGGTTTCCACGACTTTTATCTATTTGTTGATATTCTGTTGTTCTATAGTTTTACTGGAAACAAAATTCAATTTAATATTGGTGATTTCTCCAGCTATCACATAGGTAGTGTTATCATGCTTTGCAAAATTGTTTTTATGGCCAATACTTCTAAGCTCTGCATTTTCACAGTTGCCATTTACAGCTTTTGGTTATAAACACACGGGACAGATTTTCTTGCCTCCAAACCTGGAGAGAGCCATGACATTTCAGGGATGGAAACCGGAAGCACCTCTCCACAGCTCCTTGTAATTAGGCACTCAGTACTCTAATGGCTTAAAAGTAAACTTAGGTTTGTTTTTGTTTTTTTTTTTTAATGATTTTAGGCATCCCTTCAATCTTTGTTATTGAGATCTCCTTATTGAATAAGTTAACTTTTACAGACATTTATTTTTTTCACACATATCAACGATACTCATTATGTTGTGTAAGGCCATAAATTTGTCTATACATATTTATTGAATATATGTATATAAATATTTATATTTTAAAACCAACTGTAACTCAATATTGTTTTGATTGTTATCTTGTTACCATACTAGTAAAACATATTAATCCATTTATTCACTCGGCAAATTATAAAGTAGCTACTCTGTATTTACAATGTTACATAATAAATATTCCTTGCCTTCAAAGAGTTTATAATCTAGGGCAATCTAAGATTATCAACAACATAGTTATTGGAAGTGCTTGTTAAAATGTAGAACTCTGGGCTTCACCCAGACCTAGAGAATCAGAATCTCTAGGAATGGGTTTCAAGAATCTACATATTAATAATATTCCTCAAGTAATTTTGATTTAGAATAAAGTACAAAACCTGTGGGTTAGTGTCTAATTCAAATTACATCAAAACACAAGATCAAACATTAGCACTTATAAGTGAAAAATAATTTAGTGATCTGTTGGTGTATCATAAAACTACATTTTACACATGAGAAAACTGAGACACAGAAATTAGATTGTGAAATTTGCTTATCCTGTAGACATATCTGCATCTAGAAACTAGATCTCTTCAAATTTAAGAGAGAAAATATGTATTATTATTAAATACATTGAGAGGAGGAGGCTGAGCAAGATGGCAGAATAGGAGGCTTCACTGATCAACCCTGTCCCCACAAAGACACCAATTAAAAAACTGTCTACACAAAAAAAGCACCTTTATGATAACCAAATATCAGATAAGAACTCACAGTACCTTGTTATAAATTTATATCACTGAAAAGTCACTGAAGAGGTTGAAAAAAAAAAAAAAAAACAGCCTTGAAGCACCAACATCATCCCTCACCCAGGACCCTATAGCAGGGGCATGGAGCAGAGAGCATTTCTGTGTGCTGGGGGAGGGAAAGTGCAGCAATCATGAGGCATTAAACTCAATGCTGTCCTGTTATAGCAGAAAGGAAAACCAGACTAAACTCAGCCTATTCCCACCCATGGAAGGAGCATTTAAACCAACCCTAGCCAGAGGGAAATTACCAATTCCAGCAGTTGGATTTGGAGTTCCTGCAAGCTTTGCCATCATGGGCTAAAGTGCTCTGGGTCTCCAAATAAACATGAAAGATAGCGTAGGTTGCGACTCTAAGTGAGTCCTACTGCTGAACTGGGCCCAGATCCAGAGGGCTTGGAGTGGGGGGTGAGGTGTAACCTGCTGAGGCACCAGCAGGGGTGGCTAAGGAAATGCTTACATCACCTCTCTCCTAACACAAAGCTGCAGAGCCCATGGCTCCAAAAGAGACCTAATCCTTCCATGTGAGAAGATGAGAGGAAAGAGTAGGGAGGACTTTGTCTCGCATCCTGGATACCAGCTCAGCCACTGCAGGATAGAAAAATGGTCAGAGTTGTGGGAACCCCTCTCAAGGCCCTAGCTCCAGGATGACATTTCTAGATACACCATAGGCCAGAGGGAATCTGGTGTATTGAAAGGAAGTACCCATTTCTGGCAGTATTCATCTCTTGCTAACTGAAGATCCTTTGGACACTGAATAACCGGCAGTGATGCCCAGGTACTACGTGGAGGGCCACGAAGAGATCCTGAGACTTGTTGGCTTCAGGTGAAACTCAGAACCTTCCTATCTCTGTTAACTATGAGGCAAGACTCCATCTGCTTGAGAAAAGCAGAGGAGAAAGTAAAGGAGAATTTGTGGTGCACTTTAAGTACCAGCTTGGCCACAGGGTGATAGAGAACCAAGGGGGCTCTTCAGGTGCCTGATTTCAGGATTTGGCTCTTGGATAGCACTTCTGGTCCTGCACTGGGCCAGAGGGGAGCCCATTGCCCTGAAGGGTGAGTCACAGACCAGGTAACATTTACCACAAGCCGAGTGGAGGGCCCATAGGCCTTAGGGGTGTCAGTGGTGGTCTGACAAGACTCCCCATGAGCCTGTGGTGGCGGTGGCCACAGATGAGGCTCCTAAGCCTTTGGAACAGGGAGGGAAGAGTAGGAAGAACTGCAGCTTGTGGTTTGAGTTCCAGCTCAGCTGCAGTACCATAGAACACCAAGTAGACTTCTAAGGTTTTTGACATGAGTCCCTGGCTCCTGGACAGCACCTCTGGAACTACCCTGTGCCTGGGGAAACTCACCACCCTGAAGGGAAGGACATAAGCCTGTCTGGCTGTGTTACCTGCTGAAATTAGAGCCTCAGAGATGTGGGCAAATGTACACAATAGCCAGGTAATAGTCCAAGCAAACATTAAGCAAGACCCAGTGTCGTGCTCACTTTAGGTCTGACCCAGAACAGCCATAGTGGGGCTGGTTGCATAGGTGGTTATGTCACATCACTCTACACTTCAGGGGGCTCAAAAACAGAGAGGGAGAGAGACTCTGTTCGGGAGAAAGTAAAAGAAGAGAAAAAGAGTCCTTGCTTGGTAGTCCAGAGAATTCTCCCAGATCTTGTCCAAGATTATCAAGGTGCTATCTTCAAATGTCTGCAAGAACCACAGCATTACTGGGCTTGAGGTGCCACCTAAAGGACATACAGCTTTGATCATAACATTCAAGTACTTTTGAATATCTGGAAAGCCTTCCAAAGAAGGACAAGTACAAACAAGCCCAGACTGTGAAAAATGCAATGCATACCTAAATCGTCACTTCTCAGACACAGATGAACCCCTACAGGTATGAAAACACCAGTAAACCATGACCTCACCAAATGAACTAAACAAGGCACCAGGGACCATTCCTGGAGAAACAGAGCTATGTGACCTTTCAAATGAAGAATTCAAAATAGATATCTTGAGGAAACTCAAATAAATTCAATATAATACAGAAAAAGAACTCAGAATTCTATCAGATGAATTTAACAAATAGATTGAAATAATTTTTCAAAATCAAGCAGAAATTTCAAAGATGAAAATGCAATTGACATTCTGAAAAATGCATCAGAGCCTTTTCTTAGCAGCATTGATCAAGCAGAAGAATTAGTCATCTTAAAGATAATTTCAAAATATAGTCAGAAAAGACAAAAGAATAAAGAATATAAAACAATAAAGCGTGCCTACAGGACCCAAGAAAATAGCTTCAAATGGCAAATCTAAGAGTTACTGGCCTTAAAGAGGAGGTAGAGAACAAGATAATGGTAGAAAGTTTATTCAAAAAGATAATAACAGAGAACTTCCCAATCTAAAGGAGATATCAGTATCCTGTACAAGATTATAGAACACCAAGCAGATTTAATCCAAAGAAGAGTATCCCAAAGCATTAATGAATAAAATTCCCAGAGATGAAGGATAATGAAGGAATCCTAAAAGCAGCAAGAGAAAAAAAAACAAATAACATAAAATGGGGCTCAAATATGTTTGGCAACAATAATATAACTAGTAAAAAGATTTCTTAAACATGAAGTTGAAATAAAAACTTTTCCAGAAAAACAAAGGCTGAGGGATTTCATTATCACCAGTCCTATTCTGCAAGAAACACTAAAGGAAGTATTTCAATCAGTAGGAAAAGGACATTAATGATCAATAAGAAATCATCTGAAGGTACAAAACTCACTGGTAATAATAACTACACGGAAAAACACAGAATATTATAACATGGTAACTGTGGTGTGTAAACTATTCTTAAGTAGAAAGACTAAATGATGAATCAATAAAAAATAACAAATACAACAACTTTCAAAACATAAATAGCAAAATAATATATACAGTTAAAAAGCCAGGAGATGAAGTTAAGATTTCGTTTTTGCTTAGTTTTTTAGTTTGATTAGATTTTTTTTTGTTTTTTTCTGGCTTGCATGCTTGTTTGTTCATACAAACTGTTAATTTGTAATCATACTGAAATAATGAGTTAGAAGATAGTGTTTGCAATGTCATGGTAACCTGAAACCGAAAAACACACAATGGCTACACAAAAAATAAAAGCTAGAAACTAAATCATATCACTAGTAAAAACAATAATAACTTGAACAGACCACTAACAAGTAGTAAGATCAAAGTCATAACAAAAAGTTTCCCAGTATAGAAAAGCATGGCATCCGATGACCTCACTGCTGAATTCTACCAAACATTTAAAGAAGAACTAATACTAACCCTAGTTAAATTATTCCAAAAAATAAAAGAGTTGAGAATATTTCCAAACTCATGTATAAGGACATTATTACCCTGATATAAACACCAGACAAAGGCACATCAAAAAAAATACAAAAGACCTATACCTCTGATGAATATTGACGCAAAAATCCTCAAGAATATACTAACAAACTAAATTCAACAATGCATTAAAAATATTATTTATCATGACAAAGTGAGATTTATCTCTGTGATACAAGGATTGTTCAACATATGCAAATCAATCAATTTGATACATCATCTCAACACAATGAAGGACAAAAAATGTATGTTCATTTCAAATGGTTTGACATTTATTGATGATGAAACTCTTCAAAATCTGGGTAGAGAAGAAACATAACTCAACCTAACAAAGGCCACGTATAACAAAATGTTGTACATTTTCACCTCTGTTAGTGTCATAATGAATTGGGAAAAACAGAAAGTCTTTCCTCTAAGATCTGAAACACAACAAGTATACCCACTTTCACCACTGTTGCTGAACATAGTCCTGGAAAGTCCTAGCTACGGCAATCAGACAAGAGAAAGAAATAAAGGACATACAAATTGCAATCAAAGAAGTCAAATTATCCTTATTTGTGGCTGATATGATCTTATATTTGGAAAAATCTAAAGAGTCCACCAGAAAACTACTAGAACTAATGAACAAATCCAGGAAATTTGCAGGATACAAAATAATTATATAAAAACCTGTAGCATTCTTATAAGCCATCAGTGAACAATCTGAAAAAGAAATAAAAAATGTAATGCCATCTACAATAGCTACAAATAAGCAGGAATTGACTTAAGCAAAGATATGGAAGATCCCCATAATTAAAACTTGAAAATACTGATGAAAAAAATTGAAGAGGTCACAACAAATTAAAAATACATTCTATGTTCATGGATTGGAAGAATCAGTATTGTTAAAATGTCCATACTACCTAAAGCAATCTATAGATTTGATGTAATCCCTATCAAAATACAAACAACATTCTTCACAGAAATAGAAAAATGCCATCCTAAAGTTAATATGGAATCACAAAAGATCCAAAATAGGCATAGCTGTCCTGAGCAAAAAGAACAAAACTGAAGGAGTCACATTACCTGATTTCAAATTATACTACAGAGGTATAGTAACCAAAACAGCATGGTACTGACATAAAAACAGACACATATGCCAATGGAATGAGATAGTGAGCTCAGAAAGAAACCCACACAGCCATAAATGAACTCATTTTTGACAAAGTTGCCAAGAACACACAATGAAGAAAGCACAGTCTCTTCAATAAATTGTACTGGGAAAACTCTATTCATACAAAGAACAATGAAACTAGACCTCTATCTCTTTCCATTTACAAAAATCAAATCAAAATCGATTGAAGGCTTAAATCTAAGATCTTGACCTATGAAACTACTACAAGACAACATTGAGGAAACTCTCCAGGACATTGATCTGGACAAAAATATCTTGAGTAATACTGCACAAGCATAGGCAACCAAAGCAAAATGAACAAATTAGTTCAGATCAAGTTACAAAGCTTCTGCACAGAAAAAAAAAAATCAAAAAAGTGAAGAGACATTCCACAGAATAGAAGACAATATTAGCAAACTACCCACTTGATAAAGGATTAATAACCAGAATATATCAGGAGCTCAAACAACTCTGTAGAAAAAAATCAAATAATTCAATAAAAAAAAGGGCAAAATTTTTGAATAGACGTTTCTCTAAAGACATATAAATGACAAAGATCCACATGAAAGGGTCCTCAACATCATTGATCATCAGAGAAATGCAAATCAAAACTACACTGAGATATCATTTCACCTCAGTTAAAATGTCTTCTTATATCCAGAAGACAGGAAATAACAAATGCTGACAAGGATGTTGTGAAAAGGAACTCTTGTACACTATTGGTGGGAATGTAAATTAGTACAACCTCTAAGGTAAACAGTTTGGAGGTTCCTCAAAAAACTAATAATAGAGCTACCATACAATCCAGCAATCTCACTGCTGTGTACATACACTAAAGAAAGGACATCAATATATCAAAGAGATATCTGCACTTCCATGGTTGTTGCAGCACTGTTCACAATAGCCAAGATTTGAAAGCAACCTAAGTGTCTATCAACACCTTCTGTCCTTTTTTTTTTTTTTTTTGACAGAGTTTCACTGTGTCACCCAAGTTGAAGTGCAGTGGCACAATCTCAGCTCACTGCAGCCTCTGTCTCTCAGGTTCAAGCTATTCTCCTCCTCAGCCTCCTGAGTAGCAGGGGTTACAGGCGCCCGCCACCACTCCTAGCTAATTTTTGTATTTTTAGTAGAGATGGGGTTTCACCATGTTGGCCAGGGTGCTCTTGAACTTCTGACATCAGGTGATCCACCCACCTTGGCCTCCCAAAGTGCTGAGATTACTGGCATGAACCGCTCTGGCCACTTAATCTTAGTGAAAACATATTTCCCCTCTTCTAACACAGGAAAGATGTAATCTTTACCTTCTCAGATTACATTAGTAATCCATAGTAGAGTACAGGTGTTAAGATTTTAGAATCTGGAGTATTATAGACCCGAGTTTTGATTATGACTATATCATATACTAGATATCCGACATTGACAAACTCACTTAATCTTCATGTGCCTCAGCTTCCTTACCTGAAAAATCTATTTTTGAAGGTTAAATGAGCTAATGTAAGTAAAGCAATCGGTAGGGTGTGTAGCAAATAGTAAGCACATATATGCTTTTAATCATTATCATCATTAATGAAACTCACCACACAGATCATTTTTAAACAGTTTTGCACAGGAAATACATGTAGGGAGGCTAATTAGATTATCAGACACTTTAGAACAAAGGCCATTATTTGTATTATCTTTGTGGTTTGGATTTCAAACCAAAGTTTGAATTCTGACTTAGCTACCAATTAGCTGTATGCCTTTGGGCAAATTACTTCACAACCTATAAACCCCAGTTTTCTCAATTGTAAAACATAAAAATGCTAATAACTGCATTATTTTCATGTTATATCTTTAAAAGTCATCAACAGAAGTAATTTCAATAGAAACTTGCTTAGTAGGCATTCAACAAATATCAGATCCCATTATTGTAATATTTGTTATTACAACAAATATCAGATCCCAGTAATAATGTTTGTTATTTGATTGGTTTTAAACCTACAATCAATGTTTGTTATTTGATTGGTTTTAAAAAGAATAAAGTTAACAAAAACATAAAGTTTAGAATGTTTGATAGATATTCTTATTTAAAACCAAATTTTAGACTGGCTGGTTTGATACCCATATTTCTTTGTTCTGTTGCATTTCCATAAATACAGCTTCTGGTTCTCCCATTCAATTTTTTTTATAATAAGTGAAATTGGACAAATTCAGAAGTTGAATTTTCAGAATTAGTTACTCAAAATAAATAACCAAATGTTCATCCTCAAATAAGCAGTGATTCTTTTTTCTGTCTTTTTTCTTTTTCTTTTTGGTAAAATTGATCCATAAGGTAAAGTTATTTTTAGAAGTACAAACCAAAACGTGCATTCCTTCGAAAATGGCTAATCCTTTCATTTCACTGGATATCAGAATAACCCACTTGCAATCAACATTTTATCCTCTGAATATTTTAGCAACACTAATGAGATAATGAGAACTTCTTAACTAGAGATTATAAATTTTTGAAACGTGTATTTAAAAAAATTTGACAACAACTCAAAGTCAATGAATGAAATCATTAACAAACCCTCATTACTTAGCAGTGACCTCTAATAACATTCATTTTAAATTTGCCCTTGGGAGTTTTAATTGTTCTTAGGAGCCTGTGGTTAGTCATTGTTTAAATATCATACATGTCACTATAATCATTAATAGTATCATTCAATGGAAGATTTCAAGGGTGACATTATAGTTGAGACCTGACCTTCAAATGCTGTGTTGTGCATTTGATGGCTTGGATTGATGCACTCCCCATAATAGAGGGTGTGGGCTATGTGCGTGGGCATGTATGAATGCATGCGTATGTCCAATGCCGTACTGTATGTAAAAGACATTTTAACCTCAAACATTGAGAAGAAAAGCTACATTTGAATAACTACATTGATAATGATCAGTTTGGTATATAAAAATTCTGCTTATTCATTCTCAATAATATATGAGCTCAGAGTTGCTTTTCTAGAATGAGGACGATTTTTTCACAAATCCATGGCTCTGGCAGGGACCTTATAATAGCAAATATTTTTCTAAGATATCTGGCTCAGAATAGAAGTTGTGTCCCTGCTCTAAACTGAAGTTTTGCCCAGTGCAAAGTTAAAAGCTCCATAGGAAAATTTCATATGTGCTCCCATGAAAGGGAGCACAGAGGCTTAGAATTTCTAACTGCAAACATAATTTTATAAAAGGTGCAGTATAGAAGCGATACATTAGAAATAGAGGGCATTGTTTGAGGTTTCTATAAAATGTAACTGCCATTTCCATTGTATACCCTTCAGCTATTAATTGGAGTAACCAAGAGTACCATTCATTCAAACAATTCTTAAATACCCACTATATGGCTATTTCTTTTCTAGGAGCTGAGAATAGAAAGATAAACGGGAGATAATAACAAGCTTTGAGGGTATTTCTACCACAGTTTAGATTTCAACAGTATAAAATACTGTAAATCTCTTGTAATAAGGAAGCATTGAAAATAATATGATTATATGGCAGTTGTACTTTCTCTCCCTTGGGGATAGAATTCCCCTTAAATAAAGTTAGGACACTTATTCCAAAGAAATAATTCTGTAAACACATAACATTTCTTTTAAAACTTAAGTTTTAGAAATATAGGATGGATTTAAAATTGTGTTTCTTCATCTGGTGCCTCCTTTCTGCCAGTTAATATTTTGCTCTTATTATAATAACTTTATCTGCTTCTTCTCCCTCTTTCACCAGCACTGCTGTAAGCATGGCCTCCAGATGAACAGCTTCAGCATACTTCACTTGTTCTTGAGAATTCCAACTTGGCCAGTTATTTCCTCAGCCTGTCTTTTGGACTCTGGGTTGAAGTTCAATTCAGAATTCACACTGAGTATGTGACCCAGAAAATATGCTAGCATCCAATTCAAAATAATCAGCTGATCATCACACAAAAGGCAAAACCAAAACGAGCATGACACAAAATGTAATTGGTAAATTCCCTCCCTCTGTTTCAAAACTTACTTTACTTTTTAATTATAGCCTTTGTACAATAAGAAAAATCTTGCATTTGGATTAGTGTTTTGTTAGTAAAATCTCAATAAAAATTTACCACCCTGTTAAGTAGTTAATACGTTCACATTGTTGAGTCATGTGATCTTTAGATAGTAAAAGCTATCATAAGATTGATAATAAATAAACATCAAAAGATATAAAAGTTTTGTACATAAAAAATAGGAAATATGTCTACATTATTGAAGCATCTGGTACATATAATTATCTAAACCTCTGAAGAAAATCAAATAAGGTACAACATAGAATTTCTTTAGCTGTCAAAAATAATTTGTTTCTGGAAAAAAAAAAAAAAGGCTGCCATAGAAGCAGCCACATACATTTCAGGTTTAAGATGATATAGGCACATAACCAAGAAGGTAAAAGACCTGTATACTGAAAACTACAAAACATTGAGGAAAGTGATCAAAGACACAAATAAATGGGAAGCTATCACATGTTCCTGAATTGAAACAATTAATACCAGAATGATATTAATTAATTAATATTAATATTGTCCATGTCAATACTACTAAAAATAATCTACAGGTTCAATGCAATTCCCGACAAAATACTAGTGCCTTTCTTCACAGATTTTAAATCCTAAAATTTCCGTGAAACATGAAAGAGCTTGAATAGCCAAAGCAATCTTAAGCAAAAAGGACAAAGCTGGAAGCATCACATTACCTGATTTCAAAATAAACTATAAAGCTTTAATAACATATTTTTACCCACCCCTCAAACAGAGCTGGGCTTACCTGGAGCAGAGAAAGCTTACAGTGATTATCAACACTGTCATAAAAAGCAAAAGATGGTTTAACCTACCAGTTTGGCAAAGATGAAAGAAATAGACCAAACACAAGATAAGTAAATGTTGGCAAGGGGATGAAAATTTGTAGAACCTTTCCAGAGGGCAATTTTTAATATTAAAATTATTTAAAATCCACAAACACTTTGACCCTACAACTCACTTCCAGAGGTATAACTGAAAAAAAAAAATGTCCTTCAAATGAGATTCCCAATATGCCAGGAAAAGAACCCTAATATTTTTCTTTAGATACTTGCTCCCTTTCTCTGTACCCTGGGAAAGAAGCATGTCTTATGAGATAAGAGACAGAAGAGTATGCACCTGTTGAAAGCTATTGCCTGCTTTGAGGCTCCCCAGAAGTCCTTTCTCTAGACAAGAAATTTATTTTGTTGCCAGTGGAACTTTGTGCAAAATGAAATAAATTAATCCTGGTTTATTTGATTATTGCTCTAAAAATCATATTGAGTCTGTTGATGGTTACAGTTTAAAGAACATTTAGATCATTCTAGTCTAACCCACTCACTTCATCAATAGCACAGAGAAGAGAAGAATTTTTTATCAAGAATACACAGTAAATTAGTAATCAACCTGAGAATTGAATATATGTTTGTTTCAATTCTAATCAAGTACATTTGCTTCCACTATGCCACATTACCTGTATTTCTTACCAATTTTAATCATTCACCAGCTTGTATACACCATAAGGGCAGACACCTGGTTTTAATCACTTTTACAGAACTACATATTATAGTACAGTATGGATCACAAAGCAGATGTTTGCTAAAATGTTATCTAAACAAAGTAGTCACCACCAGAGAGGTGACAACCAAAAGAGATGATACAGAGACAGACAGATAACCAGAGTTTGAGGTTTGGGTATGTTCCCAGTTGGAAAGTAGCGTGAACAGAAAGAGCTAGTGAATAAGCGTTCAAAGAACTAGAAAAAAAGTTTATCATTGTCTCAAGGAAGCCAAGTTAGGAACTTGAAGAACTAGTTTATATAGTCCTGGAGAGCAGGGACCCTATTAACTTGTTTTTTTGCAATGTTGTCATATTTGATTTATATAACCCTAAGCCTCTGGATCTAGGCCACATCCAATTCATATTTTGAAAAATTTTTTTCTTAGTACCAGCAAATATTTGACCTATCTAATAATTAACAGAACTGTAAGTTGCAAAGATTTTTTTCAATGTAAGCAACTCAGGAACTTTCCTCCATGCTGCCAACGCTATGAATGAGTTTAGTCAGCATTTCTTGATGCTGCTTATAAAAGTTGTCTGGGAATATTGTGCTCTTAAGCAGAGATTACCTGAATGAGCCTTGGGCTTACAATAATCAAGATACCTGTAACCAGAAAAATAACTGAGGCAGCAGAATCCTCACCAAAGCTCTGAAGTACCACATCAAATAGATTCCTTTCAGGAGGAATTTGGCCTTGGTCTTAATTACTGTGTAGTATACAATATATTAAGTAGTGATACTGATATTGCTGCTGATAATAAACCAAGTAAGACCCCTATGTGAGTGTATTATTTCAAGATACAGTAATTAGCCTCCAACTAATAAAGATACTTAGGATGATTATTTCTAGGTTCTGAAATGTTACATTTATCTGTAAAATGAATTGTTTACAAAAAAACTGAAGTGGTAAAATAAACATTGTTGATCTTCCCCCAGAAGTACAGTGATATGGTTTGGCTGTGTCCCCACACAAATCTCATCTTGAATTGTAATCCCCATAATCTCCATGTATAGAGGGAGGGACCCAGGGAGAGGTAATTGGATCATGGTGGTGGTTTCCCCCATGCTGTTCTCATGATAGTGAGTGAGTTCTCACCAGATCTGAGAGTTTTATAAGGGATTCTTCCCCCTTCACTTTTTTTCTGTCTTTCACCTGCCACTATGTAGGATGTGCCTCTTCCCCTTCCACCATGATTGTGAGTTTTCGGAGGCCTCTCCAGCCATGCAGAACTGTGAGTCAATTAACTCTCTTTTC
This sequence comes from Pongo abelii, assembly GCF_028885655.2. Classification (NCBI taxonomy): domain Eukaryota; kingdom Metazoa; phylum Chordata; class Mammalia; order Primates; family Hominidae; genus Pongo; species Pongo abelii. The sequence continues at coordinate 150,644,177 of NC_072008.2, forward strand.
TTTATAAATTACCCAGTCTCAGTTAGTATCTTAATAGCAGTGTGAGAACAGACTAATACATAAAAGAAGGAATCTAGGAAATTCTTATCCTGTCTACTCCTCATCCTCTATTGCTGCTAACAAGCTTTACAGGAAAGCAGTTCCCCTGATGCTAATAAATTGAAGTTAAAGGTAAAGCCTGTAAACTACTATATTTACAAGCCTAATGTAAGCTGTATAAAATTCAAGAATACTGCTTCAAAGAGCTAACAGTATAAGGAATATGTATCATTTCTTCACTATTTTTATTTAAACACCATTGAAGTAAAATGTTTTATTAATACATAAAAGGAAACCCACTTAATAAACATGGTATAAATTACTTAGATACTTATATAATTACATAAAATAATTACATTTCCAGAGACATGCAATCTGATAGAGTGGTGAAATAATGCTTGCAGCAAACATATTCCACAAGCATTTGGGTAAGTCATATATTATTTGACACTTTGGAAATAAATTTCTTGTTAAGTGTAAAGTAATTATTTAGTTTACAGTAATTATACACAGACCATGTAATTAAAACATGATAATATTTCAACTCTTAAAAATGGGTTCTGTTTGGAATTTAACATTGTAGAAACCTGTAGATAGCATAAAGTATAAACTTATTTTTAATCATTTTTTTAAAATTCTAATTAAAGAGATAACATGGTTCTGAAGACAAAATATATCAATAATGTAATAAAAATCTCAGGTGACTGAATAAGGCATACATAACAGAGAGATAAAAGAATTTTCAATGCTATAAAAATACCGCATTCTGAATCATATCTCCTGTATATTACATAGAGCAGAAGACCTGCGAATATAGTTCTTTAAAATAACAGTTAAAAAATAATACATATTTGTATTCTGAGAATTCACAACTTTTTAAGTAAAATATTTATCTATGGCTTAAGGAAGACCTTTATGGAGAATATCAACTTAATTCTATTTAACAAGTATTTATTGGATTCCTACCCAGAGCGAAGTAGACTCTGGAGGTATGAAAAGCAATAAGAACAAGAGTTCTGGCCCTGAGACTAGCTGTATCAAATGGAAGCCAGATGTATAAACAAATATTTTTAGAAAATAGGATGACTGCTATAGTCTACCTATGCACACAGTGTTGTGAATGTACAGATTATGGTTTAAGGGTTCCAAGGGAAGCTACAGAGAGAAAACACCTCATATCAGTCTTCAGAAAAGAGATCACTGGGTAGGGAAGCATGGAAAGGACATTCTAGAAATATGACATCATGATCAAAGACATGGCAGGATTTTGTGTGCTTGAAGAAGAGCTTTACTGGAACTTAGGACATTGATTCTCCAACTGGAAGGGAGAGAATCAGTCCCATCAAAATATCTTGTGGAGTTAAATGAAAATGAGTGATTCTTAGGTTCTACTTCTAAAGATTCGATTTCATTATGACTAGGATGTGGCTTAATCATCTCTTTGAAATTTTCGCAACTAATTTTGACACTCAGTATTTTTAATTCAGTAGCTCTAGATTGGTGACATTTTAAAGAAGAATTATATTTTATCTTGATGAGGATGGTCCCTGGTCCATATTACAGCAAAATAGGCTTAGTGTGTTAGGAAATAAAATGACTTAGATCAAGGCTAAAATGCAGAATATTTCATATATTATGTTAGAGAGTTTGGTCTTTATTTTTGGTTGTATTTTGGTCTTTATTCAGGCAATAAGAAGTTACCAAAAAAGTGGCTTAAAATAACAATACATTATTTGACTCGCTCTGTTGCAGATTTGCTCTGCTAGATGTTTTCTCTGATCTTGGCTAGAATTCCTCATGGATCTGTGGTCATTTGTGCATCAGGTATATAGCTTTGCTGATCTGTGCTAGCTGTCCCATCTCTGGTGCTTCAACTAGGACAATTGGGCTAACTCAACTCTGACCCATGTGGTATCTCATCTTATAGGAGTCAAGCCTATCTTATTGAAGTTACAGGGATAGGATGCCAAAAGAGCAAGTGGAGGCACCCAGAAATTCTGGAAGATGAACTCTGCCACTTTCTTTCAGTCAAAATATGCCACAAGACCACCCATAATCAAGGGGTGAGGATGTTCTACCTCTTGATGGAAGAAGGTGAGAAGCCATTGATCATGGTCTCCATCGCCTCCCAATTCACCAAAGAAGTCATCTCAGGTCTCTGTTTGTTTTTATTTATTTGTTTTTGAGGGATCCATCACCTTGAGTATTTATCATTTCTACCTGTTGGGAACATTTTAAGACCTCTCTTCTACCTACTTTGAATACAATAAATTGTTGATAATTATATTCACCCTACTCTGCTATAGAACACTAGAACTAATTTCTTCCTTCTAACTGTATGTTTGTACTCATTAACCATCCTCTCTTCATCGCCCCCTACCCACATACACACGCTCATCCTTTTCAGCATTTCTTAATTATTATTGTACTCTTTATCTCCATAAGATCAACTTTTTTAGCTCCCACATATAAGTGAGAACAAACAGTATTTGTCATTCTATGCCTGGCTTATTTGACTTAACATAATGACCTCCAATTCCATTCACATTGCTGCTTTGAGGGTTTTCATCATGGAGGGATGTTGAATTTATCAATTCTTTTTCCCCATCAGTTAAAATTATCATATAATTTTTATCCTTCATTCTATTAATATAATGTATCCCATTGATTTGCATATGTTGAATCATTTTTGCATCTTGGGGATGATGAACTTGATAATGATGAATGATCTTTCTATTGTATTGCTGAATTAAATTTTGTAGTATTACGTTGAGAATTTTTGTATCATCATTCACCAAACACATTTGCCTACACTTTTATTTTTTATATGTCTTTGTCTGGTTCTGTTATCAGTGTAATATGGGCCTTGTAGAATTAATTTAGAAATATTATCTCTTCCTCTATTTTTTGAAACATTTGAGTAGGCTTTGTGTCGGTTATTCTTTAAATATTTGGTAGAATTCAGCAGTGAATCCACTGGGCAACAGGACTTTCTTTACTGAGAGACTTTTTGTTACAGCTTCAATATTGCTACTTGTTATTTATTTGTGAATGTTTTGGATTTCTTCATGGTTCAGTCTTTGAAGGTTGTATGTATCCACGAATTTATACATTTGTTTTCCTGACTTTTCCATTTATTGGTATATACTTGCTTATAGTAACCACTAATGTTCCTTTAAATGTCTGCACTATTAGTTGTAATAGCTCCTTCTTATCTCTGATTTTATTTATTTGGGTCTTCATTCTTTCTAAGTCTAGAAAAAGGTTTGCCAATGTTGTTTAACTTTTCAGAAGACAAACTTTTTATTTAGTTGATCTTTTGTGTTGTTTTCTTTATTTCAATTTTATTTGTTTCTGCTCTGATTATTATTATTTTTTCTCCTAATTTGGGGGTTTATTTGCTCTTGCCTTTCTAGTTATTTCAGATGCATTGTCAGGTTATTTGATGTTTTTCCTATTTTTTTGATGTAGGCACTTATAGGTATAAAATTCCCTCTTAGTGCTGCTTTTGCTGTATCTCAAAAAGTTTACTTTGTTACATTTTCATTATCATTTGTTTAAAAAATTTCCAGTTTTATTTTTAATTTTTTTATTGACCCACTGGTCTTTCAGGATCATATTTTTTAATTTCCATGTATTTGTATAGTTTCCAAAATTTCTCTTGTGATTGATTTGTAGTTTTATTGCACTGTATTCATAGAAGATGCTTGATATTATTTTATTTTTTTGAATGCTATATGACTTGTTTTGTGTCATAACATACGGCCTGTCCTTGAGAATGATCCATGTACTCAAGAGAAAAAACTGTCAATTCTGGAGCACTTAAAAAAGTTTTCTGTAAGTATCTATTAGGTACTTTTGTTCTATACTGCACATTAAGTCCAATGTTTCTTCATTGTTTTCCTGTCCAGGAGATGTGTCCAACGCTGAAAGTTGGGTGTTGAATCTCTAGCTATTTTTGTATTGGTGTTGATCACTCTCTGTAGCTCTAATAATGTTTGCTTTGCATATTTGGGTGCTCCAAGGTAGGGTGTATATATATTTACAATTGTTTTATCCTCCTGTTGAATTGATAACTTCTTCATAGTAAAATAACCTACTATGTCTCTTCTTATGTATTTGTCTTGAAATATATTTTGAAATATATTTTGTCTGATGTAACTATAGCTACTCATGCTTTTTTTGTTTTTGGTTTGCATTCACACAGAATACCTTTTTCCATCCCTTTATTTTTAGTATATATGTATCCTTATAGGTGAAGAAAAGAAAATATGTTCATAAATACTAGAGGGATTATTGTCCAGGCTATATATGTTATATTAATTATAACCATATCCAGGGAGATTGAGGAGAAACTTTTAAGGAAAAAAAGTCAAATTGCATTCAGGTTGTTTTAAAAGTTCATTAGTTACAGGGGATTGTTACATGTGATAATGTGTGTACAAGCCATTGCTAGGAGAGTGTCTTCACAGGAACAACCCTGACTGCAAGGTTGCAGTTTAGTAAGGTTACTTTCAAGGTTGTGGTTAGGATTGGCTTTTACTAGAAATAAGTCCTCACAGAAATAAGTCCTCATCATCTTTAACTGCATGGTTGTGTTTTTGGCAGAGTCCTCTGATGATAGCTCCTGTTGTCAGACAAATATGCATGAGGACCCTGCCTTCATGGCCTCGTGACTCCATTTTATTAGGGTTTGACATCAATAACTCCATTGTGATAAGTCTCACACACACAGGACTTTGAATTCACAAAATATTATGTGTAAAATATTATTTTATTTCAAGGTTTCTCATTAAATATCATTGCAACCTATATATTTTTTATTGTATCAAAGGTGGAATTAAAGTATTTTCTTTTTAAGATTAATGCTATTTCCCAATACATTTTTAAAAATATTAATTTATTATAAGATTGTCTCCCTATATTCTCCTCTCCTTAATTTTCATTCTAACAGATGTTATACCCTGTGCCTTATGTTCCTTAGAAATGGACATACATTTGCTGAGAACAGTCATAGATGTTAAAACTCTTCAAATTAAAGAAAATAGTAATTTCAGAGAAAAATCTGGGACAGAGGGGCTTCCCTAAAGCTAGAAAAAGTGATTGACTCCTGTGATAGAGGAAAGCAAAAAATCAGGACATCTATTAAGGCAAATTTGTGCTCTCTACGCTTTTGACACCTCAGGAATATAGTAGGGCCTCAGCACGAATGGATACAGGGTATAGGAAGCTAGATCCTAGGCCTGGGACTCCAAAATATGGCAGGGTACAGCAGAGGGCCCTATGCATAGAGGGCCCTCTATGGCATGCAACTTATATGACATTGAATGGAGAGCTGTTAACACTAAACATGTAGTGAAAGAGGTCAGTGACCCTTTATCCTATCCATTTTCTCATTATCATAGACGTCTCTTGGACGCCAGGGAAACTAGGATGAAAGCAGGAGTCCAATAATGCTAGTTTAGGAAAAACAAGTGATTATCCTAACAAGATGATAAGATGAGAAGTCAGAATCAAAATAAACTTATTTAAAGGGAAAGATAGTGTATTAGACTGTTTTCACATTGCTATTTAAAAAACGGCCTGAGACTGGGTGTATTAGTCCATTCTCACACTGCACTGCTATAAAAATACTACCTGAGACTGAGTAATTTATAAAGGAAAGAGGTGTAATTGACTCACAGTTCCACACGGCTGTGGAGGCCTCAAGAAACTTACAATCACAGCAGAATTGGAAGCAGGCATGTCTTACAAGGTGGCAGGTGAGAGAGAGAGAATCAAAGGGGAAGAGCTCTACACTTACCAATCAATCATATCTCGTGAGAATTAATTCAGTATCATGAGAATAGCATGGGGGAACTGCCCCCATGATCCAATCAGCTCCCACCAGGTCCCTCCCTCAACACCTGGGGATTACGATTCAGATTATGATTCAAGATGCGATTTGAGACAAACCATTATCAGAGAGTGATGTTTCTTGTACACTCAAGTTGGTGGACTGAGATTAACAATCATAAGTAAGTTTTAATTTATGTATTTTATATTACAAAAATAGCATTTATTTTAAGTTATTCAACATAAAATATTATCAATTCTTGAATTTTGCAAATTATACATGCTACCAACTTCTGGCCCTAAAACTCTGATACCCTTACTCCCCAAATTCTTAATATTTAGCAGCACCAAGAACAGAATCTAGGGCAACAATGAAATTTAAGGATGTAAACAGAGGGCACATAATTTGCAAAACAGAGAGAAAGACAAATTAGCAAGACAAAACAAGCCAGAGAATCAGTAATTAGTGCCTGCTACTGCTTAAGTTTTTTTGAAGGCATGAGACTAATGTCTGTTAAAAGCAAAACTTTAGACAGATTATATTTAAGAGTTTAATTGAGCAAAAAACAATTTGTGTATTAGGCAGCCCCCAAAACCAGAATAGGTTCAGAGGTACTTTGGTGCTTCCACATGGTCAGCAAGGATTTATAGACAGAAAAAGGAAAGTAACATCAGAAAATGGAAGTGAGGTAAAGAAACAGCTGGATTTGTTACAGCTTGATGTTTGCCTTATGTGAACACGGATTGAACAGTTGGTCACTTTTGAATGGTCAAAACTAGAGTTATCGGTAGGTTACAGTCTGTTTACATATCCAGTTAGGTGACAGTTCACTACGCACAGAAAAACCTTTAGACTAAACTTGAAATGTGTAAGGAAGCAGCTTTAGCCTAAACATAATATAACAAGTTATTGGCAACTGTAGGGCATTGGGAAATATAAATGTAGATAGAAACGCGGGGAGAGAACTATATACACAGTTTTTAATGGCTTCTTTTGGAAGGAAAGAGGTCTGGCATTTTCCCATGATTCTGAAACACAGTACGCAAGGGTTAGTTGAAGGAAAAAGCTGTCATGCCACTCAGTTATGCACTTATTGGAGTGATGAGGCATGCACCCAGAAAATGGTGCAAGACATATGCATGGTGAAGGTCAGAGATCTGAAAGGAGACAGCGGCCTTTCTCATAATACTTCATGCAAGGACCTGGTACAAGGATGAATTCTGCTCTAGAAAACTACATGAATTACCTATGTAGAGAACACATTATTTATGGAAATTACAACCTTCAGGTACACCTCGTGTGGATTGAGAATATGGGTGCATCCCTTCTGCCCTACTTTCATCAGAAGTGCATATAGACAACTCTAAACATTAGTTTCTCCAGGGTCTAGTCAAAATGTTGACATTAGCATCAGGAGAAAGATCAAATGCAATAAATGAGAATAGCTGCTCTCCTGACACACATAGTTTTTAAAAATTGAATCTCACTGCACCTACTGTTTTGTCACCTGCTTCTTCATTATATATTACCAGCGCATGTCAATGCCAATATGTACACTTCTTCCAAATAATTTTTGATAGCTTCATAAAATTTATTTGACTAGAGGCATTGTATTTTAGGTAATCTTTATGTGGGAGAAAAAAAAACCTTTCTTTTCCTTTTATTATTTGTGTGTGTGTTTAAATAGTTTTATTCTGTTATAAAGAATACTGCTCACACTTGATTTTTACAATAAATGTTTAGGAGCAAAATAATTGAGTTAAAGATTATGGGCAATTTTAAGACTTGTAAGACACTCTGCTAAGTTGCTGTCCTAATTTGTATTTCTGCCAAAGGAGTAAGATATGGTCAATGTCCTGGTACCTTTACTGCCACTAAATGTATTATTTATTTATTGCTGCAATTGCCACAAACATAACAGCTTAAACCAACACATATGTATTATCTCACAGTTTCTGTTTATCAGTAATCTTGGCTTGGTTAAGCTATATTCTTTACATCAAGGTTTTACTAAACTGAAATCAAGATGTCAGCTAGACTGTATTCTTTTCTGTAGGTACAACTGGAGAAGAATTCACTTCTAAGCTCATCCAGATTCTCGGCAGAATTCATTTCCTCATAGCCAAAAGACTGAGAACTTCCTTAAATTTTTCTACTGGAAGTCTCCCTTAACTTCCCAGCAATGTGTAATCCTGTATAAGCAGTTTACAATATGACATCTTACTTTTTTAAGGTCAATAGAAGTGCAAGGTAATGCTGGCTAGCAAGAGATTATATGTACACTTTTAAGGTCAATAGAAGTGCAAGGTAATGCTGGCTAGCAAGAGATTATTATATAACATAATCTAATCATGGGAGTGACATCCCATCACCTTTGCCAGTCTCTTAGCAGTATGTCACATATCCAACCCAAACTCTAGCAGAGGGTTTTGTACAAGGGTATGGACATCATGAGGCAGAAGTAATAGCAGGACAATTTAAAAGCTGTCAAGCACACTAGATATTATCATTTTTTTTTGCTTTTTATAAATCTAATATGTATTACTTGTTTTCATTTACACTTTAATTTGCACTCATATGGCTTTGATGATTAAAATAAGTTTTAAAGGAAAAAGTGGTCAACAATATTAAATGCTGCTTACAGAAAAAATAAATAGCATATAAAATTCACAGCTTTAACTGAAATTAACCACAAATTACCTAGAACTCTTTCTGTACTGACTTTAAAATTAACCAGGCATCAAAATAATTTCCAGAGAAGTAGTAATTTCATAATGTTTATGAGAATGCTCTCTGGAGCTAGAATGCCTAAGTTTAAATATTAGCTCTGCTGTTTATAAGCTATGTGATGTTAGTCACATCTCTCTCTGAATCTTAGTGTTCTTATTTGTAAAATCTGGATGATATTAATAAATGTTTAACTTTAGTGAGAACTTTCTAAGCACATTAGCATTATTTAACCTATGTAAATCTTAGTAACCTTATGAAATAGAAAATTTTAAATATATTACCCTAGGGTGTGGTGAGGATTCACTTAGTTAATTTAAGCAAAGACATTAGAACAGTGCCTTGCATGTAATAAGCACAATAAATGTTAGTTATAATCATTATTATGATATATATAGTATTGCATTCATATTCATGCTCTTGATGATAGAAATATAATATAATGTTTAAACCCTCCCCCAAATTATTACAAGAATAACACATACACAGGAGAAAAGTGAATTCAGAATCACAGATACTTAATTAGTTACCATATGGTCAAGTGACATATGTAATGTTTAAGTTCAGAAACTAACACAAGAACAGAAAACAAGCACCGCATGTTCTCACTCATAGATGAGAGTTGAACAATGAGAACACGTGAACACAGAGAAGGGAACATCACACACCGAGGCCTGTTGGGGAGTGGGGGGATAGGGGAGAAATAGCACTGGGAGAAATACCTAGTGTACATGGCGGGTTGATGAGTGCAGCAAGCCACCATGGCACGTGTATACCTATGTAACAAACCTGCATGTTCTGCACATGTACCCCAGAACTTAAAGTATAATAAAAAAAAATAAAATAAAATAAGTTCAGAAAATCGAGGAATCTCTCTTAAAACAAACAAGCCATAAAGTATTTTTTAAAAATTGTTAGGATTTTGTTCCAGATAAAACTGAGAGATGAAAAATTACAAATTAATGAAACAGTGGGTTCAATAGTAAGAAATGGCATGACCAAAGCTAGTCTCTAACAACAAATTAAACAATATATATAACACAAACAGGTGCTCAGGCCTGACAGGAAAGTTCACACCAGAATATAGTTGCTCTTGATATACTGCATTAATTTGTGAATATTAATTCATCTACATATCTTTCCTGTTACTACATATTCAGCAAAATGGTGATTTGTCATAATGAACACAGTAGCTCAATAAGAACATCAAATCCAATGCTGAATTATATACTTATGATCCATATGAGGAAGGAAACAATTGAATGTCCTCCAGCTTTCATTTCCTCTAATTTACCATCAATTCATCCCTCAAAACCTACTTCATGCACAATACCTCCTCAGACATTTACAAGCTCCTGAAATGTCTGTTATCATTTATCGTACAAAGACATAGCACCTTGCATGTTTATGTAAATATCAAGAATGTAAATTGTGGTTTTCAATAAAAGGGCAGGCTCCTGACTGGGGAGGAATCCTGATTTACAGCAGGAAAAGAGATTATTATTCATTGAGCATCTTATACACTTCTGACATTATGCTAAGTGTGTTCACACATATTTGTGCATTAAACTCTCACCAAGAGCATTCACTGTAAGCCTGACTAACAAGAATCCAGTGATCTTGCTATACTGATTAGAACGGTTTGTGCTGATGAAATATATATATTCTTTTTTCATTGATTTATCTAAAATATGACGACAAAAATGACAAGTGGGCCTTACAACTTGTAGCTCATTGTACCACACAAGCACAGACAACATCACCCTTAACTCATTAAATTCCAGTGATTTAAAATGAGATGTGTATTGGATATGGCAGAAGTATCCCTCTGAGAGAATGGACACTATACTGGAAGTCAGGAAGCATAAAGCCTCCATCCAGGTTCTAAGCCTTGCCCTGTTACTCATATAGTCCAGACAATAGCAAAAATAAAATGTATTTAGTGAATATTTCTTATAGCCGGACACTCTTCCATGTATACCTATGAATTCATTCAATCTTCACAACTACATGAAGTAAGTACTATATCAACGATGTTGTATATATGAGAAAACATGTCCTAGTAGATGACAACTTAAAAGTTTCACTTCAGCGGATCTCTTTGCTTGTCAATTTGGAAATGTAATTGGTTTCTCCCTGCCCCCTGCCTTCTGCCCCAGCCCTTTGGGTATTTGAGAATCAAATTATAGAAAGAAGTACTTTGTTTTATCAATAATTTTTGTGTATAATACACTTAGTCATTTTTACTTGTCAACATTTCTTAATAATATGAATAGTAACGAGTTTCAAAACATCCGGAATATTACCTAACTCTGTACTTCAGCCTGTAAACCTAGAGAATATCAATGCAATTCTATAAATCTGTAATTTACAGGGAAATTATAATGTTATATGGTGGCTATAGAAATGTTTTAAGAAATTTAAAATGCTCTACATGGGTAAAGATTAACCAAGTAGAATACTTGCTAAATGGAAGAACTGATTTCTGTTTGCCTTTGATTCGTTTTCTTAAAAAGTATGTTTACCTCAAAAAACAATTCTTTTTCTCTTCTTATTGCCACTGCATCAGACAAACATTTCTCTACCCTTCTTTAACTGGGCCTTCCTGCTTCTCTGGTTCTTGATAATAATTAATTCAAGTACAAAGAGGTTGCTTTTGGTGTTATTCATGTTCATTAAAACGGGCAGTCCCAGAATGCATGGAAAGGCAAGGGGAGTATGGGAGTTTAAAAAGGTAGAAACTAATGTTCACACTGCAGCATAGCAGTTATGCAGAAAAGAAGCAAGGAACAGAATTTGAAGAAGTCAGAGGAAAGACTTGAAGAATAAGTCTACCAGTGCAGTCCCTCTTGTCACTGAGAGCCCCTGAGAATTCTCAGCAGCAGTAATGTAAGAGAAGCAGATTTGGCCCTATATAGAGTAAAATATTCAAGAAACTCAAGTTTGACAACAGGAAGCATTACTCCCAGAGGGGAATGTGCACTCATGCTGCCATAACTTGAGAAAGTTATTTTATTTTATTTTTTTTTCTGTTTAAAATATTTTTATAAGTGTACTTTTTAGTTGCCATAAACACTATGGTGAGTTAAATATACAAATCCTTTTTTTTTCTTTTTATTATTATTATTATTATTATTATTATTATACTTTAGGCTCTATGGTACATGTGTGCAACATGCAGGTAAGTTACATATGTATATATGTGCCATGCTGGTGCGCTGCACCCACCAACTCGTCATCTAGCATTAGGTATATCTCCCAATGCTATCCCTCCCCCCTCCCCCCACCCCACAACAGTCCCCGAAGTGTGATGTTCCCCTTCCTGTGTCCATGTGTTCTCATTGTTCAATTCCCACCTATGAGTGAGAATATGCGGTGTTTGGTTTTTTGTTCTTGCGATAGTTTACTGAGAATAATGATTTCCAATTTCATCCATGTCCCTACAAAGGACGTGAACTCATCATTTTTTATGGCTGCATAGTATTCCATGGTGTATATGTGAGAAAGTTATTTTTAACACAGACAACTATACTTTCTTTGTAATTCTCAAGCTATAATTAGGCATATGTAGACAAAGCAATTGTGTAGAATGTTCAAAAATGTCAATTCATCATGGTTTTTTTTTCCACAAAGGAGAAATGTTTCTTTTTTTCTTTTTTGATGGGTCTCTCACATTAAGAAACCAAGTTGTCAGGATTTCAGCTTTCTCTGTAGCTTATCAGTATGTTATGAGAGACATGTTGCTAAAAATAACAGGGAAGTAAACCGAAGTCCATGTATTGGAAATAACAGTAGGCCTTTCACCATTGATTTTCCTTTCCCAAAGACAGCTATACCAAGACTTAGATATTTCACTTAGAGACTTTACGATTTGAAAGATATGGACTCTTGTCATATTGCTTCTAAAATACCTGTAAAAGTTTTATTCCAGGGGCTAGGTAGCCTTAGTGGGTTGATTCAATGCTTAAGACTCAAATTTTAAAAAGATGATGCCCATTTTACAGATATCAAAGCTGAGATTCAGGTTGCTTAGAAAAATTCAATTTATATACATATAATGTATATAAATATAAATACACACACACACACACACACACACACAGCTAATGTGAAGGTCAGCACATTGTTTGAAACCATGGAAAGTTTGAAACCTTCCAAAATTTATGTTTATGTTTCTTTTAAAACATAATGTTTATGTTCGTTTTCTACATAAATGGGTTATGTTTTTTTAATTTTATATTTTTATTTTATTTTTCCATAGGTTATTGGGATACAGGTGGTATTTGGTTACATGAGTAAGTTCTTTAGTGGTGATTTGTGAGATTTTGGGGCACCCACCACCCCGGCAGTATACACTGCCCCATATTTGTAGTAGCTTATCCCTCCCACTCTTCCCCTCAAATCCCCAAAGTCCACTGTATCATTCTCATGCCTTTGTGTCCTCATAGCTTAGCTCCCACATATCAGTGAGAACATACAACGTTTGGTTTTCTATTCCTGAGTTACATCACTTAGAATAATAGTATCCAGTCTCATCCAGGTCACTGCAAATGACGTTAATTCATTCCTTTTTATGGCTGCATAGGATTCCATCATGTATATATATATAATAACTATGTGATATATATATCTCATATATATATAATATCTATGTGTTATATATCAAATATATATATCTATGTGATATATACCAAATATATATATTTCTTTATATATATAATATGTTATATATAATATATATTATATATGATATATGATATATATGATATATTATATATGATATATATATCATATATGATATATATAAAATATATTATATATATCATATATTATATATTGTATATATAATATATTATATAATATATATTTACATAATATATAATATCTTTAGATTATATATAATACATACAATATATTATATAATATATATTTATATAATATATAATATATATTTATATTATATAATGTATATAATATATTATATAATATATAATATAAATTTATATTATATAATATATATAATATATTATATTATATATAATATATAATATATTGTATATTATATATTATATATTATATAATATATTCATATAATATATATATTTATATAATATATAATATATTTTATATAATATATCAGATATATTTATATTATATATTATATATTTTATATAATATATATTATATATTTATATAATCTATAATATATATTTATATTATATATTATATATTTATATAATCTATAATATATATTTATATAATATGTATTATATTATTAATATATAATATATATTTATATAATATATATAATATATATTTATAATGTAATATATAATATAATAGATATTATAGAATATATAATATAATATAATATCATATATAATATATATATGATATTATATATAATATAATATTATATTATATAGCATATATAACATTATAGAATATATAATATAATGTTATATAATATATATAACATTATAGAATATATAATATATTACATATTATATAATATATAATATATACATTATATAAAATATAATATATATAAAATATATATAATAAATATAAAATATATAAAATATATATTTTATATAATATATTTTATATAATATATATTTATATTATATAAATATAAATATTATATCATATACATATTTATATAATACAGATTTATATTATATAAATATATATATTTATATCATAGATATATTTATATAATATATGTTTATATTATAGATATATTTATATAATATAGATTTATATTATATAAATATCTATATTTATATCACAGATATATTTATATAATATATATAATATATATGTTTATATAATATATATTATATAATATATAATATACATTTATATAATATATAATATACATTTATATAATATATATTATATATAATAAATATATTTATAATATATATTGTATATAATAAATATATTTATATAATATATATTTATATAATATATAATATATGTATTTATATAATATATATTTTATATAATATATAATATATGTATTTATATTATATATATTTTATATAATATATATAATATATATTATATATATTATATATATTTATAATATATATAATATACATATAATTTATATAATATATTTTATATAATATATATAATATATATTATATGTATATTATATATATTATATATATAATATATATTATATATATTATATATAATATATATTATATATATTATATATAATATATAATATATATTATATATATGATATATAAAATATATATCATATATAATATATATATTTATATAATATATATATTATATATATATATCCCACAGTTTCTTTATCCACTCGTTGACTGACGGACATTTGGGTTGGTTCCATGATTTTGCAATTGTGAATTGTGCTGCTATAAACATGCATGTGCAAGTATCTTTCTTGAATAATGACTTCTTTTCCTCTGGATAGATTCCCAGTAGTGGGATTCCTGGATCAAATGGTAGTTCTACTTTTAGTTCTTTAAGGAATCTCCACACTGTTTTCCATAGTGGCTGTACTAGTTTACATTCCCACCAGCAGTGTAGAAGTGTTCCCTGTTCACCACATCCACGCCAACATCAACTGTTTTTTGACTTTTTGATTATGGCTATTCTTGCAGGAGTAAGGTGGATTATGTAGAAAAAGGTAAACATGTCCCAAATAGAGCAATAAAAATGACTAAAAGAATGGATAATGGGTTTCATGAGAAATGCTTAAAGAACCGTATGGTTTTCTTCACTATGAAAAATTAATATAAAATGTAACCTACACATCTTCATATTACCAGTAACTGGAAAAGAGAATGTTGTTTCAAGTGCAATAAAAAAAATGGAACACTTTAAAATATCAGAAAAGTACATCTGCTTTTTGAGTGCAGAAATCCTAGAGAAAAGAACCAGTTGAAGTGTCTGTTTCTGAAACACTTGAAGCAAAACATGAACAGACTCGCCTTTAACCTGGCCAAAGAGACATAGCTGGAGCAGATGCTCTCTTTATGGCCTTTTCTGTTATTATCCTGTGATTCTATTACTTAATATTTTACAAATCAAAAGTCCATAGTACTTTATGATCGCTCCATTTTTGCCTACCAGTAGAGTCAGGAGTATGCAGAATTAAAAGATCTTGCCTGTTCTATGAAGTTAATCTTAACACAGTATAATGAGATAAGACATGTTGATCTTTTTGTTAATTTAACAGGTCTAATAATGAAATGTCCTCAAGCAGCATTAGTGAAACTATTTTTCTCCTAAATGACATGTAGTTAAGGAAGATCCTATTTAGATACACTCATTTATATAAACCTTTTTTCTCTTATGCCTCACAACTTCAATTCATCAGAGATGAATGGCATAATGGCTTAGTGAATAAAGATTTCCTTCAAGCCATAGGTCACAATGTGTGAAAGAAATAAAAACATGTTATTACCCACAAATATCTTCTTCTTCAATAACACCATTTTAACAGTATTTTCCCCTAGTCAGCTCATCAGATTGCTTTATTAGTTTGCAGCTGAATGTATTTCTCTCCTTATTCAGTTGAGATAATTTATTTGCTTTTCAAAGTTCAGAGCTTACTCTTCAAATTAGACTGCTCATCCGCTCTAAGATTCCTCTTTTCTATAAAGCCTGCAAAACTAATACTTTTACAACCCTAGGAGTCAACTCTTATGTGAGGGCTAAATATATCCTCTATAAAATAATGAAATAATATATCACTTCAAACCCTAAAGGAAAGCAAATACATGGTATGTTCAGGCTTCGAGCATGGCTGGGACTGCTTGGGAAGAGGATAAGCGAGAAGCTAAAGAGACCTAGAAACATGCTTTGAAGAAATTCAGTTATTAATGCTTTATGAAAATAATGCTGCATAAAATAAGGAGTTGGCTCTAACACTGAAGAAGAGGAATAAGAGCATTATTTGTGAAAAATATTTATTCCTGAAAACAAGATAACATTTAGTCACAATCTAGCACCTTATTTATTATATTTTTTGGTTTTTTTGAGACAGAGTCTCACTCTGTCACCAGGCAGGAGTGCAGTGGCATGATCTTGGCTCACTGCAACCTCCGTCTCCCGGGCTCAAGCAATTCTCCTCCCTCAGCCTCCTGAGTACCTGGGATTACAGGCGCACGCCACCACACCCAGCTAATTTTTGTAATTTTAGTACAGACAAGTTTTCACCATGTTAGCCAGGCTGATCCCGAACTCCTGACCTTAGGTAATCCACCCCACTCAACCTCCCAAAGTGTTGGGACTACAGGTATGAGCCACTGTGCCCAGCAAATCTAGCACCTTATTCATATTAATCATAAAATAAATCCATGAATACATAGAGTATTACTAAGACATTCTAAGCTTTCTGTGTGCCTTGCAAAATTACAACCTCTACGCTTTTTCATTGTCCTGAATTTTGTGTTAATTACTCCCTCACTTTTCTTCTGTATTTTTCCCAAATATGTATGCACTGTTGAAATATCTATTTAGTTTTGTTTTTTTACTTCTATAGAAATGAAATGATAATGAACCTATTACTATGTGACTTAATTTTCTTCAATATCATTTTTTCAGATACATTAATGTTAATGCATGAAGATGTAGTTCATTGTTTACTATTGTTACCTATTATTCCATCATACAAATATAATACATACTTATACATTCTAAGATTAGCAGACATCTAGCTTGTTTCTAGTTTGAGGCGCCTATGAACAAGTTCTTTGAGTATTCTCTACATATCTCTGACATTATTTGTGTAAGAGTTTCTGTAGGGGCACATATATGTGTGTCTGTGTGTGTGTGTGTGTGTGTGTGTATGAAATTGACAGCAAAAGGGTTTGCTCATATTCATCTTTAACAGATAATATGAAAGAGTTTTTTCAATGTTGTTGTAACAATTTATATTCTCCCCAGCCATCTGAGTCTTAGGATGCGCCATATTTGCTTTCTTTCAGTGACTGGGACATTGAAGTTCTTTATATATTCTGGAGACATTTCCTTTGTCAGTTTTGTGTCACACATACTTTCTGAAATTCGTGGTTTATCTTTCCATTCCTTTTATTGGGTCTCTTGATGAATATAAATTCTTAGGTGTAACTAAATTTACCAAAATATTTAGCTGCTTATATCATATTTAAGAGATTTTCTCACTAACCTACAGCAAGTGTCAGCAAAGTATAGCCCACTGTCAAATTCCAGAATGTTGTAAGTTTATGGTCTGATAAGATAGTCTTTTAAATACGTATTTTTATATATATATATTTATATATATATATATTTATTTATTTGTAAATTTATTTATTTATTGAATTTATTTGTAAATTTATATATAAACATATATTATCTATATTACATACTTATATCTAAATATAAATATATAATACATATTTATATTAATATAATATATATTTATAAATATCAATATATATTATTTATATTAAGAAATATATATTTATAATATGAATATATAATATTTATTATATAAATATATATTTATAAATATAAATATACAATATTTATTATACAAATATAATATATTTATATTATATTTATATATTTATTTATAAATATATATAATATCAGAAAATATAAATATGTTATATATTTATATAATATATAATATATATTTGTATATATAGCATATTTATACATAGATATAGTATATATTTGTCTATTTAATATATTTATACATAAATATATTATATATTTGTCTATATATTTATACATAAATATATTATCTATTTGTATATATAATATATTTATACATAAATATATTATCTATTTGTATATATAATACAGTTATACATAAATATATTATATATTTGTATATATAATATATTTATGTATAAATATATTTACATATAAATATAAATATATAAATGCAAATATATAAATATATTTATATGAAAATGTAAATATATAAAAATATATTTACATACATGTAAATATATAAAAATATATTTATATACATGTAAATATACATATTTATATACATGTCAATATATAAATATATTTATATACATGTCAATATATAAATATATTTCTATACATGTCAATATATAAATATATTTCTATACATGTCAATATATATCAATGTACTTATATACATGTCAATATATATCAATGTATTTATATACATGTCAATATATATCAATGTATTTATATACATGTCAATATATATCAATGTATTTATATACATGTAAATATATATCAATGTATTTATATATAAATGTCAATATATATCAATGTATTTATATATAAATGTATTGATATATAAATGTAAATATATATAAATATATATGAATGTAAATATATAAATATATTTCTATATAAATGTAAATATATAAATATATTTCTATATCAATGTAAATATATATAAATATATTTCTATATCAATGTAAATATATATATTGATATATCAATGTAAATATATATAAATATATTGATATATCAATGTAAATATATATAGATATATCAATGTAAATACATATAAATATATTGATATATCAATGTAAATACATATAAATATATTGATATCTCAATGTAAATACATATTAATATATTTATATATAAATGTAAATACATATATAAATGTAAATACATATATATTTATATATAAATGTAAATACATATAAATATATTTATAAAATATAAATATTATAAATATGTATATTATAAAATATATATTTTATATTTATAAATATTTTCATATAAATATATAAATATATAAATATATAAATAAATATATATTTATAAAATATACATATATTTATAAAGTATAAATATATATTTATAAAATATGAATATATATTTATATTTATTTAGAAAATATGAAGATATATTTATAAATTATGAATATATATTTATAAAATATCTATATATATTTATAAAATATCTATATATATTTATAAAATATGAATATACATTTATAAAATATGAATATATATATTTATAAAATATGAATATATATTATATATAAATATATATAAATTTGCAAATAAATACAAATACACAACATATATTGTATATAAATACAAGCCTAAAATATTCACTTTCAGATCCTTTTCAGAAAATATTTGCTGACCCCTGCCTTAGGGCCATAACAAGAATCTTCTATACCAACACTCTCCTATAGCTTTCTCTGGTGATAAAATGTTCTACAGTCTATGCTATCCAATATATTAGCCAATGGTCATATGTGTCTATTGGACACTTAATGTATTGAAAAAGTGTAATTTTAGTTTTATTTAATTAATTCAAATTTTAATTGCTACATGTAGTTAGTGGTTATTGTATTAAACAGTGCAGTGCTATGTTTTTCCAGAAGATTTAATGTATTTGCCTTTCCAAATTAAATCTCTAATCCAGCCAGAATAGAGTTTTGTATGTGATATCACAGTTGAAATTTCATTTTCTCATTAATTTTCCCAGTCATTTTCTTATCATTGTACAAATACAGTAATATACATGTAGCACACTAGGGTAGATGTGTGTGATAGCTGGAGGCTAGAGGCCGGTGGCAGCTTCAGAAAATCATTATCACCTGTGATTTTTTTAAAAAATTATCACTTACATAGTACTTAGCATGTGCTAATTTTACTTCTCAGCATGCTACAATAATTACAGATGCTTTTCAACTTATGATAGGGCTATGTCCTGATAAACTCATTATATATAAAAAATATCATGAGAAGAAAATGTATTCAATTCTGACAGTGCAGAAGATGGTCCCCAAATTACCATGGTTCAAATTACAATTTTTGACTGTGATTACATGAAAGGGATATGCGTTCAATAGAAAACATAGCCCCATTGTAAGTAAGTTATAGTCCTCCTTCACTTACGACGAGGTTGCCTGCAGATGAGCCCATCACAAATTAAAACATCGTAAGTATTCAGTTTATCATTGATGGGCATTTAGGTTGATTCCATGACTTTGCTATTGTGAATAGTGCTGCAATGAACATATGCATGTATATATCTTTATAATAGAATGATTTATATTCCTTTGGGTACATACTCAGTAATGGGATTGCTGGGTCAAGTGGTATTTCTGCCTCTGGGTCTTTGAGGAATTCCCACAACATCTTCCACAATGGTTGAACTAATGTATGCTCCCACCAACAGTATAAAAGCGCTCCTTTGTCTCTGCAACCTCGCCAGCATCTGTTGTTTTTGACTTTTTAATAATAGCCCTCCTGACTGGCATGAGATGGTATCTCACCATGGTTTTGATTTGCATTTCTCTAATCATCAGTGATGTTGAGCTTTTTTTTCATGTGTTTTTTGGCCACATGTGTGTCTTCTTAGAGAAAATGTGGTACATATACACCACAAAATACTATGCAGCCATAAAACGGAATGCAATCATTTCCTTTGCAGGGACATGGATGAAACTGGAAGCCATTATATTCAGCAAACTAATGCAGGAACAGAAAAACAAACACCACATGTTCTCTCTTATAAATGGAAGCTGAGTGATGAAAACACGCGGACACATGGGAGGGGGAGAAACACACACTGCGGGGGGCCTGTTGGTCGGGGTAGAAAGGGGTGGGGGAGGGAGAGCATCAGGAAGAATTAGCTAATGGAGGACGGGTTTAATACCTAGGTGATGGGATGATCTGTGCAGAAAAATACCATGGCACATGTTCACCTATGTAACAAGCCTGCACATGCACCCATGAACTTAAAATAAAGTTGAAGAAAAAAAAAAGGATTTAAATAGAAGCAAAAAAGATTTTAATAAGTAAAATCATCATAAGATGAACGACCGTAACTCAGCAATTGGATGTAAATTAATTCTCATACTAACACTATTATTAGCCATACTTTTCACACGGGAAAACCAAGACACAAAGAGTATATCTAAGAACCTATAGATAGTAAGTTCCAGAAGCAGGATTTGGACCCAGGCAGTTTGGCACCAAAGTTCATTCTCTTAAATCACTTCCCTACACTGGTTTAGCAAATAATGACTTCCCTTCCAAAATATATTCACTTAATTTATTTACATTTTTCTTTATTGTCTAATTGCACTGGTTTAGTTCTCTAGTAACTATATTAATGAGACTCCTTGTCTTATGCCAGATTTTAAATGGAATGTTCTTACAGTTTGACATTTGTTTTATTTTCGTCAATATACTTTATCAAGTAAAGGACTTCTCTTCTATTTTCTGTTTGCTAATATTTTCATCATGAACTATGAAATTCATGAAGCTGAAATTGAAACTTTTAAGCAAAAGCTTTTTCTGCATCTGTTGAAATTATCATATGGTGCTTCAACTTTAATCTCTTAATTGATGAATTACATTAATCATTTTTCTAATATGAATGCAGTCTTGCATTCTTGGAATAAACATAATCTTACCATAATGCTACATGCACATAAATATTAATATATATGATATATATGTGAATATAGGTGGGGAGGAAAGAACTGAGAAAGGGAGGGGCACGGGGGAATATGAGTTGGAGTTGTTTGCAATTTTTTTAAGATTTTAGCATTCATGTTTATGACAAATACCAGCATAAAACTATCTCTTGTTATAACGTCCTTGTCTGGTTTTGTTATCAACATTATATGAGCCTAAATAAATCAGTTGAAAGATACTATATTTTATTCTCTGAAAGTGTATATGATTAAAAGTATTTGTTCATTGTTTGAGGGAGTTTTATTCAATTTTATTTATTTATTACCTTTTATTTTAGGTGCAGGGTACATGTGAAAGTTTGTTACATAGGCGAACTCGTGTCATGGGGGTTTGTTGTAGAGATTATTTCATTACCCAGATATTTAGGCCAGTACCCAATAGTGATCTTTTCTGCTCCTCTCCCTCCTCCCACCCTCCACCTAAAGTACACCCCAGTGTTTGTTGTTCTCTTCTTTGTGTTCATGAATTCTCATCATTTAGCTCCCGCGTATGAGAACACGCAATATTGGATTTCTGTTCCTGTATTTGTTTGCTAAGGATAACAGCCTCTAGCTCCTTCCCTGTTCCCACAAAAGACATGATCTCATTGTGTTTTATGGCTGCCTAGTATTCCATGGTGTATATGTGGCACATTTTGTTTATCCAATATGTCATTGATGGGCATTTAGGTTGATTCCACATCTTTGCTATTGTGAATTGTGCTGCAATGAACATTTTTGTGCGTGTGTCTTTATGGTAGAATGATTTATATTCCACTAGGTATATACCCAGTAATGGGATTGCTGGGTTGAATAGTAGTTCTGTTTTTAGCCTTTTGAAGAATTGTCACACTGATTTCCACAATAGTTGAACTAATTTACACTCCCACCAACAGTATATGTGTTCCTTATTATCCATAAACCTCACCAGTATCTGTTATTTTTGACTTTCGAATAGTAGCCATTCTGACTTGTGTGAGTTGGTATCTCACGGTGGTTTTGATTTGCATTTCTCTAATGATGAGTAATATTGAGCTATTTTTCATATGCTTTTTGGCCGCATGTAAGTCTTCTTTTGAAACATGTCTGTTCATGCCCTTTGCCCACTTTTTTATTGACCTTTGAGTGCATTTATTGCACATAAATTAACCTCAAAAATGTTTTTAAGAAACTCTAAACGGCCACACAGAATCAAAAATTGTAATACTTCAGGTTCTGTTTCTTATCTTTACAAGTATGGTGCAATCATCATTTATTTGAAACCTATCATTTAAATGAAAGAACTCTTTTTTTTTAATGTGTAAGGGCCAGATAGTAAATATTTTAAACTTTGTAGCCCATACATTGTTTAAATTGTTGCATGGAATCAATTCTGCATTTGTTGTGGGAAGCAACCATAGATAATACTTCAACAGTTATAGCTGTGTTTCAATAAAACTTTATTTACAAAGACAGGCAGAGGGCTGTATATGGCCCATGTACCATATACAAGAGTAATTGACCATTTTCTACACTAATTTGATCACAGATATTTTTTCACCCAAATCTCAATTAATAACCAAATGTTTTTAAATAAAAAGAAACTAAAATCATGGATAAATCTTACTAGATAAGCAAAGATAATTATCTTTAAATGTGATTTTCTATTTTTTGGCTTTATATAAGTCTTACAGAAGATTTATTACATATTATCCAAAAATATCGAGATAGTAGAATAGCAAAATGAATTATTAAACTGTTGTTTTCTATTTTATTACACATGGATTTTAACAATATCCTGTCTTGTGATTATCCTAATGTTATGGAGAATCAGTTGAAAGGCATGGTATCCAGATCTGGGATAACCAAACAGAAAATATGAAAACTACGATTACAAATTAAGCAGATATTGTAAACTTTATGTATTTTCTAATTTTTTCTGTGTTAAACACTTTTTACCTTTTGTCAAAATTTCTGAGTCAAATATGGTAGTTTCTTATTTTTTACTCTTACTTCAATATCCTATTTTATTTCTCTAAACATGTTAAATATTCTCACTCATTTCTGTGAGTGAGTAGATTTTAAAAAAATACTTATTTCCATAAGAGAGAATTTTTAAAAAAATTCTGTGATGAAATAAAGCAGGAAATGGTCAGCTAGTCTAACTTACGGCACACGCAGTTCTCGGCTTGTGTTTTTAAATAAAGTTTTATGGAAACACAGCCATGCCTATTTGTCGAAGTATTTTCTATAGATGCTTCTCACAACAAATGCAGAATTGATTGGATGCATCAGAGAGCTACAGGCTGCAAAGTCGAGAATATTTACTATCAGGCTGTGAAAGGAAAATAAATCTCTGGACTCCCAGATCACTAAGCCAAATGGAAAAGTCAAGCTGGGAAATGCTTAGGGCAAACCTGCTTCCCATTCTATTCCAAAAAAAGAGAAAATATCTACTAATATAAAAAAGCTACATATCTACCTCACTATTTGACCACAAGGAAATTCCTTGTGGGCACAAAAACAAACAGAACTCAAAGTCATCCATCTGCTCATGTTAGACAAATGCATATGTGATTGCTTCCTTTTTCCTATTGTTTCACTAAGCCAGACTAAAACGAAAATGACTATTCCTCGAAATTGCCTGTTCACTAAAAGGCTAATCAGAAACTCAAAAGAATGCAACTATTTGTCTCTTATCTACCTATGACCTGGAAGCCCCCTCCCTGCTTTGAGTTATTCCGCCTTTCTGAACTGATCCAATGTATATCTTACATACATTTAGCAATATTTCCTGTCTCCCTAAAACGTGTAAAATGAAACTGTGCTTCAGCCACCTTGGCTACTTTACGTCAGGACATCCTGAGGCTGTGTCACAGGCATGAGTGTGTCCTTAACCTTGGCAAAATAAACTTTCTTAATTGCCTGAGAACTGTCTCAGATATCTAGGGTTCATAGTGAGAGGTGACAGCGTGCTGGCAGTCCTCACAGCCCTCGCTCACTCTGGGCGCTTCCTCTGCCTGGGCTACCACTTTGGCGGCACTTGAGGAGCCCTTCAGCCCACCGCTGCACTGTGGGAGCCCCTTTCTGGGCTGGCCAAGGCCGGAGCCCACTCCCTCAGCTTGCAGGGAGGTGTGGAGGGAGAGGCGCGAGGGGGAACTGGGGTTGCGGGCGGCGCTTGCGGGCCAGCCGCAGTTCCCGGTGGGTGTGAGCTTGGCGGGCCCCGCACTCGGAGCAGCCGGCCCCAGGCAATGAGGGACTTAGCACCTGGGCCAGCGGCTGCGGAGGGTGTACTGGGTCCCCCAGCAGTGCCAGCCCACCAGTGCTGCGCTGGATTTCTCGCTGGGCCTTAGCTGCCTTCCCGCAGGGCAGGCCTCAGGACTGCAGCCCGCCATGCCTGAGCCTTCCCCCGCCTCCGTGGGTTCCTGTGCAGCCCGAGCCTCCTCCACGAGTGCCGCCCCCTGCTCCACAGCCCAGTCCCATCGACCACCCAAGGGCTGAGGAGTGCAAGCACATGGTGCAGGACTGGCAGGCAGCTCCACCTGCAGCGTGGGTGCGGGATCCACTAGGTGAAGCCAGCTGGGCTCGTGGGTCTGGTGGGGCCTTGGAGAACCTTTATGTCTAGCTCAGGGATTGTAAACACACCAATCGGCACTCTGTATCTAGCTCAAGGATTGTAAACACACCAATCAGCACCGTGTTTAGCTCAAGGTTTGTGAATGCACCAATCGACACTCTGTATCTAGCTGCTCTGGTGGGGCCTTGGAGAACCTGTGTGTCCAAACTCTGTATCTAACTAACCTGATGGGGACATAGAGAACCTTTGTATCTAGCTCAGGGATTGTAAACGCACCAATCAGTGCCCTGTCAAAACAGGCCACTCGGCTCTACCAGTCAGCAGGATGTGGGTGGGGCCAGATAAGAGAATAAAAGCAGGCTGCCCGAGCCAGCATTGGCAACCCGCTCAGGTCTCCTTCCACACTGTGGAAGCTTTGTTCTTTCGCTCTTTACAATAAATCTTGCTACTGCTCACTCTTTGGGTCCACGCTGCTTTTATGAGCTGTAACACTCACCGCGAAGATCTGCAGCTTCACTCCTGAACGCAGCGAAACCACGAGCCCACCGGGAGGAACAGAACAACTCCAGACGCGCTGCCTTAAGAGCTGTAACACACACCGCAAAGGTCTGCAGCTTCACTCCTGAGCCAGCGAGACTACGAACCCACCAGAAGGAAGAAACTCCGAACACATCCGAACATCAGAAGGAACAAACTCCAGACGCGCCACCTTAAGAGCTGTAACACTCACCGCGAGGGTCCGCGGCTTCATTCTTGAAGTCAGTGAGACCAAGAACCCACCAATTCCGGACACAATAGGGCCTTTGTAGAAAAAAAATATACCTAATGCTAAATGACGAGTTAATGGGTGCAGCACACCAGCATGGCACATGTATACATATGTAACTAACCTGCACACTGTGCACTTGTACCCTAAAACTTAAAGTATAATAATAATAAAAGAAAAAAAAATAAATTGACATAACATGGGTCCAAGAACTGAAAAGCCAACTCTGTAGCTGACACAAGGAGGTATTTAACTAATATTTAATAAATGTTGACAACATGGCTACCAAATCACATATGTGGCATCCTGTAGCCCATACCTCATAATTAAGTTTTTGTCATTTGTTAGGAATAACGCTAAAAATCCTAAGGAAATTGAACACTCGAACAAAGGATTCTTAGCAAAGCAATTTTACTTCTGCGCAGAGAGGTGCCTCCTTGGCCAGTCGCCATGAGAGCACACCTGAACAAAGGGGCACGAGAGCCTTTATTCCTGACGCAAGTCCTGCCCCTGTACCCTTTCCCTACTGGCTGGGGTCGGGTCATACAATCTAAACTAATCCCGGTTGGCTAAACATTTGATTTTTTTTTAAATAAGGTGGGCACGTAAAGGAAAGCAGAGAGGAAAGGGGAAGGGGTGTCTCTAATGAGCTAGAAAGTTATAGCCCTCTTTTCAAATAAGGAAAGGAATGTGAGCTGGTACTGGTAACGCCTGGTACTGTGGTGTGCCTGGGCATCTATCTAACAAAGGCAAAAAGAAAAAAAAGGAGAAAAAGGGAAAAAGGTGGGGGGCGGGGTACTATGGATTAAGGTATAAAAGATTGATCAGCTTATTTGAAAAGAAACCTCATCATATTCCACATCATTGTATTTGATACTTTAGTATTATCGAGGAATCTATCAATGAATCCTAAAAAAGGTATTATGAACAAATTATGCAGATTTTCTCTTTCTACTGTCTAAATGTAATAAAAGTGTTTTCATTCTTTTGCTTGATAGGTATATCCTAACTGTATAATTGGCCCTTCATTTCTTAAATATTATCTCAAAATGGGGCATTCCTGAAGATATTAAGGAAAATATTTATATGGAGGAGAATAGGATTCACCTTTGGTTTAATCCCTGTGTGGATGCAGACAAGTCACTTTACTTCTCCAACCGTCTGTTTAATCATTGGTAAAATAGAATAATTAAACATTTTTCTCAAGGTTATTATGATAATTACATGATATCATTTATGTGGAAATCTGAGTAGAGTTCCTAGCTCTTAGCATGCATCTGAGAAAGGATAGTTGCATCTGAAGGAGAAATGACTCCCTATTTTATTAACTTTATTCATCATCACTTATTTGTTTGGAAAGCAGAGTTCATCCTTTAGAAGGGTCACTTACGGGAATCAACAGAAAAATAAAAATACATATTATTCACATTTCAAAACAAGATATGGTAAGAATTCACCACATGGTTTGGAAGTAGTTTCTACCACAGAGTAGTGTGGTAATAGAGTTCTAAATAGTGTAGTAATTGCAAGATATCATTATTCACTCTCATGACAATTTCAGAGCAACAGCTTGGTAAAGGCCGCACTTGCATTACTAATAGTTCTAAGACTTTGCTCATTTTAAAAGCATTCAATCAGGAAAACCTTCCTTTCCACCAATGATTTCCAATCATAAGCCTCTCTCAGCAGGCTGTAATATATTTCTTATTACGATGCTCTATCCCACCTGGCGTGCCGCTCAGCCACCCCTCACGATTTTACTTCAGATTAGAAATACACTACCTCTATTGTACAGACTTTCAAATATCAGAAAAGAAACCTAATTTGGGTCTACACAGAATGCCAAATCACTACATAATAATGTATCAAAAGACTATGTGATACCAAAATATTAATTTGAATCAAACTTACTTTTAAAAAATTGCTGTCATAATGTTTGTACGAGTCTATTCAAAGTCTTATTTAATTTTTTAAAAAGAGAGAAACTCTGACCTACATCACGAGATGATTTTTGGCAATCACTGTCTAACATAAGCAAACCTATCTGAATATGTCCATCGTGGAATCTGGTTTGCTGCCTATACACCTCTATACATAGCAGTTTCAATTAGGGAATCTGCCTTATTCTTTAAATGGCCCCAGATGACATAATCTAATTCTAAGCTCCAATTTTCATGAGTGTGCCATAGTCTCAAGCATTAACACCTACCTCATTTAATCCCATTCATATATACTTTTCTAGTCTGACTTTAATAATACCGACTTTAAGATTTTCTTTTTTGCAGTATTATAAATATCATGCCTGGGAGAAGCATATTCTAGGATTTCAGTCAGCAAGCTTAGAGGACAAGCTGGCGGATCAATTAG
Source organism: Pongo abelii (assembly GCF_028885655.2). NCBI lineage: Eukaryota > Metazoa > Chordata > Mammalia > Primates > Hominidae > Pongo > Pongo abelii. Next base: position 150,672,903 of record NC_072008.2, read on the forward strand.
CTATTCCTCCGGCAACTCACAGACGTCCAAGTTTTGGCTTTTGTTTTACTGTTTGTGTACCTGAATCACCCTTCTTTTCCTTTTTCCCTAAAAAACTTACATTTATTTTTTTCACTTAAGCCACCTCTGTCTTTCCCACAGCAGTGGCCTCTGTAAGTTGTTTTATTTTATCCTTCACTAGACCAAAAATTCTTCTAAGGCAGAGACGTATAGTTTATTTTTTTCTTCTACACTTTGCACATTAGGAATGGGGGAGCTGGGGTGCTACATAAGGATTTGCTTAAATTAGAAGAATATATTGTGAATCATAAAGTAAATATTCACACCTCATTAGAATCCGAAGACCTAATGCCTTTCACTTTCCTTCCAAGATATCTACAACTGGCCTTTATCCTCCACTTTGGAATGTATTTAATAGCATTGGGCATTTCTATGATGTTTTGTCACTTGTTTTCTAATTCTAGTTTCCATGCTCCGCAAGTCATATTTACATAACTGTTCACTCCACCATTCCCTTGGGAATTTTATAGACCTGATGGTTTTTGAGTCATATCTGAGTTCAAAGCTCAGTTCTAATCCTCAATAATCATGTGATCGTAGGCAACCCACTAAGTCATATTTTTCACTGACCATAAAAATATGCATCTTTGCACACCTGTTTAACACCACGGTTATAACTTCCTCAAAAACATAGGTATGTTTCAGTCTCCCTCAGCTAGGATCATGTCTGATACAGGTGTGCTCTGAGGGATGAACTCATTCATTCCTTTATTGATTCTGTCATCCATTCATTGTATTTTGTTTGAGAACACTTTTATTTCGGTTATAGCATCTTGAAGTGAGGCAGTCCTGGGATCAGTTTCTGGCTTTCTCACTCACTACTTGTGCCTTTTCATATTTAGTTTTTATATTTATTTATTTATTTATTTATTTATTTATTTTTGAGATGGAGTCTCGGTCTGTCGCCCAGGCTGGAGTGCAGTGGCGCGATCTCGGCTCACTGCAAGCTCTGCCTCCCAGGTTCACGCCATTCTCCTGCCTCAGCCTCCCGAGTAGCTGGGACCACAGGCGCCCGCCACGACGCCCGGCTAATTTTTTGTATTTTTTAGTAGAGACGGGGTTTCACCGTGTTAGCCAGGATGGTCTCGATCTCCTGACCTTGTGATCCGCCCGCCTCGGCCTCCCAAAGTGCTGGGATTACAGGCGTGAGCCACCGCGCCCGGCCTAGTTTTTATTTTTTAACATGTCCAACTTTCCCACTTGATTATGGACCCCTTAAGGACAAGGAATGTATATTATTTATCTTTATGTTGTTCTCCTTCAATGGTTGTCACGATGTTTCAAAATTCGGGTTTGTTAGTTTTTTGAGATTTTTATTTGTTTATTTTTAAGACTTCAGATTATTCTAAGGAAATTCAGGCATGAGAATGAATGATCTGTAGTGAAAAGATTTTAGCTTATAAAATCAGATAGGGTTTGGGAAAATCCCACCTCCAGCCTCCACCTACCTGGGGGAATTTAAACTAGATTCTTAAATATTCTGAGCCTCAGATTCCAAATAGTAAACTATAGGGTGACAAATTAATGCTGGTTCATCCCAAAATTTTCTGGTATAGCTGTGAAAAGCCTCACATCCGAGGAAATGCCTCAGTTCCAGGAAATCCAGGATGGTTTGTCACCCCTAGTACAGTAAGAGTACTATATCATAGAGTTAATTTATTAATATTGTTATTATTACTGAGACAGGGTCTAGTTCTGTCACCCAGGCTGGAGTGCAGTGATGTGATCTTGGCTCACTGCAGCCTCTGCTTCCTGGACTCAAGTGATTCTCCAGCCTCAGCCCCCCATGTAGCTGGGACTACAGGCGGGAGCCACCAATGCCCGGTGAATTTTTGTATTTTTTGCAGAGTTGGGTTTCTACATGTTGCCCAGGCTAGTCTAGAACTCCTGAGCTCAAAGCGATCCGCCCGCCTCAGCCTCCCAAAGTGCTGGGATTACAGGCATGAGCCACCGCACCCGGCCAAGTTAGTTGTGTATTATTAAGAAATGTTTTCAAAGTGTCCAGCAGAGAGCCTAGCACATGGTATATCCCTATCCTAGACCATTTATTTGAGCTCCAAACATACAAATTAATCTCTACTGCTGATCTTTACTCCTAGATATCTGAAAAACTCCTCAAACTCAGAAGTGGACACCAAACTATAATATTACACACTGTATCTATCCAAGTCCCAGTAGTTACAGATGACTCCTTGGAAAGGGATAAATAGAAAGACTATTTACAAACATTGTGGTCAGGTTTATAGAAACCAACAAGGGATCTTGAACCACCCTAGCACAATAACAGTGAGAAGATGTTGCCATTCATAGGCCCGAAGGGGACAGGAGAAAACGACATAACTGGAGTCTTTAGCCAATAATAGCTTAGGAGTGAACTACCCTACAACAACAGTGGCGTTATGTCATAGGAATGAAACCACTAATAGACTGTGGACAAGCAAGAAGTGCAAGGGAAATAATACATCAGTGTGTCTCTCTCCAACTGCCCAGTGATCTCCTGCCGGAGGCTCTCATTGGCCAAATACATCAAGATGCCAGACAGCAAGGAGGATGAGTCTGTGCAGTCTATAACGGCAGCATCCCAGGGCAGAAATAGGTTGGAGAAGAGAAAAGAAAAAAATCAAGAAAGGTCAATGGAAGGTATCTACCATATCTACAAAAACCTAGTCGTCTTCCAAAGTACCCTATCTAGAGGGAAGAGAGAGACCCTCTCATATTGTTTTATATTGTTTTATACTCAGAAAAGGAAAGAGCAGCAAAACTAAAGACAGGTAGCCCGGCGCCTAGGAACCAGACCCGAAACCAGGCCTGGGCCTGCCTGACCTAAGCCTGGTAGCTAAAATTCGACCCCTGACCTAGCAACTGTTGTTATCTATAGATTCCAAACACTGTATGGAAGGACATTGTGAAACCTCCCGTTCTGTTCTGTTTCACTCCGACCACCGGTGCTCGCAGCCCCTGTCACGTACCCCCTGGCTTGCTCAATCGATCACGACCCTCTCACGTGGATCCCCTTAGAGCTGTGAGCCCTTAAAGGGACAGAAGTTGAGCACCTGAGGAGCTCGGATTTTAAGACGCTAGCCTGGGGATGCTCCCAGCTGATTAAAGCCACTCCCTTCACTATCTCGGTGTCTGAGGGGTTTTGTCCGTGGCTCGTCCTGCTACAATCTCAAGAATCAATCCTATTCGCCATGAAGTTGCAGAAGCTATGTCCCTGGCACTTACCCTCAACAATTGTTTCTTCATCATTCTGCATGCACAATTCAGGAGAAAGTTCTTAATTTTACTTTCAAAATTATTATAGAATCAGTTCACTTTTCTCCATCTCCACCACCACCACTGCCAAGCTATCCTTACATTTTGCCTTGATGATTCTACGAGCCTCTTAACTCATCTGCCCATTCCTGCTCTGGACTCCTTCCAATATGTTCTCTGAGGAATGAGGAATGCTGAGAGATAAGGTGAACAAGATAGGTCCTGAGGTGCAGCGTACACAAAGGAGAACCTCAGCACTGATCAGAGAAATTGACTGTTTATTAATTGTTAACACATTGTGTGTAACACATTCTGTTATTACTTACACATTAGTGTTATTACTAACACATAGTTAAAATAAGTAACACATTCTATGTAACACATTATGTTATTACTTACACATTCTGCAATTGACAGTTTACTTACTGATCTTTACCATTATGGTTTAAGGCTCGAAGGCAATTATCATGTCTTGTTCATCATCATATTCTCAGCACTCGGCCTGGTACCTGACATATGGTAGATGTTCAATAAATATCTATTAAATATTCATATTGTTGGGTCAGAATTTTATTCATTAAAATCTCACAACAAGGAGATACTTCAGACTCCAGAAATAAATGTTTTCATTGTTTCTGCAGCAACCATGCTCAAAATCTCTGGGAGCACCACTTGCTGTAGCTTCCCAGTAAAGTCTAAACTTATAGTACCTTGAAGTATTCAGGGTATAAGGGAATCTGTGTTTTGGGGGCTAGTCTTATTTCCTAGATATTTCGTATACATTCCTTTGTGTATGTGTGAGTGTGTACGCGAGAGAAACAGAGAGTGAGGGAGAGAGGAGGAGGAGGAGGAGAAAAGGGAGTAGTAATAGTAGAAGAGTCACAACAAACATTCACTGAGCATTTATTATGTGCCTGGCTAAGCACTTTGAATACGTTATCTCATATAATCCTCACAATCACCATACATGAGGCTGAGAGACTTGAAATGACTTATCTCTTACCATATGTAAATTACCATATTACACAGTAAATAAAAGAACGAACCAGATTTTAAATCTAGTTTTATCTGACTTCAGAGCCTATATTCTTCCCTACGTGACAGGGGCTATCAAACTTTCTCTGTAAATGGCCAAATAGTAAATATTTATGGCTTTGCAGTTTATAAAGTCTCTGTCACAACTACTCAAGTCTGCCATTGTAGCACAAAATCAGTCATAGACAATACATAAATGAATGAGCATGACTGTGTCCCAATGAAACGATATTTGTAAAATCAGGTAGTGGGCCCGCTTTGACCCTTGAATAACAGTGAGCTGACACCTGCTCTATGTCAGGTGTTTCTCAACCTTGGCTACACCAAAAGATCACCTGAGAAGCTTTACAAATGAAAATGTCTAGATTGTACACCAGAGCAGTTGATCCTGAAAGGCTTTTGAGACAAATATATCTGAGCTTGACCCTGAAAGTTGCTTTACTGTTCTAAACATACCGATAGGGAAACCAAAGTCCAAAGAGGGTAAGTAAATTGTTCAAGGCTATCGATATTACGTAAAAGAGGCAATGGGCATGTACCTGTCTGCCTTCACATTTACATTCCATTCCCATGTTCTGTTCCAACAGTGCATGGCAGCAGGTCAGTTGTGAAAGGTTTGTTGCCTTGGGTTGGTTAGACTAATCACTCATAAGCCTTTAACCAGTTAGAAGCAACTTGATTCCACAGTCATGATTTCCCCCTTTATTAGTGGAGGAGAGAAACTTAAAAGGTAGTGGGGAATACTGCTATTAATAAAGATGATTTCATTTCCATAATCCACTTTATCTTTCATGTCAAACATTGCATCACATTATTCTGAGTCAAATTTATTATTCCAAATTAATAATTTTTTCTTTTCTTTTCTTTTTTTTTTTTTTTTTGAGATGGCATTTTGTTCTTGTCACCCAGGCTGGAGAGCAGTGGTGCAATCTCAGCTCATTGCAACCTCTCCCTCCCCGGTTCAAGAGATTCTCCTGCCTCAGCTTCTGGAGTGGTGGGGATTACAGGTGCTCGCCACCATGCCTGGCTTTTTTTTTTTTTTTTTTTTTTTAGTAGAGACAGGGTTTCGCCATGTTGGCCGGGCTGGTCTTGAACTCCCGACCTCAGGTGATCCACCTGCCTTGGCCTCTCAAAGTGCTGGGATTACAGGCGTGAGCCACTGTGCCCCGCCCAAATTAACAATTTTTTTTTAAGTGTTGAAACTGAACAAAAGTTCTGAATCTCACTCTGAAAGCTCAAAACAAAAATAACAGCTTTTAGTAGGATTAACTATATCATTTCCCTCTTAAATAGAAATCATTTATTTTTCACACGAAACCAATGGTAGTAGATGACAAAGTTTATTCTGTTTGACGTGAGATTATACACAAGACCTCTGGATCAGTAAATCTGTAAAGAATGTCACAATCATGGAATATCAGTATAAATTGCCATGAATTTAAAGCTGCTATTAAAATAAAACACTCAAGAGTCCTGTTTAAAAAGCTGAAGTATGCTCATCAGATTTAAATTCACAGTATGGAGAACCTGACAGTTTGAGACATTCTAAAATCTACAATATTCGCATGTATAATATCTAGGTGGACAAAATTGATCTTTTAAAAAACCTTATAAATTCTTATGGTCATTCCCATATTCCTCAAATTCCACCTGAAATTTAATATACACAGGCTGCAAATCATTTCATAATCTCAGATTACATAAAAAAACAGAAAAATAAGTCTCATGACTAATAGTGTTTTACAAATATTAGTATCACAAAAATATAACCAAAAATGTTAATTATGTTAACATACAAGTATATTCATTGGTTTATTTTTCATTCTTAGTGATCTTTAACTGCTTCTTATCGTTAAAGAGAAAAAATGTTTATTAATTGGAGTTGTTTTATGGTGATTTGCAAACTGTAATCACTCAAAATATACTTACCAAATGGGTTCTTTTGATTTACCAATTGATAATTACACAAAGGCAAACATGGGTTTAACGGAGAAAAGCAATATGAAAATAAGACTGCTAATTCACAAAATAATAGCAAATGACCTTTGAGTATTTTCCAAAGCTGCGAGGAACATATAAAGGATATTGCACACCCTCTACTCGTTCAAAATCCCCCTTACTGCTGCAGCTCCAGCAAACAAGCGGCTATTTTCTTAGCACTTTCTGAGTAACCAGTGTTTTCAATCATGTGATAAGCGAGAGCAGGGGAATTGGCACATTTGCAGAACCAAACATACCTTTGTGGAGTCAGAAGGCTTTTAAACCCTTGCTCCTGTAATTGGCCAAATCTGTCTTGAGTAAAGGGAAGCAGGTATAAAACTATCAAAAATTCAGGCTACTGGAACATTTCCTTATTTCCATTCACAGTTTTCACATTCTACTTTGTTAGCATCATAAAAAAATATATCATTCAACCTGAGTGTCTGAAATGCTTGTTCCCTGGTGCCATAAAGAAATAGCACTTGGACGTAAATTTAATTTCCTCAGCAAGGCCATTTTTATACTTTCTGCAGAAAGGGTACACTTGCCAGCAGTCTTACCACGAGAGTACACCGAGCAAAGGAGACAGGGTCATTTATAACCTGACGCATCCGCCCTACTGCTGTGTCCGGTTTCCATTGGCTGGAACGGGACCTCACATTCTGTATTTGTCCCGATTGGCTCGCAACTTAGAACTTTTTAAAAGAGGCAAAGGCAGAGGAGACCAAAGGAAGGAGGAAGTAACTTGTGGAATGCTGAGAAAGGTAAAAAACACCTTCAAATAAGGAAGAGGCACAGGCTATGACCGCATGCTTGCTTGGACCACTATAAGCATGTCAGGGCAAATATTTAGGCTAAATTGTGGGAGCTAAGAACATAAAGTACATTGATTTCTTTATTACAGCTAGCAGATATTTAAGAAGGTTAGCACGGTCTTTGAATAAATTTTTCTTCTAAGAGAAAGTTACTATTTATTCCTAATTAGATGGGGGGGAAGTCTTTGAAGAGGAATCTCTACTTTTTACATGAGGTTACTGAAAATGTGTGTGAAATATATATGTTTGCTACAAAATCCTATTTTCAATACACAAGGCAAGTTAGCTTTGTAAGAGAAGCATAGAGAAACCTTCACTAAGAAGAAAACGCCTGTCAAGGAAAGAACTATACATTCTCTGACTGGGTCATTCTTAATCTTTCGGGGTTATTGGACAACTTTGAAAATATATGAAAAGTCAGACGTTCTTTCAAGGGAGAAAAATAGGACAGATAAACAAAATTTTGCATTCAGTTTTAGGAAGTTCAAAGACCCCGCCCCAAAAAGAAATTTTAAAAAGATTTTAAAAAGAAATTCTGCTCTTATTCATCGCTCCTGAGAGTGTATTAGAGCTTAAGGAAGTAAATGTGAAGCAAAGGTAACATCCCATTATATCTACCATCAGGTTAAAAATACCTTTAAATCTTGCTTTGAATAATACTGATTGAATGATTAATTCATTCATGCATTTAACACATGTTATTTAGTATGTATTATGTACAAGTGTCTGTTTTAGGTGCTAGGGAGCAATGAGTAAGGCAAAAACACAGCTCTAATTAAGTTTATATGTTGAAATGCTATTCAAGCTACCCCGAGTGTATGTAACAAGATGAAAAAAGAATCTTAAGCTGCTATACCAGAATTATGGTTTTTTTAAAATTTATATTTATATGACTAACAACAATTGAAGCTATTTATGGGGTACAATATGATGTTTGATATGCATACATTCCAGAAACAATCAAGTCAATCAACATATTCATCACCTCACTAACCCACCATTTTTCTGTGGTGAGAAAGTTAACAGTCCTCTCTTTTTTAGCAATTCTGAATTACTATAAACAATGATTGGCAAGCCTAGCTGTATATTAGAATCACCTGGGGAACTTTGACTCTCAGTGCTCCAGCTCCATGGCTGAAATGTCACCTGCCTTCTTTCTCCCGTCCCACAAACTTTCTATGGAGAGTATTATACTAAGAAATGCTTTGTGTATTCTGCTTGCATTTTATGTGTGCATGTGTGCACACACGATCATGGGCACATGTGCGTGCGTCCGTGTGTGTGTATGTCTGTGTGTGTATGGTGTTTGATGATAGGAAAATATCTGAGTTGCATGTAGGTATAGATCTATTCCAGAGGTGGCCCAGCACATGTAGGATTGGGACATAATCTATGAACAGAATAATTAACTAGATGTTACTGTGATAGCCTGAGGTCCCCTTGGGGAAAATGAGCAAGACTACCGGAGGACACTGAGTTCTCACAGTATGTATCTTAAATGTTAGGGAGACCCTAAAGGGTATCTGGGTCATACTTACTTTGGAAATATTTGTGCTGGCTGTGGCTATAAAATATTGTAGTACTTTTCACCTGTTTTGAGTACAACTAAAACCAAAGGAATAAGTGGCTGCAGATTTGAAGCAACCCCTATAAAAAGGTAGCACTCATTTAAGTTATATTATGCTTATTATTTTTCTATTGTTTTCTTTTTCTTTCTTTCCTTCTTGTTTGTTCTTTCTTTTTTCTTTTCTTCTTTCTTCCTCCCCTCCTTGCTGCCTTCCTTCCCTCTCTCCCTTTTCCTCATACCTTTCCTCCCTTTTTTCTTTCTTGTTTTTACACTTTTAATCAGTTATATATTAATTTGACTAAAGGAGATAAGTAGTACTTCATCTATCCAACCTAGTATACTCAACAATAGACCTTGTAACTTATCAAGAGTGCTACAATTCTGGAACTATGTAAAAAAATACACTAAATTCTATAAGACCTTTTTGGCCCTGAATATAATCTATGCTGGGAAGTGATGTTTTCACCTGGTTACAAGTATGACTCAAAAAGAAAACAACTCATTCATGGACCTCCCTCAGTGTAAGCTAATTAATTTTCTATGTTTTCTATAGTTCTAAGTTTACTTTGATGAATTGCTCACAAGCTACAAGAATGTAACTCAAAGAAATGGTGCTGAGAGATATAGTGGAACTTTGTGAGCCTTGTTTGCTGTTGTATATTTTTTAGAAGATTTGGCTTTTTTGAATCTACAAAGGACCTAATTTTAATAATATAGCAAGGTCCTATCTGACACATACTATTTCATGGTATCTAACATTTTGTTACCAAGTGCTAATTTCTCTTAAATTTCACAATTTATATTTGTTTATTAAAATATTTATATTCTAGGCCAGGTGCAGTGGCTCACGCCTGTAATCCCAGCACTTTGGGAGGCCAAGGCTGGTGGATCACCTGAGGTCAGGAATTCAAGACCAGCCTGGCCAATGTAGTGAAACCTCATCTCTACTAAAAGTACAAAAAAAAAAAAAAAATTAGCTGGGCGTGGTGGCGGGCACATGTGATCCCAGCTACTCAGGAGGCTGAGGCAGGAGAATCACTTGAGCCTGGGAGGTGGAGATTGCAGTGAGCCGAGATTGCGCCATTGCACTCCAGCCTGGGTGACAAGATCAAAACTATGTCTCAAAAAAAAAATTATATTCTATATTAGTGTCCCCTCAACCTCAGTAATACTGACATTTTCTGCAAAGAAAATATCCCTTGTGAGTTTCTGTCCTGTGCATTGTAGGATATGTAGCAGCACACGTGACCTCAATCCACTAGATGCCAGTTGTACCCCTCCCACGAGCTGTGGCAACCAAAAATGTTTCCATATAGTGCCAATGTCTTTTAGGGTGCAAAATTATCCCCAGTGGAGGACCATGGACACATAACATGCCATAAGGAATTCAAATTAGCTTGTAAAATACACACAGTAAAATAAAAACAAAGTATAAATAAGAATCAAGTTTCAGAAACAAATGTATATGTTGATAGAAATCCAAAATCGCTGGGAGAGGAAGGGAATAGAGGTATGTAGATCTTAAGGGCTGAAAGATCTGATGTTATTAAGCCTGGCCTGTCAACTTAAGAATTATAAAGTCTACACATTTGGAAAGGAGATTTTATTCTTATAAAGTGTTGCAGCCTACAAGGTGGCCATGCTAACAGGCTGGGAAGCATAGACTGTGACAGAGACCATGTATTAGTTTGTTTTCACACTGCTATAAAAAACCGTCTGATACTGGGTATTTTATAAAGGAAATAGATTTAATTGACTCACTCACAGTTCTGCATGTCTGAGGACGCCACAGGAAACTTACAGTGGTGGCAGAAGGCACCTGTGATGGTTAATATTGACTATCAACTTGGTTGTATTGAAAGATGCAAAGTATTGTTCCTAGGTGTGTCTGTGAGGTTGTTGCCAAAGGAGATTAACATTTGAGTCAGTAGACTGGGAGAGGGAGACCCACGCTCAATCTGGGTGGACACCATCTAATCAGCTGCCAGCATAAAAGCGGGCATGAAAAGAGCAGACTTGCTGAGTCTTCTGGCTGCCATCTTTCTGCCATGCTGGATGCTTCCTGCTCTCGAACTTCAGACTCAAAGTTCTTCAGCTTTGGACTCTTGGACTTACAACAGTGGATTGCCAAGGGCTCTAGGGCCTTTGGCCACAGACTGAGGACTGCACTATCGGCTTCCTTACTTTTGAAGTTGTGGGACTCAGACTGGCTTCCTGGCTCTCCAGCTGGCAGACAGCCTGTTGTGGGGCTTCACCTTGTGTTCGTGTGAGCCCATTCTCCTAATAAATTCCCCTTCATATATTCATCTATCCTACTCTGTCCCTTTAGAGAACCCTGACTAATGCAAAATACATACAGTAAAATGAAGACAAAATATAAATAAGAATCAAGTATCACTAACAAATAAACCTATATATTTATAGAAATCCAAAATCAGTGGGAGAGGAGACAAATAGTGGTATGTAGAACTTAAGGGCTGATAGATCTGATATTGATAAGCCTGTCAACTTAAGAATCATGAAATCTACAAATTTGGAAATGAGACTTTATTCTTATAAAGTGTTGCAGCCTGCAAGGTGGCCATTCCAACAGCCTGGGAAGCATAGACTGTGGCAGACACCATGTATTAGTCTGTTCTCATGCTGTTATAACGAACTACCTGAGACTTGGTAATTTATAAAGAAAACAGGTTTAATTGACTCACAGTTCTGCATGACTGGGGAGGCCTCAGGAAACTCATAATCACGGTGGAAGGCACCTCTTTACAGGGCGGCAGGAGAGAGAATGAGCCCAGTGAAGGGGGAAGCCCGTTATAAAACCATCAGATCCCATGAGAACTCACTATCATAAGAACAACATGGGGAAAACCACCCCCAGGATCCATTCACCTCTCAACAGGTCTCTCCCTAGACACATGGGGATTATGAGGACTACAATTCAAGATGAGATTTGTATGAGGACACAGCCAAACCATATCAGACCATGAGCAGACCCCAAAAGATAGAAGTGGGTGAGGCAAGAATTTACGCTGAACAGGTTGGCCAAGTATACATATTTAATAGGTTTTAAGCAGAGCTATGTATATTCACAAAAAGAGGTGGTATGCATGGGTGATTAGCAAACATACATGTTATGTATGTCCCATGTTCACCTTAAGGTGCATTCTTAACATTTAAATACATTAAAACTAGGTCCCATATATCAAAAAGGGAAGTGGGGCCACGAAGGCCCTCAAGTGTGTAACTTCTGTAAAACAGCCAGAAACCAGCTCATGGTCGGTAGTTTCTTATCAAGAGAAAGTTACTGAAATCAGTCTGCTGTCCAGTAAAGCTGTAGTTTTGGCTTGTGGAATAGAGGGTCAGTTAGTCAGTGTCTGTTGGTGGATGAGCTGAAATTGTTTTATTTTTGCTGATCTGCAGGCCAGTGCTTATTTGGTTGCTAAGGAAAAAAAAAAAACCTTGTGGGAGTTAGAACATAGTTTATTCTTTAAGTGTAATAGATATATGGCTTAACCCTTGCCTGGCATGAGCTTAGATCTTGTTTATAATTTGTTATCTTATTGCTGAAAAGTACATTCACACAGTCTGTGATCTCTATTTTAAGAAGCCTCCCACATATTTTTTTCTTAGCTTTTCTGTAGACAAAGTAAAGAGACAGGGAATAAGAAAAACAGAGAGACAGAGGCAAAGACAGAGAAATTGACTTAACATGTATACATGAACTGTTTATATATCCTACAATCCTATTTTTTTATAAACATACAAAACACACATGCAAACAGACAGGCACATAGATGCCCCTTCTCCATCTCAGTAATAACTCCAGTCATCTATATTTATTCAATTTTTCCTCTCTTTCTCTTACCCACCTACTCCACATTCAATCTGTTATTAGCAAATCTTGTCTATTATATTGCCAAAATCCATCTGAAATCCGTCTGTTTTGCTCCATCTTATTGGCCATTTACCTTAATCCAAGCTTCTATAATCTCTTGCCTGGTTTACACTAACAGCCTTCTAATTTGTCTCTTCATTTCTATTTTTTACCCTTTCAACCACTTCTCAGAGGAATCTTCTTGAATGTACATCAAATCATGTTACTCTCCCACTCAAACACTTCAGTGGCTTATAACTGAACTCAGAATAAAATCTGAACTCCAAAATCCAGATCCTGCCTATTACTCCAAACTGTTTCCTATTTCTCTCCCATGGAGCACCATGAGTCAACCAGATTGATCTTCTTTCAGTTCTTCCAATACAGAAGACTCTTCCTCCACATCAGGTACTGCACATTATTTCCAACTTTTGACAATGGCATAATTTCATGACTTTCAGTTACAATAACAATATACATACACACACACACACACACATATATATACATACACTTATACACGAATATGACTTGTTATAGGGATTTAACCTTAGGCAATTGTAGGAGCTGCATAGGGCATCTTTTTAATGCCATTATTTTCATGAATGATTTTGGAACCTGATGTTTATAGGGAAGGTATTGAAGAAAGAAGATGAATGTAAACTGGGGAGAGCAAAGACAAGCTGGAACCCCAGGAACATGAGCTGCAGCCCATGAGCATGGTCAGGAATCAACAAAGATTAACTGGAGTTGTGTCAGTTCTTATTGTCTTCAACCCTGGTTAAGTGGGAGTTTTGCGGGAAAACTTGGTGCCCTTTGTCATGAAGCTTACAACTCATACGAAGGAGAGGTGTCAGCACATAAAAGACAAGATATATGAAGTACAGAAGCACCTGCCCAGACCTCTTGTAAGTGGGGAAAAAAAAAACCACCTCAATTAGTGCTGCTTCTCTTTCATCCACCAAATCTTATGCAAAAATGTCTCTTATGGCCCACCCTATCAGAAACATACATACGGGAAAGAAGAATTCTGGGGAAAATGCTTTAGTTTAGCCATGTTGGCAAACTGCAGAGCCACCACGTCCTCCAAATTGATTGCATTCTGGTATAGAATATAAATGTGTCTATTCATTTTGAACCAAATGCAACAAAAACTTAGAAAACTTACATGCTGAAAAAATTAAGTAACGTAGGACACTTAGGTTGATTTATCAGTAGTTCTTTAAAGGTTCAAAATTTCTAAAATTAAATTGATCACGGGCAGCAAACATGTCTAAACTATTTGGCTGACTTTTTTTGTTATTATACAATACTAGTTTCTTCACAAAATATTATCATTGAAATATTTTGTGTGTATATGATATTTTTAAACATTTTGAAAACCATGACTTCCGTTTGGATTCACAGAACATTGTTACTTTTGTAGATGTAATTGTAAATTATGTATGCGCTACTACCAATTTAAGGTACATTTCTGCCCTATATCTTTCTTATTTTAGTGGAAATGTTGTTTTACCATAAACTGGGACCTCCCAGTATCTGAATTATGACTACAGTTTTGAACTGTTAAAGAAAATTTTAAATGACATTTAAAATCACATCAGATATTTCATTTTTGACACAATGATTTTTCAAAAGCTTTGATTTCATAAATTTGACTTCTTAAAATAAGTTGAACTAAACTCAATTATTACTGAAATAATATTGAGAAAATTTCACTTTTATCTGAAGTAGCTGATAATGCTGACATAAAATCACCTTTTTTGGCCATCTTCGAATATTATCTTCTGCAAGTATAATCTACACATTACGAGATATTATGTAACTTTTCCTGCGTGTGGTAGCATATTGAATTTTAAAATGAGTGACATTTATTTAGAACAACAATTTGATCTAAAGGACAAGTTGTACTTCATAGAGTAACATGTAAACTCAAATTTTGCAGCTGCATGTGTTAATGGTAACTCTTCAGTCACAGTCTTCGTAGATAACGAGTAACATTTAAAGTAGTTGCCAATGCATTTTCAGCAGATTTGTGATTTTCTGGTTTCCATATGAACAGGGATAGCGCTATGACCCCAATAAGGACAGAAGATGGGGGTAAATATATAAAATGTTTTTCATTGTTAACTTCCTTGAGAGACAAAAATTGAGCACTTAATTTTTTCATTAAACATGAACTTTCAGTTTTTGTGCTCATAACTACAAAAAAATTACAAAATCCCTTAAATAATAAAGAATAAAAAAATTGTCCATTTACAACTTGTAAAAATGAGAGACTACATTTGAATTTGAAAAGACATTTGAATTACTCTTTTACTGATTACAGCATGGCTGCTCTGCCCAAATTTCCTACATATATTTCTTGGACACGACCTATAATTTTCTATGTTTCCCAGTGCCCCTGACAAGTGGTAACCTAGAGTTCTATGAAGTTTGCAGTTCCTGGTATAGATCATAGCACAACTGACTTATAGAGAGGCAGCAGAGTCAATTACTTCTCCCATCAAACTCTGAGACTAGAATAAGTAGTTGTCCCTAGCACCTTGCAACAGACACTTCATTTTATCTGCAGACATCTTGCATGCTCTTTGAAAATGAAGGTCAGAGAAAAAGAAATGAGTTATCACTGTTCACTGTACAAGCATATCACACATTACCAATGAGACCGAGTCAGAAAACGAAAGTATAAATTTCAGATCTGCCAAAGCAACCCTGGCATACTTTAATGTAACAATTAATATTAATACTCTATTAAAAATGAAATATATAGAAAAACGCAAGATTGGACTGGATTCCAAGAGTACAGGAATAAACAAGCAGCCGTCTAAAGCAAACTGGGACTTACAATTACTCTACACTTAGGTAACTATGACTCACTTTAAGTTTCAGAACTTATTCAAAGCTTTTCTCCATCTCCTAACTTGGGCTTTGGGATCTGCCTTTGAGAACAGGGGTGAATAGGTGGTGCCTGGTCTCTTCCTTCACTCTTCTCTGAACTGCACTTCTAGCCAGACAGATGGAGTCAGCCTTTAAAATTACCTCAAATAATTCTCATATTCTGGTATTCACAACTTTGTTTATCCCTTCTCACACTGTATAGGGCTGACCTGTATGACCAATAGGAAATTGAAGAAGTAACAGAGTGTTATTTTTTATCTATCTATTTATTTATTTTTTTGACACAGAGTCTCTCTCTGTCGCCCAGGCTGGAGTGCAGTGGCATGATCTTGGCTCACTGCAAGCTCCACCTCCTGGGTTCACACCATTCTCCTGCCTCAGCCTCCTGAGTAGCTGGGACTACAGGCGCCCACCACCACGCCCAGCTAATTTTTTGTATGTTTAGTAGAGACGGGGTTTCACCATGTTAGCCAGGATGGTCTCGATCTCCTGACCTCGTGATCCACCTGCCTCGGCCTCCCAAAGTGCTGAGATTACAGGCGTGAGCCACCGCGCCTAGCCAACGGAGTGTTATTTCTGATAGTTAGTCATAAAAGATGCTGGGACATCTTCTTTGTTTTCTCTATTAAATCACTTGTTTTTGGGGAAGCCAGCTACCACATTGTGAAGGCATTCGAGGAGCCTTATGAAGCAGTCCAGAAATTTTTGCAATCTACTCATCTGACAAAGGGCTAATATCCAGAATCTACAATGAACTCAAACAAATTTACAAGAAAAAAAACAAACAACCCCATCAACAAGTCGGCGAAGGATATGAACAGACACTTCTCAAAAGAAGACATTTATGCAGGCAAAAGACACATGAAAAAATGCTCATCATCACTGGCCATCAGAGAAATGCAAATCAAAACCACAATGAGATACCATCTCACACCAGTTAGAATGGCGATCATTAAAAAGTCAGGAAACAACAGGTGCTGGAGAGGATGTGGAGAAATAGGAACACTTTTACACTGCTGGTGGGACTGTAAACTAGTTCAACCCTTGTGGAAGTCAGTGTGGCGACTCCTCAGGGATCTAGAACTAGAAATACCATTTGACCCAGCCATCGCATTACTGGGTATATACCCAAAGGATTATAAATCATGCTGCTATAAAGACACATGCACACGTATGTTTATTGCGGCACTATTCACAATAGCAAAGACTTGGAACCAAGCCAAATGTCCAACAATGATAGACTGGATTAAGAAAATGTGGCACATATACACCATGGAATACTATGCAGCCATAAAAAATGGTGAGTTCATGTCCTTTGTAGGGACATGGATGAAGCTGGAAACCATCATTCTCAGCAAACTATAGCAAGGACAAAAAACCAAACACCGCATGTTCTCACTCATAGGTGGGAATTGAACAATGAGAACACATGGACACAGGAAGGGGAACATCACACACCAGGGCCTGTTGTGGGGTGGGGGAAGGGGGGAGGGATAGCATTAGGAGGTATACCTAATGCTAAATGACAAGTTAATGGGTGTAGCACACCAACACGCCACATGTATACATATGTAACAAACCTGCACATTGTGCACATGTACCCTAAAACTGAAAGTATAATAATAAAAAAAAAGAAAATAAACTGAAGCCTTTTTCCAACAGCTAACAAGCAATTGAGGCTTCGTACTAACAGCTATGTGAGAGAACCGTCTTGGAAGTGAATTATCTTGCCTCTGTGGAGCCTTCAGATGACTGCATCTGCAACCAACATATTGATTGCAAACTCATGAAAGATCTCAAGTCAGAGCTACCTAGCTAAGCCACTTCTGAAATTTTACCCACAAAGTCTGTAGAATAATAAATGTTTATTGTATCTAAGACAATTTTGGGCGGAATAATTTGTTACACAGCAATAAAGAACTAATAGACTCCCCCAGCATTAAGCAGTAGTAGGGTAATTACAGGAGTGGGACAAGTCTTGTATTGGCTGCTGTATTTATAAATTCAGCCTTTAGGGCTTCATTTTATAATATATGCCTACATGCTGGGTGATTTTTGAGGGCCTCATTAGTTATTCCTTTTTTTTTTTTTTTTTTTTTGAGATGTAGTCTTGCTCTGTCACCCAGGCTGGAGTGCAGTGGCGCAATCTCGGCTCACTGCAAGCTCCGCCTCCCAGGTTCACACCATTGTCCTGCCTCAGCCTCCCCAGCAGCTGGGACTACAGGTGTATACTGCCACGCCAGGCTAATTTTTTGTATTTTTAGTAGAGATGGGGTTTCACTGTGTTAGCCAGGATGGTCTTGATCTCCTGACCTTGTGATCCGCCCGCCTCAGCCTCCCAAAGTGCTGGGATTACAGGCGTGAGCCACCGCACCGGCCCTAGTTATTCCTTAGAGCATTGTTTTATTTTGTTTTGTTTTTATTTCCACAATGATTTTTTTTTATGCAGGCAACACACTCTCTGGGAGACTTCTTGCAACACCCTTTAATCTTCTGCCCTGGGAAGCATACCCATAGTTTATTCTTGTTCCAGTCCCTTCACCCTAGCAGGATGCTTTCTTGGGCATAGTCCCATCAAAGTTTCAAGATGACTCAAACAGATGACCTTCTGAGGTGCCCGCTTAGCCAAAAGGAAAAATCTCTCATTCTAGACACACCTAAAGATAAAAATGCAGTTTGCCCAACTGCCAATCTCTCTGTCCTTACACTGCCATTTGGAGCTACTCCGTCCACTCAGTTTTCATGTTCATTTATATTCCTAGACTTCTAAAGACACTGTCCAGTTCTTCCAAAGACTCTTTCTCTATGCCCCATATGGGTAGGCTCATCACTTGAGCCTATGAATGTCTGTAGCTTAGGAAGCTTCCTTCTGGATAATGCAATACCTATCTTCACTTACAGGGACACTGAATTTGTACAAGTCAATATTAAGGAATCTTCTCCCAACTCTGGTTTACTGGGAAAGATTTCAAAAGGCATTGCAGTTTTTATTCCTATGTGTCCCCTTCAACAAATTATCCCTTAAAATGTATAGTATTACCTTATGAAGGCTGGACGTAGCATACATTACTGGACCAATTTTGCTAGCTTTTAGTATGTCCTGCATAGATGTGTCATGTATTACTCTCCTCAGCTCTGAGATTTTAGCCAAAATAGCTAGACAACTGAAAAAGCCACAACTTATTATCTTGTCATAATAATCCTCAAATTTATATTCTCCTCACTAGCTAGAACATAGATGAAAGGCACATAATATGTTTTCTTTTTAAATAAAGAGATGAAGTAAATTAAATCTTATGATCAGTGACATAACTACTTATGTTCTAAAATAAATTTTCCGTATAAACCATCCTATAGCAGTTATTTTGTAACATAATGGTTAATTTTCAACTGTGTAAAACTGAGTGATGACTTTTAAAAACCAAGGATATAACAAAGCTGTGTTTCTAAAAATAATCAGATTCATATTCTTCACACAACTCAGGAGGAGAACACCTCTAGTAAATGAGATCAAAACTTAGCAAAGAAGAAAGAGGAAAAATCTGAAACAATAAAAATATGGAAATCACAGTTGTCAGACAGTAAACTACAATAGCAACAATTAATTTCTGACTCACTCTGAAAAAAATTCTGTGAAGAACTGCTTAGGAACATGTATTCTGGAGTTAACATTTGCCATCTGTATGATCTTGTGTAAATTACTTAAATTATAAGCATTAGTTATTTCATTTTTCAAAATAGATGAAAATTGAACCTCACAGGATGGTTGGAAGAATTAAATTAGATAATGCATATACAACACATGACGCGTAGTCAATATGTAACAAATGTTAGCTTCTATTACTAAAGATGATTGAATAAAGAAAAGTAAGACAAACTTAGCAAGTTACTTCAGGCCATAAAGGACAGAGGTTAAAAGATTAAACATTTTATGATAGATACATGCTCAATACGCAAGGCATATTCCAGAGAAGTAGCTTACAAATATCTGGTGATCTTGAAAGAGAAAATAATAGAAAGAGAAAAAAGTCAGTATTCAAAGATGTAATAGTAAACTTTTAGTCTCTGGACAAAGACATTTTTTTCCTGAAAATTGAAAGTTCTCAAAATGTATTAAGGAAAATGGACAAAATTAATTCTACACCTACACTCATGTTATTGTATTGTTATTTTCTTGGTGAAATTTTTAGATTTCTGTTATAAAGAAAAAGCTCTGTATATACCCATTAAAAATATAAATAATACAATAATAAAAAGTAGAGGAAAAAAAGCTATTCCATGAAAGACGTAGACTTAGGTTGACCCCAGTCTCCTCTGCAACACTAAACCCTGAAAGAGACTGAATCAAGATCCGTGGTAGTTTTACTCAGAAAAAAAAAATATTGTTTATATGTGAAGACATTTTTAAACATGCTATCATTCAAGAATTATGCCAACGTGTTGTTCTTCCTTAATAAAGTATTTGAAGTTCTTCCTAAATTAAGTTATTGGAAAAATGTGCTCTAGAAAAAAGAGAGAAATTTTCAAAGGATACACGATTACAAATGATGCAAATAGCAGGATTTTCTTTTTTTAAAAGCTGAATAATATATGTTTGTGTATGTAGATACATATGTACATATATATAATTTTCCTTATTATTCATTTTTTATCCCTTTATCTATCTATGGACACTTAGGTTGTTCCTGTATCTTGGTTATTAATGATGTTGAAATGAACATGGGAGTTCAGATATTTTTCTGGTCATGATTATTTTCTTTGGAATATATACCCAGAATTGGGATGGCTGGATCATACACATGAACCTGGAGGACATTATACTTTGTGAAAGAAGTCAGAAGCAGAAGGACAAATATTGTATGATCTCACTTTTCTATGTGGAATTTTAAAAAATCCAATTCATAGAAACAAAGAGTAAAAGCGTGGTTACCATAAGTTGAGAGTGGGAAATGGAAAGATGTTGATCAAAGGTTACAAAGTTTCAGTTATGCAGAGTGAATAAGTTCTGGAGATCTACTGTGTATACTATGGTGACTATAGCTAATATACTGTATTGTATACTTAAAATTTGCTATGAGAGTAGACCTTAAATGTTCTCACCACACACAGATACACAGCACACACACACACACACAGACACACACACACGGTAAACTATGTGAGGAAATGGGTATGTTAATTAGCTTGATTGTGGTAATGATTTCACAATGTGTTTAAATATCAAAACATCACATTGTACACTTTAAATATATATGATGTTTATTTGTTTATTATCCCTCAATAAAGCCAGCGAAAAAAAAAAAGATGACAGCTATAATAAACGTATGGAGAAAGTGCTTTAGGAACACCAAAAGAGGGACAATTGATTCTACTTGTGAAGGTCTAACAATTAAGGGAAAGAATTTAGCTTCTTAAGAAGAAAAGTAGAATTTACCAAACAAGGACATTCTAAATAAATAAGTGTATTGTGAAGGCATTAAGTCAAATAAGTGCTTGGCATTTTCAGGATTTAAGTGTAGGGCAGTTCATTGTCACTAATTCTGTGTATTCAAGAAGCATATTCTTTCACTGAAACCAATTTTCAAGACAATAAAACTGCACAGCAATTAAAATTCTAGGCAATTTTGGAAAAATTGGAACTAACAAGCCGATATATAAATATATACTTTAAATAATTTGCTTCAGTGTCACTAAAAAGTTATTTTTGTATTTAACTAGAAATAAGAAAATGATATTGTAAAAACCAAACAAAATAAATGCAAATGTAAGAAACAGATTCTACCACCCCAGATTTTATTTGCAAAAACTTAGAAAGAAAACCTACATTTTCTGCTGATTTGCTGACAACTTTGTAATGACTAAGAATTAAAACTCATAATTCATAAATTATCATTTATTATTTATTTATATTAATTGCCTCGCCTTTATTTCAGGAAAATCACAAATCATGCTGTAATATATTTATCACATAATTTAGGTTCTTTTGATAGGGTTATCAGATTAGACAACCATCTTTAGTAATTTTGGTTTTCATGTTTTTTATCAATATGAGTCTGGAGAAACTTCCTGCTATTAAGGCAGTATTACTTGGAATTCTCAATAGCGTTATGTAAGTAATACTTAGGTTCGAAGATAAATGTATAATTGTTACCTATGATGCCTATATATTTTAATGGTGTAGCATATGATAAATCATTGTTATCACAGAAAAGCATAAATATTTAAATTTAATCATATATCACTATCACTCATAATGTAAATTTCATCAACTTTTAAAGCAATGTCTAGATCCAATTACTATTTCTAAAGTTATTTAACATTCTACAATGGTGGTACTTTTTTTGAGAAACAAAACAGCAGCATATTTGAAATAAGTTCAGTTCTCTCATCAGGTCAATTTATTTTGGATCTATAATAAGCAGAAAATATTTCTATATTTAAACATATGTATATAATATTTAGAAAATAATATTTTAATATTTAGAAATTAGTTTGGAGATTATTTTTATTTGAAGCTTCTTCATAGAATTGAAAAATGTTTTTGATTTCTCTTTGTAATTACCTTATGATGTATTGAAAGGCAAATTTTGTTGTATATTTCACAAGCAGTTTTTTTCAATTAATACCTTTCTTCCAAAATTTTATATTATTTTAAATTCTATAATAATATGTATGCAATTTTTTGGTAACATTATTGATAGTAGGGAATCTTACGTACAAAATAACTGAATGTTACAGTTCAAAATAATTGCGTTTTCTACCAAAGATACAATTTGTTCTTATTTAGAGGATATATGTTCTAATGTATCTCACACCATATCTAAATTAAGTTTAATTGCTCTAATGGTATTTAGTCAGCATTTGCATTGTACATTTGAACAATTTTAAGAAAAAATCTGATATGTATTTTTTTAAAGATATTCCATTTGGGGACAGATCCATAAATATGATATGCAACTTTTTAATTGTTCCAAAGAATGTCATCACTATCAACACTGTTAAGGCCATCTCTTTGAAGAACAAAATCAAAATATGGTGCCAATTTGGCTTCTAGATTTTTGACTAAAATTCTGGTTTGCACACCGTTATCTTTGCCATATTTATTAGAATCATTTACATAGACTTCTCCTCAACAATATCTTAAATTATTTCAATACAGATTATTCATATTTTTTGAAAATTTGTTGTATAAAATATTCTTATACACATATTTTAGTTATATTAATCAGTCCATATCTGTCTTTTTTCCAATATACATGAAACAGTATCATGTTTTACATACTTTACATCTAAACATGCATCACTATACAATTTTTATTATTTGAAAAGTAATATTTTATTGAAAAAAGTCCTTCACCTACCATGTGTAAATGTTGCAAATGCCATCCATACTACTTTGTGAGTACCAGCTTGTAAATACAAGGAGAAGCAAGAGAATGAATGCTTGTCACTACTGAAAAATGATATTTCCTAATGAAAGGATTACTACAATCATGCTATTTGAGATGAGGGACATGAGAAGTTAATTAATTTCCTTTTTTTTTTTTTTTTTTTTACCTAAGCACTTTCACAAATCCTCCCGAACTCTGAAGGAAAGTCTGTCTCCAATATTGTCAGAGGCATACCCTATGAAATTTGCTGGCATTGATACACAGTTACCTTTTCTTTGAAGGGCAAGACCTTTGAAGAAATGTATCCCTGAAGGCTGAACAGTGTTGATGATATTCAAGGTGCTCATGTGTCCATGATTAAGGTAGTGGGTCTACTACTACTGGCTGCCAACCAAGAATAGTGGGAAAATAGTGGGGAAATTTGTGACAATGTACCTAACTAATATTTATTTAAACCATGTTTAGGAATGCCATAAGTAATTGAGTTTTATTATTGTAAAATATATAAATCAGTTTTGTAAAAAATAATACAATATTCCTTATGATTGAATAAAATTCAAATAGAATTTAAGAGCTGAATAGATCATTAGAAACCACTTAGTTCATTCTTTTCATTCTTCCTATTAGAAAGCTCCTTGTAGCAACATGGATGGATTTTGAGGCCATTATCCCAAGTGAACTAATTCAGAAACAGAAAATCAAATACCACAAGTGGGAGCTAAGCAATGGCCACACATGGACATAAAGATGAAAATATTAGACGAGACTCCAAAAGGGGAGAGGGTGGGAGGTGGGGCGAGTGTTGAAAAATTACTTAATGGGTACAATGTTCACTATTTTTGTAGTGAATACACTAGAAGCTCAATCCCCACCAGTATGTCATATAACCATGTAACAAATGTACAAATGTACCAACTGAATCTAAAACAAAATTAAATTTGAAAAAATTTATAAGACAAAAAAAGGAAACTACAGTTCAGAGAAAGAAAATGACTTGCCCAAAGCATCAGAACTTAAAATCAACAAAACAGGACTACATTGTTGGTCCTTTGACTCTTGCAGTCATTATCAATGTTGATCACTGATACTTAGGCTGGTGAAAGCAAATGGAACCTGCAGGAAAATGCAAGGATTTCTATAAAGTGATAAGAATTAGTACTTGAAGCAAAAGAGATTTCCACAATTTAACTGTTTTATTTTCTCAGTTTTTCTTCATCTAAATGTGTCCTTAATATAATCTGAGGAAGCAATGTACCACAGGGATGCGTTTACTAAAATTTCTTAATAAATAAATGACAGCAGACTCTAATGCAACACAAAGTAAAGTGAAATCATAAAATAACTCCAAATGCTAAAACGTGCTTAGATAAAAAAGGAAATTTAGAGCTGAAATTCTGTATAGAATTTCAATTAAGTTTGACAGCTGTTTTATTACCAGGTTTGATACATTGCATTATAAAATGATAATCCTTTTATCAGCATAAGTTTCCTATAATTTAGGTAATAAGATCCTCATATAAAAGCTACAAGTTTTAATATCACAATTTCCTCAATTTTGCAGTGACTTTCATATAAAATGTTAAGAAGAAATATATTACTAAAATACGGGAAGAATAAGACAACTTAAAATTGATGAATAACCAAATTACATAATAACTGTGGTGGGAGAAGTTTAACTTATATGTACTCTCATTCTAATTTGAACTCATGTATGGCATCACAAAGGTTTTCCAAGGTAAAAGGTAATTAGTCTGAAGAGTTTAAAAAATCCCATTTGACCTCAGTTTCAAGAGAATGCTTAATGGAATAATAACAGCAGCCTAAACTAACGATTGGATGGAAGTTATTAGCCTAAATACACAAGAATTTACAGTTCAGACAGCAAAACATTGCACCACAATCATAGAGGATTAGAAACAAAAAGATCATTAGTGAGCAAAATTTTAAAGAAACAGAAGGAGAAAGTCATTTATCCAAGGGCAAAAATCAAAACAGCAATCACCCTAAGATTATTAAATTATCAAATGGGGAAAGAAGAGAACTTTTAAAATACAACAATGTAGGGAAGTAGATATTCACACAGCCTCAAAGTAATACTCCATATAGTATTTATTACAAGGGAAATAAAGTAATATTACAATAGAGAAATATGGCAGACACTATTTTAATCAAGTGCTCATACTTAACATTACTAATAATGGGACAAACTGACATGTGGCTTTTGATGGAGTGCAATGGGAAGGACACAGCTTCATTTATGTGGTTTTCTTGCCAAAAATATTTGAGCTGGATCTAATAAAGATAAATTCACCAGAAACATTTCTATTTTAGGATGTCCTACCATTGACTAACAGAGACTCTAACAATGACAATGTTTGAAATAAAACAAAAGGTGTTTGTGTGCAAAGGGAATGTTCTAGACCAAAGGAGGTCAAAAATATATGGCAATCAAATGCAATGTTTGATCTCAGATTAGATTGAGAATTGGAAAAACGAACAAGGAGATGTAAACAATATTATTGGTACAATTGGGAAAAGTTGAATATATAACATATATTGAATAATAATTCTACCGATTTCAAATTCCTTGGGTATCATAATGGTATTATAGTAATATGCAAAAGTGCCATGATACCTGATGATGTATATAGAGTTGAAGTGAGAGAGAGAAAAAAAAACACTTAAATGTGATAAGATGTTAATTAATTAATCTATGTGAAGATTATACAGATGTTCATTCTACTATTCTTGCAACTTTTACATAGGTTTAATATTTTAAAATACTAAATCCAAGCAACAGCAACTCCTAGTGTAGATTTAGAACAATGCATATGCTTATAACTGTTATCTCAATTTGGCACGAAGTTAACTTTACGTGTTGTTAAGCTACCCCAGACCAAATATGCATATACCTTGCTAATAAAAGGGATGTGTGCTTTAAAAACCCAAATATTCATAAATGAAAAACTATAATGAATCTTAATCAATCCATGTATGATACCACAATTGTCAAGTGCACCAAAATTATATGTACTTTATGATATTACCTGAATTATCAACAAAATATAAGAAAATAAATGGATTACAGGATATCTAGAGATGGCTTTGTAAACCAAAAATAAGATCCTAAGTGCCCAACTGACTGAATGGATCCCCTCTTGGCTAAGGGGGCACCAGAGAAACCTTAAAACTGAGTTTCTGGCCATGACAGTGTGGGAGGTCGGACATGCCTCGTTATATCTCCTCCATTTTGCAGTTTAGACGAAACTGGCCGGCACTAATGTTAAAATAGAGATCCTAAGACTGATAGAACAGACTTTTTTTTTTGGCAATAAAATACCAAATGATAAACAGGACCCAAAGCCAGGCCAGGCAAGGGTTAAGTCAGGAACTTCTACACTTAAAGAATAAACTATGTTGTAACGGCCACAAGGCTTTTGTTTTTCCCTAGCAGCTAAACAACCACTGTCCTTAAGATAAGCAATATTAACACAATTAGAAATTATTTAGATCACAGGTTGACCCCCGTTCCACCAGTAGTGACTACAGCTTTAATTGAACAAGAGAATGATTTCAGTAACCTTCTCCTGACAAGAATATCATCGACCATTGAAAGGTTCTGGCTGGTTTACAGAGATTGTGCACTTGCGGGCTTTCGTGTCCTGCAAATACAGTTTGACTCATGGGGCCCAATTATAATACATTCAAATATTAAGTCTTCACTCTAAGATGAACATGAATTGTATGTTACATGCATGTTTGTTCAATATACATTGGTCAGGAACAACTTTCATGAATACTCATAGTTCCTCCTGTAATCTGTTGAATATTTATGTTTAACAAACTTGTTAGCATAAACATAAAGCACCTACCCCAACTCCTCTTCCTTGATTGTGCTTGTCTCTGTTCTTGGCTGGAAGCATGCTTCCCAGCCTGTGGGAAGTCTACCTTGCACCTTTATAAGAAATAAAGTCTAATTTCTCCTCTTCTTTTCTAAATTTATATATTAATTTTTAAGTTAACATTGTTAAAGACTCAGCAATATTCTGTAATTCATTTTTGAACATACAATACTTTATGTAAAACCTTAATTCTAATACGTTGTTAAAATTGTTTCTCATTGAGTAATATACACTAGGTCTTATACAAGTTTACATATCTTCTTCAGATTGCTCTGGTAACCCATGGTAGTTCTAGTTTTAGCCCGCACACTGTTCTAGAATCCAAAAACTCCAAGAGAAGGATATTTTACATATTGCACCACGAGGATGAGGAAAACAACCACCATAACTATGACCCTCAAAACAAAAAAGCCCTGTTCCTGACATTATGCATTGAAATCATCAAAATATGTTCTACACTCCTAGTTCAGACTTTCATATGTCAGTTAACGAATTTACATTTAAAACCAGAGCATGGTGGTGTCACCATTCAGCCAACAATTCAACTTCTTGTGTAACCATTTTTGCCTACTCTTCAATGTTTTTGGAATTAAAAAAATAGTCAAGTATACTCCTATTCCATTAAAAAAGCCAAAATTTAAAAATAATAAAAGTTTACTACTACTAAGAAACCTACAAAAATACAGTTAGATAGAAGGAATAAGTTTTAGTGTTCAATAGCACAATAATGTAACAGTGGTTACTAATAATTTATTACATATTTCAAAATACCTAGAAGAGAAATTTTGGAATGTTTCCAACACAAAGAAATGATACACGTTTGAGGTGATGGATATCCTAATTACCATGAGTTGATAATCACATATGGTATGAATGTAACAACATATCACATTTACCCATCAATATCTATAATTTAATGTATCAATAAAAAGTAAGATAAAAAATATGTTCAACGTATGTCAAATAAACACCTGAAAACCTACAACAAAAATAACCCAAATTTATTATTTAATAAAATTGAGGTAATAAAATAATCAGATCTGCTGAAATCTATGATTCTGCAGTTATACTTGCTTATTATATTAATCTGAGAAAAAATAAATGCTTTATATGAAAATTAAAAGAACTAAAAGTATAAATCATATATAAATATGAAATTCCAAACTATAAAGATTCTAGACAAAAACATGGGAGAAACTCTATGTGATGCTGGGTTGGGGGACAAATTTTTAGGTACAAACCAAAAGCATGATTTATGAAAGAAAAGTTAGGTGAGTTGGATTTTATTAACATGTAAAAAATTATTCTGTGTAAAAGATACTATTAAGAAATTAAAAGACAAGTCAACAAACTGGAAGGAAATATTTGCAAAACATATATTTTATAATAAACTTATATCTAAAATATATTTTAAAAACCTCTTAAGATACAGGGGAATAATGCAACCAAGATGGCAGACTAGGGGATACCAACCTTCATCTTTCCACAAAAACAAACAAACAAACAAACAAAAAATATAGACAGCTATCCTAAAACCAAATAGTGCTGAAAAGATTCAAGGATTCATTTATGAATCTATAGAGGCAAAGTATATCAAATAAAAACAAACTGGAGAAACATAAACACAGAAAGGTTAACTAGTGAGATCAGCATACCTGAGATGTCAGGAGAAGGCTAGGAACAATAAAGAAAGGCAGAGGCTATTGGTATAAGCCACGTAGTGGAGAACCACTGTGGTCTCCAGTAGTCTGCTCCACAGAGAACACCAGCATCTTTTGCCACTGATGTAACGAAAAACTAGTCCCTCTGGGGAATGCTAGAGAGGGAGATGTGACTGCACACCCTACCCCAAGAAGAAGCTGCAGTTGTACTGCTTCAGAACCAAAACTACTACCTCTCCTAAACCCATGCATGCCTCTAATACCCGAGCCACAGCTTCCCTGCAACTGTCTACACTCTAGTCCATGGATTTGTGATTGTACTGCACCTGCCGACACTTCAGACATTAAAGCCATTGCCATAGTAAGCTAGCTCTCACCCTGGGCCCAGTAGACAAGGACTCTCTGCACATGTGTGCACTCTGGGCACCAGCTCAGCCACCATAGAGAGCTACACCCTGCCCCAACCCCAGAGACATCATAGCTCTGAGCATGCCTGTGCTTCAGCTTTTGGTCCCAGGCTGCTTCCTAAGCACTCATGTGTGGCACACTATTAGTAATGCAGTAGAAGGTGTACATGTGTCCTAGGGTCTTATGCCATTATAACCCTGCACCCCAGAGCCATAATCCCTCCACATGGGCTTATGCTTCAGGCTTCTACTCCATGCCCACCTAATGGATGCCACTTATCAGCCATCTGTGCCATCACCACTGTTAGCAGGACAGTAAGCCAGAATCAATGCCAAGACTAAAAGAGGAATCCCCACATTCACAACTTCCCAGGTGGAAAAAGAAAAAGATCAGGAGGTACATAGCAGTCATCACTAACAAAGACCCTAACAGCCCTCATTGCCACTGTAGACATCCACACTGTTTGTTGCTGAGGATCCCTGTAACCATCAACACTGACCTCAATTGACACATCTGCATGGAGTCTGCATAGCTGTTCCCTTACCAGTGCCAGAACTATTCCACATCACCCAGCCAGCACTCTCACACCTCCTAATAGGTAAAGTTATTTTCCCCTGAAACCAGACTGTAAGGTATGAAAGAGGTGATTGCTCCACCAAATATGCAGACATAAGACAACAAAAAAACCAAGAAAAATTTTGACACTGGAAAAGCAACATAATTTTCCAGTAACAGACCCAAAAAAAAGGAGATAGATAGTATTTGACCAAATTCAGAATAATTGCTTTAAGGAGGCTCAGAAAACTTCAAGAAAATATGGACAGATAATTCAGTTAAATCAGGAAAACCACAAACAGACAAAATGTCAAATTTAGCAGGATTGAAATACACACACACACACACACACACCCCCCCCAGAAATGTGGAGCTGAAAGCTACATGAATTAAAGATGCAATGGAAACTATCAACAGCAGACATGATCAAGCAGAAAAAATAATCTGTGAACTAAATGACAAGTTATTTAAAATAAGAGTGTCAAAGGAGAAAAAATGGAAAAGAATGAAAAGGACTGGACAAAAACTGTGGAATTTATTGGATATCATTAAGAGCTAATATTTGTATTATAGGGGTTCAAAGGTAGAAGAAAAAGAGGAAACAAGCTTATTTAAAAACATAATAGCTAAATATTTCCTAAATCTGGACAAAGATATAAACATCCCTGTACAGGAAGTTAAAGACTTTCAATCAGATTAAATGTAAAGAAGACTACACCAAGATATATTATCAAGCTGCCCAAAATAAAAGATGAAGAGGATTCTTACAGAATCAAGAGAAAAGAAACAGATTACACATAAGGGAATTACAATAAGGCTGTCAGTGAATTTCTCGGAAAAAAAAAAAGATAACAGGACAGCAGAAAGTAGGCTGATATCTTCAAAGTGCTGAAGTAAAAAAAGAACTACAAAAATACAAAAATAAACCTGCCAATAAAATGTAATTTACAGGCAAATGGTCCTTCAGAAATTAAAGAGATAAAAACGTTCACAGACAA
The DNA here is from genome assembly GCF_028885655.2 of Pongo abelii. NCBI lineage: Eukaryota > Metazoa > Chordata > Mammalia > Primates > Hominidae > Pongo > Pongo abelii. The sequence goes on from NC_072008.2 coordinate 150,703,305, forward strand.
ATAAAAGGTGAAGGAGGTCATCACCACTAGACCTGCCTTACAAGAAATGATGAAGGAGTTCAACAAGCTGGAAGAAAAAAATGCTAATTAGTAATACAAAGACATATGAAAGTATAAAACTCACTGGTACATAGTAAAATGCAGAATACACTAATACTATAATATTGGTGTGTAAATAACCTATATTTTTTAAAGAAAGTTAAAAGGCAAAGCTATCAAAATAATATAACAATTATTTTATTTTTATTTATGTTTTTTATTTTTAATTTTTGTGGGTATATAGTAGGTGTATACACTTATGGGGTACATAAAATGTTTTGATAAGGGCATGCAATGCATATGATCACATCATGAAAAATGGGGTATCCATCACCTAAGCATTTAATGTTTCCAGGTGTTAAAAATAAAAATATGCTTTTAGCTATTTCAAAATGTACACATATCATTGATTATTGTCACCATGTTGTGCTATCAAAAAGTAGATATTATTTATTCTAACAGTGATCTTTGGAACCATTAACCATCCCCACCTCCCTGCTCAGCCACTCACTACCCTGCCCAGTGTTAGTAACCATCCTTCAACTCTCCATGTCCATTAGTTCAATTGTTTAGATTTTTAGATCCTACAAATAAGTGAGAACATGCAATGTTTTTCTTCCTGTTCCTGGCTTATTTCACTTAACATAATGATTTCCAGTTCAATCTATGTTGTTAGAAATGACAGAATCACATTCTTTTTATGGTTGAATAGCACTCCATTGTGTACAAATACCATATTTTCTTTATCCATTCAGCTGTTGATGGACACTCAAGTTGCTTCCAAATCTTGGCTATTATGAAGAGTGCTGAAACAAATATGGGAGTGCAGATATCTACTCAATGTAATATTTTCGTTTATTTTGGGGATATACACAGCAATGGGATTGCTGGGTCACAGGGTAGCTCTGTTTTTAGTTTTTTGAGGAACCTCCAAACTGTTCTCCATAGTGGATGTACTAACTTACATTCCCATCAACACATTACAAGGGTTCTCTTTGCTCCACATCCTCAATAGCATTTGTTATTGCCTGTTAAAATTAAACCATTTTAACTGCAGTGAGACAATATCTCATTGTAGTTTTGATTTGCATTTCACTGATGATCAATGATATTAAGCACCTGTTTATATGCCTGTTTACCATGTGTATGTCTTCTTTGGAGAAATGTCTGTTCACATTATTTGTCCAGTTTTTGATCAGATTATTAGATTATTTCCTATAGATTTTTTTCCTTATATATTCTGGTTATTAATACATTGTCAGATAGGTAGTGAGATCATTTGGCTGTGTCACCACCCAAATCTCATCTTGAATTTTAGCTCCCGTAATTCTCATGACATGGGGAGGGACCTGCTGGGAGGTAATAGAATCATGGGGGTGGATTTTTTCCCATGCTGTTCTCACGGTAGTGAATAAGTCTCAAAAGATCTGATGGTTTTATAAAGGGTAGTTTCCATGCACATTGTCTCTTGCCTGCCACCATGTAAGACATGCCTTTGCTCTTCCTTCACCTTCTGCCATGATTGTGATGCCTCCTCAACAATGTGGAACTGTGACTGCATTAAACCTTTTTTTTTTTTTTTAATAAATTACCCAGGCTTAGGTATTTTTTTCATAGCAGTATGAAAATGGACTAATACATGTAGTTTGCTAATTTTCTCCCATTCTGTGAGTTGTCCCTTCACTTTGTTGATCGTATCCTTTGCTGTACAGAAGATTTTTAACTTGATGTGACCCTGTTTGTCCATGTTTGCTTTGGTTGCCTGTGCTTATAGAGTATTACTCTTTTGCTCACACCAATGTCCTGGAGAGGACATTGCATCGTTTCTTGCAGAAGTTTCATAGTTTGAGGTCTTAAAGTTAAGTCTTTAATCCATTTTGATGTGATTTTTGTATTTTGCAAGAGATAGGAGTCTAGTTTCATTCTTTTGCATGTGGATATCCAGTTTTCCAAGCACAATTTATTGAAGAGACTGTCTTTTCCCCAGTGTATGTTCTTGGCACTTTATCAAAAATGTGTTTACTGTAAAGGTGTGAATTTGTTTCTGTGTTTTCCATTCTGTTTCATGTGTCTGTCTGTTGTATTGCCAGTACCATGCTGTTCTGGTAACTATAGCTACGTAGTATAATTTTAAGTCAGGTAATGTGATTTCCTTAATGTTGTTCTTTTTGATTAGGATAGTTTTGGCTATTCTGGGTCTTTTGTGGTTTCATATAAATTTGGGGAATTTTTTTTCTATATCAGTGAAGAATGATCTTGGTATTTTGATAGGGATAACATTGAATCTGTGAATTGCTTTGGGTAGTAAGTACATTTTAACAATATTGATTCTTCCAATCCATGAACATAAAACATCTTTCCATTTCTCAGTGTACTCGTCACTTTCTTTTATTATTGTTTTATATTTTTCTATATGGAGATCTTTCACTTATTTGGTTAACTACTAGGTATTGACTTAAACAAATACTTATCGTAAGTGTGTCTATTGTAAATGGGATTACTTTCTTATTTCTTTTTCACACTGTTCATTGTTGAGATATAGAAATTCTACTGAGACTGAGTTGTGTATGCTGATTTTGTATCCTCCAGCTTTACTGAACTTGTTTACATTTCTAATAGTTTTTTGTAGAGTCTTTAAGCTTTTCCAAATATAAGATTATATCATTTGCAAAAAACAGATAATTTGAATTATTTCATATCAATTTAAATGCACTTCATTTTGTTCTCTTGTCCAATTACTCTAGTTAGGACTTTCAGTACTATGTTGAAAGACAGTGGTGAAAGTGGGAATTCTTGTGTTACAGGCCTTAGAGGAAAGGTTTTTAGCTTTCTCCATTGAATATGAAGTGGGTCTGTCATATAATGCTTTTATTATGTTGAGGTATGTTCCTTCTATATTCAGTTTTATGTGGGTTTTATCATGAAGGAATGTTGAATTTTATCAAATGCTTTTACAGCATCAGTTCAAATGATCATATGATTTTTGTTCTTCATTTTGTTGTTGTGATCTATAACATTGAATGAATTGCCTATGTTGAGCCATCCTTGCATCTCAGGGATAAATTCCACTTGAACATGATGAATGCTCTTTTTAATGTATTGTTTAACTCAGTTTGCTAGTATTTTGTTGAGGATTTTTGCACCAATATTCACTAGAGATACTAGCCTGTAGTTTTTTTATTTGCTGTGTCTTTGTCTGTTCTTTGTATCACAGTCATACTTGCCTCATAGAATGAGTTTTGAATTCTTCTCTCCTCCTCTATTTTTTAGAATAGTTTGTGTAGGATTAGTTTTAGTATTTCTTTAAATATTTGGTAAAATTCAGCAGTAAAGCCAGTAGGTCTTGAGCTTTTCTTTACTGGGAGGTTTTTTTTTTTTTTTACATCTTTGATGTCATTACTTATTATTGGTCTGTTCCAGTTTTGAATTTCCTCCTGCTTTAATCTTGGTAGTTCATATGTATCTAGGTAGTTGCCTGTTTTTTCTGGATTTTTCTATTTTGGGGCATATAGTTATGCATACTAGTCGCTAATAATTGTTTGAATTTCTGAAGTATCATTTGTAATGTCTCCTTTTCTATCTCTGATTTTATTCACTTGGGTATTATCTCTTTTTCTCTTAGTCTGACTAAACATTTGGCAATTTTGTATAACTTTTCAAAAAAGAAAACTTTTTGTTTTATTGATATTTTGTATTTTTTCTTCATTTTAATTTCATTTATTTCTGCTTCTGGTTTTATTAATTATTTTCTTCTGATACTTTAAGATGCATAGATTGTTTATTTTGATGTTTTTCTTTCTTTTTTTTTATTTAAACCCTCATAAGCTAAAAACTTTCCTCTTAGTACTGCTTTTGCTGATTCCCATAGGTCTTGGTATGTTGTGTTTCCATTTTCACCTGTTTCAAAAAATTTATTGATTTTCTCCTTAATTTCTTTTTTAACCCACTGGTCATTCAGGAGCATATTGTTTAATTTCTATGTATTTTTATAGTTTCCAAAATCCTCCTGTTGTTCATTTGTAGTTTCATTTTATTGTGGTCAGAGAAAATGCTTCCTATTATTTCATTTTTTACCTCCCAGTAAAGAAAAGCTCGTTTTTTTTTAGCGTTTTAAGACTTGTTGTGTAACCTAACATATGATCTCTTCTTGAGAAGTAGCCATGTGCTAGGGAGAAGAATGTGTATTCTTCAGCCATTGGATGAAATGTTCTGTAAATATTTGTTATATCTATTTTGCCTATAGTGAAGCTTAAGTCCTAAGTTTTTCTTTTCTGTCTGAATGATCTGTCCAATGCTGAAAGTGGGGTAATGAATATCCAGTTATTATTGTATTGGGGCCTAACTCTCTCTCTAGCTCTAATAATATTTGCTTTATATATCTGGTTGCTCCAGTGTTGGGTGCATATATATTTACAATTATCATATTCTTTTGTTGAATTGACCTTTTATCACTATACAGTGACCTTTCTGTTCTCTTTTTATAGTTTTTGTCTTGAAATCCATTTTGTCTGATATCAGTATCCCTACTCCTGCCCTTTTGTTGTTTCCATTGGCATGGAATGTACTTTTTCCATTCCTTTATTTTCAGTCTAAGTGTTTCTTTAAAAGTGAATTTTGTTTCTTGAAGGCAACAGAACAATGGGTCTTATTTTTTCATACATTTAGCCAACAGCCAGTCGATTTCTTTTGATTGGAAAATTTAGTCCATTTACATTGAATGTTATTATTTATAAGCAAGAATTTACTCCTGACATTTTGTTATTTGTTTTCTGGTTGTTTTATGTTCTTCTCTTCCTTCTTTCTTTCCTGCTTGTCTTCCTTTAACGAAAATGATTGTCTCTGGTGTTATAATTTAGTTCTCCGCTTTTTAATTTTTGTGTATTCATTATATATTTTTCTATTTCAGGTTACCATGAGACTTCTACATAGTATCTTATAACCAATTATTTTAAACTGATAACTACTTAAAACAGTTTGCATCAATGAACAAACAAGCAAAATGATAATAAAAATTCTTTGCTTTAGGACAAAAAAGCAAACACCACATATTCTCACTCATAGGTGGGAATTGAACAATGAGAACACATGGACACAGGAAGGGGAACATCACACACCGGGGCCTGTTGTGGGGTGGGGGGACGGGGGAGGGATAGCATTAGGAGATACACCTAATGTTAAATGACGAGTTGATGGGTGCAGCACACCAACATGGCACATGTATACATATGTAACTAACCTGCACGTTGTGCACATGTACCCTAAAACTTAAAGTATAATAAAATAAATAAATAAATAAAAAGACAAAAAAATTCTTTGCCTTAAATTCATGTCCCGGGATTTTAATTTTCTGTCATATCTATTAATGTATTTATTGTACTGTGTATGTCTTCAAAAGTTAGTGTAGCTATTATTTTTGACTGGTTAATCATTTAATTTTTCTACTTAGGATAAGAGTCATTTATGCGCCAGCATTACAATGTTATAATATTCTGTAGTTTTCTGTGTACTTAGTATACCAGTGAGTTTTGCACATTCAGATGATTACTTATTACTCATTAAGGCCCTGTTTTTCTGATTAGAGTACACCCTTAACATATCTTGTAGTAGAGGTCTAGTGTTGATAAAATCCCTCAGCTTTGGTCTGTCTTGGAGTGTCTTCATTTCTTTTTCTTACTATTGTAAGATAAAAGTTGTTTTTGTTTGTTTGTTTTTTCTTCAACACTTTAAATGTGTCATGCCACTTGTATTATTCCATTTTCATGCTGCTGATAAAGGCATACCTGAGACTGGATAATTTATAAAGAAAAAGATGTTTAGTAGACTCACAGTTCCACATGGCTAGGGAAGGCCTCACAATCATGGTGGAAGGTGAAAGGCATGTCTTACATGGTGGCAATGAAGAGAGAATGAGAACCAAGAGAAAGGGGTTCCCCCTTATAAAATCATCAATCTTGTGAGACATATTAACTACAATGAGAACAGTATGGAGAAAACCGCTCCCGTTATTCAATTATCTCCCTCGCACAACATGTGGGAATTATGGGAGCTACGATTCTAAATGAGATTTGTGTAGGGACACAGCCAAACCATATCACCACTCTGTCCTCCCTGTAAGATTTGCACTGAATGTCTGTTGCCAGATATATTGTAGTTCCATTGTGTGTTATTTGTTTATCTTATTTTACTACTTTTAGAAACTTTTCTTTATCCTTGATTTTGGGGATTTGAGTTTCCTCTAAACTCTTACTTTGTGTTATCTGTCTAAATGGTCACATCTCTGTTTCTTCAGGATTGGTCCCTGTGATGGTTAATATTGTCAACTTGATTGGATTGAATTATGCAAAGTATTGTTCCTGAGTGTGTCTGTTAGGGTATCGCCAAAGGAAATTAACATTTGAGTCAGTGGACTGGGAGAGGCAGACCCACCCTTGATCTGGGTGGACATCATCTAATCTGCTGTCCACATGGCTAGGATAAAAGCAGGCAGAAGAAGTTGGAACGAGCAGACTTGCTGAACCTTCTAGACTTTATCTTTCTTCAATGCTGGATGCTTTCTGCCCTTGAACATTGAACTCCAAATGCTTTTGGACTTTTGAAATTACACCAGTGGTTTGCCATGGGCTCTTGGGCTTTTAGACACAGATCGAAGTCTGCATTGTCGGCTTCCCTACTTTTGAGATTTTTGGACTCAGACTGGCTTCCTTGCTCCTCAGCTTGTAGAAGGCCCATTGTGGGACTTCAACTTGGGATCGTGTGAGTCAATACTCCTTAGTAAACTCCCCTTCATATATACATCTATCTTATTAGTTCTGTCCCTCTAGAGAACCCTGACTAATACAGTCCCTGATGCCTTCTTTAGTTAATTTGGTAAGCTCATGTTCTCCTGAAACGTCTTGATAGTTGTAGATGTTCATCTGTGTCTGGACATTGAAGAGTTAGATATTTATTGTAGTTGTTACTCTCTGGGCTTTTCTGTATTTGTCTTTCTTGGGAAGGCTTTCCACATATTTGAAAGGACATGGGTGATGTGCTGTAAGCTGTATTCACCTTAGGGGAACCCAAAGCCCAGTATCACTGGGGTTTTTTAAGTTTGTACAGTGAACATCTTGTTGGTCCCTTCAGGACTGTGGGCTCCACTGTGGCCCAAAGCAGGTCCATAAATGCCAACAAAGCGCCAAATTCTGGAATCAGAGACTCCAAGAGCCTGCTTAATGTTCTACCCCTATGTTGCCGAGCTGGTAACTGAAGTCAGCAAGTCTAAGAGGCCCACCCAAGGCCCTCTATATATTATGCACGTATTGCTGCTCGTTATGCAGGGCCCGAGGGCTCTTCAGTTAGCAGGTGATAAATCCTGCCACATCTATTTTTGTTTTTCTATCAAAGAAGCCAGTTAATTTCTGCTCCAGGGTGTGTCAAAAAATGTCCTCCAGGGTCTAGGTCCTGGAAAGTGTGCCTTTTGACTTTAACTGTTGCCCTATCCTCCTTTACCCGAGCTGATATCCAAAATGCAAGACCACGATGTCCCCACTCTTCCCTCTCCTCCCCTTCACGCATAAGGTGAAGGGGTTTCTTTTGGAACCACAAGCTTTGTAGCCTTGGGTAGGGGTAAGGGTAATGTCAGCACCCCTTTAGCCACCGTGGCTGTGTCTCAGTAGGTTGTTTCCCTCAAGTCTCTTGGCCCTATTCAGCACTAGCTCTCCTGTAAACATTGCAGTTCTTGTGTCCTAGACTGTGTTTCATATTTTTAGAACTTCAGGGTATTTTAGACCTTGGTAGTGAGTCTTGCATGAACTCAAGTTCTGGCCACTGGGATTGACAATTTCCCTCTGGTTAGGGTTGATTTAAACTCTCCCTCTTTGGGCTGATGTCTGCTAGGTTTGGTCTGCTTTTCCTTTGCTGTAACAGGACAGCAATGAATTCAGTGCCTCAAAATTGCTGCACTCTCACTCTGCCAGCACACAGTAATGCTCTCCACAGCATGCTGCTCTGCTGAGGCTGAAGGAAGAGTGGTGTGGCATCAGTGATTCAAGACTGTTGTCCCTACCTCTTCAGTACCACTTCTTTCAGCAATATGAAGTGAAAACCAGATATTTTAAGTGCTCACCTGAGTTTTAATTCTTATGAAGGTGGTTATTTCTTGTGTAGACAGTTGTTAAATTGGGTTCCTTGCAGGATGGATGATCAGTGGAGCCATCTATTCCACCCTCTTACAAAACCTCCTCTGCTTAAAATAATAACTACAATAATGTTAAGGAATACTCACAATATAGAACGATATAAGTTATGACATTTAAAAGAACATATGTGTAGGGGGTGGACATAGAATGATATAATTTATTTAGGAAATGAAAATTAAGTTGTTATTAGCTTAAAATAGCCTATTACAACTCCAAAATGTTTTATGGAATTCTCATGGTGACCAGAAAGCAAAAAAAAAAAAGTAGATATACAGAAGAATAAAATTAGGAATCAAAGCATACTACTAAAGAAAATCACTTAACTACAAAGAAAGACAGCAAGAGAGGAAGAAAGGAACAAATGATCTACATAACAACCATAAAAATGTTAACAAAATAACAGAAGTAAGTCCATACCTATCAATGAATTCATTCTCCAAACAAAATACATAGTGTTTAAATGAATAAAACACTACTTAATTGTATGCTACTCATGAGAGACGCACTTCACAGTGAAGACACGTATACATTTAAAAAAATGATAAAAAAGATATTTCATGCAAATGGAAATCAAGAGAACAGAGTTAGCTATACCTATATAAGACAAAATGGACATTAAGTCAAAAGCTATACAAAGTGAAAAAGAAGGTAATTAAATAATGATGAAGGGGTCAATTAATCAAGAAGATAAACTGATTGTAAATATATATGCACCCAATATCAGAGCACTTAAATATGTAAACCAAATATTAGTATATCTGAAGGGAGAGATAGACTGCAATATAATAATAATAGAAGATATTGATACCCAACTTTAAACAATGGCCAGATCATCAAGACAGAAAATGATTAAGAAAACATCGAACTTGAACTATAGCGTAAATGAACATAACAGACATATACAACAGCCCTTTCCACAGTGCTAGAATACACACTCTTCTCAAGAAAACATGAAACATTCTCTGGGATAGATCATGTGTTAGGCCACACAACATGTCTTAACAAATTTAAGAAGACTAAAGTCATATGAAATATTTTTTCTGACCACAATGTTATGAAGCTAGAAATCAATAACCAAAGGCATTTTGGAAAATTCACAAGTATATGGAAATTAATACACTCCTATACAATAAATGAGTCAAAGATGAAATTAAAACAAATTAAAAGAACATACTGAGAAAAATGAAAAGGGGAAAAGAACATACCAAAATTTAAGTGATGCAGGAAAAGTATTCCTGAGAGGGATGCTTATAGCAATAAATGCCTATGTCAGAAAAGAAGAAAGGTCTCAAAAAAACTAACGTTACATCTCAAGGAACTAGAAAAGGTAAACAAACTAAGCAAAAGTTAGTAGAATGAAGAAAACACTAAAGGTCAGAGCAGAAATAAAGAAAATAGAGAACAGAAAAACAATAGAAAATATCAATGGAACAGAGTTCTTTTTTTGAAAAGATACACAAAACTGATAAATCTTTAGCTAGACTACGAAAGAAGAAGATGCAAGTAAATAAAATCAGAACTAAAAGAGAAAACATTACAATTGATACTACAGAAATACAAAATATTGTAATTACTATGAATGATTATACAACAAAAAATTGTGTAACCAAGATGAAATGGACAAATTCCTGTACACATACAGCCTACCCAGACTGAATCAGGATGAAATAGAAAATGTGAATAAACCAATAAGAAGCAAGGAGATTGAATCAGTAATAAAATATCTGTCATCAAAGAAAAGCCCAGGACCTGATAGTTTCACTGCTTAATTCTACAAAAGTTTTAAAAAAGAATGAATATTAATCTTTCTCAAACACTTCCAGAAAATTGAAGAGGAGTGAACAGTTCAAAATTCATGTTACAAGGCTGGAAATACCCCAAGACTAAAGCCAGAAAACAACACTATAAAAAAGAAAATTATAGGCCAATTTTTGTGATGTTAATAGATCCAAAAATTCTCAACAAAATACCTAGCTACCAAATTCAACAGTACATTAAAAAGTTCATTACTATGATTGAGATTTATCAAAGGGATGCAGGGATGGTTGAACATACATAAATCAATAATATAATACAGCAATGTAACAAAATGAAGTATAATCTGCATCTCAATGAATGCAGAAAGAGCATGTTATAAAATGTAATATTCATTCATGGTTAAAAAGGAACTCTCAACAAATTATGTATAGGATAAATATACCTCAAAGCTGAAGAGCTTCTGCACAACAGAGGAACTAATTTACAGAATGAAGAGACAACATATGGATTGGGAAAAATATTTGCAAACCATACATCTGATAAAAGGTTAATATACAAACTACAAAGGGAACTAAAATTAGTAGAAAGAAAATTAATAGCGTGATTAAAACATGAAGAAAGGAACCAAATAGACATTTCTTTAAAAAAAAGACATACAGGCCGGGCATGGTGGTTCATGCCTGTAATCCCAGCACTTTGGGAGGCCCAGGCAGGCGGATCACCTGAGGTCCAGACCAGCCTGGCCAACAGGGAAAAACCCCCTCTCTACTAAAAATACACACAAAAAAAATAGCCACGTGTGGTGGTGGGCACCTGTAGTCCCAGCTACTCTGGAGGCAGGAGAATGCTTGAACCAGGGAGACGGAGGTTGCAGTGAGCCCAGATCATGCCACTGCACTCCAGCCTGGGCGACAGAGTGAAAATCCATCAAAAAAAAAAAAAAAACACATAAAATGGCCACCAGATATATGAAAATCTGCAAATTAAAATCATAATGAGATCATTACATCATGCCTATTAAAATTGTTTTTATAATAAAAGATGAAAATTAACAAGTTTTGGTGGTGAGGATGTGGAGAAAAGGTAACACTTGTACACTATTATTGTAAATATACATTAATACAAATATTAGGAAAAACAGTATGGAGATCTCTTAAAAAACTAAAAATAGAGCCACCATGTGACCCAGCAAACTTATTTCTGTGTATACATTCAAAGGATTTGAGATTAATGTGTAGAAGAGATATCTGTACTTCCATGTTCATTGTAGCATTATTTACAATACTCAAGACAGAGAATTAACTTTAGTGCCTGTGAAAGGAAATTAAATCTCGGGACCCCAAACTCATTAAGCCAAAGGGAAGAAGTCAAGCTGGGAACTAGGACACACAAATCTGCCTTCCCCTTTTGGTTTTTAAAAAAGATGGCTACAAGATGAAAAGCTACATGTCACCCCTATTTTTGCCCATAAGAAAATTCCTAGTGAGCTGCAAGATCTTTTATGGTGTTTCTGTTAAAATTTCACCATGGCAAACAACCCCATCAAAAAGTGGGCAAAGGACATGAACAGACACTTCTCAAAAGAAGACATTTATGCAGCCAAAAAACACATGAAAAAATGCTCACCATCACTGGCCATCAGAGAAATGCAAATCAAAACCACAATGAGATACCATCTCACACCAGTTAGAATGGCAATCATTCAAAAGTCAGGAAACAACAGGTGCTGGAGAGGATGTGGAGAAATAGGAACACTTTTACACTGTTGGTGGGACTGTAAACTAGTTCAACCCTTGTGGAAGTCAGTGTGGCGATTCCTCAGGGATCTAGAACTAGAAATTCCATTCGACCCAGCCATCCCATTACTGGATATATACCCAAAGGACTATAAATCATGCTGCTATAAAGACACATGCACACGTATGTTTATTGCAGTATTATTCACAATAGCAAAGACTTGGAACCAACCCAAATGTCCAACAAGGATAGACTGGATTAAGAAAATGTGGCACATATACACCATGGAATACTATGTAGCCATAAAAAATGATGAGTTCATGTCCTTTGTAGGGACATGGATGAAATTGGAAATCATCATTCTCAGTAAACTATCGCAAGAACAAAAAACCAAACACTGCATATTCTCACTCATAGGTGGGAATTGAAAAATGAGAACACATGGACACAGGAAGGGGAACATCACACTTCGGGGACTGTTGTGGGGTGGGGGGAGGGGGGAGGGATAGCATTGGGAGATATACCTAATGCTAGATGACGAGTTGGTGGGTGCAGCGCACCAGCATGGCACATGTATACATATGTAACTTACCTGCACGTTGCGCACATGTACCATAGAGCCTAAAGTATAATAATAATAATAATAAAAATTTCACCATGGCAATGTAAATTGATAACTTACCTTTATAGGTGCAGTCACCCATGTCCCATCAGACACAAATGCATATCTGATTTTTCCCCTGCCCCATTTTGTCTGTGTTATCTTATGTAAAATGTGGATTCCCTGCATTTTTCCTGTACCCCATTTGTCTATGTCATCTTGTGTAAAAAAAAATACAGACTCACTGAACCAAAGGCATTAATGACTATTTTTCCCTACCCGCCTCTTACATGAAAATTGTGTACTTCTCAATATCCGCCCTTTCCCGTTTAAATTCAGAGCCCTCAAAATCATCTTTGTAGAAAGGCACAGACCTGTCTCTCGGACACAAGTCCTTAACTTTGGCAAAGAAATCTCCTAAAATAATTGAGACTCTCCTGTCTCATCATTTTTCTCCATTGGCATGCCTATCAATGGATGAATAACAATGAAAATGTCATATGTATATGACATTTGTATATATATATGTTTATATATATATAAACAAAAATTGGTATTATTCAGCCTTTATCAAGAAAGAAATCCTTTCATTTATGACAACATGAATGAATCTGGAAGTCATTGTGCTAAGTGAGATAAGTAAGGCCAAAAAAATTACAAATACTGCATAATTTTATTTATATGTGGAATCCAAAAAAAGACAAACTCACAAAATCAGAGAGTCGCTTAGTGGTTACCAGACTCTGGGGTTGGGGTAGCGAGGATTGGAATACGTTAGTCAAAGGGTACAAAGTTTCAGTTAGGCAGAAGGAATAAGTTCTTAAGGTCTATTTCACAGTAAGATGATAATAGTTAATAATAATGTGTTGTATATTATTTCAAAATTGCTGAGGGTAAATTTCAAATGTTTTTACCACAAAAAATGATAAATATGTGAAATGACAGATATGTTAATTAGCTTGATTTAATCTTTCCAAATATATACTTAAAGCATTACATTGTACTTCATGCTTATGTACAATTATAATTTGTCAATTAAAAATAAAATTAAAACATCATAAAGTAAAAAAGAGGAAAACATTCTTAAAACTCTGCAATAAGAAGCCTAATTTTTAAAAGGACAAAAAGTCTTAATAGAGACCTCACCAAAGAAGATACACAGATAGCAAATAAGCATCTAAAAATATGCTCAATATCATTTTTCATTAAAGAAATGCAAATTAAAACAACATGAAATACCAGTACTTACCTAAGATAATGACTAAACTTTGTAAAACAATAAAAATGGTAATAACGATTCCTGTAGAGTGTGGGGAGCAGCAACAGCTCACATTTATTGATTAGGGAAATTCAAATTCGGACAGATACTTTGGAAGACAATTTGACACATTTTTAAAAGCTAAATGTAGCCTTATCATACAATACATCATTTGCACTCCTTAATATTTACCCAAATGAATTAAAAATGTATGTCCACAGAAAAACCTGCACTCAATGTTTATAGCAGCTTTATTTGTAATCAGTATAACTGAAATCAACAAAGGTGTTCTTCAATAGGTGTATGGATAAACAAACTGTAGTATAACCATACAATTAAATATTATTCAGCAAAAAACGAATGACCTATCAAGTCAGGCAAACAAATGGATGAATATTATATCCACTGTCCTTGTGAAATAGGCCAGTCTAGAAAAGCTACATACTGTACGATTCCAAATATGTAATATTGTAAAGAAGTTAAGAATACTGACAGGGTAAACAGATCATGGTTGTCAAGGGTACAGGGTGAGGAGCTTGAGTAGGTGAAGCACAAGAAATTATTTTTAATGGAAGTAAAATTATTTTTGTGTGATGCAGTACTGGTGGTTACAAAATACTGCATTTGTAAAAATTCTTAAAACGTAACAGCATGTAGTGAACCATAATGTATGCAAATTTTCAAAGATTATTTAAGAGATTAGAGGATCCCATGCAGACTCTGACAAGAGAACCTAACTGTAATTATAAATGTCTGAAACATCCTCAAAATGAGGGTGAGAGGAAAAGGTGAAATTTGAAAATAGAGGCAACTACATTTGCAACTACATTCGCTGACTAAACAACTCTGAAAAAGAATGGAGTCCATAAGACAAAAAGAACTGAAGGGCAACTATAGAAACACTGTATTTTAGTCAACAAAATTGTTTCCTAATAGGTTATGAGTTAACAATTCTTATAGCACTATGTATGCGTTAAACAATTTATTAAATGCATAGTGGCTGACTGGAAGCCGGGTTTCTAACTGTTGGAATTAAAGATAAGGAAGAGAAGCAGGCTATAGTAATCTATGTGTAAATGAACTAGAATTAGAGACATCACCATGAACTCATGTTAAGCTTATTATAGGTACAAATAGCTACAAATGGAAGGATTTACAGATATGTATATACACAAGAAGCAATATACATAGTTATATTTCCTTGTACTGTTAGCTGACCGTGTCTAGAAGCAACAGCCCAGCGGCAATGTGCACATCTCGTTTCTAAATCTAATGTCCCTGTCCAATAAAAGGAACCAGGACCTTTTGTAGAAATGGCTAATTCAAGACTGAAGCAGGAAATATATAAGATGAACCTAGAGTATCTTGTAGTGCCAGAAAGAAGTTACTTAAAAAGAAGGCTCACAACAGAAGTATGTCAATGGAAAAAGATGAGAGTCAATTGAAGAAATTTCCAGTGCCCCAAACTGAACAACTGGAGCAAAAAAAAAAAAAAAAAAAGAAGCAATACTAAATCACAACCCAAAGTATAAAATAAATATCCATAATATCATACTTATGTAAATAAATGACTGAATCAATAAGTTAAGGAGTAGAGAGACACATGCCTTGTAATGAATTCCAAATAATTTATGTAGATATTCAGTCCTCAAAGAGGGAAGCATAACTACCCACTCCTTAAGTACAGGCTACGCACAGTGACTTTATTCCAAAAAGTAGAGTATGGAAAAGGGTAATAAAAGAATAACTTTATGGTGGAGAAACCTAACACCATCTCAGCTCGACTACCAAGCTTAACATCAACAGTCATAAGTCTTGTTGATAGCCTGGGCCCTTGATATGATGAGAATTGCGCTCTATATCTATGGCCTTCCTGTCTAGATCTCATAGCGATAGCCGGCAAATCTCAATAGAGAAACATCTTGCAAAATACGTAACCAGTACTCCTTATTTTCAGTTAAGGTCATCAAAAACAAGGAAAGTCCAAGAAATTTTCATCATCAAGAGTGGCCTAAGGAGACATGTCAACTAAATGTAATGTGGTATCTATCCTGGTTGGGATCCTGGAACAGAAAAAGGATATGACTTAAAAAAAAAGTGACTACATCTGAATAAATCATGGACATTAATTAATTATAATTTATTGATTATAAATTATATTGAGTTCTTGAGTTGTGACAATTGTACCATACTAATATAATGGTTAATAATAGAGGAACTGTGTATGTGCTTTTTAATATTTTTACCTAAATAAAAAAAAAGCTTATTTAGGGAAAAATACATCTAGCTTCAGTGTCTGACAAGGCTGTTAACTTCCTGTCAAAAACTCAACCCTCAGATTGCCTCAGAGGCAAAAGTGGGTTAGAGGGACTGAAAAACTGTCTAAAAATAGTGAGAAAAACCTGGAAAGCCAGAGGTAATTGGATTCCAGAGTGGGAGGAAATAGAAACATAGAGCAGGTAAGAGCCAGGTGCTCCAGACTGGGAATGTCACTGGAGAACATTTGTAAAAAAATTAATAAATTATATTATTTCCTACTTCTCCACACTGCCACAAGTGAATCATTCCCGGCCCTATTGTCACTGAGAACCAGAGAAACAAGAATATCAGCACTCTTTACCAGGTTATGATCAGGGCCGCATTTAAATCTGGCTTCGATGCTGAGAAATCAGTCATTCTATTTCTTCAGGGTCTACTATGTGCCAGATACTGCTAGACACTGGATCCAAAGTAGTAAAACAAAGAGAAAATAAATTGCTTTAATAGAAAGTACACTCCAGAGCACAAAGCCACCTAATATACTGTATAAATAAGTGAAATTTATAGCATGTCATGTGACAAATAGTCCTAATGAGAAAAATAAAGTGAGAAAAATAAAACAAAAAATTACAGGTGAGTCGGGATATTGGTTTTAGTTAAAATAGCTAAGGGATAGCACAGCGGTGTGATGTGTGAATAAGAATTTGAAAGAAGTGAGGTACTGACCTTTCTAGACAGGGAAAATTTTATTCCATATAGAGGGAAGGGAAAGTGCAAAGGCTCTGAAGCATATTTTACATTTGTGGAAATAACAAGAATGCCAATGTGACTGGATCAAAGTGACCAAGAGTTAAAATAGCAGGAGGTAAAGTCATAGCGATAACAGCAAAGGGGACAGATTATATAAAGCTTTGTAGGCTGTGGTAAAGATTCTAGGTCATAGGAAAAGCCATTGCAGGGTTCTAGGCAAAGAACAGACATGAACTGACTTATATTTTAACATAACCATTCTAGCTTCTGAGTGAAAATATACTGAAAAGAAAAAATGATAGAATTAGGAAGACTTTATATAAGGCTATTTTAACAATCTGGTAAAAAAACAATGAAAGTAGCTTTGATTAGGGTGGTAGCTATGTGGATAGTGGAAAGTGGACATATCCTGGAAATAATTTGAAAATAGAGGCAACTATATTGGCTTACTAATTGAATCTGAGATATGAGTAAGAGATATCAAAGTTTTTTGCCTGAGGGTCTAGAAACATGGAGATGTGATTTCCTCAGTTGGGGAATAGTGTAGAAAGAGGAGCTTATGGAGAGCAAGTTCCAATAGAGATTCATTAAGTTTACAATATCTATTGGGAAATCAAAAAGAGTTGTTGAATAGACAGTTGATACAAGAATTTGGAGTTCAACAGAGAAATCATAGCTGGCAATATAAATTGAGGAGTCAGTGTATTGAAGAATTACTAGCCAAGAAAATGAATGAAACAACCAAGGGAGTGTGGAGATTGAAAACAGGAAAAGCTGGATGTAAGGGTCCTGAAGAGTTAGCATTAGAGATCTTTAATATAAGAGGTCAGAGATATAAAAAGAAACCAGCAAAGGAGACTGAGAAGTAGTAGCCAGCATAGTAGTCAGAAAGCCAGGAGAGTGTGATATACCAACAACCAAATGACAAAAGTGGAAACTAATAACTGTGTCAAAAACTGTTTATGTATAAAGTAAGAATAAGTATGAGAATTAAATATTGGCTTAAACACCGTGTGAGGCACATGATGATCTTGACAATAACAGTTTTGGTGTAACACTGGAATCAAAACATGGCGGCTGGGCGCGGTGGCTCACACCTGTAATCCCAGCACTTTGGGAGGCCGAGGCGGGCGGATCACGAGGTCAAGAGATCGAGACCATCCTGGCTAATGCAGTGAAACCCCATCTCTACTAAAAATACAAAAAATTAGCCGGGCGTGGTGGCGGGCATCTGTAGTCCCAGCTACTCAGGAGGCTGAGGCATAAGAATGGCGTGAACCCGGGAGGCAGAGCTTGCAGTGAGCCGAGATCTTGCCACTGCACTCCAGCCTGGGCAACAGAGTGAGACTCCGGAAAAAAATAAATAAATAAATAAACCATGGCTTACTTGTGTTTAATAGAACATAGATAAATGAAATTGGAGATACAGTGTGTAGGAATTTTACTATAAAGGAACGGAGAAAAAAGAAATGGCATGTGTTTTAGTCCATTCTCACACTGCTATGAAGAAATATCCAAGACTGTTTAATTTATTTTTAAAAGAGGTTTAATTGGCTTACAGTTCAGCATGGCTGGGGAGGCCTCAGGAAACTTACAATCATGGGAAAAGGGGAAACAAACACTTCCTTTTTCAGAAGGTGGCAGGAGAGAGAAGAATGAGAGCAAAGCAAAGGGGGAAGCCTCTTATAAAACCATTAGATCATGTAAGAACTTACTCACTTTTATGAGAACAGCATGGCAAAAACCATGATTCAGTTACCTCCACCTGGTCCCTCCCATGACACATGGGGATAATGAGAACTACAATTTCATTATGGTCTTGATCTATTATGAAGATGAGATTTGGGTGGGGACATGGCTAAACCATATCATTCTGCCCCGGCCCCTCCAAAATCTCATGTCCTCACAATTCAAAACACAATAATGCCCTTCCAACAGACCCCCAACATCTTAACTCATTTTAGCATTATCTCAAAAGTCCAAGTCCAAAGTCTCATCTGAGGCAAGGCAAGTCCCTTCCACCTAGAAGCCTGTAAAATCTAAAGCAAGTTAGCTACTTCCTAGATACAATGGGGATACAGGCATTGGGTAAACACACCATTCCAAAACGGGATAAATTAGCCAAAATAAAGGGCCTATAGGCCCCATGCAAGTCCTAAGTCCAATAGGGCAGTCATTAAACCTTAAAGTTCTAAAATGATCTCCTTTGACTCTGTGTCTCACATCCAGGTTGTACCGATGAAGGAGTTGGGATCCCACGGCTTTGGGCAGCTCCACCCCTGTGGCACTACAGGGTACAATTCACCCCTGGCTGCTTTCACAACTGGCATTGAGTGTCTGCAGCTTTTCTAGGTGCGCTGCGCAAGCTGTTGGTGGATCTACCATTCTGGGATCTGGAGGATGGTGGCTCTCTTCTCACAGCTCCACTAGGCAGTGCCCCAGTAGGGATTCTGTGTGGGGGCTCCAATCCCACATTTCCCTTCCACACTGCCCTAGCAGAGATTCTCCATGAGGCCTCTGCCTCTGCAGCAGACTTCTGCCTAGACATCCATGTGTTTCCATACATCCTCTGAAATCTAGGTGGAGATTCCCAAACTTCTGTGCACCCACAGGCCCAACACCACCTGGAAGCTGCCAAGGCTTGGGCCTTGCACCATCTGAAGTCATGTCCTGAGCTGTTTCTTGGGTTTTTTTAGCCATTGCTGGAGCAGCTGAGATGTAGGGCACCAAGTCCCTAGGCCACGCACATCAGGGGATCCCTCTCGGCCCAGCCCGCAAAACCAATTTTCCTCCTAGGACTCCGGGCCTGTGATGGGAGGGGTTGCTGTAAATGTCTTTGACATGCCCTGTAGGCATTTTCCCCATTGTCTTGATGGTTAACATTTGGCTCCTCATTACTCATGCAAATTTCTGCAGCCCGTTTGAATTTCTCTCCAGAAAATTGATTTTTCTTTGCTATTGCATCGTCAGCTGCAAATTTTCCAAACTTTTATGCTCTGCTTCCTCTTGAATGCTTTGCTGCTTAGAAATTCCTTTCACCAGATACCCTAAATTATCTATCTCACGTTTAAAGTTCCACAGATCTCTAGGGAAAGGGCAAAATGCCACCAGTCTCTTTGCTAATATATAGCAAGAGTCACCTTTATTCCAGTTCCCAAAAAGTTCCTCATCTCCATCTGAGACCACCTCAGCTGGACCTCATTGTCCATATCACTATCAGCATTTTGGTCAAAATCTTTCACAAGTCTCTAGGAAATTCCAAACTTTCCCACATCTTTCTGTCTTCTGAGTCCTCCAATCTCTAGAAAGTTTCAAACTATCCCACATTTTTCTGTCTTTTTCTGACCCCTCCAAACTGTTCCAACCTCTGCCTGTTACCCGGTTCCAAAGTCGCTTCCACAATTTCAGGTATCTTTATAGCAGCATCCCACTACCTGGTGCCAATTTACTGTGTTAGTCTGTTTTCATGCTGCTGTGAAGAAATATCTGAGACTGGATAATTTATAAAGAAAATAGATTTAATTGATTCACAGTTCAGCATTGCTAGGAAGACCTCAGGAAACATACAATCATGGTGGAAGGGGAAGCAAACATTTATTTCTTCACATAGTGGCAGGAGAATGAAGAATGATAGCCAAGTGAAAGGGGAAGACCTTTATAAAACTATCAGATCTTATGAGAACTTACTCACTATAACAAGAATGCCATGGTGGAAACTGCCCCCACGATTCAATTATCTCCACGTGGTCTCCCACAACATGTGGGGATTATGGGAACTGCAATTCAAAATGAGATTTGGGTGGGGACACAGCTAAGCCATATCAGCATGTCATTAAGTTGTTGATATAAATTATATGACCAAAAATAGAATATTGATGATGCACATTATAAAGAGAATAATTGTTGGAAATTATGGCTGGAAGTAGACAAGAAAAATGAAATTTTCTTTACAAGTGCAAATGTTGGCCTTAGCAATAAGCACAGATTGTTCATCCACAGTTAACGAAGGAGAAGAAGATTCTGTGTATACAGATACCAGCTTCTAACGATGAAGATATTTCTTTGGAGAGATCTCTTGCCCTACTGAGAGTCTCCATCCTCACCTTGGGAGAAATATATTATTTTCCTCAAGCCTCAAGAAAGTTGGTAAGCTTGATATGTGTGTCCTGTTGCTGAGGTCCACCATGAACAGGGATACAGTTGCTGTTCTTGGCAATCTAGAGGGCTGTGGATGAGCTAACTTCTTTGGTGGTAGAGCCAGAAAAATGTTGCCTAATTAGAACCAGCTGACTCGACTAGGATGGAGCAAAAGTTGCACAGCATTTCCCAAGGTTGTGATGTGGGCCCCATTTGAGAAGAAACCAGAGTGGAATGAAATACTTATATTGAATAGTTCTCACTAATGTTAAAATGTCTGAGATATGGATAAAGCAGTAGTCAGAGAAAACTTTATAGATGTAAATGTATTTATTTTTTAAGAAAGAAGCAAGTGAGTGAAATTTAAGTAAGTAAAGAAAGTAAGTAAAGTACTTCAGTTATGTAAATCCAAAGATAAATAATAAAGTGAATCTATAACATTAAATAATATTATTACAATAAAAGCTGGGGTACTTGGAGACATTAGTAAGATAGAAAAATCACTGACAAATATAATCAGAAAAGATGCAAGAAATACACATATAAATGGCAGAAGGAATGGAAAAAGAAAAATAAATATAAACACCTACAAACAAAACCAAGATTTTTTAAAATTCTAAGATAATAAGAGTATTACGAACAACTTTATGTCAATACATTTATAAACCAAAAGATAAAAGTGAATTTCTGAAAAGATATAAAATCTTAAAAGTGGCAGAAGAAACGATTTTTAAAATTATGATTAGACAAGTAACCATTAAAAATTTAAATGTTGATAAAAGATGCTCCATTAAAAAAAAAAAACAACTTTAAGTTAAACTTCCACTACCAGCCATGACAGAATAAGTGTTACTAAAATTGCTATTTTGCCAAAACAGTTTTAAAAGTGACAAAATAAATGAGGCACTGGTTTTCAAGCATTGTATATCATATTGATATAATTATCAAGAGAAGGAAAAGATACAAAATGGCCCAATCCCAACCCTTTAGATTTCTGGATTTCTTTCTGGGAGAACTTTCTTTCTACAATACCAGGAGGTAGATCCAAAGTGAAATAATGGGAAAAATGACCTTAGGAGGCTGCTATGGTCTGAGTATTTGTGTCTCCCCTCAGTTCAGATATTGAAACTAACCCCTAATTTGATGGTATTAGGAGGAGTGGCTTTGGGGAGGTGATTTGGTCATGAGGGTGGGACCCTTAGGAGTGGAATTAGTGTCCTTATAAAAGAGACATCAGAGAGTTCCTTCACCCTTTCTACCATGTGAAGACGCAGCAAGAAGGTACTGTCTATAAACCAGGAAGTAGACCCTCTGAATATCCCTTCAATGTGGACTTCCCAGCCTCCAGAACTGTGAGAAGTAAGTTGTTGTAGTTTATAACTACCCAGCTTATGGTATTTTCTTATAGTAGCTCAAATGTACCAAGAGACAGAGATAAGAGTCTTGGTCTGCTGAAGCACCTGGAATTTTTGAGGCAAAGTACTAGAAAACAGTAAGATATTCAGAAAGTGGATTCCTTATGTCTGAGTGGGAATTTGTCATGAGTCCTTGACTAAGATACGGACGAGACCTGTACTGGATGAGAACTCCACAAAGCCTAGGAAATATTGTCTGCTGTGTGCCTACCAGCTGAAACAGATGTTTGGCAAGGCTGGGAGATGTAGTTCTGACCCAAGCAGAGGTGTAAGACCTCATTGAATACCTCTGGAATTCAGTTGAGACCATTAAAAGACTACAATTTTGGAATAATAAACCAAAGTATGGTCCGTGATGTAGGAGTAAGTTGAAAACAGAAATAGATTAGGGAAATCACCAATGTGACAGGACCAAAAGGCTCTGAAAGTAATATAACTGCCTGCCAGATTAAATATCAACACTTTTTAAAGAAAGTGCCATGATCTAGATGCCCTACAACACGCAAGTAAAATAAGAGACGGCCTTGCATAATAATACTTCATCTTGAATTGAGGAGTGTTATTCAACCAACTCTCTGTATATCAAGAAAATCATAATTAGTGGTGTTGCATACACCTTTTTTCTTTGTTAAAAAAAGCTTTCTGATGGAAATGTGAGGTGTGGCAAAACATCAACAACGATATACAGTTTATGATAAAAATTACTAGATATATGAAGTAGGAAATTTGACAATAAGTAGCCAAAATAAATAGATATCGATATGCTACACATGTTAAAATTGGCCTATATTTATATGTATGTGTGTTTGTGTTTTAAGTAGCAGTTACAAACAAGTTTTAGTGATATTAAAGAAGACGTAGCAGTGAGTTAATAGATTGTGAATCACGGCAGAGAATTGAAAACTCTAAAAAAGTATCAAATGGAAATAAAAATGGAAAAGTTTACTATCTGAAATGAGAAGATAATAAAATCAAGCTCTCTAGATCAGGAATAGATCTAAGAAGCTCATTATCCTCAAAGCAGGAAAAGTGCACTGAAAAGCACATGAGGGCACATCATGGTGAAACTTCTAAAAAGCAAAGACAGAAAGCAAACCTTTAATACTACCAGAATAAAAAGACACACGGATAAGAATAATGATAAAAATGAAGACTGATCAACAATGCATAAGGAAACGATGGTCTTTTCAATAAATGGTGCTGGTAAAACTGTATAACTGCACGCAGAAAATATGAAATGAAATTGAATCCTTATCGTAAACAATACACTTAAATCAACCCAAAATATATTAAAGAGTAATTGAAAGTATAAAATCCCTGGAAAGAAATATAAGGGAAAGGCCTATGACATTGGTCTTGGCAATGATTTTTTTTATATGAAGCCAAAAGCATAGGCAACAAAGCAAAAATAAACATGTGGAACTTAAACAACCTGAAAAACTTCTGCAAGGCAAAGGAAAGAATTAGTAAAATAAAAAGACAATCTATGGAATGGGAAAAAAATACTTGCAAACCACATATCCACTAAGGGGTTAAATACCAAAATATTTAAGTAATTCATTAACTCCATGGCAAAAAAGCAAACAACTCAATTTAAAATAAGCGAAGGACCTGGACCAACATTTCTCAAAAAAGACATACAAATTGCCAATATGTATGTGAAAAAGTGTTCAATATTACTAAGCATCAGGGAAATGCAAAACCACAATAACATTTCACATCTGTTAGAATGGCTACAATCAAAAAGACAAAAGATAACAAGTGTTGGTGAGGGTGTGGAGAAAAGATAATCCTTCTACACTATTGATGGGAATGTACATTAGTATAGGCATTATAGAAAACTGTGTAAAAGTTCCAGAAAATAAAACTAGGACTACCATATAAACCAATCATGTCACTTCTGGGTATATATCCAAATAATTGAATTCAGTGCCTCAAGACTAATGTGCACTCCCATGTCATGACAACATTATTCACAACAGATAGGATATGGAAACAAGCTAAGTATCTATCAAGGAATGGATGGAGAAAATGTGGAGTGTGCACATGTGTTTATGTATACATACAATGGAATATTATCCAGATTCCAAAAACAAGAAAATCTTGTATTTGTAAGAACACGCATATACCTGGAGGCTGTTATGCTAAGTGAAATAAGCCAGGCACGGAAACACAAACACTGCATGCCTGATCCCAGTGATACGTGGAATTTTAAAAACTGAAATACGTGGACACAGAGAGTAGAACCCTAGATACCAGGAGTTGGTTGGTGACAAATAAGGAGATATTGGTCAAAGGACACAAATTTTCAGCTATAAGTAAAATAAGTTCTGGAGACCTAATTCATAGGATGACTATAGTGACTATAGTTAATAATAATGTATGCATGAAATTTGCAAAGAAAACAGATCTTAAGTATTCCCATTGCATACACACAAGTGTAACTGTGTGAGATGGTAGATATGTTAGTTAGCAAGATTGTTATAATCGTTTCACAGTATATGTATGTCAAAACATCACATCTTACACCTTAAATATATATGGCTTTTATTTGGCAATTATGCCTCAACAAAGCTGGAAAACCCCAAAATATCCACAATACAATACTATTTATATAGCACTTAGAACATATAAATGAAGACTTAATCAGAAATGAGTATTTATCAGAAAGAAAGAAATGAGTGTGGGAATCAGAGACAAAGAAAAAAAATAAAATAGAATAAGAGAGGGGCTTTGCATGATCCTGTGCCTTGAAATGAGGAGTATGATTAAATCAACTCTGTGTACATCAATTAAGTTATAATTAGCAGTCTTGCATACATATATACACACATATATCTATATATACACACACATATGTATACTCATATATATTTTGTTTGATGTTTTGTTTTTGTTTTTTAATTTTTTAATGTTTAAATTATGTGGGTACAAGGCAGGTGTATATGTTTATGGGATACATGAGATATTTTCATACAGGAATGCAATGTGAAATGAGCACATGGTGGAGAATGGGGTATACATACCTCAAGCACTTATTCTTTGACAAACAATCTATTTACATTACTTGGGTTATTTTAAAACAAACAAGTTATTATTGACTATAGTCACCCTGTTATGCTATCAAATAGTAGGTCTTATTCATTCTTTCTATTTTTTAGTACCCATTAACCACCTCCACCTCCTCTGAAGCCACTCCCCCACTACCATATGAAGACTCTGATAACTGTCCTTCTACTCTCCATGTCCATGAGTTCAATTGTTTTGATTTTTAGATCCTAAAATAAGTCAGAGACATGTGTTATTTGTCTTTCTGTGCCTGGCTTATTTCACTTAACGTAGCGATCTGCAGTTCCTTCCATCCCTGTTGCCACAAATGACTGGATCTCATTTTTCTTTTTAAGAAACTTTCTGAGAATATACACACACGTTATAACCTCGCATGTTGTTTATTTTCTCACACATTCAAATGTTTCAGGTATTATTTCTGCATAGAAGCAGAAACCTCACCCAAGTCATTTAATCCTTATGATACTCCTCTGACACACAAGCCTTTCTACACTCCTTTTAATGATTACAAAACCCTGGGACTCAGAGATATTAAATAATTGGCCAAGATCTCTCAGAGAATAAGTGGTGAAGCCGAAGCATTAATGCGCAGTCCGTGTACTTATCCATTAAACAACATATTTTCTCTCAGCACAAAAAAACCCTGATATTATTTATTTATTTATTGGTGTTATATTCAGTTCTGTATGTTTATGTTTTTCTGTATGTCTTATAATATGCTGTCTTCTCACATTCATAAACTAAATTCAAGCAGTTGCTTTCATAAACACTTGGAGAAATGAACAAAGTTGATCTTTTAAATTTCTATTTTAGTGTTGAAGAAGTAAATGCTTAGTGTTGGAGGAATGAAGTAGTCTTAATCCCCAGTTCTTTGATAAAGAAAGTCACTGTGAAGCAATTGAAGCAGTATTTGTAAACGAGAAATATATATGCAGAAGAGTCTCACAGTTGATGTGAATATGGTACATAAGAAGTTCAAGTTAATTAATTTGCTTTGTATATTTGTTAAATTTGATAAATATGGTGCTTCTTATCCCGTAGAAATTTTGTTACCAGAAAGTGACAAACAGTGAGCATTTAATCAGTACTAAGTCCACACCTATAATTTGTCTATTGTTCAGATCAGCAGCTTCCAATCAAGTTTAATTGTGAAATACAATTCCTGTGATATTTTCGGGTTCATTTCACTAAAAATAAATTTCAGTAAGTGTTTTCTGGTGAGACTAATTGTCCTTTACAGAATCACTCTCTTGATAGACACCATTACACATGCAATTTCATTAGTAACTACAAACATTTGGGCAATTAACATTTTTCTCTGCTTAAATTTGTACAGTATTCAATATTTTATTACCTATGGTCAGCCAAAAGAAAGATAAATGAACATGTTGGCTATGTACACTTCTAGAACACATTCTCAACTGCTTGCCACTTATTCTAGAAAAGCCTAGTAGAACAAAATATTAATGTCACTCAGCCTCTCTGAAAACTTGAAGAATATAAAGATAATAAGGTGACCAGAAAGTAATGTCAAGAATTGTCCAATCAAGTTATACCAAATAAAGTACAGTCTGTGGGAAGTCTTGTGAAGAAAATTGTATTACTAATTAGGCCCTCACGTCTGATGATATCTGCACTTATCATTATAAAGGTTGTAATTTATTTATTTTTATGTATTTGTTCCCTACTACGTTCTCAAGCTAATTAAGGAAATTTAAAAATGCGCACACAATATGACACTATGAAATTCACATTAAAAAAACTGAGACAAAATTAACTGTAAAGGAAAGCAAGTTGAAGCCCAGAGACACAACTTAAGAAATCCATAAACTAGGCGGGTCTAAGATTCACATCAGCCAACGTGAAGAGGGGATGTTATTACGCACAATATTCCCAGTATTCAAAACTTAAAAATTAGTTTCTCAGAAGAATATACAAACCATGGATCCTCAAAGATAAGACATTGTATTGTTAACAAGTATGCTTTTCCAAATACAAATCTTATTAATTAACTTTTTAAAAACAGTAAGCAATCTGAATATATAATAATAAACGGGCAATCAACTATATCCGTTCACTAATATTTTCAGCCAATTAAAAATGTTACTATAAAACTATTTATGATATTTGAAAATGTTCATAAATGTTCTCAATATAAGTGAAAAGGTAAAATACAAGAGTATGTATACTATAATCCCAATTTTGTTTTTAAATTATATACATGCATACTTATGGATAAACAAAATATAAAAAGTTAAACCAAAAAATTGTATAATGTGTAACGTTCATTGTATAATTGTATAATGGTTATCTCTGGGCTATAAGAAAACAGATAATTTTTATTTACATCTTTGGAATTTTCTGTCTTCAAGAAATTACTGCAATCGACCTCTAATATTTCTAGAATTAAAAGTAACTTAAAAAAATAGTTCTTTATATGTAGACAGCGGTACCTTGACTCATTTAGGTAAATACTTAGGAGTGCAATTGCTGCATGGTATGGAAAAACGATGTTCAGCTTTGTAAGAATTTGCAAAAGTCTTCCAAAGTCATTACATCGTTTTGCATTCATGTGAGCAATGAACAAGAGATCTTAATGCGGCAAAAATGCTACAGCAATTTATATTCTCGGGTTTTTTAAGTTTAGCCATTGTCATAATTGTATAGAGGTATCTTGTTGTTTTAATTTACACTTTTCATGGAAATCATGTTGAGCATATTTTCATATACTTATTTTCTGTCTATCTTCTTTGATGAGGTGTCTGTTCAGATCTTTTACCCTATTTTACGTTGGGTTGCTTGCTTTCTTCTTGTAGACTTTTATGAATTCTTTGTATATTTTGTGTACAAGTCCATTATCAGACATGCGTCTTGCAAATGTTCAATGTTCTCTGACATTTTTCCATTATCTTAACTGTTTTTTACACAGAAGTTTTTTGTTTTAATAAAATTCAACTTATCTGTCTCTTCTTTCATTAATCAGTCTTTTGGTGTTACATCTAAAAACTCATAGTCCAACCCAAGATTAGGTAGATTTTTCCACATTATTTTTTTCTAGAAATGTTATAGTTTTGCATTTCACATATAAATCTATGATCCATTTTGCGTTAATTTATATATAACATATTGATATTGATTTTCTCCATGTTATGAGTTTTTTTCCTCAGTTAACTCAATGAGCATCTAACTAAAACAAAGAATCACAGTTTTCAGCAGACCTCATGATTTTCTTTTATTAATTTTATTAAATAGTGAGATCTAGGCTTCTTATTACTTATCAATAGTTTCATTTTTATTTCTATATTTAGTAAAGTAAGAAAACATGAATATTTTATTAAATAATTACACAAATCCTGCAGATCAAAGATGGTGACACTAATCAAGCTGAATTGTTGGCTGGATTGTGACCCACAATGTCATGGCTTTAAATGTTTTTTTTTTCTTTTATTTTATTATTATTATACTTTAAGTTTTAGGGTACATGTGCACAATGTGCAGGTTAGTTACATATGTATACATGTGCCATGCTGGTGTGCTGCACCCATTAACTCGTCATTTAGCATTAGGTATATCTCCTAAAGCTATCCCTCCCCCCTACCCCCACCCTACAACAGTCCCCGGTGTGTGATGTTCCCCTTCCTGTGTCCATGTGTTCTCGTTGTTCAATTCCCACCTATGAGTGAGAACATGCGGTGTTTGGTTTTTTGTTCTTGCAATAGTTTACTGAGAATGATGATTTCCAATTTCATCCATGTCCCTACAAAGGACATGAACTCATCATTTTTTATGGCTGTATAGTATTCTATGGTGTATATGTGCCACATTTTCTTAATTCAGTCTATCATTGTTGGACATTTGGGTTGGTTCTAAGTCTTTGCTATTGTGAATAGTGCCGCAATAAACATACGTGTGCATGTGTCTTTATAGCAGCATGATTTATAGTCCTTTGGGTACATACCCAGTAATGGGATGGCTGGATCAGATGGTATTTCTAGTTCTAGATCCCTGAGGAATTGCCACACTGACTCCCACCAGGGTTGAACTAGTTTACAGTCCCACCAACAGTGTAAAAGTGTTCCTATTTCTCCACATCTGTGTTAGCTGAGGTGGAAAAGTCTGATGTAAGAGTTGAGACGTTTTTTGGTTTTTAATTTTAATGAAGTCCAACTTACAATTTTTTTCTTTCATGAGTGATGCTTTTGGTGTTCTATCCAATAAATTGTTCCCAAACCTAAAGTCACCTATATTTTCTCCTATGTTAACTTCCAGAAGTTTTTTGTTGTTGTTGTTTGTTTGTTGTGGGGTTTTTTGTCTGTTTTTTGTTTGTTTGTTTGTTTTTTGACATGGAGTTTTGCTCTTGCCGCCCAGGCTGGAGTGCAATGGTGCAATCTTGGCTCACTGCAACCTCAGCCTTCTGGCTTCAGGCGATTCTCCTGCCCTAGCCTCCCAAGTAGCTGTGATTATAGGTGCATGCCACCACACCTGGATAATTTTGTATTTTTAGTAGGATGGGGTTTCACCATGTTGGCCAGGCTGGTCACAAACTCCTGACCTCAGGTGATCCACCCACCTCGGCCTCCCAGAGTGCTGGGATTACAGGCATGAGCCACCGCACCTGGCTTAACTTCTAGAAGTTTTATACCATGACATTTTATATTTAGGTTTATGATCTATTTTGAGTTATTTTTGGA
Source organism: Pongo abelii (assembly GCF_028885655.2). Lineage (NCBI taxonomy): Eukaryota > Metazoa > Chordata > Mammalia > Primates > Hominidae > Pongo > Pongo abelii. Next base: position 150,733,196 of record NC_072008.2, read on the forward strand.
AATAATTCATGTCAGTGTCTAGATTAATTTTTGTGTGTAGATATCCAGTTTTTACGGTACTATTTTATAAAGACTATCCTGTCTATTAATAGTAATTTTATATATATATATCTATTTAATATTTAAATAGAAAATATAATTTATTTTTAAGGTCTGGATCAAATAACTGAGTATTACGACCATCTTCATATCCTGGAAATCATACTATTGAAGTTGCCAGTTTCTCTTCTTTCACATTAAACTCTGAGATAAATAGGAATCCAGCATTTTCAGAGTGATAAACCCAGCACCTAGCACAGTACCTGGGGCATAGCAGGAGCTCAATACATATTTTAAAAATGCATGAATGTTACATCCAGAGCCATGTAAATTTAATATCAGCTTAAAAGTTAAGTGATTTAATCAAAATTATTCAACATTTAGGTATTTCTAAAAATTCATGTGCGATTGTGAGTTGTGATGTAGTCAACAGGTGGTACATAGTTTAATCTCTTTACCCATCCTACCTGAAAATACTAAATTCAAGATAAAAAACAAAAATCCGCAAAGTTAAAACAGCTTTGGAAAGTAAGGATATCAATGAGTAATACGTTAATCCTCCAGAAAGAATTACCCTTAGAACAGATGGTCCCAACTGAAATAATTGGAAGCAAACCCATGCTTGACTTTCAAAAACATGACCGCACAAAGAAGAGGGAAAGAACCTTCCACCCACATCTCATATACAGTGATCAGAGAGTTGGAAGCCTGAACTAAAGGTCCTAAGTGTGGACTCTTGTATTCCTTGTTCTTGGAATCCACTTTACAAGCCACTCAGAATCTTTCTTGTACACTCCATGCCCGCTCCTAATGCGGTGGAAATTAAAAATAAGACAGCAAGCAAAATTTTACCAAGCAAACATATGCCAAAGGCAGGGCTAACAACATTATTTGCAAGAATGTTCCAAGGCAAAATGTACTAAATGTGTCAAAGACTGTTACTTTATAGAGATTGCTTTGACTTTTTTGTGGCAAATATATAAAATCAAGATCTATTTTTTTTTTTTTATTTTTTTTTTTTTATTTTTTATTATTATTATTATTATTATTATACTTTAGGCTCTATGGTACATGTGCGCAACGTGCAGGTAAGTTACATATGTATACATGTGCCATGCTGGTGTGCTGCACCCATTAACTCGTCATCTAGCATTAGGTATATCTCCTAATGCTATCCCTCCCCCCTCCCCCCACCCCACAACAGTCCCCGAAGTGTGATGTTCCCCTTCCTGTGTCCATGTGTTCTCATTGTTCAATTCTCACCTATGAGTGAGAATATGCGGTGTTTGGTTTTTTGTTCTTGCGATAGTTTACTGAGAATGATGATTTCCAATTTCATCCATGTCCCTACAAAGGACGTGAACTCATCATTTTTTATGGCTGCATAGTATTCCATGGTGTATATGTGCCACATTTTCTTAATCCAGTCTATCATTGTTGGACATTTGGGTTGGTTCCAAGTCTTTGCTATTGTGAATAATGCCGCAATAAACATACGTGTGCATGTGTCTTTATAGCAGCATGATTTATAGTCCTTTGGGTATATACCCAGTAATGGGATGGCTGGGTCAAATGGAATTTCTAGTTCTAGATCCCTGAGGAATCGCCACACTGACTTCCACAAGGGTTGAACTAGTTTACAGTCCCACCAACAGTGTAAAAGTGTTCCTATTTCTCCACATCCTCTCCAGCACCTGTTGTTTCCTGACTTTTTAATGATTGCCATTCTAACTGGTGTGAGATGGTATCTCATTGTGGTTTTGATTTGCATTTCTCTGATGGCCAGTGATGGTGAGCATTTTTTCATGTGTTTTTTGGCTGCATAAATGTCTTCTTTTGAGAAGTGTCTGTTCATGTCCTTTGCCCACTTTTTGATGGGGTTGTTTGTTTTTTTCTTGTAAATTTGTTGGAGTTCATTGTAGATTCTGGATATTAGCCCTTTGTCAGATGAGTAGGTTGCGAAAATTTTCTCCCATTTTGTAGGTTGCCTGTTCACTCTGATGGTAGTTTCCTTTGCTGTGCAGAAGCTCTTTAGTTTAATTAGATCCCATTTGTCAATTTTGGCTTTTGTTGCCATTGCTTTTGGAGTTTTAGACATGAAGTCCTTGCCCATGCCTATGTCCTGAATGGTATTGCCTAGGTTTTCTTCTAGGGTTTTTATGGTTTTAGGTCTAACATTTAAGTCTTTAATCCATCTTGAATTAATTTTTGTATAAGGTGTAAGGAAGGGATCCAGTTTCAGCTTTCTACATATGGCTAGCCAGTTTTCCCAGCACCATTTATTAAATAGGGAATCCTTTCCCCATTTCTTGTTTTTGTCAGGTTTGTCAAAGATCAGATAGTTGTAGATATGTGGCGTTATTTCTGAGGGCTCTGTTCTGTTCCATTGATCTATATCTCTGTTTTGGTACCAGTACCATGCTGTTTTGGTTACTGTAGCCTTGTAGTATAGTTTGAAGTCAGGTAGCGTGATGCCTCCAGCTTTGTTCTTTTGGCTTAGGATTGACTTGGCGATGCGGGCTCTTTTTTGGTTCCATATGAACTTTAAAGTAGTTTTTTCCAATTCTGTGAAGAAAGTCATTGGTAACTTGATGGGGATGGCATTGAATCTGTAAATTACCTTGGGAAGGATGGCCATTTTCATGATATTGATTCTTCCTACCCATGAGCATGGAATGTTCTTCCATTTGTTTGTATCCTCTTTTATTTCCTTGAGCAGTGGTTTGTAGTTCTCCTTGAAGAGGTCCTTCACATCCCTTGTAAGTTGGATTCCTAGGTATTTTATTCTCTTTGAAGCAATTGTGAATGGGAGTTCACTCATGATTTGGCTCTCTGTTTGTCTGTTATTGATGTATAAGAATGCTTGTGATTTTTGTACATTGATTTTGTATCCTGAGACTTTGCTGAAGTTGCTTATCAGCTCAAGGAGATTTTGGGCTGAGACAATGGGGTTTTCTAGATATACTATCATGTCATCTGCAAACAGGGACAATTTGACTTCCTCTTTTCCTAACTGAATACCCTTGATTTCCTTCTCTTGCCTAATTGCCCTGGCCAGAACTTCCAACACTATGTTGAATAGAAGTGGTGAGAGAGGGCATCCCTGTCTTGTGCCAGTTTTCAAAGGGAATGCTTCCAGTTTTTGCCCATTCAGTATGATATTGGCTGTGGGTTTGTCATAAATAGCTCTTATTATTTTGAGATACGTCCCATCAATACCTAATTTATTGAGAGTTTTTAGCATGAAGGGTTGTTGAATTTTGTCAAAGGCCTTTTCTGCATCTATTGAGATAATCATGTGGTTTTTGACTTTGGTTCTGTTTATATGCTGGATTACATTTATTGATTTGCGTATATTGAACCAGCCTTGCATCCCAGGGATGAAGCCCACTTGATCATGGTGGATAAGCTTTTTGATGTGCTGCTGGATTCTGTTTGCCAGTATTTTATTGAGGATTTTTGCATCAATGTTCATCAAGGATATTGGTCTAAAATTCTCTTTTTTTGTTGTGTCTCTGCCAGGCTTTGGTATCAGGATGATGCTGGCCTCATAAAATGAGTTAGGGAGGATTCCCTCTTTTTCTATTGATTGGAATAGTTTCAGAAGGAATGGTACCAGCTCCTCCTTGTACCTCTGGTAGAATTCGGCTGTGAACCCATCTGGTCCTGGACTTTTTTTGGTTGGTAAGCTATTGATTATTGCCACAATTTCAGCTCCTGTTATTGGTCTATTCAGAGATTCAACTTCTTCCTGGTTTAGTCTTGGGAGGGTGTATGTGTTGAGGAATTTATCCATTTCTTCTAGATTTTCTAGTTTATTTGCGTAGAGGTGTTTGTAATATTCTCTGATGGTAGTTTGTATCAACATTCTTAAAGAAAAGAATTTTCAACCCAGAATTTCATATCCTGCCAAACTAAGCTTCATAAGTGAAGGAGAAATAAAATACTTTACAGACAAGCAAATGCTAAGAGATTTTGTCACCACCAGGCCTGCCCTAAAAGAGCTCCTGAAGGAAGCACTAAACATGGAAAGGCACAACCGGTACCAGCCACTGCAAAATCATACCGAATTGTAAAGACCATTGAGACTAGGAAGGGACTGCATCAACTAACGAGCAAAATAACCAGCTAACATCATAATGACAGGATCAGATTCACACATAACAATATTAACTTTAAATGTAAATGGACTAAATGCTCCAATTAAAAGACACAGACTGGCAAATTGGATAAAGACTCAAGACCCATCAGTGTGCTGTATTCAGGAAACCCATCTCACATGCAGAGACACACATAGGCTCAAAATAAAAGGATGGAGGAAGATCTACCAAGCAAATGGAAAACAAAAAAAGGCAGGGGTTGCAATCCTAGTCTCTGATAAAACAGACTTTAAACCAACAAAGATCAAAAGAGACAAAGAAGGCCATTACATAATGGTAAAGGGATTAATTCAACAAGAAGAGCTAACTATCCTAAATATATATGCACCCAATACAGGAGCACCCAGATTCATAAAGCAAGTCCTGAGTGACCTACAAAGAGACTTAGACTCCCAAACATTAATAATGGGAGACTTTAACACCCCACTGTCAACATTAGACAGATCAACGAGACAGAAAATCAACAAGGATACCCAGGAATTGAACTCAGCTCTGCACCAAGCAGACCTAATAGACATCTACAGAACTCTCCACCCCAAATCAACAGAATATACATTTTTTTTCAGCACCACACCACACCTATTCCAAAATTGACCATATACTTGGAAGTAAAGCTCTCCTCAATAAATGTAAAAGAACAGAAATTATAACAAACTATCTCTCAGATCACAGTGCAATCAAGCTAGAACTCAGGATTAAGAATCTCACTCAAAACCACTCAACTACGTGGAAACTGAACAACCTGCTCCTGAATGACTACTGGGTACATAACGAAATGAAGGCAGAAATAAAGATGTTCTTTGAAACCAACGAGAACCAAGACACAACATACCAGAATCTCTGGGATGCATTCAAAGCAGTGTGTAGAGGGAAATTTATAGCACTAAATGCCCACAAGAGAAAGCAGGAAAGATCCAAAATTGACACCCTAACATCACAATTAAAAGAACTAGAAAAGCAAGAGCAAACACATTCAAAAGCTAGCAGAAGGCAAGAAATAACTAAAATCAGAGCAGAACTGAAGGAAATAGAGACACAAAAAACCCTTCAAAAAATAAATGAATCCAGGAGCTGGTTTTTTGAGAGGATCAACAAAATTGATAGACCACTAGCAAGATTAATAAAGAAAAAAAGAGAGAAGAATCAAATAGATGCAATAAAAAATGATAAAGGGGATATCACCACTGATCCCACAGAAATACAAGATCTATTTTATAATAAGTGGAAATTGACAAAAATATAATAACTAGAGCTTTTAAAAAATATTCCTACTGTCACAAATAAATAATCAAACAAAAGTAGAACTGGAGCCATTGAACTTTTTTGGTAAAGGAGGCAATAGTAAATATTTTACACTTTGCAGTATGTTATGCAACTCCACTGTTATAGTATGAAACCATTCATAAGATAACATGTAAATGGATGGGCACGGCTGAATCCCTATAAATACTTACAACACAGGTGGCTATCCAGATTTTTCTTGTAGGTCATAATTTGCAAACCACTGATAAAGAAGATCTGAATAATATAATTAACATGGAGGAATAGAGTGCAAACATGTTTGACCTATTTTTTAGACTATAAATGATATAAATATTTATTTGTATAAATATAAATATGCTTTTTTATGAAAGCATTTATGGTACAATAAGATGCTAAATCACTTAGTAGTTCCCCAACAAAATAACTCAGTAAACTTGAAAATTGTAAAAATGAGTAGGCCAAAGTCTATGACCATAATACAATAAAAATAAAAATAGCACATTTAAAACAGAAGTTACTTACCATGTTTGGGAAATACAAAACTCTCTAGTGAATACATATTTAGTTAAAGAGAAAATCAAAACTACACTTTAAGAATGTTTAAAATATAGCAGAATATGAGTATTTGTGCTCCAACAATTATGCCAGAAATTGGGTATATCAGTCCATGATGGTTAATATTAAGCATCAACTTGATTGGATTGAAGAATGCAAAGTATTGTTCATGGGTGTGTCTGTGAGTGTGTTGCCAAAGGAGATTAACATTTGAGTCAGCAGACTGGGAAAGGCAGACCCACCTTCAATTTGGGCAGGCACAATCTAATCAGCTGCCAGCAGGGCCAGAACTAAAGCAAGCAAAAGAACATGGAAAGACTAAACTGGCTTAGTCTCCCAGCCTAAGTCTTTCTCCCGTGCTGGATGCTTCCTGCCCTCCAACATTGGACTCCAATTTCTTTCGCTTTGGGACTCTTGGACCTGAGACCACAGACTGATGGCTGCACTGTCGGCTTCCCTACTTTTGAGGTTTTAGGACTTGGACAGGCTTCATTTCTCCTTAGCTTGCAGGTGGTCTACTGTGGGACCTCACGTTGTGATGGTGTGAGTCAAAACTCCTTAATAAACTCCCCTTTATATATACATCTATCCCATATCTTCACCTTTATATATACATATATATTTCCTATAACTTTGTCACTATAGGTAAGACACTGTGCTTATAGTTTTAACTTACATTACTTTATTCATGAGGTTGAACATCTTTTCCACGTTCATTAAGCTTGGTTATTAGGAAAATATGTATAAAATAACATTTTCTTACTGGATTTTGGCATTATATTTAATGGTGGAAAAATTAAAACAGGAAGAAGAAAAGCACCACTTTGAAAATATAGGCAAGGCATTAACATATAAAATGGTTAAAATAAATATAATTATTGCAAAAGAGGATACATTTTTATTTACAGAATTTATTATCATAATCAGAAATTAATTGAAAAACTATTAAAACGAATACTAGTTTCTACAGGTTCCACATATTTCTCACTCATATAGTTACAACAACAACTAGGGATTTATCTAAAGAGATATTAAAATATAGTTTTTGGTAAGAAATCTGAAAAGCTCATTTAAAAGAACAGATAACCCTGAAACAGATTGAACTGCTCATTCATGCGTGTGTGCTATTCTTCAGTCACATTGAACTTCTTTCTTTCTTTCTGTCCCTCTAAGAACACACAAGCCCATTCCAATCTTCACACGTTTTTACTTTTTTCTCCTCTACCAAAACCTCTCCTTCCTCTTTGTTATTGTCTGGCTTTTCCCTCATCTTTTCATGTCTCATTTTATCTCCTCATTATACTTCCTTGATCATTTTTTTTAATAGCCACCCCATTACTATTAGTCCCCTATTCCAGTGATTCTCAAAATAATTCATGGACCCATAGCATGGGCAACATCTGGCCACTTGTTAGAATTGCAAAATATTAGGCCTCATCCTAAATTTACTGAATTAGAAATTATGGTGGAGGCAGAGCAAGTTGGCAGAATAGAAGGCTCTGCCAATTGTCCCCTCTGCAAGGACACACATTTAGCAACTATCTATAGAGAAATAAAAACACCTTAATAAGAACCAAAAATCAGGTGAGCCTTCTTAGTACCTGGTTTTAACTACATATCACTGAAAGAGGCACTGAAAAGATGGAAAAAATAATCTTGAATCACCAATGCTACTCTTTCTCTACCCCTCGGCCCTGGCAACTTGGTGCAGAGAGCATCTCTGGGTGTGGAGGGAGGAACACAGCAATTGTAAGGCATTGAACTTGGTGCTGTTTTGTTAAGAGCACAAAGGAAAACCAGAGAAAACTCAGTTGATGCCCACCCATGGAGGGAGCAGTGAAACCAGGTCTAGCCAGAGTGGAATTGCCAATCCCTGTGGTCCAAACTTGTGTTCTAGCAAACCTCACCACCAATGGCCAAAGTGTTCTGGGTCTCTAAGTAAACTTGACAAGTAGTCTAGGCCATAAGGATGTGAAAATTAGGTGAGTTCTAGTGCTGAACTGGGCCAGGAGTCAGTGGCCTGGGGTGGGGGGGGGCACGTAATCCACTAAGATACCAACTGGTGTGGCTAAGGGAGTGATGCCATCACACCTCCCCTGAGCCCAAAATGCACAGCTTGTGGCTCCAAAAGAGATCCTTCCTTCCACTTGAGGAGAAGAGAGGGAAGAGTGGGGAGGACTGTGTCTTGCATCTTGGATGCCAGCTCAGCCACACAGCAGGATAGGATGCTGGTCAGAGTCATGTGGCAACTATTCTAGGCCCTAGCTCCCAAAAGACATTTTCAGACAAACCCTGAGCCAGAAGGGAGACCCGTGCCTTGAAGGGAAAGACCCAGACAGGGCAGCATTCATCAGCTGCTAACTGAAGAGCTTTTGGGTTCTGAAAAACCAGCAGCAATACCTAGGTGCTATGTGGAGTGCCTTGGTTGAGCCTCTGAGAACTGCTGGCTTCATGTAAGATTCAGCAAATTACCAACTGTTGTGACTAAGGGCTGAAACTTCTTATGCTTGAGAAAAGCAGAGGAAAAATTTAAGGGGACTTTGTGTTGCACCATAGGTATCAGCAGGGCCAACGTGTGTGTTGAACCAAGTGGACACCTGGGGTCCCTGATTCAGGATTTGATTCATGAGCAAGATCTTTGGATCTTCCCTGAGCTAGACTAGAGCCCATTTCCCTGAAGGATAAGTCCTAGGCCGGGCAGAATTCATCGCAAACTTACTGAAGAGCCCTTGGACATTAAAGGAGCTTCAGTGATAGTCTGGAAGAACTCTTCATGGCCTGTGGTGGTGGTGGTGGCTATGGGGTGAGCCTCCTCTGTCTTTGGAAAGAGTAGGAAAGAGTGGGAAAGAATACATGCCTTGTGGTCTGAGTGCCAGCTTAGCTGCAGTGCAATAGAATACTAGGTAGACTTCTAAGGTTTTTGACTCTATGTCCTGGAGTCCCAAACAGCAGCTCTAAACCCACCTGGGGCCTGCAGGAACTCACGGCCCTGAAGGGAAGGACACAGGCCTTGCTGGCTGTGCCAGCTGCTGATTGTAGAGCCCCAGGAAATTGAGCAAACATAGGCAGCAGCGAAGAAGTGGTTACAGCAGGCCTTGGGTGAAACCCAGTGCTATGCTGGCTTCAGGTTTGACCCAGCACAGTCATACTGGTGGTGGCCACAGGGGTGCCAGTGTCACTCTGCCCTCAGTTTTAGGTGGTTGAGAAAAGAGAGAGAGACTCCATTTCTTTGGGAGAAAGTAAGGGAAGGGAACAAGAGTCTCTGCTTGGTAATCCAGAGAATCCTTCTATATTTTACCCAAGACCATCAAAACACTACCTCTAAAAGTCTGCAAAAGCCACGTTGTTACTGGGATTGCGGTGTCTCCTAATGTAAATATGGCTTAGGTCATAATACCAAAGTCTCTTTGAATACCTGGAAAGCAGTCCCAAGAAGGATAGGTACAAACAAGCCCAGATAGCGAAGACCACAATAAATACATAATTCCTCAATGCTGAGACAAAGACAAAGATCCACAAGCTACTAGACCATCTGGGGAAATGTGACCTCACAAAATGAACTAAATAAAGCAACAGGGACAAATGCTGGATAAACAGAGGTATGTAACCTTTCAGAGAGAAAATTCAAAAAAAAAGCTGCTTTGAGGAAACTCAGAGAAATTCAGGTTAACACAGAGATGGAATTCAGGATACTATAGAATCCATTTTACAAAGAGTTGAATTAATTTAAAAAAAAATCAAACAGAAATTCTGGAACTGAAAAACGCAATTGGTGTACTGAAAAATGCGTCAGTCTTTCAATAGCAAAATAGATCAAGCAGAAAGAATTAGTGAGATTGAAGAAAACCTAACTGAAAATACACATTCTGAGGAGACAAAAGAAGAAGGAAGAAAAACAATAAAACACGCTTACAGGATTTTGAAAACAAGCCTCAAAGGTGCAAATTTAAGACTTATTGCCCTTAAATAGGAGGTGTACAGATAGGAGTATAAATTTTATTCAAAGGAATAATAACAGAGAACCGCCAAAACCTACAGAAAGAAAGCAATATTTAAATATAAGAAGGTTATACAACGCCACACGTATTTAACCTGAAGAAGACTACCTCAAGGCATTTAATAATGAAACTCCCAAAGAACAAGGGTAAATAAAAGATCCTAAAAGCAGGAAGAGAAAAGAAACAAATAACATATAATGGAGCTCCAATATGTCTGGCAGCAGGCTTTTCGTTGGAAACCTTATAGGCCAGAAGAGAGTTGCATGACATATTTAAAACGCTGAAGGAAAAAAAAAAAAGTTACCCTAGAATAGTATATCTGGAAAAAATATCCTTCAAACATGAAGAAGAAATAAACACTTTTCCAAACAAGCAAAAGCTGAGAGCTTTCATGAACACTAGATCTGCCTTACAAGAAATGCTAAAGGGAGTACTTCAATCAGGAAAAAGGATGTTAATGAGCAGTAAGTAAGGACCTGAAGGTACAAAACTCACTAGTACTAGTTAATACACAGAGAAACAGAGATTATTATAAGACGTAACTGTGGTGTGTAAACTATGCTTATCCTAATTAGAAAGACTAAACAATAAACCAAAAAAATAACTACCAACAACTTTTTAAGACACAGACAGTAAAATAAGATATAAATGGAAAAAAACCAAAACGTTAAAAAGCAGAAGCACAAAGTTAAGGTATAGAATTTTTATTAGTTTGGTTTTTGCTTGGCTGTTTATGAAAATAGTGTTAAATTTTTATAAGGGTAAAATAATACTTTCATAAATAAGACTTTATGAAAATAGTGTTAAATTCTTTTTTTTTTTTTTTTTGAGACAGAGTCTTGCTCTGTCATCCAGGCTGGAGTGTGCAGTGGTGTGATATCGGCTCACTGCAACCTCCGCCTCCCGGGTTCAAGCAATTCTCCTGCCTCAGCCTCCTGAGTAGCTGGGATTACAGGCATGCACCACCACACCTGGCTAATTTTTGTATGCTTAGTAGAGAAGGGGTTTCATCATGTTGTCCAGGCTGGTCTTGAACCCTCGTCCTCATGATTCACCTGCCTCAGCCTCCCAAAGTGCTGGGATTACAGGTGTGAGCCACTGCAGCCAGCCCTAAATTCTTATAAGGGTAGAAGATGGTATTTGCAAGCCTCATAGGAACCTCAAACCAAAATCATACATGGATACACAAAAAATGAAAATCAAGAAAATAAATTATGTTACCAGAGAAAATCACCTTCACTAATGGAAGAAAGGAAGGAAAGAAGAGACCACCACAAAACAAGCCTAAAACAAATAACAAAATGGCAGGAGGAAGTCCTTACTTATCAAAAATAGCGTTGAATGTAAATCCACTAAACTTTTCAATTAAAAGATAAAGACTGCCTGAATGAATGAAACAACAAGACCCATTGAACTACTGCCTACAAGAAATACACTTCACCTCTAAAGACACACATAGACTAAAATAAAGGAACGGGAAAAGATATTTCATACCAGTGGAAACCCAAATAAGCAGGAATAGCTCTACTTATATCACACAAACACACAGCTAGTATCATACTGAATGAGGAAAAACTGAAAGTCTTTCCTCTAAGATCTGGAACATGACACGAATGACCACTTTCAACACTGTTATTCAACATAGTACTGGAAGTCCTAGTTAGAGCAATCAGACAAGATAAAGAAATAAAGGGCATCCAAACTGGAAAGGAAGAAATCAAATTATCCTTGTTTGCAGATGGTAGAATCTTATATTTAGATAAACCTAAAGAATCCACAAGAAAACTGTTAGAACTGATAAACAACTTAAGTAAAGTTTTCAGAATACAAAATCAACATACAGAAATCAGTAGCATTTCTATATGCTAACAGTGAATAATCTTAAAAAGAAATAAAAAGTGATCCCATTTAAATAGCCACATAAAAATTAAATTTACTCACAAAAGAATTAACTTAATCAAATAAGTGAATGATCTCTATAATGAAAACCATAAAACACTGAGGAAAGAAATTGAAGAGGACACAAAAAAATGGAAAATTACTCCAATTCATGGAGTGGCAGAATCAATATTGTTAAAATGTGCATACGACCTAAAGCAATCTACAGATTCAATGCAATCTCTATCAAAATACAAAGCAAACATAGACAAATGGAATCAAATCAAGTATAAAAGCTTTTGGAGAGCAAAGGAAACAGTCAACAAAGTGAAAAGACATCCCACAGAATGGGTGAGAACATTTGCAAACTACCAGTTTGACAAGGAATTAGTAACAAGTATATATCAGGAGCTGAAACTACTCTATGGGAAAACAATATAATAATCTGATTTTTAAAATGAGCAAATGGCTTGTAGAGACATTTTTCAAAAGAAGACATACAAATGACAAACAGGCATATGAAAAGACGCTCAACATCCTTGATCATCAGAGAGATGAAAATAAAAAATACAATGAGATATCATCTCATCTCAGTTAAATTGGCTTATTTCTAAAAATAAGCCAATATGCAGACAATAACAAATGCTGGCAAGGATGTGGTTAATAGGGAACCCTTGTACAATGTTGGTAGGAATGTAAATTTGTACAACTATGGAGATCAATTTGGAGGTTCTTCAAAGAACTAAAAATAGAGCTATCATATGACTCAGCATTCCCACTCCTGGGTATATACCCAAAAGAAACGAAATCAATATATTGAAGAGATATCTCCAACCCTATGTTTATTGCAGCACTGTTCACAATAGCTAAGGTTTGAAAGCAACCTGTGTTCATAAACAGATGCATGAATAAAGAAAGTGTGGTACATATACACCATGGAGTACTATTAAGCCATAAAAAATGAAATTCTGGCTTGGTGAAGTGGCTCACACATGTCATCCCAGCACTTTGGGAGGCTGAGGCAGGTGGATTACTTGAGGTCAGGAGTTCAAGACCGGCCTAGCCAACATGGTGCAACCTCACCTCTACTAAAAATACAAAAATTAGCTGGGTGTGGTGGCACATGCCTGTAATCCCAGCTACTTGGGAGGCTGAGGCAGGAGAACTGCTTGAACCCAAGAGGTGGAGGTGGTAGTGAGCCGAGATTGTGCCACTGTACTCCAGCCTGGGTGACAGAGTGAAGACTCTGTCTCAAAAAAAAAAAAAAAAAAAAAGAAAAAAAGAAATTCTGTCATTTGCAACAACATGAATAGAACTGGAGATCATTATGTTAAGTGAAATAAGCCAGGAATAGAAAGACAAACATCAGATTTTCTCACTTATTTGTGGCATCTAAAAATCAAAACAATTGAACTTATGGAGATAGATATTAGAGGAGGGATGGCTACAGATGTTGGCAAGGGTAGTGCAGGGCTGGAAGGGATGTGGGAATGGTTAATGGTTAAGAGGTTAAATAATAGACAGAATGAATAAGACCTACTATTTGATCACAAAATACACTGACTATAGTCAATAATAACTTTATTATATATTTTAAAATAACTAAAAGTATGTAATTGAATTGTTTGTAACACAAAGGATAAATGCTTGAGAGGATGGTTACACCATATTCTACGATGTGATTATTTCACATTGGAAGCCTGTATCAAACCATCTGATGTACCCCTCAAGTATATCTCCCTGTTGTATACCTACAAAAATTAAAAATAAAACAAGAATTAAAAAAACAAGTATAATAAAGAATTTTATTAAGTTAGTTGACAGTAATATTTTTTAACATGCCTTCCAAGTGATTTTAAGGTGTTACTGCTCTACTCTGTTGCTGTTTTATTTCATTCAGAACTCTTGAAATAATCTGATTTTCCCTTATCTTTTTTGTCTGTCTCCTACCACCTGAATGTAAGGATTATTTTTTTTGTTCATTGCTGTATGCCCAGTTACTAGAACACTACCTGACTAATTCATGAGCGATACTAAAATGTATTTGTTGAAACATACACCAAAATATTGCTGATGATTGCCACTGCATGAGGAGATTCTTCATATATTTCATTTTCTTCACAATTTGTTAGCATATTTTTAATTTTTAAAATGATTTTAAATTGACATGTAATAATTGTACGTATTGTTGAAAACAGTGATGTCTTAAAACATACAATTTATGGTGATCAATTTAGGGTAATAAACATATCGATCACCTCAAACATTGATCATTTCTTGTATTGGACACATGAAAAATCCTCTCTTCTAGCTATTTGAAAATATAAATTAAATTACTTTTAACTATAGCTATTATATAGTGCTATAGGACACAAAAACTTATTCCTCCTATTTAACTGTAATGTTGTATCATCTAACCAACCTCTCCATATTCCACTCCCACTGCCCTTTCCAGTCTCTAGTAACAGCTATTCTACTCTCTACTACAAGACAAATTTTTTCTAGCTTGTGAATGTGAGTGAAAACACATATCTGAAAACAAATTTAAAAAACCCCTCCAACTCCATACTGTTTTCCATAATGGATGTCTTAATTTACATTCACACCAACAGTGTATAAGAGTTTTCTTTTCTCTACATCCTTGCCAACATTTGTGATCTTTCATTTTTTGGTAATAGTCATTCTAACAGGAGTGAGGTTATATCTCATTGTGGTTTTGATTTGCATTTCCCTGAAGAAGAGTAATGTTGAGCATTTTATTTTCTTTTATTGACTTATAAACAATAGATATTTATTTCTCACAATTCTGGAGGCTGGAAGTCTGAGATCAGGGTGTCAGTATGATCAAGTTATGGGGAAGGATCTCTTCTGAGTTGCATACTGTTGACTTCTTGTTGTATCTTCATTTAGTGGAAAGTGGGTGAGAGAGCTCTCAGGGGTCCCTTTTAATTGGGCACTAATCCCATTCATGAGGGCTCCACCCCCATGACCTATTCACCACCCCCTAAAGGCCCCACCTCCTAATACTAACCCTTTGGGAATTAGATTTCTTTTTGTAACTTTTATTTTATATTTAGGGGTACATTTGCAGGTTTGTCATATAGGTAAACTTCTCTCATGGGGGGTTGTTGTATAGATTATCTCATCACCCAGGTATTAAGCCTAGTATCTATTAGTTATTTTTTCTGGTTCTCCTCCGCCTACCACCGTCTACCCTCTGGTAAGCCCCAGTGTACATCATTCCTCTCTATGTGTCCATGTGTTCTCATCATTTAGCTCCTACTTGTAAGTGAGAACATGTGGAATTTGGTTTTCTGTTCCTGCATTAATTTGATAAAGATAATGGCTCCTAGCTTCATCCATATTCCTGCAAAGGATATAACCTTGTTCTTTCTTTTTTTGGCTTCATATTATTCCATGGTGTATATGTACTATATTTTGTTTATTCAATCTACCATTAATGGGCATTTAGGTTGATTCTGTGTCTTTGCTATTGTGGTAGTGCTGCAATGAACATATGTGTGCATGTGTGTTTATGACAACTAGATTTCTATTTCTTTGGGTAAATAACCAGTAATTGGATTGCTGGGTTGAATGGTAGTTCTGTAGTTAGGTCTTTGAGGAATTACCACACTGCTTTCCACAATGGTTGAACTAAGAGTACACCAAGAGTATACAAGCACTGCATGTTCTCTGCAACCTGACCAACATCTGTTATTTTTTGACTTTTAAATAATCATTCTGACTGTTGTGAGATAGAATCTCATTGTGGTTGAAAAGACTTCCTATTCAATAAATGGTGCTGGGGTAATTGGCTAGCCATAAGCAGAATATTGAAACTGGAAAACTTCCTTAAACCACACACAAAAACCAACTCAAGCTGGATAAAAGACTTTAATGTAAAGCCTAGTACTATGAGAAACAAGGAAGACAACCTCGGCAATACTATCCTGGACATAGGAGTGGACAAAGATTTCATGATGTAGATGCCAAAAGCAATTGCAACAAAAGCACAAATTGACAAACAGGATGTATTTAAACTAAAGCGCTTCTGTACAGCAAAATAAACTATTAACAAAGTAAACAGACAATCTACATAATGGGAGAAAATTTTTGCCAACTATGCATCTGACAAAAGTCTAATATCCTGCATCTATGAGAAATTTAAACAATTCTATAGGGAAAAAAACATTAAAAATAAGCAGAGGACATGAACAGACACTTTTCAAAAGATGACATACATGCCTCCAACAAACATGTGAAATAAAGCTCAGCATCACTCATCATTAGAGAAATGCAAATCAAAACAGCAATGACTTTTTTTTCAATTTTTTTGGTCATTCATATGTCTTCTTTTGAGAAATGTCAATTCCAATTATTTGTCAATCAGATTATTTGTTTTTGTACTGTTCAGTTGTTTTAGTTTCTTGTTTATTCTGGTTATTAATCTCCTGTCAAAAGAATGACCATGCTACTAAAACAATATACAGATTGAATGCAATCTCTATCAAAATACTCATGACAGTCTTCACAGAAATATATATATATATTTATTCAGAAATAAATATACATATATATATATATATATATATATATATATATATACAGTACATATGTAACCACAAAATATTTTGGCTAGCCAGAAGAATCCTGAGCAAAATAATAATAATAAATAAAGCTGTAGGTGTCATACTACCAGATATCAAAATATACCACAAAGTTATAGTAACCAAAACAGCATGGTATTGGCATGAAAAACAGACATGTAGATCAATAGAACCAAATAGAGAGCCAAGAAATAAATCCAGATATTTATAGTCAATTGATTTTTCACCATTGTACAAAGAATAATCATTTGGGAAAGGACAGTTTATTCAATAGATGGTGCTGGGAAAACTGAAGATCTACATGCAGCACCTTGAAACTAGACCCCTATCTCAACATATACACCTCAAAATGGATTAAATAAATGTGACACCCTGATCTGTAAAGCTATTAGAAGAAAACATAAGAAAAATTGTTCAAAATTAATGTGGCAAAATATTTTACAAATAAGACCTTAAAAGCCCGGGCAACAAAAGCAAAAATAGATAAATGAGATTATATCAAAGTAAAAAGGTTCTGCACAGCAAAGGAAACAATCAACAAAGTAGAAAGACAACCTACAAAATGATAGAAAATATTTGCATTTACTAAATTTTAAACCATCTGTGTATATAATTTCCAAACTATAAAAAAATTGCATCATGTAATATTATGTACATGTCTGCATTCCCCATATCAATAACACCATTTAGCCTCTGTTGGAGTCCCATCATCTCCCTAACAACTGAAGCTGCAAGCTATCTCAATATTAAATTTAGCATTATTATGATTAGCTTCTGAACAGTATCTCCAGGGGTAATTTAAAATCCAAGCCCATACTTTTGGTAGCACTTGACTATTTTACAAGCAAGTGACTTTTCAAATGGCATGAACATGTTCTCATTCTCCCATCTATAATCTTCCAAAATTTTATTTATATATTACTTTAAGTATATCACCAATTCCAATCTAGTTTTCTTAATAATCTTGAGACCCTCTGTAGCAATAGCATAAATAAAGTCATAATATTTAGAACTCATAAAAGTAATTACATTGATTTATACAGATTCTTTCCCTATTGTTATAATAGTTTATTTTAAAATGGTAACCCAAGAAAATTGCTTAATTGAAGTGAAATGTAAACACTTATCTTTAAAAAGATGGCTCTGGAATAATGAAACATCTGCTTTATTCTCATGACCACATATTACTGCCCTGACAACTCTAATCATTTCTACGCAGGCTATCTTTAAAATAGTATAGAGATGGTAATTCCACAATTAACTTCCTGTGTGACCTTGGGCTGTGACCTTGGGCAAGCTACTTGTCTCCTGTGGACCTTTTTTCCCTCATCGGTAAAGAAAAAAACATTATTAAATGAGTTCTTATGCCCTTTCTAGCTCTAAATTTTATCATATCCATGTCAATTTTTCACGTGGGGAT
Source organism: Pongo abelii (assembly GCF_028885655.2). NCBI lineage: Eukaryota > Metazoa > Chordata > Mammalia > Primates > Hominidae > Pongo > Pongo abelii. Next base: position 150,751,116 of record NC_072008.2, read on the forward strand.
TTCATAACAGTGGGTATCATTTGCTCATATTTTAGTTAGCCAGTGCCAATTTGAGGGAAACTAACATTTAAAAAATAATAAAACAGTATTAGTGACCTTTGCTAAAACTGACATTATATTCTTTTAATATTCACAATTCATGTAAGTAGAGGTAGGAGAAAAAAAAAACTAAATTGGAAATAAAAGCAAATATGCACTAAGCGATAACCCTGTGCTAGGCACTCTGTTGTGTGTTTTACATCTATTAAGCTATTTAACCTTCTGAATAATTCTGTAAACTAGGTTTTAGTATTACACTTATTTTACTCATAAGGAAGCCGAGGGAAAAGGGAAAAATGGTAACATCACGAAACTGGTAACAGTCAAAACTGGGGTTCAAACCAAGACAAGCAGAATCCCGAGTCCATGCTCATATTTACCACATTCTGTTACCTCTGAACAGTCCAGCTTATACATGCTTCTTTAAGATACTCACACATGTCATTGAAGGAGCTCAATGATGACACTCTACTTTTTCAGGGCAGAACCCCAAGAGGTCGCATTAGCTGTAGCCTTGCCTGCTGGTGTAGTCTTTTTTCTGTTGTTATAACAGAATACCACAGACTGGGTATTTATAATAACTTTATTTGGCTCATGGTTCTGGAAGCTGAAAAGTCTAAGACAACGGTGTTGTCATCTGGCAAAGACCTTCATGCTGCTTTATCCCATGAGGCAAGGCAGAGGGGCAAGAAAGAGCAAGAGCGAGTGAAGGCTAAACTTGCTTTTATAACAACCCAGTGTCAAGATGATGACATTAATCCACTCATGAGAGCAAAGCCCTCACAGCCTAATCACCACTTAATGGTCCTGCTTCTTAGTACTGTCACAATGGCAATTAAATGTCAACATGAGTTTTGGAGGGGACATTCAAACCATAGCACCTGTGCTTAGGAGCAGCAACACCATGGCTTTCAGAACTGACTCTACTCACCAATTCTCCCTTGAACACTGAGCCATTTCGATGAGCTTCAGTCTGTCTCATCCCAAGGCAGAAGAACCAGCACAAATACATGCAGTTATGGCAAAAACAGAAACACTGACATCCTCTTTAGGTCTTTTCATGAATTTAATGACAGAGCTGGGATTTCTCTCTTTATTTTTTCCCGTGTGTTTATATCTAGTCTCCCTGCATAAATAATAAGTGACCTTTGGCAGAGATAATATACATTGAATAATTTGTAGCCCTCAGAGTAGTGAATGTTTACTGAGCATCTAGTCAGTGCCAGACATAGCTTTAGATCCTGAGGTTGTAGAAATGAATAAAATAAAGTTTTGTTTTTGAAGAGCTCATAGATTTGCAGGGAGACAGACGTGTATATAGCCCAAACAGGTAAGTGACATAAAAATGTAATAATTAAGTGGCTGTACATGCACGGAGAAGAGAATCATTCACTTTGCTGAGAGAAGATAAAGTAGTGTATATGACCATGAGCTTTGGAGTCAGACACAATTTGGTTTGAATTTTGGTGCCTCAATTTTCAAGCTACGTGACCTTAAAGATGAAATTTAACTTCTCTGATTCTCAAGTCTTTTATCTGTGGAATGGGATTAGTAATGAGGTTTAAATAAGAAAATTCACCTAGCAAATGTCTGGTGTAGAGGAGGTTTTAAATACATAGCAGCTACAGTTAATATTAAGGAAATTCTTATGGAGAAGAAATCAGTTGATGTAGCCCTTGAAGAAGGCATATGAAAAGATAATGGGACAATATTTCAGTTAAGGAAAATAGCATGAGATATTGCATGGAGGAAGAAAAAGGCATCTTTGCTAAAGGAAAGGAAAATAATTTTGTATGACTGTTGAGAATTTTAGAGGTTTGGGGTCAGAATGAAAAGAGCGCTTGAAAAACAAGCTACAATTAGACTGATAAGGGCCTTAAAAATCATGGTCAAAGGATCTTGAACTCCAGCCTATAGGAAAAGCAGAATAATAGAAGGAGCTTAAATATGGAGTGGGATGGAAAGATGACATATTATCTCATCTATATTTTTAATGCCTCAGGAATAGAGTGTGATCATCTTTCAGATTATATTGTTATCCCTGAGTAAATCTTTTTCAGGATGACTTTAATTCCAAGGCAAAAAGCTGACGAGACAGCTGCCTACCAGCAGCCATTAATTCAGTCTACATTCTTTAATTGTTAATTCTCAAAAGTGTCCACTAATACATTTTCTAAAATAATAATAGTCCAACAGGGAAAACAGTTTGCTGGTTCTGCATTTTTTATTCAGCAGTAAGGAAAAACCCCTTCACTATTTAGCTTGACTCAAGGTTGCAAATTTTATTGGATTTTATCACCTTAAAGAGCCCATGTTTTTTATTATTGTAACCATATATAAATTTTCTAAAAGATTCCCAAAGGCCATACAACCAAACTATAGACAATGGAGAAAGTTTATCTTGAAAGCTTATCTCATTTTTGCATTTGCCTCTGCCGTCTTTGACCCAGGAATCCCAATAGCTGACATTGAATTCACAGAGCTCATTTCAAGGCCTTTAGACAATGTTTCTCCTCCCAGAATCCATCAGCCACAGTTCAAAAAAAAATTAATTATCTTTTCACAAAATGTATTCTTTTCAAGATGAAGTTTGAATTTTACCTCTGGCCATTCTTTGACGGAGTTGAGAAATATGACCACAATTACAGATGGCTCAGGGGACAACACAACTAATTCACAGGGTGACATGAAATCAGTCTCTCTTTATCTCGAGCCCCATTTCCACTTCCGTAAAGGAGAGTTTTAGGCTGCAGAGTCTGAGAAGGACCATTTAGTGCTGACATTCTCGACTTCATTTAAGCTTTTAGGTTTTCCTATTAGTTTGAGAACAAAGTGTTTAATGACCTGGGAAGAAATTATAGCAGAGAAGTATTATATACCAAAATCATGGACAGCTACTAGGCAACATTTACTGTGCATTTACTGTATATCAGACTCTCTTGGACGTGTTTATAATAATCCCATATTAATCATAGGGTACCATACCTATAAGGTGGAATATGGTAGAGTTTAATTCCTTTGGGACAAGTTCCCTAGGAAACTCCTGGAAGAGAAAAATCTTTAAATTTCTCCAGTGACTAAAGTCCTAAAGTCTGTTTTAGAGCAGCAGTTTCGGTTTCCACAGTTGCCCAACTTTGCCACCTCCCCACAACTCTCTTGAGTATGACCAAAAATATAGTTCCTATATACCCCCGTCATCACTATAAAGATGGCTGGCAGATTAAAAATACCCCAAACAGAGCAAAGCTCCATGTGTGAAACACTAACATAAAGGTACTTATAGAGAACCATCAGGTCCAAACTTGATCCCTAAAATCATGCATGATATTTCTTGAAGCAATTTTCACTGAGGTTGACGATACCCGGGAAGGTTAACTTCTTACTGCTTTTCAGTTATACACTCAACTAATGGTCTTACTGCTGTGATAAATTATAATGTTTCAGCTGAAAATCTGAAGATACAGGTTCTAGTCTTCACTAGTAAGAGTAATTGGTTGTGTTAAATGTGGACAAGACACAAAGTGTCTGGGCCTCAGTTTCTTCGTATATGAAAGGAGAAAGCTAAACTGGATGATCTTCAATATTTCAGCTGGTCTAACATTTTGTGGTTATCAGGAAATTCGTTTCTTGTTCCCCATACGTTGCATATACCTCTGTGGCTCTCAGAGACTATCTCCTTCTATTTATAAATAGATTTTAATATTCATTTGGAAGATACAGACTTTTTAATTAATCAAAATGTTCAATGTAGTATTTTATCATTACAAAAATTGACATACTTTTTAATAATTAATTAATTTTATTATTTTTTTAAGTTCCAAGGTACATGTGCAGGATGTGCAGGTTTGTTACATAGGTGGTTTCCTGCACCTAACAACCTATCACCGAGGTGTTAAGCCCAGTGTGCATTAGCTCTTTTCCCTAATGTTATGTTTGACTATTCTATAAAGTATTCCAAAGCACATAGCAGTGTGAGAATTGAAAGGTACAGGCATGTATTAATGAGCAACATATCAAGGAGTCTGGAGACTCTTCAAGTAGTCCGTTTTCCAGACAATTCTCTGAGATTTCATCCTATTTAAAACCCTGCCATCTTTTTAGTTGACAAGGTATAATAACTTTCTCACACTTCTTTAATAAGTCACCCAAGCATTCCACCTTGGCCAAAGAGAATAATTCATATAATTTAAATAAACCTTCCACATAGGTGTCTACTGAGTGATCAAGCTTGACCTAATCTTATGATGGAGCCAAGTGAGTATATGACTTTATTATGCCTATATATCAAGCAGTTTAGCAAAAAAGTAGGCAATTTTAAACATCTCCATAGGAAGCTTCCTGTAACAGTGGGACAAGATATATAGCCAAGCATCTGCTGAACTCTCCCTATGAGGATAAGACAAAACCACAGCCCAGATTTTGTGGTATGGTCTCAATTTGAAACATCTTTTCCCATTGTTCCCATAAAATATCAGAATATCCTGAATATTCCAATATTCCAGTATTCAAACTACTTCCACCAGCATGCATCTTGCTTCAAAAATGAAACCTAGAGCTTTTTTTTGTCACCACTCTGTTAGGTTCCAAGACATCTGGAAGAATATTCAAATGTGGTCTATTACTAGAAAAAGAACAATCTAACTATTAGAAGACTATAACCACACTCATTTTCTAAAGGATAACACAAAATTTTTCTTTAGTTTCCCCATCACTCAAAATGGAAACACCTTCATTGGGCACAGGAAGTCTTCCTTCCTCCCTGATTTCCCTCTATTTGCTCTTTTTTACTCACCATCCTCTTCCCTGGATCCTGCCTTAGTGTAATGGGAGTCAGGGAATCTTCATTCTCAGCTTCCTCATGGAAGATTTGACTCCCTACCATGAAGATGTATATATCCCACTCATGAGGTTAGCTTAGGACTTTCAGAGAAAAACAGTTAGTTGCAACTAACACTCAGTATGTGCCGGGCACTGTCCGAGTACTTTGCATAAGCATTTGTTTCTCTCAGAAAATCTATGAGTTAAGTGCATTTATTAACTCTTCCATTTTACAGATTAAGATATAACCTAAGCATAAAGAGATTAAATAACATGCCTCATCTCTAAACCGAAGCAGTCTGTGTTTGGAGTCCATGCTATAGCCACCGAACCACCTTTTAATATATTACAAATACTCTTAAATATGGGAAGAATTGGATGGAGGAAGAAGAATTTGTTCACATTGCAACTTGAAAGTTTCAAATCAGAAATCAGTGATGAAAAAATGATAAATGATAAAATATCAGTATAAATTATTTTCTTTTATTATATAGCCCCTCATTTTAAGCATATGCACCCCCAAATGAAAACATAACATACCTGAAGCTTCAGAATAAAAGAATCTGCACATATTTGAATTTCTGCCTCTTTCCTCTCTGAATCTGAGCAAACAAAACATTGTTTCTGTTGGTTCTCAGTATTAGGCAGTAAAAGATTTAATAATGCAGTAAGCAGGGTTTTATTTTTTATCTTTAAATGACCTTTTAAATCAGGTTTTACTGAAAGCTTAATTTTTTCTCTGAAAATCTTTAATACACAGAATAAGAAAAAGGAAGAATTAGTAAAACCGTAACCATATTTTTTATTAAGAAAAAATATTATTTTGGAGATACAAAAATACATGGAAAAGAAAGGGTAACCTGCCTACTTAATGCATAAGTCTGTTTTGATCGTTTAAACAAAGAATGTGTTTCTCTTACAAAAATAACCTGGTATAAAAAACATCTCTTTGAGGACCACAACCCCCAAGTATGTACTTGCTAGGAACACGTATCTATCCATAGCTGGTTTGTATCACACTTGCACAAGCAAAGATGTTCTAACCACTCTGTTTACTGTACCTAAGTATAATAAAAGCTGTCTACTAACCTCGTCTAGTACAAGCCACTTTTATTTGTTGATTTCAAATAGGCACTCTGGTGCCCCTCTAAATGAGAGAAATTCTTAAAGACACCAGCTACTGTTTACTCAATGGGTTTGACAGATCAACGAAAAGAAAATTGTGCAAAGTCTGCCAGGATACTCTATTCTTCAAATCTTCAGAGCCAGAAACTGTGCTCAAAATAGGGCAGCACTTTCTCAGAGGATTTCTGAACTGTGGAGAAGAAATTTGTTTCTACAGAATCTACCGACATCTTCTCAGTCTGGAAGCTTAGAATCAAATCACCCCTTTGCCACGGGGATGACTAGAGGATCAGCCACATGGTGGCGCCATCTTATGTGGTAGAGTCTGCAAAGGCCCGCCCAATAGGCCTTCTGCTCAGTGGTCAGCTGTGGTCCATTGCATTTATGCCTCAGTTTCACAGTCCCTTCATGCCACCCACTCACATACTCCCCTTCCCTTCCCTTAGTATAAACATGCCTACTCTAGACAGGGTCACTGACTTTGCTTAGGAAAGCCTACAAAATAATAATGCACAGCACTTGCTCTCCAAGTGTTTACAGTCTAACTGGGGCAGGTGAGACATTTAGATAAATAAATAATTCTAATACAAGGTAAAAATGTAAAGGTTTCTTATAGTCTTTGCATTGTTTAGGAGAAAGAAAAAATTATCTGAGCTAAGAGGAGTTAGGGAAATTTTGTCGAGGTAGAAGCACCAGAGAATTTTCCTTTTGCATATGCTCTTCCTCGACTTCTTTTCAGAGTATACATTCCTCTCTTTTGGATACCACTCAATTATTTCACCGTTTTACCTTGCATATATTCCTCTCATATTTTAATGCATATTCCAATTATATCTTGATATGTGTACCTCTCATATAATACTTCTGTACCCCATAACAGCAGAGGCCACACCTTAGTGACTGCTGGATCCCCATCCTGCTCACTGTCTGATGCATAATAAATCTTCAGTATATGTTGAATTAAATAATAGCAAATATGTACTATTGAGAGCTCTTCCAGGTGGGTTACATAAATGCTTTACATTTAATCCTCCCAACAACAAAATAAGGTCAGTATCCTTCTTATGTCTATTTTACAGATAAGGAAACTGAACCACAGAGGAGTTAAGTAACTTCCCCAAGTTCACACAGTTCGAAAGTATTGTGAGCCAGAACTTGAACCTAGGCAGTCGTCCTTCTTCAAAGTTTGAACTCTACTCCATTGTTCTGCCTCTGTAAACACATAATATGTGAGTTTGATCTAGGTGGTATGATTTGAATTTTAATATTGGCAGAAGGAGATTCCAAGTGGAGATTTTAATATTAGTAAACGTGTATCAAAGAGAAAATGTAGGAGTGCATAAGAGGCAAAAAAGAGTTTAATTTTACTGGCATACGGAATGCATATGTTAAAAGTGGTGATACAAAAAAGGTATAAGGTTGGAAATGAGCTGGCAGAGAGGGACTAGGTAGTCTTGGGGCCGTCATCTCCCCATCATTCTTGACAAAAAACTAAGCCCTCTGTGGTTCTTTTCATGCTTTGCTCACCACATATAATCTGGTTGAGGTCCTTTGACTTCTCTTCTGTATTTTTTTTTTTCTTGAATTTATCTTCTCTCCAGTTTGCCTACCCTCTAGAGCAGGGGCTAAATGAGTACCTGCTCAGATTACTGAGAATGTCACACAACTAAGATCTTTGTTGACCTGCCCATCCAGGAGCAGAAATACTCTTGAAATACACTGTGATTGCCACACTACTACTCAAAAATCCCCAATGACTCCCCTTGCCTGAAGATCAAAAGCATGATATGATGAGTTATTCTCTACTCAGTTCTGTATCTATGTGCTTCTGTGGTTGGTTGTGCTGAGCCCAGACTAATACGATTTTCATGAGCTAATTGGTCAGATTCTGGGCAAGGGTCAAGATTCTGGACAGAACCTGATAGAACTTTTCAGGGAGACTCAATGATACAGTGCAAGAGCGGAGCTATTTTATCATCTAAGTGTCAAAAAGAGGCCCACAATTGGAGCCCTCAGAGGTTTTCCACTAGCAAAGACATGGGACCCTAAAGACTTGAAGATTTAGAGCAACAAGAAAGAGGGCATTTGGTACAATGATTAGAGTTCTTACGATAGACAGTGATGAAAGTGAAGTATACAGTAGAGGACTCCTCAAAATAACAAGAGGATTAACTTTAATAGAGATAATTCATGACAATTAATCTTGTGGCGATTCATGGTATCCAAATTTGGATTTTAAATAATGTAACTCTTGGACACTCCTGAAATTTGTCACCAGAAACTGTTAGGCAAGTCTTGACTTAGAGCAAGAGAGAGAACTTCTCTCTGCTTTCTCCTAGCTTCTCCACATAAAGATGAGTTGTTAATTGAATTGGGTCAAAGTTTGGGACACTGATAAGGTGATGTTTAATAGTGTCTTGGGTCATTGTGTGACAAAGTCATACACATGGATGTAGTCCTCTTTCCTCCCCCACCCCATTCCATACTATCAGACTGACAAATTGAACTGGGTTGGCATTCTAAGGCAACGGATGGCCACCTTACCCTCTCTTTCTTCTCTTTACTCCATCCGTTTATAGAGTAAGCTGAGCTAGAAAGCAGTGTCAGTGAATTAAGCCAGGAGATCTTGATATCGTTTGTTTCCTCTTATGTATAAGCTGTAAGGAATCCACTGTGTGACCCTCTGCAGTTCACTGGTGATAAAAGCTATATTTAAAGGGATGAGACAGCCATTTCTGTCCACAGGGTTATTAAAGTAACACAAATAGATGTTAGTCATTCTTAATTACAAAAGTTCACAATTTATTCCAAAATACATAGCTGGAGTATTGGCAATCAGAAAAGTATTTCAAGCCTAATAGCAGTAAAATACTGTTACTCCCAAGCTGCTCGCCTCTCTTCTGAAGTAAGGCTTTCTCAAAATCTGTTTGATTAAGTCTCAAGCTATCCATCAGAGATGGATATGTGAGATGCTTGTCAAAACAAAACGAAACTAAACCAGTATCCCACTACTGGGGATGAAACAGAGACTTCCTTAGCTACAAAGTTCTGGGTTTTCCACAGTTCATTTTCTATTCTTTCTCAGTTTCTCCACGGGTGAACTTGGCTACCCCATTTCAGCATTCCAGCCAATCAGCCTAGCAACTCTGCTTTAGTAGTTTAGAAAATCAAGATCATTCCATTTTAGTATTTTATGTAATCCCATTTTGACATGTGTGAAAAGAAGCTGGACCTCAGTAGTCCTTTTTTAGAGCAATGTTTCAGTTAATAGAGATACATCTCAAACAGAAATTTTAATATTAATCTATGCATCCCTCCCTCAAATATTTGATAGACTTGCAGTGCTTATTTCATAACATCTATTATAAAAATCCTGTTGCCTTTTTTGTCCTTCAGACACCTCTCTCCTCCAACCTTTTGCAACTCTTCACAACTAGCTCCTGATTTGTTTCATCCCTCAACATACACAACACTTGGTGGTGGCTGGGGTGGAGAGTAGAAAGCAGAGAATACTTATTTGGTACTTTACATACTTTCTCAAGAAAATCCAACTATTCCCATCTCTCATTGGGAAATGGAAAATGCAAATTAGCTCAATTCATTTGGTGTCTACTCATTGAGCACTTGCTATGTGCAAGACCCTCTTCCAGGCACCAAGGACAGAGCTATGAACAAAGCAACAAAGGAGAACCTCTACCTCCATGAAACTTACATTCTAAATGGTAAGAAAACAAATACAATTTAAAAACCAAGAATGTTTATCCCTTTACAATGGTAAAAACTTTACCTATGCTTCATTAGTCACACAGAGAGGCAATATTACATGTTAAGTGAGCTTCAGGGTACAATCCCTGTGATTTCCTCCCTGGCAGGCCACCCTCGAGGGGCCAGAACCAATTCTAATTGGTGTACCAGAGAGGCTGTCTCTCAGATCATGAACATAAGCCTTTTGCCACATCCCAGTTTACCAGAGAGAACATAAATTAGAAAATTTATCCAGCACCAGTTCATACAATCATAACCTGAAACTGGTTTTCTATTTGTCATTTCCATTTGTGTGCCTTCTTTCTCAAAAATTTCACAAGAAGGGGTTCTAAGTTAATCTTGTCTTGGAACATTACTGGATCCTTGACCTGCTACCGCTTAGTCACTCTGAAATCTCATCATCGTTTCTAACAGTTCTTAGTATATAGTTACAATCTGACAAAGTCTGGAATAGTTGACTTATATACTATTTTGCTAATTTTTATTTGATAGGTTTTTGATTTAAGTGTGGCCATTTTTATATGGCCATCTTTTTCAGATATGCTATTCTGAGTTGCTTTTCCATTTCTTCTTGAAAAGCGCTCTCCTTTCCCAGCAAATTTTTCCATGGTCAGTGATATGGTTTGGTTGTGTCCCCACTCAAATCTCATCTTGAATTCCCACATGTTGTGGGAGGGATCTGGTGGGAGGTAATTGAATCATGGAGCAGGATTTTCCAGTGCAGTTCTCATGAAAGTGAATAAGTCTCATGAGATCTGATGGCTTTATAAGGCGGAGTTTCCCTTCACTAGCTTTTTTTTGTTGTTGTTTTTTGCCTACTGCCATCCATGTAAGATGTTACTTGCTCCTCCTTGCCTTCCGCCATGATTGTGAGGCCTCCCCAGGCATGTGGAACTTTAAGTTCATTAAAACTCCTTCTTCTTCTCAGTTTTGGGTATGACTTTATCAGCAGTGTGAAAATGGACTAATACAGTAAATTGGTACCAGTAGAGTGGGGCATTGCTAAAAGATACCTGAAAATGCGGAAGCAACTTTGGAACTGGGTAACAGGCAAGGGTTGGAACAGTTTGGAGGCTCAAAAGAGGACAGGAAAATGTGGGAAAGTTCGAAACTTCCTAGAGACTTGTTGAATGGCTTTCCCCAAAATGCTGATAGCAATATGGACAATAAAGTCCAGGCTGAGGTGGTCTCAAATGGAAATGAGGAACTCTTTGGGAAATGGGGCAAAGGTGACTCTTGTTATGTCTTAGCAAGGAGACTAGCAGCATTTTGCCTCTGCCCTAGAAATCTGTGGAACTTTGAACTTCAGAGAGATGACTTAGGGTATCTGGCAGAGGAAATTTCTAAGCAGCAAAGCATTCAAGAGGTTACTTGGATACTGTTAATGGCATTCAGTTTTATAAAGGAAGCAGAGCATAAAAGTTTGGAAAATTTTCAGCCTGACAATGTGATAGAAAAAGAAAATCTCATTTTCTGAGGAGAAATTCAAGCTGGCTGCAAAAATTTGCATAAGTAATGAGAAGCTGAATGTTATCTCCCAAGAAAATGGGGAAAATGTCTTTGGGGCATGTCAGGGTTCTTCATGGCAACCCCTCCCATCACAGGCTCCAAGGTTTAGGAGGAAAAAAATGGTTTCATGGGCTGGGCCCAGGGTCCCTCTGCTGTATGCAGTCCAGGGACTTGGTGTCCTATATCCCAGATTCTCTAGCTGTGACTAAAAGGGGCCAAGTTGCAGCTTGGACTGTTGCTTCAGAGGGTGCAAGCACCAAGCCTTGACAGCTTCCATGTGGTGTTGAGCCTGCAGGTGCACAGAAGTCAAGATTGAGGTTTGGGAACCTCTGTCTAGATTTTGGAAGATGTATGGAAACGCCTGGATGCCCAGGTAAAAGTTTGCTGCAGGGGCATGGCTCTCATTGAGAAACTCTGCTAGGGCAGTGTGGAAGGGAAATGTGGGGCCAGAGCCCCCGCACAGAATCCCTACTGGGGCACCACCTAGTGAAGCTATGAGAAGAGGGCTACAATCATCCCGACCCTAGAATGATAGATCCACTGACATCTTACACTGTATGCCTGGAAAAGCTGCAGACAATGCCAGCCCAGGAAAGCAGCCAGAAGATGGGCTACACCCTGCAAAACCACAAGGGTTGAGCTGCCCAAGGCCATGGGAACCCACCTTTTGCATCACTGTTACCTGGATGTGAGACATGGAGTAAAAGGAAATCATTTTGGAGCTTTAAGATTTGACTGCTCCGCTGGATTCTGGAATTGCATGGGGCATGTAGCCCCTTTGTTTTGGCCAATTTCTCCCATTTAAAAGAGGTGTATTTACCCAATGCCTGTACCCCCATTGTATATAGGAAGTAACTAACTTGCTTTTGATTTTAGAGGCTCATAGGCAAAAGGGACTTGCCTTGTCTCAGCTGAGACTGGACTGTGGACTTTTGATTTAATGCTGAAATGAGTTAAGGCTTTGGGGTACTGTTGGGAAGGCATGATTGGTTTTAAAATGTGAGGACATGAGATTTGGGAGGGGCTGGGATGGAATGATATGGTTTAGCTGTGTCCTCACCCAAATCTCATCTTGAATTCCCACGTGTTGTCGGAGGGACCTGGTGGGAGGTAATTGAATCATGGGGGCAAGTCTTTCCAGTGCTGTTATCATGGTAGTGAATAAGTCTCATGAGATCTGCTGGTTTTATAAGGGGGAGTTTTCCTGCACAAGCTCTCTTTTTGCCTACCGCCATCCAAGTAAGATGTGACTTGCTCCTCCTTGCCTTCTGCCATGATTGAGGCCTCCCCAGCCATGACCCAGAACTGTGAGTCGGTTAAAATCCCTTTTTCTTCCCAGTCTCAGATATGTCTTTATCGGCAGTGTGAAAATAGACTAATACAGGCAGCTGTATTTGGAAGCTGCTATCCTACAGCCACATCCTACCACTAGTTAGTTACTGACCTCTGCCATTTTCAATGCCAAATAGCATTTATTCATTTATTTACTTAAATAATATTTACTGAGAGGCTACTATAAACTAGGTACTGTTCTAGGTGCCAGTGATACAGCACTGAATTTCAGGAAACATCCCTCTTCCACTGGAGCTTATTCTAGTGAGGAGAGACAAAAGATAAACAAATAAACATAATGTATCAGATGGTGATAAGTGCTATGCAGGTAAAGCAAGTAGAGTGAAGCTAGTAGAGAGTGACAGAGGGAACATTTGGGACAACACTCACTGTCAAGTGACATTGATCTTTCTTACTCTCTATCCTCAACAGTTAAACTGTTTGAAGCTACAGAGATGGGGATATGTTCTAAACCGGCTAAAAATACAGGGACGGTGGCACCAGAGACCGTTAAGTCTTAACTTCTGTCAGATGACATTTTTCTGCTCTATTTTCTGATATTAATGTAGACGTTTCGCAGCCTTCTTTCTCCCTTTTCCACGGAGGGCACACCAAGTGTTCCCAGTACCCCATGCTTCACTTCCACAATGTTCTATATTGCCCTTGTTGACCTGCCTTTTACATATATTTTGTTTTAGTAACTCTCCAGTTTCTTGAAAAGGTCATTTCCAGCCTTGACCATTGAAAATACAACACTAAAAGTTTATTCAGTTCATCTTCAAAGTTTGTATCAATCAGAAGTAAAACTCCTAGCCTTTAGAGCCCCCAGCCACTAATGGAAGCATGTCAAGTCTTACTTATTGGACTATAATTGGGTATAATTTTCCTGAATGATTAACTTTCATGGCTGTAACTGTCTCTAGGGTGATAAATATCAGTTGTGTATCTCTGGTCCACTTCTATATCCTAATCTCTAGAGTTTTATACCAATCCTCCTGCTAGATATTGACCTTGCAATTAGGCACATGCAACTTTAATTCACTGTGTCAAAAAATAACTGGAAAATCTGCCCCTCATTGCCCCTGCAACTTGTTGAATTTTCCATGTCTCCTCACTGCAATCAGAAGCCTGCCCCTCATCCTAAACTTTGTCCTCTCCTGCTTACCTTTCCCAGTTTTCCGTCATTGAATCCTGATAATTATACGTCTTAAGTAATTTTCAAGTCATTGCCTTCCCCATTGCCACTAGCTTAGAATAGGACACCATCACTTCTTGCCTGAATTAAAGCAACTGTTGCACCTAACTCATTATTTTATCAGATTTAATAATAAAAGAAATACTTGTCCCTTGTTACACGTTAAGCAAAGCATAGGTGAATACAAAAATTAATAGCCCCCTTCTTTGTCTCTTTTGTTTCCATTCTCTGAAGTAAAATGTGTTAAATAGGCAACAGTCTGTTAACTAGTCTTTTTAAATTCAAAATTGCCACACAATATCTATTCTAGACCCCAAAGCCTAAAATGATCCCTTTTGTGATGCAAGTAAGTTGCCTGCTCTTCTGCTTATCTACAGAATAAATGTAAAAATCCGGCAGCAGCATTGCTTTACTTCCCCTGTAATCTACTATAGATTTCAACACAATGATTGTTGATAATTATTAAATTTTTCATATGGGTATGTTAAAAAGATTGGTATCTTGTCAATATAGACAACTGGTGATATATATGGACACAATCCCCATTTGTCTTCTTGAAAAGGCAAAGGGAGGGAGAGAACTATTAACAATATTTACTATGTGCCAGACTATATACTAAATGTTTTCCATGATTTTTTTTCTTCACAAAAATCCTGGGTGGTGAGGAGTATTGTTACTTTCACTTTCCAACTGAGTATCACATAGAGATAGACCAATTCATCCAAAGTCATCAACTTAATACAAGGAAATACCATGATTTGAATCTAGTTGTGCCAGGACAAAGAGGCTATATACCTGAGCATACTATATCCACACTGAAAACAATTCCGTAATTCTCTAAAACTAGTTCTTACTATAGAGGAATAAGGTAGAACCTATGTCTGTGTCAAGCCACGGCCAAAGTCTGTGTTTTATCAACAATAGTGGCTGCGTTTTAGATCTTAAAATGTAGCACATGAGGATATTTCTCCTGAGTCATTCAACCAACTAACAAAAATAATATCTGTTTCTCTTTTTGGATCACTTATCCCCTACTATTGATGGCCTTCATTTTTTTTTAAGCATTTGGAATTCTAATCACGTCTCAGCCTTTTCCTGGCACATCTGGTTGAGCTAATGCCAATACCAAGATAATTACCCCACTTTCACTCTTTCTTTGTTATAGCTACTATCTTCTTATTATTCTGTCATCCACATTAACTTCTAAAATTATAATATTTAATTAAGTATTCAAATATAGTGGTAAGTGACAAGCTCTTACTATTTTTTTTTGAAGTAAGAGAACTTTCTAAAGCAAACATGTGCATATGACATGGTTATATCTAAGAACCAGATATTTAAAGATTCAAACTGAATATGTGTCCAAAAATACAAGCTCTAAAGCAAGCATGTTTTTAAATTATGCTATAATTATACAATAATAAACTTTGAAAGACTAAATGCACACATATACAATTTTCTTAGATGCTACATGTATGGAAATGTGTTGATTTCAATAAATACTTAACTGAGTTCATGCAATGTTCAAGGTGCTATGGAAGATTCAAAAAAGGAATAAGACACAGAGGAATCTAACATAACACAGAGCAAAATAGAAAAGGGACAAAAATGTGATGTAAGTCAAAATTCAGATGAGGGAGGCAATACTTCTAGTTATTGATATCAGAAGAACTTTCGTGTGTCAGTATCTGCATCTGTCCCAAAAGGATGCATAAGCTCTTAATGGAGAGAAATATGGAAGAAAGCATTTTAAGCAGAATTGCCTGATTAAATATCGAGAGATGGGGAACGTGAGAGGCACCTTCGAGGAGTGATAAATAAGAAGTTTGATTTGAGCACAAAATATATGTAGGAAAAAAAGCAGAATTACCATAGGAAGTATTAAACTCCATGCCCAGAAGTTTGCACTGCAAGTTTCGTGTGTTAGAAAATGTGGGATGGAGAAGTGTAAGTAAAGCTTTATCAAGAAAATAAATCTGGAGTGGAAAGTGAATTAGGATAACATAGAGATAGATGGCAATTACAGAATTCCAGACAAAAAGCAATTGATTGATACAATAATAAACCTTACTTGGTTTTCTACAAGTGCACCTAGGGTTAGGGTTAGGGTTAGACTTGCTCAATACAGCAGCAAGTCAGAGATTTTTAAAATGCTTATCTAATCCCCTCATTTTCATTCTTCCCTTGCATGAAAATGTATGACATGACCTTTGAGGTCCGGCATTGTCTGCCTGGCCCTGGCCTAGCTCTCCCACCACATTTCATGTCACCAGGTTTCAGCTTCACTGATCTTTTGGTTTCTCAAATAGACCAAGCACTTCCCGCCTTAGAACCTTAGCATGCACTATTTCCTTTGTCTCCTCTTTGTCCATTTATCACATGGCTTGCTACTTTTTTTTTCTTCATGCTTCTGTGACCTCCTACCCAAAGTAGAAACTTCTCTGTTATTCTCTGTGTCATCGTCTTTCATGTTTAAATCTATACCACCTAAATAATACAGCTTAACTTTGGGTTGTTTCCAAACCAGATTCTCTTCATCTGCCTCTCCCTACTAGGTCTTAAGTGGCATGAGAACAGTGCCATGTCTTTAATTCCTACAGTCCCTGAGCCTTGCATAAAGTAGGCATTCAGTAAACACTTATTAAATAATGTGAAATATTCTGAAATTGTGTGGCAGCCACTGTAATAGTTACTGAAGAGAAAGCTTGGAATAAGATAGTATTCTTATTGTCAAGTAGCTAATGGTCTAGAAAAGAGTCAAATATAAAAGCATATTGTTACAACAATATGGGAACAAGAGTAGAGTCAAGCAGAAAAGCCAGCAGAATCTTCTAATTGTTAGGCAAGAAATGATGAGAGATGTTTAAGCAAAGCTATAGCACTTTTACGGATGAGAGAAAGAATGGAGTCTAGGATGTCACTCTAACTTTTGGATGAAAAGAGAGGGGTAACAGTGGAAAGGAAAGAAAGGAGCCATTGAGAAGCATTTGAGAAGCAGAAGTATAAAAGCTGGCAACTGATTGGACATAAGGTTTGGAGGAAGACAGGATCAAATCATGACTTATTTTTTAAGTATGAGTGATTGCAAGAATGATATTGTTATTACCCAAAATAAAGATACTAGGAAAAGAAAGGAGGAATACTAATAAAAATGAATGATTTATTCTTTTATTTATTTATTCAGCCATTCATTCATCCATTTATTTTTATTTTTTAGAAGCAGCAGCTGGGAGTGGGGTGGAGGGCAGGGAGGTTTTGCTATATTGCACAGGCTGGTCTTGAACTCCTGAACTCAATGGGTTCTCCCATCTCAGCCTCCCCAGTAGCCAGGTTTACAGGAACATACAAATAAACCTAGGTGAGATACTCATTCTTAATTTTCACAACCATCTCCCCAAACTTAAAGTTCGTTTTTATAAGGACAGTTTTGAGTTTATTTAAAATAGAAAATTTTGAAGTTTTGACTTGAGAACAACAAGCAGCTGTTCTCAAACAAGTTGTTTTCAAACAGTTTCATCAGCAGTGTCATAAGGCTGAAGAGAACTACCAATAATAAACACTGAATTAGCAGCTCATCATTTTTTATGTGGCTTCATCACCAATTACATCTTAGTCCACCATACCAAGAGATTGGGAAATATGTTTAAAGAGGAGAGATGTTATGCAGGGAGAAATATACTTTAAAAATAAGATTAAAATACATAATTATGACTATTAAAGAAAGTTAATAATTTTGGCAAACTTTGGGAATAGGGAGCACTCACTAATGTTCCAAATAATGAATTTACAGGAAAGGTATGGTTAAAAATAATAAGGTAGCTTTCCAGACACAAGATGAGAATTTCAAATATTATTTTAGAAGAAATGGAAACCAATGTGACGGTTAAGTTAGCTTGAAGTTTCTACAAACATCACTTTGAGCCAATATTCTGCCTTCTGAACCTTCCCATTGGCAATGATTTATGTGCATGAATAGTGCTCATGTACACATTCCCAATTTTCTATGGCCACTTGGAAAACAATGGCCTCAGAATACGGTACACTTAGTGGTTGCCCAGAATTTAATTAAAATTCCCAACTGACTAAACTGACTTCAAATGGTATCATAACTAAACTTAACTAAAGCTTTTCTGGAAAGAAATATGGCATTAATTCCAAGTCCCGCCACTATTAATCTTATTTGAACACACCAAACTTCATAATTCATACTGAAGCTGTCTCTACACTTGCATTTTCCAAGCAAAACTTCTGTTTGGACAAATGAGCAACTTATTTAAAACAGTCTTAACAGATCAATATACATTTGTATTGATAGGAAATGATTTGCCAAAAAATTGTTGAGACAAAACAAAGACCTTTGTTGAGTAAACTTGACATGTTCAAACATATATCCAAAGTTTTCAAAAAATAATTTCCATTTACCTAGTTGCCAGTGAGATTTTACCACATGACTAATAATATTACTGGGGATATTACTTAACATCATAACAACAAAATAGGAATGCAATATATCTTAGTAGAAAAAAATATGAATTTTTAAAGCAGATAGATCTAGATTAAAATATATGTTCTGCCACTTATTTATTGTGCAACTTTGGACAAAAACTGTAAGTTCTTTGTACCTCAGATTCCTGTGTTTTCAAAAGAGATTATGTCACTGATATCATATCAGTGTCACAAAACTGAAATGAGATAATGAATCAAATGCAACTAGAACAACTACTATATATTAATTTTAAAAAAAACTAGGATAGTGCCTGATATAAGATACAGAGTAGAGAGATTTTTGGTAGTTTTTTATTTATTTTACATGAAAAAAAATAGCCACATGGCTATTGAAAAATGACTATTTTTCTTGTACTTTTGGCATTTGCTTCTGTGCAGATGGAACTCTGGGTCAAAGCTCTAGGAAACACTGTGAAGCCTTCATTTATCATCATTCTTTTTCCTTCTGTTCATATTTAATTTATACTTCCATCTTTAAATTCACTTTATTGAAGCTCCTTGTATATTCCAAAGTAGAATTAAATTTATTTCCTCCCAAATGCCTTCCCTACATCACGAGAAACCACTTACTGATTCATTTCATCTCATTGCTATATTAATCTCATCTATCCCCTACAGATGCTCAAGTTTTTGAGGATGGAGCCAGTGTTTAACTGACTTGTTCCCCAAGTGCACTATGTTGATATAAGTGCTGACGAGAGATGGCACAAAATTGACATATTGGGATTGTAGTGGAGGGGTAAGTTGTGTGGGCTAATAAAGGGAGTCCTGAATTGCTAGTTGTATGCCACTTAATTTGTTTTATGACAATGGATAAATCACTTAATCTTGAAGAATTTTCTTTCCTATAACAACAGGCTAAAATATCCATTCTGTGTGGATTGATTTAGAGATTATGTGAACCATACATGACACAAAATAGGTGAGGAGTCCGATTTTCCAGTGGGAAAATCTACAGGCACCATATTTTATTTAATTTTTTCAAATTGACATAAAATTCTATATATGTATTATGTACAGCATGTTTTGAAGTATATATACATTGTGGAATGGTGAAATCTAGCTAATTAACAATTGCATTATCTCACATAGTTATAATTTTTGTGGTGAGAACACTTAATATCCTCTCTTTTGGCATATTTCAGTAATACATGATCTCATCATTAACTATAGTCATTGTGCTGTACAATGGAGCCCCTGCACTTATTTTTCCTATCTGACGAATTATGTATCCTTTGATGAACACCTTCTCAACTCCTCCTTCCTTCTAACCACCTCAGCTTCTGGGAACCACCATTCTACTCTCTACTTCTATGAGATTAACTATTTTAGATTCCACATACAAGTGCGAACATGTGGTATTTGACCTTCTGAGCTTGTCTTATTTTACTGAACATAATGTTCTCCATGTTCATCTATGTTGTTGCAAATTACAAGATTTCCTACTATTTTAATGGCTGAATAGTAATTCACTTTGTACACACACCATTGTATTTTTTCCATTCTTTTTAAAATATTTTATTTTAATAAATTTAGCGGTACAAGTGGTTTTTGGTCACATGAATGAATTGTATAGTGGTGAAGTCTAGGATTTTAGTGAACCTATCACCTGAGAATTGTACATTCTACCAAGTAGGTAGTTTTTCAACCCTCACTCAACCTACAACCTTTCCCCCTTCTGAGTCTCAAATTTATCATCAATACTACTCTGTATTTCTTTTCATATTCACAGCTTAGCTCCCACTTATGAGTGAGAATACGCAGTATTTGGTTTATAATTTCTGAGTTTCTTCACTTAGAATAATGCCCCTCATTCCCATCTAAGTTGCTGGAAAAGACATTATTCCATTCGTTTTTTTTATGGCTGAGTAGTGTTCCATAGCATATATATATCACATTTTCTTTACGCACTTATTGGTTGATTGGCACTTAGGTTGAATGCAATCTGCAGTTGTGAATTTTGCTGTGATAAACACACACTTGCAGATATCTTTTTGCTATAGTAACTTATTTTCCTTTAATTGGATACCCAGTACTGGGATTGCTGGATTGAATGGTAGATCCAATTTTAGTTCTTTGAGAAATCTCCATATTGGTTTCCATAGAGGTTGTACTAATTTACATTCTCACTGGAAGTGGAAAAGTGTTCCTTTTTCACTGAATCCGTGCCAACATCTATTGTTTCTTGACTTTTTAATAATGGCCATTCTGGCCAGGGTAAGGTGGCATCTCATTGTAGTTTTAATTTGCAATTCCCTGATGATTATGGATTTTGAGCATTTTAAAAATATGTTTGTTGGCCAATTGTATATCTCCTTTTGAGAAATGTCTGTTCATGTCTTCTTCCACTTTTAATAGAAGTATTTTGGTTTTCTTCTTACTGATTTCCTTGAATTCCTTGTGGATTATGGATGTTAGTCATTTGTCAGATGCCTAATTTGCAAATATTTCCCCAATTCTCTAAGTTGTCTGTTTACTCTGATGATATATCTTTTGCTGTGCAGCAGCTTTTTAGTTTAATTAGGTCCCATTTTTAAATTTTTGTTGCATTTGCTTTTGGGGGTCTTAGTCACAAATTATTTGCATAGGTCAATGTCCAGAAGAGTTGTCCCTATGTTTTTCTCTAGAATTTTATGGTTTCGGGTGTTTGATTCAAATCTTTATCTTGAATTAATTTTTGTACATGGTGAGAGATAGGGATCCAGTTTCATTCTTCCACGTGTGGCTATTCAATTTCCCAGCACCATTTATTGAAAAGGATGTCTTTTCCCCAGTTTATGTTTAGGTATGTCTTGTCAATGATCCATTAATTGTAAGTATTTGGCTTTATTCCTTGTTTCTCTATTCAGTTTCATTGGTCTATGTATCTACTTTTATACCAGTACCATGTTGTTTTGGTTACAATAGCCTTGTACTATAATTTGAAGTCAGGTGATGTAATGCCTCTAGATTTATTCCTTTTGCTTAGAAATGTTTTGGCTATTTGGGCTCATTTTTAGTTCCTTATGAATTTTAGGATTGTTTTTTCTAATTTTGTGAAAAATGATATTTATATTTTGATAGGAATTGCACTGAATCTGTAGTTTGCTTTGGGCACTGTCATTTTATTTTATTTTATTCTTCCAATCCATGAACATGGGATGTATTTCCATTTGAGTCATCTATGGTTCCTTTCAACAAAGTTTTGTAGTTCTCCTTGTAGAGATCTGTCACCTTATTGGTTAAATATATTCCTAGGGGTTTTTTTTGTAACAATAGTAAAAGGGATTGGGTTTTTAATTTGATTATCACCTTGGTTGTTGTTGGTATATAGCAGTGCTGATTTATGTACATTGATTTTGTAACCTGAGACTACTAAAATCCTTTATCAGATCTAGGAGTATTCTGGAGGAGACTTTGGGGTTTTTCTAGGTAGAATTTTATATCATTGGCAAACAGACAGTTTGAAGTCATGTTTTCAATTTGGATTTCCTTTATTTCTTTCCCTTGGCCTGATTTCTCTGGCTAGAATTTCCAGTACTATGATGAAGAGAAGTGGCAAAAGTGAGCATACTTGTCTTGTTCCAGTTACTGGGGGAAATGCTTTCAATTTTTCCCTGTTCAGTATGATGTTTGCTGTGGGTTTGTCATATATGGTTTTTATTATTTTGAGGTGTGTCCTGTCTATGCCTATTTTGTTGAGGGTTTTCATTATAATGGTATGCAGGATTTTATTGAATGATGTTTCTGCATCTATGAGATGATCATACGGTTTTTGTTTTCAATTCTGTTTATGTGATGAATCACATTTATTAACTTGTGTATGTCAAATCATCCCTGCATCCCTGGAATGAAACCTACTTGATCATGGTGTTTTTTTTTTATGTGTTGTTGAATTTGAATTGCTAGTATTTTGTTGAGAATTTGTTTCATCTATATTCATCAGGGATATTGATCTGTAGTTTCCTTTTTTTCTTATGTCCTTTCCTGGCTTTGGTATCAGGGCAATATTAGCTTCATAGAGTTAGGGAGGATGTCCTTATTCTCAATCTTTCGGAATAGTTTCAACAGAATTGGTACTTATTCTTCTTTGAATATCTGGTCTAATGTGGCTGTGATTCCATCTGGTCCTGAGCTTTGTTTGTTGGCACTTTTATTATGATTATTCTTATTGATTAAATCCCACTGCTTGTTATTTGCCTATTCAGAATTTATATTTCTTCCTGATTCTTTCTGGCAGGGTTGAGTATTTACAGGAAAGTATTAATTTTCTCTAGATTTTCTAGTTTTTGTGCATACAAGGTGTTCACAGTAGTCGCAGATGATCTTTAGTATTTCTGTAGTGTCAGTTATAATGTCTACTGTTGTATTTCTATTTGAGTTTATTGGAATCTTATCTCCTTTTCTTGCTTAATTAAGCTAGTGGCCTATCAATTCTGTTCGTCTTTTCAAAGAACCTACTTTTTATTTCATTGATCTTTTGTATTGCTTTATTTGTTTCAATTTCTTTTACCTTTGCTCTGATCTTTGTTATTTCCTTTCTTCTGCTAACTTTCAGTTTGGCTTGTTCTTGTGTCTGTAGTTCCTTGGGGTGTGATACTAGGTTGTCAATTTTTGATCTTTCAGACATTCTGATATAGGCATTTAGCACTATAAACATTCCTCTTAGCACTGCTTTTGTTATAACTCAGAAAATTTGATAACTTTTGTCACTGTTGTCATTCATTTTGAAAATTTTTTATTTCTTCATTTTAACTTTCTTGTTGACCCAAAAATCATTCAGCAGCAGATCGTTTAATTTCCGTGAATTTATATAGTTTTAGGAATTCCTTTTGGAATTGATTTCTAGTATTATTTTGCTCTGATCTGGGAAGATATTTCATATGATTTTGATTTTTTAAAATTCATTGAGACATGTTTGCTGGCATACTATATGGTCTATCTTGGAGAATGTTCCAAGTGCTGATGAAAAGAATGTGTATTCTGAAGTTCTTGGGTAGAATATTCTGTAAATTTCTGTTAGGTCCATTTATTCTAGAGTGCAGTTTAAGTCCAGTGTTTTTTGTTTGTTTGTTTGTTTCTACCTTAATGATCTGTTTAGTGCTGTCAACGGAATGTTGAAGTTTCCCACTATCATTGTGTTGCTATCTCTTTTCTTAGGTCTAGCAGTAATTGCTTTATGAATATGAGAGCTTCAGTGTTAGGCACTTATACATTATGATTGTTATATCTTCTTGTTTAATTGATCCTTTTATCATTATATAATGAAATTATTTGTCTTCTTTTTATTTACTGTAGTTGCTTTCAAATATTTTTGATCCGAGAATTGCTAATCCTGCTTACTTTTGGTTTCCATGTGCATTAAATATATTTCTTCGTCCCTTTGAGTCTATAAGAATATTTATGAGATAATTGTATCTCCTGAAGACAGCAGATATGTGTGATTCTGCAAATCTGTAGCTTTTAAGTGGAGCATTTAGACAATTTACACTCAATGTTAGTGTTGAGATGTGAGGCAATCTTCCAGTCATCATGTTGATTGTACCTAGTGATTTTGTTTTCTTCATTGCATTATTTTTTTATAAGCCCTTATACATTTTATGCTTTCAGGAGTTTCTCTTCTGGTGCATGTTTTGTTTCTAAGTTTACAATTTCTTTTAGCATGTCTTGTAAGCCTGGTCAAATATTAACGACTTTTTTCAGCATTTGCTTTTCTAAGAAAGACTTTATTTTTCTTTCATTTGTGAAACTTAGTTTTGCTAGTTATAAAATTCTTGGCTGAAAGTTATTCTGATTAAAGAGACTAAAGATAGGACCCTAATCCTTTCTGGCTTGTAAGGTTTCTACTAAGAAGTCTGTCGTTAATCTGAATAGGTTTTCCTTTATAGGTTACCTGGTGCTTTTGTCTCAGTGCTCTTAGAATTCCTTCCTTCATGTTGACTTTATATAGCCTGATGAATATATGCCTTGGTGACATTCTCTTTACAATGGAGTCTCCAGGAGTTCTTTGAGCTTCTTGTATTTGGACACATAAATCTCCAGCAAGGCTGGAGAGTTTTCTTCAATTATTCCCTCAAATAGGTTTTTCAATTTTTTTTCTACTTCTTTAGGAACACCTGTCTTTCTTAGGTTTGGCCATTTTACATAATCCCATATTTCTTGGAGACTTTGTTATTTGAGTCTTTCTAAAAATTTTTGTCTGATAGGGATAATTTGAAATCCTTGTTTTCAAGCTCTGAAATTCTTTCTTCTACTTGGTCTAGTCTATCATTACAATATTCCACTGGAGTTTTTAGTTCCCTAAGTGTGTCTTTCATTTCCATTGTTTTCTTATTTAAAATATCTATTTTACAAATATTAAAATATTTAAAATATCTTTTATTAAAATATGTATATCTTCTAAAAGTTAAAAAACTTAAAAGTTAAAAAACTTTTCATTTATATCCTAATTTTATTTCTTTTTTTTATTTTTTAAGGTGAATTTTATTTTATTTTTTATTATACTTTAAGTTTTAGGGTACTTTATGTTGATTTTTCACCCTTCTCTTGTATCTCCTTGAGTAGCTTCCTAATCAACCCTTTGAATTCTTTATGTGTTATTTCAATGATTTTATCTGGGTTTGGATCCACTGCTGGTTACTGTGATCTTTTGGGGGTATAATAGGACCCAGTTTTGGCTGGGCGCAGTGGCTCATGCCTGTAATCTCAGCACTTTGGGAGGCCAAGGCAGGTGGATCACCTGAGGTCAGGAGTTTGAGACCACCCTGGCCAACATGGTGAAACCTTGTCTCTAATAAAAATAATAAAAGAAAATTATCTGGGCATGGTGGCGTATGCCTGTAATCCCAGCTACTCGGGAGGCTGAGGCAGGAGAATCACTTGAACCCAGGAGGCAGAGGTTGCAGTGAACCGAGACCGCACCATAGCACTCCAGCCTGGGCATCAAGAACCTAACTCCATCTCGAAAAACAAAAACAAAAACAAAAACAAAACACAACAAACAAAAAAATAGGACCTAGTTTTTTCACATAGACATAATTATCTTTCTAGTTCCTCCTCATTTGTGTAGACTGTTTCTTCTAATTACTTTTGTACTTTTTGCTTCAATAGATTTTGTTCATATTTTTTTCTCACCTTGAGGATGTGACTTTAATGTTTATAGTTTATTGTCACCTAGTTTTGGCTCTGGATGCTTTTAGTGGTAAAAATTTGTATAAGTCCCTTACTTATAGAGAATCTTTGAACAATGGTTTTCTCAGATGCTGGTTGTAGTAGTGATGTGATGGCTGTTTGAGCAGATTACCTGTCTCCTGTGGGGCTGGAATGGCCGAAGTCTCATGAACTTTAATCTCATTCCCACTTAAACAAATTTCTCCATTATTTTCTTCATTGGGTGGAACACTTCAGGATTCAGACCATTAGGAGGTGCCCACAGGTAAAAATCCTGCTGTGGCCAAATGCAATACCCAAAGAGTAGGCAGAGCTCCCAGGCTTGACAGAGACAGCTGGGGAAGCTCTCGGTGAAATGTACTGAGTGAAGTCTTTTCAGGGGGAAAAGAGGCAGCCAACACAGCTCTCCTTCCAGGCCAGCTGGAAAGCAATCTGCCTCCCAGTCACTCTCCTGACCCAGTATTCTGGCTATTCAGATCAGACAGGAGCCTGTTTCCATCTGGATGAACGCTGTCATTCCATGTGGAGAGTGATTGTGACTCTACCTCTTCTGCAAGCCTGAACCTAGAGGGCACTCCTCCTGTGGAGTGCCACCCGAAAGTATTCAAGAAAGGCTGTCTACAAATGCACCCATGCTAAGTTCCGGTGGGAGCAGGCCCGGTTGTGTCTGCAGTGGTGGATGAGGAGAAGTTTACTTCTCCAAGACCCTTCATGAGCACCGGGGGTGCCTGACTGTTGGGGTAGTGCTGGTGACTTTCCTCACCGAGCCCAGTACTGCACCTGCACCTTTGCTGAATGAAACTTCCCACAAGTAGAGACTTCAGGGACTCAAGACCTGCAGGCTGTTTTCGTTTTTTGTTCCCGCCCCCCGCCACCAACCACCACAGGGTTACCCATTAATGTGGTATACTCTGCCTTCCCCTAGGAGTAGCAGTCTCTGAAGGACAGACTGCTGTGAATCCTGCTGCTTCTCCATGTCTAGTGGCCCAGTGGGTCTGCCACACTCCAGGCTGTTGCTAGGGCAATGGTGATAGCTGAGGTTACACAAAAGCTTTTTGTTTTTTTTTTTTCCTTCCTGAGTGCTGTGTTATTGTGTCTGCAGATGTTGTAACAGGCTTTTCCAGTTGGCCTCCAGCCAGAAGGTGATGCTTGTAAAAGAGCATGAAATGTGGTGGTAGCAGCGGAATTCGTGCTTGCCTTAAGTTACCCAAGGGAGGCATTCTTATGCCTCAGGCATTGGACAGGGCCATGGAACACCTATATGATCCTGTCTCTGTCCATTCTGTTATGCCACCAGTGCAGGTTGAAGCGCAAAGCTGGTGGGGGCTTGGTCAGGTAAGTCCACACTCTGGCTCCCCACGTGCAGGTGCAAGCAGCAGCCACACTGGGGGTTAAAGGGCAGTTCCCTGACCACCAGGGTAATGTTCCAGGGAACAGCACAGCTGCCTTTGCTGCACAAAAGAATCCTATACAGCCATAAAAAATGATGAGTTCATGTCCTTTGTAGGGACATGGATGAAGCTGGAAACCATCATTCTCAGCAAACTATTGCAAGGACAAAAAAACCAAACAGCGCATGTTCTCACTCATAGGTGGGAATTGAACAATGAGAACACATGGACACAGGAAGGAGAACATCATACACCAGGGCCTGCTGTGGGGTGGGGGGAGTGGGGAGGGATAGCATTAGGAGATATACCTAATGTTAAATGACGAGTTAATGGGTGCAGCACACCAACATGGCACATGTATACATATGTAACAAACCTGCACGTTGTGCACATGTACCCTAAAACTTAAAGTATAATTAAAAAAAAAAAAAAAAAAGAATCCACACAGGGAGCAGGGGGTAACAGGCATTTACACACATTTTCTTTATCCATTCATCAGTTGATGGACTCTTCGGCTGATTCCACCTCTCTCTCGGCTATTTTGAATAGTGCTGCAATAAATATGGAAGTAGGAAGCATATTTTATATTATATGTAGAAAGGTATTTGGCTACAGTCTACACAACTGGATATACTTAGATATTGGCAGATACTTAAATAATTATGGGGTTTTCAATAAATGTATTTTTCAGACTTTGAAAATTTCAAATAAGCAATAATCCTTTCATTTTTATAAGATAGTTGTTCAGAACTGCTTCTAAAGAAAATTAAGTGTGTCATACTAATATTATACCTGAGCTACTAACCTCATTGTAGAACAAACTTTTTCTACCTGATTGCTACAATGATATTTTTCTTCTTTCCTTAACATGTTCAACTGCTTATTGAAAAGTTGAACTGAATGTTTAGTCAATTCAAACAACCATTAAAATCCAGAAACTTTTTTGATTTTTCTCTTCCTGAACCAGTTGACAGCGTTCTGTGTTTGTTAATTCACCCTTTCTGTTGGTTTATGTTAGTTCCAATATAAGTCTTCAATTTGAATATTTCAATTCATTTTACCACTACAAAATATGCAAAGTAGTTGAATGCAACCATAAAGGAAACCAGCACACAAAGTATTTTTTGTTTACTTTTTTACACATCCTTAACATTTTATTTTGATTTTCAAATTGAAATTTGATGATTTGGTCCACTTGTTTAGTGTTCTAGTGTCCTTACCTTTCATTCTCCTTGATTTCTCAATTTTTTGGGCATATCACTAAATCAATACTGGAGATTTAAAAAACACATAAAGGTCTTCCAAAATATAACCACACTACAACTTTTTGTTGGATTTGTATATTGCGAAAATTAACAATCAATTGAACTGAAGGACTCTCTAATTTCCCAAAACAAAAAAATATATAGAATTCCACACTTAAACATATGAGATAATATAGTCTATCAGGATTTTCACAACAATTATATAATTTAAACATCAAATCTGCATGAGTTACAGAGGGTGAGAATTAATCATTCACTATCCATATGAGGAAACAAATTTTAAAAAGTGAAATGACTGGGTCAAGGTCATACATATTTACAGAGCCCAAATTAGAAACTCAAATTTTGTAACTGCTGCTGCCAATGAATCAAATAACTTCTAGTTTTAATGATTGTAATTAATTAATTTCTCAGGAAAAAAAATTACATATATATTCATTACATCATCAAATTACCAATGAAACACCCCCTTTAAAATTTACTAATTTCCAATATGGATTTTTACACATCAAATGAAATCCTGGGAAAGTAATTTCTTCAACATATATTAAGTACCTGCCATGTTCCAGAAAGTGTTCTTGGCATAAGTAAACAGTTGTTATGAAAAAGACAGAAGTTTTCTGCTTTCATGGAAGTTTTATTATAGTGGTATGATAGACAATAAACCACTGAGAAAATGCATACTAGAATATTTGACATATACTTTTGCTTCTTTTTCTGAAAAAAAGTATATGAATATGGTTTAAAAATGACATATCACCCCAAAATGAACAATTCATCCATAACCTCTGAAGAAAATAAAGCAAAATAAGAAATAGGGAGAAACAGGAGGTACTAAAAAAGAAAGCCTGGTTGAGAGCTAAAATTTGACAAAAAAAAAAAAGGCTGTATAAAACTTGGGTGTAAGTGAGGAAGAGCATTCTACACTAAGGAAGTTGAAAGTATAAAGGCCCAGAGGTGGCAATGCACTTAATTTGTCCAAGGAATAGCATTGAGTCCAATGAGACTGCAGCAAAGTGAACAAGGAAAAGACATATAGGAGAGGAGATCAGACAGTTTGAGATAAGCTTGGTCACGTATGGTTACATTTTATTCTAATTGTAATGGAAAGCCAGTTAATGCATGGCAAATCTAACTTCTATTCTACAAGGACCATTCAGGAAATTAACATTAAGAATGTGGAAGAAAAAAGTCTAGTGAGAAGGCTGCTGCAATAGTCCAAGAAAGAGATAATGGTGGTTTGGAGTGGGCTAGTAGAGGTGGCTGTGAGAGAAGTGAAAATACCTGAGACAGAATCAACACAGTGCAGAAATTGTGTTTCGTTAATCTTCCTATCCTCAGTGCCTAGTACAATGCCTGACACACAAGTAGTGCCTGATAACTGTAATTTGAAGAAATAGTCTGCTAGATTTCCTACAGCAAAAATCATCCACAACACTTGAAATGTGTTCTGTGATTCTTTGCGCTTTAACAAAGCTGAAGCATAGATGTATTAATATTGTTTGCTACTATCAGGAAAGAACGCGGATATTCATTTTATAGGAACCAAAACTCTAGATGTCGGATAAGCCTTACAAATGATCTGGGAGGCCAAATTGCACTTCCTCTTCACTCATGTGTATTAATGCCAAGCATCATTATGCTCTAGAGACATTCCTACCTAGGACTTTGGAAATACTGAATAATAATGAATTACCACAAGTGATGCTCATCAAGTGCAGGAATAAAATGCTAACCCCAAGGAATAAGTCATAAAGTGTAAACTCATGAAGGAAAATGCCTCTGTCTTATCTCCATACACAGAAGAGTGCCTTATGCATATTAGCCACTGGCTTCATGGTTGTTGAGCTGAATGGCAGAAATACTACTAGGCAATTTTCATATATCTAGATTAGTAGAGAAATAAGTATGTGTAGGAAGGAGGTAAATTTAACTATGATAAATTATAAATCCTAAAGGAGACTCATCTATAAAGAATTTGAGAGTAAGCTGTGGTGTCTTCTAGTGCCATCTACTGCCAAATTTTTGAGATACAAAATAAGCCTAATTGATAATATTTCACCATTTTAATGATATGAATACTTAAGATTAAGATGCAGCTACCTTTTCCAGTACTGCCATTAATTTTGCACCCACTCAGGACAATAAAATCTCTCATATATCTATATCTGTTGTAGGGAGCACTACTGTGCTTTGCAGGATGTTTGGCAGCATCCTCGGCTTCTACACATAAATGCCAGTAGCAACTCCACCCACCCCAGTTGTGACATCCAAAGAAGTCTCCGGACTTTGCAAACTATTCCCTGTGGGGCAAAATCTTCCCAATTTAGAAACATTAGTATAGGAAAAGAAAATTAACATCCATGCATTTGTTAATCCATTCTATAAATTGTTTTAATACCTGCTGTGTACTAAGGATAAAGCTAGCTTCTAGGAATACATCGGTGAATGAAAAAGATGTGGTCTCTGCCTTAATGGACCTCCCAGTAGAAAAGATAAGCCACCAAAGTACAGAAATACATACATAAGTTTAAATTGCAGTAAATTCTATGAAAGAAAATACAATGACCTAGATAAAGTGGTCAGGGAAAGCTGCTCAGAAGAGGTTACATTTAAACTGAGGCATGAAGCATGAGAAAAGACAACCAAGGGAAGAGTGAGAAAAAGAGTGTCTCAGTCAGAGAGAACATCAAGAGCAAAGGACTTGCTATGAGCCAGCTAGTGTGCTACTTCCCTTCCAAGAATTATTTTATGTATGTGGAGTAACTATATGTCCTTGGTGCTCACAGCATTCCCATTTATACCTGCGGTCCTGCCACAGTTATATGGGTGATAAACTTTATCACGACCCTACATTTAAATGTTACAACATTTGAGATGGGTTTGGTTATTATCTCTGTGTTACATAGAAAACTGAGCCCCAACTAGGTTAAGTAATGTATTCAAGTTCACAAAGCTAGCAAGTGACAAAACTGGATTGTAAGACGTGTTCTATTTGACTCCAAAGGCAATGCTTTTGCCAACTTTGCTTTGACGCTTCCCATGGGAAGAGTACGGATGCAATAAGATAGAAATACTAAGTAGACATGAGGTAGCAATTGTAAAAGTGATTATGTAAAACACAATAAATATTTGAAGAAATGATAAGCTACGCAAAGAGATCAAAGTTGGCGTTGGGATGATTTGAGCCTGATGGCATTAGTGAACTATCAGGACCTGATCAAGCATCCACAATAGATGGGAAGCAACTTCCTTACAAGTCAAAATGGGTTCTGGAGGCCTTATTCAACAGGCACCTGGTTGATGCTGGCAGCAGCATACAATGAAAAAAATATCCCTGAGGAGTAGTCAGAAATGGAAGTTCAATTTCTGGCTATGACATATATTAGATATGGGACTTAAGTGAGTTTCAACCACTGAGGTTAATTTCCCGTCTGCACAATAGAGATAAGGGCACAAATTCTACCTAAATCAAGGTTTGTCTAGAGGCTCAAATAAGATAATGCCTGTGAGTGTGCTGTGTAAACTAGGAAGTATAATTTGCCATTCTATTAAAAGCAGCCTTTTTGAGCTGTTAGCATTTCTGCTGCTATAGTCAGGCATATTCTGTCTTTTCATCCCTTGAATTCTCCAAAAGAGCTAAAGAAATGTGATTTCTTCTGAGGAGAAAGATGGATATCACACTTTTGAACTGCCTGATCTGATACACTAGTCTGGGTCTCCAGGAGCTTGATGAAACTGAATGTCATTATGTCAGCATTTCTCATTTTATTTTGGCCCTCACAAGCTCAACCACAACACAAGTTACTAAACGGCTCTCACAGTGCTTTCTAGTTGGGGAAAGGACTAAACAAAAGAAAAATAAAATAACATAAAATAAAATAAATCACTCTATTTTAGAGACAAATTTTCAGATATTGAGTTGGCATTGCAAGGGCACTTTTTACATCCATCTGTGCTTGTCTGCTTATACAATCAACACTTATTGTTTGAGATTTCAAGTATTTCAAAAATATTTCCAAAAATACTGTGCTTCTTTGACCTTTAATAAACCGTTCAAAAGCCACTTGCAATGACAGAAAAATAATAAAAAATGCTTATTCTTTTACCTCCTTTTCTTTTCACAAGAAGTCATATTGTGAAAAGGCTATATTTTTTAAAGAGTAGAACAAAAATAAGATGGGACTTATTTGGAAGGTGGTTTCAAGTGACAGTCTAATTTACGTGCTGCATTTTTTAATAATAGTAGCTTTACTTATTTTAAATGTTTGTGGGTACATAGTTGGTGTATCTATTTATGGGTACATTAGATGCTTTGATACACGCATGCAATGCACACTAATCACATCATGGGAGATGGGGTGTTCATCCCTTCAAGCATTTATTATTGGTGTTACAAACAATCCAATTATACCCTGTCAGAGTAACATATACAATCAAAATATTGACAATAGTCACCTTGTTGCGCTATAAAATAGTAAGTCTTATTCATTATTTCTAACTATGATTTTTGTAACAATTAACCATTCCACCTTCCCCTCAAACCCATACTACTCTTTCCAGCCTCCGGTAACCATCCTTCTACTGTCTAACTCCATGGGTCTAATTGTTTTAATGTTTAGATCACACAAATAAGTGAGAACATGGAATGTTTGTCTTCTTGTGCCTGGCTTATTTCATGTAACATAACGATCTCCAGTTCCAACCACGTGGTTGCAAATGACAGGAGCTCATTGTTGTTTATGGCTAAATACTACTCCATGATGTATACATACAACATTTTCTCTATCCATTCAGCTGTTGATGGACACTTAGGTTGCTTCCAAATCTTGGCTATTGTGAACAGTGCTGCAACAAACATGAGAGTGCAGATATGTCTTTGGGATACTGATTTCCTTTCTTTTTACTATATACCCAGCGGTGGGATTGTTGGATCATGTGGTAGCTCTACTTTTAGTTTTTTTGAGGAACCTCTAAACTGTTCCCCACAGTGATCATACTAATTTGCACTCCCATCAACAGTGTACAAGGGTTCCCTTTTCACCGTATCTTTGCCAGTATTTATTATTGCCCGACTTTTGGAGAAAAGCCATTTTAACTGGAGTGAAATAATATCTCATTTTAGTTTTTATTTGCATTTCTCTGATAATCAACGATGTTGAGCACCTTTGTGTATGCTTGTTTGCCATTGGAAAGTATTCTCTTGATAAATGTCTATTCAAATTATTTGCCCAGTTTTTGATAGTATTATTATATTTTTATTCCATAGAGTCGTTTTTGTTGCTTACAAGTTCCAGTTATTAATCCCTTGTCAGATGGGTAGTTGACAAATATTTTCAACCATTCTGTGGGTTGTCTCATCACTTTGTTCATTGTTTCCTTTGCTGTTCAGAAGCTTTTCAACTTGATGTGATCCCATTTGTCTATTTTGCTTTGGTTGCCTGTGTTTGTGGGGTATTACTCTTGTAATTTTACCCAGATCAAAGTCCAGGAAAGATTCCCCAAAGTTTTTCTATAATGGTTTCATAGTTTGAGGTCTTACATTTAATTCTTTAATCCATTGTTTATTTTTATATATGGCAAGGAATGGGGTCTAGGTTCATTCTTCTGCATGTGAATATCCAGTTTTGTGAGCATCATACATTGAAGGGACTGTGTTTTACCCAGTGAATGTTCTTGGCACCTTTATCAAAAAATGAGTTCACTGTAGGTGTGTGGGTTTGTTTTTGGGTACTCTATTCTGTTCCATTGGCATATGTGTCTGTTTTTATGCCAGTATCATGCTGTTTTGGTTACTATACGTCTGTAGTTTAATTTGAAATCAGGTAATGATTCCTCCAGTTTTGTTCTTTTTGCTCAGGATAGTGCTGGCTATTCTGGATCTTTTGTGGTTGCATATAATTATTTGATTTTTTTTTCTATTTTTGTGAAGAATGTCATTGATATTTTGATAGGTATTTTCAGTCTACATGTATTTTTAGAGGTGAAGTGTGTTTCTTGTTTACAACAGGTCATTGGGTCTTGTTTTTGTATGCTTTCAGCCAATCTATGTCTTTTGATTAAAGAGTTTAGTCTATTTACATTAAATGCTATTATTGATAACTAAAGACTTACTCCTGTCAATTTGTTTTTTGATTCCGACTGTTTTGTGGTCTTCTCTTCTTTCTTTCCATGCAGTCTTCCTTTTACTGAACATGATTTCAAGTGGCAATATGATTTAGTTTCTCACTTTTTAATTTTTGTGAATCCATTATATGGTGTTTAGTTTGAGGTTCCCATGAGACTTGCAAATACTATCTTAACACCCATTATTTTAACCTGATAACAACCTAACACTGTTTGCATAAACAAACAAGCAAGCCAAAAAAAGTAATTAAAACTCTATGCATTAACTTTATTTTTCCACTTAACTTGTTGTTGTTTCTATTTATATCTTATTATACTATGTCTTGAAAAGTTGTCATAGATATTGTTTTTGATTCATTCTTTGTTTAGTTTTTTTTTTTTTTACTTAGGATAATGGTATGTTACACACTACAGTTACAGTATTATAATATTTTATTTTTCACATGTACTGTTACCAGTGAGTTTTGTATCTTCAGGTGATCTCTAATTGTTCATTAATGTTATTTTCTTTCTGATCAAAATACTTCCCTTGGCATTTCTTGTAGAAAAGGTCTGGTGTTGATGAAATCATTTTTTTAATCTGGTAATATATTTATTTCTCCTTCATTTTTGAGGGATACTTTTCACCAGATATACTATTCCAAGGTAAAAGGGTTTTTTGTTGTTGTTTTGTTTTCTTTAGCACTTTAAATATGTCACGCCATTCTCACCTGGCCTGTAAGATTTTCACTGAAAATTCTCCTGCCAGACGTCTTGGAGCTCCACTGTATGTTAGTTGCTCATTTTCTCTTGCTACTTTTAGGATCCATTCTTTACGCTTGACCTTTAGGAGTTTGATTATTAAATGCCTTAAGGTGGTCTTCTTTGGGTTAAATCTTCCTGGTGTTTTATAACGCTCTTGAACTTGGATATTGCTATCTTTCTGTAGGTTTAGAATGTTCTCTATTATTATTCCTTTGAAAAAACTTTCTACCACTATCTCTTTCTCTACTTATTTTTTAAGGCAAAAAACTCCTGGATATTCCCTTTTTATTGATTTTCTAGATTCTATATCCATGCTTCCTTGATTTTTATTCTTTTTTCTTTTTTTCTCCTCTGTGTATTTTCAAGCTCACTAATTCTTCTGCTTGATACATTTTGCTACTAAAACACTCTGATGCATTCTTCATTATGTCTATTGAATTTTCAGCTCCCAAATGTCTTCTTCTTTGTAATTATTTCAATCTATTTATTAAACTTATCTTTCCTTCTCTGTGTTATATTGAATTGTTCTGAGTCTCATCAAAACAGCTATTTTGAATTCTCCATCCGAAAAGTCACGTATCTCTGTTTCTCAAGGATTGGTCCCCGGTGACTTAGTTTATTTGGTGATGTCATGTTTTCCTGGATGGTCTTGATTCTTGTAGATGTTAGTCTGTGTCTGGGCATTGAAGAGTTAAGTATTTATCATAGTCATCACTGTCTTCTTAGGAATGCTCTCCAGATATCTGAAAGGACTTGCATGTTGTGATCTAAGCTGTATCTGCTTTAGGGGGCATCCCAGGCCCATTAATACAGTGGTTCTTACAGACTCACAGAAATACAACTTTGATTGTCCTGGATAAGATCTGAAGTATTCTCTGGCTTACAAGACCAAGACTCTTGTTTTCTTTATTTTCCTTCAATCAGAGTCCCTCTTTCCATTCTGAACAACCTGAAGCCGGAGGTGGAGTAACACAAGTACCCTTGTGGCCACCAGTACTAGGACTGCACGGCGTCAGACCTGAAGCCAGCACAGCACTGGTTCTCACCCAAGGTCCACTGTAACCACTCCCTGGCTACATCGTATGATCCCTCAAGGACCTAGTGCTCTACAATCAGCAGATGGCAAAGCCCGCCAGGCCTGTGTCTTTTCCTATAGGGCAGCATATTCTCCCAGGCCCCATGGGTTCAAAGTTGCTATCTGGGAGCTAGGAACTAGAGTCGAAAATCTTAGACATCTACCTGGTGTTCTATTGTAGTATGAGTAAGCTAGAATTCAAACTAAAAGACACAGTCTTTCTCACATATACTTCCCCCTTCCAAAGGCAGAAGAGCCTCACCTTGTGGCCACTGCCACCAGAAGCCAATGGAGAGTACTACCAGAGTACTAGCAATGTACCCTTAAGGCCCAGGTGTTCTTAAGTCAGCTTGTGGTGAATTCTGCCTGGCCTGGGACTCATCCTTCAGGGTGATGGGCTCCCTTTTTGCCCAGGGAAGGTCCAGGAATGTCATCCAAGAGCCAATTCTTGGAATCAGAAACCTCAAGTGCTATTTTTTTTTTTTTTTTTTTTTTTTTTTGCTCTACCACCCTGTGGCCGAGCTGGTACATAAGGCCCAAGAAAAAGGATCCTTTCCTTTTCCTCTGCAATTGTCAAGCAGAAGGAGCCTCGTCCTGTAGCCACAACAGCTGAGAATGTGCTGAGACTCACCTAAAACCAACAAGTCTCCGAGTCTCAGCTAAGGCCCACACCATAACACCTGGAAATCACTGCTGTTCATTCAGGTCAAAGGGCTCTTTAGACAGCAGGCGATGAATGCTGCCAGGACTGGGTCCTTCCCTTTAAGGTGGCAGGTTCCTTTCTGGGCCAGGGTGTGTCTAGAAATGTTGGCCAGGAGCTAGGGTCTTGAATGGGAACCTCACGACTCTGACCAGCGCTATATCCTACTTTGGCTGAGCTTGTATCCAAGATGCAATATAATGTCCTCCCCACTCTTCCTTCTCCTCTCCTCAAGTAAAAGGAAGGTGTCTTTTTCGGAGCTGGGAGCTGTGCAACCTGGAATTAGGGGAGGGGTTATGCCTGCACTCCCTTAGATACCCTGACTGGTATCCCAGTAGGTCATGTGATCCCCAGTCTACTGTCTCTGGACCCATTTCAGCACTAATGCTCATGTAAAATTTGCAGCCTTGTGGCCTAGCCTGCATTTCATATTTTTAGGGCCCCTCGCTTAGCACTGGTTTCAATGCTGTGGGTGGCTGCCAGCTGAGCTGGGTCTGGTTTTCCTTTCTGCTCTTAACAGTACTGCACTGAATTTAATGCCTCACAATTGCTGCAGTCTCTCTCGCCCCATGCACCAAAACTCTCTCTTCATTATGCTGCTGCTGCAGGGGAATAGGTGATGAGTGACATTGGCTATTCAGTGCTGTTTTTCCTACCTCTTTAGTGCCTCTTCCAGCAATATGACGTTATAACCAGATACTGTGAGTGCTTACCTGATTCCTGGTTCTTATGAAGGTGCTATTTTTATGTAGATAGTTGTTATAGTGGTGTCTTTGTGGAGGGGGACAATCATTGGAGCCTTCTATTTTGCCATCATACTCTACCCTCTCTCTAACAGTAGCTTATTAAAACATAGTTTACATACCATAAAATTTACTCTATTAATGCATACAATTTAATATATTCACTGAGTTGTGATATCTTCATGAGTATTTGATGTTAAATCATTTTCATCACCGCATAATGTAACCTCAAACTCATCAGCAGTCACTGCTTATTCCCATTCCACCCTCCTTCCTCCGCCATAGGCAACCACTACTTTACTCTCTGCCTCAGTAAGTTTGCTTTTTCTGAACATTTGATATGAATAGGTTCATACAATATGTGGCCTTCTGTGTCTGACTACTTTCACTTAGCATGTTTCCAAGGCTCATGGACATTGTAGTATGTATCAGTACTTCATTTATTTTTGTAGGTAAGTAATAGTCCACTGTGCACATATAACATGTGTATCCATTCTTTACTTGATGAATATTTGGGATCAACTTTTGTTTATTATGATTCATGCATCTATAAACATTCCTGTACAAGTTTCAGTGTGGACATTTATTTTCATTTCTCTTAGCTAAATACCTAGGAGTAGAATGCTGAATTTCCATGCTATCTTTACACAAAAGTTATAACAATTTGAAATAATTGTTATAGAGCTTGATTATTATAAAATAATTACAACTCTTATAAAACTACTGCAATCAGGCAATAATATTAGAATATTAATTTAAATGTTAAAATTGAAAAATTATTTGTCAGATGTAATAGTATTCAATTAAGCTATTATTAATCATAACAATTCAAAAACTGTTTTTTATTGTAACTGGTCATTATAACTTAGAACTTCTTTTTCCGTGTGTTTTAGCACTGCTATTTCTGTTTATGAACTTCATTACTGCCAAACTGTAAATTACAGAATGAGGGATTACTGTGTCAGATTGTAACTCTTAAGCAATTTATATGTTTAATTTTCAAGGTTTAAAATAGCTGTATTGCTATATTTGTGAATATTAAATGAGCTAGTACTGTGACAGAAAATATAAAAACAGATGAATATAATGTGTAACTGCAATTTTATTCATTCACTAGGAATAAGGCACACAGTTTTGCTCTAAAAGTCACAATTTACTTTCCTGGCTTCAGTTTGGAAATGCAAGCACTAGTTTTTAAGAGGATCTTCTTAAATCAAATGCATCAAATACATTTAATTGAGGTGATTTATGGGGTAAAATAACTGCACTTGCCTAGGGTAGAAGGAATAATCAGGAGAAACTGAAATTCTAGAACCAAAAGCAGTGTTGTGGCGGGGGGGTTACTTCTCCTCTCCAGCCCACTTCAATCATCAGTCTTCTCACAATGTATCCAGTATGTTCTTAGGAGCTCATTAAGCCTCCAGCTACATTCTTTAAAATCTAGACTCTCCTTCGTCAATTGTAAGCATGTGGAATTTCAGAACAGACCATGGGATGAAGTATTTGGGAAAACCTTAATGTTATAATTAGATTATGGATTCAGTTACTTCTGCATTAGTATATCTAGAGATCCTGTTGTTTCCTATCTCAAACCTGCTTCTTCCCCAGACCACATCTCAATGAATGGCACCGCTGTTAACCCAGTTGCTCAGCCTTAAAACCTAAGAACTTACTTTGATTCATCTATTTTTCTCTATTAACAAACAGATGGGCTTTATTTTCAAAATACATTCAGAATTTCTGTCTTCTTACTTCCTACACTACTCTTATCCTAGAGG
Source organism: Pongo abelii (assembly GCF_028885655.2). Lineage (NCBI taxonomy): Eukaryota > Metazoa > Chordata > Mammalia > Primates > Hominidae > Pongo > Pongo abelii. The sequence goes on from NC_072008.2 coordinate 150,790,376, forward strand.
AAGCTGCCATCATCTCTTACCTGGATGACTGATCCTGCTTTTACTCTAGCCCCACAGTCTATTGATACTTCAGCCAGATTCATCTTTTTAACACTTAAATGAGATTATATCATTTAGACATTTTTAAACTTCTAGTTGGATACCCACTACACTTAAAATAAAATTCAAACTCACCAAGAAAAATTTGACCCATCAGATCAAAGCATAAAGAGGAATTAGGATGAAATTTCCAAAGGTCCTCTTTTATTTTAATGTAATTGGTGTCAGTTCTACCAAAAGGTAAATTATAATTTCTTGTGTGCATGACGTGGTCATCCCTAAACACTCTTCAGACAGACACAAAAACGCAAAACATTTGACCACTGCATTTGATCGAGTAAAGTTTGTGACAAGAAAAAAACCTGACAGTATTAGCAAACAACATAAAAGTAATTAAATTAGACTTACCTATTGAAAGATACTTTCACATCAGTGGAGAGTTGCTTAAGGAGACCAATTATAGATGAAACAACACACAATTTGAAGATAAAACAAAAACATGAAAATAAAATATCCATGAACATAGCTGTGAAAATATAAATAACAACACAAATAATTTATGTAAAGAATATTCATTGAAACAGACTCCCAGCATAATGATAAAAAAAATTCACCAAGAAATGTTAAAATCTTGAATTTTTACACCCCTGACAGAATAGTCTCAAATTATATAAAATAAAATGTGACAGAACAATAAGGGACTATCAAAGTCACAATTAATATGGTTGATTTTAACACACATTTAATAGAAACAAAATGACAGACAAAATTTATGAGTATAGAAAATTCCACTGTTTGGCTGGGTTGCAGTGGCTCATGCCTGTAATCCCAGCACTTTGGGAGGCCAAGGTAGGTGGATCACGAGGTCAAGAGATTGAGACCATCCTGGCCAACATGGCGAGACCCCGTCTCTACTAAAAATACAAACATATGCTGGGCGTGGTGGCACACTCCTGTAGTCCTAGCTACTCAGGAGGCTGAGGCAGGAGAATCACTTGAACCCAGGAGGCAGAGGTTACAGTGAGCCAAGATTACACAACTGCACTCCAGCCTGGCGACAGAGTGAGACTCCGTCTCAAAAAAACAAAGAAAATTCAAAGATCATGGCTAACAAGTTTTATCTGATAAATATGTGCAGTCCTGTATCTATCAGAGAAATGGGCAGATCATTGCCTGTTCATCCACAGATCCAATTATTATTCATATCAGAAAAACTATGCTTCCCAGACATCCTTGCCGGTTGATTTAGCCAATGAACACCAGGGAAAGGCAAGAGAAACCATAGTCTTCCCGGCCTTTGCACACCAACCAACACAGGCAATATTTTCTAACAGCAGTTGCCTTTCCTTTGTGGTTTCAGTTCTCTACTGAAGATCTTCTCATTTTATGGTCCCATTACATCTAGTCTGCCATTACATTGATTTTAGTTTCCTCAAGATGGTCCTGGTTTCTGGTTTCTGAGAAACACCACCTACTTTCTGTATCTATCCAGACCTAGAGACAATAGCAGCTTTCTGCTCTTTCTAATCTCTCAATTGTCTCACCTTTCTGTTTGGCTTTGCTGCATTAACATCATTTGTTAACCAATTATCAGTATTAAATTCCCTCTCTGTAAAACATACCCAGTGATTTCTAGTTGGACAATAACTAATATAAGAACATATATAACATTATGTTTGAGCAAAAAATAGAACAAATATAAATTATGTCACATCACATCTCAAAAAATTTGCTGGATATTTTCTATTTATTTTCTTTTACCATTAATTCTCTGCTCTTCTTGCTTCCTTGTTCTGTACCCTAAGTGCTTAACCACTGTAAACTATATAACCTGGATTCTTTGCACTCTGGCTTCTAGATCATTATGGCTAATGGGAGGCACTAGTAGGAGATTGAAGAGCATAAAAATGGAGAGATGGGGGCAAATTTTCCTTACTTCTTCTCTGCCTTTATGCCATGGTTATGGCAGTGCCCTTCTACAACTTCAGTTTTGTGTAGAGTACCTATCTGCTTCCCATGACACTACCTCGTACGGGGCTCCAGTAACACTGTTTCATCCCTTTATCTCTTAACACTTGGTGGTAATAATAATGTCTTATTGTTGATAGTCCCCAGGTGCCCAGACTTTCTTGACATATTGATAAACATATCTTCATCAAAATTCCAGTTGAATGTGTCTTCTGTTACCTAGGTCATGAGTGTTTTTGAAGCATAACTAATAAATAAAGGAAGCTTTAACAAGTTCCAAAGAATTGGTATGACACAGATGAAAAATATCTGACCAGGTATTTAGATTAGAAATCAATGATAATGCAATGTTAAAATGTAGATATACATACTATGTGCATATATATGCATAGGAATGCAAAAACGCACTCCTAAATACCAATTGAGGTGGAAAAATCACAATGCAACTTGTAACTAAATGGTAATAAAGTTACTACATACCAAACATTGTGTAACAATATTTGACAGTATTTTATATAGACACCTTTTATTTAGTTTTATCTATTTCTCTAACAACTTATGTTTTTACCATTCTAGCTCGTATCTCAGACTTTCCTTCTGAAATCTTTCTTTCTTCTGCCTGGATAATTTTTTTGGAAAACTCTTCAGTGAAAATTATTTGTTAATATATTATCTCAGTTTTGTTTATTTATAGTTATTTTCCCCTATGTTCTTATAAGATAGTTTGTCTGAGTATAGAGAATTCTATGTTGATGGTTATAATATTTTACCTTAAATAAAAATTATTTTTACATTTTTTGAATAGTTTATTTTCAGATCTTTTTATTTGTCTTTGGCTTTCGGTAGTTTCACAGAAATACTTGGTTTTCCTTTTATATATTTTATTGTGGATAAACGATACTGAGAGGTGACAGCGTGCTGGCAGTCCTCATAGCCCTCATTCGCTCTTGGCGCCTCCTCTGCCTGGGCTCCCACTTTGGCGGCACTTGAGGAGCCCTTCAGCCCACCACTGCACTGTGGGAGCCCCTTTCTGGGCTGGCCAAGGCCGGATCCGGCTCCCTCAGCTTGCGGGGAGGTGTGGAGAGAGAGGCGCGGGCGGCAACTGGGGCTGCGCGCGCTGCTTGCGGGCCAACACCAGTTCCGGGTGGGTGTGGGCTTGGCGGGCAATGAGAGACTTAGCACCCGGGCCAGGGGCTGCAAAGGGTGTGCTGGGTCCCCCAGCAGTGCCAGCCCACTGGCGCTGCGCTCCATTTCTCGCCAGGCCTTAGCTGCCTCCCCGCGGGGCAGGGCTCGGGACCTGCAGCATGCCATGCCTGAGCCTCCCCCCCCTCCGCCCCCTCCCCCCGTGGGCTGCTGTGCAGCCCGAGCCTCCCCGACCAGCACTGCTCCCTGCTCCACGGCGCCCAGTCCCATCTACCGCCCAAGGGCTGAGGAGTGCGGGCGCACCGCCTCGCACTGGCAGGCAGCTCCACCTGCAGCCCTGGTGTGGGATCCACTGGGCAAAGCCAGCTGGGCTCCTGAGTCTGGTGGGGAGGTGGAGAACTTTTATGTCTAGCTCAGGGATTGTAAATACACCAATCGGCACTCCGTATCTAGCTCAAGGTTTGTAAACACACCAATCGGCACCCTGTGTCTAGCTCAAGGTTTGTGAATGCACCAATTGACACTCTGTATCTAGCTACTCTGGTGGGGCCCTGAAGAACCTTTGTGTCCACACTCTATATCTAGCTAATCTGGTGGGGATGTGGAGAACCTTTGTGTCTAGCTCAGGGATTGTAAAAGCACCAATCAGCGCCCTGTCAAAACAGACCACTCGGCTCTACCAATCAGCAGGATGTGGGTGGGGCCAGATAAGAGAAGAAAAGTAGGCAGCCCGAGCCAGCAGTGGCAACTGGCTTGGGCCCCCTTCCACACTGTGGAAGCTTTGTTCTTTCGCTCTTTGCAATAAATCTTGCTGCTGCTCACTCTTTGGGTCCACACTGCCTTTATGAGCTGTAACACTCACCGCGAAGGTCTGCAGCTTCACTCCTGAAGCCAGCGAGACCAGAAGCCCACCGGGAGGAATGAACAACTCCAGACGCACCACCTTAAGAGCTGTAACACTCACCGCGAAGGTCCGCAGCTTCACTCCTGAGCCAGGGAGACCACGAACCCCACCAGAAGGAAGAAACTCCGAACACATACGAACATCAGAAGGAACAAACTCCAGACATGCCGCCTTTAGGAAATGTAACGCTCACCACGAGGGTCCGCGGCTTCATTCTTGAAGTCAGTGAGACCAAGAACCCACCAATTCCGGACACAATACCTCCTGTATTCATTAGTTCATAATTTTCATCAATTATGAAAAACTTTTAGGTCTCAATAATCCTTGAATTCCTCAATATTTCTCAATATTATTCCTTTTATATGATCACTATTCTATTTTTGTCTATGATTTCATACACATTAAAATATTTCATTCATATAAAATATAATACCTTAAATCTGCATGATTTGTAAATAGGCATTTCAGTATATTTGAACCTTGATAATAAAAAAAAAGAAAGTGACTTTTTTTATTTACCACAGATCAGGAACCTGTACAGGGACTGTGTGGACAAGGTATGAGACCAGCTTTCCCAAGGGGCTTTTATTGACTCTAAAAGTCAACTTTGATTTCTTAAAAGAATCTGAAAGCACATCATTTCAGTCAAAACTTTGTTAAAATAACCAGTGTCTCCAAAAGTGTCCTATTACAAAAGTAAACAGATTCCTATTGCACTCATGCAAATAATTATATTGCCATCAGTTAAAAATACTCACAGCTGGTTTCCAAATTTTTGATAAATCAGGTGGAAAGAAATATGCACCAAATTTTGTTTATAAGAGCATACATTACTCAATAATTAAAACCTACAAATAACTCTAAAGAAAAGATTTTTTAGCTCTGAAAAACAAAGGATCAACAACGTTGTAAGCAAAAAATCATAGAATGATTTATCTCAGTCTTCTACTAGTTCAGTCTGTGCAAGTAACTCCTGTTTTGCTTGATATTCATGAACATTTCAGCTCTCCATGGGAGTCCTAAAAGTTTTTCTTCTATTCTAGTGTCACAACTTCCAAAAACCTCCATTCAAGAGCACCTGTAAGAGTGTTATGGTTAGACCTTTGTGTCCCAACCCAAAGCTCATCTTGAATTGTAATCCCTGGGTGTTTAGGAAGAGACCTGGTGGGAAGTGATTGGATTATCGGGGTGGTTTTTCCCACCTTGTTCTCATGAAAGGGAGTGAACTGTCATGAGATCTGATGGTTTTTTAAATGGTAGTTTTTCTTGCACTGACACACACTGTCTCTCTTGCCTGCTGCCATGTAAGACATGCCTGCTTCCCTTTCCACTATGATTGTAAGTTTCCTGAGGCCTCTCCAGCCATGCAAAACTGTGAGTTAATGAAACCTTTTTGCTTTATAAATTACCCAGTCTTGGGAATTTTGTTATAGTAGTGTGAAAATGGATGAATACAGAGTCCTATGCTGATTACAAAACCACCTTTTGGAAAGGATAACAGTAAAACAACCATAGATGACAAAAGTCCTAAAACAGTTATAAAGGCACAATTGACAAGGAAATTTGGTCACTTCTGTGGCATACAACAGTTTTACATAATAACCATAATTACTACTAATAACATGTGCTAAGACATAACAGAATCACAGGCATGTCATAGAATTCTGGAACACATACTAATTACACATTTATAGACATATAATCCAAAGAAGGTTAAATACTGTTTCATATTTGACAATATTTCCTGTATGATTTTATGATATCAGATAAGCTAAATATGTTTCTTTTGAACTTCAGGTGACTAATATCAAAAAAGTTTATGAGAACCAAGTAAGAATTTGATTTTGGAAAATTTGTTAAATATAAAAACTTTAAAAAACTTGATATCACAAAATAGGATCAGAGGTCATTGTAAAATAAGTCATTCATTTAGCCAAAATGATAACAAAGATTTCAAAAAAAAAAAAAAAAAGGGTGAAAACCTTTATTCTTTGAGAGAGGAGACTTAATTTCCCAAAAAATAAGCCCTAATAAAAACAACATGAGGACAATTAAATTTCTTTTTAAAATTGTATAATCTATAGAATTTTAATTATTTTGACCATAATACATAATTTCCATAAGCCTTTTTATAACCTTTATAACCTTTTATTAAGAAGTTGTTAATGCTCCAGGAAAATCTTATTAATCTGACACATATGCTGGCCTTCCATCAGTGTGCCTTTGACATTAATGATTAATTTATAGAGAAAATGAACTTATTTTATCACTCGAAATTGGCCCCTAAAATCTCACGTGCCCACCTCTTCTGTGATAGTCCCTGGGCCTCGAGTTGAATAGTTTTAATTTCTAGCCCTGTGTCTCACGAATGTAGTTTATTTTGATTGACACCTTCTACCAGGTCTGAGGTTGAAGTTTTACCTGCTGTCAATGTTTAAGATTTAGATCCAGGAGTCAAAGCCCCATAACTTAATGGCACAAGGCCTTTAAAAGCACATACAGAAAGTCACATGAATGTAATAATCTTAATTAAGAAAACAGTTTTTAATCTTAGTTTTTTTCTAAGCAAACTGTAAAACTTAGTAATAATAACATAAGAATTATTTCAATAAAGTTTAAAGTCTGCTTATGAGGCCAGTTGCCCAAAGGCAAAAGAAAAGACCTTCCGCAGTGTGACTGCTGTTTCCTAGGGGACTCCGTTTAGAAAATCTACAAGTCAAAACTAATGAGAAGAGTATTTTAATTAGTTAGACATACAAAGAGTGTTTCCTGGGTTATAAGTACAAATTTTTGGATTCATAGAACAATTTAAAGCCAAGGGCATAGAATATTGTGTTAGAAATAAACATTTCCTTTAGACCTTAAAGACAAAACGTTTTTAGCATTAGGCCACAACTGGTAGAACAACAACGACAAAAATACCTACAGAATCTGAAAATGAGTTGAAGGCTAGAATTATTATTTCAGGCATTTTAAAAGCGGAGCTATAACAGAAAACAGTGAAATGCAGTAAGTTTAACTTTGTGTGATAAAAAATATACAACATCTTGTAATTTTATTAAGAGTAAAGCAAATACCTTAAGAAAATTTTATTTTTCTAACCAATTATTTAGTGTATAAGTGATTCCTTTTTTAATATCAAAACCTGACCTCTAGAAAGATCATTATAAATAATTTCCCTTTACTTATAGACAACTTGATCATATAAAAGTTTTTTTTTCCATAAAATTTCTTATTATAACTTACACAGACCATTCATGACAGGCTTGCACTTTCCAGTTTGTCTTGAACATTCCTCTTTCTTAAACAGTCATTTTATTCTAGGACAAAAATGTACCATACAAGATCCTTTCTCATGGAAAATTATTTTTCTTTAAGCTTTCTTACCAAAAATACCTCTTAATTTCTATAACATTATTTACATTTCTTTTATTTCCTAGTTCCTTTTTCCTTGTTTTATACATAATCTTTAAATACATTGAATTAGACAAAAATTATTCATTTTTTAATGACTACACTCATTTTTAGAATGTTTTCTTACAATATGTATTTTTTAATTGGAAAATACCCATTAAATGGAATATCTATTATTTAACTTTAGATTCTAAATTATGACAAGTTTTTCTATAAGTATTTATCCCATTACATTTACCTAATTATTTTATTTTTTATTCTTATTTTTTATTAAAGTTAAAAATAACCTTAATAACGTTAGATAATGACTATTACAGTTTTTTTATCTGAGATTACTTTAATAAGAAATGAGAAAAAATTACTTTAATCGTGGTAAAAAAAAAAAAAAACTATGATAGTCATTATCTAAAGTTATTTTCTTGTCAACTATTTTACAGCCTAGAAATTTGAGGTTTTTACCTAAGAACCTTAAGATTAAATATATGGTTATTTTACCAAATAATTTAAGATTTAGCTGTTTTCATTATACCAATATTAATGTCTTATTTTTAAAAAAATTTACAAACAAAGATCATTCTGTTTTGGCTGGGTTTACAGTTTAATAATATTTATGCCAAATTTTGACACCTTATAGTATTTGGCAGGGATAAGTATGAAATAACTTAATAAATGCAAACAAAAATTTATGCTGACAATTCTGAAGACATTTTTAATATTACTTAACCAACAATTGTAACACTAACTTATCAAAGATTTTACTTAAATCCATGAACCTGAAAAGCATTTGGGCTTATTATTTAATTTGTACTCTTTAAGCCAAATTTGCTACCTTGTGACCAAAAACACATAATAAAATATGTGTATGTACACACAAACACACACAAACAAACTCCTACAAAGATCCTATAGCTTTCATTTTTCAGAACTCTATCCATGAGATATTAATACAAACTCACTGGCTTGCAAAAACAATAACAAAAAAACGGTTGGATAAGAAAAAAAAAATGGTTGGATGAAACTGGATTTTATCTCAGTAGGAAAGTAACCACAGACTTAAAGCAGGCAGAAAAGAAAGCAGATAGATAGAGAACGTAGGAACTTTATAGTTGCAGCTTGACCTTTGGGCTCTGGATTTTCCTTGATGTAATTTGCCCAACAGTTTAAAATATGCACAAAAGCAGAACTAATGTGTAACTAGCTGGAGTATTAGAAAATGTGGCATGCCCTTCCATTTACAGAACCGCTTGCAAGTAGTGGCTCCATAAAACCAAACGAGGTGCCCAAGAGGGGCCACTCTCCTTGTCTTTCCTTACTCACAGATGATTTGTTTCCCGCATTTTTTTTTTTCAAAAGGAGAAACTGAGCTGTGGCCTAGGTTTAGTGTGGTGGATTGATATGTGCTGGTTGTGGGTGGGACTCCACAGTGTGTCACTACTGAGTCATTTTTGCCCTTTTACATGTCTTGTTTTCTCCTCCAGAGGTCTAGCACCTCTAGGAGGGCTCAAAGTGCAGAGTGACCAACTCTTATATGCACTTCTTGATTGAGCCTTTTTAAACTAATTATTTTTGGGGTTCCCTGTAGGGCCACTGCAGGTTGCAGATTGTCAACACCCCAAACACTCCCACTTAGTTCCCAGTCAGCCAGGGGTGTCTTTCAGTTGGGAGTAGCAAAATGCCCTTTCTCTTTGGAACTGAAGAAACTCAGCCTCGCATTTATCTACAAAAACAGTTCAGTTCCTCACACAAATGTGCAGACAAGCCGGTCAAGATTAATTTGGGCAGGAAAGGCAATGGAGAAGACTCTTTAGAATGCACCTCCAAATTCGAATTAGAATCCTAAGCAACAGCTTCCTAGGAGAAAAAAAAAACAAAAAACAAAAAACTAAGACTACTTCCTGTACACTGTCCTCAACCACCTTTAACTTTGTAGCTCTTCTTCACCACTAAACATACCAAGGTCAAATCCTCTCACCATACAAGGTTATCTCTGGTACCCCCAAAAGCCAAAGAAGTCAGGTAATGCAAATCCAGGAAAGCAGAGCTTTGAACCCAAGAAGACTCTGCTCATGACCCTTGAAACTCCACAAAGAAAACAGAATACTCCCCAAAGGGGTGAGTTATTGGTTCTGAGTTCTTTAACAAAAAGGCATATGAGACAGGTCTCAATTAATTTAGAAAGTTTATTCTGCCAAGGTTTAGGACCGTGGCAAAGACTCAGGAGGGCATGACGACATGTGTTCAAGGTGGTCGGCACATAGTTTGGTTTTATACATTTTAGGGAGACATGAGATAGGAATCAATATATGTAAGCTGTACGTTGGTTCCATCCAGAAAAGTGGAACAACTTGAAGTGGGAGGGGTCTTTCAGGTCACAGGTAGATAAGAGACAAACGATTGCATTCTTTTGAGATTTTGATAAGCACAATTTACAGGAAAGGTCACTTATGCCTTAGTCTGGCACAGGAAAAAATCAGGTATGCATTTGTCTCATGTAATCAGAGGGAGGACTTTGCGTTCTACCTGTCCTTTTTCCATAAGAAAAGAAATTTCCTTGTGGACAAATTGTGAGGGAGGTACGTAGCTTAAAAAAAAAAAAAAATCTTTGTAGCTATCTTATTTAGGAATAGAACGGGAGGCAGGTTTGCCCGACGTAGTTCCCAGCTTGACTTTTCCCTTGGCTTAGTGATTTTAGGGAGATTTATTTTCCTTTCACAATGTTAATTTAGCATTAAAATTCTGATACAGAAAACAGTGTTTCACTGTGAGGTCTATCGGACAGGATGACCCCACATCCAGTTTAATAGCTGCTATCCCAGCATAATTATGAAGAGCACCAGCTTTCAGTCTCAGTAAAATCCCACTTAGGTAGGTAAATTATACGGTCACATTGTTATTAACCCTAGTATACTCCTTTAAGTTTATTTACAACAGAATCTGGCAAAATGCAGTCTCTGGATTTTATCTTACCCTGCTGATTCCATCATACAGTCAACCAAATATTACTTTATGCACATCTGATTCAAATGGGCAAACTACAAACTCCATGTTCATATTTTTAAAGCCGTTACTCAATCCTAATTTGAAAAGATAGAACACAGGAGAAATCATTTCCACAGGAAAATATCAAGAAACTATGTGCCACACATCCCGGGACAACTGTAGCAGAAATTAGAAATTAAAAGTGTGCTAGTCACGAAACAGGAGCACCCCCAATCCAGTATTCTGGCACCTGCTATCTAGAAGAAGATTGAAGCAACCATTTGTTTTTAGTAAATAAATATTTCAAAAAGCATACATGAGAATTATTATTTTTATCAGCTAAAAAGAGCTCCATAGAAAAATCTATTAGCAAAATAAGTGACAAGTGACAGTGTTTGACAACTTTCAAATAATCTACACTTACATAGTTTTAAATGATAAGTGTATCAGCTTGGCCATTATTTTGATAACAGAATAAAGAATGACATTACTGAGGAACAATGTGTCATAAGAAAAGAGCATAACTCTTACAGTCAGACAAAGCTAGGTTCGAATTTCAGCTTAATCACCTAATAGCAGTGTGGTCTCTAAGCCTCAGTTTCTTCAACTTCAACTATAATATGGAAAATAGCACCTACCAAAATAAGTTGTTGAGAATAATAAATGAGATTTTATTTATGAAGTGTCTAGCATACAGAAAGTATGCAATGAATAGTTATTAATATATTTTATTTACTTATTTATTTTTTATTATACTTTAAGTTCTAGGGTACATGTGCACAACGTGCAGGTTTGTTACGTATGTATACATGTGCCATGTTGGTGTGCTGCACCCATTAACTCGTTATTTACATTAGGTATATCTCCTAATAAAAAGAATTAAGCTAGTTATTAATATTTTAAGAAACACTTTAAAATATCTTACAGATATACATCTACAAAGTTATACCACAGTTTAAAAATTCTTATCAATTGAGTTTAATATAGTAACTCATGGTATCTTCAATAGCCACCTAGGTGTTCAATGACATAGTGATGAAGGAATCATATTTTTTCCTTCCAAGTTCATTATAATTTTTAGTTCCATTACACAAGAGCATAACCACCCAGTAAAAAAAGTTACTTGAAACAATGGATGTATTAACTGGATATTAACCTTCAGGATGCTAAGGACCTAGGTATGCTTTATCTTTCTCTTCCCATTGAATTCATTTAATCAATCAAGGTTTTTTTTGGCAAATTATGGCAACAACTTATATTTATTATGTAAAAATATCTATATTTGGCAATCTTTCATTAAACCATCACAATTTTGACTATTTTTTTGGCTGAAGAAAATAGATTTTATGAAATCATGTTTATTCCACAAGCATCAAATACTTGGACAAAAGTATTACACTGATTGTAGGATAATATTCATGATACATGTATCATGAAATTCATCTAAAAAGTAAAAGAGAATTATAATATAAATGGTGATGATTTGGGCATAAATATTAGACTCTTGAGTACCAAACTGTTCCCTGTTTATTCAAACACTAAATATATGTTACATACAAGAAGTGAGGCTAAGAACTGTGAAGTAGCCTTTTTTTTTTTTTTTTTGACAGCAAGGAATGTTATGTTATTCTTTTTTGAATCCTCAACATCTAACACAGTACTTGGTACTTCATTCTGACAAGTCAGTATATATCAACTGTGTAATTATGTAAGAGAAGTAAAAACAAAATACTGCGAGAGTTTATAGTGGGGAACATTGCCTTAGAGTTTTACAGCTTGAGTGTGCATGTCAGCCTACATACAGTACTCTGATGGTTAGTTTTGTATGTCAGCCTGACTAGGCTACAGGTATTTAATCAAACACTAATCTAGGTGTTGCTGTGGAGGTATAATGATTATTAACATCTCTAATCAGCAGACATTAAATAAAAGAGATTATATTTGATAATATAGGTAGGCCTCATCCAATCAGTTGAAATACCTTAAGAGCAAAACTAAGGTTTCCCTGACAAGGAAATTCTACTTCCTCACTCCTGTCTGAGAGTTCCAGACTTCAGACTTTCAAGCCCCAACAATTGCATTAGCCCATGTCTCGAAAGAAATGTGTGTGTGAGTGGGTGTGTTTCCATAATCCTTTTTGTCTGGAAAGCCTTCAGTGAAAAAATAAACTAACAGCAAAATAGTGCCAGTATTTCACCTAAGCAACCACTAGGCAAGTTCCTTAATGCATTGACTCAAGAATATTTAAGTTTAATAGATATCATTATACCCTAATAATGAATAGACAAAGTAATTTTGGAGCTTGAAAAAAAATACTTTTGAAAAGAGTTGAGTACAGAGGAGAGGGTATCAGGCCGTGGACTTCAATAAACCTCAGTAGAGATTCCAATCTTGTCATTTACTGGCTTAATGACCTTGGGCAAGATCTTAAATCCCTGATAAACCTTATTTTCTTCAATTTAAATTGGAATAATAAAATAAAGCCAACCACAGATGTTTGTTAGGAAGGTTAAACTTAACAATTTATACTTCAAAACAGGTTTATCAAGTATGTGGCATATATAGGAGTTCAATAAATGGTAACTATACAACTAAAACAATTTGAGTTTATAGCTTATAATTGTCATTCGATGTTAAAACAGATACCTCCACAACCTGTGAATATGTGTACACATACATAAGTATGTATATTCTAAAATGCAATTTAATACATGAATTTAACTATGTAAAAAAACCTGCACATGTACCCCTGAACCTAAAAGCTTTTTTTTTAAAAAAAAAAAGAAAAGAAAAGAAAATATAGACATCATTTAACCCAATCATTTGAAACCCTGGCTGGACATCAGAATCACTGAAATGGATTTTAAATAATGTATGATTACAAGGTGCCCCAGCTCTCCTTTCTCTCGCCCTCTCTCCTCCTCCCACTTACAGTTCTGACTCCCACGTGATTCTAATGTACAGCCAATGTTGAGAAGCAATCATTTGATGCATATGGGGAAAGTGAGGTTGGGAATTAATTGGTTCAGTGAAGGTTATGTCTTATTTAGGAGCATTACAACTCTAGCATCCTCCTGTTGGCAACAGAGGACAATATTCTTCTGAGGCTACAGTGAAGAGCCTAGTTTACATTGATGGGGATAACTACTATATTGACTTGCTGTTGACCCATCCACTTTAAAAATTAGCATGCCTCCTTATGAGTTTGCTTTGCTCAATTTATAGACTGGCTCACCTTGAGCAGTTCTACCGCTTCTTTAAGTGCCTGTGGAGTGTAGAGTCAAATAAATTATCTTGCTACTTTCAGTATAGCTGGGCTGTCAGAATACAGGAATAACAGAGCATATTCTTCCTGTCATCAGTGCTCCACTCAACCTTTTAATTGCTTATAATCTAGGGATGAAGCAGTGGAAAGACTGTCTATTGAAAGCAGATAAAGTGTCCCACAGAAGAATGTTAAACATTAGTCTAATTGGCACTGGCCAAAAGTATGACACTACCGCTGTGCAAATAGTGATGGCATTTCCTGGTGTACTTAGCACAGGCCAGAATATTGGCATTCTTTTGCCACAGCAGCACCTTGACCTAGAAGAACACATACAAGTTTTAAAATGTTGGTTTATTAATTTTAAACAGGGACTGCAAACGGATTTAGAAAAAATAAAATACCTAATGTCACCTCTATAATCTAGCGATATGAATGGCTTTTCTATTTATCCACATGCCATCTATCTATACATGTATGCTCAGTGTGCATACAAAATAAATTTTACAGTTATAATTACTGTATATGCAATTTTGAGTTTTACTTTCCCTTCATAAGTATTTTCTAAATGAAGGGTCTGCAAACTCTTTCTATAAAAGGCCATATAGTAGATATTGTATGCTTTACAATTATGTACTCTGTCATAACTACTCACTTCTACCTTTTGTCACACAAAAGCAGCCATACAAGATACAGAAAGGAATGGCATTTGTGTGTTCCAATAAAATTATATTTACAAAAACAGGTCATGGGATTGATTTGGCTCACGTTGGCCATAGTTTGTTGATCCTGTAGTAACATGGTCCTCATATTCACCATCTTTAATGGCCATATAATATTATATTTGAGAAATTAATTTTTTGAGCATTGTTTCATTGCTGAGCATTTCGTTTATTCTTTTTCTCTTCTGTGTATGGATGTTAAAATAAATAATGGGAATTATAAAAAATGTTTTGGTGAGAAATAAATAGTTTATTCTCAGTTTGTACTAGTTTTCTTAACACAAATTTAAATTTGACAGATTCAATGACTAAAGCAAAATGTGAAGAATTTATATTATTTCAAATTGCTCTAATTGAACTGAATTTCACACCATCAGTAACATATAACTGGTTTTGCACAGCTTTGTCAACATCAGATTTTAGTTTAACTGAAGCAAATTATTATTTGAGATGACTCCAAAATCCAACTCTTATAGGTGAGTTATCTATGGCAACAGGATACTGAGTTACTTATAGTTAAGGGGAAGGCAAAGAGTGGGACTAGGTTTTCTGAGCGCCATTCACCACTTCAGCATGCTTCATCATAAGAGCCACTGCTCTCCATAAACTAGCAGAAGAAATTACAGATTATTTTTCCTTCTTTGTCTTAAAACTGTGTCATATTATTCATACCGATTTGCTGTGGCTCATGAAGAAATATCACACACCCTGAGATGTATAAGAATGCGGTGGGGACTTGGATTAGTCAAATATTTTAGTAAGGTCACTTTCATACCCAATGTTCAGAGGTAAAACAGGACTCAACCAGTGTAAGATAAGATATGATAAGCTTTATTTCCAGAATTTAAAGGAAGTCACTGAAGTAAAACTGACTGTGAGATGTAAAAGCCATTGCTAAGGATAGTGAAGTACAAATGTTACTTTTTATTATTTTTATTTATTTAAGCTCAATAGATGCAAATGAGTAGTACCTGATAAATGAGAAAGGTCAGCTTTTGATAAGGGGAATAATATCTCAAGTGAGTCACTTGTAAGATATTCAGCCTTCACCTCTGTCAGCCTTAGTGGATACGGTCCTCTACATCCTTCCTGCCACCTTGCATATTGCCTCTTGTAAAAAAAAAAAAAAATCACCACATTCCACGGATATATCATTAAATCAAAGAACAGTAGATATAACTGCTTCCATGTGAGCCAAACTCAGAGAGTTGAGAAAATAGTTGAACATTTTTGGGGGTCGGAAGAGCACCACAAATTTGATCTAGAAGATACCGGGGGAAAGGAGGCCCTTCACTCATTGGAAATACAGCATTCAGAGGGAAGAATTGTCAACAGGAACTTGGTCACAGGGAAATCCAGGAAGTGGTAAGCAGAGTTTTCTGGAGGATAGATGGAGCACAATTTAAAAACAAAAAACAGAAACAAAAACCAATGGGTAATGTACGACCAAAAAGAGAGCCCAGAGAGCCATCTAGCTGCAGGAATTTGGCATGAAGTTCAGGGTTGAGATTGGGATTCAGGGACAGGGTTCCAGACCTATGTGTGTGTTTCTGTGTGTGTGTGTGTGTGTATGGAGTGGTGGGAACATGCAAAGACTGAGTGAACAAAATCTTTTCTAGGTGACAGGAATTAACCACCTCACCAAGGCTGGAAATGGTCAGCATTAAGAGCAGAGATCAATGGCAAAAGGCATCCTGATTGTGGAGATACTAAGTACTAGAGCCACACTACCTGAGTTCAAATCCCAGCTCCAACACTTACCAGTTGTATGATCTCAGGGAAGTTACATACGCTCTCAGTGCCTCAGTTTCCTCATCTGTAAGAGGGAGAATAAAAGTATTCATATCATAGAACTTTAGTGAGGATCAAATTAGTTTATATATATTTAAATGTTATATATATTTGTTAAAGTTCCTGGCATATATGCTCTATGTGGATTTATTATTATATGCAGCTTCCCGAAATATCTGAGCAAAGACAGACTAAGACAGAATCTGCAAATACAGGTCAGAAGAATCCAGGGTTCCTTACTCCACCAAACCAGTCTCCTGCCTTTCAGTTTCCTGATCAAGTTTTACGTGATCAATGTCAGTTGTCTGTGATATAGTGTGATTATTTGTCCCTTCCAAATCTCATGTTGAAATGTGACCCCTAATGTTGGAAATGGGGCCAAGTGGGATGTGTTTGAGTCATGGGGGTGGATCCCTCAAGAATGGCTTGGTCCCCTCCCTATACTAATGTGTCCACAAGAGACTTGGTTGTTAAAAACAGCCTAGCACCTCCCTCCTCTTTCTGGCTCCTTCTCTTTCCAAGTGACATGCAGGCTCCCCTTGCCTTCTGCCACGAATAAAAGCTTCCTGAGGCCTCGCCAAAAGCAGACGCAGTTGCCATGTTTCTTGTACAGCCTGCATAACTATGAGCCAAATAAACCTTTTTTTTAAATAAATTACTCAGTGTCATGTATTCCTTATAGCAATGCAAAGCAAACTAATTAAGACTGCACGTTACTCTGTCTTCTATCATGGTATGCCCTTTTTCAAACAATGCATTATTGAGCAGACCTCTTTGGTACCTCCTGATGGGGCATGTGCTCAAGTTATAGGAACTAGAAGGTGCATGGTGCTCTTTATTAACCAGGAGCTTGGTGAACAGCATGTTTATAACGGTGCAAAAATGACATTAACACAGTTGTCCTGTTTCGCTGGGTTTCCCTAAAGCCAGTGTCCAGTAAATTTATGTCTTGGAAATTAACCCCTAGAATGTATGAGGAAGAGACCAAGCAGTGAGGTCAAGCAGCCCCCAAATACAAACGGGCCACAGGTGACTTACAATGAAAATAATCCAACCAAAACTGAATCCAGTGTAATTTTGAAGAATTTACCTAAATGTTGAGAACAGTCTCTCTCTTTTCAAACTTTTTCTGACTTGTTTGAAGCAAGTCTCAAAGTGCAAACAGGGAGCTCAGTAATGATTACTGGAGGGCTCTGACAGCATCAGCAAGCCAGAGGTAGATATTTCAGGGGCTGTTGTGTTTGTTGAATCTTTTGTTACCAGATGTTAATAGAGAGGTAAAACATTAAAAAATATGCATGGCCCCTTGTCACATCAATTTTATATATGTGTGTGATAAATCACCATTGTGTTGCCAGATGAAAGAGAGTATATACTAAGTATGCAAATGCAATTTATATTAGAAAAATAATCTGTGTTTGATTAAATAAATCTAATGATCAGTACTATATTTTATTTGTAAACTTACCAGTAATATTTTTGTTCATAAGGCTATGTGCTTTATAAAATTTTATGAATACCAGAATATATTGCTCAATGAGCTATTTTATTGAGCAGTTACTATATTCAGGATAGCATTTTTTTTTTATCAATACATAAATAACTGCCAGCAACCTGGAAGTATTATCACAGGCCTTGTCTTGTGGGACACTACAAAAGTTAGCCATTTCTGCCTATCAAACAACAATTTAGTAAAATTGCATTCATATTGTAAGACACTGAAATATCAATGAGCTCTAAATACCACTAAATTCACATCAAGGTAGATAAACACTACTATCCTGTCAGTTTTACTTATTTTCTTCATCCTCAAGAAGCTGTCATCGAGGCCATGTTCATGTGTTTTGAAATAACCACAGTTGAAGAGAGACTTATTTATTGTTCTAGGTGCATTCTTATGGCCAATTCCTGTGAATGAGTAATGAAATACCTATCCCAATAGATAGCAAGCAATCTAAGAGTAAGAGCCGTGTCTTGTTTATCTGTTTTGACTGGCTTAGAGTCTAGCAGTTACTTAGAGTAAGAGATAGTGAATGTATATTAAGATGAAGGCTGAATTGTGGCCCCTCAACCCGAAGTTTATTATTTATGTTGAAGTCCTAACCCCCAGTATTTCAGAATGTGACCATATATGGAGACCGAATCTTTACAGATACAATTAAGTTAAAATTAGGTCATTAGTGTGGACCCTAATACAATAAGACTGATGTCCTTATAAGAATAGATTAGGACATAGACACACACAGAGGGAATATCATATGAAGATATATGGAGAAGATGACCATCTACTGGCCAAGGAGAGGTTCCCCAAAAGGAACCAACCCCACTGACACCTTGATTTCAGACTTCTAGCCTCCAGAAATGTGAGGAAAAGAATTTCCGTTATTTAAGTCACCTAGTCTGTGGTACTTTATTATAGCAGCCTTAGCAAACTAATACAGCACTTCCTGTGGCTGGTGGTGTTTTCCATTTCCTCAGTTTCAGTGGGCTTTCTCTAAACTTTTTTTTTCATCGAATATAGGCATTGCCTTGACTTATCTCTCATGGAAACTCACTAGTTGCTGTTTGCATTAACTTAGGAAATCGCACCTTAATTTTTCCGTGTGGTATTTATCCACACTCTTGTCCCACTTCCAATAAAATTCTTTATTTGGCTCTTGATCCACCATTTTCCAAAACTTCCTATTCTTAAAATGCCTAGCTTGAAAGCCCTAAGCCTTCTGGCTTATTCCCATCCTTTGGAAGGAGAAAGGTAACTGGTATTTGTGGAGCATGCTTCCTATAGCAAAGCATTCTGCTAGGTCTCCCATACTCCTCTCACCTCCTACTCCTCTAAAGCCAGTGTGATACCCTCAGCCATTCTGGGTTTTCTTGTAATCTTCTCATGTTCAGCTCTCTGCTCTTGACATTACTGCTTTGCTGAAAAGAGGGATCCTAGGGGTCAACACAGTGCTTTTTATTCAGGTTTTTAGATCTAGAATGTTCAATAAACCTATAATAATTGAGCTGAAGGGACTTGATACTATTCAAAAATTAATTTGGTCAATTCAATCTTCTAAGTAAGTATGCATGATTAAGATATTGTAAAACTGTCCTGAATGGTATTGCCTAGATTTTCTTCTACGGTTTTTATGGTTTTAGGTCTTACGTTTAAGTCTTTAATCCATCTTGAGTTAACTTTTCTATAAGGTATAAGGAAGGGGTCCAGTTTCAGTTTTCTGCATATGGCTAGCCAGTTTTCCCAACATCACTTACTAAATTTGGAATCCTTTCCCTCTTGCTTGTTTTTGACAGGTTTGTCAAAGATCAGATGGATGTAGATGTGTGGCTTTATTTCTGAGGCCTCTGTTCTGTTCCACTGGTCTATATACCTGTTTTGGTACCAGTAGCAAGCTGTTTTGGTTACTGTAGACTTGTAGTATAGTTTGAAGTCAGGTAGCATTTTGCCTCCAGCTTTGTTCTTTGTGCTTAGGGTTGTCTTGGCTATATGGGCTCTTTTTTGGTTCCATATGAAATTTAAAGTAGTTTTTTCTAATTCTGTGAAGAAAGTCACTGGTAGCTTGATGGGGATAGCATTGAATCTATAAATTATTTTGGGCGGTATGGCCATTTTCATGATATTGATTCTTCCTATCCATGAGCATGGAATGTTTTTCCATTTGTTTGTGTCCTCTCTTATTTCCTTGAGCAGTGGTTTGTAGTTCTCCTTGAAGAGATCCTTCACATCCCTTGTACGTTGTATTCCTAGGTATTTTATTCTCTTTGTAGCAATTGCAAATGGGAGTTCACTTACGATTTGGCTCTCTGTTTGTCTTTTATTGGTGTATAGGAATGCTTGTGATTTTTGCACATTGATTTTATATCCTGAAGCAACTTTGCTGAAGTTGCTTATCAGCTTAAGGAGATTTTGAGCTGAGATGATGGGGTTTTCTAAATATACAATCATGTCATCTGCAAACAGAGACAATTTGACCTCCTCTCTTCCTACTTGAATAGGCTTTATTTCTTTCTCTTGCCTGATTGCCATGGCCAGAACTTCCAATACTATGTTGAATAGGAGTGGTGAGAGAGGGCATCCTTGCGTTGTGCCGGTTTTCAAAGGGAATGCTTCCAACTTTTGCACGTTCAGTATGATATTGGCTGTGGGTTTGTCATAAATAGCTCTTATTATTTTGAGATACATTCCATCAATACCTAGTTTATTGAGAGTTTCTTGGCATGAAGGGGTGTTGAATTTTATCGAAGGCCTTTTCTGCATCTATTGAGATAATCATGTGGTTTTTGTCATTGGTTCTGTTTATGTGATGAATTACGTTTATTGATTTGTGTATGTTGAACCAGCCTTGCATCCCAGGGATGAAGCTGACTTGATCATGGTGGATAAACTTTTTGATGTGCTGCTGGATTCAGTTTGCCAGTATTTTATTGAGGATATTCACGTCAATGTTTGTCAGGTATATTGGCCTGAAATTTTCTTTTTTTGTTGTGTTTCTGGCAGGTTCTGGTATCAGGAGGGACTCATAAAATGAGTTAGGGAGGAGTCCCTCTTTTTCTATTGTTTGGAATAGTTTCAGAAGGAATGGTACCAGCTCCTCTTTGTACCTCTGGCAGAATTCAGCTGTGAATCTGTCTGGTCCTGGGCTTCTTTTGGTTGGCAGGCTATTAATTACTGTCACAATTTCAGAACTTGTTATTGGTCTATTCAGGGATTCGACTTCTTCCTGGTTTAGTCTTGGGAGGGTGTATTTGCCCAGGAATTTATCCATTTCTTCTACATTTTCTCATATATTTGCATAGAGGTGTTTATAGTATTCTCTGATGGTAGTTTATATTTCTGTGGGATCAGTGGTGATATCCCCTTTATCATTTTGTATTGTGTCTATTTGATTCTTCCCTCTTTTCTTCTTTATTAGTCTGGCTAGCGGTCTATTCTGTTAATCTTTTCAAAAAAAAACAGCTCCTGGGCCTGGCGTGGTGGCTCACGCCTATAATCCCAGCACTTTGGGAGGCCGAGGCGGGCAGATCACCTGAGGTAGGGAGTTGGAGATCAGCCTGACAAACGTGGAGAAACCCCGCCTCTACTAAAAATGCAAAATTAGCTGGGTGTGGTGGTGCATGCCTGTAATCCTAGCTACTCAGGAGGCTGAGGCAGGAGAACTGCTTGAACCCGGGAGGTGGAGGTTGCAGTGAGCCGAGATCGTGCCATTGCACTCCAGCCTGGGCAACAAGAGCGAAACTCCGTCTCAAAAAAAAACAAAAACAAAAAACAAACAAACAAACAAAAAAAACAGCTCCTGGATTCATTCACTTTTTGAAGGGTTTTTCGTGTCCCTATCTCCTTCAGTTCTGCTCTGATCTTAGTTATTTCTTGACTTCTGCTGGCTTTTGAATTTGTTTGCTCTTGCTTCTCTAGTTCTTTTAATTGTGATGTTAGGGTGTCAATTTTAGAACTTTCTCGCTTTCTCCTGTGGGCATTTAGTGCCATAAATTTCCCTGTAAACACTGCTTTAGCTGTGTCCCAGAGATTCTGGTATGTTGTGTCTTTGTTCTCATTGGTTTCAAAGAACTTCTTTATTTCTGCCTTAATTTCATTATTTACCCAGTAGTCATTCAGGAGCAGGTTGGTCAGTTTCCATGTAGTTGTGCAGTTTTGAGTGAGTTTCTTAATCCTGAGTTCTAATTTGATTGCACTGTGGTCTGAGAAACTGTTATGATTTCCATTCTTTTGCATTTGCTGAGGAGTGTTTTACTTCCAATTATGTGGTCAATTTTAAGTGCAATGTGGTGCTGAGAAAATGTATATTCTGTTGATTTGGGGTGGAGAGTTCTGTAGATGTCTATTAGGTCCACTTGGTCCAGAGCTGAGTTCAAGTCCTGAATATCCTTGTTAATTTTCTGTCTTGTTGATTTGTCTAATATTGAAAGTGGGGTGTTAAAGACTCCCACTATTATTGTGTGGGAATCTAAGTCTCTTTGTAGGTCCCTAAGAACTTGATTTATGAATCTGGGTGCTCCTGTTTGGGGTGCATATATATTTAGGATATTTAGCTCTTCTTGTTGCATTGATCCCTTCACCATTTTTTAATGCCTTTCTTTGTCTTTTTTGATCTTTGTTGGTTTAAAGTCTGTTTTATCAGAGACTAGGATTGCAACCCCTGCTTTTTTTCCTTTTTATTTGCTTGGTAAATATTCCTCCATCCCTCTGTTTTGAGCCTATGCGTGCCTTTGCACGTGAGACTGGTCTCCTGAATACAGCATACTGATGGGTCTTGACTCTGTATTCAATTTGCCTGTCTGTGTCTTTTAATTGGGGCATTTTGGTGTACCTGAAAGTGACAGGGAGAATGGAACCAAGTTGGAAAACACTTTTAAGGATATTATATAGAACTTCCCCAACCTAGCAAGACAGGCCAACATTCAAATTCAGGAAATATAGAGAACACCACAAAGATAGTCCTCGAGACGAGCAACCCCAAGACACATAATTGTCAGATTCACCAAGGTTGAAATGAAGGAAAACATATTAAGGGTGGCCAGAGAGAAAGGTCGGGTTACCCACAAACGGAAGCCCATCAGACTAATAGTGGATCTCTCTGCAGAAACCCTACAAGCCAGAATAGAGTGGGGGCCAATATTCAACATTCTTAAAGAATTTTCAACCCAGAATTTCATACCCAGCCAAGCTAAGCTTCATAAGCGACAGAGAAATAATATCCTTTACAGACAAGCAAATGCTGAGATATTTTTTCACCACCAGGCCTGCCTTACAGGAGCTCCTGAAGGAAGCACTAAACATGGAAAGGAAAAACTGGTACCAGCCACTGCAAAAACATACCAAATTGTAAAGACCATCAACACTATGAAGAAACTGCATCAACTAATGGGCAAAATCACCAGCTAGCATCGTAACGACAGGATCAAATACACACATAACAATATTAACTTTAAATGGGACACTTGACTTTTTAAAAATTCTACAATTATTCCATTTTACAACACTGGCTGCTCGGACAGGAATATTTTTATCACTTAGCATTTGTTGAATATCTTCCTATGTGTGAATTACTGGGCAACATGCCAAATGAAAGATAAGTCGATAAGTTACACCTGGGTTGACGGCAGGTAGCGAATACAGAGGAGGAAAGCTGTTCAGTTGTTCAATGTGTGAGTGCACTTCTACTTGCAAGGCAAAATATAAAAATGTCTGCAGTCACAGCCAGCCTAAGCAGGGTGACTCCAAAAGAGGTTATTACACTGTCATCTAAAATTCAAATTTAATAAGTTATATTCAACATTAGTTGAAAACATTCATAAACTTAATGAATCATCTAATTAAATATTGTATATGCAAGAGCATGGAGCAGATTGAGAGAAAACTTTAAGAGAGTTATTTTTATGTTTAAATGTAATTAGTAAGTAATGTTTTAAAAACAAAACCTTCTCAAATTTTATGAAGGCTTTTTTCTAAACCAGAAAATGTTCTTTCATAAACCATCCCTCGTTTTCAGGAATTACATGTTTATTTTTGCTTTTGGTTGTAAGTAGTCAGCTAAATTACAATTTACACTAGTCTCTTTTTTGTCAGTCTAAGCAAGTGCAATTTCATGCAGAATTACTATACATCTATATTGTCAATTACTCTGTTGTGTTATGATGCTAAAATTACTCTAGGTTAGAAGACGCTATCATGAGAAAAAAACTGCATCTTTGTTATCAGGAAGTGACATCTGGTTTCATTTGTAATTTCTCTTAATATTCTTTTTGATATTGTGTGGTAAACTTACCTTTTACCCCTTCTGGGGATCTAATAATGAGATATATAAGTTGATATGTCAGCTAGCTCTTAGTTCAATATTTAACGTGAAGTAGAAAAGTCAATTTGAAATTTGACACGTATATTTGCTGTACAAGTTCATGAAGTACAAGTTTGGAAGTACATAATCTATAGCAGCCTGGATTTGAAATACAGCTCCTTACCCTCCACTTAAAGACCCTCCAGTTAATTTGTAATTGTGGTGACTGTAGAACATCAAACACCACCTTTCCAAGTAGCATGCGAACTGTGGCACAATCAAATAGCCCCAAGAGCTTGAGAGAGTTAATTTAGTTCAAATGAAAGAGCTTCATATTTCCAAAGGCAGAAATGAAGGGTTTAGCTGTACAGTAATATTTTTTATTTATTCAGCTAGGTGGTGATGTGTACCCAAGTCATTGCTGAATTATTCCTTTCATCAGTTTTGTATTCCTTAACTAACAAATCCATCTCCTTGAGATTAATGAATATAACAATTTCTTGTAAAAATAATAAGTTGAATTCAGTAACATAACAAATCCAGGCAATGAAAACATATTATACACATGTTTTCATCCAGGATTTGTCGTTATCCCCAACACTCTCAAAAGTGAAGTATTTATTTAGGCCCACAGAATTTTGCTTATAAAACAAGGTTAGCTCACTTTCCTCCCTGTACTAGCCTGAGGCTACAACTCTATTCCAGTCATTTTTTTTACATTGCTTAACACATATCATCTGGTCAAGGATAAAGTTTAGTTGTCCTCTAATTCAGCTATTCCTCAGTTTCTTCTACATTCTGCCAGCAGCTGTGTTATTCCAAAGGGGGAAAAAACACGTTAAAGACGAAAAATGACTTTGGGAGATGCAAATAATGGCCTGAAATACAGCGTAGAAAATTCTCGTACTCATTCTAAGTCTGACGAAGAAAATCACTGGACTTTCTTTCCCTTTCCAGAGCAAAATGTGGCTCTGAAAAACCAAAGGAATAAAAGAGAGGGAAATAATTCATCCAGCTCTGTGTAACCGGAAATAGGAAAAGAACCATAGAAGAAAATCTGATTAATAAGAACTCTCAATAAAGAATTTCAAGGTTGCACAAAACTGGAGATGCTGCTCTTAGCCAAATATATGTCAACTTTTGTATGTAATAATGTGTAGTAAACTAAAATGTATTTATTCATATAGATGGTGCATTTGATTACAACTCAAAACAGAAAAAAATACCCTATTGCTTCATAATAATGCCTATATAGAAATAAAAATACTGAAGCATTATTTGCTGGTAGATGTACAGAGGTTAGAATATGGGAATATATAAAGTAGTTAACTTGCGGCCGGGCGTGGTGGCTCACCTCTGTAATCCCAACACTTTGGGAGGCCGAGGCGGGTAGATAACCTGAGGTCGGGAGTTTGAGACCAGCCTGACCAACATGGAAAAACCTCATCTCTACTAAAAATACAAAAAATTAGCCATGCGTGGTGGTGCATGCCTGTAATCCCAGATACTCGAGAGGCTGAGGCAGGAGAATCACTTGATCCTGGGAGGCAGAGGTTGCAGTGAGCTGAGATCGCACCATTGCGCTCCAGCCTGGGCAACAAGAGTGAAACTGTCTCAAAAAGGAGCGAAACCCTGTCTCAAAAAAGAAAAAAATAAATAAAAAATAAAGTTATTAACTTGCACTAATTAGGCTCACACAGGAATATCTATTCGACTTTCAGAAACTTGCAGGTTCAGAGGACAAAGGCATAAGTGTCAATTAATAAATGTGAAATGTGACAACATATTTCAAAGAACTTTATAAATGTAATTTGCTATAGAAATGCAATTTGTTACTATTGATTTATATTTAGCATGTGGTAAATCAATTTATGAAACATTAAATAAGCATACATTTATATTCATATGTAGGTATACATGCACATACACACATACATAAATACATGTATTTTTTCTGAGATACAAAATAAACTGCTAATATTTGAGAAAAATGCTCATGTAAAAATCTGTGTGCCCTAAAAATGCAGCATAGTCTGTAAGGGCAGAGAAGAATATGGGATAGAGGACAGCATAGAAAAGGCTTTAATTATATGGTAATATTTATTTCTTCAACTAGGTGGAATGTACACAGATAATTACTGTATTATTTCTTTGACCAGTTTGTCATTTTTTTAAACAAATAGATACAATTATTTTAAAGATAAAGAATAACCCAATCTAAATGTTTGTAGATATTTGTGAGAGAGAAAAAAAACTAAAAAAGAAAACATTTAACTGCTGCTCAACTACAGAACAAAATACGCACATATATTTTTACATATGCATGCACACATGCACGCGCGCATGCCTGCGCGCACACACACATACACACACACACACACACACACACACACATTGCAGCATGGTCTAATGAGATCAGAAAATTTGAAATTCTGTTTATGGCTCTACCACATCTGAGATACTTGATCTTATACAAATCACCTAACTTCGCTGAAGTCCATTCACTTGCCAGAAGGAGAGATTTTTAATAGCTAGAGAAGCCACTGTGAGTGTAGTATAATGCAGGCAAAAGCAATTTATAGATTGAAAACCACTATACCATAGTCAAATGTTATGAATTAGTAGTAAGTGCAATATGTGTTGAGGTGAGGATGAAAATCCTGCTTGCCCATTCAGTCATTATGTTGAATACCTTTGTAGCCTGAAATCGAATTAGAAGTTGCATACATACGCACATAAGGAAAAAAAAATATTTCTTGTTTGAAATGGTTTTATCTTTCAAGATGATGCCTCCTATGAGTGTGGGTAGAAGAGTGGACAGAACAGTGATTACCTGTGTTTAAGAATGGCGTATGAGGGTATATGCTACCTAAATCAGATGCCAAAGTCAGACTGGAGGGAGGCAGGACTCAGCCTATAGATCACATATTCTACTAAATTTGATTAAATTCTCAATTTATGTTTTCTCATATTTTATGCACATTTCTAATCTTTAAAGTATGCAAGGGTCTTATATTGTGCATTTTAGAGATGCAGACATGAGTTCAGAAAAAAACAAGTATAATGCCAAGATGAGGAACATCTACAACCTCCCCAATTTAGGCCACCACCACTTCTCACACAGCATAGTGCAATAGCCTTCCAACCTCTCTCCCTGCTTTTGTCTTTTCCCTATTTTCTATATAGTGTCCAGACAGATTTATCCAACGTAGTGTTTCTTAAAGTATGTTCCTCACCCATCAACATCAAAGTCACCTAACATACCTTATTAAATAGTGCAGATTATCAAACCCCACCTCAGATCATCTGTTTTCATAGATCTGAGGTTGAATCTAAGAATAAGTGTTTTAGTGATACCCTAGGTGACTTCGATATCACTGACATTTAAAACAACTAAGGCAGGAGGTATATCACAATGCCACTCCTCTGCTCAAAACCTTCCAACTGGCTTCCACTCTCACTCTTGAAAGGCCAAAAGAGACATCATGCTTTACAAGGCTCTTCTTGACTTATCTGACTCCATCTTTTACCAAACAACACTCTACCTTGCTTACCGCCTCAACCATCGCGGCCTTCTTGCTCTTCTTAAACTGCTCCTGCCATGGTGCCTTTGCACTTACTTTCTGCTATGTTGGGAATGTTGCTTTTCTTCTATGTTCTGAAGCTCATCCCTTCGCTCTTTTCAGGTCCTGGATCAAAGATCACTTCATCTCAGAGAGGCCTTCCTTGACTATCCAATATTGACTAGAATCCCCTTCCCTGTCTTTATTTTTATTCATATAAAGTACCATAACATGACATACACTTGTTTGTCTTCTCTCACTTCAATTCAGGCTCTGTGACAGAAGAAATATGTCCTGTTTGTTATCCACACTGCCTAGAGCAGTGTTTAGTGCCTAGCAGGCCACTAATAAACATTTGTGAAGGTAATTAAAAAACCTGAAACTTTACTCCTTCAGCTGTTTCCTGCTCCTTGCATGCTCTCTCACTGCTTTTCTTTCTTTCTTGTAATCTCCCTCCTCCTGTTCTCTCTCACTATCCCGTATTCTTCCTTCATCCTGCATTCTCCTTCCTTTCTTTAGATATCCTACCCTTCTATTTCCTCTGGTATGCACTCTTCCTCAATTCCAAACCTTTCTCTATCATGCTCTCTCCTTCTTTCCCCTCCTCTTGTATTATCCATCTATCATGCAACCTCTCTCTTCTCTTTCATTCTTGCAATCTCCCTCCTTTCATGCTCTGTCTGAACTGTTTAATTTCCTCCTCCCTCCCTCCCACCAGTATTCTCTCTCCATCGTAGTTGATCTCAGCCTAGGTGTTTCTGCCTCCCACCCCGTCTGGAGACATTTCTGATTCTCACAACTAGGAAGAGTACTGTTACTTACATCAATTGGATCAAAACTAGAGAGTCTGCTCTGTATCGCACAATGTGTTAAGTCACTCCCCCACAGCAAAGAAAAATCTGGAGCAAAACGTGAAGAGTGCTGAATTTAAGACACCCTGATTTTCAGATTACCACACCACGCTAAACTTTTCTGACTCCACACATTTATCTATATATATATATATATATATATATTTAGTGAATATATCTGTATATATATATATATTTAGTGAATATATATGTGTATATATATATATACACATATATATTCACTAAAAGCTACTTTCTTTTTAAGCTCTGAAAGTTGTGAGAAGTTTGAGCATATTAACCTTCATAGATTTCAAAGTCAGGTCAATTTGCAAGCAGTATGAAAATGAGCATCATAAAGCCTGTCATCTTAAAACATAAAAAAAAATAAGAAAAATACTTTTAACATATCAATTTGATTTTTATCCCAAACCAATCAGCATTGTCAAAATCCTAAAGTCAGACCAAGAATTGGATCTGTGTAGATTTTGTAGGTTATGATATACTTAAGAATTGTTAAAACTCTAGATGCTGTGAAAAATTTGAGCATACTGACTTCAAAGTTTTCAAGCTGAGCCCAATTTGCAATTTTATTATCAAGTATTCTCATGATTAGACATGAACTCACTAAAGAAATATATTACGGATATATCTAATCACAGGTCACAAATAAACAAACTTTTAGGTCAAAAAGCAATGTTTTCCGCTGAAGGCATTTTAAAAGAGTGTTATCTCTTATCTTTTTGATTTTAATATCTTTAAGAGCCTCAGAAAAATTTTAACCTTTATGAAGAAGCTGAGGTTTTCAGGATAGTAAGAAATTCTCAATTCTCACCATTTTATATAAAATAAATGTCAAGTTGGATAAGGACATATCTTGTTGGTTTTTACCATTTATCCTAATCAATTTAATATCACTTCCAGCGTGTCACAGCACTGCATAAACAATATGATAATTGGAATTCCTCTGCTCCTTGAATTAGTAAGCAAATTACAGTGCATATCAATCATGCATAATGAGTCTGAAGCATGGCTTGATTACATTTCATTTGCATAAGAATTTTCTATAATTTTTAAAAACTGATCATTTTTAATTCAGAATAGATTTAAATGCCACATAACTGCTGCTCTCCTCTTGAAATGCAAAGCAACCTTCTTACATAACACAAAAATGCTAATCAAATTTTTAAAGCAGAACCTGGCTTGTTAATGAGTTTTCACCTTTCTACATGCTGTCACATCTCATTACATTGTCACCTTTTTGGGTTCACAATTGGAATACACATTGATGTGGCTCAATTCTAATTGTAACATTATGTTGCTGCACTTACAAGGGAAACATCTTTTAAATAATTCTTGGATTGTTCAATTTGAAGGGTAACTTCCTCTCTTCGCATCCTGTAGTTTGTAAAACCCCTACTGTTTACATAAACATTGACGCAAACATAGTCTCTGATAAGCCAAAAGTCTAAAGCATAAAAATGAAACGAACAGGAAACAACAGACAAATAAATATAGATTTTGGAGTTAAATTATAATGATGTAGAATGCAGTAATAAAAACAGCTTATTAAATATAACTATTTAGAAATATAACTCATTAGGGAGATATCACATTAAAATAATTACTCATAAAATATTTCAGAAGATAGCCAATTTTTTGATTTTCATATGTGTATTTCCTACAGTAGTCAACAATTTTAAAGGTGAAAAAGATTTTAGAGATTTTAACATGTGAAAGATATTTAAATCTTTTAAAAGAACATTTCTAAGAGTAGACCTTAGAAATCAAGAAAAGGTGTAGGACAAGTGACTTATTTTTAAAACATACCATGTGCTATGTAAATTTTTTAATGTTTAGTGGGATAAAAAGAATCAGTTATATGAGAGAAGCCAGCAACTAGTGAAAAAAAAAAGTGAATTTAGTTGCTCAATAAACTCTCAGATGCAAGTCTCTAAGAAAACCCACGTACCAGCACATTGGCTAGAAATAGCAGTTCCTAATAGATCTTATTACTACATAGTAAATTTTCTATTCTTTGCAAGGAAAAAATATATATTGTCAATTATGATAACTTATTCTTAAATTTTAATTTCTAGCTTTTATGAGTAAATAGTAAGTGTACATATTTATAGGTTACATGAGATATTTTGATACAGGTGTGCAATGTGCAATACGTGATAATCACATCAAGGTACATGAAGTATCTTGCATTTATCCTATGTATTACCAACAATCCAATTCTACTCTTTTAGTTATTTCAAGCTGTACTATTAAGTTATATTTTTGACTATAGTCACCCTGTTGTGCCAGCAATACTAGGTCTTATTCACAGTAACTTTTATTCCTCTAGAGGAACTGAAAAATTTCCACGGAGACAAATCAGCATGGTAAAAGATTTTACTGAATCACTGTGAGGCATGCTTCCATCAGTACATTCCTGGTTTAGAAGCTATCATGGAGGGAGGTGGAGCAAAATGGCAGAATGGAAAGCTCCACCAATCACCCCACCCCCCTAAAAAATCACCAAGTTAACAACTATCTATGTAGGAAAAAACACTTCCATGAGAACCAAAAATCAGGTGAGCACCCACAGTACCTGGTTTTAACTTCATATGGCTAAAAGAGGCACTGAAGAGATAGATAAAAACAGTCCTGAATCACCAATACTGCCCCTCCCCCACACCCAGCAGCCACAGCATGGTGCTGAGAGCATCTCTAGGCACTGGGATAGAAAGAACACAGCAATTGTGAGGTTACAAACTCAGTGTTGTCCTGTTAGAGCAGAAAGGAAAACCAGAACAAACAGCTGAGGCCCATCCACAGATGGAGCATTTAAAGAGGTTTCAGCCAGAGGAGTTCACCCATTCCAGGGGCCCCAACTAGGGTGACAACAAACATCGCCACGAAGGGCCCAAGTTGTTCTTGGTCTCTAAGTAAACTCGAAAGGCAGCCTAGGCAATAAGGACTGGAACTAGTAGGTGAGTCCTAGGGCTGAACTAGACCCAGTGGCCTGGGATAGGGGTTGCAGTGAGTTACATACTGACAAACCAGCTGGTGCAGCCAAGAGAATGCTGGCATCACTCCTCCCCCAAACCCGTACTGCACAGCTCATGGCTCCAACAGAGACCACTGTCATCTGTCTGAGGAGTAAAGAGGGAAGAGTGGGAAGGCTTTTTTTTTTTTTTTTTTTTTTGCATTTTGGACAACAGCCAGCCATAGCAGAATAGGGAACTGGTCAGATAAAAGAGGCCCCTGTTCCAGGCCCTAGCTCCCAGACAACATTCCTAGACACACCCTGGGCCAAGAAAAGACTCACTTCCTTGAAGAAAAGAATATAGTGCTGGAAGCATTCATCATCTGTGAACTGAAGAGCCTTGTGGTCCTGAATAATGATCAGTGATACCCAGGTACTACATCAAGGGCCTTGGTGAGCTTCTGAGATTTGCTGGCTTCAGGTGAGACTCGGCACAATACCAGCTGTGGTGTCTATGGGACAAAACTTGTGCTTGAGCAAAGGAGAAGGAAAAGTAAAGAAGACTTTTTCTTGAACCTGAGGTACCAACACCGCCAGAGGGGTTATAGTACTAAGCAGGCTCTTGGGGTCCCCGATTCTAGGACTTAACTATGGATGGTATTCTGGACCTACATTTGGCAAGAAGGGATCCCACTGTCCTAAAGGGTGAGTCCCAGGCCAAGTAACATTCACCACAAGCTGACTTAAGAGACTTTAGGCCTTAAAGGAACATTGGTGTAGTCTGGTAGTACTCCTCATGGTCAAGGGTGGCAGTGGCTATGGGGTGAAACTCCTGTGCCTTTGAAAAGGGGAAGAATGAATGGGAAAAACTGCATCCTGTGATGAGTGCCAGTTCAGCTGCAATACCAGAGAATACCAGGTAGACTTCTAAGGTTTTTGACTCTACTCTCTGTCTCCCAGATGTAACTTCTGGACCCATCCAAGGCCCGGGAGACCTCATCACCCTGATGGGAGGAACATATGTCCGGCTGGATTTGCTACCCACTGACTGAAGAGCCCCAGGGCCTTGAGCAAATATATGGAGTAGTGAGGGAGTGGTTACAGCACAACTTGGCTTACACTCAGTGCTGTGCTTGTTTCAGATCTTGCCCAGCACAGTCGTAGTGGTGGGTGGCAACAGGGGTACTTGATTACTCCACCTTCAGCCTTAGGTGGCTCAGAACAGAAAAAAAAAGACTATATTTGTCAGAAAGTAATAAAAGAGAATAAGAAATTCTGCCTGGTAATCCAGAGAATTCTCCCAGATTTTGTCAAAGACCATCAAAGTGGTACCTTTACGAGTCTGCAAGAACCGCAGGATTTTGGGTGTCCCTTAAAGCAGAAATAGCTTAGATTACAACACTTAAGTCCTTTCAAATAACTGGAAACCTTCCAAAGAAGAATGGCTACAAAAAGGCCAGAGAGTGAAGACAACAATAATGACCTAACTCTTCAATGCCCAGACAGTGAACAACATCTAATAGCATCTACACCATCCAGGAAAACATAATCTTAAATGAACTAAATAAGGCACCAGGGACCAATCCTGGAGAAACAGAGGTATGTGACCTTCTAGACACAGAATTCAAAATAACTGTCCTGAGAAAACTCAACAATATTTGAGATAACACATAAAAGAAATTCAAGATTGTATTAGATTAATTTATGAAAGAGATTAAAATGCAAAAGAATCAAGCATAAATTCTGCAAAAAAGCAACTGGCATACTGAAGAATGTATCAGAGCTCTTTAACAGCAGAATGAATCCAGCAAAAGAAAGAATCAGTGAGCTTGAGGACAGGCTATTTGAAAATACACAGTCAGAGGAGACAAAAGAAAACAAAACAATAACAAACAATGAAGCATGCGTCCAGGATTTAGAAAACAGCCTCAAAGGACAAATCTAATAGTTATTGGCCTTAAAAAGGAGGTACAGAAAGAGACAGAGGTAGAAAGTTTATTCAAATAAATAATAGCAAAGAACTTTCCAAACCTAGAGAAATATGTCAATATCAAAGAAGAAAGTTATAGAACACCAAGCAGATTTAACCCAAAGAAGACTAACTCAAGGCATTTTATAATCAAACTCAAAGGTCAAGGCAAAGTAAGGATCCTAAAATCAGCAAGAGAAAAGAAACAAATAACATACAATCAAGCTCCAATACATGTAGCAGAAGAATTTTAAGTGGGAACCTTACAGGCCAAGAGAGAGTGGCATAACAAATTTGAAGTGCTGAAGAAAAAAAATGATTACCTTGGAATAGCATACCTGCTGAAAATATCCCTCAAACATGAAGGAGAACTACTTTCCCAGGTAAACAAAAGGTGAGGGATTTCATTAATACCAGAACCATCCTACAAGAAATGCTAAAGATAGTACACCAAACAGAAAGAAAAGGACATTAATGAGCAATAAATGATCACCTGAGGGTACAAAACTTAATGGTAATAGTGAGTACACAGAAAACCAGAATATTTTATCACTGTAACTGTGATGTGTAAACTACTCTTACACTAAATAGAAAGATTAAATGATGAACTAATCGAATATAATTACTACAAAAACATTTCAAAACACAGTCAGTAAATTTACTTTTAAATAGTAATGGCAAAAGGTAAAATAGCAGGGGGATGAAGTTAGCGTGAGGTTTATTAGTTTTCCTTTTGCTTGCTTTTTGTTTACACAAAAGGCATTAAGTTGTTATCAGGTTAAAATAATGGGTTATAAGTTAATATTTGCACGCCTCATGGGAACTTCAAATCAAAAAACAAACAACGGATACACAATAAATAAAAAGCAAGAAACTAAATCGCATCACCAGATAAAATTATTTTCACAGGACGAAGACAGGAATGAGACTGAAAATAACAGGGTGGAAAAATACATTCCATGCCAATGGAAAACAAAAAAGAACACGAGTCATTATACTTATATTAGATGTAACAGATTTGAAGAAAAAAAACTATATGAAGAGACAAAGGTTACTCTATAATGACATAAGTGTCAATTCAGCAGAGAAAATAAAAAATTTAATTATATATGCACTCAATACCAGAGCATCCAGATATACAAAGGAAATATTAGAACTAAAGAGGGAGATAGGCCCCAATACAATAATATATGAAGACTTCAACAGCTAAGTTTCAACATCTGGCATATTTCCAGACAGAAAAACAACAAAATCAGTCTTAATCTGCACTGTATATCAAATGGATCTAGTAGATATTTAGAGAACATTTTATCCAAGAGTTACAGAATACACATTCGTTTTCTTAGTCCAAAGACCATTCTCAAGAATAGACCGTATGTTAGGTCACAAAACAAGTCTTAAAACATAGGAAAAAGTTAAAATAATATCAAGTATCTTCTCTGACCACAGTGGAATAAAACTTGAAATTAACAACAGGAAGAATTTTAGAAACTATACAAACACATGAAAATTAAACAATATGCTCCTGAATGACTAGTGGGTAAATGAAGAAATTGAGAAGAAAACTGAAAAATTTTTTGAAACTAAAGATAATGAAAACACAACACCTCATAACCTATGGGATACAGCAAAAACAGTACTCAGAGAGAAGGTTATAGCCATAAGTTCCTACATCAAAAAAGGGGCAGAACCTTCAAATAAACAATCTAAAAATGTACCTTAAAGAAATGGAAAAGCAAGAACAAATCAAAGCCAATATTAGTAGACAAAAGATGTAAATATCAGAGCACAAATAAATAAAACAGAAATGAGAAAACATGAAAGATACAAAAACCAAACAGTTACCTTTTTGACAAGAAAAACAACATTGACATACCTTTAACCAGACTAAGAAAAAAAGAGAAGATCTGAATAACTAAAATCAGAAATGAAAAATGAGACAATACAGCTGATATGCAGAAATTATAGGATTATTAGTGACTACTCTGAGTATACATGAATACATTGGAAAATCTAGAATAAATGGACAAATTCCTAGGTATAGACAACCTGCCACGATAGAAACAGAAAGAAATGCAAAACGTGAACAGACCAATGACAAGTAACAAGATCAAAGCCATAAGTAAACATCTTACAGTAAAGAGAAACCTGGGACCTAATGTCTTCACTACTGAATTTTACCAAACATTTAAAGAAGAACTAATACCAGTCCTACTGAAACAATTCAAAAAACAATTCAAAAAATAATTCAAAAAAAAAAACAAACTCATTCTACAAGGCCAGGATTACCCTGACACTAAAACCAGACAAAGACACATCAAAGATAGAAACCTACAGGCCAACATCTCTGATGAATATTGATGCCAAAATCCTGAACCAAACACTAGCAAACCAAATTCAACAATACTTTAGTAACTTTATTCATCAAGACAAAGAGGAATTTATCCCTGAGATGCAAGGATGGTTTAATATATGCAAATAAGTCAATGCAATATATCATATCAATTGATGCTGAAAGAGTATCAGATTAAATTTAACATCCATTTATGATATAAATGCTCAAAAACCTAGGTATAGAAGGAACATACGCAACATAATCAAAACCATATATGACAGACTCACAGCTAGTATCATAGTGATTGGAATAAAAAACTGCAAGTCTTTTCTCTAAGGTCTGGAAGATGACAACAATGCCCATTTTCACCACTGTTTTTCAACCTAGTACTGGAAGTCCTAGCTAGAGCATTCAGACAAAAGAATGATATAAAAGTATATTAGTCTGTTTTCACATTGCTATAAAGAGCTACCCGAGACTGGGTAATTTATAAAGAAAAGCAGTTTAATTGCCTCACAGTTCCACAGGCTGGACAAGAAGCATGGCAGAGGAGGCCTCTGGAAACTTACAATCATTGCTGAAGATGAAGGGAAAGCTGGTACATCCTATATGGCTGGAGCAGGAGGAAGACAGAGTGAGGGGGTGTTGCTACACACATTTAAACAACCAGATCTCATGAGAACTCATTGCAGATGATATGATATTATATTTGGAAAAACCTAAAACTCCACAAGAAAACTCTTAAAACTTATAAACAAATTGAGTTAAGTTGTGGGATACTAACTCAACATACATAAATCACTAGCATTTCTATATGCCAGCAGTGAACAATGTGAAGAAGAAATGAAAGGAGTAATCCAATTTATAATAGCCATACAGAAAATTAAATACCTAGAAATTAACCAAAGATGTGAAATATCTCTCTGATGGAAACAAAGAAAATTAAAGAGGACACAAAAAAATGGAAAAATATTCTATGCTAATGGATTGGAAGAATCAATAATGTTAAAAATGTCCATATTACCCAAAGGAATCTACACATTCAATGCATGAAATCTCCATCAAAATACCATTACCATTCTTCATAGAAGACCCAGAATAATCAACGCTATCCAAGGCAAAAAGAACAAAACCGGAGGAATCGCATTACCTGACTTCAAATTATATTACAGAGACATAGTAATCAAAACAGCCTGGTACTGCATAAAAATAGACACGTAGACCTATGGTACAGAATAGAGAACTCAGAAACAAATGCACACATGTACAGTGAAGTCATTTATTACAAAGATGCCAAGAACATATACTGGGAAAAAGACAGTCTCTTCAGTAAATGGAGGTGCTGGGAGAACTGAACATTTATATGCAAAAGAATGAAACTCCAACCCTATCTCTTACCATGTACAAAAATTAAATCAAAATGGATTAAAAAGTAGCTGGGCCTCATGGTACGTGCGTGTAGTCTCAGCTACTCAGAAGACTGAGGTGGGAGAATCACTTGAACCTGGGAGGTGGAGGTTGCAGTGAGCTGAGATCACCCCACTGCACTCCAGCCTGGGCAACAGAATGAGATCCTGTCTCAAATTTAAAAAAAAAAAATTGACTAAATACTTAAACCTGATACCACATACTATTAAACTACTGCAAGAAAACTTTGGGGAAAATCACCAGGATATTGGCCTGGGTGAACACGTCTTGAGCAACACCCCACTAGCATGGGCAATCAAAGCAAACATGGACAAATGTAATCTCATCAAGTTAAAAAGCTTCTGCACAGCTAACGGTGAAATCAACAAAGTGAAGAGACAACCCACAAAATGGGAGAAAACATTTTCAAGCTACCCCTCTGGCAAGAAATTAATACACAGAATATATAACGAGCTCAAACAACTCTATATGAAAATAAATCTAATAATTCAATCTAAAATGGACAAAATATTTGAATAGACCTTTCTCAAAACAAGACATACAAATGGAAAACAGGTATATAAAAATGTTTAACATCACTAATCATTGGAGAAATGAAAATCAAAATTACAGTGAGATATTATCTCACCCTATTTAAGGTGGCTTATATCCAAAAGACAGGCAATAAAAAATACTGGTGAGGATGCAGAGAAGAGGCAACACTTGTACACTGTTGGTGGGAATGTAAGTTAGTTCAGCCTCTATGGAGAACAGTTTGGAGGTTCCTCAAAAATCTAAAAATTGAGCTACCATATGATCCAGCAGTCTTACTGTGAGGAAAGAGAGAGACCCTCTCATATTGTTTTATATTGTTTTATACTCAGTACCTGTTTTAAAAAAAACAATAAGGAAGTAAAACCAAAGACAGGCAGCCTGGCACCAGGCCCGAAACCTGGCCTGGGCCTGCCTGGCCTAAACCCAGTAGTTAAAAATCAACTCATAACTTAAAAACCGATGTTATTCATAGATTCTAGACATTGTATAGAAGAACACTGTGAAACTCCCTGCCCTGTTCTGTTTCTCTCTGACCACCGGTGCATGCAGACCCTGTCATGTACCCCTCACTTGCTCAAATCAATCACGACCCTTTCATCTGAAATCCTTAGAGTTGTGAGCCCTTAAAAGGGACAGGAATTGCTCATTCCGGGAGCTCAGATTTTAAGGCAGTAGCTTGCCGATGCTGCCAGCTGAATAAAGCCCTTCCTTCTACAACTCGGTGTCTGAGAGGTTTTGTCTACGGCTCGTCCTGCTACAACTGATGGATATATACCCAAAAGAAAGGAAACTAGTATATCAAAGAGATATCTGTACTCCAATGTTTGTTGCAGCACTGTTTACAATAGCTAAGATTTTGAAGCAACCTAAGGGTCCATTAACAGGTGAATGGATTATGAAAATATGGTACACATACATGATGATGTTCTATTCAGCCATAAAATTGAATGAGATCCAGTCATTTGCAACAACATGGATGGAAGTGGAGATCATTATGTTACGTGAAATAAGCCAGGAACAGAGAGACACACATCGCATGTTCTCACTTATTTGTGGGATTTAAAAATCAAAACAATTGAACTCCTGGTAATAGAGAGTAAAAGGATGGTTACCAGAAACTTTTATTGTTAGTGGGGTTTTGTGGGGGAGGTGGGGATAGTTACTGGTTATAAAAACATAGAAAAATGAATAGGACCTACTATTTGATAGCACAATAGGGTGACTATAGTAAATAATAACTTGATCGTATATTTTAAAGTAACTTAAATAATGTAATTGGACTATTTGTAACTCAAAGAATAAATGTTTGAGTTGATGAATAGATACCCCATTCTTTATGATGTGTTCATGTATTCATAAATAAATGTATGCACCTGCTATATACCCACAAAAATTTTAAGATAATAAAAATATTTAAAAAGTAAAAAGTAGAAAAATATAAAGAATTGTTTACTGTTTTGTTTCCATGAAAATCTCATATATGCCTTGTTGAAATAATCATCTGTATGCAAGGCCTATGAGCCACTTCTTTTACTTTCCTATCCCCTATTGTTTTCATGGTTCTTTCTTCCTCTCAAGCACAACAGGCACACTTCTACCCCAGGATGTTTGTAATTGTGATCTCCTCTTCCTGGAATCCCTTTGCTTCAGACATCTGCATAGATCATGCTTTACATCTTGCAGGTTTGTGTTCAAAAGTCACTGTGTGAGTGCGGCCTTCACTGACCACCCAGTTTAGAATATTTTTATTCCAGAATTTTCTATCTCCCTTTCTTTCATTTTATTTTTATGGTTCTCATCAGTCATCATTATCTATTCAAAATACATGTTTTGCCCCATAATTTTTAAGTTTGTGTAATAGATATAAATATATCTAGGAGTGGTCTGCACTGATTTGGGGATGAAACCATTGCTAACAGTAAGTGGAGACAGAGGATGAAATAAATACAGTTCACAATTCAAATGGCTTCCAAATCAATGCTACCCAAAAGAATGAATGCTACATTTTTTTAACTCTCATTTAGATAAACTAGCAGATACTTAGAGAACAGAGAGTCTATAACGCAAATTTCTACTATCGCAAGTTACATTGTGCTTTATGGCTGAACCAAGTGCATAAGCAATCATTAATGTCTGCCCAGGACATGCCCACGACTAAGCTTATTGTACTCAGTCAGCTAGTAAGGAATAGGTTAATATTAGTTGAGGATGTTACTACATTATTGTACAAATATATATTCATTTAGTGGTTGCTTGAAAACTTTACCTTTAAACAAGGTAAAGTTTATTTATTTGTATATACATTTTATATTTATAGATACATTTACATAAAATGTATATATGTTTATATATACATTTATTTATATATTCACTGGCGTAACATCTATTTGCAATATTAATCACTGAGATGTGAAGAAATTTCCTTATCATAACTGGCAGCCCAAGAAAAAAAGATCTAATGCAGAAAAAGCTCTACCAGATTTAGAAAGTGTGAATTCTTTCAGTATCTTCTGATCAATATTAATGTCAAAACAGATTCTTCTGAGAAGATTCATCTTTGCTTACATTAAGCAGTATTTGTTACAAACACAGATCAGGAAAAATGCTCAGGTCTTGAATCTTGCCAAATGAAGACGGAAGCACAATTGCAATGGCGGACAATAACTAATAATGATAACACTGAACACCTCTTGCTGAATGCCTGCTATGGGCCAGGTATGGTGTTAGAAGCTGAGAAACAATCTCTCATGCAATCGTCAAACAACTCTGGAAAGTAGGTACCATTTTTCACCATATTATTAAGGAACTTGAAAGTCAAAAA
Source organism: Pongo abelii (assembly GCF_028885655.2). Taxonomy (NCBI): domain Eukaryota; kingdom Metazoa; phylum Chordata; class Mammalia; order Primates; family Hominidae; genus Pongo; species Pongo abelii. Next base: position 150,830,869 of record NC_072008.2, read on the forward strand.
GATGAAGTGACATACCTAAAATCACAGTCATGTGACAGTAGCTGGGTGTATTAGTTCATCCTCACCCTGCAAATAAAGACATACCCAAGACTGGATAATTTATAAAAGAGAGAGGTTTAATTGATTCACAGTTCAGCATGGCTGGGGAGGCCCCAGGAAACTTACAATCACAGCAGAAGGGGAAGCAAACACAACCTTCATCACATGATGACAGGAAGGAGAAGTGCCAAGCAAAAAGGGAAAAGCCTCTTATAAAACCATCAGATCTCGTGAGAACTCACTCACCATAATGAGAACAGCAGCATGGGGTAACCACAGCCATGATTCACTTACCTCCTACCCGGTCCTTCCCATGACATGTGGGGATTAATGGAGTTACAATTCAAGATGAGATTTGGGTTGGGACACAGCCAAATCATATCACTGGGATTCCAACCCAGAGGTCTGGATTCAAAAACTAAGCACTTTAGTCTACATTATCTTCTAGGATACATTAAGGGGTCAGGAAACTGAGACCATTTGGAACTATAAAATAAAAATGATAGCATCATAGTTGCATACCTAGGACCACATTCTTTCCTGTAGGCCTTACTATCTAATAAGTCCATTGAGAGGTATGTGGAGAAGGTATCTAGAAAAGTTGAATCATTTCTTATTCGTATAGATTCCTAGAGTTTACAAAGCATCATTTAACACGTTAGCTTGTTGGATTCTTATTATAACAGCAGGTGTCAATTCCATTTTCCAATTAAGTGAAGTGAGGTTCGGAGAGATTAAGGTATTTGTCTGGAGCCATTTAGAAGCAAGAACTCAAACCCAAACCCTGTGTTTCTAAAAGGCTTTATTATTATTATTATTATTATTTTTACTGTCTGGTGCTCAGTTGTTCAGCTCCCTCAAAAACACATAAAATGCTATCTATTTAGAAATATACTTTAAACCTTTAAATTATTAAGATGGTTAAATCATTTAAAATGCTTATTTTGTGCTCATAAAATTAATTTCTATTCCTTTCAAATAAAACCTTCTATGTATATAAATGTATGCTTACACATATGCATGTATATTAGTGTTTGCCAAAGATTCTTGAATCAAAGGGAATGTTTATAGTTTTCTGTTTTAACCCTGCTAAGTTTTAGCAGTGATAGTAGCAGAATGCAATAAAATGAGAATAAAATGTAACAATCTACTTTGCAAATTTGAAACACATCTCCTTATTTTTAAAATGCAGTTATAAAAAGCATTAATTTAAATCTGCAATATGTGGCATGCATTAGGAATAATACATGTTTGATCATTAAAATGGTATATTTTATTATTCCATTTTGATTTCTATTTTATTATTTATTGCCTGTGGTTAGCAAAATGTCATTATGTTATCTCCAGGCAATTGTTCCTGCTTTAAAGAGAAGATGAGGTTGCATTTGATACATTCATATATCTTCGAAATAGCTACCTTATATTCACTCAGTCTCAACATCTAGATCACAATACGTATAATGCAGTGTAATATCATTAGAAGGTCTATAAATAAATGGTTGCTAAGGTTATGAAAATTTAAAAAAAAAAGATAAACAAGAGACCATAGTAGTGGCAGATTTCAGTGACATACTACATTTATTATATATTTTCCTATATTTCATGTTATACAAAAATGTGTTACAATTTGTTGAATTCTGTTTTTCATTTCAATAGGCATAAGAAACAATATGTTTAATTACAGTCAATGTCTCATTTTATGTTTCATTATTTTTCTGCCTAATTTATCACTTTATCTTGCTCATTACTACTTTCTGTTCACTTTCGATTACAGATGTGGAAACTGAGTTCTGCAGCATCCTCTGAAAAATATTAATATAAAAAAATTCCTCTGAGCAGGACCACCTAGGTTATACTGAGTAGTATTTATTATGTAGAACCATCTTGTTAAATTGACAGTTAACAGCAAACTATTTTCTGATTCTGTTCCATTAGGACTAATTTAAAACAAAAGTATAACTCTGATCTTAGGATAATTTAATGTTCTGCTATTTCCATGGATTTATGGCTATTTTCTCTAGTGAAATTTTCTGTATTGAAAAAAAGCATCATTTTTTTTCTAGTGGGTATATATGCTACAAGGTGAGAGATTGGCTTTGCATTTTCAAACAATATTGAAATAAAATGTATAAGCAATGATAAATGAAATATAAATATAGAATCATGCACAAATACATTATTTAAGGAAAAGGGTATTCATTCTCAATGATCTTGATAGTTTTATAGAAGTTTAATCAAATGTGTATCCTGGTTCTGCTTTTGTTGGGTGACCGTGGGTGAGTCACTTCACTGTTGCTAGACCTCTTTTTTGTTATCTGAAACATAAAGAATTTGGCCTTCATGTAAACTAATGCTCTTACCATTTGTGCATTTTATTTGGTCACTTAATCTCAATTTCTATAGGTGGATTAGAACAGAAAAACAAAGAAGACACAGCTTTCCATGTAGAACAGGTTCAAAAAAAATATTTGTTGGCTGGGCATGGTGGCTCACGCCTGCAATCCCAGCACTTTGGGAGGCCGAGGCGGGCGGATCACGAGGTCAGGAGATCGAGACCATCCTGGCTAACACGGTGAAACCCCGTCTCTACTAAAAACACAAAAAATTAGCCAGGCATGGTGGCGGGCGCCTGTAGTCCCAGCTACTCGGGATGCTGAGGCAGGAGAATGGCGTGAACCCGGGAGGCGGAGCTTGCAGTGAGCCGAGATGGCGCCACTGCACTCCAGCCTGGGCAACAGAGTAAGACTCTGTCTCAAAAAAAAAAAAAAAAAAAAAAATTTTTTTTGCTGAATGAAATAACAATCTGTGTTGAAAGCAGAGTGGTCAGCCCAAGTATCCTGCTCAGAGTAGATTTACCATTGGATGCTTCTGGTTACAGCACACACATTAGTGTTTACACAAGTTACTGGTTACCAAGTGCTCACAACTTCTCATTACTTATCATCTGACATGGCTTGACCTAATCATAGTTAGGTCTGTCTCCTCGCCTTAATCCACCTCACATGTAAGCAAGCTCCAAGGTGTATAATGTCTTATGAAAGAGATATTTCTTGTTGAAGCACTCTGATTTTGCCAAACTGCCCACTCCCAGCACTGGCTCCCCTCTACAAAGTTTTTATGAGCCCTATTACCACTCCCTACAAAAGAAATGCCTTTCTCTGTTTAATTTTGATACACTTGCAGATCCTGACACTGGAGTTTTCTCTCAATTGCAACAGTCATTTATAATATAGTCTCTATTTACATCCAGTTTTGATGTGATTTGATACTAGGCAGGTAAACCGATCTTGACAGCTATATCATCTTGCCTCTGGGATAATTTAGATTTGTTTATATCTTGACCTCACTAAAATTCTGTTTTGAATATTTTGTCTTCCTCATGGACGAATATATGAACAGAGTCTATACCATATGGTCTTTTCAGTATCTCTAAAATGTGAACATTTCTGAAACATTCTTCTCACATGATCCTTTCACTTTTTTTTTTTTCAGAACCTGTTTGCTCATTCTTTTCTCATTTGCTTTCTGTAATTTGAATATATGTATCTAGGACTTTCTTTTAAATTTTTCTTTTTTTAACCATTCCACTTTTTCCTCCAGTCACTTCTATGGCTTAAGGATACTTGTAAATATGTCTTTTCCATTCCAAAACGATATATTTATTTCTATTTTCCCATCTGTCAGGATTTTATATGTACACATATTGGAAAATTGTTGGGCCTCTTTGTGGCCCAGTTGCAGGCTATGGGACAGCGAGAAGCCTCAGAAGAATTAGTTGATCCTGTGAGAAAACAATGTGCCTAAAATGGGATTAGTTGAGAACCTCTAATTGAGAATCACCCTCCCTTTAGTGTTTCCAGAAATTTATTTAACTGAGTGCTGTGATTGTTGGTGGCTAATCAACAAAGGAAGGCTCTTCATAGCCCAAGCCCCATTATAAAACATAGTTATTATCATTTGGTTTACCTGTTTTCATTTTCATTTTATCTGAGCTTGCATATCCTTACTGTCACAATTTACCTTGTCAGTCACTAACCAGTGTGTTCCTCCACCAAGTATGTGGCCACTAGGTAAACCTTTTCTAATTTAATTCTATTTAACCTAATGATGATGTTTTAAATAAAAGAAAGAAATATTTTAAAGAAAGTATAAAAGCGTATGTTAGAGAAATATAACAGAAAATAAATATAATATTAAATATTATAGGAGAGACTGTGAGTAAATATAGAAGGACTGTGAGTGAAAAGAGTGATAGAATGTGAGTTAATAAAGAAACATAATACAAGGAATGAGAAAATAAAAAATAAGAATAAAGGATAATCATCAATACTGTAAGAAAGTAAAAATGAGTATAAGCAATGAGCCTGAGAAAATAAATATATAAATATGAGAAATAGAAAAAGTTAACATGTAAAAATAATATGAAATAAAGTTTAATGTGGAAGGGGTAAGACACTAAAATGAAATTTGATAATGAAAAACAATGAAAGAATAAGAGAAATGTAGAGAATACGCTGACAATGTGAGATTAAAAATGCAAATAACAAAGTATAAGAACATTTATGCAGAAAAAGTAAGAAAATAAGTAGAGTATGAAATAAATAAGGGGCCATGGTAAAAAGAAAATAAGAGTGTGAGATAATATCAGAATGGGGACAAGGATGAGAAAATAGCATGGGTGAGAAATGAGACAAAAATAAAAGAATGAGAAACATGAGGAAGTGAGAGATTAAAGAAGAGAATGAGAACACAGACAAATGAGAACACTTCCTTGAGTTCTCTTCATATTTGAACTGAGAAGGGGACGACTAATTCAGGTGGCTCTGGAAACAAACTCAGGGGCACCAACCAAAAGGGGGCCGGACAGGGTGCGGTGAGGGTCAAGAGCTGAGCTGCTGCTGGGCCAGTTCCCAGGCATCCTGGAATCAGGTAGAACAGGCATCTGGGCAGGGTGCTACAGAGGCTCCAGAGTACCGGGAAGGAAGACAATGGGCAGAGTGAGGCAGAGCAGAGAAAAATTTGCCACTGCTCTGGAGTCTGGAATTTTAGCTTAGCAAAGGTGAGTGAAAGTGGGGGTTGGGGACATGAGGTGGTATGATTATTTATTTTCTTGACTGTAAGGTTTACATTTGCTATAATTTGCTAACCTCTAGAGTCTGGCAATTTGAGCAGTAGAGATCTATTATAATTTTTTTACCTTTACCATGCAGTTGAATTGTTTGCTATATTTTAGCTAATTGATCAGCAAAAAGGCTTTCTACTTTGTAATCCCCTATCTAGCCTCATCACTTCCTATAATGAAGTGAGAAGCACTGTTGTAACATAGACAGGTTGTTTTAGACACTCTGGGACTCCTGTCACCAGGCAGAACATTTATCTTCAGTGCAAACAGGCTTGATAAACTCAAGATTTATTAAGGGTATCCAAATTGGAAAGGAAAAAGTCAAATTATATTTAGAGAAACCTGAAGACTGTACCAAAAAAACCTGGTAGAACTGATAAACAAAGGCAGTAAAGTTGCAAAATACAAAATCAACGTACAAAAAATCCATAAAAAGCAAACAATCTGAAAAAGAAATCAGGAATGCAATTTCATTTAAAACAGCTACAAAAAATATTTAGAAAATAAATTAAAGAGGTAAAATATATCTGTAATGGGAACTATAAAACACTGATGAAAATAATTGAAGAGGACACACACAAAAAAATATATCTCATGCTCATAGATTTGAAGAAGTAATATTGTGAAAATGTCCACAGAACCCACAGTGATCTGCAGATTCAATGAAATCCCTCTCAAAATACCAATATCTTTCTTCTAAGATATACAAAACAGCATTCCTAAAATGCGTATGGAATCACGAAAAATCCAAAATAGCCAAAGTAGTCTTGACCAAAAAGATTAAAGCTGCAGGCATCATACCACCGGATTTTAAAATGTAACAAAAAGCTACAGTAACCAAACAGCATGGTACTGGTATAAAAACAGATACATAGACTACTGGAAAAGAATGGAGAACCCAGAAATAAATTCATGTTTTTACAGCCAACTGATTTTTGACCAAAGCACCAAAAATATTCTTTGGGAAAAAAAAACTTAATAAATGGTGCTAGGAAACTGGATATCTATATGCAGAATAATGAAACTAGACCCTTTTTTTTCACCTTATGCAAGAATCAACTCAAAATGGATTAAACACTTGAAATTATGGAACTACAAGGCTTGAAACTTAAACTACAAGCTACAAGACTTGAAACTATGGAACTAGCAGAAGAAAACATTTGGGAAATGCTTCAGGACATTGATCAGGGCAAAGACTTGTTGGGTAAAACCTCAAAAGAACAGGCAACAAAAGTAAAAACAGACAAATGGGTTTATATCAAGATAAAGTGCTTATGTGCAGCAAAAGAAACTATCAACAGAGTAAACAGACAGCCGCCTACAGAATGAGAAAAAGTATTTGCAAACTATAGATCTAACAAGGGACTAATATTCAGAAGACACAAGACACTCAACTCAACCACAAAAAAATACACAACCCATTGAAAAAATGTCCAAATGATCTGAATAAACATATCTCAAAAGAAGACACACAAAAGACCAACAAGTATAATAAAAACAATGCTCAACATCACTAATTATCAGAAAAATTCAAACCAAAACCACAGTGAGATATCATCTCACCCTAGTTAAAATGGCTATTTTCAAGAATACAAAAAATAACAGATGCTGGTGAGGATGTGGAGAAAGGAGACTCTTTATACACTGCTGGCAGGAATGTAAAATTGGTACAGTCACTATGTAAAACAGTATACAATTATTCAAGAAAACTAAAAATAGAACTAGTACATGATCCAACAATCCCACTGTTGGGTGCATATTAAAAAAAAAATCAGTATCTCTAAAAGTTATCTGCACACTCGTGTTTATTGCAGCACTATCCGTGATAAATATGCATGATATTTATATATATATATATTTTATATAATATTTATATTATATATTTATATATTGTATATTTTATGTATAATATATAATATATAATAATATAAATATGTTTATATTATTCATATTTATATATTTAAATATATTATATATATTATATATATAATATATATAATATATATATATAATATATATTATATATATATAATATATATATTATATATATATAATATATATAATATATATATATATTATATATATATATGGTCTATTCTTGAAAATAGTCCATGGACTAAGAAAATAAATGTGTATTCTGTAGCTCTCGGATAAAACGTTCTCTAAATAACTATTAGAACTATTTGATAAACAGTGCAGATTAAGTCTGAGTTTTGTTGTTTTTTTGTCTGGAAGATACGTCTGATGTTCAAACTTGGCTGCTGAAGTGTTCATATATTATTGTATTGGGGCCTATCTCTCTCTTTAGCTCTAATAACATTTTCTTTATATATGTTGGTTCTCTTGTCTTTGATGCTGATATGGTTTGGCTGTGTCTCCACCCGAAGCTCATCTCGAATTGTAGCTCCCATAATTCCCATGTGTTTCGGGAGAAACCCAGACATAACTGAATCATGGCAGTGGTTTTCCCCATACTGTTCCCATGGTAGTGAATAAGTCTCATGAGATCTGATGATTTTATAAGGGAAACACTTTAGGCTTCATTCTCATTCTTTCTTGTCTGGCACCATGTAAGATGTGCCATTCACCTTCCACCTTCCTCCCGAGTTACCTGGAACTGTAATTCCATTAAACTTCGTTTTCTTTATAAATTACCCAGTCGTGGGTATGTCTGTATAACCTTCGGTTGATTATCTATTGGTCATTAATGTCCTTTTCTTTCTGGTTGATATACTCCCTTTAGCATTTCTTGTAGGGTGCATCTGCTATTGATTAAGACTCTCAGCTTCTGTTTGTCTTGAAGTCTTTATTTCTTTATCATGTTTGAAAGATATTTTAGCTGAATATACTACTCTAGAGTAAAAGTTTTTTTTTCTTTTCTTAAGCACATTGAATATGTCTTGCCACTCTCTCGTGATCTGGAAGGTTTCCACTGAAAAGTCCACTGCCAGAGGTATTGAAGGTCCATTTTTTTTTTTATCTCTTGCTACTCTTAGACCCTTTCTTTATTCATGACCTTTATGATTTTGACTATTAAATTCCTTGAAGTATTCTTCTTTGGGTTAAACCTGCTTGGTGTTCTGTAACCTTCTTGTACTTCAATATAGATCTCTTTCTCTTGGTTTGGGGAGTTCTCTTTTATTATCTCTTTGAATAAACTTTTACCCCTATCTTTTTCTCTGCCTCCTTTTAAAGGCCAATAACTCTTCAATTGCCCTTTTGAGGCTGTTTTCTAAATTCTGTAGACATGCTTTTTTTATTATTATTTTTTGTCTCCTCTGTGACTTTGTAATTACAAACACTTGGTTTTCAAGCGAACTAATCTTTTCTTCTGATTGATTTATTCTGCTATTAAAGGACTTTGATGTATTCTTCAGTATGTCAGTTGCATAATTAAAAATAATAAAATAAGTATATAAATAAAATGATATGGCCCCTCACACATATTAAGACCCAGAACATGCCTAAATTTCCTTTTTTTTTTTAGACAGAGTCTCGCTCTGCGGCCCAGGCTGGAGTGCAGTGGCGCAATCTCGGCTCACTGCAAGCTCCGCCTCCCAGGTTCACGCCATTCTCCTGCCTCAGCCTCCCTAGTAGCTGGGACTACAGGCATCCGCCACCACGCCCGGCTAACTTTTGATATTTTTAGTAGAGTCAGGGTTTCACTGTGTTAGTCAGGATGGTCTGGATCTCCTCACTTCATGATCCACCCACCTCGGCCTCCCAAAGTGCTGGGATTACAGGCGTGAGCCACCACGCCCGGCCTCCTGCTTAAATTTTTAAAATTACTTCAAACTCTGTGTTAGATTTATCTGTTTGAACTCTAAACTTTTCTCTGTATTTTCTTGATTTTTTAAAAATGTATTCAATACATCTATTTGAATTTCTTTGTCTGAAAGTTAACCTATATCTGTTTTTTCAGGATTGGTCCCTGGTGTTTTATTTACTTTGTTTGGTGTGGTTATGTCTTCCTAGATTGTACTGATGCTACTACAAGTTCTTCAGTGTCTGGGCATTGAAGAGTTAGGTATTTGTTTCATTCTTCACTGTCTGGGCTTATTTGTATTGATCCTTCTTGGGACATTCTTCCAGTTACTTGAAAGGACTTGGGTGTTGTGATCTAAGCTGTTTCTACTTTAAGGGCACCTCAAACCCAGTAATGCTGTGGTTCTCGCAGAGTCATAGAGGTACCACCTTGATGGTCTTGGACAAGATCCATGAGAACTCTCTGGATTACCAGACAGAGACTCTTGTTCTATTCCTTTACTTTCTGTTGAACATACAGAGTCTCTGTTCTCTGTTCTGAGCCCCTAAAGGTGGGGGTGGAGTAATCTAAGCTTCCCTGTGGCTACCACCACTACGATTGTGCTGGCTGAGACCTTTAGCCAGCACAGCACTGGGTCTCACCAAAGGCCAGCTGTAACCACTCCCTGGAAACTTCCTATGTTTCCTCAAAGCCTTGGGGCTCTACAATCAGCAGGTGGAAAGGCCAGCCAGGCCTATGTCCTTCCTTATGGGTACTGATGTCTCCCAGGCCCCGGGAGGGGGTCCAAAAGTGACATTAAGGAGTCAGATATTAGTGTCAAAAACCTTAGAAGTCTACCTTTTATTCTATTGTATTGTGGCTGAGCTGAACTAAAATCACAAGATGTAGTCCTTCCCAATATTCCCTGCCCTTTCCAAAGGCAGAGGAGCCTCACCCCTTAGCCACAACCACCTCTGGATATGAGGAATACTGCCAGACTACCACCAATGTTCTCTTAAGGTCCAGGGTCTCTTAAGTCAGCTTGTGACAAATGTTGCCTAGCCTGGAACTCACCCCTCAGGGCAACAGGCTCTCCTCTGACCCAGGGGAAGATCCAGAAATGCCATCTAAGATTCAAGTCCTGGAATCAGGAATGCCCCTGTTTTAATCAGGGTTCTGTAGAGGGACAGAACTAATAGGAGATATATATATACGTAAAGGGGAGTTTATTTAGTATTAACTCACACAATCACAAGGTCACACAACAGGCCATCTTCAAGCTGAGGAGCAAGGAGAGCTAGTCCGAGTCTCACAACTGAAGAACTTGGAGTCCAATGTTCCAGGGCAGGAAGCATCCAGCAGGAGAGAAAGATGTAAGCTGGGAGGCTAGGCCAGTCTAGTCTTTTCACGTTTTTCTGCCTGCTTTATATTCTATCCACACTGGCAGCTGATTAGATTTTGCCCACCCAGATTAAGGGTGGGTCTTCTTTTCCCAGCCCACTGACTCAAATGTTAATCTCCTTTGGCAACACCCTCACAGACACACCCAGGATCAACACTTTGCCTCCTTCAATCCAATCAAGTTGACACTATTAACCATCACACCCCCCAAGTGCTTGCTCGGTGCTCTAAATCCTTGTGACAATGTTGGTCCTTAAGGCACAAGAGAAAGTCCCATTTATTTTTTCTTCTGCTTGTCTCAATCAGAAGTTTTGTCCCATAGCCACCACAGCTGGTAATGTGCTGAGTCTCACCTAAAGCCAGCAAGTTTCACAGACTCACCAAGGCCCTTGATATAGTACCTAAGTATCACTGCTGGTTATTCAGGGCTCAAGGGCTCTTTAGTTAGCAGGTGACGAATGATGGCAGGACTGTGTTATTTCCTTCAAGGCATCCCATTTCCTTCTGGCCCAGGGTGTGTCTAGAAATGTCATCTGAGAGCTAGTGCCTGGAACCCAGTCCTCTCTTTCTGACTGGTCCCCTATTCTGCTGCGGCTGAGCTAGTACCCAAGAGTCAAATCAAAGTTCTCCCCACTCTTCCCTGTCCTCTCAAGTGTAAGGAAAGGGGTCTCTTGGAGCTATGAGCTCTGTCACCTGGGTTTAGGAAATGGGTTATGCCAGTACTCCCTTGTCTTCCCCAGCTGGAGTCTCAGTATGTTGCCTAGCCCCCCAGTCAACTGTCCCTGGGCCTGGTTCAGCCCTAGGACTAACAAACTTGTTGCAGTCCTTATGGCCTAGACCGCCTTTCAATTTATCTTAGACACCGAGAGCAATTTGGCTCTAAGTGGTGAGGTTTGCAGGTACTCGGTATGGACTGCTATAATCAGTGACACCCTTCCGGCTAAGGCAGTTTTAAATACTTCCCCTGTGGGCAGGTGTCAGCTGAGTTTTGTCTGTTTTTTCTTTCTACTCTAACAAGACAGCACTGAGTTCAATGCCTCACGATTGCTGTGTTCTTTCTCCCCCAGCACTCAGAGAGGGTCTCCACACCATGCTGCTGCTGCCACGTATGGGGGAGAGTTGGCATAGGTGATTTAGGACTGTTTTTTCTATTCTTCAGTGCCTCTTTCAGTGATATGGAGTTAAACCCAGGTACTGTAAGTGTTCATTGATTTTTGGTTCGTAGGAAAGCATTTTCTTTTCTATGTAGATAGTTGTTAACATGGTGTCCTTGTCAGTGGGAAAATCAGTGGAGCTTTCTATTCCACTATCTTGCTCCACCTCCTGGTGAAACATTCTTAAACACACACACAAAAGAAGACCCAAGTAAATGAAAGGGACATCATGTTCTCCATATAAAGAGACTCACCATCAGAAAGATAGAACAATTACATATTTCCCTACCTTGATATTTAGATTAAATACAATACCAATCAAAATTTCTACAGGCATGTATAAGAACCTGATAAGTCCATTCAAATTTTACATAGAAAATGGTGCTGAGAAAACTGTATAATCATATGCAGAAGAATGAAACTAAATATCTATCACCATGTACAAAAATTTTTTCAAACCGTATTGAATACTTAAATTTAAGACCTCAAACTATGAAACTACTACAAGAAAACTTGGGGGAAATGTTCTAGGACATTGGTCTAGGCAAAAGTTTCTTGAGTAATAACTCACAGGCCGAGGCAGGCGGATCACTGGAGGTCAGGAGTTCGACACCAGCCTGACCAACATGGTGAAACCCCATCTCAACTAAAAATACAAAATGTAGCCAGGCGTGGTGGCACATGCCTGTAATCCCAGCTACCTGGGAGGCTGAGGCAGGAGAATCGCTTGAACTTGGGAGGTGGAGGTTGTAGTGAGCCGAGATTGCGCCATTGCACTCCAGCCTGGGCGACAAAAGCAAAAACTTTGTCTCGAAAAAATAAAAATAAAAAATAAAAATAACACACGATCACAGGCAACCAAAGAACAAATGGACAAAACATATCACATCAAGTTAAAAAGTTTCTGAACAGCAAAGGAAACACTCAACAAAGTAAGTTGACAACACACAGAATGGAAGAAAATATTTGCAAACTACCTATCTGACAAGAAATTAATGACCAGAATATTTTTTAAAAAGCTCAAATATGTTCATAGGAAAAAATCTCATAATCCACTCCAAAAAATGGGTAAAATATTTGAATACTTATTTTTCAAAAGAAGACATTCAAATGGCAGACATGTGAAAAGATGCTCAACATCATTAATCATCAGATAAATGTAAATAAAAACTACGATGTAATATCATCTTACCACAGTTAAAATGCCTTTTATCCAAAACACAGACAATAACAAAAGTTGGCAATGATGTGGAGAAAAGGGAACCATCGTATTGTTGGAAATGGAAATTAGTACAACCATTATGGGGAACAGTTTGGTGGTTCCTCAAGGAAACAAAAATTGAGCTAACATATAATCCAGAAATCCCACTGCTGGCTATATACCCAGAAGAATTGAAATCAGTATAGCAAAGAGATGTTGACACTCTGTTGTAGCACTACTCACAATAGCCAAGATTCAGGAGCAACCTTGTGTCCATCAACAGATGTTTGAATAAAGAACATGTGGTACACAATGGAGTACTATGCAGCCTTAAAAAAGAATGAGATCCAGTCATTTGCAACGACATGAATGGAACTGGAGGTCATTATGTTAAGTGAAGTAAGTCAGGCACAGAAAGACAATCTTATGTCTTCACTTATTTGTTGGAGCTAAAAATTAAAACAGTTAAACCCATGGACATACAGAGTAGAACGATGGTTACCAGAGAGGGGGAAGCATAGTGAGAGCATGTGGGTGAAAACAGAAATTGTTAATAGGTATAAAATAAAAACAGAATGGATGAATAAGATCTAGTGTTTGCTAGTAGAACAGTATGACTATAGTAAATAATAATTTAATTGTATATTTTACATTAACTAAAAAATATAATTGAATTGTTTGTAATACAAAGGATAAATGCTTGAGGAAATGAATACCCCATTTTATACGATGTGATTATGATGCATTGCATGCCTCTATCAGGGTGTCTCATGTACTCCATTAATATATATACCTACTTGCTAGATACCCACAAAAATTAAAAATAAAAAAAAGTACATAGGGACACATTGACCCAAAGATAGTAGAGTTGCCAAGATACTCCCTTAGAAGAAAAAGCTGGGTAGATCTAATATTCAGAATATCAAGAGTTCTCATAAAGCTTTAGTAATTAAAACTGTGTGGTATAATTGTTCTTGCTCCCCAGTAACCTTTCTGACTTTTTCTCCCCTTTGCTCACTCCACTGCCACCTATTCTGGCCTCCTTGCGTTGTCATCCCTAATGAACTTTCTTGCTTTACTGTTCCATCTGCCTGAAATGTTGTTTCTTCAGAAATCTGTATGGCTCACCCTCAAATCTCCTTCAGGTCTACACTAAGATAAGTATTTCCTTTTCAATCTTATTTAAATAGCAACCCTGAATCAACCTTGAACTCCCTATCCTCCTTCTCTGCTTAATGTTTTTCATAGCACTTGTCACCATTTGATATTTTACATATTTAAATTATAGATGGCCCCTGACTTATGATGGTTTCACTTAGGATTTTTTGTCTTTACAATGGTGCAAAACTGTCAAGCATTCAGTAGGAACTATACTTCAAATACCCATACAACCACTTTCTTTTCGATTTTAGTACAGTATTCAATAAATTACATGAAATATTCAACATTCTATTACAAAATAGGCTGTGTGTGGAATGATTTTGCCCAAGTATAGGCTAATGTAAGGGTTCTGAACAGGATGAAGGCAGGCCAGGCTAAGCTATACATTTTGTATGTTATGTGTATTAAATATATGTTCACTTACAATATTTTCAATTAATGATGGGTTTGTAAAGACGCCATCTCACTGTGACTTGAGGAATATCTGTATAACTTTACTGATGCTTTTCCCCACTAGAACATAAACTACAGAAGGTCAGGTATTTTTGTCTCTTTTGTTCATTGGTGGATTCTAATCATCTAAAAAGTGTCTGGCACATAGGGGTTACTGAGTATTTGTTGAAGGAGTGAGTGAGTGACTGGACGATATTGGAGCAGAGATTAAGTGAAACAAAAATGACAAAATCCAGACACAAACTCCAAAATATATAAAATTTTGATAGATGACAAAGGTGACACTGAAGATCATTAGGGAAAAACCAAAATTAAATATAATAAATTTTGCTACAACTGTTTATCCATATGAAATAAATGTAAATGGCTCCAAACCACACAGGAAAATCCACTTAAGATATAGGAAATACCTACATACAAAATGCAAAACTTTAAATATCATTGAATAAAATATAAAATTCTTTTTATAACTTGGATAGAAAAATTGTTCTAAAGCCAGACCAATAAAAAGAAACAGTATTTTTAAAGGAAAAGTTCACTATGTTAAATTACATTAAAATTAAGAATTGATATTGACTCAAAAAAGAACTATAAGAACATTTAAAAATCTAATCACAAATTGAAGTAATATATTTGTCACAAAATCAACAGTTAGTTTCAATAATATATTTAAATAACCTGAAAATTAATTCAAAAACATAACCCAGTTGAAAATAAATGAAAATATGGTAACTATTTATGCTTAACATAATTAGAAATTATGGACATGCAAATCTAAAACCATAGCAAGACACCATTTTACATTCTCTAGACTGACAAAAGCTAAGAAGCCTGACAGTTCTGAGTCCTGGTGAAGAATGGTAATCACTTCTCATACACTGCTGGTGCAAGAAGAAATTGCTATAATCACATTGAAAGGCAACCTGGTCTTATTTTTTAAATTAAATAGGCTCATACTCAACAATCTGGTAATTCTACTAATAAGATATATTGTACAGAAAGCGTTACACCTATGAAATAAGATATGTATTCATAAAAACATTGTACATTATATCCTATTCCCCCAACGACAATAACAAAAAGTAAACATCAAAAACTACACAAATATCCACTGCCAGAATAAACAAATAGCAGCACCTTTTCAGAATGAAATAATATAGAACAGTGAAAATGAATGAACTGCAGATCACACATCAACAGGGATGAATGATGTTGAATAAAAAAACAATGTTATAAGAGTACACACAGCCGGGCGCGGTGGCTCACGCCTGTAATCCCAGCACTTTGGGAGGCCGAGGTGGGTGGATCACGAGGTCAGGAGATCGAGACCATCCTGGCTAACACGGTGAAACCCCGTCTCTACTAAAATACAAAAAATTAGGTGGGCGTGGTGGCGGGCGCCTGTAGTCCCAGCTACTCGGGAGGCTGAGGCAGGAGAATGGCGTGAACCCGGGAGGCGGAGCTTGCAGTGAGCCGAGATCGTGCCACTGCACTCCAGCCTGGGCAACAGAGCAAGACTCCGTCTCAAAAAAAAAAAAAAAAAAAAAAGTACACACAGACTGATAACACGTGATTTAAAACTTAAAAACATGAAAATTAGCACTATATTACTTGCAGATTCATATAAAACATCGTTAGTATTGAACTATTCAAAGGAATAAAAAATTTTCCGAATAGCAGTTGCCTCTGGTAGGGCATTACTGTGGGGTAGAACTGTATCAGAGACAGATACATTAAACACTATTGGTAATTTCTTATTCTGAGACTGAGTAGTGAATTAATGGGTGTTAGTTTTATCATCATGTTTCATAATTTAACTAAGTATAACAAATTCTTTTGTGTGTTTTGAACATTTTGAAGTGATACCCTTGTTTGATAAAAATGTCTCAAAAAGAACGATTTCTGTTCAGCAAAATATATACACAAAGTTGTCATATATTGACAGATTGGGAGACGGTAATCTTCAATGCCAAACTCTTATAAGGGACTCAAATACAGACTACACAAGATACTCCTCAAGTTAACAGTAAAAACAAAATGAGAAAAACTAATACAAAAATAGGGAAAATACAAATAATGAAGTAACAGAAATGAAAAACTAAATATATTATATGAGTAATTAAAGAAAAGCACATGAAAATGAGCTAACACTTCTGTACTACTGTCAAAATTTTAAAATCTGATAATACCGGATATTGGTGGGTGCCATATACCCATATGTACATGGAAGTACAGCAATTTGGAGAGCAGTCTGGCAGTACTTCACTAAGTATACACATACTTTATGACCTGGTAATTTCCACTCCTGGAATACTACTTCAAAGAAACTCAGAAGCAGAACCATAGGAGGATATGTATAAGGTTATTCATCACGGAGTTGTTTGTGGTACTGGAATTTGGAGGAAACCAAAATATTCATTATCTAGGAAGCGGATAAACAAAATATGGACATGAACTATGGAATTTTCTGCGGCAGTAGAATCAATAAAATAGATGTCCTCTAGCCACTTGGGTAGATCTTTGAAGCATTACACTGAGTGAAAACCATGGAATCTGCAGCAAAATACCATTTATATAAATTTTTAAAGTACAAAAATCATGTATTCTTGTGAAAGACACAAGATTTTTTTAAAAACCACAATGAATTATCTCATGTTCTTTCTCTTTCTCAATAATCCTTATTCTTGTGAGTTTTGATTTCAGGAAAAAAATGCTTGCTTTAAACCAAATGATAACTTACCTATGAAATCCACCTCTTCACAAGAAACAGACTTGTCAATAACATTGTCTGTATTATTAAAGGATGGCGTATAAGCTTCTCTACAGTTGGTATGTGCTGTAGGAACAAGGGAGAAAAAACAGGTTGATGCAGGTTTACATTAGAGATCACTGTCCTCAGAAGAGTCAAAGAACAGACTGACTTAGTTAAAACAAAACGACATGAAGAATCTTCTTGGAAGTTTCAAAGAAACAGTTCATAAAACTTATGATGAAGCAGGTCAATGCAAATTATGCATTGTGTTTTACACAATGTATTTTCATGTGAAACCCTCCCAATGAATTCTATGAGACAGCAAAGGCAGGAGTGCACACCTGTGTGGCTCTTTTTGGATTTAGTAAGGCTTAAATCATCAGATGCTCTCCATGAAAGTGATTTGTTAACTTCATTAATTGGCCAATATATTAATAATAATTGTATTGTAAAGTCAAAGCTACATTGCACCTTATCTAACAGTTTTGCAAATTACTTTCACCTGTATTATTTATGAAATCTTTAAAAAAAAACCACACACACAAACTTCTAGGTTAGGCAGCTATTATCAGCCCCAGTTTATAGAATTAAAAACTGTATCCCAGGAAAGTTAGCATTTATCTAGTAAATTACAAAAACATCAATTTTCTGACTGGACAGGGAGAAATCTTGGAAGTACTCAATGAGACAGCAGGTATTTTTTTCAGTTGTACAAGCATTTTTAAGGCAAAAGGAAGTAGCCAAAATTGAATACATATGGAAAACTGAGCAAAGCATCCCCCAAATGCTAAATTCTAACTGTACTACAACATATTAGAGAATTCGGTAGACTGTGTTGAGTACTTAGAAACTCAGTGAAGTTACCAACTAGTAAAGATAATTGGCAATACATTATCTCCTGTTTTAATATTACCATCACATATCCTGAGTAGGTTCTAAAATACTAAATTAAGAATGATGCTACTCTTCAAGAAGACATGCAAAAACGAAAAAAAAAAGTTCTCTTTTGTGTGTAAAATTTCCACTTGGTTCATGTTTTATTAATTAAAATTAGCTAACTATGGCACTCATATATTTCTAAAAATATAATTCTAGAAAGCCCTGACAAAGAAATGCTGCCCATACTCAGTAAGTGACTATTTATCATAGACGAAGAGATAGTGCTTATATTTTCTTTAGTAATTCTAGTATAATTAGCGACTCAAAGGGGTTATATGTTTTTCAGAACTATTCCAATGTGTAATTCAAATGTCCTTGTTTTAAATTTGTTTCCTCACAAATATTTTGAAATATTTATTTAATGGTCTAAATTTACAAATAAATTAACAATTCTTTTTCAAGTTTAGTGACACACAAGTCTAAGTAGATACACACTCTCTTAGAGGATGCCACAACAAAAGATGTTTCTTTTAACTGGAACACATTTCTATGCTGTGTTATAATTGATACATAAACTGAATAACTCCAAAACACTGTGCAACAAATGTCTATTTTTATTTATTTATTTTTATTTTTACTTAACAAAAAGTAGCCTGTCTTTTGATGTCACACTATTGCTATGATAGTCAGTGAGAAGATCTAGTTCTGTTCCACTACATATAGGTTGTTTAACTTCTGAGTAAGAGTGACTTGATTCTTGAAATGTATTATAGATTCATTTGAATTTCATTAATTTACAATTCCAAGGGTGTTGTCATTTTAATTATTTGCTTATAGTATAAATTAGAAGGAAGACTACACAGTGCTCATAGCTAGGGAATTGCATTCTGTGATATTTTCCAATGCTAGTTGATGGTGTCTTTAATACGAAGGAATCAAGATAGTTAAAAAGAAATGTTCACTTGGCTGGGTGTAGTGGCTCATGCCTGTCATCCCAGCACTTTGGGAGGCCAAGGCAGGTGGATCACCTGAGGTCAGGAGTTCAAGACCAGCCCGACCAAACGGAGAAACCCCATCCCTTCTAAAAATACAAAAATTAGCTGAGCGTGGTGGCATGTGCCTGTAATCCCAGCTACTCGGAAGGCTGAGACAGGAGAATCGCTTGAACCCGGGAGGTGGAGGTTGCAGTGAGCTGAGATCGCACCATTGCACTCCAGCCTGGGCAACAAGAGCAAAACTCCATCCATCTCAAAAAAAAATAAATAAATAAAATAAAGTGTTCACTTGATTTACTTGGGTGGAGGGGGAGGACAATACATAGCCTCTAAATTCACCATGAATGGTTTTCTCTATTTGTCCTCATGATAAAGCCCTGAAGAATAAAGGACCATGTAGCCTAATTGTCATTTCTTGACATATTAAAACTTGGGAAGTTTGGATTTCATTCAAGCTATAACTTTTACAATGTTAGTCCGAATGTTTATTACATAATTTTAAATATGCTTTGTCTAAGATATTCCTCTTTGGAGGAGATGCCTAGATTCTACATAAAATATTCATGATTATAGTGCATGTCAAAAAGAAAGTAGGGTTCAAGTGGCAACAAAGGAGATGAAAAAAATTCAAATTATCGAATGAGAATGGGCTACCTCTGGGGCTGCATGAGTCGAAGGGATGTCATTCACACAGATTATCATGTCTCAGCAGATTGTTGGGACCAGCTGAATTGCATTCACAAAACCAGCCCAAATTTCTTATCTTCTCATCCCTACTCACTTGCTCCAGGAGAACCTCAGGCTCTGGTTCAAAGTCAAGCATTTCTGGGAATTCCCAGAGAATGTCTCACATTTTCTCATGAACAAGCCTGGGCAGCTACGTACAGCACCATCACTTGCTCTTACTATTGCCATGCTCACTGAGCATTGCTGCCGCTGACACCATCTCCTGCTGGTCTCTCCCACTGGTGACCTGGAGCCCTTAAATGATCAAAATTGTCTGGGGAAAATGGAAGAGAATATTCAACTTCCCTTTTTACTACATTGTGTTACAGAGGACACAAATCTGATGATTGGAACCAACTTTTGCATTTATATCTATAGGCCTCTCTTTATTTAGGACTCTGACATCAAGCCAAAGGGGACTGGACCCCCAAAAATACTGATTAACAGCTACCAAATTCTCCTTAAAACTATCCCTCTCTTGCAACAACTAAGGCTAAGTAGATCAAGCTTGTTATAACTGTTTCCTCTTCTACTGCCATGTGTTCTCACTCAGAAGGTCCCCCAGCTACCCAGGAAAACAGTCTTCTACTAGGCCATTGTACAGTATTTCATACATGTTTAGATAATTAATTCAATTATGGACACTGCTTTAGTCTACACAGGCCGGGAGTCCAATAACAAGTTTATATCGTACTTTAGAGGTTGCAAAATGTTTTCACACATTCTATCATTTAATCCTCACGACAACCTGTGAAGTAGACCAGGTTTTGCTATGAAGGAAATCAAAATTCAGAATGAAAAAGCTACTCGTTCAAAATCATGTGTACAGCTTGATAACATTAGGTAACAATAATTATTCCTCCACGAGACTCAGTCTTTTGTTGATTCTGTCTTGTTAGGCGGGCTTATTTCATTTCATTTGAGAAACTGTCTGCTGAGTTAAGGCACCAAAGAGGCACTCGAATAATGTGCTCTATAGATTATATCTACATACTTGTTATATTATCTACATGGAAAAGTCATAGGAGCAGTAATGATCATATCACCCGATGAGACAGATTATGCTTAAGGCAGCTAACCACTCAGGTTTAGCAGGTCAACCTCACACATGGTAATTTTAGTAGATGGTTGGGGAGGAAAATCGTTTTTACAAATATTTGAATAGAAAAAAAAGGGGGAAGCAGACAACAGAGGACTAGATTATTCTGAGAAGCTTGAGCTACTTATTTCAAGAAGCTTAGACTATTTGAAGAAAGGACATAGATGAATGTGCATAGAGGGCAAGAAGTCTTTCCTGCTTAGAAGAGGAAATGTTTGACCATATTTGTTGACACAAGCAGCAGCTAGTGGAAAGAAACTGAAGATCCAAAAGATAAAAAAGCATATAGTACTTAATGGAGCAAAGGCCCAAACAAGGCAAAAGAGAATGGATCAAATGCACGTTGTCATGGGGTCGGCCTGGGAGTAAAGGTATCACAGAAGAGAAAGAAAAAAAATGCAAAAAAAAATCAACTCTAATAGTTGATAGAGTATCAATGGTCTACTAAACCTCAGTTTTTACTTTAATAATTCAATGAATATTTATAAATAAAATGTATTTTTTACATTTTCTTGAGCATCATTATGGAAATATGCAAATAGCTGCAAGTGTGGATTTGGAGTTCAAAGTCCAAATATTTTCATCTTTAAAGTTTTTTATTGTAAAATATACACAAATAGAAAAGTGGGGGCCGGGCGCGGTGGCTCACGCCTGTAATCCCAGCACTTTGGGAGGCCGAGGCGGGCGGATCACGAGGTCAGGAGATCGAGACCATCCTGGCTAACATGGTGAAACCCCGTCTCTACTAAAAGTACAAAAAATTAGCCGGGCGTGGTGGCGGGCGCCTGTAGTCCCAGCTGCACGGGAGGCTGAGGCAGGAGCATGGTGTGAACCCGGGAGGCGGAGCTTGCAGTGAGCCGAGATGGCGCCACTGCACTCCAGCCTGGGCGACAGCGAGACTCCGTCTCAAAAAAAAAAAAAAAAAGAAAAGAAAAGTGGGTAAAACATAAATCTATAGCTCAATGAATCATCACAACTTGACTCCCTGCAAAATAAATATTTAGGTTAAAAAGATATATTATCGCCAACTAGCACCTCAGAAATCCCTTTATACCCCTTCTCAGTCACCTATTCTTTAATACATCTTTTTTAAAGAATTACTCTTGCCCAACTAAATCTTTGTGTCCTTTTCCCAACATCTCCCCAAACGTCCCCTAACCCCCAGTCTCTCTGGTAACCACCATTATACTCTGTTTTATACTTTCATTTTTTTTTTTTTTTAGATTTCACATATATTAGTGAGGTCATGTGGCATTTGTTTTTCTCTGTCTTATTTATTTCACTTAGCATAATATCCTCCAAGTTCACCTATGTTGTAACAAATAGAAGGATTTTTTAAGACTGAATACTCTCTCTCTCTCTCTCTCTCTCTCTCTGTGTGTGTGTGTGTGTGTGTGTGTGTGTGTGTGCGCGCGTGTGTGTGTGTGTTTCATAATATCTTCATCCATTCATCCACTGATGGGCACTTTTGTTGTTTTCATATTTTGGCTTCTGTGAATAATGCTGCAGGGAAGATCTGAGGCTAGATAGATCTATGAAGTGCTGATTTCATTTCTGGGGGTATATACACAGCAAAGGATCATATGAAAATTATATTTCTATTTTTTTAGGAATCTCTATACTCTCTTCTATAATGGCTATACCAAACTATATTCCCACCAACAGTGTACAGAGTAATATTTTCTCCACACCCTTGCCAATATTTATCTCTTGTCTTTTTGATAATAGCCACCCTAAACATGTGTGAGGTGATCTCATTGTGGTTCTGAATTTCATTTCCCCAATAACTACTGATATTGAACACGTTTTCATATACCTGCTGGTCATTTTTCTGTTTGCTTTGGAAAAATGTTGATTCACGACCTTTGCTCATTTTTTAAATTTCTCTCTTTTACCCCCAATTTGCACTCCTATTTTTCTCTCACCAAAAGTAATCATCATAATGAGCTTAACATGTGATATGGTTTGGCTGTGTCTCCACCCAAATCTCCATCTTGAATTATAGCTCCCATAATTCCCACGTGTTGTGTGAGGGACCTGGTGGGAGATAAATGAATCATGGGGGCAGTTTCCGTACTGTTCTTGTGGTAGTAAATAAGTCTCATAAGATCTGATGGTTTTATAAAGCGTTCCCTCTTTCACCTGACTCTCATTCTCTTACCTGTCACCATGTAAGACGTACCTTTCACCTTCTGCCACGATTGTGAGGACTCCCCAAGCCACGTGGAACTGTGAACCCATTAAACCTCTTTTTCTCGATAAATTACCCAGTCTTGGGTATGTCTTTATCAGTAGCATGAAAACGGACTAATACAACATGCATCTAATTTTTCATATGTGTTCTTATACACTGTTTATTTTTTGTATATGTATATTTTTAATTCATGTTAATGATGCTGGGTTAGAGAGCCCATTCTGTTTCTCACCTTTCTTATTCAATATTTTCCTATATGTGAAATTAGTTCATTATATATAACTGCCACACTCACCATATTTTACCTAATCTCTCTTAGTAACAGACAATGGGATTGCATCCAATTCTTTCCTACAGCAAATAATAAAATAAAACAGCAATAAAAATGTTTGTATATGACCCTGTATGGATCTGTGTGTAATTCTTCTTGGGATATTCAGCTAAACTACCATCCAAGGATAAGAGTATCTCTATTGTACTCTGACTAATTGCTACCCATTTGCTTTCTAAGAAAGTCTATACCTGCCTACATACTCATCAGCAGAGCACTGAGGGTTCCCTTTTCCCCACAGCCTCACAGATACTTGACAAAATCAAGCTCTAGAAATTTTGTTAGTCTATCAGATAAAACATACCTCATTTTTTAAATCTGTATTTCTTTGATTACCGATTAATTAGATTATATCTTCACCAACTCTTTAGCCTTTTGGGTTTCCACTTCAAAATGGCATTTTGCATTATTTGCAGATTTCTCAATCGAGGTTATTGGCTTTTGTCTTGTTGACTTGAAAGAGTTCCTTGAATAATCTATATATAGATCTTTGTTTTAGACATTGCAAGCATCCTCTCTCATTCTGTCACTCTTCTATTAATATTGTCCATGGTATATTATGTTAAGGGGAAATCTTAATTTTTATACAAATAAATTCATCATGTGTTTTACTTGCATTTGGTGCTTTTGGAGTTTTGTTTAGGAACTAGTTCTCCAAACCTAGATAATAAAAATAATTTTCCCTATATTCTTCTACTAACTTTATAGTGTTACACTCATTTCATATTCAGGTAATAAATTCATGTGGAATTCTAGTTTATATATGGTGATGAATAGGAAACCAGCTTATTCTTCATATAAGGAGCTAATTTTCCTACTGTAGTTTTCTAAACAATCCTCCTTTACCCATGATTCATGATTCTCACTTTATTATGTATTGAGCTCCTGTATAAATGGTATTTATATTGCATCAGATTCACTTTGAAAGCATAACAGTTTTATTGTTAACATTGAGAATATACTATGAATTACAATTCGCCAATGTGTAAACTCATAATGATAAATTTAAACTATCAAAACACATAAGAGGATATATCATATTTCAAAATTTTATAGTGGATATGAGAGGAAAAGAAATAGTTTGTCATCCATGGTTCAAATACATGCTTCTCTTCCCTTCCACGGTTTCACCAAAGTGCATTTCGTAGGAGTGAGCCAATAGCCTTTGCTAGTGCCTCATCTTCTAAGGCTTCCTAGATTGTATAAGTACATTTTCATTCTCCTGGTAGCTAATTTCCAAGCAAACTGAGTGGAAAGTTATTAGTAGTATGCTTCAGTAGGCCTCACTAACAAACTAACACATGAAAGGATGTTAGAAAGAAAAAAAACAGAAAGAGAGTCACATGCTTCTACATATTCAGTGCCTGGAAGAGAAAGATTGCTGCATGGATCTTTTGTGCCCTAATCCACATTTTAAGAATCTTCACAAGGGGAACTACACAAAAGCATTTTACTGCCATTGTTTACATCTTTCTATCATGGTTTCTATGAAGGAGAACATTTTAAAGTGTGCATGAAGAATAATTTTATGTGATAATATCAATGATTTTTTATAACTTTAGGCTATACCTACACAAGTCACTAATAATTACTTCCCTCATTTACTATGGTTTCAATTGAAAATATAATAGGTGTTTGAAGAATACACCCTGAGTAAAAATCAAGTTTCAAATAAAAGATATTTTCTCATTAGTCTGGAGGAGGCATGATCAAGTTTTCATTTCTTATACTAAGTCAAAGCCACTGGGAACAGTTCCCCAGATTATTATGTTGAGAAATATTCTGAGTTGGCAGGTAGGTTCAGCAAGAAATAATATAATTTGTAATTAGTAATAACTGTAATAGGCAAAAGAGAGAAGGATGGCAAGAAAATGCCGCACACAAAGCTAAATGCTAGAAACCTAGTAGCCTCACATACCTTCATTTTTCCCCATGACTCAAGTCCTTCTTTCCTATAGAATTAAGGAGATTATCTTAAATATCTCGGTATATCTAATCTCTACTGCACAACTTCTTTTTTTTAACTTGTATTTTAAGTTCCAGGTTACATGTACAGGTTTGTTATATAGGTAAACTCATGTCATGGGGCTTTGTTGTACAGATTATTTTGTCACCCAGGTATTAAGCCCAGTACCCATTAGTTACTTTTTCTGGTCCTC
Organism: Pongo abelii; assembly: GCF_028885655.2. Taxonomy (NCBI): domain Eukaryota; kingdom Metazoa; phylum Chordata; class Mammalia; order Primates; family Hominidae; genus Pongo; species Pongo abelii. The sequence continues at coordinate 150,856,280 of NC_072008.2, forward strand.
TCCCTCCTTACACACTTCACAGGCAAGTAGGCCCCAGTTGCTTTTCTCTTTGTGTTCATGTGTTCTCATGACTTAGCTCCTACTTATAAGTAAGAAGATGCGGTATTTACTTTTCTGTTCCTGTGTAAAGTGTGCTATGGATAATGGCCTCCAGCTCCATTTATGTTCCTGCAAAAAAAAAACCACATGATTTTGTTCTTTTTTATGGCTGCATAGCATTCCATGGTATATGTGCCACATTTTCTTTACTCAGTCTACCATTGATGAGCGTTTAGGTTGATTCTATGTCTTTTCTATTGTGGAGAGTGTTGCAATGAACATTCACATGCATATGTCTTTATGATAAAATGATTTTATATTTCTCTAGAAATAAAATCAGTAATGAGAGGCCTGGGTTGAATGGTAGTTCCGTTTTTATGTCTTTGCTGAATCACCACACTGATTTCCACAATGGTTGAACTACTTTTCACTTCCACCAACAGTGTATAAGGATTGTTTTTCACCACAACCTCTCCAGCACCTATTTTTTGACTGTTACTCTGACTGGTGTGAGATGGTATCTCATTGTGATTTTGATATATGTCTCTCTAATGATCAGCGCTATTGAGCTATCTTTTTGTGCTGGTTGGTTGCTTGTATGTTTTCTTTTGAAAAGTGTTCATGTCCTTTGCTCACTTTTTAATGGTATTGTTTTTGTTCTCGTATATTTAAGTTCCTTATAGATTCTGGATATTCGATCTTTGTCAGATGTATAGTTGTGAAAATTTTCTCCCATTCTGTAGGTTTCCTGTTCATTCTGTGGATAGTCTGTTTTGCTATGCAGAAGCTCTTTAGTTTAATTAGATATAATTTGTCAATTTTTGCTTTTGTTGAAATTGCTTTTAGCATCTTTGTCATGAAGTCTGACTGTTCCTGTGTCTAGGATTGTATTTCCCAGGTTGTCTTCCAGGGTTTCTATAGTTTTGGGTTTTACATTTAAGTCTTTGATCCATCTTGAGTTGATTTTTGTACATGGTATACAGAAGGGGTTCAGATTCAATCTTCTGCATATGATTAGCCAGTATTCCAACACTATTTATTGAATATTCCCCATTGCTTGTTTTTGTCAGCTTTGTCAAGGTCAGATGGCTGTGGGTGTGTGGCCCTATTTCTGGGCTCTTTGTTCTATTCCTTTGGTCTATGTGTCTGTTTTTGTACCAGTACCATGCTGTTTTGGTTACTATAGCCCTGTACTATAGTTCGAAGTTGGGTAGCATGATGCCTCCAGCTTTGTTCTTTTTGCTTAGGATTGCCTTGGCTATTTGGGCTTTTTTTTGTTCCATATGAATTTTAAAACAGTGTTTCCTAGTTCTATGAAAAATGTCATTGGTAGTTTGACAGGAATAGCATTGAATGTATAAACTGTTTGGGACAGTATGTCTGTTTTAACAATATTGGTTCTTCCTATCCATGAGCATGGAATGATTTCTCCATTTGTTTCTGTCATTTCTGATTTCTCTGAGCAGTGTCTTGTAGTTCTCCTAATAGAGATCATTCACCCACTTAGTTTGTTGTATTTCTGGGTGTTTTATTCTTGTTGTGGCAATTGTGACTGGGATTGCATTCTTCATTTGGCTCTCAGCTTGGCTGTCACTGGGTTGGTGTATAGAACTGCTCGTCATTTTTGTACACTGACTTTGTATGCTGAGGCTTCACTGAAATTGTTTATCAGCTTAAGGAGCTTTAGGGCCAAAACTATGGCGTTTTCTAGGTAAAGAATTATGTCATCTGCAGACAGGGATAGTTTCACTTCCTCTCTTCCTATGGTGATGCCCTTTATTTATTTCTCTTGCCCGATTGCTCTGGCCAGGGCTTCCAATACTATATTGAATAGGAGTACTGAGAGAGGGCATTCTGGTCTTGCAACAGTTTTCAAAGGGAATGCGTCTAGCTTTTACCCATTTAGTATGATGTTGGCTCTGGGTTTGTCATTGATGGCTCTTATTATTTTGAGGTTAGTTTCTTCAATGCCTACTTTGTTTAGAGTTTTAAACATGAAGGGATGTTGAATTTTATTGAGAGTTTTTTCTGCATCTATTGAGATAATCATGTGTTTTTATGTCTTTAATTAAGTTTATGTGATGAGTCACATTTACTGATTTGTGTATCAATAAATGATACACTGATTTGTGTATCAATAAATGATATTTGTGATCCTGATGGATAAGCTTTTTGATGTGCTAATAGATTCACTTTGTCAGTATTTTGTTAATGATTTTTACATTAATATTTATCAAGGATATTAGCCTAAAATTTACTTGTTTCAGTGTGTCTCTGCCAGGTTTTGGTATCAGAATGATGTTGGCCTCATTGAATGTGTTTGGAAAGAATCCCCCCACCTCAATTTTTTGCAATAGTTTCAGCAGGAATGATATCAGCTCTTCTTTGTACATCTGGTAGAATTTTTCTGTGAATCTGCCAGGTCTTGGCTTTTTTTGTTTTGTAGCCTATTTATTACTGATTCAATTTTGGAGCTTGTTATTTGTCTGTTCACAGATTCAATTTCCTCCTTGTTCAGTTTTGGGAGGGTGTATGTATCAAAAAAATTATCTGTTTCTTCTAGATTTTCTAAACTGTGTGCATAGAGGTGCTCATAATATTATCTGATAGTTATGTGTATTTTAACAAGGTTAGTGGTAATTTCCCCCTTGTCATTTCTGATACTGTTTATTTAGATCTTCTTTCTTTCCTTCTTTATTAGTTTAGGTAGCATTCTATTTTATTATGTTTTTCAAAAAACTAAGTCCTGGATTTGTTGATCTTTTGAATCATTTTTCGTGTCTCTATCTCCTTCCATTCAGCTCTGATTTTGATTATTTCTTGTCTTCTGCTAACTTTGGGGTTGGTTTGCTCTTGGTTCTCTAGTTCTTGTAGCTGTGATGTTAGGTTGTTAAATAGAGATATTTCTAACTTTTTGATGTGGGCATTCAGTGCTATAAACTTTCCTCTTAACACTGTCCCAGAGCTATGTCTCTGGGACACAGCTTATGTCCCAGAGATTCTGGTATGTTGTATCTTTGTCCTCCTTAATTTCAAAGAACTTCTTGATTCCTGCCTTAATTTAACTATTTATTCAAAAGTCATTTAGGAGCAGGTTATTTAATTTCCCTGTAGTTTTATAGTTTTGAGCGAATTTCTTAGTGCTGATTTCTAATTGCTTTCACTATGGTCCTAGAGAGTGGTCGTTATGATTTCAGTTATTCTACATTTACTGAAGAGTATTCTATGTCTGATTATGTGGTCAATTTTAGAGCGTATCTACTTAACAACTTTGGATGACTGTCTTGGAGAATATAGATCACCAAATTAGAAAACTTATTTGAGTATTAAACGCATTGCACTCTATTTGGGGCATTTCCGATAGCTTATATGGATGATAGTAGAAAACATATTTTTATTAGTTCACTTCTGCTTATGTACTTTCTGACCATGAAGTCACATGATGTTTGATGTGTGAAGCATTTGGTCATAGCTCCTTGTTATTATAGTATCCAATATTGCATCCATAAACCAAAAGTCAGGGGTTGAATATATGTATTGAGGAGTATTTCTTATTCCAAAAGAATGTAACTCCTTAAGAATTGTATACAACCACAACCAGGACTTCAAATCCTGTGTAAATATTGTTAAGCAGATTATTTTTCATTCATCCTAACCAATTGAAAATTCTCCATAAACACCAGAGATATTCTACAAGACCTCTTCCAAAGGCATTGAGTTTTTATACAATAAAGTCTTCACTAGGACGTATTCACTCTAGAAGACATCAGATTCTGGAATGATATCTGATCTGATTCTAGCCCCTTTACCAATATACTAGTGCTCCTTAGTGAACCAGATAGAAAAATAATGAGAATAAAATTCAAAAAACTGGGGTTTGCTTACTGAAATGTCTTTACAAGTTCCCCAAAGTCTAATTCAAAACTTCTGATCTACTTCATCTTACTCTGTTTTACCTTTCCAATCTCCACATTTTATTCTAAAACAAAAATAACCCCAACCATTAGAAGATATATTTATATGTTAAAGAAGGAATAGAAAAATGTCCACTAATAAAGACTTTAAAAGTGACTTTAAAGCACAGAATAAAAGAAAAAACCTCAGGCAAATCTTGTCCAATATAACCTATTGTATATATTATGTAGTTGAATATCACATGAGGGCATTTATTGTTTTTAGCAGAGAAGAAGACACATAAAATGGGCTCCCCAAAAGCCACTGGATGAGTAAAAACAACTGTACATTTACATTCATATGCTTTTTTCATTAAATAAACCCACATGTTACACATAAGTGTATCTAAGGAGAGGAAGAATGGGTTATAATATCAGTGTTACCTTTGTAGTATCTGTTTCTCTATCTGTAAAATGAAAGCATTGCATAGTATGATTTCTAAAAGCCCACACAATCTCTCTGGTTCTCCATCTTTTGCTGACATTTATGCTGTATATCAAAATATACGTTTCCAGTTATGCTTAAAGTTTCAAAAAAGCAAACTGCACTTTAACTGATTCAAATAAGAAGGGTCCTTGAAAAGTAAACATTAGCTGCCATGACATTTCCCAGCATTATTAGAGTTAGGTTATAGGCTCTGTATGAAAAATCATAGGACACTAATGATTAATATGCTGGAGTGAAGAGCTATGTGAGATTTTGTACTGTGTAAACTACTATTCGATTTTTAAAAGCACTGTGGAAATCAACCTGAAACTTTGGACAGATATCCTTGGATCTATGTGCTTAATATTAATTTTCATTCCTAAGCAGCTTGCTACAATGCTGTAGAGCAGTGGCCGCTGAAAAGGACCACCATCATGTGCCACAGTCTTTAGAAACTAAAAATGTTCCTTGCCTAATACCACTGGATACATGTGAATCAAGAAAACAAAAAGTGTGGATGGATAAGTTGCTTATAAATAATTAATCTCTTAAGCAAAACAAATCTTATAGGCTATTATACGAAAAGTGTAATTATTTTATTTCCCTTTAGCCAGTCTTCTTTGTCCATAAGAATTATAAAACATCTCCCAAATATACTAGTCCCCTAGCTCTCACTAAATTCCAAAACACTCTCTAGATTTCACAAACAAAGCAATCTGCTAATTGGACTGTTTGAGTATCTCAGTAAAGTTAATATGGCACCCAGAGGCCCATGACAACACACAGTTTATCAAGAGTTACTCATCAATGAACATATACATCGAATACATAAATCTTAATAATCATTTGGAAATGCCATCAGGCCTGGTGGGTGAGTCAGACTAGTTTCGAAGGTTCAGGGCCAAGGCAGGCAAAAGGAGTGTAAGCCTTAGTATGCATACGCTATAAGACAAGAAAGGCCAGGGGTGGAGGGAGGGGCATAAGCCACTCACTCAAATGCAAAATTAAGGTGGATGGGTGGTACCACAATAATAATTATCAAGATAAAAACTATTTTAATAGTTTTTATACTATTTATATATATTATAATATAATATAATATAATATAAATATAATATATAATATAATATAATATATTATAATATAAATATATTATAATGTATATTTTAATACATTAAAAAAATAAATAAATTCCAAAACATGCTGACCAAAACATAAAACTTGTAAATACAGACATGGCTTAACCCTACGCCACCTTAAATATTGCACCCCAGGTGAGTACTTAACTTTCCTTACCCAGGTTCTAACCCTTAAATCAAGCGTGATAGCTATAAGACTCCTTCCATGCCAGAAAAGTGAGTCTCTCATGCTACTGAAGTTTGAGGCAAGTGTTGAAGCCCTTTATTCTATTCTAACATTATTCTATGTAAATATGGTACCTACATAATATACTCATTAAAATGCCTCTTGCTGAGTATATACATATATATACTTATATATACGTATACATATATATGTATATATACGTATATATACATATACATATATACGTATACATACGTATATGACCCCAGAAATTTGAAATTAGCTCTGAAAGAGTTCTCATAGCATATATATATGTATATACGTATACATACATATATGTGTACGTATATACATCTATATATGCTATGAGAACTCTTTCAGAGCTAATTTCAAATTTCTAGGGTCATTTTTTTTCAAATACCACTTGTAGAGATTCTGAGAAATAACTTACTCTGAAAGAACTACTAAATTTTCCCAACAAACAGTATTTTGAACAATTATGTGAAAATTAATTTGAAATACTCCACATATATGTGAAACCTTTATGTTTCCGAGAATAATTATGAGACCGAGGAGCACTGATAAGAGAAAAAGGGTGAGCAACTCTACCAATGCTTAATCCTGGATATGGAAGCTTCTACATGCCTAAACAAAAGAAAGAGATGTGAAATAACCATCAAATAGACAAGGTTTAATGACCCTGGATATTGGCATCATTCATCATTTGATTATACTTTAACAAAAGATATCAACTGTGATATCCTTGCATATCTCCAAAGAGTCCATGCTTTCAGACTTCCTACCATTGTTTTTTATTATTAGAATTTTACTTGAAGGGGAGAAAAAAAAAAAGAGTAACATTGACATGAACTGAACTCTGGTATTTAACACAAATTTTAGCAGTCATATGAAATGAACGAAAGTCTGTAGGGCCACCAAAGGTGAGTAATGAATTTTCCCATGATGGGAAAAAGGAAGTCAGGAAAAACACTGGAGACACAATAAATGAACTAAGTTTTCAATGGTGTAGAAGATGTCTATAGATGAAAGAGTGGGAAAAGCATTTCATGCAGGACAACAAATAAAAAACAGAGCTTACAGTGATGAGTAAGGTATCATTCTCACTCTCGGTGAGTTTGGCTGAGAGACCATAATAAGCAACACGAGGTAAAATATGCAAAAAATTATATGGCAGGTATAAAGAGAATACCATAAAGAGGGAAGAGGAAGGAACAAAGGCTTCCAGAGTGAGGATCAGGGAAAGGAAAATGGAGCAGCAAACATCTCAGCTGGGTCCTAAGTGATGATAGAAGGCGAAGGTGCAGAGATGGCAAGGACACTATGGACCACCATGGTAAGAAGCATGCAGGATGCCAAGAGAAGGAAAGAGTTATTTAGAATAGATTAACTAAATGGTGTATTAAAAGAAAATAATAAGAGAAAATGTGAGAACTTTGAGTTGGAACCAGAGAGCTAATGGCAGAAAATCTGGATTTGTATTTTTAGGCAGTGGCTAAACGGGGACATGAATCATTGGTGGTTTTTAACAAGGGCATGAGCACAACTGTGCTTTGGAAGATAAATCAGGTTACAGTGTGTAAATTGAATTGAGGGAAGAAAGACTGAAAGCAAGGATAAAAGAAGAGAAATATTAAAAATTTCTATTGGGAAATTTTACCTTAATTCAGAACATGTCTATTTAAGACAAATTGAATCTGTATTCAGGCAACTCAGAATTGCCAAGAACTACTGGCACAAATATTGTGCCACAAGGAATTCTGGCTCTTGAAGCTACCCTCGACTCACTGCTTTGAGTTGTAGTCATTGTTCTAGTATGTAGTTCATTCAGTTGTTTACTGTTTGGATTAATTTCCTTTATTGAGTATACTGATTCTTCAGTAAACTTTGTAAAATGCCTAACATTGTTGACATATGGAAGCCAAAATGGTTTCTTTCTCTGTGTGTAACCCTCCAGCTATCTTTCCACCTGTCTCAAATGTGAGAACAACTTTCAAATATTCTTCGTTGGCCTGAGAGGGTCACTATCAAGCTTCTTCGCTAGAGATACAAAAAGCTCTGTGATCTGGCCCTTTATGGATTCCCTCGTTTCAGTTTTCACCACTTTCTGTCTCATGGTTTATGCAACAGCAACACCAAAGCAGATGTTCTCTCTCACAATAAGCTGTTTCTCACCTGGCCCACTGCTCTAATTGTTGTCTTGGCCTGATGGGTTCCACCGTACAACACCCCAGTCTTCCTGCACCTGGCTAACTTGGATTCATCTTGGAGCACTTCCTCTGTAAAATCTTGCCATCAGATTTCACGTATTGATATGAACCAGAGTTCAGTTCAGATTTCAGATTTCATGTATTGATAAATACCAGAGTTCAGTTCATACAAAAGAGTAGCATTTGTGTGAAAGTGAACTCTGGTATTCAACACTTAAATTTTAGCAGTTATCTGTAGTCTGAGAGAGACTGTTCATAATGCCATGAATTAAGCAGACTACGAGCTTGGTTCTGCCTTAGATTAGTAGGAAAGATAAATTGAGTAACCACCACTGAATTTTTATCTGTTGCCTTCACCTCTGAGCCAGTGAGTCAATCCTGCCAATAATCTGTAGTTCTCTCATGAGCAAAGCTTGCTTCATGTCACCTTATACCTTAGAGGACAGTCTTAACCTTCTTATTAAGGTTTCAGCAATAAGAGTAGTATTATTTGTTTATAGTGTGTGTGTGCGTGTGTGTGTGTGTGTGTGTGTGTATTTTAGGCAATTGGGTTGATTAAACCATTCCGACCTCTGTACTTACACTCCGTCGCTGTAACACACATTTTTCACCTATTGCTAAATGTTTTTGTCCTCATTTGTCTTTCCTTGGCTCCCAATTTGGTGTCTGTAATCACTCACTAAATATGAGTCAGGAGTCTACGTTAGTTTAACATAAACAATTGAACAGTGGAAAATCTGGCAAACACAATGTTATGCAATAAATGTCTGTATGCCTACTGAGTACTGAGTATTTCATAGGTGTGCATAGCTTTGCACGGAATTACATTGACACAAATCCATTCTTATATCAAAACATTTTGCATTTTACTTACAATTTTATGAACATTTATCTCAGTCTTATAAATACTTGCAACTTACCAGCCCACATATATTGGTTTACCATTTCACTCCCCAAGTGTCATCAAAACATTGACTTAAGAAAATCCAGAATGGCAGAAGACCCTTAGAAATTTAGTCCAACCATTAAATTTTATATAGAGAGAAATTTAGGTGCAGATAAATGAAGTGACTTGCCAAAAGTCACACAGCTAGTTAGTGTCAGGAACCAAGTGCAGTGTATCAAAACACACATCTCTGGACTCCCAGTCGAGTAGCCTCTCCACTGTGCTCTACTCATTGCTGCCACAAATCAAGCACTGTGCTACCCAATGGGTCTGAAACCCCTTTCCATGAAGTCAGGCAGCAAGTCTTGTTACTGGTAAGAAATAATCCTCCAGTGTCACCTCCTCTGGGAAGAATTCCCCAGCCCTCGCTGTGGTAGTCACTTATAACAATGTTGTATAATTTTCTTTTTTTTTTTTTTGTCTTGAGATGGAGTCTCGCTCTGTGGCCCAGGCTGGAGGGCAGTGGCGCGATCTCGGCTCACTGCAAGCTCTGCCACCCGGGTTCACGCCATTCTCCTGCCCCTGCCTCCCGAGTAGCTGGGACTACAGGCGCGTGCCACCACGCCCAGCTAATTTTTTTTATTATTATTTTTAGTAGAGACGGGGTTTCACCGTGTTAGCCAGGTTGGTCTCCATCTCCTGACCTCGTGATCCACCCGCCGCGGCCTCCCAAAGTGCTGGGATTACAGGCGTGAGCCACCGCACCCGGCCATAATTTTCTTTCTTTATGCCTTACTCTATTTTTCTAGTCTAGGAACCCTTCATTGCCAGAGACCATGTTTCATGCATTTTATTATAAACAGTATTAAATTCCCCTAGATACTGTAATAAATTACCACAAACCTGGTGGCTCAAGAGGACAGAATTTTATTATAACATCATTCTGGAGGCCAGAAGCCCATTTCACTGAGACAAAGTCAAGATGTTGGCCAGGCCCTGCTCCCTCCATAGGCTCTAATGGATAAGCTCTTTTTTGCCTCTTCAGTGTCTGGTGGCTGCAAGCATTACTTGGCATGTAGCTGAGTCACTCCGATCTCTGCCTCTGTGGTCATATTACATTATCCTTTTCTGTCTGTGTCTAGTTTCCCTCCACCTCTCACTCACAAGGAGACCTGTGATTGCATTTAGGATCCTATCTCAAGATACTCAGTCACATGTATAAAATCTTTTTTTCATATAAGATGACAGATACAAGTTCCAAGGATTATGATATGGATATATTTGGATGGGGGTCATTATGTAGTCTACCACAACTCTTATTTCATAGAAGAGAATATGGATTATAGCACAAAGATTCTGTATTAATATAATTATTTGACTATTTAGCATATTTTTCAACCAAAGTTTGCAGGGTCAGACTTATCCATTGGGTCTTGCCAGTCTCAGAAACTACGGGCACTCAAGATGAAAAGCAGTAAAAGATTCACGTATCAACTACCCAGATGATGAATTGATTTTGCATCTCAGACACAATTAACGTTGGTTATGATAACTGTTTGGAATAAGGAAGTTATTTTCTGCTGATTAAAAAAATATTGCTTGTATATTGTAGAATATTAAGGGGGAAAGAGAAAATATAAACCAAAAAATATTATGTAGAATTCCTTCACCCATAATCACTGTGAACATTATGTTTATTTCTAGTACCTTTTATATGTATACATATATATGCATACTTAAATAAATATTTTGCATTTGATATGTGCTCCTATTATGTCATAACATTTTATATACATTTATATATACATTTCATTTTTCTTAGATGATTTAAATAATATTACAGGGAGCATTGTTGGAACCTATATTTTACTAGGCATTATATCATTAGCATTTTCCCATGTCATTAAAAACTCTTTGTAAACATCATTTTAATAGCTGCATAATGGTCCATCATATGGGTGTATCATCATTTACTTTACCATTCCCTTGATTTTACGTAGTTGGGCTGATTGTGAATGACTTTTCACAGTACTGAATACAATGAATACAATGAAAGACACCTATCCAGGTTAATTCAATATTGATAGAATGTGATAACTTTATTTTCAAAGACTGGGAAATAAGTGCTTCATAGAGCCACATTTAACAGAGAGTATTTAAATATTGATGTTTGCACTATGTGTTAAGGTGGCTTTGCCCTCCTATCTCATAGTTCACTTACCTATGATCTGTGCTCTGGAACACGTTTGTCAAGAGCCAGAGAACATAGGATGGGAAAAGATACATGGCAAGTGAGGAATCACTTAGAGAAAGACAACGTGAAATACTTAACTGGAGGATAAAGCCCAATCCAGTGCCTGGTATGAGCTAGACAGGTCATGAGAAACCCAGAAGGCAAGTATGAGTTGCCACTGAGTGGCTCAGTCATCTCAATCAGGCCCAAGAAAATACAGCAATCTTGAAAGCTGAAGTGACAGTAGGAAGAATAATTGAGGTTAAGGTTTTTATACTTAAAGCATCAGAATAATTCTGTCAGGCAGGGAAATATGGTTTGTGTTTTCTTTTATCCACCTTGACTTCTTTTCCCCTGTACCCCCTCCCAGGTCTCAAAGGAATTGGCCAGTACTCCTCATAACTCAATGTTTAAGAGCCTATTATGTGATAGAACACACACAATTGATTTCATATATATCATCTCTCTTCATCCTTACATCAACCTTGACATAGCATTATTATCCCTATATTACAGATAAAAGCTCAGAAAGGTTAAGCACGCTCCCAAGATCACACAGTCAAAATTTAAATTAAATCCAAGTGTCCTGACTCCCAAAGTGATACGGTTAATTTCTATCCTCTACTTTTTTGCTTGCCTAGGTTACAGGTTTCCTCTCAAGTTATTATAGTTCTATGATTTTAGTTGATACCTAAACCAAACACTTCATAAAGGTGTGTCATCAGGTACAAAGAGCTGGTACTTAAACAATACACGATCTGCCTACTGGAAAGACAACTCAAAACTCATGACTCTTATAAAGTAGTTTTGTCATGGGCCCTCAGGGTTCATTTGTTTCCAATCTCCTCGGCACCTACTTAGGATCTTTAAATACAGAGGACTAACAGAGTGAGTGTTTTTGCCAGCAGTACTCAGTGGTTATTTGAAAGGAAAATGAAATGTAAGAAATAAAATTGGAAATAAAGATATCTTTAAATAGTATAAATCAATACTTGAAATATTGGGTAGGAATTCTGAATTTCAGGGCATTAGCAAACACACAAGCTCATATTAAGCCAGGAAAGATGATTTTTCTCTAAATTTTAAATCATCTTGATGTTCTTCACAACCATTAACCACCAACACATAACATCGTATTTAATACCAAATACGATGACACTGATTTTTTATTTTATTAAATTATGTATGATTAAGAGGAATTTGAATTAATTTCCTTTGGCCATGAACCAGTTTTGCCCAGAAATCCCAAAACTTAGCTAAGTTTTTATATTTTCTCTACAGTTGAGTTTTTTTCCCACAATATTTATTTTATACAGATATAATTTTAGTTGCTTTCTATATGATATTCCATTATAGTTTAACAAAGACTTTTTAAATATTTCCTGGTTAAATTTTTAGTCATTAAAATCTATGGTCAAGTTGACACTGCTTATAGTACCTCTATGACCCATTTATGTTATTTGATTAGATTATAGTGTTGGGATTGTAAAGTGTCAGATTTTTAAAAGCTCATCAGTATTCCTTCAATGCCTATAGCCTTTTGCTTTTAGGAACCTTCTTCTAACTGTACCAAAAATATGGTTGATACTGTCTTGAACATGTTCATTGACAGGGAACTCATTAAAACTTGAGGTGGTCTATTCCATCTTTGGGCACTTGTAATAGAGAAGATCTTCTTTTCTTTATTTTGACCAAAATTCATTCCCCCAAGGCTACCTTTCATTGGTACTAGTTTTATCACATGGGGCTACAGAGAAAAGTCAAATTCCTCTTTCAACACTTTTAACATACTGTAATTGTAATATTACAACACTGTGGTACTAATAGAGTAATTGATAATGACAACTTATCATTAGATAGTGCTTATCATAGACCAGGAACTATTCTAAGTGTTTTACATATATTAACATAGCAATACTCACAACAAACCCATATGGTAGATTCTATTTTTCCCCTGATTTTATAGAGAAGAAACTGACATACAGAGAAAATAAGTTACATGCCAAAGGTCAAACAATTAGTGAGCAGTGAAGCCAGCATTTAAACTCAGGCTGTTGGGCTGATGCCAATGGACCATATATATGGAAACTGACTTAAGCTATACTAAGTTATGTTATGTGTGGTGTGTTGTACATCATCATGTGTTCTTAATAAAGATGTTAGACCCAAAATCAACATTAATAAACAAAAGAAAATACAGGTAAGTATATATTTCTGATCTACCTCCACCAGCACAATTCTTAGAATCTTGATTAGATCCTGGGAGGAGAGATTAAAATATCCATCTCTGGATAAATGACTTATAGGTAGTGGCATGTGGACATCGACCACAATGAAGTCCACCAGTCAATGCACTGCTCTGCATTTCCACATGTACATTTACTGTCTCGTTCTTAAATATGCAGACAGCAAAGAGACAACAGACATTTGAGAAAATTCTCCAACAGAAAGATGGAGATTAAGTAAACATAATACAGAAATAAGAAACATAATTTATTAATCTCATTAGATTCTCAGGTAAAGAAGATAAAATATTAAATTTCCTCAAGTACAATGGTATACTGCTAAAAAGGAGTATTCTAGAATTATGAAAGTGGTCTTAGAAAATAAAATGACTCAAAATATTTAAAAAATCTCAGTAGAAACTTTCATCTTGCAGTACCCTTCTTATGTCCCTCAATACTGCAGCCATATTGACCTTTCATTATTTGCTTGAATACTTCAAGTGAATTCTTTCCCTTGGACTTTTGTAATCTTTATTTGCTGCCCTGGAATAACATTTCTCTGATCTTGAAATAGTTGGCTTCTTTTTGTAATTTAACTCCCAGGGTAAAAACCATGTCCTCAGGCTTCTCCAGTCTGTTTATTTATAATTGTATCTTTGTATCCTCATCACTCTGTTTTTAAAAAAATTCAGCCTGTATTTTAGATACAGGGTTACATACGTAGGTTTGTTACATGGGAATATTGCATGATGCCAACATTTGGGGTATGGATCTTGTCACCTAGGTAGTAAGCATAATACCTGATAGGTAATTTTTCACCCCCCCTCCACTGTAGTAGTCTGCAAGATCTAATTATTCCCATATTTATGCCCATGTGGGATTAGTGTTTAGCTCCCACTTATAAGTTAGAAAATGCAGTGTTAGGTTTCCTATTTCTGCATTAATTTGCTTAGGCTCACGGCCTCCAATTCCATTCATGTTGCTACAAATAACATGACTTCATTCTTTTTTATGACTGTGTGCTATTCCATGGTGTATATGATCCACATTTGCTTTACGCAATCTTCCATTGATGGGCACCTGAGTTGATTCCACGTCTTTGCCATTGCAAATAAGACAACGATGAACACGTGTGTGTATATTTTTGGTAGAATGATTTATTTGCCTTTTGGCATATACCCAGTAAAGGGATTACTGGGTCAAATGATAATGTGAAATGAAAATAAATCTTGGGACCTCAAAATCACTAAGCTAAAGGGAAAAGTGAACCTGAGAACTGCTTAGGGCAAACCTGCCTCCCATTCTACTAAAAGTCACCCCTCTGCTCACTGAGATAAATGCGTATCTGATTGCCTCTTTTGGAAAGGCTAATCAGAATCTCAAAAGAATGCAACCCTTTGTCTCTCATGTACCTATGACCTGGAAACCTCTTCCCCACTTCGAGTTGCCCCGCCTTTCCAGACCAAACCAACGTTCATCTTCCATATATTGATTGACGTCTCATGTCTTCCTAAAATGTATAAAACCCAGCTGTGCCTTAACCACCTGGGGCACATGTCCTCAGGACTTCCCGATGCTGTGTCACAGGCATGTTCTTAACCTTGGCAAAAAAAAAAAAACTTTCTAAATTGACTGGGACTTGTCTCAGATATCTGGGGTTCGCATTGTGGTAACCACAAAGCGACTTTGCATGGAGGTGCCCCTGACCTTTGACAAATCGCCTATTAGTGCCTGGTACCAGCTTGAGCTATCTTTACGGTTCATACCAATAGGACAATTTGCTGAGGCCTGGAAGCACTCACTCCAGAGAATCCCTGATCTCCCCAAATCTGGTAGAGATGTAAAGTTTATTTTGCTGTACAACTCCTTTTTTGGAGTTTAACTTGCTTCCAAGAAGGAAGACAAGTTTTCCTCCTTCTATGATGATGAAAGGCAGATAACTCCTTTCTGGAGTCTGAGCTAGCTTCCAACCAGGAAGACAAATTTGAGTTTTTTCCTGCTTCTAAGATGGTAGAGAGCAGTGTTAAGCCTGAGACCTATTCCTAGGTAAGTAGCTTAATTGGGGTTTTGTCTTAGCCAAAGTTAAGATTAACAACCAGCTGGTCTTAATTTCTCCTTACCATTAGAGCACTCAGTGATCATATCATATTGCTGGGGTTTTTGTTTGTTTGTTCGTTCCAGTCTTTCTCCTGTCAGATTTGACCAACTCTACCTGACCCTACCTGAGTTGGTCAAATCCAAATGAGAATTCCAAATTATGAGTAACAAGGCCTCTCTGCATTGGCTAAAATTTCTTGCATCTGCAAAAGTGGTGGGTGAAACATGTGCTTGGTCTGTGTGGTTGCTTCCTGTCTTAAAAAAACAATTGTTCTTTCACGTACTTTCCTTCCATCCTATACCTCCTTCCCCCCTCGCCATCTTCAGTACTAAGAAAAATTTAGGGAAGGCTTCTAATGACTCAAACCCCTTAAGGAACTCAGAACAAAGGCACTGCTCACTCCTTTTGGGGTGTTGTGTTTTCTTTGTGAAGTTTCAAGAGTCACGGGCACATTCTTCATACGTCTAAAGCTATGCTTTCTTGTATGGCATTACCTGACCTCTTTGGCTTTGGGGATATCAGAGATTACCTTGTACTGTGAGAGGATTTGACCTTGGCATGTGTAATGGTAGATGAGAGCTTCAAAGTTAGGGGTGGCTGTGGACAGTTTACAGGAAGTGGTCTTGAATCTTGGCTACTTTTTTTTTTTCTCTCCTAAGAACTTGTTGCTTAAGGATCCTACTTCTAGTCCCAAGATGCTTCCGAAAGGGTCTTCTCCATTGCTTTTTCTCCCAAAATTAAACTCAGTTTGGCTTATCTGTGCACATTTGTGTGAGGAACTGAACTGTTGTTTTCATAGACAAACGAGAGACTGAGCTTCCTCAGCTCCAAAGAGAAAGGGAATTTTGCTCCTTCCAGTTGAGTGGCACGCCGTGTGAGCAGGGGACTCATGGGAGTGTCTGGGAGGTTGACCCCCTGTGACGTGTAGCAGCCCTACAGGGAACCCCCAACAAAATTAGTTTTAGAAAGGTTTGTCCAGAAGGAACACACGGGAGCTGGTCACTCTGTGCTTTGAGCCCTCCTAGAGGTGCTTAGACATCCGGAGAAGGAAACTGAGACAGGTAAGAGGGTGCTCAGTGGTGACACTCTGAAGTCCCAACCACAACCAGCACACATTACTACCCACTCCACAAAAACCCTAGGCCACAGCTCAGTTCCTCCTTTTCAGTAAAAAAAAAAAAAAAAAGGAAAAAAAAGTGGGAAATAAATAATCTAAGAATGAGGAGAAAACACGGAGAATCGCCCCTTTTTGGGAACTTTATTGGTTTTATGGTGCTTCTACTTGCTAGAGTTTGTTAAAAATAAAAATATTATGGTCTGCGTGCACGTTTACATCAAAGAAAAAGTCCTATGGTTGACCTGCAAACTATAGAGTACCTAAGTTCTCTTTTTCTCTATTTTCTTTTATGCCTGCTTTAAAGCTGCTGTTACTTTTCTACTGAGATAAAAACCACTGTTTGGATCGGAACATTATTTTGTTTTGTTTTGTTTTTTGTTTTTGCAAGCCAGTAAATTTGTATTAATATCTCAGGGCTAGAGTTCTGAAGTAAAAGTTAGAGAACCTTTTGTGTGTGTGTGTGTGTGTGTGTGTGTGTAAATATATATGTATACATATATATTTAAAGGGCCTTTATGATAGATTTCTGTAATTTTATGTTTAACTGGCAATTAAATCAGTTTTAATTTCCCTCTTGCACACCAGACATTTTCCCTCTGTACTTTGAGATGTAAATTTTGCTATATAATTTTTTACCTAAGAGTTGTTTCCTTCAATGTGCAAATTTAGGGCTATTCAGCTGACAATTGCCTAGGGTAATAAAACAGGCTATTAAGAATTTGAAAGTCTAAAATTAAAAAAAGAGGTCTTGTCAATCAATAAGATTTACTTCTATCAGCGTACCTAATAGCTCTATGTAGGTATGTGTTGTGTACACAATGTTTCACTACTAAAAATATATAAAAGAGCTCTAATTAATTGGCTTAAGAAAAATAAAAGTGGTTAGATCAAATAGTTTATCAGAAAAAATAGAGTAGTCAAATGCTTTAAGTTTATGTGACTTATGTAAAATCTTTAATAAATAAGCTAGCTTTAAAATTATTGGTGAAGTAATATTAGAAATATCTTAAGAATTTCCAGCATACATTTTGTTTGCATTTATTGATCAAGCAATTTTACACTTTTCCCTTAAATATTATAAGGTGTCACAATTTGTCATAAGGGTTATAAAACTATAAACGTAGCCCAAAACAGAATAAGCTTTGCTTGTGTAATTTTTGATAAATAAGACATTAATTATGCTTTCATGGAAATAGCTAAATCTGGAATTATTTAGTAAAAGAATCATATATTTAATCTTAAGGTTCTTACTTAGGTAAACACCTGAAATTTATAGACTATAAAATGGTTGACAGGGAAATAGCTGTAATCGCCCAACAGGTTCACCTCACCTGCTATCTAGACAGAGCTTATGTATCAAGACAGGGAAATTGCAATAGAGAAAGAGCTAGCTGTGCAGAAGACCAGAGTTTTATTACTACTCAAAACAATGTCCCTGAAAATTTGGGGATGAGAGTTTTTAAGGATAATTTGGTGGTTAGGGAGCCAATGAGTCGGAAGTTCTGATTGGTTGGGTCAAAGATAAAATCATAGGAAGTTGAAGCTGTCGTCTTGTGCTGAGTCAGTTCCTGGGTGGGGGCTACAAGACTAGATGAGATGTTTATCCATCTGAGTTGCCAGCTAACTCATGAAGTGCAGAGTCTGCAAAATATCTCAAGCACTGATCTTACATTTTACAGTAGTGATGTTATCCCCAGGAGCAATTCGGGAAGATTTAGAATCTGGCAGCCTCCAGCTGCATGACTCCTAAACCATAATTTCTAATCTTGTGGTTTTAGGCAGGAAGAAGGTTTGTTTTGGGAAAGGACTGTTTTCATCTTTGTTTCAAAGTAAAATTGTAAACTGAGGTCCTCCAGCAGTTAGTTCGGCCTGTGCCCAGGAATGAACAAGGATAGCTTGGAGATTAGAAACAAGATGGTGTCAGTTAGGTCAGATTTCTTTCACTGTCTCAGTTATAATTTTGCAGTGGTAGTTTTATACCTTTAAATGTGACTATAAGTGTTCTCATAAATAATCTAGGTAAACTATTAAAATAAAATCGGTGAGTATAATGGGTTAAATATGTGTAGACAGATTCGTTATAATGTAATCTAAAGTTAAATTAAATAATGGATATTTCATTTATTAGATATTTTCAATAAAATATTGTAAGAAAACCTTCCTGAAAAAAGTGTCTCTTTCTTAAAACATGAATAATTTTTGTCTAATTCAAAGCTTATTTATAATTTATGTATAAAACAAGGTAAAATGAACGAGGAAATAAGAGAGATTTAAAGAAAGTTACAGAAATAAAAAGGTATTGTTTGGTAAGAAAGCTTAAAGACAAAAATATATACGAGAAAGAATCTCATATGGTAAATTTGGTTCTAGGACAAAATGACTGGTTGTTTAAGGGATAGCATTAGGAAAAATATCTAATGTAAATGACGAGTTGATGGGTGCAGCAAACCAGCATGGCACGTGTATACCTATGTATCAAACCTGCACGTTGTGCACATGTACCCTAGAACTTCAAGTATAATAAAAAATAAATAAACAAACAAACAAATAAATAAATGAAAGAAACAGGGATGTTCAGGACAAACCGGAAATTCCAAGCACACCATGAATGATCTGAGTCATAATAAGAAAATTTATGAAAGAAAAAAAAACCTTTTATATGATTAAGTTGTCTATAATTAAAGTGAAATTATAATGGTCCTTCTAGAAATTGGTTTTTGATTTAAAAAACACTAAAGAATTTGTTCAAAATATTTCCAAATATGAAGTTTTCTTAAAGTATTGCTTTACCCTTTTTTTTTTTTTCAGACGGAGTCTCGCTCTGTCGCCCAGGCTGGAGTGCAGTGGCACCGTCTCGGCGGCGCACTGCAAGCTCCGCCTCCTGGGTTCCTGCCATTCTCCTGCCTCAGCCTCTGGAGTAGCTGGGACTACAGGCGTCCGCCACCACACCCGGCTAATTTTTTGTATTTTTTAGTAGAGACGGGGTTTCACCGTATTAGCCAGGATGGTCTCGATCTCCTGACCTCGTGATCCGCCCTCCTCGGCCTCCCAAAGTGCTGGGATTGTAGGCGTGAGCCACCGCGCCTGGCCGCTTTACTTTTAATAAATAACAAAAACATTATAATTGTTTCTTATGCAAATTTCAACTTTGATTGCCTGTCACGGTTTTCAGCTTTCTCTCCCCTTTTAAAAGTCCTGAAATAATAATTCTGTCCTTAACTCATTCTCATTTTCAGCCTCTGTAAGTCTTATTTTTTTTTCCTTCAGGTTCTAATGGTTGTGGCTTGATTTAAAAAAAAAAAAAAGTTAGATCTTAAAGGTCTGAAGGAAATGTTTTCTTGCAACATAATATTCCCCATAGGGGACAGCAGTCACGCTGCAGAAGGCCTTTTCTTTCGGCCCTGGGTAGCTGGCCTAATAAACAGACCTTACACTCCATTGAAATAATTTCTATGACATTAGTACTAAGTTTGGTTTGCTTAGAAAAATCTGAGATAATTTTTGAAATTAAGATTATTACATCCGTGTAACATAATGTATGTGCTTTCAAAGTCCTTGTGTCTTAAGTTACAGGGCTTTGACTCCTGAGTCAAAAAAGGACACCAAGTTCCTGCTAAATCTTAACAATGACAGCAGTTACAGCCTCATCTTCAGATACAGTAGAAGATGCCAATCAAAATAAACAGTGTTCATGAGAGACACAGGGCCAGAAATTAAAACTATTCAACTCCTCAAGGCCCAGGGTCTATCATGGAAGAGATGGGTGTGTCAGATGGTAAGGGCTGATTTTGAGAGATAAAATAAGTTTAGTTTCTCTATAAATTAATCATCAATGTCAAAGGCACACTGACGCAAGCCCAGCATATGGGCCCCTGTGTCAGATTAACAAGGTTTTCTTGAAGCATTACCCCACTCCTTAATAAGGGTTATAAAGGTTATAAGGCTTATGGAAATTATACCTTACGGTCAAGATTATTACAATTATATAGTTTATAAAATTTTGAAAAACAAGATTAATTGGCCTCATTTTATTATTAGGGCTTATTATTTGGAAAATAAAGTCTCCTGTCTCAAAGAAGAAAGATTTGCACCTTTTTGTTTGAAGTCTTGAGTTATCACTTTGACTAAATGAATGACTTATTTTACAATGACCTGTGATTTGATTTTGTGATATCAAGTGTTTTAATATTTGTATATTTGACAAACTCCAAAGTCAAATTCTAACTTCGATTTTCATTAATTTTTTGATATTAACTCCCTGATGCCCAAAAGAGACATATTTGGCTTATTTGATATAATAAAATCATACAGAAAGTATCGTCAAATATGAAAGTGTTTAACCTTCTTTGGATTATATTTATATAAATGCGTCATTAGTATGTGTTCCAGAATTGTATGATGTTCCTATAATTCTGATACGTTTTAGCATATGTTATCAGTAGTGATTAAGATTATTATGTAAAATTTCTGTATATCAGATAAGTAACCAAGTTTCCTTGTCAATTGTGTTTTTAGCTATGACTGTTCTAAGACTTTTGTTATCCACAGTTGTTTTACTTTTATCCTTTTCGAAAGGTGGTTTTATAATCAGCATAGGACTCTGACAGGTGCTCTGGAATGGAGGTTTTGAAGATTGTGTCACTAGAATAGAGAAAAAATTTCCAAGCCTCCCTTGGAGAGCTGCAATGTTCATGAACATGAAGCAGAACAGGAGTTAGTTCATCGACTAAACTAACAGAAGACTGAAATAATCATTTTATAACTTTTTTGCTTAAAATGTTACTGATCCTTTCTTTTTCAGAGCCAAGAAAACTCAATTTGAGCTACCTACAGCTTTTAACAATTGAGTAAAGTATACTCCTATAAACAATATTTGGAGCATATTTCTTTCTATCTGATTTCTTCAAAATTTGGAAAAAAAGTTGTGAGTATTCTTAACTTACGGCAAAATAGCTATTTGCGTAAGTGCAATAAGAATTTTTTTTTTTTTGGTAAGAGGACACAATCGGAGACACTGTTTTTTTTGTTTTGTTTTGTTTTGTTTTGTTTTTACCAAGGTTTTGACTGGAATGGCATGCTATCAGATGCAGACCCCTTTAAAGAATCAAAGTTGACTTATAGAGTTAATAAAAGCCCCTTGGGAAAGCTGGCCTCATATATTGTCTACACAGTTCCTGTATAGGTTCCTGACCTGTGGTAGGTAAAGAATGTAACTTTCCGACAGGTCCAGGAGCCCCATGTTTTCTTAGGACCTAGAGGTGAGGAATTCATCCAATTAATATGAGTATTTGCAGGAACAGTCTGGACTTAAGGCATTAAAATCAAATCCGAGATTGTTTATGGAATAAAGTTACAAGAAAACCAATTTAAAACAGGAGACTATATGGCAAATAATTATTCTTTGTGACTTTGTGCAAATACTCCGGCCAAGTATAATAAAACTAAAACTTATTTTGCAAATGAATTTGTCCTATGATTTGTCTTTAATAAAATGGGACTAAAGAGAGAGAATTTATATTTCTAAATAAGCTACAGTATACCTGTTGTTAGACTTTAGTCTTGCCTAATGTTTTTCAATATTTATTATTTTCTATAGTTTGGACAGAACTCTAAAATCCAAAATAATATTTCTTTCCTTTTCTTCTTTTCCTTTTTTTCTCCCTTTCTCCCGATTTAAAATCACTAAAATTTAAGCTGTGCTTTTCTTAAAGCCCCGTGAACCAAAGCCACACAAATTAAATTTCAGAAGAAAATAACACTAACCTATTTATATACATAAGCCACTTTCATACCTGCTTACTGATGTATGAACTTCAGAGTCATACGGCCTATACAGTTTTTCCAGGATTGTTCTTTTGTTTGTTATTTTTATCCCCTGCTTCCCCTATCTTCTCTTTATAAGACATAAGACTTCACAATCTGCTCATTTATTTAAAATGAGCTTTCCTAATAACGTGGGACCTACACATCTAGGAATAAACCATCCTAAGCCATGAGAGATCAGACAAAACCTGAGAACAGAGACTCAGTTTTTTCTAAAATACTTTCTCTAAAACATTTTAAAAAGAAAAGGGGAAAAATGTGAAAGGAAAATAAGTCTTGGGACCCCAAAATCACTAAGCTAAAGGGAAAAGTCAAGCCTGGGAACTGCTTAGGGCAAACCTGCCTCCCATTCTGCTTAAAGTCATTTCTCTGCTCACTGAGATAAATGCACATCTGATTGCCTCCTTTGGAAAGGCTAATCAAAAACTCAAAAGAATGCAACGCTTTGTCTCCCATGTATCCATGACCTGGAAACCCTCTCCCCACTTTCAATTGTCCCACCTTTCTGAACCAAACCAATGACATCTTACATATGTTGATTGATGTCTCATGTCTCCCTAAAATGTATAAAACCAAGCTGTGCCCCAACCACCTGGGACATATGTCAGCAGGACCTCCTGAGCCTGTCACAGGCATGTCCTTAATCTTGGCAAAATAAACTCTCTAAACTGACTGGGGCCTGTCTCAGATATTTGGGGTTCACAATAGTCTGTTGTAAGTTTTTTGAGAAATCACCAGACTGCATTCCATAGTGGCTGGACTAATTTACATACCCACCAACAATGTATAAGTATACCCTTTTCTTTGCAGCCTTACCAGCATCTGTTGTTTTTGCCTTTTTAATAATAGTCATTCTGACTTGTATGAAATGGTATCTCATTGTGGTTTTGATTTGCATTTCACTGGTGATTAGTGATGATGAACTTTTTTTTAACGTTTGTTGGCCACTTGGATATCTTCTTTTGAGAGGTGTGTGTTCATGTCCATTGTCTATTTTTTTAAAGGAGTTTTTTTGCTTGTTGATTTAAGTGTCCTATAGATTCTAAATATTAGGCCTTTTTCAGATTCACAGTTTGCAAATTTCTTCTCCTTTTCTGTAGGTTGTCTGTTTACTTTGTTGATAGCTTTTTTTGCAATGCAGAAACTCTTGTTTAATTAGGTTCCACTTATCTATTTTTGTTTTACTTGCAATCGCTTTTGGGGACATAGCCCAGAATCCTTTGCCAAGAGTTATGTTGAGAAGAGTATTTCATAGACTGTTCCAGGATTTTAATAATTTGAGGGCTTACATTTAAATCTTTGATCCATTTATAGTTCATTTTGTATATGGTGCAATGTGGGGATTGAGATTCAATCTTCTGCATATGGCTAGCCAGTTATCTCAGAACTATTTATTGAATAGAGGGTACTTTTCCCATTGTTTGTTTTAATCAGGGTTTAGCATATATTTACTGATATGGATTAGGGCCTCAATAAAGACATTTCATAGAAGGTCTTAAAACATAACTGTTTCCTGATTAATTTTCAATCTTCTTTCTCTGTTATTTTCTAAGAAAAAAAGGAAAAAAAAAACACCAGTTGTTTTCAAGCATAAATCACAAGTACATGACTTGCATATGCATAAATATGTGAAAAGTAATATAAAAAAGATTATTTTAATTTGCAATTTGACAATCCTTTATACTCATCTCAATTCAAGCAGCATAGCTGCTCTGCAAGTCAGGGCTGCAACCTGATGAGATACTTCTTCCTGATAATCAAGGACTCCTACCTG
Organism: Pongo abelii; assembly: GCF_028885655.2. NCBI lineage: Eukaryota > Metazoa > Chordata > Mammalia > Primates > Hominidae > Pongo > Pongo abelii. The sequence continues at coordinate 150,880,388 of NC_072008.2, forward strand.
TAATCAACAGAAAGTACCATAGACAGCAGGCTGCTCTTTTGCCCTCTTTACCTATAGTTCTGTGTAAGGGACAGTGCAGCAAGAGACAAAGCAGCAGGAAATTAGGATTATATCTATATCTATGTTTAGCTATTTATATATATACATATACATATGTAAATGTATAGCATGTACTCTATATGTATTTTGATATTGCATATCTATATAAAGGTGTATATTGTACATATAGATATATGTATATTTTATATCTATATTATGAATGATAGATATAGACATAATCATAAAATAAAACGTGTTTTTCTCTGGCCATAGGTAGAAAGGAAAAGGCAGACTCTGATTTTGGTGAATCTAGTGAACACGCAGCCAATGTAGGATCTGCTGTAGTTGAAAGCCTAGCTTTCTGGAGCCTATCCCTAGTCAGAGAAGGCTAGAGAAACTTGTTGTCCAACAGAAGGCTTTGCAATGTCAGAAATGTTCTACATCTGCACTGTACAATAATTAGGGTATCTCCTAGTCACATGTGCCTATTGACTACTTGAAATGTGTCTAGTTTTACTACACAGCTGAATTTTTAATGTTAATTCAATATAGCTTCACAAAAAGAAAGCAAAATCACCTCCATACTTGCAGAGGGTGATAGGGAGACTTCTATCTTAAGGCTAAATGTGGTCTGAGAGTCAGCTGGATGATGAAAAAAGGCAGTCTCTTAAGAGAAATGGTGATGGGACTAAGAAAAGAACCCCAGGCATAGAGTCAATAGACCTGGATCTCAGTCTTAGTCCTGAGAATAGCAAAACTGCATTAGCTGGAGGAATCTCTTTCTTCTTTGGACCCTGTTTCCACTCAGGCAAATTGAGTGGAACTGAATTACTTTTTTAACAGTGAATTCAGAAGGGATCTGATGTAATCACTATTGTACAACCAGCATAGCAATCCATTTTTTGACGAGTAGTTAAAAAAAAAAAAAAAAACTGTAGAGAAAGAAAGCCTAAATGTAGGTAGAAAAAGATACTGCAGCAGAAACATTCATGGAAAAATCAAGTAATGTTGCAAATAATGGTCACTTTGTTTATAGCTACTCAAAGAAAGCATACTGTGGCTCAAATCTTGCACTCTAAGCTGAATATAATTTGTTCTGTTTTAATTCTTACAACTACTCTATGACCTGGAGTATCATCATTGTACCCATTTTACAGAAAAGAAAACTGAGGCTCTGATATATTAGGCAAGTTGACTAAGGTCATACAATTAAGAAGCAGTGAAACTAGGATATGATCTCAAGATTGTATTTCTACTATGATCTTTTTGTACTTAGTATCTGCTATTTATAATGCTTATTACGTAACAGGTATAATAGTAGCCAATTTCTGTATAATTATCTTATTTACAAGAGCTCTGCCAACACTTTTGTAGAAACCAGCCCAAGAACTCCCCAACTCCATGCCTTGAGAGCTCCCGACCTGTAGGAGGGATGCTTGCTAAGATTACTTGGGATCAGAGAACACAGGTCTTGGAAGGATCTTCATATTATGGGCCTTATGGGTCTTTCTCTGCACCTATCAAATGTTCTATTTTTCTTTCATCTCACTCAGTTCCACTTACATGAATTTATCCTTCAATATCATCTTGATAAAAGTCTTGACTTGCAGTGATTCAGATCATTTCCCACTGTATAAAAAAGCAATTTTCAAGTGCCATAAAATATTCTTCAGGAGCAATGGATTTTAATGTTGAAAATCATCTGAGATTCTGAATAGCAGAGAAAAAGTGGACAGATGGTACAACTGTCACTTAACTGAAGCAAAATGATTATATCTACAATTTAGATGGCATAGCATGCCCCATCTGAGAAAGAGTGACAGTACCACCTCCACACTATTTTGCTTCTTCATAGCTGATCTGAAACAGAAGACCAGTTAAAGCAATTGGACACATCAACTTGATTTTCCTGAAATCACCCTGGGAGAGGACACACTTAATCCTGATTTCAAAGAAGAAATGCCAGGGCAAAGCCAAAACTCTGAATTCTATGGCAAAAGTGGTGAGAATTTTACAATAGAAACCGTAATTATTTTTTCTAAAAGTCCAACTGGTTCAAGAATCTTAAGACATGGTTGCAAAAGGCACACTGAAACTGCCTATCACGAATGCCATGGGTATGACATTCAGTCAATTGATTGCAATTATTTTGGGAACAGATAAATTCAAAATATTATTGTAACTCTTTTTTTCTCTCTCTCTTCTCATCAAGGTAGAATCTGTACATTACCCTGAGATAGGCCAGACTTCCCCTTCCCACCAGCACTACTGCCGAATGCCCCTATGCTGGAAGCTTTTCAACCAGCTCTGCTATTCCTATGGTTGAGGTGCAAATAACGGACAAACTTACCTGATCAAGAGAGTTGACATTAAATTTGTTATAGACTTTACACCTCTCCATTGGCTTGTTTCCATAAATATGATTTACTGAAGAGTTTCAGGTTTACTTTTAAAGTCACACTATATACATTACATTAATCAGCTTCACGTTTACATCCCACAGACACGCGTTGGGTACCTATCAACAGAGCATGGCCTTTCTGGATCTGGGGGATATTAAGAGGAAAAGTAGCACATCCTTCTCTAAAATAAAACAGAGTTTATGAAAATGACAGGAATCATCATGGTGACCTCTGAAAGTATGAACAGCCCCCTTTATGTTTAGCCACCACCACTGAAACCACAGCCACTACTATTTCCTAATCTGTATCAATTGCAGTGGAAGGTGGGTTTGGGACTGGAAATGCAGCTGCACATCAGAAAAAGACAAAGCAAAGGAGCATACCCAAATAGAGAAAAGAATTGGATATCCCCCACCCCCAGCCCCTGATCCCTGGAGACAACACTTTATAATATGGATACCATAAGGTTCATCAACAGGTCATGCTGTAGTATTTATTTCAAAGGAGATATTTCATGACGTTAATGACTAAGGTACTATGTGCATTTTAGCTTAAATTTAAACATTACATTATTATAAAAGATGACTTTCTGAGAATTTTTTTCATTTTACTTTGATTTCTGGCATACATGTGCTGAACACGCAGGTTTGTTACATAGGTACACGTGTGCCATGGTGATTTGCTGTACCCATCAACCCGTCATCTAGGTTTTAAGCTCCACATGCATTTGGTATTTGTCCCAATGCTCTCCCTCCCCTTTCCCCCCCACCACCGGACAGGCCCCAGTGTGTGATGTTCCCTTCCCTGTGTCCACGTGTTATTGTTCAGCTCCCACTTATGAGTGAGAACATGTGGTATTTGGTTTTCTGTTCCCGTGTTAGTTTGCTGAGGGTGATGGTTTCTAGCTTCATCCATGTACCTGAAAAGGACATGAACTCACTTTTTATGGCTGCATAGTATTCCAGGGTGTATATGTGACACATTTGGATGTGCCTTTATGGTAGCCATTTTTTATGGCTGCATAGTATTCCATGGTGCATATGTGCCACATATGGATGTGCCTTTATAGTAGAATGATTTATAATACTTTGGGTATATACCCAGTAATGGAATTGCTGGGTCAAATGGTATTTCTGGTTCTAGGTCCTTGAGGAATCGCTACACTGTCTTCCACAATGGTTGAATTAATTTACACTCCCACCAACAGTGTAAAAGTGTTCCTATTTCTCTGCATCCCCGCCGGCATCTGTTGTTTCCAGACTTCTTAATGATCGCCATTCTAACTGGTGTGAGATGATATTTCATTGTGGTTTTGATTTGCATTTCTCTAATGACCAGCGATGATGAGCATTTTTTCATGTGTCTTTTGGCTGCATAAATGTCTTCTTTTGAGAAGTGTCTGTTCATATCCTTCACCCAATTTTGATGGGGTTGTTTGTTTTTATCTTGTAAATTTGTTTGAGTTCTTTGTAGATTCTGGATATTAGCCCTCTGTCAGGTGAGTAGATTGCAAAAATTTTCTCCCATTCTGTAGGTTGCCTGTTCACTCTGATGGTAGTTTCTTTTGCTGTGCAGAAGCTCTTTAGTTTAATTAGATCTCATTTGTCAGTTGTGGTTTTTGTTGCCATTGCTTTTGGTGTTTTAGACATGAAGTCCTTGCCCATGCCTATGTCCTGAATGGTATTGCCTAGGTTTTCTTCTAGGGTTTTTATGGTTTTAGGTCTTACATTTAAGTCTTTAATCTATCTTGAGTTAATTTTTGTTTAAGGTATAAGGAAGGGGTCCAGTTTCAGTTTTCTGCATATGGCTAGCCAGTTTTCCCAACACCACTTATTAAATTGGGAATCCTTTCCCTGTTGCTTGTTTTTGACAGGTTTGTCAAAGATCAGATGGTTGTAGATGTGTGGTGTTATTTCTGAGGCCTCTGTCCTGTTCCATTGGTCTACATATCTGTTTTGGTACCAGTATCATGCTGTTTTGGTTACTGTAGCTTTGTAGTATACTTTGAAGTCAGGTAGTCTGATGCCTCCAGCTTTGTTCTTTTTGCTTAGGATTTTCTTGGCTATACAAGCTCTTTTTTGGTTCCATATGAAATTTAAAGTAGTTTTTTCTACTTCTGTGAAGAAAGTCAATGGTAGCTTGATGGGAACAGCATTTAATCTGTAAATTACTTTGAGCAGTATGGCCATTTTCACAATATTGATTCTTCCTATCCATGAGCATGGAATGTTTTTCCATTTGTTTGTGTTCTCTCTTATTTCCTTGAGCAGTGGTTTGTAGTTCTCCTTGAAGAGGTCCTTCACATCCCCTGTATGTTGTATTACTAGGTATTTTATTCTCTTTGAAGCAATTGTGAATGGGAGTTCACTCATGATTTGACTCTCTGCCCGTCTATTATTGGTATACAAGAATGCTTGTGATTCTTGCACATTGATTTTGTATCCTGAGACTTTGCTGAAGTCATTTATCAGCTTAAGGAGTTTTTCGGCTGAGACCATGGGGTTTTCTAAACATACAGTCATGTTGTCTGCAAACAGACAATTTGACTTCCTCTCTTCCTATTTGAAAACCCCTTATTTCCTTCTCTTTCCTGATTGCTCTGGCTAGAATTTCCAGTACTATGTTGAGTAGGAGTGGTAAGAGAGGGCATCCTTGTCTTGTGTTGGCTTTCAAAGAGTATGCTTCCAACTTTTGGCCATTCAGTATGATATTGGCTATGGGTTTGTCATAAATAGCTCGTATTATTTTGAGATATGTTCCATCCATACCTAGTTTATTGAGTATTTTTAGCATGAAGGGGTGAATTTTATCGAAGGCCTTTTCTGCATCTATTGAGATAATCATGTGGTTTTTGTCATTGGTTCTGTTTATGTGATGGATTACGTTTATTGATTTGTGTATGTTGAACCAGCCTTGCATCCCAGGGATGAAGCCCACTTGTTCGTGGTGGATAAACTTTTTGATGTGCTGCTGGATTCGGTTTGCCACTGTCCATTTATGCAATGGGGCCTTCAAATAAGAGGAATAGTAGTCATGAAGGAGAGGGGATAAATTTGGTCTAAATGTCAGAGACAAAACGGCAATTCAATAAGCAACTAGGTATGGGGTGAGTGGTTATAGGGAAGAAACAGGCAAACATAGCTTCCATAGTGTCATTTTCCATGCTTGAAAGCTCTCAACTCTTTTTTGTCCAGCTTGTAGTAGGAGTTTATAACGTTAAGCCTGGAATTTGACATCTGTAAAGATAGAGCCTCAACCTACCTGTCTTATCTTCTTTCTGATTTAAAATGTCACTGGCCATGAGTTCTTGCCATCCACCAAATATTCTCTGTCTCTTTTCATCTCCTGGCCTTTTTTATGCCATTTCATACGCCTAGAATTATTCCACATATCTATTTTGCCTGGCTTCAAAACTAATTCATATGTGGCTTCTTCCTCCAGAAAAACTCCCTAATCATCCATAGCACTAAGCTCTTGTTTCTTTGAATGTCCTTGGCACTTCATCTGCACCTCTTTTGTATCCTGTATCTGTCCTCTTCTCAAGAGGGAAGCCAGTTTTCCTAATATCTCAAAAGTCAGACCACGCTGCTCCATCACTGAAAACCCTGCCATGGCTTGCATCTCATTCAGGCAAATGCCAAAGTCCCTAGAAAGCTCTGTTTCTGTGTGTCTCAATCAACCTCAGACATTACATCCATGCCAGAAACTGTTACAAAAAAAATCTATGCCCAGGACTTACGCTAGACCAAGTGAATCAATTCTCTGGGGGCACAATTTTTTAGACATTTCTAGGTGACTACTCCAAAACTAAGACAGAATTAATTGAAAATTGGAAGCCTATTCTGAGCTGAAGCTGCAAGAGGAGTTGATTAACTGCTTCCATTTCACTTTGTGGACTAGAGGCCCATTTTTACTATTGATATCTTTCTTTAGTATATCTGTGCATGCCTCAAGTTCTAGCTTCTATAAATAAGTAGTTCAACACACAAGGGCTTACTTAGAACACAGCACCTCTCAGAAGCTGTCAGTTTCTGTGATTTAAAAATATTTTTTTTTCGTCTGTAGAAAATGATGAAATCTGCTTTATCTGCAGAATAATAAAACATTTAAAATAAATATTTAATTCATGTTTATGAAATTAGCAGTTAATACAAAGCCAAAGCTGTGAGGGTCACCAAGTATATTAGAGAAGAGAACATTGTTAGAATCCAAGAAGCATTTGATAACATGAGGCAATGAAGTGAATCTAGTGAAATGAACTACAATTGGACAAACATAAGCCAAATATATAAGTACTGGGTTTAAGAGATATGGTGTAGAAGCAGCATGCATAAGAGATATTTAGGGGATTGACTATCAGTCATGGGTACAGTGGTTCTCAAATATTAGCATGTATCAGAATCAATAGAAGGGCTTATTAAAACAGTTTGTTAGGCTTCACTCTTCGAGTTTCTGATTCAACAGATATGAAATCGGGTCTGAGAATCTGCATTTTTAACAATTCCTAGGTTACACTGATGCTGATGCTGTTGATACAGGGACAGCTGTTTAAGAACTGAAGTGTATTACGACTGTTAAAAGAAATAAAGTGACTGTAAGTTTGGGCTGAAGAAGTAAAATTTGTGCAATAAAATAGGAAATGATAACATAGCAGAAGTATTCTCATTTAATTCTAATAGCCATCTATGAGATACTATATTCTGTTTTAAGTGCCACAACCAGGAGCATGACCAGAGAGGAAAATCACTGATGGTGAAGAGACATTCAACTGTGCCATATAAGGAACTTATAAAGAAATAGGGCCATGTGGTTCGGAGAACATACAACTTAGATAAGACAAAATGGCAATGGCACTGCTCTGTTCAAATCTCTAGAGGGCTATTATTTGGAAAATAGAGAAGATTTACTTTGAGTAGCATCACTGAATAGAGCCAGAATCCATGGTAAGACATCCAAAGAGACAGACTTCAGTCTGTAAAGCAGATACTTCAGAAGTAAGATATCACCAGCAACCGGAGCTGTCCTGCATCATGATGAGCTGTTTCCCTAGTTGTTGAGCTGTTATCAGTTGAGATATTCAAGCACAGATTGAAAGAAATCCAACCATCATACGCGGAATTAGAAATAAATGGCCTCTGAGGCACCTTCAGGACTGAGAAATTCCATAAGCATATGAATACTGTTGTATTTAATTATATAGTCTGTTCAATATAAACATACTGCATTTTGGGGAAAAAAAGACAAACCAGAGGATGATGTAGCATACAAAGCCTGCTATCTCTAAATCATGGTTGAAAATATGAGGCTAGAGTAATTTAAGAAAAGGCTAGAATTGGTGAAATTTTACGCTAAATGGAGGAAATGGTGGATTTAATAAGGAGTAATGAGACAAAACTCAAATAGACTGCAGGGCGAGAAGAAAAGGTTCAGATAAAATTAATATAAAAAAGTACACGTAGATGTTGGACCAAACACCGGCAAGAAAGCAAAATAGATAAAAATTCACGCTTTCCATAGAAATTTACAATCCACACAAAATACTTTATTTCTATTCTGACATCTAATATTAATTGCAGTTATGTGTGAGCCCAAATTTTATGTGAATGATCTGGGAATTGATTATAGTTAAGGAAACTCATGAGGATTTTAGGTCAGATAAATGTCTGTGTCATGAGTACTGAAGTAGTCAATCAGCCTGCGGGTGGAATAAAAGAATAAAAAGCTTGAAAAAGAAGGTGATTACTGTAAAAATACTACTTTACTAATCAGGGGAATCAGGTCAGAGAGGATGACAAAGGTTGGGGGATACGTGGTGCATAATGATGTCTTGGGCAAATGGTGATATTTGATATCAGAGCCTCTTCCCATTCAATGATAAGCTCACTGGCCTCTTCCCATTCTTGGCCTTTTAATCCTCTGTGTCCTTCAGCTCTCCCGACTCTCCATGCTGAGCAAAAATTGTAATACCACACAAGTTCATTTTGAATGAGGGAGTGCGAATGCTTTATAATAGATTATACGCATATTTCACTTACAAGCCTTAATACCCCCCATTAACAAATTTTAATGTATCATGGGAAATGTGGAAACAATTTAGAGTGGACAGGGGTCTTACTCAGAGCCACTAAAATAACAGCCTGCTCTCCACTTCTAAGAGCAACAGGGATCACACCAAAGCTTTGGAAGAATCTAATTGGAGCCAACTCCAACACAAATCACTTTAATTTGGAAAACAGCACATAGTGTATGCTAGTCCTTCTGGAATCAACTTTCAAAGCACAACATAGTTGCCATTTCTCAATGGCAAATGCTGTTATTACGATCATTAAATTAAGTGTCTGGATTCTGTTGGCTAGCTAGCTCAGCTGTGGAGAAGGTCACTGTGGTAAGATCAATACAGTGGGTTCAATTCCTATTTATAGCAATACAAGCCACAAACTGTTAGAGCTGAAAGGACTATTAGAGACCAGCCAGGCCAGACCTTTGTTCTCTAGATGTTTAAAATTTGCACACATACCCTAGAACTTAAAGTATAATTAAAAAAAAAAAAAAAGTTCAGGTGCCTTGCTGGAGAGATGGCACCGAAGGAGAGAATCCCAGCTAGTCCCAACTGTTCCAGCCATCTATGCTCAGGGGCCAGATGTGGGAGTGAAGAATAGCAGAACTACCTGGCTGAGCCTAGCCCAGATCACAAATTAAATAAATAAATAAATAATTGTTTAAAGCCAAAAAATATATATATATATATACACACATATATATATATACGTATATATATATATATAGGCCTCATGGTAGAAGGAAATTGCCAAATTCAAAGAATGAGCGAATAGACAAGCTGGAATATGACCATCGCATTGTACTAACCTTGTCACATGTTTCATCCTCAATCAAAATATACACGTCTGACCAGAGGGTGACTCATCAGCCTGGCTTGTCCTCAACTTTCTCTGTTTGAGCATTAAAATACCATGTTTTAGGAAAAGTGTCAGTTCCAAGGAAAGTGGAATTGTTGGTTGTTCTACCTGATTAGCTATTCCAAAAACATAGGTCTATTGACCAAAGATGGTTGGCCTGGAATAGACAGTCACATGGGACACATGTCACAAAATTCATTACTGGCACCAACTTCTACTAGATGAGGGGCTCATAACATCCTCCTTCTAGTCCTCTTCCTCCCACTCTTCTTCCTCCTACTTAAAATACATACATTTAATAATTAAAATAATAATATAGGCCAGACACGGTGGTCCAACCCTGTAATCTCAACACTTCGGGAGGCCAAGATAGGAGGATGGCTTAAGCTCAGTAGTTCAAGACAAGCCTGGGCAACATAATGAGACCCCATCTCTACAAAAAATTTTTAAAATTGCCAGGCATGATGGGGCACACCTGTAGTCCCAGCTACTCAGGAGGCTGAGGCAGGAGGATCACTTGGATTAAGTGAGCCCAGGAGACAGAAGCTGCAGTCAGCCATGATCGCACCACAGCACTCCACCTTGGGTAACAGAGATCCTGTCTCATGATAATAATAACAATAATAATAATACTAAACAAATAAAGAGTTTATAGTATGTGCCTGACATTGTTCAATATGTTGGGGGTTCAGCAGTGAACATGACAGAAGAAATTCCTGATATCATGAAGCTTACATTCTTGTTAAAGAGGCAGGCAAATAAAAATAAAAATTAAAACTAAAAAATTAAAAAGCCTCCAAAGTTAAACAAATAACTAAGTGAAATAGATAATCTGTCAGACGGCAATGAGTGATAAGCATAAAAATCAATCTAGAAAGTCAAGGAGAAAGTGATATTTGTGGGGATATTGACACTTTAGATAAGGTTGTCAGGTAAAGTCTCTCTGATAAGATGTGGCTTTATAATTTACCAAGCCCTTTCCAACATTAATTCAATTATACCAGCATTTTTAAAAGAGCAGTGAAATTAAATTACACCTAAGTTTATATCCCCATTTATTTTAGTAGAGTCCTTTGTTGCAAAGTACAATATTTTAATTTCTCCCTTGAGTTCCTATAACTGCTATGTTAGTAGTGGCATTTGGTCTGTGGGGTCATTCAATAAAAGATATCTTTTTGGGGAGCTCTTAAGATCCCCAAAAGCCATAGCAGTTGCAATACAAACATTATCCAAAAAGGCCCTTTAAAAACATAATGCAAATTGTTTATGCTTCCGGATGTTGCAGAAAAATAAAAATTAAGCTCTACTGAATGACAGTGCCTGGCAAAGTGCCTGAGGAAACAGTATATATTCAGTAAATATTTGCTGAATGAATGCATTTGTAGAAAATCAAAATCAAAGCCTTTTGTCTTGATTCAAATGTCACTTTCTCAGTAAGACCTGCATTACCTTTATATTTAGAATTGTAACTCCTCCCCAACATGACTTATCCTCCTTCTTTGCTACTTTGTACTCCATATCACTTATACCATTTTAACTCTTTTAAATATCATTTATTTTATTGTCTTTATCCTCTCATTAAAATGTAAGTTTCATGAAAGTGTAAATTTTTATGTTTTATTTACTGGCATATCAAATCCCCCAAATTATGCCTGTAAATTAGGTGCTCAAAAAAGAAAAATAAAACACTTGATATATGAGTCCATGGTTTTCTCTCAAATTAATGCCCTCTTCTCCAAATCAACTGCCAATACTTTAGCACTGTTACCTCACCATCTTTTATATGGACTATTACAATGCTCTCCTAATAGATTCCTCTCCCACTTCTCCAAAGGAATTTCTACATAGCAGTCAAAATAACTCTTCTGAAATTAAAGATGTATTACGCTCTTCTGTGACTTACAATTCTTAGGGAAAATCCAACATCCTTCTCTTAATCTAGAAGACCTGACTTCAGATAGTTCTTACCTCTCTCTTTAGCCATACCTCCTTTCCTTTACATATACAAATTTTAAACTTCATTATTTCTTATGACCTAAACCACCACCCTTAAGCATAATGCGTACAGGATTTCTTCATAGTAAACGAGGACTCCATTCTTCCATTTTCTCTGGCCGTAAACCTTGGAAGCATCCTTTTTAATACTCCATATCAAATCTATCAACAAATCATGTTGGCTTACCTTCATAATATACCTCAAATGTAGTCTCATCTCAAAGCCTCCACCACGACCACTCTAGGTGATGTCGCCACCATCATCTCTTGACTTAGTTACTATAATTGCTTTCTAACTGGCCTTCCGGCTTCCATTCTTGCCCTTCTAAAGTCTATTATTCAGAAGCAGTCAAGGTAACCTTTCATGATACAACTTAGACCTGCTCATCTCTTGCTCTCCACTCTCTAATAGCAGCTACCTTATTCAGAATAAAACCCAACATCCTCATCACGACCTATAGGCCCTCCATAGTGTGGCCCCTGTCTAGGTATCCAATATCATTGAATACTACTCTTTCTCTTTCTAACCGGGCTGCACTCACAGTGCACCCCATATTTCCATATAACTTAGTGCTATTCCTGTCTCAGGACCACTAGCTTGCTATTCCTTCCACATTGCTTCCTCTCTTACTTCACTTAAGTCTCAGTTGAAATGTCAACACATCAGGAACTCCTTTTTAAAAGGCCCTCCCTATTCTCTGTCCTTTTGTCTTGCTTAATTTTTCTTCATGGTACTTCTCATCATTTAACATTATAAGTTTATTCACTTCTCTGTTTATTGTTCAGATTTCTCACTAAAATGCAAGCTGTATCAGGGTAGGGACTTTGCTTTGGTCACTGCTCTATACCAAGAACCTGAAATAGTGTCTGGAACATAACAAGCAACCAATAAATACTTGTCCAGTGAATGAATGCTTTCAAATTTGCATATACTATTTTCTCACATTAAAATGCCTTTTATCACCTTTTGTGAAATATGAAAAGAATTTTTCAAGGCCCACCTCAATGTTACTTCTATTCAGTACTCTCTTCTCCATCCCATCCCACCTCTTGAAAAATCAATCTATTCTTTCCCTAACTTGCCCTAGTATTTCATCCATATCTTTACAGCAGTAAATCCTCTGCATCGTACCATATTTTTTCTTCCTAAAACTGAGGCAGTTACTCCCATCCCAGTCTGGTAGCCCCTTTAGGACTGAAGCTATGTAGATGTTTAAATAGCCCCCTACTTGCTATGCAGGACTGGTTATGAAATCTGCAAGGTCTAGTGTAATATGGAAATGTAAAAATTCGAAGTGCCTTAGGAGTCTCAAGATGGCAACAGCAGAACATTGAACCAAGCACGGTCCCTTCCAAGCATGAGGTCCTGTGCAGTTGCACACCCCTAGGAAGCTGGCCCTGCTCCTCTGATAATCAGATACCTGACCTTTCCCTTAATGTTCTATTCACAATCCAGTGCCTTTCTGAAGCCTTCCGTGTCCCCCCTCTGCCGCAGGCAGAGGTATCTGAGTCTTTTTCAATATATTTACAACCTCCAATTCTTACTTTTATGAATATTTATCATATTACATTGCAATTTTCTGTCCATTAATTGCTGAATTCTACCAGACAGCAACTTTGACTGATTTATCATACAGCCTGCACTTAGTAGGTACTAAATAAATGCTTTTTCATCAAGTAAGTCTCTACTGGAAAACCAAGGCTTTAATTGTTATCCATATGAAAATAAGTTTTGCAGAATTATATGCAAATAACTCAAAACAACTCCCCTAATATTGTTGAACCCAGGGTGCTTCATGGAAAGGACTATACTTTCAAAATAAAATTTTTTCTTGATTTCCTTATCCCTGCATTCTAAAGATTATGATACCAAGCCTTTGAACTTTGTGGATTCCAGATGAACTGGATCTGTGCCATATGTACGTAGTTTGATAAATGTTAAAATGGCACCAGCTAAAATATTGACATGTATCATTTGGGATGGTAATTGAAAAGTAATTAATAAAGAAAGCAAGTCAAGTCTATTGCCCACTGATGTTTAATTCTGTTTTGACTCCGTTTGACACCCCTAGCACATTAACTTCTATCTTCTTTCATATTCCTTTTATGAACAGTGTGTGCTCTGATGCTTGCTTTCTGTGGATCACAGAATGAATCTTCTAGTCCCCTGTAGTCTCATTGTCTGGTTAAATAACTCCTATGAACATAATTGCGTTATTTTCTTAAAGGCAAACAGATATTAAGATTCAGAATTTAATTTGATAATTACAATTTCAAGGAGGCGTAACAGTAATATCTTTTGCATAAACTGTCTTTAAAATGATGCTCCTCTATCTTACTGTTCAAGGCATTTAATTCTAAGCAGAACCACTATTATGAGTTGTTAGTTTACACCAAAATGCAGTGAAAGGCCTGGTCTTCAGAGGACATTATTAATTTAAAAAGCATTGTCACATTTAAATGCTACACAGGAGCCTTGCTGAAACATGGGATATAATGAGAACCTTCTGCTGCTTCTGCTAACTAAACCTCCTTGTATAGGTCTAAGACTTCTGTTACCCTGGTTTTGTTAGTTTGAACATCCAGGGTCTAATGAGCTATTACAGTAGCTAGATTAATAATTCAAAAATTATCTAAACAGTTCACTATGGCTTAAAAGAAAAACAAAAACGCTGGATCACAGACTATTAAATTTGGACTGACCCCATTCTATTTTAACTGTTCCCCAAGAAGTTCCCCAAAAACAAGGGTAAAAAATCACCCTGAATTCACCTTGAAACAATAACTTTAAATAAAAAAAAAAAAGCAGACAAGGATTCTATACAAATTGAAAAAAAAAAATAGCAAAAGTCCGTACAACATAACCGATATTAAATGTATGTTATCCTGCAAAGGGGAGGGGATGCACCAAGGCAGATTTAATCTGATGTCAGTTGAAGTTAAATTTGTTCACCGTTTCTTGCAACATGAGTTATAGCGTACATTTACCCTTGTTTCACAAGCCTGGCCAGATTACTCCTCTGATCAAAGCACTCTAATCATCCCCAGTACCCTCAAGATAAGACCCCAACTCCTTAGGGTGGCAAGCACTGCTCTCCATGATCAGGTGCCTGAATGTCTTTGCCCTTACAATGCCACCCATACTCAGTTTCCAGTCACACCTGTGTTTTCCCACACAAGCCATCTCCTCTCTCGCCTCTCGCTTTTGCCCATGTTGTTCCAGGTTTTTAAAATTGAACATCCACTTTCTTGTTCTTTACCAAAAGAACTGACTCATCCTTTAAGTCACTGCTCCAGTGTTAATAATAAATGCTCCCTTAAATAGCATTTATGCAGTTAAAAAGGAACTTATTTAACCTCAAAAAATGGTTGTCTATTAAATATCAATGCCAAAATTAATTGTTAATAATGTAACATCTGAAGCATTCTTCTTATAATCTGAAAGGAGACAAAGATTTTGACTATAACTGCTTTTATTCAATTTGTACTATAGGATCTAGTCAGTACAGTTAAACCAAGAAAAAAATAATAATCAAAGCTGTAAAAAATTAAAAAAGAAACAACATTGTTGTTATTTGCAAATGACATAGCTTACTGTCTACAAAGAAAAGCAAAAATTACCTAAAATTGTGAGAAACAATGAGTTTAGTGAACAGAGTCTATATAAAATGACTATGTAATATTAACAAAAAGAAGCGTAAGCGTTTATATAGTGTTTATTCTGAGTCAAGTGTTATCATAAGCACTTTAGTTATATTAACTACCTCCAATATGCATAACAGCCCAACAAGATATTATTACTATTTTACATGCTGTGAGGAAACTGAGGCAGAGAGAAGTTTAATAATTTTTTTTGAAGTTTATACAATAAAAGTTGCAGAGCCAGGATTGAAATTCAGACAGGCTACTTCTAGAGACAAAGCTCACAACCATGAATCTATATTCAATGACACTGCTATATACTTGAAGCATAATTAGAAAAAAATACTTATAAAAGATGTGTTTATAATACCAATATAAGATAGAAATTTTTCTCAGATTAAATCAACAGACAAAGTTTGTATACACATAATTGTAAAATTGTGCTGAAATACATTAATAAGAGCTAAATTAGGGCCGGGCGTGGTGGCTCACGCCTGTAATCCCAGCACTTTGGGAGGCCGAGGCGGGCGGATCATGAGGTCAGGAGATTGAGACCATCCTGGCTAACACGGTGAAACCCCGTCTCTACTAAAAATACAAAAAATTAGCCGGGCGTGGTGGCAGGTGCTTGTAGTCCCAGCTACTCGGGAGGCTGAGGCAGGAGAATGGCATGAACCTGGGAGGCGGAGCTTGCAGTGAGCTGAGATCGCGCCACTGCACTCCAGCCTGGGCGACAGAGTGAGACTCCGTCTCAAAAAAAAAAAAAAAAAAAAAAAAAGAGCTAAATTAGAGTCGTATATCATGAACATGGAAAAGATTATTGAATATCATAAACATATACCCCCCAAATTGTCCTGTAAAATTCTATTAAATAACAATTGAAATACCAACAGAGCTTTTTTTTTTTTTTTTTTTTTTGAGATTTTTGAAATGGAGTCTCGCTCTGTTGCCCAGGCTGGAGTGCAGTGGCGTGATCTCAGCTCGCTGCAACCTCCGCTTGCTGCAACTTCTGCCTCCTGGGTTCAAGCGATTCTCCTGCCTCAGCCTCCTGAGTAGCTGGAATTATAGGCGCATACCACCATGCCCAGCTAATTTTTGTATTTTTAGTAGAGATGGGGTTTCACCATGTTGGTCAGGCTGGTCTCAAACTCCTGACCTCGTGATCCACCCGCCTCGGCCTCCCCAAGTGCTGGGATTACGGACGTGAGCCACCGCACCCGGCCACAGAGCTTTTTTAAGAAAATTGGCCATCTAATTCTAAAACTTGTATGAAAGAAGAAAGTACAAGGAATACTTAAAACCCTATAGAAGAAGAAAAATAAAGTGAGTGTATGCATTTAAATATCACGTTATGGCTATTAAGACAGTGTGGTACTGGCACGGAGACAGTGACAGTGACCCATAGAACAGAAAGTAAAAGTCCAGAAGGGGACACACAGATATATGGAAATTGGAAACATTTGCCAGAGGCAATATTACAAACAAGAAAAAAGCGACTATCAACAAATTATGATAATCGGTCAACATTTTATAAAAATGTTATATCTGTATTTCATATCATACACAAAAATAATTTCAAAACAGATTATAAACTTTAATAACAAATTTATGAGGTAGATACGATTAGCAATCCCATTTTAAATGCTGAGGCATGGAGGAGTTATGTACCTTGCCCAAAGTGACAGAGCTATTAAGTAGCAAAAGAACTGAGACTACCCTGGAGTAGTACCCTGGGCCAGTAGGAGAGAGGAGCACCCTGGGTAGTCTGGCCCTACGGTATGTGATTTCTCCACAATGCTATACCACCTTGTTGAGCCTGCTCCTTTTTCCTCACTTACAACACCCCAGCCAGCCTCCTTGCGGTTTGAATACACAAGGCAAGCTTCCACCTCATCTTAGGACTTTTACACCTGCTTTTCCCTCTGCCTGGAAGGCTGTCTTCACTTGACATCTTCATGACATAATCTCTCGTCTCCTTCGGGTCTTCACTCACATGTCACTTTCCCAGTGAGGCCTCTTGTGGCTGCCGTATGATTTCACCTTTTCTCATTCACTTCTTCTTCCCATTTTCTGCTTTATTTTGCCAATAGCACTTATCAAAATATGCTATACTATATATTTTATTAATTTATTTTATTTGCTTTCATCCCCCCAAATAATGTGAGCTTCATAAAGGCAAGGATCTGCATCTCTCTTGTTCACAGCTATATCTTAAGTGCTTAGAACAGTGCTTGGCAAAGAACAGCAAATATTTGCTGAGGTAATGGGTGAATTATTGAATTAATTTCCTAATTAGTTACGAAGATTTCAGTCTGCCTTAACCTCCTGTCCCCTGCCAATCCTGCTCTCAGATATGATACTGACATTTCTTCAAAGCAACTGTGCCTAGATAACCTATTAAGATATTGCTTTGTTTGGATATCATTGCTAAACAACGTTTGAAAGGGTGAAGAAAACACTTTTATTCCCAATCCCAAGAAGGCAATCGAAGTCTGTGTTTGGGGTGTTTGATTCTTTGTTTAAGAGTCTGACAGTCTTGTTTCTACATCCACTATGTTTAAAATCCAAAAACCTGGAAGAGTTTCTCCCACATTTACAAGTTTTCCTTTTGGAGTTTAGGCCCCACTGAGAGGCTGGTGTTAAGAAGATCAAAGCACCTTGTCATGGGAGAAACTGGATACTCTGAATTTTTCAGAGAAAGAGACAAGAACATCATGCTTTCCATTTCCTTCTACAGAGCCTACCCCACAGTACACCATACAGGATATTACATAATGTCTGATCTGCACACAGACATGGACATAAAAAATCCACCACAGGTAAAATGATTTCTTTTTGGAGACTTTAGAATTCTATTTCCAAAGAGATTTTGGACTATGTGAGCTTACGATTTTCTATGAAATTTACTTTAGTATTAATCGATGAAACACAATTTGATATTATAACCATAATAAAAAACAGGGGTAAAAAATCACCCTGAATTCACCTTGAAACAATAACTTTAATAAAAAAAAAAGCAGACAAGGATTCTATACAAATTGAAAAAAAAAAAAAAAACATAGCAAAAGTCCGTACAACACAACCGATATTAAATGTATGTTATCCTGCAAAGGGGAGGGGATGCACCAAGGCAGATTTAATCTGATGTCAGTTGAAGTTAAATTTGTTCACCGTTTCTTGCAACAAGAGTTATAGAGTACATTTACCCTTGTTTCACAAGCCTGGCCAGATTACTCCTCTGATCAAAGCACTCTAATCATCCCCAGTACCCTCAAGATAAGACCCCAACTCCTTAGGGTGGCAAGCACTGCTCTCCATGATCAGGTGCCTGAATGTCTTTGCCCTTACAATGCCACCCATACTCAGTTTCCAGTCACACCTCTGGTTTCCCACACAAGCCATCTCCTCTCTCGCCTCTCACTTTTGTCCATATTGTTCCAGGTTTTTAAAACTGAACGTCCACTTTCTTGTTCTTTACCAAAAGAACTGACTCATCCTTTAAGTCTCTCCTCCAGTGTTAGCCTTTTCTTTCCCTCCTACTTCTATCCAGGGCCCTGCTAACACCCATTCTCTGCACTAGCACAGCCCCTATTCCTAAAGATCACAATATTCATTAGATGATTATAATCGTTTGCATGTATATCACCCTCATCAGGCTGTGAACTTCAGAAGGGCGAGACTGTCTATCTCACCTTTTTAACCTACAATGCTTGGTATATAGTAGGTGTTTCATAAATATTTGTTGAATGTATGGAGGAAGTAGAAATCACTTCTAACAGGGGCTGTTCAACAATGGAGTGAAATAGCTCAGAAGGCAGTGGCTTCTTTCTTACTGGGGGTTTCCAAACAGATAATAATCTACTATCAGTCTGAGAGGCTGTGAGGGCTAAGTGAAGTAATTTCTGAGGTCTCCTCCTACTCAGATCTGAAGCAAAGTAAATTTCTACAAAGCCAAAAAGAAGTAATTCCTTCACTTCAATTAAAACATCGTGATGGAATTCAGAGTGATGTACAACTCTCATCTGATATGAATCTCCTGCTTTTGTCTAAATAACTTCACCTACATTATCTCATTTTGTCCACAGTGTTATGTGAGACCTATATTGTCTCTGTCCTACAGATAAGGAAACTGAAGCCCAGCAAGGCAGTAGTAACAGAGCCAAGATTCGGATTTCGCTCTGTCAGACTCAGAGTTCAGGGATCCCTCCATTACATCCTATTTAAATGATCCCTTATAGTGCCAAGATTCCAGAGAAAGTTGCATGAACCTAATATATTAATAGAAGATCAGAGATACCTGGAAAGAAAGATTGCCTAAGGGCAAGTTTGCTAAGTGAGTCTCAATGTTTGTTACCTTCCCCTTGTCCTGCTTTCCAGTAGCCCCTTTATGCTTTCCTCTTGCCCTAAGAATGATGCTGGACATTTTAAATAAGTGAAATTAAGTCATCCACTAATAAAACACAGATGATATTATTACTTTCACTATTGATCTGTGACAACATTTAAATAATTTATTAAGCCTGCTTTGGAATTTGAGAGATTGTTTCAGGAATCACTGAAAAATAAAACATTTAAAGGTCTGAATGGAAAATAGTAGTCTTGTTGGATGAATCTGACTGTATTTTGGGTTCTCTTCATGGAGTTTTGGAGAGACTT
This sequence comes from Pongo abelii, assembly GCF_028885655.2. NCBI lineage: Eukaryota > Metazoa > Chordata > Mammalia > Primates > Hominidae > Pongo > Pongo abelii. The sequence continues at coordinate 150,900,039 of NC_072008.2, forward strand.
CTTTAGGCAAAAGTATATCACAAATTATGTATGTTTGCATCAGAAATTAATGATGAGAACTACGAATACTGCAATGTTGAGAATTTCAACTCTCCAAGCAATATTTCATCTTGCTCCAAAATATATGCAGAAAACAAGTTGATATTAAATTTTTCTTTTTTATCTCATCACATCGAAACACTACTCTGCTAATATTATTTTTAGAGGAAAGAGTCTTAATTATTATTTAACTTTTGCTTCAACATCAGCCATGAAAATGAATTATGAGGAGAATATTATAATACCCATTGTTGATCCCTTTTCCTGTTTCACCTCTGTTTCCCTTTGGACAGAAAATGAAAGATAAAGAAATAATGAAGAAAACGCAACTGTGCTCATCTAGAGCATTTGGCTTTTCACATGAGATGCATCACATTCGTCAAAAATGATGATACTCCATGTCTTACTTGAAACATGTATCCCAAACTTTCTTTATAACATATTTCTATATCCCTCACTAATAGCTATAACATGGTTATTAATTTCTATGGAATGAGAATAATGTATATAAAGAGCATCTCACTCAATGGTGTATTAAATGACACAAATGTTACTTTAACGTTAAAACTTCTTTTTTTGCTTTTGCCTTTCCAAATTACACAAAACTACGCTGGATGAAGGCGGTCTCGCTGCCACATTCATAGGAAAAACAAAATCAGAAGATTTGTCTAGCTGAAATTGAGCAGCAAAGACTTCATGTTGGCATTTTACTTCCTAGGGAGTAGAACAGGCGCAGGGTATGATAGGATCTCAGCTCCTTTGGCTAGAGGGCGTAGAGGAAGGAGTTTTAAGCCAGGATTATGTGGGACATGGCAGTAGGAGAGGTGTTAAAGCAGAATCTGTTTCTATTGATCTGAGCTGGCCAAAAAACAACAGCTGAAATGCTAGATGACCTTGCTCAAAAGTAATTTAACTTCAAGCAGCCTCAGTTTTTCATGTATAAAATGGTATTATACTAATACCTACCTTAAACTGTTGTTATGGGGTTTAATGAGATGACATTATAAGCACTTAGCATAATGCCACAGCATATCATGAATGTTTAGCAAATGCCAATTGGATGAAATGAAGACGTGTAAGGACTAGGTACTGTGGAGCAGACTGAGAGAGCTGAGATGTGACAATCTAGTTTGGGAGACAGAAGGGCATATGCTGAAAACAAAAGCCAACCATATTACGTATTCCTTACCAAGTGCTTAAAGATGGGAAAAGCTGCAGGATGATCAGGGACCAACCAAAATAGATGGTACAACATGATAACCTAGGAAGACATTTGTCCTTATAAATATTAATAACAGCAGAGTGGAATGAGGATGAAGCAGTACAGACGAATCAAAGAACTCTTCTAGACTAGGGATTTACTGGAAAATATGAAGGATTTCTTAGGTTTAGAATGCCCTAAAGACTAACTCTGTATTATAAATATATCCTGTACAAAGCAGTTCTGGTACATTTTACTATCCAAACATTCTACTTTTGACCCTAATTCTTGGGTTTCAAGTCAAGTCTGGGGAGTGGTTAACATAGTTAAAACCTTTCCTCCAACCTTTTTGTTCACATAAGCTCATCCATGATAATGGCAGTAATTATCCACGTGCCCAAGCTTTTTAAAATTTCAAGTTCTTTCTCAGACTATCTGTACATTTTCACCACAGCACCCTATGTTTAAAACATATCCCCCATTTTAGACACGCAGGAAATGAGAGAAGAAAAGTGACTTGCCCAAAGTCTCATATCCAGAAATCAGCAGATATGGAATCCACCTCTCTCTGCCACCAAAAATGAGTTAGGATTCATATGTCTCTTATATCATATTACCTTGTGACAATCCCTGGGCTTTTCTGCTTTCCCTACTATATCAGAACTTCCTAAAATGGAAGAGCTTGTCTGATTCATTTCTGTATATACAGTGAGTTTGGGTGTGCCTGGCACAGAAATGATGCTCAAGAAATATTTAATGAATGCAATAAATGCTTAATAAATTAATGAAAAGTTGAACAAATGAAGGAATAAACAGACAAACATTATAGATTGTCTATATCTTAATAAACGGAAGCCAAACATAACATATAAAATTTGCAACTTTTCTCTACACTCCTCCCTTATTCTTCCTTTCTCTCTCTTTCGGTCTCTGTTTTTCTCTCTCTCTCTCTCTCTCACACACACACACACACACACACACACACATCACACTCCACTTTTTAAAGAACTTAAGAAAAAATGATTGGTTTTATGGAAACTTTCATATAGGACATTGAAGTTTTATTGACTCTGAATATACTTGAAAAGGAATATTAAAAGTGAAGAGTATCAGACTCTACTAGCTATAAAAAAATCAGAGATCAGATTCTGTGATAAATTTATATCCTCAAAAGCTATATTTTACAGACATACACTAAAGTTTACTTCTTAAAAGTCACTCATAAATTAATAACCTTCATAGTAGTAAAACACATGTATTCCACTCCAGGAAATGAGGCATGTCACTTGCATGGAAATTGTAGGTATGGGATGCAATTAGCAAAGCATCTTTTTCTTCAAACTCTAATTGCATGTTTGGAGGTGCTTTGGGTGATAGATAGACATTCCACGCAATAAACAAGAAGCAAGTGTGATTAACTTTGTGCGCCGACCAGCAGACCAGAGAGAGTTTTACTAACCATTGCCAGTTTAGGAAGAGGTCCATTTCCTTTAGAATTTCAGTATAATGACTGTGAAATATCAAATAATTGAGATTCAGGTGTTAGATTCCTGCAATTATTAATACAAATGAACAGGAAAAGCAGGTAAACATTAATAAAAACAAAATACAACAAAAATAGAAGGACAAGCTCAGCTTTTAGAAGCCAAAGGGAGCATGACAGCACCCACATTTGTGACCTCCACCTTGCTTTTCAAAAAAGTGCTATGCAGTTTACCTTTTTTTACCCAAAATGACACTGATTCAATATTTCTTAAAATCTACAATTCCATCATGAAAAGATCCTGGGGTATTACAAAACAACAAGCAGTAGGATTCACAGTAAAATCCACATTTTTAACCAGGCAGAAACTACATTACATGTTTTACCCATTTAACCTTAGAAATAGTCACAAGAAATCCACTAAATTAAAGTCAATCCACCACATGTTCATTGAGTGTCACCTCTGTCTTAGGCATGGTATCAACTATCTGTGTTATGTTACTTTTTAATGAATATGACACTAAAATCTGTTCGGAAAGTTTTTGCTCCTTTCCTCTCTCCTTGACCTCCATATCGAGACAGGAAGAAAGATATTCAAGACTGCCACAATTTAAAAAAACAGAATGAAATCATAACCTGAGAACGTCACTCCCAACAGAACAGTGAAATTCAAACCCAACTCACTCCCAGATAGCCATAAAAACAATTATTTAAAATAGGTTTCCTACATCTGCACTTCTTATAAATGAAAACAGCTCTTTAAGGTATTTTGCATGTGAAAGTTCATGTATTATTATTGAGGTAATAATAAATAAAAGCATAAGAAGACCAATTAAAGTGTAAATGACACCTAGAATAAAACGTCTTCCAATTTTTAAATAATCTGTACTACTAATTTATATGAGTACTCGCACTTGTAATTGAGAACCCAACGTAGTAACCTTTTGCATTTTAGCCACTCTCCTTCCTTCTTAGCAGTCTTGATTTACAGAACACCAGTCTTTTTTGTTTTTGCTACTTCTCTGTTCATTTCAAATTTTGTTATTTTGCAAATTTCTCAGCATTTGATCCTGAAATTATGGCATATCTCAGGACTTTCTCTTCCACCCTGTTTTCATTATACCAGAGTAAGCTCATTAACTTCCATAACTCTAACAGAAAACTCCCATTTATTTTTATCACAGATCATTCATCCAAACTCCTGTCTTACATTTGCAACCGCCCATTGGACTTCTACACATAGGCATCCCATAGGCCTTAAACTCGACGTGTCCCAATTAAAACACAGTGTCATACCCCATCTTAATTTTCCCTTTTAAAACACCCTCTGTGTGATGGGCATGGCCATCTGACAAGGCAATCATTCTTCACTTGTTTCTCTCACCTCTCAAATCCAATCAGCTACCACAGCTGACCTTGAACAACACTTGTTTGAATTGCATGGGTCCACTTGTATGTGGATTTTCTTTCACCTCTGCCACCTATGAGATCACAAGACCCCTTTTTTCCCCTTCTCCTCTTCAGCCTACTCAATATGAAGACAATGAGAATGAAGATGTTTGTGATAATCCACTTTGACTTAATTAATAGTAAATATATTTTCTCTTCCTTATGGTTTTTTTTAAAAACATTTTCTTTTCTCTAGCTCACTTTATTGTAAACATAAAGTATATAATAGATATAACATTAAAATATGTGTTAATCAACTGTTTATGTTATCAGAAAGGCTTCCTGTCAATAGTAGGCTATGAGTAGCCGGGGATGCAATAGTTATACACGATTTCCCACAGCATGAGAGGGTTGGTTTCCTTAACTTTCACGTTGTTCAAAGGCCAACTACACTTCATAGATAATGTAGGAAAGTTACAATAGAATAATTTCATTTCTTCCTCCTTTCTTTTAATAAATTGTTGGTATAATTTGACTTCAGCTTATGTTATTAACATCTAATAAATTATTAATTTCCCCTTACATATATAATTACCTTTAAAATAAATTTTAAATATAGAAGAAAGCCTTTTATATTTACCATGTATGTACCATTTCTGGAGATAGTCATTCATCTGAATATGTCAACGTTTCAGTTTGTTATCATGTTTATTCAGCCGAAGGGCTTCCTTTGACTTTTCTTGCAGTGTACTTCAGCAAGCAATGAGTTCTCTTATTTGTATGTTTTTTGGAAGTCTTTATTTTACCTTCATTTAGAAAGATATTTTTGCTGAATGTAAAATTTTAGATTCAGAGTTTCTTTCACTTTTAAACACATTATTTTGTTTTCTTTTTATTTACGTAGTTTGTAAAAAGTCTTCTCTTTGTTCCTCAGTATGTGGTATATCTTTTATTTCTGGCTGTTTAAAAATATTATCTATATTATGAGGTTTCAGCAATTAATTATGGTATGCTTTGGAGTGGTTTTCTTTGCATTTATCATGTTTGTAGTTAATCAAAGTATTTGGATTTGTGGGTTTATATCATATCTTACATTTGGAGAAAAAGTAGATGGCTATAGTTTTTCTGTTCAATCCCAAACTCCTTATTTGGAGGGAACTTTACGCTTATGTCAGAGTGTTTGATGTTGTCTCACAGGTTGGTAATGCTTTGTCAATTTTTTCATTAATTTGTCTCTCTGAAATCAGTTATTTTAGTTTTTATTCCTACGTCTTCAGTTTACCACTTTTTTTTTTTTTTTTTGAGATAGAGTCTTGCTCTGTAGTCAGGCTGGAGTGCAGTGGCGCGATCTCAGCTCACCGCAACCTCCGCCTCCCGGGTTCAAGTGATTTCCCTGCCTCAGCCTCCCAAGTAGCTGGGACTACAGGCATGCACCACCAACCCAGCTAATTTTTTGTATTTTAGTAGAGATGGGGTTTCACCATGTTGGCCAAGATGGTCTTGATCTCCTGACCTCATGATCTGCCAGCCTTGGCCTTCCAAAGTGCTGGGATTATAGGCATGAGCCACCGCGCCCGGCCCAGTTTAGCAGTCTTTTATTTTGCATTGGCTAATTCACTATTAATCCTGTAATGAACTCTTCTGATTTCAGGTACCGTATTTTTCACTCCTTGGTTTAATGTATGTATTTTATTTTCTCACTGTTCTCATGTATTCTACTCACTATGCTTATTTTCCTTCAAATCCTTGAGCATATTGAACATATTTACAACGGCTATTCTAAAAGTCCTTACCTGCTAATTCCATGACCTGGGTTATTTCAGAGACTATTTTTATTTACTGATTGTTTTTTCATACTTATAAGTTATACTTTTCTGCTTCTTCACTAGTCTAGTGATGTTTGGTGAGTTTTACTTTTGAGTGCTGGGAGGTTTTGTATTATTTTAGAGTTTAGGAGGGCAAGTTTGTTCTTGAAGGCAGTTAACTTACTTGTGGAGCATCTTCTTTCAAGACTAGTTTGTAACCTTTACTCCATGATTAGGATAGTACCTCTACTAAGGTTTACCACCTCTGGGAGCTCCACTGAATGCCTAAAGTGGTCATTGAGGACCCTTTCCCTCCAGCTTTTCTGAAATCAAGAGTCCTAGGCATGTGTTCACTTTAGGAACTCTTGCGTTCAGCCCCCCAATTGTTTTTTGTTTTATCTCATGATATTCTATCCTGCACATGCATGGTTTATTGCATGGCAACAAAATCAAGGGAGATTCTCTAAAGATTTCTACAGATTCTTCTCCCTGTAGCTCCCTCCTTTGTGGTATTCTGCTCTCCAAAATTCCAGCTACTTCAGCTTTTTCAATATCCAACCTTTGTCTCCTCAACTCAATGACAGTATGTGCCTGAGATGCCCCTCTCAGTCTTGTGACCTGGAAGCATTTCCAGTTGCCAGACTATCATTCTATTTATTTGTTTTTTTTTTCCTGTCTCTCAGTAACCACCCATGTATTTCCTGTTGGCCAATATATGAAAACGGTTGCTTCATGTAAGTTTACTTAGTTTTCTTTGTGTTTACGTAGAAGGGTAAGTCTGTGCCTTTTTTACTACACCATGAGCAGGTCTGGAAGTTTCCTTGAGCACTTAAAAAAGAACTTTACATATTTCATTTCTCATTTCATTTGGAAAAAAATTCAAACAGAGAAAGTATATCAAAGAATGGAACAGTGATCTCCCATATACCACCATAGATACTGAACAATTAGAAACATTTTGCCATCTTTAATCTAGATATACATATATACGAATACATGTTAGTGTATATATGTGTATATATGTATAGATAGATTTTTTTTGAATAAGTTGCAATTAAGTTTCAGGAATCACGAATCTTCATCTCTGAAACTTCAGCAAGAGTCTGCTAAAATTAAAAACATTCTTCTACAAAACCAGAAAATAATTATCATCCTGACAATATTAACAATTTCAGAATACTTTCTAATATAGTTGTTTTCTTGAATTTCATCTTTTCCAAACCAGAATCTAATAAACTTTTACTCATGGCATTTGGTTGTTATGTATCTTTAGTCTCATTTAATCTATAATATTGACTTTTTCATGGCACTGACATTTAAAGAAATCAAACCACATATTTTGTATAATATCCCACATTGTGGATGTGTCTAATTATTTCCTCAGGATCTCGTATAAATTGTTTCTCTACTCTAAACTGAAAGGTAAGTATATTTACTTAGTTAGATTCAAATAAAATTTTTTGAAAACATAAATCATAGGTGGTATTGCGCACTTCATATTGGTTAACGTTACTTTTCTCTCATTTCTGTCAAAGTTTGTTCAGATTATTGCTAGGTAGCTTAGTCTATATAGGAGCCAGATATTGGTGGCAGAAAATACATTACCCATTACTGTCCTCACAATTTTTCTCTAATCTTAGTAGATGTGCTTCAGATCAAACTTTGCTTGCACTGCAGTGTTCAACTCCTACTAGTGTCCAGGCTATTTTCTTAAAATCCTCTCAGTAAGCAAAGCCCTATTTTCCTGCCATTCTGCTTTCGCCTTCAGCCTAAGTTTCTCTCTCTCTCACACACACAAGACCTCACTAAAAGCCACAATAAGAAGACAACACATGTCAGTACCCTGCATTTTTCCTAACATTTGCCTTCTCAATATAGCCTTATGGGGTATGATTTCTATATCTTTTTTTCTTCACGTTATATTCAACTTTCTAGTGTCACTTTGTTTTAGATGCATCTCTTGTACAGAGCATGTAACTAATTTTTATTTAATCTTTGCATTTCTCCTTACATCTCGTGAAGGATGTTTCAGGCTCCATATGACAGGTGAATTGTACCTACAAAAAAGAAAGAGGCCGGGCGCGGTGGCTCACGCCTGAAATCCCAGCACTCTGGGAGGCCGAGGCGGGCGGATCACGAGGTCAAGAGATTGAGACAGACCATCCTGGCCAACATGGGGAAACCTCGTCTCTACTAAAAATACAAAAATTAGACGGGCGTGGTGGTGCGTGCCTGTAGTCCCAGCTACTCAGGAGGCTGAGGCAGGAGAATTGCTTGAACCTGGGAGGTGGAGATTTCAGTGAGCCGAGAGTGAGCTGAGATAACACCACTGCACTCCAGCCTGGTGGCAGAGCGAGACTCTATCTCAAAAAAAAAAAAAAAAAGAGAAAAGAATAAGAAAGAACATGAAAATTGGGTAGGTCAACAACAATGCCCAAAATGGAATTTTAAAGCATTTACCTTTGTTGTCATAAAAAATGTATTTGGTGTTAGTTTGCTCATTTATTTTATTTTGTGTTCATTGTTATTTTGTTTTCTCTGTCTGCTCTGTTTCTGGGTAAGTCCTTGGCCTTTGTTTGCTTTCATCTTTCTCGGTGTTTTGGAAAATATTCCTCCCATTTGTTTTTGATTGTCTCCTATGAAATATGAATAAATCAACACTTTTATCTCTCCCTCTTTATCCTTTGCAGTTTTGTTGTTATAATCTGAGAATTAAAATATGAATTATTGCTATAAAATTACTATTGTTTCCATTGTCTAGTATTGTTTTTTGACTTTTGCAGTGAATTTTGTAATCATATTTACAACATTAAATACACTACTGTATATTTAAGCGGACCCATTGCTTACTCCTAGTTCTTGATATCTATTTTCTCACACATACATTTAACTTTGTTTTGTCTCTCGGTAATCCTGAGTATAATTCAATCATTTTCCTAAGATAAAAATTTGAGTGGCACACTTTCCAATATTGCTCCTGCCTTCATATATATATATACACACATATATACACACATATATATACACTATATATATACACATATATATACACATATATACATACATATACACACATATATATACACATATATATATACACACATATATATATTTAACTCTGCAACATTCACTTCTTTATATATATATACAGTAAGAAAAAGAGAGAGAGAGAGAGAGTGTCGCTCTGTAGCTCAGGCTGGAGTGCAGTGGCACAATGTCAGCTCACTGCAACCTCTGCTTCCTGGGCTCAAGCGATCCCTCCACCTCAGCCTCATGAGTAGCTGGGACCACAGGCATGCATCGCCATGCCCAGCTAATATTTGTAATTTTGTTTCTTGTAGAAATGGGGTTTGGCCATGTTATCCACACTGTGCCTTCATATTTGAACATCATTTTTACTAGATCTAAAGTACTTGGATCTCAGCCCCTTTTCTTCAAAAATTGTGTAGAATATTGGTTTTCAATTTTTTATCAATAGAAGCCCCACTTTAAAAAATGTATTTAGCATCCTAATATTTAAAATAGATAAATTTGGATAATAATAGTTTACATTTATTTAGATTACTTGAGTACTTTTTTTACTACTTAGTTTTGATTGCTTCACTCATCCCCAGGATTGTATGAGAACTTTACACTCAAACTTCCACATGCCCAAGTTACAGAAGAGTCATTTATATTTTTACTGCCCCAGGGCCCTTCTTCCTTAATATGGTAAGAAACTTCTAAATGTTTACTTTTTCCCAAAAGGCCAACACTGCTTCTCACTTAACTCTGCAAGCCATATCAAGATGCACCCTGAAGGCTAGCAGACTCCATAACTGTTACTATTTTCTCAGTGCCTTAAAATATGTAGATATTTAACACTTATTTTCCTATATTAAGGAGTGCACAGGAAAAGTCTGAGGACAGTCTGACATTTGTAGACAACATGATTTTATTTTAAATAGATGTATATATATTTTAATTTATCTTTATAATGTAATTTTTATCAAGATGTGTCTTAATGCAGATCTTTTTCAAAAATTTACTTTGCCTAACTTGTTGGTCTGTTCTGTTAGTACCATAGATCTTGTAGGGAGTGGAATTTCCTCTTAGATTCTGGTACCAAGAATCAGCCTTCATTCTCACTGTTTGTTTGTTATGAGGTTTCTTCATTCTGTTTGTTTGTTCTGAGGTGTTTATTTTTTCTTATACCTGCATGTGTTTATTAATGGAAACACATTTAACTCTGCATGATTCCCTTCTTTATATATGTATTCATGTAACCACGTGTTAAATAACACAGCCTTAACTTCATATAATACTTCAAATGCTGAGAAAATGAAACAGCTCTTTGATAATCTGTATTTTGGAGTGTGTTAATACATAGAATTCTTAATGCCTGAATACACACACACACACAGACACACACACACACACACACACACACATTCTACATTTAGAATAAAAAATCAACATATCATTTCAACTTAAAAATTATGTGAACAGATGATAAAGAATTGCAAAAATATAGTGCTCTAGGTATAGGTCTCTTGTTCTATACTTTTGCAAAAAATATTTTGTTCATTATGTCAAGTCAAAACTATGAATATTACCTATGTATTCCTGACCATTGTCATGAGTTTCTGCAAATGTCACTTAGTGAAAATCCATTGGTCCAAAATTTAAATGTCTTAGGCTTTTTTGGTCTTTTGCCACATTGAGAGGTTGAAAGTAATATTAATCATTCTACCTAGATTTGTTTGTAACAGACAAATACCTAAATTAATCAGTCATTTCTCACCATTAAGAAAATAGAAAGGCAAGTTACAGACCGGGAAAAATATTGACAATACATATATTTAGCAAAGACTGTTATCTAGAATACATAAACAATACCTACAACTAGATAATAAAAGCATAAACAACCCAATTAAAACCAAAACAGACACCAGTACATTCACACTAGAATCGTTAAAATTAACAAGAATGATAAAAGCAAGTATTGGTGAGGCTGTAGAGAAACTTGGAATTCTCATATATTGCTGGTGAAATAGAAAAATAATATATACATTTTTAAAACAATTTGGCAGTTTGTTTTTAAAAAGGTAAAAGTAAACATACGCCTACCATATGATCCAATAATTCTACTGAAAACATGTCCTCACAAATACCTGTGTATGAATGGTCATAGCAGCATTATTCACAATAGCCAAAATCTGGAAACATCTCAAATGTCCTTCAACTGGTGAATGGATAAGCAAATGAGGATCTATTCACACGATGGAATACTACTCAGCAATAAAAACAAAATAAACTGTCAGGTCACACAACCACATAGATAAATCTCTAAGTCATTAAGGTGAACAAAAGAAACCAGGCACAAGTAGTCTATAGTCTGATTTCATTTCCATTTAAATGACACTCTGGGAAACTTAATCTCATTCTTGGTGACCAAAAGCAGACCTGTAGGTCTTGAATACTGTGGGGTAGGAATAACCAACTGCAAAGGTGAAGGATATAATTTGGAAGGTCACGGAAAATATTCTAAATCTTGGTAGAGATGTTGGCTACGTGACTGTATATATTTTGTCAAAACGTCAGACTGCATCCTTGAAATGGGTACATTTAATGTATAATTTTATTACATATAAATTATACCTCAAAAAACTTGATTTACAAATTATAATAGAAGAGTGTCAAGTTGAAAATTAAAAATGGTAGTATATCCCTGTAGTCTCAGCTACTCAGGAAGCTGAGGCAGGATAATCTCTTGAGCCCATGAGTTTGAGACCAGCCTGGGTACCAAAGGGAGACCTCATCTCTAAAAAATAAATAAATAAAATAAAAATAAGAAACGATGCAATATTATAACCTTGGTTAGTCCGAGATATATTCTACCAGTGGCAAAGAGAAGGCCAACAAATCTTCATTTGTGGAAACGAATGAACATGTGTACTATATTACAGGAGCTGAATCAGAGGTTTAGCCGCCGGCAACTCTTTCTGCTTATACCATCATATCAATCTGTACCTCCAAGTTATGTTCCTATATTGCCCTAATGAGCCATGTCACGTGCTCAAGTCAGCATGAGGTCAGTGTCTAGAACTCTATGTTCCTTTCTCAGATCACCAGCTTGGCATACAGCACACATTCATCAAACGTTTTCTCTCCAGGGATTCTTACTTCCCTGTGACTGGCTTAGTCACTGCACATAGAAAGGACAATAGTAACTTTCACCAATTTACTTGAAGAGAATTCCTGAAGAATCAAGATATATGCTGTGTTGACTTTCAGATTCTAGAAAATGAAGGATTAGGTAAATAAGCAATTTTAGCTCAAGAGAAGTTGCAGATATGTGCTTAACAACCCAATTAATAAGTGCAATAGAAGAAAATATAACTGATGAAATAACTAAATATTTTAATGGTTTTTAACTTTGTTTGCTTTGTTTCCCACTTTTACTAATTTCTATTTTGACTCCACATGCTGTGTACTTTTTATATAAAATAGAATCTATAAAAAGTACTTCCTGAATGTTCCAAGATTCTTCTCACTGCATTTTTTATAGTGCAGCAAAAGCATAAATTGGAGGCTGCTTCTTATACATTAGGCAAAGATTATTTTCAGAAAATTTCTTGAAGTGGCAGTAAACTTTGACCTTCATTGCAATGTGAGGTAGAAGTCTAGAACCATGGAATATTTTTTATTTGTTTTCCTTAGAGAATAATGGGAAAGGTCAGGGGGTGAAAATGTCCTCAAGCTACTTTGGAAAATGAGTTTATTCTAACTGCTAGAAAAAGCCACCTACGTTTTCTAATCAGCAGATCTGCTCCCAAAGCGTCTTTTGTTCAGTAATCTACTGAGTCTCTAAATGGCATTGATTCACGTCAGAGCCCCACCTCATCCTGATTTGTTGGTTGGTAGCAATTTAGCTGCCACAGGTAAGTTTCAAGAGCTAGAAGCAAACTTAGGCAAGTCTTTCTGTGCATAGGGTAGAAGACTTCCTTATGAAAGAGAAATACAAGAAATACACATACACGACAGCAACCGCAACTACAACAGCCACCACCACCATTAACATCCTAATTACTTCTGAAGTTTTGAAACATGAAACCTACATTCTCAGGCTTAAAAGTCCAGAATCTCATACTCCACTATCCTGTCTCTGTAAAATTTATTGCTTTACTTGAGATGTTTTAACATTTTCTGTGTTATGAAAATGTGGCAAAGAACAGTATAAATATATAAAACATATTAGTATTGGGTTGATTTTTCACAATGAGAAAAAAATGCTTTGCGTTATAATGGGATCTATTTGTGACCTTCTTTTAAATAGTGAATCTCCCCCTGCATGTTTATAAAGTACCATTTGATCTTCAAAACTTAGATCGCCATGAGCTTTTCAGGGACACATCATCAAAAACATTGTAGTTAATACTGACTGCTGATGTAACAAATTATCAAAAACTTATCACCTTAAAACACAAATTTATTATCTTACCATTGTGGAGGACAGACGTTAGAAATGGGTCTCACTGGGCTAATCAAATTGTCTACAGGGCTGAGTTCCTTCTGGAGGCTCTATAGGATAATCCAGGTCCTTACCTTATCCAGTTTATGAAAACCACATACAGGCCAGGTGCGGTGGTTCACGCCTGTAATCCCAGCACTTTGGGAGGCCGAGACGGGAAGATCACAAGGTCAGGAGTTCGAGACCAGCCTGGCCAATATGGTGAAACCCCGTCTCTACTAAAAATACAAAAATTAGCCAGGTGTGGTAGCAGGCACCTGTAGTCCCAGCTACTTGAGAGGCTGAGGCAGGAGAATCTCTTGAACCCGGGAGGCGGAGGGCGCAGTGAGCCAAGATCACACTGAGAGGTGACAGCATGCTGGCAGTCCTCACAGCCCTCGCTCGCTCTCGGCACCTCCTCTGCCTGGGCTACCACTTTGGCGGCACTTGAGGAGCCCTTCAGCCCACCACTGCACTGTGGGAGCCCCTTTCTGGGCTGGCCAAGGCTGGAGCCCACTCCCTCAGCTTGCAGGGAGGTGTGGAGGGAGAGGCGCGAGAGGGAACCGGGGTTGCATGCGGCGCTTGCGGGCCAGCTGGAGTTCCGGGTGGGCGTGAGCTTGGCGGGCCCGCACTCGGAGCAGCCAGCAGGCCTGGGCAATGAGGGACTTAGCACCCGGGCCAGCGGCGGGTGTACTGGGTCCCCCAGCAGTACCAGCCCACCGGCGCTGCGCTCGGTTTCTCGCCGGGCCTTAGCTGCCTTCCCGCGGGGCAGGCCTCGGCACTGCAGCCCGCCATGCCTGAGCCTTCCCCCACCTCCGTGGGTTCCTGGGCAGCCCTAGCCTCCCCGAGCGGCGCAGCCCCCTGCTCCATGGTGCCCAGTCCCATCGACCACCCAAGGGCTGAGGAGTACGAGCGCAGGGTGCGGGACTGGCAGGCAGCTCCACCTGCAGCCCTGGTGCGGGATCCACTAGGTGAAGCCCGCTGGGCTCGTGAGTCTGGTGAGGACGTGGAGAGTTTTTATATCTAGCTCAGGGATTGTAAACACACCAATCGGCACTCTGTATCTAGCTCAAGGATTGTAAACACACCAATCGGCACTCTGTATCTAGCTCAAGGTTTGTAAACACACCAATCAGCACCCTGTGTTTAGCTCAAGGTTTGTGAGTGCACCACTCGACACTGTAGTTAGCTGCTCTGGTGGGGCCTTGGAGAACCTTTATGTCTAGCTCAGGGATTGTAAACACACCAATCGGCACTCTGTGTCTAGCTCAAGGTTTGTAAACACACCAATCAGCACCCTGTGTTTAGCTCAAGGTTTGTGAGTGCACCACTCGACACTCTGTATCTAGCTGCTCTGGTGGGGCCTTGGAGAACCTGTGTGTCGAAACTCTGTATCTAACTAACCTGATGGGGAGGTGGAGAACCTTTGTGTCTAGCTCAGGGATTGTAAACGCACCAATCAGCGCCCTGTCAAAACAGGCCACTCGACTCTACCAATCAGCAGGATGTGGGTGGGGCCAGATAAGAGAATAAAAGCAGGCTGCCCGAGCCAGCATTGGCAACCCGCTCGGGTCCCCTTCCACACTGTGGAAGCTTTGTTCTTTCGCTCTTTGCAATAAATCTTGCTGCTGCTCGGTCTTTGGATCCACGCTGCTTTTATGAGCTGTGACACTCACCGCGAAGATCTGCAGCTTCGCTCCTGAACCCAGCGTGACCACGAGCCCACCAGGAGGAACGAAAAACTCCAGACACGCTGCCTTAAGAGCTGTAACACTCACCGCAAAGGTCTGCAGCTTCACTCCTGAGCCAGCGAGACTACGAACCCACCAGAAGGGAAGACACCCCAAACACATCCGAACGTCAGAAGGAACAAACTGCAGACGCGCCACCTTAAGAGCTGTAACACTCACCGCGAGGGTCCGGGGCTTCATTCTTGAAGTCAGTGAGACCAAGAACCCACCAATTCCGGACACAACACCACTGCTCTCCAGCCTAGGCGACAGAGTGAGACTCTACCTCAAAAAAAAAAAAAAAAATACATTCCATATCTTATGTCCTCTTCTATCTTCAAAGCCAGAAGCAGTGTAGTACTGACACAGCCAAGTATAAAGGGTTCCCCGGAGAAATCTCCAACTGGCGTGCACACTAGGAGAACAAGGTGCAGCTACGGAGGTTCACGCCCTTTGCAGGGGGCAGGAGCGTGGTCCCTCCTGTTTCAGTGTAGTAACCTGGGATTCAATAGGTTTGTGGAAAGCCTGTTAGCAGGATTTCATCTCACTTTGTTGTGGTGTTTTTCCTTTTTTCTTTCTGCCCAATAAATTTTGTTCCCTCTCACCCTTCAAAGTGTCTGTGAGCCTAATCTTGTTGTCTGACAACAACCCGGTTTTTTTCTAAAACATGTTTGGTGCCCAGAACATAGGGCTTGAGGAAGGGTGAGTATCATGCAAATCAAAACACTTTTTTTTTTTCCTTCTGCTTCTAAGCCTTTTTCTTCTTGGACCTCTTCTGAGGGTACAGAAAACTGCACACCACCTCACCCCAATGGCAGCAGGCCCACACAGCTTCCCTGCTCCCCTCCTGGCCAGGACTGGGGTTCATGGCCAGACGGTACCCAGTGGCAGGCTGGCTGGCATTCCCTATCATGTGCCCCCAGAGTCTCCACCACCCCTGGCCAGGGAGTCCAGCTCCATCCTCCAGCAATTAAGCTTCCCTCCAGGGTGGAGGAACTATTTGCCTAAGAATAAGAGGTTCTTCCCCAGGCATCCTTTTTTTCTTCTCCGCCCTGTCAGCAGTTAACTTTTAAGTGAGGTTTTTGTTTGTTTGTTTGTTTTTTATGGAAGATGCTTTGCTGGGCCAGGAATGAGGGAGATCACTGTTTATATTTTCTGTAGAGTTTTCATTGTGAGAAAGGACTTGTGAGGCTGATCTTAAGCTGTAGCCAATCTACTGTGTTCTGCATGTCTTTCTGTATGGTTCACAGCAAACTTTGGGGCAGGCGGGCCTCCATCTTGTTTTAGCTCCTTGGGGGTGTGGCCTGTAAACCCATAGCAAGGCTTTGTATGGCAACTGCTTTTCTTCTACCTGCCTTTCTCCTTATGGCCCAGATTCACCCTGGCTTAGGGAATGAGGCCTTTCTGGTTTGATATCTGCATGACCTTCTGCCATCATTTGATTCCCATCCCCTTGACAAACCACCTTGGATTTTTCTTTCTCTGAGCTTTTAGTAAAGCTTGAAAGCCAGAAATATTGGATGCTTGGTGTGGCTAAAGTCGGATAATAAGGGAGTTAAAAGGATTTTCTTAAGGAGTGCTCGGCTTAATTAAGTGGGTATCCAAGTTATATTTATAAGACCTTTATGTTATCCTATTCTTGGGCCTTGTTTTGCTGGAAAAAGGGTTTTTTGTTTGTTTTTTTTTTTTTCAGTCAACTGAATTGATTTTTGCCTTGCCGCTTTTAATGCACACATGACAGGGGAGAGTCCACTGGTTTCCTCATGAAACCCCGGGAAATAAAAGCAGATAAATCCCTCTACTCATGATGAAAGATTTTATGGCAACTGCGTTTTCTTCTGCCTGTCTGTGTAGTTATGTATGTGTTGTGTGTATGATGTCTATAAAAAGAGCTCTAATTAATTGGCCTAAAGGAAGATAAGCACTTGGATCAAACATTTTTTAAAGGGAAGATAAAAGCTGTAGTACCTTTCAGTTCATGTGAATTAAACCATTGAGAAAAAATAAAAACAGCCTTAAAGTTTATCGGTAAAATGCAGATGTCATCAAAATGTAAATAGGTGAACTAAACTATGCAGATGAGATGCAAGGTTTGCTAAATGTTTTCAGGTACTGCTTATTGGTTTTTGAGAACTGTTCAACTCTGTAAGGCCTGGGAACATATGGAGTTAACCACCCCCTTAATTATGCTGGAAGGAGTCAAACCTTGGCTGCACCTAGCACATAATCAAAACGACTTACCAGGCTTTACATTAAAGTTAAAAATTGCTAAAAGTTACCATTATGACATGTAATTGAGACTACTGGAAATAGATTTACATGTGAGATGTGTAAGGATGGTAAAATGTGTTTTCAGTAAAGGGTTATAAGAAGGCATAAAAATGTAAATTCTGGCCTAGAGTTAATGGATTATTTTAAATTAGATAAGATAAAGCTAAAAGTTTAAAGAAGTGGTGGAGGGATTGGAAACATTAACCTTGCAAAAATTCTATGTTTTAACATATTGCCTAACTTCAAAAAGGTATTATAATTATATGGTTTTTCTGTAAATTGAACATTGAAATGAAAGCAGAACAAGGTACTCCTCAGGCACTAATCTGCTCTTCAGCATAATTGATAAAGGGTTATAAAAGGTTTTAGCTTTTTTAAGTTTCTGAATCATCATTTTGGTAAAATAAATAATTTATGGTAACCTGGAATTTCATTTCATAACATTAAATGTTTCATATGTTTAACATATTTAACAGGATTCTCCAAATCAAACTTCAGGTTCAAAATTATCTTTCCTGACACCTGGCTTTTCAGATACTTCAGAAGGTCCCCTGGAGTACCAGAAAGGAGAGGTAAACAGGATTATTTGACATGTTTAGGTACATGGGATTACCAAAATGGTGTTCAATATTCCTTAGTTTATATTTTGATGAATGCCAATATATGTTCCAAAATTGTACACTATTTCTAAAATTCTAATGTCTAAAATATATGCTGTCAATCATAATTAAGGTTGTTAAGTTATTGTAAACCACAGAGATAACCAAACTTCTTTGTCAATTGTGTATCTAACTGTAACTACCCTGGACATTTTGTTACTCACAGAAAATTGTTGTCTTGTTTTAATCCTTTTCAAAATGATTCTTAATAAGCTATAGAATTCTGACAGGTGCTTTCAAATACATGTTTCTGATAACTTTGGAGATTGTGACATTGGAATAAAGGAGGACTATACAGGACTCATGAAGAGCTAAAATGTTGACGAATATCAAGCAGAACAAGAGTTAATGAAATGGACTAAACTCAGAAAGCTGAAGCAATCTTTTTGACTTTTGCTCGGAATATTGCTGATCCTTGCTTTGTTTTTCAGAGTCAAGGAAACTTATTTACTTATTTTGAACTATTTAAAGCCTTCAATAATTGAGTAAGGTAGATTCCTGTGAACAAAATTTGGATCATGTTTGTTTCTCTCTGCCTGGTTCCTCTAGAATTTGGAAACTATCTGTGAATATTCTTAACTTGTGGCAACAGAGTTCTTTGCATCAGTGCAAGAAGGATGCAATTGGAGAAACTAGTTGTTTTACCAAGGCTTTGACTAGAAGGGTATGCTTCCCTTTAAGGAGTCAAGCTTGACATGCAGATCGGATCAAAGTCCCTTGGGGGAACTGGACTCATAGCCTTTTCCACACAGTCCCTTTACAGAATTCTTGACCTGTAGTCAATAAAGAATGTCACTTTGTAATAGGCCCAGGAGCTCCAAGTTTATCTTGGGACCTTAAGAGGAGAGGATCACTCAACTCCCAGGTATTCGAGGATACAAACCCATGGCTGGACTCGGCTTTAAAAGGTCTTATCTGAGATTCCTTGTGGAACCGAGTTTTATCAAAACCAATTTAAAAAGCTCATGTAGAAATAGCTATTCTTGCTGCACTTTATGCAAATAATCAGGCCAAGTATAAGACTAAAGTCTATTTTCCAAATAACTCAGTCCTAGTATGATTTTTTTTAACAAAAATGAAGACTGGAGAGAGAGAAATTATGTCTCAAAACTTATCATATACTTGTCATTAAATTCTAAGCCCATTAGTTGTTTTTAAGTTTTTGCCTAAATTTTAGACTAACCCGGCTTGTTCCTGTGAATCAACCAGCAATCTCCAGCTGCAGCTCAGAAGGAAAAAAGGGGATGGCTAATGTAGAAATCTGGATCAAAATTATAGTTCTGAGCAATTATCCTGCAAATCCTGCCAGGTGATGAGAATAAATAGGATGCTCGTCACCTGGAGGTTTCCTTTTTGGGAAAGTAAGACCAATGAAGCTAATCAAAGCCAAGCACCACGCACCCAAATCTTAGCAAGCAAAACTATAGCTACCAGTTATCTAGGCATGTCACAATACATCCTTTTCTCTCCCTTGTTGGAGGAGAGGACTCAATTCTGCAGCTTCATCTTAGCATTTAGCTTATGATAAGGAATCCATGGAAACCCACTGAGACACTTTTTTATTTTTTGTCCCAAACTCAATTTTAAGCTTCAGGTCAAAGTCCTAAGAAAGAAAAATGGATCTAAAGGATCCAGAGGCAGACAAAAACAGAGGTTAAAAGGCACAGCACAGGTAAGCATGGCTAATTCCCGCCAATTAGGCCAAGCCTTCCATTTCACGGATAAAGGTCATGCTAGTATCCATGACATAAATGAGGTCTAAGGGAGCTCCAAAGCTACTGACAGTAGGGGAGATAGAGGCATAGGTGAGAGCAGATAATTCCTATTCTCTAGGCCCTCTCTGCTTCTTGGGGCAGGCTGTTTTGGCACCCATGAGAGGTACCCTGTCATGGTCATTGGGACTCAGGGATACAAGAACGGAGGAAAGAAAGAGGAATGCTTCACTTTCCCTCCCTCACATACCCTGCGTATTTGCTAGGAAGAGAAGTGAACCAGGGATTCCTGCTCCCCTTTTTCTAGATGAGTAGCCATCTATCTTCAGTCTGTACCCCTTTTGAATGCATCCCGACCTCCTGGGACCCTTTTTAAAAATGCCTCCTTTTTTTCTTTCTCCTTCTCTGTCCTCTCTTCACTGATAGGTAATTGTATCTCCATACTAGGGGACGTTCCCCTTGAATGTATCCTCCAAACTGGGAAAAGTTAATTTCCCAAACCTTAAACTGGTTGGCTCAGGATTGGGCTCAGGGGAAGGGAACCGGAAGCCTGACATGCTGGCAAAGGGGTAAAAGTTTTTGATTAACCAGTCGGGCTTTTGGCCTCCCTCTCCCCATGCAAAATGGTAAAAGGCATCAGGATTTTTGAGCTATCCTTACCGCCCCTTTGTTTCATTTTGATACATGTTTTCAAATAACCCAGTTTTTCTGTTCTTGCATTCAGGCCATCAAACTCCAAATGGTCATGCAACCGGAGCCATTGATGATGGCCCCCTCTGCCGGGGACCCTTAAATAGACCTCTGAGGGAGATCTGACTGCCGTTTTCTCATAACAGCGCCCCCTGTCAGCAGGAAGCAGTTAAGATTGGTCTTCATCCTTATTCTAAGCCTTCTTATAATGGCAGTTAGATGCACTTCTTTACAGCAGGGAATGAAACAGCCAAGTATAAAGGGGTCCCTGGATAATTTCTAACTGGCCTTCACACTGAGAGAATGGGGTGGAGTCATGAAAGTTCATGCTATTTGCAGGGGCTGGGGGAGCCTGGCCCCTCCCATTCTTGTGTGGTAACCTGGGATTCAATCAGTGAAATGGAGAGCCCGTTAGCAGGACTTCATCTCACTTTTCTGTGTTGTTTTTATTTTCCTTTTTCTTTTTTGCCCAATAAATTATATGCCCCTCGCCCTTCAAATTGTCTGTGAGCCTAATCATTCCTGTAATGTGACAAGAACCTGGTTTTTCCTACAACAGTACTTTCAGTTTTCTGTCCTCTGGATTATGCTTCTGTCCTCAGATCTCCTTCTATGATGCTCTTGCCTTCCTTTTATAATGACTTTTGTGTATATTCTGCCTACTCAATAACTCAGGACAATCTTTTCATCTCAGGATCTTTAACTTAATGACATCTTCAAGTCTCTTATGCCACGGAAGGTAACGTATTAATGGATTCCAGGGATTAGGATGTGGGCATCTTTCTGGGGCCATTATTCTGTTTGCCACCACATGATGACATGTTGTTTTCTGTCTTGGTCAAAAAAAGCATACTAATAAATCAATTCATACAGTTCTCTGTCCTTGCACAGAGAGCTGCAGTGTTAGAACAACTGATAACATTTGTATATGAGCTAGGTTTCGAATAATGCCATTGTCAGAGGATAAAATGCTGAAAATATTAAGTTTCATTGAACTAATCTTGAATGTGCTAAATTCAATTAAAATTTGTGACAGAAGCAATACCTATTCTAATTAATTGTTTACCTATTTTGTCAAGTTTATATATGGTATTTAGCACCCATTTCATCTATGTGATATCGAACAGATGATGAACATACTGATAATTCTCTCTTACATGCTTGATTTGCCCAAGTAAATCCCCCTATTGAGTGAATGGATGTATTATTTATTCTTTAACAGCAGAGAATCTAAACAAATGTTTTCACTATTTGAAGGTCACTTAGGCTTTAAGAAGATGTTCTGTCATTATAGAGTCATAAAACTTAACGGCCCATGAACACTGCTGGAGTTCAACACCAAAGGCTAAATAGGATAAAACAATGCATTAATTATAGCCCATTATGACAAGCAGTTGGTAAGGGGAAATGTGGTTACATGGAAACTTTAAAATACATTAACAAATAAAACACTTTCATAACAGTAACAACAAAAACTTTTAAAATACACACACACACACACACCATATATATATACACACACACACACACACACCATATACACACACACACACACACACACACACACACACTCTTAACAACTTACCTATGTTTACTATTCCTGGGTCTTTTTCAGTTCCCATGCATACACATACCTTGTTTAGACATATGTGTCATGTTAATATAGATGAAAATTTGCATTCAGCTTTTTAAATTCTACCTGATGTATTATTTTTTTCAGGTAATTATGCAATGTTCATCACATTTTATCATTTTAATGGTTATAGTATATTCCAAAGAGAGTGTCTAACATGATTTTCTTGATTCTATGATCAAACTTTTATGTTGGTTGCCTTTTTTACCATTATAAACACTGCTGCAGTGAACATTGTGTGTATTTTTTCTTCTGAGAGAATGGGAAGGCTATTTTCTTGGTACAATTTTTACAAGGTGTAATTTTTTTTAATTAATGGAATTAATGAAATTTTAAAACAAATAATGGAAGAGTTTGCTCCATGTTCATCCATAGAGAAAGCCTCCTACTCCAGAGATAGCAAAAGTACAAAAAATATGCCAATGTTATTTTTCTACCGACATTCATACCATGCCTAAAATCATTTTCCTGAAGACAGAGATAAAATTGTAGAACGTTCTGAATGACTGGAAAGTTTTACTGAACACATATTCGTCTTTGTTATAGAGAAATGTTTCTTATATACTGGAGATTTGGGGAAGTGCAAAAGGCACAGTGATTAAAAAGACTAGGCTACATGCCAATGGAACAAATTATGAAACTGCACACACAACTCACATCTAACATTAATATTAAGAAACATGTTAAGTGTTTAATTTACTATTCATTTTTCCTCTCATCAGCATTTATTATAAAAAACATGGCATTAAAGTTCTACTTCTAAAAGCTGTATAAGTTGCAATATATGAGGGTGAAGACAGGCATGTTAGAATTTTCAGAATATGTATATTTTAATACCAATAATAAAGTGTAATAAGTAGATTTGCTTTTTTCAGGTGATGGAATGATGCCAATTTCTAATTCATCATGCTGCTTGTCATTCTACGCCTAAATATACAAGGAGGAAAGTCATTTCATTAAAACTGGCAGAAAAATACTTAACAAACAAAGTGAGCCATGTATTAAAGTTACTAAGATATGGGGGAAACTACAATAAATTGAGATGTTTTCAAGCTTTAATTTATTTACATTATGTAACTATACACCGTTTACCTAAGGAATTACCAAGCATATATAATTTGACATTTAAGTAGAAAATATGACTAATATATACCACACATTCTACCTGGAGATGTTGTAATTATCTGTGTCAGTTGACCTCCAGCCAGGAGGTGGCATTTGCAAAAGAATGCAATCTGTGGTAGTAATGGTGGGATCTGTGCTTGCCTTATGTTACCCAGGGGAGGTATTCTGGTTTCTCAGGCAATGGGTGGGGCTGTAAGGCATCCAGCAGTTTCTATCATTTGTGTTAAGCTACCTGGGTAAATGAAGAGGCAAAGTCAGGAGGGGGCTGGGTTAGGCAGGTCCGTCCTCTGGCTCTCCAAGTACATGTCAAGCAGCATCCCCTGTGGGAGCTGAGAGGTCGTTCTGTGGCCACTGGGTAAAGTTACAGGGTGAAGCATAGTTGCTTCTGCTGCACAGAACACTTTGCACAAGGAGTGTGAAGTAGCAGGTGGCATTGGTGCAGCTCTAATGCAGTTGGCAGAGAAGGTCCCACATCTTTTAGCCACAACCAGTTTCTACTTTGGACACCTCCCCCACTGGCCTGAACAATTTAACTCATTAAATAAAATATTGGAGGAAATAAATAAGAAATTGCACACCACAGAAGAATGAGATAAGCTTCAGAGACCTCTGCCATTCCAACCCCATAGGAGACAGTGAACTTGCTCACACACGCTGTCACATTGCTACTACAACAAGCATCTGCGAGAGCCATCATATGAAGACTCTCTATAACCAAGGAATCTATACAGAGTATTTTTCTCTGAAAGCACCAAGAGATAAATTAGGCTACAATAAACTCAAAATGTTAAACTCACATCCTTAATAGGGAAAATCGATTTTTAAAAACCCAGAGAAATTAAAGCTAAACTCAAGAACAATTAAAAGAAATAGTCTACCCAATTCAGAAGGAAGCAGAAAAATAATTCTAGTAATATGAGAAAACAGGGTACTGTAGTACCCCCAAAATATTACACCAGATCTCCAGCAATGGATTCAAACCAAGATGAAATCTTTGAAATAACAGATAAAGAATTCAAAAGGTTGATTATTAAGCTACACAAAAAAATAGCAGAGAAAGTGAAAACCAATATAAATAAATTAAGAGAACAATGCAGGATATAAATGAAAAAATTATAAAGAGATTTAAAAAAAAACTTCAGGAAATAAAACACATTTAGGGAATTACAAATGTAATTCTGAAAGAAAGAATTTCAGAGCTAAACGACAAAGCTTTTGAATTAACCCAATCAGAAAAAAATAAAGAAAACAGAATAAAAAGTAATGAACAAAGTCCCTGACTAATATAAAATCATGTATAATGGCCAAATTTAAGAATAATTGGTGTTACTCAAGGAGAAGAAAAAGCAAAATTCTGGAATACTTATTTAAGGGAATAATTGAGGAAAATGTTCCTGGCCTTGCCAAAGACTTAGATATCCAAATACAAGAAGCTCAAAGAATTCCTGGGACACTCATTGCAAGAAGGACATCACCAAGCCTTATAGTCACCAGGCTTTCTAGAGTCAACAAGAAGGAAACAATTCTAAGAGCAGTGATACAAAAGCATCAGGCAACCTATAATGGAAAACCCATTAGAATAAAAGCAGATTTATCTGAATAAACCTTACAAGCCAGAGGAGACTGGGGTTCTATCTTTGCCTCCTTAAACAGAATGACTATCAGTCAAGAATTTTGTATCCAGTAAAACTAAGTTTAATAAATGAAGAAATAAGGTCATTTTCAGACACCCAAATGCTGGGTGAATTTGTCACTACCAGACCAGCTCTACAAGAAATAATAAAAAGAGTTCTAAATCTTGAAACAAAAGCTCAATATACATAAAAATAGAAACTCTTGAAAGCATAAAACTCACAGGGCCTTTAAAATACTAATACAATAAAAGCGATGTATCTATGTAAGAATTAACAAAAACACTGAAAAAAAATCTGACACCTCAATATCAACGTTGAACATAAGTGGTCTAAATGCTCCACTTAAAAGCTACAGATTGGCAAAATAAACAAAAATATCAAAAACACAGACCAAGTCAGGTGTGGTGGCTCACGCCTGTAATTCCAGCACTTTGGGAGGCCCAGGTGAGTGGATCACTTGAGGTCAGAGGTTCAAGACCAGCCTGGCCAATATGGTGAAACCTCGTCTCTGCTAAAAATACAAAAATTAGCTGGGCATGGTTGTGGATGCCCGTAATCCCAGCTACTTGGGAGACTGAGGCAGGAGAATCACTTGAACCTGGGAGGCAGAGGTTACAGTGAGCTCAGATCATGCCACTGCACACCAGTGTGAACAACAGAGTGAGACTCCACCCCCCCCGCAAAAAAAATTTGTTGTCTTCAAGTGACTCAACTAACATATAAGGATTTATATAAACTCAACGTAAAGGGGTAAAAAAAAAATCCCATGCAAATGGAAACCAAAAGCAAGCAGGAGTACTGACTTTCTATCACATAAAACAGATTTACAATAACAGCAGCAAAAAAAGACAAAGAAGGTCATTATACAATGATAAAAGTATTAACTCAACAAGAAGATATTATAATTTTAAATTTATATTCACCTAACTCTGGAGCTCCCATATTAAAAAAAAAAAAAAAAAAAAAACTACTACTAGACCTAGGAAATAAGATGGAAAGCAACACAATAGTAGTGAGGGACATCAGTACTCCACTGACAGCACTAGATAGATCGTTGACACAGAAATTCAACCAAAAAAATGGACTTAAACTACACTGTAGAACAAATGGACCTAATACCTATTTACAGAGCATTCTACCCATGACCTGCAGAATATACATTCTTCTCATCAGCACATGGAACATTCTACAAGGTAGCCCATATGATAGGTCACAAAACAAGTCTCAATAAATTTAAAAAAATCATATCAAATGTCTGCTTAGACAACAGTGGAATAAAACTAGCAACCAATTCCAAAAGGAACCTGAAAAACTACACAAATACATGGAAATAAACAACCTGCTCGTGAATGATTTTGGGGTTAACAAGAAAATCAATATGAAAACTTAAAAATATTGAAATGAATGGTAATGATGATGCTAGTTATCAAAACCTCTGGGATACAGCAAAAGTGCTGCTAAGAGGGAAGTTTATAATACTAAATGCCTGCATCAAAAAGTCTGAAAGATCACAAATTGACAACCTACTGTTATACCTAAAGTAACTAGAGAAACAAGAACAAACCAAACTAAAAATGAGCAGAAGAAAAGAAATAACAAAGATCAGAAAACTAAATTAAGTTGAAACAAAAAATACAAAAAAGGACACAAAAAGTAGTTCCTTTGAAAAGATAAACAAAATTGATAGACCACTAGCTTGATTAACCAAGAAGAGAGAAATTCAAATAATCTTGATTAGAAATGAAAATGGAAGCATTACAACCAGTAACATAATCATACAAAAGATTATTTGAAACTACTATGAACACCTCTATGTATAAATGTAGAAAATCTAGAAGAAATGTATTAAGCCCCAAAAACATACAAGCTTCCTAGATTAAATCAGGATAAAATAGAGACCCTAAACAGATCTATAAAAAGCAGTAGGATTGAGTCAGTAATTTAAAAATTGGCAAGAAAAACAGCCCAGTGCTGGATGGATTCACAGCTGAATTCCACCAGCATTCAAAGAAAAATTGGTACCAATTCAACTGAAACTATTCCAAAAGATTGAGAAACAGGAAATCCTCCCTAACTCATTCAGTGAAGCCAGTATCAAAAGCATACAAAAACATAAATTAAGGAAAGAACACCATATTTAATAAATGATGATGGGAAAACTAGCTAGCTACACATAAAAGAATGAAACTGGATTTTTAGCTCTCATCTGAAATGAAAATAGACTCAAGATGAATCAGAGACTTAAATCTCAGATTTGAAACCATAAAACTTCTAGAACATGACCTGAAAAACTCCTCTGGACATTGGCCTAGACAAAAAATGTATGAATAAAACCCCAGAAGCAAATGTGGCTACAATAAATGGGACCCAATTAAACTGAAAAAAAAAAAAAAAAACAACTCTGTATAGAAAAAGAAAAAATTATCAGAGTAAACAGCCCACAAAATGGGAGAACATATTTGCACACTATGTGTATTTGTCTGTTCTCACACTGCTACAAAAACTACCTGAGACTGGGTAATTTATTTACAAAAGAGGCTTAATTGACTCACAGTTCTGCATGGCTGAGGAGGCCTCAGGGAATTTACAATCATGGTGGAAGGCAAGGAGGAAGCAAGGCATGTCTTACATAGCATCAGGAGAGACAGAGAGTGAGGTGAGAAGTGCCACACTTTTAAACCATCAGATCTCATGAGAACTCACTCACTATTATGAGAACAACATGGGAAAACTCCACCACCATGATGCGATTACCTCCCATCAGGTTTCCCCTCTGACACATGGAGATTATAATTTGACATGAAATTTGGATGGGGACACAAAGCCTAACCATATTATTCCACCCTTGGCCCCTCCCACATCTCATGTCCTTCTCACATTTCAAAACACAATCGTGCCTTCTTAACAATCCCCAAAAGTCTTAACTTATTTCAGCATTAACCCAAAATGCAAGTCCAAAGTCTCAGCTGAGATAAGGCCAGTCCCTTCTGCCTATGAGCCTGTAAAATCAAAAACAAGTTAGTTACTTTCAAGATAAAATGGGGGTACAGGCATTGCATAAATGCCTTCATTCTAAATGGGAAAAATTGGCCAAAACAAAGGGGCTATAGGCCCCATGAAAGTCCGAAACCCAGCAGGGCAGTCATTAAATCTTAAAGTTCCAAATAAGAACCTTTGACTCCATGTCTCACATGAAGGGCATGCTGATGCAAGGGGTGGGCTCCCAAGTCTGTGGGCAGCTCTGCCCTGTGATTCTGACGATTACAGCCACAGCTGACGCTTTCATGGGCTGAAATTGAGTTTCTGCAGCTCTTCCAGCCACAGGGTGCAAGCTGTTGGTGGATCTACAGTTCTGGCGTCTGGGGCATGGCGGTCCTCTTCTCACAGCTTCACTAGTCAATGCCCCAGGGGCAAATATGTGTGGGAGCTCCAAGCCCACATTTTTCCTCTGCACTGCCATAGTGGAGGTTCTCCATAGGGCTCCACCCTTGCAGCAGACTACCTAGATATCCATTTGCTTTCATGCATCCTCTGAAATCTAGGCAGAGGTTCCCAAAGCTCAATTTGTACCTTCTGCACAGCCACAGGCCCAACACCACATGTAAGCTACCAAGGCTTGGGGCTTGAACCGTCTAAAGCCTAAGCCCAAGTTGTACCTTGGCCCCTTTTAGTCATGGCTCCAGCTGAAGTGGCTGGGATGCAGAGTGCCATATCCTGAGGCTGTACAGAGAAGAAGGGCACTGGGCCTGGCCCACAAAACCCTTTTTTTCTTCTAGGCCTCTAGGCCTGTGATAGGAGGGGCTGCCACAAGGTCTGTGACATGCCCTGAAGACATTTTCCCCATTGTCTCAGGCTATTAACAGTCAGCTTCTCTTTAATTATGCAAATTTCTGTAGCCAGCTTGAATATCTGCTCAGAAAATGGGCTTTTATTTTCTACCACATGGTAATGTTGCAAATATTCCAAATTTTTATGCTCTGCTTCCCTTTTAAACATAACTTTCAATTTCAGATTATCTCTTTGTGAATGCATATGAGATTATGCTGTTAGAAGGAGCCAGGTTATTTTTTGAATGCTTTGCTGCTTAGAAATTTCTTCTGCCAGATATCCTAAATCATCTCTCTCAAGTTCAAAGTTTCACAGATCTCTAGGGCAGGGACAAAATACCACCAGTCCTGTTACTAAAGCATAGCAAGAGTGACTGTATTAGTTTGTTCTCACACTGCTATGAAAAGATACCTGAGACTCGGTAATTTATAAAGAAGTTTAATTGACTCAGTTCCACATAGCTGGGGAGGCCTGGGGAAACTTACCATCATGGCAGAAGGCAAAGGAGAAGCAGGCACCTCCTTCACAAGGTGGCAGGATGCAGTGAGGGCAAGCAGACGAAAGGCCAGATGCTTATAAAACCATCAGATATCATGAGACTCATTCATTATCACAAAAACAGCATGGAGGAAACTGACCCCAAGATCCAGTTACTTCCCCCTGGCCCCACCCTTTACACATGGGAATTATGGCAATTACAATTCAGGGTGAGATTTCAGTGCAGACACAGAGCCAAACCATATTATTCCACTCCTGGCCAGTTTCAAATCTCATGTCCTTACGTTTCAAAACACAATCATTCTCTTCCAACAATCTCCCAAATTATTAACTCATTTCAGCATTAACCCAAAAGTCTTAAGTCCAAAGTCTCATCTGAGACAAGGCATGACCCATCTGCCTATGAACCTATAAAATCAAAAGCCACTTAGTTACTTCCTAGATACAATTAGTATACAGGCATTGGATAAATACACCTACTGCAAATGGGAGATATTTGCCCAAACAAAGGGGCTACAGGCCCTATGCAAGTCTGAAATCCAGTGGGACAGAAATTAAACCTCAAAGTTCCAAAATGACCTTCTTTAACTCCATGTCACACATACAGGTCACACTGGTGCAAGAGGTGGGCCCCCATAGCCTTGGGTAGCTCTGCCACTGGGTCTGGCTTTCCAGAGTACAGCCCCCCTCCCAGCTGTTTTCACGGGCTGGTGTTAAGTGTCTGTGATTTTTCTGGGTGCATGGTGTAAGCTGTCAGTGGATCTACCATTCTGAGCTCTGGAGGATGGTGGCCCTCTTCTCACAACTCCACTAGACAGTGCCCCAGGGGGAGCTCTGTGGAGGGCCTCCAACCCCACATTTTCTTTCCACTCTGCTCTAGCAGAGGTTCTCCCCTGCAGCAAACTTCTGCCTGAACATTCTGGTGTTTCTATACATCTTCTGAAATCTACGCAGAGGTTCTCAAGCTTCAATTCTTGACTTCAGCTCACCTGCAGGCAAAACACCATGTGTAAGCCACCAAGGCTTGGGGCTTGTACCCTCTGAAGCAATGACCTGAGCTGTATATTGGCCCCTTTTAGCCTTGGCTGTGATGCAGGGCTCCAAGTCTTGAGGCTGCACAGAGCAGTAGCAGGGCTCTGGGCCTGGTACCTGAAACTATTTTTTCCTCCTAGGCCTCTGAGCCTGTGATGGGAAGGGCTGCCATGAAGACCTCTAACCTGCCCTGGAAACAATTTTCCCCATTTACTTGGTAATTAGCAATCAGCTCCTTGCAACTTTCTGCATCTGGCTGAAATTTCTCCTCAGAAAATGGGTTTTTCTTTTCTATCACATGGTCAGACTGCAAATTTTCCAAACTTTTATGCTATGCTTCCCTTTTACACATAAATTTCAATTTCAGGTCATTGCTCTCAAGTTAAAAGTTTCACAGATCTCTAGGTCAGGAGCAAAATGCCACCAGTCTCTTTGCTTAATCATAGCAAGAATCACCTTTATTCCAGTCCTAAGCAAGTTCCTCATCTTCATCTGAGACCACCTCAGCCTGGACTTCAACTTCATTGTCGGTATCACCATCAGCACTTCAGTCAGTGATCTAACAAGTCTCTAGGAAGTTCCAAACTTTCCCAGTTCTTCCTGTCTATTTCAGAACCCTCCAAACTCTTCCAACCTGACTGTTAACCAAATCCAAAGTTGCTGCCACATTTTCAGGTATCTTTATAGCAGCACCCCACTACCTCAGTACCAATTTAGTGTATTAGTCAGTTCTCATGCTGCTATAAGGAACTGCCAGAGACTGGATAATTTATAAAAGAAAGAGGTTTAATTGACTCACAGTCCTGTATTGCCGGGGAGGCCTCAGGAAACTTACAATCATGGCAGAAGGCGAAAAAGAAGCAGGCATCTTGCTGGGCATGGTGTCTCACACCTGTAATCCCAGCACTTTGGGAGGCGAAGGTGGGCAGATCACCCTGAGGTTGGGAGTTTGAGACCAGCCTGACAAACATGGAGAAACCACATCTCTACTAAAAAATACAAAATTAGCCGGGTGTGGTGGTACATGCCTGTAATCGCAGCTACTCGGGAGGCTGAGGCAGAAGAATCACTTGAACCTGGGAGGCGGAGGTTGCAGTGAGCCGAGATCACGCCACTGCACTCCAGCCTGGTCAACAAGAGCAAAACTCTGTCAAAAAAAAAGAAGCAGGCCTCTTCTTTACGTGGTGGCAAGACAGAGCGAGTGCAAAACAGGGGAAATAACAGTTGCTTATAAAACCATCAGATCCCCTGAGACTCGGTCATTATCACAAGAAAAGCATGGGAAAAGCCACAGCCATTATCCAATTATCTTCACCTGGTCCTGCCCTTGACACGTGGGGATCATGGGGATTACGATTCATGGTAAGATTTGGGTGAGGACACAGAGCCAAACCATATCAGTGACCTTAATTCCAGTTCCCAATAAGTTCCTCATCTCCATTGAGACCACCTCAGCCTGGATTTCATTGTCCGTATCACTATCAGCATTTTGTTCAAAACCGTCAACAAGTCTCTATGAAGTTCCAAACATTCTCACATCTTCCTGTCTTCTTATGAGCCCTCCAAACTGCTTCAACCTGTTCCCATTACCCAGTTCTAAAGTCGCTTCCACATTTTCAGGTATCTTTATAAGAGTGCCCTACTCTCAGTACCAACTTTCTGTATTAGGTCATTTTCACACTGCTATAAAGAGCTATCTGAGACTGGGTAATAATAAAGAAAAGTTGTTTAATTGAGTCACAGTTCTGCATGATTGGGGAGGCCTCAGGAAATTTATAATCATGGTGGAAGGCAGAAGGAAAGCAAGGCACATTTTACATGGCAGTAGGAGACAGAGAGCAAGGGGTGAAGCGTCACACTTTTATAGCATCAGTTCTCATGAGAACTCACTATTATAAGAACATCATGGAGGAAATCCACCCCCATGATCAATCACCTCCCACCAAGACCCTCCCCTGACATGTGGGGATTACGATTTGACAGGAGATTTAGGTGGGGACATAGAGACAAACCATAACACTATGCCTGTGACAATGAACTAATATTCAGAATCTAGGAGGAACTCAAATCAGCAAGAAAAAAAATCCTATGAAAAAGTGGGCAAATTCCACAAATAGACATTTCTCAAAAGAAGATATTTAAATGGCCAACAACCAAATAAAAAAAAATTTCAACATCAGTAATCATCAGAGAAATGCAAATTAAAACTACAGTAAGATACTACCTAACCCCCTGCCAGAATGGCCATTATTAAAAGGTCAATAAAACAATAGATGTTGGTATGGATGTGGTAAAAGTGGAATGTTTATACACTGCCAGTAGAAATATAAAGTAGTGCAACCTCTATGGAAAACAATATTGAGATTTCTTAACGTACAAAAATTTAATCTACCATTCAATCCAACAGTCTCACTACTGGATATGTACCAAAAGGAAACAAAGTTATCATATTACAAAGACACCTGCACATGGGTGATTACTGCAGCACAATTCACAGTTGCAAAGATATGGAACCAACCTAAGTGCCCATTGACCAATGAGTGGATAAAGAAAATATGGTATATATACACCACTGAATACTACTTACCCATAAAAAATGTGAAACAATGTCTTTTGCAGCAACTTGGATGGAGCTGGAGGCCATTATTCTAAGTGAAGTATTATAATAACTCAGGAATGGAAAACCAAATACTTTATGTTCTCACTTATAAGTAGGGACTAAGCTATGGGTATGCAAAGGCATACAGAGTGAAATAGTAAACATTGAAGACTCAGAAGGGAGAGATTTGTAGTTGGCTGAAGGATAAAAAACTACATGTTGGGTACAATGTACAATACTCTGGTAACTGGTGCACTAAAACCTCAGAATTCACCACTATACAATTCACCTATGTAATTAAAAAAAAAACACAAAAAACACTTGTGGCCAGGTGCAGTGGCTCACGCCTGTAATCCCAGCACTTTGGGAGGCCGAGGCGGGTGGATCATGAGGTCAGGAGATCAAGACCATCCTGGCTAACACAGTGAAACTCCGTCTCTACTAAAAATACAAAAAAATTAGCTGGGCACGGTGGCGGGTGCCTGTAGTCCCAGCTACTCAGGAGGCTGAGGCAGGAGACTGGCGTGAATCCAGGAGGCGGAGCTTGCAGTGAGCCAAGATCTCACCACTGCACTCCAGCCTGGGCAACAGAGAGAGACTCCATCTCAAATAATAATAATAATAATAAAAACACTTGTACCCCAAAAGCTATTGGAATAAAAAATAAGGAAATTTCAAAATGAAAAAAAGAGAATATCTTTCAGTGGACTAACTGTTCCTGATCACAATGTTTTGATTATCCAGAGAATTCCCAATGCTCCAACATTTGCTTACTATGAGAGAATACTGATACATTCAAAATGTAAATTTCATGACTGAAGATTCAATTACATATTATTGAGAATAAAAGAATCAAACCTGAATCTCCACTAGAAGCTGTTGAAATTATAATAATGATCAATTTTCTGAAAGGATAATCTTTAGGATATGAAGAGCTATTATTAGTTTGTAAACACCAAAGAACTTACACTATGTGGCATGATTGGTTTCTGTGAACAATGCTGAAATTTGCATTTGGTCTCTTTTCAAGAGTATTATCAAGGTTAGTTTTCATTTCTGCCTGATTTTCTATGTTATTTATATTTTAGAACATGTAAGTTTTCATTCATTAAGTCATTCTGAGCTCCTATTAAGTGTCAGTTACTGTGAGTTTATCAGTTAACAGGACAGACAAAAATTGATGCTCTCTGTATAGATATCTTTTTACGGCACATGTATTTTTTTCTTTTACAAAAACATCAAAAGAGCCCATTATTATTGGCAAAACAGAAAAAAAAAAAACATAGTGGCATTCTTGTCAAATGCAAGGCCTTATTTTAGAATTACAACGAAGAGTATAACAAGCAGCAATATATTTCTCTGAATACCAGGTAAGAAATAAATAACACAAGCCTGCAGAAGTGTGAGAATTTACACCAAGTTTGTTTTTTTAAAAAAAATATTTAACAGAGGTCTGATCGGTAACTCACCCTTCTGTTGTAGGTGGGCTCAACCAGAAGCAAAAAGTTCTGCATCCCTCTCTTTGCTACCAGGTTTTCTCTGACCAGTCTCTCTCAACAATAGCACTGGTTGACACAAAGAGAAAGGGAGTAGCCAATAGGTTACTCACATCTGCTTTATTTTCATACTCTCTAGGTCCCCAAGCTATCCCTAGCTATGTTGCTCGAAGGAGAAATGAAAAAACACAAGGTTAGACCTACTAGTTGTATTGTATCATGTTTCTTCTGAGAAAGAAAAAAAATTGGGTAATCCTGGGATTGCAGAAATGTATAAATGACCTCCAACTAAATGAGAAGTTGACAGCAGGAAGAGACTGAAACCTGTAGCCAGGCAACAGGGGCTGCTTTTTTAGTTACTAACCCACTACGGCAGAGGCAGGTGGTCTCATTTTCAGGGGCTTTTAAAAGCAATGAATGTTTTGCATATAGGCTACAAAGGAAGTGAATCACTTTTCACATATTTTCAATGCACTTTTATAGTCAACAAATTCTAAATATTTTAGCTATCCATTTCTGCCCATGCTTCAAAGAATAAATGCAACACTTGTTATTATTGCATCATCTTTAAAGCAATATTTTGTTAGGATTTAACTCATTTATGCCAGTATACAATTAAATAATTATTCAAGGTATTGTAGTGAAGTCTAAAAAGACTATTAGAAATCTACCCAAATACCATCCAGAAAACATTAAAAAATGTACAATCAGTGGAATAACAGCCTCTGGGGGTTTTCCAGTATCACTTTGGATACCTTCGCAGCATGGTAGAAAATGATGTCATAGCTTATCAATAGCCAAGCCAAATTTCATTTGCCTTTGGTATTTGAAGCTTGAAATTCACTCCCTACATGGTCCTTTCATATTGTACTGAGGACTAAGCTCTGATATTTTATCTTGCCCAAATTCCTAGCCAAGGGGTCTAGAGAGGGTCATGGCCTACAAACCATCAACTCTCATCAGATGGGTTTTATTTGACCCTATAAATTGTGACTTACTTTTCAATCTAACTCTGGCACAACATTAGGAGACAAGGAAAATATATTTAACCCCAAAATATATTTCTTTGTCATACCCTGAAATTGCCCTGCAAAGTCTTTTATGGGAAAAAAAACACATTCTATAGAGACTCTCCTTCCCCCTTTGTTTTCCTTCCTTTCTTTACAAATCCAGGAGATAATCAACAAAGAGCCAGGCACCCTTTTAGGTTTGATAAGAAACATTTTACAATCTGCTCTCCCTCTGAAGTCTGCTATCTGAGGGATTTCTCTGCACAATAAAACTTGGTCCCCCCAATCTTTTATTTTAACCTGAACATTCCTTTCCATGAATCCCAGGTCTTCAGATAAACTCAACCAACTGTCCACAAGAAAATGTTGAAATTTATCTATAGCCTGGAAGCCCCGCTTTGAGTTGTCCCACCTTTCTGAACCAAACCAATGTATTTCTTAAATGTATTTGATTGATGTCTCATGCCTTCCTAATACATATAAAACCAAGCTGTACCCCAACCACCTGGAGCACGTGTTCTCAGGACCTCCTGAGGGCTGTGTCACAGGCCATTGTAACTCATATTTGTCTCAGAATAAATCTCTTCAAATATTTTACAGAGTTTGACTCTTTCTGTGGACAATAATCTGGCACCCAAACATGTGGAGCCTCAGAGAAGACTCAGGACCCCTAAGAAGTTGCTCAAAACTGGAGCTAAGGTACCAGCAGGGGCCCACTGAAGACTCTCCGAGTTTAAGCTTCTCCTCTAGTGGATCTGGTAAGTCCTCCTGAGCCCTGGACCTTCCATTTTGGTTGATGGTACTTGATTAATTCTGAGCTGGTTTTTATTTTCTCTCTCTTTTCTCCTAGGAATTTGGTTAAAATCTTAATTTTAGTTTCAGAGGTGCATTCAGAAGGGTCTTTCTCTATTTCTTTTTCTATCAAAATTAATCTCAATTGGGTTGTCTGTGTGCATTTTGCCTGAGGAACTGAACTGTTATTTTTCATAAATAAATGGGAGACTGAGTTCCTCACCTCCAAAGAGAAGGGGCATTTTGCTCCTTCCAGCTGAAAGGCGCCCTTGGGTGACCAGGGGCCTCGTGGAGTCTCTAGGGGGTTGATCCCCCGTGACGTGCAGCGGCCCTATGGGAAACACCTCAACAAATATTGATTTAAAAAGGCTCATCCAGGAAACACATATAAGGGCTGATCACCCGGTGTTTTGAGCCCTGTCAGAGGTAATAGAGCTCTGAAGAGAGAAACTGAGACATGTAAGAGTAGAAACAACTCAGTGGTGACCCACCGTGGAGTCCTGCCCACAAGCAGCACATATTGATCCACAACACAAAAACCCTAGGCCACAGGTCAGTTCCCCCCACCGCCCCCCCCCCCAAAAAAAAAGAGAGAGAGAGATTGGATGGGAAATAAACTCTCTAAAAAAGAGGAAAGTCAAGGGGAGCAGCCCTCTACGGGCACCCAAGCTCGGTTTATGTTTAATAATTATGGTGCCTTTACTTGCAAGTATTTATGTAAATGCGAAGATGTTACTAAAGATTACCTAGGTCTAAGGTTTCTAAAATGGGGAACTTTTGATATCCCTAAATTGGTTATCTTGCATGCTAGATTGGAAAAATTAGGCTCCCAAATCAAAGAGAATGAATGGGAGTCATACTTTAGCTGGCACCTAGAATCATCAAAAAGAGGGAACAATCAGCTTGCCTTCCTCCAGGAAGTTAATAAAAAAAATGTTTGAAACTCTCTCAGATTTAAAGAAATTAGTAGAAGCCACTTCTGAAATCAGGAAGGCTCCAGAAACTGTCTCCCCTCTGCTTCTCCTGACCCTCTGCTCTCTGAACTTCCTCGTCTGGACAATTTCATTTTTCCTTCGCCTTCCCCTACCCCCTCAAGTCACAGAGGGACCAGAAATAGCTGGAGAAAATAATATAGTAGTTGCTCTTTTTAGAGTAAAACCCACAGACAGAGAGGATTCTAACATAATACATACCCCCTGGACCAAATCAGAGTTTAAGGCCCTGGTATCTGGATTCTCCAATCCAACTGAAGATCTCTTTGGGTTTTCTAAGGAGTTCCAATTAATGCTTAAGACTTATTATCCAGGGTTCTCTGACCTATATCAGCTGATTGAGTTACTGGTCCCCAAAAACAAAGCTGAAGAATGGTTTAGGGTAGCAGATTGGAAACAGTCTTTAGAAGATTTTGACAGAATAGATGCAACTGGAAGAGAGAAATACAGAGAGCTTTGCAATCGCCTCTGTGAAACTATACCACAGATATTCCCCAAGGTTATAGACTGGGCAAAGGTGCAACAATGTAAAATACGCCCAAATGAAACCATACCTGACTTTTATATCAGGTTTGAAAAGACATTCAAACAGTTTTCAGGAATACCTCCTGAAAACTTTAAGCACATTAGAAGTGACACCTTACTAAATTCTGAGTTTATTCAAGGTTTAGATAAGGAGTTAGCAACCCTAATAAAGAGGAATAATGTGGCTTGGGGTTCCTTGCCCACTAGCCACCTAGTTACCCTAGCTGACCAATTGTCACAATCATTAAGAAAGAAAAGGACAGAGTCTCTAAAATTATGAGTTTACAACTAAAACAACTTAGTAACCAAGTTGGGAGTTTGCAAGGGTCCCATGTTTCCCAGAGATCTAAGCAGCCCCAAAAGAAAGCAACTTGCCACTATTGCAAAAAGAAAGGACATTTTAAAAAATAACGCAGAAAACTTAAATGGGTGATTGCACAAATTGAGCAAACGGCCCCAGAGGAAGGCACTAGAACAACTCAAAAATCAGAATAGGGATGCTCTGAGGGCATAGAGAGGGTTTTCCCTCCACTTCTAACTAATGATTTAAGAGAAGCAGAAATATCCATAAATGGAGAAAATACCAAAGTCCTTGTCAACACTGGTGCTACACTGTAAGCCCTCAACCCTACCTTGATTAAGAACACTTTCCCTCAGAGTAAAGAAAAAGTCCAAATGCTAGGGGTTTCAAACTCTCCTATTAAAGGCTTTAAATCAAATCCCCTTCAATTTCCATTAGGAGAACTAGTGGGGCATCACTTTGTTTAATAGTAGATAGTGTCCCCATACACCTGCTGGGACGGGATTTCCTAGAGGCCCATAATGCTCACATCTCATTTTCACAGAAGGGAGAAATGATTCTCAACTTGGGAGACACAGAAGACTTACAAAAGCCCACATGTAACATTATGCTTGTGAAAGTTAATCAAGATTCTGGACAGGAAAAATTAGAGCCTTTCTTATCTAAGGTACCAGACTCCTTATGGGCAAGCTCTTCCACAGATACTGAAAGAATTAAGTCGGCAGTCCCTACAGAGATAACCATAAATAAATCCAAACCCCTGTCAAATGTAAGGCAATATCCCCTTAGACCTGAAGCCTTACTAGAAATCAAACCAACCATTCAGGACTATTTAGACAAAGGATTCATCATACCCCACACCAGCCCTTGCAATACACCAGTCCTCCCAGTTAAAAGCCAAATGGGAAAGGCTGGAGAATTGTTTAAGACCTAAGAGCTATAAATAAAATAATAATTCCTAGATACCCTGTTGTTCCTAACTCCCACACCTTACTGTCCAATATTCCTATCACTGCCAGCCACTTCTCTGTTATTGATTTATGCAGTGCATTTTTCAGCATAGCTGTAGAGCAAAATAGCCAGTATCTTTTTGCTTTCACTTGTGAAAATCACGAATGCACATGGACAGTCTTACCCCAGGGCTACTCTGAAAGTCCTACTTATTTTTCTCAAATACTAAAGGCAGATTTAGATGACACTGAATTTCCAAATGAATCTACACTAACTCAGTATATGGATGATTTATTGTTGTGTTCATCCTCCCTAGGAAAATGCAGAGAAGATACTGTCCGCCTATTACAATAGCTTGCTTTTAAGGGACACAAAGTATCAAATGATAAATTACAATTTTGCCTGCCCCAAGTTAAATACTTGGAACATATGATTTCCCCAAGGGGGCTACTAGTAAACCCTGAGAGCCTCTCTGCTGTTATGACCTTTCCCCTGCCCCAAACTAAAAGGCAATTAAAAGGATTTTTAGGGTTAACAGGCTATTGCAGGAACTGGATTCGAAACTACTCCTTAATGGTCCAACCCCTATATAAAAAACTAAAACAGACCCAGCCAAGCCCAACCCACCGGGAGGAGGGAGAAAAATAACACACAGAACGTCTAAAACAGGCTCTCACACAAGCACCTGCTCTAGGCCACCCCAATTATAGTCTTCCCTTTTCCCTCTCTGTACGTGAAATAAACATGAATGCTGTAGGAGTATTAACTCAAAAACATAGTGACAATCACAGACCAATTAATTATTTTCGTCAACAGATCCAGCAAGGGGGCACCCTCCTTGTATGAGGGCAGTATCAGCTTCAGCCACCTTATGCAAAAACGTCGAAGAATTTGTCCTAGGGTCCCCTCTGACCATCTATGTCCCCTACTCTGTGAAATCTCTTCTAAGCTCTCACCACACTCAACACTATTCTGTTAGGCACCTCGCCTCTTATGAGGTACCCCTGCTTTCTGCTCCCAACATCACTTTGAAGCACTGTAACACTCTTAACCCTGCTCCCCTGCTCCCCCTTCCAGGTGAACAACAAGAGGAAGAGGAACACAACTTCAATCTACTAACTAATATCTTACTCTCCCCTAGGGAAGATTTATAGAAAACTACCATTAAGAATGCTGAATTAATTTGGTTCACGGATGGTTCTTATTTAAGGGACAACCAGGGGCATTACCGGGCAGGATATGCCATCACTTCCATAACAGACATAATCGAAAGCACCCAACTCCAAGGAGTCCAATCATCCCAGATGGCAGAGATAATAGCATTAACTAGAGCTTGTAAATTAGCCAAAGGAAAAGTGGCAAATATATATACTGATAGCCAACATGCTTTCAGAGTAGCCCATGATTTTGACATTCTATGGAAACAGAGAGGATTTCTTACCTCATCCGGACAGGCCATACAAAACTGGCACCAAGTCTAGGAGTTACTAGAAGCAGTTCAGATGCCAAAGCAATTTGTAATCATAAAAATTCCTGGGCACTCAAAAGATAACACTGAAGAAGCAAAAGGAAATAATCTAGCTGATGCTGCAGCAAAGAATGCTGCCCTAGGAAAGATGGCCTGTCCTGCATGGGAATGTACCTTTCATCCTACAAATACCCTCACTAACATTCTTTTACAGTATCAACAAGCCTGTACCCCTCAAGAGAAACAAACCTGGCAGCAGAAGGGAGGAATGTTTGACCCAAGTAAGGAATTATAGCTAGGGCCTAACAACAACAACAACAAAACCCATAGTTCCCATAGGTGCACAATTGCCTTTCCTTCAGTTTATTCATGAAAAGACTCATCGGGCTCCTGAAAAAAATGGTATCATGGGGAAAACAATACTTTTGGAAACTATCCCTCATGATAGCCCCAAAGGTATACACTCTCAATACACTATATGCCCAGAACATAACCCCGGCAAGCCCTTACATGGCTCCCAAGGTCATTTTCTTTTGCCAATAGGACCTTTTGAAGTACAGCAGTTGGGTTTTATCCAGATGCCTCCATCTCAAATTTTCAAATATGTGCTGGTCTTAGTTTGTATGTTTTCTCATTGAGTAGAAGCATTTCCTTGTCGGAGGGCTACCGCCTTAACAGTAGGGAAAATTTTGTTAGAGAGAATTGTTCCAGTTTGGGGAATTCCTTCTGAACTGCACAGTGATTGTGGGACTCATTTTACTGGACAAGTTGTTCAATCCATTTGTAAAATCTGGCCCATAATACAACATTTTCATTGTGCCTACCATTCCCAATCCTCCAGGTTGGTGGAATGGACAAATGGCACAATAAAAACTTAATTAGTTAAGTTGACAGAGGCTTTTAACCTCCCTTGACCAAAAGCCCTCCCACTGGTCTTGCTTAATCTTAGATCCACTCCTTTTGGAAAACACTGTTTATTGCCCTGTGAAATCATAACAGGGAGACCTAGGAAGCTGATTGAGGGCTTATACAAATTAGCCTTACTCAAAGGGCGAATATGGCACTATTGTCAAGGGCTCCTCAAAACCTTAAGAAATAATACAAAGCCGGTAACAGGATCTTTTCACAGTTAGCTCCTGGAGGGGCTGATGACCCCGAAGACCACGGATTACAGACAGGTGACTTTGTATGTTGGAAAAGACACCAAAACTGGAGGACTCCCTACAACCCCGCTGGAAAGGACCTTATCGGGTGCTTTTAACCAACTCTTGCGCTGCAAAGTCAAAGGGAATCGCTTCTTGGATTCACATTTCACACTTAAAACGACCACCCAACCACATTCCTGACCGCCCAAGGACTTCTGAACCGGTCTCTGACACGCGCCTGTAAATGAAGAGAACACTGGAGGCTAAGTCAGTCTCTAGGGATACAACGAAAGCTGGCATACTTCCAGAGACACCGGATCAGGCCAATCCTCATGAACCCTAAAATAACTCTCATTCTTACTTTCCTTGCTATAGAATATTGGTAAACCCCTGAATGTTTTAACTGAGACCCCTAAGAAGCTGTTTGGAATCTATGCAATCTTCCTTGGTATAACTTTCTAAATGGGTGTGGCCATACATTCCTTTGCTAAAGCCAGGAAAATGTTTTACTTGTTCATTCTCATTCCAGGGAAATGTTTTACTTGTTCATCCTCATTCCCACAATCTCCTCCGTCTGCCTACTGCACACTCCTTCTCTTTTCAAACCTGAAAATTTCTCCTAGTCTCCTGTAC
Source organism: Pongo abelii (assembly GCF_028885655.2). Lineage (NCBI taxonomy): Eukaryota > Metazoa > Chordata > Mammalia > Primates > Hominidae > Pongo > Pongo abelii. The sequence continues at coordinate 150,942,172 of NC_072008.2, forward strand.
ACCTCAGCAATCTTCCTGCAGGCCGAGCCCACATCATTAGGTATGATATAGACCAGGACAAAATGAAGACTCATATGGAACAGCAACATTCTAAACATTCCCCGAGGATCCCCCTTTGTAGGGTACCTGTATTATAGGCTTGCAACCAAATATGACTCCCTGCAGGAATACTTGCCTAACAATGTCGCAGGACGATGGCTGAGAGGGTCTAACCAGGTAGGACATTGCATAACAATAGATATTGAGGATAATCAGTTGAGACAATTGCTTGGTTACAGTGGGAAACACCTAGCTGCCTCCTGTGTAAACTGCCATAGCATGGCCCGCCCAAATAACCACCAGCCCTGTGCCTGTGGCTGGATCCCCCTATCCAGCACCAACCACACTGACACTGCCCTTAAATAAATATTGATGGGAGTCAATTGGTGGAAAGAGGTCCCTGAGAGCACAAATTCCACCCTAAGACCAGGGTGCCTCTGGGAAGCCTTATGGAATACCCAGACAAGGGTATACTTAGGTGGAACCTCCACTCACCTAACAATTGTTTGGGATGCCCAGCAGTTCTGGATTGACTCCATTTTTCCAAATTGTATAAATGCCATCAGTATACAATGGCAACAGCATTCCCGGTGGATACACTAAAAGTGGCCATCCAAAAAACTAAAGCGCAGCCTCCCTGCAGGAATTGGAGCTAGGCTAGGCATACTGGGGCAAGCTGAGTTCATGACTAATGAAGAGAGACATTCTTTAGAAAAAAAGTCCCTATCAAAAATAGGCCACATAGAAGGAATGCTATTCCAGGAAGAGGAAAAAGGATGGGAAGTTGCTTTCAAAGATAATGCAGCACTCATCAAATGGATGGAATAAACCAGAAAAAAACATGAAAACATACTCCCAAACCCAAAGATGGGAACAAGCATGTACTCTTACCCAACAGGGGCTCATATCTATTTTATTACAAATGGAATCTGAGGTGGCTATGAAGCAATGGCCTACAATCCTCAGTACTGAGGCACAATCCAAACACCTGTGGAAAATATATGGTTCCCAAAACTTATGAAGATTTTTGGATGGAAAATGTGACCTTAAACATTGTATTCTCAGAGCCCAGGCACCGAAGTTAAATGAGGCTCAATTGTACTCTGTCGTTCAGCTGGCAGGCATTGGGACTATTGTAAACAATTTAAGAATACTTCCCCTGGGAAATAGGTGGGCTATTTTAGCTGATAATAACACAAGGCATCCCCTATCCCTTTCAGATTGTGAAAAGAGAAAAGGAGAATCGCTATGCCCTCAAGCCACTTGGAACCCTGATTTTTCCCAAATTTGGCCTCTAATATCCACCCCCATGGGACATAGCATCTGGTATATGGGGAAGGGCCATTTCTGTTGGGAGGGACAACAAAATGACACTATAGAATTATATAACTTCTATGACAAAACCTCCTTTTCTCTTCCAAATACCAGTATACAGTGCAATACAAAAGTGGTGAAGAAAACAAAATTGTACACGGTTAACAAGTCCTATGACAATTTAGACATTGAGGACCAGGCGTTCTTTGCATTTGATTTATACCCTCCTGAGGATGTTATACCTATGGAGATACAATTGGCCAAAAGAGAAATTAAATTTAGTTGATTCTGATTTAGTATTGGCCCTACAATTCTCAAATAAGATTCATCATAAGTTTCAAATGACCCTTGATAACGAGGGTAAACACATTGTGAGTTTGATCAAAGTATATGATGATGCATGCAGTGTTTTTTTTGTTTGTTTGTTTGTTTTGGCTGGTTAGGTTGTTTACTGCCCTCTGACTCTACCTAATATCTTCTTGGACACCCAATCTTTGCTATCTTTATGGCATTTGTTACCATATTATCATTATATATCTCTTATAAATGTTATTCCAGATATAGCCAAAAAAAAGATCATTCATGGTGTTTTAATAAATTTTTATTATGAAACCTAAAGTAGAAAATAGAGTTTGGGGTCATTTCACCATTGTTAGAACACGTGGGGTCTATATTGGGTTTCTTAGTTTGTAGTCAGTATCTCTAATTGTTAGAATAAAATTTCTACTTGAATATTTATCTTCTCAGTTCAGATCAAGTGTGTCCAAACTTACACTCTCAATCTTCCCAGGAAATCATTCCTTCTTTACCATCTTCCTGTATCAGTCAGCAAAATTTTCAATCTTTCATTATTAAGTACCAAATCTTAAAGCCCTTCTATTTTTTTTTTTTTTACCTTCAGCCTCTGCACCCCTATGGTTTCTTGGCAATCCTTCTACTGTGTGCCATTTATATTTTTCCGCTGCTACCACTCTAGTCTGAATACTTACCACCTCATACCTGCACAATTAACAACAGATGCCTCCTAGCTGTAGAAACTCTCTAGTTGTTTTTGCTCCAATTCATCTTAGGTTTTGTTGCCAGAGCAACTATCCTAAAAAAATTGATAAACCACCTCTTATTCAAATCACCCAGTGGTTTTCAGTGACCTAGTTAGTGTAGCTCAAATGCTGTGACATCTGGAATAAATTCAAACTCCTGAAACTGATGTTCAAAATCTTGTATATTCTGACCTAAATTTGCCTATGCAAATTAATCCCCACATTGTACCATGACAGTGACCCAGGTCTCCAGTAAAGGTACCTTTTGAGTGTCCACTGAACACCATAATCACATTCCTAGCACCAAGCTATTCTTCATGCTTTATCTCTCTGTGTCGCCTATCAGGCAGTGTTTCTCAAAGGTCAGAAATAACAGAATTATCTGAGATCCTTGTAAAACTTGCAGATTCGAAAGCCCACAACCCAGACCTGCTGTAAAGAGCACTTAGAATCCTATTTTTACAAGTTTTCCAGGTGATTCTGGTAAAGGTTAAATTGTAAGATTCTAGATTTCTGGAACATGTGGAATTCCACTCTTAGTCTCTCTTGTCTGTGGCATAGTGCCTGATACAAATTAGGAGGTAAATATTTTTTTAAAAGGCAAAATTTGTTTTGGTATAGAATATCCTAAATAGGAAAATTTCTTCAAATTTCAGATTTCAGGCATGAGGATGAAATTGTCTCTTTCTTTTGGCTAAAATCAGGTATATCCCCTTCAGGCTAATTTTCAACTACACAATGGAAAAAATTTCATGGCAGCTACCAGATAGACTTAGCTGTAAGTAGCATTATCTGTTTAGTATGGAAGAAAGGCATACCACTTGCTACAAGCTCTTTCAATGCCATTATTGAGATAAAAGTTAGGAAGTGAAGGCTGGTGGCAGGCTTACAACTAAGTAAATATATTCTGACTGACAACAAAATGAATCCCAGAAAATTGTCAAATACTCTACCAGAGACAATGGAAAACATGACAGGCTGATGAAGAAGCATGGCAAATGGGGTATCTGGGCATAAGGAGTAAACAACTTCCACTGAACAAAATGAAGCAACTTCCTCCAACCATTGCTCACTCAATAATAGAATGAACAAAATAAAGCATCTTCCTCCAACAGTTGTTCACTCAATAATGGAAGTGCTCTGGTTAATTTCAAAACCTGGAGGAAGCACCACTGAAAATAAAAACAAAACATAAGAAAAAGAAATAAAATATTTTTGTGGAGATTCCCTTGAGAAGAAACACTGGAGTCTTGGATAATTTTTGAAAAATTCACTAGTTTTTTATATATATATATATATACACACACACGCACACACACACACACATACACACACACACACAACTTATATATGTGTTATATATTATATGTAACTTATATATTATATATTATATATAATATATATAACTTATATATAATATATGTTATATATAATATACACTACTTTAAATATATATATAGCAAACTTATTATATATATTTGTCATCTATATATATAATAAAAGTAAATCAAACCATGCACAAGGTTATATAAAGTAATTATTTATCCATGCCGCTTTCCTTTGGCATGAAGGCTCAGATTCTTAAATAACTGACTTATACATTTATTATTACATATCTTTAGCCTTTACTACTACTAATAATTTACATCTATTGAGTTCTTATTTACCAGAAAGAATATTATCTAACTTAATTCTCACAGCAATCCCATCTTTTTACAGCAAATGTTTGAGATTCAGACATCGGCAACTTTTCAACGTTTATTTTCTAACCACATGACACACTTAGAAAATAATAATATTTGTACAGCAGCACATGGGAGTAACCAAATATGGTTTGACTGTGTCCCCACCCAAATCTCATCTTGAATTGTGGCTCTCATAATCTCCACGTGTCATGGGAGAAACCTGGTGGGAGGTAATTGAATCATGGGGGCGGGTATTCCCATGCTGTTCTCAGGATAACGAATAAATCTCATGAGATCTGATGGTTTTATAAAGGGCAGTTCCCTGGCCCATGCCCTCTTGCCTGCTGCCACGTAAGACGTGCCTTTGCTTCTCCTTTGCCGTCCACCATGATTGTGAGGCCTCCCCGGCCATGTGGAACTGTGAGTCCATTAAACCTCTTTTTTTTCTTTTATAAATTATCCAGTCTTAGTTATTTCTTCATAGCAGTATGAAAATGGACTAATAAACAAAAGAATACTGCTTTTGGCCACAGTACACAGGATAGGAAGTTCTGGCTGCCTTAAGACTATCTTGGCCCTCTAGTAACCCTTTCACAGAGCACCTGTGTGCTCTGACAATACCAGCTGAGAAGCTCTGCAACCTGTCCAAAAGATTATAGCTAATAAATAGTGGAGTGTGAGTCTGGAACTAGATTTTTCTGACATCAAATCTCTTAATGATTCAATGATTCAATTCTGACTTTCATCCTCAAACATTTTGTTGCAGAATCTGTGTTTAGCACTGGGGCATTATTTTAAATACATTGAAACAATGAAATAAAGTCCAAATATGCAGTCAGCTATCACTACATTTTAGTTAAGATACAATACTATGTGTAATCATTTATATTTCTCTGTGCCACTAAGCATTATAATATGGATTTTGTTACCTGTCTACCAAACTCATATACTCCAAGAAAGAAGAAATGCCATACAATTAAATTTACACAAATTCTAATAATCTCAAGAAAGATTTGAGGTAGAAGTTATTTTCTTGAGTCTTAAAACTTGTAGAATATACAATATAGGACATTTTTCTATTTCTACTTTTATTTTAAGTTCCAGGGTACATGTGCAGGATATGCAGGTTTGTTACATAGGTTAATACGTGTCATGGTGGTTTGCTGCTCCTATCAACCAATCACCTAGGTATTAAGCCCAGCATGCATTAGCTATTGTTTCTAATGCTCTCCGTCTCCCCACCTCACCCCTCCCAACAGGCTTCAGTGTGTGTTGTTTGCCTTCCTGTGTCCATGTGTTATCATTGTGCAGCTCCCACTTATAAGTGAGAACATGCAGTATTTGGTTTCCTGTTCCTGTGTTAGTTTGCTGATGATAATGACTTCAAGCTCCATCCATGTTCCTGCAAAGGACATGATCTCATTCCTTTTTATGGTTGCATAGTATTCCTTGGTGTATATGTACCACATTTTCTTTATCCAGTCTATCATTGGTGGGCATTTGGGTTGATTCTGTGTTTTTTCTATTGTGAATAGTGCTGCAGTGAACATACGCATGTATGTATATTTGTTACAGAATGATTTATATTCATTTGGGTATATGCTCAGTAATGAGATTGCTGAGTCAAATGGTATTTCTGGTTTTAGATGTTTGAGAAATTGCCACACAGTCTTCCACAATGGTTGAACTAATTTACATTCCCACCAACAGTGTAAAAGCATTTCTGTTTCTCTGCAACCTTACCAGCATCTGTTGTTTATTGACTTTTTCATAATCACCATTCTGACTGGAGTGAGATGGTATTTCATTGTGGTTTTGATTTGCATTTTTCTACTAATTAGTAATGTTGAGCTTTCTTTTATATGTTTGTTGGCCACACACATTTCTTCCTTGGAGAAGTCTTGGTTCATGGCATTTGCCTGCTTTTTAACGGCGTTGTTGTTTTTTTTCCTATAAATTTGTTTAACTTAGTTATACATTCTAGATATTAGACATTTGTCAGATGGATAGATTACAAAAATGTTCTACTACTCTGTAGGTTGTCCGTTCGCTTTGATGATAGTTTCTTTTGCTGTGCAGAAGTCCTTTAGTTTAATTAGATCTCGTTTGCCAATTATTGCTTTTGTTGCACTTACTTTTGGAGATTTTGTCATGAAATCTTTGTCCATGCCTGTGTCCTGCATGGTATTGCCTAGATTTTCTTCTGGGGTTTTTATAGTTTGGGGTTTTATATTTAGATATTTAATTCATCTTGAGTTAATTTTTGTATAAGGTGTTAGGAAGGGGTCCAGTTTCAATTTTTCTGCATATGGTGAGCCAGTTTTTCCAGCACCATTTATTAAATAGGGAATCCTATCCCCTATTGCTTGTTTTTGTCAGAATGTTGTAGATGTTTAGTATTATTTCTGAGTTCTCTATTTTGTTCCATTAGTCTATGTGTCTGTTTCTGTACCAGGATTAATGCTGCTTTGGTCACTGTAGCCTTGTAGTATAGTCTGAAGTTGGTTAGTGTGATGCCTCCAGCTTTGTTCTTTTTGCGTAGGATTGTCTTGGATATACAAGCTCTTTCTTGGTTCCATATGAATTTTAAAATATTTTCTTCTTATTTTGTGAAGAATGTCAATGGTAGTTTAATGGGAATAGCATGGAATCTATAGATTACTTTGGGCATTATGGCCATTTTCACAATATTCATTCTTCCTATCCATAAGCATGGAATGGTTTTCCATTTGTTTGTGTTATCTCTGATTTTCTTGAGCAGTGATTTGTAGTTCTCCTTGAAGAGGTCTTTCACATACCTTGTTAGCTGTATTCCTAGGTATTTTATTCTCTTTGTAGCAATTGTGAATGGGAATTCATTTATGATTTGGTTCTCTGTTTGTCTATTGTTGGTGTATAGGAGTGCTTGTGACTTTTGCACATTGATTTTTTTTATCCTGAGACTTTGCTGAAGTTGCTTATTAGCTTAAGAAGCTTTTGACCTGAGATGATGAGGTTTTCTAGAAATAGGATCATGTCATCTGCAAAAAAGAAAATTTGACTTCCACTCTTCCTGTTTGAATACCATTTATTTTTTCTCTTGCCTGATTGCCAGGGCCAGAATTTCCAATACTACATTGAATAGGAGTGGTGAGAGAGGACATCCTTTTCTTGTGTCAGTTTTCAAGGTGAATGCTTTCAGCTTTTGCCCATTCAGTATGATGTTGGCTGTGGGTTTGTCATAAACAGGTCTTATTATTTTGAGGTAAGTTCTTTCAATACCTAGTTTATTCAGAGTTTTTAACATGAAGAGATGTTGAATTTTATCAAAGTCCTTTTCTGGGTCTATTGATAAAATAATGTGATTTTTGTCTTTAGTTCTGTTTATGTGACATTTTACATTTATTGATTTGCATATGTTGAACTAGCCTTGCATCACAGGGATGAAGCCAACTTGACTGTGGTGGATAAGCTTTTTAATGTGCAGCTGGATTTGGTTTGCCAGTATTTTATTGAGAATTCTTGCATATATGTTCATCAGGGATATTGGCCTGAAGTTTTTGTTGTTGTTGTTGTTGTTGTTTGCTGTTGTGGTATCTCTGACTGGTTTTGGTATTAAGATAATGACATAACATGAGTTAGGGAGGACTCCTTCCTTTTCAATTGTTTGGAATTGTGGGGGTCTGTCCCGCAGACCCTGACCCAATGATGGATGAATAACATACACCAAGACAGATATTTCGCCTGTCAGTCTGGCTGAGGGTCGGAGCCACTCACAGACACCAAGGACGGTGCTGTAAAGAGTCACAGCCACGGCCCCAAGTAGCCAGTGAAGCTTGCATTTATTCAGTATAGATTAAATGACAAAGGTATTGAGTAAACACCATTAGAGGGTAATTGACATTGCAGATCTCACAAGTAGAGAGCAATCATGCACCTGCAGGTAACCAAAGGTTGGTTTTAGGACCACCTGAGTAAACAAGCTATTTAGATAAACTCCCTTACATTCCTTTGTACCTATTTTAAGCTATTTACTCAAGGTAAGGATTAGGCTGCCTTCAGCCAGATCTATTACTGGGTTTATGCAAACCCCCGGGTCTTCCAAGAAGGTTTGTGCCTATTTCTTATAACTATCTTTCAAATTTTTCCCACCAGCCTGACAGAACTCCCACATGGAATAGTTTCAGAAGTAAGGGTATCAGCTCTTCTTTGTACCTCTGGTAGAATTAAGCTGTAAATACACCTGGTCCTGGGCTTTATTTAGTTAATAGGCTATTTATTACTGCCTCAATATTGTTATTGGTCTATTCAGGGATCCAACTTCTTCCTGGTTCAGTCTTGAGAGGGTGTATGTGTCCAGGAGTTTATCAATTTCTTCTAGATTTTCTAGTTGATTTGCATAGAGGTGTTTATAGTATTCTCTGATAGTTGTTTGTATTTCTGTGGGGTCAGTAATAATCCCCTTTATCATTTTTTATTGTGTCTATTTAATTCTCATCTCTTTTTTATTAGTCTACTAGCAGTCTGTTTTATTTTATTTTTTTCAAAAAATTAGCTGCTTAATTCGCTGATTTTTTAAAAGGGTTTCTCCTGTCTCTATTTCTTTTAGTTCCACTCTGAGTTTGGTTAATTATTATCTTATTCTAGCTTTGGGGTTTGTTTGCTCTTGGTTCTCTAAATCTTTTAGTTGTGATATTAGGATGTTGATTTGAGATCATTCCAGCTTTTTAATGTTGGCATTTAGTTATATAAAATTTCCTCTTAACATTGCTTTAGCTGCATCCTGGACATTCTGGTACATTGTCTCTTTGTTCTCACTAGTTTTAAAGAATGTCTTGATTCCTGCCTTAATTTCATTATTTACCCAGGAGTCATTCAGAAGCAGGTTGATCAGTTTTCATGTAATTGTGTGGCTTTGGATGAGTTTTTTAATCTTGAGTTCTAATTTGATTGTGCTGTGGCCTGAGAAACTGTTACTATTTCAGCTTTTTGTGTCGTTTTTTTTTTTTTTTTACATTTGCTGAGGAGTGATTTACTTCCAATTATGTAATCAATTTTAGAGTAAGTGTCATGTGGTGCTGAGAAGAATGTATATTTTGTTGTTTTGGGCACCAAGAGTTTTGTAGATATCAGGTCCACTTGATCCAGAACTGAGTTAAAGTCCTGAATATCTTTATCAATTTTCTGAATCAATTATCTGTCTAATAGTGACTAGTGACCATGGGGTGTTAAAGTCTCCCACTACTATTGTGAGGAAGTATACATCTCTTTGTAGGTCTCTAAAAATCTGTTTTATGAATCTGGGTGCTTCTGTATTGGGTGTATATATATTTAGGATAGTTAGCTCTTGTTGAATTGACACCTTTACCATTATGTAATGTCCTTTGTCTCCTTTGATCTTTGTTAGTTTAAAGTCTGTTTTGTCAGAAACTAGGATTGCAACCTCTGTTTTCTTCTGTTTACCATTTGCTTGGTAAATTTTCCTTCATCCCTTTATTTTAAGTCTATGTCTGTCTTTGTGTTTCAGATGGGTCTCTTGAAGACAGCATACTGATGGATCTTCACTCTTTAGCTTTCCATTCTTTGTCTTTTAATTTTGCCATTTAGCCCATTTACATTTTAGTATTGTTATATGTGAATTTAATCCTGTAATCATGATGCTAGCTGATTATTTTGCAGACTTGTTTATGTAGTTGCTTCATAGTGTCATTGGTCTGTGTACTTCAGAGGGTTTGTGTAGCGGCTGGTAATAATTTTTATTTTTCCATACTTAGTGCTTCCTTCAGGAGCTCTTGCAAGGCAGGCCTGGTGATGATGAATTCCTTCAGCATTTGCTTGTCTGAAAAAGATCTTATTTCTCCTCCACTTATAAAGATTAGTTAGGCTGGATATGAAACTCCAGGTTAAAAATTCTTTTTTGTTGTTTTTTTTTTTTTTTTTGAGACGGAGTGTCGCTCCGTTACCCAGGCTGGAGTGCAGTGGCACAATCTTGGCTCACTGCAAGCTCCGCCTCCTGGGTTCATGCCATTCTCCTGCCTCAGCCTCCGGAGTAGCTGGGACTACAGGTGCCCGCCACCACGCCCAGCTAACTTTTTGTATTTTTAATAGAGATGGGGTTTCACTGAGTTAGCCAGGATGGTCTTGATCTCCTGACTTCATAATCCGCCCTCCTCGGCCTCCCAAAGTGCTGGGATTACAAGCGTGAGCCACCGTGCCCGGCCAAAAATTCTTGTAAGAATGTTGATTATTGGCCCCTAATCTCTTCTGGATTATAGGGTTTCTGCTGAAAGGTCTGCTATTAGTCTAATTGGCTTCCCTTTGTAGGTAACCTGGCCTTTCTTTCTGGTTGCCCTTCACATTTTTTCCTTCATTTCATCCTTGGAGAATCTGGTGATTATGACTTGGGGTTGATCTTCTCATAAAGTATCTTACTGGGGTTCTCTGGATGTCCTGAATTTGAAAGTTGTCCTGTCTTGCTAGGTTGGGGAAGTTCTCCTGGATGATATGTTTTCCAACTTGGTTCCCTTCTCCCCGTCTCTTTCAGGTACACCAAATCAGTCATAGGTTGTCTTTTTATATAATCTCATAGTTATCTGAGGTTTTGTTTGTTCCTTTTCTTTCTTTTTTCTCTCATCTTGTCTGCCTGCATTACTTCAGCAACATAGTCTCCAAGCTCTGATATCCTTTCTTCTCTTTGGTTTATTCAGCAATTGATACTTGTGTTTGCATTGTGAAGTTCTCATGTTGTGTTTTTCACCTCCATCAGGTCATTTATGTTTCTCTCTAAACTGGTTGTTCTGGTTATCACTCCTGTAATGTTTTATCATGGTTCTCAGCTTCTTTGCAATGGGTTAGAACATACTCTTTTAGCTCAGTGAAGTTTCTTATTACCCATCTTCTGAAATCTACTTCTGTCAATTAATCCATCTCAGCCTCAGCCAAGTTCTGAGCCCTTGCTGGAAAGGTATTGCAATAATTTGGAGAAGAGGCACTCCGGCTTTCTGAGTTTTGAGCATCTTATGTTGATTCTTTCTCATCTTTATGGGTTTATCTACCTTAGATCTTTGAGGCTGCTGACTTTTGGATAGGGTTTTTTGTGGGGTCTTTATTAATTGATGTTGTCACTTTTAGTTTGTTTTCCTTTTAGCAGTCAGGCCCCTCTTCTGTAGAAATGCTGCTGTTTGCTAGGGGTCTATTCCAGCCACTATTTGCCTGGATCCCTCCCACACCTGGAGGTATCACCAGTGGAGGCTGCCGAACAGCAAAGTTGGCAGCCTGCTCCTTCCTCTTGGAGCTCTGTCACAGAGGGGCACCAACATGATGCTGGCTGGAACTCTCCTGTATGAGGTGTCTGGAGGCCCCTCTTGGGATGTCTCATCCAGTCAGGAGGAACAGGTTCAGAGACCTGCTTAAATAAGCAGTCTGGCTTCCCATTGGTGGAGTGGGGGTGTTGTGCTGTGGGGAATACCCCTTGTCTGGGCTACCCCAACTCTACAGAGCTGGTAGGCAAAAAAAGCTAAGACCACTTATCCACAATACTACAGCCACTTCTCCCCCTTGGGGCTCCTCTCAGAGACAGCAGAGATCTGTCTATAAACCTCTGGCTGGGGATGCTGAAAATCCTGCAGGGAGGCCCCACCCAGTGAGAAGGAATAAGTCAGGGTCCCGCTTACAGAAACAGTCTGGCCAAGAACTGTCACAGCTGCTGTGCTGCACTGTGGGGAAACCACTCCCAGTCCAAGCCACTCAGTCTTGCTGGCACCGGTGGCAGGAGAAAATGGCACAATGGAGCCATAGTGATGGTGGCTGCCTCTTCCCCCTCAGAACTCAATCTTCTTAGGCAATCTCCAGCCTGCCGTGCTGGCTGGCAGAGATTCCAAGCCAGTGGGTTTTAGCTTATGGAGTTCCATGGAAATGGGGCCTGCTGAGTGAAACCACTTGGCTCCCTGGCTTCAGCTCCCTTCCCGTGAGAGTGGATGAATCTCCTGCTTCACTATAGTTCTCAGAGACAGAGTACGCAAAAACTCCTGTGTCTCAGTGCCTACCCCAGTAGCCACCATTGGTCTGCACAGCTCTGTGCTTTGGACCTAAGGCCCAGGTGGCATGGGCTCATGAGGGGAGCTCCTGATCCATGGGTTGCAAAGGTTTGTGGGAACAACATGGTTTCAGGGCGGGGTAGCACAATTCCTTACCCCCTCCCTTGGCTGGGTGAGGAAGATCTCTTTGCCCCATGCAGTTCTTGGGTAGGCCCTCACTCCACCCTACTTTTCCTCAGTCTCTACCAGTTACACCAACTGCCTGGTCAGTTCTAATAAGGGAACATGGGTACCTCAATTGAAGATGCAGCTGGGGTGGCTGAGGGAGTGCTAGCATCACCAGTCTCCTAATCCCAGGCTGCACAGCTCACAGCTTCAAAAGAGGACGATTCATTCTTCTTGAGAACAGGAGAGGAAAGAGTGGAGAGGACTTCATCTTGCATCTTGGATACCAGCTCAGCCACAGCAGGATACGGCACCAGTCAGAGTAGTGAGGCCCCCATACCTGACCCCTTCTCCCACACAACTTTTCTAGACACACCTAAAGCTATAAGGAAAACCACTGCCTTGAAGGCAAGGACCCAATCCTGGCAGGATTCATCACCTGCTATTTGAAGAGCCCTTGGGCCCTGAATAACTAGCAGTGATACCAAGGTACTTCATCTAGGGCCTTGAGTGAGCCTCTGAGACTTGTTGGCTTCAGGTAGCAGAATAGTCACAGAAGGACAGAGCATCAGGGGGGCTTTTAGGGTCCCTGATTCCAGGACTTAACTCTTGCATGGCATTTCTGGACCTGCCTTGGGCCAGAAGGGAACCCACTGCCTTGAAGAAAAGGACCTAGTCCTTGCAGTATTCATCACCTGCTAACCGAGGAAGCTTGGGCCCTGAATAACTCAGTGATAACAAGACACTATGTTGAGGGCCTTGGGTGAGGGCTCTTGGGACTTTCTGGCTTCAGCTGAGACTCAACACAATACTGGTGGCCATGAAACAAAATTCCTTCTGCTTGAACAAAGCAGAGGAAAAAGTAAAGGGGACTTTGTTTTGCACCTTAGGTACCAGCATGGCCACAGGGGAATGGAGCACCAAGTAGGCTCTTGTGGTGCCTGATTTTAGTAACTGAGTCTTTGGTAACATCTCTGGACCTGCCCTAAGCCAGAGTGGAGCCGATTGCCATAAATGGTGAGTCCCAGGCCAGGCAGAATTCACTGCCAGTTGACTGAGGAGCCCTTAGACCTTAAAGGAACATCAGTGGTAGTCTGGAAGAGCTTCCTACTGCCTGTGGTGGCAATAGCTCTGGGGTGAGCTCCTCTGCTTTTGGAAAGGGAATGCAAGAGTGGGAAGGACTGTGTCTTGTGCTTTGAGTGCCAGCACAGCTGGAGTACAATAGAATGCCAGGTAGTCTTCTAAGGCTTTTGATTCTGGTCTCAGATTTCTTGATGGAAACTCTAGACACATGTGGGACAAGGGAAAACTTGCCACCATTAAGAGAAGGAAACAGGCCGGGCTATCTTTGTCATTTGCTGATTGTAGAGTCCCAGGTTATTGAGCAAACATAGGCAGTAGCCAAGGAGTGATTAAAATAGGCCTTGGGAAACACCCAGTGCTATGCTGTTTTCAGTTCTGTCCCAGCACAATCCTAGTTGTGGTGACTGCAGGTGTGCTTGTGTCAATCCACCCCCAGCATTAGGAGGCTCAGAACAGAGAGAAAAACTCCATTTGCATGTAAGGAAGTACAGGAAGAAAATAAGGGTCTCTACCTAATAATCCAGAGAATTCTCCCAGATCTCATGCAAGACTACCAAGATGGTGCCTCTATGAGTCTGCAGGAAGCACAGTGTTACTGGGCTTCAGGTGCCCTGTAATGCAGATACAGGTTAGATCACAACACCCAATTCCTTTTAAATATCTGGAAAGCCTTTCCAAGATGGACAAGTACAAGCAAGCCCAGAAAGTAAAGACGAAAATAAGTATCTAACTCTGTAATACCCAGACACCAAAGAATATCTGTGAGCATCAGCATCATCTAGGAAAACATGACCACAGCAAATAAGCTATATAAGGCACCAGAGACCAATCTTAGAGAAACAGGTATATGTAAACTTTCAGAAAGAGAATTGAAAATAGCTATGTTGAGGAAACTCAGATAAATTCAAGATAACTAAGAGACAGAATTCAGAATTCTATCAGATAATTTTAATGGAGATTGAAATAATTAAAAAGTATTGAGCAGAAATACAGCAGTGGGAAAATGTAATTGGCATACTGAAGAATGTATTAGAATCCTTTAATAACAGAACTGATAAAACAAAACAAAGAGTTAGTGAGCTTGAAGGCTAGCTATTTGAAAATGGACAGTCAGAGGAAAAAAACAGAAAAAAACATGAAGCATGCCTACAGAATCTATAAAGTAGCCTCAAAACGGCAAATATAAGAGTTATTGGCCTTAAAGAGGAGGTAGGGGTAGAAAATTTATTCAAAGAGATAGAGGTCAAAAGTTAATTCAAAGAGATAACAACAGAGAACTTCCCAAACCTAGAGAAACATATCAGTGTTCAAGTACAAGAAGGTTACAGAACACTAAGCAGATTTAACCTAAAGAAGACTACTTCAGGGCACTTAATAATCAAACTTCCAAATATCAAGGATTTTAAAAAGATCATAAAAGCAGCAATAGAAAAAAAATAACACACAATGAATTTTCAGTATGTCCGGCAGCAGACTTTCCAAAGCTCCTGAATGACCGGTGGGTCAATGAAGAAATTAAGAAAAAAACTGAAAATTTTATAGAAGCAAATTAAATGGAAGCACAACATACCAAAACCTATGGGACACAGCAAAAAACAGTACTCAGAGGGAAATTTATAGGTATAAATGCCTACAATAAAAAACATAAGAAAAATCAAATAAACAATCTATCAAGGCATCCTAAAGAACTACAAAGGCAAGAGTACACCAAACCCAAAATTAGTAGAAGAAAATAAATAATAAATATCAGAGCAGAAACAAAGAAACTTGAAATAAAAAATACAAAGATCAATGAAACAAAAAGTTGATGTTTTGAAAAGGTAAACAAAATTGACAAATGTTTAGCTAGACTAAGAAAAGAGAGAAAAGATTCAAATAAATCAGAGATGAAATAATAGATATTATGACCTGATACTGCAGAAATTTAACATATCATTAGTGGCTACTGCGAGGAACTATATGCCAACAAACCGGAAAATCTAGAAGAAATGGACAAATTCCTGGATACATACAACCTACCACGGTTGAATCAGGAAGAAATCTGAAGCCTGAACGGGCCAATAACAAGGAATGAGATTGAAGTAATACATTTCTGTTACTATAAACCACAAAGTTTATGTTTATTTGTTACAGCAGCCCTGGAAAACTAATACAAGAACTTAACATATATTTTCTCATTTAATGTTTATAAAATCACTGCCAGGCAGAAATTTTTATTTACATTTTATAGATAAAGATGTGAATAAGAAATAAAACTTCATTCACTCCTCTGACATGTATGCAGTGCCTACTCTGTGCTAGTCTCTGTTGATCCATTGAGGAATGCAAATATATATAACTTGTCCAAGGAAGCACAAATTATAAATGACAAAGACAGAATATGAATCCATGTCTACCTGGCTCCAAAGACATTATATACCTCATCACATTCGTAAGCAATGATTTTATCACTGGCTTCAATAATTTGATATTGATTCCCTCCCAATGCAGGTCACTGAGTCTTCATACACAGAAATTATTCTTCACTCATGGCCCCATCTGCGTCTCAGTGAATTTTTTTCCCAAGAAGACCAAGCAGAGTAATAGGCTACACATAGGCTACACACTTTTATTTCTGCAAAGAAAATGGTAAGAGTGAAATCTTTCTCTTTCAATAAGGGCTCAAGTAATACTCTCTCCTTCTTTGAAAGTGAAAATGTTTTTGCAGATGCTTCCCTACTCTTCTTCAAAAAGAGATTTGTGCCATCCGCTTATCACATCTGGATCAAGGGTAGTATGTCTAAAGATTTTTTTTATTTCATTAAAAACAGGAAGGAAATTTTTTTTAGTTCCCAATTGTGAAATTATATAATTTCAACCTTTACTTAGGAGTGCTCAGTTACAACTATCAGTGGTATCTGACTTTGTCCTAGTCTCACAATAAAATAAGGATCTTCTTGTTCCAGATACAAAGAGGTAACATGTAGAGTAAACTGTGCTGGGCTTGAGGTAAGACAAAACTGACTGGAGTCATGGCCTGACTGCCTTACTATGAGAAAGCTGTAGAATCATCACACGAGAGGTTAGAAAGTAATTTATTTTCACTTCTCTTGTCTGCAAATGAGAAAATTGAAACCAATAATGGGTAAGGGAATCGGCCAAGGATTTACAGGAAAAGCTAGGAGGTAGAGTCAGAAATGGAAAGCAGGATTTATTTCTTTTAGGTCAATGTATTTTATATAAATCATGCTCTTTCTTTGAGCTTCAAAATCCTTGTATGCAAATTAAGGTTACCGACCTAACAGGATTATTGTTAGCATCAAATGAAAGAATCTTTGTGAAAGACCTTGGGTCACTTCCTCTAAGCTTCAAGTTCAACTACTTTCAAATGAGTAGATTGTACTACACAATATCTCAGTTATAAGATTTGTTGTTTGTATGTGTTAACTATAAAGTGGTGTACAAATATATTTTATTTCTATATCTCGATAATTCCTAAACTAAGTGGTCTATCTTTTCTTGATTCCATTTATTTTGGCAACAGTGAACAAAATTGTTTGAGGTCATATAGAAACAAAACTCTAGTATCTCTATCCCAAGGTCACGTTTGTATTACACATTCCATTGAACAATATAATTAAATCAACATACGCAAAAGAGTTCCACTAAATGGCCAAAAGCCAGGCTTGGCTACATTCATGAAGTAGTGCTTCTTTCAATCATGGTTTTGTGCCATTTTCCCACACTACTAATTTGGGTTGAGAAATACTTTATCTTGTTTTCATTTCCACTATTTTTCAAGAAATTCTACTACAAAAAGCATTCACTTGCGCTCTAAATGAAGTAATTAAACACTCTGTGAGGATTTAAAAGTACAATAAAAATAGAGATTCACGTAACTGCAATTGGTACCTACCCAGGTGCATAGTTTTGTTGCTGTGGAGAAGTATGGAGAGAAAGATGGAAGACGTTTTTTTTTCTAATGTATATGTATTGTGTCTATTTTCCAATATTAAAAATAGAATGGGTGGGGATATTATTGACAGACAGGTTGAGTGAATGTTCAGAACTGTAACTAAGACACCTGATGAGGCCAGGTGCGGTGGCTTACGCCTGTAATCCTAACACTTTGGGAGGCTGAGGGGGGTGGATCACGAGGTCAGGAGTTCACAGAGCAGCCTGGCCAACCTGGTGAAACCCATCTCTACTAAAAATACAAACATTAGCCAGGAGTGGTGGCGCATGCCCGTAATCCCAGCTACTTGGAAGGCTGAGGCAGGAGAATTGCTTAAACCGTGGGGGCAGAGGTTGCAGTGAGCTGAGATCATGCCACTGCATTTCGGCCTGGGTGAGAGAGCAAGACTCCATCTCCGGGGGCAGGGGGAGTTGCAGGGAGGAGACACCTGATGAGGACTTTTAACGGTTATTAGAAAGGCAGTAAAAAGGCATGTATACAAAGTTCTATTGGCCATATCCTGAAAAGCAAAATTCTGGTATATATAATACTAATCATCCATTTAACAATCCATCCATCTACTCAATCATCCATTCATTCAAGAAATAGTCTTGAGTATATACCTAGAATCATTTTAGGCTATGGAAATAGAGTAGTAAACAAACAGACAAAATTTCTTACTCTTTTGGAGTTGATAGTTTGTGTGTGTGAGAGAGGTAGTCAGAGAATAAATAAATAAGAAAAGTATATAATATATCAGCCGGTAAAAAAGCTATGGAAAATAATGAAGTCAGGAATAATAAAATTAAAAAGTAAGGATAAGTGTATTAGTCTGTTCTCACACTACTATAAAGAACTGCCCCAAACTGGGTAACTTATAAAGGAAAATGGTTTAATTGACTTCCAGGTTCACATTACTAGGGAGGCCTCAGGAAACTTACAATCAGGGCAGAAGACACCTCTTCACAGGGTGGCATGAGAGGCAATGAGTGCCAGCAGGGGAAATGCCAAATGCTTATAAAACCATCAGATCTCATGAGACTCACTCATTATCATGAGAACAGCAGGGGGAAACTGCCCCCCATGATTCAGTTACCTCCACCTGGTCCTGCCATTGACTTGTGGGGATTATTACAATTCAAGGTGAGATTTTGTTGGGGACACAGAGCAAACCATATCAATAAGCAAGACTGGTGAAAGGTGTAAGAGTTTCAATTTCAATAAAAATTTGCAGAGATGAGGGATTTATCCATGAAGATATTTGAGGGAAGAGCTCCTGGGCAGAAAGATCGGCAATTGCAAAGGCCCTGAAGCAGGGACATGCATGGGGTATTCAAGGAAGCCAGAATTACTGGAGTGAGATAGATGAAGAGCAGTAGGGAACAAAATCAGAGAGATAAGGGGGTGAGAGGATCTCTTGAAGGTGTGTGTGTGTGTGTGTGTGTGTGTGTGTATATATATATATATATAAATAATCCAGATGAATTTTGACTTTTACCAAGAATGAGTTGAGAAGCCTTAAAGGATATTGAGGAGTGAAGAATATGATCTGACGTATACCTTAATAGGATCAATATGGCTGTTCTTCTGAGAACAATTTGAAGAGGAACAAGAGTGAAAACAATGAGACGAGTTAGCAGACTGTAGAGGTCATCCAGGTCAGAAGTGACAGTGATTTGATCAAGGTTGTAGGGTGGTAGCAGTGAAGACTGGGATAAGTTGTCAGATTTTGGTTGTATTTTGAAGAGGAAATAAACAAAAATAGGGCAGTATTATTTCAGGCATAACATTTGAAACACTGACATTATAGACACCCCTCATGCTCAAGCTAAAGGAATTGCAAATTTTAAAGTGCCATTTTATATTCTCCAGGTGGTGGTGGGAAGGGGAATAGAAATAGCAAATCTGATTGCCTGGCTTTTATCCAAACGAACCTACTCACTTTTAACTCTTAGAAAAGGCATGTAAGGGAAAAAATCAGTTCTACCAATATCCTAACATACCTAATATTTTCTAAGAGGAGTTGTGCTCCTGGTAATTAATTTTTTCTTTTGTACCATTAGTTCAAGTTTATATTTTCGTTGGCCAAATACTGAAATATTTGCCCTGGGAAACTGAAGGGAAACTGAAGAGGGATTTTAAGAAGTAAGGATTGCAAGAACATAATGCAAATCAGAAAAGATGTGCACTAACATCAATCTGCAATTTTTTTTCCAGCTAAAATCAGATGCATTGCCAAAAAGTCACAGGTGAGCAGGACATGTAATAATAAGAGACAACAAAGTGAAAAGATTTACATCCAACACACTTTCATTCAATTGAGAGGCTGGGAACCACTTAAATATAGTTTTGAAAATACTAGAGGATTTAAGAAAGTAAATATCAATAACCCTAAAATCACATAATGAAATAGGGAAAGAATGGATTTACAAGGGACATGAAACACCTGAAATCCTCTCCTAAGCAGGTTTTATTTGTTCCTTTATGAGATTTGAACATATTTTCATGTGACTGGGTTAAAATTGTATACTGAGCCGGCTTCCAATAAAAACTGTGTAAAAATAGCCTTCAAATTATCAATATCATTGTTAACATGAGTGCCAAATTTATATATGCAAATAAATAATTCCCCTTTTCCCATGTTTTTGTTGATTTTACAATGCACAGAGGCTCCTGGCCCACCCAGGGTATAATTGATGGCTGAATTCTTCCTTCATTTCATTCCAAGTCCTTACTCTGATAACAGAAAAGAAGGGCACCTATTTATAATTCTTACAAGTAGAGAAGGCCTTTTTGTACATTTTACAAAAGCGCATTATGTGCTGGCTGTGGTTCCTCACTCCAATCTCTTTGTAAATAATCACCTTTTTGGAGTTAGTTATAGATCAAGCTTCTCAAACTTCAGTGAACTGGGACACTCGCTAATAATTCAGATTTCTTGGCCCCATCACCAGCCTCTTAAACCAGTATCTCTATTGGTTCGGGCCCAGAATTTACAGTTTAAACAAATATTCCTGCAGATCCTGATGCTGCTGAACATCAGAACAACAGTTGGAAAAACACTATTATAACTGCATTCAAGCAATGAGAAAACATCTCAAATATCTCAAAATATTGAAGAGTAGTCCTAGTTTTGCTATTTATTAAATGCATGAGGTTAATTGAATTTGTACAATGAGGATAAAATATTGGGCCTAATTCACAGGGTTACTATAAAATTAGGCAAGAATGGTTTCTAAATCAGACTTTGCACCAAAATCACCTAGAGCTTATTATAATAAAAACAGAGTTGTCTGGATTTCATGCCCAGCTCACAGTATCAAAATCCTTGAGGTTGGGTCTTGGCAGTCTTTTCACTTCTCTCCTGAGTTGAAACCTCTGTTTTCTGAATATAATGTCTCCCATTTTCTCGTTTTGCACCCCTGTTTTAGAGGGATACATAATTCAGTGACTTCCTGAGAAAGGGTACATGAGAAGAATATTTTAGATTTTTTGTTTATTTTTTTACAATGTGAACATGAGATTAACTCATAATCCATTTTTGGTTTGGCCAAATATATAATTTTATCCGGGAAATTATCTTCCTTTAGAATTTTTAAGGCATGATTGTAATATTTCTTATTTTTTGTGTGTGATAAGGGCTTTTTTCTCTATATTTCTCTTTTCAAGGGAGTGTTTTATTTACCCATTAATTTACTGTTTTTTGGTGGTGTACATTTCTACCTATAGATCCGAACTTCCATCAGGCATCAAAAATGTTTGTCTGAAACAATCAGCATTTATTTGACTGGAGGTCTTCTGGTAACAGATGATCTCAGCTTTCATTTATGTGAAATGTCTGTTTTACTTTTTTGTGAAGAATATCATCATCTAATACAGAATTCTGGGTTGAATATTTTTCTATTAACTCTTCAAATATAACATTCAATTGTCTTATGGCCTTAATTGTTTCTGATAGGAATCAGCTAATTTATATTATCATTCTCCTCGACTTAATGTGTCTTTTTTTTAAACTGACTACTTCAAAGATTCTTCTGTATTTGGTATTTAGGAATTTGACTAGATATAACTAGGAATGCATGCACATTCATGCACCCCTGTGTTCATTTATCCTGCCTGGGGTTCACTGGGCTTTTCTAATCTACAAGTTGATACTTTTTAATTAAATTTGGGAACTTTTCAGGCACTAATTCATCAAATATTGTGATATCCATTTTCACTCTCTTCTCCTTCTGGGACACCAAATAAATGTATGTTAGACTATTTAACATTGTGGCACAAGACTCAAACTCTGTTCATTTTTTCTCAATCTCTTGTTATCTTGATTCTTCAGATGGTTCTTGGATAGTTACTTTTGTTCTACATTCGTGTTCACTGGCTCTTTCTTCTGCCATCTCCAATCTACTTGTCAAGGCTATCCCATGGATATTGTAATTTCGTATTGTACTATTCAGACCTAGTCTTTCCTTTTGATCCCTTTAATAGATTTCCATTTTTTTTCTTTAGAGATACCCTATTTATGCCATTTTCCTTCTATTCTTTTTTACTTTTTTATTTAAAACTCCAAATATTTAAAGTAGCTACTTTAAAGACTGCTAAATCCAACACCTGGGTCATTTGGCATTTGATTTTTATTATTAATTTTTTAATAAACATTGGTTACATTTTCCTATTTCTTTTCATATATAGCATTATATTAAATCAATTCCAAAGTGTAAAATTAAATGACTTGATAGATGTATGCATCCATGTAGCCACAATTACAATCAAGATATATTTTATTGGTGCAAAATTAATTGCATTTTTTTGCCATTGCTTATAATGGCACCAGCCTAATAGAACATTTCTATCACCCAAAAGGTACTCTTATGCCTCTCTTCCTGGTTAGCCTCCACACCCTTCCTGTTCCCAGGCAACTACTAATCTAAATTAAATTCCTACAGAGTAGATTTGTCTTTTTTACAGTTTTACGTAAATAACACTATACAGTATGTTTCCTTTTATGTCTGGATTATTTTGTGCAACATAATATTTTTTAAGATTAATGCACATTGTTGTGCATATCCATATTCATTTTTGTCACTGAGTATGGATATGCCAAATTTTCACCTGTTGATGGAAATTTTGATTATTTCTAGTTTTTGGCTATCATGATGAGCATACTGTAAATATTCCTGTATGAGTCTTTGACAAGAATTTTTATTTCTCTTAATACCTAGAGATATGTGTACTCAGTCATTTTGTAAGTGTATAATTTTAGAAGAAAAAATACTACTAAAGGGCTTACCAAAGGTATTGAATGCTTTTACATTTTTACCTGCAATTATTGAGAGAGGTCCAGAGTTCTACATCCTCAGAAGCCCTTGACATTGTCTGACTTTGTAATATTCACCATTTTAGAGTGTTATGAAAGTGATACTCTGGTTTTTGTGTTCTGGCTGGACTGGAACTCTTACATGACCTAGCAATAATGAACTTTTAGTTTCTGTGGGCTGGTTTTAACCCTGTAGAAGCTTCTTTTTAGTAAACTTTTAATATGTGGACTCCAAATCTCAGCTACTAACTCATGGAGGGACTCACTAAGAGACTTCTGGACCTATTCTCTGCATAGCTTTCTCCTCTCTGGTGTCTAGTGTCATGGGTTCCAGTTGCTTGAACCACTATGAAATCTGACCTCTGCCTCATCAGCTCAGTGGAACTGTCTTGGCTTCCAGGATGCTGCACTGTAGTTGGCGAAGAGTTGCACAGGCAGAGAGCTACAGTAATCATGGGGTTCACCTCATAAATTTTGACACCTACAGGGATTGCAGTCTGTGTTTCTTGTCAAATACCTGAAAAGAGTTGCTTCATATAATTTTCACACTTTTATTGTTATAGTGAAAGAGCTGTTTTCATACTTGTTACTTCATCATAGACAAAAGTAGCTCGGTAACGTTTTCATTTTTCCTTTTATCTCTGGTATTAACAGTTGCATAATATTATGAGATTCCTTTTACTCTTCATTATGCTGGAGCCTATCAATCTGGAAAGTCATACTCTTCGCTTGTATGAATGTATTTACTTCTATCTCATGTATCTTCTCTGGTGTTTTTTGTTTTAATTTATGAGAGATTTCTTCAATGTTATCTTCTAAATTAGGAATTGATTTCTTTAAATTTCTGCTCTCATATATTTAATTACTAAGATCTATTTATTATGCTCTGTTCCATTTTTAGTGAAAACTTTTATTTAGTTATGGATAATATGTCTTCTCTTATCTCTGAAAACACTATGGGCAATTTTACATTAAGTGAGTGTTTTCCAGTGTAAAATTTTATTCCTTAAATGATGTTTTCACATTATGCCTGATAATTTTTTTTAGTGATTGCTCTAGGGCTTACTCTGTATATTTTAACTCATCAGAATGTACTTCAAATGTATGCTAATTTAATTACACTGATATATAGAACTGTTTCTCCTATATAACCGTGTTTTTCCCTTTTTGTCCTATAAATAATATACCTATAAGAAATCTATATGTTAGAAATCCAAGAACAGATTGCTCTACCACTTTATATAATTTTACGTAACATAAAGAGGTTGAGCGAAGAAAACAGAAAATTATATATTTCTAGAATATGTTTTATTAACCTTATTATTTCTAGTTCTCTTTATTTGTTCCTATGGATTTGAGTTACCTGTGGTTTCAATTCCTTACTATAACTTTGCATCTACTGCCTCCTTTGTGCTGTTTTTGTCAAATATATTACATTTTAAGTGTTGCACACTATGTACATATAATTGTATACAAATTGCTTTAAATCAGTTAAAAGGAGAGGAAATATGTACTTATATTGTCTTTGATATTTACCTAATTACCTTAACCTAGTGTTCTTTGGTATTTTGTATGGATTTGAATTACTATCTGTGTCACTTGCTTTCAGCCTGAAGAAATTTTTGTAAGTCCAATCTCTTAACAAGAAATTCTCTGTGTGTTTGTTTATAAGAAAATGTAATTATTTTGTCTCCTTTTTAAATTATTATTCTTGCGGCTACATACTAGCTGCATATACTTATGGGGTACATGAGATATTATTATACAGGCATACAATGTGTGATAACATCAGTATAAATGATATATCCACCATCTCAACCAATTACCCTATTTTGCGTTACAAACAATGCAATTGTCCTCTTTTAAATATACAATAAATTTTTGATTGAACTCACATTGTGGGCTATAAAGTATTAGATCTTATTCTTTCTAACTATATATTTGTACCCACTAAACCTCCCCAATTGCCCTCCTCCTACTACCAATCCCAGCTTCTGGTAACCATCATTCTACTCTATCTTTGTGAGTTCAATTGTTTTGATTATTTTAGCTCCTACAAATAAGTGAGAACATATGAAGATTGTATTTCTGTGCCTGGCTTATTTTGTTTAATATAATGACCTCCAATTCCTATAGAGTTGTTTGAGCTCTTTCTATAATCTGGTTATTAATCCCTCGTCAGATGGGTAGCTTGCAGATATTCTCTACCATTTTGTGTGTTGTCTCTTCACTTTGATTGTTTCCTTTGCTGTGCAGAAGCTTTCTAACTTGATGTGATCCCATTTGTCAATTACTGCTTTGATTGCCTGTGCTTGTGGGGGGTATTACTCAAGAAATCATTGTTCGGTCCAGTCTCCTCAAGAATTTCTCCAATGTCTTCTTGTAGTATTTTCAGGGTTGAGGTCTTAAATTTAAGACTTTAATCACATTGATTTGATTTTTGTATATGGTGCGAGATAAGGGCCTAGTTTCATTCTTTGGCATATGGATATCCAGTTTTCTTAGTATCATTTATTGAAAAGACCATCTTTTCCCCAGGGTGTGTTCTTGGCACCTTCATTGAAAATGAGTTCACTGTAGATGTCTGTATTTATTCCTGAGTTCTCTATTCTGTTCCATTGGTCTATGTGTCTACTTTTATGCCAGTTATATGCTGTTTGGGTTACTATAGCTCTGTAGCATAATTTGAATTCAGGTAATTAGATTTCTTCAGTTTTGCTATTTTTGCTTAGGATAGCATTGGCTATTCTGGGTCTTTTGTGGTTTCTTATAAATTTTAGGATTTTTTTTTCTATTTCTGTGAAGAATGTCAATGGTATTTTGAGAGGGATTGCACTGAACTTTTAGACTGCTTTGGGTAGTATGTACATTTTAACAATATTGATGTTTCCAATCCATGAACATAAAATATATTTCCATTTTGTTCATATCCTCTTCAATATTTTAGCATTAACCTTTCATAGTTTTCATTGTAGAGATGTTTATTTGGTTAAGTTTATTTCTAGGGATATTATTTTATTTGTAGCTGTTATAAATGGTATTACTTTCTTGAATTATTTTTCAGAATGTTCACTGTTATATGAAAATGCTACTCATTTCTGTGTGTAGATTTGTATGCTGCAACTTTACTGAATTTATTCATCAGTTCTAATAGATTTTTGGTGGAGTTTTTAGATTTTTCCAAATAACAGCTCACATAATTTGCAAACAAGGATAACTGGATAACTTGACGCTTCCTTTCCAATTTGAGTGCCCTTTATATATTTCTCGTTCGATCGCTCTAGCTAGGACTTCCAATACTATGTTGAATAAAAGTGGTGAAAGTGGGCATCCATGTCATGTTCCAAATATTAGAGGAAAGGCTTTTAGTTTTTTATCATTCAGTATAATACGAGCTGTAGGTCTGTCATATATGGCATTTACTGTGTTGAAGTATCTTTCTTCTATACCCAGTATTTTTATTTTTTTAATCATGAAGGGATGTTCTATTTTATCAAATGATTTTTCACTATAAATTGAAATGATCATATCACTTTGTCCTTCATTCTGGTGATATATCATATTGATTGATTTTTATATGTTGACCCATCCCTGCATCCCTGGGATAAATCCCACTGGGTCATGATGATTGATATATTTAATGTATTGTTAAATTTGGTTTGCTAGTATTTTGCTGTGGATTTTTGCATTAATATTAATCAAATTTATTTTTATTATTGGTAAGGAAGAACTTACTTCTGTCACTTAGATTTTTTTTTCTGGTTGTTTCGTAGTCTTCTCTTCCTCTTTTCTTCCTTCCTGTCTTCCCTTTAGTGAACATGAGTTTCTCTGTTGGTATGTTTTAATTTCTTACTTTTGTGTGTGTGTGTTTATGTTATATATATTTATTTATTTTAGGTTACCATAAGGCTTTCAAATAATATGTCACTAACCCATTATTTTGAACTGATAATAACTTAATGCTGATTACATAAACAGAAAAACTTACAAACAAAGTAAACCCAAATAAAGACATTACCCTTCAAGCTCATCCCCTTGGTTATTAACTTTTTGTTGTTTCTATTCATATTTTTTATACTAGCTATGTCTTAAAAAGTTGTTGTAGTTATTGCTTTTGATAGTTTCACCTTTTAGGTTTTCTACTCATGATAGTAGTAGCATATGTATCACAATTACAACGTCATAATATTCTGTTGTTTTTCTGTGTATTTACTGTTACCAGTGACCTTTGTCCCTACTGATGATTTGTTATTGCTCATTAAACTTCTTTTTTTAACAGACTGAAGCACTCTCTCTAGAATTTCTTGTAGGACAGATCTGGTGTTGATAAAATCTCTCAGCAAATTTTTTTTTTGAGGGGGACTGTCTTTATTTCTCTTTCATGTTTAAAGGATATTTTCCCTCAATATATTGTTCTAGGATAAAACTTATTCTCCTTCAGCACTTTGAATATGTCATGCCACTCTCTCCTGACTCATTGGGTCTCCACTGAAGTCTGCTGCCATGCGTATTGGAGCTCCGTTGTATGTATAGATCTTGTATACATGCTTCATTCTTTTTGTTCTTTTGACTCCTCTGACTGTGTATTTTCAAATAGCCTGTCTTCAAGTTCACTAATTCTTTCTTCTGTTTGATCATTTCTGCTATTAAGGGACTCTGATGCATTATTCAACTCTAGAATTCTGCCTAATTCTTTTTAATTATTGTAATCTCTTCGTTAAATTTTTCTGATAGGGTTCTGAATTCCTTCTCTGTGTCATGTTGAATTTTGTTGAGTTTCCTCAAGGCAGCTGTTTTGAATTCTCTGAAATTTTACGTATCTCTGTCTCTCTCGAACTGGTCCCTGGTTCCTTATGTAGTTCAACTGATGTCTCTCTCAATTATGAAGATAGTTTGAATATAAAATTCTTGATTGAATGTTTCTTTCTCTTATAACACTTTAAATATGTCATCTCACTGCCTCCTGGTCTACATTGGTTCTCATGAGAAGTTAGCAAAAAATCTTATTATGATTCCTCTATGTACACATGTTATATTTTTCTTTTGCTGCTTCAAGGATTTGCTCTTTGTATCTGGTATTCAATATTTTTCCATAAAGTTTCTGTGTCTGGATCTTGTGAGAGTAAAATAAATTTGGGGGCCCCAAATCACTAAGCTAATGGGAAAACTCAATCTGGGAACTACTTAGGGCCAACCTGTCTCCCATTCTATTCAAAGAAACCCCTCTGCTCACTGAGATAAATGCATATCTGATTGCCTCCTTTGGAGAGGCTAATTAGAAAAGCAAAAGAATTTAACCATTTGTCTATTTACCTATGACCTGGAAGCCTCCTCCCTGCTTGAGTCTTTCTGCCTTTGCTTCAAGTTGTCCCACCTTTTCATTGTACTTATATTGATTGATGTCTCATGTCTCCCAGAATGTATAAAACCAAACTGTGCTCCGACCCCCTTGGTGAGATGTCATTAGGACATCCTGAGGCTTTGTCACAGGCAGGCATCCTTAACCCTGGCAAAATAAACTTTTGAAATTAACTGAAACCTTTCTCAGATTTATGGGTTCACAATCTGCATTTATCCTCTTGGAGTTTTCTGGGTTTCCTTCATTTGTAGATTAATGACTTTTTTTTAATTAATTTTTTTAGCTATTATTTTTTGTGTAATTTTTTCAACTTCTTTTTCTCTCACCTTCTTTGTATTATTCTCATTACACATATGATGGTGCACTTAATGGTGTCCTACATTTTCCTGAGTCTTTCATAATTTCTCTTCATTCTAGTTTCTTCCCTCTGTTGTTTGGATTGTATAATCTCTGTTAATTTATCTTCAAGTTC
Organism: Pongo abelii; assembly: GCF_028885655.2. Classification (NCBI taxonomy): domain Eukaryota; kingdom Metazoa; phylum Chordata; class Mammalia; order Primates; family Hominidae; genus Pongo; species Pongo abelii. The sequence continues at coordinate 150,970,592 of NC_072008.2, forward strand.
ACTAATTTTTTATTCTTCCAATTCAATTTTTCTATTAAGCCCCATCTAGTACATTTTTAATTTCAGTTATTATACTTTTCAACTCTTAAATTTTTCTTTTTATAATTCCTATGCCCGTAATTGTCATTATGCATTCCATTTCTTATTTAAACATGGTTTTCTTTGGTTCTGGGAACATGTTTATAATGGTTGCTAGAAGTGTTTGTTAAAAACAACATGCATGCCATTTCACAGGCTGTTTCTATCGTCTATTTTGTCCCCTGTGTCTGTATCACACTTTCCTATTTATTGGCATATCTCATAATATTTTGCTGAAATTTGGATATTTTTCATAAAACATTATAGCCAGTTTTGACACTTATCCACACCTCCACCTGCTTGGTTTTTTTGTTGTTGTTGTTGTTTTTTGCTTATTTATTTATTTAGTGACTTATCTGGGCTATTTTAGTGAAGTCTGTTTTCTTTTTAGTGTGAATCCCCTGATGTTGCTCCTCAAAATGGGAACTTTGGCCATGCATAATTTTACCCTGGGATGAGAGTGTTATTATCAGGGCCGTCTTGGCCTGTGTCTTTCCCCTGTCTCTTTGTTAAGCTGTCTGTTTAGGCATCACACTCAGCTGTTAAGCAATACAAATTGCCACTGATTACTCTTTTGTTTTCAATAATGCTCTGAAGCATAAACTGCTACTCAGTGTAACATAGTTAAATTCAGGACACTTTGCAGTGGTAGTCTTTGAAAACAGTCTTGAAATTTTGTTCCGACCCATGGAGGGCTCTTCTTAGTTGCCTCTTTCCTGAGACCTCTCTGATAAACAAACTGGCCTGCAGTTTAGCTTGTTGTTTTTATGAAGATGCCATTATGCTTCTTAATTGTTTACCACCAGAATTTGCATCGTTTGCAAGCCCTTTTAGCCTTGAACTTCCTCACATGTTGTTTCCAACAAAATCTCTTATTTTGAAAAGAGCTCCAGAGATCTCTGTTATGATTTGCCTCTCTCCCGGGCAATATCTCTGTGCCACTAGTCCAAATCTGGGGATGGGGACAATGGCCTTCTTGTCTCAAAGTGACATGCCTGTTTTTGATCAGTGAGCTAAGTAGAGATGGTAGCTTCTAGTTTTCCTGACTTTCCCCTGTTACTGTGGAACATCTGTCCTACAAGTGAGCTTAGGATTGTCTCATCTTAAAAAAAGATGCCAAGGTCTTTTTTTAAAAAAAGACTAAATAGTATTCTGTTGTGTATACACCCCACTTTCTGCATCCATTCATCTGTTGATGGGACTTAGGTTGATTGCATATCTTGGCTATTGTGAATAATGCTGCAATGAACATGAGAGTGCAGATGTCCCCTTAACAAGTCGATATCAGTTTCTTTGGATATATACCCAGAAGTGGGATTACTGGATTATACGGTAGTTTTTGTTTGTTTTTTTTTTTTTTTTGAGAAACTTTCATACTATTTCCCATAACAGCTCTATTAATTCACATTACCACCAACAGTGAGCAAGGGTTCTTTTTGGGCTTCATTTGCATTTTTCGGATAATTAGTGTGAACCCTAAATATCTGCAGGTCTCAGTCAACTTAGAAAGTTTATTTTGCCAAGGTTAAGAACACACCTGTGACACAGACTCAGACATGTGCTCAAGGTGGTTGGGGGTACAGTTTGCTTTTACACATTTTAGAGAGACCTGAGAGATCAATCAATACGTGTAAGATGTGCATTGGTTCCAGCCAGTAAGGCAGGGCAACTTAAAGTGAGGGCTTCCAGCTTAGAAGCAGATAACAGACAAAAGGGTTGCATTCTTTTGAGTCCTTGATCAGCCTTCCACTGCTTACACAATTTAGGCTGGCTCAGTGAATCTGCATTTTTATATAAACAATAGGAGAGAGGAAGCAATCAGATATGCATTTGTCTCAGGTGAGCCTCAGAGGGATGACTTTGAATAGAATGAGAAGCAGGTTTGCCCTAAGCAGTTTCCAGCTTGACTTTTCCCTTTAGCTTAGTGACTGTGGGGTCCCAAAATTTATTTTCCTTTCACATTAGTGATGTTGAGCATTTTTTCATATACCTATTGGCTATATGTCTCTCTTCTTTGGAGACATGCCTATTTAAATTAAAGAGATACAATACTTTTTAAAACCAAGCAAAAACAAAGTACTTTTCCTACTCTCACTACCTAAGCAATACACTTCAGACATCAAATGTGTGTTTTTTTTCCCCCACACTAGGCAAACAATTCTCCAAAGACACCAGATAGGTGTCCTTTAATTCAATTCAATTATTATACTATCTACCTGGAGATAGCATCAGATTCCACAGATTAAAGGCTCAATTCCACAAGACTGCCCCTCCCTCCACTTCAAATGCTAATCACAAGTAGTAGGTTGTCATCTACATTTTTGACTGACTGTCTATAAATCAGAGTTACCATAACTCATTCTTGGGTTCAATTAATTTGCCAGAGGTTCCTACAGAAATCAGGGAAATGTGCGACTTACATTTAGCCATTTATCATAAAATACATTACAAAAGATACACATGAACGCCTAGATAGAAGAGATGTCTAGCACAAGGTATGAGAGAAGGCTCATGGAGCTTTCATACCCTCTCCCACATGCCACTCTCCAGGAATACCCACATGTTCAGTTATCTGGAAGCTCATTCTATTCTTGTCCTTTTGATTTTTTATGGAGGCTTCATTGTGTAGGCATGATTGATTACATTATTAGCCATTGGTAATCAAGTCAACTTTCTGCCCTCCCTAGACGTCAGAGAGTGGGGCTGAAAGTTCTAATCCTCTAATTACAGGAATGCCAGGTTTCCCTGGCAACCAACCCCCAGCTTAAGGCTACCCAGGAACTCACCAAAAGTCATCTCATTAGAACAAAACATGTTCTAATCACCTAGGAAATCTCAAAGCTTTTAGCAGCTCTGTGTCAGAAACTGGAAGTGGAAGATCAAATGTTAGAACAAAAGATTTGCCTAGCACCCCAACCTGCAAGGGAGTATTACAATTTCTGTCTCAGGAACCGGGGCAGAGGCCAAATACTAGACTAAAAGATGCTCTTAGAATCCCATCACCCAGTAAATTACGAGGCATTTAAGAGCTCTGTTCCATGGACTGGGTGAATAGACTAATATTTATATTTCTTATTATTTCATACAGGTCTTTTGCCCACTCTTTAACCAGGTTATTTGCTTTCTTGCTATTGAGTTGAGTTGCTGAATATTTTAGATATTAACTTTTTATTAAATATATGGTTTGTAAATATTTTCTGCCATTCAAAAGTTACCTTTTCACTCATGAAAAGGCAACTTTTGTATCCTTTGATGTGCAGAAACTTGTAGTTTCTCTTATCTACGTTTCCTTTTGTTGCATGTGCTTTTGGTGTCATATTCAATCAATTAAGGCCAACACCAATGCCATTAAGGTCTTCACCTATGTTTTGTTCTAGGAGATTTGCAGTTTCATGTCTTGTTTTTAACTCTTAAATTTATTTTGAGTTGAATTTTGTGTATGTTTTAAGATATGGGTCCAATTTTATTTTTTTCGCATCTGGAAATCAGGTTTTCCCAATACCATGTGGATATCCACTTTTCCCAAAACTATTTGTTGAAGAGACTATGCTTTTAATTTTTGATCACAGAATGTTTTTCATTTGTGTCTCCTTTATTTTTTGTGATGTTTCACAGTTTCCAGGATATAATTTTTTTGCTTCCATAATTAGGTTTACTACTATTTTATTATTTTTGGTGCCAGTGTAAATGGGGTTGTGTTTTTTGTTTGAATTACAAATAATTCAATTATAAACATGTATAATATAGATTGTATATCTTATATGTTATACATAGTTATACAGATTATATGTCATATCTTCTATGTTATATATAATTATACATACATTATATGAATCTATACGTATCTATATATCATATATACTATATATAGACATCTATAACATGTAGATATATGTTTTGTTTGGATAGAAATTTATTTTCTACCAATGGAAACAAAAAGACAAAATTGTTACTACAAATCCAAAACAGTCCCTCTAAACAGTGAATAAAAAATGGTGAAGAAACAACTGATAGCTGGAGCACTCTTTCTGTGTTAGTAGAAATGCCAAATTAAAAATACTGGGTGACCATATATTTATGAAAGGCATTTTTTTTTGCTTTTGCAAAAGCACGTCAGACAAAAGTTTTTACTTATATTGATCTTTAAGAAAGCACACAGGCAATACTCTTCAACACCTTCACAGATAATTTTCTGTTTGAAATTAAAATCACTGTCTCCAAGTTTTATATGCTGTGCAGCATATTTTAAACAACATATTCATTCCCTGTAAAGAAAATCTCTATAGATGATTTTCTATATTTTAATTTTACAATGCATGTACAGCAAACAAAATTTGACTGGCTTGACAAAAGACGTAAAGTGGCTCTTACCCATTAGATTTTATTAATTATATTTTTGCCAACCCAATGATTTATAAAAGCCTACTCATAAAAAACAAGGTCCAGAGCCTATCTAAAACTTGCAAATTACCCAAACATGCCATGGGTAGACTGTGAAGGTCAGCTGAGTATTCTTAAGGTATCTTTGTAGGATGCATACCAAAAAGAGAAGAAAAATTACAAAATCTAAAATTACTTTTACATGGGAAGTTTCAGCAATATTTTCATACAGCCTAAGCAAAACACAGAATAAAATATATTAGAGCTAATGGAATCCATAAATATTCTAGAAAGAATGAAATGAATTAAAGAAAAAATTAGGCTAAAAACTTTCATTTTAATTGTTAAACACTCATTTATTCATTCAGAAATTATTGTTCACCACTTTTTACCCATTAGGATATGGGTAAGCTATGTTGAGAAAAACAAATAGTAAATAACAATTGTTGGTAAGAATGTAGAAAAATAAGATCCCTTGTGCACTGTTGGTGGTTATATAAAAATGGTACAGCTGCTATGGAAAACAGTACGGTGGTTCCTCAAAAAATACAAAATCGTATTATCATATGATTCAGCAATTCTACTTTTTGGTATCTACCCAAAATTATTGAAAGCAGGGTCTTGAAAACCTATTTGTACACCCAAGTTCATAGCAGCATTATTCACCATAGGCAAAACGTGGAAGCAACTCAAGTGTTCATCATGGATGAATTAATAAAATGCGATATATACATATAATGGATGTTATTTATCTTTTTAAAAGAGGGAAATTCTGATGTAACCTACAACATGGATAAGCCTCAGGACGGCTATGGTTTGGATGTCGTCATCAAAACTCATGTTGGAACCTTAATTTCTAGTGTGGCAATGTTACAATGTGGTGCCTTTAAGAGGTGGTTAGGTTTTTAAACATAAATTAATGTCATTCTTAAGAGACTGGATTAGATATTACCAGAACGGATTTGTTTCCATGACAGCAGGTTATTATAAAGGGAGGTTACCTTTTGTGTTTCGTCTCCTTTCATGTACATACTTTTTCTTCCTCCTTCTTTGCCATGTTGTCATGCCGCACAGGGCCCTCATCAGAAGCTGAGCAGATGCCAGAACTATTCTTTTGGACTTTCCAGTCACCATTATTATGAATTGAATAAACCTATTTTCTTTATAAATTATCTAGCCTCAGATATTCTGTTATAGCAAAACAAAGTGGACTAGGGCGAGGATTTTATGCTAAGATAAATAAGCCAGTAACAAAAAGACAAATACCGTATAATTCTAATTATATGCAGTACCAAAAGTAGACAGATTTGTATGGAACAGTAATCATCAGGTGCTGGTGAAAGAATCAACTGAGTGTTGTTGACCAATGGATATGGAGTTTTATTTTTGCAATCTAAAAAGAGTTGTGAGGATTGGTTGCACAACAATGTGAATGTAGGTAATATTACTTAACTGTACATCTAAAATGGTTCAGTTAGTAAATTTTATGTTATATATATTTTTCCAAATAATGAAGAATTATTGTTGAGTGTCCCCTATGGACTGAGAAACACATTAGATATTGAGGGTATTGTGATACACAGATATGATTCCTTACGCCCAAATTTGAGAGAGTTGACAAAGACACAATATTTATGTATGCATGTGAAAAGTTTGTGGGAGAAAGAATACTTACATTGATGTGAGGAGGTCAATGAACCTTTGCTGAAAGACTAAAGAATAAGTAAGAAATATAAAAATGCTTGAGAATTGTTTTTTATACAAGCTGTGTGACCATATGCAAATTTCTTAACCTCTCCGAGTCTCACATTCCTCATTAGTAAAATTGGATGATTTCTGTCCGGGAGTAATTGTAAGGATTAAATGAAATAATATATGTAAAGATCCTGACACAGTTTCTGGCAAATGGTGATCATAAAAAATTGTGTCTACATGTATACATATGTTTATTGTGGCACTATTCACAATAGCATAGACTTGGAACCAACCCAAATGTCCATCAATGATAGACTGGATTAAGAAAATGTGGCACATATACACCGTGGAATACTATGCAGCCATAAAAAAGGATGAGTTCATGTCCTTTGTAGGGACATGGATGAAGCTAGAAACCATCATTCTGAGCAAACTATTGCAAGGACAGAAAACCAAACACCACATGTTCTCACTCATAGGTGGGAATTGAACAATGAGAACACTTGGACACAGGGTGGGGAACATCACACACCGGGGCCTATCATGGGGTGAGGGGAGGGGGAGAGAGGGCATTAGGAGATATACCTAATATAAATGACAAGTTAATGGGTGCTGCACACCAACATGGCACATGTATACATATGTAACAAACCTGCACATTGTGCCACATGTACCCTAGAACTTAAAGTAGAATTTAAAAAAAAGAAAAAAAAAACCACATACACATAAAAAAATTGTGTCTATTAGTATTAATAGCGTTCTTTTATTATCACTACTGCTGTATTACTCTGGCATTAACTTCTTTCTTGCATTGTTAAATCCTGTTGATGCTATTTTAGTTTTCACTTGGATATCTATTCCTTCCTTCTTATTTTACTTTCTCTATCCAGTTCCTCATCATTTCTTATTTGACTTATTACAACGTAATATCCACCATTTTTATTGTTGTTCTTATGTTGCTGATAGAGTTGTTAGGATTTTGAGTTTACCAAACTGTATTCAGATCACGTCACTCCCTTCTTTAAGAATCTTGAAAGCTTCCTTCACATACACAAAAACAACCAAGGCTGCGTGTGGTGGCTAATGCCTATAATCCCACACTTTGGGAAGCTGAGGCAGGTGGATCACTTTAGGTCAGGAGTTCGACACCAGCCTGGCCAGCATGTCAAAACCCCATCTCTAGTAAAAATACAGAAATTAGTCAAGTGTGGTGGCATGTACCTGTAGTCCCAGCTACTCAGGAGACTAAGGCACAAGAATTGCTTCAATTTGGGAGGCGGAGGCTGCAGTGAGCTGAGATCATGCTATTGCACTCTAGCCTGAGTGACAGAGTGAGACCCTGTCTACCCTGTCTTAATAATAATAATAATGATAATAATAATAATAATAATAATAATAATAATAATAATAATGATAAAAAACAAAATACCTTGGTGTGGTATTCTGAGCTCTCTTACGTTAAGCCCCACCTATCTTTACAGTTTTTTCAGTTTTTTCTTTCACTATACTGTGTGATCCTCTCCTTTATCCAACTATAACAGACTTCTCTTCATTTCCCAAATATGTAGTACATTTTTGCTATTCTGTGCCTTTACACACCGCATTTCCTTTGGTTGAAATGGCATTCTTTACCTCTTCAAATTATTTCTTCCTTTGAATCTTAGTTCAAATATTACTTTCTTGGAGTTAATTATTGAATAGAAATTTGTATAGCAAGGTCATATGGTACTTTATTCCCCTTCGTATGAATTTCCCTGGGTCCAAAGTCTGATTTAAACATATCAGTTTTGACTTCTATATTATTTATGCTATCTGATTCCTTCTAAGTTCATCTCTAATCCATCCCTAACTCTTCATTGACAAATATCACTGGCTCTAACAAGATATTGTCATTTTCATTCCCCTCATATCAAGTCACTTAAGTATTCCTGGACAACCATGAGTCCTCAAAACTCTAGGCTTCCATTGCTTACTCATGATGTAACATTGTGTAATACCTTCTGCTTATACTTCTCAATACTCCTGGATTTTTGTCTTATGTATTAGCATTTGACTTGCATTTAGCTTCTAATTAAATTGCTTCTCAAGAGCAGAATCTTAAGTTTGTTTGTATTTTACAGCATCTGGCATTTTCCTTCAGATAACAGATGTTTGTTCAGATGGTTGTTTTAGAGAAGTAAGGGCTTAGAAAATCTTAGAAACCAACTTATTTCATCTCATTTTACAGAGAAGGAAAATAGAGCCCAGAACAGAAAAGGTGTCCTCTAGGAAAGCCAAGTTAGTTAGTGGCAGGATGTAGAAAGGAGCTTCAGATTAAGATTTTTTGATTTATATTTTTATATTTGAGACTGTTTCAGATGTTATTTTAAGTTTTATGAGATAAATTTTAAGACAGTTACTGAAAGCATTTTGTAAAATATTTTCTTGCTTTGTGTGGAAGCCAACTAAGTTTTAAATAAAAAATAACATACAACCTGATAGCATTTATGCATGAGTACAAAAAAATCTACTTTTTAAAATAAAAAAGCAGAAGAGACTTCCAGTATACAGAATCTTGTAGTTTTGCCACTTCAGTCTAATGAGTAAAAGGTAAACAAACTGAAAAAGCAACAACTCTTCTTAGACCAGTAATAAAAGTGAGGCTACACGGCACACTGTTACCCCCCAATTGAAAAGTGTAACAGGAGAATAAATAACGTTACACCATTCCAAAGCAGAAATTCAGTACTAGATATTCCTTTGTGAACCAGTGCCAAGGCAGTAAAACCTGATGTGTAATTGACAAACTGCTGGAGGCTCCCTGTGGAACAATCTGAGACTTAAATCTCTAGGAAGGACCCAGTAATGGAGGATGACCCCCCTCCCCATTTTTGTGAGTTTTACATTTAGGGACTTGACCAGGTTCTTATGAAAAATATTCTCTCATGATTTTGACAAGGGGAGGAGAAAAAATATACATATGAAATATGCTTAGAATATTCTGTTCTTCTTAGTAGTCTTCCCTCAGCATAAACTTACTAGAGCCTAACTGGCTGTGGTTTTATCAGAGCCCAACTGACCTGAGGAAAGAGGACTGGCCAACTCCAGCTTCCTCTAGTCTTTCAAATGAGAGAGGGAAATCCCAAACTCCAGTTTACTCTAGCTATTCTGTCCCACCTAAGGGATGGTGAGTAAGTCTGAGAAGCACATGTGAAGATCATATTCCAGAGGTACGTCTCCCTAAAAGACTGGGACCTAATAATAAATCTATAGAATACTTTTCCTTCCTCATGTTACTAAAGGCTTATTTATGGCAGTTTCTTTAATCTAGTATGTCATGACCGGCTCTCAGTAAAAATGTACAAGAGTAACTAAACACACAAAACACAATGTAAAGAGACAGAACAGGCATCAGAACCAAGCTCAGATATAGCAGAGATGTTGAAATTATCAGACTACAAATTTAAAACAATTATGGTTACTATGCTAAGGGCTCAAATAAAGTAGAACGCATGAAAAAAACAGATAGGCAGTTTAATCAGAGAGATAGAAAGTCTAAGAAAGAATAAAAAAAAATGCTAGAGCTCAAAAGCACTATAACATAAATCATGAATGGCTTTGATGGGCTTATTAGTAGACTACACACATCTTAGAAATAATCTCTAAGCTTGAAGATATCTCAAAAAAAACCCTACAAAATTGATAAAAACCAAAGAGAATAATTACTGAAAAAAAATTACAAAAGGTATAAATATGCAAAACAAGAATACCAGAAGGAGAAGAAAGGAGAATGAAAATAATGAAATATTTGAAAAAATCATAACTGAGAATTTTCCCCAAATTAATGTCAGACACCAAACTGCAGATCCAAAAAGCTCAGAGAACATCAAGAAGAAAAAATGCCAAAGAAACCCTACACCTAGGCATATTGTTTTAAAACTACAAAAAATTACAAATGAAGAAAAAGTTTGAAAAACAGCCAGGAGAAAATAATACCATAGAGAGAGGGGAGAGAAAGATGATGAAATAGAAAGATCCACTGATAATCCATTCTGCAAAGACAAAGACAACAAGTTATCAACATTCTACACTGAAAAAAAAAAAAAACCTTCATTAGAGCCAAAAATTAAGTACCAGCATGACCACAGGAGGGAGGAGCACCAAGTGGGCTCTTGGGGTCCCCGATTTTAGGACTTGACTCTTATGCAGCATTTATGTTAATTTATTTTTATTTTTTATTATACTCTAAGTTCTGGCATACATGTGCAGAATGTGCAGATTTGTTAAATAAGTATACGTAGTGGTTTGTTGCCCCCATCACTCTGTCATTTACATTAGGTATTTCTCCTAATGCTATCCCTCACCTTGTCCCCCATCCCCCAACAGGCCCCAGTGTGTGATGTTTCCCTCCCTGTGTCCATTTGTTCTCATTGTTCAACTCCCACTTATGAGTGAGAACATGTGGTGTTTGGTTTTCTGTTCCTCTTTTAGTTTGCTGAGGATGATGGTTTCCAGCTTCATCCATGTCCCTGCGAAGGATATGAACTCATTCTTTTTTATGGCTGCATAGTATTCCTCTGTGTATATGTGGCACATTTTCTTTATCCAGTCTATCATTGATGGGCATTTGGGTTGGTTCCAAGTATTTGCTGTTGTAAATAGTGCTGCAGTAAACACACATGTGCATGTGTCTTTATAGTAGAATGCATTATAATCCTTTGGGTATATACCCAGTAATGGGATTGCTGGATCAAATGGTATTTCTGGTTCTAGATCCTTGGGGTCTACACAGAATTTCTGGACCTGCCCTGGGCCAGAGTGGAACTTGCTGCCTTGAAGGGTGAGTCCCAGGCCAGGCAGCACTCATGACAAGCTAACTGAAGAGCCCTTGGACCTTGAGGGAACATCTGCAGTATTCTGGCAGTACTCTTTGTGGCCTAGGTGGCTGTGGCTACAGGATGAGGCTTCACTGACTTTGGAAAGGGGAGGGAAGAGTAAGAAAAACTGTACCTGGCTCAGCTGCAATATAATAGAACACCAAGTAAACTTCTGAGGTTTTTGAATCTAATCCCTGAGCCCCAGATAGCACTTCTGGACTCACCCAAAAGTTGGGAGATCTTGTCAACCTGAAGGAAAAAAACACAGGCCTGGCAAACTTTGCAAAGCTGCTGATTATAAAGCCCATGGGCCTTGAGTGATAATAGAGAGTATACAGGGAGTGGGTACAGCAGACCTAGGGTGAGACTCAGTGCTATGCTGGCTCAGGTATGATCCAGTGCAGTCATAGCAGTGGTGGTCACATGGGTACTTGTGTGACTCCACCCCCAGCTTTTGATGACTCAGAAAAAAAGAGAGTGGCTCCATATGTTTAGAAAAAGGTAAGGAAAGAGAAGAAAAGTCTCTGCCTGGTAATCCAGAAAATTCTCCCACATATAGTCCAAAATCATCAAGGCACTACTTCTAAGAGTCTGCAAGAATCACAGTGTTACTGGCCTTGGGGTTCCCCCTAAAGCAGATACAGCTTATATCACAACACCCAAGTTCTTCCAAACATTGAAGAACCTTCCCAAAAAGAAAGGCTACAGTTATACACAGACAGTGAAGACTACAATAAATACCTAAATCTCCAATGCCCAGACGCTGAAGAATATCTACTAGTATCAACACCATCCACGAAAACATGACCGGTACAAATTAACTAAATAACACACCAGGGACCAATCCCAGAGAAACAGAGATATGTCACCTTTCAGAGAGAATTCAAAATAGGTATGTTGAGAAAACACAAATTCAAAATAACACAAAGAATAAATTCAGATAAATTTAACAAAGAGATTGAAATAATTACTTTAATAATAATTAAAGAGATTGAAATAAATATCAAGAAGAAATTCTGCAGCTGACAAATGAAACCGGCATACAAACGAGGGCATCAGAGTCCTTAAACAGTAGAGTTAATCAAACAGAAGAATTAGTGAGCTTAAAGATTACTATTTGAAAATACACAGTCAGAGGAAACAAACAAACAAAAAAACAATGAGAGGTAAGCCTATAGGATTTAGAAAATATCCTCAAAAGGGAATATCTAAGAATTACTGGCCTTAAAGAGGAGGTAGAGAAAGAGATAGGGGTAGATAGTTTATTCCAAGAGATAATAACAGAGAAATTCCCAAACCTAGAGAAACATATCAGTATCCAAGTATAAGAAGGTTACAGAACACCAAGCAGATTTAACCCAAAGACTACTTCAAGGCATTTAATAATCAAACTCCCAAAGGTCAAGGATAAAGAAAGAATTCTAAAAGCAGCTAGAGAAAACAAACAAATAACATACAATGGAGCCCCAATATGCCTGGCAGAATATTTTTCAGTGGAAGACTTATAGACCAAGATAAAGTGGTATGACATTTTAAAGTGCTGAAAAAAATTACCCTAGAATGGTATATTTGGTGAAAATATCATTCAAACGTGAAGGAAAAATAAAGACTTTACCAGGCAAACAGAAGCTGACTGATTTGATTAATACCAGACCCATCCTACAATTAGAGAGTATTCAATCAGAAAGAAAAATACATTAATAAGCAATAAATAATCACTTGAAAATATAAAAGTTACTGGCAGTAGTAAGTATACAAAAAACAGAAAATATTATAACACTGTAACTGTAGTGTATAAACTACCTTTATGCTAAGGTGAAAGAGTAAACAATAAAGCAATCGAAAATAATAAGTAGAACAACTTTTCAAGACGTATTAATTACCATAAGATATAATTAGAAACAACAAAAAGTTAAAAAGCAAGGGGTTAAAGTTAAGGCTTAGATTATTAGCTTTATTTTTTATATGTTTGTTTGTTTATTCTGAAAGTGTTTAGTTGTTATTCGGTTGAAATTATGAATTTTAAGATGATATTTGCAGACTCATTGTAACTTCAAACCAAAAAACACAACAGATGCACAAAAATAAAAAGGCACTAAATTATGTCACCAGAAAGAATTACCTTCACAGGAGGAAGACAGGAGGAAAAGAAAGAAGACCACAAACAAGAAGAAAACAAATAACAAAATGGCAGTAGTAAGTCCTTACATATAAAAAACAACATTGAATATAAATGGACTAAATTGTTCAATCAAAAGACATAGACTTACTGAATGTATAAAAAGCAAGACCCATTTGATCTGTTGCCTACAATAAACACAATTCATCTATAAAGACACACATAGGACTGAAAATAAAGGAATAAAAAATGATATCTCATGCCAATGAAAATCAAAAAAGAGGAGTCACTATGCTTATATTAGACAAAATAGATTTCAAGACAAAAACTATAAGAGACAAAGAAGGCCAATATATAATGATAAAAAGGTAAATTCAGCCAGAGCATATAAAAATTTTAAATATATATGCACCAAACACTGGAGCACTATATGACAATAAATTGAAAAATCCAGAAGAAATAGACAAATTCCTAGATACATACAACCTACCAAGATTAAATCTGAAACCTGAACAGACCAATAAATAATGAGATTGAAGCCATAATAAAAGTCTCCCAGTAAAGAAAAGCCCAGGACCCTATGGCTTCACCGCCAAATTTTATCAAACATTTAGAGAGGAGGTAATGCCAATCCTACTCAAACTACTCTGAAAAATAGAGGAGAAGGGAATATGTCTAACCTCATTCCATGATACCAGTATTACTCTAATACCAAAACCAGGCAAGGACACTTAAAAAAAAATGAAAACTATAGACTAATATCTCTGATAAATATTGATGCAAAAATCCTCAACAAAATACTAGCAAATTAAATTCAACAATACATTAGAAAGATCATTCGTCATGACTAAGTGTGATTTATTTCTGGAATGCAAGGATGGTTCAACAGATGCAAATCAATCAATGTGATACATTATATCAACAGAATGAAGGATAAAAGCCATATAATCATTTCAATTGATGCTGACAAAGCATTTTATATAATTTAGCATCCCTTCATGACAAAAATATGCAAAAATCTGTGTATAGAATGACCATACCTTAATATAATAGAAGCCATAAATGACAGGACCATAGCTAGTATAATATTGAATGGGGAAAAACTAAAAGCCTTTTTTCTAAGATCTGGAACATGACAAGAATGTTCACTGTTACCACTGTTATTCAACAAAGCATTGCAAGTCCTAGCTAGAGCAGTCAGACAAGAGAGATATAAAGGATATACATATTTGAAGAAAAGACATCAAATTATTGTTGTTTGTGAATGATATTATCTTATATTTGAGAAAACCTAAAGACTCCTGTATTAGTCCATGTTTAAACTGCTGATAAAGACATACCTAAGACTCGGTAATTTATAAAGAAAAGGAGGTTTAATGGACTCACAGTTCCACGTGGCTGCGGAGGCCTCACAATCATGGTGGAAAGCGAAAGGCATGTCTTACATGGTGGCAGACAAAAGACAATCAGAGCCAAGCTAAAGAGGAAACTCTTTATAAAACCATCAGATCTCATGAAACTTATTCACTACCACTAGAACAGTATGAGGGAAACTGCCCCCATGATTCAATTATCTCCCACTGGGTCCCTCCCACAACATGTGGAAATATGGGAACTACAATTCAAGGCGGATTTGGGTGGAAACACAGAGCCAACCTGTTTCAACTCCACAGACACACAAAAATATTAGAGCTAATAAATTCAGTCAAGTTGCAGGATACGAAACCCACATACAAAAATCAGTAGCATTTCTATATGCCAAAAGTAAACTATCAGATGAGATAAAATGTAATCCCATTTACAATAGCCACACATGAAATTAAATACCTATAAATTAACCAAAGTATTGGGGAAACCAGCCCCACACCACCCGGCGGGTACCCCGAGTCCAGTGGAGACAAAGGAATTAGAAAGAGACAGAATAAGATTTTCAAAAGCGGGTCCAGGGGACGGGAGCCTCAGAGGCTTGCTCACTGCCCAGAGTTCTTCAGCTCTACCTAATTTATTGGTTTACAAGCTCTTTGTTATTAGGGCAAATGGGAGGGGTAGGAAGGGATGAGGAAAAGGATTAAAAGGATTAATCAGGAGAACTTGTGAGTCACTCAATAAGATGTATAGCAGTGGCGGTTTCTGTGAATTTCCTCGAGCAAAGGCGTGTGGCTAAACTACTTAAGATCTTTAACTTATTGGGACTGAAATGGGTGGGAGTGGGTTTCAGGAGAAGCCAAGATGTTTGATTATACTCCACTGCTTCAAGGGAGTGTTATCTCCCCAAGAAACCTGTGGCATGCCACTGAGCTGTTATGCTCTCAGGACATAAAGATATGAAGGCAATAAGGAGACTTTTCTCCACAGAGGCCGCCCATGGCTCCCCATGGGTGTCTCATACAGGGAAGACCAAATCATCTGGCATCCCAGGAACTCTCTTTCCCACACAAAGAAATGAAAGATCTGTATAATAAAATTAAAAAGTCATGAAGGAAATTTAAGAGAACACCAAAAAATTGAAAAATATTTCATGTTCATAGATTGAAGCAATCAATATTGTTAAAATGTCCATACTACCCAAAGCAATCTACTTATTCAGTACAATTCCTACAAAAATACCAATGACATTCTTCAGAGAAATAGAAAAAAAAAATCCTAAAATTTATATGAAACCACAAAAGACCCATAATAGCTAAAGCTATTCTAAGCAAAAGAACAAAAACGGAAGAACCACATTCCCATACTTCAAATTATGCTTCAGAGCTATATTAACAATAGCAGGGTACCAGCATAAAAACAGACACATAGACCAATGGAACAGAATAGAGAACCCAGAAACAAATCCAGACACCTACAGTGAACTCATTTTTGACAATGACTTCAAGAAAATAGACTGGGGAAAGGAGAGAGTCTTTAATAAATGGTGCTGAAAATGCTGGATATCCATATGCAAACAAAGGAATGTAGACCCCTAACTCTCACCAAATACAAGAATCAAATCAAAGTGGATTAAAGACTTAAATCTAACACCTGAAACTATGAAATGACTGCAAGAAAACATTGGGGAAAACCTCCAGGACATGGGTCTGGGCAAAGACTTCTTGAGCAATACCTTACAAGCACAGGCAACCAAAGCAAACATAAACAAATGAAATCACATCAAGTTAAAAAAAGCTTCTGCACAGCAAAGAATACAATCAACAAACTGAAGAGTGAACCAACAGGATGGGAGAAAATATTTGCAACTACCCATCTGACAAGGGATTAATAACCAGAACATATAAGAGGCTCAAACACCGCTGTAAAAATAAATCTGATGATCCAATCCCAAAACAGGCAAAATATTTGAATAGACATTTCTCAAAAGAAGACCTGCATATGGTAAACAGGCATATGAAACAGTGCTCAACATCACTGATCATCAGATAAATGCAAATAAGAACTACAATGAGATATCTCTCCCTAGTTTAAATGGCTTACATCCAAAAGACAGGCAGAAACAAATCTCGAGAAAATGTAAAGAAAAGGGGACCCTTGTACACTCTTGGTGGGAATGTATATTTGTACAACCACCGTGGAGAACTGTTTGGAGGGGAAAAAAAAAACAAAAACCAAGAAATGAGCTACCATGTAATCCGGCAATCCCACTGCTGGGTTTATACCCAAAAGAAAATAAATCAGTATATCAAAGATGTATCTGCACTCCTATGTTTGTTGATGTTTGTTGTAGCACTGATTACAATAGCTAAGATTTGGAAGCAATCTAACTCTGCATCAACAGATGAGTGGATCAAGAAAATGTGGTATATACACAATGGCATACTATGCAGGTATAAAAAAATGAGATCTATTCATTTGCATCAACATTAATGGAATTTTAGATCATTATGTTAAATTAAATAAGTCGGGCATAGAAAGAGAAACACTGCATGTTCTCAATTATTTGTGAGATCTAAAAATAAAAACAATTTAACTCATGAACATGGAGAATAGAAGGATGGTTACCAGAGGCTGATAAGGGTAGTGGGGTGTTTTGGCAAGGTGGTTGTATTAGTCCCTTCTCACACTGCTGTAAAGAACTACCGGAGACTGAGTAATCTATAAAGGAAAGTGTAATTGACTCACAGTTTCGCATGGCTAGGGAGGCCTCAGGAAATTTACAATCATGGCAGAAAGTGAAGGGAAAGCAAGTCACATCTTTCATGGCAGCAGGATAGAGAGAGAGAGAAGGCGGAAGTGCCACACATTTTTAAACCATCAGATCTTGTGAGAACTCACTGACTCTGCTGAGAACAGCAAGGAGGAAACCCGCCTTCATGATTCAATCACCCCCGCCAGGCCCCTCCTCCGACACGACATTAGATTTCGGCGGGGACACAAATCCAAACCATATCAGTGGGGATAGTTAATGTGTACAAAAAAATACAATGAATAAGACCTACTACTTGACAGCACAACAGGGTGACTATAGTCAATAATAACTTAACTGTATATTTTAAAATAGCTTAAAGAATGTAATTGATTGTTTTTAACTCAAAGAATAAATGCTTCAGGGAATTAATACCCCATTCTCCATGTTGTCCTCCTTTCAAATTGCATGCCTGTATCAAAACATCTAAGGTACTCTATAAATAATACACCTACCATGTACCAATAAAAATGTAAAAAAATAATTAATTTTTATAAAATAATACTGTACATATTGAGGAACAAAGAGTAGAATAGCATCTGACTTCTCCAAGGCAATCATGCAAGCAAGACGAGAACAGAGTAAAATATGTAACATGTTGAGTGAAAACAGTAGCTACATGCATGCACTTTTTTAAAAAAGGATAAAGATATCTTGGTGGTGGTTTCACAACATGGTGAGTATGAACAATGTCACTGAATTGTACATTTTAAAATGGTTAAATTGGCAAATGTTGTATACATTTTTACTAAAATTAAAAAATGTAATAATACAACATAACAAAGATTACTGAATCATATACTTTAAGCAGGTGAATTGTATGGCATATAAAGTATATCTTAATAGAGCTGTTTTTATAAAAAGAGAAAAGGAGATTATTCAGACAGCATTACTTGTGCCACTAAAAATAAATGAGAAACTCTGACGTGTTGCTATATAGTCTTCAATGAACCAGCTATCTTTCATTACGTTATTTTCTGTAGATAAACTCTGTTTCTTTGATGTGTTTCTGCCATCAGAAGAGGAGATATTTTTATATTTTATCCTCTTGAATCTTTTGACTTGAAGACACGGTGCTACCAACTGTCCTATGACAATGTGTGCAGTCAGTAATCATTATGTTCTTCTGGTATACGTCTTAGCCTCCCCCACTTCAAGGTAGGCAAGGTCTACACTTTCTCTACCCTATAATCTTGCTAAGAGGTTACTATTGTAAAATAAAACTAGTTAGATCAATTAGTGTTAAACCTACATTAATGAAGAAACAGACAAAAAACCATTTATATAATGAATCTTTGTAACACATAAAAGTCCAATTCTCTGTCCTCAGGTGGTCTAAGGAGCCTTTCCGGGAAGAAGTAATAATACACCAATGGTAGAACTGGTCAATCTTGTCACGGGTCAGAGGTCAGAGGCCTTCTGAAATGTAGGAGTAGGGATATCACAAGACTAACCACATAGATATTATAACACAGAGAGGTACTTTAGAGTGCCTCATTTAAACAATTAAGTTCTGTTCACAACTTAGGTGATTAATTGGTGGTATGGCAGATCAGTTAAAAATAACTCTACGTAACTTACCCTTAATCATCCTGCTGGCAAGTCAAAATGCTAGTAATAATCTCTCAGTGAGTACCCACTATGGGCCAGATAGTATCATAATCTGGGTTCCCATAAAACAAGCATGAGATAAGGACTTGGGAACTTATTCCAGCAAGCAGGAATGTATCAGTGTGTGAGAACAATGCGACAGGGAAAGAAGAAAAGGGTTTAGTTTGTGTGGACTATTCAGGTGGCACTTAACCTGAGTGCTAAAGATTAAGCAGGGCTTCAAATCAAAAATCTGTATAAATATGTTCCTAGATGGGGCATAAAAATGTGCAAAGTCATGAGAGAGGGTGACCTACTCACGAGACACCAAGAGGAAAAAAAAAGACATTTGAAATTGCGGCAAAGATAAAAAATACCACGAATTTGCTCAAATGGGAGAATGGTTAAACAATAATGACATCATCATGCTTTGTAATTCTGCAATACTAGGATGATTAAAAGCAATCTTCTAGATCAGCAATTTTCAACCATTTTGGTCTCAGGACCCCTTTGCATTTTTGATAATTATTAAAAACCCTAAAAAGCTTTTGTTTAAAGAGGTTGTATCAGTTGCTATTTGCCACATCAGAAATTAAACTGAAAATAAATTATTAATTTAATGTAATACTAATAATAAACCAATGACATGTTAACATAAATAGTACATTTTAAGAATAAACTATATTTTCCAAATGAAATATAATATATTGAGACAAGTGGCATTGTTTAAAATTTTTGCACATATCTTTAATATCTCATTTAATAGAATACAACTGTATTCTCATATGTGCTTTTGCATTTAGTCTGTAATGAGATGTTGCTTTGTTTGACGCATACAAAGACAATTCAGCTTTACACAAATAACTAGCTAAAAAAGAAAAGGGTATTTTAATTGCCTTTTCAACAATTTTAAATATCCTGTGATACTACAACAAAACTCAACTGGTAGGAGTCTCTTAAAGGTTACTGCAGTGTGAAATCTGAAACCGTTTCAGTGAACATTCTGCATGGTGAATGGATTTTTCTTCACATGGATGATTTTGTAATATCTGCAAGGTCATATAAAAATACTGCTTCACATTTGTAAATACCATCATGCATCTTATGAAAAAAGGTCTGAGATATTGGGAAACAGAAACTCATGGTGGTAGATACAAAATTTGCAAAAGTTTTAATTTTCCTTGAATTGTCAAGTATTATCATTGGCAGTAGCTACTATCCCTTGCTTTCATTGAAGTGGCATACTCATTTCATTAATAAATATCTTCAAACAACTAAGTCTGAAGAAGCATCATTTATTTTCTTTTTTCTTTTTAGGGAAAATATGATGTTCCATGAAATATAGCAGCCAATGCAGTTCATAACTCAAATAATTATACAAATGCTTTTTCTGAAGATAACCATCTCACATCAGTATGTGATTTAGAAGTACTTTATGTATCCTTCTCATTTTGTCATATGGCTTACTAAAAAGACATGTTCAAGAGTGGAACAGTAATTAAAATTAATCATGCTTTCTGCTTCATCAAGTACATTCTTCAGTGAAACTGGAATTTTTAAAACTGAAAGTGCATGACAGTGAAGAAAACATGACCACTTACGCAGTTTGATGCCACTTTCTTAATTTATGCTAAGGTGCAAGCTGTGTTACTTACCATTGGTTTTACACCATCAGTACAAATGCCTACACGGTGAAAAAAAATAGTTTTGACCTTGCAGGTTCCCTAAAAGCTTCGTGGTGAGCCCTAGACACGTGTATCGAGTACCAATGCGATATATATATATATACACACACACATACACAATGTATATGTATCATATGTGATATCTTCTGTTACATAATTCCAAATGCATAGTATCTTATTAAGCCTTAACCTTTACTTTAAAAAGAAATACAAAAATTGACTCAAAAATATGGAAAGAGAAAGCCTTTGTCCTTTTATTTCTACCTGCACTGTTTGAAAGCTGATTCTGAAGCTGTTCATTTTCCTGTACTTCCAATCTTTCCTGCTTCGTTAGCTTGGGTCTCCTGAGAAGCAAACCACAAGACAAGATGAGGTATGCCAAATATTTATTTATGGAAGGAACAGGGGGTGAGGAGAGCCTTCATACTGTGATTCAGTTCTGACACCTCTGAAAGGGGAGAGAAAAGGAAAGAGAATTAGGTAGATAGAGGCTAGGATTACAGGGCAGTTCCAAGGCTCGTTTAGCCAGGACCATGGGAGACATCAAACCAAAGTCTTCCATTGTAGGAGTTCTATGTTGCTCCACAATAGACCTTACTATCTTCACTCTGCTCAGTCATTGGCTGGGTGAAGCCCATGGGCAGTGAGACTTTGGCAGGCATGTAGTGGTAGATTCACAAGGAGAGTAGCAGGGACCATCAGTCTACCATACTCCCTGAAGTATGACATCTGAGTGGCACATTTTCATGACCCTGCAATTTACCCCTTGTGCCAAACAAATCCACTTGTCCAAGCAAGTTTTTAGAACATCATCCATGGTTCCCAGGGTTCCGTCTTCCTGAGAGAAATCTTAAAAACAAGAGTTTTGTGAACAAACTACAATCTCTGGCATTGTAATTGATCTTAGGAACATAACTGGCACTTATCTTTATTCTCTCCTCTCCACTCATAGTCTAGATTTCCTTTACCCTCGACTATCACTGTGGCAGAAAAGTAGAGTGGGCCAGAGGCTACAAAGCATGTCTAGGTCCTAAGTAAAATGAGGGGATATGTATCAGGACATTTACTTGCTCAGCTTTTCACTCTGCAAGGTCTCTCCATGGAGATAATGTAGAAGGCATTGGCACAGAACAATTTAAACTTTTGGAGGTGAATCTTTCACTCCTGATATCATAATATTGTGAGGCATTTTTATATACTTTGATAATATCGGTGCTGATATCTTCTGCTAGGTAATTCAAAATGCATAGTATCTTATTAAGCCTTAACCTTTACTTTACAAGGAAATATACAAACTCACAGCTAAATCCTCCTTAATAGCAGTTGTTAGCTGACATTTGGTATATGCTTAATGGTTCCTGCTGTTTCTTGAGAGGTAAATATAATCCTACAGCATCTAATTTTCCTTTGGGACTATCATCAGGCCTCATCTCCAGATACCCAAGGATATTCAGCTCTTAACCACTTCCTTGAATTTTATGTGCCTTTATTTTATATTAAAAATAATCATTGCTTTCTTCAAAAATTTGCTTCTCAAAAAACACCATACTTCCATCTTTTGGGAAATAAATTGAATTTGATTTCTAACAAAGGGTTGAGAATACATTTCATCTCCCCCCCCTTTTTTTTTGCGGTGAAGGAAATCAGGACCCAGCATTAAAAAATGTGACATTTCCAAACGAATAAAGCAGGTTAATGGCAGAGTTGGTAGTAGATGGAGGTACCATCAAAATGCTTCCAGGTAAACAAAAGAAATATACAATCTGGGACAACTGTTATTTGGCAAGGTGAGAGCTAAACGAAACAGCGGGACAGTAACAGATGATGACAATATTTGATAGAATTAGTATACATTTCCATATTCTTTGATTTGACTTTAACAAATCCATTAAATTTTAGTAATCCTGTCTTTGTTTTAATATGTTCAGTGGCTTTGCCTCTCTCATCTTCCTTAAGGGCAGTTATAAAAGAAATTATATTTACAATCAAATATAGAGATAAAATGAATGCTGTCTCATGTGTTATAAAAAGATAATTACTATGATAACAAGAGTATATTGAATGTAATTTAATTGCCTATATTCGTCATCTTTCTTTGCTTATAGGCTAAACTGTCTACAAAAAAGTTATGCACATAGCATCGCAATTGTCCAAATACTCCCCTCCAGCCAGACGTGCTAGAATTTTCATAAAGCTTCCCTTTGGTTGGTTTCACTTCTCTTCACAAAATTTTCCATCAAGCTTGCTTCAGTCATCTCACAATATGCTAGTTTTTAGATCTCTAACAGCCCACCACTGTGTCTTATTTTTCTCTCAGTTACTCTCCACTTTTCTGTTCAAGTGAAGGAAATAATATGCCATGATATACTGTCTAGCCTTTGACTTCCCACAAAGAGTTGCATGTCATCTCCCGCACCAGGAAGCCTTAAGGAGCAATTCAAGTTTCCTTGCACTTCCATCTTTTATCTGGAACTGGAGCTAGGGGTAGCAGAAGGTGGGGAAGTACACAGTTAAAACAAAAATAGAGTGGAAAAATGTTATTCATATTGAATGTATCAAAATGTTAATTATTTCAGTTTCTCTTAGGGTATGCTAATATTTTCTCTATGTTAAACTCGCACAAGTCACTCAAATATTTAGAATTCAATATGGTTATATTGATCAAGGTAGGCTAGGTTATGCTACAGTAACAAATAAATTTCAGCTCTCTGTGACTTAAAATAAGAAGTTATTTCTTAGTCAGATGACATATCCATCATTGTTTCACAAGGGAGCTCATCTATTGTAGGTACTCATTCCCCCCAGGTTGTCAGAAACAGCCATCATCTTGTAACATTGCTTGCCACTATACCAGAGGGAAAAGAAGACTCTATAATGTATGACATTATTAATTAAATGATGCAGTGAGGAAGGGACACAATCACCTCTGTTCACACTCATCAGACAGAACTAATTCACTGTATGTTTGTTCCCAGAAAAAGAAACAATGTATGTGGCAAACACAGCTGATGGCTATTACAAAGAAAAAAAACACGTTTCTTTTGTTCTCTTGTCTTATGGCCCGTAAGAAAATATTAAAACATAACTATCTTCATTTAAAATATATATATATGTATGTGTATGTGTGTGTGTGTGTGTGTGTGTGTGTGTGTGTGTGTGACTCCAAGGATCATTTTTCTGTAACTGCCCAGTGAAAATGGGAATATCCTCTGAATTGTCCCGACAAGTCTGCCTTCTGGTTAGGTTCTTTCAAGGGAAGTGATCTCACTACCTAAGTGTCCTATATGTAGACACTTATCATTGTTATTCAAGAATAGTGTTCTTTATTTTTGGCTGAAATTTAATTTGTCGTAACTGTATTCCTCCAGGTTCTTCCCTCTAGAAAAATCAGAATTCAGTCATCCCTCAGATATCTGGGGGATTGGTTTCAGATCTCCAGGACCCCCACCATACACACACAATACGCAAATCTGCACACAGTCAAGTCACACAGTTGGCCTGACAAAACCTGGATATATGGAAAGCTGGCCCTCTGTGTATACAAGTTTCACATCCCATGAATACTGCGTTTCAGATCCTGGTTTGGTTGAAAAAAAATCCGCATATAAATGGACTTGTGCAGTTCCAACGTGTGTTGTTCACAGGCCAACTGTGTATTAATAACAGCAGAAATAGTGATATGCATATAGAAATATACTAATTTAATTCTGAAAAGAACTCTATACATGAGGCAGTATTATCTCCATGTAAACAATGACTACTCTTTCACATAACACACTTCTAAATATATGAAAATAAGTATTTGCTAACCATTCCCACTTTCCCCAACTATTTCTCATGAAATGACTTCTAAATACTTTATCTCCTTCTTTGGCTTATTCTGAATGTACTAGTTTGGCAATACTATTCTGATGCTGCGGTTCTTAGAAAGAGCCATAGTACTCCAAATATGGTTAGAACAGCACATAGCTAAATAGGATTTTTTTTCAGTTGCTATCTTATATTACTAGTGGTATAGATAATGTACACGAGTTGTTTAGTTTATTTATGTGTCTGTTTTAGAAGCCCCAAGTCAATCATCCAGCCTGATTTAATTTTAATTTCCTTTTATAACCTCAGCCCAGGACTTAGACTACAGTTCACTCTAAATATTCAGTGATAGATTTAAACCCTGTGCTTTCTTCTCCAATGTCTCTGAAGTAGTTTCCAATTTTTGCTGTATAAATTACCACAAACTTGGTGACTTAAAACAACACAAATGTATTGTCTTCCAGTTATGGAAGTCAGAAGTCTAAGGTAAGTTGGCAAGGCTGTATTTCTTCTGGAGACTACAAAAAAAGATCAAATCTTTGCCTTCTCCAGCTTCTAGAGGCTCCATAAATATCTTGGTTTATAACCCCACATCACTCTGACCCCTGCTTCCATCATCACATCTTCTTATTGGACTTTAACCTTCTTTCCTCCCTCTTATAAGGACCATTGTCGTTACATTGTGCTCATCTAGATAGTCTCAATCTCCACATCTCAATATCCTTAACTTAATCCCATCTTCAATGTCACTTTTGCCATGTAAGGTAATTATCTTCGCAGTTTTGGGGGTTTAGGATACAGATAACTTTCTAGAGCTATTATTTTGCCTACCACAATCTCCTATAACTTGTCTCCTTTCTCATTATGCTTCAGCCACCCTAACTGTATCATTCAGGGTTTTAAATTACAAGTAACAGGGATGTATGCTGAATAATTAATGAGGAAATGAGCTTATTAAAGTAAATTTTTAAAAATTGTTGGAAGGATTAAAGAATCAGGCTCCAGGCTATACATACAGAAAAAACAGCCAAAATTATCTTCAGAACTGGTGTCATGAGAGAATCACTGCAGCTATTGAGCACTAAATATGTACCACATCATTTCTGAGCCAGGAACATAACTTTGCAGCATCATTATGACTGCTAAAGAGAAAAGGCCATTGCCCTCCTCCCCGGGCCTCTATCTCTTGAATCAAAATTTCAAATGACTGTGTCTGATTGTTGAAGCCTGAGTCACATTTCCGTACCCTATGGCTAAGCGTGTTAGTAAGGGTTTTCCAAAGAAACAGTACTAGTAAGAGATAGATGACAGGGAGAGACAGAGAGAGAGAGAATGACGAGAGAAGATTTAACTGGGAAATTGGCTCACACAATTGTGGAGATCAAGAAGTCCCATGACAGCTGCAAGCTGGAGATTCTGGCTCAGTCAAAGTCAGAGGGCCTCAGAACTAGGAAAGCCAATGGTATAACTCCCAGTCCAAGATCACAGGCCTGAGAACTCAGGGCAATGCTGGTACAAGTCCTGGGGTCCAAGGGCTGGGAAGCCTAGAGTTGCTGTCCAAGGAAAAGAGAAAGTATATCACTGCTTCAGCAGATGGATCAAAACATTGACCCTTTCTCTGTGTTTGTTGTCTCAGGGCACTCAGAAGATTGGATGGTACCTGTCCACATGGAGGGCAGACCTTTCTCACCTAGTTCACTTTACTCACAGGATAATCTCTTCTGACACACACCCCAAAAATAATGCTTTACCAAGTTTCTAGGTATTTTTTAATCCAGTCAAGTTGACATCTAAAATTAAACATAACAGCAAGAAAGGCCAAAAAGTCAAATACTTAATATTTCATCTCCTGAAGAAAGAGGCATAAAGAGTTAAAAAGACAAGACTTCACTCTATTAAATCTTGCAACTGCAAAAAAAAAAAAAAAAAAAAAAAGACAAGACTTCTCAAAACAAAGGAAAGGCTTCAAGATTTCAGGTTGCCTGAACAAATTGCAAATATCTGCATCCACCATAGTTCTCTTTCTAAATTATGTGTTTGCTCCTGAGTCAAGACCTTTGTACTTGCAATCACTTCCTCTCTGAACATTCTTTATGTTCTTCATACGTCTAAGTCATTCTCATTATTCAGATTTCAGCTCAAATCTCCTCTAAGTGGTCCATCTGGCAACGTTATCTAATGTTCTTCCCTAGTCACTCTCTATCATTACCTTGTTTTCTCTTCTTTATACCACTTACCACTATTTAAATTTCACATAAATTTTACTTGTGGACTTATTATTGTTATGCATTCCCACTAGACTATAAGTTCTCTGAGAGTAGTGACCATGTGAATTTTATACATCACTATACTCTCATGTTGGCATAGTACCTGGCACACAGTAGGTTCTCAAAACATACTTGTTGAATTAAAAAAAAATGTGGTATAGTAGAAAAGGTACATGGATTGAAAGTAAACATACCTAAGTGTGAACCCTTGCTATACCAAATACAAACAATGTGACCTAAATTAAGTGATTTAACTTATTTGGACATTTAATTTCTCATCTGTAAATAATAATGATGATACCCACCAGAAACATCATTTTGAAAAAAAATGTGTAAAGTCCTAGATCATTGCAGTAGAGAAGTTTGTAAAAGTTATCACTGATTCAGTAATTAATACTAAGAAGAGACTATGAGGATACATGTATATATACACATACATATATACACAGTTGACCCTAGAACAACAAACAACATGGGTTCGAATTGCATGGACCCATTTATACATGGATTTCTTCCACCTTGGCCACCCCTGAGACAGTAAGACCAACTCCTCCTCCTCCTACTCAGCCTACTCAATGTGAAGACAACAAGGTTGAAGATCTTTATTGTGACTCACTTCCACTTCATGAATAGTAAATATATTTTCACCTTCTTATGATTGTCTTGATAACTTTTTCTTTTCTCTAGCTTACTTTATTGTAAGCATATAGTATATAATACATACAACTTACAAAATACATGTTAACTGTATGTTATCGATAAAGTTTCTGGTCAACAGTATACTATTCGTAGCTAATTTTTCAGGGAGTCAAAATTTATACACAGATTTTTTTTCTTGTTATAATATATGTATTTATTTTAGATGTGCAGAACGTGCAGGTTTGTTGCGTAGGTATACATGTGCTGTGGTGGTTTGCTGCACCTACTGGACCCATCCTCTAAGTTGCCTCCCCTTAACCCCCATCCCACAACAGTCCCTGATGTGTATTGTTCCCTTCTCTGTGCCCATGTGTTCCCAGTGTTCTCCTCCCACATATGAGTGACAACGTGTGGTATTTGGTTTTTTGTTCCTATACACAGATTTTTGAATGTGCAGGAAGTCAGTGTCCCTAACCTCTGCATTGCTTAAGAGTCAACTTTATAATATATACATATATATGTATAGGTGTATATGTAAAATGCATATACATATAAATTTTATATATAATTGTGCATAATCAGCAAAGGGAGTTTCTTCTGAATATCAACTAAGCATAATATAGAATATTATGAATATAGATACATATATCATTTTCTTTCAATAACATTAGATCTATGTGGTTTTCAAAAAGTACAGAAGTAATGAAACACACATATCTTAGAAATTAACTGTAATCATACACAAATAAGCCTGACATTAGTTCAACTGGGTATATATTATACACGTATGTATATACAAATATTAAGAATCTATATATATGTACACATAAGTTTCTACAAATATTAAGAATAAGGGAGATGAGGAAGAGGACAAGGAGAAGAAAATCAAAAGGACTAGCAGCAGAAAATACTTGGCATTGGACAAGGGACACAGAATATGACAATTTCACATACTACTTATGGTCATTATGAATGAGATCATTACTATGAAAAGTAATTCGTCCGTGTCTACTCAAAGTCAAAAATTTAGTCCAGCAATTCTCTTTGTAGGAATTTATGCTAAGTATATAAGAAAAGATATATGCAAAGCTTTATAGCAATGCTCCTCAAAGCACTGATTATAATACTGAAAATTAGTTAAATAAATGCTATATATTAATGCAATAGGGATGCTAATCAGACATTAAATTATGTTTCAAAAAAATCAAATGATATAAAAATATATCTTCATATATTATTTTAGGAGCATTATTGAGATATAATTTACATACAATCCAATTTACCCAATGAGTACAATTCAATTATTTTTTGGATATTTACAGTTGTGCAGCATTTACCACAATCAGTTTTAGAATATTTTATCACTTATAAGAGAAACTCCATACCCATTAGCAGTTATTCCTTATTCTTACCTTCCTCCAGTCGTTAGCAATTACTAATTTAGTTTCTGTCACTATCTATGTATATATTCTGGAAATTATATATAAATAGATAATCTATAGACTTTTATAATGAGGACTTTTGTGTCTGAGTTCTTTCATTTAGAATAATGTTTCGAAAGATCATCTGTGTTATAGCATTCCTTTCCCTTTATTCCTTTTTTATTTCCAAATAATATTCCATTGTATGGATATATCACTTTTTCTTTACCATTAATGAGTTGATGGACATTTGGGTTGTTTCCACATTTTTGGATACTATGAATAAGGTTTTTATGAACATTCTTGCACAAGTTTTTGTATAAGCATGTGTTTTTAATTTTGGGGGTATAATACCTGGGAGTAAAATTGTTGGGTCATATGATGATTCTATATTTCATTTATTGAGGAACCATCAAAATGTTTTCCTCAGCAGCTGCATCATATTACATCCACATGACCTATGTAAGAAAGTTTCCATTTCTCCATACCCTGGCCAACACTTATTATCTGTCTTTTTGATTATCACCATCTTAGGTGAAGTGAAGTGTTATTGTGACCTTGATTTGCATTTCCTTAATGATCAGCATTGCATATTTTTTCACATGCTTGTTAGATACCTGCATGTCTGCTTTAGAGAAATATTTGTTCAGATTATTTGCCAATTTTCCAAGTAAGTTATTTTTCTTTTTATGACTGAGGTATAACAGTCATATATTCTGAATAACAATTCCTTATCAGATATATCATTTGCAAATATTTTCTACAATTCTGTGGGTTTCATTTTAACTTTTACAATAGTATTTTTTTAATTTTTAATTTTTGCAAATAGATAGTAGTTACATATATTTATGGGTTACATGAGATACTTTGATACAGAAATGCAATACAAGATAATTACACCAAGGCAAATAGGGTATCTATTACCTCAAGCACGTATCATTTATATTTCAAACAATCTAATTATACTTTTAGTTATTATAAGATGAACAATTAAATTATTTTGTACTATAGTCACCATGCTGTGATAGCAAATACTAGGTCTTATTTATTTTTTCTATTTTTTGTGGATGGGGTTCTCTAAAGCAAACTTTATTTTAATTTGGATGAAGTCTAATTCATTATTTTATTTTGCTTTTGTACTTTGGGTGGGATATCTAAGAAATCTTTGCCTAGCTCAAGGACACAAAGATTCACACCTATGTTTTCTTATGATAGTTTTATAGTTTTAGCTTTTACAGGTAGTTCTTCAATCCATTTTGTGTTTATTTTTGCCTATGGTGTACATAAGTGTCCAAATCTATTTTTTTATGCATATGAATATCTAGCTATTACAGCATTTATTTGCGGAAGAAAACAATTATTTCTTCGTTATTTTATTTTGGCATGCTTGTTGAAATTCTGTTTACTCTAAAACATGAGAATTTATTTCTGGACTCTAAATTCTATTCCATCGGTCTATACGTCTATTGTTATTCCAGTACCACACTGTTTGGATGACTGTAGTTTTCTGCTAGATTTGGGAAACAAAAAGTGTGAGACTTCCAAATATGTTTTTCTTTTTCAAGATTATTTTGGATATTCTGAGTCTCTTGAATTTCCACATTAGTTTTATCATTGGTTTTCCAATCTCTGCAAAAAGAAAAGGAGTTGGAATTTTGATAATGATTACACTGAATCTGTGGATCAATTTCAGAAATATTGCCATTGTATTAGTCCATTTTCATATTGCTATGAAGAAATACTCAGGACTGGGTAATTTATAAAGAAAAAGAGGTTTATTGGGCTCACAGCTCCACTTTGCTGGGGAGGCCTCACAATCATGGCGGAAGGCAGAGGAGCAAAGGCATGTCTTACATGGCAGCAGGATAGAGAGTGTGTGCAGGGGAATTGCCGTTTATGAGACAATCGGATCTCATGAGGCTTATTCACTGTCACAAGGACAGCATGGGAAAAACCCACCCCCATGATTTGATTACCTTCTACTGGGTCCCTCCTATGACATAATTCCTCCTAGGAATTATGGGAGCTATGATTCAAGATGAGATTTGGTTGGGAACACAGTCAAATCATATCAGTCATTTTGTCAATAGTGTTTCCATCCATGAACATGGATATATTTCCATTTATTTAAGTCTCATTAAAATTATTTCAATAATATTTTACAGTTTTCAGTGTATAAATGTTGCAATTTTTGGTTAAATTTATTTCCAAACATTTGATTCTTTTTAATGCCTTCTTAAATGTAATTATTTCTTAATTTCCTTTTGGATTAGCTTGTGTATTGAAGTAAAACTCACTTTTGAAATTTGATCTTGTATCTTTCAACCTTGTTGAGCTGACGTATTAGCTTGAATAGTTTGTGTTTGTATATTTCTTACAGTTTTCTATATAGAAGATCATGTTATCTGTAAATAAAGATTTACTTCTTTCTTTCCAATCTGGATACATTTTACCTGATTTCATTTTATTGCCTAATTTTTCTGGCTAAAGCATTTAGCAAGATGTTGACTCAAAGAGATGTGAATGAATATCTTTGTCCTCTTCCTAAAGTTAGGTGGAAAGCTTTTAGTTTTTTACCATTAAGTATGATATTAGCTCTATGTTTCATGACAAAAACACTCAGCAAACTAGGAATATCAGGGAACTTTCTTAGCCTTATATCTTTTCAGTATCTATTATATTGATAATATTTTTTATCAGTTATTGATATTATGAATTATGTTAATGATTTTTAAAATATTAAATGATTACTACAATCTTTGGATTAACACTTCATGGTCAATATATATTATTTTCAATATAATGCTGAATTCAACTGCCAGTATATTATATTGAATTTATGTATCTCTATTTTATAAATAAAATTCAGCTGTTGTTTGCATTTTTCTGTTTCATACAAACTGTATCAAGGTCATACTATCTCCATAGGATGTACTGAAACAATTTTCTTTTTTCTTTATGTTCTAAAACAGATTAATAGCATAAAAAGCACATATTATTAGAAGAAATAAAATTACTCAGAGATAAATTTTTATTAGACCAGGATTCTTTAGGAGGAAATATACTTTTACACTTGAAATTTTTATTTCCTTTTTTTTAAATCATTCCAGATTTTCTATTTTCTTCTGACATCATTTTGAAATTTTATATTTTCTTAGTAAATTATCAGTTTCATGAATATTTTCTAAGTTTGTCGTTTACTTACAATTTTTATTCTTCAGACATCTAATTTTTTCTTCGTTTTTGGTTTGTTTTATTTTCTATTAGATTTATCTGTACTGGATTTATTCATCTCTATTTTATGGTCTTCAATTCATTTGTCAATTTTTATAATTTATATCTTTACTGAAATAAAAGAAATTTGGATTTTATGTAAGATTATAAATTTGTAGAGGGATAATAATCTAATTTGTCTTTACTAATCAGGTCAATAGGAAATGTACTTGATTGTTCAGTACTTCAAGTCATAACCAAAGCACAAAGTGTCTGATTATAATGAACTCTAATTTCAAAGTATCCAATAGCAAATTACAAGGATTTTTTATTTCTCAGCATCAAATTCTGAAGACTAAAATAAGATTCATTATCAACATTGTTGTTTTTCTATATTGAAAGTAACTAGCTATTTTTCTTTAAACATCAATATTTTTAAAAGATCTTTTTGTATTTTGACTGAAGATGCATATAATTAAACTTACTAATTTTATTACATGTGAATATTTATATCTAATCAGAAAAGGGAGTTTCTTTTAAATATCTATTGGGCATAATAAAGCAGATAGACAGATAGATAGAAATATATATCTAGATTCATTTGTCTATTTATCTGTATATATCCATTTTCATTCCATAATGTCAGTTTCACTTGTTTTTCAAAAAGTAGAGAGGGAATAAAGCAAGCATACCCCTTAGCAATTAACTTCAATCATATACAAATAAAACTGACATGATGTCAACTGGGTAGGCACTTGAGTAGATAAATCTTGCCTTCTCAACTAAATTATTACTCTAATAATAGCTGTTGCTGCAGAACTTGCCAGCATGTGCTTGAATTTTTAGATTTCCTGTAGTCTCAGCAAAAAGCAGATTACTAAACCTTGAAAAAAAATTTCATGTGTGATTTGAAGGGGATTTAATTTTGTTATTTTAACCAGTGCTGGCAGCACAGCAAAAAGGTTAACATTCAAATATGTGAATTACTACAGACCATCTGGGTTTTATTTTCCTAATATATGGCTATTGTAATTTATTTCTTGTGGAGTGCAGACCCATATTAGTTATTCCAAAGAGTTGAGCCTTACTTCGTTTTAAAAATCATGAGGGAGGCTGATTTCCGGGGCTGATCATGGGGTTGAATTTTATATGAAATATTAAAAATGATAGAGTTATGTTTAAGTTTAATAAATTTGTCAATTGTGACAAAAATCTGAAGCAACACGTAATTTAAAAATGGACATAAAAGACAAATTACTGAGATAACAAATTATTTTGCAACTTTTTTGTCAAAACCAATGTTTCCTAAACTGTTGTAAAAACAAAGAAACAAACAAAATAACCTATATCAGAATGACTTAAGAGCTTGCTAAAATTGCAGAATCCTGGGACCTATCTCATACTTGGGCAATGATATAGTTTGGGTATTTGTCCCTGCCCAAATCTTCTAATACACTGTAATCCCCAGGAATAAATGGAGCAAGATGGTGGAATAGATTGCTCCACCAATTATCCCCCCAAAAAGGACACCAATTTAACAACTATCTACATGTAAGGAAAAACCACCTTCATAAGACCTAAAAATAGGTGAGAACTCACAGTCTCAGTTTTAACTTTCTATTGCTGAAAAAGGCATTGAAGAGATGGAGAAACAGTCTTAAATCACTGATGCTACCCCTTCTCCATGCCCTAGTGTGGTACTGCGGTGCTGACGGTGTTTCTGTGTGCACGAGCGAAGAGACCACGTCAAGTGTATGCCATTCAACTCGGTGCTGCGCCATTATAACAGGAAGCATAACTGGACTAAACTCAGCTGATGCCTGTCCATGAAGGGAGCATTTAAATCAGTCCTAGCAAGAGGAAAATGTCTGATCCCAGTGGTGGGAACTTCAGTTCATGCTAGCCTTGCCACGGAGGGCTAAAGTGCTCTGGGGCCTAAATTAAGCTGGAAAGGCAGTCTAGACCACAAAGACTGCAACTCCTAGGCATGTCCTAGTGCTGAAATGGACCCAGAGACTTGAGGGGCCACGCAAACTACTGGGATGTCAGCCTGGGTAGCTAAGAGTTCTGGAATTACCCCTTCGCTAATTCCAGGTTGCACAGCTCCAAGCTCCAAAAAGTACATCTTTCTTCTGCTTAAAGAGAGGAGAGGAAAGAATGAGAAGAATATTCCCAGTTTCTATTGCATCTTGCATACCAGCTCAGCTACTGCAGAATAGACTACTGGTAAGAGTCTTGAGGTCTGCTTTCTAGGCCCTAAATCTGGAATGACATTTCTACATATCTTAGACCAGGAGGGAACATACTGTCTTTAAGGGGCGCATGCAATCTTGGAAGTATTTATCACCTGCTATCTGAAGAGCCCTTGACACCTGAAAAACCAACAATGATATTTAAGTACCATATCAAGGGCCTTGGTTGAGCCTCTGAGGTTTACTGGCTTTGGGTGAGAATCAGCACATTTCCAGCTGTGGTGGCTATGAGGCAAGACTCCTTCTGCTTGAGAGAGGTGAAGAGAAAGTAAAGAGAAATTTGTCTTCACCTTAGAGACCACCTTGGGTGCAAGAATGTAGAGGAGCAAAAGGGCTCCTGTGGTCCTCAATTCCAGGGCTTGGCTCTTAGATGGCATTTTTGGACCTGTCCTGGGTCAAAAGGGACCTGCCTTCCCTGAAAAGTGAGTCTCAGGCCAGGCAGCAATCACCACAACTAACAGAAGTGCCTCCGGGCCTTAAGAGAATATCAGCAGTAGTCTGACAATACTCCCTGTGAGCCTGTGATGGCAGTGGCCACAGGATGATGCTTCTCTGCTTTTGGAAAGGAGAAAGACAGTGCAAAAGAATACATCTTGTGGTTTCAGTGCAAGGTGAGCTGTAGTACATTAGAACACCAGGTAGACTTCTAAGGATTTTGACTCAGGTAACTGGCTCTGGCATGCCTGGTCACACCCAGGGTCTGGGGCCACTCACTGCCTTTAATGGAAGGATACAGACTTGGCTGGCTTTGCCACCTACTGATTGTATAGCCCCAGGGCCTTAAGCAAACATAGGCAGTAGGCAGGGAGTAGTTACAGCAGGCCTTGGACAAGACCTGTCGCTGGACTGGATTCAGAGTTGATCCAGTACAGTCCTAGTGGTGGTGACCACAAGAGTGCTTGTGTCACTCTGTCTCAATCTCCAGGTGGCTCAGAACAGAGAGGGAGAAATATTCCATTTGTTTTGGAGAAAGTAAGGGAAGACAACAAGAGTCTCTACCTGGTTATCCAGAGAATTCTTCCAGACCGCGTCTAAGACAATCAAGGCAGTACTTCTCTATGAATCTGCAAGAACCACAGTGCAACTCGGCTTGGGGTGCCCCCTAAAGCAGATACAGCTTAGAGCACAACACCAAAGTACTTTGAATATCTGGAATGCCTTTTAAGGAAGAACAAGTACAAAGATGCCCAGACTGTGAAGAATACAATGGACACCTATCTATTTAATGTCCAGACACAGAAGACTCTCTACAAGTATCAAGACTACCTGGGAAAACATCACGAAACCAAAGGAACTAAATAAAGCAGCAGGTAAAAATCCTAGTGAAAAAGAGATATATCACCCTTTAGACAGAGAATTCAAAATATCTGTGTTAGGGAAACTCAGAACATTCAAAATAACATAGAGAAGGAATTCAGAATTCTATCAGATAAATTTAACAAAGAAATTGAAATAATTAAAAAGAAACAGCCGGGCACGGTGGCTCACGCCTGTAATCCCAGCACTTTGGGAGGCCGAGGCAGGTGGATCACAAGATCAGGAGATCGAGACCAGCCTGGCCAACATGGTGAAACCCTGTCTCTACTAAAAATACAAAAATTAGCTGAGCATGGAGGCGTGTGCCTGTAATCCCAGCTGCTCGGGAGGCTGAGGCAGGAGAATTGCTTGAACCTGGGAGGCAGAGGTTGCAGTGAGCCGAGATTGCAGCATTGCACTCCAGCCTGGGCAACAGGGCGAGACTGCGTCTCAAAAAAAAAAAAAAAGAAAACAAATTCTGGAGCTGAAAAGTGCAATTGGCAGACTGAAGCATGCATCAGAGTATTTTAACAGCAGAATGGATCAAGCAGAAGAAAGAATTAGTGTGCTTACAGACAGGCTATTAGAAAATGCACAGTCAGAGGAGACAAAAGGAAAAAAATAAAACACAAGGAAGCACATCTTCAGTATCTAGAAAATATCTCCCAAAGGGAAGATTTAGGCGTTATTGGCCGTCAAGCTGAGGTAGAGAAAGAGATAAAATTAGTAAGTATATTTAAAAAGATGATGAGTACTCCTCAAACCTAGAAAAAGACATCAATATCCAAGTACAAGACGGTTATAGAACACCAAGCAGATTAAACACAAAGAAGACTACCTCAAGACCCTTGCTGTTCAAACACCTAAGAGTCAAGAAAAAAGAAAAAATCCTAAAAGCAGCAACAGAAAAGAAACAAATAACATACAATGGGCCTCCAATACAGCTGCCAGCTGACTTTTCAGTGGAAATTTTACAGGACAGGAGAGAGTGGCACGACATATTTAACGTGTTGAAGAAAAATTTTTTTTTAACCCTGGAATAGTGTATCTGGTGAAAAATCACTCAAACATAAAGGAGAAATAATGACACAAATAAAGTACAATGAGATATAAATAGAAACAACAAAAAGTTAAAAAGCAGGAGGACAAAGTTAAGGAATGGAGTTTGTATTAATTTTTTTGGACTTGTTTGTTCATTTATTTATTTATGCTAACAGCATTTTTATCACCTTAAAATAATGGGTTATAAAATAATATTTTCTAGTCTCACGGTAAACTAAAACCAAAAAACATACTATGGTTACACAACAAATAAAAAGGGGGAAAAAAGCATACCACCAGAGAAAATCACCTTTATTAAAATAAGACAGAGAGGAAAGAAAGAAGAAAGAAGTGACGACAAAACAACCAGAAAACAAACAACAAAATGGCAAAAGTAAGTTGTTAATCAACAATAACATTGAACGTAAATGAACTAAACTTTCCAAACAAAAGACATAGAGTGGCTGAATAGATTTTAAAAAAAGCAAGACCAAATGATCTGTTGCCTACAAGAAGCACACTTTACCTATAAAGACACACATAGACTGAAAATTAACGGATGGAAAAAGATATTCCATGGCAATGGAAACCAAAAAAGAGCAGGAGTAGCTATACTTATATCAGACAAAATAGATTTCAAGACAAAAAAAAAAAAGAGAGAGAGAGAAAAAGATAGTCACCATATAATGATAAAGAGGTCAATTCAGCTAGAGGATATAACAATTTTAAATATGTATACACCTAACACTGGAGCACCCATATATATAAAGCAATTATTATTAGAGCTAAAGAGAGAGACAGACTCCAATACAATAATAACTGAAGACTTCAACACTCCACTTTCAGCATTGGAAAAATATTCCAGACAGAAAATCAACAAAGAAACATCAAACTTAATACGCACTACAGACCAAAGGGTCTAAAGGTATTTACAGAACATTTTGTCCAATGGCTATAGAAAATATATTCTTTTCCTTAGCACATAGATTATTCTCAAATATAGACGGTATGTTAGTTCACAAAGGTCTTAGAGCATTTTAAAAATTTAAAATAATAAAAAGAATGTTTACTGACCACAATGGAATAAAACCAGAAATCAATAACAAGAGAAATTTTGGAAAACATACAACCACATGGAAATTTAACGATATGCTCCTGAATAACCAGTGGTTCCATAAACAAATTAACAGGGAAATTGAAAAATTTATGTAAACAAAGGATAAAGAAAATACAACATAATAAAGACTATGGGATACAGCAAAAGCAGTAGAAAGTGGGAAGTTTATAGCTCTAAGTGACTACATTGAATAATAATAAAAACTTCAAATAAATAACCTGACAGTGCATTTTAAAGAACTGGAAAAAGTAAGAGCAAACAAAATGCAAAATTTGTAGAAGAAAAGAAATAATAAATATAATAGCAGAAATAAATGAAATTGGAATAAAGAAAATGATGAAAAAAATCAGTAAAATGAAAAAGATAGTTTTTTGAAAAGTTAAACAAAATCGACAAAACATTAGCCAGGCTAACTAAGAAAAAAAGAGAGAAGATCTAAATAAACAAAATCAGAGGTGAAAAAGGAGACATTAAAATTGATACCACAGACATTCATATGATCATTAGTGGCTACTATGAGCAACCATATGCCAATACATGGAAAAATTAAGAAGAAATTAGCTAATGATTAGATGCACACAACCTACTACTATTGAACAATGAAGAAATCCAAAACTCGAAAAGACCAATAACAGATAATGAAATCAAAATCTTTATTTAAAAAATCTCCAGAAAATAAAAGCCTGGGACCTGAAGCCTTCACTGCTATATTCCACCAAATAAGGATAACTAGTACCAATTCTACCCACATTATTCAGAAAAATAGAGGAGGAGAGTCTACTTCAAAACTCATTCTATGAGGCCAGACTATCCCAATATCAAAAGTAGAGAAAAATACATAAAAAAGCACTAAGAACACTAAAGGCCAATATTTTTGATGAATATTGTTGCGAAAATCCTCAGTTAAATACTAGTCAACTGAATTCAACAATACATTTAAAAGATCATTCATCATGACACAGTGGGATTTACCCTAGGGATGCAAGGATGGTTCAACATATGAAAATCAATCAATGTGATACATCATATCAACAGAATGAAGGACAAAGTCCATATGATAATTGATGCTGGCAAAGCGTTTGATAAAATGCAACATGCTTTCAAGATAAAAACACTCCAAAAACTGGGTATTGAGGGAGCATACCTCAACATAATAAAAGCTACACACATCAGATCCACTGTTAGTATCACACTGAATGCAAAACAACTGAAGCCCTTTCCTGTAAGATCTGGAACAAGATAAGGATGCCCACTGTCACCACTGTTACTTGACGTAGTACTGGAAGTCCCAGCTAAAGCTTTGTAATTGGAATGGAAGAAGTCAAAATATCCTTGTTTGCAGATGATATCACCTTATATTTGGACACACCTAAAGAATCCACAAAAAATCTATTAGAAATAATAAACAAGTTCAGTAAATTTGAAAGATACAAAATCAACATATAAAAATCAGTGGCATTTCTATATGCCCAAAGCACAAAATCTGAAAAAGAAATTTTAAAAGTAATCTTACTTACAATAGCCACAAATAAAAGTAAATACCTAGGAATTAACCTAACCAAAGAAATAAAAGATCTCTATAATGAATCTCTAAAACACTGATGAAAATAATTGAAAAGGACAGCAAGAAATGGAAAGATATTCCACGTTCATTGAATGTAATAATCAATATTGTTAAGGTTTCCATACTACCCAAGGCAATCTACAGATTAAATGCAATCCCTATCAAAATACCAATGACATTCTTCATCAAAGTAGAAGAAACAATCCTAAAATTTATATGGAACCACAAAAGACCCAGAATACCCAAGGCTATTCCAAGAAAAAACAAACAAACCTGGAGAAATCACATTACCTGACCTCAAATTATACTACAGAGCTATAGTATCCAAACCTTATGGTGCTGGCATAAAAACCGACACATAGACCAATGGAACCAAATGGAGAAACCAGAAACACATTCACAAACCTACAGTGAAATCATTTTTGACAAAGGTGCCAAGAATATATACTGGGAACAACACAGTCTCTTCAATCAATGGTGTTGGGAAAACTGGATATCCATATGCAGAAGAATGAAACTAGACCCCTATCTCTCGACATATACAAAAATCAAAAAAATATGGATTGAAGACTTAAATATAAGACATGAAACTAATACAATAAAACATTGGCGAAAATCTCCAGGATTTTCGTCTGGCCAAAAATTTCTTGAGCAATACCCTACAAGTACAGACGACCAAAGCAAAAATGAACAAATGGACTCACATCAAGTTAAAAATCTTCTGCACGATGGGGAAACAATCAACAAATTGAAGAGAGAATTCACATAATGGAGAATGTGTTTGCAAATTAGCCAATTTATGAGGGATTAATAACCAGAATATTTAAAGAGCTCAAACAACGCTATGGGAACAAACCTAATAATTAAAAAATGGACAAAAGATTTGAATGAACATTTCTCAAAAGAAGACATACAAATAGTAAACAGGCATATGAAAATGTGCTCAACATCACCAATCATCAGAGAAATGCAAATCAAAACTACAATGGCGCATCATTTCATCTCAGTTAAAATGGCTTCTATACCAAAGACAGGCAATAACAAATGCTGTCGAGGATGTGAAGAAAGGGGAACCTTTGTACACTGTTGGTGGGAAAGTAAATAAGCAAAACCACTATGGAAAATTATTCTTTGGTTCCTCAGGAAACCAAAAAATATAGCTACCATATGATCTAGCAATCCCACTGCTGAGCATATAGTCACAATAAAGGAAATTAGTATATCAAAAAGATAACCGCACTCCCATGTTTTTTGCAGCACTGTTTACAATAGCTAAAATACGTAAGTAAACTAAGTGTCCATCAACAGATGAACAGACAAGAAAAATCTGGTAGTCCTTGCCTAGTCCTTCCTCCAGCATTAACCCCTAATGTGTTGTCAATTCCTGATGATATTATTCGAGGAACCAAATTATATTGAGCCAGCCACATTGTTAGGAATTACGAATAACATAAAATTAACTCATAAATCTTGTTCATAAGAAGTGTTGCCTTGTCATAGAGGTATTCATGAGAACAGACAACTTTAATAAAATAAAGCTTTTTATGTGATAGAATGTGCCCTGCAGCCTACAGAAGGGTCAAGTAGTGTTGCCTAACCCATTCTAGGGAATAAATGCATGGTAGTTAGCCAGAGGAGATTATCACACTTTATCCTAAAGAAAGAATGAATAAACTAGGCTAAAACTTAGGGCAATGGCATTCAAAGAGGAAGAAATATTATAAGCAAAAGAATATTGGCAAAATGGGGTTGTGATTGGGGATATATAAGGATAACCTTTGTTCAGATATTCAGTGAGATATTGGTAATCAAGAAGCATTTCTTGAAGCATAGTTAAGGACAAGGTCATAGAAATTGTTTATACAGAGTAAAATATTTGGCCTTTATCCTGAGGGACATAAATATTCACTGAAAGATTTTAAGCAAAGGAGAAAGACAATCAGATTTACAAGATAGAAATATTATTCTAGGTACCTTGTGGAGAATGAATTTGATGGGAGCAAGCTCAGAACTAGCAAGTCCAGTTAGGAGATGTTACAATAATTCCAATAAAATATAGACCAATGGAATAGTGTAGAGACATCTGGAATAAATCCATGCATCTATGGTCTACTGATCTTTGACAGTGATGCCAAGAACACACAATAGGGAAACAAAGAGTAAAAGATAGTCTCTTCAATAAATGGTGTTGGGAAAACTGAATATCCACATGCAGAAGAATGAAATTGGACCCTTATTTCATTGGACCCCCAATATACGAAAATCAACTCAAAATGGATTAAAGACTTCAATGAAAAACATCAAACTATAAAACTACCAGAAGAAAACATAGGAATAAAACTTCTTCACATTGGTCTAGGTAATAGTTTTTTAGATATGACACCAAATGCACAGGCAACAAAAGCAAAAATAAACAAATAGGATTGCATCAAAATAAAAAGCTTCTGTACATTCAAGTAAACAATCAACAGAGTAAAAAGGCACCTACAGAGTAGGAGAGAATATTTGCAATCTATACAGTTAATTAGGGGTTAATATCAAAAATATATTTTAAAAAACATGCAACTCAAAATGGCAAAAAACACACACAACTAATCTGATTTTAAAGTGGGAAAAGTACTTGCATAGACATTTTTAAATAAGATACACAAACGGTCCACAGGTATATGAAAAGGCGCTCAACTTCCCTAATTATTCGTGAAGCATGAAGTCAAAATCACAATAAAATATCTCTTTAAGTCTGGTAGGATGACCATTACTAAAAAACGAAAAATAAAAAGAACACATTTGGGTGAGGATGTGGAAAAAACAGAGCCCTTGTACACTCCTGGTGCAAATGTAAATTGGCACTGACATTATAGAAAACAATATCGTGGAGTCTCAGAAAAATAAAAATAAAACTGCCACATTATTCAGCAATCTTTTTAGGTATATATGCCAAAGAAAGAAATAAAGTTAGTATTTTGAAGACATATTTGAACTCTCATGTTCATTGTAAAATTATTTACAATAGCCAAGATATGAAAACAACTTGAGTCCATTAAAAATGGATAAAGAAAATCTGGTGTATATACACAGAAGAATATTATTCAGTCTTAAAAATTAGAAAATCCTGCCATCTGTGATGACATGAATGAACCTGGAGGGCATTATGCTAAATGGAATAAGCCAGATGCAGAAAGACGTATACTTATACATATACCTGATTCACTTATATGTGGAATCTGAAAATGTCAAATTCACAGAAATAGATTGTATAATGGTGGTTATCAGTGGTTGGGGTAGGGGGATATGAAAATATATTGTTCAAGGAAAATAAAGTTTCAGTTACGCAAGATTAATAAGCATTGAAACCTAATGCACAACATGTGTCTATAATTAACTATATTTTATTTTATACTTGAAATTTGCTAAGAGGGTAGATATTTAATGTTC
The DNA here is from genome assembly GCF_028885655.2 of Pongo abelii. Classification (NCBI taxonomy): domain Eukaryota; kingdom Metazoa; phylum Chordata; class Mammalia; order Primates; family Hominidae; genus Pongo; species Pongo abelii. The sequence continues at coordinate 151,013,227 of NC_072008.2, forward strand.
TCACTACACAAAAATAAGTGGTAAGTATGTGAGATGATGAACATGTTAATTAGCTTGATTATGGTGGATATTTCACAGTGCATACATATAACAAATCATCAAGTTTTACAACATATATATAATTTTTAACTATCAACTATACTTACAAACAGTTGGGGAAAAATAATCCAAATGAGAAAGAAATCTGAGGAATAGTTTAAAAAGATGTAGAAGTTGTGCAAACTTAAGAAACACCGAAGAGGTTAAATTATCAGGTAAAAATTACAGTTTGAATATAGAATATGAGTGTAACTCCTAGGTTTCTAGAATGAGTAACCAAGGAGAATGATATATCACAATATGAGATAAGGTATGTAGAGTAAGGAGCTTGTTTGTTGAGTATAGCATATAAGTTCCATAAATAACATATTTAAGTATGAGTGCTTATTGGAAATTTTGAATAGAAATGCTAGATAGAAAGTTGGCTATATAAGTATGGTACTCAGAAGAAATATCTACATGAGAAATACAGGTTTTCAAGTCATCTATATGTAGGTGGCTATCAAATCTATGAGGGTAAATGAGATAACACAGGGAAGAGTATGCAAGGTAAAATGATCTGAACAGAAGACAGAATCCTGGAAAACACCAATGTTTAAGAGATTGGACTAAGAAGTGGAGCCCAGGAAGAAGGCAGGTAAAAAAGGACAGTGAGCTATAGGAGAGCCAGGAAAATAGTAATCAAGTAGTTAATAGCTTGAAATTTCTTTTAAGAGAAGTATTACAGATAATAAATCTATATGCATATTACCATACTAAAAGCCCCAAAAAAGAATGAATGTGGAGAAATATATTTAAATTTGTTTGACACTGACTTGGAAAATGCAGATGTACAAAATTAAGTATTAATTCAGACTTTATTTGTATTAGAAACATGATATTTGTTATTGTCCCATCAACTCTTTCTCAGAGGAACAATATTAAGCAATACAGTGGTTCTCTTGCATAATTTTGCCTCCAGGGAGACATTTCACATTGTATCTGGACATTTTTCTATGTCACAGCTGAGATGAGGCTGCTACTGACACATATGTAGAATAGAATAATGGTTCCAAAATAAACTACATATGTATAGTCAAATGAATTTCTACAAGAGTGCCAAGACCACTGAATGGGGAAAAGAATAGTGTTTTACAAACTGGTGCTGGAAAAACTATATATCCACATGCAAAAATGAATTTAAACCCAACTTTGTACCATGTACAAAAATTAACTCATAATGGATGAAAGACCCACATGAAAAAGCTAAAAGTATAAAACTATTAGAAGAAAACATAAGTATAAATACACATGACCTTGTGACCTTGGATTAGGCAAGTTTTTAAAGATATGATGCCACGAACAAAGACTACAAAACAAAAACAGATAAATTTGACTTCCTCAAAATTAAAAAATGTGTGTATCAAAGGATATTATTTAAAAAGTAAAGATACATCCTACAGATAACATTCTGGTATCCAATATACGGAACTTGTATCTAATATACAGAACAATATACAGTTCCAATATATGGAACTTATACAAGGCACTGTTAAAAAGATAAAAAATTTAAATGGTCACAGAATTCAAATGGACATTTTCCTCAAAATGATACATAAATGGCCTGTAAGCACATACAAGTTGTTCAACGTCATTAGTCATTAGGAAATAAAAAGAAGAACCACAAGGAGATACTACTTTTTACTCACTAGAATGACTATGGTAATTATAAGTGTGTGTACATATATACTGTTGATTTTAATATACTCATCTATAGTTACATACTCAAATATCTAGCTGTCTGCCTATGCTCTTGATTATGGCGGCGGTTACGTAGATATATAAATTTAAAAAACGAAATAAAAGTTCTAGTACTTCTGCCTTTTACTGGACAATCTTTTGTACTCCTTGGGTTGAACACACACTCTGCTCAGTAGATCTGTTTAAAAAGATCTTGTGAAAACAGTAAGAAAGAAGCATCTTAGTGTCTCTCATGCATACAATCTTCTTGGACCCTAACCCGCTGTTTTCCTACCATATATCTTACTTGAACTGCTAGCTTAGCTTTGAGTGGCTCTCCAGTGCCAGGTTTATCACTCAAAAACTTAAGATGTCATTCACTTGATAAACTGATGCTACCACTTCACAATAGCTCAAGGCCGGGTGAATGTGGGATGGAACTTTTTCTTTCCCCTTGTGAACTTTCGCTTTCCATGAAATTAACACAACAGACTAAGGGGTGTTGTGGGAATTTATTTACTTAATAGTTAGGACACCTCAAATGGAATTATAACGTAGGAGTGGCAAGGATTAAAGTTATAACAGATGTAGACTCTAACTTGATTTAGGCCAAACATAAGAATGAGATTCCCAAGGACAATACCCAAACTTCTAATGTGGCTTTTCCACCCTTAGATCTATCTGCATCTATTCATACATTAGTTTTTAAAATTCTGTCTGCTGAAAACCTTTGTACCTTTTTTCTTCATAACACTCCATTCCTTTTCACAGCATCAGCTCAAAATCAAGAATCTCATCTAATCAGATCCAAATGAGGATGAGGCATCTCATAGCCCATTGAATACATCTCCTTTAAGCGCTTATCCTCTAAGCCTATCAAGCTCTGAAGTAGATACATTATCTAACCCCCTCATAATCAACCTACAGTAGTGAGAAAAGCATAGTATAACCATTACTAACGCTTCTGTTCAAAATGGGGAGGTGAGGAAGTAAGAGGCACACAGGTGTTTCTGGACTGTTTAACTTCTAAAATATAGCTGTGGACAGATTTGTATGTCTGGAAATTAACTCCATAACTCATATCTAAACCCTCTGGACTCTGACTCTGTGAGAGTCATGTTTTCTTTTTCATAAAAAGTTAGCACATGTTTGCAGTTTAGTTATTTTCTCAGACTGCTTCCTTCAAGTAGAATTTGTGATGTGATAAGTATTTCTTGCATTTTTTTACAGTCTTTGTCTCTTTCAGGGCAGGTTAGAGGTGTTTATGTCAATATAATTATCTTAATAACTTTGTGAGTCTCCTGCTAATGCTATTGGGTTACACTTCATTAGACAAAAAGCAACACCTACAAAATCTCTTATATGAAAGCCCTTTTCTACTTTGGGTTTATTCTAGAATTCCAGAAACCATAGTCTTTAAGTATTTAAAGGATATTTTGTCTGACTGATTAATTATAGATATTTAGAATATGTTTCCTTGCTAGTGCCCTGAATTTGGTCTTTGCTTGGAAGCCATTTCTTATTTTTCACAGCTTGTTAACGTTGAGGATATTCAAAACTACTGAGTCCCAGATTCTTCATGTTCAATAGTACGTCCTTGAGTTTATCTTTCTCCTCTAAGATTTTACTCTTAGCAGCAAGAAGAAACAAAGCTCTAGTCTGAAAACCTTAGCTAGATCATCCAGCTTATTAGCTATATTTTCTACTTTACAAATAGAAACAAGGACACAGTTTTGCTAAGCCATTTCCACTATGAACAACAATCACCTTTCCTCCAGTTTCCAACAAGATTTTCCATGCTTTCATTTAAATCCTCACGAGCAGCTTCCTCGCTTTCTAAAATTCTACCTACAGTCTGATTGAAGCAATTTAGGCTTTCACTAATGCTTTTCTTAAAATTCTTCCAGTGCCAGATAGTTTATTTCTCCAAAACCACTCATATATTTCAATTGTGTGTTACAGAAGCACCCTGTTCCAAGTTACCAAAATCTGTATTAGTTATCTGTTGCTGTGTAACAAATTATCTCAAAATTAGCAGCTGAAGACAATAAACATTTCTCACACCACACAATTTCTGGGGATCAATAATGTAGAAGAAGCTTAGCTAAGAGATTCTGGCTCATGATCTTTCATGATATTGCAGTCAAGTAGTCTACCAGGTCTATATAGGCCATCTGAAGGCTTAGCTGTGGCTGGAGAATCCACTTCGAAGCCTGTGACATGGATATTTAAAAAATTATTTGGTTCCTCAAGACAGATATTTTCATGCAATTGTTCACTACATGGTATCTGAGTTCCTTCAGGAAGAGATGTGAGAGAGACAGAAAGACACACACAAATACACACACACGGGGGCAGCGTGGGGAGAGAAAGAGAGAGAGAGAATTGGAAAGTGCAACCACGATGGAAGCAACAGTGTCTATAACACAGTCTCAGAAGTTACAGACCAACCCTGGGACAGTACCTAAGAGCACAGAAGGGCATGAATACCGAGAGGCAGGTGTCACTGAGAGCCTATTTGTTATCTAGCTGCTATAAGCACTAACCACAATTTTTATATTTTCTGTTCAGTTTTTCATTATTAGAAGAGAGATTCCAATTCCTCTTACAACATTATTATTATTATTTATTCAAGCCATTTCACAAGTGCTTGCTATATTTTCAACCTTATTTCCCATTCTCCCTTTCATGCGATGAAATTGAGAATTAGTGTAATATATTGAAATGAGGTTAGACTCTGCAGCTAAACAGGCCTGTGTTGAAAATCTGACTCCATAATAAATAAGCTTGGTGATCATTCGCATGTTATTTCAACTTTGATATTGAGTTTCAATATTTTAGTCCTTAATATGGGAATAATAATACCTCTTCCTCACCAAGCTGTGTAAGGATTAAATGTTAATGTATATAAAAGACCGGGCTGAGTGCCACGTACATAAGAGCTCCGTAAATCTGAGCTCTCATTTTTTCTATATATACTTCATGCTTTGTGAACTCCTTGCTTTCTCCACAGCTCATTCTGCCAGAAATAAGCCTAGTATTCAAGGTCAAGTTCAAATTTTCTTCTCTGCTTCCTCAAAACCCTGCTGGAGGTTACTGTTCCTTCTGAACTCTCATGGCACATCATCTATAAAGTTATTATGGCATATACATAATTTTCTACTGCACATTAATGGCTACTTGTGTGCATATACAATATTCTCAAACAGCTTGTAAATGCTCTAAAATTAGATTCTTTGTCCAATTAATCTTTTATCTTTCACAGTACCTTGCATTTATTAGGAACTCAATAACTCATCCAGGAATAAAGAGAACTGTCAAAAAATGAACCTAAACTCTTCAAATTAATCTGTACTTTTTTTTCAGATTATCTCTTTGGTAAAGTGAAAATATATGAAATTAAAAATACTGACTTTACCAGCTAGCAGGAGTAAAAGAAAAAAATACTGACTTTAGAATTACCCTCTTGACCCCTTTTCTATGATCTACTCCTAGGGCTCTGCTAATTTTAACTTTTGCAAATATTTGGGCACATGTCAGGAGACCATAGGCTAAAGTCACACTTTTCTCAAGAAGAATGTAGATTAGACAATTTAGAATCCCTAAGTTTCTCTCTTTCTAACTTTGTAAACCTCCAGCATTGCATAAACAAGTTTTTCTTGTTTTTTGTTTTTTTTTTTAATAGAATCCTGATGCTTTTGTAGCTATATGTGTCACCTTCACTGTACATATTTAGGTGTAGTCAATTCTCAAGTAAAGGCTAGTAAATCATTTTATTTTGAGAGCTAACACCTGCACTTTCTGCTTTATTTCTTGCTTAGCAAAATCTTCTTTTTATAGTTAACAGACTTTGTTTTATACGACTGCTTTATTGACCACTCATACTATTTTTTGATCACATGCAATGTGGAAGTGCTTGAAAAGGGAAACATGCAAACATGGCTTCACTCAAGGAAAGCTTTAATCAGGTGCAGGTGAGCTTCGGCCGAAGCTAACAGAAAGAGCTTTACCAACATGTAGTAAAGAGAAATACATACAGATCAACTTTAGGAAAGTAGATGACCTTTCAAGATTTCCTAAACCACGTCTTCATTCTGCAGAGTCATTCCTTTAATGAATGTAAATTCCAAATCATGTAGTAATGGAAGAATTAATAATCTGACAAATATGTTTTACAATAGGAAATAATTAGAAAGAGGAGAATGGGCAAAAAGGCGACAACTTTATTTATTAAGCCAAGACATCATTGGGATTTACATTAAGCCACTTTAAAACAATGCTTTCTGTTCCTAGATGCTCCTGAAATTTTCATGTGCACATTTGCTCATGAAGATTTGACACAATCATATGCATAGGTGAGGAAAGTGGTGAATATGTTGTTTAGTGGATACAGTCTAGTGAATACTTACAAAAAAACAAAGTATTTATTTCACAGACTATTGGAACTAAAAGAAACCATAAAAGCCATTCAGACCAAACACTAACTTTACACTTAGGAAAACTAAACACTAGAGATCAACAACTTTCCAGTAAGTCAGTGACAGAGCAGAGTTCAAAACTTTCCTGTCCATCAAACTATGCCGAGTGCTCTATCTTTACTTTGTAAACTGCCTTCTATTGGATTTTTTTCTTTCTTTATCCTATTTATACTACCATGGTTTGGAAGTTACTTGCTCTATTTCTATTCATAGCATGTATCTTTAACTTTTCAGCATGCCTGATTGACTTAATAAAGTCCAAAGTTAACCAATATCCCTCTCCTCTGGAACAATAGAATGCTGAGGCAAGAAATGTTGGTTGTCTAGACAACAGGTATCCCCTTCTCTTTTTCCGTGCTAACAGACCACAGTTTTAAATATTGAGGAACAATACCTTCAAAGAAGGTGAATCTATTATTAGATGGTAAATCATAATTGGCCTTAGTCAAACAAGAAAATCATAGTCCCTTCTGCCAGTAATTGGTTATGGCTAATGACATATGTGTGCCATTTGTGGCCAATGGAATACAAATAGAGGCCTGCTCTCAAGCTAATTGAAAAGATGTCCCAAGCTGATTTAAAAAATAGACATTTAGGCCATGCGTGGTGGCTCATGCCTGTAATCCCAGCACTTTGGGAGGCCGAGGCAGGTGGATCACTTGAGGTCAGGAATTCGAGACCAGCCTGGCCAACATAGTGAAACCCCATCTCTACTAAAACAAAAATACAAAAATACAAAAATTAGCCAGGTGTGGTGGTGCTCGCCTGTAATCCCAGCTACTCGGGATACTGAGGCAGGAGAATCCCTTGAACTCAGGAGGCAGAGGTTGCAGTGAGTCAAGATTACACCACTGCACTCCAGCCTGGGCGACAGAGTGAGACTCTGTCTCAAGAAAAAAAAAAAAAAAAAAAAGACAAAAGAAAAAAGGAAAGGAAATAGACATTTAACAGAAGACATTTTTCACCATCTTCTGATTTTCAGTGTGTTTGTGTGAGAACATGGTACTTGAATGGCTGAGGTTATCTTCTAACCATGAGGGGAGCTATCAGAAACTCATGATAGAAAACACAGCAGAATAAGGATGAGAGCTTGTGTCCTCAATGACATAATTGAGCTGCTGCACCAATCTATATACTGTTGACTTCTGGACTTCTTTCTGTTAACTGAAAAAAATTGTATGTATTTATGATGGATGAGATGATGTTTTGAAATATGTTTATATTGTAAAATAGTTAAATTGAGCTAATTAACATATATATTGTCTCACATGCTTAGTGTATGTGCGTGTTGAGAGCACTTAAAATCTTCTCTCAGAGATTTTCAAGTATAGAATACATTATTATTAGGTGTAGTCACTAATGGACATCGTAATATGCAAAATAATTATTGTTTCTAATTGTTTAAGATGCTGTTAATAAAATATTTCTAACTGAAAACAACATAAATTATTTGAATCTTTAAGTCACCCTTATGTTCTACATATTATTTTTATACAATATTTTAGTTACTTGCCATATTAATGCTTTATAGAGTCAATGCTTATTTAGATTAACAAATATGATAACTTTTTGTTGACCATTCTTTGAATCTCATTGTTTTCAGGCTTCAATTTTCCAATTCATAATGTTCATCCTTTAAAATTTATTTCAGTGATAATTTGTTAATTGCAAATTCTCTAACACCTTAGCTGAAAAAGTATTTATTTTTCCACCACTAATGGATTATACTTTATATATGTATAGAATTCTATATCAACAGTTTTTTTATTCTGCAATTTGAAGATAATACTCTATTGTCATGTGGCTGGAAATGTTGTTGATGAGAATTGACTGTTAGTCTAATTATCATACCTTGGTATGAATTTGTATTTTCAGATTATTTTCTAGACTTTGATATTTTCTAGTTTCACTTTAGTATATGTAGATGTGAGTTTATTTTTATTTAATCCTGTATGAAAATTCTTGTACATTATGAATCCAAGAGTTCATATTTTTTAATTATGGGAAGTCCTCAAGTACGATATTCTCAAATATTAACAATATTTGAGGCACTAATGAACATATGCAGGACATTCTTCTTCGTTGTTTTTTTTAATTTTAAAATATCTGCCCCAAAACTGCAATCTCTTTAAACTTCTGTACTTTATTCTGGATACTTACTTCAGAATACTTTTAATTTTTATTATTTATCACTTCATCTTCTGTTAACTTCCTGTTTTAAGAAAAATGTTCATTGCAGCACTACTCATAATAGCAAACACACGGAATCCACACAAGTGCCCATCAATGATAGACTGAATAAAGAAAATGTGATATATACACACCATGGAATACTATGCAGCCATAAAAAGGAATGAGATCATATCCTTTGCAGGGACATGGATGGAGCTGGAAGCCATTATCCTCAGCAAACTAATGCAGGAACAGAAAACCAAACACCACATGTTCTCACTTATAAAGGGAAGCTGAACAGTGAGATCGTGTGGACACAGAGAGGGTGGCAACACACACTGGGGCCTGTCAGGGGATGAGGCCAGGGGAGAGAGAGCATTAGGAAAAGTAGTTAACGCATGTTGGTATCAATATCTAGGTGATGGTTTGATAGGTGCAGCAAACCACCATGGTACACATTTACCTATGTAACTAACATGCACATCCTGCACATGTACCCCAGAACTTAAAAACAAAATCTTTTTAAAAATTTAAAAAATAAAAATAGAACAGAAAAAAGTATTGTTTTTAAAATTCCTATATCTAGAATCTTATTTTAAATATTATTTTCTAAAGTACTACTTCTATCTTTTCATAATCTGCCAGAGTCTTTCCCTCTGTATATTCCTCTATATTTTTTTCTCTCTCATAATATTAATTTTAAATGTACTGATAGACTACTTCATGTAATTTTAAACATTCTTATTTCAGCACTTCTATCTGATAAATATATTGAGGTTTTTGTGAGTTTAATTCCCTTTGTGTGGTGACTGCTGACTTTTACTCAGAGAAATCCTGTAGATCCTAGTATAACTGCACATCCTTCCTCTGAGGTTTTGCTCTTGCTTTTGCCCAGAGCAACACTGGACTTGGAAAAGTTTTTAATGTTATCTCTTAAAAACATGATGTAACCAAATAACAAAAATAACTAAAAATTTTAAAATTATTTAAAATTATGTATAATTTTTGAACCAATGAAAATGCTGGCTGTTGCTTCCAACTCGAAGCTTGGTTCTTACCATCACACATTGTTCACCTCACTTTATCTGTGGGAGACGTACAGTCAATACATCAGAAATTCAAACAGGTTGGAGCTTGTACTACAGTGAAGAGACCAGGTCTCAGGGGTGCAGTGCAGTCCAAATATTTGCAGAAAAGTCCACCAGGTTTTCTGGTGTGAGGGGAACAAATTTTAGTAACATAGTCTCAGGGTGACAGCAGAATATTTAGTCACCTATAGGCTTGTCTTCCCATCCCAGCCCCATGGACAATCTTTCCACTCAGAGGCCAAATGTCAGCAACTTCTGTATTCTGAGTGCCTCAGTGTACCTACTACTGCAATAAAATTATATTTTTCATCTTAGTTCTGGTTTTGTGTATATTAGAGGATGAAGAAAATGAGTTATTTGTTGACATTTTTGAAAGCCAGTGTTTAAGGCATGGAAGAAAGAAGGTACAAAGGTAATATTGTTGGGATTTAAGTATAAAAGCTGTTGTCTTTGATTTGGAAATATCACTCTGAAGTCTTGAAATATTGTGTCTTAAAAAATACCTATTTACTGGAACTTTCTACTGAAGAGATCTAGAAACAAAATGATGATTTACAGTAGAAATGAGCATACCTAGCATCCAAATAGTAGTCTCTAAATAATAGTTAAACTGAAAGAAACCAGAGATCCTTGAATAAATCACTTATTTGAAGTTAGAGGCAGGAAATGTACTACATGAACCTAATACATCTTATATCAGAAATAAATAAAAGCTAGTAAAGACTAGTAGAATAATACCAAAGGACTCAGCACCCAACTTGAATGGGATTCCACTGGCCAAAGATGAGAGAATTTGAGCATCAGCAAGGATAATAACTATAGTGGATTCAAATGTAACAAATATGTTTAAATCAATATCATGGAATTTCATAATTTATGACATTGGGAAGAGAGTAGGGAAGTAACACATTATTATAAAAATTGAAAAATAAAAGGAAATATTTAAGAATGTGCCCTACTTTTCCTGTATTAATCACACTTCAGTGTCTTAGGAGAATTGCTCTATTCTAGCACCCTGAAGACAGTGCATCCATCTACATAGGTCATGTAGGCAGGTCTAAACTACTTCAGGTCTAAGTCTCGATGGCATATCCTGTGATACTCCTGGAACAACGGAAGATAGATAATCTTCTAAGGCGCTTTAACAGGCCATTTCTGACCCCTCCCCCATCCAATTCAAAGAAACTGTCATGACACAGCTAGTTTCACATCACATTCCATGTTCTGCTACAGTATTCCCCTAATTAGGGTAGACTTGTAGGTTATAAAGCTCATTCACTGCAGCATGAAATTGACTTCCTAGCAGCAGAATGTTGCATCACTTGTGTTATCACCTGGCCCCGTCTGTTTCACGGCACGTAGGATATGAGAAGGGGATGACATTGCCGATCCTGCTTTGCTGTGTATGTAATAGAGTGTCTGAATCTACAAAGGGATCATTGTTTCTTTAGCAGCCAAATCTATCAGCCTGTTTGATGAGGGTCACCAAGTAAATGATGAGAGGAAGTTTGTTTTTCTAAATATCATGCCAGTTTATAAATGTATGAAGAATAAAAATAATAGAATATCAACAATATAAAACCCTTGATAAAATAATGAATTTAGGCAGTATCATGAATGACTGCTCATCTCATTAAAAGAGGGGACCAAAGATTATAAATTATTTGATAGAATTACAAAGCTCCACCTGATATGGTTATACTTTGTGTCCCCACCCAAATCTCATCTGGAATTATAGTTCCCATAATCCCCATAATCCTCACTTGTCAAGGGAGAGACCAGGTGGAGGTAACTGAATCATGGGGGCAGTTTCTCCTGTGCTGTTCTCATGACAGTGAGTGAGTTCTCACAAGATCTGATAGTTTTATAAGGGGCTCTTCCCCCTTCACTCCGTATTTTTCCTTCTTGCCGCCTTCTGAGGAAGCTGCCTTGATTCCCCTTTGCCTTCCGCCATGATTGTAAGTTTCCTGAGGACTCCCCAGCCATGCTGAATTGTGAGTCAATTAAACCTCTTGCATTTATAAATTACCCAGTCTCAGGCAGTCCTTTATAGCGGCGTGAAAAAAGACTAATACACATGTAGATTGGAAATAAATAAAACTCTCTATTTGCAGATGGCATAATCTTGTACATAAATACCTTAAGAAATTCACACACAAAAAATGCTATGAGATACAAAGTTTAAATTGTAATGTAAACTAGTGACTTTCATTAACAGTTATGTATCAAAACTAGTACACTGATAGTGTGGTTCAAAAAATATACTACACTAATACAAAATGTCAGTAACAGGAGAAACTCTGTGCATGCAGGAGAGAAGGGGATTATGGAAACTGTACTTTCTGTGAAATTGTTCTGTATCCCTAATATTGCTCTAAAGATAGAGTCTATTAAAACAAAAGATATGAGAGCTAGCAAGCGAGTTCATCACAGTTGTAGGATACAAGATTAATATGCAAAAATCAATTCTATTTGTATACACTTCAAGTGAACACTATGAAAATAAAATTTAAAAAGCAATTTTATTTATAAGATCGAAAGAACAAAACAATTATGAATAATAATGTTTTTTAAAGTTCATATAGAAATGCTAGAAACCAAGAGTACCCAAAACAATGTTGAAAAAGAACAAGGTGGAGGACTCAAGAATTCCTAATTATAAAACCTATTACAAAGCTACAGCAATGAGAGTAGACATATAAATCAATTTAACATGATTAGAAGTCTAGAAATAAACCATCACATTCATGGCCAGTTAGTTTGCCAAGACAATTCAATCAAGAAATAATAGATATTTTAAATAAAGAGTTTGGAATATCTAAATATCCACATGTAAGTTAATTATGTTAAACCTCTATCTCATAGAAGTCACAAAAATTAAATTAAAACAGATCAAAAACCTAAATACAAGAGCTAAAATGCATAAAGGAAAATTCATAAGGAAAAACTTTTAGAGAAAAAATAGTTTAAACATTTGTGACCTTGATTTAGATAATGGTTTATTAGACATGATATCAAAAGTACAAGTGATAGAAAAAAATAGATAAATTTATATCAAAAATAAAAACTTTTATTCCTCAAAGAATATCATTAAGAAAATAAAACCCGGAAATGGGAGAAAATATTTACCATTTATAAATTCTTAAAGGGATATATATTTGTGTATGTATGTATATAAATATACATACATGTATAATTAATACTTCTAAGATTCAATAATAAGAAGACAAATTACCTCATTAAAATACAGTCGAAAGATTTAAAGAGTCATCATATACCAATGGCCAATAAGCATCATTAGCCATGAGGGAACTGCAAATCAAAAGTACAATGAGACACCACTTCACACCCATTACTATGGCTATAATAAAAGAGTCAGAAATATAATAGCAAGTGTTGGCAATACTTTGGCGAATTTAGAGCCCAAGAGAAACAAAACATATTTTCACACAAATATGTGTATGTGACTGTTTTTAGTAGCACTTTTTATAATGACCAAAGAGTAAAATCACCAGGAGTGCTCGAGTAATGAACAGATAATAAAGTATGGTATATCTGTATAATGAATGGAATATTTCGGCACTACGATGGAATAATGGTACAACTGATAATGGTACAACACAGATGCATCTGGAAAACATACTAAGTGAATGAGGTAAAAAACAAAATATGACAAATTTATGATTCTATTCATATTACATGTCTAGAATATGCAAATCTGTAGACAAAGAAAGCAGATTGGCTCTTGTTAGGGTCTGAGGGTGGCAAGGCAGGATCAGACATCTTAGGAATGACTGCAAATGGGTATATGGCTTTTCTTTGGAGTAACAAAAATGTTCTAAAATTGTTTGTGACAATGGCTTAATAATTCTGTGAATATACTAAAAACAAGTTATAACTTTAAATAAGTGAATTATATAATATGTGAATTATATCTCAATAAAGCTCCTATTTTAAAAAGTCGGGTAAATATTCTGACTTCACTCTAACACTGTAGAGAGTATTGGAAAAATTGAATATGAAAATTAAAATATAGCTCAATCTTATGTCAGTATAGGAATACATTATTAATAATATATTTGAAAAGAGAGTCAATCATTGTGTTAAAAAGTGATAAATTGTAACTAAATAGGGTTTGTATGAGTAGTTCAAAGATGTCTTAACATTAGCACATTTTAGGTATAAGATACTACATAGTCAGATAAAACGAGGAAACCCATACAATTCTCTCATAGATTCTGAAAAGGCTTTTGTTATTCTTTGATCTACGACTTTCAATTTCAATATCATGGTGAATTAATTTAAACTGCTTGAGTACCCTTCTATTAAAAAATCACACTGGATAAAACATAAAAAATAAATGAGAGCATATGTCACAATGGAGAAGAAAAGTGGAAACACACGATGCGATAAATATAATAAGAACTCAAAGCCAGAGAGATAAGTATATAAGCTGACACTATAGATACTCCATAGGGTAAGTGGGGTGGTCTAACTCAAATACAGGTCATAGGGATTAAGGACATTTAGCTTAACATCTACAGATGAAAAATTTACAAGAACTTGTCTTTTGTTACATAGGAAATTAGAAATTATATCTCACAATATAGCCAAACCTTTAAATATCTTTTCCTTAAATGAAATGTTAAAACTATAAAGTTATCTGTGATAAATGCAAACTTCGAGTATATGTGCAGAAATCTGAATAGTCTTACTTAACTGAAGAAAATCAAATATACAAAAAATAATTTTTCATGCAAATATTCCAGGCACAAATATTTTCATTGCAAAATTCTGTCAAAAAATTACAAAATACATACTTCCAAACAACTTAAATGTACAGCTCAAGGAACTGGGAAAAAAGAATAAACTAAGCCTAATGTCAGCAGAAGGAAAGAAAAAAATACATATTAGAGCAGAAATAAACAAAATAGAGTCTCAAAAAACAACAGAAAAATCAATGAAACTATGAGTGGTTCCTTGAAAAGATACATGAAATTGGCAAATATTTACATAGATTAAGATAAAAAGAGAGAACGCTCAAATATGTAATCAGAAATGAGAGAGGAGGCATTTCAGTTGATACCACAGAAATACAAATAATCATAAGAGACAGATACGATTTTAAGTTTCCTGAGGCCTTCCCAGCCATGCAGAACTGTGAGTCAATTAAACCTCTTTCCTTTATCAATTACCCAGTCTCAGGCAGTTCTTTCTAGCAGTATGAAAGCAGATTAATACACTACCTGTAAAATAATCTTGCCAAAAAAGTAATTAGAATGGGAGGAAAGGCTGAGCAAGATGTTGGGATAGAAGGCTCCACGGATCGTCTCCCCTGCAAGAGCAATTTAACAACCATCTATCTACCCACAAAAAACAATAAGAACTAAAAATTAAGTGAGCTCTCATATTACCTGGTTTTATCTTTGTATCACTGAAAGAGGCAGTGAAGTTAAAAAAACAAAACAAAACACAGTCTTGAATCACTGATTCAAGGAAGTCTTGAATCACTGATTCAAGGAAGTCTTGAATCACTGATTCAAGGAAGTCTTGAATCACTGATTCAAGGAAGTCTTGAATCACTGATTCAAGGAAGTCTTGAATCACTGATTCAAGGAAGTCTTGAATCACTGATTCAAGGAAGTCTTGAATCACTGATTCAAGGAAGTCTTGAATCACTGATTCAAGGAAGTCTTGAATCACTGATTCAAGGAAGTCTTGAATCACTGATTCAAGGAAGTCTTGAATCACTGATTCAAGGAAGTCTTGAATCACTGATTCAAGGAAGTCTTGAATCACTGATTCAAGGAAGTCTTGAATCACTGATTCAAGGAAGTCTTGAATCACTGATTCAAGGAAGTCTTGAATCACTGATTCAAGGAAGTCTTGAATCACTGATTCAAGGAAGTCTTGAATCACTGATTCAAGGAAGTCTTGAATCACTGATTCAAGGAAGTCTTGAATCACTGATTCAAGGAAGTCTTGAATCACTGATTCAAGGAAGTCTTGAATCACTGATTCAAGGAAGTCTTGAATCACTGATTCAAGGAAGTCTTGAATCACTGATTCAAGGAAGTCTTGAATCACTGATTCAAGGAAGTCTTGAATCACTGATTCAAGGAAGTCTTGAATCACTGATTCAAGGAAGTCTTGAATCACTGATTCAAGGAAGTCTTGAATCACTGATTCAAGGAAGTCTTGAATCAGTGATTCAAGGAAGTCTTGAATCAGTGATTCAAGGAAGTCTTGAATCAGTGATTCAAGGAAGTCTTGAATCAGTGATTCAAGGAAGTCTTGAATCAGTGATTCAAGGAAGTCTTGAATCAGTGATTCAAGGAAGTCTTGAATCACTGATTCAAGGAAGTCTTGAATCACTGATTCAAGGAAGTCTTGAATCACTGATTCAAGGAAGTCTTGAATCACTGATTCAAGGAAGTCTTGAATCACTGATTCAAGGAAGTCTTGAATCACTGATTCAAGGAAGTCTTGAATCACTGATTCAAGGAAGTCTTGAATCACTGATTCAAGGAAGTCTTGAATCACTGATTCAAGGAAGTCTTGAATCACTGATTCAAGGAAGTCTTGAATCACTGATTCAAGGAAGTCTTGAATCACTTCCTCATTTCCCTGGAAGTGGCAATTTGGTGCACATAGCATCTCTAGGCACTGGAGGATGAAGAACACAGCAATTGTGAGCATCGAACTCAATGCTGTCCTGTTAGAGCACAAAGAAAAAACAAACCAAATTCAGCTGAAACCATCCACAGAAGGAGCATTTAAACCAGCCCTAGCCAGAAGAGGAGGAACACCTACCCTAGCAGGCTAAACTTAAGTTCCCACAAAAATAAAATCAAAATGGACTAAAGACTTAAATCTAATACATCAAACTATAAAGCTGCTACAAGAATACTTTGAGGAAACTCTCTAGGACATCACTCGGGACAAAACGTTTTTGAGTAATACCCCACAACCTCAGGTACCCAAATAAAACATGGAAAAAAATGAGATCACATCAAGTTAAAAAGCTTCTGTACAACAAAGGATACAATCAAAAAAGTTTAGAGACAATCCATAAAATGTGGGAAAATATCAGCAAACTACCCCTCTGAAAATGAGTTAATAACTAGAATATATAAAAAGCTCAAAAACTGTATCGAAAAAAGTCTGAAACTCCAATCAAAAAATGGTCAAAGTATTTTAATAAATACTTCTCAAAAGAAGACATACAAATGGCAACCAGGCATACGGAAAGGTGCCCAACATCACTGATCATGAGAGAAATGCAGACCAAAACTACAAAGACATATCATATCACCCCAGTTAAAATGTCTTATATCCAAACCACAGGAAAAAAAATAAAAATAAAAATAAAAAAAAAACCAAATGTTGGACAGGATGTGGAGAAAAGGGGAAACTTCTACATTGTTGGTGGGAATGTAAATTAGTACAACCACTGTGGAGAACAGTTAGAAAGTTCCTCAAAAAAAAACTATAAATAGAGGTACTATACCATCCAGCAATCCTACTTCTGGGTATATACTCATAAGAAAGAAAACCCGTATATCTAAGAGATATCTGCACTCCTATGTTTGTTGCAGCACTGTTTACAACAGGCATGATTTTTAAGCAAACTAAGTGTCCATCAACAGATAAATGGATAAGGAAAATCTGGTGCATATACACAATGGAGTATTATTCAGCCATAAAAAAGAATGAGATTTAGTCATTTGCAACAGTATGGATGGAACTGGAGGTGATTATGTTAAGTGAAATAAGCCAGGCACAGAAAGACAAACATTGCATGTTCTTATTTATGTTTGGGATCTAAAAATCAAAACAATTGAACTCATGGAGATAGGGAGTAGAAAGATGGTTACCAGAGGCTGGAAAGGGTTGTGGGGGCTGGTAGGGAGTTGGGGATGGTTATTGGGTTCAGAGAAATAAAACGAATGGGCTGGGTGCAGTGGCTCATGCCTGTAATCCCAGCACTTTGGGGGTGGATCACCTGAGGTCAAGAGTTCCAGACCAGCCTGGCCAACATGGTGAAACCCCGTCTCTACTAAAAATACAAACATTTAGCCAGGTGTGGTGGCGGGCACCTGTAATCCCAGCTACTCGGGAGGCTAAGGCACAAGAATCACTTGAACCTGGGAGGCAGAGGTTGCAGTGAGCTGAGATCATGCCACCGCACTCCAGCCTGGGCGATAGAGTGAGACTCAGTCTCAAAAAAAAAAAAAAAAAAAAAAAAAAGGAAAGAATGGATAAGACCTACTATTCAACAGCACAAGAGGATGACTAGAGTCAATAATAACTTAACTGTACATTTAAAAATAACTTTAAGAGTATAATTGGATGGTTTGTACCTCAAATGATAAATGCTTGAGGGAATGGGTACCCCATTACCCAAGATATGCTTATTTCACACTGCATGCCTGTATCAAAACATCTCATGCATCCCACAAACATATATACCTCCTATGTACCCACAAAAATTAAGAAAATAAACTTCTGAACAGCAAAGAAAACAATAAACAAAGAGATGACCCAATGATATGAGAAAATATTTGCAAACTACCCATCTAAGAAGAGATTAGTAACCAGAATATATAAGGAGCTCAAACAACTCTATAGGAAAAAGTCTAATAATCCAGTCAAAAAATAGGTAAATGATTTGAATATACATTTCTCAACAGAAGACATACAAATAGCAAGCAGGCATCTGAAAAGGTGCTCGACATCACTGGTCATAAGCGAAATGCAAATCAAAACTACAATGAGATACCATCTCACTCCAGTTAAAATGGCTTATGTCCAAAAAACAGGTAATAACAAATGCTGACATGGACCTGGAGAAAAAGAAATCCTCGATACACCTTTGCTGGGAATGTAAATTAGTAAACCACTATGGGGAACAGTTTTGAGGTTCCTTAAACAACTAAAAATAGTGGTACCGTACCATCCAGCAATCGCATTGCTAGGTATATACCCAAAGGAAAGGAAATCAGTATATTTAAGAGATATCTGCACTCTTAGTTTTGTTGCTCCACTGTTCACAATGTCTAAGATTTGGAGGCAACCTAAGTGTCCATCAACAGATGAATAGATTTTTTAAAAATGTGATACTTATTCCGTCATCTTGCCAGCCACTTGTACACAATGTTGTACTACTCAGCCATAAAAAAGAATGAGATCTAGTCATTTGCAACAACATGGATGGAACTAGAGACCATGTTAAGTGAAATAAGCCAGGCACAGAAAGACAAACATTGCATGTTCTTACTTATTTGTGGTATCTAAAAATCAAAATAATTGAATTCATGGAGATAGGGAGTGGAAGGATGTTACCAGAGACTGGAAAGGGTCGTGGTGGGCTAGTGGGGAGTTGGGGATGGTTAACGGGTACAAAAAATAGTTAGAAGTAGGCCGGGTGCAGTGGCTCATGCCTGTAATCCTAGCACTTTGGGAGGCCAAGGCGGGTGGATCACCTGAGGTCAGGAGTTCTAGACCAGCCTGGCCAACATGACGAAACCTCGTCTCTATTAAAAATACAAAAAAAAAAAAAAAAAAAATTAGCCAGGGATGGTGGCATGTGCCTGTAATCCCAGCCACTTGGGAGGCTGAGGCAGGAGAATCACTTGAACCTGGGAGGCAGAGGTTGCAGTGAGCCGAGATAGTGCCATCGCACTCCAGCCTGGGTGACAAGAGTGAAACTCCGTCACAAAAAAAAAAAAAGTAATGAATAAGACCTACTATTCAATAGCAAAATAGGTTTACTATAGTAAATAATAACTGTACATTTAAAAATAACTAAAAATATGTAATTAGATTGTATGTAACACAAAGTTTAAATGCCTGAGGGGATGGACACCACATTCTCCATGATGTCATTATTATGCATTTTATGCCTGTATCAAAACACCTCATGTACCCCATAAATGTATACACCTATGTACCCACAAAAATTAAAAATTGTAATTTTTATTTTTGAGATGGAGTCCCACTCTGTCGCCCAGCCTGGAGTGCAGTGGCAAGAACACTCGGCTCACTGCAACCTCCACCTCCTGGGTTCAAGTGATTCTCCTGCCTCAGCCTCCCAAGTAGCTGGGATTACAGGTACACACCACCATGCCCGGCTAATTTTTGTATTTTTAGGAGAGACAGGGTTTCACCATGTTGGCCAGGCTGGTCTCAAACTCCTGACCTCAGGTGATCCGCCCACCTCAGCCTTCCAAAGTGCTGGGATTACAGATATGAGCCACCATGCCCAGCCTAAAAACTGCAATTTTTTTAAAAATAAAAATTATATAAATAATTTATTTTAAAAAATTAATTAGAATATTTCTCTCTTGAAATTCTCCCTCTTGATGCTCAATTTTCTAACCTATGACTTGTTTCAAAATAACACAGATGGAGGAGGGAAAGACGGAGGCACAGATTTTATAAAAGGCCTTGAGTTGATTTTTACCGAAGCTGGGAGACAGTAAATCATATCATACTATTATATCTACCTTTATATGTTTGAGATGTTTCATAACAATTTTTTTTTAAAGAAATGGGGAAAAAAACATATAAACATACAAGCTTACCTCTAAATATATACAGCTCCTGTGAGCAGAATATAAAACTTCATTAGAAGATAGTAAAGAATGCCAAATTTAATGAAAAGTGATACCAACTTCATATATTGGAAGGCTCAGTATTTTAAAAATGTTGCTCCTTTCTAAAATAGTCCTTAATTTTAATTAACTCTAATCAGAATTCTAACTAAAATTTTAATGGAATTTTACTAATCTAAATTTTATATTGAATTTAAAAAGGAAAAAAGTATAGCCATGGCATTTGTGAAAAAAAATGTGGAAGGATTTGCTCTATTCATATTTAGTTTAAAAGTACAGTAATTAAGATAGTGTGGTGTTCGTGAAGAAAGAGACATATTGACTGATGGAATTAAATAAAAAGCCCCAGAAAGAGAACAAGGCATATGCAGAATTCTGATATGAAAGAGAAAATATTGTAGATTGGTGGGGAAAGAAGGAGATATTCCATTTATGGATATGGGATAACTGACTATTCATATTACAAAAAGTGAAATTGGATCTCTATTTGTATCTTACACAAAACTAAATTCAAAATGGATGAAGAGTGTAAATTTGAAAAGGTAAAAGTTCGATACTTTTACAGCAAAATATAGGAAAATATCTACATATCTACATGAAATATATTTCCCCTTTGTTTTTATTTGACAGGTAATAACTGTACATATTTATGGGACACAGTGTGATATTTTGATACATGCACACAATGTGTAATGATCAAATCTGGGCAATTAGCATATACATCACCTCAAATACTTATTATTTCTCTACGATAGAAACATTCAAAATCCACTGTTCTAGATATTTGAAAATATACAACAAATTGTTAATTTATAGTCACCCTACGGTGCTATGGAAACTAGAATTCATTTTTCCTTTTCCTATCTAGGTGTAATTTAAAGCAGATGGTTATTAACACAAACATTACGAAAGGGAAGGGGGATGTGATAAGAGATGGGTAAATGAAGTGCCTAAAAATTAAACATTCATGTTAAACTATTCCTTCAAATGCAATAAAAGGTACATTAACCTATGTGTGATATATTATATATAAAATATATGCTAATAAAGGGAGCAGGGAACATTGTAGTGAGAAGGTAAAGAGAGCTGATATTTTTTCACCACTGAATAAGGCAGACGCTTTTGAGTCAGATTTTTTTAAGCAACCCCTTTCAGCTGTCTCCTTAACTTTCACCAAGGAGATATATATATATATATATATATATCTCCCTAAATACATTTCCCTAAATATATTTTGCAATAAATAGCTTCTATATATAATGTATATATATAGTTTTACAAATCATCATATATAATTTTACAAACCATCATATATATATATATATATATATATATATATACACATACACACACACACAGTTTTACAAACCACCTGTGAACTGACCACAAAGTTTAAGATAGGGAGACTTGGAGAAAAGGAAATATTTTGGTTTGAGAGAAGAGGCCAGGCTGCCCTGCCCTGCCCTGCCCTGCCCTGGCCGCCCCACCCTGCCCCATCCCCTTCTCTCTCTCTTTCCCTTCCCCTTCTCTCTCTCTTTCTTTCCCTTCCTTCCTTCCTTCCTTTTTTTTCCTTCCCTCCTTCCTTTCTTTTTCCCTTCATTCTTGCATTTTGCTCACCCATGTTTTATAGCAGAAAGTGTTTATGGTAGCCAAAGATACAGTATACATTTTGCTATTCATTTGAACAAAGGGAACAGATGAACGAGGGTGGATATGTACATATCAATTATAAATCCTTTTGGTTATCCATAAGAGAAAACTTAACATAACGTCTTAAATAATAAAGACACTAAAGTATCTCACTTCATAAGTCTGGAGCTCCATAGTTCCAGGTTGAGTTTAGTGGTTATATTAGGATGTTGTGTCAGCATCTCAAATCTCTCAGCTTTGGCTTTTCCTTCAGGATTGCAAGACAGGTTACTTCTAATCTGATCTTTTTACTGCAAAGTATCAAAAGAAATATTAATTGACTCTGCACATATTGCCCAGGTGCCAACTATGTGCCAGGGATGTGCAACATTCTATAATACTAGAAGTAGACCCACACAAGGAAGAATAACTCCACCCCTAAATCCCAATACAGTTCCTATGGAGTAACACTGGCTTAGACCAATCACAATTCATCCTCCATGGCTGGGCACGTGGCACTTGACCAAACTTGTGATTCTGTTAGGAAGGAAGAAGAGGGATGGCTAGCGAGTAGATAAATATCGGTGACTACAACAGGCAGGACCTACTCTTTTTGAGCAATTCAAATGTGTCAAATACTCTGCTCAGCAGTTTATGTACATTATATCATTTTACTGTCAAGTAAGCCTTCAAGAAAGTTTATTATTGTCCGCACTTTACGGGTGAGAAGACTGAGCCTCAATTTGAGAAAGGTAAGGCTTTCCCTAAGCTCCTTTAGCTAACAAGTAGCATCATCCAATTTCAAGCTCGGTGTTCACAGAAACTTCACCTTTTTATCAAAACAACAACAAAACTTGATTTCTATAATCATGAAGTATACACAGAGCGATAAACATCTCTGACTTTGCTTCTACAAGTTGATAAGTGACTCACATAGAAAAATGTGCTTCATGGAATCTAGTCCTTCACTGATTCTCTCATAAATGATGATGATTAACTTGCTCAGACCATCCCTATACTACTTATAACTGGCTTTAGAATGAATTCCCACACCTTGCACTGCTTTAAATAACCCAAATGTTAAATATGTAGTATAACAAGGGTTCTTTTAACACTGATATTTGAAAAAGTTTATATACTTTTTCTAAGCCTCAGAATACAAAGTATGTTGTAATAGCATACATATTGGTAAATCATATTTTCAATTTGTCCTCAATTTCAAGTAAATCCTCAGCCAAATAAACTAGAAAGATAATACATCACTTTAATTACAATAAATGGAAGTTGTCCTAAATATATTTCTGCAATAAATAGCTTCGATTATTAATTTTTGAAAGATTAATTTAAGGGGAGATTATTCTTAATAAAATTGGGGATCCTTGGCTGTGAACTGCTATTCCTCATCTATGTACATTATAGACCATTTTATTCCTCCACCATGGAAAAACTAATTTCCAATTTTAAGGCATTTGAACACATACATTTATCAAGAAATTATCAATATTGTAAATTATATTCTTCATGGTGCCTCACTGGCTAAATTTAAGATGGCAAATTTCTGTAGCATAGATATAATAAACATGGCTTAGTTTAGAAAAAAAAATACTGCTTTTCTAGAATTACAATAATATACTCTACTATTAAAATTCGAAGAAACTTAGTTTTTCCATTGGCATAAAATTGTTTCCCCATTGGGAATATTTCATATGTAGTGATAATTAATTATGGTAGATGTCTTGATTAGTGAATAGAGCATGAGCTTCAAAACCAGGATGATTTGACTTTAAGTTCCAGCTTTGCTTTTCTAGCTATGTGACTTTGGGCAAATTATTTAACATATCTAGGCTTCAGTACCTTCTTCAAAATAGAGGTGATATTCAACTATGAGATAATATTCACATCATGTGCATTTCGTAAATTGTAATCATAAATAATAATTAAGTTTTGGCCATTTTGTGATGCAACAAAGACTGAGAGGTTGTGGCTGCACTGCCAACCACGAGCCGTAGTAGCCTTCTCCACATAGAACCTGGGAGTAGGAGACTCAGAATCAAATCTCTTCTCCTTCCCCCATCCTAGTTTTGGCTTTGGGAGAAACCTTACAAACACAATGGCTAGCAATGTTACCAACAAGAGAGATCCTCATTCCATAAATTCCTGTGTGTTTATTGAGAATCTCAGAACTCTTGAGGTCAAGAAGTCTGAAGTGGAGGCAATCTTTTTGTAGTATGACAAAATTGTGGGTTGCTCTGTTCATAAGGGCTTTGCCTTTGTTCAGTATGTTAATGAGAGACACCCGGGCTGCTGTGGCAGGGGAGAATGGCAGGCTTTAATATTAATCTGGCTGCAGAGCCAAAAGCAAAGTGAGGAAAAGCGGGTGTAAAATAAACTGCAGCAGAGATGTATGGCTCCTCTTTTGACATGGACTATGACTTTCAACGGGATTATGATGATAGGATGTACAGTTACCTAGCACGTGTTCCTCCTCCTCTTCCCATTGCTCGGGCTGTTTGTCCTCAAAAGGCCAGAGTGCATTAGAAAACACCTCACAAAGGGGCAAAAGTGGCTTTAATTCTGTGTGGACAAGGGGATCTCCCAAGTCTGGAAAGTTGAACAGAGGTGACGTTTAGGCTGTGAAGAAGGAATTGACCCAGATAAAACAAAATGTGTATTGTCTATTGAAAAACATGAAAAAAAAAATTGAAAAGGAACAGAGCAAACCAGCAGTAGAGATGAAGAATGATAAGTCAGAAGAGGAGCAGAGCAGCAGATCATTGAAGCAAGATAAGACTAATGTGAAGATGGAGTCTCAGGGGGATGCAGATGACTCTGTTGAGGGGGACCTGTTGGATGATGATGATAATGAAGATGGGGGATGACCAGCTAGAGTTAATCAAGGATGATGAACAAGAGGCTGAGGAAGAAGATGACGGAGAAGATGACAAAGACAACGCCAATGGCCAGGATGACTCTGAAGCATATTGTGGGGTTTAGAAATATTATCCAGTTATTTCTTTACCTAGGTGCTTGTAAGATCAGCTCTTTCACCGGATTCTCTCCCCTAGTACCTTCAGAGCATGCCCACTGTTCTCAACATCCTTGCCCTTCCCACTAATTAATATTGCCCTGTGCCTAGTCCCATTTCACTTCCTTTGATGCTCTTTGTAGTTTTGTAGTCTTACCTTGTAATTTATGCTTTTAATTTTTAATCCTATTTTTAAATTTTAAAAATAGGATTTTAAATTTTAATCCTATTTATGACTTAACAATAAAAAGAATGTATGGTTATCATCAACTGTCTCCAAAATAATCTCTGTTATGCATTGAGTACCGTTCTTTTCATTCATACATAAATTCAGTAGTTGCTTCCCTAACTGCAGAGTCAATCTCCTTTATTTGAGTAGCACCGGAAACCATCCTTGAGTTAAAAGTATATATGTTATATTCTCACATAAGTTTGCTGTGTGAGGCAGTTCAACACAAATGTAACAATGTGTTTTTGTGAATGAGAGTTGGCATGTCAAATGTAATTTTTTAGAAAAGTAATCAGCATTACTGTTTTAAGATTTGTTCTCTAAAGTTGATACTGTGGGATATTTTTGTGAACAGCCCGATATTTGGGACCTTTTTTCCTCAAAATAAACAGGTCCTTATTAAATCAGGAATTTGGAGAAAAAATTAATATCATAATCATATACTCATTCAGAGTCCAGAACTCTTTATCCATGTGCCTTGGTGGAATACATGATCTCAATCAATCCAAATCAGATCACTGCTGGAACCAGTAGTCAACTATTCAGCAAAATGTCGGGATGGTGTGGTAGAGATAGATTTTAAACCATAAGTAGAACCCATAAGATTTAATGATTGACTTGAGATGAGTGTGGAAAAATAAATAGTCCAGAACCATACCTGAGTATGGTTTAAGTTATTCAGTAAATGGGGGTACCATTGATAAGAAAATGAATTCTCAAGAAGAAGCAGGTTTGGGGAGACAGAGAGAGAGAGAAACAGAGAGAGAGAGACTTTTGAAATTGAAATTTTTAGTTTTCACTTTGGGGTATCCTTGGGACATTCAAAAACTGACAGCTAGATGGCAGCTTACTAAATGGCTGGGAAGTCAATGGAGACGTTTGAGATAGCTCTAGAAAAATAGACATTACTAGTACAGTTGAAATAACTGGAACTACTAGTGTGAGTGAGATGAATCTAGAATTGTAATTTTAAGATTGCAGTTTTATTCAGAAAATTAAAGGGTGTAAAGGGTAGGAAGAGAAACAAGAAAAGAAAATATATCCAGACCTGTTTATCCAACTGTTCACTAAATAGCCACACGTACTTTTTATCTTTATAATGCATTACTGATAGCATTCTGAAAGAATCAGTGTATATGCTATTACTTCTACCTAATATGCCCTTTCTACTTTCCCAGCTACTCCCTATTGTTATCTTTTAGCTAACTCCTTTTCATTTTCTAGGATTCCATTTAATATCGACTAACCCAAAAACCTAACCTGTAAACTCCATTTAATTTCAACTAACCTGGAATGCTCTATGTACATTTGTATCACAGTAGTTGTTATGGACTGAATTATGTCTCCTTCCTTCAAATTTGTATGTTGAAGTCTTAATCCCTAGTCCCTCAGAATGTGACTGTATTTGGATATAGAAATTTAAAGAAACAATTGACATTAGATGAAGTCACTACGGTGGGCCCTAATCCAGTATGACTTGTATTCTTATGAGGAGTCTGTGACTCATAGACACACACAGAGGAAAGACCATGTGGAGACAAAGGAAGAAGATAAGCTGGCCATCAACAAGCCAAGAAAAGAAGTCTCAGGAGAAACCAAACCTGCTGACACCTTGATCTTGGATTTCTAGCTTCCAGAACTGTGAGAAAATAAATTTCAGTTTAATCTACTCAGTCCGTGATACTCTTGTAATGGCAGCTCTAGTAAACTAATACAGCACTTTAACACATATACTGAAAGAACTGAAATCAGAACTTTGAAGAGATAGCTGAACTCCCATATTCATTATAGCCTTACTCACAATAGACAAGGTATGGAAACAAGCGAAGTTTCCGTTGACAGATGAAGATTTTAAAGTGTGGTATATACATACAATGGGATACTATTCAGCCTTGAAAAAGAAAGAAATTCCATCATATGCAATAACATATATGAACCTAAAGGACATTATGTTAAGTGAAATAATCTGATCACAGAAGGACAAATACTGCATGATTCCACTTACAGAATGTGTCTAAAACAGTCAAAATCATGGAAACAGAGAATACAATTGTGGTTTCCAGGGGTGGGAGGTGGTATAGGGGAAATGGAAAGTTGTTTTTCCATTGGTAGAAAGATTCTATTATGCCAGATGAATAAATTCTAGAGATCTGCTGTACAATGTAGCACCTATAGTTAACAAAATAGTACTGTGCACTTCAAAATTTAAGAGGATAGATTTTGTGTTAAGTGTTAGTACTGCCAAAACAAACAAAAAGTAACAGAAAGGGACACAAAGGAAATTTGGCAGGTGTTAGATATGTCTATTATTTTGATTTTGATGATAGTATTAAAGGTATTTGCATGTACACAAACTCCTCAAATTGTACTCATTGAATATGTGCAGTTATTTGTATATCAATTAGACTTCAACAAAGCTGGTAAAAAATAGGAGTTGACTAACAAAACCAAATAGCACAAAAATGTCAAAATAGAAATTTTAAAATGTATATTTTATAGAGGCAATTGGGACATGTTCAAATATGACTGGGCAAAGAGTAGAGCCAGGCAACATGAGGCAGAGAAAAAAAATGCTTTTGTAATAAATCTATAAGACAACCTGACACAAAATTGATGCCCATAGGCTTATGAGTGTTGTGGTGTACTTAGAGGTTCTTCTTGTGGATAATAGGCAAACTGTTGTAGCTCTATGCTATAGCAGATCTTTGGATTTACAAGGTATATATTTTTGTATCAATGATATAATTTTACCTTTGCACCAGGCACGGTGGCTCACACCTGTAATCCCAGCACTTTGGAAGGCTGAGGTGGGTGGATTGCTCAAGGCCAGGAGTTCAAGACCAGCCTGACAACATGGCAAAACCACATCTCTTCTAAAAATACAAAAATTAACCAGACATGGTGGTGCATGCCTGTAATCCCAGATACTCAGGAGGCTGAGTCAGGAGAATCACTTGAACCTGGGAGGTGGGGGTTGCAGTGAGTTGAGATCGTGCCATTGCACTCCAGCCTGGGAGACAGGGCGAGACTCCATCTCAAAAAAAAAAAAAAAAAAGATAGTAATAATGATAAAAAACTTAGGTCTGAAATTTCGTGTATATTGGTCATAACATGAAATATGTCTCCCACTATTACTGTGTGGGAGTTTAAATCTCTTTGAAAGTCTCTCAGAACTTGCTTTATGAATCTTGTGTTCCATAAATATATATGCACCCAACACGTATCCATAAAGCAAGGTCTGTAAGAACTTGCTTTAAGAATACGTGTTGGGTGCATATATATTTAGGATGGTTAGGTCTTCTTCTCGAATTAAACTTTTACTACTAAGTAATGACACTCTTTGTCTTTTTTAGCTTTTTTTTTGGTTTAGCATCTGTTTTGTCTAAAATTAGGACTGCAACCCCTACTTTTTTTCTGTTTTCGTTTGCTTGGTAGATTTTTCTCAAACCCAAATCAGCTTCTTTCAATAACACATTCTGCAAGGAGAGCTAGTATTCTGGTTACCATTCCCTGGCTATCAGAATCTTAACTGAAAAGAAAGGCAGGGTCTATTTACTCCAGGAAATTATATGTTACTAATTGAAGGAATTCTGAAATATAGATTATTAAATTATTTATTTTAAATGACTCTACTAAAATTCTGCAAAGAGAAGGTCCAGTTTACTATACATACTTATATCCAATGCACAACAGTCTAAGATACATACCATTTAAAAATTTTATTTGCCAGTGGGAGAATAAAGGTAAATAAGATATCATCTCTGTACTCCAGAGCAATGGACACCAGTGGATAATATAAATACATCAGGCAAATATGTCTTATATTGTAATTCATTTAGTCAACAAATATTTACAGAGCACACCAAAGTTAAACTTGAGTGACACTGCTACTACACTACCTCTAGAGAATACAGGCAGCTTACCCGTCACCCTTACTGATACCGCATGAAGCAGCATCCCATGAGGCCAGGTGACAGCCACCTCTGGTTTTGTTTTTGAATTTGCTAATACTTTGATTCACTAGCATACATACATATCACACTGGGACTAACAGTTTCAATATTGGCTCGGTTGAGAATGTAGTTCAAACAACAGTACTTGCATACTTTCATTCCTACCTTTCGGACATCCAGTGGAACAACTGCTATACAAAGAAATGCCCCCTTCAACTTTGGTGGGTAATACACAGGTACTTAGTGCCGTCATTGCCAATTCAAGGCCCAACACTATTTGCTTTAATAGAAAACACTCCAACTTTGCTTTTGCCTCTGGGCTCTCAGTACCTCAACAACTACAGGTTGTGTAACTTGTAGTTGTGTAGTGTGGAGTTTAATTAAAGTTAACAGGAACAGCTGGAGCAGTTTCCACTACTTCTACAATAACATTAATCACCTTTTCCATCAAAGGTGCCAAACTGGGAACACTCGTATAGACACTTTTTTGGTGAACTGATTAGAAATCAGTCTCATTACAAAGAAATTTCCTTACCTAACTGGCCAGGATAGTTGAATACTAGAGGCCAGAGAGTCCTAGGTGAAGGCCAGAGTAGGGATTGAGGTAGTTAAGCAAGGAAATAAAATGTTTAAAGCTCCATGTTTGAGCTTATATGCAAGTAACAGAAAGATGAAATCAGTGATGTGACATCTTTCACTGACAAACTCAGTAGTAAGAACAGGAAGAGAAGAGGAAGAGGAAAGTGGGAAGGAAGTTATGCTTACTGAGGTCCCACAATCTGCCAACTATTTAGTTAAACACATTGAACCTTATGACAGGTCCATTAAGGAGAAAAACAAAACTCATAGAAATTAAGTAACTTACCCAAGGTCACATTAGAAACATCTTGCTATAGACGGAATTGTTGAAGCCCTAATCCCTAATGTGATAGTATTTGGAGATGGGGCCTTTGGGAGATAAGTAGGTTTAGGTGAGGTCATAAGGGTAGGGCCCCCATGGTAGGATCAGTGCTCCTGTAAGAAGAGGAAGAGTCTTTTTCTCTCTTTCTTTCTTTCTTTCTCTCTCTCTCTCTCTCTCTCTCTCTGCTGTCCACAAACCAAAAGAAAAAGGTACATCCAACCCTAAGCCAGGAAGAGAGTCCATACTACAGCCCCACTGTCCCGGCACCCTGATTTAGGACTTCCAGCCTCCAGAACTGTGAGAAAAAACAAAACAAACAAAAAAACACATTTCTGTTGTTTAAGCCACTAAGTCCATGCTATTTTGTAATGGCAGCCCAAGCAGACTACCACTGTAGTACAAGTAAAGCTACACTTTAGAGCTGAAAATGTCAAAGTCATGATTATCTCATTTCAAAGTTTGCTTTCTTTCTACTTAAATTTTCCAGTTACATTTATAGGACCTGGTTGATTCACAAGGAATCTAAAAGAATGCTGAAGCCAGAGTTAATCCTATCAGTGGCTGCAGTCTTCATAAAGAACTATTATAAGACTGTCAATTCTTCGCCAAAATTTGTTAGACTCTGATTCTTTCTTAATCTTTAAGCATCCTAATTTTTTCTTAGGTCCTAAAAATTCTCATCATAACAAAGATATCAATATTGACATCTAACAGTATACCCTGTACACCCAGGACTTTTTCCTCCTTAAATTCACTTATCTTGCTAAATTATGAATGCAAACCCTTCCACCAAACTGCTTTATTTTTAAAATCCTAAGGATATGGATGTCTAGACACAGATAATAAATGTCTCCTCATTGTAGAAGAAGCAGAATAGCATTATTATTGCAGGAAGAGATTGACTAGGAGAGTGTATTAGCCCGTCTTCATGCTGCTCATAAAGACATAACTGAGACTGGGAAGAAAAAGAGGTTTAATTGAACTTACAGTTCCACATGGCTAAGGAGGCCTCAAAATAATGGCGGGAGGCAAAAGGCAGTTCTTATATGGTGGCAGCAAGAGAAAATGAGGAAAATACAAAAGCAGAAACCCCTGATAAACCCATCAGATCTTGTGAGACGTATTCACCACCACAAGAAAAATATGGGGGGGAACCGCCCGCATGATTCAAATTATCTTCCGCTGGGTCCCTCCCACAACATGTGGGGCTTATGGGAGCACAGTTCAAGATGCGATTTGGGTGGGGGCACAGAGCCAAACCACATCAGAACACTAGGATTCACCAAAAAAGAGAAAGGAAACACTAAAAGTAATCAAGGAGAGGGTTCAGGCAGCTTGCCTTGCCAGGAACTGACTGAGACCCAAAAGAGTCTCTCCTGGACATGGAATAACAGTAAAAGAGAAACTCCCATGGCTCAGGTTATATGATATTGGCTACAGGAGAAATCTTGGACCCACCACAGCCTTGGGCCTGACATACAGAGCTGTGTAACGATTGCACAGAGACACTGCTTCAGAAAGGGAACCCACATGAAATCCCACAGGCATTCATGCTTACAGAAGCCTCAGCCAGAGGCTTTTGAGAGCCCAGACACCAATACTGAAGGAATACCGACACGGCTACTGCTGCTGTTCTGCTCCAAAAGGGAGAGGGCAGACAGGGC
The DNA here is from genome assembly GCF_028885655.2 of Pongo abelii. Lineage (NCBI taxonomy): Eukaryota > Metazoa > Chordata > Mammalia > Primates > Hominidae > Pongo > Pongo abelii. The sequence continues at coordinate 151,044,740 of NC_072008.2, forward strand.
ACTCTCGCACACCACTAGGGGAATGGATCCCTGCTACCCTTCTGTGGGCTGCTGTTGAGAATGAGACTGTACTCTCCACGGCTTCTTGTCTATGTGGCTTGCCTGGGAGAAATCTTGCCCTCTGTGGTCTTAGAATCAAGGAACAATTCTGAGAGTATACACTGGGCTGTGCCCCCACCTGCAGTCTGAGTTTGGGCTGACATAGCTGCAGCCCCTGCCCAGCCAAGGAGGGTAAGGGAAACCAGTCCCTTGTATGAAAATCTAGAAAAAATATCCACTACTGTGTAATGGGTTGCTGTGAGGCTGGAGTGGTTCACACTCCCCACAGCTTCTTGTCCATGTTTCTCACTGGAGAGGGGTCCTTCCCTCTCTGGTCATAAGCCCAACAGCTGGTACCATTTTGAACATTTAAGGAGGGTTGCATACCACCCTTGATCTGAGTTTGAGGTAACATGGCTGCAGCACCACCAAGCCAGGGGAGGGACAGGAGAGACCAAACTCTTCTAGCACAGTTAGGACAATACCCGCTGCACTGCTGTGAGTGGCTGTGGGACTGGGAACTAGCTGATCCAACCCATTGTAGCTACCAGGAACAGCAACACTGACTGCTTGCATCCCAGTGGGATGCTCCACCACTGCCACTGCCATCACCCACACCACACCAGCTGCACAAGGTCCTGAGAACACACCCACACACCTGGTGCATTGCTCCCAATACTTGCTTCTAAGGAAGATACTTGGAGGCCCAAGAATAAGCCCTCCAGAGCCCACTAATACTGGAGACAGTGTAAGCTGCTCTGAGGCATAAAAACAGGCACACTCATCCCAGTTCTGCCCCCACTGGGACCTGAAGACTGACTCACTTGGTATCCAAGTCCTGAGAAAAACTTTACCACGACGTCAACTAATAACTGTACCCTAAGCCACAGAAGAAGTCACAGATACCACAGACTCTATGTACTGCCAAATAAGTCATACAAAGATCATACTATGGCAGGCATTCAAATTCAAAGCCCAAGTATCTTACTCAATCAACAACATACGTACATCTTCAGGAAAATTTCTTACCTACAAAAGCAATTTCAAAAAAAAAAAAAAGGAACATATGATTGTTACGCCAGAGGTGCAGATATCAATGGAAGGATAAATAAAACATACAAAGTAAGGCAAGATGACACTACCAAAAGACCACAACAATTGTTCAGCTACAGGTCCCAATCAAAATTCTTCAAAATGCCAGATAAAGAATTTAAAATATTAATTTTAAATAAGCTAAATTAGATGCAAAATAAGTCAGAGAACCTATACAAAGTAATCAGAAAATCAATTTAGGATATGAAATAGAAATTTACCAAGGAGACAGATATCTTAACAAAAAGCAGAAAATCTGGAAATCAAAAAAAATATTGAAGGAAACACAAATTACCCTTGAAAGCTTCAATAATAGACTATATCAAGAAGAAGAAAGTATCTTAGAACTTGAAGATAAGACTTTTAAAATAATCTAGTCAGAGAAAAGTTAAAAAAAAAAATAAGTGAACAAAGCCTTTGAGGCATCTGGGACTAAATATAGCAACTGAACTTATTGGTATTCCTGAGGGGAAAGAGAACAAAAAGTTTAGGAAACCTATTTAAAGAAAGAATTGGTGAAATATTACTCAATCTAGCAAGAGAGCCACATATCCAGACACAGGGGTCCCAGATATCCCCAGTACAAATACATCAGAAAAAAAGACTTCACCATGACAAATTATATTCAGAATGTCTAAGGTCAAAGTGAAAGAGTTTTACAATTAGCAAGAAAAATGTGCCTAGTCACCTATAAAGGAAACCCCACCAGACTAACAGTAGACTTTTCAGCAGGAACTTTACAGACTAGAAAAAAATGGGATGGCATTTTCAAAGTGCTAAAAGAAAAGAAAAATAACAGCCAAGAATTTTATATTCCGCCACAATAAGCTTCATAAGTGAAGAAGAAATAAAGTGTTTCCTAGAGAAGAAAATGCTAAGGGAATTTGTAAACACAAGACTGGTCTTACATGCTCAAAGGGGTGTAAAACATGGAAACAAAAGGTCAACATTAATGATCATGAAAAATATATAAAAATATACAGCAATCACAAAAATATGGAAGAAAAAGTAATCAAATGGTAACACAACATAATCTCATCAAAATACAAAGACTAAAAGACAAAGAAAAAGAAAGAAATAATGTAAAAAATAATTTGAAAACAATTAACAACATGACTGGAACAAAGCCCAACATATCAATAGGAACCTTGAATGTAAATAGAATAAATACTCCACTTAAAAGGTACAGATTGGCAGAATTGATAAAAATATATAATCCGACTACATGCTGCCTACAAGACATGTGCCTTTATCCATAAAGACACATATAGACTCAAAGTAAAGAGGTGGAAAAATATATTCCACATGAGCAGAAACCAAAAGTAAGCAGAAGTAGCTATATTTATATTAGATAAAACAGACTTTACATAAAACATGGTAATAAAATGTTGAGGTGGCCAGGTATGGTGGCTCACGCCTGTAATCCTAACATTCTGGGAGACCAAGGTGGGCGGATCACCTAAGGTCAGGAGTTCAAGAGTAGCCTGGCCAACATGGAAACCTTGTCTCTACTTAAAATACAAAAATTAGCTGGGTGTGGTGGTGGACGCCTGTCATCCCAGCTACTCGGGAGGCTGAGGCAGGAGAATTGCTTGAACCCGGCAGGCAGAGGTTGCAGTGAGCCAAGATCATGCCACTTCACTCCAGCCTGGATGAAAGAGCAAGATTGTGTCTCAAAAATAAATAAATAAATAAATAAATAAATAAATAAATAAATAACAGGTTAAGGTATAATGATAGGAGGATCAATTTAGCAGGAAGATATAATAACCCTAAATATATTTGCATGTAATATCAGATCACCCAAGTTTACAACATAAATATTAGTAGATCTAAAGAAAGAGATAGATTTTTTTTAAGACAGGGCCTCAGTCTGTCACCCAGGCTAGAGTGCAGTACTATGATCATGGCTCACAGCAGCCTCAACTTCCTAGGCTCAGGTAAGTCTCCCACGTTAGCCTTCCACGTAGCTGGGATTACAGGCACAGCATCACGCCTGGATAATTTTCTGTACATTTTGTAGAAATGAGGTTTTGTCATGTTGTCCGTGCTGGTCTCAAATTCCTGGGCTGAAGTGATACACCTGCCTCGGACTCCCAAATTGCTGGGGTTACAGGCATGAGCCACTTAGCCTGGCCAACGAATTTTTAAAAATCAAAATTATATCAATGTATCTTCTGAGACTACAGTTGAATAAAGCAAGACATCAATACTAAAAATAGATTTGGAAAGTATATAAATCCATTTAAATTGAACAATAAATTGAAATAATCACTGGAAATTGAACAATCACTGGAATATCAAAAACATTAAGTTATAAAATTTTTCAAACAGTGAATGAAAAATGAAAACACAGCATCCAAAAACTTGTGGAATGCAGTGAAGGCAGTGCTAAGATGAAAATTTATAGCATTAAATGCTGACATAAAATAGTTGAAAAATCACAAATTTACAACCTAGTGTCATACCTCAAAGAACTGGAAAATCAAGAATAAACCAAATCTGAAATCAGCAGAAGAAAATAAATAACAAAGATCAGAGCAGAAATAAATGAAATAAACATCAAAATAAAAGATACAAAGGATCAATGAAGTGAAAAGTTGGTTCTTTGAAAATATAAATAAAACTGATAAAAATCTATCTAGATTAATTAAGAAAAGAAGAGAGAAGACCCAAATAAACACAGCCTAAAATGAAAAAAGAGAGATTACAACTGATACCACAGAAATACAAAAGATACAAAAACAACTATATGCTCACAAACTAGAAAACCTAGAGAAAAATGAATAAATTCCTGGAAATATACAACCTCCCAAGATTGAACCAGGAAGAAATGAAACCCTTAACAAACCAATAATGAGTAGTGGGATTTATTTAGTAACAAAAAATATCACAGAAAAGAACCTAGACCAGATGAATTCATAGCTGAATTCTATCAAACATACAAAGATGACCTAATACCAATATTTCTGAAACTATTCCAAAAAATTGAGGAGTCGGGAATTGTCCCCAACTGATTGGATTAGGCCAGTATCACCCTGGTACCAAAATCAGACAAGGTCACAGCAAAAAAAGAGTACCACAGCCCAATATACCTGATGAACATAGATGCAAAAATCTAAAACTAAAAAAAAAAGAAATAATAAAAAAAACTAGTAAATCAAATTCAACAGCACATTTAAAAAAATACACCATGAACATGTGGGATATATGCTGGGGATGTAAGGATGGTTCAACATACACAATGTGTCAGTAAGTGTGACATATCCAATAAACAGAATTAGAAACAAACACCAAACGATCACCACAATATATACAGAAAAAAGCATTCAATAAATTCAACATCCCTTTATGATAAAAATTCTCAAAAACTAGGCATAGGAGTAAAATATCTTAACATAATAAAAGCAATATATGGCAAACTCACAGACAATATCAATTTAGTGGGAAAAGTTGAAAACATTCCCAATGAAAACCAGAAAAAGACTAGGATGCCCACTTTCATAACTCTTGTTATACATAGTACTGGAAGTCCTCTCCAGAGAAATCAAGCCAAAGAAAAAAATGGCATTCACATTGGAAAAGAGGAAGTAAAACTAATCTTTGTTTGCTGAAGATATGATTTTATATTTTAAAAATTTTTAAAGACTCCACCAAAAAAATCACTTAGATTTGATTGATGTATTCAGTAAAGTTTCAGGATACAAAATTAATGTACAGAAGTCGATAGCATTTCTATACAACAACACTAGTTCAGCCAAGGACCAAATCAAGAAGGTAATTCCATTCACAATAGCTACAAAAACTAAAATAAAATACTCAGGGAAATATTTAACCAAGGAAGTGAAAGATCTCTATAAGTAGAACTATAAAACACTGCTGAAAGAGATTATAGGAGACATAAGTAAATGGAAAAAACATTCCATGGTCATAGACTAGAAGAAATAATATTGTTAAAATAACCATACTGCCCAAAGCAATCTACAAATTCAATGCAAGTGTCATCAAATTGTCAATTATTTTTTCACAGAATTTTAAAAAATTCTTAAAAAAAAATCCTAAAATGGTGCAATAGGATTGATGGCCCAATAGGAACAGTTCCAGTCTCCAGCTCCCAGCGTGACCGATGCAGAAGACAGGGGATTTCTGCATTTCTAACTGAGGTACCTGGTTCATCTCATTGGGACTGGTTGGAAAGTGGGTGCAGCCCACGGAGGGTGAGCTTAAGCAGGGCGGGGCATCACCTCACTGGGGAAGCACAAGGGGTCGAGGGATTTCCCTTTCCTAGAGGGAAGCCGTGACAGATGGTACCTGGAAAAACGGGACACTCCCGCACAAATACTGAGCTTTTCCAATGGTCTTAGTAAACGGCACACCAGGGGATTATATCCTGCACCTGGCTCAGCCGATCCCATGTCCACGGAGCCTTGCTCACTGCTAGTGCACCAGTCTGAGATCAAATTGTGAGGCAGCAGCCTGGCAAGGGGAGGGGCATCTGCCATTGCTGAGGCTTGAGTAGGTAAACAAAGTGGCTGGGGAAGCTTGAACTGGGCAGAGCCCACTGCAGCTCAGCAAGGCCGGCTGCCTCTGTAGTCTCCACCTCTGGGGGCAGGGCATAGCTGAACAAAAGGCAGCAGAAACTTCTGCAGACTTAAACTTCCCTGTCTGACAGCTCTGAAGACAGCAGTGGTTCTCCCAGCATGGTGTTTGAGTTTGGAGAATGGACAGACTGCCTCCTCAAGTGGGTCCCTGACCCCCGTGTAGCCTAACTGGGAGACACCTCCCAGTAGGGGCTGACTGACACCTCATACAGGCGGGTGCCCCTCTGGGACAAAGCTTCCAGAGGAAGGATCAGGCAGCAATATTTGCTATTCTGCAATATTTGCTGTTCTGCAGCCTCCGCTGGTGATACCCTGGCAAACAGGGTCTGGAGAGGACCTCCAGCAAACTCCAACAGACCTGCAGCTGAGGGACCTGACTGTTAGAAGGAAAACTAACAAATAGAAAGGAATAGCATCAACATCAACAAAAAGGACATCCACACCAAAACCCCATCTGTAGGTCACCAACATCAAAGACCAAAGGTAGATAAAACCACAAAGTTGGGGAGAAACCAGAGCAGAAAAGCTGAAAATTCTAAAAACCAGAGTGCCTCTTCTGCTCCAAAGGATCACAGCTCCTCGCTAGCAATGGAACAAAGCTGGATGGAGAACGACTTTGATGAGCTGACAGAAGTAGGCTTCAGAAGGTTGGTAATAAACTTCTCCGAGCTAAAGGAGAATGTTCGAACCCATCATAAGGAAGCTAAAAACCTTGAAAAAAGAGTAGATGAATGGCTAACTAGAATAAAGAGTGTAGAGAAGACCTTAAATGACCTGATGGAGCTGAAAACCATGGCACGAGAACTACGTGATGCATACACAAGCTTCAATAGCCAATTCTATCAAACTGCCAATGAATTTCTTCACAGAATTGGAAAAAAACTACTTTAAAGTTCATTTGGAACCAAAAAAGAACCCGCATTGCCAAGACAGTCCTAAGCAAAAAGAACAAAGCTGGAGGCGTCACGCTAACTGACTTCAAACTATACTACAAAGCTACAGTAACCAAAACAGCATGGTACTGGTACCAAAACAGAGATATAGACCAATGGAACAGAACAGAGGCCTCAGAAATAACACCACACATCTACAACCATCTGATCTTTGACAAACCTGACAAAAACAAGAAACGGAGAAAGGATTCCCTATTTAATAAATGGTGCTGCGAAAACCGGCTAGTCATATGTAGAAAGCTGAAACTGGATCCCTTCTTTACACCTTATACAAAAATTAATTCAAGATGGATTAAAGACTTAAATGTTGGACCTAACACCATAAAAACCCTAGAAGAAAACCTAGGCAATACCATTCAGGACATAGGCATGGACAAGGACTACATGACTAAAACACCAAAAGCAATGGTGACAAAAGCCAAAAGAGACAAATGGGATCTAATTAAACTAAAGAGCTTCTGCACAGCAAAAGAAACTACCATCAGAGTGAACAGGCAACCTACAGAATGGAAGAATATTTTTGCAATCTACCCATCTGACAAAGGGCTAATATCCAGAATCTACAAAGAACTTGAACAAATTTACAAGAAAAAATCAAACAACCCCATCAAAAAGTGGGCAAAGGATATGAACAGACACTTCTCAAAAGAAGACATTTACGCAGCCAACAGACACATGAAAAAATGCTCATCATCACTGCTCATCAGAGAAAGGCAAGTCAAAACCACAATGAGATGCCATCTCACACCAGTTAGAATGGCGATCATTAAAAAGTCAGGAAACAACAGATGCTGGAGAAAACCGCAATGACATACCATATTACACCAGATACAATGGCCATATTAAGAAGTGAAAAAACAGCCAGGCGCAGTGGCTTACACCTGTATTCCCAACACTTTGGGAGGCTGAGGTGGGCAGATCACCTGTCAGGAGTTCGAGACCAGCCTGGCTAACATGGTAAAACCCTGTTTCTTCTAAAAATACAAAAAAAAAAAAAAAATTAGCTGGGCATGGTGGTGCGTGCCTGTAATCCCAGCTACTCGGGAGGCTGAGGCAGGAGAATCTCTTAAACCCGGAAGGCGGAGGTTGCCGTGAGACGAGATTGCCCCATTACACTCCAGCTTGGGCAACAAGAGCGAAACTCTGTAAATAAATAAATAAATAAATAAATACAGAAAAAACAATAGATGTTGGCGAAGATGCGGAGAAAAAGGAACACATACACTGGTGGTGAGAATGTAAATGAGTATAAGAATTATGGAAAACAGTACGGAAATTTCTCAAAGAACCAAAAATAGAACTACTATTTTATCTAGCAATCTCGCTACTGGCTATACACTCAAAGAGAAATAAATTATTATATATAAAAGATACCTGCACTTAAATGTTTATCACAGCTCCTCACAATAATGAAGTCAGGCATCAACCTAAGAATTCATAAATGAACAATTGTATAAAGAAAATGTGGTATATATTAAACATATACCATGGAATGCTACTGAGTCATAAAAAAGAATGAAATCGTGTCATTTGCAGCAACATAGATGGGACTGGAGGTCATTATCCTAACTAAAATAACTCAGAAAAAGAAAGTAAAGTACTGCATATTCTCACTCATAAACTGGAGCTATACAATGGTTATACATGGATATAGAGAGTGGAGAAACAGACATTGGAGACTCCAAAAGGTGATAGGGTGGGAGGGGTTTGAGGGTTGAATAATTACCTATTGGATACAATGTTCACTATTCAGGTGATGAGTACACTAAAAGACCAGACTTCACCACTACACAATGTATTCATGCACAATGTATGAAATCTGCACTTGTACCCTCTAAATATGTAAAATATGTAATATCTAAATATGTAAAAATAAAAAAACCCTAAATTTACTGTTATTCACTTCAATCTTGATGTCTTATGACACCAAATATGCCACTCAACCATAACTCCAAATAAGCGCTATTTCTTTACTGGTACATGTAATACATTTACCACTTTCACTTCTCCAAGCCCCTTGGCTATCTTCTGGTTATGGTTTCTGTTCAGCCTAGATATCATCTCAGGGCTCCTTTCACTAACACCCAGGACCAGCAGTCTTTTTTGTATATGTGCCTGTAGATTGAAATGATAGGCAGAGCTGATAACTATTTCAATGCTAAGGCCCTACCCCAGACCATATAGATACACTTTTCTATGGAACATATCTGGGCATTAAATTGCATTTTTTAAAGCTCTACAATCATTTTCAAATGTACAGTGAGGGTTCGGAATCACTGGTTCTCAGGCCTTGAACCATAAAGTTATTGGAATAAATACAGAAATCCTTGAGACATCTAAGAATTGGATTTGTAAAAATGAGTGAATTACACATCAAAACATGATACTGCTATATTGAAAATGAACATAGTTTTGAGGAAGCATATAACTTTAACCACGTTATTTGAGTCATGATATCTTTGTGTCATGATATCTTTGTGTCAAGTATTTTCTTAATCAACTAATACTACAAATAGAATTAAAATTATTGAGGGCTATTAATATTGACACTAAAAAGATATTCTGAGACTCTAAATAGTTGGGACCAATTTGCTGCTCATGGTAGTATTTCCTAAATAGTCTGGTTTCAAAAACATTTGGAAACACTACATATGCTATCCCTCTTTTAATCTTTACAATGCACAATAACATATTAAAACCTTTGAGAAATACTGCAATAAAAATAACCTCTTAATTGCATTTCATCAGCAATCTAAAAATTACCTGAGCACAGAATCTTTCCTCCATTCCAAAGAGCATACTGTTTTCCCAAGATATTTCAAATCTTTAAACTGGGATCGCTACAGAAAAGAGAGCATAATGAAACCCCAGATGCTTGCTTTCACAATGCGAGTACTTTTGCAAGTTGTACAATTATGTTTACAATAAAGAATTATTCACTTTCAAATGTGGTTTGCAAGGTTAAAGGGATTGAATTCTTGCTTCTTGCTTTTTAAAAATTAGATACCGGTAATAATAATAAGAATAATAATAGCTAACCATATGTAATGTGTCATGCACTACTATAAGAACTATATATTTATTGCCAAATTTGCCTGGCTATATATTGAATCAAACCAGATCGAATCTATCTATCTATCTATCTATCTATCTATCTATCTATCTATCTATCTATCTTCTATCTAATCTATCTCTCTATATATTTATATATTCTCAACTTTAGAAAGTAGTTACTGTCATTATCATCCTCATTTTACAGATGAGAAACTGAGCCAAATAGATTTTATGAAACTTACCCAAGGTCATACAGCCGGTAAATGACAGAGGTGGGTTTTTAACCCACATCTCTGATTTCAAACCCCATTCTCTGAACTACTTACACTGTGCATATATGAGATATATAAAAATGTATTCAGCTACATACATATCCTAGGAAGTCAGATCTCAAATTTCTAAATAAATAAGATCTAAGTTTTACAACTCAAGGATAGAAGTTTAAAACTGGTTTAACCTGCAAAGAGATGAAATGTATATTTATCAAAAGTGCATTGGATAATACGATTTAAGGAAGCTGTCTCTAGCTTGCAGTGGACCTGTATTTCCATTAAAACCTACTATAATTCAATAACTAGAATAAATTTTTATAGGAAAACAGGTAATAGTAATATTTATACTATTAGTAGCCAAATTCCAGCTCCTTTTAAACCTGTACTTTACTTTTGATCTATCAGTAGTGCCTTCTACTATGATTTAAAAAAAATTTTCAACTTCCTGTTTTCATAAAATAAAAAGCTAAAATTGTCAATTATTTTACCATTGACTAGGTCTTCTTATAAAACTTTAGAAGGAGCTTGAAAACAATGAACTAATGAATGATGAATAACTTGAGTCCAGTGAAATGACTTACCAAAAGTCACACATCGAGGCTCTCAATGACTTGTTCTCTAATCGACAGTGATTGACTCTTGCTTCTGTACTCTTACATCAGTTGTACTTTATTACATCCACTTCTTGCCTAGTACACCATCCCCCATTAGTAAGACAGTTGATAATTACAAAATATTTAATTTTAATGAGGCATCAATTTTAAAAGCCAGGCAAATTTGGCAATATTTATTCTAGACACACAATTTGATCTAATTTTCCTAGAATAAGACTATAGCATCTAACGAACAACAGTCTCAATTCTAACTGATGTGGCCTAAAAGTGAACTTCTGTCATCATCTAATATGACTTCGGCATCAACTTGTGGAGGAGTGTCTTCATCATTAGTTCAGATTTTTCTACAAATGTGTGTTGATGTTTTAAATAAACACGTTTGGGGGGGGATTGTATTGATTATAGACAGTAATACATGATTCTAATAAAATGTTAATATCCGCTTATTTCTTAAATATTTCAGTCAAGATGGAAACTCAAAGGCATTTAATTCACCAACTCCGTCGCAAATCTAAACAGAATGAAAAATCTAAATCAACAATGGAAGCTGGAAGGCATATGCTTCTGGTGGGAATATAAATAGGTGCTTTTTTGGAGGGTAAATTGGCTACTTTGTTTAAAATCCCTAAAAACATTAATACACATATTAGTTGCACTCCCAAGAAATTATACTAAGAAAATAATCCAGTATATTTAAAAACTTCAATATTTCCATTATAGATTTATAAACTCATAATAAAAACTTTGATCTACTAAATGTTCAAATATTTAGTAAATTCATATTCTATTTTAGAATAAGTTACTATTGACAAGGAAACATGTTTACAATATATTAGCTTTTTTCATAAAATAAATATGTTCACTTTTGCATATTAGGTTTACATAAATATAGTTTATATGGTAGGAATCAGTTTATATGTATGTTTTATTCTGTTTTAAAATATTTCCTAAGATATTTTCCCAAGATTTCCTCTGTCAGTTATATATCATGAAATAAAGCAGGTATAATCTAATTTTTGTGAAATATTGGTGCGTGTGTGTCAGTTAGGAATAAAGGTACAAGATACAGACCATATGCTATAGTATGTCTCAATGCATGTAAAATATTTTATGTACATACATGTATGTATATTTTATGTAATACTTACATGTATATTTTAAATTATTTTATTTTTATTGTATTGTATTTTAATATTTTATTTAAATATTTATTAAATATTTATTTTAATATTTTAATATTCTCTGTTTAAATATTTTAAAGATTTTATGTACATACATGTATGTATATGCATATTTCTGGAAGTGCATATAAAATGTTCAAGATAGGTTGAGGATTGGGATCAGAGGGTTGCACTGCAAGGGAAACTATTTTCAAAGATTTCTTGTGCTGTTTTAAATTTTTATCACAGGCAAGCATACTTTCCACTAAAAATGAATGTCTAAATATACATATAGACTCTATATAAAGACTGGAAGGACTCTTCCTTAGAAAGCCTCATAGCTTCCTCCTTTACTGCCTTTGAGTCATTAACTTTGACTTCTCAGTAAACTCCTTTTTGAGAACTATGTAAAACTGAAACTGTTTCTGGGCAAGCTCCCATATTCTTAATCCTCCTCCCTGATGATTTTATTTTTTAACCAGAGTGCTTATGACCATCTAAAAACTGTAGATTTTACTTATTTTACTTGTCTGTTTAATCTGTCTCCATCTCATAAGAATACAAACTCTACAAGTCAGGGGAGAGACTTTTGTCTGTTTTGTTCATTCTGCATCTCCAGTGCCTAGAACAGTGCCTGAGATAATATATGTGTTTAATAAATATTTGTTAAATGAATACAAGAGAAAAATACATTGTATTAGTTTGCTAGGGCTGCCTTAACAAAGTATCACAAACTTAATGGCTTAAGCAACAACTGTATATTGTTTCACAGTTCTGGAGCCTACAAATCCAACACTCAGGTATTGGCAGGGCTGATTTTCTCTGAAAACTGTGAAGGATGGATCTGTATCCAGGCCTCTCTCCTCGGCTTGTAGATGGCCATCTTTTCCCTGTGTGTCTCCACATCATCTTCCTTCTTACGCATGTCTGTTTCTGTGTCCAAATTTCCCACTTCTTATAAGGACATGCCATATTAGATTAGGGCCCACACTAATAAACTCACTTTATCTTGATTACCTTTGTAAAGATTTTGTCTCCAAATAAGATCACATTCTGAGTTACCAGGTGTTAGGATTCAACACGGGAATTTTGGGAGGAAACAATTCAACCCATAACATATATCCATGTGTTAATGACTTTCCTTTTTTATTTGTGTTTTTCTGTATATTTCAGTTAAAAATCAACGGATGCATTTATATATTTGTAATCAGAAGGCATAATAAAAATAAATATGCTTATATTCATCAAAATAATGCATGCAAGGGTTAAAAAAATCAAGTATTACAAAAAAGCATTCAATGACTAAAGAACAAGAGTCACGTTTCCAAGGTTTTGCCATTCATAACTGTACTCCCCAAAGGGGGCCCACTGCGCCCTGCTTCCTTTACTGTAAGTTTAATGTAATTAATCCACTATCTTCATCTGTAGGTTCACAGTGAATGTTACTTTTAATTTCATTATTTCTGTTGAAAGCTGATTACTTAGACAAAATCTGAAGTTTGTGGTGTGAACCATGATTCCGAAGAAATAAATTTACATTTCACTCAACTGGCATGTTCTCCTCTAAAATGGTTATTTTTATCATAAGGTATTTGAGTATTTAAAAAAAATCTTTTCTTAATAGCTGTTTAAACAATTGTGATAAAAAGAATATTAGGCCTCTTAGATCTAATGAAAATTGCATTATTTTTATTCTCATGAGACACAGAAATTAATAGTGGTTTAATAAGAAAACTTTTTTAAAATGCACTTTGTTCATTTTGTCCTATTCAGAAAAATGATTTGCTTTTTTCTGGCTTGGTACATCTCTGAACTATATTTTAGGTCATGGGGTTTTACATTTCAACAAAATATTTTCCAATATCATTAGAATGCTAGAAAGAAACATCAAGCACACTCATAATAAAAGAAAACAGATCAATGTTTATGTATACCTAGAAAGACAGCCAAAGAAAAAGCACAATGACATTTTGTCTACTGACATCATTTCCCACAGCTGAAGTCTGGGAATATTTTCATCCCAGTTACTCAAGATAAAAAAGCAAATTTTAACGATCATATTTTGTACATACTTTCTAACACTGAACAATTGGAAATCTTTTTTGCTAAGGGAGAGTTTTTCTTTAATCTTCAAACTGAAAATCTTGATTAATGATGTTCCCCTCAATCTGTTGATGTGTTCTCTTAACTCAAACACATTGACATATATTTCCCCCATGACAGATGGTATTGATCAAATGCCAAACAATTATTATAATAAGGTATATTTGGTTATTCTAACACTATTCTAACTCACATGTTAATGAAAAAAGTAATTTTGCATTTAAACATCAAAAAACAACTTTTAAAAACTTATTATTAATATTTTTGATTGACCAATTGTGATTACATACATTTATGGAGTACAATGTGTTATTTTGATACAAGTATACAACCTGGCATGATTAAACCAGGCTAATTAAGTGAGATGATGACTTACTTGTATTTCTGTGCCTGACTTATTTTACTTAGGGTAATGTCCACTGGTTTCGTCGACGTTGTTGCAAAAGGAAGAATTTCATTCTTTTTATGGCTGAATAGCGTTACATTGTGTATATATACCACATTTTCTTTATCCACCCGTACATTGATGGACATTGAAATTGCTTTCATATCTTGGCTATTCACAAAACAATTTTTAAAACGTGTTTGTTTTACCCCTCTGGTTAACTATTCTGGTATAATATTGATTTCTTTGTCTATTTATTCTCAGTTTATCAAATTTATCATTTTATGGTATCTAGCAGTTCTCTTTCTCTATGAATTACATATTTCTGCACAAATAATGTATCCATCCACGGTGTGCATCCTTACATAATATTGGTGTGTTTTTTTCAGCTCTTAGAGTCCCGATTGTCTCATCTTCCAACCTTGCTTGAGAGTATTTTAAAATCAGTCTCTCTTAATTTCTATTGCAATCATTCTGCCTTAGCTTTCACTGTCATAATGTTTTTCTATTTAAATTTCACTTTGTCATATTTTTTCTGCTTTTCCTTTCCAAAGTACTGGTAACTAGCACAAATTGCCCTTGCTTTTTTGCCATTCAACACACTTCCATTTCTCTTACTAACAAATTTCCCTTGTGCCTCTGTTCTTTTCTTTATCCAATTCATACTCAGTGAACATTCTGAAGTCCATCCACAAGGCACAGAGGTAAAATTAACATCTCGATTATAACTCTACACTTGGTAGCACATTGATTCTATTTACATAGTTACTGAGATGCATAGCCAAGATTTTCTAGATGTATCATGCTCATAGGTATACTTACCTCAGTCTTTCTCAAACTAGATCATCTTAATTTCTAGCTTTTGTGCTCAGAAGTCATAACTATTAAAAAAAAAACTACCATTTTGGAGTTTACTGTGATTAACTTCTTTTCTGAATGTCTCTAGATTTATTCTCTACACTCTTGCTGGCACGTTTCAGTTGTCATTTGATCTATATAACATACCACACCTCTGTGCCTTCACACATGCTATCTCTACTGTTTCGTATCCTATTCTTTCATTTTTCACCTGAATAAGTTACACTCGTTAGTTAAGTCTCAACTGAAGTATCACCTCTTCTACAAAGTGTGTCCTGTTTTTCCGTGAGTCTGCATCAACATCTCTTCCTCTTCCCTCCCAATGCATTGTCTATCGTTCTATCACAACACTTAACTGCATTGTACTATAACTGTTTCCTCAGCTGTCTTCCCCATTAGGCTCTGGGTCCAGTTGTTTCAGGATAATTTGTTCAAAAGGCTACTTTTTCTCTACTGAATTGCCTTTTCAGCTTTATAAAATATCAGTTGACTATATTTGTGTGAGTGTATTCCTAGGCTCTCTAATCTATTCCATTGACCTATTCTTTCATTAATACTATGCTGTTTTATAGTCTTTACATTGGATAATGTGGGTCCTCTAACTTTGATCTTTCTTCTTCCTGTTCACTATTGTTTTGGCTATGCTAGGTGTGTTATTTTTTCACATAAACTCTCATAATAGGCTGTCAAAATTTTTGAAAATCTTGTTTGGATTTTTACTGGAATTGTATTGAATCTACAGCTCATGCTTGTTAGAACTGGCACATAAGTATATCCACTTTATGGATCCATGAACACAGAATATCTCTCTATTTATTCAAATTTTCTTTGATTTTTCTCCTCAGTGTAATTTTTCACATGTAGTTCCCACAAATATGCCATCATATTTATACCTAAATATTTCATTTTGTGGTGCCATTACAAATGATATTTTTATTTCAAATTCCAATTGTTTGCTGCTGATATAAAATAAACTGACTTTTGTGCATTAATTTTATATCTTGTCGCTTTGTTATATAAATTCCAGAAGTTTTTTGTTGATTGGAATTTTAGACACATATAGTTATGTCATAAGCAAATAGAGATAGGTTTATTTATGCGTTTCTAATATGTGTACCTTTATTTCATTTTTTTCTTCTCTTATCTCACTACTGAGATCTTCTAGTACAATGTTCCTTGCCTTGCCTTGTTCCAGATCTTACGGGAAAAGCATCCAATCTCTCCATTAGCTGTAGCTGTTTTTCTATTTTCTTTATCAAGTTGAGGAAATTTGATAACAGTTTTTACCATGCATGTATATTAAATTTTGTCAGATTATTTTTTCTGCCTCAATTTATATGATTACATAATTTTGTATCTTTACTTTGTTGATATGATGGACTACACTGAATGATTTGCATAATCAGCCTGGCATGATGGAATAAATCACACTTAGTTGCAGTATATCATCCTCTTATACATTACTGGATTTATTAATATTTTGTTGGAGGTTTTTGGGTCTATTTATGAAAAACATTGATCAATAGTTTTCCTTCCTTTCAACATCTTTATCTCATTTTTATATTATATTAGTATAACATGAATATAAAACCTGTGCTGGTCTTACAGAATTAGTTAGGATGTAGTACGTCTGCCTCTGTTTTCTGAAAGAGATTGTAAATAATATTAATTATTCCTTAAAAGCTTGTTACTAGGTTGGTGCAAAAGTAATTGCTATTTTTGCCATTAAATTACTTTTTCACCAACCTAATAGAATTCACTAGTGAATCTATCTTGGCCTGGTGCTTTCTCTTTGGGAGGCTATTAATTTTTATTTCAATTTATTTAATAAATATTGGGCTAGTCATGTGATCTATTTCTTCTGGTATGAGTTTAGGGAGTTTGTGTCTTTCAATGAATAGGCATATTTTACCACAGTGATCAAACACACAGAGTTGTCATAATTTTCCCTTGACATCATTTTAATGACCATGAGATCAGTAGTGATGACCTCTCTTTAATTTCTAATATTGATAATTATATATTTTCTTTCTTGGTGAGGCTAGCTAGTATATCAGTTTCATTCATCTTTTCAAATAACTTTTTTTTTGTTGCACTGATTTTTTCTATTGTTCCTGCTTTCAATGTTATTGAGTTCCTCTCTAATTTTTATTTCTTTTCTTCTGTTTGCTTCAGACTTAAATTGCTTTTCTTTAGATTCCTAAGGTGAAAGATGAGATTACTTATTTAGATGTATCTTCCTTTGTAATACATGCATTTCAGTGCTATAAATTTCCCTTTATCCACTGTATTTGCTGAATCCCACAAGTTTGTATAAGTTGTATTTTCATATTCATTTAGTTTGATTTTTTTTTAAAAACTTGAGATTTCCTCTTTCATCTACATATTATTTAAAAGTGTGTTATTTAATCTGAGTATTTACAAAAAATTTTTAGATATATGTATTGGTTTCTATTTTAATTTCATTGTGTTTTGTGTACATACTTTGTATAATTTATATTACTTTAAATCTGTAAAGGGGTGTTTTATGGCTATGAAATAAATTTTTGTGTTGCCCCAAAATTCATATGTTAAAGCCTATCCCCTAATATGAGGGTATTTGGAGATGAAGACTTTGGTGATTAATTAGGATTAGAGTTACATTAAGTCATTAGGATGAGGCTCTCATGATGAGGGTAACGTCCTTACAATAAAAGAAAGAGACTTCACCATATGATGATAAGCAAGAAGGGGTCTATCTTTAAACCAAGAAGAAGGCTATCTTCAGGGATAGATTTGGCCAACACTTTGATTTTGGACTTCCCAAGCTTCAGAACTGTGAATAATAAGTTTCTGTTTAAGCCACCGAGTTTATGGTATTTTGTTAGAGCAGCCTGAGCTGACTAAGAGAGTGGTCTACAATGTGCTCCACCTTGGTGGACATTCTGTGTGACTTCAGAAGAATGTGTATTCAACTGATGCTGAATGGAGTATTTTATACTCCATATAAATGTCAATCAGATCAAGTTGAGCGCTAGTGCTGTATAGGTCATCTAACTATATACTTAGATTTTTGCCTGATTGATCTATAAATTATTGACAGGGGATTCTAAAGTTTCCAAATATAATAGTAGTTAGAATGCAAATGTGTTTATCTCTTAGAAAATTAATGCCTATATTACTAAGTAATGCCTGTCTTTATCTTGACAATTTTTGTTTTAAATATTATTTGTATGAAATGTATATAGCTACTCACGTTTTATTTTGATTAGGGTTAAAATGGTGTAGCTTAATTCATTCCTTTATTTTTCACCTATCCATCCACGTCTTTGTATTTAACATTGGTTTATTGTAGGAAGCATATGATTTAATCATTTTTTATCCATTCTGACAATCTCTGCCTTTTTTGAAGTTCAGAAATAAATGCAGTTTTTTTATATAAGTAAATTGCATGTCACGGGGGTTTGGAGTAAAGATTATTTCATTATCCAGGTAATAAGTATAGTACCTGACAGGTAGTTTTGTATCATCTCCTTTCTCCCAAACTCCACCCTCAAGTAGGCATCGATGTCTGTTTTTCCCCTGTTGGTGTCCACGTGTTCTTGTTGTTTAGCTCCCACTTATAATGGAGAACATGCAGTATTCGGTTTTCTGTTCCTGTGTTAACTTGCATAGGATAATGGCCTCCAGTTTCATCCATGTTGCTGCAAAGAATGTGATTTCATTCTTTTTTATGGTTGCATAGAATTCCATTACGTATATGTGTCACCTTTTTTATCCAGTCTACCATGGATGGGCATTTATTCTGATTCCATGTATTTGCTATTATGCACAATGCTTCAATAAAAAGTGTGTCTATGTCTTAATAGCAGAATGATTTATATTCCTTTGGGTATTATACCCAAAAATAAGATTGCTGGGTAAAATGTTAAGTCTCTTTTAAGTTCTTTCAGGAATCACCACACTGCATTCCCAATGGCTAAACTCATTTACATTTCCACCAGGAATGTATAAGCGTTCCCTTTTCTTCACCACCTTGCCATCATCTGTTATCTCTATCTCTAGGCTCTTTAATGATAGCCATTCTGACTGGTGTGAGATGGTGTCTTATCGTGGTTTTGATTTATATTTCTCTAATGATTAATGACATTAAGGATTTTTTCATATGCTTGTTGGCTGCATGTATGTCTTCTTTCAAAAAGCGTCTGTTCATGTCATTGCACACTGTTTAATGCAGTTATTTGTTTTTGTTTTTTGCTTGTAAATTTAAGTTTCTTATAGTTTCTGGATGTTGGACCTTTGTCAGATGCATAGTTTGCAAACATTTTCTCTCATTCTGTACAAAGTCTGTTTGAGCTATTCATAGTTCATTTTGCAGTGCAAAAGCTCTTTAGATGATTACGTCCCATTGTGCAATTTTCTTTTTTGTTAAAATTGCTTTTTTGGCATCTTTGTCATGAAATCTTTGCCAGGTCCTATGTCCAGAAGGCTATTTCCTAGATTATCTTCCAGGGTTTTTAATAGTTTTAGGTTTTGCATTTAAGTAATTAATCCATCTTGAATTGACTTTTGTATGTGGTGTAGGAAAGGGGTCCAAATTCAATCTTTCGCATATGGCTAGCTAGTTATCCTAGCACTATTTATGGAATTGGGAGACCTTTCCCCATTGCTTGTTTGTTGCTTTGTCAATGGTTCAATGGTCATAGGCATGACACAGGCATGCTCCATTATTTCTGGGCTCTCTATTTTGTTCCATTGATCTGTGTGTCTGTTTTTGTACCAGTAGCATTCTCTTTTGGTTACTGTAGCCCTGTAGTGTACTTTAAAGTCACATAATGTGATTCCTCCAGCTTTCTTCTTTTTCCTTAGGATTGCCTTGGCGATTCAGCCTCTCATTTGATTCCATATGAACTTTTAAAGACTTTTTCTAATTCTGTGAAGAATGGCTTTGGTAGTTCGATAGAAATAGCATTGAACCTGTAAATTGTTTTGAGAATTATGGTCATTTTAACAATATTGATTCTTTGTATTCATAAGCATGGAATATTCTTCCATTTGTTTGTATCATCTCGGTTTTTTGGGCAGTGTTTTATAGTTCTTGTAGAGATCTTTCACCTCCCTGGTTAGCTGTATTCCTGTGTATTTTATTTTTACTGTAGCTAGTATAAATTGAATTGCATTCCTGATTTGGCTCCTGGCTTGGCTATTGGTGTATAGGGATGTTGGTGTTTTTGTATGTTGATTTTGCATTATAAAATATTGCTGCAGTTGTTTATCACCTGAAGGAGCTCTCAGGCTGAGACTATGAGGTTTCCTAAGTATACAGTTATGTCTTCTGAAAACAGGGATAGTTTGACTTCCTCTCTTCCTGCTTGGATGCTTTTTATTTCTTTCGCTTGCCTGATTGCTCCGGACCGGACATCCAATACTGTGTTGAATAGAAATGGTGTGAGACAGCAGCCCTTTCTTGTACGAGTTTTCAAGGGGAACGCTTTAGGCTTTTGCCAATTCAGCATGATGTTGACTGTGGGTTTTCGTAAACGGCTCTTGTTATTTTGAAGTATGTTCCTTCAATGCCTATTTTATTGAGGATTTTTAATATAAAAGAATGTTGAATTTTATCAAAAGCCCTTATGCATCTATTAAGATGGTCATGTGGTTTTTGTTTTTAGTTTTCTTCCTGTTGAATCAGATTTATTGATTCATGTATGTTTAACCAAACGTGCATCTCAGTGATAAAGCCTGCTTGATCGTGGTGGATAAGCTTTTTGACGTGCTGCTGGATTCAGTTTGCCAGCATTTTGTTGAATATATTTGCATGTATCTTCATCAAGGGGATTAGCCTGAAGTTTTCTCTTTTCTTGTGTTTCTGCCGAGTTTTAGTATCAGAATAATACTGGCCCCATAGAATGAGCTCATGAAGAGTCTTGTCTCCTTAATTCTTTGCAATATCTTCAGTAAGAACAGTATCAGCTCTTCTTTATACATCTGGTAGAATTTAGTTTGAATTAATTTCTCCTGGGCTTTTTTATTGTTGTTCATTTCTTTTTATTACTGATTCAATTTCAGAACTTGTTATTGTTATGTTCATGACTGAATTTCTTTCTGGTTCAGTCTTGGGAGATTCCATGCATCCAGGAATGTATCTGTTTCTTCTAGGTTTTCTAGTTTGTGTGTATAGAGGTGTTTAGTCTCTGAGAGTTTTCTGTATTTCTGTGAGGTCAGTGGTAATGTCCCCTTTATCACTTCTGGTTGTCTTTACATGGATATTCTCTCCTTTTTTCTTTGTTAGTCTAGCTAGCAGTTTCTCTATCCTATTAATTTTCTTCAAAAATCCAAACCCTGTATTTGTTGACCTTTGGCATGGTTTTTCTCATCTCCACTTTCTTCATCTCAGCTCTGTTTTTTTGTTATTTCTTTTTTTCTTCTAGCTTTGGGGTTCGTCTGGTCTTGGTCCTCTAGCTCCTGTAGTTGTGATGTTAGGTTTATAACTTGAGACCTTTGTAATATTTTGATGTGGGTGATTAGTTATATAAATCTCCCCCTCAACACTGCTTTAGCCACATCCCAAAGATTCTGGTCTCTTGCTTCTTTCTCATTAGTTTCTAATAATTTCTTGACTTCTGCCTTAATTGTGTTATTACAAAAGTCATTCAGGAAGAGGTTGTTTGATTTTTACATAATTGTATGGTTTTGAGAGATTTTCATAGCCATTGCTTTCCACTTTTATTGCACTGTGGTCTAAGAGTGTCCTTGGTATGATTTTGTTTTTTGGGTTTGTTGTTGTTGTTGTTGTTGCTGTTCTTTTACTTTGCTTAGAATTGTTCTGTATGACTGTGTAGTTGAGTTTAGAGTACGTGCCATGTGTTAATGAGAGGAATGTATGTTATTTTTGGGGGGATGGAGAATTCTGTAGATGTATATTAGGTCCATTTACTCAAGTGATGAATTCAGTTCCTAAATATCTTTAATTTTCTTCCTTAATTATCTGTATAATACTGTCAGTGAGATGTTGAAGTCTTTCACTTTTATTGTGTGGGATTTCAAGTCTCTTCATAGGTCCCTAAGAACTTGCTTTATGAATCTAGGTGCTTGTATGTTGAGTTTGCATATATTTCGTATAGTTAGTTAGGTCTTCACGTTGAATTGAATCCTTTACCATTATGTAATTCCCTTCTTTGTGTTTTTGATATTTGTTGGTTTAAAGTCTGTTTTGCCTAAAATTAGAATACAAACTCTTGTTTTTGTCTGTTTTGTGTTTGGCGGATTTTTCTTCATCCCTTTTTTTGTGAACCTATGGGTGTCATTGCATGTGAGCTGGGTATCTTGAAGACAGCAAACAAATAAGTCTTGCTTCTTTATCAAATTTGCCAAACTCCCTTTTAATTGGGACATTTATCCTGTTTAAATTCATAGCTAATATTGATATGTGTGGATTTGACCCTGTCATTGTGTTGTTAGCTGGTTATTATTCAGTCTCATTTGTGTAGTTGCTTCAAAGTGTCACTGGTCTATGTACTTAAGTGTATTTTTGTAGTGGCTGGTAATGATCTTTCCTTTCTATATTTAGCACTCCTTTCAAGACCTCTCGTAAGGCAGGTCTGGTGGTAATGAATTCCCTCAGCTTGTCTGAAAAAAAGGCCTTATTTCCTCCTCACTTATGAAGGTTAGCTTGACTGGACATAAAATTCTTGGCTGAAAATTATTTTCTTTAATAATAGTAAATACTTTCTGGCTTGCAGGTTTTCTGCTGAAAAGTCTGCTGTTAGCCTAATGGGGTTCCCTTTGTAGGTGACCTGCCTTTTCTCTCCAGCTGCCTTTAATAATTTTTCTTTAATTTTTACTTTGAACAATCTAATGACTATGTGTCTTGGGAATGGTCATATTGCAGAGTATCTCACAGGGGTTCTCTGCATTTCCAGAGATTGAATGTTGACCTCTCTAGGGAGGTTGGGGAATTTTTCATGGGTGAGATCCTAAAATATGTTTTCAAGTTGCTTGCTTTCTTCCCACCTTTTTCAGGGAAACAAATGAGTCATACATTTGATCTCTTTACATAATCCCATATTTCTCAGAGGTTTTGTTAAACTCTTTTTTCTTTTTTTTTGGTCTGACTGAGTTAGTTCAGAGAACCAGTCTCTGAGCTCTGAGAGTCTTTCCTCTCCACCTATTCTGCTATTAATATTTGCAATTGCATTATGAATCTCTTGTAGTGTGTTTTTCAGCTCTCTCAGATCAGCTTGGTTCTTTCAGATAATGGCCATTTTATATCTCAGCTCCTGTATCATTTTATTGTAATCTTTAGATTTCTTGAATTGGGGTTTGGCTTTCTCCTGAATGCCAATAATCTTTATTCCTATCCATATTCTGAATTATATTTCTGTCATTTCAGCCATTTCAGACTAGATAAGAAGCCCTGCTGAGAAACTAGTGTGGTTGTTAGGCAGAAAGAAGACACTCTGGCTTTTTGATTTTTAGACTTCTTGTGCTGGTTCTTTCTCATCTGTGTGGGCTGATGTTACTTTAACTGTGGCGTAATTTGCGTACAGCCAGTAGACTTCTTTTCTTGATGTTTTCAGAAGGCTGAGGCTTTCTGCAGGGTCTTTATTACTGGCTAAATTTTTGTTTCTTGGTTTCACAGGGGGTTATATTAGCAAAGTACTTTTGGAGTTGAAGTTTAGGCTATGATCTACTAGATGGTAAGTAAGTGTAATGGCCAGTAGGTAGCTTCTTGCTCAGTCATGTGGCTCTTCTGTATTTCCTCACGGTTGTAGCCACACTTCCTCTCAGTGCTCTGAAAGTATAGGCTCCTCTCCCACTTGAATGCTGGCTTCAAATCTTGGCTTGGAATTCCTAGGCTACACACTCCAGCTCTGGAACTAGCTGAGGCTTTTTGTTGCCTCCCCCATTTGGAGGCAGCAGTGGAAGAAACCTTAGGAGTGGTTGGGCAGAGGGCCTTTCACTTGTCTCCTGAGGCTCTACCTCAGGGAAATACAGCACTGCTATCAGTCAGTGCAATTATCGAGGATTGGGCAGCTGTGATGTAGTTCTAAGCCAGAGAAACTCTGCCTTGTAATAATCCGAGGGAGCAGGTGGGTCGTGGGGGAGACACACTGGCCTCTTCTCCTTAGGGCATCTGCAGCTTGCTGGAAGTGTGGTTAAAGCACTCAGGGTCTTTGCTCCTTTCCCAGTTTGCAGAAGCAAGGGCAATACCACAGTAGTGGCAATGGCAGAATCTCTGCCTTTTAATTAGTGTATTAGGACTATCACATTGAAGTCATTATTGATATATTTGAATTTATTAGTCATGTTTGTAACACCTTTTTTATTGCCTGAGAGTTTTTCTCCTTTTCTTTCTTTTTAAGATTATATCACTTTCTTTAGCAAGTCAATTATACATCTTTAAAATTTTAATAGTTGTTCCAGAGTTTAAAGTATACATTTTTAACTAATCTAATTTGATTTTCAAATAACATTAAACTGACTCATGTAGGCTGGGAACCTTATAACATCCATTATGAAGCTGCTGTAACTTATTTATCCATATGCAAAAATCACCCAATACATCTCACAGTTATTACTTCAAACAATTGTCTTATAATCAATTAAAATAATAAAATATTTTATATTTATATATGTCTTCTCTGATACTCTTTATTTCTTTATGTAGATCCAAGTTTCTGACTTATAATATTCTTGTGTTGCCTGTAGAAAATCTCTGAAGATTGCTTGCAGGGTAGTTCTGCTGGCAATTTTCTCAATTTTTGTTTGTCTGAAAAATGTCTTTATTTTCCTTCACTTTTAAAGAGTAATTTCATTAGATATAGAATTCTAGACTGGTATTTTTTCAACATTTTAAATATTTTACTTCATCTGCTATTTATGTTTTCTGATGATAATTTTGTTAGAATTTTTATATATTTTTCTGTCTAGGTGTTTTTGTCTCTCTCTCTCTCTCTCTCTCTCTCTCTCTCTCTCTCTCTCTCTGGTTGTCTTTCTGGCTCTCTCTCTCTCCCTTCCTCCATGCCTTCTTCCATCCCTTTCTCTCTACCTTCTTTTAAGAATTTCTTATTTTTTTATAGCTTAAAAATCATAACCCTAAGTGTAAATTGTTAGGCTATTTATCCTGGTTGGTGTTCTCTGAGTTTTCTGGATTTGTAGTTTTGTACCATAATTAATTTTGGAAAATACTCAGTCCTTATTAATTCTGCTTTGGCTTGTTTTTCCTTTCAAGATTTCAATTATATGTATGTTACAACATTTAAAAATGTCCCAAAGTTCTTGGATTTTCTATTCTGCCTTTTTTTGAACATTTTTCCTTTATTTGCAAGTTTCTGTTTCAGCATCATAATTGAATGTTTCTCTTGATGCATCCCCAAGCTCACTTTTTTTTTTTTTTTTTTTGGCTGTGCTGAGTGTACTGATAAGCTCATCAAAAAATGTTTTTCATTTTTTTTCTTTTTGAGATGGAGTCTCACTGTGTGACCCAGGCTGGAGTGCAGTGGTACAATCTTGGCTCACTGCAAACTCTGCCTCCCAGGTTCAAGCGATTCTCCTGCCTCAGCCTCCTGAGTTGTTGGGATTACAGGCACCCGCCACCATGCCTGGCTAATTTTTGTATTTTCAGCAGAGACAGGGTTTTACCATGTTGACTAGGCTGGTCTCAAACTCCTGACCTCAGGTGATCTGCCCACCTCGGCTTCCCAGTGTGCTGGGATTACAGGCATGAGCCACCGTGCCCGGCCTGTTTTTTTTTTTGGTTTTTTTTTTTTCATTTCTAACATTTTATTTTCTAAAGGTTGTGATTACATTATAGCTAACATTTTATAACATCTTATTTTGGTCTATTTTAGGATTTATATCTTTTTGCTTATATTACCTATATGTGCTTGCATTTTTTCCTATTTTTTCATTACAGTTCTCAAAACATAAATCAGACTTATTTATAATGATTTTTCTGATAATTTTACCATCGGTGTCATATATGAGTCTGATATTGATGCTTTCTTACTTTCTTCAGAATGTACTTTTTCTTGCCTTTCAGCATGCTTTGTAACTTTTTGGGTTGAAACCTGGCCATGATATTTCAGGTAAACGGAACTGAGATAGATAAGCTGATAATGTGATATTGTATGTTAATCTAACTAGATGTTAAAGTTTCCTATACATGTAGGTGCCAGAGGCTTCAAATTTTTCCAATGACATTTTTTCTTTCGTCTTCTTTGTTGTCTTTGGCTTTCTTAAAAATTCTTTCTCATAGAGATTCTGTGTTTTGCTACTCTTTCTGTTTCAATCTACTATTAAAGCTCTGTTGGTGTAGTGGTAAGGTATGGGGGTGGGAAAGCATTTCATTTATTATATGATTAAATCTCAATCTTTTAGTGGGCTATGACATTCAAAAATGTTATTTTAGAGTTTTCTACTATTAAGTAATACAGGATGCTGACTGGAGGGAAGGGGTATAGCACGGGAAAATTTTCCTCCCCCAGTTTGATAAGAATCTTTCCCCTTGCAGAGGAGGATTCTGCTGTAGAGAATGCCCTGAATTTCAGAATTACTGCTCTTTCTCTCCTCTGCAAGAGCCAGAAGGGAATCTTTCTCAGATATTTACCTCATATTACATATCATATTTCTCAGATATGTGAACCTGGTGAAATTCTAAGAGGTGAAGCCCTATAAAATGTGGGGAACCCCTAAGAGTGTGGCCCCCAGCAGTATCTCACTGTCATACTACTCCACATTCAGCCTCTAGAAATTCATAATAATTATCATTTAAGTGTTTCTACCAGTTTATAGCTCCAGCAACTTTCTTGAGGTAAGTTTATCTTAGCTGTAACTCTATGGATTCACCTATCACTCCAGATTTTGGTGTAGAAGTTTGCCCTACAAGCTGTTATCTGATGGATACAAGATAACTTATTTTCAGTTTGTTCAGTGTATTAGTCTGTTCTCACGCTGCTAACAAAACCATACCCAAGACTGGGTAATTTATAAAGGAAAGAGGTTTAATTGACTCACAGTTCAGCATGGCTGAGGAGGCCTCACAATCATGGTAGAAGGCAAAGGAAAAGCAAAGTTACGTCTTACATGGTGGCAGGCAAGAGAGTGTGTGCAGGGGAACTCCCTTGTATAAAACCATCAAATTTCATGAGACTTAGTCACCATCATGAGAACAGCGAGGAAAAAATCTGCCCCCATGATTCAATTACCTCCTACTGGGTGGCTCCTACCACATGTGGGGATTATGGGAGCTACAATTCAAGATGAATTTTGGGTGGGGACACAGCCAAACCATATCATTCAGGTTTTTTTGCTCTTACAAGGATGAAAGTAGTGATGGTTTTCATTGTCCTTATTTGTAGGAACGATTAATAAAACCAGAGGTCCCATGTTTGACCTTATGTATGTATCTATAATATCTGGCCAAGTGTCTTATGTATATAAGTTGATTAGTAAAAGTTACTGATTGAACTCTTAACCTGTTGGGAAGGAATATGGGCTATATAGTCAGCAATATAGAAATAGGGTCACAATATGCTTACATTTTTAACAGCCTTAATGCTGAATCATTCACCCTAATATTTTCAACTAAATTTCACTGTTCCAGGTAATAATGGTTTCTGATTATGTCCTTTACTATTTTCTTTACAACTTTAACTCAAACCTAGAGTCTAACTCCCTACAATGCTGAGCTAATGTTGACCTTTCTTCTTTCCTTAAACATCATTCAAACTTTCTTGCTTGCTACAGTATCTTAGATACTTTTTGTACCCATTCACTAACCTCTACAAGCCTCAATCAATATTCTAACCAAAAAAAAAAAAAAAAGATAAGATTGCTGAGAGCCTGACTCTACAAATAGCTCTTCTAGCTAATATTAGGTAATATTTACTTATTTATTAATATTTCATCTTTTCAAGTGTAACTATAACATTTACTAAGATACATAATACCATGTATCATTTAAAAGTCACAATACATATATAAGGTTTAGGTCATATGAAGTATTTTCTCAGACCGGTATGGATTTAAAATAGAAATCAATAATAGTTATATATGGAAAATCTCCAGATGTTTAGAAACAAAGTACACAACTCTGAATAATACATAAGCCAATGAATAAATCATAAAAGTAAGTAGAAACTATTTTGAACTAAATAAAATGAAAACACAAATTATTAAATTTGATTGGGTACAGCTGAAACAGTGCTTAAAGGAAAATTTGTGGCAATAAACACTTATTAGTAAAGAAGAAAGGTTTCATATTGATGTAACTCAGCTATCACCTTAATATGCATAAAAATAAAAGCAAATTGAATCCAACATAAGCAAAAGAAAGGAAACAGAAAACATAAGAGCAGAAATTAATGAGATACAAAATAGAAAAACAATAAAGGAAAATCAATAAAATCCAAAGCCGATTCTTTAAGGAGATGAATCATATTGTTCAGAAAAATAAATTAGGAGAGAGAGACAGAGAGAGAGAAAGAGTAAATTACCAATGTGAGGAATAAGAGAAGGGACATAATTATATAATGGTACAGACATTAAAAGTATAATTATGAGGCTGGCCAAGATGGCTGACTAAGAAGTAGCTAGTGTGTGCCTCTCTCATGGGAAGAAATAGGAGGAACAAGTAAATACATCACCTTCAACTGAAACATCCAGGTACATATACTGGGATTTATCAAGAAAACAACTCAACCCACAAAGAATGGAGAAAAGCAAGGCAGAATGACCACCCATCCAGGAGCAACATGGAGCCAGGGGAATCTCCCCAACCTAGGGAAGCAGAGAGTGAGTGAGTGAACCTGGGGACCTACACTTCTCCCATAGATCTTTGCAACCCTCAGGTCAAGAGATCCCCTCATGAACCCACTCCATCAGGGCCTGCAGTCTGACTTGCAGAGCTACATGGAATCTCAGTGGAGCAGCCATTCAGGCACATGTGGAGCCCTCAGAGCTGTATATATCTGAGCTTCCTGGCAAAAGAAACTGCACCTTCAGCAGAGCAGGATGTTAGGCCACTGTACATACCCTCTAGGCAGGGGGATGAATCTAGAGGGCTGAGAAGTGACAGTCTATAGGCCCTGCTATGGCACATAGCAGGATAAGACCCACTGGCTTGGAACTCCAGCCAGCCACTGGTAGCAGTGTTACACCTTCCTGAGATGGAGCTCCCAGGGTGAGGGCAGGCTGCCATCCTTGCTGTTTCATACCCTTAGTTGTTGTTTACTTCAGTGCAGCCACTCCTTTTTTTTTTTTTTTTTTTTTTTTTAAACATAGGCCCGTGAATCTGCTTCTCCTCACTATGCAGGACCTCACCACCAAGGTCACCAGGAACCCTTGCCAGTGTTTTACAGCTGGCAGTGCTTCTTAGCCTCTGTGAGATGGAACTTCCAAGGGAAGGGATGAACCACCATCTTTGCTGTTTCACAGCCTTGGCCATTTTTACCTTCAGGGTCTACAGAGTTCAAGGCAACGAAGGACTGGAGCTATCCCCCAGCACTGTCCTGCAGCAACTCTACGCAGAAGCAGCCAGTCTGCTTTTTCATGTGAATCCTTCATTTCTTTTCACTGGGTAGGATCTTCTATCTGAAGTTTACAACCAGCCCCACTGGCGTGTTCAGGCTGGCAACAGGTCAGTGCCTCCCTGATGGACCTCCCAGAGGGAGGGGAATGCCACCATCTTTGCTGTTTTACAGGCTTCACTGTTGATAACTGCATATTCTGGAGAATCCAAAGTGACTAGGGACTGGAGTGGAGCCCAGGAAATTGCAGCAGCCTTATGGAAAAGTGGCCACACTGTTTGTTACATGGGTTATTAATTCATATCTCCTCATGGGTGGGTCCTCCTGGCATGAGTCTCCAGCCACACCCTGCTGGGGCTATCAAGCCAGTAGCAGCTCTGACATTCTCTGGTACAAAGTTCCCAGTGGAAGGGTGGGTTGCCATCTTTGCTACCTTGCAGCCATTGTCCTTGCTGTGGCCAGGCTCTGGAGGGTCCACGGTGACCAGGGGCTGGTCCCGATCTCCAGCACAGAGCACCCACCTCACAGAAAAGTAGTCAGGTTGTTCTCCATGCAGACCCTTGTCCACACTTCCCCTCATGGGGCAGGGATGCACAAGCTGGGACTCTAGCACAACCACCCTGCTACCACCTGACCACTTCAATCAGAGGCAGCCCAGCGGTTAGATGAACAGCTACATGTAGATAAGTAAGAACCAACACAAGAACTCCAGCAACTCAAATGGCCAGAGTGTCTTATGTCCTCCAAACAACCACAGTAGTTCTCCCTTAACTGGGAAGAATTGGCTAAAATGACAGGACTACAATTCAGAATGTGGATAGGAACAAAGATCATCAAGATTTAGAAGAATAGTAAAACCCAATCCAAGGAAACTAAGAATCATAATAAAATAATGCAGGAGTTTACAGATGATATAGCCAGTATAAAAAAGTACTAACTGATCTGACAAAACTGAAAAACACACTACAAGAGGTTCACAATGCAATCACAAGTACTAAAAGCAGAATAGACCAAGCTAAGAATCTCAGAACTTGAAGACTGGCTTTCTTAAATGAGACAGTCATATTAAAATAAAAAAAAAAGAATAAAAAGGAATGAATAAAATCTCTGAAAAATATGGGATTATGTAAAGAGGCCAAATCTACAAATCATTTACATCCCTGAAACGGATGGAGAGAAAGCAAACAACTTGGAAAACATATTTCAGTATATCATCCATGAAAACCTCCCCAACCTTGGTAGAGAGGCCAGCAGTCATACTCAGGAAATATCAAGAACCTCTGTAAGATTCTATACAAGATTATTGCCAAAATACATAATCAACAGATTTCCCAAGGTGAAAATGAGAAAAAGAACGTTAAAGACAGCTAGACAGAAAGGGCAGTCACCTACAAAGGGAACCCCATCAGGCTAACAATGGACTTCTCAGCAGAAACCCTATAAGCCAGAGAAGATTGGTGGTCTGTATTTAACATTTGTAAAGAAAAAAAAATATTCAAACCAAAATTCTGTATGCAGTAAAATTAAGCTTCCTAACTAAAGGAGAAATAAGATCCGTTTTAGATAAACAAATACTAAGGGGGTGTTTTACCACCAGACCCACCTTACAAGAGATCTTGAAAGGAGCATTCAATATAGAAAGAAATAACCACTAGTAGCCAATACAAAAACACACTTCAATACTCAGACCAGAGACACTATAAAGCAACCACAAAATCAAGCCAGCATAATAACCAGCTAACAGTACAATGACAGAATCAAATCCACGCTTATCAATACTAACCTTGAATGTAAAGGGGCTAAATTCCCTATTTATAAGGCACACAGTGGCAAGCTGGATGAAAAGAAAGACCTAGTGGTAAGCTGTGTTCAAAAGACCCATTTCACAGGCAATGACATCTGTAGGCTCAAAATAAAAGGATGGGGGAAAATCTACCAAGCAAATGAAAATCAGAAAAAAAAGCAGGAGTTGCAATCATAATTTCAGACAAAACAGACTTTAAACCTCAAAGATCAAAAATTACAAAGAAGGGCTATACTTAATGGTAAGTGGTTAAACTCAACAAAAAGACAAAACTATCCTAAATATACATGCACCCAACACAAGAGCACAAGTTTATAAAGCAAGTTCTTAGAGACCTACAAAGAGACATAGGCTCCCACACAATAATAGTGGGAGACTTCGACATTCCACTGACAGTATTAGACACATCACTGAGGCAAAAATTTAACAAAGATATTCAGTAACTGAACTCGACATTTCATCAAATAGACATAAGAGACATCTACAGAACTCTCCAGACAAAAACAACAGAATATACATTCTACTCGTTGCCATATGGCACACACACTAAAACTGACCACACAATCAGAGAAAAAAACAATTCTCAGCAAATGAAAAAAAAAGATGAAATCATACCAAACACACTCTTGTAGCACAGTGCAATAGAAATACACATCAAGGCTAAAAAAAATGCTTAACACCATACAATTACATGAAAATTAAACTACATGTTACTGAATGACTTTTGTGTAAATAATGAAATTAAGGCAGAAATCAAGAAGTTTCTTGAAACTAATGAGAACAAAGATACAAAATACCAGAACCTCTGGGACACAGCTAAAGCAGTATTAAGAGGGGGGATTTATAGCTCTAAATGCTCACAACAAAAAGTTAGAAAGATCTCAATTTACTGACCTAACATCACAACCATGAGAACTAGAAAATCGAGAGCAAACAGAACCCAAAGCTAACAGAAAACAAAAAATATCCAAACTCAGAGCTAAACTGACAGAGGTCAAAACAAACAAACAGAAATTTCAAAAGATCAATGAATTTAGGATTTGCTTTTCTGAAATAAAAATGAAAATAGAATGCTAGGTAGACTAATAAAGAAAAAAGAGAGGATTCAAATAAACACAATTAAAAATGGCATAGGGTATGTTACCACTAACCCCACAGAAACACAAACAACCATCAGAGACTACCCTGAATACCTCTATGCATACAAACTAGAAAACCTAGACAAGATGAATAAATTCCTGGACACATACAACCTCCCAAAACTGAACCAGAAAGAAATTCCTCTTTTGAACAGACCAATAATAAGCTCTGATTAAATCAGTAATAAATAGCCTACAAACCAAGAAAAGTCCTAAAGCAGATAAATTCACAGCTTAATTCTACCAGATGTACAAAGAGAGCTGGTACCATCTCTACTAAAACCATTCCAATAAATTGAAGAGAAGGGACTCCTCCCCTACTCATTCTGAGGCCAGCATCATCCTGATATCAAAACTTGGCAGAGACACACACACACACATACAAAAACTTCAGGCCGATAACCATGATGAACATTGATGCAAAAATCCTTAACAAAATACTGGCAAACTGAATCCAGCAGCACATCAAAAACCTAATCCATCATGATCAAGTAGGCTTTATCCTTGAAATACAATGTTGGCTCAACATACATAAATAAATAAACATGATCCATCACGTAAACAGATCTAAAGACAAAAACCACTTGATTATCTAAATGGATGCAGAAAAGGCTTTCAATAAAATTCAACATCACTTCATGTTAAAAACTCAATGAACTACGTGTTGAAGGACCATAATATAAAATAGGAGCCATCTATGGCAAATCCACGGCCAACATCATACTGAATGAGTAAAACCTGGAAGCAATCAATCCCCTTGAAAACCATCACAAGCAAAAATGCCATCTCTTTCCACTCCTATTCAACATAGTATTGGAAGTCCTGGCCAGAGCAATCAGTCAAGAGAAAGAAATAAAGGACATCTAAATAGAAAGTGAGAAAATCAAACTATTTCAGTTTGCAGATAAGATGATTCTGTATCTAGAAAACCCCATCGTGTTGGCCCCAAAACTCCTTAAGCTGATGAATAACTTCAAGAAAATTTCAGGATACAAAATTGGCATACAAAAATCACTAGCATTCCTATACAGCAACAACAGCCAAGCTGAGAGCAAATAAGGAACGCAATCTCCCTCACAATAACCACAAAAGGAATAAAATGCCTAGGAATACAGCTAACCAGATAGGTGAAAGATCTCTGCAATGAGAATTACAGAACACTGCTCAAAGAAATCAGAGATGACACACAAAAATAAGGAAGACATTCCATGTTCAGGGATAGGAAGACTCAATATCATTAACATGGTCATACTACCCAAAGCAATTTTTAAATTCAGTGCTATTTCTATCAAACTATCAATGACATTCTTCAAAGAACTAGAAAAAAAATTTTTTAATTCATATGGAATCAAAGGAAAAAAAAAGCCCAAATAGTCAAGACAATCCTATGTAAAAAGAACTATGCTGGAGGCATTATGTTACCTGACTTCAAACTATATTACAGGGCTACAGTAACCAAAACAGCATGGTACTGGTGCAAAAATAGGCACATAGACCAAGGGTACAGAAAAGGGAGCCCAGCACTAAGGTTGCACACCTACAACCATCTGATCTTTGAAAAAGCTGAAAAAAAACAAGCAACAGAGAAAGAATTTTCTATTCAATAAATGCTGCTGAAATAAAAAGCTAGCCATATGCCAAAGATTGAAACTGGGCCCCTTCTTACAGCATACACAAAAATCAACTCAAGAGAGATTAAAAACTTAAATGTAAAGCCCAAAACTATAAAAACCCTAGAAGACAACCTAGGCAATACAGTCCTGGACATAGGAATGGGCGAAGGTATATAAAGTTTGCTTAATATTTAAAAATTGGTAAATGTACATCACCATAGTGACAGACTAAAGAAGAAAAACTGCATGAACGTATAAAAATATGAATACAAACCTTATAGCAAAATCCAACATACATTCCTAGAAGAAACTCTCAGAAAGTTGTAGGAACTTGACAGAAACTTCCTTCAAACTGGTAAACAGCATCTATACATTAAAAAAAACAAAAACCTGCAGTTAATATCATATTTTAAAATGAAACGCTTAATTTAATGTGTCAAATTGGTTAGGCTATGGTGCCTAGGTTTTTGGTCAAACAGTAGTTTAGATGTTGCTATCAAAGTTTTTTTTTTTCAATTTATTTATTTATTTATTTGTTTATTTTTGAGATGGGGTCTTGCTCTGTTTCCCAAGCTGGAGTGCAGTGGCATGATCTCAGCTTACTGCAACGTTCACCTACTGCGTTCAAGCATTTCTCCCACCTTGGCTTCTCAAGTAACTGAGACCACAGGTGTGTGCCACCATCACCCACTAATTTGTGTATTTTTTGTAGAGAAGGGGTTTTGCCTTGTGCCCAGGCTGGTCTCAAACTGTTGAACTCAAGCTATCTGCCCTCCTTAGCCTCCCCGAATGCTCGGATTATAAGCGTGAGCCACTGTGCCCCACTGAAAGTATTTAGATGCGATTGACATTTAAATCAGTAGATTTTGAGAAAAGCAGATGACCCTCCATAATATGGGTGGGGCTCATCCAATCAATTGAAGGCCTTAAAAGAAAAAAGACTGTGGTCTCTCTAAAAAGAGGGAACTCTACCTCCAGCCTGCCTTTGGAATCCATCTGTAACATCAGCTCCAGCCAGTATTTTTAACCTGCTGGCTTTCTGTGCAGATTTTTTACTTACCAGCCCCCACGATAGGAGACAATTTTCTAAAATGATCAATCAGTTTCCCAATCAGTACACACACACACACACACACACACACATACACACACACACACACACAGGCACAACCTTACACACACATTCTGTTCGTTCTGCATTCTGTTTTCTCTGGCAAATCTAATTTAATTAACCAGAAGATTAAAAAAAATACAAGATAAGAATGTCTACTCTCACTAGTTCTATTCAACTTTATACTGGAGTCTTGCTATAAGATCAGACTAAAATAAGAAATAAAAGACATAAAGACTGCAAAGGAAGAAGTAGAACTGTCTTCATTTTCAGATAATATGATCATCTTTACAGTAGATCCTAAAGAATATACACACGTTAGCATGAAAATGAGTTTGGCAAGTTTGCAGAATAAAATGTCAATATACAAAAGTCAATTGCATTTCTATGAACAAGGAGTGAAAAATTAAAAGTTGAAATTTTAAAAATGAAAATATTAACAATGGCACAACAATCTTAAACATTTAGAGATAAATTTGACAAAAGATATGCAAGACCTATACCTTGAAATCCATGAAGCAAGCATAAAGAAGACATATTAAATAGAGAGGTAAACTATGATCATGGACTGAAAGATTTGGAGATGTTAAAATGCCATTGCTTCCAAAATTGACCCATAAATGTAATAGAATCTCAGTCAAAATTCCAGCATCCTTTCAGAAAAATTTTGGAGCTGATTATGAAATTTGTATGGAAATTTACAGAGCCTAGACTAGCCAAAATAATTTTAAAATGGGATAAGAAGTTAAAGAAATAATATTACCTGATATCGATATATAATATAAAGGTAAATTAATCAAGACAATGTAGTACTTATCTACACTTTGACATATATAAATGGAACAGAATAATGAGTACAGTGCTGGACCCACATGTACACGATCAACTGACTTTCATCAAAGATGCCAAGACTATTCCATGGGGAAATATTAATATTTTCAAAAAACGATGCTGAGAAAATTGGATTGCTACATGAAAAAATAAATGAACCTCAACCATTACAACCCACCATGTACTCAAACTAATTAACATGACTCATAAGTCTATAAAAGTTAACAGTATAAAATTTCTAGAAGAAAACGAGGAGAAAATTTTAGTCACTTTGCATTTGCCACAGATTTTTAAAATACAACACAAAAAACTTTTTGTCAACTAAAAATGCAAATTTAAAATTACATAAAATTCAATAAATAACTTTATAAAAATCAACACGTTGAAATTCATCAACATAAAAAACATTTTTTTCTTTCAAAGATACTGTTATAAAAATCAAAAGGCAAACCAAATACTGAGAAAAAAATTTGCAAAAATATCCAACACAATACTTGTATCTATGCTATGTAAGCATTAGAATATAAACAACCCAATCAAAATGGGCAAACATTTGAGCAGAAAGTTTAATTAAGAAATACAGACATGAAATAAGCACATAGAAAGATATTCAACATCATTAGTCATTATGGACATGTGAAACAAAAACATGTTGTGATACCCCTACACTCCTCTAGAATGTCCAAAATTTAAAAAAAAAAAACAAAAACTGAAAGTATTTGGTAGGTATTTAGAGCAAATAGGGCTTTCATATACTGCAGGTGGCAACGTCAAATGGTACAGCCTCTTTGCAAAACAGCTTAGTGGTTTTTGAAAACATTAAACATGCAACTAGTGTATGATTCATAAATTTATCTTCTAGCTAACTACCCAAGAGAAATAAAAATACATGTCCACAAACTGATTTCTTACCCAAATGCTCATAGCAGTTTTATCTATAATAGTCAAAAACTGGAAAAAACCTAATGCATATCTTCAGGTCAATAAACAAATCATTACATATGCATTAGTATAGCACTCTGCAATGAATATCAATTAACTATTGTTATATACAATGGTGAATGGACCTCCACGAACAATTAGGCCGAATAAAAGAAACTCCACTAAAAATGGTATGTAATACATGATTGTATTTATATAAAAACTCTAAAAAATCACAAACTAATCCACGGTGACAAAAAGCATGTTTGTCATGGGTTGCTGGGCACCCAGACAGTGTCAGAGATTGGTAAGAGAGAGGAATAACTAAGGCATGTGAGAAATATTTTGGTGATAATGAATATATTTATTATCTTGATTGTGTTTATGGTTTTATGAATATATATTCATATCAAAGGGCATCAAATTTTGCAATTTAAATATATTCTGTTTAACGTACGGCAATTTTACCACAACAAACTGCTTAACATGCAAAGAAAAAACAAACACCTCAATAAAACAACCAAATAAATTAAAGAGTTGGCATGTACAATGTGACCCTGATTTCTTCAGCTATTTGGTGTCATTAAAAAGGGATTGCTCTAGTATTAAAAGGAATTAAGAAAGATAGTATGCAGATAAAATACATGGTCTTGAATAAGATCCTGGATGTAAAGATTTTTTTTCTTGCAAAAATTGGTACATTTGAAAACTGAGGATTAGATGATGCTAGAAAATTATTATTAACTTTTAGATATTATAGTATTAGGTTTTTTTTGTTTGTTTTTTTGTTTTTGAGACGGAGTCTCCCTCTGTCGCCCAGGCTGGAGTGCAGTGGCGCGATCTCTGCTCACTGCAACTTCCGCCTCCCGGGTTCAAGTGATTCTCCTGCCTCAGCCTCCTGAGTAGCTGGGCACACCTCCATGCCCAGCTAATTTTTCGTATTTTAGTAGAGACGGGGTTTTACCATTTGCCCAGGCTGGTCTCGAACCCCTGAGCTCAGGCAATCCGCCCGCCTTGGCCTACCAAAGTGCTAGGATTAGAGGCATGAGCCACCGTGCCCGGCCATGATTTTAGTTTTAAGAGTTGTACAATTAAGTAAAGATTGAATGTGAAGATATCTGTGTTTACTTTAAAATAGTTAAGTATTAAAAAATAAAATATGATAAGAAAAAAACTGGGAAATAGGCTTCTGGTTAGTGCTTTAATGATGAAAGTTTGATTTTCTGGAATAGATTACAGATATTAAGTTGAAGATATCTATTGTACCATTCAAATAATAAATATGTTGCATTAGACTCATGAACAGAAAGTGAGCCATTTAAATGGAGTCTACAGTAAAAATGATGGAATTATGATGCTCCATTTATATCCTATGGTCTGACCTACTATAAGTCGAAAGAAAGACCCATATAGCCAATTTTGATGTTGTATTTTCCTCTAAAAGCATAGTATATGAGGAAAAGAGGTTTCCATTGAAAACTTCTCTCTTCTCTTTCACTCATTTTGGCTGGTATTTTATGCCTGTTATTACAGTCCTTGTCATTCTTTCCCTCTAGATTCACACTCTCACATTATAGCTACATCACAAAAAAACCTTTTCCTCTTACCGGATTCTAGTGGCACTATGAATGAATGAATTTAGTCATTCACTTATTCAACAATATTTGCTGAATGCCAATTAGAATGATTTTGAATTTCATACAGTATAATTATCTGTGGAGTTTTTAATATCTAGAAACTTCTGAGAGCCACCATTGAAAATGTTCACTCATTAAGGCTTGTGTGGGACCTAGATAACTCTATTAAAATAAATACAAAACAAACAAAAAATGTTCACAGATGTTTTTCATTCTGTGCCGTGGTTGAGACTCACTGGCCTAGTGTATGACACTCTCTGGGCTAAGCACTGAAAATAATAACTAGGTATAAGACAGATATATTTCTTGTTCCCATTAAATTCATACACTTAGTCTCTTATTCATGATTCAGTCTTATGATTTTGGATACTATCTTAATCTATTCAGAATGTTATAACAAAAAAAATAGGCTGGGTGGGTTCAAAACAAAAGACATTTATTTTTCATAGTTCTAGAAGCTGGGAAGTCTAAAATTCAGGCATCTATAGATTACGTGTTTAGTGAAGACCCACTTCCTGGTCCATACACTGCCTTCTTCTCTGAGTCCTCACATGGTAGAAAGGGTGAGTTATCTCTCTGGGATCTCTTTTAGAATAACACTAAACCCATTCATGGGGGCTCTACCCTATGACCTAACAGCCTACCAAAGGCCTCACTTTTTATTACCTTCACATTGGGGATTAGGATTTCAACATATAAACTTTGGGAAGATGCATTCAGTCTACAGCACTTCACTCCTAGTCCCCACAAATTCACGTCCTTCTTATATGCAAAATACATTTATTTTATCCCAACAGACCCAAATCTTATTTCATCATTAACTCTAGGGTATAAAATCAAAAGTCTCATCTAAATATTATTTAATTAGAAATGGATGAGAGTCAATGTATGATTAATCCTGAGACAAACTGTCCTCCAGCTGTAAACCTGTGAAACCAAACAAGTTATGTGCTTCGAAATTACAGTGGTGGGACAGGCTTAGAATACATATTTTCGTTTCAGAAGGGAGAAACAGGAAAGAAGAGGCTATGGACCACAAGTAAGCCCAAAATACAAGGCAAACTCCTTATCTTAAGGCTTGACAATAACCGTTGTTAGTTCCACATTCTGCCCTCCAAACCCACTGGCATAGAGGTTCCACTTTCTGGACCCATTGATGCAGCAGTCCCGCCCTGAAAGCTCTGGTTGGAAAGGGAAACAAAACAAAACAAAACAAAACAAAAAAACCTTTTTTTTTTTTTTTGAGAAAATAAGAGATTTCATTTTTGATATGATGAGTGTCAAAATGTAATGTCCAAGTAGACATGACTTGTTGGCATTTACTATAGACTGAATGTTTGTGTTGCCCCAAAATTAATATGAATGAGCATGGCTATATTTCAATAAAACTTTATTTATGGACATAAAACTTTCAATTTGATTTGATTTGATGTATAATTAAATATTCTTTTTCAGAATTTTTGCTTAACCACTTGAAAATATAAATATTATCTTTAGTTTGCTGGCCATATAAAATAAGTGGGGGACTAGATTTTCCTATGTGCCATGGTTTGCCAATCTCTGGCCTAGATGATGAATATTATAGTGTCTACACTAGGGCAAAGATGGAGAGTCAAGAGCATATACTAGAACCAAGACTTTCAATTGACAGAATGCAAGAAATATTACAGAGAAAATAAATTGGAAGAACTCCTAGTTTCTGTCTTGGGGAACTAAATAGATAGTTTTATTGTTCACTTACCAAGAAATACAATGGAATAAGTACGTTTACAAGAATGTTGTAACTTAACACCTAACGTTAGTTAAGTTATAACATTAGGTGTTTTGAGGTTGGGTTCTTTCTCCAATTACATTCTCACAGACCTTTACTTAAATTTCTTTCATTCGTTCTCCTAGCTAACCATATAAACTTTAATTGTTAAGGTCACACTTAAGATTTCAGCTTCTCCAGAAAACCTTTTCTTATTTCTATTGCCATCACTGACTTGAAAACATGAAGGAGAAATAAAGATATTCCCAGACAAACGAAAGCTGAGAAATTTCATCAACACCAGACCTATCCTACAAAAAATGCTGAACGGAGTAGAAAAGGACATTAGAAAGCAATATTAATCTCCTGAAGGTACAAAACTCATTGGTTATAATAAGTACACAGAAAAACACAGAATATTATAACACTTACTGGGGTGTACAAACCACTCTTATCCTAAGTAGAAAGACTAATGAATCATTCAAAAATAATAACTGCAACAACTTTTCAAGACATAGTACAATAAGATATAAATAGAAAAAAAATGATTAAACGTGGGGACACAAAATTTAGGGGTAAAGGTTTTATTAGTTTCCTTTCTGTTTGTTTGTTTATGCAAACAGTGTTATCAGGTTAAAATAATACGTTATAAGATAGTATTGACAAGCCTCATGGTAACCTGAAACCAAGAACCATACAATCAAGAAACAAAAAAATAAAAAGCAAACAACTAAATAATATCACCAGAGAAAATTACCTTTACTAAAAACAGAAAGGAAAGAAAGAAGGAAGAAACGACCACAAAACAACCAGAAAACAAATAACAAAATTGAAAGAGCAGAAGTCCTTATCATTGGTAACATTGAATGAACTAAACTTTTAGTGAAAGCCAAAAAAAAGTCTTTAAGATGATTAATTCCTCTTTTACTGTCATTCTTAAACTTTTCCCCTCATGGACTCTCATTTTCACCCTCAGTTTTACCTTATCCTTTCCTTGGGATTTTAAACTCTTACAATGATTTACTAAACTTATTTCTGTATGAGCCAGATGAAAAACCGCAAATAAGTGCAAACCACTGCAAAATACTGAATTGGAGAAAAGCATTAATTCCATTGGAAGCTTGACTGCATCCACACTACACTCATGCTGTTTAATTTCAACTAAGTATTTCTCAATTCTCAGAAATCCTTCATCCTTTTCCTTATCTCATGTTGACTTCCTATCACATTCCTCACAGCTGTTGTTCAAACCTCTTCACTCTCCTCCCAGGTCACTAGAAGGAGCAGATATTGCTGCTTACTTATTTAGATGGAGTCTATCCAAAGTGTTGGGGCTCAGAAACCAGTACCTTACCTCAAAATATAGCACTTTGACATGGTAAACTGAGGAAGCCTCAAGGTCTCTCTGATCTTGCCCCCTGCCAACAACCACAGTTGCTCAATCCTCTGTCTTTCCCAAAGGATAGGATAAAGTTTTTTTCTCTGATGTTCCCCTATCTTTCTAAAGCCTGGACGTGCTAAAGAAGAAAACAATTGCCTCAAAGCCCTTCCCTGAGTTTTCTTTAACTGAACTTATATTGCAGAAAGAAAGACTGAAGTCTGTTAACACACTTGGACAGACTTTTGTCACAAACCACTGTCTGCTCTGCAGACCCAGCAGACTTTGTCTCAGACTACGGTTCTTCAAGCTCATTGAATTCCCTTAAAAATTATGTACTACCCCCGCTAAAATCATCCACACTCCCCCATCTCTTTTTGACCTAAGGAGAAGGGTATATAATTACCTTTACCCCATCTTGTTTGTGGTGGGGTAATCACTGTGATATTTCCCTTCATACATGCTAAGAAATCTGTATGTCATTTCCCCTATTAAGCTGGCTTTTGTGAGTTGATTCTTCAGCAAACATATGAGGACAAAAAGGAAGCTTTCCCTCTGTGCCCACAAGAGCAATCTCTTTCATTTTTTCACTTTAATTCAAAACCTTCCTATATGTTAATTCACTTTTAAAATTCTTTCTAACAAATTCAAAGCAAGAGCAGTTCTTCTGCCATTCTAAGACTTTTATCTCCATCTGTTAGCTGAAACACGTTCATTCCTGCTCCCTTTAGAATCATACTCTAACAGTTACCTCTCTTTTTCTGGCATTTTTGAATCTCTGTTTATTAACTGCTTTTCTTTTTGCCTAAAAGCATACTGAAATTTCCTGATCCTTAAATAAACACTTTTAGTCCTAACTTTCCTAACAATCTGAATTACCATTCTGTTTTTCCATTAAACAAAAGTGTATAAGACATCCATCAGAAGAAATAGACTTAGCCCTGTAGTTTTTAAGCCAACCTAATTCATTCAGGCTTGGGTCTCATATTGGCAAACCAAGGATAATGAAGAAGAGCTGAATGCTTTTTAAATAATAGTAAGGTCTATCTCATAATTCCCAATTTTGTCTCTGTTTCACTTTACCTCTGCCTGGCTCTTAACCTATGCCTTTGCCTCTCATTTTAAGTTTGATGACCATCCTGTGGACAAAATGATTTTTATGTCATCTCTGGTTTCTTGAAGAAACCTCTCTAACTCTTCTCACCCTTTCTTTGTACAGCAGTATTCTGCAAACCAACTCCAGGTACCTGTTTCTTTGGTGAGCTTTCTTTGGAGAAATTGTTCTGACACAAAGCAGATAAAATAGCATTTCCTAGTCACCTACACTGAGAGAGAGGATTCTGCAGCACAGACTATGGCATTCTGATCTATGTGACACTACAATTACTACTAGCTAACATTTTTTTGAATGTTAGAAGCCAAATTATCATTCTAAGCCCATTATAGGTATTACCTCATTTGATTTTCACAACTCTTTAAGGTAGGTACTGTTATTGTTATCAATTTTACGTAGGAGGAAACTGAGTCACTGAATTACTAAGGCCTTTGCTTATGGTGATACACAGCTGGTAAATGGGAGAAAAGGGATTTTAATCAGCCAGATTATCTCCAGAAACTATGCTATTCAGGCAAACTTTTTCTAATGAGTTTGTACACAGTTTAAAGAAGAGCTCTTAACTGCTTCAATCATCATTTAATACGTTCTTTTTAAAACTGTAGAACACCTCCTGGGAGCCTCATTTTGAAAAAAAAAAATGGCTAATAATCAAGTCAAGATTTAACTGGGTTGCCTCTTCTACTGATTGAATTTGATAATCAATAGTCTCAAATGATGCCAACTTATCTAAGCATACCAACCAGAAATGAAGTCACAAGTACCACCATATTAACTACATGGTATAAGTATTTTAACTGTCAAGAACAACAGTTGGTTTGTGAATAATTTTTAAACTTGACAAACTTCATCTATAAATTAAATTCATTTAAGTGGCTATGCAAATCACTTATGTCTTCCTCAAGAACTTTCTATTTAATGTGCTAATTAGTTTCTGACATAATTGGACATAATACAGCTACTGATTAAAAGAGCACTTCTGCAAAGGCAGAATGGTAAGTAGCTATAAGACCAAGTCCAGGAAACTCTAGAAAAACTTTCTTTACTGTATTTTGTCCACAAAGGGTAATTCAGGCCAGAGGAAGTCCTGTTTAGAAGTTTCCCTAAGAAAAAAAGATGAGTGACTCGGTAGAAACAGTACCTTACATTTATATGGCACTTTATATTGTGTAAAGCATTTTTACTTCCATTCTTACAATTGTGGCTCTCAACTCTGCCAGGGTAGACAAGCTGTCAAGATTTCTTTTTTTTTTTTCTCTTTTTTTTTTTTTTTTTTGAGACGGAGTCTCGCTGTCACCCAGGCTGGAGTCCAGTGGCACGACCTCGGCTCACTGCAAGCTCCGCCTCCTGGGTTCACGCCATTCTCCTGCCTCAGCCTCCCCAGTAGCTGGGACCACAGGCACCCGCCACCATGCCCGGCTATTTTTTTTTTTTTTGTATTTTTAGTAGAGACGGGGTTTCACCGTGTTCGCCAGGATGGTCTTGATCTCCTGACCTCGTGATCTGCCTGCCTCGGCCTCCCAAAGTGCTGGAATTGCAAGCGTGAGCCACCACGCCTGGCCTTTTTTTCCATTTTTAAATTTATATCCCGTTTTGTCTTGGTTTACAGGAAGCTCAAAAATACACTGAATAAGGCCAGGTGCGGTGGCTCACACCTGTAATCCCAGCACTTTGGGAGGCTGAGGTGGGCGGATCACTTGAGGTCAGGAGTTTGGGATCAGCCTGACTAACAAGGTAAAACCCTGTCTCTAATAAAATACAAAAATTAGCCTCAAGTGGTGGCGAGTGCCTGAAATCTCAGCTACTCAGGAGGCTGAG
This sequence comes from Pongo abelii, assembly GCF_028885655.2. Lineage (NCBI taxonomy): Eukaryota > Metazoa > Chordata > Mammalia > Primates > Hominidae > Pongo > Pongo abelii. The sequence goes on from NC_072008.2 coordinate 151,089,497, forward strand.
GCAGGAGAATCGCTTGAACCCAGGAGGTGGAGGTTGCAGTGAGCCGAGATCATGCCCCTGCACTCCAGGCTGGGCAACAGAGTGAGACTCCCTCTAAAAAAAAAACAATAAGTAAAATTCAGAACTAAAGAAATAAACAGAATAATTTCGTGTAAATATAAGTGCAACTTTATACCTTTTACCTCTATATTGTTCTGACCTTTCCCCCTTACTCTATTCATTTTTTAAAAGTATTTAGCTGTTTAAAGTATTTTCATTATAAGCTTCCACAAGTATTTTAAAAAATATGTAAGATATAAATTCCAAGTATGTAAAAATTGATAACACTTCCTCCTAGCAAAATGGTAGGCCCAAGGACTCATCACCAGAGCACAGAACCCAATCTAATCTCACAAGTGCACCTACCAAAAGAGCCCTGCTATTTCACAACGTCATAGAAAAAAACTCAGAGTAACATAATATGATGCACAATACAAACATACACTTAAGCATTATTAAGATAAATTTATAATGTATATGTACTTCTGCCACTGTTTATTTGGCTAATAATATATCATGAAGATATTTCCATGTAGGTATAGACAGATCTACATTATTTGACTAAATGGACTATTAGACTTTTTCCTATAGAGTTGTTTGAACTCCTTATATATTCTGGTTATTAATTTCTTGTCAGATGGGTAGTTTGCATATATTTTCTGTCATTCTGCGGGTTGTCTCTCCGCTTGGTTGACTGTATGCTTTGCTCTGCAGAAGCTTTTTAACTTGATGTGATCCCACGTGTTCATTCTTGCTTTGGTTGCCTGGACTTGTGGGGTATTACTCAAGAACTCTTTGCTTGTTTCAATGTCCTGGAAAATCTCCCCATTGTTTTAGTAGTTTTACAGTTTGACGTCTTAGATTTAATGTATAATATTTCATTATATGGATGATACTTAAAAATGTAACTTGCTCCCGTTCATAGGCCTTTACAAAAAAGGTGGAACATGCTTTATAATATTGTTTTCAATTTCTTATTTTTTATCTGGGTGCCTTGTTTATATCTTCACTCATTATTCAATTTAGTTGGTTTTTTTTTAATTTATTGATTTTTAAGAGTCTTTATATATTACAGAACTTTTCATTTTTCTCTTGTGTGAAAAAATATGTTTCACAGTCTATTAGCAAATGAAAGAAAACAAATGAAAGAGGCATTCTATCTGGCAGAAGAACATTTAGGGTGTAGAAAAGAGCAAGAGCCTCAAGTGCAACAAGAAAACCAGTGTGACTTAGATTAAGATAGAAGGGTGAAATAGGAAGCAAAAAAGCAGTTTGCAGTAATGTCACGTAGGGCCTTGTAGGCCTTTACAAGAGGTTTATTTTTACTCTGAGTAAGAAGGAAAACCACTGGAAGATTGTAAAAAGATAAAGAAATGATCTGATGAATGCTACAAAAGAGCTGTTCTGGCTGATGGGCAGAGTACAGGCTTGTGAGAGGATTGTAGCACGTGAATAAAATCAAGGAGACTACTTAGGAAGAAAGATAATGTTGGTGTAGACCAGAATTATACTAGTGAGACTTGACCAGATTCTGAATATATTTTGAAGATAAGGAACACACGATTTGCTAACAGATTAGATATGGAATATGAGAACAAGGGAGTTATGGATGTGTAGGGACCCACTTGGACCCCCAAAATTGTTATGAAGATCATTTTAAACTAGGGATGAGATTCAAAAGATGCAGAAAGAAGCTTTATCTGAGCTTCTCCCATCTGACTGAAGGTGAAAACATCTGTTATAAATCCCTTCTTCGGGGCCACCTCACTCCCAAGAAGAAGACGGAAAGTGAAACTGCAAAAAATCCTCTCTCGAGTTTTTCTTGCCAGAAAGGCCACTGGCACCTGCCTAAATTACCAATCACAAACTCTCTTATCTCTCCTTTGTTCCTCAAAAGTCCTATTTGACTTTCCTAAATAAAACATTTCTTCTTATAAAAGCCTTTCCTACCCCACCATTTTTTATAGTGAATTAGGTATTTAAACTGCTATCTCTAATTTGTTAGTGAGCTACTTCTTTTGCGCAGTTTCATATGCATATGATTCAACTTTGACTTTTCTCCTGTTAATCTATCTATTGTCAGTTAAATTTGGAGGCCCCCAACTATTGCATCAAAGTCAGTAGAGGAAAAGTTTTTCCTCCCATTGAATTCCAAGGTTATTTTTCTGAACAGCCGGGAGGATAGTATTGCCATCTATAGAGATAAGGAAAACTTAAGGTAAGTGGGTTGTGTGTAAGAGGTCAAAACCTCAGGTAAATATGAGGTGTTTACTAGATATCCTAGTTTTTAAAAAGGCAGGTAAATAGTTAGAAATGAATGTTTGGAGTGAAGGAGAGAAATCAGGCTGGAGATATTAATTTAGGAGTCATTTCTAAGGTATAGAAAAACTGGGACCTTTTAGAGGAGATATAAAACTGTACAGCTGAGACCATAAAGGGAGTGAGGTTAAATAGAGAAGTGGACCAAAGACTAAATCCTAAGGCCCTCCAGTGGTTATTAGCAGGATTAATGAGAAGAAACCAGTAAAAAACATCACACAAGAAGAGAGTACAAGGGAGGTTACCAGAGCCTAAGGGGGTTGGGGAGATGTTAGACAAAGGATAAAAAATTACAGTTAGAGACTTAGTTAGGAGGAATAAGTTCCAGAGATCTATTTTACAGCATGGTTATTATAGTTTATGACAATGTATTGTATTCTTAAAAAATGCTAAGAGTGTGGATGTTCATTGTTCTCACCACAAAGTGATGACTGTATGAGGTAATGCATATGTAAATTAGCTAGTTAGCCATTCCACAATGAATATATACTTTAAGACATCATTTTACACAATAAACACAATCTTATCTGTCAATTTAAAAATAAGTTAATTTAATTAAATAAACCAGCAAAGAAGAATGGACAATGAGGTAGGAGGATGCATTTCTGAAGCCAAGTAAACAAAATAATTAATGCAGGAAGGAGTAATTGTTATTAAACGCTGCTGATGGGTCAAGCAAAATGAAAACTAAAAATTAATCATTTAATGTAACAATGTGGTGGTGTGAAAGGCACTGTTTCAACGGTAAGAAAAAGCCTATAGTTTTCCAATGAAAGTGGTTCAACTGTCCCACAAGAACTGATGTTTATGGCTTCTTTGAATAAATATAGAAATTGATCCTTCTAGTCTTAAAGCTTGAGAAAGATATAATTGTTTTATCTGAGTTTTTTTCTCTGGAAATCAACCATCAGGCAGGCCTCCCATATAGTATCAAGGAGCTGAAACTTACCAGATCACTGAACCTGGAAAATGAGATGCCAGAGCCCTCAGCCATCATGATTGCCTAAGTGACCATCTGTCTGCTGTTGACCAACTCTTCTTTCTTATCCTTCCCTAATTCCTGTTTTCCCACAGGATTACATTTCTTCCCTGCTGTATAAACCCCTAATTTTAGTCAATCAGGGAAATGCATTTGAGACTCATCTCCCATCTCCCATCTCCTTGTTGCAGCACCTGAATAAAGCCTTCCTTTCTGGCAATACACACTGTCTCAGTGATTGGCTTTCTGTGCAGTGAGTAGCAGGCTCTATACCGAACCCCAGGTGTTTTGGCAACACAGGAAAGAATGGGAGGAGAAGAAGTTCAGAGGAAGAGCTGACAACTCTTTCAGGGAATTTTGGTTTAAAAGACAGCAGAGAAATGGCACAGTACCTTAAGGGGAATGTAGGGTCAAGAAAAGCATGTTTACTGACTGTAATGCTCCTTAAAAATGAAAATGAATGGAAGAGAAAGAAGAGAATTGCTGCAGCTATGCGCTTGAGTTGGTAAACAAGATGGGGCTAGCGTATTGCTGGACAGAAAAATTAAGAGTTAATAACAGGCAGGAAGCAAGAGAACATGAGTACACACGCTGGTAGGTATATAGATGTGGTGGGGCAGCTGAAGAAACTCAATTCTGATTACTTCAATTTTCTTAGTGAAAAAAGATAGCAATGCCATTAGATGAACGTGAGGAGGAGGAAGAGGAACACCAGACTGAAGTCCAGAGACTGAGAGACTGAATGAACTAAGGGAAAGACAGCATGATTTCCAGAATCTAATGAATTTGGCAGTCACGTATTCAAAGTGAGCATCAGCATGGTGGCATGTTTCTCTTGGGACATGTTCAACTTAGGAACAAAATTTATAAATTTACTAATCTTCTCTAATTCTACATGAGAAAAAATTGTTATGTGGTGGGACACAGGAGATTCAAACTCCAATACTGGTTTCCTCCCTTAAAATCTTGCCTAGTACACTGAAATCACTAATTAGGCATTTTTAAAAACTCTTCCTGAATTTTTGCAGTGTGTGGAGTTGTTTTACCTCACTTCATTTATTTAAGTCTTTTTCTTATAAGTTGCAGAAGTTTCTCAAATGTCTGGTTAACCTTGATTGCAAATTCATATTTTAGAATGAAGCAACAGATTATGCACTAGATCAGCTACTTAGGAACAATGCTGTGGCTTGGGTGGGACTTTTCTACAACTAGTCTTGCTTTTGAGTGAGTGGCGTCAGGGGCAGACGCTATGCTGGAATGAGCAGTGTTTCATTCTAGAACAGCAGTTCTTTTTTTTTTTGAGACCGAGTTTCACTCTTGTTGCCCAGGCTGGAGTGCAATGGTGCAATCTCAGCTCACTGCAACCTATGCTTCCCAGGTTCAAGCAATTCTCCTGCCTCAGCCTCCCGAGTAGCTGGGATTACAGGCGCCTGCCACCATGCCCAGCTAATTTTGTATTTTTTAGTAGAGATGGGGTTTCTCCATATGGTCAGGCTGGTCTCGAAATCCTGACCTCAGGTGATCTGCCCACCTCGGCCTCCCAAAGTGCTGGGATTACAGGCATGAGCCACCGCACCCAGACAGAGCAGCAGTTCTTAATCCTGGCTGCACACTAGGATTACCTGGGGAGCTTTTAATAACTATCGATGCAGGCTTTTCTCCTCAGAGACTCTGATTCAGGGGCTCTCTTCTACATAAGAATGCATATTAGGACCGGGCGTGGTGGCTCACGCCTGTAATCCCAGCTCTTTGGGAGGCCAAGACGGGTGGATCACAAGGTCAGAAGATCGAGACCATCCTGCCTAATATGGTGAAACCCCACCTCTACTAAAAATACAAAAAATTAGCCGGGCATGGTGGCGGGTGCCTGTAGTCCCAGCTACTCAGGAGGCTGAGGCAGGAGAATGGCGTGAACCCAGGAGGTGGAGGTTGCAGTGAGCCGAGATCGTGCCACTGTACTCCAGCCTGGGCGACAGAGCGAGACTCCATCTCAAAAAAAAAAAAAAAAAAAAAAGAATGCATATTAGAATGCAAATAAGTGTGATGAAATTACAGGTGTAGCTTCAAATCGTTTCAAATATTAATAGTAAACATCCCAACACTCCTCATGATTCAATGTTTTAGGCTGGGGATGTGTGTGTTACACAGTATTTGAGAGCTGCTTTTATCTTTCCCAAACCATTCTTCAGAAATTACTTGTTCCGATCTTTCAGGAAAAAAGAAAAATCAAAACTTCACAACAAAGTAAAGAGATAATCATTTGACCTTATAATAGCGTGTTAGAACATTTTCTATTGACCCCATTGAAAGTTATTGACACTCTCAGGAAATGTACTTTTTCTGATCATCAAGGCCCAGATGTTCTATGACACCTTAAATTGTAGAACACTGAAGGATGGAATGATTGTTTTTTCCTGTCTAATGGAGAATATAATATCAAAAACTATAATTTTATTGCCTGGTAGGATGGTGAACAGTTTTGTACCTAACCCTGCAATTTATTTCAATATCTCTGTCCTCAGTAATTATGTAAGTCCATATTTCTCAAATGCTTCTGAAGCTAGCTGTTACTTTTCTAGTTTCTCCATTCATAAATTGAATAAAACTTTGACATCCACTCATTACATATTTGTATAAGAATTATTAACAATTTGAGATACATGTTTTAAGGTTTTGGTAATTTTTTATAGATGGGATTACCACATGAAGAACCACTGGAACAGAGATCAATCCTGGGTCAATGACGATCCCCACAGCACCTTTAGGATCTTTTAATTCCTGGTCTCCCTCTTCCAGGGCTACTGACACCAACTGTTGTGTTTGAGTTGAGAAAAACAAGTTGGGCATATTTTCAGAGATCACACATGACAAAGTTTTAGACAATTTTGGATTTTTAAAATTGGACACTTTTACATGCTATTACTGTCTGCCAGTTAGAAACTTATGGGGACCTGGTGATTATCTTTCAAGAAGTCTAAAATTCCTGTTTTAGGTGCAAGAGGTGCTCTGCAGATGAGTCTGGAAGACCTCCACAGCTACCAGGGCTTTCATTTTAAAAACCGAAGACTGGAACACAATGTCCTAGCTTTGTCACCAGTGTTTGAGTCTAAAAGTCTGGAAAATGTCAAACTTGAGGTAAAGTATTAGATTGGCAGACATCTAGGAGTATTTCTTTTGTTTAAGAAATGCTGTGGATTTCTGACTGCCAAATTTTAGAGTGGATGAAAGAGAAATTAGTGTCATCTAGTGATCTGTAACTCTTATGTTTGAAGAATGATTAACACCTGTATTTTCTAAAAAGTGGATTAGTTTGAAAACATACACAGTCTCAGAATTCTGTTTATTTGTAGAGAGTCTTCTTTTTTTTTTTGTTTGGTCTGGTTTTGCCTGCAGTAGTTATTGACAATGTGTATATCTGTACTTATATTTATATTGACTTTTTGTGTGTCTATGGCCCTATGAACGAACAAAGTATTTAACTCCTCCTCACAGAGGAGAAGTAATTCATCATTTCCAATGGTCTACTTGAGTTAGTAGCCCTATGTATCTGTGAATTTCTTCATGGGGGCCACTTTTGGGGATTAATTGAACATGTGTCTGTCATTTGTCTGTAATATAGGAGAACAATTCAAAAGACAGATTTATAATCAAACAGAAGGAAAATGCAAATAGGTATTATGCTAACAATTAGCCGTCATAAAATTGTACTAACAAAAATGCCTTTGAATCAACTTTAATATTTGGTAAGTAAATGCAAAATTATATCTGGATCCATATCATAATTAAACTTATATAATACTCTTAGTCAAGGTAAATTCTTAGACACATCAGACTAGTTTGATAATTTTGATTTAAAAACACATATGGGCCAGGCGCAGTGGCTCATGCCTATAATCTCAGCACTTTGGGAGGCCAAGGCAAGCAGATCACTTGAGGTCAGGAGTTCAAGACCAGCCTGAACAACATGGCAAAACCCCCATCTCTACTAAAAATACAAAAATTAGCCAGACGTGGTGGCACACGCCTGTAATCCCAGCTACTCAGGTGGCTGAGTCAAGAGAATCGCTTGAACTCAGGAGGCGAAGTTTGCAGTGAGCCAAGGTTGCATCACTGTACTCCAGCCTGGGCAACAAAGTGAGACTGTGTCTCCATAGATGAATAAATACAATACAAAAAAATAAAAACACATATGAATTATCTGTGATTTAAATATATTGTGGAAGATAATATAATCTATGTTAGTTTCTGCTCTCCAAAAGCAGACTCTGAGTCAAAGAATTGGACTGCAAGAAGTTAATTTGGAAGATGATGTCAGGAAACACTGCGAGAGAGTGGGAAATGGGGAGTTCATCTCATTTTCCCACTGAGAGCCAAAGAACCGGTGCTATATATTCACCAACTCCCTTCACTCTTGGTTGAGTGATGCCCTGAAGTATTAACTACTCAGAACATCTGGCTGATCCCACAAACAAACTGAACATGCTCCAGTAACTAGAAAATAATCCCAGGCACAGAGATACAAAATGCTGTCTGCAAATACAGTAACTTTCTGTGGTGACCTCCAAGATAGGACAAGGTGATAAATGAGGGGTACCAAAGCATCTGCTTATATAAGCTAATACTTAATTATTTTGGAGACTATGAGTTTGTCTTTTTCATCAAAATTCTAAACAATTTAAACTTTCTAAATATTTCAACACTGCTTTTCATGACAGATAAGTGAATATTGCTTATACAATATATTGAATTATAATTACTGTGTTTCTAAATCAATTATTGGTTTTCATGAACTTCAGACAATTTCTGCTTTCATTGTTGGTGTAAATCTGTATATATTATCACTTGGACAAAGTATTAATATCAGTGATGTCCACTGTACCAACTTAAATATAATTTTCAAGTTCATCAAATGACTTGAAGACCCAAAGCTATTATGTTTACTTACTTAATAAGAAAATTTTGTGACTTAATAAGAAAATTTTGTGACATGTAAACATTTTAAATAAATTAAAATTTATAGGGATAGAGATAGCAAAGGTCATCATGTAAAGTTTTTGCTTATTTATACCAGTTTATATTTGCTCTTTGTAAAGCTCCAATTAAGATGAAAAACTGAATGCAGTATGCTTCCCTTATAAGGTTACTTATGAGGTTAAGTATATTTTGAGGTTAAAGATTGAAAAATTCAAATATTGTCACCTAATTATATTTGTGTGTATGTATGATACATACATTTATACTAATAAACAAAAGTAGCTTCTGTATAGCAAAGAGGAAAAAACTAACAGTTTGCAATTGATCTTGGAGTGTTCAGTCAACTCTTAATAAATAATAGTAAACAGTGTTTTCTTCTTGACCTTCTTTGTAATAAACCCATATGGCAGAAATTCTTTATCTTGCCAGAAGAATCTCATTGGATAAATTGTTTCCCATCATTAAGCATGATATTGGCTGTTAGTTTTTCATGGATGTCCTCTCTCAGTTTGAAGGGGTTCCTACTCTTTCTATTTTGGTGAGAGATTTTACCTGGAGTGCGGCTTTTGAATTTTGTCAAATAATTTATTTGCACTTGTTGAAGTAATGTGTATTTTAAATTTTTATCGTCTGAAAATGCAAATCAAAACTACAGTGATATATTGTGACACCTCAGTTAAAATGGCTTATATCAAAAAGACAGGCAATAAAAATGGTAGTGATAATGTGGAGAAAAGGGAACCCTCATACACTTTTCACGAAATGTAAATTAGTAAAACCACTGTGGGGAACAGTTTGGAGTTTCCTCAAAAACCTAAAGCTACCATATGGTTCAGCAATCCCACCGTTGGGCGTATACACAAAAGAAAGGAAATTAGTGTATCAAAGAGATATCTGCACTCCCATGTTGTTGTAGCACTACTCACAATAGCTAAAATTTGGAAGCAACCTAAGTGTCCATCAACAGGTGAATAGATAAAATGTGGCACATATACACGCAATTGAGTTCTATTCAGCCATGAAAAAAGAATGAGATCCAGTCATTTGCAACAACATGGATGGAACTGGAGATGATTATGTTAAGTGAAATAAGCCAGGCAGAGGAAGACAAACGTCATATGTTCTCACTTACTTGTGGAATCTGAAAATCAAAACAATTGAACTCATGGACATAGAGAGTAGAAGGATGGTTACGAGCAGATGGGAAGGATAGTGAGGGGCTAAGTGGGGAGGTGGTTAATAGGAACAAAAAAAAATGAAAAGAATGAATAAGATCTACTGTTTGATAGCACTACAGGGTGAGTATAGTCAATAATGACTTAATTGTCATTTAAAAAAACTAAAAGAGTATAACTGGATTGCTTGTAACTCAAAGGATAAATGCTTGAGGGGATCCATACCCTATTCTCCATGATGTGATTATTTCACATTGCATGCCCATATCAAAACATCTGATGTACCCTATAAATATACTACTACACATCCACAAAAGTTACTAATTAAAAAAAATAAAATAAAATCTTATTCCCTGAATATGATGAATTACAGTGATTGTTTTTAAATGTTAAACCAACCTTGAATTTTTGGAATTAAACCCTACTTAGTCATGATTCATCACCCTTTTTATGTATTGCTATCTATTTGTTCATATTTTGCTGAAAATTTTTGTTTCTGTATTCATGAAGGATATTGGTTTGAAATGTTCTTTTTAAAAAAAATTCTATGTAAGGTTTGGTGTTAGAGTTATGTTTGCTTACTAAAAGATTGAGAAGTGATCCTTCTTCTATTTTCTGCTGAAGTTTAAGATTGGTATTATTTCTTCCTTGAATGAGAGAATTCAACAGCAGGGTTATTTCTAATGTTTTTGATACATTTTTTATAAATGACAAATTTCTTTATGAATTTACAAACTCAATTGATATGAGGATATTCATGTTCTTTGTTTCTGAAGTTGTTAATTTTTCTTAATTGTCTTTTTCAAAAATGTTGGTTATTTTGCCAAAGTCATCAAATTGTTGCCATAAAGTTGCTCATATTATTCTATTATCTTTTTAATACCTGAAAGATCTGTAAACAAAAAATAAATTCCTAAGGTCCCCCAACCATTTGAATGGGCTTCCTCCTCAGCCAGAGCAGTCTTAAAATTTCATTTCACCTGAAAGACTGGTTCAGGCCATGACATGAACTGGGGGGTTGGACATACCTCATTATAGCTCTCTGCCATTAACATCAACACAGACTTTAAGTCTGACAGAAAACATTTTACAATCTGTTCTCTCTGAAGCCTATTACCTGAAGGTTTCCTCTGCAATTAAGAACTTTGGTCTCCCCAATCCTTTATCTTATCACAGACATTCCTTTCTGTTGACCCCAGGTCTTTAGATAAACTCAACCAATTGTCAACCAGAAAATTTGTAAATATACCTATAAGCTGGAAGCCCCTACCACTTCGAGGTGTCTTGCCTTTTTGGAACAAACCAATGTATTTCTTAAATGTATTTGATTGATGTCTCATGCCTTTCTGAAACGTATAAAACCAACCTGCACGCTGACCACCTTGGGCACATGTCCTCAGGACCTCCCAAGACCTTTATCACAGGCCATGGTCACTTCTATTTGGCTCAGAATAAATCTCTTCAAATATTTTACAGAGTTTGACTCTTTTTGTCGACAGATCTGTGGTGATAACCACTTACTTTATTTTGGATATTGGTGATTTGTGTTTTCTCACATTTTTCCATGATCAGTCTAGCTAGGAGTTTGCCCATTTTGTTGACATTTTCAAATAACCAGCTCTTGGCTGTGTCAATTTTTTAATTATCTTTGTGCTTTATATTATGTTATTTTTAGCTCTTGTTATTACTATTGGTTTTCCTGCACTTTTTTTCTTTTACTTTGCTCATATATATTTTTTAATATTCTTAAATTTTTAATTTTTGTGGGTACACAGTAGGTATACATATTTATGGGGTACATGAGATGTTTTGATATAGACATGCAATGTGAAATAATCATACATTATGATGAATGGGGTATCTACCCCCTCAAACATGTACCCTTTGGGTTATAGACAATTCAGTTACACTTTTTTAGTTACTTTTAAATGTACAACTAAATTATTATTGACTAGAGTTACTGTGTTGTGCTATCAAATAGTAGGTCTTATTCATTCTTTCCAGCTGTTTTTTTTTTTTTTTGTATCCATTAGCCATCCCCACTTACCTCATCCACTACCCTTCTGAGCCTCTGGTAACAATACTTCTACTCTGTATGTCCATGAGTTCAATTACTCATTGAATTTTTAATTTTTAGATTCCACACATAAGTAAGAACACATGATGTTTATCTTAGTGCTTGGTTTATTTTACTTAACATAAGGGAAATATGCTCATATTTTTTCAATCATATTTCAGTGCTCATGTTTTCCCCACTATATTAAGGTAGAAGCTTAGGTCACCGATTTTATTTTTTATTTTTTCAAATATAAGTATTTAAAGCTGTAAGTTTCTTCTAAGCACTGTTTATTCTATGCCTAACAACTTTGATATGCTGCGTTTTTATTATCTTTTTGTTCAAAATATTTTCTAATTTCCTTTGCCATTTTATTTTTGCCCATAAATTACTTAGAATGATGTTGTTTAATTTCCACATATCTTGATATTATTGACCTATCTTTTGATTCAGTTTTGGAGAGAAAATATATTGGGCATAATTTCTATTTTTAAAAAATTTATTGAAATTTGTTTTACGGCCCTGTATATTGTCTGTCTTAGTGAATATACCATGTGCACGTGAAATAAATGTGTATTCCACCATATAGAAGGTTGGATCAGAGCCATTGGTGTTATCATTTAGATATTCTATATATTTACTGATATTTTCTCTAGTTGTTCCATCAATTGCTGAGAGAAGTATAAAAATCCCTAATATTTGTGGAAATTTTGAATACTGTTTGTAATTCTGTCAACGTTTGCTGTATATATTTGAGGCTCCAATGTTATTAAGTGCATACCTACTTTTTATTGTGTCTTCTTGATTAATTGTCCTCATTATCATTATGAAATGTTCCTCCTTTTCTCTGGTAGTACTCTCTTTCTCATAAACTCTATTTTACCTTATATTAAAAAGCCTCTCAAACATTCTATGCTTACTGCTTATATAGTATACGTTTTTTCTTCATATATTTACTGTAATCACAGCAGTGTTTGATAGTGTCTCACTTATTGAAAGCATGTAACTGATTTTTATTTTTTAATCCTTTCTGAAAATCCCTACAATTGAAAAAAAAATATCGAAATATAATTCACATGCCAGGAGTCTCTCAACCTATTCTGGTTCAGGGACTGTGTGATTTGCAAATTGTTTTTTGCTCAAGTCAATTCTGTTAAATTTGTCTAAGGTTTGTTTTTTAACAGATGTTGTTCAAAGTGGGATCTGAAGTAGAGCTTCTAGCTACCCCAAGGAGCAGTTAGTGAGCATGGTACCTAGAGGACTCACTTTGTCCATTGCTCTCTTGCAGCAATTAGCGATCATGGGTAAGTTCTGTCTGAGATTCTGAAGCTCCATGGATTTTCATTTTGAGCTATCCAAGTTTGGGCAAATGTGTGATCTAAAATGGGTTCAGAAGTCATGACAGGAACTGGACTGGGGCAAGGATCAGATTGGAACTGTTAATTAACTGGCTTGGATCCAGCTGGAGGACTCAGATGTCTGACTGAATCAGACAGAAACTATAATTAAGTGGTAATACTTAAGAAGGTGCAAACCTCAGCTCTCATAAATTAGTAGGGATTTTCATGTCCCATATCTTTTGTCTTTTTAAATTCTGTGCTTAGGTAGGAAAAAAACACTGGTTAAGTTGACCAAGGGGACTTGAGAGCCAAATCCAAGAATCAATGTAAAAACCAGAACCTTAATTTCTGAAGAAATGAGTAATTTACTTTCTAGCCATGCCTATCTGTACATGCATAAGTATTAGGCCCCAGGAACAGCTAACACAGAAATCACAAAATCCTACCAAAGGTAATTTAAAATTACAAAAGAACGTTCCAAATGAACAACACTGCACTTTAAAAATTGCATTGAAAAATGAGGGCTCTTTAATTAGTCTCATCTAGTGATGACTATTGATGTGCAAAAGCTTCTAAAAGATTTCAGTGTTTCCATTCTCACTTTTAAAAGACTATATAAAAGGCAAAAAAAAAGTTAAGTGATGAATTGATAAGAAAAATCAAGTCTGTTAACCTTTTGGCTTATTTATCTCACTCCAAAGGTGAGAAGAAAGCTATCCTGGATAAAGTATTTATAAAAGGTGGGCCCTCAGGCAAAGTAGGCTTGCTTCTTTTTCCAATTGTGAAAGGAAAAGAAATATTGGGACTCCAAACTTACTAAGCCAAAGGGAAAAGTTAAGCTGGGAATTGGGTCATGAAAACCTGCTTCCTATTTTGGCTCCTAAATAAGATTTTCACAAAGACGAAAAGCCACCTCCCTCACATCTGGCCCAGAAGTAAACTCCCTGTGGGCACCAAAATCTTCACCCTAAAGTGTTTCTGTTAAATTTCACCATGGCAATGTAAATTCATAGCTTATCTTCACAGGTGTGGGGACATAGGACAGAACTCAAAGTCATCCCTCTGCACACCTGTGACAAATGCCTATCTGATTGTTTCCTCTGCCCGGTTGTCTACATTATCTTATGTAAAAATGCAGATTCACTGAACCAGACAAGGGCATGGCTATTTTTTCCTATTCCCCTCTCACATGAAAATTGTGTATTTCTCAATATTCCGCCCTTTCCACTTTAAATATTGAAACTCTCAAAATAATCTTTGGAGAAAGGCATAGACCTGTCTCTCGGGTATGAGTCTTTAACTTTGTGAAATAAACCTCCCAGAATAATTGAGACTTGCCTTGGTCATTTTCCTTCACTGACATCTGGTAACCACGGAGAGATCCTGAGTGAAGGTGGCCCCACCTGCGGCAGCTCTCCTATGAGTGCTTTGTATCAAATGGGCACTTTATAGCCCGAACCAATAGGTTGATTTCCTGAGGTCTGGGACAACCTTCCTCTAGGGATTCCTGATCTCCCAAAAATTTTTAGTTGGGGGTCTCAGGTTTAATTTGCTGTTAAAAAAACTTTTTTTTTTCTGGGGAGTTTTTGCATGGTTTCATCAAGGAAAGTAAACTTGTCTGATTCTGCACAGCAGCAGAGCACATCACTTTGGGCCCCAACACTAGGTAAGGAGGTGAGTTGGGATTCTGTCTTGCAAATTCTCTTTAGTGATTAAAGTTAGTGTCAACAACCAACTGGTCTTAATTTCTCCTTACATTTAGAGCTCCCAGAAATCGTACAATTTGTGTGATCATTGTTCGTTTTGCTTAGCTGTTTTGTTTATTTGTTTCTGTCTTGTTGTGCTTTTTTGTTTTGTTTTGTTTTTGTATGTTTCACTCCTTCTCTTGTTGGACTTGACCAACTCTAAACCCTCTAGCTTATGAGCATGGAATTTTCCACTTCAAAGAAATAAAAGCACTTTGTTCCTTTGAGCCTTTAGAGGCATTTTCAGATGACTGAGGATCACATGAGGGAGTCTGGGAGAAACACTCCATAAGAAGTGCAGAAGCTTTGAGTAGGTTTCCCCCACAGAAGAACACACTCAGGGTCTAATCTCAGCCAGTGGGTACATATAAGGAGCTGACCCCTCCTGTACCTTGAGCCCCTGACATACTATGCCAGGTAGCCACAACATGGGCAGACCAAACCTTTCCAGGGAGTAATGGCCCTGAAAAGCTAGATCCTCAAACAGCACATTTTATGTCTGACATACTCCCCAAGTTGGTCAAATCTGAAGGAGAACTTTAAATTATGGGAAATGAGGCCCCAAAGTTGGCTAAAACTTCCAGAGCTGAGGAACATACAGTTCCACCTTTAGAAACTCTGGCCCGGATTATGCAAAATACTCATGGTGAATTGTCATGCAAATATTTAATCAAGTGGACCAGTATACACAAAAGGATTCTAAGTTACAACCTAGATGGGGATCTTTGGATATGCCCAAATTAGTGATCTAGGATGGAAAATGCAGGCATAAAAACTAAACAATCAGAATGGGAAAGCTACTTAAAATGGCACCTAGAGAGTAGCAACAAGGGGGATGATGGCCTCATCTCATTACAGGAGGTCAACAAATAACTTAGAAACGTTAACCAAGAACTCTCTAATGTTTTATCTTTGTATCACTCCATCTTCACACTGCTATAAGGACATACCCAAGACAGGGTAATTTATAAAGGAAAGAGGCTTAACTGACTCATAGTTCCACAGGACTGGGGGAGGCCTCAGGAAACTTACAATCATGGCAGAAGGGGAAGCAAACACGTCCTTCTTTACATAGAAGCATCAAGGAGAAGCGCAGAACAAAGCAGGGTGTGGGGAAGCCCCTTATAAAACCATTAGAACTCGTGAGGACTCACTCACTATTACAAGAACAGCATGGAGGTAACCACTCCTATGATTCAATTACCTCTCACCAGGTCTTTCCTATGACAAGAGGGGATTATTGGAACTACAGTTTGAGATGAGATTTGGGTGGAGACACAGCCAAACCATATCAGTTTGCCCCTGGCCCCCCCCAAATCCCATGTCCTCACATTTCAAAACACAATTATGCCCTTCCAACAGTCTCATGTTCATTCCAGCATTAACTCAAAATTTCAAATCCAAAAGTCTCATCCAAGACAAGGAAAGTCCCTACTGCCTATGAGCCTGTAAAATCAAAAGCAAGTCAATTACTTCCTAGAAACAATGGAGGTACAGGTATTGGGTAAATACACCCATTCCAAATGGGAGAAATTGGCCAAAACAAAGAGGCTAGAGGCCCCATGCAAATCCAAAATCTAATAAGGCAGTCATTAAACCTTAAAGATCCAAAATGATTTCCTTTGACTCCATGTCTCACATCCAGATCACAATGGCGCAAGAGGTGGCCTCCCAGAGCATTGGGCAGCTCCACCCCTGTGGCTTTGCAGGGTACATCCCCCCTCCCAACTGCTTTCACAGGTTGACATCAAGTGTCTGTAAATTTTCCAGGTGTACAATGCAAGCTGTCGGTGGATCTACAATTCTGGGTTCTGGAGGATGATGGCTCTCTTCTCACAGCTCCACTAGGCAGTGTCCCAGTGGGGACTCTGTGTGGGGGCTTCAACCTCACATTTCCTTTCTGCACTGCCCTAGCAGATGTTCTTCATGAGGGCCATGCCTCTGCAGCAAACTTCTGCCTGAACAACCTGCTATTTCCATACATCCTCTGAAATCTAGGTGGAGGTTTCTAAACCTTCATTCTTGACTTCTGTGTACCTACAGGCTCCACACCACATGGAAGCTGCCATGGCTTGGAGCTTGCACCCTCTGAAGCCATGGCCTGAGCTGTACATTGGCCCCCGTTAGCCACAGCTTGAGCTGAAGCAGCTGGGACGCAGGACACCATGTAGTGAGACTGCACAGAGCAGGAGGGCCCTGGGCCTGCTCCCAAAACCATTTTTTCCTTCTAGGCCTCTGGGCCTGTGATGGGAGAAGCTGCTGTGAAGGTCTCTGACATGCCCTGGAGATATTCTCCCTATTGTCTTGGTGATTAACATTCGCCTCCTTGTTACTTATGCAGATTTCTGTAGCCTGTTTGAATTTCTCCCCAGAAAATGGGTTTTTCTGTTCTATCACATTGTCAGCCTGCAAATTTTCCAAACTTTTATGCTCTGCTTTCCTTTTAAACATAAGTTACAGTTTCAGATCATCTCTCTCAAGTTGAAAGTTCCACAGATCTCTAGGACAGGGGCAAAATGCTACCAGTCTCTGCTAAGGAATAACAAGAATAATCACCTTTGCTTCAGTTCCAGGAAGTTCCTCATCTCCATCTGAGACCACCTCAGCCTGGACTTCATTGTCCATATCACTCAGCATTTTGGTCAGAGCCATTCAACAAATCTCTAGAAGTTCCAAACTTTCCCACATCTTCCCATCTTCTGAGATCTCCAAGTCTCTAGGAAGTTCCAAACTTTCCCACCTTTTCCTAAGTTCTTCTGAGTCCTCCAAATGGTTTCACCTTCTGCCTATTACTCAGTTCCAAAGTCACTTCTACATTTTCAGGTATCTTTACGGCAGCACACCACTCTCTGTGGTACCAATTTACTGTATTAGCCCATTCTCGTGCTGCTGTAAGAATATACCCGAGACTGGGTAATTTATAAAGAAAAGAGATGTAATTGACTCACAGTTCTACAGGGCTTTGGAGGCCTCAGGAAACTTATAATCATGGTGGAAGGGAAAGCAAATATGTCCTTCTTCACATGGCAGCAGCAAGAAGAATTGCAGTACGAAGTTGGGGGAAAGACCCTTAAAGAACCATCATATTTGTGAGATCTCACTCACTATCATGAAAACAGCATGGAGGTAACCACCCTCATGATTCGATGACCTCCCACTGAGTACCTCCTACTACACATGGGGATTATGGGATCTGTAGTTCAAGATGAGATATGGGTGGGGACACAGCCAAACCACACCAATCTCTCTTAAAGAAATCCTCAGAATTCCTTACTTTTTCCCTGGTACCTTCCCGACCTCAATTTACACCCACGCTTTACCCTGATCTCTCTGAGCTTCCTGGACCAGCTCTGTTTCTTCCTTCTTCTGCATGTTTCGATCTACCATCTTCCCCTCCTTGTCTGACACTCACTAAACAGAAGGCAGCAGAGAGTCTAACTTCCAAGATCCTACCTCCTGCTAATTCCCTGGTATCCCCAGTGGCAGCCTCTCATCTGGAAGATGCAGAGAAGGGGACCCTGCAGTGAAATCTCTCATGATCACCCTGTTTCTAGAACAACCGGTGAAAGGTAGGGGAATCCTGGCGATTGTCTATCAACCTTGTTCAAAGGCTGAGTTTTGGGACATAGTTAAATAATTTCCTGACCGCCATAAAGATGCAATTGAGCTGCCCATGAATTTGAGCTGATTATCAGAACCTATGACCCAGGTCTTTCAGACCTTTACCAGCTGGTTCACATGTTGGTCTCAGAAGCTAAAGCTAAGGAATATCTGGAAAAAGCACAGTGGCCAGACCCTTTAGCGGACTTAACCCCTGAAGACCCAACACAGCCACAACAACCAGCTCCCCAAATTCCAAAAGACAGGCGTAAAGATGCACAGGAATGAGCTACTGCTGTGTTAAATATCATTCCCTCAGTGTTCCAAACGGTTGTGGATTGTAATAAAATCCAGCAAATGTTGCCAGAACCCAAATGAATCAGCTTTACATTATGTTATATGTTTTGATATAACTTAGAGACAATATTTGAGATGCCAGCTGATTGCTTTGAAAATAATAAAGATACCTTATTAAATACCTGTTTTTAAAATGGACTAAATCATGATTTAGTCACCCTTGTCAAATGCCACATGACAAATTGGGCCACAGCAGAACCTAATAAACTAGTAAACTTAACTGACCAATTATCCTGCACTATGTTAAAATAGGAAAAACAAAAGACTGCCTGAGTTATGCATTTATAGTTAAAGCAATCAATTTCTCAAACCTTTCCCCTCAGAAAAATGTTAAGCCCCCTTGGTCTGAGGATTCTTCCCTCCTAGTGTTTTACTAATGTAAAAGACTGGGACACCTTAAAAGGGACTGACTTAGGCTGAAACAGAAGCAACAGCAGGAAGGTGCAATTCAGAAAGACTAGAAGTGCTCTAAGGAAGTTAAAGGGTTTCACCTCTCCAAATATACCACCCTGAAAAACAAATTGGGAGAGATTAATATAATAAACCATGAGCTTTCAACTGCCTTAAATGACACAGGAACAACTATATCTGTCATAAATCCCACCTTATTTAGAAACCCCATTCCTTGGAATAATGAAAAGATTAACATGGTGGGTGTTTTTAATAAAACTATCTCATCTTTCAAATCCAAACCTATACCTTACCATTTCATCAGATTTATTTTTCCTCTGAAGGCTCTAAATGTGACATACTCAGTAGGTTCCATGTGTTCCTAATATGCCCTAGGGCCCCCGTCAATTTTGTGAGCTGTGATCTCCTCAATATCCATAATGCCCATACCCTTTTTTCATCAAAAGTGAACTTTTTTTAGAACTGGAACAAGAAGAAGAACAACAACAACAACAACAACAAAAAAAAACAAATTAAAATCATCCTGGTAATGTACCACAATTTAGTCCTAGCAATGTTAAAACATCATCTTGTGACTTGGAAAGTAAAATGGGGACAGAAAAGAAAATATTAGAGGAGAAGAGAGAACATTGGAATAAAAAGCAGGGAATGGTGAAACTCCTCTTAGCCTCCCCAATCTTCCTGGTAACCCCAGAAGCAGAGCATTTGCTCACGGGTATCCCCTCTCACTTATGGTCCCAGGCAAATACAGACATAGGGAAAATATTCTCAGCCACTCCAATAAAGATTGAAATAAATGCAAGGAAACCCCTATTTGACCATAAACAATATCCTCAATGACAGAAAGCCATAGATGAAATTGCCACTATCATACAAGATTATCTCAAAAAGGGGCTCATTATTCCCTGTACTAGCCCCTGCAACAGCCCTATATTCTCTGTAATACAAAAAAAGAAACAAACAAAAAAGGAGAAGATGAAAATTTGTACAGGACTTGAGGCCAATAAACAATATTATAATTCCCTGACACCTGGTAGTCCCCAACCCACACATCCTTCTATTAGCTATACTTACTACCAGCCAGTATTTCTCAGAAAATCAGTATAGTCCATATTATTCTGAAGCCCATACATCAGTAGGCAGGTATGAAAGTGGCATGTGTATGTAAATAGCTTGCTGTTATTCTCTTCTAAAGTTTAAGTTGTCTAGCTTCAGTTTCCATGGCCTTAAGAGAGCACAGCTTAAATTTTAGTGATTTTGAATCAGGAAAAATGGGGGCGGGGCAAAGAAAGAAAAAAGAAAAAAATGAAAACATTATTTTGGAAACCTGTAGCCAGAAAAAATTTTAGAATTATTTCCAAACCATAGAAAATAATAAAAATGGGAAAACATTAGATAACACTAGAACAACAGATGCACTATAGATAATTTTGAAATGTAATTTCACTCTCTCCAGTAATTTTTTTTACTAGAGATGAATCAAAAAACAAGTTCAATTGCAAAATAAGTTTTAGTCTTATTATACTTGGATGGATAATTTGCATAAAGTCAGCAAAAATAATTATTTGCCACAGAGGTACCTCCTTTGAAAAATATAGCTTTGCTGGAAATTTATTCTTTCAGGAATCTCAAGTTTGACTTTAATGCCTTAAGCCCAGCCTGTGCCTGCAAACACCTATATTGATTGGGTGAATTTCTCACCTCTAAGTCCCAAGAAAATGTGGGGCTCCTGGGCCTGGCAGAAAGTGACATTCTTTACTCAGCACAGTTCAGGGACCTATACAGGGAATGTGTAGACAAGGTATGAGGCCAGCTTTCACAAGGGGCTTTTATTGGCTCTATGTCAACTTTGATTCCTTATAAAAGTCTGTATCTGATAGCATGTCATTCCAGTCAAAACCTTGGTAAAATAACCAGTATCTCCAATTGTGTCCTGTTACAAAAAAATGATTCTTATTGCACTTATGCAAATAACTGTATTGCCATAAGTTAAGAATATTCACAACTAGTTTCCAAACTTTGGAGAAATTAGGTAGAGAGACATGTGCTCCAAATTTTGTTTACAGTAGTATACTGTACTCAATTGTTAAAAGCTGTAAATAGCTGAAAATAAAAGTTTACTTTGCTCTGAAAAACAAAGAAATAATCAGCAATGCTTTTACCAAAAAGTCATAGAAGTATTATTTCTGTCTTTTATTAGTTCTGACCATGCAGTTACCTCTTGTGCTACTTCATATTCATGAACATTGCAGCTCCCCATGGGAGTCTTAGAAGTATTTTCTCTATTTTAGTGTCATAGTCTTCAAAAACCTGCATTCCAGAGCACCTGTCAGAGTCCCATGCTGATTATAAGAGCACCTTGTGAAAAGAATAAAAGTAAAACAACCGTGGATGACAAAAGTCATAAAACAGTCAGATACGGAAACTTACTTCTGTGGCATACAGCAATTTTACATAATAATCATAATTGTTACTTCTAACATACAATAAAACATGTCAGAATCACAGAAATATAGAATTCTGGAACACATACTAATAACACATTTATAAATCCAAAGAAGGGTAAACACTTTTATATTTGACAATACTTCCTGTATGATTTTATTATGTTAAATAAGCTGAATATGTCTCTTTTGGACTTCAGGGGACTAATAGTAATGAAGACCAAAGTTAGAATTTGACTTTGGAAAGTTTGTCAAATATGAAAAGTTTAAAACAACACTTGATATCATAAAATAGGATCACAGGCCATCGTAAAATAAATCATTCATTTAACCAAAGTGATAAAGATTTTAAAAAAAAGTGAAAATCTTTATTCTTTGAAAAGGAGACTTAATTTTCCAAACAATAAGCCCTAATGGAAACAACATGAGGCCAATTTAATTTGTTTTTCAAAATTTTATAAACAATATATAAAATTGTAGTTATCTTGACCATGAGATATAATTTCCATAAGCCTTTTTGCAACCTTTATAACCTTTATTAATCAGTAGGGTAATGCTTCAAGAAAATCTTGTTAATCTGACACAGGGATCTATATGTTGGTTTTGCATCAGCATGCATTCAACATTAATGGTTAATTTATAGAGAAACTGAACTTATTTTATCTCTCAAAACTGGCCCTTACAATCTCACGTGACCACCTCTTCTGTAATAGTCCCTGGGCCTTGAGTGGTTGAATAATTTTAATTTCTGGCCCTGTGTCTCACAGACATAGTTTATTTCGATGGGCATCTTCTACTGGGTCTGAAAATGAGGTTTTAACTGCTATCAGTGTTTCAGATTCAGCAGGACTTGGTGTCCTTTTTAGACCCGTGGGTGAATGCCCAGTAACTTAATGGCACAAGAACTTTAAAAGCACATACAGGAAGTTGCACAGATATAATAACTTTAACTTAAAAATAAATTGAATCTCAGTTTTCTCTAAGCAAATCAAACTTAGTAATAATGACATAGAAATTATTTCAATAAAGCATATGATCTGTTTATTAAGCCAGTTACCCAAAGGCAAAAAATAGACCTTCTGCAGTGTGACTGCTGTTCCCTGTGGGAAATATTATGTGGAAAGGAAACATTTCCTTTAGGCCTCAAAGGTAAAACATATTCTTTTTTTCTTTTTTTGTGTAGCATCAGGCCACCACAGTTAGACCCCAAAAGAAAAAAAAAAAACTCACAGGAGCTGAAAATGAATTGAAAAATAGAGTTATTATTTCAGTCCATTTAAAAGGGGAGAGAAAGCTGAAAATGGTGAGATGCAATAAAAGTTGATGTATAAAAAAAGTCTTATAATTTGTTAAGAGTAAAGCAATACATTAAGAAAAGTTTGTAGTTTGAACCAATCTTTACTGTATAAGTGTTTTTTTAAGAATCAAAACCCAAGCTATAGAAAGACCATTATAATTCCCCTTTAATTATAGACAATTTGATCATATAAAAGGTTCTCTTTTTTATATAAATCCTCTTACTACGACTTACACAGACCATTCTTGACATGCTTCGACTTTCTGGCTTGTCCTGAACATCCATCTTTCTTGAACAACCACTTATTTTAGGACAAAATTTACCATACAATATTCTTTCTCATATAAAGTTATTTTTCTTTGAGCTTTCTTACCAAAAACACCTCTTTATTTCTGTAACATTCTTTACATCTCTCTTATTTTCTGGTTCCTTTCACCTTGTTTTATACATAACCTTCAAATAAGCTTTGAATTAGAGAAAAAGTCATACACCTTTTAAAAAAGCACACACATTTTTTAGAAAGAATGTTTGCCTATGGTATTTTTATTGGAAAATATCCAATTAATGAAATTTCCATTATTTAATTTAATACAACTTTAGATTCTAAATTATGGCAAGTTTGTTTCCAAGTATTTATTCCAGTACATTTACCTAACTATATTATTTTAATAGATTACTTAAAGTATTTATGAAAACTGTTATAGTCATCATTTAAAGTTATAAAACTTCAATTGCAAAATTATAACTGAGACAGTGAAAGAGATATGACCTAAGTGACTCCATCTTGCTTCTAACCTCCAAACTGTCTTTGTTCATTTTTTGGCATAGGCTGAACTAACTTTGGAAAGAACTAGTTTTTAGCACAGCTTTGAAACAAAGACTCTAACAGTCGTTTTCCAAAACAAACCCCTTTTCTGCCTAGGAACTAGACTGCCTAAAGCCACAAGATTAGAAATTATGGTTTAGGAGTCATGCAGCCAGAGGCTGCAAAATTTTAAATATCCTCAAAATGCTCCTGGGGATAGTATCATCATCACTGTAAAATGTAAGATTAGTGCTTGAGATATTTTGCAGACCCTGCACTCAATGGATCAGCTGGAACCACTCAGATTGATAAACTGGCTCATCTGGTCTTGTGGCCCCCACCCAGGAACTGACTCAGCAAGAGAACAGCTTCCACTCCCTATTATTTCATCTCTAACCCAACCAATCAGAACTAGTTACTCACTGGCCCCCTCCTCACCAAATTATCCTTAAAAATCTCTGATCCCCAAATTCTCAGGAAGATTGGTTTGCATAATAATAAAACTCTGGTCACCTGCAGAGTTGGCCCTGCATGACTTTCTTTTTATTGCAGTTCCCCCATCTTGATAAATTGGCTCTGTATAGGCAGCAGGCAAGGTGAACCTGTTGGGTGGTTACAATTATTTTCCAGCCAGCCATTTTATAGACTGTGGATTTCAGGTGTTTATCTAAGTAAAAATCTTAGGATTAAATATGTAGTTAATTTACTAAATAATTCAACATTTAGTTATTCTCATTAAACCAATATTAATGTCTTCTTTATCAAAAATTACACAGGCAAAGATTATTCTGTTTTGGGTTGGGTTTATAATTTTGTAATCCTTATGCCAAATTTTGACACCTTATAGTATTTGGCAGGGATAGGTATGAAATATCTTAATAAATACAAGCAAAAATGTATGCTGGAAATTCTTAAGACATTTCTAATGTTACTTAACCAATCATTTTAAAGCTAGCTTACTAAAGAGTTTATTTAAGTCATGTGAACTTGAAAAACATTTGGGATTATTATTTAATTTACGAGCACTCTTTAAGCCAATTTGGTACCTTGTGGCCAAAAACATAACAAAATACATGCATATACACATAAACACACACATACACTCATATAACCAAATATCCTATAGCTTTTACTTCATAACTCTAGTCATGAGATATTAATACAAATTAATTGGTCTGCAGAAACCGTAACAAAAGAAATGGTTGGATGCATACAGTAAATTTTATCTCAGTAGAAATGTAACAGCAGAATTAAAGAAGGCAGAAAAGAGAGCAGAGAGATAGCGAACTTGGGAACTTTATACTTGCAGGTTGACCTTTGGACTCTGAATTTTCCTTGATGTAATTGTGCACAAAAAGACCACATACATCAATTTCACACAAACACTTGCAAGAAGAGGCACCATGAAACCAAAGGAGTGCCTGAAAGGGGGTCATTCTCCTTGTTTTTCGTCATTCTTAGATTATTTGTTTCCCACTTTTTTAAAGGGAGGAATTGAGCTGCGGCCTAGGGTTCAGTGGAGTGTGAACCCTACTATGTGCTAGTTGTGGGTGGGACTTCACAGTGTGTCACCATTGAGTCATTTCCTCCCTCTTACTTATCTCAGGTTCTCTCTCCAGAGGTCTAGACCTCAGAGAAGGCTCAAAATGATATGGAGTTTAACAGCTTCTACATGTACTTCCTGGACAAATCTTTCTGAACTAATTTTGTTGGGGGTTCCCTGTAGTGTCACTGAATATGATGGGGGGCCAACCCCTCAGACATTCCCATTAGGCCTCTAGTCACCCAGAGGTGCCTTTTGGCTGGGAGGAGCAAAATGTGCTTTCTCTTCAGAGCTAAGGAAACTCATTCTCTCATTTACTTATGAAAACAACAGTTAAGTTCCTCACACAAATGTGCAGACCAGCCAATCAAAATTAATTTCAGGATAAAAAGGCAATAAAAAGGAATCTTTACAATACGCCTCTGAACTAGCATTAGAATCCTAAATAATGACTTCCTAGAAGACAAAAAAATCCAGCCAGGAACATTTCCTGTAAACTGTTCTCAGCCACCTGTAACTTTATAGATCTCACCCACTGTTACACAAGCCAAGGTCATATCCTCTCACAGTACAAGGCACTCTCTGGTACTCCCAAAGCCAAGGAGGCCAGGTAATGTAAAACAGGAGAGCAGAGCTTTAGACCTAATAAGAATCTGCCCACGACTCTTGAAAATCCGCAGAGAAAACCAAATACCCCAACAGGGGAGAGTGGTCCCTTTGTTCTGAGTTATTTAAGGGGTTCTAGTCATTAGAAGCCTTCTCTAGATATTTTTTGGCACTGAAGATGGTGAACGGGGCAGGGGTTATAAAGCAGAAGAAAAGTAAATGAAAGAAAAAAAAATGTAAGACAGGAAGCAAACACAGAAAACCAGCGTGTTTGTTTGTTCTCCCTTTTGCAGCTGCAAGAAATTCTAGCCAATTCAGAGAGGCCTTATTAACCATAATTTGGAATTCTCATTCAGATTTGATTAAGCCAGGTAGAGTTGGTCAAATCTGATGAGAGAAAGACCAGAACAAACAAAAACAACAAAAACCCATCGTTGTGATTACTGAGTGCTCTAATGGTAAAACGATATTAAGACCAGCTGGTTGTGAGTCTTAACTTTAGCCAAAACAAAACCCCAATTCAGCTGCTTACCTAGGGATGGGTCTTAGGCTAAAGACTGCTCTCTACTATTCTAGAAGCAGGAAATAACTCAAACTCACCTTCCCTGTTGGAAGTGAACTCAAACTCTAGAAATAAGTAACCTGCCTTTAATCATTATGGAAGCAGGAAAACTCGCCTTCCTTGTTGGAAGCAAGTAAAACTGCCAAAAATGGAGTTGTACAGCAAAATAAACTTTAGCTCTTGACCAAATTTTAGGATATCAGGGATTCTTTGGAGAGGGTGCTTCCAGGCCTCAGCAAATTGTCCTATTGGTTTGAGCCACAAAGATAGCTCAATCTGATACCAAACACTGATAGGAGATTTGTGAAAGGTAAAGGGCAACTCCACTCAGAATCCCACCATGGTTGCCAAATGTGAAGCCCAAATATCTGAGACAGGTCTCAGACAATTTATGAAGTTTATTTTGCCAGATTTAATGATGTGCTCCCATGACACAGCCTCAGGAGGTCCTGACAACATGTACCCAAGGTGGTCAAAGCACAGCCTGGTTTTATATATTTTAAGAAGACATGAGATATCAATCAATATATGAAAGATGTACATTAGTTCTGTCCAGAAAGGTGAAACAATGTGAAGCAGGAAGGGGGATTCCAGGTTACAAATAGATAAGAGACAAACAGTTGCATTTTTTTGAGTTTCTGATTAGCCTTTCCAAAAAAGGCAATTAGATATGCATTGATCTCAGCGAGCAGAGGGATAACATTTAGTTGTATCTTTCCTTTGTCCACAAGGAAATTCCTTGTGAGGGAGGTATGTAGCCTTTTTATCTTAGTAGCTATCTTTTTAAGGAACAGAATGTGAGGAAGGTTTGCCCTAAGGAGTTCCCAGCCTGACTTTTCCCTTTGGCTTAGTGGTTTTGAGGTCCCAAGATTTATTTTCCTTTCACAATGGTTATTAAGAAATGAGATATGCCAAACAAATACTGATAGGGTTGAAACAAAGACCTTAATACAGCACTATTGAAGGTTGAGTGGATGATATGGTTTGGCTGTGTCCCCACCCAAATCTCATCTTGAATTGTATCTCCCATAATCCCCACATGTTATGGGATGGACCTAGTGGGAGGTAATTGAATTATGGGGGTGGGTTTTTCTCATGCTGTTCTCATGATAGGGAATATGTCTCATGAGATACGATGGTTTTATAAATGGCAGTTCCCCTGCACACATTCTCTTGCCTACCACCATGTAAGATGTGCCTTTGCTCCTCTTTTGCCTTCCACCATGATTGTGAGGCCTCCCCAGACATGTGTAACTGTGAGTCCATTCGACGTCTTTTTCTTTGTAAATTACTCAGTCTCAGATATTTCTTCATAATGGTATGAAAATGGAATAATACAGCGGACCAAAAAGATCCTTGCTGTTCTCTCAACACTAAAGGGCTTTGGAAAAGTCATCATGTACCTTAAAGTATGGAGAAATTTAAAAAGCCAAATGGCAGAAATTGCAAGGAGAAACTTGGCCCTTGGGGCAATAGTCAGGCAGATTAATCAGATAAAGATCGACAAAACAGCCAGCATCCCTTGGCTCAACTCCCTCTCTGGGGACTCAAATCCTTATACACTGGGTGGGTAAAATGGTCACAGGGAGGAAAAGAGAAGTTTTGAGGACGTGTTTACATGGGAGCTCCTTATACTGTGGTATCAACCCAATTGATGAAGGCCTAATGCAGGCTTTCATTTAGTTAAGAGAATATAGAAATGTAAGGAATATAAGATTATAAAAGTTGGAATACTTACACAGTACGAACAGGTTATTTCTCCTTTACTGAATGTTTTATGTGAATGAATATTACATTTGACTGGAGAATACTTGTGATGAAAAACTTGTGATGAATTCTGAATGGAGATTACAATTAGGAATATAAGGGTTGATGGGGTTAAAGTAAAAGTTTTGAGGAGAATTGGTATGTTTGAACAGGCTTTATGTGAAGGGGTTGTATCTCATTTACCTGGGTGTACTATGGGGTTGCATATTATGTCTGACTGAGGAAGTGTTTCTGTAAAACAGAAGGCATGTAAATTCACCACTCAGGCAATATTAACTGGGCATGCTAAATGGGAATGAATAAGACTGTCTGAGCCCATGCAGTATAGATTAGAGGTTGGAGTGCTGGCACAGACACATTCTCTGTGTAGTAACTTCATAAGGAGCTTAGAATGGGGCTTCTATATTATACTCCTTGGTGAGAACTACTGGGACTTTGGACTACAAAATTTCCATTTGAGGAGCAATTACTAGCCTATATTAAGTATTAGTTGACACTGTTCCTATAATTAATGGGCAAAAAATAATCCTAAAACCCAAAGTACTCATATAATTTGGGTGATATAAGATAAACTATCCGATGGGAACAGCACTGCCCAGAATTGCCAAATAGAATTGAAATGTTTTATAGAGGACCATGCTACTGAGAGAATCCAATGAGGAGATACTCATGAGCTGGAAGTTTCTTTTCCTCTAGGACTGACTTTGGAAGTGCTTGAGTTGCTGCTGGATTCTGCTGTCAATTGGACAGTGCCTTATAAACTGCTCTTGACAAACTAACAAAGAACTACTTGGTTTATGAAGAGTAATTATAAGGGAATAGATAATATCCTGTTTGGAAGGCCACCACTTCGATAGAAGAAGGTATAAACGAATCAGCTCAGCAGGCTGAACTGCATGCTGCTGGCAACAATGTTTTGATATATATATATATATATATATTTTTTTTTTTTAACCAATCTGGCCATACTGTCAGGCAGAAAGATGCCAGAAAACTGGTCTATTAAAGGGATGTCCATATGGGGCATGACCTGATGGGCATTTGAGGGGTGCATTAAATTAGAACATGTTGATGTCCATCAGAACGCCCTTTCAGGTTTGAATGGTGATTGAAATCATATCCCTGTGTGCATATTGTGTTCCATGAGTCCATGAAAAATGGATATGGAGGTACCGAAGCAGTACAGAGATGGACTGAATCTAGACCTACTCTCCTTGCACCCTCTGAGGCAGAAAATGACAATAATACTTGTTTTTTCTGCCTGCAAAAGAAAGAATGCACATGGCTATGTGGCAGATTTCCCAGGGGAAAGGCCTGAACACAGCCGGCAAGTCAAACTGATGCCAGTAGCCTCAGGGTAGCTATAAATGGGTCTTGACCATCATAGACGCTGAAAGTGGACTGGGCTTTGCTTACCAAGTAGGAAATACAAACTTTCAGAGTTTGTATACGGTAACCAGAACAGATGATGTTGCACCAATTTAGGCTGCCGAGTCACATGTCTTTAGATCAAGAAATGCACTTTACAGCCCATAATGTTCATCAACAGGCAGTGAGATATTCTCCTCAGGGTAATAGTTTGATATAGAATAGGAATGGGAAATTAATATATTGATTGCCAAGATGGGCAGATAAAGACACGAAGGCCTGGCTTACATGCCTTCATGAATGTACGCTCATGCTCAACATGAGCAAGACCAAAGGTCTATCCACATTAGATACATTCCTCTGCTTTGCTGGTGGAACTGGAGAGAAAGGCGTAATGGAGCGTGCTGCTACGATGACTATATTTATTTTTTTTTCCTTTTTTGCCCACATTTCCTCAAATTTTCTTTTTTCTACCTGATGCAGTGATCACAGGAACTGATGCAGCGATCACAGGAACTGATGCAGCTACAAATGCCAAAACAGAAATAATTTCTAAGCAAGAAACTCTAACTATATTTTTAAACCCTCATGTCAGAATTCCTAAGGAACTGATGCATCAAGTTTTATTTTTACCCTATCTGGCAAAACTGGGGTTTACAGTGAATGCTTCTGTGTTACCTGGAGGTCAAGATATCCCACTAGTTTTGTGCGTACGTAAATCTACTATATACAAATGAAACCGGACTGAAGGGAAGAGACTTTTCTAGACTACTATTGTTATTTGCAATCTAGATCAGCACAGTGGCCAAACCTAATGTGCCTTTCAAAGTTTAAAAAGTTTGGGTATAAATGGAGAAAAGGAAGGATAGTTGCTAAGCGTAAAGGAATGAATAAACAGGTTATGTAATGAGGGAAATCTAATATTACATTAACACCGTGAAAGAGGTTCCGAGCAAGAGATGACATTTCCTCTTAGTTCAATCATATCAGATGCCTGAAAGGATGACACTATATATTACTGAAACCACCTCTGCTTTCAGAACCTGACAAGATCAAATAGAAGCCCACAAACCTGAGTAAACTCTCCTTAGAAGTATTTTCATACATTATAATGTTGAACTATACTAATTATTAATGACTGAATAGGTCTCTAGTAATATACCATTATCTTGTAACATTTAACATTCTGTTACATGGGATCCATGGTCAAAAACTAAGGGGTAAACTGTTATAATAAGAAATATGCTTGGTCTTCATTCCCAGTTCCTGGCACAGAGTTTTTAAAGCTCTTAGAATTTCCTGAGTGACAAAAGTGTCTTTTGTTATTCATAATGAGGCCCTTTCGATCACACCTTAGTTTTTGCTAATTAGGTGACAAGGTGGGCAATCAAGATAGCCTCAGGTTGGGGCTGATCACTGAAAAGACCTAGTTATTAGAGGGTTGAAACTTTCAGACCCACCCCATTGACCTCTGGGAAGTGGAGGTGAGCAGGCTGGAGAGCAGGCTATACAAAAACTCTTGAACAATGAGATTCAGTGACCTTCCAAGTTGCCGAACACACCCAGGTTCTGGAAAGGGCATGGAAACTCTGTATACCACCCGCCTCCCCATGCCTTGCCCCACGCATCTTTTCAATTTGGCTATCCCTAAGTTGCATCTTTTATAAAAAACTAGTAAATGTGAAAACAAAAACAAAAACAATTGGCCATAAATGCATGGGTTTATTTCTGAACTCTTCTCTGCTTTTTAAATGTAAATGTTTAATCCATTCAATGTAATGTAATATTTTATAACTATTGGTTTAGGTTTACTCTTTTGTTATTTAAAGTCAGCTTCACCCCTGGGATGAACAGCTGGTTCAACACAGGCAAATCAATAAACATAATCCATCACATAAACAGAACCAAAGACAAAAACCACATGATTATCTCAATAGACACAGAAAAGGCCTTTGATAAAATTCAACATCCCTTCATGTTAAAGACCCTCAATAAACTAGATATAGATGAAACATACCTCAAAATAATAAGAGCTATTTATGATAAACCCACAGCCAATATCATATTGAATGGACAAAAGCTGGAAGGCTTCCCTTTGAAAACTGGTACAAGACAGGGATGCCCTCTCTCACCACTCCTATTCAACATAGTATTGGAAGTTCTGGCCAGGGCAATCAGGCAAGAGAAAGAAATAAAGGTATTCAAATTGGAAGAGAGGAAGTCAAATTGCCTCTGTTTGCAGACAACATGATTTTATATTCAGAAAATCCCATTATCTCAGCCTAAAAACTCATAAAACTGATAAGCAAATTCAGCAAAGTCTCAGGATACAAAATCAACGTGCAAAAGCCACAAGCATTCTTTTACACCAACAATAGACAAGAAGAGAGCCAAATCATAAAAGAATTCCCATTCACAATCACTGCAAAGAGAATAAAATACCTAAGAATATAACTTACAAGGGATGTGAAGGACCTCTTCAAGGAGAAC
The DNA here is from genome assembly GCF_028885655.2 of Pongo abelii. Lineage (NCBI taxonomy): Eukaryota > Metazoa > Chordata > Mammalia > Primates > Hominidae > Pongo > Pongo abelii. The sequence goes on from NC_072008.2 coordinate 151,121,374, forward strand.
TACAAGCCACTGCTCAAGGAAATAAGAGAGGACACACACAAATGGAAAAACATTCCATCCTCATGGATAGGAAGAATCAATATCATAAAAATGGCCATACTGCCCAGAGTAATTTATGGATTCAATGCAATTCCCATCAAACTACCATTGCCATTCTGCACAGAATTAGAAAAAACTATTTTAAATTTCCTATGGAATCAAAGAAGACCCCGTATAGCCAAGACAATCCTAAGCAAAAAGAACAAAGCTGGAGGCATCACGCTGCCTGACTTCATACTATACTGCAAGGCCACAGTAAGCAAAACAGCATTGTACTGGCACCAAAACAGATATATAGACCAATGGAACAGAACAGAGACCTCAGAAATAACACCACACATCTACAACCATCTAATCTTCCACAAACCTGACAAAAACAAGCAATGGGGAAAGATCTCCTCTTCAATAAATGGTGCTGGGAAAACTGGCTAGCCATATACAGAAAACTGAAACTGGACCCCTTCCTAATACCTTATACCAAAATTAACTCAAAATGGATTAAACACTTAAATGCAAGACCCAAAACCATGAAAATCCTAGAAGAAAACCTAGGCAATACCATTCAGGACATAGGCACGTGCAAAGACTTCATTGACGAAGACACCAAAAGCAGTTGCAACAAAAGCGAAAATTTTAAAATTCGATCTAATTAAATGAAAGAGCTTCTGCACAGCCAAAGAAACTAGTGTTAGAGTGAACAGGCAACCTACAGAATGTGAGAAGATTTTTGCAATCTACCCATCTGACAAAAGTCTAATATCCAGTATTTACAAGGGACTTAAACAAATTCATAAGAAAAAAACAAACAACCCCATCAAAAAGTGGACAAAGGATATGAACAGACAATTCTCAATGGAAGACATTTACACGACCAACAAACATATGACAAAAAAACTCAACATCACTGATAATCAGAGTAATGCAAATCATAACCACCATGAGATACCATCTCACACCAGCCAGAATGGTGATTATTAAAAAGTCAGGAAACAATAGATGCTCGTGAGGCTGTGGAGAAATAGGAATGCCTTAACATTGTTGGTGGGAACGTAAATTAGTTCAACCATTGTGGAAGACAGTGTGGTGATTCCTCAAGGATCTAGAACCAGAAATACCATTTGACCCAGCAATCCCATTACTGGGTATATATCCAAAGGAATATAAATCATTCTACTATAAAGACACATGCAAGTGTATGTTTATTGCAGCACTATTTACAATAGCAAAGACATGGAACCAACCCAAATGCCCATCAATGATAGACTGGATAAAGAAAATGTGGCACACGTATACCAAGGAATACAATGCAGCCATAAAAAGGATTGAGATCAAGTCCTTTTCAGGGACATGGATGAAACTGGAAGCCATCATCCTCAGCAAACTAGAATAGAAAACCAAGCAACACATGTTCTCACTCATAAATGGAAGTTGAACAATGAGAACACATGGACACAGACAGGGGAACAACACACACCAGAGCCTGTTGGGGGATGGGGGTGAGAAAAGGGAACTTAGAGGATGGGTGAATAGGTGCAGCAAACCACCATGGCGCATGTATACTTACGTAACAAATCTGCACATTCTGCACATGTATCCCTATTTTTTTTTAAGGAAGAAATAAAGAAATAATAGTAATAATAATAAGGTTGAATGTCTTTTCAAATGTTTTTGGCCACTTGTGTTTTCTCTGAAGAGTTCTTTTGCTAATTTTTCTATTCATTTTTCATTTATTATTAAATTGTGCTAATTATTTAAATATTCCTGATAAGAATTCTTTGGTGGGTGTGTGTGTGTGTGTGTGTGTGTGTGTGTGTGTGTATGCATGCGTGTTTATATGTATATAAAACATCTTCTCTTAATTTGTGACTTTAAACATTTTTACTGTGCTTTGTGATGAATAAAAGTTCTTGAATAAAAAAATAAAGTCAGCCGGGCATGGTGGCTCACGCCTGTAATCCCAGCACTTTGGGAGGCCGAGGCGGGTGGATCACGAGGTCAGGAGATGGAGACCATCCTGGCTAACATGGTGAAACCCCGTCTCTACTAAAAATACAAAAAAATTAGCCAGGTGTGGTGGCAGGTTCCTGTAGAGTGTGGTGGCGGGCGCCTGTAGTCCCAGCTACTCGGGAGGCTGAGGCAGGAGAATGGTGTGAACCAGGGAGGTGGAGCTTGCAGTAAGCCAAGATCGTGCAACTGCACTCCAACCTGGGTGACAGAGCAAGCCTCCATCTCAAAAAAAAAAAAAAAAAAAAAAAAAAAGTCATGGTTATAGTGTTTTTATTCTGACTCAAAGATATGTTAGTTATGTGATATTTGGTAAGTTTCTTAATCATATTTAATGATGCCTAAAACTATCAATTCCCTTGTGAGGATTTTATAAAGGGAAAGCATATGAAAATCTATATGTATATATATGTGTGTGTGTATAAATATACATACATGTGTGCCTGTGTATAAGTATAAACACATACACACACACATACATAGTTTTTCACATGCTTTTCATATATATATGTATATATGGATGTTATATTTGTCCATTATAGCATTGCTATAAAAAATATTTCAGACTGAGTAATTTATAAAGAAAAGAGGTTTAATTGACTCATGGTTCTGCAGGCTGTACAGGAAGCATGGTGGCACCTGCTTCTGCGGAGGCCTCAGGTAGCTTTCACACATGGTGGAAGGCAATGCAGGAGTGAGTCACTTCACATGTTCACATGGTTAGAACAGGAGGAAGAGAGTGCTACACACTTTTAAACAACCAGATCTCATGAGAACTCAATGTGAAGACAACAGCACCAAGGGGTGATGGTATTAAATCATGAGAAACTGCCTCCATGATGTGATCACCTCCCACTAGGCCCCACCTCCAGCACTGGGGATTATATTTCACCAAACTATTCGATGAGGACACAGATCAAAACCATATTATTCTGTCCCGGCCCCTCCAAAATCTCATGTCCTTCTCCCATTGCAAGATCCAATTATGCCTTCCCAACAGTCCCTAAAAGTATTAACTCACTCCAGCATTAACTCAAAAGTTGAAAGTTCAAAGTCTCATCTGAGACAAGGTAAGTCCCTTACATCTATGAGCCTCTAAAATAAAATAAAAAACAAACAAACAAATCAGTAACTTTCAAGATACAATGGGGGTATAGGCATTGAGTAAATGCTCCCATTCCAAAAAGGAGAAATCTGCCAAAATAAAGGAGCTACAGGCCTCAGGCAAGTCCAAAAACCAGCAGGTTAGTCATTAAATCTTAAAACACCAAAATAATCCCCTTTAACTCCATGTCTCACATACAGGGCACACTGGCACAAGGGGTGGCTCCCAAAGCATTGGGCAGCTCTACTCCTGTGGCTTTACAGGGTTCAGCCCCCACAGCTGCTTTCATGGGCTGGCATTGAGTACCTGTGGCTTTGCAGGTGTGGGGTGCAAGCTATTGGTGGATCTACCTCTCTGGAGTCTGGAGGATAGTGGCCCTCTTTTCACAGCTCCACTAGGTAGTGCCCCAGTGGGGACACTGTGTGGGGTATCTTACCCCACATTTTCCCCCTACTGCTCTACTAGAGGTTCTCCATGAGGAACATTTACTGCCCTAGTAAAGGTTCACCATAAAGGCTCCAGCTCTGCACCAGTCTTCTGCCTGGATATCAAGTGTTTTCCGCACTTCCTCTGAAATCTAGGCAGAGCCTCCCAAGCCTCAACTCCTGCATTCTGTGTACTGCAGGCTTAATATATGTGGAAGCCATCAAGACTTACAGCTTGCACCCTCTGAAGCAGCAGCCTGAGCTGTACCTGGGCCCCTTTCAGTCATAGCTGGATCTGGATCAGCTGGGATGCAGGGAGCAGTGTCCTAAGGCTGCACAGGGCAGCAAGGCCCCGTCCCTGTCTTCTTTCCTAGGCCTCTGGGTCTGTGATGGAAGGGGCTGTTGCAAAGATCTCTGAAATGCCTTTGAGGCATTTTCTCCATTGTTTTGGATATTAATAGTTGGCTTCTTTTTTTCTCATGCAAATTTCTGGAGCCTGCTTGAATTTTTCCCCTGAAAATGGGCTTTTCTTTTCTACCACATGGTCAGGCTGCAAATTTTCCAAACTTTTATGCTATACTTCCCTTTATATAGACGTTCCAGTTTCAGGTAATTTTCAGGTACAGGTTGTTAGAAGCAGCAGGCCACATCTTGAACATTTTGCTGCTTAGAAATTTCTTCTACCACATACTCTAAATCATCATTTGTGAGTTCAAAGCTTCACAGGTTTCTACGGCAGGGGCAAATGCTTCCAAGTTCTCTGCTAAAGCATAACGAGCATAACAAAAGTGCTTCAGTTCTGAATAAGTTTCTCATCTCCATCTGGGACCACCTCAGCCTAGACTTCGCTGTTCCTATCACTATCAGCATTTTGCTCAACCATTCAACAACTGTCTAGGAAGTTCCAAACTTTTCCTTATCTTCCTGTCTTCTTCTGAGCTCACCACACTCTTCCAACCTCTGCCTGTTACCCACTTCCAAGGTCACTTCCAGATTTCCAGGTATCTTTATAGCAATTCCCCACCTCTGGTACCCATTTTCTGTGTTAGTTCGTTCTCTCATTGCTATAAAGAAATATCTGAGACTGAGTAATTTATAAAGAAAAGAGGTTTAATTGGCTCACAGTTTCACAGTCTGTATAGGAAGCATAGTGGCATCTGTTTCTGGAGTGGCCTCAGGAAGCTTTTACTTGTGGTGGAAGAAAAAGGAGGAGTGAGGCTTTCTTCATGGCCAGAGTAGGAGGCAGGGGGTGGGGGAGGAGCTACACACTTTTAAACAACCAGATTTTCTAAGAACTCATTATTGTGATGACAGCACCAAGGCGGAATGATGTTAAACCATGAGAAACTGCCCTCATGATCCAATTACCTCCCACCTCCAGCACTGAGGATTACGTTTCAACATCAGACTTGGGTGGGAATAAAAATCCAAACTATCTTAGATGTCATTGGTGGTGTTTTTAGTAGTATTAATATTGTTATTGTTTAAAGTCTTCTAAAAGAAACAAATTCTCCTTTCTCCTAAGAAGATGTTCTGTCAATTTGTCAGGCAAACCCTATTGTATTTTTTCAATGACTTTCATTCACTAGGGAAAGAAATGTAACTTTGGTAAAGGATAATACAGAAAATAGAGGCAATATCTAATCAAAATCTTCCTCTTTTTAATTTATTAAGCCTACTCAAAACTCTTTTTTTTTTTCTTTTTTTTAAACAGCTCGCTCTATCCCCCAGGCTGGAGTGCAGTGGTACAATCTCGGCTCACTGCAACCTCCGCTTCCTGGGCTCAAGTGATTCTCATGCCTCAGCTTCCCAAGTAGCTGGGATTACAGGTCTCTGCCACCACACCCAGCTAATTTTTCTATTTTTAGTAGAGACAGTGTTTCACCATGTTAGCCAGGCTAGTCTTGAACTCCCGACCTTAGGCGATTCGCCTGCCTCGGCCTCCCAAAATGTTAGGATTACAGGAGTGAGCCACCGCTCCCAGCCTAAAACAAACTTATCATCATTCTTCAGTACTTTCCAATTGCTCTTCTTCTTTTCATAGGCTAACATCTAAAAGCTGCCTACTTTTTTTAGTTTTGTTTCCTCAATTCCTAACTACTCCTGTTAAATAAAAACAATAAAAGGCCATTATGGTGGACTGAGATTCTGCATTAGGATCAAAAAGACCAGATGAAAAATCAGAATAGAGTCACTCATGCTGAAGTTCCACATCATCGAACTAAAACTGAGAGATGGGAAGAGAGAGAAAGACAACAGCCTAATTTCCCAAACAGGCCAGTTTCAATTAACATGATGATGAAGTTTCCTCTGCTTTAATTCTTACAACAAAAAGGTTACCTAGGCTGGGTGTAGTGGCTCATGCCTGTTATCCTAGCACTTTGGGAAGCCAACGTGGCAGGATTTCTTGAGTTCAGCAGTACAAGACCAGCCTGGGCAACACAGCCAGCCCTAGTCTCTCTCTCTCTACATACACATACACACACACACACACACACACACACACACACACACACACATATTTTAAATTGGGCAGGCATCCTAGTATGTGCCTGTAGTCTCAGCTACTTGGGAGGCTGAGCGGGGAGGATCATTTGAGCCTGGGAGATCGAGGCTGCAGTGAGTTCTGATTATACCACTGCACTCCAGCCTGTGCCACAGAGCGAGACCCTATCTATAAACGCATTGTAAAAACCTGATGTAAACCATTTATTTCTCTATTATTCTCTTTCCCTTTTTCTGCCTTACAAGGACAGTAACTTGAAAGGGCCAATCTGCTTTTTATTTTGTTTTTGATTTCTCCAGCTCTCCTAGGTTTCTAAAGCCAACCTCCTCTGCTTGGCTCATCGGAAGACATTTATTCTATTTTATGGAATGAAATGTTGCCTGATTCTAGAATCACAAATAAAGCCAATTAAAATCTTTAAATTCATTGTACCTTTTTTTTTTGACACTCTTAAGTTTTGCTGTTAGACTTGCATCCCCATCACTTCACCAAACTATTATTATGTAAGATAAAGACATTTTTCAATCAAAGTTGTTTTTTTTTTCTTTTGAGACGGAGTCTCGCTCTGTCGCCCAGGCTGGAGTACGGTGGCGCGATCTCCGCTCACTGCAAGCTCCGCCTCCCGGGTTCACACCATTCTCCTGCCTCAGCCTCCCGAGTAGCTGGGACTACAGGCGCCCGCCACCACGCCCGGCTAATTTTTTGTATTTTTGGTAGAAACAGGGTTTCACCACCTTAGAGGATGGTCTCGATCTCCTGACCTTGTGATCCGCCCACCTCGGCCTCCCAAAGTGCTGGGATTAGAGGCGTGAGCCACCGCACCCGGCCTCAATCAAAGTTTTTTACCTCTCACTGATATTTGTAACACCCATACTCTGACTGCTGGGACTTAACAAGACTCTCCTGTTCTCCTCATCTTTCTCTCCTGTTCTTACCACTCTGTCTCCTCTTGTTCTGTGTTTTATGTAGGTTCATCCTCTTCTACCTGAACATTCAACATTAAAGTTTCTGAAGTCTCAGATGTAGGTAATCAATATAATATATGCTGATGATTCACACATTGATATGTTCAGTCTCTGAGCCCTAGGCCCATATAGACTATTGCTCATGTGGCATCACTTTCCTGCCAATTGTTTCATAGCTCTCTCAAACTCAAGACATTCCGGAATAAAATAGTTCTCTCTCCTGAACCTGGTGTTCATCTGGCATTCCCTGTATCAGTGCATGATACCAGCACAGACACATTTGCACATTCCAAACCTAAAAAATCATTATTATGTACCTCTAACTCCCCTTTCCTCAACTCTTCACCATATTCTATCATTTTCATCTTCTGGCAGTTTTTCAAATTGGTCTACTTTTTTCTGTCTCCACCACATCCTTTTAAATCCAAGTAACCATCATCTCTTACTAAATGTGATTCATTTCTTACTAAATGACTAGCCAAATATAGTTATGCATAGTGTTTAAATGCATCGATCTTGTAGCCAGTATGCCTGGGTTCAAATCCTGGCTTTGATACTTATTACCTTTATCACCTCCACTTACTGCCTCCTTGTTAGCTATTCTTAGTTCTGTACTTATGCCCTGACATTTTATTCTTCACACTGTAGCCACGTTGATCTTTTTCAAAATATAAATTTGGTCACTTCACTTCACATAAGTGTTCCTTCCTCTATTAAAGACGAGGCTTCCATTGTGCTTAGAATAAAGGGGAAAAATTATTACATGACCTACAAGGCCCTACATAGTCTAGCATCTAACTTGTAGCAGCTTCATCTCACATCATTCTTTCCTCTAATAATATCTGTTCATGTACTCTTCTCTCTCCTGCCCTAAGGCTTTTGCATGAGCTATTTCTCTTTATAGAATGTTCTTCCCTTCCAATTTGCCTTCTTAACTCTTGCTCATTCTTCTGACCTCACTTTGAATGTCATACTTAAGGATTATTCCCTGACTTATCTGACTAGGTGTATCAAATTGCTTAAGGACTAATTTTCCAGTTGCATTGGTGGAGATAGGAACACATCATTTTACTTCTAATGAGTGGATCTTCAGGCAGAGAATAAAAATCATAGGGAGCAGATAAAGACTGTGCACTTTCAGATGTTACCTTTAATTTCTCAAGGCTGTATGGAGAAGAGAGAATAGGATCCCTAAACAGATAAATGAGTTGAAGATTACAAATATTTCCCATTCCAATTAGAGTTTGGAGCACATTCACAGCCAAGAAAGACAGATGAAGCCGTCATCACAGTTATGATTTCTCAAGGAAATTGGGTCCTTTCTTGTTTGGTCAGAGGTGGAATAGCCATCAGCTGGTCTAAGGACTGCCACATCAACCACATGGACGTGGTGCCTTAGGCTACTCCTTGGTGACATCTACCATGCCTGCCTGTTACAGAATAAGCTCAGTGCCATCCTGACTCTGAATGGGGGAAAATATCTACAAACTACTCCTCTGACAAATGTGACCAGGCAAGCAACAACTGTGTTGCTCAGGTGCCAATGAGGGTGATTAGACACTTGTGGGCTAATTTTCTAAGACAAATGCTCACCAATGTGTTTTGATGACATATAGTCAGAGGTGGCATAAAGGGGGCTTCTGGGAAATGGATAATGTTCTATTTCTTGATTTTTTTTCCTAATTTTTAAAAATTGTATTTTAAAAATTTGAGGTACACAATAGGTGTATATACTTATGGGCTACATGATACAGGCATATGAGGTGAAATAAGAACATCACGGAGAATGAGGTTTCTATTCCATCAAGCATTTATCCTTTGTGTTACAAACAATCCAGTTACATTATTTATTTTGAAATATACAATTAAGTTATTATTAAGTTACCCTATTGGGATATCAAAAAGTGGGTCTTATTCTTTCTACTTTTTTTGGACACATTAACCATTTCCACTTTCCTCCAAACCCCCAGCTACCCTTTCCAGCCTCTGATAACCATATATCTACTCTCTATGTCCAAGAGTTCAATTGATTTTATTTCTGGACCCCATAAATATTTGAGAACATGCAATATTTGTCTCTCTGGGCCTGGCTTATTGCATTCAATATGATGCTCTCCAGTTCCATTCATGTTGTTGCAAATGACTGGATCACATACTTTCTATGGATAAATATAACTTCATTGTGTTTATGTACCACATTTTCTTTATCCATTTATCCTTTGATGAACACTTAAGTTGCCTCTCAGTCTTAACTATTGTAAACAGTGCTGCAACACACATAGAAGTGCAGATATATTTTCAATAATTTCCTTTCTTTTGTGTATATACCCAACAGAACTTCTGAATCATATACTAGCTCAATTTTTACTTTTATGAGGTACATCCAAACTGATCTCCATGCGGTGGTACTAGTTTACATTCCCACAAACAGTGTGTAAAGGTTCCTTTTTCTCCACATCCTAGCCAGCATTTGTTATTGCCTCTCTTTTGAATATGAGCCATTTTTACTGGGGTGAGGTGATACCTAATTTTAGTTTTGATTTCATTTCTCACATGATCAATGATGTTGAGTACCTATTAATATGCCCATTTGCCATTTGTATATCTTTTTTTGGGAAATGTCTATTCAAATATTGTGCCCATTTTTGATAAGATTATTAGATTTTTCATAGAGTTATTTGAGATTCTTATATATTCTTATGAATCCCTTGTCAAAAGGGTAGTTTGCAGATATTTTTTCCCATTCTGCAGGTTGTAACTTCACTTTGTTGATTGTGTCCTTTGCTAGGCAGAAGCTTTCTAACTTGATGTGATCCAATTTGTCTATTTTGCTTTGGTTGCCTGTGCTTGTGGGGTATTGATCAAAACATCATCGCCCCAACCAATGTCCTGGAGATTTTCCCCAATGTTTTCGTAAAGTTGTCTCATAGTTTGAGGTCTTAGATTTAAGTTTTAAATCCATTTTGATTTGATATTTGTATATTGCAAGAAATAGGGGTCTAGTTTCATTCTTCTGCCTATGAATATCCAGTTTTCCCAGCACAATTTATTGGAAAAACTGTCTTTTTGCCAGCATAAGTTTTTGGCACCTTTGTCAAAAATGAGTTCACCGTAGGTGCGTGGATTCATTTCTGGGTTTTCTATTCTATTTCATTAGTCTATGTATCTGTTTTTAGGCCAATGCCACACTGTTTTGGTTACTATATCTGTGTAGTTTAATTTGAAGCAAGGTAATGTGATTCCTCCAATTTTGTTCTTTTGCTTAGGATAGCTTGATCTAATCTGGATATTTTATGGTTCTGTATATATTTTAGGGTCTTTTTAAAATTTACGTGAAGAATGTCGTTGGTATTTTGATAGGAATTGTATTGAATCTTTTGACTACTTTGGGTAGTATGAACATTTAAAAAATATTAATTCTTTCAGTATGTGAACATAGAATTATTTTTTGCATTTTTTGCTGTCCTCTTCAATATCCTTCATTATTTTATTGTTTTCATTATAGAGATCTTTCATTTTTTTGGTTTAGCTAATTCTCAGATATCTAATTATATGTGTGGCTATTGTAAATGAGATTACCTTTTTACTTTATTTCTCAGATAGTTCACTGTTGGCATATAGAAATACTGCTGATTTTTGTATGTTAATTTTGTATTCTGCAACTTCAGTTAATTCGTTTATCAGTTCAATAGTTTTCCTGTGGAGTTTTTAGGTTTTTCCAAATGTAAACTCATATCATCTGCAAACAAGGATAGCTAGAGCTTCCAGTACTATGTTGAATAACAGTGGTAACAATGGGCATTCTTGCTGTGTTCCGGATCTTAGAGAAAAGGCTTTCAGCTTTTCCCCATTCAGTATGATGCTAGCTGTGATCTCTCATCTATGGATTTTATTACCTACCCAGTTTTTTGAGGGTTTTTATCATGAAGGGATGTTTACTTTTATCCAATGCTTTTTAAGCATCAATTGAATTGATCCTATAGTTTCTTTTATTCTGTTGTGATGTATCACATTGATTAATTTGTGTATGTTTAATCATCCTTGCATTCATGGCATAAATTCTGCTTGGTCATAATGATCTTTCTAATGTTTTAATTCTATTTGTGATAATTCTGTTGAAGCTTTTTGCATTAATCTTCATCAGTGATATTGGCCTGTAGCATTCTTTTTTTCATGTGTCTTTGTCTGTTTTTGGTATCGAGGCAATTCTGGCCTGGTATAACGACTTTGGAAGTATTCTCTCCTCCTCTCTTTTTCTGAAGAGTTTAAATAGGATTCTTTTAAAGACAAATATATAGTTCTATAGTTTCTTTAGAAGTTTGATAGAATTTGGCAGTGAAGCTAACATGTCCTGGGCTTGCTATTACTGGGAAACTTTTTATTACTGCTTAGATCTTGTTACTTGTTATTGGTCTGTTCAGGTTTTCCAGTTTTTTCAGACTCATGGTAGGTTGTATGTAACTAGGAAATTGTCAATTTCTTCTCAATTTTTCAATTTATTAGCATATAGTTACTCATAGTAGCCAATAATGATCTTTTGAATTTCTGCAATATCAGTAGTAACATCTCTTTTTTTAATTTCTGATTTTATTGATTTATTTTTTTTAATCTGTCACTTTTCTTTAACTTTAAAAAAATCACCTTGTTTCACTGATCTTTTGCATTTTCATTTTATTTATTTTTGGTCAGATCTTTATTATTTCTCTTCTTCCACCAATTTTGCATTTGGTTTGCTCTTGCTTTTCTGTTAAAGTTGCATCATTAGATTGTTGATTTGAAGCTTTTTCTCTTCTTGATGTAGGCACTGATACATACAAACTTTTTTCTGAGTAGTGCTTTTGCTATATACCATAGGTTTTTGTACAATATATTTCCACTTTCATTTATTTTAAGACATTTAAAATTTTTTTTCTTAATGTTTGCATTGAACTTCTGGTCATTCAGGAGCATACTGTTTAATTTTCATTTATTTGTATAGTTTCCAAAATTCCTCTTGTAATTAATGTATAGTTTTATTCTGTTGTGGTAAAGGAAGATGCTTGATATTTATTTCAAGTTTTTCAATATTTAAAGACTTGTTTTGTGACCTAACATATGATCTATCCTTGAGAATAATCCATGTGCTGTGGAAAAGAATGTGTATTCTGTACCTCTTGGATGAAATGTTCTATAAATATTTATTAGATCTATTTGGCCTATAGTGTAGATTAAGTATGTTTGTTGTTGTTGTTGACTTTCTGCCTGAAAGATCTATCTAATGCTGAAAGTGAGGTGTTGAAATCTCCAGCTATTATTTTATTGGGGCCTATCTCTCTATTTGGCTCAAATAATATTTCCTTTATATACTTACGTGCTCCAGTGTTGGGTGCATATACATTTAAAATTGTTATATCCTCTTGCTGAATTGACCCCTTTATCATTATATTGACCTTTTTGGCCTCTTCTTATAGATTTTTTTTGAAATCAATTTGGTCTGATGTAAGTATGGCAATTCCTGCTCTTTTTTAGTTTCCATTGGAATGGAATTTTTTTTGCATTCATTTATTTTTAGTCTATGTGTGTCTTTATAGGTGAAGTGTGTTTCTTGTAGGCAACAGGTCAACAGATCTTGTTTTTTTTTCAATCCATTCAGCCAGTCTATATGAGAATTTAGTTCATTTCCATTCAATATTACTATTGAATAATATATAGGAGTAAGTAAATACTTACTCCTGTAATTTTGTTATTTGTTTTCTGGTTGCCTTGTGGTTCAGGACTGATTTTTACCTTTTGTCCCTTTTTCAATGATATACTGTTAAAGCTAGGTAGTATGAGTGCTCACCTTAATTTTGGTTCTTCTGAAGGTTTTTTTTTTTTTTTTTTTCCTGTGTAGATAGTTGTTAACTTGGTGTTTTTGTGGAGGGGACAATCGGTGAAGCTTCCCATTCTGTCATTTTTTATTTCTTTATGTGGGTGCTGGTTAAACGGATATGTGTATTTTTTTATAGTTCATTGAGATATATTATTATATGTGCACTTTTTTCCATTAATATTTCAATGAAATGATTTTTTAAAAGCAATCATTCATTATTGTTTAAAATATGGAATTGACACTGGAATTAAACCTTCTATATCATAATCAAGGTGCACAAACCAGTTTCGTATCTCAGAGGTAAAATATTCAACTAATTCAGAGAAAGTACTAGAGATTAAAAGAAAAAAACCCACAAAAAAACAGTCTTCTGTAAAATGGCATTTGCTTTGGGGGCCCTAGCACCAAGTGAAAATTATTTCTGAGAATCCTAATGAAGACACTAATTTAAATCATGCTGTTATGATCTACTAATCACGTCACTTAGCATCATGCCATGTGGCACTGTTATTTTATACTGATCCTTGTGACTATTTAATTAACACCAGTCTTTTCCACAAGGGCACAATTACACTAGTTCCAAACCTGTATCTATAATACTTACTGATGAATCCCCAGAACCTGGCATAATATCTGGAATATCTTAGCCTCTCAATAAATATTGGTGGAATGAATAGATCGATCAATGACTGAAACAAATCTCTACTGCAAAAAATAAAAATAAAAAAAAGGTCAGGGCATGGTGGTAGCTGTAGGTGTTAAGTGGTAGAAAATTCTGCCTTCTTTAAACTGATTTAGAAAGACAATAGAATAGTTTCACCATGATAGTGAAAGAATGTCATTTACATCCTTTCAGTTCATGAGTTCTTTGTAGGAACATCAGAACACTTTTATAGTTCGTATTTCCGCATTCTGACTTGTTTTTCATCAATAATCCACCTAAAACTATACCATAAAAACAGTATGCCACATTCTACTGCTGGACTAATCACACGAAACAGAAGCATGGGAATGTGCCTTTCATTTGGATTTTCAGCAGAGAGCAAAATATTGCTTTGAGCCTTCCAAATCTCTCTGTAATATAGTACTGACAGATTGGAAAGTTAATTCATGACCTCGCAACCTTTTTTTGTTCCCAAAAATAACAGAAATGAGAAATTGGTCTTGAACACATTCCTGAACCATCCAGATAGCTTTATATATACTTGTAAATAGTTCAATCTCATCTTCTGTTAGCCATTCCTTGTTATCAGGTATCTCTTTATATATGTAATTAAAACTAGCCCACCACTCTTCTGACATTAACAGCACACTAATACACCCTTCTTCTTCAAATGAATAACATCTCAATTGTCAATCAGCAGTACCTTAAGGTATCTTTTAAAATTTGCCAAGCATAACACACAATGAACTGCACATCACCCACATCTATAGATTAAAATCTTATTCAAGAGCCACTCAGAGCTAAATTATTACAAGGATGACACAGCTTGTATACTAAAATCTTGTTGAAGATCTTCACATGTCTCTAAGCTTATAGTAATGTTCTCAAAAGAAAAAAAAGGAATAAGTTTGTTCTTTTAGAAAAAGAAGGCAAAATTATAAATGTATAGTGACTGATACAAGTGAAGATTCCTCTTTCAGGAAACAATTACATGATTTTAACACTTCAACATATGAATTTTAGGGGATACAATTCAGCCGATTACAGAGCCCAACAGACCTAAATTAGAATCTATACTACTTTTATGCAGCCATTTGACTTTAGATAAGTCAAACTCCGAGTATTAGCTCTTTTTCTCTATCCTTTAAAATCTTTAAGATAGACACAATAAAATTAAGTTGCAGGGTTGTTGGGAAACTAAAGAATCAGATACCATTATAAGAACTTGTTTCAATTGGTGTTTGCTACACCACTGTTTCCTCCCTTGCCTACCCCATCTCCACCCCATTTTCATATGAAATCCAAGTGTTCCTGCTCTTCAGTCAATGTTCTATGTGCTCTTGAGCAGGTCAACTGTTCAAATCTTAGCTTTTCAACATTAAACTGAAAATATTGGGCTACATATTCTCTAAGAACCTAAGATTGAAAGAACCTATGATGATCACTGGCTGAAATGTGATGAGGGTGCTGAGTAGGATAGAGAAAATTTAATATATATATATATATATATATATATATATATATAAAATATATATAAATAAATGCTAAAGTTTGTTTTGCCAGATTCATTGTCTTAAGCTTCATTTCAAAATCACATCATATCAGCCTAACATAACATACTATAACATAACATACCATGTTATAACCAAGGACATCATGGTTGTGTAAGTCCTTGTCTAGAAAAGTTAAACAGGCCAAGTGAAAAAAATAAAGAATGTTCTATTTTATTGGAGTTTGTGTTCTGGAAGGAGCATATTCCTAATATGATACTATTAGAGGGTGAGGCCTTTGGGAGATAATTAGGTCATGAGGGTGGTACCTTCATATGAATGAGGTTAGTGCCCTCATAAAGGAGATCTCAGAGATCCCTTGGCCCTTCTGATATGTGAAGAAACAAATAGAAGGCACCAGTTACAAGAAAGAGGGCATTCCCCAGACATTAAATCTTCTTGGTCCTTTATCTTGGACTTCCAAGAATCTAGAAATGTAAGAAATAAATTTCTGTTGTTTTTAAGCTACTCAGTTTATGGCATTTTTTTCTAAGCAGCACAAACAGACTAAGACAGAAAAGCAAGAGAGAGAAGTCCACTGAAAAGGGAGCAATTCTGCCCCACCCTCAGTTAGTAAAAGTTAAGTCTAAGGGTTCTTAAACAGAGAGTTCTGAAACAAGACTTAGTGCCCGCAATAATGAACCACCCATTCCCTTCACTTAAATTGCATACAACAGTGCCTGGCACAAAGCACTTGCTATATATAGAGGAGCTGTCGTGGTGGTGGTGGTGGTTATAATTATTATTTTTGAGGCAAACTAAAGCCTTCTAAATTCTCCTACTATTCTCAGTGAAGAACAACATCACAATAATGATTGAGATGGAATTTCATACCAACCCGGAAACATGTGGCCTCAATGTCAGCATTAAGTTGATTTAAGGAAAATTTTAAAAACGATTTTTTTTTGCACACTTGAATATTTGGGCTGAGATTTATATTTGCTAAATCAGTTTATGTCAAAATGAAGGGAATTATCCCCTGAGAGACTTGATAGCTAATCTATATGTACAATACACAACAAATGGTACAGACCATTACCAGTTATGTGAAAAGTGAGCTTAGAGTGTGTTAGTGCTATGCAGTGAAAGAAATAGTAGTACTGACCTGCCAAGTATCTCTGCTGCCTACTTTGAGACATCAGAGTTATAAGATTTATTTCAAATACTGTCTGGAATATCAGAGCTCAGGCACAACAGGAAGAGAAGAAAACAACCATACGGTTTGTTTGGTGCCAAACAAACAAAAAAGGTTAATCAAATAAGACAGCAAATCTATAAATAATTTAAGAATCAGTTGCCAGGAAATGCTTAAAATGCCAGGTTACATTTTTATTTTTGCCTTTCTTAGAAAGTAATTGAGAACCAAAAGCAACATTCAAGATTTGAAAATAATAGCTTATGCAGCTCTTCTTGAGATACCTAGGAAAAGAGTAACTGGTCTCCAACGGCTGTAATCCTTTCATTCTTCCTTGAGAAAGTTCACCCTTGCCAACAATTTAGCACCAGCTTCTGATAGACCCATATTTTATCTATTATTTCTCGATTAATTTTTTTAAGCAGAGAAAACAATGTGACAGTATCAGGAGGCAGTAGCAATAAAAGTCCAGGCCCCCACAAAAGGGAGGTGAGAAGGCTGTTCTCTTCAGTTGGTCCTGCAAGATCCTTTGCAACCTCCAAATGTAATCTACATTTATTGGCCGGCCAGATTAGAATACTCTCGCCAAGATAGCAGAATTACAAGCCAAAATCTAAAGCTGACCTGGGGAAGAGTAAATTGTAGAAGAAAGATTTTGCGTTAGGCAGCATTCTCTAAGATGGCACTCAATGAGGCACATGTCCATGTATAATTCAGTCTTTTTCTTATGGGCAGAAACTGTGACTTCCTTCTAAGCAATAAAATATGGCAAAGGTGATGGCAGAGTCACTCAAGTGGTTATATTACATTATAAAAGATTCCATTTTAGCAGAATGGAGTTGTTACAGGATCTTTGTGGGTGTCACTTCACCAGCCAGAAACCTCTGTGGCCAGTGGTGCCTTTGCCTGAGTTTTGCTCTGGCCTGCTGGACTCATTCTGCCCACTCGGCCTGGCAGGCTGTGGTTGGCTTATGCTACCAGCCTGGATCCCACATCTTCCAAGGCACGGAGCAATGAGGGGTGTGTGAGCGAGCACGGGGTCCAGTTGCTGCACACAGCCAGGCACGCTGGCTGCAGTGGGGCAGGCAGCTCCAGGTGCCAGCATGGGCTCTGGCTCCCTTCAAGGCTGTGGCTGGACCAGGCATACCATAAGAAGCTTCCACAGCTGACACCAGGGAATGCAGTGACACCCAAAAGCTTGGAGATGCCAGGAACTGCAAAGCCCTAAAGAAGGTGTCATAACCCTTGCTCAAGGAGCTCCAAGGTCTAGGCTCCCCAAAGGGCCACAGCACTTCTCTCCTTCTCTCTCCTCTTCTTCTTGTCATCTGCAACGTGGCAAGTAAGGGGCATGTTTCAGGCCTGGTTGTGTTACTGTTCTTTTAGCCCCTTCATTCAGTGGTTCCTGAGTTCTTGTCCTATGTCTAGGAAGAATGAGGTACACAGACAAGTGGAGGGAGAGCAAGATGAAAAGGAGCTTTAATAAGTAATAGAACAGCTCAGAGGAGACCTGCAGTGGGTAGCCCCTCTCCATAGCCAGGGTGTCCCAAGTGAGTGTTCAGTTCTTAGCAGAGAGGGTAGCTCCTCTCTACTAGGCAGTTTGTCCCAACAAGTTTTCAGCTCTCAGCACATAGGATAGCTCCACTCTGCTGGGAAGTTCATCCCAACAAGCATTCAGCTCTCAGCAGAGATGGTAGCTCTTCTCTGCAGGTAGGTTGTCCTGTTGTCTCTTTGAGTCTGGCTGAGTTTGGGACTTTTATGGGCCTCAGAGGGGAGAAAGTGTGTGTCGATTGGTCCATGGGCAGCCATGGGCAGTCCCAGAAAGAGCACCACAAGTTTCCACTCTGGTCCGTGGGACTGGCAGTCCAGTCCCAGGCTTCAAGCCCTCCCTGACTTGAAGGTGAGATTTCACTGGGGACCTGCCCCCTTCCACCCAGAAGCCTGTCTGCCTCCTGCCGCTGTATATGGCTCCTGGGCTGTTCATGCCAAGGGGCACCTGCAGGCCAGTGCCAAGCTGCCCTAAGCATCCACCTCAGCCTCCCTGCCATGCTTGTTGGTGCCCAAGTCTGGAGGGGGCCGAGGCGGCAGGGGCCTAGTGTCAGCACTGTCCCAAGCATGTGCACACCTGGCTAGGCTGCAACAGTGCCTGGACTTGGCTCCAACCCTGCTCTGAGATTGCAGCAGGAGCCAGGGATAGGGAGAGGCCAGACAGCAGGAGAAGACACCTCTAAGCCTGCAGGAGCAAGGGAGTAGTCTTCCCAGGTGCCCAAAAGTACAGAGATGCCCGGATCCACAGCTGTAACAGGGCAGCTGCAGCTGCAGCTGCACCTGCGATGGCAGGACTCCTGCCTGCTACTGGCCCCCGAGAGCACATGGAGGCCCAGGTACACAGCTGTGACTTGGGTGCCTGCAGCTGTGCCCAGGAGGGTGAAGATCCTACCTGCTCCTGGCTCCATCCAGCTCTGTGGAGCATGGCACCACCCTGGGCCCAGATCCGCCTTGGGGCCCTACACTGCCCGCCCCTCCATGCCCAACCACATTGCTACCCTGCTGGTGGGTAACTCGTTCTGGCCCCATCACGGCAGCTCCTAGCATGGTGGACTCCAGGGGGCCTCCCAGGGGTGGGATCCGGGGATTTCCCACCTTCTCTCTGCATTTTCCCTGCAACGCCAGCAGGCAAGGTTCAGGTGGCACTGGCCCCAGCCAACTCTGCAGAAACAAACTCGATGCTTTCAGGGATGGCCCCACTAGTCCTGGATGTGCCTTCAGCAAGGTGCTTGCAGGCTCCCAAGACAGGGTGGGGAGCGAGGCTGATACCACGGCAGAGGCTCTGGGGCCATGCGAGGGTGGGGGTGGCACAGTAGGCTGCCTCGGGGATGTGGGACACAGGGGACCCACCCCCGCCACTTCTGCTCCTACAGCCATTCCTGCTGCCACCATCTGTGCCTCCCTGTTGCAGCTAGCAGGATGGCAGTGACCACCTTGGACAGCCTGCCACTGCCATCATAGTGAGAAATTCTCCTGCTAGCTTTGAAGAAGCAAACACCATAATGTGAGTAGGCCTGTGAGAGAGCCATGTAGCGGGGAACTGTAGATGCCTTCAGGAGCTGAGAGTAGCTCCGGAATGGCAGCCAAGATGAAAAGGGATATCTCAGTTCTACGACCACAAGGAACTTGATTCTGTAACTGACCATTTTTTAAAAGTATTTATTTATTTATTTATTTATTTATTTTGAGATGGAGTCTCACTCTTTGCCCAGGCCAGCTGGAGTGCAGTGGTGCAATCTTGGCTCACTGCAACCTCTGCCTCCTGGGTTCAAGTGATTCTCCCACCTCTGCCTCCCAAGCAGCTGGGGTTATAGGCACATGCCACCATGCAGTATTTTTTGTATTTTTAGTAGAGACAGAGCTTCACCATGTTGACCAGGCTAGTCTTGAACTCCTGACCTCAGGTGATCCAGCCACCTCGGCCTCCCAAAGCGCTAGGATTGTATACACGAGCCACCTCGCCCAGCCTCATTTTTAAGTTGAAAGATCACTCCAAAGCTAAGATGAGAAACAATTTGGCCAACATCCTGATTTCATCCTTGGAAACCCTGAGCAGAGTACCGAGCTAAGCTTTTCCTGTATTTCTGACCCATGAAAACTATGAGATAATAAATGGAGATTGTTTGAAGCCACTGAATTTGTTGTACTTTGTTATGCAACAATAGAAAACAGAGCAGATCAGTCACATCCTGGGATTAAATGCATAAAATAAGATTCTCATTCTGGAGCCTAAGTAATCTCTTAATTCTGGACCAATAAAGAAATTAACGGGAAGTCACATCTTTGTATAATCCCTCCAAGGAAATACAAGCTTCTGAATCTTACTGAAAAAATAGAATTATTTTTCACATCATTATTTCTAAAATCTTTTGCTGTCCTGTGGCTCTAGAGGAAAGAGATAAAAATCCCCTTGTCAAGATTTCTCTGTTTATAACAGAAGGGCCTGTAATTCCCCGTAACACCCAAGATTTGAGTAGATAAACTTAGTCTGTTACAAACAGGGCCCATAACATACCATGGTGAACTCTAGCATTCCATAGAAGAATTTCTTGAGTATTTCAACTGAGTCAAAGGAAATGTTCAGTGCAGGATTTCTCAACCTCAATCCAATTGAAATTTGGGGCTAGATAATTATTTGTTGTGGGGGATATCTTGTGCACTGCATGGTGTTTAGCAGCATTCCTGGCCTCTACTCACTAATTTCCAGTAGCATCTCCCAAGTTTTGACAACGAAATGTGTGTGCAAACATCACCAAATATCCTGTAGAGATAGAGGCAAAATTGTCCCTGGTTGAAACCACTGCGTTAGCACAAGGTCTTTGTGAAACAACCTGAAGACCAATGGGAGGTGGCCATTGTGAGGGCATTGAAGACTAATAAAAGCAACAGTCTCCCACAGAGCAGGCCATGGTCCTACCTTTCTTTCTTCTCACTGTGCCATAGTGCCTTTCC
The DNA here is from genome assembly GCF_028885655.2 of Pongo abelii. Lineage (NCBI taxonomy): Eukaryota > Metazoa > Chordata > Mammalia > Primates > Hominidae > Pongo > Pongo abelii. The sequence goes on from NC_072008.2 coordinate 151,142,115, forward strand.
ATTTAGCACTTCCTTTCCATTTAGCACTCTGTTCATTGGGAACTCGGATTCATCTGAGGCCCCAGGACACTCCATCACACTGTAAGCACTCTCTCCTTTTTCTCTCAGGGTGATCCTTCCATGCACATTTTCTCTCCTAATGTTCTAGCTTTTCAGTTTTAACACATACCTTAATACCACATTCCCCACCCTACAACCTTCACAGAGTCCAGTCAACTACTTCTGAGCCAAGCCTCTCCTCCACTGTCTGGAGTGAGATGCTGCTGCAGCTGTGCCCAGGAGGGTGAAGATCCTACCTGCTCCTGGCTCCAGCCAGCTCTGTGGAGCATGGCCCCACTCTGGGCCCAGATCAGCCTTGGGGCTCTACTCCGCCCTTCCCTCCATGCCCAATTACATTGCTGCCCTGGTGGTGGGTGACTCGATCTGGCCCCATCACGGCAGCTCCTAGCATGGTGGACTCTGGGGGGGGGGCTTCCAGGGGTGGCACGTGGGCTTTTGCCATGTGACTGCGTTAAATGACGAGCTTTCTGATATGGTGTTCTCTGTGCCCAAGAGTTCAGGCCCATTCCACTGAGGCACACTGACAGGCACACTGATTTGAATCAGCTCCTAAGCCTCTGAACATTCAGATTATAGGGTTAGAAAAGACAGACCTGGTGGCCTGAGGTGACATGTCCATTCTCACATCTCTTATCCACACAGAGTCCTCTGATTTGTCAAATTAGAGCTGTCAGGCTTCTGAAGTCTACATCCTCCGGCCACTCCTGACCTGACTTCAAGAGACGGGAGAAGCAGGAGAGGTGAGGGGTCCACCTCATTCATAGTGTGACTCTAAATAGTAAATGCTTCTTTCCCGTAAGAAGTTTTGTCCATGGAAAACTGTCTGAACCACAGTAGAAACTGCCTGCTAAGACCCATTCTGAGTCACCAGTTACCCGTGGGATAAAGAAAATCAGTATTTATCCTCTTGCTGGGTACTTTCTACAGGACAGAAGCTACTCTCTCACACCTTACTTTAGTCAACAATGTCCTACCTACGTGTGAAAATTGAATGGTGACTTATGGGAAGAGAGCCAGCTGTGAGCAAAGGCCTCTTTAATTCCATCAATGACATTCTAAGGGATCTAGAATTCTTATTATTCAACCTTCTGAACTATCTTGAGGAGATACGTCCCCTGCTGAGGCAGGACCAATGGTCATGGAAGGCATTTTTATTTTTCACCCTAGTTATTTTTGTTCTTAAATTTATATGTTTGTGATAAAAATTCAAACATTATAAAAATACATAATGTGGGAGTGACATCCTTACGACCCCAGAAAGACAATCGCTAATAGGATTAATGGTTCATATTTCTCCATTTTTCTTTTTATACATATTCAAACATATATTATTAATAGCATATTTCAAAGGGATTATACTATGCATACTGCTTTGTAATTTATTTTTAAACACGTACTGTGATCAGGTTTTTATGATGGTATATATGTCTTTACCTCATTCTTGTTAATGACTGTATAGTTTGCCTTTGTATGGATACGCCACAATTCCTTTAGTCAGTTTCTTACTGTCGAACATAACTTTATTTCCTATTTTTTTAATTATTAAAAGAATAATAAACCACCCTTGTCCATGCTCAAATCTAAGCATGGAAAACACACTGTGCCTCATGATACAACAATGCTGTTATATTTTGACTCATCAGCATGTCTGTGGATTTATTAGACTCAATCAGGCATGAAAATCTTTCTTTCCCAATACTTGGTAAGAAGAAATGTATATAGGGACCTGATAAAAATCAAACAGGTCTTTCCTTCTCTCCCTTTCTTTTTTTATATATTGTCTGTCATCAGAATTATCTTTTATTCTAATATGCTTCAAAATAATTTGTGTTATTTTCATGTCACTCACAAATATCCCCATTAAGTTCCACAGAAATATTCACAAATATAAAACAGAATTATACAATAGACAATGAGACAAATCATTATTTCAAATTATTCCACCCACATCAAATAGCTTCACTATACCTAATTAGAAATTTATCATTTGAAAATGCTTTTTATAATAGGTAAGCTTTTTAAAACAAATAAAAACAGTGTTGACATTTTAGAATAAAATTATTTTATACAGTATCAAATACCTTTTATTTTCACCCTTATTGGTGTTCTACAAACCATAATAAAAATCCGTATTTTATTGGCAAAAACACAGGAAAACTATAAGTACTACAAACATCTACAAGTGCACACACACACACACAGTCATAAATATAAGCATACACATACTCCCTTATACAGAACACAGAATGTTACGGGGAAAATGCATATAGGCTTGAGAGGAGAGGTGGAACAACATGGTTTGATAGAACCCTCCAGTAAACATGACCCCACAGGAACACCAGATTGAACAACTATTCAGCAAGAAAGCACCGCCATAAGAACCAAAAAATCAGGTGAACGATCACAGTACTTTGTTTTAACATCATAATTTTAAAAAGACATTGAAGATGGTAGGAAGGATAGTCTTGAATTGCCTACATCATCCATCCTGCAACCCTAGGAAGTTCAGTCTGAAGAAAGAATTTGTATGCTTGGGGGAGGGAGAGCAAAGTGAGTGTGGAAATTTACATTGGAACTCAGTGTTACTATGTCACACTGGAACACAACACGGCAGAATTCTGCGGGCACCCAAGGAGAGAGCATTTATACCAGACCAGGGCCAAAGAGGAATCCTTTGCCCCAATAGGAGAAACCCCAGTCCCAGAAGTCTTTACCACCAGCTAACTTAAGTGGCCTGAGGCTTTGAATAAATTTGAGTGGCAGTCAGGCCACAAGGTTACAGTCCTTGGGCAAGCCTTGGTGCTGCACTGGTCTTAGAGTCAATGGGCTTGGTGTGTGGCCCAATACAACACCAACTGTGGTAGCTACAGCATTGCCTACATCATGTTCCCCCTAACTCCAGGCAGTGCAATCAGGGAGAGACTCTTTCCACCTGGGGAAAAGAGAGAGCCGATTACAGAGGACTTTGTCTTGTAATTTGGGTACAAGTTCAGCCACAGTCAAATAAAGCACCAGGCAGATTCTTGTTGCCCCTAAGTCTAGGCCTTTGCTCCTGGATGGTGTTTTTGAACTTACCCTGGGCCAGAAGGTGATTTGCTGCCTTGGTGGAACAGACCCAGTGCCAGCAGTATTCATGACCTGCTGACTAAAGAGGCCTTGGCCCTTGCATAAACATCGGGGACAGCCAGAGAGTAGAGACCACAGGGCTTGGGTGAGCCCCACTACTGTGCTGGCCTAGGAAGCTAAGGACTTCTGGTGGGACCCATTAAGGTGCCACGTTTCAGGGCCACAAAAGTGCCCACATCTCCTTTTCCCAAACTCCAGGCAGCTCATCACAGAAAGAGACTCCTTGTGCATGGGAGAAAGAGAGTGAGAGACTTCACCTGAAAACCCAGAGAAGTCTTCCTTATTTTCCTCAATTCCACCAAGGCTGTGTATCTAGGAGTCTGCAAGTGTTGCAGAGTTACCGGGTTTACGGCACCCTCTAGTGCTAAAATGGCTGCAGTAACCACAGACTTAGGTCATGATACTCAATTTCCTTTCAATTCTAGGAAAGTGCTCTCAAGAAAGATAGGTACAAACCAGCCCAAACTCTGAGAATAAATACCTAACTTGTTAAAACACAGACATAAACAAAGATCTAGAAGCATCAAGAATACCCAAGAAAACATGACCTCACCAAACAGACTAAGGCACCAGTGACAAATCCTGGAATGACATAAATATTTGACTAAAGATGGGGAATTCAAAATAGCTGTTTTGATAAGCTCAACAAACCAAAATAACACAGAAAGAGAATCCATAATTCCAACGGGTAATTTTTTAAAAAATTGAGATAATAAAAAACATCAAACAGGAAGTCTGGAGCTGAAAAATTCAATTGGCAAACAAAAAGTGCATCAGAAGGATCCGTTCCAATGATTCAAATACCAGCTTAGCAACTAGGATAGGGTACTGAGTAGAATCATGATCTACCTCCCAGAGGATATTTCTAGCCATACCCTGAGCAAGAAGGGGGCCTTCTTCCTTGACAAGTAGGACTCAGTCCTGGCAGGATTTATCACCTGCTGATTAAAGAGCAGTTAGATCCTGAGTAATCAGCACCAACAGCCAGGTAGTATATGCTGTGGGTATTAGGTAAGACTCTGAGATGTGTGGGCTTCAGGGGGTACCCATCACATTTTCAGCTGTGATAGCTACAGGAAGAGACTTATTCTGCTTGAGAAAAGCAGAAGAAATAGTAAAAGTGACTGTCCTGCACCTTTAGTACCACGTCCACCATAATGGAGTAGAACACCAAGCAGGTTCTTAGGGTCTTCAATTCCAGGTCTTGGCTCTTGAATGGCGTATTATGCCATTCTTTCATTGCTATAAGGAAACACGTGAGACTGGGTAATTTATTTTAAAAAGAGGTTGAACTGGCTCACAGTTCTGTAGGATTTACACAAAGCATGGTCCTGGCATCTGTTGGGCTTCTATGGAGGTTTCAGGAAGCTAATAATCATGGCAGAAAATGAAGGGGGAGCAAGCATATAACATAACTAAAGCAGGAGCAATAGCAGGGGAGATGCCACACATTTTTAAACAACAAGATTCTGTGTGAAGTAAGAGAGAGAGATTACTCATCACCAAAAAGATGGTGTCAAGTCATTCATGAGGAATCCGCCCCAATGATCCAAATACCTTCCACCAGGCCCCACCTCCAATACTGGGAATTACAATTTAACACGAGACTTGGGCAGGGACAAATATGCAAACTATATCATTCCATCCCTGGCTTCTCCCAACTCTCATGTTCTTCTCACTTTGCAAAATACAATCATGTCTTCCCAACAGTTCCCCAGAGATTTAACTCATGGCAGCATTAACTCAAAAGTTCGAAGTCTCATCTGAGACAAGGCAAGAATTCTGGAGTGAAAAAATGTAACTGACATACTATAGGATGCATCAGAGTCTCTTAATAGCAGAACTTATCAAACAGAAGAAAGAATTACTAAGTGAGCTTGAAGACAGGCCATTTGAAAATACACAGTCAGAGGTAAAAAGGAAAACAAATAAAAATGAATTAAGCACACCCACAAGATCTAGAAAATTGCCTCAAAAGGGAAATCTAAGAGATGATGGTCTTAAAAAGGAAGTAGAGAAAGAGAGAGAAAGAAAGAAAATTTATTCAAAGAGATAATAACAGAAAACTACCCCAAACTAGAGAAAGATACTAATATTCAGGTAAAAGAAGATTATAGAATACCAAGCACGTTTAACCCAAAGAAGACTACCTCAAGACATTTAATAATGAAATTCCTAAACGGCAAACATGAGGGAAGAATCCTAAAAGCAGCACAATAAATAAAACTAATAACATACATTGGTGCTCTAATATGTCTGGCAGCAGACTTTTTATTGAAAACTTTACAGTCCAGGAGACAGTGGCATGACATACTTAAAATGTTGAAGGAAAAGCTTTTTACCTTGGAATACTATATCTGGCAAAAATATCCTGCAAACATAAAAGATAAATAAATACTTTTCCAGACAAACAAAAGCTGAGGAATTTCATCAACACCAGATCTATCTTATAAGATATGCTAAAGGAGGTTCTTCGATTTTAAAGAAAATGATGTTAATGAGCAATAAAAAACTCACTGGTAATTGTGAGTACATAAAAATACAAAATATTATAACACTGTATTTGTGGTGTGTAAACTACTCATATGTGGAATAGAAGGTCTAAAACATGAACTCATCAAAAACAATAACTGCAAAATTTCTAAACATATACAGTACAATAAAATAAACAACAAAAAGTTAAAAAATAGAGGAACAAAACTAAAGTATAGTGTTTTTTAAAATTAGTTTTCTCTTTAATAGTTCATTAGTTTGTTTATGCAATCAGTGTTAAGTTGCCATGAATTTAAAATAATGGGTTATAAGATATTATTTGCAAGACTCATAGTAACCTCAAATTAAAAAAATAAAATGGTAACACAAAACATATAAAGCAAGAAATTAAAAATGCGACCAAAGAGAATTATCTCTACTAAGAGCTAGATAGGAAGGAAGAAAAATAAAAATGAAGGAAGGAAAGAAGGAAGGAAGGAAGGAAGATAGGATCTGAAAACAACCAGAAAACACATAATAAACTGGCAGAAGTAACTCCTTACTTATCAATAATAGTATTAAACGTAAATGGAAAACCTCTCCTATCAAAAGAACTACAGTGGCTGAATGGATTAAAAAAAAAAAAAAAAACAAGGCCCAGTATTCTGTTCCTTATAAAAAACACACTTTACAAAGACATACATAGGCTGAAAATGAAGGGATGAAAGAAAATATTCTATGCCTATGGAAACCAAAAAAGAGCAGGAGTATATATACCTACATCAGACGAAATAGATTTCAAGAAAACAATTGGTAAAAAGAAACAAAGATCATCATATAATGGTAAAGGGGTCAATTCAGTAGGAGGCTATAACAATTGTACATATATGTGCACCCAATAATAGACGTCTCAGGTACATAAAGCAAATTTTTTTGTTTTCTTTTTGAGACGGAGTCTCGCTCTGTCACCCAGGCTGGAGTGCAGTGGCGCAATCTTGGCTCACTGCAAGCTCCGCCTCCCGGGTTCACGCCATTCTCCTGCCTCAGCCTCCCGAGTAGCTGGGACTACAGGTGCCCACCACCAGGCCTGGCTAATTTTTTGTATTTTTAGTAGATACAGGGTTTCACCGTGTTAGCCAGGATGGTCTCGATTTCCTGACCTCGTAATCCTCCCGCCTTGGCCTCCCAAAGTGCTGGGATTATAGGTGTGAGTCACCGTGCCCGGCCATAAAGCAAATATTTTTATAGCTGAAGAGAAAGATAGACCCCAATATAATAATAGCTGGAGACTTCAATGCCCCATTTTCAGCATTGGACAAATCTTCCAGACAGAAAATGAACAAAGAAACATTGGACATAATCTTCAGTATAGATCAAATAGACCTAATAAATATTTACAGAACATTTAATCCAATGATCCAGTGGTTACAGAATACACCTTTTTTCCTCAGCACATAAATTAATCTCAAGGATAAACCATATGCTAGGCAATAAAACAAATCTTAAAACATTCAAAAAAATGAAATAACATCAAGTATCTTCTCTGACCACAAATGAATAAAACTGTAAGTCAATAACAGGAAGAAATTTGAAAATATACAACCATGTGGAAATTAAACAGTATAATCCTGAATGACCAGTGGGTAAATGAAGAAATTAAGAAAAAGATGAAAAAAATTGATGCAAATAATAATGGAAATACAATATATCAAAACCTATGTGATACAGCAAAAGCAGTACTAAGAGGAAAGTTTATAGCAGTAAGTGCCTACATCAGAAAAGAAAAAAAAAACTAAAAAAACTGTACGATGCATCATAAACAGAACGGCAAGAACAAACCCAATGCAAAGTTAGCAGAAGAAAAGTAATATTAAGGATCATAGCATAAATAAATAAAATGGAAACAAAGAAAACAATATGAAACACCCACAAAGCAAAAAATTGGTTTTTGAAAATGTAAACAAATGTAAACAAAATGTAATTTTGAAAATGTAAACAAAATTGACAAATGTTTAGACAGACTGATGAAAAAAAGTGACAGAAGACTTAAATACAGTCAGAGACAAAAAAAAAAAAAAAAAACATTACAACCAGTACTGCGGAAAATCAAAGAGATTACATGGAGCAACTATATACCAATAAACTGGAAAACTTATCAGAAATTGAAAAATTCCTAGACACATCCAACCTACCAAGACTGAAACATAAAGAAATCCAAAACCTGAACAGACCAATAACTAGTAAGAAAATTAAAGCCATAATAAAAAAGTCTCCCAGCCAAAAAAGTCCAGGATCAAATGGCTTCACTGCTGAATTTTACTAAACATTTAAAGAAAAACTAATACCAATCCTACTCTAACTATTCTGAAAAATAGAGGAGGAGAAAATGCTTTCAAACTCGTTCTCTGAGGTTATTATTACCCTGATACCAAAACCAGACAAAGACAAAACAAAACAAATGACCCTGATGGGCATTTATGCAAAAATCCTCAATAAAATACTAACAAATCAAATTCAGAAACACAAAAATTATTCATTATGACTAAGTTGGATTCATTGAAGGGATGCAAGAATATTTCTCCATACGCTAATCAAACCATGTGACACATCATTTCAACAGGATGAAGGACAAAAATTGTATAGTCATTTTAATTGATGCTGAAAAAGGATTTGTTAAAATTTAACAAAAATCCTAAAAAATAGGTATATAAAAAACATACATCACCGTAATAAAAGTCATTTATGCAGACCAACAGCTAGTATCATGCTGAATGAATAAAAACTGAAAGCTTTTCCTCTTAGATCTGGAATATGACAAGGATACCCACTTTCACCACTGTTATTCAACATAGTACAGGAAGTCCTAGTTAGAGAAATCAGATAAGAGACAGATATAAAGGACATCTGCATTCAAATGGAATAAGTGAAATTATTTTTGTTTGCCGTTAATATAACCTTATATTTGTAAAAACCAAAAGATTCCACCAGAAATATATTAGAACTGATAAACAAATTCAGTAAATTTGGAAGATACAAAATCAATAGCATGCCAATAGTGAAAAACTTGAAAAAGAATTTAAAAAGTAATCTCATTTACAACAGCTGCAAGTGACATTGAATATCTAGGGATAAACTTAACCAAAGAAATTAAAAGTCTCTGCAATAAAAACTATAGAACATTGATGAAAGAAATTATGAGGACACAAAAAACTGGAAAGATATTCCATGTTTATGGATTGGGAGAATCAATATTGTTAAATTGTCCATACTACCCAAGGCAATCTATGAATTCAATGTAATCCTTATCAAAATACCAATGACGCTTTTCACAGAAATAGAAAATGCAATGCTAAAATTTACATTGAACCATAAAAGACCCAGAGTAGCCAAAGCTATTCTGAACAATAAGAACAAAACCGGAGGAATCACATTACATACCTTCAAATTATACTATAGAGCAATAGTAATCCAAACAGCATGATACTGGAATAAAAAGAAACACACAGGCCAGTGGAACAGAGTGAAAAACCCAGAAACAAATCTATACATATACAGTGAACTCATTTTTGACAAAGGTTTTAAGAACAGACATTGGGAAAAGGACAGTCGCTTCAATAAATGGTGATAGGCAAACTGGATATAGATATACAGAAGAATGAAACTGGATCCCTATCTCTCACTATGTAAAAAAAGAATTAAACTAAATGGGCAAAAGAAAGAAAAATAATCAAATAAAAATAGATTAAATAATTAAACTAACACCTTAAACTATGAAACTACTAAAAAAGAACATTGGGGAAATTCTCCAGGACATTGATCTACACAAAAATTTCCTGAGTGACACCCTACAAGCAAAGGCAACCAAAGTAAAAATGGACAAACAATATTACATCAAGTTAAAAAGCTTCTGCACAGCAAAGGAAACAATCAATAATGTTAAGAGACAATCCACAGGAGAAAATATCTGTAAAATAACCACCTGACAAGGGATTAATAACTAGACTATATAAGGAACTCATACAACTCAAAGGGAAAAAATCTAATAATCTGAATTAAAAATGGCAAAAATCTGAATAGACATTTCTTAAAAGAAGACATACAAATGGCAAACAGGTATACAAAAGTGCTGAACATTACTGATCACCAGAGAAATGCAAATCAGAAGTACAGCATGATATCTTCTCACCCCAGTATAAATGGCTTTTATCGAAAGACAGGTGACAACAAATGTTGGTCAGGATATGGAGAAAAAGAAACTTTTGTACAATGCTGGTGAGAATGTAAATTAATACAACCAGTGGTGAACAGCTTTGAAGGTTTTTCAAAAATCTAAACTAGAGCTACCATATAATCCAGCAATCCCACTGCTAGGTCTATACTTAAAATAAAGGAAATCAGTATGTGGAAGAGATATCTGCACTCCCATGTTTATTGCAGTACTATTCACAATAGCAAAGATTTGGAATCATCCTAAGTGTCTATCAACAGATGAATGGAGTACTATTCAGTCGTAAAGAAGAATGAGATTCTGTCATTTGCAACAACATGGATGAAATTGGAGGTTATTGTTTAGTAAAATAAACCAGAAACCAACAAACTTTGCATGTTCTCAGTTATTTTTAGAAGCTAAAACATAACACAATTGAACTAATGGAGATAGAAGGTAGAATGATGGTTACCAGAGTCAGGGAAGGGTATTGGGGGTGGGGGATCATGGCGGCGGTGGGGGAGTAGAGATGTTTAATGGGCACAAAAAATAGAATGATTAAGATCTAGTATTTGATAGTACAACAGGGTTACTGTGGTCAATAATAATTTAATTTCATATATGAAAGTAACTAAAATTGTATAATTGGATTGTTTGTAACACGCATAAATGTTTGAAGTGATTAATACCCAATTTTCTCTGATGTAATTATTATTCATTATATGCTTGTATCAAAATATCTTATATACCCCGTAAATATATACACTTACTATGTACCCACAATAAGAAAAATGTGTAAACTAAAAAAAGATGACATTCTTCACAGAAATATAAACAATTCTAAAATGTATATGGAATCACAAAAGACCCAGAATTACCAAATCAATCTTGAGCAAAAGAAGAAACCTGAAGGCACTGTATGTGTTACCTGACTTCAAATTATACTACAAAGATCTGGTAACCAATACAGCATTGCACTGGCATAAAAACAGACACATATTCCGATGAAATAGAGAATGGAGAACCTTAAATAAATCTATGTATTTACAGCCAACTAATCTTCAACTAAAGTGCCAAGAAGATATGCTTTGTGAAGGGCCATATATGTAAAATGACCCCCAAATGCAGAGGAGCTGAGAAAAAATAAAGAAAGATAAGTCCAGCTTGTCATAATGTGGTTTTATTTGGTAACTTATGGACAGAAATATGGTCTTTGGTTGCCTCAAACAGGTAGATCTCCACACCATCACCCACTAGACCCAGCAACTATATACCCTAGGGACAGGCACACATACTTCAGGGGACTGGGTAGAAATTTGCCCAAAGGGCAGGGTTTACAGTAAGTCTGAGCTGATCAAGGTCAATTTGTACTAAGGGCAGAATTTATGGTAAGTACCTATTCTTATACAAGGAACAAGAGATAAACTGGAAATCTCATAGGCATTCCTGTAATGTGGGTTAAATAGAAATTAACATGGCAGATTAGTTTCAAAGATGGAGTTACCTTATCCTCCACAGTCCACCCCTCTAATCTGGCTCTTACAATCTCACATGGCCTTCCTTTTTGCAATGGTCCCTGGGCCTTTATTTGAGGAGGCTGTGGATGGCATCAGTTTGTTTTCTACTTGTAGAAGAGTCTGCAGCAATAATCCAGACAATAGCAGGAAATAACACCTATGCCAAGTAGATATTTTTTGCTTCCTGGCAAGAAATATCTTATTCAACCTCAGGGGCGATGCCAATTCAACCCCAATTCAAATGTCCCCTACTCCAGCTCAAGATCTTGGGGAGTCCTAAAAACATTTGCTGTTCACCCTTTATCAGCTCTGGTAGAGATGCATCTGGTCAAACTTTCTTTTTTTCTTTTCAATTTATTTATCTGTTGAGTTGTATTTTATTTTATTATTATTATTATTTGAGACAGGGTCTCCCTTGTCACTGGCTGGAGTGAAGTAGTGTGATCTTGGCTTACTGCAGCCTCAACTTCCTGGGCTCAAGCAATTCTCCCTCTTCAGCCTCCCAGATAGCTGGGAACACAGACGCATTTTTGTATTTTTTTTGTAGAGATGGGTTTTCACCGTGTTGCCCAGGCTGGTCTTGAACTCTTGGGCTCAAGCGATCTGCCTGCTTTCACCTTCCAAAGTGTTGGAATTGCAGGCGTAAGCTACCATGTCCGGCCTCAAATTTCTTTACAACCATGGTTAATGGGCGCTCCTTTAAAGTCGTCCCAAGTCCTTGGTAGGGTGCCAGCCCTGTACTTATCTCAACTGAATTAAGTTTCCCAAAAGCTTGAGGAAAGACCTTCACCCACCGAGGCAAGGTATTGAATTGTGAAAGTGCCCAAAGTTGTTCCTTGAAAATGCCATTTTTTCCTATCAATCAACCCTTCCACTTGGGGATTATATGGCAAGAAAAATCTCCAGTCTATATCTCTTTCATGTTCCCAATCTTGTACATTATGTTCAGTGAAATGCTCACGTCAGTTGCTATTAATGCAACGAGGGTATTTATCCATGACACTGGGCTGCCCCAAGCGCTTAATGGTGGCTGTTTGGTTTGTCATTTTTGCAAAGAAAAGTGTGTAACAATCCCATGGCAATGTCTACACGTGTTGGTGCACACTTTTGTCCCAAGTTTACTGGCAGGAGTTTGATGTAGTCTATCTGCTAGCCTCTCACATGGCTGGACATCTTATGAATTTGTCCAGGTGTATGTGGGATGTGGCAGGGGAGCAGTCTGTTACTTGTGACACTAAATCTACATAGTGGAGAGGCATATCTGCTCCTTTGGCTATTTGCCAGCCCACACGTGTACTGCAATGTTTATGTTTATGTACCCAATTAGCTAGCTCAAATGACTGCAAGAGAGCCAGCATTCTAATATTCACTACAGTATCTGCCTCCGTGTTACTGAGAGGTGAATCTGACCAGTGTGCTGAAACATAATACACATTTAGCCTCATGGTGGGTTCTTGTAGCCTTTCCCAAATACCTTTCCACATAGCTGCTCCTCAGAAGGGTTTATTGAGGACATACCAGTCATCTCGGTCCCACTGGGCAAGCCAAGTGGAAAGACTCTTAAATACAGCCCAACTGTTTGTACAGAGGACTATAAGCCATAACTCTTGGGTACAAACCAACCACGGCCCAGAGTTCTGCCCATTGACTGCTTTGCTGTGTTACCATTTCAAACCATATGGTATCTGTCTGTGGTTGTACAGCTACTGCCTTGTATACACAAGGGTTACTTCAGCTCCACCCATCTGAGTACCAAGTGACCCCTAGGAACTTTACAGCTGGTCCTGGGCCTTGTATCTTTTATGGATTGATGGCTCATCCTCTGGATTGGAGACAGGTACACAATAAGTCAAGGTGTTGTCATAGCAATGACAAGTCTTCGGAGGTCAGCATAACATCACCAATGTAATGAAACTATTTTACAGTAGGGGGTGGTGGACATATAGTTAAATCTCCAGGAATCAATCCATATCAAATAGTGGGGCTATGTAGATTTCCCTGAGGCAACAATTGGAATGTCCATTGCTGGTCATTCCAAGTAAAAGCAAATTGATCCTGTGAGTCAGAATGTAAAGGGATACTGAAGAAGGCATTGACTAGACCTAATGCAGTAAGTTAAGTGCCTGTAGTTTGTATTAGTTTTCCTATCAGCTGAGTTATATAGAAACTGCAGCATATATCTTGGGAGCCAGCTTATTTAATTCCTGGTAATCTATCATTGTGTACCAGGTGCCATCAACTTTCCCCACTGGTCTTGTGGAAGTACTAAATGGGCTCTGGAGTGGTGGAATCATATTAGCTTTGGCCAGCTCCTGTACAGTGGCTGTAATTTCTTCCATCTCACCAGGAAGACGGTGTTGTTTCACATTAGAAACATGCCACGAGGGAAGGAAATATACAGATTTCCCTTTTGCTTCCCCTTTTTAAATATCTTTCACTACCCAAATTGTAGGTAAAATTTCCTCACAGATGTTTGTAAAGTACATCCTAAAAGGACATCCATACCTAAGATATTCTCTGGAATTGGTGAAATAAAGACAGTATAGTAACTAAGGAAGTACTGAACTCTGCCTAATACTAAGGGGGAGAGAAGTTTGCTTCCCCCATAATCATCTATAGCTGCCCACTTGCCAGGGTGGTTTTCTGTATTTCCATAAATTAAGGTACTAAAGCTAAGGTTATCTGCTTGTTTGGGGGATACCAATGGTTTGTGAGCTCCACATGGGGCCTCTGGTCAGCCCCTATGGCTTGCACATGGAGGAAAACTTGACCACACCCCTAGTCTCTAGGCTGGGAGGAGTCTGCCCCTGGAATGCAGACTGGAATTCTTTCACCTGGGGTTCCTTTTCCTTCTTCTTCCTCCTCTGACAGGGCACAGGGGATGGTCCTAAGCTGCTGAGCAGGAGTTAAGTCTTTCCAAATGTCCACCAATAATGGCATTAGGTTGCCAAACTATATTTTCTTTGACAACCCAAGCTGAGATGAGATCATACCATATTTGTTTTCTGATAACCTTCACTGGGCCTTTTATACTTCCCTTTTTTAGTCCAACAAACTTAGAATCTTATTTCTTTTCTTTTTCCCTGGTAACCAGTTGGACCTTCTATTTTCAATTTTTCCAAGATCAGTTATAGTTTCCCCCACGTCGTACACATCTTATCCCACAAGGAAGCTCAAGAGAGATATGAGGGGACCATGTCAATTGGGTGAGTGTGGGGGTAAGCACTTTTTAACAAGTTATATTTCATCCCACAGTAAACACTACCTTATCCGGTCCTGCAAATTACTTTGAATAGATTGTCTGGCACAAGCCCAACTCTCTTAAATTGCTCTGCACTTTCTCCAGAGATTGACATAAGACCGCGATTACCCTCAACAGTTCTAGCATTGTGCAAATCCTGTCTTAAATCAGGATGAGTAGCTACATTGCTCATTTTTTTTTTTTAGCTTAACTCCCTGTTAGGGAGAAGCCTTCTCCACCAATGTGCCACAGATGCACCATTAATGTAGTGCATTAATGGTGACGCATTAATTAAGATTAATGTAGCGAGTTTCTTTCAGCAGCTGTTTACAGGTTTTTGCCATGTCTAATAGTACTGCCAAGGTGTAGTCTCAGATAGTTAAGGTTTCCCTGGAAACTCTGTTCATTATTGCCCAGTTGCATGTGTTGGGCCTTTGCTTTCCACTGCATGAGTGGTCTTGCTCTCAAGAGGGGAAGAGAGTTATCTTTCTTCTCCTCTGAGATTATCTCTATGTCTTCATCTCACTAAACAGTTGCTTCCACGGAATTCTAAGTCTTAGCATTCCAGTCTGGTTTAGCAAAGATGGCTCACGTCTGTCTGTGCATCTGCCTCCCTCCCAGTGGCACAAATCAAATAGACAGGCTACAGTTTCCAACTGTGCTTTATGAGTTTCAAGTTTGTCCACCAAACTCGACACTAACATAGACATGGAGGTTCACATATCGTTTTTTAATTGTAATTATCTGTTTTTCCTACCCTCATTCTTCTGCTAGTTGTACTTCCATGGCCATTTGCACAGCACAAAACACAACCATCCCACTTTTGCCACCACCTAGCAGCTTTCCTTACTCCAGTGGGTCATGTGGCTTTCCACTAACAAGCATTCTAGGCCCTCTGGCATTTTTAGGGCATCATCATATGCACACAGTGGTCCACGGGAATCTAGCAAATGGACAACACCACACCACATAGATGAGGAGGGCCACCCCAGGATTTTTCCCTCGGACGCTTCTTACCACTTGTCCATACTTTGGTTCTCAGGCTCCTGGTGAGATTGACACTTATTTTGTGAAAGCTGCATATATATAAAATGACCCCCAAACACAGAAGGAGCCAAGAAACCAAGGCAGAAAAGTTCAGTTTGTCATTATAATTTGATTTTATTGTGAAACTTATGGACAGAAGTGTAGTCTTGAGTGGTTGCAAGACAGGTACATCTCCACATCATCACCTCTCAGAACCAGGGATGATACACCATGAGGGAGGGTTACACATGCTTCAGAGAGAAAGTGTAGAAATTTGCCCTAAGGGCAGGGTTTACAGTAAGTAGGAGGTTGTCAAGGTTGATTTGCTCTAAGGGCAGGATTTATATTAAGTACATGCTCTTAGAAAAGGAACAATAGATAAAGTGGAAACATCAAAGGCGTTCTCCAAACCTGGATTAATTAGAAGTCAATATGGTGGAATAGTTTCCAAGATGGAGTTACTTTAGCCTCCCCAACACACAATGGAGAAAGAACAGTCTCTTCAATAAATGGTTTTGGGAAAACTGGATATCCATATGCAGAGGAAAAATACTAGGTCTCTATCTCTCACCATATATAAAAGTAAAATCAAAATTACTTGAGCACTTAAATGTAAGACCTGAAAATATGAAACTACTAGAAGAAAACATTGAGGAAATTCTCCAGGACATTAGTCTGGGCAAATATTTCTTGAGTAAGACCTGAAAAGCACAGGCAATCAAAGCAAAAATTGACAAATGAAATCACACCAAGCTAAAAATATTCTGTACAGAAAAGGAAATAATTTAAAAAGCGAAAAGACAATTCATAGAATGGAAGAATATCTTTGCAAACTACCCACCTCACAAGGAATCATCGACCAGAATATATAAAGAGCTCAAACAACTTAATATAAAAAATAAAATAAGAATCCAGGCCAAGTGCTGTGGCACATGCCTGTAATCCCAGGACTGTGGGAGGCTGAGGCTGGCAGATCAGTTGAGGCCAGGAGTTCGAGACCAGCCTGGCCAGCATGGTGAAACCCCATCTCCACTAAAAATACAAAAATTAGCCAGGAGTGGTGGCACTCCCTTGTAATCTCAGCTACTCAGGTGGCTGAGGCATGAGAACCCAGGAAGCTCTGTTCATTGACCCAGGAAGCGGAGGTTGAACCCAGCAAGCAGAGGTTGCAGTGAGCCAAGATCACGCCACTGTACTCCAGCCTGGGTGACAGAGTGAGACTCTGTTTCAAAAAAAAAAAAAAAAAAATATATATATATATATATATATATATATATATATATATATATATTCATTCTAATTAAAAGATGGGCAAAATATCTGGATAGACATTTCTTAAAATAAGACACACAAATGTCAAAGAGGTGTAAGAAAAAATGTTGAACACCATTAATCACATCAGATAAATGAAAATCAAAAGTAAAATGATATGTCATCTTACTTCTGTTTAAAAGGCAGACAATAATGTTAAAAAAAAAAAAACAGGCAATAATGGTTGCTAGCAAGAACGTGAAGAATAGGGAACTCTCATACACTGTTAATGGGAAGGTAAATTCATAGGCCAGTATGGAGAAGAGTATGGTGCTCTTCAAAAAACTAAGAATAGAACTACCATATGATTCAGCAATCCCACTGCTAAGTATATATTCAAAAGAAAGGAAATCAGTATATGAAGGAGATATGGATACTTCCATGTTTATTGAGGCGCTATTCACAATAACCAAGTTATGGAATCCACCTAAGTGTACATCAACAGATGAATGGATTTTTTAAGATATAGTGCATATACACAAATACATATTATTCAACCATAAAAAATAAAATCTTGTCAATTGCAAAAATATGGATGGAACTGGAGGACATTATATTAAGTTAAAAAAAAAAGCAGACAAAAAAAGACAAATATTGCATGTCCTCACCTATATGTTTGAACTAAAATAGTTGATCTCATGGAGATAGGGAGTACAATGATGGTTACCAGAACCTGGGAAAGGTAGATAAGAGGAAAGGATAAAAAGGAATTGGCTAATGGGTACAAAAATATAGTTTGATAGAATAAATAAGATCTTATGTTTCATAGCACATCAGGGTGACTATAGTTAAAAATAACTTAGTATATATTTCAAAGTAATTTAGAAAAGTGGAATTGGAATGTTTCTGACACAATAAATAATAAATGCATGAGGATATTCCAATTACTATTTAATATTCCATTACCCAGGAAATGAATATCCCAATTATTATGATTCGATCATTACACATTGTAGCTTGCATCAAAACATAACATTTACCTCAAAAATTTGTACTGTTATGTATCCACAGAAATTTATATATATATATGAATATATATATGAATATATATATGAATATATATATGAATATATATATGAATATATATATGAATATATATATATGAATATATATATGAATATATATATGAATATATATATGAATATATATATGAATATATATATGAATATATATATGAATATATATATGAATATATATGTATATATGAATATATATATGAATATATATATATGAATATATATAAACACACTAGTGTGTGTGTGTGTGTGTGTGTGTGTGTGTGTATACTATGCAGGCCTTATCATTCAACAGATATATTAGACAAATAACTTTTCCATTTTGAACTTCCATTTATACCTTGTAAAACACCAAGGAAAATGTTGTGTCGTAATGTAATTATGATATGCAAAGAAAATAATGTGAATGTTCACTGCATAAAGTAGAAAGTGTTGTACACATGTAAGGTTGTGTTTTTGATGCCGTTTTTCTTCTAAAATTCTGTATACAGAGTCAACACAAAAATGTTTCCTGAATTAATTATACAATTACAGGACATAATTTTATTGACGATATAACTATGATAGTTTCTCGCATCATGATGTTGTCTTCTAATTCTCTTGTAGTTAATTACTTTTTTTACATTGCAAGATAGACTTGAGTTAAAATCACTACAGCCCTGTCAATTCTAGTTGATTATGTATGAGAAAAAAATATAACTTTTCAGAAATGAAAAATTGGTAATAATTATAGAGTTAGAGATCTGAAGAAGTAAAAACACATGTAACTCTATTATAGTAAACTTGAACATTTCAATCAAATGGACAATTTCTACAAAAATAAAAGTGAGCAAACACAAATACATAAATAACCATGAAATAAATTGATAAATGTTAAAAATCTATTTTAGTTATTCTTGATTTCTCTCTCAAACAACTTGCACTCACTCTGTAATAAAATCCTGTCTTTTTCTGTCTTCAAAGTATATCCAAAATATAATTAGCTCTCTCAACCTCAATTGCTGCCACCCAGATCCAAGCCATCATCATATCTAGCCTAGAATTTTGCATAATAGCTTCTTAATTGGTCTCACTGCTACATACTTTCCTCCCTTCAATGTATCCTCAACAAAATAGCAGAGAGAACTTTTCAAAACATAATTGTCAGTCAAGATAGAGTAACAAGAATCAGATTAGTCCTCCTGCCTCAGGCAAGAGGAAACCAGAAAAATGTTAATCAGGTTTTCAGGCATTGGAAAACAGATGATACAGAAATACAAACTCTGAAAGATGACAACAAAGTAAGCACTAATTATTTCATCAGTTTATTTCCTGTAAGCAGTTTCTAGGCTACATCTGAGGCAGGAGTAACCCATTCAGGGTCTGCAGTCTTGCTGAACTAAGGAGATGCAAACAGAAACCTGCCAAGAAAACTTGAAGGGGTTAGAAATTTGCAGCACAGATTACTGGAGAATAGGGAAGTACACAAATAGAGTGAAAGAGCTCAGGAGAGATGCACAGTGGAATCCTCACATGTTTGGCTGAGTACTTATCTGTACACGCATGCCTGAAAATTACCTGAAATATTGAAAAGAACAACCAAAAGGGAGTAGGCAAACCAATTATGAAAGTCCACACAGGTGTATAACTAGGTCCTGCTTCCACAAATCAGACAAGAAAGATTCATATGTCATAGGTCTGAATCCTTAGAATAGTATTACATTAGTAGTGAGGCTAGATTAGCTTAGACCTAAAATTGCTATGAACCACATCTAACAAAGATAGAATCAAGTCTTGAAAGAATTCAATTAATTCTAAGTAACTCATCTGGAAGCCAGAGCAAAATCTAACACTATTTTGTAGATACAATAAATTCTACTACCCAAAAGGTAAATCTCCCTGGTATGCAAAGAAGCAGGAAAATATGACCCATTACTCATATTAACGAGAAAAATATCAATCAATAGAGAAATCCAGAAATAATAGAGATGATTGAACTAACATCCAGGGATGTTAAAGCAATTATAAATTCTTTTACAGAATACATACTTTTCATGTGTTTAATAAGCTAGACAAATATATTAGCATGATGAGGAGAAAGAATAAAAAAGTGCTAGATGAAACTTGTACAGGAAAAAAATGCAATAACTGAAATGAAAAATACACTGGATGCTATTACAAGCAAGTTAGATTTTGCAGAAAAAAATCAGAAAACTTTAAAACATAGAAAAAATTATTTGAATTGAAGCACAGAGAGAAAAAAAGTGAAACATGAACATAAGTAGAGCATGAGTGAGCTATGGGACAATATTAAGCTACAATAATGGCTAGGAATTTTCTGAATTAAAAAAATATAAACTCACAAATTTTAGAAATTTAGGCTGGGCGCGGTGGCTTATGCCTGTAATCCCAGCACATTGGGAGACTGAGTCAGGCAGATCATGAGGTCAGGAGTTCAAGACCAGCCTGGCCAACATAGTGGAACTCCATCTCTACTAAAAATACAAAAATTAGCCGGGTGTTGTGATGCAC
The DNA here is from genome assembly GCF_028885655.2 of Pongo abelii. Classification (NCBI taxonomy): domain Eukaryota; kingdom Metazoa; phylum Chordata; class Mammalia; order Primates; family Hominidae; genus Pongo; species Pongo abelii. The sequence continues at coordinate 151,162,602 of NC_072008.2, forward strand.
ACCTATAGTCCCAGATACTCTGGAGGCTGAGGCAGGAGACTTGCTTGAACCTGGGAGGCAGAAGCTGTGGTAAGCCGAGATGGTGCTGCTGAACTCCAGACTGGGCAACAGAGCGAGACTCCGTCTCAAAAAAAAAAAAAATAAAAATGAAATTTAACAGACTCCAAGGAAAATAAGCCTAAGGATTCAAACCAAGACACTTACTAACATTGCTTAAAACCAGTGACAAATAGAATTTTTAATAACAGCCAGAACTACATGACTCATGACATAAAGGGGAACACAGATAAGAATGACAATGGACTTTTACTAGATATTATAAAGACAAGAGATGGTAGGGATACATCTTTTCAGTGCTGAAAGAAAAACAAAACTACCAACATAGAATTTTTTTTTTTATCCAACAAGAATATCAAAAGTAAAAGCGAAATAAAGACATTTTCATTGTGTTGATATTTCCAGTGACAGAATACATTACCAGCACCCTTGTATTAGAAGAAATTTTAAAGGAAGTCTTCAGACTAAAGAAGAATTGATACAAAATTAAAATTGTGTCTACACAAAGAAAGAAAAAGCCCTAAAATGCTAAATGTGTGGGAAATATAAAATATCTTTTTTACACATTTTAAAAACCATATCAAAGATAATTGACCATTTAAAGCAAAAACAATAATTACGCATTGTGGGAATTTTAATGAAACATAAAGAATAGAACAAAAACAGAAAGGTAGAAAATAAAAATATACTATTTTCAGGTTTTTTTAACTATACTTTAAATAATATGCTAGTATTTAAAGGTAGACAGTAATGAACTAAAAATGTAATGTTGTAAGCCTAAAGCAACCAAAAATAAATGAATGATAGCTAGCGAGCTAACAGTGGAAAGAAAATAGAATCATAAAAAATTGTTGAAGAGAAAGCAAGGTAAGAGAAAAACTGAAACCAAGAGCAAATGGGACAAATAGAAAATAAATAGCAACATAGTAGGTCAATGGATTTGCATTTAAACCTACTACGTGCTATTTATTTTCTATTTTGTGCTACTACACAAAATTAAAATGATGTAAACTCTGCAATTCAATGTTGAAAATTGTCTTGAGCATTCACGGATTTTGGTATCCTCATGAGTTCTCGAACTAATTCCTCTCCCAATACTGGATAGTAAGGGAAGGCCGTATTTGTCCTGTCTTATAGCTCTCTGGAAAGCCCCCATCTACAGAATACTGTTATTAGACCTGAACTGCTGAAGTCCTACAGTTTTCTAACAGGCTCTACATGATCTGGCCTAAATTCTGCCTCTGCCTGTCTTTTCCTCTCTGACCTCATCTACTGCTACTCTAACTCTTTCTCACTATGCTGTAGCCACACTGGTCTTCTTACATTCTGTAGAACATGTATGCCATCGTTCCCTCCTAAGGACCTTAGCATTTTCTGTCTCCTCCAGCCAGCAAATTTTCCCCAGATACCTCATTACCTCCATGCCTCATCTCAAAATTCACCTTATTAGAGAAGTCTTCTTTGTTCATTGTATTTAAAATTGCAACCCTTCCTCCACCATTGTCATACACTATGCCCCTTTTCAATTTCATTTTTCTCTATAACACATATTGGCATATGGTATGATCTGAATACATGTGTCTCCTGTCTCCCCAAAATTCATATGTTGAAATCCTAACCCCCAATATGATGGTATTAGGAGGTAGGGCCTTTGAGAGGTGATTAGGTCACAAGGGCAGAGCCCTCATGAATTAAGTTAGTGCCCTTATGAAAGAGAACCCAGAGAGTTTCCCGACTCTTTCCACCATGTGAAAACACAGGAAGGATTTGGCAGTCTGCAACCTGGAAGAGGGCTTTCACCAGAATGCAATCATCCTGGCACTCTGATCACGGGTTTCCCAGTTCCTAGATCTGTGAGAAATACATTTTTGTTGGTTATAAGTCACCCAATTTAAGGAATTTTTGTATAACAGCCTGAACAGACTAAGACATCATCTGACATAGTGTATAATTCACTTAATTTTGTTGATTATCTCCCCCCATCAGAATATGAGCTCCTTGCAGTTAAAACTTTTGTTTTCCTGCTCCATCTCCAGAACTCAAAAGAGTATATGGCACAAAGGAGATTCCAATAAATATTTGTTGAATTAATTCAGTAATTTATCTGTTTTCAAACATATAGAACATGCAGTATAGACTGTCAAACTTACAGAGCATGTATATTTTCAAACTTATACAGCAATATATTTTCTAACTTACAGAGCATGCAATATAGACTTGCTTAACCCTACAAAAATAATTAGCAAAATCGCATCTTTCTCATATATCCACTTATTGTACCTATGCACATCAAATTTAAATATTATATGCCAAAATCTACACTAATTAGCACTAAAAGTCATTTCACCAATGACTGATACAATTGCCAAATTAAATTCCAATCTAAGTCTTTGATCCATCAAATACTTTCGATAGAGTTGATTGCTTCCTTGTTAAAATAGTTTCTTCATTGGCTTCTAGGACATCAAATCTACTCTCCTATTTTTCTCATAACTCATTGCCACTTTCTTGGTCTGCTTTTTCTTTTTTTATTCTTCTCCTTTTTTAAAAATCTCTAATTGTTAGAGTGCTTCAAGGTGCATCCCAGGACTTCTTATTTCTATTTACTCTCTCTTTCTAGGTGAGGTCACTGAGATCTAGGACACAAATCACAACCTTCCGCTGACAACTCAAATTCTGGTTCCAGCAAGTGCCATTCATCGCAAATCCCTTTCTCTGGAGAACCATGACGAACACAGATTTTGGTACCTATAATTTTTCTAGAGGAGCATAATTTTAAGAGTTTTCTGAATTGGTTCTGGGTTTTCTGGAATTAGCTTGCTAATCTGACTAGATTTTAAGGTGTTCATGACTCTATTTTCAATAATGAAGAAAGCACTGATAGACCATGGTACAAACTATTTATAGAGACATGGAAAATACTTATATTGGATACTTCTAATAAACTACTTATAAGAAGTAAGGAGCTATGTGACTTAGTATATAATACCTTCAAACATTTTTGAAAAGCTAACCAATATAATGCCACTAGTTGGTTGCTCCTAATGTCACTAGAAAAGTGGTGAAAGAAAAGAATGAGCTCAGGTATTTTAATTCTCAGCTCAAGACCCACATAAAGAACCTAAAGTCTTCTCTGGATACCCTGAAAGAAACCCTTACTCCCTGTAGTTGCAGAGCTGAAATTCTTGAAAATCAAACACTGAACCTTGTGCAGTGGCTGGCTGAATTAAAACCGAGTGTAGCCCCCAGCCTGTAAGAGTATCTATAGTTATAGTAAGGAAATTGATTGGGAAAGAATGGAATTCTATAAGTTAGGATCAGAATGTATTGGAAGATATTGATGAAGCTGGGCATACTGAACCCTTAAATTCTGATGAGTTTTCTTTGTTTTTGGAAGTGATCTCCCCATCCCCAGTGGAAGTGGCCTCCCTACAACTAGTGGTGGCGGCATCCTCACCCATAGTCTGAGCAGCCTTTCCACTTCCATTTAAGGGAATTAACTCTCCATTGCCTGAGCAAACTCTAATGTTCTCCCCTGAGGCAGTAGCCATGCAAGACAGTGGTGATTATCCTCATAACCCATCCCCAACATCCCTCTTTCTTTTAGAACTACAACTAGACTCAAGTCCCAACAGTTCCTAAAAGTGAGGTACAAAGTATGACTCATGAGGAGATGTGCTACACTTCAAAATAACTTTTTGAGTTTTCTAATTTATACAGGCAAAAATCCAGACAGCATATGTGGGAGTGGATATTAAAGATGTTGCATGATATGTGGAAGGAACATAAAGTTGGATTGGGCCAAGTTTATTGACAAGGGCTTACTAATCAGAGATTCTGCCTTTAACATTGCAGCTCAGGGAGTTAGAAAAGGCTCAATTTGTTTCACTGGTTTGCTGAAACATGAACCACAAGGTGGCCCACTGTGAGTGAATTGGAAATGCCTGATGTGTCAAACTAAATAACAAAGAGAGAGAGAGATTCTCCAAAGATAATAAGTTTACTTGAGAGTGTGCAGGGGATTTGAAAATTTGGAATATGTGCTATGGGGACCATGGGCATATCAAAATAGGTTGAGGCAAGAAGAAGATTTAAAGTCAAAAGTAGGAGTACACGTAAGTTGTACTGTGATAAAAGAACATTGGTTACAGGGGCTAATCACAGGAGTTGAAGTCACTTCATTAGTGGAGACACTGTGCCAGGCAAATGTTCATGTGCATCTGGCTAGCTGTCCTTGTGATTCATGTAGCAAGCTGAAATTTGGAACGTCCTTGGCAATAGTTTTGTTTATGAGTATATGTGCATAAAGGCTGTGATGGTTAATTTTATGTGACAATTTGAGTGGGCCACAGGATGAGAAGATTAAACAGTGTTTCTGAGTGTGCCTATGAGAATGTTTGTAACTGAGATTAGCATTTGAATCAGTGGACTCAGTAAAGTAGACAGCCCTCCTCCCAATTATGGCTGGGTATCATCTAATCCATTGAGGACCTGAATAGAATAAAAGGTGAAGAAAAGAGTAATTTGTTCCTTTTTTTCCCTGACTCACTGCTTGATCTGGGACATTATATCTCATCTCCTCCAGCCCTCATACTGGGAGTTATATTATTGGCCCCCTCCTTGTTCTCAGGACTTCAGATTTGGACCGAATTACGCCACCAACATTCTGGGGTCTCTAGCTTACAGATGGCAGAGCATGAAATGTCTCAGTCTCTATAATCACATGAGTCAATTCCTCATAATCAATTTTCTCTCCCTCTCTCTCAATCTCTCTCTCTCCACTTCTATCTCTATTTCCTATTGATTCTGTCTATTTGGAGAACCCTGACTAATACAAGGGAATGACATATTCTGGGACCAAGCTTTCTCCAGATTTCATCTTTTACTATTTACTTCTTCACTCGCTGTACTTGAAACACATTTGATACTTTTGCTGCTCCTTAATCATAACAAATTCATTTTTACCTTTTTGAGTTTGCATGATGTTCTTTCTGCCTGTAATTTCCTTCCCTGAGACATCCACATGGCATTTTACCTTTCTTTATTCAGGCTTCTACTTTGACATCACCTTCTCAGACAGGCCTTTCTTGACAACTTTAATATAACACCTCTTTACTTTCTATTTATTTATTTACATAAGCATTCTTCATATCCATTATAATCTATGTAATATTTTAAAATATATGCATCATTTATTTTCTGTGTGTATTCATCTCTAGAGTTTAAGTTCCATTTAGTGCAGGTGCTTTGTCTGTTTTGTTCCCTCATCTGTCTCTAAGTCTCAGAAATATTCTTGGCATATAAATATTAATAAATGATTGAATGAGTGATTGAATGAATTAGTACATATAAAACAAATAGGAAATAAATAAAAGGAAAAGATATACAACAATTGTGTTTATCTCTAGGTAGATGAAATAGTAGGTCACTATTGTTGCTTCCTTTACTTATTGGCATCTTGTGCTTTTTAGTTAATGAGCATCTTTTAATATTAAAATGAGAAAATGTAATTAATGTTATTTTCCATGAAAAATTTTATAGCCCATACTCTCAAGTGGGTAAATCAGTTGAATCCAAAGGTCAATATATTGATAACTCATTTATAAATGAATTTTTCTATACTTTGGAAGCTGTCACTTCAATGAAAGATAAGCATGCTAATTGAGTAACTGACAAAGATAATGAGTAGAGAAATGAATAATGGTCAGTCTAAATTGTTTAAATATTATGCAGATGTCAACAATAACTGAAATGGAAGAAGAGTATTAATAAGCCTGAAAATATTACTTATGAAAAATATTTTGTGATGCCAAGAATTCTTTAGCAATTTCACTGAAAATATTTAATATATTGCATCATGGATATTGAAGAAATATCCTATTTGAATCCATAATAAGAAAATCACCAGTACAGAGTTTTAATAAAGTCCTACTAGTTTTATTTTCAACCGATGTATGACTTTTTCTCCCTTGTTGTTTAGGAAATTTTTAGTATTTGCATCATGAAAAGATTAGGAGTCATGCTTTTTTCAGTCAATTTTAATCCAATTATTATTATTGATCATTTTCAATGTACAAAGCATTTTATTGGGTACTGTGGAGTAAAGCAAAATATTCACTCACTTGTAAAAGTAGCAGCCATGTACACAATAAAGCATCAAGCAAGACAGCAGTGCTTGTTGTAATATTAGAGGAACAAAGGCTCTGGGAGTACAGAAAGAGAGATGTATTTCAGGTTGGTGGTTGGGGAGGGCTGTCTAATAACAATCATAGGATGAGGATTTGAGTAGGGTCGAAGGATAAGTAGGTTTTTCATAGACAGGTAAGAACCTGGGGTAGCGGAGGACATTTGTGACAAAATAAACAGACTGAGCAAGGCCAAGAACAGGAACACAATGAAATGAATACAGGAAGGTTTCACTGGAGGAGTAGAGTGAAAGGAAAACCTGGGAAAACAGTTTGTGCAAACTGTGTGCTGCTAAATTAACACTCAGCTCCCCAGAAAGCCCTCATTTGTAAGTTTTGTCAATTTATGTTGTGATATGGTTTGGCTCTGCGTCTCCACCCATGTTGAATTGTTCTCCCATAAATCCCAAGTGTTGTGGGAGGGACCTGGTGGGAGATAATTTGAATCATGGGGGCAGTTTCCCCATACTGTTCTCATGTAGTGAGTAAGTCTCATGAGATCTGATGATTTTATCAGGGGTTTCCGCTTTTGCATCTTCTCCATTTTTTCTTGCCGCCTCCATGTAAGTGCCTTTCGCCTCCCACCATGAATCTGAGGCCTCCCCAGCCGTGTGAAACTGTAAGTCCAATTAAACCTCTTTTTCTTCCCAGTCTGGGGTATGTCTTTATCAGCAGCATGAAAACAGACTAATACATATAGTACAAATATTCTCACCATGGCCAATTTCAAGCTGCTAACATATGTCACTGAACACAGAATCGGGAAGAGATGCTCTTCATGGACTCCCACAAGCTGTATGAGACAGCTCCCACATGGCCCTGCATTTGGCTCAAATTACGTGGAGATTTATAGAGGATAAAAAGTCACTGAATTACTTTGAACCAGGAAATGGAATAATCAAACATATTTTGGGACAAGAATTGGAAGCAAGTTTCTTAAAGTACTGGGGAAATATAATCTAGATTGGAAAACAAATCAAAAATAACCGTCTCTTTTAAAAGTCTTTTGGAGAGACAATGAAGGCCTATTTTAAAGTAGACACAAGGAAGAAATACACATCAGAAAGTATAGGTGGCTGATTAAATAATGTGAGAAGAAGTAGAAAAAGTGCAAAATAATTCCCAAGTTTCTAACTTGTATGCCTTAGCGGATAATAGTACCTTCAGTCATTATAAGGAACAGAGGGGGAATCAATGTTGCCTAGGGATGGTTAAAATGAAGGGAGGTGAAGAGAAGACAATTTTTGGTTCACACTTCTGGAATGGAAGCTCCCATGTGATCAGGGACCTTGTCTTTTCTTTTTCCACTATTATATTTTAGTGCTGAGGACAATACCTGAAAACATACAGGTACTTTGTAAATATTTGTTAAAGAAATGATTAAACTACAGACTAAGTTTGGCATTTTGAAGGACAATTTTATCAGCTAATTGCCATGAAAACTTCACTTTGGCTTGAAATGCTCTCTTTAGAACCTCGTTACACTTAGTGAGTCTTTTAGACACTAAGAGAAATGAAGTCAATGAGTCCATATGTTGTTCAATCTCATTTCTTTTATTCTTAATGAGTCTATATTGATGTTGCCAAAAAAAGTAGGTTGCAAGGACATAGATGTGACTTTTAAAAATTAATCTCTGTGTCCTCTTCCAAATATCTAGGACAATATCACAGACACACTGGAGAGTCAAAAATTATTAACTTATAACAACAATACTGATAATCTGGCCATTACAAAAAAATTCTAGAAAGCCCTATAGCATTCTATTTTAATAGAAATATAACATTGTAATAGCAACATATACAGAATTAATGGTAACTTAAGCATCAGAACTTTGTTGGCATACATTTGAAAAATACAAGAAAAACCTTTTTCTCTACTATACAAATGCATTGTCCTGGAAAGAATAAATCACAACCAGAAATAAACATTAAGAATGTGTCACAGATCTACCCACAGCAATTAAAAACTAAAAGTAAGAATGCTTCATAGTATTTCTTAGATCAATGAGCAATATCCAATAAGCCTATATGCTGCCACTTATGAAAGGAAAATTAATCTCGGGAACCCCAAATCACTAAGCCAAGGAAAAAGTCTAGTGGGGAACTATGTCAGGCAAAGCTGCCTCCCATTTTATTCCTAAATAAGAAGCTACAAAAATTAAAAAGCTCCATACCTCCCTCATATAGCAAAATAGACAGCTTTACCAATCACCCCCACAACAAGGACACAAAATTAACAATTATCTACACTAAATAAATACCTTCATAAGAACCAAAAATCATAATATCTAGCTTTTTCTTCATATTGCTGAAAGAGGCACTGAAGAGAGACAGAGAAAAGGAAAGCCTCAAATTGCCCATGTCTCCACTTCCCCAGCTCTCAGCAGGGGCAATATGGTGCAGAGAGTGTCTCTGGGTGCTGAAGGAGGGAGAACACAGCAATTGTGAGGGACTGAACTCAGCGATGTCCTGTTAGAGCAGAAACAAAAATCAAACCAAACTTAGCTGATGGCCACCCATGGAGAGGGCATTGAAACCAGCCCTAGCCAGAGGGAAATCACTGATCCTAAGAGTCAGGACTTAAGTTCTCACAAATCTTGCCACCAAGGGCTAAACTTCTCTTGGTCTCTAAGTAACCTGGAAAGGCAGTCTCGGCCATAAAATCTGCAACTTTTAGGTGAGTCATAGTGTCAAACTGGCCTTAAAGACAATGGACTGGGAAGACACACAACCCACTGAGACACCAGCTGAAGGGGCAAAGGTAATGCTGGCATCACCCCTTCCTGAATTCAAGGTTGCACAGCTTGCGGGTCAAAAAGAGACCCATTCCTTCCACTTTAGTAGAGGACAGGGAAGAGTGGGGAGGACTTTGTCTTGCATGTTGGCTACTAGCTCAGCCACTGAAGGGATAGGGCACCGATCTGAGTCATGAGGCTCACATTCCAGGCCCTAGTACCCTGATAACATTTCTAGACACACTCTGGGCCAGAATAAAACCAATTTCCTGAAGGAAAGGACTCAGTTCTGGCAGCATTCATCACCTGCTAACTGAAGAGTCCCTGGGCCCTGAATAGCCAGCAGTGATACCCAGTTACTATCCCCAGTGGACTTGGGTGACCCTCTGAGACTTACTGGCTTTGGGTGAAACTCAGCACATTACCGTATGTGGTGGTTACTGGGCAAAACACCTTGTGCTTGAGAAAAACAGAGGAAAAATAAAGGGGACTTTGCTTTGCACATAAGGTACCAGCACAGCCATAGAAGGTGTAGCACCAAGTGGCCTCTTAAGCTCCCTGATGCCAGGACCTGGCTCGGATAGCATTTCTGGACCTGCTCTTGGCCAAAGGGGAGTCTACTTCCCTTAAGTGTGAGTCCCAAGCTAAGCACCATTCACCACAAGCTGACTGAAGAGCCCATGGGCATTAATGGAACATTGGCAGTAGTCTGACAGTACTCCCCATGGCCTGTGCTGGTGGTGGAAACAAGGAGTTCTCCCCTGCCTTTGGAAAGGGGAGCAAAGAGTGAGAAAAACTGTATCTTGTGGTTTGAGTGTTGGTCCAGTGGCACTACAACAGAACAACAGAGAAACTTTTAAGATTTATGATTCCAGTTCTTGACTCCAAGAAGGCACCTCTAGACCCAAGTGAGGCTTGGGAGAACTTGCCACCATGAAGGGGAAGACACAGGCCTGGCTGGCTTTGCCACCTGCTGATTGTAGAGCCCAAGGGACTTAAGCAAACAAAGGCAGTAGCCAGAGAGTGGTTACAGCAGGCCTTGGGCAAGACAGTGCTATGCTGCCTTTGGGTCTGACTCAGTTCACTCCCAGGAGTGGTGAACACAGGTGTACTTGTAACTCCACCCCCAGCTTTAGGTGGCTCAGAACACAGAGAGAGACTCTGTATGTTTGGGAGAAAGTGAGGAAAGAGAATAGAATGAGAGCAGTCTAATACAGTAACTTTGTACCAGGGAGTGGGGCGCTGCTGTGAAGATACCTGAAAGTGTGGAAGCAACTTTGGAGCTGGGTAATAGGCAGGCAGACGTTGGAACAGTTTGGAGGGCTCAGAAGAAGGCAGGAAAATGTGGGGATGTTTGGAACTTCCTAGTGACTTGGAAGGCTCAGAAGACGGGAAGATGTGGGAAAGTTTGGAACTTCCTAGAGACTTGTTGAATGGCTTTGACCAAAATGCTGATAGTGATATAGACGATAAGGTCCAGGCTGTGCCGGTCTCAGATGGAATGAGGAATGTGTTGGGAACTGGAGTAAAGGTCACTCCTTCTATGCAAAGAGGCTGGCAGCATTTTGCCCCTGCCCCAGAGATTAAGACAGATGATTTAAGGTATCTGGGGGAAAATGTTTCTAAGTAGTGAAGTGTTCAAGAAGAAGCAGAGCATAAAAGTTTGGAAAACTTGCAGTCTGAGGATGTGATAGAAAAGAAAACCCCATTTTGTGGGGAGAAATTCAAGCTGGCTGCAGAAATTTTTATAAGTAAATGAGGAGCCAAATGTTAATCACCAAGACAAAGGGGAAAATGTCTCCAGAGCATGTCAGAGAACTTCAAAGCATCCCCTCTTATCACAGGCCCAGAGGCCTAGAAGGGAAAAATGGTTTCCTGGGCTGAGCCCAGGGCCTCCTTTGCTGTGTGCAGCCTTGAGACTTGGTGCCCTGTGTCCCAGCCACTCAAGCCGTGGCTGAAAGGGGCCAACATAGAGCTCGGGCTGTGTCTTCACGGGGTGGAAGCCCCAAGCCTTGGCAGCTTCCACATGGTGTTGAGCCTATGGGTGCACAGAAGTCAAGAATCACGGTTTGGGAACCTCTGCCTAGATTTTAGAGGATGTATGGAGACACCTGGATGTCCAGGCAGAGGTGTGCTGCAGGGGCGGGGCCTTCATGGAGAACCTCAGCCACAGCAGTGAGGAAGGGAAATGTGCGGTCAGAGCCTTCACACAGAGTTCCCACTGGGGCACTGCCTAGTGGAGCTGTGAGTAGAGGGCCACCGTACTCCAGACCCCAGAATGGTAGATTCACCAACAGCTTGCACTGTGTTCCTGGAAAAGCCACAGAAAATGGCAGCCCATCAAAGCAGCCAGGAGGGAGCTGTACCCTGCTAAGCCATAGAGGCAGAGCTGCCCAAAGCCATGGAAATTCACCTCTTGCATCAGCATGACCTGAATGTGAGACACGGAGCCAAAGGAAATCATTTTGGAGATTTAAGATTTGACTGCCCTGCTGGATTTTGGACTTGCTTGGGGCCTGTAGCCCCTTCATTTTTGCCAATTTATCACATTCAGAATGGGTGTATTTACCCAACGCCTATACCTCCATTGCATCTAGGAAGTAATTAACTTGCTTTTGATTTTACAGGCTCATAGGGAGAAGGGACTTGCCTTGTTTCAGATGAAAGTTTAGAATGTGGACTTTTGATTTAATGCTGAAATGAATTAAGACTTTGGGGGACTGTTGGGAAGGCATGATTGGTTTTGAAATGTGAGAACATGAGATTTAGGAGTGGCCCGGGGCAGGATGATATAGTTTGGTTCTGTCCCCACCCAAATCTCATCTTGAATTGGAGCTCCCAAAATCCCCATGTGTCAAGGGAGGGACCTGGTGGGAGGTAACTGAATCATGGGGGCAGGTTTTCCTGTGCAGTTCTTATGATAGTGAATAAGTCTCATGAGATCTGATAGTTTCATAAAGGGCAGTTCAGGAAAACACAGTCTCTTGCCTGCCGCCATGTAAGATGTACCATTGCTCTTTCTTTGCCTTCCACTATGATTGTGAGGCCTTCCCAGCCATGTTGTACTGTGAGTCAATTAAACCTCTTTTCTTTATAAATTACCTAGTCTCAGGTATGTCTTTATTAGCAGCGTGAGAATGGACTAATAGAGGAAACAAAAGAAAAAAGAATAAAAAACAATGAAGCACACTTACAATATCTAGAAAATAGCCTAAAAACGGCAAATCTAAGAGTTATTGTCCTTGAAAAGGAGATAGACAAAGAGGGCAAAAAATGTAATCAAAGGGATAAAAACAGAGAACTTCTAAAACCTAGAGAAAGATATCAATATCCAAGTACAGGAAGGTTGTAGGATGCCAAGCAGATTTAGCCTAAAGGAAACTACCTCAAGGAATTTAATATTCAAACTCCCAAATTCCAAGGGTAAGGAAAGGATCCTTAAAGCAGCAAGAAAAAAATAAACAAATAACATACAAAGGAGCTCCAACACATCTGACAGCAGATATTTCAGTGGAAACCTTACAGGTCAGCACAGAGTGGCTTCACATATACGAAGTGCTGAAGAAAAAGAAAAAAAACACTTTGTGCTAGAATAGTATGTCCAGTGAAAATGTCCTTCAGATTTAAAGGAGAAATATAGACTTCTCCAGAGGAAAAAAAACTGAGGGATTTCATCAGTATCAGACCATCCTATAAAAAGGTGGTTTTTTGGAAAGTTAAAAAAAGTCTACAAACCTCTAGCCAGACAAACTAAGAAGAAAAGAGAGATCAAATAAATGAAATCAGAAGTAAAAATGGTTACATTACAAATGTACTACAGAAGTTGAAATGATCATTAGTGGCTACTATGAGTAACCATACGCTAATGAATTGGAAAACCTAGAAGAAATCGACAAATTCCTAAACACATATAACCTACCAACACTGAACCAGGAGGAAATTCTAAACCTGAACAGACCAATAACAAGTCGTGAGGTAGAATCTGTAATAAAAAGTCTCCCAGTAATGAAAAGCCTGGGATCTGATGTTCATTAGTAGCTATAGTCCATTTTGGGAACTATATTTACTATTTATCATAAAACAATTTACCCTTTGAAATGAATTCACATGGTTTTAAAATATACCTTATGCTAACCTTAATTTTGTTGTGTATTTTTGTAAGTCATGCATATTTTTGGAGTTAACATATTTCTGGAATAATCTAATGGCACATCTTCTCCCATTTAGTCCTTTTTTCTGTTTATTTCTCATTTTTAGTCTACATCAAAAAGAATATTTTTAAGGTTAACAAATGACATTTTCCAAAAGAAATACAAGTCTGTATCATTATAAGTATACGTCATGATTTCTTTTCAACATGGATAGCTAAGGCCAATCTTGGTTTCTAAGTAATAATGGCCTAAAAAATCAATCTCTAATGGGTGAACTTAGAGGTAAGTTCATTGTTCACTGTGGTAAGTGAAATAAGCTAGGCAGAGAAAGACAAATATTTCATACTCTCACTCATAGGTGGGACCTAAAAACGTTGAATTCATAGAGGTAGAGAGTAAAATGGCATTTATTAGAGACTGGGAACAGTATGAGAGAGGCAGATGAAAAGAGGTTGGTTACTGGGTGCAAAAATACAGTTAGATAAAAATCAATCTCCCTATGTAAACAATCTAACCTCCAAAACATCAACAAACTGTTAAATACCATGACAGTGTTCAGGCAAAATATATATTATCATGCCAACTAAACTGAAAACTTAAACGATAAGAGTTGCAAGTTCTGTTTTCTCACAAAACATTTGAAAAGTTATTAATAAAGTATCTATAGTATGAAATAGGAGAGAAATGTGATGGCTCCCCTAGGTATTTTCCAGAATAAAGCAGCTTGGAGGTGAATGGTTTGAATGGTCTGCAGAAGAAGGAAATACATAAAATGTTACATATTACTTTGTGGAGAGTTGGTTAAATCAGAAACAATATTTAATACTCCCTTTATAATGCCTAGTTGAGTGAGTATCACCAGACAACAGAATTGATTTAATGATTGTTAGACAGGTTGTTAGAGAAGGCATCTCTGGTATAGGAGAAGAAAAATACATTGCTTCAATTAGTAGAAATAGTGTTTGCTAGATCAATGAAATCAGGGATACATATAGAAATAACACATTGCAGAAAAAGAAAACAGGAAAAGGACGAAGAGACGTTAAAGTATTTGCACTCTAGTAAACAACACGAATGAAGTGTGTGAAGAATGCAGTTGAACTTGACCAAATTAAGCAGAGGTTATAACAGACTGAACTCCATAGACCCCACTTCTTGTTGCCCAGGCTATTTTCTGTGCCCTTCAGAATTAGCTTCTAATAATTAAAAAAAGCTTATAAAATGAAGTAAATAGCAATCAGAAAGTATATCAGGAGTCAGAGTAAAATATGGTCCAGCAAACTCCACCTTCAGGGTATGAAAAGGAAAGAATCTGTTAGGGGTTTTGTTCAATAGACAAAGTACAAGATTATACATACAGACATTTAAATTAATCTTTGAAAAGACATGCAAGCAGCCAAAACAAATATGAAAAATGCTCCACATAACTAATCATCAGAGAAATGCATATTAAAACCACAATGAGATACCATCTTACAACAGTCAGAATAGTTATTATTAAAAAGTCAAAAATCAACAAATATTGGTGAGGATGTGGAGAAAAGGAAACATTTATATACTGTTGGTGGGAATGTAAATGACTATAACGTCTATGTAAAATAATATGTAGATTTTTCAAAGAACTAAAAACAGAACTACATTTGATTCAGGAATCTCAAAATATATGGTCTTACCAAAAAGGCACCTACACTTGTTTGTCTATCACAGCACTATTCACAATAGTAAAGATATGAACTCAACCTTCATTTCCATTAATGAAGAATTGAATAAACCAAATGTGGTGTGTGTGTGTGTATATATATATACACACATATATACATATATATACACTTAATGTGAATCTATATAATGTATCTATATCCCTAATACACTCCCCGACACACATACCATGGAATACTACTCAGCCATGAAAAGAATGAAATCACGTATTTTGAAGCAACATTGATAGAACTGGAGGCCATTATCCTAAGTAAAATAACTCAGAAACAAAAAGTCAAATACCACATGTCCTCACTTATAAGTGGGAGCTAAACAATGCATACACATGAAAATACAAATTGGAATAACACATTGGAGACTCCAAAAGGTGGAAGAGTAAGAGGGAGGTGGGGGAGTACCTATTGGATACCTATTGGATCCAATGGTATTGGATACGATGTACATTATTTAGGTGATGGGTACACTTAAAGCCCAGACTTCACCACTACACAATATATCCATTTAATTAAATTGCACTTGTACCCCCTAAATCTATTGAAAAAAATTACATAAAATTGTACTGAACCTGCATACAAGATATTTTCAACACCATAGCCACATAACTGACTTTATTTTAGTCAATGTCAATAAATGAAATATTTCATGCGTCATATTATCATGCCCCTTCCACCTCATCCATTACTTCATGGAAGAATATCCTAGCACTGAAAGAAGGTAGAGGTTTTATGATTGTGCCAGTGCACTCCAGAATGGGCACTACTAGAAGATGTTACCTCAAACAAAAATAAAAAAGAAGGTAGAGCTCCTTGGCTTGGTGTGGCAACTTCTGTGAATCAGTTTGGGTTGGTAGCACTTGTTGCAGCTTTCTTTTTGGATTGGTTTCTGCAGTGTTTGATGCTACCGAGGAGGATTAATTCCACCCAAAGGGGATGAGATAGGGATACAGGAGAGTCAATGATGTCCCTAAAATTCTTTATGTCAAATATTTCAACAAGCATTTGGGCAATTTTTGCTACTTAGATTGATAGTATTGCTCATGGCATTCTCCTTTCAATTACTTTTATTTTTAAGATGCATACCTTTCAGAACAACTCTGAACCTTAGGAAGGTTCTAGGCGAGACTGTTTTTTTCATACTTTTACAGCTTCACTGACAAGCACCAAAAAGTTTAGTGACAAAGTCAGGCAGTGAGTTAGAGAGCAGCAAGGGTCCTGGGTACCATCACATATTGTTGGTGTAACCGCTTCTCTTGTAAATCACAGTGTTTTGTACTGAAAAAGACTTGCAACAGTGACTTAAGGAGAGATTTTGAAATGGGCTTTTTCCTAAACAATGCATTCTCAAGGATGTTTTTGTAATACCCTATCAGTATCTCTTAACCTCTGAGCTATTTAAATGCCATTCATGCATCATTCTCACAGAAAAGTCACGTAGGCATTTTTGGGGGTCTGTGGAAGAGGCTAGTTGGCTGTTTGAAAATTTAGCATGTGTCACACATTGAAATTTATGCAAAAATTACTTCTAGGTTATTTTTAATACTCATCCAATATAAATTGTTAAATACAATAATATACTTCTTTAAGCAAAGCATGTTTCAAACTGGATCGATTAATATTAATTTATTGAACTGTATCTCAGATAAGCTAGGCAAGAGTCAATTAGAAATTGATAAGGCATGGCTCCTGGCCTCAGGGAGTTTACAGTCTGGCAAGATTGATATGGAAGGAAGCAAACACAGATCTCAAAGTACTACTAGGACAAGGTGGGTGCAGTGTCTGCCTTAGCTTTTCTCCTTCTGAGACTAAGCAGTACAGGAAAGACTTCACAGGGATTTGTGCGTTACAGAATGATTAGTTCGATATGTAGCAGCCATTACTGGAAATTGCATATGACGCTCAATGTAAACATATTATAGAAGAAAGTATGATATGTAGATTTCATGGCATTCATCAAATTCCTTTAATATTTGTCAATTTCCTCCAATGTTTGACAAATTTAAACATGAAAGAAAACACTTGAACATGATTATCTCTAAAGATTTATTCAGCATTGTTTTTGTAATCTGTAAGATTTGTAGATTTACAATGTGAGAATTCCTAGTGATCCAAAATAACTAGATGCCTGGGCTTAATAGTTGAGATTGGCCAATAGTATACGGAATTGTTTGAAAGTAAGAAAAAAAAAAAAATCTATTGAAATGGCTAACACATTTGAGAATTTTACATTATAATGAAAAGCCAACAACATCTATTATTCAGGATCAATCCAGTTTCATGGTTCCCCAATAAATCTAAGTGAATATATTTAAGCCAATTTTAAATTGATATCCCTCAAAATCTAAGCTAAATTTAAGTCCGGAAGTTTTTTTCTACTGGCAATTTTAATAGAAGAGTAAAGAGTGATTACAAGAATCCTCAGTAATTAAAATCAGTGCACTCTGCACTGAAAATATTGATTATTTTTTTCAAGATAGTCCTTGAGATTCTCACTGAAATTCCTTCCAGGCCAGCAGTGTTAACAGTGATGGACCACAAAGAATTTCAATTTGATATATTCCTTTGCTTAATTCCCATGATACTTTACACTTGAATAGATATGACATCTCTTCTGGCAATATTTATATGAATATAAGATATTAAGTAATATGTAACACTCCAAACTTTTTACTGAACTGTTTCCATGGAAACCAAAGGCATGTCCTGAGAAACAGAAGCATTTTTTTCCTCATTGGATAGGTCTGAGGCATCTTAGGGATTCTGCCGCAGAAGAGCTAAAATCACTGATGTCATTAATTCTATATATTAATTACCTAATTGAATTTCTCAAAGGTCAAGGGACGAAACATAAAATGTATTTTAGGTGATTTGACTTTAAACACATCACCTTTATAGAATGCCAAATCAAAAGTCCTTAATTACCATCAATACAAAATGACTGCAGATGGTTTAATTTTAATTATGACACACAGATGAAGAACCAAAGAGACACAATTTAATTTAATCTATATAAGGGGTTTTAAGCTAAATTTGTGATTATTTAGGGTTGTCCATAAAAATTAATAAACTATTTTAACAGACTATTTTAGCAAGATAATACCTAGATGGCATTTTGATTAGGAAGAACAGAAGCAATTGAATTCTGTCCTAGATGTGGTTACTTTAGTTTTCCCTTTTTTATACTCTTTCATGAAAAACTTTTTACTAAGCTTCTAATGTTCTGTCAAGAATATTAGAGGAATTTAAAAGGCTCTGGCTTCATGGAACCCACAATTTAGTGACAGAGAACCGCAAGTTATAGGAAATTTGAATAGTAGAAATTATGTGTGCTTTTCAGGGCAGAATTCTGCCTAATACAGACTGTAAGGTACAAACCAAGAAAGATTAGAAAAAGAAAAAAAAAACAGGAGAAAAAACAACAAATACAATTTTTTTTTCAAAAAGACACTGACAAGAAAAGACTAGCAAAGACTGACAAGAAAAGGTGCTGTGAAGGACTCCCATTGGCTTCAATGATTAGGGATAAAGTCGCTAAGTAATGCAGAAAGTGGATGTAGTTGCATAGATACTATCAGAAATTCGTTCTCCTAACTTGTCAGCCAGAAGACTCTCAACTCCTGGGAGAAATTAAATCTGAGGGTCTTTCAACTTGGAGATGAAAAGTGAAGCAGAAAACTTGGATAAGACACAGGCTTAAAGAGGAATTAAGTAAAAGTTCAATTACTAAACTCTTGGTCTCATCCTCTACCCAGCTCCTAGTATATGTAAAAAGATCTCCAGGTGCTAAATGTTTTCACCATTGTATTCTATACCAACCCACTTATCAATCAAATGAAGGTACAAAACACATTTTTAGACATAAGAAAATTCAATAATTTGCATACTGTGTACTCTAAGAAAGTTACCAAAAGATATATTTCAGAAGACAAAGGGGTAAACTAAGAGATAAAGACATGGGACCCAAGATGTAGGAGACACAAGCCTGAAGAATGGTCAAATGAAGTACCAGAATAACAGCTAGGAAGCAGGCTTTAGAAAACCAGTGCAGGTCAGAAAAAGGGAAATTAGAGCCTCTAGGAAGAAGATAGTTCTAAGTTCTACATAAAGAAGTTCATGGGTAATATAATGTTTTGGACTATTTGTAGACATTATCAACAGATGCTTTTGACATATTTTGGAGCATATTTATTCATATTTGGAGAAAAATGTAGCAATGAGTACCTAAAAGCCAATCAAAAGAAAGGTAAGGAGGAAAAGGAGAAGGAGATTATTAACTCCAGTACAAATAAAATGCTTTAAGTAAGTGTACTCCATGAAACAAATGACCCAGAAATCAAGAATATTTGAATCATTATTGATGCAAAGGTTAAACACTCATTTGACAATGGTAGAAAACTTTCTAATATAACCACGCGGGGAGAAACTGGCTTGAGAAAGGGGGAAGCATTATAGTATAAGAAGTTAAATTTCCAACTACTATAATATATTTCCAGTAGTCACTATTGTCAGAAACTGATGACTCCATTATATGAATACCATTTACAAATATGGCAGTTAATACCATTTTAAACAGCTAAAATTGAAATGATTGACTCTTAAGAACGGGGCTAGGCTGGGCACGGTGGCTCACGCCTGTAATCCCAGCACTTTGGGAGGCCGAGGCAGGTGGATCATGAGGTCAGGAGATGGAGACCATGGTGAAACCCCGTCTCTACTAAAAATACAAAAAAAAAAAAAAAAAAAAAAAAGAACGGGGCTAAGTATACAAAGGAGGGACAGAAGTATACATACACTTACTGTAAGCCTCTTTCTATTTAATTTTAGAGACTATATATTTGTGTATAACTGGTAAAATATAAGTCAATTCATATCTTAAATATCATTCATAATTCAAACAACACGTAACCTTACAAATAATGTGAAATCCATCCCCCCAGATACCCTTTCTAATTTCAATTGCCCAGAATATTCCATTATATCTCTAGACCCTAACATAATTTGTGACTCACATAATTTGTTGCATGACCCATGGGCATTATGCTAAATACATAGTTTGTTACTATTTAGCTAACTTGTATGGAACTTATACTTCATTAGCCTCTGTTCTGGGTGCTTCTACATATATTAATTCATTTCATTTTCATAAAAACTCTTTAGGTATTTACATATATCAATTAGCACATAAACCCTTTTGGGTAAGTACTATTATTGTCTTTTTAAAGATTAGGAGACAGAGGACACAGTACCTAATACTATACAGTTGTTAAACAACTTAGGGAATAAAACTCAAGTTTCCTTGACTACAATGTCTTTGGTGATAACTCAATAATATGATACATAGTAAGCAACTAGTACTAATTTTGGCTCAGATATGGTGCTCAGTGAATAATGTACATAAATATTAATCTGCATAAAGGATTTCAAAATACTTACAACAGCTCCCTAGTAAGGGCCTATATTTGTTAAGGAGAATAAACAAAAGTTCAGTTTTCCACAGTGCGTATGGGTCTGTCAGTAT
Source organism: Pongo abelii (assembly GCF_028885655.2). NCBI lineage: Eukaryota > Metazoa > Chordata > Mammalia > Primates > Hominidae > Pongo > Pongo abelii. The sequence continues at coordinate 151,182,963 of NC_072008.2, forward strand.
TTGATAAAAAATTCTCCTTTATTTTGCATTTATTTTCCCTTTTCATAAATTCATTTTCTACATAAAATCTTTATGTTTTAAACATATCTTTACTTACTGTATTACTATTAATATATGTCCATTTAAAAGAATGAGGTAAACATCTGTATACTAATTTGGAAAGTAAAAAGGCATAATTTAATGTATAACAGGCTCACATTTATTTTCTGCAAGGCACTGGTAAGCATTTGTCTCGAGGAAGGGAGAATGGTGGATCAGAAAAGGAGGAATGGGAACTGACATTTCACTTTATAGTCTTCTCTGTTGTTTTAAATTTTTAAATCATGATCATGTATTAATTGTATAATTGAATAAAGCTAATTACTAAAAACACCCCTTTGTTAAGCTTAAAAAATAACTAGAAAAATTTCATAGCTAGGCTTCAGACTTTTTGTATTTCCCCTGTTATAAAGCACAGTGCTAGGCAGCTAGGATCTACTCAGTATGGTACTACATAAATATTTACTAGGAAGAAAATATGTGTTCTGCTTGCAAGACATCAGATAGGGAAAAACTCAAAGGTTACTATTCTGCTTTGTTCTCTTTAACATTTTATCTTAAGACAAAATACCTGTTGCTCATTTGCCAAAATTAGTAGTTACTCAGTAATGAGGCCTATTAATGACTAATGCACAACAAAGAGAGTACATAATCACTAACCTTTAATAATAAGATCAAAAGCCTAAACTGAAATGAAACCGATGACAATAATAACAGCAGTGATTTGATTTTTGTTTTGAGAGATCCCTGTGCAAAGCTAAGAGTAAATTAAACATTAAATGCAGATGGCAAGAAAAGGCTTCGTAAAGGCCATGATTTATAAAATATAGCTCCTTATTATCTCAACAGAATAGAACTATAAATTTATTTGAAAGATTTAAGTGACACATTTTATAGTTAGTAAAAGAGAATGAATAATAATTTCAAAGAGAGATTAGAAAGCAGTCAATTTTAAACCAAGTTTATTAATAGAAGAGGTGAAATGTCATGTTGACATCTTTGATAGCCTCAGTGGCCTCTCCTTATCAATTGACTGGGCATTCCTATCCCCTTACTTTTGAGGAAGGATGTGGAGAATAAAGATATTAGGGACAATACAGAACATTCTTCAATCAAAAACGATTGAGCAATGATTATTGAAAAGCTTTCATTCACTTTCATTAGCTACAGACACATTCTCAGTGTCATTACCGATTTTATGCATTGAATATACTATTGAATGCTGAAGATTTAGACAAACTTTAGAATCAAGTGGAGTTAATTATTGTAGAGGAAACTTATTTTCTCCATTTATTTATTCATGTATTCAACAAACGTTTATGAACGGCACACTATGTGCCAAGAACTATGCTAAATGATGGGGATACAAAAATATATGTCAATTTCTGCTTTATTTTCAACTCTTATTTTAGAATCAGCTGCTACATGTGCAGGTTTGTTACAAAGGTGTATTGCTTGATGCTGAGGTTTGAAGTATGACTGAGCCTGTCACCCAGGCACTGAGCATAGGACTCAATAGGGAGTTTTTTTTTTATCCCTTGCTTCCCTTCCTCCCTTCCTCCCCTCTCTTGTATTCCCCAGTGTCTCTTGTTCCTATCTTTATGTCCATGTGAACCCAATATTTAGCTTTGACTTGTAAGTGAGAACATGTAGTATTCGGTTTTCTGTTCCTGCATTAATTCACTTAGAATAATGGTTTCCAGCTGTATCCATGTTGCTGCAAAGGACATGATTTTGTTCTCTTTTATGGCTATGTAGTATTTCACAGTGTATATGTACCAGATTTTCTTAATCCACTCCACCATCAATGTGCACCCGGGCTGATTCCATGTCTTTGATGTTGTGAATAGTGCTGCAATGAACGTATGGGTGCACGTGTCTTTTTGGTAGAATGATTTGTTTTCCTTTGGGTATATACCCAGCTATGAGATTGCTCAAAGAACTCTCTAAACTGCTCTCTACAGTGACTAAACTAATTTACATTCACATCAAGAAGTGTATATATGTTCTCTTTTCTCCACAGCCTCACCAGCATCTGTTATTTTTTGACATTTTACCAAAGTCATTCTGACTGGTATGAGATAGTATCTCATTGTGATTTTGATTTGCATTTCTCTGATGATTGGTGATGATAAGCATTTTTTCATATGTGTGTTGGCCACTTGTATGCCTTCTTCTAAGAAGTGTTCGTGACCTTTGCCTACTTTTCAATAGGGTCATTTATTTTTTCTTATTAAGTTCTTTCTATTTTCTGGATATTAGACCTTTCTCCGATGCATAGTTGTAAATATTTTCTCCCATCCTCTAGGTTTTCTGCTTATTCCGTTGATTCTTTCTGTCCGCCCTTCCTCCCTTTCTCTCTCTCTCTCCCTCCTTCCTATCTCTCTTTCCTTTCTATCTCTCCTTCCTTTCTATCTCTCTTTCTTTTCTTTTCTCTTTTCCTTTCTTTTCTTTCTGTGTCTCACTCTGTCACCCAGGCTGGAGTGCAGTGGCACCATCTTGACTCATTGCAACCTCTGCTTCCCGGGCTCAAGTGATTCTCCAGCCTCAGCCTCCCAAGAAGCTGGCACTACAGGCATGAGCCACCAATGCCCAGCTAATTATCGTATTTTATTTATTTTTTATAGAGATGGGGTTTTGCCATGTTGACCAGGGTGGTTTCAAACTCCTAAGCTCAAAGTGATCTGCCTGCCTCGTGCTCCCAAAGTGCATGGATTACAGTTGTAAGCCACAGTGCCTGGCCAGTTGATAATTAGCCATGAAGAAGCTCTTTAGTTTAATCAGGTCCCACTTGTCAATTTTTGTTGCAATTGCTTTTGAGGATTTAGTCATAAATTCTTTGCCAAGGCTGATAGCAAGAAAGATATTTTCTAGGTTTTCTTATAGGATTTTTATAGTTTGAGGTCTTAAATTTAAATCTTTTAATCTATCTCAAATTGACTTTTGTATATGGTGATAGGTAGGGGTCCATTTTTATTCTTCTGCATATAGAGCATCAGTTATTCCAGCATGATTTGTTGAATAGAAAATCTTTTTCTCATTGCTTATTTTTATTGTCTTTTTTGAAGATCAGATGGTCATAGGTGTGTGGCATTATTTCTGGGCTGTCTATTTTGTTCCATTGGTCTGTCTGTCTGTATTTATACCAGTTTTATACATGTTTTTATATCATGTTGTTTTAGTTACTGTAGCCTTGTAGTATAGTTTGAAGTAGGGTAACATGATGCCTTTGGCTTTGTTTCTTTTTACTTACTATTGCTTTGGCTATTCAGGCTCTTTTTGGTTCCATATGAATTTTAGAACAGATTTTTTCTGATTCTGTGAAAAATGATGTTAGTAGATTTTTAGGAATTGCTTTGAATTTGTAAATTGCTTTCGGTAGCATGGCCATTTTAATGATATTGATTCTTCCAATGCATGAGCATAGAATATTTTTCAATTTATTCATATCATCTCTGATTCCTTTAAGCAGTATTTTGCAGTTCTCCCTGTAGAGATATTTCACTCTTTGGTTAGATGTATTCCTAGGTATTTTATTCTTTTGCGGCTAATGGGATTTCATTATTGATTTTGCTCGCAGCTTGAATGTTATTAGTGTCTTCAAATACCAATTACTTTTGCATACTTGTTTTGTATCCTAAATTTTTACTAAAGTAGTTTACCAGTCCTAGGAGCCTTTTGCTGGAATTTTTAGGGGTCTCTAGATATAGAATCATATCTTCAGTGAAGAGATATTCTGACTTATTCTTTTCCTATTTGGATGGCTTTTATTTCTTTTGCCTAATTGCTCTTGCTAGGATTTTTAGAACTGTGTTGAGAGTGGGCATCCTTGTCTTGTTCCAGTTCTCAAGGGAAACGCTGCCAGCTTTTGCCCACTTAGTATGATGTTGGCGATGAGTTTAGAATCAAATAATAAGCTTACTGTCTACAGTGTGATGTCATGAAGAAAATAAGCAGTGAAAATACGGAACCACATGGGAAAACATCTAGTTCTGTCTTACTGGAAAGGAAGTAGAGTTATGGAAGCCTTCTAGAGATGATGCCACAAGAATGCTATTCCCATTGGTATTTCTAAGCTTTCTAAACTTGCCACCTTGGTTTGATATTATTTACTGTTTTAAAAATAAAGTTTTTATTTTAGAACAATATTAGATTTACAGAAAAATTGCAATGATAGTATAGAGTTTTCATATACTCCACATCCAAATCTCGTTGCTATTAACATCTTATATTAGTATGGCTCATTTGTTAAAACTAACGAACCAATATGGATAGCTTATTATATTGCTGTTCTTGTGATAGTGAATAAGTCTTATGAGATCTGATGGATCTATAAAGGGGACTTTCCCTGCACAAGCTCTCTTTGCCTGCTGTCATCCTTGTAAAACGTGACTTGCTTCTCCTTGCCTTCGACCATGATTGTAAGGCCTCTCCAGCCATGTGGAACTGTAAATCCATTAAACCTCTTATTCCTCCCAGTCTTGGGTATGTCTTTATCAGCAGCATGAAAACGAACTAATACAACATATCCTTGACAAAACAAAATTCAATTCACAGGAATATTGTCACCAAATTGTAATTTTAATTAAAATTCCATAAAAATATGTTAAGCACCTTTTCACAGGCTTGTTTGCCAACAGTTTATCTTCTCGGTAACATGTATGTCCAGATATTTGCCCACTTTTTAAATTGGGTTGTTTGCTTATTGTTGCAATTTAAATGTTTTTGTATATTATAGAAACATGTTCTCCGTCAGATATGTGTCTTCCAAATATTTTCTCTCAGTCTTGGCTTGTCTATAATTTTTTAGACAGTGTCATTTGTAGAGCAAAAGATTTTAATTTTAATAAAGAACAATTTATGTTTTCTATTATTAATTTTGCTTTTCGGGTTGCTACAACTTACCTTCAAAGCCAAGTTTGCCTATATTTTTTCTGACCTTTCTTCTAAAGCAATTTGATAGGGTTTGGCTGTGTCCTCACTCAAATTTCACAATGAATTGTAATAATCCCCATGTGCCAAGGGCAGGCCAGGTGGAGATAACTGAATCATGGGGACAGTTTTCCCCATACTGTTCTCATTGTAGTGAAGAAGTCTCATGAGATCTGGTAGGTTTATCAGTGGGAGTCTCCCTGCACAAGCTCCCTTGCCTGGCACAATTTAAGACGTGTCTTTCCTCCTCCTTTGCCTCTGCCATGATTTTAAGGGCTTCCCAGCCATGTGGAACTCTGAGCTTATTAAATATATTTTTCTGTATAAATTATGCAATCTCAGGTATGTCTTTATTACCAGCATGACAACAGACTAATACATTAAAGTGTTCCTTGGAAAAGTGGGGTGCTGCTGTAAAGATATCTGAAAATGTGGAAGCAACTTTGGAATTGATTAACAGACAGAAGTTGTAACAGTTTGGAGAGCTCAGAAAGACAGGAAAATGTGGAAAAGTTTGGAACTTCCTAGAGACTTGTTGAATGGCTTTTACCAAAATGCCGATAGTGATACGGGTAATAAGGTCCAGGCTGAGGTGGTCCCAGATGGAGATGAGGATCTTGTTGGGAACTGGAATAAAGGTGACTCTTGCTATGTTTTAGCAAAGGTACTGGTGGCATTTTGCTCCTGCCCTAGAGATCTGTGGAACTTTGAACTTGAGAGAGATGATTTAAGGTATCTGGTGGAAGAAATTTTTAAGTGGCAAAATGTTCAAAAGGAAGCAGAGTATACAAGTTTTTAAAAATTGCAGCCTGATGATGAGACAGAAAAAAATAAAAAAATTAAAAAAAAACATTTTCTGGGGAGAATTTCAAGCAAGCTGTAGAAATTTGCATAAATAACAAGGAGCCAAATGCGACTCATCAAAACAATGGGGAAAATGTCTCCAGGGCATGTCAAATAACATCATGGAAGCCCCTCCCATCATAGGTCCAAAGGCCTAGGAGGGAAAAATGGTTTCCTGGGCTGGGTCCAGGGCCCCCCTGCTGTGTACAGTCTTGGGACTTGGTGCCCTGCATCCTAGCTGCTACAGCTGTGGCTAAAAGGGGCCAAGGTACAGCTCAGGCTATTGCTTCAGAGGATGCAAGCCCCAAGCCTTGGTAGCTTCCACGTGGTGTTGAGCCTGCAGGTGCACAAGAGTCAAGAATTGAGGTTTGGGAACCTCTGCCTAGATTTCAGAGGATGTATGAAAATGCCTGGATGCCCAGGCAGAAGTCTGCTGCAGGGGCGGAGTTTTCTGGAGAATCACCACTAGGGCAGTGAGGAAGGGAAATGTGGGTTTGAAGCTCCCACAGAGTCCCCACTGGGGCACTGCCTAGTGGAGCTGTGAGAAGAAAGCCACCATCCTTCAGACCCCAGAATGGTAGATCCACTGACAGCTTGCACTGTACACCTGGAAAAGCTGCAGGAACTCAACTGTGGAAGCAGCTGGGGTAGGGGGGTTGTACCCTGCAAAGCCACAGGAGTGGAACTTCTCAAGGCCACGGAAGCCCACCTCTTGCATCAACATGATCTAGATGTGAGATATAGAGTCAAAGGAGATCATTTTGAGACTTTAAGGTTTAATGACTGCCCTATTGGATTTTGGACTTGCATGGGACCTGTAGCCCCTCCGTTTTTTCCTTTTCTCCCATTTGGAATGGGCATATTTACCCAACGCCTGTACCTCCATTGTATTTAGGAAGTAACTAACTTGCTTTTGATTTTACAAGTTCATAGGCAGTAGGTACTTTCCTTGTGTCAGATGAGACTTTGGACCGTGGACTTTTGAGTTAATGCTGAAATAAGTGAAGACTTTGGGGCAGTTGGGAAGGCATGACTGGTTTTGAAATGTGAGGACATAAGATTTGGGAGGGGCCAGAGGTGGAATGATATGGTTTGACTTGTCCCCACTCAAATCTCACCATGAATTGTAATAATCCCCATGTGTCAAGGAGGGGCCAGGTGGAGATAACTGAATCATTGGGGCAGTTTCCCCCATACTGTTCTTTTTGTTGTGAATAAGTTTCACAAGATCTGATGGTTTTATAAATGGAAGTCTCCCTGCACAAGCTCTCTTGCCTGTCACCATGTAAGATGTGCCTTTGCTTCTCCTTTGCCCTCTGCCATGATTGTGAGGCCTCCCCAGCCATGTGGAACTGTGAGTCCATTAAACCTCTTTTTCTGTATAAATTACCCAGTCCTAGTTATGTCTTTATTAGTAGCATGAGAACTGAAAAATACGCAATTATAATTTTATATTTTGCATTTAGTGCAATCATAAATATTGAAGTAATTATTTTGAAAAGTGTTAAGGTATGTCTCTAGATTTTTTTTTTTTTTTTGCATGTGGATGTTCCATTGTTTCTGTAGCATTTGCTGAAAAGACTAATCTTTCTTCATAAATTTGACTTTGTTCCTTAGCCCAAAAATTATGTTTATATAAACCTACTTCTAAACTCTGCATTCTGTTTCATTGATCTATTTGTCTGTTATTTCACAAATATCACACTGTCTTAATTTCTCCTAGCTTTATAGTAAGCCTTGATATCAGGTAATGGAAGCCCTCCAGCTTTGTTCTTCCCTATTAATACTGTGTCAGTATTCTGGGTATTTCGTCTCTCCATATAAATTTTATAATCATTTGGTTGATATTCACAAAATAACTTGATGGGATTGGGATTGTACTAAATCTATAGATCAAGTTAAGAAAAATGAACATATTAACAATATTGAGTCTTTCCATCCATTAACATAAAATATCTCTGCATTTATTTAGATCTTTTTTTATTTCCTTCATCAGAGTTTTGTACTTTTCCTCCTATTGATCTGTTATATATTTTGTTAGGTTTATACCGAAGTATTTCATTTTTTTATATTATTGTAAATAGTGTGATTTTATTGTAAAAATTCAATTGTTTATTGCTGGTATGTAAGAAAACAATTTATGTTTATATTTCAACCTTGTTTCCTAAAAACTTGCTATAATTAGTTACAAATTGCATGTTCATGTTGTTGTTGATTCTTTGAAAATTTTTTGAGAATATTATGATCCTTGCACAAAGACAGTTTTGTTTCTTCCTTTTGGATTTGTGGATTATGTTAATTGATTTTCAAGTGGTAACCAGCCTTGCATACCCGGAATATTTCACTTGGTCATGGTGCCTAAGTAATATATATGTTGTTGGATTATATTTGCTAATATTTTATTAAGGATTTTTTCATTTATGTTCACAAAAGAAAATGTCTTCATTCCTGATTTTTGTCTTTTGTTCTGCAGCCCACTTTGTCTAAAATTCAAATAGGCATTTCTCCTTTTATGTTGTGATAGCATGGTATAGATTTCCCTATCTCCTCACTTTTAACATAAGTTTTAAATTTAAAATAGTTTTCTTATAGGCAGATGTTTCATTCAGTTTGGGCTACTATAACAAATTACGATTAACTTGGTGACTTATAAACAACAGAAAACGTTAAGAAAACGATAATCTACAGTTTTCCTTTGTGTAATATTTTTGAGTGGTGTTAGTATGAGGATAGGTAGACCTCAGAGAATAAGTCAGACAGTATTTCCTCTGGTTCTATTTCCTGAAAGAGAATTCTATAGATGACTGATACAATGTTGTCTTTAAATATATCATAGAAATCACCAGTGAACCAATCTGGGCCTTGTGCTTTCCGGTATGGAAGGTTTCAGTTATTGATTCAATCTCCTAGTAAACATGTTTCTATTCATAATCATAATTTTTTCTTTATGTGTATTTTAGTAGATTGTATCTTTCAAATAATTGGTCCATTTCATCTATGTTATCAAATTTGTTGGCACAGAGTTCTTCATAATATTTCTTTTCATGTCTGTGGAATCAGTCATGATGCTCTTTTCTGATGGTAAATTGTGTCTTCTTTCTTTTTTAACTAGTTAACCTGTCTAGAAATTTCTCAATTGTGTTTATCTTTTCAAAAAATAGATATTGTTATATTGATTGCATTAATCCATATTTGCAATTTCATTGATTTTTACTCTATTTTGGATTATTTGTTTCCTTCTCTAAGGTAGATGCTTATATTATTCATTTTATATTCCTCTTCTAATATATACATTCAATTTTCTAAAATTCTCTCTAGGCTCTATTTGCATAGCATCTCACAAATTTTGATAAATACTAGTTTATGTTTCATTTATTTAGTTCAAAATACTTTTTAATTTTTTGAGACTTTTTCTTTGATCCATGCATTGTTTCAAAGCTGTTTTTTTTTGGTCTCTGACTATTTGGAAAAATTCCAGCCATCTTTCTTTATTGATTTCTAGATTAATTTCATTATGGTCCAAAATACACTATGTATGATTTCTACTTTTTAAAATTTGTTAATGTGTGTTTCCTATCTTAGGATGTTCTATGTTAACTTCACTATAGTTTGTATTCTGTTGTTCCTGTATGGAATATTCCACAACTGTCAAGTAGATCAAGCTGACTAATGGTACTGTTTAGGTCAACTATACCCCTACTGATTTTCTGCCTGCTTGATGTGTGAATTATTCATAGAGGTATGTTAATGTTTCCAACTGTAACGGATTTGTCTCTTCCTTTCAGTCTCATCAGTTTCTGCTCATGTAACTTTGATGCTATGTTGTTAGGTGAATACACATTTAAGATTGTGAAGGCCTCATGAAAAAATGACTTCTTTATCATTACACAATGCTCCTCTTTATTCCTGATTTTTGTCTTTTGTTCTGAAGACCACTTTGTCTAAAATTCAAACAGCCATTATCCTTTCATTTTGTGATAGCATGGTATAGATTTCCCTATTTCCTCACTTTTAACATAAGCTTTAAATTTAAAAAAGGTTTAATAAAGGCAAATGCCTCATTCAGTTTTGGCTACTATAACAAATTACTATTAACTTGGTAGCTTATAAACAACAGAAATTTATCTCTCACAGTTATAGAAGCATGGCTAGGTCCTCATGAGGGCCTTATTTACACACACACAAACACACACACACACTTGACATAGTATGCAATAGATAGTATTTTAATCCTCACTCTCCTCCCACCCTCCACCCTCCACCCTCAAGTAGGCACTCCTGTTGTCCTAGTCCCTGTTGTTCTTTTCTTCATGTCCATAGTTACTCAACATTTATCTCCACTTATAATTGAGAACATGCAGTACTTGGTTTTCTGCTCCTGAGTTAGTTTGCTAAAGGCCTCCCACTCCATCTCTGTTGCTGCAAAGGACATGATCTCATTCTTTTTTATGTCTCTGTAGTATTCTATGATGTATGATTACCACATTTTCTTTATCCAGTCTACCATCGGTGAGCACACAGATTAATTTTATGTCTGCTTTTGTGAATAGTGCTGCAATGAACATATGTGTCTTTATGATAGGACAATTTATATTCCCTTGGGTATATACCCAATAAGGGGACTGTTGGATCAAATGACAATTTTGTTTGAAGTTCTTTGAGAAATCACCAAATTTCTTTTCACACTGGCTGAACTAATTTACATTCCCACCAGCAGGTGTGTTTCCTATTCTCCCCAACCTAATCAGCATTTGTTTTTATTTCACTTTTTAGTAATAACAATTCTGACTGGTGTGAGACAGTATCTCATTGCAATTTTGATTTTTTTTCTAATTATTAGTAATACTGAGCATTTTTGTATGCTTGTTGGATATACGTCTTCTTTTGAATAGTTTCTGATCACATCCTTTGCCCACTTTTTTCTTGAGACAGAGTCTCCCAGGCTGGAGTGCAGTGGCCAAATCTTGACTCAATGCAACCTCCACCTCCTGGGTTCAAGCGATTCTCCTGCCTCAGCCTCCCGAGTAGCTGGGATTACAGGTGTGCACCACCACACCCAGCTAATTTTTGTATTTTTAGTAGAGACAGGGTTTCACCATGATAGCCAAGCTGGTCTTGAACTCCTGACCTCAAGTGATCAACCCACCTCAGCCTCCCGAAGTGCTGGGATTACAGGCGTGAGCCATTGCACCCAGCCTTTGCCCACTTTTTAATGGGGTTGTTTGTTGCTTATTTGCTTAAGTTCCTTATAGATTCTGGATGTTAGACCTTTGTTGGATGCATAGTTTGCAAATATTTTTTCCCATTCTGTAAATATATTACTTAAGTAGTGTGAATTTGAAAAGTATTTGGGCTTATGATTTGTAAGTACTCTTTAACTTTAAGCCAATTTGGTACCTTGTGGCCAAAAACACGTAACAAAATATGTGTATGTACACATAAATGAACACATACTAATACAAAGATTCCACAGCTTTTACTCAGAACTCTAGCAATGAGATAGTATTACAAACTCACCAGTTTGCAAAAATAACAACAATAAGAAATGGTTGGATACAAACAGTGGATTTTATCTCAGTAAAATGTAACAGCAGACTTAAAGCAGGCAGAAAAGAAAACACCAGAGTGATATATAAATAACTTGGGAACTTTATAGTTGCAGGTTGATAACTGACATCTAAGTTTTCCTTGATATAATTTACTCATCAGTTTTAAATGTTCACAAAAACAGACCTAATGTGTAACCACTGGAAGTATTAGAAAACCCAGCATGCCCTTCCATTTCCACAACTATCTGTAAGTAGAGGCACCATTAAACCAAATGGGGTGCCTGAAAGGAAGTCATTCTCTTTCTGTTTTCTCATTCGTAGATCATTTGTTTCCCACGGTTTTTCTCAAAAGGAGAAAATGAGCTGTGGCCTAGGGTTTAGTGTAGTGGATAAAAATGTGCTGATTGTGAATGGGACGCCACAGTATGTCACCACTGAGTCATTTCCACCCTCTTACATGTCTTAGTTTTTCTCTTTGAAGGTTTAGCACTTCTGAGAGGTCTCAAATGTAGAGTAACCAGCTCTTATATGCATTTCCTGGATGAGCCTTTTTAAGCTAATTTTTTGGAGGTTCCCTGTAGGGTTTTTGCACATTGTGGGGTATCAACCCCTCAGACACTTCTACTCAGCATCCCCCCCACCCTGCCCCCAGTAACCCAGGGGCATCTTTTGGTTGGGATGAGAAAAATACCATTTCTCTTCAGAGCAGAGAAAAGTCAGTCTCTCTCATTTATCTACAAAACAACAGTTCAGTTCCCAATGCACAGACAAACCAATTGAAATTATTTTTTTGAGGAAAGTAAATGGAGAAGACTAATTAGAATGTACCTCCAAACTACAATTAGGATCCCAAACAACAACTTCCTAGGAAAAAAGAAAGAAAGAAAAACAGCTAAGACCCTTTCCTGTAAACTGTTCTCAGCCACCACTAACTTTGTAGCTCTTAGGAATCCACCATTACACATGCCAAGGTCAAATCCTCTAACAGTACAAGGTAATCTCTGGGATTCCCCAAAGCCAAAGATATAAGGTAGTGCAATACAGGAAATCAGAGCTTTAGACTTAAGAATCTGCCCATGACTCTTTAAACTTCACAAAGAAAATAGAACACCCCAAAAAGGGTTGAGTAGCACCTTTGTTATGAGTCCTTCAAGGGTTTTGAGTCATTACAAGCCTTCTTAGATTTTTTTATCTTGACACTGAAGATGGAGAAGGAGGAGGGAGGAATAGAGTGGAAGAAAAGTAAATGAAAGAATATTTTTTTAAGACAGGAAGCAAACACAGAAACCAAGCACATAGTTTTATGTGTTTTTCTTTTCTTTTGTAGCTGTGAGGAATTTTAGCCAATTCAGAGTCTTGTTTTCCATAATTTGGAATTCTCATTTAGATTTGACCAAATGAGACTTAGTAAGATATAACGGGAGAAATACCAGAATAACAAAAAATCCCAACAGTATGATTACAGAGGGTTCTAGTGGTAAGAAGGAATAAAGACCAGCTGGTTGTTAATCTTAACTTTAGCCCAGACGAACCCCAATTCAGTTACTTACCTAGTTATGGGTTTCAGGCTGAAGACTGCTGTCTACCATCCTAGAACTAGGCAAAAACTCAAACTCACTTTCCCTCTTGGAAGCAAGCTCAAACTCCAGAAAGGCACTGCCTGTAATCCATTGTCAATGGAAGCAGGAAAACTTGCCTTACTTGTTTGAAGCAAGTAAAACTCCAGAAAAGTTGTTGTAGAGCAAAACAAATGTTAGAACCCAACCGAATTTTGGAAGATCAGGGATTCTATTAAAGGGTGAGCTCTTAGGCTTCAGCAAATTACCCTATTGCTCTGAGCCATAAGATTATCTCAAGCTGGTACTAAGCACCTATAGGAGACTTGTCAAAGCTCAGGGGCACCTGCACTAAGAATCCCTTCATGGTTACCAATTTGTGAACCTCAAAATATCTGAGACAGATCTCAATCATTTTAGAAAGTTTATTTTGCCTACGTTAAGGACATGCCTGTGATACACCAGCAAGAGGCCGTAACGAAATGTGCCCAAGGTGGTTGGGGTACAGCTTGCATTTACACATTTTAGGAAGATGTAATACATCAACTAATACTTGTAAGATTTACATTGGTTTTATCTGGGAGGTCAGGGCAACTCAGAGGAGTACTTCCAGGTCACATGTAGTTTTAAAGTCTTTCTGATTGGCAATTGGTGGAAAGAGTTATTATCAATCAAAAGTAATGTCTAGGTTATGATAAGGGGTTGTGGAGACTGGGGGACTCTGAAGGTAGACAACTGTCAAATGGCCCAAACCCTGAAAAATGAAAGAGAGGGAAGGCATAGGAAAAAGGAAAGAGATTCATACAAACAAATTAGGAAAAGAATTATAATCAGATAAATAGTTATCCTTAAGGAAATCCTTCCCCTCAAAGAGGCACCATGGTAACATAGACTGAGCACTAGAATTGCGGGAAAAGTCTCAGTGTGAATTTTAAATCTGCAGCACTCCTTAGGCAATAAATTACTTGTTAATAAATTATAAGGTATTTGCAGATGAAGGTGGATTTTGTTCATCTTTAGATTGACAGCATCTAACATAACATCTGGTTAAAAGGCTCTTGTTTGAATCTAAATCAGTGTCTTGCAAATTGAGGAGGCATCATTATCAACTGAAGTTTGTTAAACTATGGATTGCCAGAATTTGATACAGCAAGTCTGGGGTAATAATTTGCATTTCTGTCATGTTCGCAAGGGACACTAAAGCTACTACTCTAGGAATCACACTTTGAGAACCATTGGACATTTTTTTTAAACCAGAGGAAAACAAACTATAGCCAGCTGGTCAATTCACCCTTAGCATATTTTTATACAGTCCATGATCTAAGAATTTTTTTTTTAAGTCTTAAAGGGTTGTTAAAACACCCCGCCACCCAAGGATATACAACAGTGACTATATATTTCCCATGAAGCAAATATTGCTATCTAACTCTACAGAAAATGTTTACCAACCACCATTTTAAACAATACAGGTATTGCAAACACAAACAACTGAATCTGTAAATGGTTTAAACTGCCTTCGTCTCTGAGAATACACCAAATATGTATTTTTTCTTTCCTAAACCACACTGTATTTCCAATATTCTACCTCTGCCTAATTCTTGTTGGGCTACCTATATCCATCTTAGAGACTTTAAGAATGATTTCAGTTATTCTGTAAAAGCATTTCACTGAAATAAAATAGGAATAATTTTAGAAGATTATGTAATAATGTGAGGAAAATAAGATGAAATTAGTTCTTTCAATATTTAAGCTTACCTCTTTATTTTAATTGTGCTTTAAATCCTTTTATTTTTGGAATATTCTGGTTAGCCTTTTCTAGATGTCAGATTTCAATCTGGAAGAAGTAAGCTTCAAATTCAACACTAAAGTTTATGGAAGCTCATTTCAACTATTTTCATATTGTTAGTGCTGCATGTTGGTATGCATTAGTAGGACATTAATCCAGATGTCATTTTTTTCTTATCTAGTTTAGAGCTTTATCCAGGGTCAAGAAAGGAACCATAGCATCGCTAACCTCTTAAACACATATGGTACATCCAAAGACTCCTGCACATCCATGTACTCTTAGGTTGGCTGTGAAATGGTCATTAGCAGCACCAATCACAAGTGTATGAGTTCAACCACACACATACACAAGAGTATTATATCAATAAGCAGATTAAGTAGACTGGCCTAGACATGAGCGTCAGTGAGCAAGTAGGATGAAAAGGATATACCTGAGAAAGAGGAGTGTTCTGAATTAAAAGGTCAGGGCCTGAGTGGGGTAAGGAAAGAATCCATGCACAGGGTGTGTGGAGGGGCAATCTGACATGTGGTATGAGAGACAAGCAGAATGAAGAGGGCTTCCACATGGAAGGCGTATCAGTGTGAGGTGTAGATAACTGAGCAGGGTGAGCAAGGTTTCCATACAGGGTGGTGGCATCAGCAACAGTCTGGCTTAATGTGCGGGTGCAAAAATGAGGTAAAAAGTACACTCATACAAAAAGGTGACAGGATTTTGGAGCCCAAAATAGGTGAGAAAGAAATCTAGGCTGATATGGAAATTAAGGTGGCAGCAAAGAGAGATTGTGTCTGTGTGAAGGTATTGATCACACATGTAAATATATTAAAGCTAGCGGGGACAAAAGAAGGCTTTAACAAATATGGAAAAGAAAAAAGAAAAGAAACCCTAATATGGTTTCACTCTGTGTCTCTACCAAAATCTCATACTGAAGTGTAATCTCCACATGTCAGGGGAGGGGCCTAGAGGGAGATGACTGAATCACAGGGGTGGACTTGCCCTTTACTATTCTTGTTATAATGAGTACTCACGAGATCTGATAGTTTAAAGTGTGTGATACATCCCCACTCTCACTCTCTCCTGCTGCCATGTAAGACATGCCTTGCTTCCCCTTCACTTTCTGCTATAATCATAAGTTTCCTGAGGTCTCCCCAGCCATGTGGAACTATGAGTCAATTAAACCTCTTCGGTTTATAAATTACCCCATTTCAGGTAGCTCCTTTGAGCAATGTGAAAACAAACTAATACAGAAAATTTGTACCGAGCATGGGGCACTGCTATAAACATACCTGAAAATGTGGAAGCGAGTTTGAAACTGGGTAACAGGCAGAGGTTGGAAAAGTTTGGAGAGCTCAGAAGAAGGCTGGAAAACGTGGGAAAGCTTGAAACTTCTTAGAGACTTGTTAAATGGATTTGACCAAAATGATGGCACTGATATGGACAATAAAGTCCAGGCTAAGGTGGTCTCAGATGGAGATGAGGATCTTATTGGGAACTGAAGGAAGGGTCACTCTTGCTATGGTTTTACGAATAGACCTGTGACATTTTGCCCCTGCCCTAGAGATCTGTGGAACTTTGAACTTGAGAAAGATGATTTAGGGAATCTGGCAGAAGATATTTCTAAGCAACAAAGCATTCAAGATTTGATCTGGCTGTTTCTAAATCTGTACACTCCTATGTGTGATTATATGGTCAGAATATATCCGGGTTAATTTTCTAATTTTGTGGCTATATTGCAGTTATGTAGGAGAATATCCTTGACTGAAGGCAATATACACCCAATTATTCAGAAGGGATTGCAAAAAAGATAATCAATTTACTCTCAAATGTTACAAGCAAAAAATAAAAGTTATTTGTAGTATATTTGCAACTTTTCTGTTATTTTAAGATATATAAACATACCAAAGCTATGAGATGAGGACATTGCATTGTTAAGTTGGAGAGAGTGCTGCAGTATATGTTTTACCCCCTTGGCATGATGATCTATAGAATGGATTCTCAGGAGAAGAGAATGAATGCACTTGTACTACATTTTGATGATGAGATTAACTTCTCTGTGATTCACAGGAGAATATGTACAAAGAGAAAGTTCATACATTTTCATGTTTGTGGCCTTATATTAGATTTTTAATTTATTTAAATTAAAACCAGAAATAAAACAAAACAGGAAATTCTTTTCTGAGAGAAAGTGGCATATAACAACAGATGTTAGCATTTCCTGGGATATGAAAGAGCCCTAATTCACCCTTGCCTAGATATCCTGCTTAAGACATAGACTATCTTACTTGGACAGAATATTTTGCTTGCTATACGAATGATAACCTACCAAAACTCAAGCATATTTCTAGCACTGGAAATTCTATTAGGGAGAAAAGACTTTTGAATCTTGTTCAGAATAGACACAAAAGATGCTGTAGTCATCTGAGGCCAAGAAACTGCCGAATTTGATGTAATGGCCAAAGGTGTTTGGAATCTGAAAGCATACAAGTGACTTTGGCTGAATCTTTGCAAGCTTTAGAAGAGGCTTTCCTTCTTGCTGAAAATCAGAATGCATACTGGATAAACCTCTTAAAAACACTTCAGAGAGCTGGAGAAAAAGTCATCTGCATTCACACAGATGACAGAGATTCTGTAACAGAGGAGACTAGCCCAGGAAATTTAGACTCAGATACCATTTGGCATGGGTTTTGGCTGGAGAAGAAGTCCTGACAACCACTTCGCAAACGTGTGGGAAGCCAGGTTGCAACATGCCTATGCACTGTCTCTAAGTACAAACTGCCTAGTAAAAGGGAACTTAATTCCTTACCAAATGGATACACCCCTAAATCTGCCCTCAAGATAATATCTTAGGGCAGTGGCAGAGAAACTGTGATTAATGGCACTTCTCAGTCACTAAAACTTTAGAACAATGAAAACATCCTTCTTTTTTTCCTACTTATAGAGAGCCACGGACATTTCATGGTAGATTGTACTTATTTAGAAAACACATAGTCACACAGAATGCAAGGCTTATTTGGGGAATTTAAGGATATCTGGAAGAGACACATGAATTTTACAGTAGTATAGCTTTAGCCAGCCCCTATATCCTCTCTTGGTATAAACAAATGAGATCAAGTAGTGGAGGCAAAAGAGGCAGGAACAGTTACCACATTATGGATGTTGGGTGGGTGGATGAACAATTACTCATAAGTCAGCTACTTCCTGCTCTATATCCTAATGTTGGAGACAAGCCAGAGATGATATTCAACATTTTGTGCCCAGAATCTAGGGCAAGGAGTGGGGAAGGAATGACTTTAAGAACAAGGAAAATTTCACTGGACAGTAGGTCAGCAGTTACATGCTGAATTTCAGTCCTTATTTAGTTGTCTTGAAGCCAATGCCAGCTGTCCATCTCTCAGTTACACGAAGCCAATAAAAGGCTTTTTGAGTTTCCAGACTCAAAAGAAGTTAGACCTGTGGCTGAGCCTTTGAATAGAACACATGCAGTGGTGGGTGGATAGGGTATCCTCAAGGCAAGAATTACACCTTGGAAGTGGAGGCTCAGGTACAACCCTAACCTATGATCCCAGGTTGAAAAAAATCTATGACCACTTCCTTAAGTAATGGCACAAAAAAGGTTGAGGTAGCCCTGCAACTGGGAATAGGGTAAAGTTACACATTAGCTTTAGATAGCTTCACAGGAGGAGATCTCAGAACATGGTTGTTAATGGGGAATTTAAAAGGTGAGTAGAAGAACTACAAAATTGCTAGATATAAGTAGTCATGAGTGAAGAGAAAGAAAAACAAATACACAGACAAAAACAAAAGCAAGCAAATGAGCAATCAATACTCAGATTAAGCTTGCAAATTAAAATTCCAAAGAATACAAAGGAAATTAATATTATGAATTTAATGATCAAATTTAACATTATTATTTAAATGATAAAAAACCAGAAGAACCAACAAGCTAAAGGAAATAGAAGGATTCATACACTAGAAATGGAAACCGTATCGTAAAGAACTTCAGAAGCTGGCTTACATCCTCCAAATATAAAAAATAAGACATTTCTATAATGTATGTGGTAAAAAGTAGGAGATATGAATTAAGAAACAGTTGGATCATCTCACTCAAGGTCTCAGCTTCAAGGTTTCTTCTTCAAAGTGAAATTCTTTACTCACCAGTCTTAACCGATAGCCAAGTCATTTGTATCACATCATATTCTGTCAATTCACTGTACTGAACTTATAATCAGGTAAAATTATTGTGTGCGTTTATACTGTCAGACTCTTCACACTAGAATTGAAGAACAAAGAATTAAGGATGTTATTTTCTAATCCATAATGAGCACATAGAACATGGCCTGGACTATGATAAGTGTTCAGTCAATACATGTGGACTACTGAATCAATGAAAAAGTAACCAATTGAAAAATAAAATGAACAATAAGGTATCATCTCACCCTAGTAAAAATAGCTTTCATCCAAAAGATAGGCTATAATAAATACTGGTGAGGATGTGGAGAACAAGATACCCTCACACACTGTTGGTGAGAATGTTAATTAGTACAACCCCCAAGGAGAACAATATAGACGTTTTCACAAAAACTAAAAATAGAGCTACCTTATAATCCAGCAATCACACTGCTAGGTATATACTCAAAATAAAGGAAATCGGTATATGGAAGGGATATCTGCACTTCTATGTTTATTGTAGCACTATTCACAATAGGCAAGATTTAGAAGCAACTTAAGTGCTTCCAATTTTTTAATCCATCAACAGAAGAACGGATAAAGAAAATGTGGTACATATACACAACAGAATACTATTCAGCCATAAAAAGAATGAGATCCAGTTATTTGAAACAACATGGATGGAACTGTGAGTTGTTATGTTAAGTGAAATAAACCAGGCACAGCAAGACAAACTTCACATGTTCACACTTATTTGTGGGAGGTAAAAATTAAAAGAATTGAACTTATGAAGATAGAGAGTAGAAGGAAGGTTACTGAAGGCTGGGAAGGATAGTGAGGGGATGGGAGGAAGTGAGGATAGTTAATGGGTACAAAATAATATGTAGAAAGAATGAATACACTCTAGTATTTGATAGCAAAACAGGGTAATTATTGTCAATAATAATTTAATTGTATATCTTAAAATATCTATAAGAGTATAATTGGATTGTTTTTAAAACAAATTATAAATGATTGAAGTAATGGCTACTCCATTTACTCCTATGTGATTATCATGCATTGTATGCCTGTATCAAAGCATCTCATGTACCCCATAAAATGTACACCTATTATACACCCACAAAATTTAAAAAGTAAAGTGAAAATACGATTATTTAAATTAAAAAAATAGGTGGAATAAATTCTAAAACAGACAGTTTGACAAGACGGATGTTGGAGAATTTGAAGTTATTTGAAGTTATTATTTAAACTGGACAATGTCACCCTGAAGGTATTTCACAAAAAAGATAAAGACGTAAAACATGAAAACTTTCAAAAAGACAGTTTAAGAGCTCTGAGGGATAATTGAGATATTCTACTATACATCTAATTGTAATTCCAGAGGAGGAGAATACAGAAAATAACAGGGAAGTAATTTTCCAGGTAGACATTAAGAGTACATATCAAGTAACATCCAATTGACATAAAGTAAATCTATACATATGTATACTGTACTGAAACCGAAAACATAAAAAAACAAGATGAATCTCAAAAGTCATCAGAGAAATTAAAATAAAATGATCATTTGGCTGATTTACTACATCAGCAAAAGTAGATTCTAGAAGAATATCCGTAATATCATTGCTGGGTAAAATGTCTGACAATCTACAATTCATACCGAGCTAACTTCTCATTGAAGAGCAAGAATAAAAAAATTGTGTTCAGACATAATAGGAAATTTTACTACCTACAGAATCTCACTGAAAGAAAATAAATAATTAAAGAAGGAAATTAAATACAGAAGGGTTTGGAAGTAAGAATTAATGGCAAACACATACATTTGTATGAAAATGCTGCCAAATTTAATTGAGTATTGGCAATAAAATAATACAAAAATAGTTTTTGTGTTTGAAAAGATAGAATTATTTAGGCTTAAATAGAATATATTTGGTTTAGTGGTCATCTTTTAAAAATTAAAGATAATCAATAAGGAATAGAAGCTACAGCTTCCAAACCAGTGGAAAAAAACAAACAGTAATTTAAAAACTACATTTCACAGAAGCTGGGTGGAAGAAAGGGCAAGAAAGAAAAATAATACTAATTAAAAATGTTAAACATGACAATAAAATGTGTATTCCATGAAGGCAGGGATGTTTGTCCATTTTCTTTGCTGCTTTATCTCTAGTACCTATAATGTACCTGGCACAGAACAGACTCTGAATAAGTATTTTTGGAATAAAATATGTCTAGTTAAACAACCACTCATAATAAATATAAATAAACTAAACACATATATTGTTTAAAAAATCAGATTGGATTAAAAGTATACAAACAAAATCTAGCTTCTGTACTGACCTAAAAGAGAATATAATTTTTTAAAAATTATGAGTATGGGAGAAGAAATATTAACCAAAATAAACCAGATGCAGCAAAATTAATATGACATAAATACTATTTTAGAAGAGAATCATTATTAGGGCAAAAGAATATAGTAGACACAAAAATATTCCCTTCACGTCTCTTGTGGGAACACACAAAGTCCCCAATTCCCGCAGGTACCCTGATGAGGTTTTAAATTTCATCTTTATGTAATATTACATGCTATGGAAATACAATTATACATGTACAAGGTGTTTCCAGATCAGAGACATATTTCTTATTAATTACCTCAGAGGAAGAATAAGTATATTACTCTCTCCTACCCCTCACCTTACCCTTAGGATAACGTGATAAAAGGCAGACGAAAAACCTGCCTATATAAGTAGCCAGACACTGCATAAGCAAAGGAAAGAGAAATTACATAAGCAGGGAACAGAGAACAATGTTTTTCTTTATTTATGTACAGCACAGTGACAACCCTGTCCCTCCTCTGCAGAAATAATTTTTTTTAAATTTGCTCCTTTGAGGTGGAATAGAAAGTATCTATGGGTTCTCACCCTAACATTTTAAATATAAATACCTTTTTTTTTTCAAGAGCCAGATAAACTCTGGTGTCTCCAGACCTAGAGATGTTTTCTGGTATGAGATTCATATATTCTGATATGTAAATACCTACAGAGATAGTGCCCCAGTGTTCCGGGCACCTTGAGACTTAACTAGGTACCTACTGTGAGTTGTAATCATTTGACTTTCTGGATCAGAGTAACTAACTAAAAAAATGTCTATAGATCTAATTCTCATGGTAACTAAAGAATAATGTGCTTCTATAGGAAATGAAAAGATAAAACCTGTGTATTATAAAAATTGCCATATTACAGACAGGAATTTAAAAAAATTATAAGAAAAAATAGTATAAGTAACATTTTGCCAAATTTTTTGAAAATTATTACTAAAATGTATTTTTAAAACTAAACAAATAACTGAATATATCCACAATCATTAATAAAATTGAACTGACAGTTGATTTCTACCTCTGCCCTAATGAAAAAGACACCAGGGCCAGGAAGTATTATAGGCAAATTTAATCAAATATTCAAGTGACTGATCGTTCCTATAGAATACAAGTTATTATTATTTTATTTCATTTATTTATTTAAGATGGAGTTTTACTCTGTCGCTCAGGCTGGAGTGCAGTGGCACGATCTTGGCTCACTGCAACCTCCACCTCCCGGGTTCAAGTGATTCTCCTGCCTCAGCCTCCCAAGTAGCTGGGATTATAGGCGCCCACCACCATGCCCGGCTAATTTTTGTGTCTTTAGTGGAGACGGGGTTTCACCATGTTGGCCGGGCTGGTCTCGAACTCCTGACCTCAAGTGATTCACCCACCTCAGCCTCCCAAAGTGCTGAGATTACAGGCGTGTGTCACTGTGGCCGGCCACAGAATACAAATTATATCAAAGAATATAAAAGAGAGAAAACTATTCAATTCATTTTATGAAACTAATACAATGTTGGTGACAAACAATAAAATAATATTACCAAAGTAAGCACATAGTATAGAAGCAAAGATCTTAAATTATTATGCAATTTAATCCATGGATGTGTGTACATAAACATAATGGTCAAGGACGGTTTCTCTTAGAAACATAAGGATGCATTAACGTCAGAAAATATTAGCTAGGCAAGGTGGTATGTGCCTATAGTTTTTGCTACTTGGAATACTGAAGCAAAAGGACTGTTTGAGTCCAGGACTTCAAGTCCAGCCTGGGCAACACGGCAATATCCTGTCTCTAATTTTTAAAGAAAATCTAATTGTCTTAGTCCATTTGTGCCATGATAACAAACTGTGATAGACTGGGTGGCTTACAATAAACTAAGTTATCACAGTGCTGGAGGCTAGAAAGACCAAGGTCAAGGTGCCAGCAGAGTTTTGTGTCTAGTGAGGGCTCATTTTATGGTTCATAAATGGCCATCTTTTCACTGTGTCCTCACATGGCAGAAGGGCTAAAGTTCTCCACTGGGTCTCTTCCATAACGGCACTAATCCCATTCAGGAGGACTGAATCTCAATGACCTAACCACCTCCCAAAAACCCTCCACTTAATACTATCATTTTTGGGGTTATGATTTCAACATATGAACAAACATTCAAATTATAGTACTAACTATGCAACTTATCATATTGGTAAAGAAAAACAATATTGAAAGATGGAGAAAAATGATTCAATAAATGTTTAAACTTATACATAACTAAAATTACTAACAAAGAATAGATTAATATTTTTCTCATTATGAAAAAAGAAATCTATTTAAAAAACCTAATGAAAATATGTATTTAATTGTAAAATATTAGAAGGATGTCCATTTTATTGAGAAACAAAAAAAATTTCTTCTATGACCCCTACTACTTAACATTGTACTGGGAATTCAAAATGAAATATTATAAGAAAAATAATTAAGATACATTACAATGAAAAAAACAAAGAAAGAAACAAAATTGTCGTTGCTGATGATGAATTTCTTCATAATGAAACCAAGAGGATCCATAGATAAATGAAACTGATAAGAATGTCCAGCAAGGTTTCTAAGCATGTCAACATAAGATAACTAACAGTGTTTCTACATATCAGCAATAATCAATAAAAATTCTAATGGAAAAGAAATGATAAAATGCTATAATCATTTACAGTGTAACTTTCATAGAATAAATATAAAACATATGAGAAATACTTTTAAACAGAAAAGTATACAACGTTTTCAAAGAAATAAAAGTTTAAACAAATGGACTGTAAACTATATTCATGTATAAAAAAGCTCGGTATTATAAAACGAAAATTATCCCTCAAATTTAACTGTAAATTTAACACCATTTCAATCAAAACCCTATAAGGAATTTTTGGGCACTAGATAGATTCTAAAATTCATATTGAGGACTAAAAGTCAAGAAAATAACAAAAATAATTCTACTTAAAACAATAATAGAAGAAAGAGTTTTTCTACTAGATATCAATACATAGGACAAAGTTATCTTAGTATCGATGCTGATCAATAAAACAAAGACTTCCAGCTCAAAAATGGTGGCATAGAAGCAAGTTGGTGTCACTCCTCTCCACAGAAACACAAAAACAAACATATAGTAGTTATTACCATTAGTAGCCCAGAACTCAAATGTGAGCCAGAGAAGTAAAAAAGCTCTGAGCAGATGGTAAGAGTATTAGATTTCCATATTTACAATGCCCCTCTCCCCATTCTGCTGGGCACCAAGTATGCTAAAAACAAAAAAGTCCCCCAACTCACAGTTTCTACTTTGAAAGATGTAAAATTGAGATGGACAATCAGTTTCCCCACCATCTTGATTTCTCTGGCAGAATTCCTGTCACTGCCGAACCCATGTGAAGCATTGTGAGTGCCTGAAGAGGGCAGTATCCCTGAGGGCAGTCAAAGACAAAGTCAGGGCAGAGGGGAGCGGGCAGGGTGGGGTGGGTGTACCATCCCCAAACCTGGAAAATTCTGATCTGTAATTCAGCCATAGGAAACACCAAATCAAACTAGCAATTCAGCAGCACCACACTATAGGACTTTTATTCCAGAGGTTCCCTGGGCATTAACCCCAACCACTCTTCCCGTACCATCAGGATATTCCCTTTGAAACTTCCACCATTCAGGCTTAGCAGCACTCTGATCTTTTTTTTGTTTGTTTTATTATACTTTAAGTTCTAGGGTACATGTGCACAACGTGCAGGTTTGTTACATATGTATACATGTACCATATTGGTGTGCTGTACCCATTAACTCGTCATTTACATTAGGTATCTCTCCTAATGCTATCCCTTCCCCCTTCCCCCAACCCACGACAGGCCCCAGTGTGTGATGTTCCCCTTCCTATGTCCAAGTGTTCTCATTGTTCAATTCCCACCTATGAGTGAGAATATGCAGTGTTTGGTTTTTTGTCCTTGTGATAGTTTGCAGAGACACTACAAAAAAAGAGAATTTTAGACCAACATCCCTGATGAACATCGATGCAAAAATCCTCAATAAAATACTGATCTTTGACTAGAGCTGAAAAGAGCCTGGACTTAGGGTACCACCTAGAGCTGGAAAGCCAGCAGCAAGCTAGCAGCAAAGAACCTCTAGGCAAATATATTCACTAAACACCAAAGCAAGCCAGACGGAAAATACAACCTACCAAGATTGAACCATACAGAAATAAAAAACCTCAATATGTCAATAATATATAGTGAGAGAAAAGACATAATAAAAAGTCTCCCATTAAAGATAAGCTCAGGACCTTATGGATTCACTGCTGAACTCTACCAAATATCTAAAGAAGTACTAATACCAATTCTACTCAAACTTTCCAAAAAATTAAAGAGAAGGGAATACTTCCAACCTCATTCTCTGAGGCCAGCATTACCTTGACATCCAAACTAAAAGAAAACGACAACAAAGACAGATGCAAAAATCCTAAGCAAAATACTAACAAACTGAATTCACAATGATAAAGTGGGATTAATCCCAGGGATGCAAGAGTGGTTTAATGTGTGCAAATCAATGAACATGATACATCACATTAACAAAACCCAGAAAACACACATATGGTTAATTCATTATATGCTGAAAAGGCATTTGGTAAAATTTAACCTCAATTTATGGTAGAACTCCTCATTAAACTGGTTATAGAAGGAACATACTTTAAAATAATAAAGGCCATGCATGAAAAACCCACAGCTAACAGAATTGTGAATCAGGGAAATTTGAAGACCTTTCCTTTAAGATAATGAAAAAGACATAGGATGGCCATTTTTCCCACTTTTATTGAATAGTACTAGATTTCCTAGTCAGAGCAATTAAGTAAGAGAAAAAAAAAATAAAGGACATTCAAACTGAAAAAGAAGTCAAATTAGCCTTGTTAGCAGATGGCATGATCTTATACTTAGAAAAACCTAAAGACAACCAAAACACTATTAGAACTGATAAATTTAGTAAACTTGCAGAAAACAAAATTGACATACAAAAATTAGTAGCATTCCTATATACTAACAACAAACAATCCAAAAACAATAATGAAAGAAATTCCATTTACAATAGCTACAAAGAATGTAGAAGACATAGGTGTTAAATAAAAAATATTTGGCTAAATTATTTATTTATTTATTTATTTTTGAGACAGAGTCTCACTCTGTCACTCAGGCTGGAGTGCAGCGGCGCGATCTTGGCTCACTACAAACTCCGCTTCCCAGGTTCAAGCAATTCTCCTGCTTCAGCCTCCCAAGTAGCTGGGACTACAGACGCTCACCACCACACCCAGCCATTTTTCTTTTTTTTTTGTATTTTTAGCAGAGATAGGGTTTCACTATGTTGGCCAGGCTGGTCTCGAACTCCTGACCTCATGATCTGCCCACCTCTGCCTCCCAAACTGTAGGGATTACAGGCGTGAGCCACCACGCCCAGCCTAGCCGAAGATTTATACGAGAAAAACTGTAAAACACTGATGAGCAAAATGAAGAAGACCCCCAAATGGAAAGATTTCCCATGCACATGGATTGGAAGATTCAATATTGTTAAGATAAGCATACTGACCAAACCAATCTACAGAATCAATGCAGTCCCTATCAAAACACCAATGACATTCTTCATTAAAATAGAAAATAAATCCTAAAATGTATATGGAACCACAGAAGACCCAGAATAGCCAAAACAATGCTGGGCAAAAAGAACGAAGCTGGAGCCATCACACTACCTGACTTCAAAATTTACCACAAAGCTATAGAAACCAAATCGGCAAGATACCAGCCTAAAAAGAGACACATAGACCAATGGAAGACATTAGAGAACCCAGATATAAATACACACACTTACACTCAACTCATCTTCAACAAAGATGCTAAAAATATTCAACAGGGAAAGGATAGTCTTTTAATAAATGGTGCTGGAAAAACTATCCAGTTTAGTAAACTTGTATGCAGAAGATAGAAACCAGATCTCTATCTCACATCATACAAAAAAATCAAATCAAAATATATTATAGACTTAAATGTAAGGCCTGAAATCACAAAAGTACTAGAAGAAAATATTGAAAATACACACTAGGGCATTGGTCTGGGCAAAGAGTTTTTTGTGTGTAAGACATCAAAAGCATAGGAAACAAAAGCAAAAGTAAACCAATGGGATCACATCAAGCTAAAAAGCTTCTGCAAAGCACAGGAAAGAATAAAAAAAGTGAACAAACAATCCACAGAATGAGAGAAAATATTTCCAAAGTACCCATCTGACAAGGGATTAGTAACCAGAAAATATAAGGAGCTCAAACAACTCACCAGCAAAATAAAAATAAAAAGAGAGAGAGAGAATAATTCAATTAACATGGGCAAAATATCTGAATAGACATTTCTCAAAAGAAGACATCCAAATGGCCAACAGATATAAGAAGAACATGCTCAACATAACTAATCATAAGAAAAATAAAAGTAAAAACTACAAGATACCATCTAGCCCAAGATAAAATGGCTTTTATGAAATAGACAGACAGTAATAAATGCTGGCAAACATGTGGAGAAATAGGAAACCTCAAACACTGTAGATAAGAATGTAAATTAAGTCAGCCACTATGGAGAACAGTATGAAGGCTCCTCAAAAAGCTAAAAATGTAACTACCATATGATCCAGCAATTTCACCACTTGGTCTATGTCCAAAAGAAAATCAATACATAAAAAAAAATGTGCACTTCCACATTTATTGCACATTGTTCACAATAGCCAAAATATGAAATCAAACTAAGTGTTCATCAACAGATGACTGGATAAAGAAAATGTGGTATATATACAAAATGGAATATTCTTCAGGCATAAAAAGAATGAAATTCTGTCATCTGCAGCAATGTAAGTGGAACTGGAGGTCATGTAAACACAGAAAGACAAATATCACATGTGCTCAGTCATATTTGGTTCCCAAAAACTGGATCTCCTGGAGACAGAGAATAGATTTGTGGTTACCAGAGGACAGGAATTTTAATGGGAAGGATGGAATAAAGAGAAATTAGTTAATGAGTAGAAATACATGGTTTAATAAATGAAGTAAGACCTAGTGTTAGATAAGTAGGGTGACTATAGTTTAAAACAATCTATTGTTTATTTCAAAATAGCTAGAAGAGAATAATTCAAATGTTTCTAGCATAAAGACACATATTTAAGGTGATGCATATCCAAAGTATATGAATTTAATCTTTAAAAATTATATGAATGTATTAAATTACAACATGTATTCTAAAAGTATGTATGTATATTATGAATCAATAAAATTTAAAGATTCAGAATTGACACCCCAGAAAAAAATCTATGCATATTAATACATGATGTGGTTGGCATTATAACTACATGAGAAAATTGGCTTCCCTTGTGATAAAAGCGAAAGTTCTTTTTCTCAGTATACCTAAATTGAATTAAAGATGCTTAGCTATATGTATGTTTAAAATATAATTTATAATTATTAGAAAACATAAGGGATATCTTTGTAACCTCGTGGTAGGAAAGAAGCTCTTAAATGTGACACTACAAAGCACATATTAGAAAATAAAATATTGATGGAGTTGACTATATCAAAATGTTAAAATAATTTAAAAAGAGAGAGTTATAAGACAAGCCGAACTTGGAGAAGCTATTTGTGACTTTCACGTTAAAAATGTATTTAGCAATTGCAATATAAGGAAAATCAAATTCATGAGACACAATAGAAAATGGCCATCTTGCGGAAGAGGAAATTGGAATATCTAAGAAAAAAAAAACACAAAATATGTTGAACATCACTAGCGGTCTGAGGAAAAGAAACCAGCACAATAATCTATCAGATTGGAACCTGTACCCCACAAGTGCTTATGAGAAGGTGGTTAAACATTGCTAGTATAAGTAAAGAAGAGCAATGTAATAACAGCTCCCCAATGCTAAAACAATTTACATTTTAAATAGAGGCAACTACTATCAAGTAAACAAAATTAGGTACTTGATTGATTTAATAAATTTCTGTTTGTGATTGTTTCATGTTAGAAAAAAGAGAAATTAGACTGTTCAGGAATACAAAGGGATCAGCTCAACCTACAGTTTTCCTTTTATTAAAAAAAAAAGATATCTGGAAACGTCCCTGTCTGACAGCTTTGAAGAGAGTAGTGGTTCTCCCAGCACGGAGTGTGAGATCTGAGAACGGACAGACTGCCTCCTCAAGTGGGTCCCTGGCCCCCAAGTAGCCTAACTGGGAGGCACCTCCCAGTAGGGGCTGACTGATACCTCATACGGCTGGATGCCCCCCGAGACGAAGCTTCTAGAGGAAGGATCAGGCAGCAACATTTGCTGTTCTGCAATATTTGCTGTTCTGCAGCCTCTGCTGGTGATACCCAGGCAAACAGGGTCTGGAGTGGACCTACAGCAAACTCCAACAGACCTGCAGCTGAGGGTCCTGACTGTTAGAAGGAAAACTAACAAACAGAAAGGACATCCACACCAAAACCCCATCTGTACGTCACCATCATCAAAGACCAAAGGTAGATAAAACCACAAAGATGGGGAGAAACCGGAGCAGAAAAGCTGAAAATTCTAAAAATCAGAGCTCCTCTTCTCCTTCAAAGGAATGCAGCTCCTCACCAGCAACAGAACAAAGCTGTTCTGTTTAAGGAGACATTAAATTTGACACCACAGAAAATCAAAGGATCATTAGTGACAACTTAGAGCAACTATATGCCAATAAATCAGAAAATCTAAAATAAATGGATAAATTTCTAGACACATACAACCTATCAAGATTGAACTGTGAATAACTCTAAAACATGAACAGAACAATAAGTAACATGATTGAAGTTGTAACAAAAAGTACCAAGCAAAGAAAAGCCCAACACCCAATGGCTTCACTGCTGAATTCTACCAAGTATTTAAGGAAGAACAAATAGCAGTCCTGCCAAAAGTATCCTGAAAATAGAAACAGAGGAAACACTTCCAAACTCATTCTACAATGCCAATATTACCCTGATACAAAAAAAATAGACAAAGACACATCAAAAGGAGAAAACTACAAGCCAATATTGCTGATAAATATGGATGAAAAAATCTGAAACAAAATACTGGCAAATTGAATTCAATAACACATTTGAAAGATCATTCATCAAGACCAAGTGGGACTTATCCAGGGATGCAAGGATGCAAGTATTTATCCTTCCAGGGATGCAAGGATGTTTAACATATGCAAAACAATCAATGTGATATATCATATCAACAAATTGAAGGACAAAAATTATATGATCATTTCAGTTGATTCTCAAAAAGCATTTGATACAATTCAACATGTCTTCATGATAAAAAAAAAAAGACATTAAAAACCTGGGTGTAGAAAGAACATACCTCAACATAATAATACCTCAACATAATAAAAGCCATATACAGCAGACTCACAGATAGTATCCTACTGAATGGGGAAATATGAGGGCCTTTCCTCAAAGAGTTGGAACATGACAAGAATGCCCACTTTAACCACTGCAGTTCAACATAGTACTGGAAGTCCTAGCTAGAGTGATCAGACAAGAGAATGAAATAAAGGGCATCCAAATTACAAATAAAGAAGTCAAATTATCCTGATGGTCAGATGATATGACCTTACCTTTGGAGAAACCTAAAGACTCCACCACAATACTATGAGAACTGATAAACTAATTCAATAAAGTTGCAGGATACAAAGTCAACATGCAAAAAAATCAGTAGCATTTTTATATGCCAACAGGGAACAATCTGAAAAAGAAATCAATAAGCTAATTGAATTTACAATAGATACAAATAATGTACCTAGGAATTAAACTTAACCAAAGAAGTGAAAGATCTCTACCATAAAAACTGTAATATACTGATGAAATAAATTAAAGAAAAGACAAAACTGCAAAGATATTTTATGTTTATGTGTTAGAAGAATAAATATTGTTAAAATATCCATACTAACCAATCTCTGTCAAAATACCAATGATCTTCTTCACAGAAATAGAGAAAACGATGCTAAAATATATATGGAGTCACAAAAGACCCAGAATAGCTAAAGCTATCCTAAGCAAAAAGAACCAAACTGGAGAAATTACATTACTTAACTTCAAATTATACTACAGAGGTATAGTAACCAAGACAGCATAGCACAGGAATAAAAACAGACACACAGACAAAAAGAACAGAATAGACAACCCAGA
Source organism: Pongo abelii (assembly GCF_028885655.2). Taxonomy (NCBI): domain Eukaryota; kingdom Metazoa; phylum Chordata; class Mammalia; order Primates; family Hominidae; genus Pongo; species Pongo abelii. The sequence continues at coordinate 151,214,397 of NC_072008.2, forward strand.
AATAAATCCATACACTTACAGTGAGCTCATTTTCCACAAGGGGGCCAAGAACATACATGGAGGAAAGGAGGTTCTCCTCAATAAATGGTGTGGGGAAAACTAGACATCTATATGGAAAAGAATGAAGCTGGACCACTGTCTCTCACCATATACAAAAATAAAATCTACACTGATTGAAAAAAAAAAAAACCTTAAACCTAAGACATAGCATTATAAAACTAGTACAAGAAAACTTTTGGGAAAATCTCCAGGGCATTGGTCTGAGCAAAGATTTCTTGAGTAATACCCCACAAGCACAGGCAACCAAAGCAAACATGGACAAATGGAATCACAAGTTAAAAAGCTTCTGCATAGCGAAGAATACAATCAAGAAAGTGAAGAAGCAACCCACATACTGGAAGAAAATATTTGCAAACTAATCACCTGTCAACTAATAACCAGAATATATAAGGAGCTCAAACAACTCTATAGAAAAAAAATCTAATAATCCAATAAAAAATGGGCTGAAGATCTGAATATACATTTCTCAAAAGAAGACATACAAATGGCCAACATATATATGAAAAGCTGACCAATATCATTGATAAGAGAAATGCAAATCAAAACTACAATGAGATACCATCTCATCTTAGTTAGAATGGCTTTTATCCAAGTGTAAGGCAATAACACATGTGGATGAGGCTGTTGGGAAAAGGGAACCCTTGTATACTGCTGGTGGGAATATAAATTACTAAAATTACTATGGAGAACTGTTTGGAGGTTTCTCAACAAACTAAAAATAGAACTTCCATAAGATCCATCAATCCTACTCCTACGTATATATTCAAAGAAAGGAAATCAGTATATCAAAGAGATATCTACACTCTCATGTTTATTACACCTTGGCTATTCACAATAGCCAAGATTTGGAAGCAACCTTAATGTCCATCAACCTATACATGGATAAAGAAAAAGTGGTATATATACACAATGGAGTACTATTCCTCCTTCAAAAAGAATGATAGTCTGTCATTTGCTACAACATAGTTTGAAGTGGGTGTCATGATGTTACGTGAAATAAACCAGACATAGAAAGACTAACCTTTCATGGTCTTAATTATTTGTGGGAGGTAAAAGTTAAAACAATTGAACTCATGGAGATGGAGAGTAGAAGACTGGCTACCAGAAGCTGGGAATGGTAGTGGGGGTGTGGGGCTTAAGTGGCAATGGTTAATGGGTACAAAAAAAAGTTAGAAATAATAAATAAGACCTAGTGTTTTCTAGCACAATAGTCAAATGTAATTTATAATCAAATGTAATTTCATTGTACATTTTAAAGTTACTAAATGAGTATAATTAGATTGTAATACAAAGGATAAATGCTTGAGGTGATGGATACACTATTTACTCTGATGTGATTATTACGCATTGCATTCTTGTGACAAAATATGTCATGTAACCCATAACTACATAAACCTTCCATGTACATACAAAACTAAAAAATAAAAATAAAAATAAATCTGAATCAAATATTAATATTTGTTAAATCTCAGTGATAGGTATACAGATATTGCTATCAGCACCTTATGTTTTCTTGTATTTTGTATGTTTAAACTTCATATATATACAAAACTACCTATATACATAAAACTTGGGTTCATATGAAACTAACTGGACTTTTTGAGTGGGGCAAAGAACAAAATATTCTTTGGGTTAGCAGGCTATTTCTAGGCTAAAGTTGAATTTGGGATAAACAGCAATAAAAGAATCAAGCAATCTTTGTGTGTGCATGTGTGTGTGTCACCTCATTTAAAGGGTTAGAGGTCTTGGGAAGAGGAATAGAAGATAATATAGACATTAAGCAATATTCATGTTATACTTGGATGAAAAAAGGATGAAAAGAAAGTTGAGTGACAGTAAGCGTCTTGAAGTCATAAATTTGTTTTTTATTTAATAGACTATTGGAGGTAAAACATCGTTTTTGAAGTAATGAGGTAACAAAAGTCATCTCCTGGGAAAACCACTCTGATGGAAGTTATGGGCTGGTATAACTTGAACAAGCCTCTTCCTACCTGCTCTCATAAAGGAGGGCACAACACAATAGGAGCTTTTATTCCTGAATTCCTTCACCTCCTTATGCCGTTTTGTAGGAAAGAATTTAAGACAGGCCCTTCTCTACCTATCTGCCACTTTTTCCATCAAAAGAATTACAAAGTTTAGCAGTTTGGAGACAGTTTTCACAGATATTATTCACTTTACCAGATAGTTCTGTAGGATGGCATTTTCAATAAGGGTACATTTGTTACTGCCTTTAAATATTATACAAAATAATTTTGCTATGAAATGAAATGAAATGTCTATCTACTGTCAAACCACTTTTTCTTATATCTCTCCTGTAAAAGTAAATGAAAGAAGGAAATGATTCTGCATTTTTAGTCCAGGCAAATCCCACTTCATATCAACTCAGTACTTTCAACATTTCAGGCTGTTACTTTTCTAATAAAATGCAAAAAGAAAATCAGTGATGAAATGACTGTTTGTAATGTTGCTTGATTCAAAGGGACTGACATCCCACATAGTATTATTTCCTATTGCTTCCTTATGGTTACTTGAAAACTAATTGGAGATTAATTATCCATAGCTCCATACAGAGGAGCAAATGACATTTTTTTTTCACCTGAAATTTGGAATAGTTAACAAAGGTTTTTAACAAAGAACTCTATTATGTGTCAGGGGACTCGGGGTTCATCTCTGACAAGATTTGCTACTGGTACAAGAGACAAAAACGTCATTACTGCTTTTTATTTTAACTGTGGAACTAAGATGATACTTAGCGAACACAGGATTTATTATAAACTTTCAAATACTATTCAAAGGCTGTTTGTCAGTTTATGATGAAAGTTTACATGTTAAAACAAAGGAATACAAACACAAAATAAATTAACACACAGAAAATAACCAGTGTGATAAATGACAAAGTCCTCGTGTGTTATTGCAAATTACAGATCTCTATAATCACTTGAAAAGGACTCAAGCATTTAACATCACAGTAGTATATTTATATGTTTTTGCACTGTAAAATATATTCCATTGCATGCCCTTTTAATGCTGTGCCAACACATAACGTAATTGTAGAATAACATTAAGAATTGATGGAAGCCATTATGTTATAAGTTAAGTGAAATGATAATGGCAGGGTATGGTAATAAAATTCTTGTACAAAAAGGAGAACGAAGAAAAGCACTTTATTTCTTCTTCAAAAAAGTCTTCTTGCTAAAAGATAATTCCAAGATAAGTGAAACAAATATCATCCAAAGAGGTGTTAGAAGAAAATAATTTAAAAAACTCATGTTTATTTATTCATTTTTTTTTTTTTTGATGTGGAATCTTTTTTTTTTTTCTTTTATTATTATTATTATTATTATTATTATACTTTAGGTTTTATGGTACATGTGCGCAATGTGCAGGTAAGTTACATATGTATACATGTGCCATGCTGGTGCGCTGCACCCACCAACTCGTCATCTAGCATTAGGTATATCTCCCAATACTATCCCTCCCCCCTCCCCCCACCCCACAACAGTCCCCAGAGTGTGATGTTCCCCTTCCTGTGTCCATGTGTTCTCATTGTTCAGTTCCCACCTATGAGTGAGAATATGCGGTGTTTGGTTTTTTGTTCTTGCGATAGTTTACTGAGAATGATGATTTTTATCTCATGTCTTTTAATTCTTGTTTTTTTGTGTTTTGTAATTCACATAAATACTGGTATGGTTATACATGTTTATAATTTATAAACCAATAAATGGTGCAACAAGACCATTTCAATGACTTCATCAAATCTTACCTAAGTTAGTCTTCTAATTTGTCTGACTGCCTCTAGTCTCACCCATATCCCTCCATTCTTTACTCTACATTGTCAGCAGAGGCATCTTTCCAAAGTATATATCTGATTTTGTTTTTATGACAGATTTGATTTCTTGGAAACAGACTGTGAGATGAGGGTTTATATGCAGGAGGTTTGCTGGGAATGTTCTCAGAAGATATACGTATAAGGAAGTAGGGAAGGCAAGGTGGAGCAGAGGAAAAATTTTATTCCCACTACTTTGCAAATGGAGCCTTAGAGTATACTTCAGAAATAACTGGAGCTTGAATTTCCAGCTCTTCGGTGTTGTCTCAAATTGAAGAAAGGGGCTTTTACTTTTGAACCCTCAGAGAGCCAGTCATTGTCCATAGACTAAATGACATAAGAGTTGTTGTAAATTTGGGTAAGGATGCAGTGTTCTTTGGGGTTCCCAACTGTGAGCTGCCAGCAGAAGACATTCCCAACATTGGTCCTGAAGAGATCTTATGGTGGATTGATACCTTACCTATTACAAAGTTCTAATCCCAAACAAAGATATTAAAAATTTAAGTTAAGAGAGATAAGGGGAGGATTTGTGAATAATTTATGTTATTTAAAAGAGAATTATTGCTGTGCTCTGAAGAAGAAAAGTGGTTTTTTTTCTTTCTTTTTTTTTTTTTTTGGTGGTGGGGGAGGGATATCCTTTTCATGTCAAACTTAGGAAAAGAAGCTTTAATGCATCCAATTTTAAAATCCTAAGGTGGATTTCTTGAAGTTTGAGAAACTCAGTAGACTGTGGTCTAACTCCACCCACAAAAATATGGAGGCCTAAGTCAACTTTGTCGGGTAGTGAAAACAAGATGCTGCTTCATATGGGAGGCTATTCACTCCCCTCCAGTGGTTATTCAAGGGCCCAAGAGCTAACCAACTTTGCTAAGGTAAGTACTCAAATAATTATAATGCCAAAGATACTATGAATAATGCTATAAGAAAGGTTCAAAGCCGAGTGTGGTGGCTCACGCCTGTAATCCCAGCACTTTGGGAGGCCAAGGCAGGCAGATCACCCGAGGTCGGGAGTTCGAGACCCACCTGACCGACATGGAGAAACCCCATCTCTACTAAAAATACAAAATTAGCCAGGCATGGTGGTGCATGCCTGTAATCCCAGCTACTCGGGAGGCTGAGGCAGGAGAATCGCTTGAACCTGGGAGGCGAAGGTTGTGGTGAGCCGAGATCATGCTATTCCACTCCAGCCTGGAGAACAAGAGCAAAACTCTGTCTCAATAAATAAATAAGTAAATAAGGTTCAAGACAATTGCTAGTGGGCTGTGAAGGAAAAGAAAATTGCTTCTAGTTTCAAAAAGTAGAGAAAAGTTTTATACACTAATTTGCATTTTATGTGGTACTGATCTGTAATGAAGAGAAGGGAAAGCCTAAGAAGGAAGGTTTAAGGTGAAGTAAACAGCCTGAGGCAAAGTACCAGTGTTAAAAGTACCGTGAAAGAAGAGTATGTCAGATGACACAATGAAATACCGTGAAATATCACTGTGTATCTATATTAGTTTATTAGGGCTGCCATAACAAAATACCACAGACTTGGTAGTTTAAACAGAGCTCTGGAGGCTGGAAGTCCAAGGTCAAGTGTCAGCAGGGTTGGTTTCTCCTTAGGCCTCTCTCCTGGGCTTGCAGATAGCTGTCTTCTCACTCTGGTGTCATATAACCTTTCTTCAGTTTGTTTGTATCCCAGATATCTCCTTAGGTGTCCAAAATTTCTTGTTTCATAAGGACACCAGTCAGATTGGTTTAGGCCCACCCTAAAGGCCTCATTTTAATTTTATCAGCTTTTTAAGAGCACTATCTCCAAATACAGTCACATTCTGAGCTACCGAGTTTTAAGACTTCAATACATGACTTTTGGGGGAACACAAAAGGTTCCCCATAACAGGGGAAATTAATCTATTATAAACTTGTCCATATATGTAAACCTAAGATAGAACCATGTAACAAAAAGAAATTAAAATTTTGACATTAGAAAAGTCTTTGATGATTCCTAGTTCATTTATTCATCGAAAGATTAATAGTGTGACCTTGAACAACTTACGTAATTTCTTTAATCTTCTGTTTCCTCAATGAAAAAATGAGTACAAAAATGTCTACTTTATTGAGTGGTTGTGAAGATTAAATAAGATAATCATTTCTAAATAATTTAGCATATAAACTGACAGTAATTTATAGATCAATATAATTTATCTTACCTTATTTTCTTCCAACTTTGGCTAAAATTATACATTGTCAGTGAAGTCTTAATTGACCATTCTTTTAAAAGTCATAACTTTCTATTTCCCTTGCTAGCATATCTTCATATACCTTCTGTTTATTGTTCATTGTGGTACCTGCTATCTAACATACAATATATTTATTTATTTACTTAAAATTTGTTTTCTGACTACTCCCTACTAGAATGACAGCTAATTGTGTACAGAAACATCACCTTTTTCTCTGCTGTATCCCCATGCCTAGAATATGTTCTAGCACATAAGTGCTCAGAAAATACTGGTTGAATTAATTAATTAATATTGAATACTATTTAGAGAAAAAATTAACTTATGCTATAATCAGATTTATAGATTAATACTTAAAGAGCCTTCAACCCAGGATTTATCATTATAACAGACATACATGAAAACGCTTTAATAAAATTTATGGTTGATAGGCAACTAATATTGTGAAATGACTACATTTCAGACTAGGCAGGCATAGCATCCCTATAGGACTAGCAACAAAGCTGATTGAAGAGTTCCTTTTTTTTCATTTTCATTGACATGGAGCAGACTTATTTTTAACAGAGAAACAAGATGACAACTTGTTAAATGAACTAGACTGAAGAGCCAAGCCACAGAGAACTTGAAAATCCACCTTTCACTCGACTTTCTTTGACTTCAGAGGACATTATTAAAAACCTTAGAGGTTTTACATTAGAGGCAGGTGATATTTATATTGCAACAACTTGTATTCTAGCCACTTATGTATATATGTTATCTCAAGTAATCCTCACAACAACCCAATGATGAAGATACAATTATAATCCTCTCTTTCTAGATGAAAACACCAGAGGCTCAGAGAGTTGAAGGAACACTATAAAGCCACCCATTTGAGAAGTGTTATTCATGACATGTACCCGGGTCTTCAGAGAAATAGGACATTGCTTTCTTCACTCTACAACATTGCCATTTTCTAATTAACATTCCTTTCTGAGGTTGTTGATAGCAGCCTAGAGTTATGAATTAGAATCACTTCAGGTCATTTTCTCCTCTGTAACATATTCCACATAGCCTGGTACCAAATCCTGACCATGTGTTCAGATTCTGAATAAATTATCTACACAATAAATTCTGCCAAAATACATTAATTAACACAGCTGGTGGTACTAGATAAATTTCTAACCTGTGAATACTTAGGGTACCTGAAGGAAAGAAAATCATTTTAAGTAGATATTATTGGAAACTTTACAGTTTCCAAAGGGTCTGTGTGAGCTCCTCAACGTGTTGGAATCTGATTCCAAGCCCCAAAATGCAGGAAATGGGCCCTTTGGTTTCTGATTCAGATAGCAAAGTTAGGAGTAATTCCACAGTCAACTGATTTTATTTCAAAGTTCTAGACCAAAATATTAAACTTCAATCTAGGATTCTACATAGAATTCAAATCTCTAAACAAATTTTGTTTCAAATATTTCTTTCAATGGTCATTGAGATATCTGCTATGATGCCACTCACTGTGTTGGACACAGATAGATGCAAGAAGCTATAAGAATAGATACAAGTTATAAAACACAATTATGTCTTCAAAGTGGGAATCAGTGCTGGAAGATAAAAGCACCAGCTAAAGACGCAGACAATGCTCCCAGCCCTGGATCCACTATTATTTCTGAAACTCACATTATGTTTAACTGAAAATAATAACATACACTTCAGAAAATTTTTGTGAGGATTTCATAGTTTAACATAGATAAAGTGTCCAGAGTCTGACACATAGTTGGTGTACAAAAGTTAAACACTTTTATTAAAGTTATTATTATTAATAGAAAGCTAGGTAGTACAAGCAACATGAAATGCATCTAATGAAAAATGAGGGAGCACAGCTTTGGTGATAAATGCTATTGCTATATTTTTTTCCCATTGCCATACAGGGCATTGTTATACCAAAAACACTATGAAACTCATAAAAATAATTTTTATATCAATATTGTTTAAAGTGCTTTCCTTAATATGTAAAAATCCTGAAAATGAGGCAGAACAAGTTTTGTTGTGTTTATTGTAGCTAATAAAGTATAGGGTCCGAATCTTCTGATACCATGCAGTGCTCCTGCTACAACATGCAAGGTTGCTGATCTCTAGAGGTGTGCTCTTCCATTTGCTACCTCTCAATAATATTAAAAGTACATGCCAACTAGAGCAGGCAGGTGGTCCCTTATCTGCACCTGTATCTGTATCCATATTCATATTTATATTAAGTTAAATGCAATCACATTGCATTTTTGTAAGTCAAAATTAGCAAAATTCCAGTGATTTTGTATGATTTAACATGCTTACATATATGCAGTATGGGATATTGTTTAAAAGTGTGGGTTTTGGTATTGGACAGATGTAGACCTGTAGTCTAGCTCTTTCACATAAGTTATATAAACAATGGAAAGATCATTGTCTATTGAGTGCCTCAGAACTCTAATTGTTTTAATGGAAATATTAAATATTAAAATCAATAACAGTTGCTTCTTAGAGTTGTGCTTACCATATATTCAGTCCTTATTATTATAATTATGAGTAGTCATGAGGATGTTCACCCACAGTGAAGATGGAATCATCCATACTTCCTTGAAAAGGCATCTGGGTTAATTATAGCAAATATTTGCAACCTATAGAAGTACTGTGCTGAAACCATCCTGTCAAACTCATAAGAATTAAATGTTAAATCTTTAGGATTTTTTATTTTTTATTTTTTTATTATCATTATTATTTGAGATGGAGTCTTGTGCTTGTCACCCAGGCTGGAGTGCAATGGCATGATCTTGGCTCACTGCAACCTCTGCCTTCCGGGTTCAAGCAATTCTCCTGCCTCAGCCACCCAAGTAGCTGGGATTACAGATGCCCACCACCATGCCTGGCTAATTTTTGTATTTTTAGTAAAGACGGGGTTTTGCCATGTTGGCCAGGTTGGTCTCAAACTCCTGACCTCATGATCCACCCACCTCGGCCTCTCAAAGTGCTAGGATTACAGGTGTGAGCCACCATGCCTGGCCCAAATCTGTAGGAATTTTTATATCTGGTTCCCACAGTCATTATTAAAAATTAAGTTATATAAACTTAAATATTTTGTTCCATTTTATTATGTTATTGAGATTATTTACATCTATATTGTACATATATAATGCAATACTAAATAAGAATGTGCTACTGTGTATCTCTTCCCACCTATACACTCAGTAACATCAGCTTGGTAACTTTAACTTAGCAATAGTAAGAATTTTACCACCACGGAAGTGAGCCAATGCTATTAATAGGGGCTTTTTCAACCCAGAGTGCCAGTTGTTAAACATTAATTAGTTCACCATTACACCAAAGTAATATCAGCCGCATTTAACCTCAGTATCATATGAAATGCTTACAAACTCCCCTCCATGCATCTGAATTTTATGACCTGCTTACAACCATCTTCATTAAAGCACTGAACAGAATATAAGGCAAATGAAAAATTTGAGGGTGTGGATCATTACTAAATAGTCACAAAATTAGCCCAGGTTTGGAAACCTCTCTTTGAGATAAATTTCACTTGATTATTGTGAATGATCTTTTTGATGTGCTTCTCTCAAGAAATTTTAAAATTTCCCTTGCAATTTCTTCATAGTTTCAGAAATTACATTTAAGTCTTTAATCCATTTTGAGTTTATTTTTGAATACGGTGATAAATAAGGGAAGGGTCTAATTTCATTCTTCTGTATATGAGTATCCTGTTTTTCCAACACCATTTATTAAACAAATTCTCCTTTCCCCAGTGTATGTGCTTGGCCCCTTTGTTGAAAATCAGTTGGTTGAAAATTAGAGGATTTATTCTTGGGCTCTCAACTTTGTTCCATTGGTCATATGTCTGTTTTTATGCCAGTACCATGTAGTTTTGATTACTATAGTTTTGTGGTATATTTTGAAGTCAGACAGAATGATAGCTCTAGCTTTGTTCAAAGAGATAATTTGAAACTGGAACTTTTATTTAAGACAAAAGCAGAGCATAAAAGTTTAAAAAATTTGCAGCCTGACCATGTGGTGGAAAAGAAAAACCTGTTTCCAGGGAGAAATTCAAGCAGGTGGCAGAAATTTTTATACAGAGGAGCCAAGCCAAGACAATGGGGAAAATGCCTGGAAGGCATTTCAGAGACATCCAGGGCAGATTCTCTCATCACAGGCCTGGTGGCCTAAGAGGGAAAGAATATTTTGTGTACCAGATCCAGGACCCTGCTGCCCTGCACGACCTCAGGACACTGCTCCCTGTGTCCCAGCCACTGCAGCTCCAGCCATGGCTCAAAAGAGCCAAGGTACAGCTCTGGCTGCTGCTTCAGAGGGTGCAAGCCATGGCTTCCATGGGGCGTTTAGCCTTCAGGTGTACAGAGAGCAAGAGTTGAGGCTTGGTAACATCCTCCTAGATTTTAGAAGATGTATGGAAATGCCTGGATTCCCAGGCAGAAGTCTGCTTGAGGGGTGGAGCCCTCATGGAGAACCTCTACTAGGGCAGTGCAGAGGGAAAATGTGGGGTTTGAGCCCCCACACAGAGTCCCCACTAGAGCACTGCCTAGTGAAGCTAAGAGAACAGGGCCACAATTCTCCAGACGCCAGAATGATAGACCCACTGACAGTTTGCACCATGTGCTTGGAAAAGCCAGAGGCACTTAATATCAGCTTGTAAAAGCAGCGGTTGGTGGCAGGGTGGGGCAGGGGGAGCTGTAAACTGCAAAGCCACAGAGGCAGAGCTATTGAAGACCTTGGGAGCCCACCTCTTGCGTCAATGTTACTTAGACGTGAGACATGGAGACAAAGGAGATTATTTTGTAGCTTTAAGATTGAATGACTGATCTGCTCGTTTTTGGACTTGCATAGGGCCTGTAACCCCTTTGTTTTGTCTGATTTCTCTCTTTTGAAACAGGAGTACTAACCAATGCCTGCACTCCCATTGTATCTTGGAATTAACTGACTTGTTTAAAATTTTACAGGTTCATTGGTGTAAGGGACTTGCCTTGTCTGAGGTAAGACTTTGAACTGTGAACTTTTGTGTAAACGCTGGAGTGAATTAAGACTTTGGGAGACTGTCAGGAAAGCGGAATTGCATTTTGAAATGTAACATTAACTTTTTGTTCCATTGATCTTTTGTATTTTTTTCATTTCAAATTTATTTCTGCTCTGATATTTATTTTTATTAATTTGGGGTTTGGTTTGAACTTGCTTTTTAATGATGCATTGTTAAAATGCATGGCTAAATTGTTTATATAAAGTTTTTTCTGTTTTTATGTAAGCACTTATATCAATTAACTTCCCTCTTTGTACTGTTTTTACTGTGATTCACAGGTTTTCATATATTGTGTTTCTATTATTACACATTTCAAGACATATTCCAATTTTCTTCTTAATTTCTTCATTGACTCTCTGGTAATTCAGGAGCATATTGTTCAATTTCTTTGTATTTTGTATAGTTCCCAAAATTCCTCATGTTATTAGTATCTAGTTTTATTCCATTATGGCCAGAGAAAATGCTTGATATAATTTCATTTAAAAAAAATTTAAGATTCATTTTGTGAACCTAACATATGGCCTCTTCTTGAGAATTATCCATGCGCTAAATAAAGGAATATTTATTCTGTAGTCACTGTATGAGATGTTCCGTAAATATCTATTAGATCCATTTAGGCCTCCGAAGGAACTGAAAGCTACCAGGAACCTAAAGCAGCAGTGCTCTCCATCTCATGTCGTGCTTCTTTCTTCTCTTCAGCAGTGGCTTCCTCTGCTCCTCAGATCTCATGGCAGATAACATGGCAGCTGCACATTTTTATTGAGGAGTAGACTTTTCTCCTTTTCTCTCCAGAAGAGAGCAGTATTGAAGGTGTGGGAGCCAAGGTAAAACTCTTCCTTTGCCCTCTGAAGGTCTGCAGAACAATCGACTGAAGACAGGCAGATTAATAGGAGATATGGCATCCAAATTTATTAGTGTGCACAGGAGAAAAACCACAGAGTGATTACCCAGTATCCCAATGGATAACTGGGGAAGGGAAATGGAAAAGTGTGGATGATTTTCGGAGGGTAGTAACTGATTTTCAGGGGAATTCAATGGGCTTAGAGAACATATAATGGCCTGGGACAAAATCTACTGGGCCTGAAGAGCCTACGATGGTTTGTGACAAAATTCTGTCCAGGTTTGTTGACAGACTTCAGCTTTTCTTACTGTGATATTAGTTCAGTAAATAAAAATTCAAGGAAGAAGAGAAAAAAAAAAGATCCATTTAGTCTATATTAATTAGATCAAATGTTTCTTTGTTGATATTCTGTCTAGAACTTCTGCCCAGTGTTGAAAGTGGGTTGTTGAAATCTCCAGCTATTATCATATTGGGACCTATCATTCTTTGTAGTGCTAATAATATCTTTTTATATATATGGATACTCCAGATTGGGGTGTATATGTATTTAAAACTGTTATATTCTCTTCCTGAATGGACCCCTTTATTATTATATAGTGATCTTCTTTGTCACTTATTATAACTTTGTCTTAAATTCTGTTTCATCTGATGTAAGTACAGTGACTCCTGCTATTATTTTGGTTTCCATTGACATGGCATATCTTTTTCCATCCTTTATTTTCAGTCTATGTGTGTCTTTATAGGTGAACTGTGTTTCTTGCAGGCCAAATATAAATAAATCTTTATTTTATTACCCTTTCAGCTACTTTATATCTTTTGATTAAAGAATTTAGTCCATTCTCATTTAAGGTTATTATTGATAAGTAGGAACTTACTCCTGCCATTTTCTTGTTTTCATTTTTCCTTTCTCTGTGTGTGTGTGTGTGTGTGTGTGTGTGTGTGTGCGAGTGTGTAGTTCTTTCTTTCTTTCCTTCCTGTCTTCCTTTAGTGAAGTGATTTTCTCTGGTAATATGATTTAGTTTCTTGCTTTTTTATTTTTTGTGCATCCATCATATATTTTTTAGTTTATCAAGAGGCTTGCAAATACTGTCTTGTAGCCCATTATTTTATCTTAATAAGAACAGTTTACATAAACAAACATGGAGAAAGAAAACTAATACTCTATGTCTTAACTTATCCCCCTCACTATTTTACTTTTTGCTGTTTCTATTTATATATTTCTGTACTTTTGCCAAAGTCTTGAAAAGTTGTTGTAGTTATTATTTTTGATCGGTTCATCTTTTTGTTTTCCTACTTAAAATAAGAATATTTTGCACATCAAATAATAGTGTTAAAACATCTGGGGTTTTTTTGGACTTACTATTACCGGTGAGTGTTGTACCTTTATGTGATTACTTATTGTATATTCAAGTCCTTTTCCTTTCTATTTGAAGTACTTCCTATAACATTTCTTGTAGGAATGATGTGGTGTTGAAATCCCACAGCATTTGCTTTTCTGGGAAAGTCTTTATTTCTGTTTCATGTCTGAAAAGTATTTTTGCTAGATATACTATTCTAGGGTAAAAGTTTTTCTCATTCAGCACTTTTCTTACAACATGCTACTTTTTTCTGGCCTATAACTTTCCCATTAAATAGCGTATAGCCAGACATATTGGAGCTCCATTGTACATTATTCTTTTTTTTTTTCTCTTGCTGCATTTAGGATTCTTTCTCTATCCTTGATATTTGGGCATGTGGTTGTTAAGTTCTTTGAGGTAGTCCTCTTTGGGTTAAATGTTTGGTGTTCTATAGCCTTCTTGTATTTTAATATTGATATATATCTTCCTCAAGGTTTTGAATGTTCTCTGCTATTATCCCTTTCAATAAACTTTCTTCCCTTATCTCTTTTTCTGCCTCCTCTTTAAGGCCAATAACTCATAAATTTGCCCTTTTGAGGCTATTTCCTAGATCCTGTAGGTGTGTTTAATGGTTTTAAAATTATTTTATTTTTTTCTCCTCTGTGTATTTTCAAATAACCTGTCTTCCAGCTCAATAATTTTTTCTTCTGCTTAATTAATTCTGCTATTAAAGGACTCTGATGCATTTTTCAGTATGCCAATTGCATGCATTTTTAGCTCCAGAATTTGTTTTATTCTTTTAAATTATTTATGTCTCTTTGTTAAATTTATCTGATAGAATTATGAATTCCTCATCTGTGTTACCTTAAATTTTTTTGAGCTCTCTCAAAACAGCTATTTTAAAATTTCTGAAAATTTGCATATTTCTGTTTTTGCAGAATTGATCCCTGGTTTCTTACTTAGTTCATTTGGTGAGTTCATGTTTTCCCACATTGTGTGGATGGTAGTAGATATTAATATCTGGGTGTTGAGGAGTTAGATATTTATTGTAGTGCCCACTGTCTGGGCTTATTTGTAGTTGTACTTCTTGAAAAACCCTTCCAGATATTTGAAAGGAAGTGTGTGTTGTGATCTAAGCTGTAGCTGCTTTAGGGGGTACCTCAAGCCCAGTAACATTGTGGTTCTTGCAGACTTGTAGACGTAGCATCTTGATGTTCTTGGACTAGATGTGAGGCAGTTCTCTAGATTACCAGGCAGAGACTTTTGTTCTCTTTGGTTGCTTCTCCCAAACAGAGTCTGTCTCTGTCTCTCTCTCTCTGTTCTGAGCCACTGAATGCTGGGAGTGAAGTGACAAAAGCGCCCCCATGGCCACCACAAGTATGGCTCTTCTGGATCAGACCTGAAGCCAGCACAGCACTGGATCTTGTCCAGGCCTGCTGTAAGAACTTTCTGGCAACTGCTTATGTTTGCTCAAGGCCCTGGGTCTTCACAATCTGTAGGTATATAAGATGAAAGACAAACTCCTCTCACTCTTTTTTCTCCTCTCAAGCAAAAGGAAGGGGTCTCTTTTGGAGCCAGGAGCTATGCAGCTTGTTTGGGGAGGGGTGATGCCAGCACTCCCTTAACTGCCACAGCTGGCATCTCAGTAGCTTGCATGCCCTTCTATTCCACTGTCTCTATGCCCAGTTCAGCCCTAGGACTTGCCTATGAGCTTGGCCCTATGGCCTAGACTGACTTTCAAGTTTACTTAGATACCCAGAGCACTTTGGCCTTTGGTGGTGACGTTTACAGAAACTTACTTTTGGATCACTGGGATCCGCAGTTCTCTCTGGCTAGGACTGGTTTAAATGCTTGCTCCATGGGAGGGCATCACCTGAGTTTGGTCTGGTTTTCCTTTCTGCTCTGATAGGACAGCAATGAGTTTAATGCCTCACAGTTGTTGTGTTCTCCCTCCTCCAGTACCCAGATATAGTCTCAGCACTAGGCTACTGCTGGAGGGGGGTGGGGGAGGTGTGGCCTCAGAGATCCAAGACTGTTTTTTCTATCTTTTCTGAGCCTCTTTCAGTGATGCGGAGTAAAAACCAGGTGCTATGAGGGTTCACCTGATTTTGGGTTCTTAGAAAGTTGTTTTTTGTGTTGATAGTTCTTAAATTGGTACCCTTTTGGGGAGCACAATTGGTTTAGCCTTCTATTCCACCGTTTTTCTCTGCCTCCTCCTCATGAATCGCTTCAAGTTTTGTTTCTTTATGCATTCTGCCACTCTATGTTCTTTAATTGGATAATGTAATTCATTTGCATTTGAGGTAATTATTGATCGTAAGAACTTACAACTATTATTTTGTTCATTGTTTTCTAGTTGTTTTGTAGGTCTTTTTGCCTTTTTCCTCTCTTAATATCTTCCTTTGTGGTAAATTTCTCTAATTGTGTTTTTTAATCCCTTGCTTTTTAGCTTTACTGCATCTGTTATAGATTTTTGCTTTGTGTTTACCATTAGTCTTACAAGAAACCTTGTTATAACAGGTTATTTTATATTTAAGGTAATGCATATTTTAATTAGCTCTATTTAGAAATTCCACAATGTGTGTATATATATATGTATGTGTGTATGTATGTATGTGTGTGTATATATATATACTTCAAAACACCATGTTGTTTATGATAAATATATACATTATTTGCCAATTCTTTAAATAAAACAACATTTAAAATTTGTTACATGCAATAAAAGCAGTCCTTAATTGTAAATTTAGAACAATAAATGCATATAAGAAAATTAGAATATGTAAAATAATAATTTAAAATTTCACCTTAGTAAACTATAAAAAAGGGTAAATTCAATCCAACATAATCAGAAATTTTACATAATAAATGTTAGAGTAAAAATTCACAAATTTGATAACTGAGATAAAATAGACTATTTGAAATATGCAAATAATCAAGTCTCACACAAGGAGAAACAGATAATCTGAAAATGGCTACATCTGTTTTAAAACTTGCATCAATAGTTAATTACCTCCAAAAAATAAAAACAGCAAGCCAAAATGATTCTACTGGTTAATTCTAGGACGCAATTATGGAAAAAAAAATGATAGCATTTTTTATCTGCAACTTGTTCCACAAAAAATAAAAGCAAAGAGAATACTTCCCAACTGATTCTATGAGTGAGCATTGCCCTAATACCAAAACCATTTGATAAAGACATAACAAGAAATACAAAACTTATAAAAGACTTATATCCAAAATATTTAAATAACTCTTAAAATTCAACAATATGAAAGAAAACAACCTAATTAAAATATGGGTGAAGCGTCTTCATAGACACCTCAATACAGAAGATATACAGTTAACAAATAAACAATGTAAAGATGCTTGATCAAATGGCATTAGGGAATTGCAAAGTAAAACAAGGTGTGAGATATCACTACGCACTTATAAGAATGGCTAAAATCCAAAATACTCAAAACACCAAATTCTGGTGAGGCTGTTATAAAATGAAGAAATAGTGCTCCTAAGTATTTACAGGCATATCTTGTTTCATGCGTTTCACAGTATTGTGCATATATTGCTTCTTTTACACATTGAAGACTTGTGGCATCTCTATGTATAGAAAAATCTATCATTGCCTTTTTGCATGTACTCATTTTGTGTCTTTGTATCACATTTTGGTAATTCTCATGACATTTTAAACTTTTTCATTATTAGTATATCTGTTCTGTGATCAGTGATCTGTAATCAGTGATCTTTGATGTTACTATCATTACTATTTTGGGGTACCAAGAATCATACCCACATAAGATGGTGAATCTAATTGATAAATGTTGTATACGTTCTGATTGCTGAACTATTGGCTATTTCCCATCTCTCTCCCTCTTCTCTGGTCTCCCTATTCAATGAGACACAAAAATATTAAAATTAAACCAATTAATAATGCTACAATGGCCTCATAGTGGTCAAGTGAAATGAAGAGCTGTCCATCTTTCACTTTAAATCAAAAGCCAGAACGTGATTACGTTTAGTGAGAAAGAAATGCTGAAAGCTTAGATAGGCTGAAAGCTAGGCTGCTTGTGACAATCAGTTGGCGAAGTTGTCAATGCAAAGGGAAAGTTATTAGAGGAAATTAAAATTGTTACTCCAGTGAACACATGAATGATAGGAAAGCAAAACAGCCTTATTGCTGATATGAAGAAAATTTTAGTCGCCTGGATAGAAGATCGAAAACCAGCCATAAGATTCCCTTAAGCCAAAGCCTAATCTACAGCAATGTCCTAACTCTCTGTAATTCTATGAAAGCCGAGGAAGGCTAGAAAGGTGCAGCAAGAAAGTTTGAAGCTAGTAGAGTTTGGTTTATGATGTTAAGCAACCATCACCTCCATAAGTCAGCAGTCATCAAAAATGAGGCAAGATTGTTCATCAGAATAAAGGATTACAAATCATTGAAGGTTCAAATGAGCCTTAGCAGTTTTTAGCAATAAAGTATTTTTAAATTAAAAAGTATGTACATTGTTTTCTTCAGATATAATGCTATTGCACACTTAATAGACTTCAGAACAGTATAAATACAACTTTTTATGCACTGGAAAAAATTCACGTGACTTGCTTTATGGGGATATATGCTTTATTGTGGTGGTCTGGAACCAAACCCCAATATCTCTTTGAGGTATTCCTATACTCATGAGTAGAAAACATGTCTACACAAAAAACCTGCACACAAATGTTTATAGCAGCTATATTAGTAATTTTCAGAAATTGTCAGCAACCAAGAAGTCTTTCGATAGATGAATTGCTATTCAAACTGTGATATATCCATATCATGGATTATTATTCAGTAATAAACATAAATGGGCTATCAAGCCACACAAGATCATTAAAACTACATTGCTTAGGGAATAAATCAATCTGAAAAGGCTACATACTGTATGATTCCAACTATATAACATTTTTGAAAAGCAAAACTACAGAAACAGTAGAAATATCAGTGGTTGTCAAAGGTTGAAGAGTGAGAAGGGATTTTATGAATAGGTGAAGCACAAATAATTTTAGGGTAGTAAAACTATTATTTATGATATAATGGTGAATATATTATATTGTGAATTTGTAAAAATTCATGGACCTGT
This sequence comes from Pongo abelii, assembly GCF_028885655.2. Lineage (NCBI taxonomy): Eukaryota > Metazoa > Chordata > Mammalia > Primates > Hominidae > Pongo > Pongo abelii. The sequence goes on from NC_072008.2 coordinate 151,232,838, forward strand.
ACAACACAAAGAATGAACCCCAATTTAGCTATTAATTTTAATTAACAATAATATATCAATGATTGGTTTATTGATTCTAACAGCAATGTACTATATAAATACAAGATGTTAATAATAGAGAAAACTGGGGGCGGGTATAGAGTCATATAGGAACTCTATACTTGAGGTCAATTTTTCTGTAAATTTAAAAGTGTTCTAATAAATATATTATTTAAATATATAAAAGTGTTCTAATAAATTATTTTATTTAAAAATAAAATAAAATGGATAAAATTACATTGACCATCAGTATATAAAATCCTTGAGTTGCATTTCTGTTTTTATAGAAAAGAGTTCCATAAGTAAAGTGAGTCAATATGTATGTCTCTTGTGCCTGCACACTGAGCTTGGGTCCTGTCTCCATTGCTCCATCTCCTATTCTCTGGAAGGCACCAGGTGACTCTGTCACAGCCCATGTCACCCTGTGACCTGGAGGTGCTGGGGAATCCATAGGGAGGATACTGGGACACCCAAAAGCTGGGAAATGTTACTCTCCATTACTTAATTACTAAACCCTCCTGAGAACAGTTCAGTGGATGTCAGCTAAGACGGCCAACTAAATGCAGCCAGGAAAAACATCTTGCACCAAAAGACAGAGACATCAGGAAGGCTGGCAAACTGTGAGCAGATTTTTGGAAGGAAGGCATTCAGAGTGGATAGAGGGAGGATGCAAACACTAGGTTGGAGAGGGATGAAGCTGGGAACACGTGACTGGGGTATTGAACACTGGAACTCATCCCTGGCTCCCAGTGGCTCCTGGGAAGAGGTGAGTCAAACAGACAAGGAGTGGCCCAATCTTATCATGGACCTTGGAATCCTAGCTACAGGAGACCCCATGACCCCGGTGGACACTTGAGCCGGAAGAGAGAGCTGCTTAGAGAGGTGGCAGGAGCAGGACTCCAGCCTCTGCAGAACCTAGAGGGTTTGGCATGGAAACGAAACGGCTGCAGTGGAAGATGGCCAGTGATCCCCATACTCCACGGCTTCCCACATTTCCCTATGTGGCTTTAGCTTTTGGGTAACTATTGGACTTGGACAAAGCAGCAACGTCTTGCCCATGAAATGGGGACAGCCTGATCTGAGTGCTACCCTGTCTGCTAGCCTCTCTTGGGGCCCCACCCTGGACATACCTGCATGCAGGGCAGCCTTAGATCCTGAATCAGAATGCTGCCCAAGGACCCTCTTTATAACTTCTTCACTGCAGACCAAGCCTAACTTTTAAAGAGCTCCAGAAAAATTGGTCCCACCAATGCACACACACCCACTCATAGCCTTCCCCCACCAAATCCTCCCCCATCACTTTGCTCCTGCCAGCATCTCATCCCATTGATGCATGGGCACTCCACTGCTGTAGCCAGCACAAGTACATGCAAAAACACTGGAGTCCTGCCCCTGCTGTGCTGCTGCCACTGGTGCAAGCCCATGCAAGAATGTTGCCAAAGTAACCCCACTGATGAGTACCACACATCCACACCACTGTTGCTGCTGGCATGCACAAGGGACCACAGTCCCTGCTGCCACTATCCTAATGAAGTACTTTGTCTGGCAACCCCCATTAGACTGCTGTGACCAGAAAACTAGGAACAATTCAATCCCTCAAGTGCAACAGTTTCCTAACCTCAAGGGGCCAGAGAACAAAGCAAAGGGTCTGGTATTAGTCCCCCAGAGTTAGAGCATACATCCCAGGAGTGCTGATCTGAACCTCAGCACCCTGAAACCTTCCAGAGAGGAAGCCAGTTGACTAAGCTGAACTCATAACACAATAAAATACCCAAGGGTATCAACAAAAATAAAAGTAAAAATCCCTATACAAAGGAGTGCAACTTCAAAGATTAAAGGAATATCACCCAACACAGATGAGAAAGAGCCAGTGCAAGAACAAAAAAACAGAGTGTCTCTTCTTACCTCCAAATGACAGCACTAGTTTCCCAGAAACGGTTCTTAAACATGCTGAAATGGCTTAAATGACAGACATGGGATTCAGAATATGGATAGGAATGAAGTTTATCAAGATTCAGGAGGAAGTCAAAACACAATACAAAGAATTTACTGAAAGATGAAATAGCCATTTTAAGAAGGAACCAAACTGATCTGACAGAACTGAAAAATTTACTTCAAGAATTTCAGAGAAGAATTGCATATATTAAGCAAAATGTACCAAGCTGAGGAAAGAATCTCAGAGCTCAATAATTGCTTGTCTGAATTAACTCGGTCAGACAAAAATAAAGAAAAAAAGAATAAAAAACTAAAATTTGAGAAATATGGGATTATGGAGAGACAAAATCTATGACTCATATCCCTGAAAGAGAGGAAGAGAAAGCAAGTAACTTGGAAAACGTATTTCAGGATATCATCCATGAAATTTTTCACGACTTCATTAGAGAGGCCAACATTCAAATTCAGGAAATGAACAAAAATAATTAAAAAAACCTGTAAGATTCTATGGAAGACATCCATCCTCAAGACATATAGTCATCAGATTCTCCAAGAAAGTCACGGAAGAAAAAATGTTAAAGGCAGCTAGAGAGAGGAGGCACGTAACCTACAAAGGGAACCCCATCAGGCTAACAGAAGATCTTTCAGTAGAAACCTAAAAACCAGAAGAGATTGGGAGCCTATACTCAGCATTCTTAAAGGAAAGTAATTCCAACCAAAAACCCCATCGTCTCAGCCCAAAATCCCCTTGAGCTGATAGGCAACTTCAGCAAAGTCTCAGGATACAAAACCAATGTGCAAATATCACAAGGATTCTGACACAACAATAACAGACAAACAGAGAGCCAAATCATGAGTGAACTCCCATTCACAATTGCTTCAAAGAGAATAAAATACCTAGGAATCCAACTTAAAAGGGACGTGAAGGACCTCTTCAAGGAGAATTACAAACCACTGCTCAACAAAATAAAAGAGGACACAAACAAATGGAAGAACATTCCATGCTCATGGATAGGAAGAATCAATATCGTGAAAATGGCCATACTGCACAAGGTAATTTATAGATTCAATGACATCCCCATCAAGCTACCAACGACTTTCTTCACAGAATCGGAAAAAACTACTTTAAAGTTCATATGGAACCAAAAAAGAGCCCACATTGCCAAGTCAATCCTAAGCCAAAAGAACAAAGCTGGAGGCATCACGCTACCTGACTTCGAACTATACTACAAGGCTACAGTAACCAAAACAGCATGGCACTGGTACCAAAACAAAGATATAGATCAATGGAACAGAACAGAGCCCTCAGAAATAATGCCGCATATCTACAACCATCTGATCTTTGACAAACCTGACAAAAAGAAGAAATGGGGAAACAATTCCCTATTTAATAAATGGTGCTGGGAAAACTAGCTAGCCATATGTAGAAAGCTGAAACTGGATCCCTTCCTTACACCTTATACAAAAATTAATTCAAGATGGATTAAAGACTTAAATGTTAGACCTAAAGCCATAAAAACCCTAGAAGAAAACCTAGGCATTACCATTCAGGACATAGGCATGGGCAAGGACTTCATGTCTAAAACACCAAAAGCAATGGCAACAAAAGCCAAAATTGACAAATGGGATCTAATTCAACTAAAGAGCTTCTGCACAGCAAAAGAAACTACCATCAGAGTGAACAGGCAACCTACAGAATGGGAGAAAATTTTTGCAATCTACTCATCTGACAATGGGCTAATATCCAGAATCTACAATGAACTCCAGCAAATTTACAAGAAAAAAACAAACAACCCCATCAAAAAGTGGGCGAAGGATGTCAACAGACACTTCTCAAAAGAAGACATTTATGCAGCCAAAAGACACATGAAAAAATGCTCATCATCACTGGCCATCAGAGAAATGCAAATCAAAACCACAATGAGATACCATCTCACACCAGTTAGAATGGCGATCATTAAAAAGTCAGGAAACAACAGGTGCTGGAGAGGATATGGAGAAATAGGAACACTTTTACACTGTTGGTGGGACTGTAAACTAGTTCAACCCTTGTGGAAGTCAGTGTGGCGATTCCTCAGGGATCTAGAACTAGAAATACCATTTGACCCATCAATCCCATTACTGGGTATATACCCAAAGGATTATAAATCATGCTGCTATAAAGACACATGCACACGTATGTTTAGTGCGGCACTATTCACAATAGCAAAGACTTGGAACCAAGCCAAATGTCCAACAATGATAGACTGGATTGAGAAAATGTGGCACATATACACCATGGAATACTATGCAGCCATAAAAAATGATGAGTTCATGTCCTTTGTAGGGACATGGATGAAGCTGGAAACCATCATTCTCAGCAAACTATCACAAGGACAAACAACCAAACACCACATGTTCTCACTCATAGGTGGGAATTGAACAATGAGAACACATGGACACAGGAAGGGGAACATCACACACCGGGGCCTGTTGTGGGGTGGGGGGAGGGGGGAGGGATAGCATTAGGAGATATACCTAATGTTAAATGATGAGTTAATGGGTGCAGCACAGCAGCATGTCACATGTATACATATGTAACTAACCTGCACGTTGTGCACATGCACCCTAAAACTTAAAGTATAATAAAAAAAAGAATTTTATATACAGCCACAGTAAGCTTAATAAGCAAAGGAGAAATAAGATCCTGTTCAAACAGGATAAACAAAGGTGAAGGGAATTTGTTACTACCATATCTACCTTACAGTAGGTCCTTAACAGTGTGCTAATTATGAACATGAAAGACTATTACTGGCCACCACAGAAAACACACTAAAATACATAGACTATTGTAACTATAAATCAACTACACAATTAACTCTGCAAAATAATCAGCTAACAACATGATGACAGGATCAAATCCGCAAATATCATTATTAACCTTGAATATAAACAGGCTAAATGCCTCAATTAAAAGGCACAGAGTGGCAAACTGGATAAAGAAGCAAGACCAAATGGTATGTTGTCTTCAAGAGACCCATCTCCCATGCAATGACGCCCATAGGCTCAAACTAAAAGGATCCATAAAAATGTACTGATAAAATGGAAAAGAGAAAAACAGTTGTTACTCTAATTCAGACAAACAGACTTTAAACCAACAGTGATCAGAACAGACAAATAAGGGTATTACATAATGGTAAAGGATTCAATTCAACCAGAAGACCTAACTATTCTATATATATTTGAACCCAAGTCAGGAGCACCTAGATTCATAAAGCAAGAACTAAGAGACCGCCAGGTGCCGTGGCTCACACCTGTAATCCCAGCACTTTGGGAGGCTGAGGCAGGTGGATCACTTGAGGTCAGGAGTTCGAGACCAGCCTGGCTAACATGGTGAAACCCTGTCTCTACTAAACATACAAAAATTAGCCAGGTGTGGTGGCACATGCCTGTAATCCCAGATACTGGGGAGGCTGAGGCAAAAGAATTGCTTGAACTCGGGAGTCGGAGGTTGCAGTGAGCCGAGATTGTGTCACTCCACTCCAGCCTGGGCGAAGAAGTGAGACTCCATCTCAAAAAAAAAAAAAGAAACAACAACTAAGAAACCAACAAAGAGACTTAGATAATGCCACAATAACAGTAGGTGACTTCAACACTCCATTGACAGCATTAGACAGATCATGGGGGCAGAAAATGAATAAAGATATTTGAGTCCTGAACTCAAACCTAGAACAAATGGACATAACAGATATCTACAGCACTCTCCAACCAAAAAACAACAGAATATACATTAGTCTCGTGTGTTCATGGCACATACCTCAAAACTGACTACATAAATGGACCTGAAATTGTTCTCCGCAAATTAAAATAAGTTATGCCAACCACACTCTTGGACCACAATGCAATAAAAATAAAAATTAATACTAAGAAGATCACTCAAAACCATATCACTACATGAAAATTTAACTAACTGCTCCTGAATGATGTTTGGGTAAACAACGAACTTAAGAAAGTATTCAAGAAATTTCTTGAAATGAATGAGAACAAAGATATAACAGACCAGAATCTCTGAAACACAACTACAGCAGTAAGAGGAAAGTTCACAGTGCTAAATGCCCACATAAAACAGTTAGAAATTCTCAAATTAGCAACCAGATATCACACATAGAGGAACTAGAAAACAAGAGAAAACTAAACCCAAAACTAGCAGAAGACAAGAAATACACAAAATCAGCAGAGCTGAAGTAAATGAAATTGACATGCACAAAAAACACACAAAAGATCAATGTCACCAGAAGTTGGTTCTTAGAAAGAATAAGATTGATAGAATGCTAGCTAGATTAATAAAGAGAGAGAAAGAGAGACAGAGAGAGAGAGACAGAGAGACAGAGAGGTTTCAAACAAACATAATCAGAAAAGACAATAAAGACTTTACCACCGACTGCAGAGAAATAAAAAAAAAACAAAACTGAGGTTGGGGGAGGAGTGAAGAAAGATGGCAGAATAGAAGGCTCCATTGATGGTGCCCCCAGCAAGGATGCTAATTTAATAACCATCTAGACAAAAGGCCACCTTCATGAGAACCAAAAATCAGGTGAGAATTCAAAGTATCTGGTTTTATATTTATATAGCTTAAAGAGGCAGAAAAAAACAATGTTAAATTACAAACATGACTCTCCCCCCGTCCCTGGTAGTGGCTGTGCAGTGAGGAGAGAGAATCTGTGCACTTGGGAGATACAGAGAGCAGCAATTTTGACACACTGCATTGAACTCAATGCTGCTCTGTTATAGCAGAAAGCAAAACCAGACCAAACTCAGCTGATGCCTGTCCATAGAGGAGGTATTTAAACCAGCCCTAGGCTGAGGGGAATCACTCATCCCAACAGTTGGAACTTGAGTTCTGGAAAGCCTCCCCACTTCAGGCTGGAGTGCTATGGGTCCCTAAATAAACATGAAAGACAGCCACAAGTACTGCAATTACTAGGGGAGTCCTAGTGCTGAACTGAGCTCAGAGCCAGTAGACGGGTGAAACATGCAACCTACTGAGACACGAGCCAGAGCTGCTAAAGGAGGGCTGGTGCCACCCTTCACTTAAACACAGGCTGCATATCTTGCAGCTCCAAGAGTCCCCTTCCTTCCACTTGAGGAGAGGAGAGGAAATTGTGGGGAGAACATTGTCTTACATCTTAGATACCAGCTCGGTCAAAGCAGGATAGGGCACTTGTCAGAGATATGATGTGCCCTTTCCAGGAACTAGCACCCAGATTACATCTCTAGACATACCTTAGGTCAGAAGGGAGCCTGCTGCCTTGAAGGGAAGAACCCAGTCTTGGCAGGATTTATCACTTGCTAACTGAAGAGCCCTTGGGCCCTGAATAGCCAGCAGTAATACCCAGGTACTACATGATGGGTCTTGGGTGAGACTCTAAGACTTGCTGGCTTCAGGTGAGATTCAGTACATTCCCAATTGTGGTGGCTATGGAGAGAGACTTCTGCTTGAGAAAGGTGAAGAGAAAAGTAAAGAGGACTTCGTCTTTCACGATAGTTACAATCTCTGTCACAGTGGGGTAGAGCACCTGGCAGGCTTTGGAGGTCCCTGATTCCAGGATTTGGCTTTTAAATGGCATTTCTGGACCTGCCCTATGCCAGATGGGAGCCCACTGCTCTGAAGGGTGACTCTGAGGCAAGGCAGCATTCACCCCAAGTTGACTTAAGAAAGCCCTTGGGCCTTAAGGAAACATTGGCAATAACCCGGCAGTACTCCCCACGGGCCTGTGGTGGCCACAGTGTGAAGCTACTCTGCCTGTAAAAAGGGGAGGGAAGAGCAGTAAGGACTTCACCTCATGGATTGAGTCCCAGCTCAGTAATAGTACAATAAAAAAACAGGTGGGCTTCAAAACTCTTTGACTCCAGTCCCAGGCTCCCAAATGGCACCTCTCTACCTGCCTGGGACATGGGGAAATTTACGCCCTGAAGAAAAAGAAAGAAGGCTGACTGGCTTTGCCACCTGCTGATTAGAATTGAAACATTTCTTAAAACACAATATACCAAAACCTATGATACAGGGAAAGCAGTAGTAAGAGGAAAATTTGTAGCTATAAATGAGATCAAAAAATGAGAAAAACTTCGAATGATTAACGTAATGATGCATCTTGAAGAACTAGAAAAGCAAGAGCAAACCAAACCAAAAATTAGTAGAAAAAGGAAATAATAAATATCAAAGCATAAATAAAATTGAAACGAAAAGTAATACAAAACATTAGCAAAACCAAACGTTGGCTTTTTGAAAAGTTAAACAAAATTGACAAATTTTTAGCAAAGACTAATAAAAAACCAGAAGACACAAACATATAAAATCAGAGATGAGAAAGAAGACACTGTAATTCATACTGCAGAAATTCAAAGGATCATTAGGTGGCTACTATGAAATATTACATGCCAATAAATTGGAAAATCTAGAAGAAATGAACAAATTCCTAGATACATACAACCTACCGATATTGAACCATGAATAAATATGAAATCTGAACAGACCAACAATAAGTAATTAGATTGAAGCCATGATAAAATAAAATAGTCTGCTATCAAAGAAAAACCTGGGACCCGATGGCTTCACTGCTGAATTCTACCAAAAGTTTAAAGAAGAACTAATACCTGCTCCACCCAAATTATGCAAAATGTAGAGGAGGAGGGAATAGTTCCAAACTCATTCTACCAAGGCCAGTATTACCCTGAGAGCAAAACCAAAGACATATTAAAAAAGGAAAACTATGGGCCAATATTATCATTGATAAATGTTTATGTAAAAATAATCAACAAAATACTAGCAAATAAAATTTGACAACACATCAAATGCATCACTCATCATAATCAAGTGGTATTCATCCCAGGGATACAAAGGTGGTTCAACATAGGCAAATCAATTAATGTGATACATCATACAAACAGAATGAAGGGAAAAAACTGTATGATAATTTCAGTTTATGCTGTAAAAACATTTGATAAAAGTAAACATCCCTTCATGATAAAAGACCTTAAAAAAAGTGGAGATGAAAGAAACATATTGCAACATAATTAAAGCCATATATGATAGACCCACAGCTGGTATCATAGAAAGATTTTTCTAATATTTGGAACATACCAAGGATGCCCTCCTTCACCACTGTAATTTACATCAAAATGGAAGTCCTAACTAAAGCAATTAGACAAGAGAAAGAAATAAAGGACATTCAAAATAAAATGAAAGAATTCAAGTTATACTTGTTTGCAGATGACATCATCTTACCTTTGGAAAATCATAAAGACTCTACCAGAAACTATTAGAATGGATAAATAAATCCAGAAGTTGCAAGATACAAAGTCAACATAAAAAAAAAATCAGTGCCATTTTCACATGTCAAGGGAGAACAATCTGAAAAAAAAATCAATAAATTAATGACATTTACAATAGTCACAAATGAAGTTAAATACCCAAGAATTAATTAACTTAATTAAAGAAGTTAAAGATCTCTTCAATAAAAACTATAAAATATTGACAAAACAAAGAGGACACAAAAAACTGGAAAGATATTCCAGGTACATGGGCTGGAAGAGTCAATATTGTTAAGGGTTCATACTACTCAAAGCAATCTACATATTCAATGCAATCGCTATCAAAATACCAATGACAGTCTTCACAAAAGTAGAAAAAAAAATCCTAAAAGTTATATAAAATCACAGAAGACCCGGAAAAGCCAAAGGTATCCTGAGCATAAAGAACAAAACTGGAAGAATTACATTACCTGATTTCAAATTATACTGCAAAAATGTAGTAACCAAACTGCATACTACTGGCATAAAATCAGACTAATAAAACAATGGAACAGAATAAAGAACTCAGAAACAAATCCAATACCTACAGTTAAGTCATTTTCCACAAAGATTCTATGAACCTACAGAGGGGAAAAGACAGTCTCTTTAACAAATGGTGCTGGGTAACCTGGATATACATATGTAGAAGAATAAAACCAAACCCCTATCTACTGCCATATACAGAAATTGAATCAATATGAATCAAAGACTTAAATCTTAGACCTCAACCTATGAAACTACAAAATGAAAACATTGTAGGAATTCTCTAGGACTTTGGGCTGGGCAAAAATTTATTTGGTAATACTCCACAAACACAGGCAACCAAAGTAAAAATGGACAAATGGGATCACATCAAGTTAAAAAGCTTCCGCACAGCAAAGGATACAACCAACAAAGTGAAGAGACAACACACGGAGTGGGAAAAAATATTTACAAACTAACTATCTGAAAAGGAATTAATACCCAGAATATATAAGGAGCTCAAACAGCTCTATAGAAAAAAAATCAAATAATCCAATCAAAATACAGGGAAAATATTTGAACATACAACTTCTCAAAAGAAGAAAAACAAATGGCATGCAATAACAAATTCTGCTGAAGATGTGGAGAAAAGGGAACCTCATTCACTGTTGCAGGAAATGCAAATTAGTACGACCACTATGGAGAACAATTTGAAGGTTCCTCAAAAACCTAAAAATAGAGTTAATAGAGTTATCACATGATCTAGCAATCCCACTGCTGGGTATATATACAAAAAAAAATCACTATATTGAAGAGATATCTGCACTATCACGTTTAATGCAGCAATATTCATTACTCTTACCACTCCTATCGAATATAGTACTGGAACTTCTGGCCAGAGGAATCAGGCAAGATAAATAGATAAAAAGTCATCCAAATAGAAAGACAGGAAGTCAAGCTATCTCTATTAGCAGATGATATAATTTTATATGTAAAAATTCCAGTGGTCTCTGCTCATAAACACCTAGATCTGTAAACAATTTCAGCAAAGTTTCAGGCTACAAAATAAACCTACAAAAATCAGGTAGCCAAGATTTGGAAACAATTTAAGTTTCTATAAATAGATGACTAAAGAAAATTTGGTACTTACAAACAATGGAGTACCATTCACCCATAAAAAATGAGATCCTGTCAATGGCAACAACATGGATAGCATATGAGGTCATTATGTTTAATGAAATAAGCCAGACACAGAAAGACAAGCATGATGTGTTCTCACTTATTTGTCGGAGCTAAAAATTCCAACAATTGAAGCCATGGATATAGAGAATACAAAGATGGTTAACAGAGACTAGAAATAGTAATCCAGGGGCTATGACAGAAGAGAGGAATGTTGATGAGTAAAAAATATAGTTATAAAGAAAAAATTAGACCTAGTGTTTGCTAGAACTAAATGATGACTATAATAATAAATAATTTAATTTTTCACTTTAAAACGAGTATAAGTATATAATTTGATTGCTTGAAAGACAAAGGATAAATGGTTGAGGTGATGCATACCTATTTACCCCAATGTTAATATTATGCATTGCATGTTTGTATCAAGACATCTCATGTAACTCATAAATGTATGTACCTACTATGCACCTACAAAAATAAAAAATTAAAAAATGTTAAAAGTAATACAAAAAAGGGGTATTGTGGAAACCTCTATATACACAAATTAGAAAACCTATAAGAAATCAGTAAATTTCTGAAAATGTAAAATCTCCCAATATTGATCCAGGAAGAAGTTTAAAACCTGAGCAGACCAGAAATAAGTTCTTAAATTGATGCAGTAATAAAAAGCTTACCAACCAGAAGCAGCCCTGGACCAGATGGATTAACAGTCAAATTCTATCAGATGTATAAATAAGACTTGTTAGCATTCCTATTAAAACTATTCCAAAAAAATTAGGATAAGGGTTATCTCCTTAACTCATTCAATGAGGCCAGCTTCATTCTGATACCAAAACCTGGCAGAGACACACACACACACACAAAGAAGACTTCAGGGCAAGATTCTTGCTGAACACAGAAGCAAAAATTCTCAACAAAGCACTAGTAAACCACATCCAGCAGCACATAAAAAAGCCAATCCACCACACTCAAGTAAGCTTTGTCTCTGAGATTCAAGGCTGGTTCAACACATACAGATCAGTAAATCACACACATGAATTAAAAACAAACAAAAAAGAAAACACATGATTATCTCAAAAGATGCAAAAAAGACTTTTGACAAAATGAAACATTCCCTCATGTCCTTCAATAAACTAGGTACTGAAAGAACATGTCTCAAAATAATAAGAGCCATCTATGACAAACCCACAGCCAATATTGTACTGAATGGGCAAAAGCTGGAAGCATTCTCCTTGAAAACCAGAACAAGGATGCCCACTCTTACCACTCCTATCGAATATAGTACTGGAACTTCTGGCCAGAGGAATCAGGCAAGATAAATAGATAAAAAGTCATCCAAATAGAAAGACAGGAAGTCAAGCTATCTCTATTAGCAGATGATATAATTTTATATGTAAAAATTCCAGTGGTCTGTGCTCATAAACACCTAGATCTGTAAACAATTTCAGCAAAGTTTCAGGCTACAAAATAAACCTACAAAAATCAGTATCATTTCTGTACACCAACAACATCCAAGCTGAGTGTCAAATAAAAAAATAAATCTTATTTTACAATATCCAAAAAATAAAATAAACCCTAAGAATACAGCCTACTAGGGAGGTGAAGAATGTTGACATGAGAATTACAAAATACTGTTGAAAGAAATCATACATGACATAAACAAGTGGAAAATCATTTCATGTTCATGCATAGGAAAAATATTGTTAAAATGGCCATATTGCCCAATGCAATTTACAGATTCAATGTTATTTCTGTCAAACTACCAATGGCATTTTTCACAGAATCAGAAGATAACTACGCTAAAATTCATATGGAACCAAAAGAGAGACCAAATCGTCAATGCAATCCTAAGCAAAAGGAACAAAGCTGGAGGCATCACATTACCTGGCTTAAAACTATACTACTAGGCTATAGTAAACAAAACAGCATGGTACTGGTACAAGAACAGACACATAGACCAATGGAACAGAACAGACATTCCAGAGATAATGCTACATACCTAAAAGCATCTGACTTTTGACAAAGTCAACAAAAACAAGGAATGAGGAAAGGACTACCAATTCAATAAATGGTTCAGGAGTAACTGGCTAGCCATATGCAGAAGATTGAAATTGGACCTCTTCCTTATACCATATAAAAATTAACTCAAGATGGATTAAAGACTTAAATTTAACATTTAAAACTATATAAACCATGACCAATGACCTAGGAAAACCATTCTAGACATAAGCCCTGGCAAAAATTTTATGATGAAGGCTCCAAAAGCAATTGCAACAAAAACAAAAATTGACAATTGGAATCTAATTAACATAAAGAGCTTCTGCACAGCAAATAAACTATCATCAGAGTAACCAGACAACCTAGAAAATGGGAAAAATTATTTGCAAAGTATGCTTTGGACAAAGATCTAATATGAAGAATCTATTAAGAAATTTAAACAAATTAACAAGCAAAAAACAGACAACCCCACTAAAAAGTGGGCAAAATACATGAACAAACATTTTCAAAAGAGGATTTACACATGGCCAACAAGCATATGAAAAAATGCTCAACATCATTAATCATTAGAGGAATACGAATCAAAGCCACAATGAAATACTATCTCACAACAGTCAGAATGGCTATTATTAAAAAGTCAGTAAATAAAAGATGCTGATAAGGTTGCAGAGGAAAGGAAAGGCTTAAACACTGCTGGAGGAAATTGTAAATTAGGTCAGCCATTGTGGAAATTAGTTTGGAGATGCCTCAAAGACCTAAAAACAGAACTACCATTCTACCCAGAAATCCCACTACTAGGCATATACCCGAAGGAATATTCTACCATAAAGACACATACATGCATGTTTTCATCGCAGCACTGTTCCCCATGGCAAACACATGGAATCAACCTAAATGCCCATCAACAGTAGACTGGGTAAAGGAAACATGGTACATAGACATAAATGATATATATGAGATAATTTCCTTTGGAGTAACATGGATGGAGCTGGAGGCCATTATCCCAAGTGAACTAACATAGGAACAGAAAATTAAATTCGGCATGTCCTCACCTGTAAGTGGGAACTAAACAGTGAGTACTAATGAACACAAAAAAGGAAACAATAGACACCAGGGCCTGCTTGAGGGTTCAGGGTAGGAAGATGGTGAGACTGAAAAACTATCATCTATTGGGTAATATGCTTATTAGCTGGGTGACAAAATAATCTGTATACCAAACCCCCATGACACACAATTTACCTCTATAAAAAACCTGCACATGTACCCTGAATCTAAAATAAAAGTTAAAAACATGTGTATGGTTATATTTAAGATGATTGTTATATATTAATGAATTTGCCAAAGTGTTTTACCAATCCCCACACCAATGATCACTGTTCCATCTCAGACTCTTGTAGGGGATTTTCAATTTTTTGAACTACTCTACTCTAATCCTGTCAAGTCAACTCACAAAAGAGTATATATTGGTTACATGTATGCTAAGTCATGAGGATATGGATAGAAATAACAAAATGCTTATTCTAATAGGAAAACAAAGGTAGTAGGTTTGTCTCTTCTTGACTCCTCAGCATCCTCCATTGAGCTAACCCCTAGCTGTATCCAAGTATTGAGTAATTTTTTCTCTTATCTTATAAATTCAATTTTTCAGTGAATAAAAACATAACTACTTATTATGCCTGTAAAACAGAAAACCCTTATTATATTTATCAGTAGTTTGCTCCATTTTAATGCTGCGTACTATCCCATAGTAAAAGTTTAACACAGTTTCTTCATCCTTTCACCAGCTGATGGACTTTGGGCTGTTTCTAGTTTGGGTTTATTATGAATAAAGCTGCTATCAATATTTGTGCACAAATCTTTGTTGGTGTATCTCAAAAAGATTACCGCTAAGTGAAAGAATTCAGACACAAAAGACTACATATTGTCTCATTTTATTTACATATTATAGAAGAGACAAAGTATAGTGACTGATATCTGATCAGTGGCAAAGGAACACAAATAAATTTTAGGAGTGATAGAAATACTCTATATCTTGATTTTGGTGTTGCTCCATGCCTATGTACATTTGCCAAAACTCATCAAATTGTGCACTTAAAGTTGGTAAAAAAAAATTATGTAAATTTTACCTTAATAAAACCGACCAAGAAAACAGACAATTACTAATTGGCAAAGATAGTACAGTATCAACCTATCAAGTGCCCCATAATTTGCAAAACTGGCTCTCTCACACTGATGCTAGTTTATTCTATTGTACAGAGAAGTGTTAGTTCCTCGTCTTCATTGCCTTAATACCTACTTCCCTTTCAGGGTTTTATTTTGTCAACTGTGAATGGAAAATAACGTGGTTGCTGAGCCATACATTTCTTTATGTCCTTTAACTACAGAAAGATGCAGCTGAAGCTTTCAAAATAGTGTTTATAATGACTACATTCTAAATCAAGGATGATTCTAATTCCTAGTCTCCATCTGGCAGGACTGAAGGGGATGCTTTTATTTCTTCAGTTGCAGAGTGTTTATGGATGTATCCACAGTGCCTATCATAGTAGGCATTCCACAAATATTTATTGACTAAGGAAAATATTGTTAAAATGTTCATTCTGTTTTAAAGTATACTATTGGGAAAAATGGATCTGATGAGAAAACCTCCTTAACTACAATATAATCTATAATCACAGGCTACCAGCCTCTTTAGAAGTAAGAGTACATGGTGCAGTGCTCCATACAAATATTCCCACCGAGACAAAGCCACTCTTTTTCCCACTTGTTGGTGGCTGCTAATGACTCACAGCTTATGAGTCCCCTCTGGAAATTACCTTTGACTTAATGAAGCAACCCTGCCCAAAGCTATACCCCTTCCTTTGCAACAGCCTGCACTGAATGTCCGGTCAGTGTGACGGGACAAAGACCTGACCCCCTTGCCTCAATTCAGGACAATTCTGAAGGACAACTCCAGTTTCAGAGGTCCCTGTGGGACAGTTTGATTGCAACCACTTCAAGGTTTAAATTCTCTCTCTGCTCTTCCCTCTTCTCTCGTTCACCTAAAGATGCCACTTGTGAGGCCATTCTCCAATAAACCTACATTTTACAACTGTTTGTTTCCCTGAGAAACCTGACCTATAGTCTCAACCATGGGATTTTGGAGCTGGATTATTCACTGGTAAGATAGATGGGATGACCTCATTTCTGGTAGTAGTTGGAGTACTAATAGTCACTGGCATGATAGAGCAGTGCAATTATTAAAATATTCATTGGTGGTAAACTGGAATGGAATGGGGGATAGAAAAGAATGTAATAGTATACACAATATCTGAGGCCTTTATGAGGTTTTAGGAGAGTGGTAATTATAAGGGGTATGAAATTGGATGATTTTGTGGTTATTAATGATGCACTGGAGAAAAACAAGGAAAGGCTGAGTGTAACGAATTCCCAATTTAAGGCAAAATAGAAAAATCTGAGGGATTCTTTTATATAAAGAACCTCTCCTCTCCTGCAGCTGAAGGGCAGAAAAAGCTGAGGTTATGAATCAGAAATTATTTACAAGGGTAGCGTAGCTCAAGAAGCTTGAATGCATGGATGTGAGGGTGGTCTGGCTGTGACATCTGTCACCCCATTGATTGCCAGGGTTGATCCGGTTGATATGGCTGGCTAGGTGGGTGTCCCCTTCCTGCCTCACCACTCCATGTACATCCCTCCTGAAGCTGCTTGCTTGGTCAAAGAGGACAACCATCCCTGATAGAGGAGGACCAGTCTTCAGTCAAGGGTATAGGAGTAGCTGCGCTCCCCTGCTAGAGCCCCCAAACAAGCTCTCAAGAAGATTGAATGTTTAATCCTGATTATGTTAGACAGAACAATCACAGAGAAGAAAAAAACTCTGAATCTTGGGATGGGGCCATCTGTGTCAATATATCTGCAATTCTTGATTCCTCAGGTTCCCTTGAACCCACTAGGTTGGCCCAGTGTCTCACTGTTCTCTTTCAAAATAGCATACATTCTTTTCTTGAAGAAAGTACACAGGTTTTTGCTTTGTACGACAATTTAGAGTCACAATTAATCTCCATCCACCTTCTGGCCAACAGAAAAATAACTAAGGTGAAGTCATAACATAACTTGGCTAGGGAAAGTACTGGGCTGGCAAAGGAGGGAAAGGGAGCATATGCTGAATGAACTGGAGATACTAAAAGAAGGGTATAAACAGGGCTAGACCCTGGAGATGATGACTCAAAGGGAGAGAAAATGCAGATGGAAGGGGTGAGTTTATCAATATGGAATGGATCTCTTAGGATTAAGGATTTAAAAACCTAGCAAAGGCCAAGGAGAAAGTGCAAAAAAGTCCCTACTTGAAGTGAAGAAGAGTAATGTAAAAAGTGCCTACTCTAAGTGAAAAATAAATACCATGGTAGAAGGAAGAAGAAGGAATCCAAAAGTTCACATAATTAGTTAGACATGCTAGAGCAGATTTACTATATAAGGCCAGAAAACCCAACCCATCATAGGCTGCAGACAGGTCCAGATGAAAATCCATTTAACAAAGGAATATGGAATACTCTGGTAACAAAGGAACTGGCAATGTTGAGAAACAAGTGTGTGGCTGTGTTACTTTTATATTGCTGTGTACCAAATTACCACAAATTTATTGCTTAAAACAACATACAATTATTATATAACAATTTTTGTGGTCAGGAGTCAAGGTATAGCTTAACTGGATCCTCTGTTTGAAGATCTCTCAAAAGGCCACAGTCAAGGTACCAGCCATCCTGCATTCCTTCCCGGGCCTCAGGGTTCTCTTTCCAAGCTTCCATGGTTGTTGGCAGAATCCATTTATTTGTAGAACTGAGAAGCCTGGCTTCTTACTGGATATTCACTGGAAATTGTCCTCAGGTCACAGAGGCTGCCCACAGTAACATCATGTGGCTGGCCCTATCCATAGGCATTTCACAACATGGCTTTTTGCTTCTCTAAGTCTGGAAGGAGAAACTTTCATTCTAGTCTACTAAGACAGAGTGTTATATAATGTGACCTAATCGAGGAATGACATCCCATGACCTCTGCTATATTCTATTGGCTAGAAGCAAGTGAAAGGTTCTTCCCACACTCAAGAGGAGGGGATTATACAATGGCATGTGAGATATTGAGTGTTATCTTAGGATTTATACACTGGCTGTACTCTCTATGTCAGTGTTGAGAGTAGGAGATTGTGTTACAGATTTATGTTTCCTGACAGCAAAGAGGATAAAAGGAGTCAAAAAATAACTAGAGACCAGGTGACAGCAATTAAATCATAGAAGCCCAGTAGACACAATGATCATAAAGTGCATCAAGATCAGAGTGGATCAGGTAGCCAAAGGATTCTGATCCACAAAGAGCTTTAAGGATGACTAATAGAATACAGTGTCTCTGAGGGCAAGATAAATGGACAGTAAACAATGGTATTGCTTAATTTATACAACCAAGACAAATCAAGAATAGGTGATGAAGAAACTGAAAGTAGGTGATCCAGTGAAAAATTATGGTCTCTTGCCCACATTCTGGATGACAGTCAATTCACCCAAGTTCTGGATGATAGTTCTCAGACCCAGAACTCACTGACTGAAAAATAGGCCAGGTTCCCATAAAGAAAGACCCTGCCAACACCATGGTAAGGATATAAGGTGAGTAGTACCACAGTATTTCTCCAAAAGAACCTATAACCATCCACTTGGGTAATTGCACATTGTAGAAAGGATAATACCAGACATTTTGAGACATGGAGTCCAAGTTGGCATTGATTCTCAGAGACCTTAAATGTCATTAGGGCCCCCCTTTTAGAGTTGGTACTTATAGGGAGCAAATAATAAATGGAGTTATGGAGCATATAGAGATCACTGGGTCTGCAGGCCTACCTCATGGTAATTATTCTAGTTACTGATTGTATAATTGGAATGTACATACTTGGGAGCTTGCAGAGACCCCACTTAGGGTTTTGGCTTGAAGGTAAGAGTTATCATTCTGCATAAAACCGAGCAATAGTCTCTGAAACACTCAACACCACAATCCTTTCACTGCTGGCCAACATAGCAAATCTAAAACAATATTGGATCCCAGAAAAAATGGCAGAAATTAGTACCCTATTAAAAGACTTCAGGGAAACAGAGATAGTCATCCATCATTATATTTCCATCTGTTTTTGGATCCTACAAAAATAAATGTACCCTGGCAGATGAAATTGGACTATTAAAAAACTCAACCAAATAATATCCTCAATCTTACCTTTTGTGCTGATGTAATAGCTTTGCCAGATCAGATAATTATGCCCTCGGGTAAATGGTATTTGGCCAATGATGCAGGTAATCTGCATGGGCAAGTGGCCTCAAACCCTATGACACCCCCAGTTCTTGCACTGGCATTTTTCCCTCAGCTCACCCCTATGGCCACATAATTGAGGCTAAGGAAAGCCAACCTTGGTTTACAGTAGGGTCTGCTTGGTATGTGGGTACAGCCCCCAGGTGGACTGTGACTACATTACAGCCTCACACAGGGATGGCCCCCTAAGATAGCAGAGAAAGAAAATCCTCTAAATCCTTAGAGCTGAAGCCAATGCACCTGCTTATCCATTTCATGTGAAAAGAGAAGTGGTCTAGAATAATTATTAAAAAAAAATCATTGTTTGGCTTATTGCTCCAAGACTTAGAATAAAAAAGACTGGAGGATCACAGACAAGGAGGTCTAAGGAAGAGGCATGTGAACGGACTTATGGTAGTGTGCACACTGTGAAGACATCTGCATTACATGCTAATACTCTCCAAGAACCATCGACCACGAGAAAGGCACTAAACAAACAAATAGACAGAATTGCTTGGTCAGCTGACATTAACCAGTTTCTTTTATTGGCTACCTCAGCTGGCATAAAAGGCACATAGATGAAGTAGCCATGTTGATAGATATGAATGAAGGCTATGCATGGGCCTAATGGCAGGAACTCTGATTCATCAAGTCTGATATAGCTATTACCACCATCCACTGTTCAATATGCTATAAAAGGAGACCAAAACTAATGCTCTAATATGGCGATATTTATTAATTAGACCCACCAGCAACTTGATGGTGGCATATTGACTGAGATCAACGTATATTTTGGATAGAACTTTCCCGCTTGCAGGATCTCAGGCAGCACAATTATTCAAGGAATATAGAATGTTTAGCCCACTGCTATGGGGTTCTGTACAACATGATCTTGGATCAAATGATCTACTTTATATCAAAAGAAGTATAGTATTTGGCACATGACATTTGGGTCCACTGTCTTTATCACATACAGCAATACCCAGAAGTGATCAGTCTGATAGAGCAATGGAATGACTTTTTAAACATACAGCTGAGGCTATAGTTTAGAGATAACGCTCTAAAACATTGAACATTATCACCAATAGATAGAACTCAATGGGTGACAATAGGAATGCCTGCTTATAATTACTTTCTGTGACCTATTTAGGAAATTTGTGTGTCCTATCCCTGCAACTTATTTAGACTCAGTGGTTCTAGACATGTTGGTTCCCAGAGAAGGAATGCTTTTAAAAGGGCCATAGTAAGCTGTGTTTTTGCTTCTTCCTTATCCAATTTTGATGGTCAATGGACAAGTAGAGTAGCCAAAAGGTTTAAGCTTAAGAATCTTGCCAGGGGCGGTGGCTCATGCCTGCAATCCCAGCAGTTTAGGAGGCTGAGGCGGGAAGACTGCTTGAGCCCAGGAGTTTGGGATCAGCTTGAGCAACACAGAGAAACCCCATCTCTACAGAAAGTTAAAAATTAGCCAGGTGTGGTGGCACATGCCTGTAGTCCCAGCTAGCAAGGAGGCTGAGTTGGGAGAGTCATTTCAGACTGGGAGGTTGATACTGCAGTGAACTGTGATTGCACCACTGTGCACTGCAGCCTGGGAAACAGATCAAGACTCTGTCTCAAAAAAAAAAAATGTGAACACAGACTCAAGTCTCAGTTTAAAAAAAACAAATCTGCATCGCTGCGTCAGAACTCCAGGAAAGTCATCTGGTCTAGAAGAGGTGATTCATGTAAGAAAATCTAGAATGGGTATTGGAGGAGGGAGATAATACACAGCAATTTTACCTCTGAGACTAATTATGGCAACAGGGGCTATCTATGGTCATTCGGCATTTTAAGCAAATTGGAAATGTGAAAAAGCTTGGTAAGTGGGTGCCTCATGAACTGAGTGAAAAATTTTTTAAAAAATCGTCCTTTTGAAGTGTTGTCTTCTTTTATTCTACCCAACAACAATGAACCACTTTTTGATTGGATTGGGACATGCGATGAAAAGTGGATTTTATCCGACAACCAGCTGCGACCAGCTCAGTAGTTGGACTGAGAAGAAGCTCCAAAGCACTTCCCAAAGCCAAACTTGCACCAAAAAAAAAAAAAGGTTATGGTCACTGTTTGGTGGTGGTCTGCTGCCGGTCTGATCCACTACAGGTTTCTGAATCTCAGCGAAACCATTACATCTGAGAAGTATGCTCAGCAAATCAATGAGAAGCACCAGAAACTGCAACACCTGCAGCTGGCATTGGTCAACAGAAAGCGCCTAATTCTTCTCTACAACGCCTGACTGCACGTCACACAATCAACGCTTCAAAAGTTGAACAAATTGGGCTACCAAGTTTTGCCTCATCTGCCATATTCACCTGACCTCTGACCAACAGACTACCACTTCTTCAAGCATCTCAACAACTTTTTGAGGAAAAATGCTTCCACAACCAGGATGCAGAAAATGCTTTCTAAGAGTTCATTGAATCCCAAAGCATGGATTTTTACACCACAGGAATAAACAAATGTATTTCTCATTGACAAAAATGTGTTGATTGTAATGGTTCTTATTTTGATGAATAAAGATGTGTTTGAGCATAGTTATAAAGATTTAAAATTCAAGGTCCAAAACCGCAATTACTTTTGCACCAACCTAATATATACATTCTATTGGTTCTGCCTCTCTGGAGATCCCTCATTAATACTATGTGTATATATACTACACACACACACACACAATAATATATACGTATATGTTATATACGTATATATTATATATACGTATATGTTACATATACACATATGACACATGTGTATATATATAATATACATATGCGCACATATAGTACAGGTTGATTATCCCTTATCTCGCATCAAAAGTGTTTTGGAATTCAGATTTGGATTTTGGAATTTTGCATATATATAATGAGGTATTGTAGGGATGGGACCCAAGTCTCAACGCAAAATTCATTTATGTTCCACATACACCTTATTAATTATACACATACCCTGAAGATAATTTTAGACAATAATTTTAATAATTTTATGCATGAAACAAAGTTTCAGCTATATTTTTGCTCTGAACAATCACATGGGGTCCAGTGTGAAATTTTCCACTGTGGCACCATGTTGGTGCTCGAAAAGTTTCGGATTTTAGAGCATTTTGGATTTCAAGTTTTTGAGTTAGGGATGCTGAACCTACAGATAGATAGATAGATGATAGATATGCACATCTATCTGTATGCAAATATGAATATGTGTATGTACATACACATATATGTTATGTGTGTATGTGTCTACATATGCATGTGTATATTTATATAGTTCACCCTCTATATCCATGGGTTTTGCATCATGAGATGCAACAAACTGCAAGGTGAAAATATTTTAAAAATATAATACAAACAAAAACAAGACAGTAAAACCAGTATTTACATAACACTTACATTGTACTAGGTATAAATAAACTAGAGATGATTTAAAGTGTATGAAAGGATTGCTGGGCATGGTGGCTCACGCCTGTAATTCCAGCACTTTGGGAGGACGAGGCAGGCAGATCACTTGAGGTCAGGAGTTAGAGACCACCCTGGCCAACATGGTGAAACCCCATCTCCACTAAATAAATAAATAAATAAATACAAAAATTAGCTGGGCATACTGGTGGGTGCCTGTAGTTCTAGCTACTCAGGAGGCTGAGGCAGGAGAATCATTTGAATCCAGGAGGTGGAGGTTGCAGTGAGCCGAAATCGCACCACTGCACTCCTGGGTGACAGCACGAGACTCTGTCTCAAAAAAAAAATAATAAAATAAATAAAGTATATGGAAGGATGTACATAGGTCATATGCAAATACTATACCCTTTTATATAAGCGACTTGAACATCTGCAGATTTTGGTAGCAGCTACGGTTATTTAGCTCCTACTATGTCCCAAGCCTTTAGATAGGCTGCTTTTCATTATATCTTGTCTCATCATGGAAGTGTCATATCGTTTCCTCTTTAACTATTCCATCATGTATTTCCATCATGTATTTCTAGAAGATAAGAATTATTTCATTAAGGAATACCACAATACCATTATCTCTCAGAAAAAAACAAACTTTTATCATCATGAAATATCACTTGATATGCGAATTTCACAAAGGTCATCTTTTTTTTTTCAATGTATTTGTTTGAATCAGGATCCAAATAAGTTTCACATCTTGATATTGGTTCATGTTATCTCTTAAATCTCATTTAATCAATTAATTATTTATAGAGACAGGTCTCACTGTGTTGCCCTGTGGGGAAAAGCAAGAGAGATCAGATTGTTATTATGTCTGTATAGAAAGAAGTAGACATAAGAGACTCCATTTTGTTCTGTATTAAGAAAAATTCTTCCGCCTTGAGATGCTGTTAATCTGTGACCTTACCCCCAACCCCGTGCTCTCTGAAACATGTGCTGTGTCAAACTCAGGGTTAAATGGATTAAGGGTTGTGCAAGACGTGCTTTGTTAAACAAATGCTTGAAGGCAGCATGCTCCTTAAGAGTCATCACCACTCCCTAATCTCAAGTACCCAGGGACACAAAAACTGTGGAAGGCCGCAGGGACCTCTGCCTAGGAAAGCCAGGTGTTATCCAAGGTTTCTCCCCATGTGATAGTCTGAAATATGGCCTCGTGGGAAGGGAAAGACCTGACCGTCCCCCAGCCCGACACCCGTAAAGGGTCTGTGCTGAGGAGGATTAGTATAAGAGGAAGGCATGCCTCTTGCAGTTGAGACAAGAGGAAGGCATCTGTCTCCTGCCCGTCCCTGGGCAATGGAATGTCTCGGTATAAAACCCGATTGTACCTTCCATCTACTGAGATAGGGAAAAACCGCCTTAGGGCTGGAGGTGAGACATGCGGGCAGCAATACTGCTTAACAAAGCATTGAGATGTTTATGTCTATGCATTTCTAAAGCACAGCACTTGATTCTTTACCTTGTCTATGATGCAAAGACCTTTGTTCACGTGTTTGTCTGCTGACCCTCTCCCCACTATTGTCTTGTGACCATGACACATCCCCCTCTCTGAAAAACACCGTAATAAATACTAAGGGAACTCAGAAGCCAGTGGGATCCTCCATATGCTGAACGCTGGTCCCCTGGGTCCCCTTATTTCTTTCTCTATATTTTGTCTCTGTGTCTTTTTCTTTTCCAAGTCTCTCGTTTCACCCAACGAGAAACACCCACAGGTGTGAAGGGGCGACCCACCCCCTTCATTGCCCAGTCTGAAGTGCAGTGACATGATCACAGCTTACTGTAACCTTGAACTCCTGGCCTCAAGCCATCCTCCTACCTCAGCTTCCCAAGAAGTTGGGACCACAGAAGCCTGCCAACATGCCCAGATAATTTTTAATTTTTTAATAGAGATACGGTCTCACTATGTGGACCGGGTGTGTCTTGAACTCCTGGCCTCAAGCGATCCTACCATCTCAGCCTGCCAAAGTAATTGAATTACAGGCAAGAGTCAGTGACTGGCTCTTAAATCTCTTTCATAGTTTCTTCTCCATTCTTTCTCTTCTTTGTTTTAAATTTTGAAATTATTTTTGAGGAAACTTGATCGTTATCTGTGGTAAAAATGACTCCTCTCAAAGATATCCAAATCCGAACTCATGGAAACCTGGAATGTTATCTTATATGAGAATAAAGTGTTTTTGCAGATGTGATTAAGTTAAGGATATTGGAAATAAGGGATTATCCTGGATTATCTGGGTGATCTTTCAAGGCAATTTTAAGCGTCCTTATAAGTAAGAGGCAGAGGGAAATTTTACAGAAGAGGAGGTGGCAAAGTGACCAGAGAGGCAGAGATTGGAGTGATGCAGCCAGAAGCCAAGCAATGCCAGCAGTCACCAGAAGCTGGAAAAGGAAGTCTTGCCCTGCTGATACCTTGAATTCAGCCTATTGATATTCATTTCAGACTTCTGTCTTTCGGAACTGTGGGAGAATAAATTTCTGCTGTTTTAAGCCAACAAGTTTCTGGTAATTTGTTATGGCAGCCCTAGGAAATGAATAATTTTTTTCTGTAAAATTTCCTGCATTGTGGCTTTTGCAGATTTCAAGCCTTTGATTTTTTAAATATGTTCTTCTGTCTTTTCTACTTTTTGCTTATTTATATTTCTTTTCCAAGATGGTTTTATAGATGGTTTATATACTTTTATACAGATGCATATTATCTCTGGATGTCTCTCTTTTTTAATTTTAGCAGATATTTTAACTTATTGCTTATATTCATATATTCACTGGGAATTGAAATATAGCTATAATTTCTACATAGGCACTTTACATGTATTATCTTCTGTCTTATTAACAACCTTGCACTTTAGGTGATACATTCGAAAGCAAATAGAATACAGAACTAAATTTTGAAAGCAGAGGATGAAAGTCCAAATTCTGGTTTATATCTATAATGCTGCACTTTTACCAAGAATCTCAGGTAAAACAGAGCTGAGAATTTGGCCCCCACTCTTCTCCTCCATATCTACCATCCATTGATTTAGATAGAAACTAGGAGTTTCTGTAGGAAAAATATTTCTCATGTAGTTGTTGTAGATAAAATATATATATTAGAGATCCTTAGACTTTATTATAGTTTTGTTTGTGTTGTTGCTGCTTTCAGTACATTTTTTTTTTTTTTGAGACAGTCTCACTCTGCCACCCAGACTGGAGGGCAGTGGCGTGATCTTGGCTCACTGCGACCTCTGCCTCCCGGGTTCAAGTAATTGTCTGCCTCAGCCTCCCGAGTAGCTGGGATTACAGGCGCCTGCCACCACGTCTGGCTATTTTTTTTTTTTTAATTGGAGTAGACATGGGGTTTCACCATCTTGGCCAGGCTGGTCTCGAACTCCTGACCCCGTGATCCCCCCGCCTCTGTCTCCCAAAGTGCTGGGATTACAGGTGTGAGCCACCATGCCCGGCCTTCAGTTCATTCTTGACCCACTTTTGAGACACTGGCTGGCAACCCTTATCCAGACTCTCACACTTGGGACAGTATGCACTCACCCTATTTGCCTAAGGGCTAGATGCCAGACAAGTAGGCACAGCCTGTATGCCACTGGGTGTATGAGAAATTATTCAAATTAACCAATCTTTAGGGAGCCTGAAAAACCTAGCTAATCCCAACCTGCTTGTCATACATAAGTTGCCCCCTACGGCTCCACTTGGCTGTCACCCTGTCCCCAGATGCAATCCCCTATGTGGTCCTACCCAGTAGCCTTCTCTCACTTGGGGACATGTATAACAAAGAGTTCTGCATTTCATCTAGCCCAGTGTCAGCATGTTGTGGCCCACCATCAAAAACAATGTTTAAATCTTATTGTCAAAAGAAGACTATTCCAGCCTGTGCAACATGGCAAAACCTTATCTCCACAAAAAAATATAAAAAATTAACCAGGTATGGTAGACTGTGCCTGTAGTCCCAGCTGCTCGGGAGGCTAAGGTGGGAGGATTGCTTGAGCCCAGGAGGCTGAAGTTGCAGTGAGCTGAGATCCAGCCACTGTATGCCAGCCTGGGTGACAGAGTGAGATCTTGTCTCAAGAAAAGAAAAATACTATTCCAGCTTTATATAAAAAAGATAAAGGTAGGTCATTTTTTGACTTTTTTTTTTTTTTTTTTTTTTGAGACGGAGTTTCGCTCTGTCGCGCAGGCTGGAGTGCAGTGGCACGATCTTGGCTCACAGCAACTTATGTCTCACGGGTTCAAGGGATTCTCCTGCCTTAGCCTCATGAGTAGCTGGGTCTATAGGCATGGGCCACCACACCTGGCTAATTTTTGTATTTTTAGTAGAGACAGCGTTTCACCATGTTGGCTAGGCTGGTCTTGAACTCCTGACCTCGTGATCCACCCGCCCTCACAAAGTGCTGGGATTACAGGCGTGAGCCACCACACCTGGCCATTTTTTTTTTTCCTTTTATAATCACCCATAATTTTGCACTTAAAGTTTTTTTTGTTTTTAATCTCATAGCCTTTATTTATTTGTTTTCTCTTTGCACCGGACCCCTCAGGTAGGCAGAATAAGGATTTCTGTTTCTATGGTATAATTGAGAAAAGTGAGCCTTCACACAATCAAGTGACTGGTCCAAAATCAAACAGATAATAATGGACAGGTCTGGGAATTACACCCAGATGTTGTGATTCTAAGTCACTGTTCTGTCATATTACTTCCAATAGTTATCCACAAACCCATTCATCCATTCATTCTTCCAACATTTATTGATTATGTGTTATGCACCAGGCAAACACTAGGCTGTGGGTGCTACAAAGATAAATCCAGTGCAAACTCTTCCCTCAAAAAAATCACAGGAAACAGGCTTAGAAAATAAAAGGATAATACAGTGCAAAAGTTTTTTGTTAGAGCAAAAGCACTCAGTGCTCTATGGGGCCCCAGATAAAGTCTTTACCCCAAGCCAAAGGGAAGGTTTCTATTAGCTTCAAAGACTGAACAATACGTGACAGTTATATAGAAGTCAGACACATCAGCAGAGAGGGCAGCATTCAATTCATTTCCCAAATGCTTGATAGGACCCATGCTAGGCACTCCACCTCAGAGTGTATTAATTGCTGGAGGAGAGGACAGTAGACAAACATATTATAATACAGCATGATAAATGTAATGAAAAGGGTATGTACATATTATAGTGGAAGCACAAAAAAATGAATGGCAAACTCCCCTTGGATAAGAGAAAATAATCACAGACAGCCTCCTAGCATAAGTGACTGGAGTGAAGTCTTGAAGAATGAAAAAGGGCCCACTGCCATGCCCATGATGTTGCAGTCTCACCAATGCACCTTATTGTAGCAGTTTCTTGTTGTCTGAACCAGTACCCCAGGCTCTTTGTCCAACTTCCAAGAAAATTAAGGAACATGGACATAAAGCGGGGGTTGGAGCAAAAGTTTAATAAGTGAAAGAAGAAAGCTCCCCAGAGAGGGGAGTCCAAGTGGATTGCTGAGTTATAGCTGAGTTTAAAAGCTTTTGTAAGAAACTCCTCTCATCTCTGCAGCAGTACGAGTAACTTTTCAGTAAAGCTGTCTGTGCAACTTCCCTTATCTTATGCAGCTATGGGTATGTCTCTAGGGAAGCACAAAGCACTGCTTCTCTTTTTTGTATAACTGTGTGTTTGTTTTAGGTAAGTTCCCTCCTCCCTGTGCAAGTTCCCACCATGTATATGCCTGAAAAGGGGAGGAAACGTTTTCCTGGGAACTCAGCAATCATACAAAGAAAAAGACCTTCTGTGCTGGACCCTGTTTGCTTATCTGTGTGCAGGTGCAGGCTGAGTGTTTTATTTTTCCCAGGTTGTTTCATTTTTGCCCATTGCTGTGATTTTTCAGGCAGGCCACTTCTGCTGTCTGTATTTTTCCTAAATGATTTTTCCTTTCCGTCTCTCTCTCAACGGGAAGAAAAGTATGGAGAAGGGAAAGGCTATTCAAAAGTAAACACAAGTATGCTTGCATAAACACCAGGAAATGCTCGCCAGTGAGAATCCCAATCCACTCCACACGGACTAACTTTATATAACACCTCACTCTTAAAATAGCTAAGTGGTACACCAAGTGCTTTCAATTCTTGGCATAGGTCTTTCACGACTTATGTGCATTGCATCAAACATTTTCCATTGTAAAAGTTAGTTTGACTGAAAATCCATTATTTCTGGCCTATCTCTTTAAAGTCACATGGGATTCCTCAGAAAGGCTGGTACACTTGCCATTTGGCAAGGTGCAGTATAATAGCTCTTCTACTTAGGGACATGAACACGTGGAAAGAACTGAACAAGTCACATTACAATTTTGGAAACGGCAATAGAAAAGGTGACTTGGAAAGCAATGCACACATTTCCAGAGCACAAGCTAGGCAATTCTAATTTCGAGAGAGGTGAACAGAAACCAAACCTTCAGTTCATATTAATTTAACAACATTATCACTTCAGCGTTTTCCTCTTTAGTAGTCCTGACCTTGACTCAGTCCTTCTTACGTTGGTGCACTGCCTAGCAGGACTATGATTCATGCCAGAAATCAGATGGACGCAAAGGGAGATCCTGCCATTCCTTATAAAAATAATTTGAGAAATGTATGTACAATGACCATAACACTTATGCTAAGGGATGTGAAACACTTTTAGTTTTTCACATTAAGAACAGGTTTCCTCAGGCAACAGCAAAATTCCTATAGTTATGGAAATGAATGTAAGACTTCAGAAAAGGACATATCAGAGAGAGAAAAGGAGAGTTAGAAAGTGCATGGTACATGCAGAAATATAATGAATAAGTATGAGTGAAAGTAGACTTTAATGGTTTTGCCCTCTAATTACTTCAGCATCCTAATTTTCATACAGCACACACATTCCTGTCACTAATTCTAGAGATTTTCAAAAGCATTCTTTTTTCTTTCAAATATAAAAAGGTACCTTAATTTTTTGACTTTTACATTTTAAAATTCTTTTTCTGCAGTTCTCCTCACCCGAAGTTATCTCCACCACTAACAACTCTATCCAAAATGTAACCTGTTCTCCAGATCTTCCCATACTCAGCTGTGCTTTCTTAAAAATTTTAGAACATTTATCATCAGTTCCACATAATAATCTCTAAGATCATTTTGCTTTAACTTCTTCGAGACTCCAATCAAGCTTCTGGTAAGTGTTCCTTGACTCTAGAGTTCATATTTACTTGTTCTTCTTGTCTTTTGACAGTACCTAGTCTATGCTGTTATTCTACAATTTATAATACTGCAATTATAGGTTTACAAATGTGTACCCTGCAACTGGCTCATATATTTTTTTTATTTTATTTTTTTGAGACGGAGTTTCACTCTTGTTGCCCAGGCTAGAGTGCAGTGGTGCGATCTCGGCTTACCGTAACCTCCACCTCCTGGGCTCAAGTGATTCTCCTGCCTCAGCCTCACGAGTAGCTGGGATTACAGGCACACGCCACCACACCTGGCTAATTTTGTATTTTTAGTAGAGACAGGGTTTCTCCATGTTGGTCAGGCTGGCCTTGAACTCCTGACCTCAGGTGATCCACCCGCCTTGGCCTCCCAAAGTGCTGGGATTACAGGTGTGAGCCACTGCGCCCGGCCAGGCTCATTTACTATATCAGGGAACTTGTTTGATGTACATGGCCCAGTACCTAGTACCTGGTAAGAAATCAGGAAATGAATTTGGGAAATGAACACCAAAACATTGAAATAGAGAGACCTCTGGTAACTGCAAACAAAAGAGAAAATTCAAATAAAAAAATATGGGAAAGATGATATTGCTAATAATAGATACAATGGAGATTCTATTAATAATGAAGAAATTCTTGAGGAAATAAATGATTCTATGAATATATGAGAACTACCATAACTGGCACACAAAGTGGAAAACTTGGAAAGATAATACTCATGAAAGGAATAGAAAATGCTATTAAAGAAAAATCTTCTTAAAAAGGCTCCAGGCCCAGGCAGTTAGTAGCAGAATTCCTTTACATCAGTGTTTTTAACTGGTGTGTGTGTGGCAGCAGGGTTTGGGGGTAGATTTTGCCCCCAGGGGCAAAAATCTCTCATCAATGTCTGAAGATATTTTTGGTTGTCACAAACGGGGTGGGGAGGATCATTACTGACACGTAGTGGGTTAAGGCCAAGGGTGCTGCTAAACACTCTATAGTTTATAATTACCCAGCTGAAACTGCCAACAGTGCTGAGGTTAAGAAACCCTTCTCTACCCTTAAAAAGAATTTCTGTGCTATATAAAACATTCCAACACATAGGAAAATAAGGAAAGTTCCTCAAAGCAACTTCTATAGCAAACATTATTCTGATATTTGGAAATCAGACAGTTAATACCAAAAACATACAGTACTCTATAGACTATACTTACATATGCAAAAAACACCAAGTAAAATGATAATAAAACACATCTAGCAGTGTGTATAATATATTTAATAATTGTTTATTCCAGTAGGAACACTTAACGTGAGATCTATTCTTTGAACACATCTTAAAGTGCACAATTCGTTATCGTTAACTATAGGCACAGCATTGTACAGCAGACCTCCAGAACTCACTCATCTTGCAGAACTGAAACTCTAGACCCATTGAACAACAACCTCCTCCCCCAATTTTTTCATCCTGCCAGCGCCCAGGAACCAACATTTTTCTCTGTCCTTCTGTGGCTTTGACTTCTTTAGATACCTCATCTAAGTGAAATCATGCAGTATTTGTGCTTCTGAGACTGGTTTATTTCATTTAGAATAACGTCTTCCCAGATTCCTCCATGTTGTCACATATGACAGGATTTCTTTCTCTTTTTTTTTTTTTTTTTTTTTTGAGATGGAGTCTTGCTCTGTTGCCCAGGCTGGAGTGCAGTGGCGCGATCTCGGCTCACTGCAAGCTCCGCCTCCCGGGTTCACACCATTCTTCTGCCTCAGCCTCCCAAGTAGCTGGGACTACAGGCGCCCGCCACCACGCCTGGGTAATTTTTTGTATTTTTAGTAGAGACGGGGTTTCACCGTGTTAGCCAGGATGGTCTCGATCTCCTGACCTTGTGATAGGCCCGCCTCGGCCTCCCAAAGTGTTGGGATTACAGGCCTGAGCCACTGCGCCGGGCCAGGATTTCTTTTTTAAGGTTGAAGTGTATTACATTGTATGTATATACCACATTTTCTCTATCCATTCATCCATTGATAGACACTTAGGTTATCTCCATATCATGGCTATTTTAAATAATGCTGCAATATATATTGCAGTGTATATATCTCTTTGAGATCCTGATTTCATCTATTTTGAATAAACACTGAGAAACAGGATTGCTGTATCACATGGTAGCTCTATTTTGAAATTTTTTAGGAACCTCTATACTGTTTTCCATAACAGCTATACCATTTTACATTCTCACTAACAGTGTAACAAGCGTTCCAATTTCTCCACATCCTCTCCAATACTTGCTATACTTTGTTTAATAACCATCCTTACAGGCACAAGGTGACATCTCTCTGTGGTTTTGACTTGCATTAAAATGGTTTTCAAATCCCTGAAATGCAAGGATTATGTAACATTTGAAATTTTATCAATATAATTAATTGCATCACTAGGAAAAAAATAAAAGATGAGACAACCTTCTCATTAAATACAGAAAATGTTTTTGGTCATATTAAAATTTATTCCTGGGGGAGGAGCCAAGATGGCCGAATAGGAACAGCTCCGGTCTACAGCTCCCAGCGCGAGCGACGCAGAAGACAGGTGATTTCTGCATTTCCATCTGAGGTACCGTGTTCATCTCACTAGGGAGTGCCAGACAGTGGGCGCAGGTCAGTGGGTGAGTGCACCGTGCGCCAGCCGAAGCAGGGGCGAGGCATTGCCTCACTCGGGAAGCGCAAGGGGTCAGGGAGTTCCCCTTCCAGGGGTGACAGACGGCACCTGGAAAATCGGGCCACTCCCACCCGAATACTGTGCTTTTCCGACGGGCTTAGGAAACGGTGCCCCAGGAGAGTATAGCCCGCACCTGGCTCAGAGGGTCCTACGCCCACGGAGTCTCGCTGATCGCTAGCACAGCAGTCTGAGATCAAACAGCAAGTCGGCAGTGAGGCTAGGGGAGGGGCGCCCGCGATTGCCCAGGCTCGCTTAGGTAAACAAAGCAGCCTGGAAGCTTGAACTGGGTGGAGCCCACCACAGCTCAAGGAGGCCTGCCTGCCTCTGTAGGCTCCACCTCTGGGGGCAGGGCACAGACAAACAAAAAGACAGCAGTAACCTCTGCAGACTTAAATGTCCCTGTCTGACAGCTTTGAGGAGAGCAGTAGTTCTCCCAGCACGCAGCTGGAGATCTGAGAACGGGCTGACTGCCTCCTCAAGTGGGTTCCTGACCCCCGACCCCCGAGCAGCCTAACTGGGAGGCACCCCCCAGCAGGGGCAGACTGACACCTCACACGGCCGGCCAGGTACTCCAACAGACCTGCAGCTGAGGGTTCTGTCTGTTAGAAGGAAAACTAACAGAAAGGACATCCACACCAAAAACCCATCTGTACATCACCATCATCAAAGACCAAAAGTAGATAAAACCACAAAGATGGGGAAAAAACAGAGCAGAAAAACTGGAAACTCTAAAAACCAGAGTACCTCTCCTCCTCCAAAGGAACGCAGTTCCTCACCAGCAACGGAACAAAGCTGGACGGAGAATGACTTTGACGAGCTGAGAGAAGAAGGCTTCAGACAATCAAATTACTCCGAGCTATGGGAGGATATTCAAACCAAAGGCAAAGAAGTTGAAAATTTTGAAAAAAATTTAGAAGAATGTATAACTAGAATAACCAATACAGAGAAGTGCTTAAAGGAGCTGATGGAGCTGAAAACCAAGGCTCGAGAACTACGTGAAGAATGCAGAAGCCTCAGGAGCCGATGCGATCAAATGGAAGAAAGGGTATCAGCCCTGGAAGATGAAATGAATGAAATGAAGCGAGAAGGGAAGTTTAGAGAAAAAAGAATAAAAAGAAACGAGCAAAGCCTCCAAGAAATGTGGGACTATGTGAAAAGACCAAATCTACGTCTGATTGGTGTACCTGAAAGTGACGGGGAGAATGGAAACAAGTTGGAAAACACTCTGCAGGATATTATCCAGGAGAACTTCCCCAATCTAGCAAGGCAGGCCAACATTCAGATTCAGGAAATACAGAGAACGCCACAAAGATACTCCTCGAGAAGAGCAACTCCAAGACACATAATTGTCAGATTCACCAAAGTTGAAATGAAGGAAAAAATGTTAAGGGCAGCCAGAGAGAAAGGTCGGGTTACCATCAAAGGGAAGCCCATCAGACTAACAGCGGATCTCTCGGCAGAAACCCTACAAGCCAGAAGAGAGTGGGGGCCAATATTCAACATTCTTAAAGAAAAGAATTTTCAACCCAGAATTTCATATCCTGCCAAACTAAGCTTCATAAGTGAAGGAGAAATAAAATACTTTACAGACAAGCAAATGCTGAGAGATTTTGTCACCACCAGGCCTGCCCTAAAAGAGCTCCTGACGGAAGCGCTAAACATGGAAAGGCACAACCGGTACCAGCCACTGCAAAATCATACCGAAATGTAAAGACCATCGAGACTAGGAAGAGACTGCATCAACTAACGCGAAAAATATCCAGCTAACATCATAATGACAGGATCAGATTCACACATAACAATATTAACTTTAAATGTAAATGGACTAAATGCTCCAATTAAAAGACACAGACTGGCAAATCGGATAAAGACTCAAGACCCATCAGTGTGCTGTATTCAGGAAACCCATCTCACGTGCAGAGACACACATAGGCTCAAAATAAAAGGATGGAGGAAGATCTACCAAGCAAATGGAAAACAAAAAAAGGCAGGGGTTGCAATCCTAGTCTCTGATAAAACAGACTTTAAACCAACAAAGATCAAAAGAGACAAAGAAGGCCATTACATAATGGTAAAGGGATTAATTCAACAAGAAGAGCTAACTATCCTAAATATATATGCACCCAATACAGGAGCACCCAGATTCATAAAGCAAGTCCTGAGTGACCTACAAAGAGACTTAGACTCCCACACATTAATAATGGGAGACTTTAACACCCCACTGTCAACATTAGACAGATCAATGAGACAGAAAGTCAACAAGGATACCCAGGAATTGAACTCAGCTCTGCACCAAGCGGACCTAATAGACATCTACAGAACTCTCCACCCCAAATCAACAGAATATACATTTTTTTCAGCACCACACCACACCTATTCCAAAATTGACCATATACTTGGAAGTAAAGCTCTCCTCAATAAATGTAAAAGAACAGAAATTGTAACAAACTGTCTCTCAGATCACAGTGCAATCAAGCTAGAACTCAGGATTAAGAATCTCACTCAAAACCGCTCAACTACGTGGAAACTGAACAACCTGCTCCTGAATGACTACTGGGTACATAACGAAATGAAGGCAGAAATAAAGATGTTCTTTGAAACCAACGAGAACCAAGACACAACATACCAGAATCTCTGGGATGCATTCAAAGCAGTGTGTAGAGGGAAATTTATAGCACTAAATGCCCACAAGAGAAAGCAGGAAAGATCCAAAATTGACACCCTAACATCACAATTAAAAGAACTAGAAAAGCAAGAGCAAACACATTCAAAAGCTAGCAGAAGGCAAGAAATAACTAAAATCAGAGCAGAACTGAAGGAAATAGAGACACAAAAAACCCTTCAAAAAATAAATGAATCCAGGAGCTGGTTTTTTGAAAGGATCAACAAAATTGATAGACCGCTAGCAAGATTAATAAAGAAAAAAAGAGAGAAGAATCAAATAGATGCAATAAAAAATGATAAAGGGGATATCACCACCGATCCCACAGAAATACAAACTACCATCAGAGAATATTACAAACACCTCTATGCAAATAAACTAGAAAATCTAGAAGAAATGGATAAATTCCTCAACACATACACCCTCCCAAGACTAAACCAGGAAGAAGTTGAATCTCTGAATAGACCAATAACAGGAGCTGAAATTGTGGCAATAATCAATAGCTTACCAACCAAAAAAAGTCCAGGACCAGATGGGTTCACAGCCGAATTCTACCAGAGGTACAAGGAGGAGCTGGTACCATTCCTTCTGAAACTATTCCAATCAATAGAAAAAGAGGGAATCCTCCCTAACTCATTTTATGAGGCCAGCATCATCCTGATACCAAAGCCTGGCAGAGACACAACAAAAAAAGAGAATTTTAGACCAATATCCTTGATGAACATTGATGCAAAAATCCTCAATAAGATACTGGCAAACAGAATCCAGCAGCACATCAAAAAGCTTATCCACCATGATCAAGTGGGCTTCATCCCTGGGATGCAAGGCTGGTTCAATATACGCAAATCAATAAATGTAATCCAGCATATAAACAGAACCAAAGACAAAAACCACATGATTATCTCAATAGATGCAGAAAAGGCCTTTGACAAAATTCAACAACCCTTCATGCTAAAAACTCTCAATAAATTAGGAATTGATGGGACGTATCTCAAAATAATAAGAGCTATTTATGACAAACCCACAGCCAATATTGTACTGAATGGGCAAAAACTGGAAGCATTCCCTTTGAAAACTGGCACAAGACCGGGATGCCCTCTCTCACCACTTCTATTCAACATAGTGTTGGAAGTTCTGGCCAGGGCAATTAGGCAGGAGAAGGAAATCAAGGGTATTCAATTAGGAAAAGAGGAAGTCAAATTGTCCTTGTTTGCAGATGACATGATAGTATATCTAGAAAACCCCATTGTCTCAGCCCAAAATCTCCTTAAGCTGATAAGCAACTTCAGCAAAGTCTCAGGATACAAAATCAATGTGCAAGAATCACAAGCATTCTTATACATCAATAACAGACAAACAGAGAGCCAAATCATGAGTGAACTCCCATTCACAATTGCTTCAAAGAGAATAAAATACCTAGGAATCCAACTTACAAGGGATGTGAAAGACCTCTTCAAGGAGAACTACAAACCACTGCTCAAGGAAATAAAAGAGGATACAAACAAATGGAAGAACATTCCATGCTCATGGGTAGGAAGAATCAATATCATGAAAATGGCCATCCTTCCCAAGGTAATTTACAGATTCAATGCCATCCCCATCAAGCTACCAATGACTTTCTTCACAGAATTGGAAAAAACTACTTTAAAGTTCATATGGAACCAAAAAAGAGCCCGCATCGCCAAGTCAATCCTAAGCCAAAAGAACAAAGCTGGAGGCATCACACTACCTGACTTCAAACTATACTACAAGGCTACAGTAACCAAAACAGCATGGTACTGGTACCAAAACAGAGATATAGATCAATGGAACAGAACAGAGCCGTCAGAAATAATGCCACATATCTACAAGTATCTGATCTTTGACAAACCTGAGAAAAACAAGAAATGGGGAAAGGATTCCCTATTTAATAAATGGTGCTGGGAAAACTGGCTAGCCATATGTAGAAAGCTGAAACTGGATCCCTTCCTTACACCTTATACAAAAATCAATTCAAGATGGATTAAAGACTTAAATGT
This sequence comes from Pongo abelii, assembly GCF_028885655.2. NCBI lineage: Eukaryota > Metazoa > Chordata > Mammalia > Primates > Hominidae > Pongo > Pongo abelii. The sequence continues at coordinate 151,270,101 of NC_072008.2, forward strand.
TAGACCTAAAACCATAAAAACCCTAGAAGAAAACCTAGGCAATACCATTCAGGACATAGGCATGGGCAAGGACTTCATGTCTAAAACACCAAAAGCAATGGCAACAAAAGCCAAAATTGACAAATGGGATCTAATTAAACTAAAGAGCTTCTGCACAGCAAAGGAAACTACCATCAGAGTGAACAGGCAACCTACAAAATGGGAGAAAATTTTCGCAACCTACTCATCTGACAAAGGGCTAATATCCAGAATCTACAATGAACTCCAACAAATTTACAAGAAAAAAACAAACAACCCCATCAAAAAGTGGGCGAAGGACATGAACAGACACTTCTCAAAAGAAGACATTTATGCAGCCAAAAAACACATGAAAAAATGCTCACCATCACTGGCCATCAGAGAAATGCAAATCAAAACCACAATGAGATACCATCTCACACCAGTTAGAATGGCAATCATTAAAAAGTCAGGAAACAACAGGTGCTGGAGAGGATGTGGAGAAATAGGAACACTTTTACACTGTTGGTGGGACTGTAAACTAGTTCAACCCTTGTGGAAGTCAGTGTGGCGATTCCTCAGGGATCTAGAACTAGAAATTCCATTCGACCCAGCCATCCCATTACTGGGTATATACCCAAAGGACTATAAATCATGCTGCTATAAAGACACATGCACACGTATGTTTATTGCAGCATTATTCACAATAGCAAAGACTTGGAACCAACCCAAATGTCCAACAATGATAGACTGGATTAAGAAAATGTGGCACATATACACCATGGAATACTATGGAGCCATAAAAAATGATGAGTTCACGTCCTTTGTAGGGACATGGATGAAATTGGAAATCATCATTCTCAGTAAACTATCGCAAGAACAAAAAACCAAACACCGCATATTCTCACTCATAGGTGGGAATTGAACAATGAGAACACATGGACACAGGAAGGGGAACATCACACTCCGGGGACTGTTGTGGGGTGGGGGGAGGGGGGAGGGATAGCATTGGGAGATATACCTAATGCTAGATGACAAGTTGGTGGGTGCAGTGCACCAGCATGGCACATGTATACATATGTAACTTACCTGCACATTGCACACATGTACCATAAAACCTAAAGTATAATAATGATAATAATAATAATAAAAGAAAAAAAAATAATAAAATTTATTCCTGACAAAATGTTTAACAAATTAGAAATTAAAGGGTACCTACTTAACATGATAAATCACAGCCAATATCAAACTTCTATGTGAAACATTGTATTATAGACAGTCCCATTAAAATGAGGAACTAAACAATTCCACTATTCCTGCTACTTACATGACATGGTTCCACAATGTTTGGTGTTCTAGCAGAATGAGCAAATGTATTATTTTTAACATTTGACAGTTTGGATTTTAACACAGACTCTGTTTTTAATATCTGTGTTCAATTACCTAATTACTTAATCTTTCTAAACCTCAGATTTCTCACCTGTAATATTGGGATAACATTAGTACATATAGCATCGCTGTGAAGATTAAGTCAAGGTGAATAAACAAATTACAAATGTGCCCAGAATATAGGAAAGCATTTTGTGTTAGCTATTGTAATTATTATAATAATTCTTGGCAATTGTAATGAAAAATACGACTCTAGGAGATATGGTTATCATAACAGATATTAATCTATAGGTGCTCATTAATAGTAAATTGCTAGAGTTCACTCATGTTTCATCTGAGGTTTCCTTGCACTGCAATCAGCAAATTCATCAAAGAATCAATACCAGACAATAGTCACCTATCAGATTGATAAAAACGTTCACTAGAAGACTCACGCAATGTGTTGATATTGTTACCAGCAATAAGCTCCTAGTACTGCCATATAAAACAGCAGTGCATAATTTCTATTCTTTTTTACATCAAATATATACAACAGTCTGCTTCAGGCTGGGTATCTGGTTTCCTCGGACAGGAGACAGGCTTCTCTAGAATTTACTCACCAAGATGGGATTCTCAGAAGCATATGAAATTTGTGCAGAGTGGGGCAAAAGGAGCAAATGTGTACAAATGAGGAATTGTTTGACCTCAATAAGTCCCTACATATGTCAATAAGCATCTCCAAACAAGAACAAGATCAAGTGCCCTCTCAAAGCTCTGTGTGCTTGCAAGGGTGAGTGAGAGAGAGACAGACAGAGAAAGAGAGAAAAAATGAAAATACAACTTGGCAGGTGTCCAGCCTAACCATCCTTTAACTGGTGGCCATTAAAATAATACCTTCCAGCTGGCTGCATCATTTTCTGTCAAGTCTCTTTGTATATGAGAGCATGCATGTCTTTTGTCACTCTTTGTTAATAATACACATGCATTTGCCCTCTAGTTAGCAGTTGTGCAAACTAATAACAAAACTCAGTATCCAATACTCTGCAATAACTGGCTTGCTTCCTTGCTAAGGCCACCCCAGTCATCATTCATGAGCAAAGTAATCCAGATCCCAAGATGAAACCATTCCCAAGCTAAGAAAATACAAAGAGGGTTACATCCTGATGTTATAAGCTCAATTTCAAATCAACTGGGTAGTGCAAGTCCCCTCGATCTTCTCCCCCTTCCTTTCCAACAGAAAATATGAAATGGCAAAGTAAAGGTCCCAGGGAATGAACAGTAATCTAAGACAGTCATGGTAGCTCTGTACCTTTTTGACGGTAATTAATGTAGAGGTTGGCACGGCCAATGAAGCGTGAGGGGAGTCTGTTGGTGAGTAGGGTGCAGAGTGTTCTAGAAAAGAATTGTTTTTCTCATTTTTTTCCTGAAGACACCAGCTCAGATTCAACTTCTTTCTTGTGCTCTTGTAGGCAGTTTTTCAAAGACACAAAACTTAGAGACATGGCATGCGTCTTGTGACCGTAAAGGTTAAGCAAACAGAATCACGGAACAGACGAGCTGGTCTACAGCCCTGAGATCATTGAGATGAATTAATGTGGAGCCGCCTACCTCCAAAATTCCGATATGAGATTAATATACTCTTACTGTTTAAGCTACTTTTAGTTGGGTATTCTATTACTTGCATCCACATTATCTAAACTGGTAAAATCTGGTTTTACAATTTGGGCTCTTGCCTTATTCTCATATCAAGCCCCCACCTCATACATACTTAGGGATCATGCTGCAATTTGACCCGTTTTAGAGTGCCCTCTTCTGCTCACTTTCAAATACTCCAGTTCATCCAGGTGTCAGATTGCACTGCCATTCACTTATTTTGCATTGATCATCTTCTCTGTGCCAGGCATCTTTGAAAGTCTTTTTATCTCAAGATTTCTCAGAGTCTGTAACGCAGACCTGACCTATATATGCAAACCTGAAACGTCACAGTTTGCTGCCAGTCTACCCTGGTTCCAAGGTAAACTTTGACTACATTTCCTACTGCTTCCATTTACCAATTGCATGCCTCTCCATGTAAAGGAAAAACCCTAACCACTACCTGCCAGGTGGAAGTCATTGATCATTGGTTTTTCAATCTAAGGGAGCAGTTCTAAACATTGAATGAGCATTAAAATCACCTTGGGAGCTTAAAAATAATCCCAGTGCCCACGCCATACCCAAGAGCAATTAAATTAGAATCTCTGGGGTTGGGATCTAGGCATCATTATTTTTTAAAGCTACCCTTACTTTCTGATTCTGGATGGGACCAACATTGAAATACACTGATTGAGTACTTGTGGAATGCATCTAAAAGCACCTGAAAATCTCCTTTAAACTACAATGCATCTTCCCCCGAACATGTTGAAAACCCCTGCCTTATACGTCTCTATCGTCCTACCTATCCCCACAAGCGACCAAGACAATTCGTTCCGTCACCTGCTACAATTGTTCCCCTTGAGGCCAGTAACCACATTGACCAGATGAGCCAGAACTGTAACTGAAGAGTGCTGGGTCTGCCTTTGGTCGGGCATGAAGCTGTCAGGACCAGACAGCTAAAAATTGCTCTTGACTCAGGGAAACTCACATTTTCCTTTAAACAGATAGTCAAACCCAGGGGTTTTTGTTTTTTTTTTTTTCCCCCCCACTACAGAGACTCTACTCTTCTAACTAGCACAGTGTTCTCCAAAATCACCTGAAGACAATAATCACCTGGTATACTTGTTCTACACACAGAGTCCTGGGGCCTAAACCAGAACTACTGAAGTAGAATTTCCTGGAGAAAGATCTGGTAATGTGTATAGTTAACAGGTTGTCCCAGGTGATTCTTAGCAAGCATTTTTTGAAAATACTCCATTACTGTATATTTTCCCAATTGTATCTCTTCTGACCAAGGATTAGGCTTATCTGGGGTGCAGCCAAACCCCAGAAGATAGCACTGAATTCTGAGAATAGAAGGAGGCCTTGAAAACAATCAGAAAATTAATCCCTCTGTACCAAAGCTATGATTTATGCAGTGTTCTTACTGAAACCTCTCTGAACAATAACCTCTGGCCTTATGTAGGAAAACTTTTTCATTAATATACGTGTATCTCTTCTCTCGATCTCTACCAGGCCCGATAGAATCTGACCCCCTATTGCCAGAAGTGTTTCTACACACACACTTGGAAATATCCTGCAGAACCTGGGGCACAGAGCTGGATAGCGTGGCTTGAGCACTTCAAATTCGTAGCGCCCCACACTTCCCAGACCTCCTGCAGCTGAGGAAAGTTGAGTGACTAGTTCTCACCAATGAATTGTGAGCCACTGTTGTAGCAACCCCTGGGCACATATAATAAGGTAGTCTGTAGAGAATTTAAAACCAACCTATTCCCACCTCATTTTGGCAATTCGATAAAGTATCAGTGATATATTATTCCTTCCTTAATACACACGCACACACACACACACACATATATATGCACACACACTGTATATTTTGGCAGTCTACGTTCAAAGTAATTGCCGTGGTTACTGTTGAGTTTTAATCATATATCTCTACATCTCAACTTAGCACTTTGCTATTACTAATCCCTTAAGACAGTGTTTCCCAACCTTTTTGGCACCAGGGACCGTTTTCATGGAAGACAATTTTTTTCCCGGACTGGGGGTTGGGGGATGGTTTTGAGATGATTCAAGGGCGTTACATTTATTTTGCACTTTATTTCTATTATTATTACATTGTAATATATAATGACATCATGATACAACTCACCATAATGTAGAATCAGTGGGAGCGTTGAGCTTGTTTTCCTGCGACTAGACACTCCCGTCTGGGGGTGATGGGAGACAGTGACAGACCATCAGACATTAGATTCTGAGAAGGAGCCTATGAGAATCTATTGCTGCCGCTGATCTGACAGGAGGTGGAGCTCAGGCACTAATGTGAGTGATGGGGAGAGGCTGTGAATGCAGGGAAGCTTCGCTCGCTCACGTGCCGCTCATCTCCTGCTGAGCAGCCCAGTTCCTAACAAACCACGAACTGATATCTGTCCATGACCCAGGGGTTGGGGACCCCTGCTTTAAGAAATACTATATTCTCACAAGGACAAAAAACCAAACACCGCATGTTCTCACTCATAGGTGGGAAATGAACAATGAGAACACATGGACACAGGAAGGGGAACCTCACACACCGGGGCCTGTTGTGGGGTGGGGGGAAGGGGGAGGAATAGCATTAGGAGATATACCTAATGTTAAATGACGAGTTAATGGGTGCAGCGCACCAGCATGGCACATGTATACATATGGAACAAACCTGCACGTTGTGCACTTGTACCCTAAAACTTAAAGTATTAAAAAAAAAAGAAATACTATATTCTATATGAAAGTGAATTTGGATAACTACCAGGAATAAAGTCAATTCCAAGACACAGACTCAACTACACAAGTTTCCTTTAAGGGTAAGTTTGTCAGAGTTTGGAATCATTTGAGCTCCTTGGAACATAGTTCTTATCTCCAACTCCTGGGATACTATATATCCCTCCAGTAGATACCAAATAAACCATGATAGCATAGGGATCCTGAAGACAAAGACCTAGACGTGAGTTACCATAAACCTTTCTTTCTATACAACCACTCAGCATTTTAATTTGTGTTTAAATTTTGTTTTGACGGCAGAGAAACTTGGAGGCCTCTGAAAGAAATCCTAAAGAAACAAAGACATGGACAGTACTGTAATTTGTAGAATTTATTTTGAAGCTGTATTTGATGAATCTCTATCAAACTTATCCTTATGTATAATGTTTCCTAATTATTTGTAAATCTGTTTCACAGAAAAGAAACATTTTAAAATTAAAACTAACAAAAAGTATTTTTCAATTGACTCTGAGCGAACATGAATATGAGGTTGATTTTGATGAATCTGACAAATTAGCAGAAATATTAAAATCAGAAACAGTAATACCATTGTTATTTATTACTGTGTCCTACCAATATGTAGGTATAATTTCTCCCTATTATCAAAAATGACCTTTTTATAAATATGAAGTATTAATCTATTACTTTTTAATTTTTTTAGCTAAAATATTTTATTTTTAGTCTTTTAGTTTTTACAGGCTTCATATGAAAACAAAAGTTTGAACTTTTCGGATCATTATTATTATTTATTTTATGTAATGATTGTTACTGAAAATAATTGTGTCATATAGAGGAGGGAAGTGTTACAAAATTATTCAGTTCAGATATTGAATATTCTAGGTAAACCAGTGCCGTGCCGTAAGCAGAAGTAAAGTGCATTGTCATTCTTTGAACTGAGAAGGTGAAAAGCCTTCCTGTATTTTAACCCTCACTGTCACCAAAGAAGCCTCCTGTTGAAATAGCAGCGCTACAAGATGAGGAAAACCTGGATTTCTGAGTCACTCCTGGAAGGGAATTGGCCCACATAGTGGACAGACCAGCAGACCTATATGTAAATGAAAATACTTCCGTGTGTTAATCCATCAAATTTCAGGATTTGTTTTTGTTACTAGAGCAAAGCCTAGATGATCCTGACTAATAAGAGCTGAAGCACAGTTATCCTTTCTTCAGATAGGAAGGTGCTGTCAGGTTTAGTGTGCCAAAACAAAGACAGCAATCCAGCTTTTTAATTTCTGGACCTTTGATCTTTGAGCAAGTCATGGAGAGAAAGTACTATACAAATGGCGTATGTTATGTAGGTATGTTTTGAGCTCAGGGACCGAAAAGCCCTTTCTCAATTTTAACCCTCAATTTTGTGTTGGTCTGCTACAGTAATGCCACATTCATTCAGAAGCATTATAGAATGGGGAGTTCCACATGGGAGGTGAGGCATCTAGCTCTACAGACCAGATTGAGAATCAGGAGACTATCATTTTTTGAAGTTTTTACCATTCACTGTCTGACTTTGAGCAAATCACTTTTCTTCCCCAAGGCTTTCCTTAAGCAGCTTTGTTGCAAACAGAAGATACATAATCTGACTAATTTAAGCAACTAAGGTGATGTATTGAGAGGGTATTGGGTTAACTCACTAAATGAAAAGAACTAGATAAGCAAATCTCAGGAAGGACAGGAACCAGAGTAGCGCTGGAGATTACAGCAAAAGAAACTCATGAACTCCATCTTTAGGGAACTGCTATCAGATGATGGAGGTCAAAACATTATCAGTCTCCGTATATCTCTGTGTGAGATTTAAATTCCTAGAATAGGGTGATCTCCTTGGCTTATCTTAGTAGTGTGTGCAGCCTAGTGATATGCTAGAACCTGGTTTAGTAGTCTAGCCTACTGGACCCAGGGAAACAAGGATGGGAGAAGACTTGAAGGGCAGCTACAACCAGGCCTAAGTTTCCACATTTGACAACAGAAAGTGGTTGAACAACATTAGTGTTGAGATACAAATAGAGTTGTATCTCTATGTCTATCTATCTATCTATCTATTGTCAAATAAAACCTTATATGAAATTTGTAGTCAGTGGCCTCTGAGCCCCCTCTGTAAGGAACACGTTTGAAAATCATTTATTGCCTAATATCTTTTCTAGTTTCATTTTAACGATTTTGATGAAAATTTTTTGAACTTTTCAAAAAAGTTCAAAAAGGGTTTTTTTTTTGTTTTTTGTTTTTTTAATATGTTCAACTCTGTTTTTGGAAGAATCGGTGTCATCATTGTGAACATGAGATATTGTCATGGACCATAGGAATGTACTATTTTGGCTTTCTCCCCTTAAACCCAGGATGTCAACTGTCACTACTGTTGTCAGTATACCTGACTCGTATACCATCAAGGTTGCCCGCAGTGTGCTGTTTCTGTAGATACCCAAGCTAAATCACAAAATTATTATGAGTTTCGAAGAAGGGATGAAAGTAGTCTCTTGAAAAGTGTTTGTGCTTACTTTAAAAACTTATATTTTCATGACACTGTCATTATACATTAACCATGTGACCTTGAACAAAGCACTTCCTCTCCTCAGCTTCAGTCTCTTTAAGTGTGGATTAGATCATCTGTGCCTAGCACAGTGTCTGCTACACTGCAGCTTCCCAATGAATTGAATCTTAGATCCTTCTAGCTTTATGAGAGCATGATTTTATCTGACAAAATGTTTACGTATTTGGTTGCAATATGTCTAAAACTGGCCATACAGTTTGCTAAATTTTTAAGTTAAGTTTCTATCCATGAGAGTAACTAACATCTAATGATCACATACATTATGCAATGCATTTTAAATATGCCCTCTTATTTAATCTAACAATTATATGAGAAAAGTGACATTATTCACATTACAGGGTAAGAGGAGTAAGGCTCAGGAACCAGAGCTTATTTTATCAGGGTTAAATACCATGGGGATAGCAGGGATGAATTTCTTTCTTTAACTTACAAATAGTTCATGGAAATCAAAATAATATATGTAAAAGTGACTTTGAAAATGAAAACGAAATATAAACAGAGGGTAACGTTATCATCATTACTCTTATAATATGTTGGCATCTAAACTTAAGAAGGAAAAGTTGCTGAGCAAAGGCCTAAGGGCCATTACTATAAAATAAAGAGCATAGGGCCGTCTACATCTGCCAGAGCTTCACAGACTCCTTTTCTCTCTCCCTTTCTTTCTTTCTTCCTTTCCTTTCTTTTCTTTCTTTCCTTACTTCCTTCCTTCTTTCTTCCTTTCCTTCTTTCAACTTTCTAACTTTCTTTTTCTTTCTTTCTATATATTGATTGATTGATCTAGAGAAAGTGAAACTCAAAGGGCCACTTCTGAGCTTATGGAAGACTGTGGACAAATGTTATGCAATGCAGTCCCTGCATCATAATTATTCCAGTCATTCCCACCTAATCCAGGATACACCCCAACGATACCAAGAAAATGAAAAATCATGCTCTTATCCTCTGTCTACAACCTTGTATTAGTTCATTTTATGTTGCTTATTAAAGAATACCTGAAGCTGAGTAATTTATAAGGAAAGGAATTTATTTATTACAGTTATGTAGTCTGACATGTCTCAAGTCAAGGGGCCGTATATGGTAAGATCATTCTTGCTGGGGGGTACTCTGTGAAGAGACCTGAGGTGGTTTCTTCACGTAGTAATAGGGCTAAGTGTGCTACGTGCTAGCGCAAGCCTCTCTCCTTCTTCCTATAAAGCTATCAGTTCTCTCATGAAAACTCATTAACTCATTAATTCATGAATCCATTATTCTATGAATAGATTGATTTATTCATTAGGGCACAGCCCTCACAGTACAATTACCTGTTAAAGGCCTCACTTGTCAACATTACTGCGTTGGGGAGCAAGTTTCAGTGTGAGTTTTGGAGGGGACATTCAAACCATAACAAGCAAAAAATAAAAATTAAAATAAAAAAAAGCTTCTCACAGATACTGTGAAATTATAATCAAATAATCAACAAACCAAATTTACTGAACTGCGTGCATTTTAAGTTTGCAATAACATCACGTCTGGCAAATGTTACTTTCACAGAACTACTCCATATTGCAATTATCTGCATATGGGTCCCAACTTAGTCACTTATGTCCATCCTGATGCATCCCCCTGAAGTTCGAATCTTGGGGACCGAAAGCTGGACTAGAAATCTTTGCTCCACCAGCCAGCTTGGGTTTTTTATTCAGATCAGTGCATTTCCCCACCAGTGACCTGTTTGGCATGGCAATACTAGAGATAGCTTTCACTTAATAATTTGTAAAAGCCATATTATACCATTTTTCTAGATCATCACTGTGTAGTACAGTAGCCAAGAGCACTTGAAATGTGGCTAGTCCAAATTTCCATGTTCTATAAATATAAAACACACATTGGATTTCAAAGGCCAAGTAAGAATAAATGCAAAATGTGTCACTAATATGACTTTTGATATTGATTACATTTTGAGATGAAAATATGTTAAATAAAATCTATTGTTAAAATGAATTTTATTCATTTCTTTTTAATATTTAATGTGGCTACTAAAGATTTTAAATTTATATATGTGGTTCACATTACCTTTCTTTTGGACAGGGCTGCTCCCAAATAGTGGGTACCTACTTGCCTTACTTCTGCTTATTACTTTTGAAGGACAAATATAAATTTATCTTTATAAGAATGAAAACCCAAAGTCAAACAACAACCAAATAAACAAATACCCACATTTTCTTGGTGTACATAAAACAACTTTGCAATGAAATAAGCAACTAAATAGGCTTGTGGGTTTGAAAAACAAGATCTTCAAAACGATATTTTGCATCATTAAGAGTGTTTATTCATCATGAACCTGTCATCAGTTTGACCTTCCTCTTAACTGTGTTCATTCTTCTATTTAAATTTATCCAAAGGAAAGTGAAAAAATATCATTCGGCCTAACTGGTATGATCCATGGAAAATTCTGTTTTAAATTGGCTTTTATTTTAAGATTCTGGAATCATTTTTACTTTACTGTATAAAATGAGCACAGAGCTTTATTAATATAGAATAGTTGATCCTCAGAGATCATCTGGTGTCAACCCATTCATTTTTTCATGATGAGATGAAGACCTAGACAAGGTAAGCAATTGGCTCAACATCACCTACTCAATAAATGATAAGGCACAATCTGAATTCAGTTCTATCACCTGTTCTGAATTTTTTCTTATTAATACAGCACACTTAAAGACTATTTCCAAGTCTTTTTTTAACCATAGAAATTAAGCTCCACTGTTTTAAGATGAACATCAAACAGTTGAAAACGAACCAGTAGTTAAGTTCCTCTTATAAAACTCTTATTGAAAAAAGATACCCTTACTATAGATTATACGGGGGAAACATAGTATATGAGAAATTTTCACACAATTAGTCATAGGCTTGGAAGTAGCATTGATAGCACTCTTTCCTGCTTATTCATAGTTTGCAGTTCTAATGGGGACAGCGTAAATGTAGTATGTCTGTTTTGCTTGCCTTTTAAAATTTAAATGCCGCTTTCTCCCTAAACTGCTGAGATTGTCAAAGTGTATGGCCCTTTGTCTGCTTCACAGTCAAATAAACTTAAGCTTTCACGCACATAAAAGCATGCATTGCTTCAGCTTCCAAATCATTTCAGCAGATTTGGGTTGCTTTAAATCATTAGTTTTAATATTTAATGCAATGCATCATGATATCTTCGGTTAGTGAATTCATGAAGTCCCTATATCCAGACATCTTAAAAACATTCAAAGTTACTATTTTTCAATAATTTATTACTTTTTCTTCCAATTAAATCAATCATTGATATTTTTATTATAAAATATTTCAAGCATAAAGACAAATACAAATAACATAGCACACAAGTATTCATCACTGAAAAATAAAAATGTTAATATTTAGCCATATTTACCTCTGGTTTAGAAATTGTGGTAAAATTAATATAACAAAATTTCTCATTTTATCCATTTTCATGTCTACAATTCAGCTGGAATAATTACATATACAATGTGGTACAACCACCATCACTATCACTTTCCAAAACTTTCTCATTACCCCAAACGGAAACTATACCCACTAAACAATAATTCTCCATTTACTCTTTTCCCAGCCCCAGATAACCTCTAATCTACTTTGTATTTGTGAGCTTACCTATTCTAGTACCTCATGTAAATGGAGTCACGTAATATTTGTCCTTTTGTGTCTGGCTTATTTCATTTAGCATATCTTCAAGATTACTTCATGTTGTAGCATATATTAGAATTTAATGCCTTTTATGGCTGAATAATATTCCATTATATGTATATGCCACTTTTGATTATACATGCATTTGTTGATGAACATCTGAGTTATATCCACATTTTGTCTGTTATAGATAATGCTGCAATGAACATTAGCATACACATATATCGGTTTGAGTTCCTGTTTTCAATTAGGAGTAAAATTTTGGGTCATATGGTAATTCTATGTTTAACTTTTTGAAAAACCACCAAACTAATTTCCACAGCAGCCACACTATTCTCCATTCCCACTGTCAAGTTATAGGAGTTCCAATTTCTCTGCACTTTGCCAACATTAGCTTTAGTTTTTTTGTTATAGCCATCTTAGTAGATACGGACAGTCATATTATCATGGTTTTGACTTGCATATCTCTGATGATTATCAATGTTGAGCATCTTTCCATATGCTTATTAGACATGTGCATATCATCCTTGGAGAAATGTTTATTCAAGTCCTTTGCCCATTTTTAACTGAGTGGTTTGTCTTTGTACTGTTGAGTTGCCGGAATTTGCCTCAGGTTTTTTGAAAAATGAAATGTTGAAAGTCTAGTTAAAATCCTCTTTTTATGCCTAATTCCATATTCTCATTCCCTAAACACTTCCAGAAGTGACCACTATTTTAAAATGAGTGTATACTACTGCTGTCCATAAATTTATATTTGATTAAATATTTTCATGTTCATGACTAATATATTATTTTGTTTTAGAAATTATATAAAGAAAGCATGAATCACTCTGTACTTTTGTTTTATGACTTAATTTTATGTTTTGAGATCTGTGTTGACACATGTAGATCTACTTCCCTTATTTTAACTGGCATATGATTATTAACGATTTATCAAGCCATTTTATACTAGATGATATTTAGGTAATTTTAATTATTATTATTTTGTTATTATTAATGATTTATCAAGCCATTTAATACTAGAGGATACTTAGGTAATTTTAATTATTATTATTTTGTTATTATTAACGATTTATCAAGCCATTTAATACTAGAGAATACTTAGGTAATTTTAATTATTATTATTTTGTTATTATTAACGATTTATCAAGCCATTTTATACTGGGGATATTTAGGTAATTTTAATAATAATTATTATTTTATTATTACTAACAATGTTGAATTATGTTTATGTGTATGAAAATTACTAACAATGTAGAATCACACTTTTGTGTATAAGACATATGATAGTGCTAGCCAAACTGTTGTGTTTCAATCCCAGATCTTTGGTTTATTAGCTACGTATACCTGGACAAATTGTTAATTCTCTTTCTTCCTAGGTTTGCTATCTGTAACATGAAGTTATGACAGTGACTATCTTATGCAATTGTTGTGAAAGTAAGATAATTCATGTAAAGCACTCAGAAGAGTTATGGCACAGAATCAGCCCTCAATAAATTTGTACATGTAGAGATATTCTCTATACCTGGAAGTAGAATTGAGTCATATGGTATGTGAATCTTCCACCTTACAAGACACTGTCATATTGCCCTTCAAAGTGGTAGCATGCCAGTTTATCTTCATATCAGAAGTGTGTGAGAGATCCAATTTCTCTACATCTGCTGAGTTTAAAGTATAAGACCTTCTAATTCTACCCATGTAATATAATTTGCACTGCTTTAATTTTCCAGGCTAATCATCTCTTCATAAATATATCACCAAATACAAAGCCCCATCCATGTTCTTGTCTCTAGTGCCTAATTATATCTTTTTTCATCATTTTCTTTTGTGTTGTTTGTTTTTCTTATTCATTAGAAGTTCTTTATATAATGTGGTTAGTAATCTTTATGGGTAATATGTTTCCACGTGTTTTTTTTTTTTTCCAAGTTAGTGGTTTAAGTTTTTATTTGTTCATAGTGTTTTGACCTCATTGTACAAAGAGTTTGTATTTTCATGTAGTCAAATTAACCAATATTTTCCTTGACATTTTGTGTTTATTCTACTTAAAAATATCCTTCTATACCCTAAGGTTATAGACGTAGTCTCTTACATTTTTATCTAACAGCTTTGAAATTTGTTCTTTTTTTTACATTTTTATCTTTAATACATCTGATATTTATCTTTCACTATGCTGTGAAATAGGAATATGATTTTTCCAAATGGGAAATCAATTGTCCCAGAATCATTTATTGATTACCTTGTTTCCCCAGGGATTTTTATTGCCATCTGTGTCATATGCCAAGTTCCCTAGTGTGCTTCCATTAGTTGTTCAGCTCTCTATTACTTTGGACTGTCTACTCCTGCATCAAAAATACAATGTCTTAATTACTACCATTTTTTAATAAATTCTGATCTGTAGTTGGACTCCTTAGTCTTCTCAAAAATTGTATTGGACTTCATTATATTTTTTGTTTCATATTTTGATACGTGTTTAAAAAACATATTGCGCTTACTATGTAACAAGTTCTGTTCTATGTGATTTAAAAGCGGTAGCTCATTCGTTCCTCACAACTACACTATTAGGTATTACTATTATCATCTGTACCTTATAGATGAAGAGACTGAAGCATCTGTCTCTGAATGAAAATTAAGATAATGATATCAATTCTACTTTTATTAATATATGAATCCAATGCAATTTTATTATATTTCCAATTGGAGATTTCAGGCATAACAAAAAATTTACACGAGAGCACAGCATAGTGATGAAGGTCACAAACTCTAGAGCCAGTCTGACTGACTTCTGTGTAGATAACTGTATCATCTGTGAATGAGAATAAATACGTATGGTAAATCAAGTGACAAATTTTGGAGGCTGAATCAGGTGAAAGGCCTTAAATGGGAAGCTTCGTTGCAGTATCTTCAGGGTATTAGTGAGAGGTATTCAAGTCCTATTTTGTCAGACAGGATAGTACTTGAAGGCATTTTGCTTTATGTGAGAGGTGTAGTTTCTTTTCCTCCAGTAGGTTCTGGGTCATATATCTTATCCACATTTGTGTTAGAGCCCTGTCTCCTTAGAGAAGCATATATGGAGCTTCGAAACCGTTATGGACCACTGCAATATCAGCTCATGTTTAATGTGAAAGTTTTAATTCTCTTCTAATTTATAGTGTCTGGAGATATTTTTTCTTTTTTGAACTTGCCTATATAATAAAATTTTTATTTTGATATAGTCTCATATTTCTTTGTGTTTCTAGTTAGAGTTTGACATGTTGCTGTATATTGATTTACTATTTAATCAGACAAAAACCTATAGATGTCTTATATAAAAGACTGCTTGGATATAGGAAGAATAAAGAATTTTTTGTATTATTTCTGTATTTCATGGATATTGAACTGGTAGCCAGTGGGATGCAAACAAGGCACATATGCTTTTTTTATTTAGTACAGTGTTTCTTGTAAAAATTGAATTGAACCTGATATAGTCAGGCTTTGTGTCCCCCCCCAAATCTCATCTTGAATTACAATTCCCATAATACCCACACGTCAAGGGAGAGACCAGGTGGAGGTAACTGGATCATGGGGGCAGTTTCCCCCATGCTGTTCTCCTGATAGTGAGTGAGTTCTCATGAGGTCTGATGGCTTTTTAAGTGTTTGGTAGTCCCTCCTGCATTCATTCTCCTTCCTGCTGCCTTGTGAAAAAGGTGCTTTGCTTCCCCTTCACCTTTTATCATGATTATAAGTTTCCTGAAGCCTCCCCAGCCATTCTAAACTGTGAGTCAATTAAATCCCTTTTTCTTTATAAATTACCCAGTCTTGGGCAGATCTTTAAGCAGCGTGAAAACCAACTAATACAGTAAATTGGTACCAAAAATGTGGTGCTGCTGTAAAGATACCCAAAAATGTGGAAACGACTTTGGAACTGGGTAACAGGCAGAGATTGAAACAGTCTGGAGTGCTTAGAAGAAGACAGGAAAATGTGGGAAAGTTTGGAACTTCCTAGAGATTTGTTGAATGGCTTTGACCAAAATGGTGATAGTCATATGGACAATGAAGTTCCGCCTGAGGTTGTGTAAGATGGAGATGAGGAACTTCTTGGGAACTGGAAGAAAGGTGATACTTGCTATGCTTTTGCAAAAGGACTGGCAGCATTTTACCCCTGCCCTAGAGGTCTATGGAACTTTGTACTTGAGAGATTGGATTTACAGTACATGGCGGAAGAATTTTCTAAGCAGCAAAGCATTCAGGAGGAAGCAGAGCATAAAAGTTTGAAAAATTTGCAGCCTGATGATGCAATAGAAAAGAAAATCCCATTTTTTTGGAGAGAAAATCAAGCGCGCTTCAGAAATTTGCATAAGTAACACAGAGCCAAATGTTAATCAGCAAGAAAAAAAGGGGGAAATGTCTCCAGAGCATGTCAGAGGTCTTCACAGCAGCCCCTCCCATCACAGGTCTGGAGGCCTATGAGGAAAAAATAATTTTATGGGCTTTGCATCCTAGAACCCTGCTGTTTTGTGCAGTCTTGGGACTTTGTGTCTTTCATCCCAGTCATGGCTAAAAGGGGCCAACATACAGCTCAGGCCATTGAAAGCCCTAAGACTTGGTGGCTTACACATGGTGTTCAGCCTGTGGGTGCAAAGAAGTCAATACTTGAGCTTTGGGAACTTCTGCCTAGATTTCAGAGGATGTATGGAAATGCCTCAGTGTCCAGGCAGAAGTTTGCTGCAGAGGTGGACCCCTCGTGAAGAACCTCTGCTAGGGCAGTGAGAAAAGGAAATGTGGGTTTGGAGCCCCCACACAGAATCCCCACTGGGACACTGCCTAATGGAGCTCTAAGACAGACATCATCCTTCAGACCCCATAATGGAAGATCCACTGACAGCTTCCACTGTGCACCTGGAAAAGCTATAGACAGACACTCAATACCAGCCATATGAGCAGCCAGAAGGGGCACTGTACCCTGCAATGTCACAGGGTCAGAGCTTCCCAAGGCCACAGGATCCCACCTATTGCATCAGCATGACCTAGATGTGAGACATGGAGTCAAAAGAGATTATTTTGGAACTTTAAGATTTAATGACTGCCCAGCCTAATTTTGGACTTGCATGAGACCTGTAGCCCCTTTGCTTTGGCTGATTTCTCCTATTTGAATGAGAACATTTACCCAATTCCTGTATCTCCGTTGTATCTAGTAAGTAACTAACTTGCTTTTCATTTTACAGGCTCCTAGGCAGAAGAGACTTGCCTTGTCTCAGATGAGACTTTGGACTTGAACTTTTGGGTTAATGCTGGAATGAATTAACACTTTGGAGGACTGTTGGGAAGGCATGATTGGTTTTGAAATGTGAAAGGGACGTGAGATTTGGGAGGGGCCAGGAGTGGAATGATATGGTTAGGCTTTGTGTCCACACCCAAACATCATCTGGAATTATAATCCCCATGTGTGAAGGGAGAGAACAGGTGGAGGTAATTGAATCATGGAGGTGGTTTTCCCCATGCTGTTCTTGTGATAGTGAGTTCTCAAGAGATCTGATGGTTTTATAAGTGTTTGGTAGTTCCTCCCGTGTGCATTCTCCTTCCTGCTGCCTTATGAAGAAGGCGTCTTGCTTCCCCTTCACCTTCCACCATGATTGTGAATGTCCTGAGGCCTCCTCAGCCATCCTGAACTGTGAATCAATTAAACTTCTTTCCTTTATAAATTACCCAGTCTTGGGTAGTTCTTTATAGCAGTGTGAAAACAGGCTAATACAGAACCTTTAGTTGGGTTAACCGTCTTTAGGTCTCCAGTGCCCTGACGATGTTTTAGTTCATAATGCCTGTCAATACATTTAAAACTGGGCTGTTGAGATCTAACCCATCTTTGTAATATTATTTTCTGGAAATTACTGAGTATTTATTGTACACTGATAAGTGCATGTCAAATCTTTTAAAATACGTATCTCTTTTCATTGTAATCAAAACCTTTTAAGGTAGGTATTGTTTTGTCATTTCATATGATATATAAATAAGTTTCAAGAAGGTTGAACCATTGACCCCATGCTATGGAAATAATACAAAATGGGGCTATACATAATAGTTGTAAATAATAGTTTATCATAAGGCTTGAAGTCAGATCTGACTCTAAAATTTGTATTATTTTTAATAAACCACCTTATAATGTGAATTTTAAACTTTTTTATATTTTCATTTTATTTTTAAACCACCCAGGATCTGTCATCAGTATGGTTTTTAACTGGAGTAAGAAAACTTTTTTTTTCTCCATTATGTCTTTCACCAAATTCATGAAGTAATTTTATAATTGAAATTGATTAAATTCAGAAGCTACACACCTGGTCTTTGATATATGTAATTTAATCTCTCCTCCCATAAGCTAAGTGAATAGATTAAATGCATATAATATTTCTGGATGTCCACAATGTATAGTCAATAGTCAAGATTTTATAGTTTAATTTTATAGTTAAATCCACAGTCCAGTCCTCCCAAATCACTATTGGGTTTGTTTGTGTTTGAGATCTGCCAGAATCACTCTGTGAGGCTAAGGTACGAAGGCCCTGGGGAGTGGTCCTCAAAGGAAAGCTTTGTCCTTTCATTGCTGAGCTAAATTCCTTCTGCAAAGTCCAACAGAAGTGCTGGAGGAAAAGAATACAGAGCAGGAAGATGGATGAAAAATACCTTTCAGTTAAGGTTTTGCCTTTTCTGAAACTTCAAGTGAAATAACTTTGCACAATTTTTAGAAACACATGACACTTAAAGTGTATTTTTAATTAAAGAACAGAACTATACAAAGCAAAGGATGCCAAAATTAATTTAAGTTTTAGACAGAGAAGAGGAAAAAACTTCTAATCTGAAAATAATGCAAAACGAAAGAGATCCTATTTTTTCAAATGAACATTAAGGAAAATAAAATGAATTTAATCAAGAATATGGTACAATGATTTGATGGTAAACAGATTCATGACTGAAGTATAGGTCTAAATATAGTCTCTTGTGCATGCTATCTGTGACCTTGAGATAGTTTTAGAAACCTCAGTTTTTTCAGCTCTTATTCAATGGTATAGTAACACCAGCATCAATTGCAAAGGATTCTTATAAGGACAAAATTTGATAATATGTGTATGGTTCATTTTTTTTACTCCATATTAAGCAATTGATAAATGCTTCTTTTATTCTCTTTTATCCCAGTGAAAACAAATAGGACAGCAAGATATAGTTGACAGAACAACTGATTTGAATTTAGAAGAACTGGTTATCTGTAAAAATGTGTATTGGCTCATTTGGCCCTTTTTCCAGATCATGGACCTAGCAAGTGTCAGACCCATACACAGGTTTGACACACAATCTGGGTTCTATTTTTACTCAAAACTTGCCATTTTATGGGATCCCTTGGGACTTCCACAAAAAAAGAAAGGGTACCATGTAAATTCGAACACTGCCCTACCCGCTTCCCACCCAACAACAACAAAATGAGAAGATGAAATACTATAGGACAGACTACAGCAGTAGCTTAGTATTTTTTAACACTATAATCTTTGCTATTTATTACCTGTGGTTAAGGGTCATGAAAATGTATGATTTTTTTTTTTTTTTTACGAGCATCCATCCATACCTGGTTTCTGTTGCTCAAAGAATAGGTTATAGGTACAATAATTTGAAGGTCTTCAATTACAAAATAGCAAACACACCTTGGAGTTTTGTGACCTGACTGTTGTATGACCACAAGCCAGTCACTTGACCATTTGACTTGTGTCATACTTACGTATCACTCCAAAAGAAATCACCTCAAACTTTGCAGCACACTACAGCAATTATTATTATTATTATTTCACACAAAGGTGGGGAGTTACTGTACTCAGCTAGATGGTTCTTGCTTGGGATCTCTACACGATTGCAGTCAGATGGTGAGCAAGACTTGATTCATGTTGAAGGCTTCTTTCTCATCTGTGTAGCAGTTAATTCAGGCTGTTGGCTGAGACCACAGAGGCACCTGTCAGCTGAAACAGCTACAGGTGGTTTCTCCACATGGTGGAGGCTTCTTCATAGTATGTCAGCAGAGTGCCAAGGGTAAGCATCCTGAGGGTAAGCATCCTGAGGGGGACAGGGACAACATAAGAGACCACTAGGTGGAGGTTGTATCACTCCACTAGGTGGAGGTTGTATCAACTTTTATGGCTGTCTGGGAAATTACATTGTATCACTTCTGACATACTTTATCAGACCCAGCAGTTAGAAAAATCTCACTGAGTTTCATGGAAAAGGGTCATAGCTTTCACTTTTTGATGGAAGAGAGGCAAGGTCCTCTGAATTACACTGAACCTAACAGTAAATACCACTTACACACTCACACATACATACCAGCACAGGAAGACAGTCAATGGACTCGACCTGACAATAGATATATAGTGAACAAAAGTACCTTGTATGCCTATACACCTGGTTTATTTTAATGCCCTCTAGGTAATGGTAAGTTTTTAATCTTTTTTTGGCACATTAATTTCAAAGGCTATGCTTCATTTTTCTTCACTGAAGGTACAAAAGCAGTTTTTACACAGATGTCTCAGACAAAACAAATGAGAACGTGTTCATTTGTAACTGTCAAATTAATTGCAAATTATTTTTCATTCAAATGAGAACAAAAACATCTCCTAATGAGAGTTAAGATTTGCTACATAGCAAATTCATGATGAAAAGAGGCAAGAGTGGATTAAATGAAACAAGTGCCCCGTTATGACACATTTAGCAAGAAAATAGACAGGTGAGTTGGCTTCATATTCTTTCTCAGGGAGAAAAATTATTTAAAATAAATCATCCAAAAAATAAATAATAAGTCTGTACAAAAATCTTAGAAATGATAAATGATACTTCATGAAGGACCGATCTTTTCTTCTTATCGATCTGTTATCTTTTTATATATGATAAGAACAAAGATTCTTTGTCTTGATTTGAGTTCACATTTTCATGTTATACCATATAAGACAATCACTGTGTTGAGCTGATATGGTTGCCTAAACTGATGTTTTCAAGTTTTTGTAAATAGAAACTCATTAACCAAATCAACTGACAGTCCAGAAGATCTAAGTAATTTTCACTAATAATTTCATTGTTGGAATTTTTTCAGTTAGGAGATACTAAATTATACTGCAGTAAAATAAGCAATCTCACAAATATCAGAAATTTAAAATCAGAAATATTTATTTTAAACTCATATAATATGTCCATGGTAGGATAGCTGGGTTCCATATACATTTTAGTTGCTCAGAGATTTAGGCAAAGAGAATAGCCACCATCTCAAACTTTGCTGGTTGCTGTGCCAGATGGAATAGGTGGCTTTGGAGGGTCTTGCACTTCCAAAGAAGAATCAGCTTAATTGGCCAGATCAAGTCAGTCCCACCCAACTCCACCAGAGCCCGGAAATGGCTCTGTGTACTCAGAATGGGGAAGAACTTGAAATATTTGGTGAATATAATTAATGACTACCACATAATTTAATGAATAAACTCAAAGACATTAGATTAAAGAGCTAACAAAAAAAACATAACAGAGTCAAAATGGGGAAGAACTCGAAATGTTTGGTGAATATGATTAATGACGACTACATAATTTAATGAATAAACTCAAAGACATTAGATTAAAGAGCTAAGAAAAACGTAACAGAGATGAATAACTGAAGCAGAGAAGTAGAAGGCAAGTCCTAGGTAAATTCTTTGAATGGAAGATTCTCTCTCATCCAAAAATCTTGGCAGTATGTAATTGGGTATGTGTTCTTTATAGCTTCAGTAGGGTAGATACATTTGAAGTGCCAGTAATGGAACAAGATAAGCATCTAAAGCACAAAGGGCCAGTAGGAAGTCACTCAGTCCTATAGGCCCATAGGGTACCTCACCATAATAAAAGTAATGCTGTGACGATGTCATAGTCAAGAAAAGATAAGCCATTCTATTTTTATTGCAGAAGTACTTTTTCAACATTTAAGATTTTCATATTAAATTAGTTTTGAGCCCATTTTCAGATAATACTTCTTGTTTTGGACTTAAGTGCAGAGAATTGGGGTATTTTTGTCATTATTGGACACAGCAAGGCTCCTCTTCTGTTTTATTTATTTTTCCATCTTATCTGCACTTGTGTTTCCCCATTCCCTTCATGTCATAGGGAGCCATTATAATCTGTTTAATACATATCCTTTTGTTACATTATTTTCTAAAATACATACATTGTTCTTTGTTCATGCATTTTGAATTTATAAAAATGATATTGTGCTATACCTCATACAATTTCTTTTTTTATTCAGTGATTTATTTTAATGAACCATCCTTGTTGCTCTATTTATATCTAGTTTAATAGCTGTAACTACTGCATAGTATTACAGGTCTTCAGGTACCACCTTTTCTTTATCCACTTGCCCAACAATAAATAGTGAGATTGCCTCCAAATCCCACCCTCTAAAATAACACTGTGATATACACCTTTGCACATGTCTCCTTATGGACCTATGTAAGAATTTTTTGATACACACATATACAAACACACACAAAGAGGACTGAAATTCTAGATCAAAGGGGATATATATACTTAACTTGACTAATTTCGATTTTTCTCTAAATATATACATGTGTGTACTCACATGTATATGAAAGTATACAGCATATTAAAAGTAATGTTTTAGAAGTAGTATAGTCTTAATGTGGGGGCTAGAGTCATTTCTGCCACCATTCGAATTTCCATCCTGTTTCTACAAAGCATTGCTTGCATGACATTAGGAAGTTACTTAGTCTGAAACTCAGTTTTCTCATTTGTAAAATGTAACCATACCCAGCAGATACAGTGGTTGAAAGGGTATAAAGGACTGCTTAGCAGAGTCTCTGGACCATAACAAGTGCTCAATACTAGCTATGATGATGATTATTGTTATTATTCCTACATATTGACAAAGTTCTTATTATGGTGCTAATTATGATACTATGTATCTGCTTCAACTCCGGAAACCTTATGTGATCTCTTGTCCCTGCCAGCTACATAGAAGTTGGGTAATGCAGAGAATACAGAACCTCTTCCAAACGCTTTGGACTATCTGGGCTTGCTTGCAGTGGGAAGGGCTTTATAGATTTGCATACTTTTTTTTTTTTTTTTTTTTTTTTTCGTGCACAAATCAATTGATTTTTATAAACTGAAGGACAGGTGATTTTTATAAAATGACATGGCTCAATAAATAGAATATTATCAGCAAGATTTGCATACTTTTAAGTTGGGAAAATAATATATTCTATTATAGGCTTGACTGGGAAGATGTTTCCCCAACCATCTAAATGCCCTGTTATCTTGTTATCTATGGACTTTCCTAATCTTTTACTAAACGTACCCTAGACTAAGAAAATTTAAATAAAGAAATGACTTCTTGAGATAAAATGATGTATCACCTTGAAGCTGTAAGACTCTGTTAAAGGCATTCCACCATTGGGCTAAGGTTATACTTCCTGCAGGAACAATACATTACGTAGAATCCTAGTTCCTATTCCAGTGCTAGGAACAATGAAGTTAACCAATAAATGTCAGACAACCAAATACTGATGAGTGAAGGATTGAATTCACCTATAATAACTACAATGCTAAAAACTGACTGGGTCACTGAGGACAATTAATATTCATTTGTACATATAGATCTCATATCTATTCTCCCTTATTTAAAGTGTTTACTCTCAAGACCATAGAGCACTTGGCTAGGGTGCACATTCTAGAATAGTAGTTCTCAACAGGGGGAGATTTTGCTCACCAGGA
Organism: Pongo abelii; assembly: GCF_028885655.2. Taxonomy (NCBI): domain Eukaryota; kingdom Metazoa; phylum Chordata; class Mammalia; order Primates; family Hominidae; genus Pongo; species Pongo abelii. Next base: position 151,293,844 of record NC_072008.2, read on the forward strand.
ACATTTGAAAGAGGAATATTTTGTCCCATTTTCCCCTTCCTCATTGTCAAACAGCCCCCGTCTTCCTTGTCTCTGCTAAGAGAGTAGAGGTATGATGATCTGTCCCTCAACTGCCCTAAGTCCTAGCTAAGTATCAGAGAAAAAAAAAAAGCCGAACAAATGGGATTAGACGAGGGCTGCAAGTAGTGAGGATTTTGTTGATACCTCTCCTGGGATGTGTTGTGCTTTCCCATATCTTGCCTTCAGGAATTACACTGTGCCTTTTCCCCAGGGATATGGGCTCTGTCTACCCAGTGCTGCAGTTTCCCGGTAACTGCTCTGGAACATTGTGGACAAGGGCAGGTCTTCATATTTCTGATCATCCCTTTCTCCCAGTAAAATCCCATAGCCCTTACCTAGAGTCTAGGGCACAAAGACTTTGGGGAAGATACACTGAGATTGACCTGAGGAGACATCTACACACACCAGTGGCAGCTGCCTCAGGGCCTGCTTCCTCTTCCTAAGTCTGTCATCCTCTGGAAGGGAGAGGTGGTGCTCCAATCTCTGGTGCCTAAAAACCCAAGTTTATTTCTCTCTTAACACTGGCAATAACCAGTCCACACCACTGTTGCCTTTTAAAACCTCTTAATAATCTCATGCCATGTTTGTTGTTGATTCCAATCCAATTATCACCAGGGTTGTGTGGGTAAATGCTTTTAAATGCTCTCTCATCTTACTCTTCCCCCTCACCCCCCACTCTTAGGTATATATGATGCTAATCTTGTCCCTAAGTAAGTTTCTTCCTGCTCCTTTTGTATCTTCCTTTCTTGTCTTTCCTCCTACCTTTTGTCTCTTGGTGTTTTGGGACTTTTTTTTTTTTTTGGCCTTTTGTACAAAGATTAGTTTCAATGTAATCTGTAGCCTCTTTTGTAAACCAATTAAAAAGTTTTTTAATTTAAAAAAAAAAAAGAAAGAAATGTCTGGTGACATGTTTGTTGTTTGTTTGCCCCAGCTAGGAAGATGCCACTGGAATCTAGTGGGCAGAGGCCAGGGAGGCTGCCCAACATTCAATGAGGCACAGAACACCCCTACCCTTATGAAAGAATTTTGTCACCTAAAATGTCAATCATGCCCAATTTGAAAACCTCTGTTCTAGAGCCTAAGATTCCTTGGTTTGAATTCCAGCTCTATTACTTATGATCTGTATGACCTTAGGTGGTTACTCAACTTTCTTCATCTACACAATTAGGTTTATTTTTGTTGTTATTAGGAACGCAAGTAAATTCTCGTAATGCATTTTATATCTGGCATATTGATGGTGCTCAGTGACTACTCGCCTCTATAATTATTATTATTAAAGTAACTCAAGCATACAAATAATCTCTTGAAGCCCATTTAACAAATATATTACTTTCAAGACTATTACGTTCAATGGCAAAACTGCAATTACTTTTGCACCAACCTAAATATATTAAATAGATGTGTAATATGTTAACTACTAGGTGGGAATGATAAAATATGATTACACCTTTTATTTGTTATCCTAAGCTATACCTGAATGTTTTTCATGTTACACTGTCAATATTTCCAAGGACTTTTCTATTCCTGTTCTCGAAAATAAGAAACAAGCTTAATATGTCAAACAAAAATAAGAACAGATTAAAACATAGCCCAGATGCACTAGAAAACTTCCTAGTGAAAGGATCAGTCTCCCATTAGCTTTCTGGGCAAACAGGATCTTTTTTTGTTTTGTTTTCACACAAATAGATACATAGAAAATTTTTAAGTGGTTAAATATATGTGCCAGCCATATATGAATTATATAAAGCTAAGATAGAAATGTTAATATATGACAAAATATAATTCAAGCCAAAAAATCATAACAAATACAGAAAGATACAATACATTGATAAAAGATAAAATTAAGCAAGAAGACCATCAGGAACATTTATGGACCTAACAATACTATCTCATCATAGAGTTATGGCCTTTTTATAAAGAATTATATATAAAAATATATGGAACTTTTAAAGACCCTTTCTCAGACACTGAGAGATCAAGCAGGAAAAAGAAAAGAAAAGCAGAGATCCTTTCTGAAACACTGAAAGATCAAACAGGAAGAAAAAAAAGAAAAGCAGAGATAGTGAAGTTATAAAAAATGCAATTGCATTTGTTACAAAAGGCAGTATCAGTAACAATATCAGCAGCATTAATAGGAGTGCAGACTCCTGAATTGCTGCTAAGCAGTAGGCACCTCCACCAGGTTAGTGGGGAATATGGGTTGTAGGTTCCAGACCACAGGCAATAGCATCTTCCTGAAATGTGGGAAACCCTGTCCTTATCGCCTTTATTCTTTTAGTCTTTTCAACACTTTTGTAACTAATTCATTGCTTTTAATCTCTGATTGATACATCTATCATGGTTTTCCTGACGATATACCCTGATTAATAACATACAGATCACTTATATCTCCATACCATAAGCCAAACTCAGCCCTCAACATGTCTGAAGAAAAGGCTAGGAAATACAGTCTTCTTTCTTTGATTCCAGGAAGTAGAAAAGATAGAATAAACATATAATATTGACTCTGTCACAGTCTGGCCTTCTCGTCATGAAACTTTAATTTTTATGTTTACATATAGGAAACACTCATTCCCTTTCCACAGAAGACAATCTGAAAATCAATCTATAATTGCATGTGGCCCAAGGGCTAGGATGTGGCTCCTCTGATTCCAGGGACTTATGCACTAAAAAGACAAATTCTCTGCTATGGCTCCTCGTACACCCAGTTTACAACGATGGGGCAGGATTTGGAGCAGAAGAGCTGCAATCAACCCCGCCCCACTCAAACAATGTGAAATGGGAGACACACAGAAGCTAATGATTGTCAATAGAACTTCTAGAAGACTGCTGAAAAATATGGTGAAGGGCTCTTACCTCGGTGAAGGGCTCTTATCTCGGAGCTAAAAAGATTACTTGCATACAGCCCAATTCTGTTCTCTGGAAGGACTTCTTGGTATCTGGATCCACCTTCTGAGAGGTTCTTTTTATAATTTTGTTTATCTTTTTTGTCTGCCCATGCCTAAAGAAGATATTGGGGAATATGCTGAAACTGCACAACCTTCTCAGCAAATTTGTCAATTCTGCAAAGTTGGAGGTTGAAGGATTCTTTTGAATCTTGAACTATCAAAGACTTTTTGTCCAGAATTGTGCTTTCCTTTCTGGGCAATAAAATTCTCTCAGAAACGTAGCAGGCTTCTGACCTATTTGTTTTTAGCCAGTTCTATGTGGCAGTAACTGCATTCAGTGTTCTATTTATAGACATATTTCATTAATATGCTTTACTTCTCTGCTTTTTCATCTGCATGTCCAGCTTCCTCACCTTAGCAAATAAAAATACAGGACAGCCAGTTAAATTTGAATTTCAGATAAACAATTTTTTAAAAATGTATATACCATGCAACATTTGGACCATACTTATCCTAAACAAATTTGTTATTTATCTAAAATTCAAATTTAACTGGGCCTCCTGTATAGTATCTGACAACCATATATATATATATAAACATGACCTCAAAAGTGGCCTATCCAGTAAAAAGGAAATAAAGGAAATATGGCATAGGAAGTTTCATTGCCAGGATTAAAAATATCCTATATATTTTCTGCTTTAAAAAATCACCATCTTGAAGTCACTCACATGTACCCAAGCCAACTTCACAGAGATCTGATGAAATTCATTCTTCCTGTGTCCTAAAAGTAGAAATGGCATGACAAAAATGTAACATCATTTTTATATAAACATAATTGGGTCTCGGTTATTAGATATATAGACAACTCTACACACATTGAATAGTTGATGCACATTATTTTTAAGCACACATGAATTATTAATAAAATATGCCATATATGAAGCTGTAAAGTCATCCTACACACATTTAGAAAAATCAATATCTCATAAACCATATTCTCCAACCTGCGCAATCAAATTAGATATTTAATAACAAAACACATCTTAAAAAGAATATCACATATGAAAAGAAGAAAGATTCAAAGCAAAAATATGAGAGTGAAAAGGCAAACCGTGCATTTGGAGAAAATATCTGCAAATATATAAGTAATAAAGAGTGTGTATATATATTCCCACAAATAAATAAGAAAGAAATATACAACCCAGTTGAAAAATGGAAAAAACACATTTTTAAAAAAAGGATATCCAGGTGGCCAATAAACATATGAAAAAGTGCTCAACCTAATTGGTAATCAGAAAAATTGAAATTAAATCCATAATAAGATACCACTTTAGGCATACATATATGAATTTTTACAGTTTGAAAGAATTAATATACTAAGTATTTATAAGGTGCAATTGGGACATAAATATTCCTGGTAGACGTGTAAATTGTTAATACTTTAGAAAATGATTTTGGTTGTATCTACAAAGCCAAACATACATATACTTTATGAAATATGAATTCCGCTCCCAGGACTAGATCCAAGAGACCTACACACAATTGCCAAGGCTGTTCACAACAGCAGTATTCATAATAACCAAAAGCTAGAAATAACCCAAATGTCCATGAACTATATATGATTAAATAGATTGTGCTACATCAATGCAATGGAATATTACAAGACAATGAGAATGAATAAACCATTGTTACATGCAGTGGTATAGATGATTCACACCAGCAATGCTGAGAGAAAGAAACCAGAAACAAAATAGTACAGAGCACATGATTCATTTAAATAAAGCTCCCCCAATAGCTCAAAACTAATCTCAGAGTGACAGAGTTACAATAAAGGTTTCCTTTGGGGTAGACAGGGCTAGAGATGAGCATGGAGGAGCTTCGTGATGCTGATAAAGTATTTCTTAATCTGGATTCTGTTCATGTTGGTTCATACAATGTGAAAATTGAGTAAGAACTATTTTTATGATTTGTATATTTTTGTTATACTTCAATAAAAATTTTATTTTAAAAACTGTATAATTCTGGCAAATAATATCAGTGGATGCTAAAATTATTAGGTGAAATATTTTGAGGGGCAAGGATATATTAATGCAATTTCAAAGTAACACTTCACAGAGTATACATTAATTACAAAGGGGAAATATTACCTTAGTAAACGAAGAAATACGACAATTCCCACTTAAACCAAGTAGTTAGTCAGTGTGAATTATGAAGTGACAGACTGGTGTTAGGCACCTCCTGACATAATGTAATATAACACAACAGAAAATATACAACATCATTTATGTAATGTTCTTGACAGTAATTCTTAACCTGTATCTCATCATGAGGAAAAATCAGACAAATCCATATTGTGGACAGTCTTCAGTACAACTGGACTGGATTCAAAAAAATGTCAGTGTCATGAAAGGCAAAACAGGTAGAAATTGTCCTATAATAAGAAATACTAAAGAGATGTGACAGCCTTGCACAACTTGTGATCTTTGGATTCTGGACCAACAGACAAAAGTGCTACAGAGAAAACTTGGGGGACAACCGGGGAAATTTGAATACAAATCATGCGCTTGTTAATAGTATTGTCTCAATGTTAAATTTTTTAGATGAACATGATAATGCTTCATTATTGTGTAGGAGAATGTTCTTATTTTTATGAGATATATTTTGAAGTTTTGGGGGCAAAACAATTTTAACTGGTTTGGCAAAGTTAAAAACCTCTTCTCTCTTCTCCCTCCCTCCCTCCCTCCCTCTCTCTCTGTCAAATGTTCAAAAATGTATGTTAGTACTTGGTGAAGCTTCATGAAAGTGATGTTTGTTCTACTATTATTTAAGCTTTTCAGTAGGCTTGAAATTTTTCAAAATAAGAAGTTGAGAGAGAAAATATTTCTCCAATTGAGAAAAAACGATATGCACAGTATACCTCACTATACCATCATATTTCAATTTATAATTATATTTATATATGACTATATATATGTTACCCCTACAAGGTGGAAACACATTACATTATTAACAATATTTACTCATGGGCAGTAAGCTTATGGGTCACTTACATTTTCTATGATTATTGTCTTTTTAAATAATAAGCATGTATTACTTTGCAAATTGAATAAAAAGAAAATTTTTAAAAAATCAGCTGAGCATTCAATCCAGGTAACTGGAAAAAAAGAGCAATAGTGCAAACTCACATGAAGACAAGTTTTAAAATAATAAAGATAAAGGCAGAAATTAATGATAGACAAATAAAAATGCTACAGAATATTAATAAAAGAGAAAGCTTGTTCTCTAAAAACATTAACTAAAAGGACAGATGTTTTAGCAAGTCTGATTTCTACCAAAAAGTGAAAAAATATAGATAAATAAGTATGTAAAAGAGAAAACAAGCACAAAAATACACATTTAAAATAAATTATATGAAACATACAGGAAATGTATAAATCATTAGAAAACATAAAACACTAATATTGATGTAAGAGGAAATAAAAAATTAAGTAGATGAACATCCTTTAAATGAGTTGAAATGGTACTCAAAACCCCTCCTAGGGAAAATATAATAATAATGTCTAACAGGATATATACAGGAAATCTCTGTACCGTGTACTTGATTTTGCTGTAAACCTAGAACTGCTGTAAAAAATAAAGTGTCTTAAAAACATAACGCCCACGTTAACAGTGAGACAATTTTACAGGTGAATTATGCTAAAGTATAAAACAACAGTTACTTCTAATCATATGCATAATGTTCTAGGGAACAGAAATCAAGTCAAAGCTGCCAAAAAAACTTTACCTGGTAACCCTAATGTTGATTATAAAACCAGATGACAATAAAATAAAAATATACATACTTTTCAGTCATGAATCCAGATGGAAAGATCCTAAATAAAATATGAGCTGAAAAAATCCACAGTGCAAGATGAGTACAATGCATGATTAATAAGTAGGATTTTTACCTGGGAATATAATTATATATTAATATAACAAATAACTACAATTTAAAATATCAACAGATTGAAGAAAAAAGTCATATGTTGATGTCTGTGCAAATAGGTTGAAAACGTATTGATGATATCTCTTCTTCCACAAGTGTGCCAATTATTCTTAGGTTTGGTTGTTTAACATAATCCTAGACTTCTTGAAGGCTTTGTTCGTATTTTCTTATTCTTTTTTCTTTGTCTTGTTGGATTGGGTTAATCTGACAACCTTGTCTTTGAGCAATGAAGTTCTTTCTTCTGATTGTTCGATTCTATTGCCGAGGCTTTGCAGAGCATTTTGCGTTTCTATGAGTGCGTCCGTTGTTTCCTGAAGTTTTCATTTGTTATTTATGTTATCTATTTCACTGAATATTTCTCCCTTCACTTCTTGTATCATTTTTTTTTATTTCCTTACACTGGGCTTTGCCTTTCTCTGGTGCCTCCCTGATTAGCTTATTAACTAGCCTTCTGAACTCTTGTTCAGGTAAATCAGGGATTTCTTCTAGGTTTGGATCCATTGCTGGTGAGCCAGTGTGATTTTTTAGGGGTGTTAAAAAACCTTGTTTTGTCATATTACCAGAGTCGTTTTTCTGGTTCCTTCTGATTTGTGTAGGCTCTGTCAGAGGGAAGGTCTAGGACTCAGGGCTGTTTTTCAGATTCTTTTGTCCCACGGGGTGTTTCCTTGATGTAGTACTCTCCTCCTTTTCCTAGAGATGTGGCTTCCTGAGAGCCGAGCTGATAAAAACAAAATTCTTAACAATGTGTGAAATTGTAGAAACCTCCCTAACTTTGTAAAAATTACATGCCAAAAACCTAGAGTAAACATCACTTAAGTGAAAAAATATTATAGTAACATCTTGCATAACTGTAGTACAATATCACAACCAGGAAATCAACATTGGTAAAATCCAATGACCTTACTCAAATTTCACCACTTTTATATGCATTCATATGTGTTTTTGTGTGTCTATTTAGTTCTGTGCAATTTATATGATCAGGGAGAAAACATATGTTCACAAGTACTAGTGTTTAACATATCATATGAAATAATTGCCAATTATGTAAGGAAATAAATCAAATGAAAGATATAATTGAGGAAAACATGTGTGAGTGAGTTTCAGCTGTCAATGAATAGCCTTGCATATTAAGTGCAAAATTCACTTCATTTCTTAGGCAAAAATTTTAACTATAACTTTTTTTTACCTTTAAATATAAATTGGTTCCATGATAAACTATTTTCAAGACATTACAAACAATATTTTAGTATAAGGAAATGTTCCTTCATCAAGTAAATGGTTTTCATAATGTAAAAAAAATTGAAATAAAGAACAACTGTCAAAAATTTCCATCTGATATGTTCATCTACTCGGAAATAAATAAGAAAATTAACAGATACAAGATATACTAGATACAAGATCACAGTTTTAAAGAAATGAAATATCTGCATTGTTTTAACTCACTTCTTAATGGAGAAAGACAGTAATTATATTTCCCATGGTGATAAGTGCTATAAAAAAGAAGCAGATTAAGGGGGTATGGAAAAATGGCGAGTGATCCCTATTTACATAGGATGGCCTGAGAAGGTGATATTTCAAAAGAGACTTGAGGAAGGTGCAGATTTGGGGCCTGCGGTGTGGGAAAGAGGTGGGGAAGCATTTCAGACACAGAGAACAGACAATACAAAGGCCCTAAGGTGGAAGCTTGTCTGATGTGTTCCAGAAACAGCAGACAACAAGTGTGATTGGGCTAGAATAACTCAAGATTAATAATGGTAAGGGATATATACCCAGGAGTGGGATTGCTGGATCAACTGTGGTGGTGGTTACATGAATGCACATGTGATGAAATTTCACAGAATTAAATATACACACAGCCACACATAGGAATGTATGTAAAGCTGGTGAAATCTGAATAAAGTTACTAGATTTTATCAAAGCTGATTTCCTGGTTGTGGTATTGTATTATACCTATGCAAGATATTACCATTAGGAAAAACTGAATTAAGAGTTAACAAGGTCTCCCAGAATTATTACCATTGCCTAAATCTACAACTACCTCCAAATAATGATTTTTTTTTTAAGAAAAGGAAAGAATTGTATAAAGCTGGAGATTTGGGATATCCTTTTACATTCGAGCTTATAGATTTAATGATATGTTGCATGTAGACTGTGAGATAGATTCTCAAGGATAGTCTTAAGTTTTGGGACCCTGATAAGTGGATGAATATGATGGTTCCACTTATGAAGAAGAAAAACAGTGAGGAAAGTCCAGGTTTAGAGACTAGTGAATTTTGTTTTGAACATGTTAAATTTGAGATACTTAGCACAGCTTCAAGAAAAGAAATCAGGGGGATACGGCAATCGAGTACAGGGAGAATGTCGGAAGTAGAAACAAACTGCAAAAGTCATTGGTGAACTTGACAAGAGTTGTTTTGGTTGAGTGGCGGAATCAAAAGTCTGACAGACACGTGTTCGAGAAGAAATCAAAGAGAAGGGTTTCAACAATGTTTCAACTAGTTGGGAGAGATCAATGGAAGAATTTTCGGATTTGTTTGTGTTTGATGAATGTTAATACAAACTATCTGTATTATGTTGGATTTTGCCCAACAGAGAAAAAACTGATGATTGATGATCAATAATTAATTTTCTTTTATGATTGGCTAATAATTCAATTTTCAGCTATGGTTATTCTGCTCTTTGATTTTATATATGTATATTTTTTTCCTCAATTTGTCCGTTTACCTCTTCAACCTCCCTGTTTAAATCATTCTGATGTTTTGTCATCTTGCTTTAAGTATCTGATTTGCTGGATTCATGTTCTTACTAATTTTATAGTGAGAGGCAGTTGCTGGGAACATTCTTTTATTGGAGATCACTGTTTTGCATACTTAAGTGATTTATATTTGCATATTTCCCATGAATATACGTTCATCTTCCTCACATATAAGCAGCTTGGTTTAGACTTCCTTCTCTTTTAAATATATTTTGTTTATTCCTTACTATAGACTGAATGTTCATGTCCCTCCAAAACTCATATGTTTAATCTATACCTTCCAATGTGATAGTATGAGAAGGTGGGGACTTAGGAGGGTAATTAGTATTAGATTAGGTTATGACAGTGGAGCCCAAAGGAATGAGATTAATTCCCTTATAAGCTTCATGAGAGAGATTGCTTTCTTTCTCTCATTCCACCACATGAGTCAGCAGTCTGCAATCCAGAAGAGAGGCTTCACCAGAACCTGACCATCTTGGCACCCTGATCTTGGTCTTCCCAGCCTCAAGAACTGTGAGAAATAAATCTGTTGTTTATAAGCTACCCAGTCTATGATGCCTTGGTATAGCATGCTAAATGGATTAGAAGATCCTTTTTGATTCAATAATTTAATTGTACATCTTATCTGTCTGGCTCCTGAAAGCACTGGAATTTGCTAGCTATGGCTTAATGTAGCTAGTTTTAATGAAGTGTTGTTCCAACATAATTTGTTAAATAATCCATCACAACATTATAAAATACCACCTTCATTTAAATGAAACCATCATACAAACTTGGCTCTTTCTGTATTTATTACTCCTTTGAGGTGGTTTCTCTGTCTTTTCTATCATTGCACCAAACTTTTAGGATGATTTTATTACTAAGCTATTTTTAAACATCTGTTAATAGAAGTCATCATTTATTACTGTTCAATTTTAGGATTTTATTGGTCAATTTCATACAAATAGTATTCTAGGAGAACTTGAAATAATTTCATCAAGTTTTTAAAATGCTTTTGGAGTTTTAATTGGAATTACATAAAATTTATGTTTAATTTGGAGAGACCTAACTAACATCTTATTAATTTTTATTCCTGGAGCTGTTTTCATTCCTTTTTTGAATTAGGGCTACTAGAGCATTTATAGTCAGTTTTTTTGGTCAAAAAAAGCAGCTCAAATTAATTCAACCAATCTAATGAATATTTTGATATAAAATTAATTTTTCAGCATTTCATATCTTTTCACCTTCTCTAGGTTTATCTTGCTTTTTTTAGCTTCTTGAGTTAAATGATTTGCTTGCATTATTTCTGTTTGATAATTAAGTATCTAAGGAAATAAGATTGCCTCTGAGAGCATCTTTATTTTTTTCAGTTCGTCGCTGTCTAGTGAGGGGCTAGAAAGCTAATCTGGAGGCTATTAGCACCTATTTTGCTAGAAAAGGTGTATTTCCAAAGAAAGGGTAACAGGAGAGATTTAAAATAAAAAGTCAAGAAATCTAGGCTATTTTCAGTTCAAAATGATATCTGGCAAACAAATCAAGAGGCAGCTTCTCCCAGTCAGCCAGGAGAGTAACAAGGAAAAAATACAAAAAGTTAAAAATTAACTGCTCTAAACCCTAAGACTGATACACTATTATTAGTATCCATAAGGAATTTTCAACTGAGTTGGAGTAGGATGAAAAGAAAAAAAAGTTTGTCCTTTCCATGTTTCACTTTGGGAAATGGGAGAATACCACATCTCAAAAAAGAATAAAAAGAGTTTATTATCTCCACTGTGATATGTACTCTGACTACCATACATAGGATCTATACCTACCAGAAAACTAAATGGCTCATCTTGATTTTAGAAACAGATCATTTCAAAATAAAATGGGAACATTGTCCTAAAGACTCGAAAGTACTTAAAAGAAATGATAATTACATAAGTATGTTTCACTTATAATATTTCTCTAAGCTTCACAATTATGAACTGTATATTTTTTCTGTATTTATAGCATATGTTAAGAAAAATATTAAGAAGCAAAAGTAATGCATGTTTATTAAAAATTTAAAGACTACAGAAAATATGTAGGAGAAATTTAAAAAGCCATAATCCTGCCACCAGAGATATCTACTAAGTTATATTGATTTGATTCCTTTCAGTATCCTTTTCGTGTACACATACACAGACTCACATGCACATATGTATAAATATAGATGTGTGTGTATATAAACATGTGTGTGTTAGGTAGAAATATAAATTCATTAATTCAACCAATATTCTTGAGTGCCAACCAGGTGATGCCCTAGACCAGGAGTTGACAAACTATGGCCCATATGCCAAAACTAGCCTCTATAGCATACTGTCTGTTTTTGTAAATAATGTTTTACTTAAACACAGCCCTTTCATTTTCACACTTATTGATTTATATATTGTCTGTGGTAGATTTCATGCTACAATAGCAGAGTTAAGTAATTGTATGGAAGAGTGTATGGATTGCAAAGTCTAAAACATTTAATATCTGGCTCTTGACAAAAAAAAACAAAAAAACAAAAAAAACAACAAGCACCAACTCCTTATCTAGGCTCTAAGGGACAATAATGAACAAAGAAACGTCTTGGCCTCCCAGGACTTACAGTCTGAAAAGGAATATAGACAGTGAACAGGTAGGTTTATATGGTTAATGTCTGGTAGCAATACAGACTATCAAGAAAGATAAATATGGGTGCAGAGTACTAAGGGTCACAATTCTAGACATGGTGGTCTGAGAAGGTCTTTCTAATTAGGTAAGAGTGGAGTAGATCCCTGAAGGAAGTGAATAAGTGAACCATGCAAATGTCAGGGGCAAGAGCAATTGAGATGAAAAGAAAGGCACATGTATTGTCACTAAGGTGGATGAGCACCAAGTGTGTTTAGGGCAGATCAAAGAGGCACATGTGGGTGGAGTGCAGGAAGGAGAAGAAGAGCAGTAAATGAGGATGGAAAGGTAAGCTAGGGTCAGGACATGGAGAGCCCCTTAGGCCATAGTAATGAGTTTTGGTTTCATTTCAATTAGGGTAGAAACCTAGTGGAAGGCTTGGATTAGGGAAGCGATGTGATCTGACTTATAAATATCTGCATATATTTTAATATTTGTGCACTAGTGTTACACAGAAGGCAAAAGCATGAAGTCTTTGAGTATAACACACCTGATTCAAATCCTAGCTTGGCACTTGCTATATGAATGACTATAGGCGTGTTATATGAACTCCTTAGGCTTCATTTTTCTCAACTGCATCATGAGGTTAACAATATCTACCCCATATGATTGTTATAAAATATATATTCCAATGTTTGATATACAATATATGTTTAATAAATAGTAGCAATGGCTATAATTTGTCTGTATAATCAAATATAATGAAAATGCAGCCAGGCATGGTGGCTCATGCCTGTAATCCCAGCACTTTGGGAGGCCGAGGCGGGCGGATCACCAGGTCAGGAGATCGAGACCATCCTGGCTAACACGGTGAAACCCCGTCTCTACTAAAAACACAAAAAATTAGCCGGGCATGGTGGTGGGCGCCCGTAGTCCCAGCTACTCGGGAGGCTGAGGCAGGAGAATGGTGTGAACTCGGGAGGCGGAGTTTGCAGTGAGCTGAGATCGCGCCACTGCACTCCAGCCTGTGGGACAGAGTGAGACTCCGTTTCAAAACAAACAAAAACACAAACAAAAAAACAAAAAAACAACCAGATATAACGAAAACGCATACATATACTCCCTCAAAACTATTAATACGAACATATTTGAGGTGGTATACACAGTGGTTAAAAGGGAAGACATTATAGTCATACTATTAGAGGCTGACTTGTCTTCACCCTACTAGTTGTTTGATCTTTTGAAAGTTACTTCATCCCTCTGGGCTTCAGTCTCTTCATGTATAAAATGCAGAAAATTGTGATACTTGCCTCAAAGGATGTGCTATGAAGATTAAAGGAATGCACACATATAAAGTTCTTAGAATATTACCTGGCACGCAGAAAGTACTATGCAGAGGGCAGCCACAGCAAATATGCTTTGGTTAAAAGTAGGAAAAAGTGCTCCTTTTTTAAGATACTTTTCTTTCGTCTGTTAGAAAATAAACTGACTTCGCTAGAACAAGACATTTTACTGGCATGAATTTTTAAATCATTACTTGAAATACAGTGAAACATGATATTTTAATTTGCATTTACTTGACTACTCATGAAATTACGTTTCCTTATACCCTAGCTGCTTATCAATGATTTGTTGTTCAATCTGTTAATCATCTTTTTCATGTTTTTTGGTCTATTATTCTATTGTATTTTCTTTTGTGTTTCCCATTAATTGTGGAAACTCCCTCTATATTGTGATTTTAACTCTTTTTCATAACCTTGATAAGTATTCTTGCAGATTTTTTGTAACTTAACATGATCATTCCTGCACAATAATTAAAGCATCAATCATTCCAAGTAGAGGTAAAAACAAGTATTTTGGCAGAGCTAGAGAAAGGAGTTTTGCAAGGGGAGGTGGTGACAAGTGGAGGAACAGAGAGAAGCATGCAAAACACTGTAACATGTTGAGCCTTGTATTCTTAAGGGATTTTAATTTTATTCTATAAATACAATTCTATAAATACAAAAATAATACAATTCTGTGGAGTGAGACTAAGAAACAATGTGAAAGTGGGAGGTGACATTCTCAGATTGAGATTATCCAGACAGAAATGTAGAAAGTAAACAGGTAAGGGGGATAATATATCCATATCATAGATTAACCTGTCTCTCAATGCAGCAGCTATTCACATTAGCAAAAAAAAAAAAAAAAAAAAAAAAAAAAAAATCAATGAACAACAGAGCATCCCTTAGACTGTGGCTAATGATGACAGCCAGAGGAAATCTCTGCTTCCTGCCACCTACCATATTCAGCAACACTTAGTAGTACCTACAGCATCAATTGTGGTAGCATCAGTGGCACCTGTACCAAGAACAGTATTTGCAGCAACAAACAGTCAGGCAAGAACTGGCATGGGGTCATTTTTACATTTGGTGGTACTTAAGCAGAAAGTGCCAAAGGAAAAAGTAAATTTTTGTTGGGCTCTTGAGATAGAGCTTCTGATGTGAAACATCTTTGGAGAACTTTTGTGACACAGCTCCTGATACAGTTTTGGCCTCAAACTATAAAATCTTATATGTATTGACCTCAACAGTATTACTTTATGAACGCTATGCATTTGAGTTTTTATTTTCTTATTGTCTTATCATTGCCTTAGAAATGCATTTACAACTTTTGTGATTCAATTCATATTTTATGGCAGTATTGACAAAGAATGTAGTCTATACTACTCCTATTTGTAATATTGGTTTCCTTGTGGCTTAATAAATGATCAACTTTTGTTAAGATTATACGGTTATTTGAGAATAAAGGATGATTTCTACTTGTCATAGGAATCTGTCATATCATCAATATAGTGAATGCTTCTTTTAATTTAAATTACTTTTTTTTTTTTTTTTTTGAGACAGAGTTTTGCAATTTTTGCCCAGGCTGGAGTGCAATGGCCTGATCTTAGCTCACCACAACCTCTGCCTCCCGGGTTCAAGTGATTCTCCTGCCTCAGCCTCCCGAGTAGCTGGGATTACAGGCATGTGCCATCACGCCAGGCTAATTTTGTATTTTTAGTAGAGATGTGGTTTCTCCATGTTGGCCAGGCTGGTCTTGAACTCCCGACCTCAGGTGATATGCCTGCCTCGGCCTCCCACAGTGCTGGGATTATAGCCATGAGCCACCACGCCTGGCCATGGTGTCCAACTATTTACTTTTAATTTTCATGAGTAATTTTATTGGAGTATGCTATAGTAGATGGCATATAGTTGGGCTTTATATTCTGACCTAGTCTGATAAATTGTTATTTTAATTTGTGAATGTATCTAATATGAATAAGATCACATACTTATTATCAATATTTTCTGTTTTTTTGTACTTTCTTGCTTATCCTTTTGTTCTTAATCTTTTAATTTTATGGTATGTTTTCCTTATTGTTGTCTCCCTATCCCACCCACAATTAATTTAGAAGGTAGGTAGTAAGCTTTCAGTTTTACTAGTTGTTATTTTGGCTTTTGAAATAATATTTAAACCTTCATTTTTAATTATAAACATTAATAATAGCCATTTCTAGTGATTTCCCCTAGCTAAGTTGACAAAATTAGCACATTCATCTTTGCACCATCCCCCCACCCAATTTCTCACACTTCCCAGTTTTTGTTGCTTGTGATCTGGAAATTGTGTCCCAGTTTCATATTATTACATTATTTTTTCATTATGTAGTTTCTTTTTCAAGAATTATATTTGCATTGTTTTAGAAGCAAATTTACATATAAATTTTTATTTAAATCTATGTTTTAATCATGTCTCTGCTGGCCAGTTTATTTTTTCAAATATGCTTTTTAATAACCAGATATAAGGCCATCCAGCCTTTTTTCCATCTGTAGATAACCTAATTTTCTTTTTTTTTTTTTTTTTTTTTTTTTTTTGAGAGGGAGTCTCGCTCTGTCGCCCAGGCTGGAGCACAGTGGCGCAATCTCGGCTCACTGGAAGCTCCGCCTCCCAGGTTCACAGCATTCTCCTGCCTCAGCCTCCCGAGTAGCTGGGACTACAGGCTCCCACCACCATGCTCAGCTAATTTTTTTGAATTTTTGATAACCTAATTTTCTACTTATATGCCTATAGTATTCTTTATTTATCTTCAAAAATCAGAAATTTGACCTAATGTATTGTAGATGTAAATTTTTCTTATTAATGATACCTCATCCATGGTAAGCCCTTTAGATTTGCAGATGCAGCTCTCTGTTCAGTAAAAATGAATTTCATTATATTCTTAAAACATGACTCAAAATGTCCCCAAGTTTTACCTTCCTTTAAGTATGAATAAGGTCACATTCATATTAATACTAAAATCTTGCTAGCTTCAAGTTCCCAACACCAAACATAAGTGTATGGTCCCTCCCTCTGAGCTGTGATCAGTTTAGGGGAAGAGTCCCACAGCAACATTCTTTGAATGCTGAAGTGTAAATGTTTACTGAGGGCGAGCTACCAGTTAACAGCTTCTTTTTTCTTGTTCACATGAACAAACATGACACCATGGTACTCCCAGAAAACCAGAGCGGCTCTGACATCAAGTCCTAGCCCTGTTTCTTCATTCTGTGTGAATTTAGGCAAGATATTGACAGCTTTAAATGTCAGTATCTTCAATTGTAAAATTTAGATAATAATGAAAACTTAACCATAAAGTCATCTTAAAGACATAATGAATCAATACATACTTAACATTGAGCATACTAAATTGCAAACACTACACAAACACTGGCTGCATACACAATGATTTCATGGTGTTTTAGAATCACTTATTTCATTTAGTTAGTCTTGTGTAACCAGGCCAGATTCAATCTTCCTTTACAGTAAATCTTTACTTAGGAACCTTGGTCTGTGTTCACAAACTGGCTTTGGTTCAGGCAAACCAAACTACAGCCCACCACCTGGGTTCTGAGTCCTTTAAAATGCCTATATGTACCTCAACCCATCCTGTTCCATGTACCAAAGACTAAAAATGTATATCTCTATCCTGGACCTCTCTCTTGAATGTCAGATGTCTAGCTCTAGCTGCCTACTTGATATCTTCATTTGCTATATATTTCTTGAGATAACAAAAGCTAACTCTTTACTTCTACCAACCTATGAATCTGCTTCTACTCTGTGCTCCTCCACCATGCACCCTCTATATCAGTAAACACCACCAGCTAACCTTTGTTGGTTGTATGTATTGGAGGTATCCTCTTCCAAGTTATGGCTTTTTAACTTTGTTCATGGTGCTTCTTTCTCACATTTTGCAATCGTAAGTTCTCTTTTAAACAATTTCTCTATATTCTGGATGGTTTTTCAGTTCTACCTCTCAGTTCACTTCACTAATTCTCAACCCCTATCTTATCTACTTTGCTGCATATCTTGTACATGGAGGTTTCAGATTTAATTGGCAGTATTTTTCCTTTAAAATATGTAATTAGATTCTGACTTCTCAATCAGAAAGGGTTGTTTATTCAGGGGACTCTGTCTTGCCCTGGATTGTAAAAGTGCCTCTTATAAGGGGTTCTAGGCTTGTTTTTCTGGGTCCCTCATATGACAGTACTCCTGACCAGTGTTAGTAATGTCTTGGCTTGTGGATCCAATGCTATATAATGAGCTCATTTTGATCCTCACACTTACAAAGCACAATATAGAAAGGAGCACAGAAACATATGTACTTGGTAAGAAAAATAGGAAGATGAATCTCCTGCAATAGCTGAGAAAAATAAGGTCTTCGTGAATGGAATCTTAGAATATCGAAGCTGAAATTATATTTGGAAATCAGTTTTACAGAAAAAAACCCTTAGATTAAAAGAATTGAGGGGACATTTTCAAGTTAACATGCACGAAATTTACAGATCTCAAGAAAATGGGAAGGTTGTCAAGTATTCTATAAAAACCCAGGTCTTTCAAGCCTATTTTAATGCTATTTCCATTACATAATTCTCCTTAAAAATGCTGGTCCCACGCAAGGAGTTGCTACCTTTTCTGCAAGCTTTCTTTTTATAAGATACATGTAGATATCTGCTAAACAATATTGCCTGGCACATATACAGCTAGTTGAACTTTATGCTTGAGAAGATTTTGGAGAAAAATGAATCAAATAATGAATCACTTAAAAAAGGAGTCAAGAAAAAGAAGTATAGTTACCTGCTTTAGTAGACCCTAGTCTTGGTAACTTGTATTGGAAGAAATATTACTTTACTTGGAAAAAGTCTTTTCACTGTGATTAAGGATATTCTCCTGTATTATCTAGGTGGGTCCTAAAATGCAATCACATGTGTCCTAGTTACAGAGGCAGAGGGAGATTTGTCCCAGAGAGAAAAGCAAAAGGCAATGTAACCATGGACACAGAGAATGGAGTGGTAACCACAACCCAAGAAACACTGGAAGCCATAAGAAGCTGGAAGAAACAAGAAACATATTCTTTTTTAGAGCTTCTGGAGAAAGTACAGCCCTGCTGACATCTTAATTTGTGCTCACTAAAAATGATTTCATACTTCTGGTCTCTAGAACATTGAGAATATAAATTTCTTTGATTTAAGCCACTAATTTTGTGGTTATTTGTTACAGCATCTCTAGGAAACTAATCACCTGCACATACCTATTAATGTAAAGTAAGAAGCAATAAACCCAGTGGCCTGTCTTCATTTTTCAGAAATCAAAATTACAGATAAGCATTATTTTCAGTTCCATCCTGAGCATATTTTTAAATGTTTCTTGCTGAACTTTACATCTTTTTTCCAAAGCTGCTATACAAAGTACCATCTGATTGTAGAGAACTGAATACTATGTGACCATGAGTCTACAGTTATCAATTCATGGAAGAAGCAAAAGCTGCATCAGTCCAGGAAACTGCATGTGGGGCCTTGTCTTGGTGAAAATGGGCAAGGGTCACTATATGCATGTTTTCCAAGATGCCAACATTAGTCCCCTCAGAATTATCTTGTACTATGTTTTTCACTGTTAGCTAATCCTAGTATAAGAATTAGTATGCTCTCAGTTACAAGTAACAGCAAATTCAACTCAGAATGACTCAACCAATAAAGATGTCATCTCTTACAGCACGTTGTCTAGGAAGAAAGTTCTTTCCATTGTTTTGCTTTGCCATACTCACAACGGGGACCTTTTCTCAGGTTATTTTTCCCTATGCTTATATGATGGCTGCTGTAAAGCCAAGCATCACATGTAAACTCAACAATTTCCTGCAGAACGGCTTTCCCTGTACGTGTTTATTTTTAGGAGCAAGGAAGATTTCCTCTGAAAGCCCCTAGCTGAGCTTCCCTCATGTCTCATTATCCATAAATGGGTTTCACACCCACCCCCAACTCATAAATTGATTGTTTGTTCACTAATCAGGAATTATCCCGTAGCTAGAGATAAGATTCCCTTTCATGAGGGAAAATAACTGAGGAAAAGTTGGGCTTTACTAACACAAATGAAGGCAGGTAGGACTGTTGCATAGACAATCAAAATTTCAAGTGAACTACAAATAAAACAGTATACTTACTTTTCCATTAAATTTGATAATTCAATTTAGTCTTAGTATGAGATTAGCACAATGTGACTCAAAGCAACCTACATAAAAAAGACATTTTTAAGTTGATGTAAGTCAATAAAAACCAGAGCTGTGATATAACATCCCTGCAATAGTTTAAATATTTGATTCCTCCAAATCTCATGTCAAAATTTGATCCCCAATGTTGGAGGTGTGGCCTAATGGGAGATGTTTTGGACATAGGAGCAGATCTCTCATGAATAGATGAATGCTCTGCCTGGACTGGAGGTGACTGAGTTTTCTCTATTTGTTTCTGTAAGAGCCGAACAAACAAACAAAAAAGCCTGGTACGATCTCTGCTCTGTCTTGCTTCCTCTCTTACCATGTGATCTCTGCAAAAGCTGGCTCTCGTTCCTCTTCTGCCATGAGTGGAAGTGGCCTGAAGTCCTCACCTGAAGCCAAGCAGATGCCAGCACCATGCTTCAGGAGCAGCCTGCTGAACTTTAAGTGAAATAAACCTCTTCTTAAGATAAATTACCCACCCTCAGATATTCCTTTATAGCAACACAAATAAACTAAGACAATCCCAACATAGATTCTAAAATCTAAGGTAGTCAATCCTTGATGCATGGTGAAGGAGTAGAGGGTAGAAACAGACTCATGGGTTGATAGAAATAAAGAGTTTTCTTTTGCTGTCTTAAGAAATTTGAGATACCTCTTATAGATATGAGATGGATATATCAAGTAGGCAGCTAGATCTAGGTATCTGACACTCAGTAGAGAGGTCCAAGCTAGAGATACACATTTGCAATCTTTGGCACATGGAACAGGATTGGTTAAGATACTACAGACATTTCTAAAGGTGGTAGGTTGTAGTTAGGTTTGTCTGAACCACATCCAGGTATAACCACAAAGCCAGGTTTCTAAGTGAGAATTTATGATGAAGGAGGATTGAGTCTGGTCTGGTTATACAAAACTAAACAAAAGAAAATAGTTGTTCTATTTAAAGCACTATGAAATAATTGTGTATATAGCCAATGTTTACAGAGTGTCTGCAATTTACCAGGCTCAGTGTTAAGCCTTAATTATATATGAACTTATTATGTCTTTATGATGACCCTATGGTTAAAGTTTAATTATTATCCAAATTTTACAATTGAAACACTAAAATTTAGAGTTATATATTACTTTATTTCCATGCTACTGATGAAGACATACCTGAGACAGGGTAATTTATAAATAAAAAGAGGTTTAATGTACCCACAGTTACACATGGCCTCACAATCATGGCAGAAGGAGGAAGGCACATCTTACATGGTGGCAGACAAGACACAATGAAAGCCTAGTGAAAGAGGAAACCCTTTATAAAATCATCAGATCTTGTGAGACTTATTCACTACCATGAGAACACTATAGGGGAAACTGCCCCCATGTTTCAATTGTCTTCCACCGGGTTCCTCCTGCAACATGTGGTAATTTTGGGAGCTACAATTCAAGATGAGATTTGGGTAGGGACACAGCCAAACCATATCAAGCTGTCAATACATTGCCTAAATGTAAATAAAGTTTAGAAAAATAAAGAAGCAGGGTTAGGTCATGATGTCAGAGCTGCTCTGGTTTTCTGAGAATACCCAGAAAATACATGGGAATGCAAACTGAATTCAACAGTATATTAGAAGTATTGATCATGACAAAGTAGGAGTTTTTTTCTGGGATGCAAGGATGGTTCAACATATGCAAATCATACAATGTGATACACCATATCAACAGAATGAAGGATAAAAACCATATGAACATTTCAATTAATACTAACAAAGTATTTGTAAAACTTTAACATCACTTTATGATAAACACACACACACACACACACACACAAACTGGGTACAAAAGGAACATACCTAAACATAATAAAAACTATATATGACAAACACACAGGTAGTATCCTACTGAATAGAGAAAAACTGAAAGCCTTTCCTCTAAGATCTGGAACATGACAGGGATGTCCACTGTCATCACTGTTATTCAACATAGTACTGGAAGCCCTAGCTACAGCAATCAGTCAAGGGAAAGATATAAAGGATATCTAAATTAGAAAGGAAGCATTCAAATTATCCTTGTTTGTAGATTATATGATTTTATGTTTGAAAAAACATTTATACTTTACAAGAAAACAATTAGAACTGATAAACAGATTCAGTAAAGTTACAGTATATAAAATCAATATACAAAAATCAGTAGCATTTCTACATTCCAACAGTGAGCAATGTGAAAAGGAAATTTAAAAAGTAATCCCATTTACAATAGCTACAGATAAAATAAATACCTAGGAATTAACTTAACCTAAGAAATGAAATATTTCTATAATGAAAACTATAAAATGCTGATGAAAGAAATTGAAAAGAATACAAAAATTTGGAAAGATATTCCATGTTCATAGATGGGAAAAATCAAGGCCGGGTGCAGTGGCTCACACCTGTAATCCCAGCACTTTGGGAGGCAGAGGTGGGTGGATCACGAAGTCAGGAGATCAAGACCATCCTGGCAAACACGGTGAAACCCCGTCTCTAATAAAAATACAAAAAAATTAGCCGGGCGCAGTGCCAGGCGCCTGTAGTCCCAGCCACTCGGGAGACTGAGGCAGGAGAATGGCGTGAACCCAGGAGGCGGAGTTTGCAGTGAGCTGAGATGGTGTCACTGCACTCCAGCCTGGGTGACAGAGCAAGACTCCATCTCAAAAAAAAAAAAAAAAAATTGTTAAAATGTCCACACTACTCATAGCAATCTACAGATTCAATGTAATTCCTACCAATATACCAATGACAGTCTTCATAGAAATAAAATAAAACAATCTTAAAACTTCTTTGGAACCACAGAAGACCCAGAATAGCCAAAGCTATCCTAAGCAAAGTGAACAAAACTGGAGGAATCACATTGCCTCCAAATTCTACTTCAAATTCTACTATAGAGTTATAGTTATCAAAAGAGCATGGTACTGGCATAAAAACAGACATGTAGAGCAATGGAACAGAATAGAGAACCAAGAAACAAACCACACATCTACAGTGAACTCAGGTTCAACAAAGTTGCCAAGAACATACACTGGGGAAAAGACAGTGTCTTCAATAAATGCTGCTGGGAAAACTGGATATCCAAATATAAAAGAATAAAACTGGACCTCTATATTTCGCTGTATACAAAAACTCAAATCAAAATGGATTAAAGACTAAAACTAAGACCTCAAACTAGGAAACTACTACAAGGATACATTGTTGAAAGTCTCCAGGACATTGGTCTGGGCAATGATGTATTGAGTAATGCCCCACAAGCACAGGCAAGCAATGCAAAAATGGACAAATGGGATCACATCAAGTTAAAAAGCCTCTGCACAGGAAAGGATACAATCAACAAAGTGAAGAGACAACCTACAGAATGGGCAAGAATACTTGCAAATTATCCATCTGACAAGGGATTAATAACCAGAATATATAAGGAGCTCAAACAACTCTATAGGAAAAAATCTAATAATCTGATTAAAATATGAGAAAAATATTTGAATGGACAATTTCTCAAAAGAAGAAAAGCAAATGGCACACAAGTATATAATAAGGTGCTGAACACAAGTATATAATAAGGTGCTCAACATCACTGATCATCAGAGAAATGCAAATAAAAACTACAATGAGATGTTATCACATCCCATTTAAAATAGCTTATATCCAAAAAACAGGCAGTAACAAATGCTGGTGAGGTTGTGGATAAAAGGGAACCCTCTTTCATGTTCATGTACATGAAGCCAGTTTCATGTACACTGTTGATGGGAGTGGAAATTAGTACAACCAATATGGAGAACAGTTTGAAGTTTCCTCAAAAAACTAAAAATTGAGCTACCATATGATCCAGCAATCCCACTGCTGAGTATATAACCAAAACAAAGGAAATCAATATATAGAAAAGATATCTGCACTCCCGTGTTTGTTGCTGTACTGTTAATAACAGCTAAGATTTGGAAGCAACCTAAGTGTCCATTACAGATGAAGGGATAAAGAAAATATAGTACACATACATAATAGAGTATTATTTAGCCATAAAAGAATGTGATGCTGTCATTTGCAACAACATAGATGGAACTGGAGATTATGTTAATTGAAATAAGTCAGGTATAGAAAGACAAATATCACATGTTTTCGCTTATTTGTGGGTTCTAGAAATCGAAACAATTGAACTCCATGGGCATAGAAAGTAGAAGGATGGTTATCAAAGGCTGGGAAGCATAGTGGGGGCCTTGGGAAGAGGTGGGGATGGTTATTGGGTACAAAAAATGTTTAAAAGAATGAAGAAGACCTACTATTGATTGCACAACAGGGTTACTACGGTCAATAACTGAATTGGCCCTTTTAAAATAACTCAGAGAGTGTAATGGGATTGTTTGTGACACAAAGGATAAATGCTTGAGGTGATGGATACCATACCGTTTTCCATGATGCAATTATTTCACATTGCATGCCTGTATCAAAACATCTTATGTATCCCATAAATACATACACTTAATATGTGACTACAGAAATAAAAAATTAAAAACATAATAAAAAGTAATAAAAAACCACTTCTTATCATAGCTCTTCTAAGGGGCAAATAAAATACTCAAATGTAAGGCTAGCAAGACATTTTCAATAAGATAACTGTCCCTGGTAAAGAAAGAGCATAAAGATGACCTTGGGGAAGAGTACTGAAATGGTAGGGAGAGAGCATTTTACATGGAGGGAACAACAGGTGTATATCAAAGCACAGAACATGTAAGTCAGTATAGTGCAGTGTGTTTACCAAGCCACAAGTAGTTCAGTGTGGATGGAGTATTTTGTGTGGAGAGAGAGCAATGTGAGGTGGGAGATGTGTTGAAAAATGAAGTAAGAGTGAGTATCAGGGGTCATATAATACCATAAAGGTTCCTGTAAATTATGTAAAGAGTTTAGACATTTAATATAACCCCAGAGTTCCACTGAAGGGTTTACACATGGGGGAGAAAGTATCAGCAATGATCAAATGAACACGGTGGTTCATTTAAAGATTGATTTTAAAATGTGGTATTAAGAGATCAGGAAGACCATTTAGGCTAAGTTCTATGACACACTTTCACCATGGCAGGTAATTGCCAGGAGTATAGAAAAGAGCTCGACTGTGCACACCTGGGTATGGACAGTGAATGTCCCATGACAACAACTGTACCATGGCTCACTGACTCAGTGCCAAGTACAACTGTTAGACTAGAGAGATAGCCAGAAATGCACAAGCAAGGGAGCCACTGAGGAAATAAGTCCTGGAGAAGCTGCCCACTGACAGTCAACAAATAGGCGATGGCTACACTGGCTACTTCTGGCCTTGTTGTTGGGCCTAAGGGGGACCTATCAGGCCCTAACTGGGGATTACTATGGTAGGGAATTACCCCACTGATGAGCATGTGCACTCCTCCAATAACTCGCCCTAGAGTAGCCTTTTGCTCATTATAATAGTAAAAAAAACACACCTCTAGGTGGAGATTTTAAATGCTAATGAGACATGCAGCATGTGTACTAGTATGTAGAACCACAGAGCATGTGTACCCAAGGGGACCACCTAAAAGATGACTGCAAATAACCTCCCATCATGCCCCTTCATGAATAATGATGTAAAATTATCATATGGAGAGTCCCCCAGCACTAGCTGCTGCTGGCTTGTTCTCTTTTTGGAGCAGCCCACTCTGACTCATCTTCCAGAGTGTACGGTCTTTTTAAATAAACAATGCTACTGCTATTTTTCCAGCCAAACCAACCCAGAGCTGTTTTCCAGCTGGAGCAGCCTGGTGCTGTTTTTTGTGTCAGCCTGCTCCTCCCTTGGAACATACTTTATCGTCCTTCAATGAACTCTGCTACTTAACTCTTGCTGTGCGTCTCTTGGCTGAATTTTTTTTTTCCAATAAGACAAGAACCTAGGACTCTGCACCCCTGCCAGAAACACAATAAATGACCATGTACTACAGTACAAATGAATAAACAAGGAAGGCAGGGGTAAATAAGGTTTCAGACCATCAAATTCTGGAAAACATAGAAAAAAAGTTATCTTGGAAAGTTAGGATCCATTAAATCTTCTGGTCAGAATCATTTTGCCCTAGTACGTGTAAATTTTCACTTGGGACATCAAAGGTGTAGGAATAAAAACTTAAAATCCAATGTATACAGGTTAGAAAATGTTGGCTCCAGATATGCTACTGGAGATCATTTAGTCTATCATGTCTTTATAAAAATTTGAAAACTCAGGTTTATAAAGGCAAATTGATTTGTCTAGTGTCACATAGTTAGCTAGTTGCAGATCTGAAAGTAGCAATTTAGGTCTCCTGATGTATAGTTTGATGTACAGCTTGGTATTTTGTTGACCTCATGTTGAAATATTGAAAGACAGAGAATATGATAAATGTCCTCATAAATACTCTATGTCACTGCTTCTTTTAATATGGCAATCTTATTTTGAATTTAGTTTCCTCATTTTCTTTAACATATGTGCAGATATATGAGTTCCCATTTATATGATGGTACAAGGAGTAGAATATGAAGTTAGAGAAGTCCAGAAACTGGATGCTCCATAACAACCTATTAGAAAGCTGAAAAGCTTACCTTCATCAGACACAATTACAGCCTCTAATTCAGCTCACTATTTATTGAATTCAAATCTTGGAAATTGCCTTAATATGCAATAGTTCATGTCACTGATAGATTGGAGTAGATTTTATTAGCTGCAAACAAGGAATTATCTAAATATGATTTGCTCTTTTCCTAGGTGGTACACTGGGGTGAAATTTCCAGCTTCTACAAAGCATTGCTATCATTTTATGACAGTTAATGCCACAAACAAAAATAGACAAGCAAAAATTTTTCCATGAAATAATCAGTCCTTTGGACTATTCACGATATAAGTTGACTGCAGAATCCCTAGAGGAAAAGTGACCCTAAAGAAAAATTACACGGCAAAAACAATCATTTTGGTCAACAATTGAAAACATTTTTGTCAATTAAAAATATGCTTTCACTCCTGACTCCTATGTGACGAAATTCTTTATGTCCTTGCATATGTTAACCACTCAGGGGCAACAGCCTTTAGCTGGAATTCTCCATGTATTTCCTATGATGGGCTACTTCCTAGAGCAACTCTTTTTCCCTCCTCCTTTTACTTCCTATATTCCTCTTCACCTTGTCCAGGGCTGTGGTAGGACAGGACTGTGGTGGAAGAATTGATTATGTAAAGGAGAAGGTAATCAATTGCTGCAGATTCCACTTTCTAGTTCGAAATCAGATTTAATCTCAACTCTAAATCTTTACTACACTCTCCTTTCCCTCATCTCTTAATCAGCATATACACTAAACTCCAGTCATGCTATTTACCCCAGAACCCAGGCTCCTTTGAAAAAATATCCCCAAATAATCAAGTCCAGATTAAATAATAATAATATTATAAAGATAGTTACTATTTATGAGGAGTCCAGTATGTATTTGGTTCTATTAAGAGCTTTCTAATATATTACCTGATGTAATCCTCACAATGATAATGTGAGATAGATACTATCTTTATTTAATTGTTATGATTGATTCATGTGTATTAGTTTCCTGTGCCTGCTGTAAAATATCACCACGAACTTAGTGGCTTAAAACAACAAAAATGTATTATCTCACAGTTCTGAAGGCCAGAAATCTGAAATCAGTATTACTAGAGTGAAATCAAAGTGTTGTCAGGGCCACATTCCCTTAAGAAGAGTTAATGAAAAATTGCTTTCTTGTCTCTTCGGCTTCTGGTGGCTGCCAGTATTCCTTGGCTTGTGGGCACATTATTCCAATCTTGGCCTTTATAGTGACTTTTCCTTCTCTTCTTCTCTCTGTCATAAAATATCTCTCTCTTACATAAGAATGTACACGTGGCTACATTCAGGGCCTACCTGGATAATACAGAATGACCTTTCCATCTCAAGATCCTTTGCTTAATCATATCTGCAAAGTCACAGTTATTGAAAGAGAAGCAGGTGGGAGAGTTCCTGGAGTCAACTGAACACTAGAAAAGAGAGGCATAAACTTGGAACTGGATGACTCAAAAAAGAGGAAGTTTTCACCCTCCCCAACCCTTATATGAAAACCTCTATAATTATTTTTATACCTGCTCCCAGCTTTCACCCTGCTGAAGCCTATACTTTCGGACATGTACAAATGTCTCAGTAGTTTATATCTAGTGATTTCCTCACATCCATCACTTTGTTACGGAATGATTTTTGTTAGTTACTGTTATAGGTTGAATAGTACACCTACTTCCAAATAATCTGTGTTGAAATCTTAACTTCCAGCACCTCAAAATGTGACTTTATTTGGAAATAGTCTTATCACAGATGCAATTAGTTAAGACTTTCTTACATCAGCTACATTTGACCTATTCAATCTTCCACTGGAGATTGAATCTGGAAATATGCAGATTGCTTCAAAATCTCCACTAACAAGTACAATGATGGATAGCCTTGCGTAATGTAGTAGTCCATTCTTACACTGCTAATAAAGACATACCTGAGACTGTGTAATGTACAAAGAATAAGAAATTTAATGGATGCACAGTTCCACATGGCTGGGGAGGCCTCACAATCACGGTGGAAGGCAAAGGAG
Organism: Pongo abelii; assembly: GCF_028885655.2. Classification (NCBI taxonomy): domain Eukaryota; kingdom Metazoa; phylum Chordata; class Mammalia; order Primates; family Hominidae; genus Pongo; species Pongo abelii. The sequence goes on from NC_072008.2 coordinate 151,322,270, forward strand.
GAGCAAAGGCATGTCTTACATGGCAGCAGGTGAGAGAGTTTGTACAGGGGAACTCCCATTTATAAAACTATCAGATATCATGAGACTTATTCACTACCACAAGAACGATATGGGGCAAAATGCCTCTATGATTCAATTATCTCCACCTGGCCCCACCCTTCACACATGGGGATTATTACAATTCAAGGTGAGATGTGGGTGGGGACACAGACAAACCATTTCATTCCACCCCGGCCACTCCCTAATCTCATGACCTCACATTTCAAAACCAAGCATGCCTTCCTAACAGTCCCCCAAAGTCTTAACTCATTTCTGCATTAACTCAAAAGTCTACAGTCCAAAGTTTTACCCAAGACAAGGCAAGTCCCTTCTGCCTATGAGCCTGTAAAATCAAAAGCAAGTTGGTTACTTCCTACATACAATGGGGGTACAGGCATTGGGTAAATTCACCCATTCCAAATGGGAGAAAATGGCAAAAACAAAGGGGGTACAGGCCCCATGCAAGTCCAAAATCCAGCAGGGCAGTCAAATCTTAAATCTCAGAAATGATCTCCTTTGACTCCGTGTCTCATATCCAGGTCATGCTGTTGCAAGAAGTCGGCTCCCATGGCTTTGAGCAGCTCTGCTCTTGTGGCTTTGCAGGTTACAGTCTGCCTCCTGGCTGCTTTCATGGGCTGATGTAGAGTGTCTATGACTTTTCTAGGTGCATGGTACAAGCTGTTGGTGGATCTACCATTCTGGGGTCTGGAGGATGGTGGCCCTCTTCCCACAGGTCCACTAGGCAGTTCTTTCGTGAAGACTCTGTGTGGGGGCTTCAACCCCACATTTCCCTTCCTCACTGCCCTACCAGTGGTTCTCCATGAGGGTTCCACCCCTGCAGCAGACTTCTGCCTGGACATTCAGGAGTTTTCATATATCCTCTGCAATCTAAGCAGAGGTTCCCAAACCTCAATTCTTGATTTCTGCACACCCCAGGCCCAACACCACAAGGAATCTGTGAAGGCTTGGGGCTTGCACCCTCTGAAGCAATGGCCTAAGCTGTATGTTGGCCTCTTTTAGCCACAGCTAGAGCAGCTTAGATGCACGGCATCAAGTCCCAAGGCTGCACACAGCTAGGGGGGCCCTGGACCAAATCTGGGAAACCAATTTTCCCTCTTAGGCCTTTGGGCCTCTGATGGCAGAGGCTGCCATGAAAGTCTTGGACATGCCCTGGAAAAATGTTCTCCCTTGTCTTGGTGATTAATATTCAGCTCCTTGTTACTTACACAGATTTCTGCAGCTGGCTTGAGTTTCTCCTCAGAAAATGGGTTTTTCTTTCTATCTCATCCTCAGGCCGCAAATTTTTCAAACTTTTATGCTCTACTTCCTCTTCAATGCTTTACTGCTTAGAAATTTCTTCCCCCAGATACCCTAAATCATCTCTCTCAAGTTCAAAGTTCCACAGATCTCTAGGGCAGGGGCAAAATGTCACCAGTCTCTTTGCATAGCAAGGGTAACCTTTACTCCAGTTACCAACAAGTTCCTCATCTCCATCTCAGACCAACTCAGCCTGGACTTCATTGTCCATATTACTATGAGCATTTTGGTCAAAACCATTCAACAATTCTCTAGGAAGTTCCAAACTTTCCCATATCTTCCTGTCTTCTAAGCCATCTAAACTGTTCCAACCTCTGCCTGTTACCCAGTTCCAAAGTCACTTCCCCATTTTCTGGTATCTTTACAATAGCACTCCACTACTCTTTAGCAATTTATTGTATTAGTCCATTCTCATACTGCTAATAAAGACATACCCAAGACTGGGTAATTCATAAAGAAAAAGAGGTTTAATGGACTCACAGTTCCACATGGCTGTAGAGGCCTCACAATCATGGTGGAAGGCACAGGAGGAGCAAAGGCACATCTTACATGGTGGCAGGAAAAAGAGCTTGTGCAGGCAAACTCCCATTTATAAAACCATCAGATCTTGTGAGAATTGTTCACTACCATGAGAACAGTATGAGGGAAACCACCCCCATGATTCAATTATCTCCCCCTGGACCCACCCTCCACACATGGGGATTATTACAATTCAAGGTGAGATTTGGGTGGAGACACAGCCAAACCATATCACATAAGTTCTTTGAAGACCCTGTCTGGGAAATAATTTGGGGTGCTGTATTGTTCTCCAGAATGACAGTAATTTACCCTTTCATCAGCAGTGCCTGAAGGTTTCTATATTTACATATTTCTGCCAATAATTGGCATTATACTGCTATCTGATTTTAACCAGGTTAATAGGTAAAGCAATGTGTCTGCAATTCTGTGTTCTCTGCTTACTACACAGATTTTTTTTAATTCTGAGATTTTGATTAAGATAGAAATGTATAGATTGAAGTTTGATTAGTCAACATTGTTCCATACCACAAAGTCTTCAAGATATGAAAACTGAGACAAGGATATTGGTTTTGAAAATTAACAGGACATTATAATAAACAATTACAATAAGTAATTTCAATTGTGTAGTGAGAAATTAATCCAGCTTTCAATATTGAATGCTGAAAAAAACTTAGGTAGTAAGATTCTTTTTTTTTTTTAATTTTATTATTATTATACTTTAAGTTCTAGGGTACATGTGCACAATGTGCAGGTTAGTTACACATGTATACATGTGCCATGCTGATGTGCTGTACCCATCAACTCGTCATTTAGCATTAGGCACATCTCCCAAAGCCATCCCTCCCCCCTCCCCCCACCCCACAACAGTCCCCAGAGTGTGATGTTCCCCTTCCTGTGTCCATGTGTTCTCATTGTTCAATTCCCATCTATGAGTGAGAATATGCGGTGTTTGGTTTTTTGTCCTTGCGATAGTTTACTGAGAATGATGATTTCCAATTTCATCCATGTCCCTACAAAGGACATGAACTCATCACTTTTTATGGCTGCATAGTATTCCATGGTGTATATGTGCCACATTTTCTCAATCCAGTCTATCATTGTTGGACATTTGGGTTGGTTCCAAGTCTTTGCTATTGTGAACAGTGCCGCAATAAACATACGTGTGCATGTGTCTTTATAGCAGCATGATTTATAGTCCTTTGGGTATATACCCAGTAATGGGATGGCTGGGTCAAATGGTATTTCTAGTTCTAGATCCCTGAGGAATCGCCACACTGACTTCCACAAGGGTTGAACTAGTTTACAGTCCCACCAACAGTGTAAAAGTGTTCCTATTTCTCCACATCCTCTCCAGCACCTGTTGTTTCCTGACTTTTTAATGATTGCCATTCTAACTGGTGTGAGATGGTATCTCATTGTGGTTTTGACTTGCATTTCCCTGATGGCCAGTGATGGTGAGCATTTTTTCATGTGTTTTTTGGCTGCATAAATGTCTTCTTTTGAGAAGTGTCTGTTCATGTCCTTTGCCCACTTTTTGATGGGGTTGTTTGTTTTTTTCTTGTGAATTTGTTTGAGTTCGTTGTAGATTCTGGATATTAGCTCTTTGTCAGATGAGTAGGTTGCAAAAATTTTTTCCCATTTTGTAGGTTGCCTGTTCACTCTGATGGTAGTTTCTTTTGCTGTGCAGAAGCTCTTTAGTTTAATTAGATCCCATTTGTCAATTTTGGCTTTTGTTGCCATTGCTTTTGGTGTTTTAGACATGAAGTCCTTGCCCATGCCTATGTCCTGAATGGTAATGCCTAGGTTTTCTTCTAGGGTTTTTATGGTTTTAGGTCTAACGTTTAAGTCTTTAATCCATCTTGAATTAATTTTTGTATAAGGTGTAAGGAAGGGATCCAGTTTCAGCTTTCTACATATGGCTAGCTAGTTTTCCCAGCACCATTTATTAAATAGGGAATCCTTTCCCCATTGCTTGGTTTTCTCAGGTTTGTCAAAGATCAGATAGTTGTAGATATGCAGCATTATTTCCGAGGGCTCTGTTCTGTTCCATTGATCTATATCTCTGTTTTGGTACCAGTACCATGCTGTTTTGGTTACTGTAGCCTTGTAGTATAGTTTGAAGTCAGGTCACGTGATGCCTCCAGCTTTGTTCTTTTGGCTTAGGATTGACTTGGCGATGCGGGCTCTTTTTTGGTTCCACATGAACTTTAAAGTAGTTTTTTCCAATTCTGTGAAGAAAGTCATTGGTAGCTTGATGGAGATGGCATTGGATCTATAAATTACCTTGGGCAGTATGGCCATTTTCATGATATTGATTCTTCCTACCCATGAGCACGGAATGTTCTTCCATTTGTTTGTATCCTCTTTTATTTCATTGAGCAGTGGTTTGTAGTTCTCCTTGAAGAGGTCCTTCATGTCCCTTATAAGTTGGATTCCTAGGTATTTTATTCTCTTTGAAGCAAATCTCCTTAAGCTGATAAGCAACTTCAGCAAAGTCTCAGGATACAAAATCAATGTACAAAAATCACAAGCATTCTTATACACCAATAACAGACAAACAAAGAGCCAAATCATGAGTAAGATTCTTAAAAGTTACATAATAAAGGTATAGTAGCCTCAGATAAATGACATAGTCACATAATTTTCAATGATGAGAATGCCCATGTGCAGTACAAATAAAGGAAAATACACATCTTAAAAGGATCAAAATTTATCAATGTTTAACATGTTAAGAGGGAGAAAATGGACAGAAAATACAATCTTAGAAAAGGTAGGAAAAATAAAGGGAAAATATGAGGAGAAGTGAAAGTGCTAATTGGTGGAAACACCTTGCTATTTGTATAGGTCAGTCAACGACAAAGCCCTAACAGCTGGTAACCATTTGAAATAAAACAGGCATTGTTTATTAGGATAAATACTGTGAATTAGATGCATTGAATTCATTTTCAGCCTGGATCGAAAGCTTTAGAAAATATTAAATTTATATTCCAAAATTATATCTGAATAAAATCATAGCATTATATCAAGTGGACAAATACATTGTTTTAATGTGTCTAATATTTGTATTAGCAGACTCATCACTGAAACTCTCCAATATGTAGTCTGGCCTTTTCTAGTCAAGGTCATGTGGAAGGCAGAAAAACATCATTAGTACAACCAAATAAGTTTTTGCCATTTCTATGTCATTTAGATCTTCTCAATGATAAATTCCTATAGATCCTTGAGAGTCTTACACAATATTTGTAAGAAAGGGTGTGGCACTGTCTACTGAAATGAACATTCCCCATTTTAAGTACTCTTGAATTCAGTAAGATTTTTAATAAATATCTTGTGATCATTTTCTAAAACATAAACACCACCAGTTTTACAGATATCATAACTAGTAAGTCATATTATTCACTGTTCTAAACTTTACATTCCAGTGTAAATATCATGAGAGTGAAAATGAATGTCTTCTAGGAAAAAATTCAGGGCTTCTCATTGTACTCCTTTTCTTAAACTTGCTTTTAAACTAAGTTTAATATTATGAATGGAATAAAATACTAATAGGCTGGTTTAGTTTATAAAGTCTATATTCCAGCTCCAAAATCAACATTGGTTAATGATAGAAGACTTGGAAATTATTAATTGCAGCATGACTATTTCAGGTAGCACAATCAGTTTTCCAAGATTCCTTTTCATCATTATCAAAAGTCTGTGCATAAGTTTCTTACAATCATAGAATCACAAAAAATTTTAGACTGGCTAACATTGCTCCAAAACAATCTGTAGGACATGCTACTTGGATATCTTCATGTGTCTGTTCTAACTGCACAGAAAAATTTTTAAAAATTGAGATTATTTTAAAGATTATATTTTTAGTCCCTGGATTAATCATTCTAAGACTACTTGGCTTAACTACTGCATTTATATAAATAAAATATTGTTTCTTACATCTCAATGACTGTAATTTTTATTTACAGAATCTCTAATTGTATTTTGTGACAACCATCTGCTTTTGTCTCCCTTCTGCCAGCTTTTATTTAATAATTTCTTACTAGTTTATACAAACTTTTTCTTTATCTTACCTCTTTGAAGATCAAACATTTTGAATATAAGGTCACTGTCAGATGGCCATGTAGTCTTCGGTTTCTTTTAAGTGAATATATTTCCCAGTTGCTGATACATCTGTTGTCCTTCATTGTGGTAATTTTTCTTATATGCTTTGTAATTTTTGTTTGCAGGCTGATCTAGACTGTGATTTATTTTGTTTCTTGTTCCACCCTCAATCTCTACTCACCTCACTGCCACCACCACTAACAACCTCGTATGTCTATATGTAGCAACTTTGTGGGAGTTGCAACCTAGTTCTCAGTCTGGAATGCAGGCTCAACACTCCTTACTACAATTATGATGGTGTATCAGAGCTTTGTATAAGACATTGCACCAAGTAGCAGCAAGTTGTTGCTTCTCTCAACCCTTTCTTATGGAAAATGGGCAATCTCACCCGTTTGTTTCAAGCAGAGAAATCGAATACACAAACAGACAACGATCAGACCATATATGACAATAGAATTCTGATGCACAGCCACTGCAGCAATCATCCTTAGAAGCCACACCACCAACTCTTTAGCAATTGGCCCCAAACAGAATGGACTTGGTCAATGACTGCCCACTTATCCAATTTTTATCCCTACTGCTTGCTCAGGACCAAGAAAGCCAAGCCTGCTCCCACCAACTGATCATATGGGATACTCCACTTCTAGATAGTCTGCTTCTGGATTCCCATATGCCAACAACCTCCAATCAGAGCCTCCTGAAACCTTCTCCTTCATTCACTCTAAAGCTTTCTCACTGCTTTGCCTGCTTTTGAATCTCTGCCAAACACAAATGATGGTGGCTAACTCCTTTGCACAGCAAGCTCTGAATAAATATCCTTTGCTTATTCTCATTTGTGTGGTCTTTATTTATTTCTACAAAGCAGTGGATCTTTGTTTCTCCACATCAAGTGGGGCACTTTTAATTTAATTACTCTTACACTAAGGGAACACAAATTCTGTATACCACAGCTTCCTTCAAGATTCTGATGCTTGATTTCAGCTTCATTTCAGAGAGACATGTATCATATTTCTGAGCAGAGCCTCTTTTTTTTTATTTTATCTAACATAGCTTTGGGTCTGAAATAGAGGACTTCAAAACATGAACATGTGATGTCATCTTAAATATAAGTTTCACCTTTTGCTCCATAACATTTTTTTGCATCTGACTGTGATAAGCAATAGGCAGATAGTTCCCATTTGTATGACTGACACACAGATAATAATCATTATTATATTAATGAAGGTACATGATGCTGACATATTGTTAATAACTATTACATTGATGATACTTGCCATTAATGGCTAATAGTGTGTATTCAATGGCCACCTTAATAAGATGGTTTGTCTTTCTGCCAATTGATCAAAAAAGAGTTGAAATACAGAGCTGTGAATAATCAATGAAAAATAATGTGTAAGAGTCGATGTACAACTTACTTGCAATTAATTTTTATCACAAAACCTGACTGAAGGACAGTTTCAATACAGAAGGATTTATATAAGAACTTCAAAGCAAAAAGGAAGGCAGAATATTCTGACATTGAAAGATACCAATGGGAATATTAAGCCTCCATTCAATTCCCAGAAAATATTAATAAAATATATCATAACATTCTAAACACTACACTCTTATATAATAATATTAGCTGAATCTGCAAGGAATAATGTGTGTTTGTATGTGTGCATATATGAGTGTTTGTGCATGTGTATGTATAAAGAAGGTGAGATAGATGGGGGAGAAAAAACACCAACGGACAAAACTGTTAAAATATAGATCTAGCACACATGGATGCCTTCACTTGCAAATTTCTCACTGAGATTTCCCACTACAAAAGCGAGCAATTGTTTAATGTAACAATTATTTTTCCCACCAGTTTAGTGAAGCCTGAAAATCACAATGAGACATGAATTCATATGTCCTAAGACTTTTTTCACTGTTAAAATGCAAGCCCCAGGAAATTGGATCACTGTGATGGCAGTGAAAAGACCTTAGGCAATTTACTTAACCTCTCTGAGCCTCAGTTTCCTAAATGATAAAATAGAAATAATGCTAGCTGCATCATAAGGTTATGAGGGTTAAATGAGATAATGTGTTTATATGTGTGTGTGTATGTGTATATATATATATACACACATACACACACATATATATAAGTGTGTGTGTATATATATGGTAGCTAACTCCTTTGAACAGCAAGCTGTGCAATGTATATATATACATACACATGTGTGTATGTATATATATACACATACATATACATACACACATATATATGTAAGTGTGTATATATATACACACACACACTTATATGTATATACACACACACATATATATGACATATGTATCAGGGTCCATGCATAGTACATGCTCAGTAAATAGTAACTTGAGGTGGTAGGATTTTGCTCAACTATTTGTCCTTTTCAAGTATCTTCAAATGTACAAATAAGCCTGGCATTTAGCACACAAGAAGCTTTCAACCTGTTCTCATCACCTTCTCTAAACTGTTATCAACCTCTTATTGTGTAAGAGTTCACCAAATATTTGTCTAAGAACCTGTTTTGATAAAGGAAGAAGATCAGAAGAACATTAACTGTCTTCCAGGGAGAAGGAGGGCCATCACTAGTGGTAGAAGAGGGACTGACAGAAAGGCTGGGGGAGATAAATGTTACACGCACTTGCCAAGTTTATCTTTTAATACAGAAAAACTTCAGATTTCTATTTTTCTTTTCATATAACTATTACCTAATTAGATTACTAACTTTATATTTTCGGTGTGATGTATCCAAGATAACTGTCATCTTCATCATAAAGGTGGTTAGCTAGCATATGATGTACCCTTATCAAGAATCCATCCCCAGGAAAGGGTATTAAGCATCTTCAATACGGATATAAAAAGATATACCCTGAAGGTATGTTAATCAGCATGAGAGATGTTAAAAATGAATTTTTTCATTGGTGAAATAAATGATGTTCAAGATATATAGTTGAAATATTGCTTAGGTCTCGTTGTTCTTGTATGAACAAGGCTCAATAGTCTGGCAAACCCCATAACCTAACACTTTTAATGCAGTCCTTAAAGTCTCAAGTCCCATTGGTTCTTGTATTAGTCTGTTTTCACACTGCTATAAAATAGTCCCTGAGACTTTGTAATTTACAAACAAAGGAGGTTTAACTGACTCACAGTTCTGCAGGGCAGGGGAGGCCTCAGGGAACTTACAATCAAGGCAGAAGGCAAATGGAAAGCAGAGCACATCTTACCTGGCATCAGGGCGGGATGAGTGCCAAACACTTTTAAACCATCAGATCTTATGAGAACTCACTCATTATCATGAGGACAGCATGGGGGAAACCATTCCCACAACCAATCACCTCCCACCAGGTCCCTCCCTTGATATGTGGGGATTAAAATTAGAGATGAGATTTGGGTGGGGACACAGAGCCAAACAATATCAGTTGTGTATAACTTTATTTCATGGAAGACTCTCTTCCCTGAACTATCTACAAAGCTGGATGATCCAGCACCAAGTACTAGCCAGAGGAACTAAGGAAAGAGAGTGGGTTGACTCCTGAACTACAAGAACAGATAGTATGATTGTGTCTGCCTGCTTTTGTTAACAAGTGTATCGATAGCAAAATCAGATCTAAGATTGGTTTTTATATCACCTAATAGAAAGATCTTGGGTGAAGCAACCATATAAAGCACCAACTGCCTCTGATTTACAAAGGCTATTAGAAAATGACAAAATAACCAAACACTTGCTGAATGGATAAATTAGGTCACTTTCTAAAACCTGGTGCAAACAAGTGTGTGGAATTTGTGATATTTACCTAGGGTTCCAGCAAAAGGAGGAAACAGATCACTTTCCATAAGAGAAAAAAGCTAAGTTATTAAGGTACTATGATATTGTTGTCATTTTTAAGTGTTCACATTTTGTAAAGGAGGAAATAAAGAATCCTGGATAATATTTCTAAGTAAGTCTATAGTAGCGCATTGGAAAAAAAAAGGGGGAGAACAAGAGTGGGGATCAGAAAACCAACTTAACATAGGAGACAATTAAAACCATCCTTCTGAAGGATTTGGCTTGGCTTTAAGATTTTAAGAAGTTGGATGTAAACTTCCAAGTTTACTGTTCAAGTTACTAATCATAGGAAATAATTTGCCAAAACAATATAAAGAGATCAGAATTGGTGGTTTAATATACACTAAACATATAGACACCATTATATTAACAAAAATAAAATAGGTTAGAAAATCTCCTTACAATGAAAGACTTGGAACATATTTTAAAAGTCTAGAGTCCCCTTCAAAGATGGAGAAGTCTTCTCTAGCTCCCCCATGAAATGAGTATTTACAGCCTAGTGAAAGAGCTGTCTCAAAACTACTAACAGATTTAGTGGCAAATGAGAGAAATTATTCCTAAAGCCAAAGATAAAGCTAGCCATGAATAGATGGGTTTACTAATATACTTAACACCCCACTGGAACTAAAGTAGAGTTTATAATTCAGTAATTGACTTTAATAAGGGAAATGAAATTCATATCACTTTTCACCAAGATGATTTCTCTAACATATTAAGGATCACAGAGACCAGGAAAGGGCAGTAGTAGATGTGCTGCATTTAGTAGGCTAATGCTCATGTGAAAGTAGGCTTACTTTAGCCATTCATTGATAGAAATGGGGCAGAAAATCCTCCAGAAGAGTGCAGTCAGACGAGGTAATTAAGCCAGTACCAAGAAAACAACCTTAGATTCCAGAGGTAGTACCTACTGAGGCAATCCTAAGAGGCAGTAAAGTTTGGTGATAAGGCTTCTGAAGGCAAAATAAACCAAGCTGAACTTGTTTCTAAAGATTTTTTAGGGAAGAAGCCCACTACAATTCAAGTTGGTAAGAGATCCACAAAGGTATTCTGAGATTGAAGTGGTCCCTGATTATCTTGCAGGATTTAATGAAGGAATTAATATGAATTGGCAGTGGCTCCCAAGTGATGATTGCTTTAGGAAATACAGAATTGTTTAAAAGTTTGAGTAACATAGACAGACTTGTTTTGAAAACTAAAATTAAACTGGAAATATTCTGGTGATCGAGCAGGAAAATTGAACTGGTAGTAGCCAAAACCTCAGAAGAAATCATTGAAATGGATAGATTGTGGTGGAAAGGGCATTTTGAATTTGATAAACAAGTTAAATATTTTTATGATTACTGTCAGAAGAATAAATAGCAACATGTCAAACTGTCTGACAGAAAGTATGTATTTAATACAATGACAATGGAAAACAGTATGAAAGCTCCTCAAAAAATTAAAAATATAATTACCATATGATCCCCAAATCCCACTTTTGAGTATATATTTAGAAGAATTGAAAGCAAATATCTCAAAGATCTCTTGTCCAGCCAGGCTCATAGCAGCGTTATTTTCAATAGCTAAACTGTAAAAGCAACCGAAGGGTTCATGGACATGTAAACAGATAAAATGTGGCATATACATACAGTGAAATATTATTCGGTCTTAAAAAGGATATACAGTTTTATACATGATACAACATAGATGAACCTTGAGGACGTTATGCTTAGTGAAATAAGGCTGTCACAAAAAGACAAATATTGTATGATTCCACTTACATGAGATATCTGGAGTAGTATAATTTATAGAAACGAAAACCTAGAAAGGTGGTTACCAGGGGCTGTGGAAAAGGGAAATGGAGCGTTGCTGTTTCATGGCTATAGAGTTTCAGTTTTGAAAGATGAAAAACGTCTGGATGTTGCTTTCACAACAATGTGAATACACTACTTAACTGTACACATAAAAATAGTTAAAATAATAAATGTTATGATGTGTGTTTTTACCACTATTTTAAAAACTCAAGGGGTAATTGATAACTGAACATTTGTGTACCTACCATGTAAATCAAGAAATAAAATATTACCAGAAAAAAGCATATATTTAATATTCACAGAAAGCAGATTGGGGGAAAAAAGCTGAAACCTCCCTCCTCAAACAAAGTATTTGAAAGATATAGGGGTAATTTAAAAGTCTATATATCCATTTAATTCTCAGAGATAATGGTGTAAAAAAGCCTTACATCAATTATTAATTGTTATAGCAGTGGGTGTACTGACTACATTGTCCAAATAACTAATGAATTAATTAAAGCCCCTGAAAAATATTTAGTTGTAATTGACTTCCCTATTATGTTTTTCAATGTATCAACTGAAAAGGAAGGTAAATTAATTAATTTGCCTTAATATTAATTAATTACTAAACTAAATATATGATCTGGTGGATTGTCATTATTACTATACTCTGCTTGACAACTATTATAAATCAGTGTAGACTGATGTTGCCTCCCTCTTCTGCGTTCCTCCCTATAAAATACTTGGTTTTTAAAGATGATATAATCTTTCCCAATTTTTTATTTATTTTTTTTTTTACAGTATGCTGCTGTAGACTTAGCAATATCCTCCAGGAGTCTTTCTTTCCTCCTCAGGGGCTGGGGAAAATGAAAATGGAGAATTGTTTTTTTATGGGTATAGAAGTTTCTACTTTTTTGTTTTTATAAATTTTACTACTCTAGATATCTCATATAAGTGGAATCATACAATATTTGTCTTTTTGTGACAGGCTTATTTTACTTAGCATAATGTCCTCAAGGTTTATCTTTACCAAGGTTTACATCCTCAGGTTTACCTTCCTGCCATCATTTGTCCAGGAATGCAGTATACATTTGTCTTCCTTCAGTAAGGTTATATCATCTTTAAAACCTAAATATTTTATAGGGAAGGGGGGAGAGGAGGGAGGCAACATCAGTCTACACTAGTTTAAAATAGTATTCGAGAAGAGTATAGTATTAGTGGCAATCCATTAGACCATATACTTAGTTTAGACACGTAAATCACCAAACTTCAGGAATTCTGCATCTTAGTGTCTGGAAATGGTCCCTGCAGAATCATGAAAGGACCAGCTGTGTATCAGTCAGGACTTAACTGCAGATAACAGAAATCTCTCTTGTTATTATAGACAAATAAAAGTGTTCACTGCAGGAATTAAGTATTTGTGAAATTGTAGAAGGGTCAAAGGACCAACCTCCAGTCTGAGCTTTGGAATAATTACCAGAACACCACCAGAGAACAAACTTGTCAGGGAAACTGCTCTCTCACTCTCAGTCAGGAAAATGAAGAGTCAAGAAGCTGACATATGGGGCCACTGTCTGAACTTCTGGATCCAGGTGCACGCTATGATCCAAGGAGCTAGAAGCTGTTGCTGTACCACTACCTGTAGTTGTAATTTGAAGATTATGGAGGTTCCAGAGCCATGCTACATCTACTGGATGTACACCAGCAAAACCGATGCATCATTGACTGCAGCTTCTCATCTTCCACTTAATTTCTAAATAAGATCTAATCTGCAAAACCTAAACCTCTTCAGAAACAAGGGAGTCTATGAAGTATAATTTCTGGCTTTTCAGCTTCTATGGGGTAGGAAGGAGGTTAGGATAAATGTTGGATGAACCCAACTGTGGTTTCCTCAAGAATTCAGAAAGATTTCAGTGCAAGAAATTACAAGGGGCAAAGACTACTTACAACCCCCTAGAAAATAAAATACAGATGCATAGACAAATGGAACAGAATAGAGAATGCAGAAATAATGACACACACCTACCAACATCTGATCTTGGATAAAGTTGATTAAAAACAAGCAACGCTGAAAGGACTTGCTATTCCATAAATAGTGCTGGGATAACTGGCTAGCCATATGCAGAAGATTGAAACTGGACCCCTACCTCTCACCATACACAAAAATTAAATCTAGATAGATGAAAGACTTAAATGTAAGACCTAAAACTATGAATTCTAGAAGAAAATCTAGGAAATACACTTCTAGACTTGGTCCTAGTCAAGTAATTAATGATGAAGACCTGAAAAGCAATTGCACAAAATCAAAAAATAGACAAATGTGATTTAATTTAACTAAAGAGCTTCTGCACAGCAAGAAAAATACTCAACAGATTAAAAAGAGAGTCTAACAGAAACAGAACCACCCATTCAACAGAATTTGCAGACTATGCATCTGAAAAAGGACCAATACCCACAACTCTAAGGAATTTAAACTAATCAATAACAAAAGCACAAACAACCCTATTAAAAAGAGGGCAAATGACATAAACAAACACTTCCCCAAAAAGACACACAAGTGGCCAAGAAACATAAAAAACAATGCTCAATAACACTAATCATCTGAGAGACCCGAATCAAAACCAATATGAGACACCATCTCACTCCAGTGATAATGGCTGTTATTAAAAAGTCAAAAAACAAATTTTGGTGAGGTTGCAGAGTAAAGGGAACACCTATACACTGTTGGTAGGAATGTAAATTAATTCAGCCCCTGCAGAAAGCAGTTTGGAGATTTATCAAATAAAAACACACCTACCATTCAACTGAGCAATCCTACTACTGGGTATATATTCAAAGGAAAATAAATCATTCCACCAAAAAGACACATGCACTCACATGTTCATCATGGCACTATTCACAATCACAAACACATGGAATCCACCTAGGTGCCCATCAACAGTGGATTGGATGAATAAAATGTAGTCCATATACACCATGGAATACTATACAGCCATAAAAAGAATGAAATCATGTCCTCTGAAGCAACATGGATGGAGCTGGAGGCCATTATCCTGAGCAAATTCATGCAGAAACAGAAAATCAAATATCACATGTTCTCACTTATAATTGGGTGCTAAATCTTGGATTCACATGGACATAAAAATAGAAACAAGAGGCATTGGGGACTCCAAGAGAATGGAGGGAGGGAGGGGAGCTAGGGAGGAAAAACTTCCTACTGGGTGCCATGTTCACTGTCTGGGTTATGGGATCAATACAAGTCCACACTCCCCCATCACACAATCTACACTTGTAACAAACCTGCACTGCACATGTATCCCCTCAATTAAAAATTATTTTTCTAAAAAAATGAAAAGCATTTCTCTGCCTGACTGTTGAGACACTTGTAGATGCCATGATTGAGTGTTTGTTCTATTGTAATATTTTCCCTCTGTCTACTGCAATAGTCATCCTCTCCCATTACAATTGTCCCTTCCCCCTTATTGCAATAATCTTTTCAAATAACGTCCTCAAATTCCAAACAATTTTTTGTTAATCTGACAACTGTTAAAATATTATCTGCCGCTGGAACAGAGAGAACTTGTGCCACTTGCCCAGCTGGATTTCAGAACTGCTATGAATCAATGACTGCTAAGTATTTCCTGCACCCCATCCCATCCCCTTTTGGAAGGACAGTATTTATTGCAGTTATAACCCTGTCTTGCCATTGTATATTGGGTGTGGAAGGAAGGTAATATATTTTAGTTCACAGACTTCCAGAGTTGAGCAATTGCAACCAAGGAGCTTCATTTGCATCTGGACCTGATTGATATGAGATTCTGACCTCAAACTTAAGCCCAATGCCTTCATGGAATAAGACTTCAGGGCTTTGACAGGGGGTGGGGATGGGGTTACATGTATTCTGCATGCAAGAGAGACATGAACCATAAAGCGTCAGATGGCAAACTGTGGTAGACTATTACACTGGTGGCCTCCTATCAACTGCACCCTTTTCTAGCCCCCTCCCACACTGACTCTGGGCTTGGTCATGTGACTTGCTTTGGCTAATGGGCAATGTGTTTGTTTCTTAAGACGAATGTAAAAGAGTGCCACAAACAAGTTGGCTTAAAACAGCAATGTATTATCTCTTAGCTCTAGTAGAGGCTAAGGTGTCAGCATGGTCACGCTCCCTTTTAAGGCTCTAAGGGAGTGTTCTTTCCTGCCTATTCTTAGCTTCTGGTGGCTCTTGGCAACCATTGACATTCATTGGTTTATAGCTGCATCACTCTAATCTCTGTCTTCACATGGCATTTTTTCTATGTCTCTGTGTCTGTCTCTCCTTATTAGGACACCAGTCATTTGAGTAAGGGCCTACTCTAATCCAATATGACCTCATATTAACTTGATTGCATCAGCAAATACACTGTTTCCCAATAAGGTCATATTCATAGGTTCCAGGTGAACATTAATTTTGGGGAAACGTTATTCAAACTGGTACAGGAGGGTAACAGGCATGATGCAAGTAGTGTCTTGCTATCTGGAGCAAGA
This sequence comes from Pongo abelii, assembly GCF_028885655.2. Lineage (NCBI taxonomy): Eukaryota > Metazoa > Chordata > Mammalia > Primates > Hominidae > Pongo > Pongo abelii. The sequence continues at coordinate 151,338,381 of NC_072008.2, forward strand.
AGCATGTGAAAAAGCCCTGGGAGGTGAGATATCATATAAAGAGAGGGGCCACTTGGTAGAAAAACTAGGGCACTTCAGCCAACAGTAAATAGCAAGACTACAGATATGTGAAAAAATCTCCTTGGAGCTTCCAAGCCTGGCCTAGCCACCAGCTAAAACCAGCTGAATGAGAAACCCCAGGTGACACTATGTGGAGAGCAGAACTGCCCAGTCAGCACATAGAATGATAAGAAATAGTAAATAGTTGTTGTTTCACATCACGGAGTTTTAATGTACCTTACACAGTAACAGATAACTAAAATTGTGGACAACTTCAATTACTGAATTAGCATAATAATTTTATTAAATGACCCAAAGGAACCTAAATTGATTGGAGACCTAGAGACAGATGTTCAACAAGCTATGGCCAAACACCAATTTGAGAGGTATTTAAATAGACTGAGGAGAATTGAATATTTACGGGGCTTTCTTGTACATATTGTGTCCAAGGTAACCAAATGTGGTAGACAAATTTCTAAGAATTACCCCCCGATGAATGAAAACTGTGAATATGATTTTACCATATGATGATATTACCTCACATGCCAAAGTGTGGGTCTAATCTGATCACACAAATATTTCAAAAAAAGAAAGCTTTCTTTATATGGTGACAGAAGAGAAAGTCCAAAAAATTTGAAACATGAGAAGGATTTGATGCAGAGGGCTTCTAGGAACAGAGAATTGGCCCCTGGATGACAGCCAGCAAGGAAAAGGCAGCTTCAGACTACATTCACAAGGAACTAGATTCCACCAACAGTCCAAGTGAGCTTGGAAACAGATTCTTCTGTTTCCAGAGCCTCTACATAACAGTCCATCTCAGTCAGCAGTGCGATTTCAGCCTTGCCAACAGAGAACCCAGTTGAGCCTGCTTTGACTTTCAAATGTGAGATAATAAATGGATGTTGCATTAAGCCAGTAAGTGTATGGTAATTTGTCATATAGTAATAAAAAATAATACACCAAATCACTTCAATTGATGGGGAAAATGTTACTTTACAAGACACATCCAGCTAATATTGGAAAGTCACCATATACAATCCCTAATGAGACTATTAATTATGCAAGGGTTTTCAACTGCTATTAAAACCATTAAGTGAATGGGTGTTAGGAGATTAGACATTTGTGTGGTGTCAGGTAACAACATACAGATAATTTTCTGGCCACAAATGGAGAAACAGTGGAGGAACCAGGCTTTTAATCACATAGTCAATATCAGGATGACTAATAGAGAAACAGTGAGGTGTCATGTCTCCCCATGTAACATAATATAAAATAAATAGCATCACCTATATTCTCACATTGCTAAAAGTTTTCAATTTGATTTTCATTAGAAAGGATAGAGCAACAAATTAAACCACAAGAAAATAACAAAACAAATTTAGAAATTGGGTCATTCAACAGAACAAATGACATGTACTTTCCAGCCAGTCAAAATTTTCTCACAAAAGCAACTGCTAAAAATGAAATAAACAAACAAAACAAAACTTAAAGTTATACAACTTGTGATCTTAAATTTGATATTAGTCCACACTGATCTATTACCAAAAAAAAAGTGTTTGTGATAACTAAGGTAGAATATTATTTTAATCCTCACTTTACAAGTTCTAAGAACCCAACTACCTAATATCTTTGGAGCAGTGCATGAAGGGTAAATGCTGTTAGTTTTGTGACTCTCCACATCGTGCAGGTCCAGCCCCAGGCCAAAATCCACTGGGTGATCCCTTAGGCCCACCCATAGGCAATAACAAGGCTTTTTTCGCAGGACTCATGGGAAAAAACTGTCTTCCCCACAGCAGACAAGGTACATAGTCTGGAGGGAGTTATAGTCAAGGACTCAGGCCTCCAAGCTGACCACACTGTTAAGCATATCTGCAATCCTGGCCCAGACATCGTCATTAGGAAGGCTTCTTATCAATGAGTCCTTGGCTGGGATTTTTGCTGAGACCACCTTATCAGGGACATTTGAAATCATTTCCACTCTGACTCAGTCTTCAGTACTTTTCTACCACTAGTCTTTTTCCTCCTACCTCCCCTCAGCCAACTGGGTTCATAAAATAGCAGGAGCCTTTTGTTAACGGCTCCCTTGGCAATGAGATGTTTCCTCTTCTGTGCGCTAATACATCTGACCTTCACTCAGTTCTATTCCATGAAAAAATAAAATAAAATAAAATGCCAAGAAACTGGCATGTTGGAGATTGAATTTGTCCTTCTAAAACTCACGTGTTGAAGTCCTGACCCCTGGTACCTGAGAATGTGACCTTACTTGTAGCTATTGTTTTTAACAGGTAATCAAATTAAAATGAGATCATCAGAGTGTGCCCTCGTCCAACATGACTGATGCCCTTATTAAAAAGCGAAACTTATACACACAAACAGGGAGAATGCTGTGTGAAGATAAAAGCAGAAATCAGGATGATATACTTACAAGTCAGAGAAAGCCTAAGATTGCTGGAACACCATGAAAAGAAAAGAGAGGCATAGAAGATGCCCTCATCCCGCTACCCTCACAAGGAATCCACTCTGTCCACACCTTGATCTTGAACTTCTGGCTTAAAAATCTTTCAGACAAAAAATTTCCCTCATTCAGGCCACCCAGTTTGTGGTACTGCATTACAGTCTCCTTAGGAAACTTACACTTGTCTTCTGGGGCTCCTGTTTATGCTATCACAGAAGGTGAATCAAGGCTGTTATTTTCACTTTGGCTTGTTTTAATTGACCACCTTGATACCTGGCAGCTCAGCTCTCTCCAGCTCAGCTCTTGACAATCTATTGCCTGCCTGACTATAGGGTCCTATTATTCCAATATCTTCGCATCCACCAGTAAATGATATCCACAGTACAAAGAGCAAGCAGAGTGTCTAAAGTCAGAGAACAGGCTTTCTCTGAGCTACATACCATAGGTTATGTAGTTTTATTTTGGCCTGCCAGTTTATGAAAGTTTGTACGCTTGTTGGAATTTTGTCAAACACTTCTTTTCATAACATATCACTTGCTAAGGAGGCTGTGGCAGGACGGGGTGGGGGATATAGTGAGGGAAATGTATAACTCACACTCTCTAACTATCAGGGGCTACCTGAATATTTACTGAAAGAAACTATCAATTGCTTAATTGTCAAGTCAGCTTAAGTCACTTGATAAACTTGCATTTAAACATTTTTACTGGTAGGATTTATCTCTCTGCAAATATCTTGCCTTCAAAATTAATGGTCCTTGAGTTTTAATTGGAATAACTTGTTATTTCTTTAGAACTATGTCTCTGAAACCTCTTTCCACCTTGCATGTTATCTCCCAGAGGGTAACACTCCCATCTCTGATAAACACTATATGTATAAGACTGCTGTATCAGACTTTACCAACACAATCTTGTTCTTTTTCTGGGATTTACCTACAAACAAGGAACCCCAACAATGCTTCACCAACACTTGCATAGGAAGAATCAAAAGACCTAGATTTTCATTCTTGCTTTACCGCTGAACTACACTGTGGCCTTGTGCAAACTAATTAAACATACCTCATGTTGAAGATAAATTACACTGAAGTTTTGTTAGCTGAATTTTCTTTTCAAATTGTGTTATTGGCTATAAGCCTACTTAGAACTCAGGGAAGTAAATAGGACTGGTACAATGTTTTGATTTTATAGATGAGGCCACTAAGACACAGGTTAGAAAACCTGCCTCAAACCACAAAACTATGGTAGATCTAGGACCCAAACCCAGTCCTTGAGTGTATGAAAATATACTCTCAGGTTTCTCCCAGCTCCACAATTCGATGATTCAGTAAATGAGCATTTGTTAAACCAAAAATCCTTAGGTCACAATAATCTGCCACGCTTTGATCTCTCCTGAAATTGGAGTAAAAAATACATGAGGACAAGTCATGTGTAATAGCCAACAGTAAGAATAAAATGTATATAAGACGTATCACTTTTTCTAATGGGGTAATATTTTGTATTTATACACATTGGGATATGAAATGTCAGAAAAAAGACAGTAATTAAAAATAAACAAATAGAAATAATCTCTCTCTACTTTTGTTTTCCCTCTTTTAAAAGTGACTTCAAATCAAGTACTAATACAACAAATATGATTATAATATTACTGTATACCAAAACAAATGTCCAAACTCCCACTGATACTACACTAATATCAAGCAATTTTAAATACAAGCTCACAGCACACACAGGAGAACTGACAATCTCTTAAGTTATTTCCAACAAAATTTGACCAATAGACAGATATATTCCCCAGCATGCCAAAAATCAAAGCAATATAGCATGATGATTAAATTCTAGTCACTACTAGGAGCACTTAATATTAATGGTAAAACAACTCCTATTAAATCATGTAGCTATCTGCTATAAAAGTTAACCTGTAAATTTTAGATAATCATTTGTAGCCAAGTCTAAATGGTAAATCACATTATAACGCCCAATTCCTATGTATACCGCCTGAAAGTTTCAGAAAGAGCATGAATACAACCAAATTGCTGTGCTGTTTTTTTTTTTTTGCCTTTTATTAAGCCTGAACTTTCAGTGTGATATCTAAAAAATTATTGTGAAGGTTAATATTAAGAAACTTTTCCCCTATGTTTTCTTCTAAGAGTTTTGCAGCTTTAGATCTTTACATTTAGGTTGTTAATATATTTTGAGTTGATTTTTGTGTGTGATGTAAGATAAGAACTTATTGTCATTCTTCGGCATGTAGATAGACAATTTTCCCAACAGGATTTATCGAAGAGACTATCATTTTTCTATTGTGTCATCTTGGTGGGCTTGTCAAAGATTAGTTGACAGTATATGCTGGGGTTTATTTCTGGGCTCTGTTTTCTGTTTTATTGGTCTATGTTCCTATTTTTATGCCAGTATTATACTATTTTGATTACTATAGCTTTGTAATATAACTTGAAATCAGGAAATGTAATGCTTCCAACTTTGTTTTTCTTTCTTAATATTGTTTTGGCTATTTGGTGTCTTTTGTGTTTCCATATGAATGTTACATTTTGTTCTATTTCTGTGAAAAATGTCATTGCAATTTTGGTAGGGATTACTTTGAATTTGTACATCTCTGGGTAAGTGGAACTACATCAGACTTAAAGGTTTCTGCACAGAAAATAAAACAAACGACAAAACAAGAAAAGCAGACTACTATTGGAAGAAAATACTTGCAAGCCATATGTTTGATATAAGGTTAATATATAAAATATATAAGGAACTCATACAACTGAATAGCAAAAAAGCAAATACTCCAATTAAAAATGGGCAAAGGACCTAAGTAGACATTTTTCCAAAGAAGACATAGAAATGACCAACAAGTTTATGAAAAAGTGCCCAGCATCACTGATCATCAGGGAAATGCACATTAAAACCACAATGAGATTTCACCCCACACTTGTTAGAATGACTACTATAAAAAGGACAAAAGATAACAATTGTTGACAAAGATATGGAGAAAGGGGAATACTTGTACAGTGTTAGTGGGAATTTAAATTGGTACAACTATATGGAAAAGAGTAAGAGAATCCTCCAAAAATTAAAAGTAAAACTACTATATGACCCATCAGTCTGTTTTCTGGGCATACACTCAAAAGAAATGAAATCAGCACCTTGTAGAGATATCCACATTCTCATGTTCACTGCAGCATGATTCATGATAGCAAAGATACAAAAACAACCTGTCTGTTGACAGATAAATGGATAAAGAAATTGTGGTATATGATGGAATATTATTCACACCTAAAAAAGAAGATCCTGCCATTTGTGACAGCATGAACAAATCTGGAGGACATTATGCTAAGTGAAACTAACCAGACACAGAAAGGCAGATAGCACATGATCACACTTATATACAGAATCTTTCTTTAAAAAGTTAAATAAACAGAAACAGAGAGTAGAATATGATTACCAGGGTCAAGGAGGAAGAAGAGATTGAGATAATTAGGTAAAAGGGTAAAAATTTGCCATTAGGTAGGACAAATAAGTCAAGGGATGTAATGTATAGCATGAGGACTATAGTTAATGATATTGTATTGTGTACTGAAAATTTGCCAAGAGATTAGATTTTAGATGCTCTTGCCACACAAAAAAAAGTAATTATGGTAATTACAGACATATTAATTTGTTCGACCATAGTAATCATTTCACTGTGTATATCTATATCAAAACATCATGTTGTACACCTTATACATGTAGAATAAAAATAAATGTTTGAAAAAATAATAAATTATTTCTATTTGTCAGTGTTGAGGAGTCTAGCTCTAGGCCAAAATCTTCACGTGATCTTTCTAGCCCAACCACAAGCAATTACAAGCCTTTACCCGGCAGGCCTCACGAGGTAAAGCTATCCTCCCCACACCAGACTTGGGGCGCAGTCATTACATTGCAAAGACAGACATTGCAAAGTCTGAATGTTTCTGTCCCCCTAAAACTCATATGTTGAAACTCTAACCCCCTAAGTGATAGTTTTGAGAGGTGGGACTTGTGAGAAGTGGTTAGGTCATGCAGGTGGAGCCCTAATTATTGGGATTATCACCCTTATAAAAAGAGGCCCCAGAGTGATCCCTCATCCCTCCCACAATGTGAGGACAAAGCAAAATGGTACCACTATGAATCACAAATTGTGGCATCACTAGACATTATCTACCTTCATCTTGGAGTTTCCAGCCTCCAGAATTGTGACAAATACATTTCTATTTCTTATAAGCCACTCAGTCTATGGTACTTTGTTGTAGTAGCCACAACAGAATAAAACAGCAACTTCCTAGAGGGAATTGCAGTCAGGAACTCAGCCTCTCACTGGTACAGCCATCCTCATACACATATCTGCATTTTCAGCCCCGGAGCTTTCATTCAGATGTCCCCTTATCAGGGGCGTCAGCTAAGGCACTCCCCAGGTGCCTCCAATGAGACATCCTTGTTGAGGAGCCTTGACTGAGGCACTGTAGTAGTCCATTCTCACACTGCTATGAAGAAATACCTGAGACTGGGTAATTTATAAAGGAAAGAGGTTTAATTGACTCACAGTTCCGCATGGCTGGTGAGGCCTAAGGAAACTTACAATCATGGCAGAAGGCACCACTTAACAGGGTGGCAGGAGAGAACAAATGCATGCCCGCAGGGGAAATACCAGACGTTTATAAAACCATCAGATCTCGTGAGAACTCACTCACAATCATGAGAACAGCATGGGAGAAACCGCCCCTGTAATCCAATTACCTCCACCTGGTCCTGCCCTTGACATGTGGGGATGATTACAATTCAAGGTGAGATTTGGGTGGAGACAGAGCCAAATCCTATCAGGCACTTTGTCCCCTCTGGATCAGTACTCTCCCATTCCTACCCTACCCCCTCTCGTTGCCCCCAGCAACCTTCAGAAAGAAAAAAAAAAAAAGCTCTGTGTTCAGGGCTCCTGAGGAATGAGTGATTACCCCTTCTTGCACTGCATGCCATCTAATTCTCATCCAGTGCCATTCTGTGGGTGAAAATGAAATACTGGGGAGCTGCCACCTGTTTCTTTTGTCTTTTTCCTGTACTGTCCTAATACATGAATAAAGGATTGATTTTGCTATTTTCAGTTTTGTTTCTTGTCCTAGATTACCATTGACTACCTTGACACCAGGCAGGTTGACAAATAGGTACAGCAAATGTGGTCAATTGAGCACAATGCTGTTCTGAAATACAAAAATGTCTGAAGGTTCCACGAGGCAATCTTGGTAAGTGCTAAAGAAATATCTCCAAGAGCCGGAGGCACTTCACCAGTGGGTCTCCAGGAGTTTGATGGATCGTTTACAGAAACTTTTTAGTTCTGAGGGGGAACACTGGTCCTTCTATTTTGCTTCTGACTACCTGGATGAGCTCACCCAGTGCATGGGGTAAATCAGCAATATAAAAAAGGGTCCCTAAAGAACTAGGGAAGTAGTTTCTTAGCAACTGCTCATCGTCCTCTGGCAATAGGACCAGAGACTGCCAGAGGCCACTTGAGCTGAGTTTCACCAAATAAGTATTTTGTGCTCTAAGTAGGTCCCTGGTGCTAATAAACACCTTCTGTCACAACAAACTGTTGGGATTCAGTGAAAAAAAAAAAATAATTTTATGTATATATATATATATACACATATACATATATCTCCCTCCAGGCTCACTTCTCCCAGTGGCTTTTCAGAGATATTAGAGAGTTGGTTAGTTCACCTCCATGATAAAGGAGATATAATTATTAAACTTATTAAGGGAGTTATGACATGTGGTGCACGTTACTACACAGCTTTTCCTTCAGGTGTCTTGGCAATAGCCACTGCCAATTTAGCAGAGCATGAGCATCAGTATAAGTGGTGCCACCTGCATGTTGTTTGGTGGCCAGAGGAGCCCACGCTACACTGACTCCGGCTTTGTGATATGGTAGCAATGCAGCTCCTGGTGCCTCCTCCCTCAAAGATTGACCAGCAGAAAGAGAGAGAGAGAGAGGAATGGGATTCCCACCCCAACACCACTGCTGTGCAGTGCCCGGTGGGGCAGGGTGTCCATGTTTCCTGCCCATGGCTTTCCAGGCACTACTTGCCCCATAGAAGTCTGAAATGTGCCCTAACCACCCTACCTTGAACCCTCACTTGGGGTCCCAGCCCAGAAACAGCTGCCTATCCTGGACATGTGTCTTCCTCGGCTCTCCACTCCCCTATCCCAGAAGAAAACTGATTGCTTGATATTGGACCATGGCAGGGGGGCTTAAGGGTACCTCCATTAGGGTCCCGACAATGACAGCTTCTGTGACTAATACAAGTGCTATCACCTTGACCCCTCCACTAAGTCTGAAGATAAAGAGATTTGCCAACCTTTACCCAGATCACTCAATAGGGTGAGAGTTCTCTGTCCCTGGGGAGAGGATGGGACAAATGCCCTATATCAAAATCAGGATAATGGGGAGGGAGGGTAAAATTGTACCTCTTGAGTCTTTTGGATACCTATGCACAGGTAACTATGATTCCTGCAACCGCTGGCATAACAATAAAGTGGAAACAACTGATGCTCTCTGATTTAGGATCTAAGGCTACCACTACCACTGGGATCCTTGACAATGCCCAGGTGGGAGAGTGTCTTCTGGCCCCATAAACCTCCATTGTTATGGCCCCAACTATTAAGAGCATTGTTGGTATAGATAAATTGTGTATGTGCAATTCCATTAGCATTTGCCCCAATACCTTGACTCAATTTCCAGCAGTAAGGTCCATCTAGTGGGGCATGTATAGGACCATTAACTCTCTCAATTACAAATGCCTAGTACTGTTATGTCCCCCAAACTGGCTGCCTAAGGGAGAAAAAAATTAACCACCCTCATTGTTAAGCTTAAGGAAGTCAAAGTTCTCTGTGAAACTATTTCTCTTTTTGATAGTCTTATACGGCCTTCTCTAGAGAAATGTCTATTCGTGTCCTTTCCTCACTTTGTAATGGGATGATTTGTCCTTTGTCCCTTTTTTAATTGGGCCGTTCTTCTTGTTGTTGTTGAGTTTTAGGAGTTATTTATACATTCTTCATATTATCTTCTTATCAGATACACGGTTTGCAAATATTTTCTCTTGCTCCATAGGCTGCCTTTTTATTCTGTTCATTGTTTTGTTTGGCACATTTTTATGTAGTCTCATTTCTCTATTTTTTGCTTGTATTGACTGTGCTTTTGTTAACGTATCTCCAGATTTTTTTTTTTTTTTTGCATTTGAAAGTTTCTGGTACAACAACTCAGACTGAGATTGAACTCACCTACAGAACCTGCTGCTCCTGCCCAGATAAGAGTGCTTTATGAGTCCTTCTAACTCCTCTCCTGTTCATCAATTTGGGGATCCTTCAGTGAGTACAACTCTAGAACCAGTGCTCCAGATGTCTTATGTGTTGAAGCAAAGTAAGAAGTACTTTTATTATTTGCGCAAATAGACTTTTCTTTGGCCCTTCTGTGATGTGTCTTCTGTTCTTCCTCAGCTCCACTGTTAAGGATTGTGTGAAGAAATCTCCTTGGCTCTTCAGGCAAGGACTGAATAAAGAAATAATCAAATGGGACTCCTCAGATCCTCTAAGGTCTTTCCTTAGGGTAATTGGCTGCAAAATCTATAGGTAATTCTCACTCTACTGAGTGCTCTCCATCCTCTTTTCCCAGTGACTATATGCCCTGCTAATATAGCAGCAATTTGATTCCATATCTACAAAAATGATATGATTTCATTAAGTGTAGTTTGGAACTACAATGACTTCTCTAACGTTTATCTCTGGGGGACCTTGAATCCTGTGCATCCAGAATTCCCTGTAAACAATTATTTGCTTCTTCCTTTTGGTGAGGAAACTGAAAACTAACTTTCTCAGTTTAAATTTAATCGAGCCATTCAGCAATCTCAGTCTACCTTATCTGAGGCTATTTAATCTCTCAAAGATTATCTGCTCTTCTCAAATGTCATTCCTTCACCTACTCCAATGTCAGCATCACTTTGATTTTCTTCTTTTTCCTCTCATTATTCCTCAACTTCTCCAAGACATTCTGTCACCTTTGCCCCCAACTCTAAATTCCACTCACCCCAAACCTAACCTCACTTTGCCAGTCCTCCAGTTTCTTAGAGGTACTCGTGACTTTGGTCTTATGTCTCTGATCCTCAGCATACAAAGACAGGAAGCTGTAGGACTTTAATTGCCTCCTCCCTTCAATAAGATTTTATTTCCATGGCCTTTTCACCAATAATCGACTGGACAAAGATTCAAGAATGCAGAGAGCAAGGAGATGAATCTTTTTATAACTATAAGCATCATTTAGGAAACATCTGGAACAATTATTCAGGTTCTAACCCTAGATAAGCAGTATAGAACCTGCTTTATTTATGAGTTTTGTTAATGGACTCTATGCTAAACTCAGAGAAACTATTTCAAAAACGTCATACTAATGTTAATGTCAACTCTCATCATGAACATTTGCTCCAAGAACTACTGCGGGAATATACCAGGAGCCAAGAGAATCCACAGACCCTTTGAAGGAAACAGATTGCTCCTGCAGGACCTGGGAGACAGCCCAAATACTATGCTGGTATCCACAGCTGAGAGGCTCAAAGATGGTTCACATCACAGGACTCTGTGCAGACACTCCCCAGTACCAGCCCAGAGCCTGGTAGCCCTGCTGGGTGGCTAGATTCAGAAGAGAAATATCAATCACTACAGTATGGCTCTCGGGAATCCACACCCCTAGGAAAAGGGAGAGAGTATTACATAAGGGAGCACCCCATAGGACAAAATAATCTGAACAGCAGCGTTGAGCCTCAGATCTTCCCTCTGACATAGCCTACCCAAATCAGAAGGAAGCAGAAAAGAAATTCTAGTAATATAACAAAGCAAGGTTCTTTAACACCTCCAAAATATCACACATAGCTCACCAGCAATGGATCCAAACCAAAAAGAAATCCCTGAATTGCCAGAAAAGAATTTAGAATGCCGATTATTAAACTAATCAAGGAGGCACCAGAGAAGGTGAAGTCCAACTTAAGGAAATAAGATAAAAGACACAAGATGTGAAGGGAGAAATCTTCAGTGAATATATAGCATAAATAAAAGCAATCACAACTTCACAATATAAAGGACACACTTAGAGAAATATAAAATATACTGGAAGCCCCAGCAATAGAACCAAACAAGGAGATGAAAGAACTTCAGAGCTCAAAGACAAGGTTTTTGAAACAATTCAATCCAAAAAAGAGAAAGATAAAAAGAATAAACAAACCCTCCAAGAAGTTTGGGATTATGTTAAATGACCAAATCTAAGAATAATTGGCATTCCTGAGGAAGAAGAGAAATGTAAAATTTTGGAAAACATATTTCAGGGAATAATCAAGGAAAACTTTCCTGGCCTTGCAAGAAATCAAGACATCCAAATACGAGAAGCTCAAAGAACACCTGGAAAATTCATCACAAAAAGATCATCAACTAAGCACACAGCATCAGATCATCTAAAGATGGAAAAAAAAAATCTTAAGAGCTCTGAGGCAGAAACACCAGGTAAACCTATCAGATTAACAGCAGATTTCTCAGCAGAAACCCTACAAACTAGAAGGGATTGGGACCCTATCTTTAGCCTCATTAAACAAAACAATTATGAGCCAAGAATTTCGTATTCAGCAAAACTAAGCTTCACAAATAAAGGAAAGATACAGTCTTTTTCAGACAAACAAATGCTGAGATAATTCACCACTACCAAGCCAGCACTACAAGAACTGCTAAAAGGAGCTATAAATCTTGAAACAAATCCTGGAAACACATTAAAACAGAACCCCTTTAAAAGATGAATATCACAGAAACTATAAAACAAAAATACAATAAATAAATAAATAAAACCAAGGTATTCTAGCAACAAATAGTATGATGAATAGAATAGTACCTCACATCTCAATACTAACATTGAATGTAAATGGCCTAAGTGCTCCACTTAAAAAATACAGAAGTGCAGAATGGATAAGAATTTACCAACCAAGTATTTCCATGCAAATGGACACCAAGAGCGAGCAGGTATAGCTATTTTTATATCAGCTAAAACAAACTTTAAAGCAACAGCAGTTAAAAAAGACAAAGAAGAACGTTATATAATGATAAAAGGCCTTGTCCAACAGGAAAATATCACAACCCTAAATAAATATGAACCTAACACTGGAGTTCCCAAATTTACAAAAAAAAATTACTGCTACACCTAAGAAATGAGATAGACAGCAACACAATACTAGTGGGGGACTTCAACACTCCACTGACAGCACTAGAGAGGTCATTAAGACAGAAAGTCAACAAAGAAACAATGAATTTAAACTATACCCTAGAAGAAATAGACTTAACAGATATTTACAGAACATTCTACCCAACAAAAGCAGAATATACATTCAATTCATCAGCCTTAAATGCCTATATCAAAAAGTCTAAAAGGGCACAAATAGACAATCTAAGGTCACACCTCAAGGAACCAGAGAAAAAAGAACAAACCAAACCCAAACCCAGCAGAAGAAAAGAAATAACCAATATCAGAGCAGAACTAAATGAAATTGAAACAAACAAACAAAAATACTAAAGATAAATGAAACAAAATGCTGGTTCTTTGAAAAGATAAATAAAACTGACAGACCATTAGCAAGATTAACCAAGAAAAGAAGAGAGAAGATCCACAATAAGCTCAATTAGAAACAAAATAGGACATATTACAACCAACACCACAGAAATACAAAAGATCATCCCAGGCTACTATGAACACCTTTATGCACAGAAACTGGAAAGCCTAAGGGAGATGAAAAAATTCCTGAAAATATGCAATCCTCCTAGCTTAAATCAGGAAAAATTAGAAACCCTGAACAGACAAATAACAGGCAGCAAGACTGAAATGGTAATTTAAAATTTAGCAACCAAAAAAAAGTCCTGGACCCCATGAATTTACATCTGAATTCTATCAGACATTCATCGAAGAATTGGTACTAATCCTACTGACACTATTCCACAAGATAAAGAAACAGGACCTCCTCTCTAAATCATTGTATGAAGCCAGTATCACCCTAATACAAAAACCATGCAAAGGACATAACAAAAAAGAAAACTACAGACCAATATCTCTGATGAACATAGATGCAAAAATCCTTAACAAAATACTGGGTAACCAAATCCAACAGTGTATCAAAAAAAAAAAATAATAATAATAATCCACCATGGTCAAGTGGGTTTCATACCAGAGATGGAGGGATGGTTTAACATACACAAGTCAATAAATGTGATACACCACATAAACAGAATTAAAAACAAAAATCACACAATCATCTCATAGACACAGAAAAAAATTTGACAAAATTAAGCATCCCTTTATGATTGAAGAAACCCTCTGTAAAATCAGCATACAAGGGACATACCTCAATGTAATAAAAGCCATCTATGATAAACCCACACCCAACATAATACTGAATGGGGAAAAGTTGAAACCTTTCCATCTGAGAATCGGAACAAGACAAGGATGCCTACTCTCACCACTCCTCTTCAACATAGCACCGGAAGTCCTAGCCAGAGCAATCAGACAAGAGAAAGAAATAAAGGGCATCCAAATTGGTGACAAGGAAATCAAACTGTTGCTGTTTTCTGATGACATGATCATATAGTTAGAAAACCTTAAAGACTCCTCCAAAAAGCTCTTTGAACTGATAAATGAATTCAGCAAAGTTCAGGATACAAAATTAACGTACACAAATCAGTAGCTCTGCTATACACCAACAGCTGCCCAGTTGAGAATCAAATCAAGAACTCAACTCCTTTCACAATAGCTGCAAAAAAAATAAATAAAATACTTAGGAATATACCTAACCAAGGAAGTAAAAGACCTCTAAAAGGAAAACTACAAAACATGGCTGAAAGAAATCATAGATGACACAAACAAATGAAAACAAATCCCATGCTCATGGATTGGTAGAATCAATATTGTGAAAATAACCATACTGCCAAAAGCAATCTACAAATTCAACACAATTCTCATCAAAATACCACCATCATTCTTCACAGAACTAGAAAAAACAATCCTATAATTCATATGGAACCAAAAAAGAGCCCGCATAGCCAAAGCAAGACTAAGCAAGAAGAACAAAACTGAAGACATCACATTACCTGACCTCCAATATATTATAAGGCCATATTCACCAAAACAGCGTAGTATTGGTATAAAAATAGGCACATAGACCAATGGAACAGAATAGAGAACCCAGAAACAAGCCCAAATACTTACAGCCAGCCAAAGTAAACAAAGACATAAAGTGGAGAAAGTACACCCTATTCAACAAATGGTGCTGGGATAATTGGCAAGCCACATGTAGGAGAATGAAACTGGATCCTCATCTCTCACCTTATACAAAAATCAACTCAAGATGGATCAAGGACCTAAATCTAAGACCTGAAACTATAAAAATCCTAGAAGATAACATCGAAAAAAACCCTTCTAGACATCAGCTTAGGCAAAGACTTCATGACCAAGAACCCAAAACCAGATGCAACAAAATGAAGATAACTAGGTGAGACTTAATTAAAGAGCTTCTGCACAACAAAAGAAACAGTCATCAGAGTAAACAGACAATCCACAGAGTGGTTCACAATCTACACAACAAATGAATAATATCCAGAATCTACACGGAACTCAAATTAGCAAGAAAGAAACAAACAATCCCATCCAAAAGTGTGCTAAGGACATAAATAGGCAATTCTCAAAAGAAGATATACAAATGGCCAACAAAAATATTTTAAAAATGCTCAACATCACTAATGATCAGAGAAATGCAAATCAAAACCACAATGTAATACCACCTTACTCCTGCAAGAATGGCCATAAGCAAAAAAATGCAATAAATAATAGATGTTGGTATGGATGCAGTGAAAAGGGAACACTTCTACACTGCTGGTGGGAATGTACACTAGTACAACCACTACGGAAAACAGTATGGAGATTCCTTAAAGAACTAAAACTAGAATTACCATTTGATCCAGCAATCCCACTACTGGCTATGTACCCAGAGGAAAAGAAGTCTTTACATGAAAATGATACTTGCACATGCATGTTACTGCAGCACTATTTGCAATTGCTAAAATATGGAACCAGCCCAAATGCCCATCAATCAACGAGTAGATAAAGAAACTGTGGTCATATACATATATAGCATATATATATATATATATCATATACATATATAGCATATATATATATCATATACATATACAGCATATATATATCATATACATATACAGCATATATATATATCATATACATATATATCTATATGATGGAATACTACTCAGCACATAAAAAGAAATGAATTAATGGTATTGGCAGCAACCTGGATGGAACTGGAGATGATTATTCTAAGCGAAGTAACTAAGGAATGGAAAAGCAGACATCGTATGTTCTCACTCATAAATGGGAGCTAAGCTATGGGGATGCAAAGGCATAAGAATGATACAATAAATTTTGGGGACTCGGGAGAAACGGTGGGAGAGGAGTGAGGGATAAAATACCATAATTTGGGTTCAGTGTATACTGCTTGGGTGATGGGTGCACCAAAATCTCAGAAATCACTACTAAAGAATTTACTCATGTAACCAAACACCACCTATTCCCCAAAAACCTATGGAAGTAAACAATTTAAAAAAAAAATGTTACAATGACGTGGCATTTGTGAAGCAGCATGCTCCAGAATTTTGTATTTATTCCAGAGATGAATAAATACAAAAATCCCAGATATATATATATATATTTGAATTTAATACAGAAAGTCAATGAAGTGTTTTAATTCAGTGCAGAAATACATGCAATAAATGGCACTGGGAAATTTTTTTAAGATAACATTACACTAATTGTCAAAATTACCGTCTCTCTGAGATCCATGCTTTTAACACAATAACATGAAGATGCACAGGCTGGCAAAGCTAAATCTACACAAAATAAAGTATTGACCCTCTAATTAAAACAACTCCAGGGAAATTATCTCAAGGCCTTCGAGCCACCTTTAACTTCCCTAAATTCTCCCATAGACTCATACATCTATAAATGTTACAAGGAAAAGGGACATTGAGATAAAGATTGTCCAAAGAACAGTAATTCAAAAAACTGCAGTCTTAATGTTTCCTCTAATTTGGTTATCTATTAATCTGTCAATGGACCCTTGGGTTGCTTCCACACTTTGTCTATTCTGAATAGTGCTGCTCTAAACATGGGTGTACAAATATCTCTTTAAGATGTTTGCTTTCAATTCTTTTGAAAATATACCCAGAAGTGAAATTGCTAGATCATATAATTCTTATTCTATAATTTATAGATAGCCAATATCTATTAGAAACAC
This sequence comes from Pongo abelii, assembly GCF_028885655.2. NCBI lineage: Eukaryota > Metazoa > Chordata > Mammalia > Primates > Hominidae > Pongo > Pongo abelii. Next base: position 151,355,265 of record NC_072008.2, read on the forward strand.
TGTCTCAAAAGGAACATAAGATTTTCAGAAACAAAATACAATTTTGTTAACCTCAGGCTCATTGTCAAAGACATGACATCTCCCTTGAGGGAAAATCTTTGCCCCAGAGTGCACCAAAAGCTTCTTCAATTAACTTTTATCTAAAAGGAACTGACAACTTAGGGGCTTTGCAGGATTGGTTGGTCATTATGAGATGTGGATTATTAATTTTTCTGCTATAACCTTCATATAGTATGACTAAGGAAACAGTGTTTAAATCCCTACCATGGGACTTATCCTCTACAATAACATCTGCATTTTCAGAAATTTCCCTTTCCTCTGTCCCCACCTTGGGGATCTAAAATTGTTTATTGCCATTCTTGCTATTCATCTCTGATAGAGAGGGATATGCTCTAGGCATCCTATCTCAGAAGCATAACAGGAACCAGAGACCTACTGAATATTTTAGCTTCCAAGCAGGCCTTTTAGCTCAAACCTTCATGCCCTACTTATTAGCAGTCATAGTAGCACCAAAATTGGTTCAAGCAATGACTGATCTTGTGCTGGATCGTACTTTGAATATTTATGTATCTCATGCAGTCCAAAACCCTCTCCTGACTGAAGAAAAAACAACATTTGTAAACCTCTCGCCTTATATTATATGAGATCCTTTTGCTTTGTCCTTTTCATATTACTGTCTACTGCTATCAAAGTCTAAATCCCTTGACTGTATTGCAGCTGCTCAAACTTTAGCTTTCCCCTGTTCTGATCTTGCTGAATTTTCTATTCTACATCCAGATTTCACCCACTTTGTTGACAGTTCACACATCTGCTACTCAGAAAGAGGTTTCCAGGTGCGACATGTCATTACAGATTTTCACAGTCCTGTAGAATATGAGCCTCTACTAATGTAAACTCAGCTCAGATAGTGGATCTCAAACCTTCTCAAAAGCTTGCACTTTAGCTCAGGATAGAAGAGTTATCACCTATGTAGGTTGTGCGTGTGCTTTTGGAGTAGTATATGAATTTGGTATGTATCTCATGCAGTCCAAAACCCTCTCCTGACTGCAAAGGATTTATGACTGCACCTGAAACACCAATTAAAAATGAGAAGCAGGCAGCTGACCTCCTAGAGGCTTTATTACCACAAGGGGTGATCTTATTCAAAACTGAAGCTCACATGTGCAATAAAACATCTGAGGCAAAGGGAAACTCATTAGTTTATAAATACGCCAAGCTAGCAGTTTATAAATCTATCCCAATCCCACCACCATCAGACAAGATATTAAAAGCTATTCTGCTTACCACCACATCCTCGAATGAAGGAAGTGAGAAATGTCTGTTTTATCCACCCTGATGAGCTTTGGAGACACCTAGACATCCACTTGGGTCTCTCCTCAGTTCCTTGCCTGAAATGTGTTCTATGACCTTTGCAAGATTACACATCATGAGCAAGAATAACAAAATCAACTTCTATGCTGACCTTGGAAGTGAAACTACCCTCCTTACCTCAAACAAATGGTATTCTCTTGCCACATCTTCCAAAACCATAATCCTGGCAAAACTCTAAAGGTGGGACAACATAGAAAGTCATTTCCAGTGACTTTCTCCATTGGCAATTAGATTTTGTTCGACTCCCTACATCTCATGGCTCATGAATATGCCCTTACCATTATTCACATGTTCTCTCATTGGCTAGAAGCTCTCCCATGTAAAAAAAAAAAAAAAAAAGTCACTACCGCTACTGTTATTAAACTTCTTAGAATAAGTTGTCCACTTTACTGGTAAAATCCTCTAAGAAATCCAATAAGATATTTATTTGTCCTACAAATTATAATGTCTTTACTATCTCCATCATCTGGAGTGATTGAACTAGTAATCACCTATTTAAACTAAAACTTGCAAAACTCTCAGAGGAGGACGTCGCACAAAATGGTGAAGTAGGAACCCCTAGAGGTCAATCCCTCCACTGAAACAACCCTTAAACTGAAAAAACAAACAAACAAACCAAGCAAACAAATAACCCCAAAACCAAAACTATTAGAAGCATCTATTTTATAATTCTGGGACCTAATTGGAAACGTAGCAGGAAGGGAGGTGCTTGATGAAGGGAGAGGATGCTGATCATGTGTAAGGAGGCAGCCTGCACAAAACAGCTACCATTCCCCATTCCTTACCCTCACCTTAACTGTGGGAATAAGCATCTCACATTTTTGGAGTACCTGATTTGTGCCACAGCGGCCAGTAAGAACACTGTCCAAAAACATTTGGGGTTGTGTATTTTTATAGGTCTGTTGGTGCCCTGAGAAAACTTTGTTTTGGCCCTTGGGCTGTAGTGGCTTCCCAAAGACATTTAGAATGCAATGTTCCAAATGCCACTGAATTCTACACATTAAAATATTTTAAATGGAAAATTTGTGCACTTTACCACAAAAAAATGTGGTGTTCTCAGTGCTGTCTTATAGCCATGTCATAATGTACTTTGATTTTTTATTTGAAAAATTCCTCTTAACTATTAGTACACAGTAAGTTTTTAAAAGGGGATATGTATCAAAGCAATATGGCTAGCACAAATAACTATGATAGGATAGTAGATTTGGCTGTCCTTCAAAGAAACACAATAATATATGCATACAAATTGTTAATATTAAAACACTACAAATAAGAACACTTGACATTGGGCCTATGAGAAAATTCTGGCAGGACTAAGACCTTTGAAAAAATATATATTGGAATCAGATACCCAGGAAGTAATCAGAATTAGTATGACTACGGTACTTTTGAATAAGACAATAAAATGTCATTATTCAAAATAGTCATTGAACATTCACATTGGCTTCTGTAAAGAATATATCAATTACTCATCAAGCTATGTTGTCTGCATACCTATGTTTTGGTGATGAAGAAGAAAACCTTTAGTTAGTTCACAGAAACATACACTACAGTAATGACTCAGAACAAAAGGAACCAATTAATTTCCCCTGTTACATATAAAGCTTCAGATGACTATTAAATGAAGTACAGAGTTGGTTAAAAAAAAATAAGAGAGACAAACAGAAGGAAAATTGGGGATTGCAAAGGAGCCAATCCCTTGGTATCCAACCTTCAAATCACCTTTTATAATGTTTACTTCTACCCTGGGCCCTGCATTGGAACTATTTTTCCTACCAAATTACATTTAGTAAGTCATAATTAATTCATGCCATCTGTATTATTATTATTTACCAGCTTCACTTTTGATTCAGATTTTTACCAACAATCCATAGTTATGAAGGTTTTATAATATTGTGAATTACATAAATCACTGTCATGTTTGTGATAAGCTATAAAGTCAAGCAAGCCAGCAAAAAACTTATGTACTGCTCACTAATAGCAATCATTTAAATGTGGTCATCAATCTGTGCTCAAGTCCAAAATTAGTCACATACTGGGTGTATTTAATTTGCGTACTATAACTGCCTCACATGGGGCTCTGTTTAATCATGATTGGTGTAACTATCACCTGCCCAGAAATTCCTATGAAGTCATCAAGAGCCAATTGAGTGTTCTTCCTTTGATACCAGTTTGATATAAACCAGCCAAAAAGTAAAAGTGCTTTACATTTTGGTTAGCTTTTTGAGCCTTATAATTAGAAAGTGTATATTATTCATTAGGATTGTAAAATACTGGAAATAGTTGCTTATTCTTTCATTTATATACACATGCAAAACTCAGGATTTTGAACAAGTCAGTTGCTAGCTAAAAAAAAAAAGCACCAGGATTATATGGTGCCGGGGTGTTTAAAGATAGAACACCAATCAATTGCATTAGATTTAAATTTAAATAAAATACATTCAACGTAGTCACTCGGTTTACTGTGTTCTTACAGCACTTAGTACATATCATTGTTATAGGAATGTCATTATATTTCAATAATTCTCTCATCCTTGTGATTCTGATACATACTGCAGTGCCTGGCAGGCAGTAGGCGGCTAATACATGTTTGTTTAACAAAGGGCTTTATTTTGCTCAGCCTGAAGTGTGTCAGTATTTATGATTGATTTTGTTCCACAAAAAAAAAAAAAAAAAAAAAAAGGAAGGATGCTGTTTCCGAAGAAAAACTAAATGCATATGTGAAGGACATGAGAATGTCAAGGGAGCAAAAGCAAACCTCAGTCCTACATCTAAATTCCACAGCAAACAATTACAAAATGAACCTCTTCCTTCCTTTTGAGCCCACTATGTGTTCAATAATGGGACACAATCCTGCAATTTAAGCTAGCATTTAGAAGGGAAGCATTGAAATCACACCGATCAGGATCCTTAGCTTGGCAATACCGGTTAGTGTGTGTTTTGGGTTGTATTAGTCCATTTTCACACTGCTATAAAGACATACCTGAGACTGGGTAATTCATAAACAAAGGAAATTTAATTGACTCACAGTTCCACAGGGTGGGAAGCCTCAGAAAACTTACAATCATGAAAAAAGGTGAAGAAGCATGTCTTATATGGCAGCAGGAAAGAGAGAGAGAAAGTGAAGGGGGAAGAGCCCCTTATAAAACCATCAGATCTCATGAGAACTCACTCAGTATCATGAAAACAGCATGGGGAAACCTCCATCATGATCCAATCACCTCCCACTAGGTCCTGCCCTCGACACATGAGAATTACGAGGATTACAATTCAAGATGAGATTTGAGTAGGAACACAGAGCCAAATCAAATCATTCTGCCCCAGCTCCTCCCAAATCTCATGTCTTTTCACATTTCAAAACCAATCATGCCTTCCGACTGTCCCCCAAAGTCTTAATTCATTTCAGCATTAACTCATAAGTCCACAGTCCAAAGTCTCATCTGAGACAATGCAAGTCCCTTCTGCCTATGAGCCTGTACAATAAAAAACAAGTTAGTTGTTTCCAAGACACAATGTGGGTACAGGCATTGGGTAAATGTTCCCATTCCAAATGGGAAAAATTGGTCAGAACAAAGGGGCTATAGGCCCCATGCAAATCTGAAACCAGGTAGGGCAGTTGTTCTAACTTAAAGCTCCAAAATGATCTCCTTTGACTCCATGTTTCATGTCCAGGGCACACTGATGCAAGAGGTAGGCTCCCGTAGTCTTGGCCAGTTCTGCCTCTGTGGCTTTACAGGGTACAATTCCCCTCCCAGCTGATTTCACTGGTGGGCATTGAGCAACTGTGGCTTTTCCAGGTGCATAGTGCAAGCTCTTGGTACATCTATCATTCTGGGGTCTGGAGGACAGTGGCCTTCTTCTCACAGCTCCACTAGGCAGTGTCCCCAGTTTCAGGGCTCACACCTCACATTTCCTTTTCTCTCTGCCCCAGCAGAGGCTCTCCATGTGTGCTCCACCTCTGCAGCACACCTCTGCCTGGACATCCAGGCATCTCCATACGTCCTTTGAAATCAAGGTGGAGGTTCCCAAATCTCAATTCTTGTCTTCTGCGCAACCACAAGACCAACCCCACATGGAAGCTGCCAAGGCTTGGGGCTTGCACTTTCTGAGGCAATGGTCTGAACTGTATCTTGCCCCTTTTAGCCACGGCTGGAGTGGCTGGGATACAGGACACCAAGTCCTGAGACTGCACACAGCAGGGGATTCCTGGATCCAGCCTATGAAACCATTTTTCTCTCCTAGGCCTGTGATAGAAGGGGCTACTGTGAAGGTCTTTGACATGCCCTGGAGACATTTTCCCTATTGTCTTGGTGATTAACATTTGGCTCCTCATTTTTTATGCAAATTTCTGCAGCAAGCTTGAACTTCTCTTCATAAAATGTGTTTTTCTTTTCTATTGCATCGTCAGGCTGCAAATTTTCCAAACTTTTATGCTCTGCTTCCACTTTAAACATAAATTCCAATTTCAGAGCATCTATCTCAAGTTCAAAGTTTCGCAGATCTCTAGGGCAAAGGCAACATGCTGCCAGTCTCTTTGCTAAAGCATAGAAAGAGTAACCTTTGCTCTAGTTCCCAAGAAGTTCCTCATCTCCATCTGAGACCACTTCAGCCTGGACTTCATTGTCCATAGCATTATCAGCATTTTGGTCAAAGCCATTCAACAAGTCTCTAGGAAGCTCCAAACTTTCCCACATCTTCCTGTCTTCTTCAAAGCTCTTCAAACTGTTCCAACCTCTGCCCATTACCCAGTTCCAAAGTTGCTTCCACATTTTCTGGTATCCCTATAGCAGTGCCCCATTCTACCGGTACCAATTTACTATGTTACTCCATCTTCACTTTACTATAAAGACATACCCAAGAGTGGGTGATTTATAAAGAAAAGAGGTTTAATTGACTCAGTTCCACAGGGCTGGGGAGGCCTCAGGAAACCTACAATCTTAGTAGAAGGGGAAGAGGCATGTCTTACATGGCAGCAGGCAAGAGACAGTGAATGAGTGAAGGGGGAAGAGCCCCTTATAAAACCATCAGATCTCATGAGAACTCATTCAGTAACATGAGAACGGCATGGAGGAAACTGCCCCCATGATCCAATCATCTCCCACCAGGTCCCTCCCTCAACACATGGGGATTTTGGGAATTAAAATTTGAGGTGCAATTTTGGTGGTGACACAGAGCCAAACTACATCATGGGCCAAAGTACGTATTGTCACCAAACTTGATTTTTCTCATCCATGAAATGGTGCTAATAGTAACCATCTTATAAGTTACCTAAAAGCCAGATCTACATTAGAAAATTTGGGGTGATAGTGAAGGGTTTATGACAAAATAAAATTCAGGACACTTTTACAAACTAAAAGAGATTGATTCATATCTTTTTGACCTCCCACATCTTTCTCTCACCTCTCCTAAAATGACTTCCTAGCCTCCAGTCATTGTAACAACACATAAGACCTTCAAACAAATATCTCAATTTCCATATCTCATAAATAGTTATGTCTCAATTTCCATATCTCATAAATAGTATTTTATTGCCTTTCTCATGTATCATTTTTTTCCTTCAAGGGGAGAAACTTTTTTCAAAAATGCATAGATAATAAAGAGTTAGATGGTATAACTGAAACATACATTTCATCAACAGCTGAGTCAATCAGTAATGATGACAGTCGGACTGCTCTTTGAAATTTATGCAGTTTTTCTCACAATCATCTCTTCATTTTATTCTGTGTCTCTATCTCAGTTACTGTTTCTCTCTCTCTTCCTCTCTCTCTCTCTCTCTCACACACACACACACACCCCCCGAGAGAGAGAGAGAGACAGAGAGAGAGAGAGAGAGAGAGAGAGACAGAGAGAGAGAGAGTTATAAAATAGGCAAGGCAAGTATTATTGTTTCAGACTTTTGGATGACAAATGAGAATGCTGAATATTGTAGTTTGAAAAAGCATGAACCAGGCATGGTGTTCACGCCTGTAATCCCAAAGCTTTGTGAGGCTGAGGCGGGAGGATGGCTTGAGGCCAGGAGTTTGAGACCAGCTTGGGCAACATAGCGAGATCCTCTCTCTACAAAACCTTTTTTTTTAAATTAAATGTGCATGTTGGGATGCACCTGTAGTCTTAGCCACTCAGGAGGCTGATGTGGGAGGATTCCTTGAGCCCAGGAATTTGAGGCTGCAGTGAACTATGATTGTGCCACTGCACTCCAGCCTGCATGATAGAGTGATACCCTGTCTCTAAAATAATAATAATAATAATAATAATAATAATAATAATAATAATAATAAAGCATGGACTGCAGAGTCAGACCCCAGTTTAAATCTTGATTCTTTGTGACCTTGAGCAAGTTCCTTGAACATTCTGAGACTTAGTTTCCTATTCTGTAAAATGGGCACATGGCAATCTTAAAGGAGCTTTTTGGGATATAAAATGAGACGACAGGAGGCATGGAACACATGATCACACTTATAACAAGTCCCAAGAGTTGCCTAAATTTATCTTCTTAATGACAGGACCAAGACTAGAATCTAGGTGGTCTGACTCCTAATTTAGCAGATCTTCTGCAAATAGCTATTGCTGGGTTTTCATATTTTAAAAAAAAAACGTGTCTCTGCTGGTTTCCTATAGCAACTAAACATCGACTGCATTTTCTTCATTTGTTCAAATACTTAGAAACATACCAAGATTACACAATATCAAACTAATCAGTGTAACAGTGACATATTCAGTACCCCAATATGTGGCATTGTTATTATGGTAACAATTTGAATTTTTTGTTATAGAGATGCCATTACAGTCATTAACTACGATGCCAATGGAACGGCACTACCCACATGAGAAATCTTTGTAGAATCTTATTCTAAAAAGATGGAAAAAGAAATTCTGTCATCAAAGGAAACATACGAACAGTGTCTCAGGCAGTACAATATAACAAACTAAAAGCTGAATTGAGAATTTGGATATATTTATAAATGCTTAAGTATATTAACTGTGCAAATATTCTCTATAAAAGGGAAAATAAAACAGAATTGTAATGACTGCTTCAATGCTATTTGGAGAACAAATCAGCACATTGCACATTTGAAAATAAAAGGCTTGCATAAGAAGTACAGGCTGCAGATCAGTGTACTTAAAAATAAAATATATCTCTACTGGGTCATTCTCATTATCAAAGATCAATCATTGAATAATGTTAACTGAGATAATGTTAAAAGAGAGTCATGGCTATTGCCAATGAGTATAGAATTCTTCCTTTTTAAATTCATATCAAGATTTAGCCAATTTTATAAAATATTAAGACTTAAAAATGAATTTATTTCAAAGAATTTTATTAAATTATTTGTATACTTTATTAAAGGAATTATAAATATTTCTAAATAATATTAAGAAATCAACACTAGTAATCACTTTCCCCGGTCCCCTGCAAAATTCTCAGATTTATCCATATTGCTGACTGGCCAAAGTAAGAATCTAAGACAACTGAAACTTTGCTGAGGTAACAGAGGAATTTCAGAAAATTTCATTCATAACCTCAGGGTACCCAAACTCCTTACTTTACTTATACTGATTTAAAATCTGCTAGAATAATTTTCCTCAAAATGCCTTCTAATTGGAGCAAATTGCAAATCCTTCCACACAATTATCCTACCACTAACTCTAATGCCCATCAAACACTCTGTTTACTTACCTGTCCTCTGATCCCATGCTAAATCCAGTCTCCCAGGGTTAAGCCATTTGATAGGGGCCAGGAGAATGGCTTCATTTTTCATTTGATAAACACTCCACTAGGTGCTGAAAACACATTGACGAAGCAAATGTCCTCTGCTCATGAGGGGCATAGAGCCTAAACGGAGTAGGACCTACATGAAATTGTGTAAAGGTTATATGTTGTGGGGTCTTAACAGAAAGGAGAGCCTTATTCTACAAAGATGGAAAAAGCATTTGGCTTTGGTCAGGGTCCCTGGGAAACAGACCCAGAGAGAGAGATTAGTGTGCGATAGATTTATTTATTGGGCATGCTCTCAGAAGCAACATCCATGGGCAAGGAAATAACGTAGATTTAGGAAGAGGAAGAGCCTCAGCCAAGGAAGTAACAAGAGAAATACAAGTGGATTATCTGGGTGTCAAACGTATTCTCTCAGCTCCATTGTGAAACAGCAGCCCTATCTCCTTCTGATGATCAATGCCAACAGTTCCTGTTGGAAGTGATGTATTTCTGTACCTGATGCGGTCTTTTGGAACACTGAGCCTCAAGTGAGAGGGAGGAAGCCATAGCTTAAATTTGATGAGACCCTTGATGTGTCCCCTGGCGAAAGCATCCCCCCTCTAGGAATTAAGACTGCTAAACCTGAAGGTCCCAGAGCTGTGGTAACAAGAAGGACAAATTCTATGAGTGGGGTCACTGGGAATTATGATGAGTGAGGACTTATAGGACTTGTTTCCTAGACTCACGCATTTTACTACTGGGCGCAAAGCTCAATATGACTACCTTAATTTAGAGTAGATTCTGTGTCCTTGAGGATGGTGTCCTGCCCCAGTTGGGTATCATCTGTAAGCTGGCACCTCTGCCATGTTTTTAATTGGTTATTTTATCATTCTCAGGTCAGTAGCATCTTGGTCATGTGATATATGATAGGAACAGTAGCTCTCATGATTACATGCTCACTGCTGAACCTCCTTTACTATGAAGTAAGTTGCTTGGTCTAATGTTCTTACCTCACAGGCTAAGAAACTAATGTGAGAGCTCTGCTCACTACCAGATGTGTCTACTCCAATCACATATTCATGGACTCAGGAAATAACCCTCCTGGAGTGAGGAGGAGGAGATTTCAGGGAGAAGGGAAAGTATGAAAGATGCACAATTTCCTAAAGTCCCTAATGGTTTAGGATAATTGCAAGGATGTCGGTAGGGTGGAGCATAATATTTTGGGGCTAGGGGAAAACTGAAGTAAGAGGTAGGAGGGGGCAGGTAAGGTAGACAATTGAATCCCATGCTAATCAGTGTAGATATTACTTTAAATACCAAAATACTGTAATAGAATTTACATTTTCTAAAACTTTACTCTGTGAAAGTGTGGAAGTTAGATTGGAGAAGACTTAATATATGTATGTAGTAATAGTTGGGGTGTGAGAAAAACAGAATCGTCAGAGATCACTCTAGGTTTTCAGCCTGAGAAACCAGAAGAATAGACTTACAATTAACTGAGATGGGAAAACTGCAGAAGGGGGCTTGTTTGGGGAAGATGAGCAACTCAATTGGGCATTAGATATCTAAGTGGAGATGTCAAGGTGGCAGTTTTCTATAGAAAAAAATGGAGTTCAAGGGAGGACCCCAGGATGGCAACATAAACTTGGATGGTTTGGCTGTGTGCCCACCCAAATCTCATCTTGAATTGTAGTTCTCATAATTCCCACGTGTCATGGGAGGGACTCGGTGGCAGGTAATTGAATCATGGGGGTGGGTCTTTCCCACGCTATTCCTGTGATAGTAAGTAAGTCTCATGGGATCTTATGGTTTTGTAAAAGGGGAGTTCCCCTGTACACGCTCTCTCTTGCCTTCCACCATGTAAGACATCCCTTTGCTCTTCCTTTTTCTTCCGCCATAATTGTGAGGCCTCCCCAGCCATGTCTACCTGTGAGTTCATTAAACCTCTTTCCTTTATAAATTACCCAGTCTCAGGTATGTCTTTATTAGCAGCATGAGAACAGACCAATACACTTGGGAACCATCAACACATAAATGGAATATTAATACTGGTACCAAAACAGATATATAGACCAATGGAACAGAACACAGGCCTTAGAAATAACGCCACACATCTACAACCATCAGATCTTTGACAAACCTGACAAAAACAAGCAATGGGGAAAAAAATTCCCTATTTAATGAATGGTGTTGGGAAAACCAGCTAGCCATATGCAGAAAATTGAAACTGGACCCCTTCCTTACACTTTATGCAAAAATTAACTCAAGATAGATGAAAGACTTAAATGTAAGACCTAAAACCACAAAAACTCTACAAGAAAACCTAGGCAATGCCATTCAGGTCATAGGCATGGCCAAAGGCTTCATGACTAAAACCAAAAGCAATGACAACAAAAGCCAAAATGGACAAATGGGATCTAATTAAACTAAAGAACTTCTGCATAGCAAAAGAAACCATCATCAGAGATCAGAGTGAACGGGAAACCTACAGAAAGGGGGAACATTTTTGCAATCTATCCATCTGACAAAGGGCTAACATCCAGAATCTACATGGAACTTAAACAAATTTACAAGAAAAAAACAAACAACCCCATCAAAAAGTGGGGGAAGGATATGAACACACACTTTTCAAAAGACGACATTTATGCAGCAAACAAACATATGAAAAAAAGCTCATCATCACTGGTCATTAGAGAAATGCAAATCAAAACCACAATGAGATACCATCTCACGCCAGTTAGAATAGTGATCATTAAAAACTCAGGAAACAACAGATGCTGGAGAGGATGTGGAGAAACAGGAATGCTTTTAGACAGTTGGTGGGAGTGTAAATTAGTTCAACCATTGTGGAAGACAGTGTGGTGATTTCTCGAGGATCTAGAACCAGAAATACCATTTGACCCAGCAATCCCATTACTGGGTATATACCCAAAGGATTATAAATTATTCTACTATAAAGACACATGCACACATATGTTTGTTGCAGCACTGTTCACAATAGCAAAGACTTGGAACCAACCCAAATGCCCATCAATGACAGACTTGATAAAGAAAATGTGGCACATATACACCATGGAATACTATGCAGCCATAAGAAAGGATGAGTTCATGTCCTTTGCAGGAACATGGATGAAACTGGAAACCATCATTCTCAGCAAACTATCGCAAAGACAAAAAAAAACAAACACCGCATGTTCTCAATCATAGGTGGGAATTGAACAATGAGAACACTTGGACACAGGAAGGGGAACATCACACATCCGGGCCTGTCAGGGGGTGTGGGTCTAGGGGAGGGATGCCATTAGGAGAAATACCTAACGTAGATGATGGGTTGATGGGAGCAGCAAACCACCATGGCACGTTTATACCTATGTAACAAACCTGCACGTTCTGCACATGTATCCCCAAAACTTAAAGTGTAATCTTAAAAAAGACGGAAAAATATATCCAGTAGAGTGAGAGTCAGTGACAGAAAAAGAGGGTCCTAGACTGAGCCTGGTATTTTCCAAATTTCAGAAGTCAGAGGAATGAGGAGGAATCCAAAGACTAAGAAGGTGCAGTCAGTGAGAGGGAGCAGGAAGACTTGGTCCTGGAAGCCAAGTGAAGAAAGTTTTTCTGAGAGAAAGGAGTAATCAGCTGTGGGAAATGCTGCTGAATCAGCCTAGTGAGTTGAGAAATGAGGACTGAAAATTGGATTTAGCAATGAAGATGGCATTGGTGATCTTAACCAAGAGAGCTTTTGGCAGAGGAGCAGAGGCAAGATTCTGGATTCAAGGGAGAATTATAGGAGAGGAATTCAAGACAGGCTATTGAGACATTTCTTTTAAAGATCTCTGCAGTAAAGCAGGACAGAGAAATACGATGGTAGATAGCTAATCAGGGTGTGATCCAAAGGTTAAGAGAAATGTTTCTTGGTTTGGGTCCTTTTGTTTTGTTTAGTTAGATTTTTTTTTTAATGGATAGGTAAAACAGCAGCATAGCTGTCTTCCAAATTGAAATATCTAGTAGGAAAGGTCATGATGCTGCAGCAATATCTTCATGTTAGTAGGTCAGAGTGTTTGGGATCTAATGAAAGAAGTATACAGGCTGGCCTTTAGATAGGAACACAGCTAATGCATAGTTACAGCAGAACAGACAGTGAATACGACCACATATATAAATAGATGAAGAGATGTAGCTCTGGAAGTCTGTGGAAGTCTCCTGTAATTGCTTCTATTTTCTCAGTGAATTAAGAAACACGATTGTTTGTTTTCTTAAGTGTTTGCTTGCTTATTTTCTGAACCTCTGTGCATACTGCCTTAATCCATTCACCCAGCCAGCCTCTAATTACCTTTTTTACTATATCTGAAAATTCCCTGGTGACTAGAGGTCTCTGCAGTCAATGACACCTATGGAGATGGAATGCAAGAAGTGGCCAAATATACCAATTGATATTGCAGAGCTGAGTTCAGTCTGCAATACATGACCCAGAATTTTCAGGGCAAATTGTACTTCTCTAGTTGGAACTTTAGATGGAGTATGATATTTGATCCAATTCTATGACATTTCTCCTTATATCTTGCTCTTCTAGCTTCACTGCAGTATTTAATGCATTGACCTTGGGCTACAAGAGTCTGTCCAGTTCTCAGGGTCCACATTAAACAAGATCCTACACTGCCTGCTTTCATCTTCAAGATAAGAGAAACACTCGTAGAGGCAGAGGATGTAAAAGGCTTAGAGCAGCAGTTTTCAAACTTGGCTGATCATTGCACTCATCCGGGTTACTCTTTGAAAAATATACACTCCAGGGCCTCTCACTTAAACTTGGATTAAAGCAAACCCAGAGTGGAACACAGATATGCTAATTACGTAAATTCATGAAATCTCAGTGGACTCATCAGTAACACTGGAAATGAAAATATCCTTTTTATTTCTAGTACAGTGCCTGAAATACTGCAGACGTGCAAAAATTGCTTAAAAATTGCTCTCTCATTCCCCTTACTACACCTCTCCCAGAACATACCTAAGCTTCTCCCTATTTTGTCTTTCAGAGGAAAGAGACTTTATTTCAGTAAACAGTTTGCAAACTGGGGTGACACAACCTTCAGCATCAAGGGAAAGTGCATTCCATGAAACAAAGGAAGGTTTTGGCATTTATAAAATTCCCACTCAGGTCATCTTATGCAAATACAGGATTCAAACTTGCTTAGTTCTGATTAGTTGATGCAGCTGAGTTCTGATTGGTTAAAGCAGGCCACAGCCTATTATTGGGTGATTCAAGTGGCATAGACAAGAACAGTCAGTTATGAAAGTCCCAAAGTCAAGCAGACATGTAGGTTTTCCAGAAATTCAGAGTATGTGTGCAACTTGTAGTCCGCAAATGATCACTTGGCTCTATTTTATTTCATTATTTTTTAATTTTTTAAAAATAATTTTATCTTTTATTTTAAATTCAGGAGGTACACATGCAGGTCTGCTACCTAGGTATATCGTGTGATGCTGAGGCTTGGAGTATGATTGTTTCTGCCACCCAGGTACTTATTTTTTCAAATGTCATAAAACATACATTATATATAACAAAAAGTTTACCATTTTAAGTATATTTATGTGTACATTTCAGTGGCATTTAGTACAGCCATGCTGTTGTGCAACCTCTACCCTATGTTTTAAAATAAATACTGTTTTGGAATACTTAGATTCACAGAAAAGTTGCACAGTTAGTACAGATTTTGCCCACACTGCTTACCTATTGTCCCCTATTATTAACATCTTACAGTATAATGGGACATTTGACGAATCCAAGAAACCAACATTGATTCTAGACCTTGTACATTTTTCATTTGTTTTCCATTTAAAGTTATTTTTCTGTTTCTGGATCCAGCCCAAGACACCTCTTTCCCTCCCTATTTTTTTTTCTTGCCAGTGCCACATAGATTATTGTTATAAAAAAATTTTAACTATTTTATTGAGGTATGATTGACATAAAAATCTGCACAGACTTAATGTATGCAACTTGATGACTTTGGGTATAAGTATATACCCATACAACCATCACCATAATCTATGCCATAAACATATTCATCTACTCCAAAATTTCCTATTGCCCTTTTTTATTATAATTATTTATTATTCATGATAAGAATATTTCACAATTTTTAAAATATATAGCACAGTATTGTTAACTGTAGACCCTAGGCTGTACAGTAGAGCTCTAGAGCTTATTCATCTCACATAACTGAAACTTTGCACCTTTTGACTGATACCTCTCTGTTTCCCCCTTTTGTCAGCCATTAACAACCATCATCCTACTCTCTGTTCCTATGACTATGACTGTGTTAGAATCCTCATTTAAGTGATATAATGTAGTACTTGTCTTTCTGATTTATTTCACTTAGCATCATGTCTTCCAATTCATTTGTGTTGTTGTAAATGACAGGATTTCCTTTTCAGAGTGTAAATAATATTCTACTGTATGTATAGACCAGATGTTCTTTATCAGTTCATCCACGATGGGTACTTACATTGCTTCCACAACTTGGCCATTTGTGAATACTGCTGGAACGAGCATGGGAGAGCAGATACCTCTTTGGCATATTGATTTCCATTTCTCTGGACATATACCCAGAAGTGGGATTGCTAGACCATGTGGCATTTTTAATTTTTAGAGGAATCTCCATACTGTTTTCCAGAGTGGCTGCACCAATTTATATACTACCCAAGGTGTAAAAGCATTCTCTTTTCTTCACATCTTCACCAATGCTCTTTTTAAAAAATAATAGCCATTCTAACAGATATGAAGTTATACCTCATCATGGTTTCGATTTGCATTTTTCTGATGATGAGTAATGGCATTTTTTTATATACCTGCTGGCTATTTGTACGTCTTTTTTGAGAAATGTCTATTCAGGATCTTTGCCCATTTCTTAATCAGGTTGTTTGTTTTCTTGCTATTGGGTCATTTGAATTCATTACATAGTTGGAATATTAACTACCCTGTCCCTTTTTTGAAGAAAATTATAACTTTCTAGCAAAGGTTTTCTAAAATTATTACATTTTAAATATCTAGCCACATGCTTTATTTTTCTATTAACAAATTTATTTTTTTCTCTTTTTTGTATATTACAGGAGAAACAACTCATTCTTACTAGGCACCAAGAAAAAATATTCTCTCTTGTGGATAAGCAATGTGCTCTATAGATGTCATAGAAGCTGCTCTGCCAGCCATTGTGGTAGCTGTATAGACAGCTTCCAAACCCTGACTTCAGCTTGAGAGGGAGCAAGGAATGTTGTTTACAAAGCTACATTACATAAAAGATACTTGGCATTACAAACATAACACCCCTGATCCTTAGCATGATTCATCAAGCTCAGGCTCATAAGGTGATCACTTATACATTCAATATTTATTGCGACCCTACTATATGCGGATATTTTGGTAGGCACTTGAAACACAAAGACAAATGAGACAGTATTGGTGCTGTCAATGAATGCAGTCTAACGAAGTCAAACATGCACAAAATGCTATGATAATGCACTGTAATAAAGGCTTGCACTGACATAAATGTATATTACAATCACTAAGATGAGGCCAAATGAGGCTTTTCCTAAAAGAGATGAAGGTTAAGTTGAAAAAAAAGAAAAGATATATTAGCAAGGATAGGGAGAGAAAGTGTTACAAGTGAACATGAATAAAGGAAAAGAGACATGAGAAAATGAGGCAAACCGTGGTCCTTTAAGAAGCTCTATATGGCTAATGTGTCAGTGTGTGTATGGAGAGGGATGATGCATGGTTACAAAGATTGAGTCTGGTGACAGAGGAAAAACTGAATATGATATGAAATGTTCATGAATTTAGACTTGATTCTGAATGAGAGGTAGAGTCATTGAAAAAGTGATCAACTTCTTATTTCTACTAAACTGTACTTGTATCAGGTGTTCATTATGAAATGAAGGCTTGGCTAGTAAGTGGCAGAGCTGGAACCTGAATCAATTTTGCTAGATAAGAAAGCAAATGCTTTATATGCACCTTGAGTACCACCTACAATTCCTCATAGAACAGCTCTCCTTTCCACATGACCACAGCTCTGCTGGGCAAAAGACTTTGTAGTCATCTTTGACATCTGTTTGCATTTCATCTTTCTCCCAATTGTCACCCATTCCTACCATTTCTCTTTCCTTTCCTTTTTAAGTGTGACCACAGCTATCTTGGACCTTCTAATGCACACTGAGTTTAATATATTAGCTATCTGCTTGGCCACACTTATTGCAGTCCCTATAGTCCTGGAAATGACTTATAATCCAGTCATTTCAAATACTGGTATAATCACGCAATTGAAGATACATCTATGCCTTCACTTCTTCAAGATCCTCTAAGAGATAGATATGTACTATAACAAAGCCCGATTTCTATCACTTTTACATGTTACCTGTAGTGTATTTCTTTTACAAACATGTTTCCCTTTAACCCCCCAAATAAAAATTTGATTGCAGTAATGTCAGAAGTCTCCCTGGCCTCTGTATTAGGCATACTCAGTCTTTCCTTTGTGCCTTTACCCATATTATCCCTGCCACTTGGGGGATGACCTCATCTCCCACCTATTCACTAATTAAAAAATCACAGGCCATTTTCAGATCAGCTATTTTATCTTTTCTATAATGTGGTCCTGTCAGCTACTATGAGACACCAAGATCTCCCCTACAAGGGATTCTTATTAAACTTTTAAGACTTAATTGTTCTCTACATCTGTTTCTCTTTTCCTTTTTGAGATCTGTTATAAATATTTTAGTTCAGATCTAATTACATCATACCTGCATTATTACAATAGTATGCTGACTGGCTTCCTTGATACTAGTTTCTCTTTTATAATTTTACCATGTATACTGTTAACAGACTAGACGTTATCAAAAATAATTACTCATTCCAAGTTAAATTTCAAAGCCCTTCACTGAGCATCCATGACTGTTTATTACCCAACTATATCTTCCAGTATTTCTCTGTATGAAGCCAGTGTTCAAGCCCAAGCAATATTCTTTTTGCTTTACAGATATTTCAAGCCCAGGTCTATCTTTATATATTTTCTTATGTGGTTCTTTCAGCCTGCAATGTCTTTCTTTTCTCTTCTCTGTTTGGCAGATATTTTTATGACTTTTAGACCTCCCACCCCTCTTGAATTTAACACCCCTAATTTTGCTCACTGTATCACCTAGGGTTTTAGTTGCAAGCAACCAGCATGATTCTAGTTACTTAAGAAGAAAACAAAGTGAACTAAAGAATATTGGATCATTCACAGAATCGTCTGGAGGTATGTAGGATGGGACTAAAGGTTAAGCCTTTAGGAATAATGCCTAAGGCCAGGCTACAATGCTAGATTGATTTAAAAAGAAAAGGAAAGAAAGAAAAAGAAAGAAAGAAAGAAAGAAAAGAAAGAAAGAAAGAAAGAGAAAGAAAGAAAGAAAGAAGAGAAAGAAAGAAGGAAGGAAGGAAGGAAAGAAAAGGAAGGAAGGAAGGAAAGAAGGAAGGGGAAAGAAAGAAAGAAAGAAAGGAAAGAAAGAAAGAAAGAAAGAAAGAAAGAAAGAAACACAGCCACAAGAAAGAAAGAAAGAAAGAAAGAAAGAAAGAAAGAAAGAAAGAAGGAACACAGCCACAGTTGCTTTTCCGATGAGCACTAGAGGAAATCACTGCCATTGCTTCCACTGTCCCCTGCCCAGGCAAATGTTGAGCCAGAAACTAAACTTTGCAATTGTCAGTCCCCCCAAAATCAGACAGTTATACCTCAACTTTTTTCAGCAAAATGGATTTCACATGAAATCACCTTCCTCCATCTTCTCATCTCAAAATCAAAGTCTCACACAAGTATGTCTAGGTCACATGAATAAGATATAACTGCAGGGAAGCTGAAAATTTTTTCCCAGGGCTACACCCTGGAGAAGCATAAAAGTCCTCAGATGGAGCAAGGGCACTAAAACATTCTAAAGGTCCATGCAGTTGGGCAACTCAACATTCTCTCCTACCTCTCCACCTTCATCATAGAAGCTAAAAAGTCTAAATCTGCTTTCCAAGCCCACTTTTTTATTTTTTTATTTATTTATTTTTTTTGAGACAGGGTCTTGCTCTGTCACCCAGACTGGAGTGCAGTGGCGTGATCTCAGCTCACTACAACAACCGCCGCCTCCGGGGTTCAAGTGATTCTCCTGCCTCAGCCTCTCGCCTCCTGAGTAGCTGGGATTACAGGTGCCCACCAACACGCCCAGATAATTTTTGTATTTTTAGTAGAAACAGGGTTTCACCATGTTGGCCAGGCTGGTCTCGAACTCCTGACCTCAGGTGATCCACCCACCTCGGCCTCCCAAAGTGCTGAGATTACAGGCGTGAGCCACCGAGCTGGCCCCAAGCCCTTCTTACTACTAAGGTTACCTATGTGACACACTCCTGGAAATAAAATGAAGTCTTCCCCGGAGCTCTAAGAAAGAGTTGGCATCTTTGACAAAAGAGGTGACACTGCCACTGCCACCCACCCATACTTTTGAATGAAGCTATAAGTTATGGAGCTACGAATGTCATCTTATGACCATCAGGGAAAAGAGGCCTCTTGACACCCTAACATCGATACACTTGCCTACGTCCAGGCTTTCTATTTTGTGAGAAAAACTAACTGCTGTTTGTTTAAGCAACTGTAAATAGTCTGTACTAACTGCAGCCTTAAAGAATTCCTTACTTATAGACCCACATCTTCCACCATTGGCTTGTGTTCCCATGTCTCATTGAGGTTATGTCTTCAAGATTCCCAGTAGTATTATTTGGTCCCCCAGATTTATCCCTAGTAAAGCCAATGTTACTAGATAACGGAAAAATAGGTACTCATGGAGAATACACTAGGGTGCCAGAGAAAGAATACAGCTAATAATACCCTGTAAGAAGGAATACAAGTAAAACATAAGGGATGCAAAATAATCAACCGACATCAGCTCCATAATTGCCTTAAGTATAAGCTATACTCATGAACTTGCTAACAAATCTGCCTCTGAAACATGGTATGTGTGTGTCTCCCCCAGAATTCATATGTTGATACCTAATCCCCAGTGTGATGGTATTAAGAGTTGGACCCTTCGGGAGGTGATTAGGTCATGAGGACAAAGCCTTCATAAATGGGATTAGTGCTCTTATAAAAGAGGATCCAGTGAGATCCCTTTTCCCTTCCACCATATGAGGGCGCAGCAAGAGGGTGCTATCTATGAAATGGGCTCTCACAAGACACTGAAATCTGCTGATGCCTTGAGCTTCCCAGTCTCCAGGACTGTGAGAAATAAATTGATGTTATTTATAAGTCACTCAGTTTATGGTATTTTGTTACAGTGGCCTGAGCAAAGTAAAACACAACACTTTCTGCAAAAGCTGGCATGAGAGGGATATACTTCAGAATCGAGGTGCCAAAAACTCTCTGAATTGGGTAAACTGATCACAGAATGTATTTGCCCATTAGAATAAGGCTATTGACTGAGGTGGGAGGGTGTAGGTGTATGAAGGGTATGAGCAAAGGTCTAATTCTTGTGTTCCATAAGTGGGGTCATTGGTCACTGTGAATACTTTAAACATACTCATTTAACAATTCAGTTCTATTAATTCTATAGCCTAAGAGGAAAATCAGTTAAGCCAGAAAAACTAATCTCACTGTAATGAAGTACTGCATTTTCATTATCTTAACTGCTATATTTCACCAAAATGCTTAAAAGTGGAATAACAAGCATGTCTTGTGTTTTTTACTGTTCAATGGAATGTAAAAAAAAAAGATAATCAAGGTTATATTCAATGCCAACATCCTAGATGAAATAGTATCAATAAATTTTGAATTATTGACTGCATTTTCTTCGTTCCATTAATGACACTCTTCAGTGCAATTTTGGGCTCTTGGAAAAAAATGTATGCTTAGCAACACCAAAGAGACAAATGAAAATTTTTTGAAAGGATTATCAGTTTAGGGGTTTTTACCACAAAAACTAGTGAATTTTAGTGCCTACTTATTCCAAATCATGGTATTAATAGTCAATTATTGAAGCATTGAAATAGCATACTTCTTAAAGGTAGATTGTCTATTCCTATTCTACATAACAATATAACTATTTTGCTAAAATGACAACAATAGTATCATCTCTCAGCCTCACTTTTTCTAGCTTTTCAATGCACAGTATTTTTGCTACAATACATGTATGAAGATTAATGATTAGGTTATGTTATAGTAGAAAACCACAGGTTTTAAAAGAGGAGAGACCTTAGTTCGAATATTGGCTCTCCTTACACAAGTCATTAAATCTCTCTGATTCTGATTTCTCATTTTTAAAATAGAGACACACTTTTTCTCTTGGATTAGCTTATGCATACAATAAAATAATTAGATTAAGTATTAGCCATCATATTGCAAAATAGGGATGTACTATGGTTTGAACGTGTCCTCTGAAAACATATGTTGGAAACTTAACCCCCATTGCATCAGTGTTGGGAGGTGAGGCCTAGTACAAGGCTATTAGGCCATGAGGGTTTTACCCCTCATGAATAGATTAATGCTGTTATCACAGAAGTGGGTTTGTTTTAAAAGGGCAAATTCAGTCCCCTTTTCTCTTCATTTCTGTCACCTTCTTTGCCCTTCAGCCATGAAATGATATAGCAAGAAGGCCCTCGAGAGATGCCAGCCCCTCAATCATAGACTTCCCAGCCTCCAGAACCACATGACAATAAGTTTCTGTTAATTATAAATTACCCAGTCTTAGGTATTCTGTTATAGTAGCACAAAATTAAGTAAGACAGGATAGAGAGGGACATCTGGCTTCCGAGCAGGAACCCTCATAGCCCCAGCGACAAAAGAATTAAACATGGGTGATGTTGAGAAAGGCAAGAAGGTTTTTGTTCAGAAGTCTGCCCAGTGTCACACCATGGAAAAGGGAGGCAAAAGCGCAAGACTGGGCTAATCTGGGTGGTCTCTTCGGGCGGAAGACAGGTCAGGCCGTTGGATTCTCTTACACAGATGCCAATAAGAACAAAGCATCACCTGGGGAAAAGGATACACTGATGGAGTATTTGGAGAATCTCCAAAAGTACATTCCTGGAACAAAAATGATCTTTTCCAGCATTAAGAAGAAGACAGAAAGGGCAGAGTTGATAGCTTATCTCAAAAAAAGCTACTAATGAGTAATAATTGGTCACTTCCTTATTTATTACAAAACAGAAATGTCTCATGACTTTTCTATGTGCACCATAATTTAATAGATCTCACACACCAGAATTCATATCATCAATGACTGACAGAATATTTTTGCTGGGCAGTCCTGATTTAACTAAGACTGGGTTGTGGTTAAATGAATATGTTCAATGTTTTGAATTTTAATAGTAATTACAATTCACTAAATGCTATCGCTGTTTACTCCTTCTAAAGATATGACTGGACTTCATTAGTAATGTTCAACTTTTCACAAATATGGTGAATGCCATCTTAAAACTTATTGGAGATTGGTTTTATATTTAGAGTTATATAACTGGTTATATTAATATATTTAAATACTGGAGAAATTCCTTCACTGTCTCAAAACCACCTGTGCTTTGTGTTCATTTGCCTCTAAAAGGTAAGGGCTAAAGATAAAGTAGCAACACCTACTTTATATTTTTGGCCTCAACTATACCAATCTAATTAGAATTCTCTGTATCTAAAATGGTTCATTTTACTTACTGAAAAGCATTTTAGTGAGGTTTATGTGTAGTATCAAATAAAGATTATTTAACACTTCTCACATTTTATAGATGATCTATAACAGCAGACGCTTTTAAAATAGTAGCAAGTTAAACTTCATTCTTGAATTATTTACTATCTAAGTCAGACCAAGTTATAATTTAGGATTGTCTTTAAACAGCCATTCAGAAACATAAAGCTGTAGAACTGCTGTGTATTTGTGATTGGGAATGGTGCTTTTGCCAACTTAAAAGAGTTAAAGTAGAGGAGATACACACAAATTTAAGAATAATATGTGATCATAAGACTTAAAATAATTAAAAACAAAACCACAGACCAAAAAAAATGAAGTAAGACAGGGTGCACAGAATTTGGTGATGTCTAAGGAAAAAAAAAAGAGACAAAACCTGGGAACTCTTGACATGAACATCAGATCATCTGGACATGATGCTTAGGAACACTCAGGGTTAGGATTAGCTAAGGATCACAGTAGGCAAAGGAACTCCAGGGTATAGAAACAGAGAGAATAACCCACTTCTTCTCCACATCAACAGGTTGTATGAACCTGATACAATCTACTACCTGGAAGCAGGGCAGCTGAAATGAAAGGAGCCCAAATTTGGACTTAGAAATCATGCACCCCATATTAAGCATCATTGTTATGCCTTTAGCAATTTTGGTAACTTACTCCTTTTAATAGATATTAACAATTTCTAAATTGGCAAGAAGTGGCTTTTTCCTATCCCTGTAATTTCCTAAATCAAAACACCATCAAATTCTCTTTGGTTTCAAAAATGCTCCTAATTTTGCAGATGTATCTTTTGTTTAGTTAAAGTATTTCTCATTTTTCTAGTTAAGGTGACTGAGGAGCCTGAGAGTGAGCATTTTAAATGGTTATAGTGACTCGAAAAGAAGTTAGCAGATGTTTTCTGAACAAAAGCCTGAAAGGTCTAGAAAGGTGATCTCTGGATCTATGAGACTTTATCTAGGGGGTGAAGATAATAACGAATGTTCCAAAAGAAAATTATTCCCTCAGTGCCCCTAGTGGTGATATTAGAGATTCTCTAAAAATATATCTTGAGCATTATGCTTTAGATTATCATTGAAAAGGCTGTACCCTTCACATATTTTAGAGTCTATCTTTCTTCTCTTAACAAGTTAAAACTGGTTTATAAAAGATGTTCACACATTTTCATATTTAAGCATGATATTATTTAAATTTGTAATATTATACTATTGATAATATGATTTAGAAGCATAATTTAGTAAACATTGAATACTGAAGTCTAATGCAATGAAAAGTAAACAAGACTAAATTCATTTTAAATTCAATAATTTCTCATAGATACAAATTCTGATTTGTAAAGACTAAAAATATGTTTCAAGTATTGCCTTCATACCCCTTCTTTCATTCCACCTTCCTATCTCCAATCATTTTGGTCATTACTAAAGCTCTTGAGATACCATTAAAAAATAATCAAAGGATATTTAAATATTAGATATTACTCTTTCCCTTTCTGCAATAAGCAGTATTTGTGTTGAAAATATTCTTTAAATGTATTTAATTCAGAAAATCACACATACAAATCCTGGTAAGAGCCTGAAGAGTATTCAGCCCAAACAAATAATGCAATTATGTGCTCGACCGGTTACTCAAATTTTAAGACCTTGTTCATATGTAAAGAATTCGAATACTGGCAGCAATAATACAGACATGTTGTCACTTTATAAGCATATGACTTTGGTGTGTGTGTGAATGTACAATTTAGCCGTAGCAAAGATAGAATTTTGCTCAGGCATAAACTAGATGGCCTTTCAACAGGCTGTGTGGTACACTTTAGGTTTCTTCACAATATTATAACTTGTTCTGGGCATAGGATGATTGTACTTCTCTAACCACTTGAAGTTAGTTGTGACTTGCTTTGGCCTGTGCAATGTGAACAAAAGTGAAACACTTCATTTCTGGGCACCAATGGAAGTTTTGAGAGCCTTTACACTCAGTGTTTCTCTGTGCCACAGCATTCAGGAACATTCTAGAGGATGGCAATTTGAGCAGCCTGGGTTTTAGAGGGAGGATAACGTTGGAGGAGAGCCCAGAGCAAATGCAAGCAACTGTGTTGGTTTAAGTCACTAAGATTTGGAGGTCATATGTTCCTGCAGCACACCCTAGTTCACCTGAATACCACAGGTTGTTTCTTGAGACTCTATACCTCCACATTATTTGGAGCTTTGTATTCAGAGTCTGAAATACAGTAAAAAAAAAAAAAAAAAAAAAAAAAAAAAAAAATTACTGCTCAAAAAAAATTTGTCACTACCAGATAGCTGAGAAAACTATGTCAATCAATGCCTGTTAAATGAGCAAATCTCTGAACCCTATCTTCTAAGTCCTTGAAAATATCTAAGTCAGTTATCAATTTGTGTACCTTTCTCAACCTGACAGTATCCAGTGAGAGACTGGAAATAATTGTAGTTCAAGATTTTCTTTTTCAATTCTGTCTTTTGACTGAGATGATAGAAAACATAAATTTCTTTTATTCCACCACTGTCCAAGCCTTGAAATCAAAGGATTTCAAGTGTCTGGATTAAACTGTCAGCTTGTACAAGTTTGAGCTAAGAAAAGGAAAAGTGTTGTTCAGTGTCTAAAACATTGTAGTACTCTAAATATAGAGTCATGGTGATACTTGAAACTTGTGAGGGAGTGTGAAGAAAAGAAAATATAAACATAAATCACAAAATCTACTAGCAACATGAATGGACGAGTAATATTTGACAGAGGAGTAATCAAGATGGTGATAACCAGCCCTCATCAAATCAATAGTAGATGCATGAGAAGAATGTGAAATGCCTACATAATCATTTTCAGCAGTTTAGGGGTGCTAAATGATGGTAAGCAATGTGACAAGGCACTTTAAGTACTTGATATGGTTTGGCTGTGTCCCAACCCAAATCTCAACTTGAATTCTATCTCCCAGAATTCCCATGTGTTGTGGGAGGGACCCAGCGGGGAGGTAATTGAATCATGAGGGCCGGTATTTCCTGTGCTATTCTCCTGATAGTGAATAAGTCTCACTATATCTGATGGGTTTATCAGGGGTTTCTGCTCTCACTTTTTTCTCATTTTTCTCTTGCTGCCATGTAAGAAGTGCCTTTCACCTCCCACCATGATCCTGAGACCTCCCCAGCTATGTGAAATTGTAGGTCCAATTAAACCTCTTTTTCTTCCCAGTCTGGGGTATGTCTTTATTAGCAGTGTGAAAACAAACTAATACAGTATTTAATAAAGACATAGAACAAGATCATGGTAATATATCTACCAGAGGGCAATATTGATACTTTCATATTAAAAATGACTAGAGCAGCATTTCCCCCAAATAATTCTGCAAAATTCTTCTTTTGGAAGTTATTAATGGGTGCACCACAAGATTTATTCTATGTAATGTATTCTTACATTAAAGATTCATGGTACATATTTAATATGGTAAAGATTCCGTGAAGGCCTGACATAATAAAAC
Organism: Pongo abelii; assembly: GCF_028885655.2. Lineage (NCBI taxonomy): Eukaryota > Metazoa > Chordata > Mammalia > Primates > Hominidae > Pongo > Pongo abelii. The sequence continues at coordinate 151,381,538 of NC_072008.2, forward strand.
CTATTTAATTTAGTGTAATCTGGCATTTCCCAAACTTTTTTGAGAATGGAATACTATTTTGAGAGAAGGCAAGCAGCACTGTCTTTATTTTAGTGTGGGGACTTTTTTGCATCTTTTTTTAATTGAGTCTTACATTTTTCCCTGTTGTCATTTTCTGATGCCCACCACACCCCATGTAACCTGTGTTAACAACCTTATATGTAGATATGTATATCACTCCATATTTGGTTGAAGGCTCATACAGTTCTACACATACGACATATAGATACAAGAGAGGTTTTATCCCCTATTACTTGTTCCACAACATGAGATCATGTTTTACGTACCTTACTTTAATATGTTATTCACACAACAATACTCATAGAAATCCCCTCCAATTCAGGTGATATAAGTCTAATTGATACTTTTTAAATAACTGCGTAATATTCCATCCTGTGGATAAAACTGTGATTGTTTAAGCCACTCCCATATTTCCCATGGCAAGAAGCAGTATGTCCTCTGCCAAGATGCTCCATGTCTTCCCTAATTACCCCTTTTTCAATTATATGATTACTTTAGAATATTTGTCCATTCTTCACATTTTCTAGTATTCCTACCACACTACCACCACCACAACCACAAGTGATCTTTGGAAGACATTTATTTCCTCCTTTCCCCATCCCCAGATTCTAGGTTTTGTGAAGATAGCTTAGTACTTATTCAAATTTTCTCTATATTAAGTTTATTCTGAGAGCCCTTATTTTCACTTTAACCCTTAAGGCATATGTTGCAAACTTTCTAACCTATTACATTAAGATAATGATAGAGATAGTGATAAAGATAGAGATAGAGATATACAGATAGAGATAGAGATAGAGACAGAGACAGAGGTAGAGATGAATATAGATATCTATAAAATTTTGCTCACCACAGTTTTTCTCATCTTCCTTCCTTTTATCCTAAAGTTTCTCTTTTGGTTCCTTTAGTGTTTGGTTATTTTATTTTTTTCTCTCAAGTGTATTACTCATATGAGGTTCATGGATAATATAGTCTCTAAATTCCCAAACATTTCCAAATATCTGCTGTATCTTGACATATCACTGATATCTTGGCTGGAGGATAATCCTTGGGTTATGGTCAGGCTTACTTCTAACAATTTGAGGGCCCCAGAACAATGACAAAACTAGAGTTCAACACATCATATGCCTAAATATCTAAAAATTACACATACATATATCAGAATGTCAAATTGTATGCTGTCAACTAAAAAATAAACTAAAAGTTATAAACCAAGTTAATAAATCATTAAACATGTTATAGTATCCTACCTTGATAAGCATTGCCTTTATAACAACTGACAATCTAGGTTCTAATCAATTATTTGGCTACAGTTCTGCATCAGAAAGTGGTAGTACAGAAAGGGCCAATTTCTGGCTCGTGACCATCGGCTCCAGGTGAGCACAGCCCCGTGACTCACTAAATTCATTGCTCTATGAGGAGGGGAATAGCCAGAAAACGGTCAGAGTGTTTCACTCTAATAATCACAGGTTGGGGCAAGAAGCCCTTTTTCTTTGTTGTAAGAGTGATATTTGTTGTGGTGCTTTTTGTCAGTGGTCTGTAGATTCTATTCAAGAGCTTACAGCTTCAGTGTTGCAAATGAGAAATAAAATTCAAATTTGATATTTTTTTCCTTTCTAGGTAATTTATTATTTCTGCATTAATGTTTCTAAGAGTTTCTATTTATCCTTGGAAAGTTTAGCAAATAGCCCACATAACCTATTTTTGCATGGCCTAGAAGAAGGTGTATGATAAGTGGAATCACTGGCTTTGTGGTTTGTAAAGAGCTTCTAGTAAGAAATTACTTCCTTCCTGATGGGAGAGTAGAGGGAGTACTTTCTGCCATTAACACAGGCTAAGTGAGGCCAAAGGGTAGCTTCAAAAGAATAATTCAGAGAGATCATGGTGCTTGCAAGAAAATGAGACGTCTCTCACTTCCCATGTGAGGCTGCAATTTCTCCCTGGTAATGCCATGAGACAGGAGGATATTGAGAGCTCTTGACGGCCCTTAAGACATCTGAGGCATAAAATAGCATAGAAATATATATCCTCTTGTGGTCTAGTTAGTTCTAAAGGTAGGAGTTCTGCTGAAATTGTCTATACCAGCAAGGCCAAAAGAGATTATAGAGAGCTATGCCTTGGAAGAATACGGGTAAAACCCTCTCAGTCTTAGTTTTATGGACTTGGAGGACTTATAAGAGAGCCTAAGCACAAATGAAATTGTCTATACCAGCAAGGCCAAAAGAGATTATAGAGAGCTATGCCTTGGAAGAATACGGGTAAAACCCTCTCAGTCTTAGTTTTATGGACTTGGAGGACTTATAAGAGAGCCTAAGCACAAAGGGTGGAAGGTGTAGGACTACACAGAGAGATGCTGTGCAAATAAGGTGCCTCCCTACCTGGAGAGACTAAAGGAAGACACAACTGCTCCTTCCTGTGATAGCCTTCAGTATTAGAAGGGGCCAAGATGAAGCAAAACAGTGCCTCAAGAAAGCCACACACTTCATATATGGGAAAACCACGCAGCAGAAGATGCTACCAAGTTGGACAAAATGGGATCACCAGCCACAGTAGGTGACCAATAAATGATGTAAGATGAACTCTGTGTACTATTTCCCTCTCCCTTCCCCAGCACAAAAGGAACTCCTTTAAGAAAAGAAAGAAAGTAAAATAATCTCAGAACAGTTGACTTTGACTCTTCCCCACCCTCTACCACTCATACTGGCCTCCAAACAGCCAGGTAAGAGCTCTAGTCTGCACTAGGGCAGAAGATAGTATAAATTTTTGAATTTTTTTACGCTCAAAGCTTGATAACTCAGGAAAACTGGAAGAAGCTTCAGTAGAATATTAAGAGGAATAATATGCAAATTAAAAAGAAAATAACTGTCCATTAAACCAGTAATTTTTATTATTAATTAAAGCCTAAGTACTAGTGTAATTTGAAGTATTATAAATACAAAGGAAACATACAAAGCACATCAGGTTTAAGTTGTAGTCCAATTAGACAGTGAAGCGATATCAGAACTAGAAGAACCCAAGAGATCATCTAGGCCAGGAAAATGAACTCTTCTGACTTTCTGCAAGAAGAGAAGAGAATTAGCTTCTAGACATATTAGGTTTATACAAGATTTGGAAATACATAACCTTGAAAAACCCCCTTTGCCTTCTCAGAGTCTCAGTTTTTCTATCAATAAAATGAGAAGATTGGACTAGATGATTATAAAGGGCTTTACAGTTCTGACATTATAAGTATAATTAACAAACAATATTATATGATTGTATGAATTAATCAACACCAACATACTTCATTATTTCATCCTATGACTTAAGCCAGTTTGGGAACTGATTATACTTCCTCCTCTCTACTCAAAAGTACGAGTGTCAGTAAACAGTGAAACAGACTAATTAAATAAAATAAAGGAGTAAAAGAAACAATGAGCATCAATGTCTACCAAGAGAAGAAGAATTAAATCAACCGTGGTTATTTTTCTAACAGATTTATTAATTACAAAGCTTAATTTTCCCATTGTTTCTCAGTTAGACTAAACATCCTCAATTAAATGCTAGAATTCATTTTAACACAGTCACTTAATCTCCCATAATGATACTGTCTGTCACTGTGACTGAGCAACAGCTTCAAAACACAATTTTAATTTTTGGCTTCTGTGAATTTTAAAAGTTCAATGTACAGTGGTTTAACACACCACGAGATTCCACTCTAAATCTCTGGATGCCAAAATAAGCAGCCACCTGCTTCTTCTCTGATACACAGAAATTTAAGAACTTGGAAAATATTCACTATCTGAAGTCTCTCCTTTAAGTAGGCTTTATAAAACTATTTGAAAAGTTTTTAAAATTCATTTATGTAGACAGAAGGATGGATACATAAATAGATATGTGATAAGTCAAGTATAATAACATTTTAATGTTAGAACCTAGGTGGTGGAAATATAGGTATTGACTGTAAAATTTTTTCAACTTTGTTATATGTTTAAAATTTTTATAGTATAAAAATTTTGTATATCTCTTTGTATGCATATCTCTTCATACAAAGTTTGTAAACTTCAAATAACTTGAAAATCACTAAAAATCAAATCATCTGACAAGTAGTTACTCTGCACCTAATTTAGCCAGACATTGTTCTAGGTCCTGGGGATACAGTGATGAACAAGATAGACAAGCCTCCTTTTTCTGGGAGCTTAGGGGACTCTGATAGTGAATTTTAAAATGTATACAAATAAATAAGATCATTTCAGAGATAAATGTAGGAAGATTTTTTGTAAAAAACAACATAATATAATAGAATAACAGATAAGGGGGATGCAACTTTACAAAGTACTAAAGCTAAGACAAGGAGAGAGAAAAGCAAGGCTACTAAGATTTTTAGGGAACATAATTCCTAGAAAATCATATAGGAAGTGCAAATACCTAAGGTAGAAAGTAGCTTGGTATGTTGGAGAAACAGAAGGAAGGCCAGCATGGAAGAAAAAATACATATACATAGACCTTTACATATACATATGTGTGTGTATATATATACACGCACATATACATATATATGCATGAAGAGAAAGGAGAAAGTGTGTGCGCCAGTGAGCATGAGAGAAAGGGTGCCCCCTACAGAATTTGCTCTGGATTTTATATAGGGGGTGAGGATGATACCCTATATTTTTGTTTAAGGAGATGGATGAATGTAATGCTAATTGTTGAAATGGGTAAAAATAGGAGAGGAGTTGTTATGAGGTGAGGCTGAAAGGGCAGGGATTCAATTCTCTTTCTGCCATGTTAAGTTTAAGAAAGCTCTCCAAATGGCATGCAGGTAGCTGAAACTTGAGTCTGGAACTTGAGAAGAATTCAAGCTAAAATATGAATTCACAGAATTGTAAAGATACAGATAGAATGTAGTCAAGGGACTGAAGAATGTGAGTACAGTTAGAGGTGGAAACCGGGCCAAGAATGAAGCCCTGAGCACTCCAACCCTTAAAAATTGGGAAGAAGAGGCCAGGCGCAGTCGCTCACGCCTGTAATTCCAGCATTTTGAGAGGCCAAGGCGGGCAGATCACGAGGTCAGGAGATCGAGACCATCCTGACCAACATGATGAAACCCCATCTCTACTAAAAATACGAAAATTAGCCAGGCATGGTGGCATGCACCTGTAGTCCCAGCTATTCGGGAGGCTGAGGCAGGAGAATCTCTTGAACCCGGGAGGCGGAGGTCGCAGTAAGCTGAGATTGCGCCATTGCACTCCAGCCTGGTGACAGAGCAACACTCCGTCTCAAAAAAAAAAAATTAGGAAGAAGAGGAAAGGCATATGCAGGATACTGACAAACAGTAGCCAATGAAGCAGGGGTGTGAGCTGGATAGGCTGGTGACACTAAAGCCCAGAAGAGAAGAGTGTTTCAGAGGGCTTAGCTCGCTTTGTTAACTATGCTTAGAGGTTGAATGAGTTGAGAATGGAGCATTAACCACTGGATTTAGCACCATGGAGGTTGTCAGTAACTTTGACCAGAGCAGTTTCTGTGGAATGGAGGGGACACAAGCCTAAATGAGTGTGAATTTGAGATAACAGTTAATATGGAGGCAAATACAAACATGTTGAGTTTTCACGTGTAGGAAAGAGAGGATTTAGAAGCAAGGGATGAAGGAAAATTAATTTAAGAATCAGAGCTATTGAGACTTTTTTGCTGCTGAGAATAATTCTGCAGAGAATGAGACACTGATAATGCAAGAGAGAAAGGAGTTGGTTGAGAAACTGCAGTTCTGAAACAAGCAAGAAAGGATGGGATACAAGGTAAACATGGAGAAGAGAACCTTTAACAGGGATGATGGTGTTTCTTTCTTCTATTTTACTTGGACAGAAGATGGAGAATGGGTGTAGAGACAAGTTGTCTGTGCGATTAAGTGATGAGAAGATGCAGGAGTTCCTATCTGGATGTTTTTATTTACTCATATAATATTTAAAATAAATGTAATAGTTATGAAAGATCAAACTCCTAATGCTTATTAGGCACATGAGAAATGAAATGGTTATAGGGGTAAATTTCAGATATGCTAGATCCAGACTACATGAAATTTTATTTATGGAAAGTACTGTAGTGTCTATGCCTCTTTCCACTGGATGCTATTTTTGTAGATCAGATTCCAATCTAGATGTTATGCGCCCCACAAAAAAGAAGAGGAATATAACGTCCCTGCCACTCTCCCACCAACTGCCTCAGCAAGGAGAAATCACTAGCAGAGGGAGCATTCAAGAAGCAGAAATTTGCAGACCTATGCAAATAGAAAGATGAGCCATTTTCTGGAAAACAAGAAGGCATCTTGCTAATCCAATTTAGAGGAAAAAGAAATCTTAGAATCAATCGAGGAAGAGTTGTTATTTACAAATCTGTACTTTAAATAATTCCAGGCCTGGCACGTTGGCTTATGACTGTAATCCCAGCACTTTGGGAGGCTGAGGCGGGTGGATCACCTGAGATCAGGAGTTCCAGACCAGTCTGGCCAACATGGTGAAACCCCGTCTCTACGAAAAATACAAAAAAAAAAAAAAATTAGCCAGGTGTCGTGGCAGGCACCTGTAATCCCAGCTACTCGGGAGGCTGAGGCAGGAGAGTCATTTGAACCCGGGAGGGGGAGGTCGCAGTAAGCGGAGATCGTGCCATTGTACTCCAGTCTTGGCAACAAGATCAAAACTCCGTCTCAAATAAATAAATAAATAAATAAATAAATAAATAAATAAATAATTCCAGATGTAAAGAGACCAAGAATTATTTGTAATTATTTTTATTTTTATTTATTTATTTTTATTATTATTATTATACTTTAAGTTTTAGGGTACATGTGCATAATGTGCAGGTTAGTTACATATGTATACATGTGCCATGCTGGTGTGCTGCACCCATTAACTTGCCATTTAGAATCAATATCTTGCTACAAGAAAGAAATCCATTCCAGGATGGACATTAAGACTCCAAAATGTGGGGTTCAAAATGATGCTATGCAGGACCTGCATGAAGAAGAAAGAAAGACTTAAAAAAAAAACAAAGGGAGCCATTTGTTCTTCAGGGTTTCAGCACTTCTTGTTGAATGAGAGTAATAAACCAACATAGGAACACTGTTTTATCCTCAATCATTGTATTATGTTCATAAATCCCAAGTTAAAGAGGCCCTTCAAAATTCCTGTTACATACATATCTGGACTCGTAATATGTTAACTGACAATTATATTCCAGGTTGGGGACTTGATTGTCAAGGTCATGTAAGCAGTGCCTCTCATAAAATGATGTTATAATGGCATTTACTCCATTATGGATGTGCCACACATGACAAACATATCAGCAATTTGAAACCTATGTGTGGATCAGTTTCCAGATCTGTGAAAAGATGGAGTTAGAGAAAGTGAACTTAATGGTCTAGACGAGGTCTAACAATGTACTATTCTAAGCATTGACAACTACTTTACAATGTTTATCAGTGCTGATTACCTTATAGTTTAAATCATATGTTCTTCAGTGATTTTCAATAACCATTTATTAATCTTAAATCTGTATTTAATCCTTTCTTCTGATATTATCATTTTCTTTTTAGAGAATATACATTCAAATGAAGATGGATATTGGTCTGCTTGCTTTTGTTTTTCTAAAAAGACTTCCCAGTACTTGTCCTCTTAGATGCCCTCAGCACTCTTCTGTGAAGTAGATAAAGGCAGGATCTGTAATGAACTAATCATAAGAGAGTAATGGCCAAATATTAATTCCTTGTTTCTTCAGCCAAAAATGCTTTTTACGTCACTCTAATATGATGACTCAACCACTTCTAGCTTGTGCAACCAGAACCTATGTATTGAACACAAAAGCTTATGCTGAAGCCCATAATTGCTTTAGAAGTTGAGCAAAGTAGCTTCTTAAAATCTATTAGTCTGGAGATGTGACTTTTAGCAAGTGTAGACTAAATATTGAAGTGGTAAAAAATGTTCACTTCAAACAAAACAAAGTCTTTAAAAATAACTGTTGTGCACAAAACAGACACATAGAATGGGATCATCAAATCTGTTTCCATCTGATCCTTATTCTTTCTTGCATAAAATATATGCTACGTAGGGTATAGACATCCAGGTTACCATAGTGAAAAGAACATATGTTTATTAATCAGCTTTAGCCATTTGCTAGCTGGCAGTCATTGGGCAAATTGAAATTCAATTTCCTTACCTGTAAAAATGAGATTTTGTTATAAAGTCAAACGAGACTTGATATATAAAGGTCCTAGCACAGGACCTGCCATTAAGAAGATACTCAATAAAAAGCTTTTGTTACCACTATTTTAGTATATTACTTGCTTATGTATACCATCAGGATGGTATGCTAGCAGCTTCTTATCTCCCTGGCTGTATATGTGATGTGTATGTGTGTAAGCCTGCCTGCTCATGTGTACATGTGTATGCATAAGGAGAGGTCAATTTTAAATATAGAGAATTTTAAATAAATCCTTCAGAGGAAGCACATTGTCTGTGTTAAAATCATAAAAGGATTGCAAAAGAGAACACAGAAACATGACAGAAAAAGTTATTGGTCTCCAGATGAGGATCTGAATGGACACCCCAGATTCCACCTTTAAAAGTCCATCTCTTAAAAGATACACAGTGAAATCCTAATTGGCTTCAGAAAATCTGTCATTTCCTTCTGGCTTTAATAATTGCATTAAATGTAAACTGCAAGGAGGCAAGGTATTATAATTTCTTATTTTCTACTGCCCCCTGGAGTCAAAGGCAAAAACAACATTAAATTTGACTTTTCTTGTGGAATAACTTAGTGGGGATCATTCAAAAGTGAGAATGCACTATGACACTCCACAATATTTTACCCTTTGGTCAAAGATACATATAAATCACATGCTTCATATGTACAAACTACAGTAAATAGAAACTGACATCAAATGAAATAACAAGGGAAATCCTAAACTCCAGAGTGGTGCACTTTTAAAACTTTATTAAATGGTTTCTTAAATTGTGGACAAAGGCTTCAATCGGTGATCACATTGATGTAAAATAATGGTGCAGCATTTAACTTAGAAAGATAACAGAAAAAATGTGGAATATCTTTAATAAAATATAAAATGAAATCATGATGGGAAAATCACTTAAAAATAAGCAAGGTCCACTGCACAATGTGAGAATCAAGCAAAGAAAGAACACAAATTAGAAGCAATTATAACTAACAAGCAAATTGATAACCAAGTGCATATAAGCAAGCCTTCAATGATTTTTTAAGTCAGAAAATAAAATTAACTACTATATAACAAGACATTCATTTGGAAAGCATGTCTTTGAAATATCCCCTTAACTGCCCCTCAATTATGTCCTCAGTGTTAATCACTTACTTTGAAACACTTCTGAGACTTCATTTTACTCTCTTTAATGTTTTCCTGTGTACAAGGGTTCTCAAATAAATTGATTCAAATTATGTTTAGATAAATGTATGTACAATAGTTAATTATAATCAATGTTATTATACTAAGGGAAGAGTCTTGTCTGTATTAACTTTCTTTAAATGAGTCTGTCAGAATACTCATTAGAGCAATAATTTATTTCAGGTCAATTCTTATTAATCAAGTAATAAGAAAGACAGTATTATAAATATCTTTTAAGATTTTCTACTTCACAGTTAGCAGTGCAAGAGGAGAAACCTTTTTAAATCAAATATTTTAGTTGAAATTTATTGTTTTCTTTAAATCTACATTCCTCTAAAACTCATAATGAAAATGTACCCAAAGGTCAAGTGGATATTTTAATAGTCATTAGGCATACAGAAATAAGACACAGACCCTGTTTCAAAGGAGGAACTATATAAATATATACAAATATACCAGGAAAAATGTGTTTAACTGCTCTCCCCATTTTCCTTCCCAGCCAGAAACAGATGGCCTGGGAGTAATAAGAAAATAAGAAATGATCAAGAAATTGACAACAATAACAACAACAGCAAAACCACTTCCTCCTAAAGAGAAACCAAAATCTAAAACACATGGAGACATATAGGGACAATGAGCAAAATCAACCATCTGAATAGGAATTTATTCCAGATGCAATTAGTTGTATAGCATAGTTAGTCCAGTGGCCCTCCTGTTAAATCCAGCTCAATGCCTGTCTTGTAAATAAAGTTTTATTGGAGTACTGCAATGCGCATTCATGTATGCTGCTTTTGCACTACAAGGCAGAGTTCAGTAGTTGTAACGGAGACTGTATATCCTGCAAAGCCTAAAATATTTACTATCCTGCCTTTTATAGAAAAAGTTTGCCAATCTTTGAATTGGAGAAAGATTTTCAAGTAAGTATTCTTTACTTATGCTCAAAGACCTAAATAAAGCATCACAACCATTTAAAAAAAGTAGTTACGAACAATGGGAGAAATGAAACAAGAGCAGATGAATATAAGAAAAGAAAATGTTAAAAATTGTGTTGATTAGGCATGGTGGCTCATGCCCATAATCACAGCACTTTGGGAGGGAGAAGTAGGAGGCTTGCTTGAGGCCAGAAGTGTGAGACCAGCCTGGGAAACATAGTGAGACTCTGTCTTTACAAAAATAAAAATAAAAAATTATTCGAGTGTGGTGGCACATGCCTGTAGTCCCAGCTACTTGGGAAGCTGAGGCAGGAGGATTGCTTGAACCCAGAGGTTGAGGTTGCATTGAGCAATAATTGCGCCACTGCACTCCAGTGTGAGTGACAGAGAGAGACCTTGTCTCGAAAAATAACAAATAAATACAAATCAATCAATCAATCAATCAATTAAATTCTTGTAAAATAAATGAAAAATGGGCAAAAGATTGTAACAGAAAACAAACACACATACTCAAATGGTCAATAAATTTGAAAATATGTTAAACCTCATCAGTAATCATGGAGATGTCAATTAAAATGAGATATCATTGCATATCTCTCAGAATGACCAACAAATACAATTCTGAAAATACAAATTATTGGTAAGAAGAAATACAATTATTAGTAAGAAGGAGAAACAAACACTAAAACATGTTTCTTTCACTACAATTGCTTTGCAGAGAAAACTAGCCCTTGTGTCTAGTAGAGTTGAAAATGTAAATACTATATAAGCCAGCAATTCAACTACTAGATGTGTACCTTATAGAAACCCACAACATACACTAAGGCAACTGGTACATTATTTGTAGCAGAATTTTTGTCAGCAGTAGACTATTGAAAACAAATATTGTCTCTATTACCTAGTTCTCAAATAAGCCTACATAAAATTAACCCAAAAATTAAGTGGCTTTATTTTTGTTTTTTCTTTTATTTATTTATTTATTTATTTTTGACAGGGAGTCTTGCTCTGCCACCCAAGCTGGAGTGCAGTGGCGCGATCTCGGCTCACTGCAAGCTCCGCCTCCCGAGTTCACGCCATTCTCCTGCCTCAGCCTTCAATTATCTAGGACTACAGGCGCCCGCCACAACGCCCAGCTAATTTTTTCTATTTTTGTTTTTTAGTAGAGACGGGGTTTCACCATGTTAGCCAGGATGGTCTCGATCTCCTGACCTCGTGATCCGCCCGCCTCGGCCTCCCAAAGTGCTGGGATTACAGGCCTGAGCCACCGCGCCCAGCCACAATTAAGTGACTTTAAAACAATTATTATTTATTTTTGCTCCCATGCCTAATTCAAAGCTGAGATTCTCTTTCTCAATTAGCAGACTTGACACTTCCTATTCTTCACTGGACATCGTAGCTAAATCACAAGATTCCTACAAGAACCTAGGGTTGTCAGGGAAGGATACAAAGGTAAGATACACTTCTGGATAAGCCTAGGATCTAGCAAGACAACTCAGGCACATAGCAATTATTCAACAAGTGTTCTTTGAATTGAAGTACTGCACTTCCCAAGCTTGATAGAACTAAGTGTTGCAATACTTCAAGCCACAGGGAAGGAATCTTTATGTGGAAAACAACTCTACATAGCCATAACTGCGGAATAATAATACAACATATTTTAAATGGCAGTTAATACATCCTTCTTCACAATCCCTAAGTCTTTACCTAGATATGATTGTTCTCTCTGTAGCAAAGTAGAAGAAAGTGGGAAAAAGAATCACCCTAACTTTTCTCATTATTTTCCCACTTCCAACCAGATTCTAATGCCTTCTCATTTACTGTCAGCTACAGGCTTTCTCCTGAGGCCCTCACTGATATTCACCGGGCATTTTGATATGAGAATTAGGATATTTGTAATCCAATTCCAACGATCATCCTAGGATAATTCACGGTTTGTGTGGACTTGCCATGTAGCCATCAAGCCTCAGTTCCTTCATTTTTTAAACTACATTGACCTTCACTGCTACACAACCACAACCATCTGCATCCAAGGCCTCACTCAGAAACACTCTGGAATCAACTCATCTGCTGGAAAGAATGCCAATAAATAAGTCTTGTTCTTCCTAGTTCTCACATACTCGATCTGACTCTGACCAGCTCTGTTCTTCAGCTACACCAAGATCATTACTGTCCCCCTTGATCTTACAGTTTCCCCCAGCCAATTGTCAACCTACTGGCCTCTCCTGTCTCTATATCATACCTAGTTCCCATGGTTTACCATCTGGATTTCTCTCTCACCTGTACCTTTTACTCCTATCCACTGTCGTACTCACCTTGTAAAAGCTCTACCATGGACTAGTGCCATGTCATGCCCCCACCACTCATGCATCTTGGCAGCTGCACACTAGTGGAGGTGATCAAGCACTACAAACTGATCTTTAGTCTTAACAAGGCATTCAGTACTGCTTGTGATTACCTCTTATCCTTTGCCAGCATGTTCCAAATGTTCACAACGATCAGCCTCCTACTCAAACTCTGTACTCATGTTAAGCTGTCAATTTAGCTTCCTGGTTCATCATCAAGAAACACGACTCAATCTGATGTGTTCTTCCTTAATTTTCTGTCCATTATTAAATTAACTGCATACGTGTCTACTCTCATATTGTTTTTCCAGTCTCAAAGGATGAAATATCCCTACTCTTTTTCAAGGCCAGTGCCTCCCCTGTGCCTTCAATAACAGGCCTTCAGCAGGACCAGGACTAGGGCGAAGCAAGAGAGGTGCCCAGGGCACAAGATGTAAGGAGGCCCATCCTTGGATGCTGACTTTACACTTGTATGACCCTGGGAGCGATTGCATGCTTACACTTTGTGCCTTGGAAGCTTAATTTGCCTCACCCTAATTTAGATCTTGCCCTCAGCCTCCTCCAAAGGCCTGATGCATCATGCATCCACACTTCCTTTATTTTTAACCTCTCTCTACTACACAGTCTTTCTACTCATCCTACACAATGTTCAAGTCATGCTCTGTTTCTTTATATTGTGAATTTCACAAAATGCCTTCTTCCATAGAGGTCGTGACTGGTTTACGACCTTTTGTAACTAGGCCCTTGTGATGGTTAATTTTATGTGTCAACTTGCCTGAGTTAAATGATGCCCAGGAAACTGGTAAAAAAGATATTTCTGGGCGTGCCTGTGAGGGTGTTTCTGGAAGAAATTAGCATTTAACTTAATAGACTGAAAAAAGCAGATCTTCCTTCCCCAGTGTCATCAGGCGTCATCCAATCTGTTGAGGGCTTGAATAGATCAAAAAGGCACAAGAAAGGCTACTTCACTCCTTTCTTGAGCTAGGACATTCATTATCTCCTGTCCAAGGACATCTGAAGTAGTGGTTCTCATACCTTCAGACTCAGACTAAATTACATAACTGGCTTTCCTGAGTCTCCAGCTTGCAGATGGCAGATTTTGGGACTTATCAACCTCTGTAATCGTATAAGCCAATTCCCATAATAAATATCTCATATAAATTATATATTCTGTTAGTTCTGTTTTCTCTGGAAAATTCTGGCTAACACAGTAGTTAAATATGAATAGTTTTGGTATTCAGTAATAGGAAGTAAATTTGGCTCTCCCACCTTGTCAGCGTTCACTAATAGCAACTTTGTCATTAATAAGGATGATGCTTTGGTTTCTTTGTGTCCTAGTCGTTAGTCTTTTTCCCCTGAATTTATTCAGAATCTAGACAATGAAAAGGATTGCTATTTATTCAGCACTACTCGTAGTCCCCAACATCTACATTCCCACCTAAACATGCTATTCTTTGTGTCTAGAATCAAAACATGACCCAATTTAAATCAATCAACTCCTATTCATCCTTCAAACATCAGTTACTTTCTAAGAGAAGCCCTCCTCAACCTAACCTGAAACTAGGTCACATATGCCTATGATAAGTTCCTCTGATACTAGATACCTCTTGTTTGCATCAATTACTATGGTGGTAATTTTCTATTTATTTGTGTAATTGTCTGATTATCTGTCTCTTCTATTAGCAGGTAAGCTCTCCCTAAGAGGGCTGCTTTTACTTACCATATATCTGAAGTTCCTAGAACAATAGTTTGCACATTCATAGGTGACGATCAATGCACGTTTTCTGAGTGAATTACTGAATAACAAAGTTTAGTTCTTGCCTCCTCTAGAAAGCTTTCCCTAACAGGCCTAGACTGGGTGTCCCTCTTCTATTTTCCGCAGCAGAAGTGTGTTTCCCTTTCATTTATCTGAGCACAAGACACTATAACTGTTTATAACTTTGTCTCCATGACTATCTCCTGACCTTTTTGAAGGCAAGTGTTTAATTATATTCACCTTGGAATCTTTAGCACCTATCACAGTCCCTTCCTGGGATAGATGAGCAATAAATTTTTATTGAAGGAATGAAATTATATAGGCTTTTTTCCATAACAAAAGTTGTAGTCTTTAAAAGTTAGGTAGCAACGAGAGTTGGTGAAAACAGTTCAGTAGGTCTGAGTGTGCACATCTAACTGCAGGAAGTTAACAAAGCTAACCCTTGGAAAATGTCCTGATATTTATAGTTGATGGCATATGGCAGATGAGGTTATATGATAAGAAAGCAAGTCTTTTACCTTCAGTAAATAACCAAATCCAGGTGTCTTTTTTACCAAGATAGTTATGCAATTTTAACATATTTTTCAAATGCCTAAGCAACGTCAGGTACCCAGAGAATAATACCACTGCCAAAAGTAATGGAAATAAAATTTAATTTGTAAAAAGAAAGCCAGAACAAAGTTAAAAAAAAAAAAAAAACACTTAAAAGTGACATCATTCTTTCTGAAAAATATAAAGATTCCAACATACATTCATCAAAAGCATAGGGGCAAAAACACCTTTTCCAAATTCAAAATGTTATAACCACATCCAGAGAAAGGGTAAATACTAATATCAGAAGGCTTAAAAAGTATAGATTATATATCACTATATAAAATTATTTTATATGCATCCTACAATTTAAGTTACAAAATCTCTGCAAAAGTATCATTATTGATTTAGTTTTATAACTAACAAAACTGAGGTATACAAGGCTAAGATGATTTTTTTTTTTTTTTTTTTTTGAGACGGAGTCTCGCTCTGTGGCCCAGGCTGCTCACTGCAAGCTCCGCCTCTGGAGTTCAAACCATTCCACCTCAGCCTCCCGAGTAGCTGGGACTACAGGCACCCGCCAAGGCTAAGGTGATTTAACATAGCATAGTTATTAACTTTATGATTCTTATTATACTATATCATGCTGCCTCCCTAACAGTGAGAGTAACTCAATGTATCTTTAACTCTGTCACAAAATTTATAAGAACACCATATAAACCCTAATAGCTAATATACCCTAATATTGTATCTCTATTAGTATGATCCAATATTTTGGATAAAATTGCTAGAAATACCCTTCACATGTACGATGGCACTCTGGAAAATTCTGTAGTATGATTTACAGTGGGGATTTTATTGAAGACTTTTTATGACCAAATAATTTTCTTTCAGTCTTGGATATTCATATTCTTGTTATTGCTTGTTGCCCCAGAAAATATACTATACAATAACAATTTTTCAACTCCAAATCTCAATTTTGCTTAGTTTTAAGGCCTTAAAATTTTGATATTTGATCCTTTTCTCTTAAATACTTCAGAATCTTTAAATTATCTTTAGCAAACACTTCTTCAAAACATGTGCTGGGATACCACTTTATAACATAAATTTTTGACTTTTAGATAAAATGATAATGTGCTAATCACTCTTTTTTTTAAAAAAAGAATGCCTATTAGTGCTAAGAAAGGCTTCAAAGTGCGCTGCTTCAAAACATTAAAATGCTATAAGAATTCTGGCCATTTAGAAAATAATGTAGAAGGTAGAACAAGTAAGGAAAAAGAAACACTTGCTCCCATTAGCAAATGAAGTAGGCAGCAACCATTCTTACCCCAAATATCTTCCTGTTGGTTTGTTATGCTATATTTTATATGTACTTGTATATATTATATATAATATGTATACATATTATAAAACCATAGCTAGCACATCAAACTTGTGAATATACTGGTATTACTACGTAGAACAAAGCAAAAGTAAGTGGAAATGTTAGCAATGAGTTGATTCAAAACGTAAAGTAAATGATAACACAGGTAGTTCAACAGGTATGGGAAAAGCCACGAAGATGATAAACAAATGCCAAATCTTTGGGGAAACCTTGGTTAAGAAAGTATATCTTCAGGTAGTCTCTTTTGTAAGCTCTCTAATTTTTGAAGATATGAGCATGATACATAGAATAAGGCTATTCCATATCAATTCTGTCAAACCAAATCCTAGAAGATCATGGAACAGGACACAAACTGGCAGACTGGTGGAAGGGAGAAGGCAGGAGAGAGAAGGGCAAGGAAGTGCAGAATCATGGGACTCTACTCAAGGTTTGGAATAAAGGTTGAGTGTACCTGGGAGACAAAAAAGGGTACCATGAGAAGTGATAGAGACTCCAGAAGACAGCTGTCTAGTCCCAGTGGAAAGGATAAAGCTGAGTACAGTGTACTTTCTATTACGCGCATAGTACACTTACCCAGGGTCCCTGAAACAACTGGTGTAGCTGAAATATGTCTTGCCCTGGGATGAATTCCTTCCAGGAAGACTTCACAGTCACTCATGATAAATGGATCCCCAGAGGTCCTACCTGACAGACCTTTCACATATGCTCATCTGTGTCTGAATCCTAGGCTAAACACAACATACACTGCCAAATGGAAGTGCTATAAAGAATCCGCAAGTAATACAATTTAATGTAGCAAAACTATGCATACTTATTCTAAGAAAAGGAATTAATGGAGTGCCAAGGGCTTGAAGAGATTTAAGTGAAATAAACACCACATTGCACTGCTTTTTATTTATGTGCAAACTTTCTCTTAGGAGTTTATCTAAGGAAGATTTACGGAAACCAACGGACGAAAAATGAAAAATGGTAAAATGACAATAGTATAGTAAATACTGATGGAGATTATGAAAGCACAAATACACATTTGCAGGGTTATTTTAAAGATCGGTGAATTGCACTGAAATTGTAATTGAAACAAAAATGAAAACAAAAATATTAAATCCCATTTCCAACGCAGGTGTCACAGGATACTTTGATAAGTTTATTGAGTATTTTTAGTATTATATAGTGCTATGTGTTTGAACAGGTAATCATAATTCCATCAGTTACCTACTTTCTACCTGCAAACTTTTTTGCATCCAAACCATTCTTCCCCTGCTCCCTTCTAAGCACAATGCCTGTTTACCTTCCTGTGCTCTTAATCCCACCCGCTGTGACCTCTTCACAGACTGTTCTTCATTAATTTCTCAATATCCTTAAGTCACTTGAATATCTCTAATTTTACTGATGCCTTTCTAACAACACTTAAACATGTTCAATTAAAAATAAACAATATTATTTGATCCTACATCGCCCTACATCTACCACTCTGTCTTATGCCTACACTTCACAGAAAAAGTTATTTCAAACAAGTTTATAGAAACAAGGAGCAGAATGGTGGTTACCAAGGACTGGAGGAGAGGGGCGAGGTTCTGGGGAGACTTTGGTCAAAAGATACCAAATTTCAGTTAGACATGGGAAGTAAGTTCCCAGAGATCCATTGAACAACATGGTGATTATAGTTAATAACAATGTACTGTATAATTGAAATTGCTAAGAGAATAGATTTCAAGTGCTCTCATCACAAAAAGTGATAAGTATGTGAGGTAATGCATATGTTATTTGCTTGATTTAGATATTCCACAATGCATATATATATATATATATATATAAAAACATCATTTGTACACCTTTTTTATTTGTCATTTAAAATAAATAAATAGGAAAAAATTCAAGAATTGTCTATATTTGCATTTTCCACTGTGAAAAACTTTGCAACTCCCTAGAATTAACAGATGACCTGTTTTTTTTTGGATAGACCTATTTATGTTTCCTGTCCCAGTGTTATTATTAATAGTGCCTTCTTTCACTCTCTAAAATGAAATGAGTTGGATAATAAAATTATATGGTCACCCTATATCTGTAACAACATGTTAAAAATATTTTTTGAAAAAGAAAATGTACAATTCTCATAGCAGCAAATAGCAGCATAAATACACACATACATACAGTACCTAGGAATAAGCAGTGTTAACCAGTTTTAGAGCCATTTTCAATATTCTACCAAGAAACATAAAGATGGCAAAAGCTACACTGTGACCAAGAATTAGACTATCTAAATATAGTGAGGAAGAAATTATTTGAATGAAATTGTAATGACAGTCCAAGTGGGATTTTTCAGAAAACTTTACATCATGATGCACATTCTTTTACAGAAGCAAATGCCAAATAAGTATTTGAAGAAAGAATAATCCTCAGAGGAAAAGTAGTGATAAGAAAAACTAAACTAAGTTATAAAGTTAAAATAATGGAAATCATATGATAAGTAGCGTGTGGCATGGAAAAAAATAAATTTACCAGGGGTGAAATAAAAAACATAAAAAAGTCTATTTTGACATGACATCAAGGTATACATTAATATTATTGCCAACATATGAATTGACAGTAATACATATATATACAATAACACTTATAGTGTAATATACTGATAGTGAATGCACAAATATTTTGTATTGGTGGACATGTGTGATCAACAAAGATTGAAGACCTCTCTACTAGATAATTCAGAAAAAGATCTTGTCATGTATAAAATATAATATGTAATAAAGAAAATCGTAAAGTCCCGGAGAAGAAATAAATGAATGACACTGGTATAATTTCTTAGCAACTGAGGAAATTATGTATTCATCTTATTTCACGCAGCAAAATAAATTGCAGTTAGATGACAAAAAAATTAAAATCGATTAATCAGTAAAACCCTAGAAGAGAAATAAACTTTTTCAAGTATAAATGTGTGACACATTCTCAATTTCAAAGCAGAAAGAAATTTCCATTGTATTTTTTACTAATTCTATTCTTCAGAATTTCCAGATTTTTAAAATATTTTCTCTTTGTTGAAATTCTAGTTTTGTTCGTGTGTTATTTTCTGATTCCATTGAGTTGTTTGTGTTCCTCTGTAGCCTATTGAGCTTCCGTATAATAGTTATTTGAAATCTTTGCCAAGTAATTCATAGTTCGCAATTTCTTCTAGTCAGTTGTGGAAAATTATTGCGTTCATTTGACGGTTTCATATTTCCTTGATTTTTAGTATTCCTTGAAGTCTCAAGTTTTGGGGTTTTTGTTTGTTTGTTTGTTTTGTCACATTTGAAGAAATAATCATCTCATCCTTTAGTCTTCACTGACTGGTTTGGAAAGAAAAAGGCTTTCACCACTCAGCCAGATTAGGGGTTCTGGGGGTCTCAGGCCTTTTCTATGGGTGGACCCACTCTATTCTTCTTGTTCTCTCTTGGGAGCAGGGAAAGTTTTAGAATTGTATGTGCTCTCTCAATCCCAAAAAGCCAGGCTGGATGCCGATAGCCTCCATTTCTTTTCCCTAGGGAAGTCCCCTAATGTGTTCAAAGTTAATACCGTCTCCCAATCCAGCCATATTGAATTGCCTGTTAAGAGCTCATGCATGATGAGAAACTAGAAATGAATCCATGTATTTATGCTCAACTGATCTTTCACAAAGATGCAAAGCCTTACAATGGGGAAAAGGTTATATTTTCAATAAATGTTGAAGTGAAAACTGGACATTCACATAAAAAAAAAAAGAACCCTTATTTAACACTATTGTAAAAAATCAACACAAAATGGATTAAAGACTTAAACATAAGACCCCAAACTGTCAAACTATTAGAATAAAACCTAGAGAAAAAGCTTCTTGACTTTGGTCTGGGCAATAATTTTTTTAAATATGATCTCCAAATCATAGGCAACAAGAGTAAAAATAGACAAGTAGAACTACATCAAACTTTAAAACTTCTGTGTATCAAAGGAAACATTCAACAGAGTAAAGAGACAACCTGTGGAAGGGTACAAAGTTTCAGTTATACAGGATAAATACTTTCTGGAGGTCTAATGTATAGCATGGTGACTATAGTTAATGGTACAATATTGTACACTTGAAATTTGGTAAGATAGCATATCTTACATTTTCTCAGCACCAAAATAAAAGGTAACTATGTGAAGTTGTGGATATGTTAGTTAGCTTGGTAATGGTAATTATTTCACTATAAATATATATATATATGTTTTTACAGTATTGGTATATATACATATATGAATACATCATGTTGTACACCATAAATGCATATAATATTTGCTTGTCAATTTACTTCATTAATGCTGAAAAAAATAGAGACGTATGGTATTCTCTTTAACAATGAAATTTCAGGCAGTGATTAAAAAGATGATTCACGGCCAGGTGCGAGCGCCCAGGCCTGTAATCCCAGCACTTTGGGAGGCCAAGGTGGGCGGATCACTTGAGGCCAGGAGTTCGAGACCAGCCTGGCCAACACAGTGAAACCCCATCTCTACTAAAAATACAAAAAACATTAGCCTGGCGTGATGGTGGGCACCTGTAATCCCAGCTACTTGGGAGGCTGAGGAAGGAGAATCACTTGAACCCAGGAGGCGGAGGTTGCAGTGAGTCGAGATTGTGCCATTGCACTCCAGCCTGGGCAACAAGAGCAAAACTGCATCTCAAGAAAAAGATGATTCACAATGACTTTATAATCGCATGAGGAAATACTAATTTTAAACTGTTAAAAATAATCAAGGGTATAAAATTATGTATTCTCTGTGAACTCAACTACATAAATAGTTTTCCTCAAAGGCACAATTCTTGACTAAGAAAATGCCATGCTGTGCTAAAAAGCTCATATTTCTATCTTTGCTGAGCAAATAACAAGTTTGGATAATTTTTTTTTCAGAACTTACTACTATATTTTGTATCAAGAACATTAAACATCAATATCCATTAGGAAAATGAAGCAGAACATAGAGTGTAGTATGAAGATACTTGTAGACAATATCCTACTTTAAATGATTTTGTTGGTAGTTTAAGCATGTAGCTTTGATATTTGTCTCAAATATTTATCTACATGTTCTAGTTGTATGATAGATATTAGTTTGGTATAGAGCTTAGTAGAAAGCCTTACCCTTAGTAAACGTTCAAAAAATATCTGTTAATGGAGATTAAGGCACTAGAACTGTAAGTAGTAAAAGTCTTAAAACCAACACCAATATCTCGGATGCCACAGGAAAAAAAAAGTTATACTTTGAAACAATTTTGGAATTATTAACAATTTTAAATTATTTAAAATATGTTTTGAAAATGAGAACGCTGTTTTATAAAAGCCAAAAGCCAGACAAATGGTAGTCAAATTTATGGACCATTAAAGGGAAAAATATTACGTGATGGGTAAAAGATCCTCCTGAAATATGCCTTATTATTTATGTACTGCAGTGGACAGGAAGTTGCAGGCGAAGGGTAGCAACAAACATACAAAGCGCATTAGTTTATGTCCCTAAGTTTAAGGAGGGCAGTGGTCATGTGGCCAAATGCCATTAGAATTTGGCACAAAAGCCAGATAAGTAAATGAAATTCATCTGGCAGAGACAAAAATGGCACAGAATTTTTAGTGGAGAAAGGTTTTCTTGTTTACTATGCATTTTAGAAGAAACATAAATAAGTAGACCGAAAGAAATTGATAGCCTCAGACAAAGTTTTATCAGCAGTGTTTATGAGGGTGAGTTATAGGAGATAAAGACTTAGTAGTCAGCATTTGGACCACAGAGCATAATACTAGTAAACAGAATCCTGCAAAGAACAGTGAGTGTGGTCTTCTATTTATAAATCACAGACTTCACTTCTCATTCCTTTTAAAATTTATGTTATCTTTGTTTTCTTTTGTACCTGCTTGATCTCAACCCATTGAAGATTACAAGGAGCAAAAGATATTACAGATGTTTATTACACCTTCAATCATTGTTTGCATGTGTTATTATCAAAATAAATCTTTTTCTACTTTAATAACAAATTTAGACTCACCAATATCTGCAAATTACAGAAAGTAGTTTATTTTTACTTCCTTACATGCTAACTCACAGTGTGGTGAAAGCATATGAAACAACATGACTGTAAGATTTACAGAAGACCCTATATTTGAGTTAGCAAGCTGTGTAACACTGTATGACTTGATTAAAATCCTGAATCTCAGTTTCCTAGTTTGTAAAATGTCACATAAGAATTCTGAGACTAGTTGGTGGGAAGGATAAGATAAAATGTGGATGACACATTTTGTTAATGGTAAAGTACTATACAAAACATTTGCTGTTGTTGTGTGTAGGTCTCCTGTGATAAACAAGTGAAGCACTCTCTTATTGAAAAAAAGTATTTTTAATGGGCATTATGCTGATGGCAGCAAAATGGTGCCATCTACATATGTCTTAAGAAACACATGGCCATCAGTTATAATCTGCATTTCCTTTGCCTTAGAATATTTTATAGTTTCCTGTTTAATAGATAATTATTCGTATTGTATATTTATCTAATCCATGGTTCTGCAAACATTTTCTGTAAAGCAAATACTTTAGGTTTTGTGGGACATACAGTTTGTCACAACCACTCAACTGGCAGCGACAGGCAATAAGCAAATTAATGGGTGTAGCTATGATACACAGTATCTTTATTCACAGAAATAGGTCACTAGCCAGATTTGGCCTATAGGCCTTAGCTAATTAACCATCACCTAATCTACTGATGTTAAGTCTTTAAAGAGATATGAAGATTACCATTGCCATGAAGATGTTGAGAGTATGGTTCCATTTGAAAATGCTTTGTTGCTCATCAACATATCCTATCCCATTATGCCAAGACTCCAGGAGAAGTTATAGTTACTTGGAAAGATTGATGACACTAAACGAACGCACAATGATGGCATATGTCTTCCTAGCAGGATACATTAATATTTTTTAGAATTGTCTCAGGGTGCTTCAAGGACATCTCAAAAGGACATCAACAGACATAAACTGGAGCAACATGACAGAATAAAGAGCTCCACCAATTATCTCCCCCTCAAGGACACTAATTTAACAACTATCAACATACAAAAAAAGCGCATTCATAAGAATGAAAAATCAGGTGAGCATTTACAGTATTTGGCTTTAACTTTGCATCACTCAAAGAGGCATAGAAGAGGTAGAAAAAAAGGTCTTGAATCACCAATGCCACCCTTTCCTCACTGCCCTGGCAGTGGCAGTGTGAGGCAGAGATGGTTTCTGTGTGCCAGGCAGAAAGAGCACAGAAATTGTGAGGCATTGGATTCAGTGCTGTCCTTCTAGAGAAGAAAAAAAAGAACTGGACCAAACTCAGCTGACTCCAACCCAGAGAGAGAGAATTTGAACCAGCCCTAGCCAGAGGAGAAAGACAAATCCCAGCATTTGCAACTTGAGTTCCTACAGACTGTGCCACTGACGGCTGAAAAGGCTCTAAATAAACTTGAAAGGCAGACTAGGCCATAAAGACTGCAACTCCTAGGAGAGTCCTAGTGCTGAACTGGACCCACAGACAGTGAGCTGGGGAGGCAAGTGACCTACTGAGACACCATTTGGGGTGGCTAAGGCAGTGCTGGCATCACCCATCCTCCAATCCTGGGCTTCACAGCTCATGGCTTCAAAAGAGACCCCTTCTTTCCACTTGAAGAGAGCAGAGGGAAGAGTGGGGAGGACTTTGTCTTGCGTCTTGGATTTTAACTCAGCCACAGCAGGATAGGGCACTAGTCAGAGTTGTGAGGCCCCATTCCAGGCCCTAGCTACCAGATAACATTTCTAGACACACCCTGGGCCAGAAGGGAACCTGCTGCCTTGAAGGAAAGGGCCCAGCCCTGGCAGCATTCATTGCCTGCTAACTGAAGAGCCTTTGAGCCCTGAATAACCAGCAGAAATACCCAGGTACTACACCAAGGGTCCTGAGTGAGCCTCTGAGACTTGATGTCTTCAGCTGAGATTCAGCACAGCTGTGGTGCAAAACACCTTCTGCTAGAGAAAAGTATAAGGAAAAGTAAAGGGGACCTGGTGTTGCACCTTAGGTACAAGAATGGCCATGTGGGAGCAGAGCACCAACCGGGTTCTTGGGGTTCTCAGTTCCAGGACTTGACTCTTCAATGGCCTTTCTGGACCTACCCTGGACCAGAGGGGATACCATTGCCCTGAATGGTGAGTTCCAGCCAGGCAGCATTCACCACAAGCTGACTAAAGAGCACATGGGCCTTATGGAAACATCAGTGATAGTCTGGCAGTATACCTCATGGCATGTGGTAGTGGTGGCTATAGGTTGAAGTTCCTCTGATGATCTGTTGCCTACAAGAAAGACAGTTTACTTATAAAGACACATAGACAGAAAATAAAGGAATGGAAAATAGACATTTCATGCCATTGGAAACCAAGAAAGAGGAGGAGTAGCTATACTTACATCAGACAACACAGGTTTCAAGAAAAAAACGATTAAAAGAGACAAGGTCATTATATAATGATAAAGGGGTCAAGTAAGGAGGAGGACATAAAAATTTTAAATATAAATGCACTCAACACTGAGCACCCAGATATATAAGGCAAATACCATTAGAGCTAAAGAGAGAGACACCCCGATACAACAATACCTGGAGACTTCAACATCCTACTTTTAGCACTGGGCAGGTCTCCCAGATAGAAAATCAAAAACAACAAAAGAGAAACAATGGACTTAATCTGCATTACAGACCAAATGGATTTAATAGATATTTACAGAACATTTTATCCAACTGCTGCAGACTACAGATTTTTTGCCCGAGCACATGGATCATTCTCAAGGATAGACCATATGGTAGGTCACAAAACAAGTCTTAAAACATTCAAAAATTGAAATAATATCCAGCATCTTCACTAACCACAATGGAATAAAACTAAAAATCAATAACAAGATAAGTTTTTGAACTATACAAATTTATTGAAATTAAACCATATGCTTATCAACAGTGGGCCAATGAAGAAACTCAGAAGAAATTTGAAAAAATTTCTTGAAATAAATGATAATGGAAACACAACATACCAAAACCTATGAGATACAGCTAAAGCAGTACTGAGGGAAGTTTATAGCTGTTAATGTATACATCAAAAACAATGGGAAACCTCAAATAAACAATCCAATGATGCATTTTAATGAACTAGTAAAGCAGAAGCAAACCAAATCCAAGATCTGCAGAAGAAAATAAACAATAAAGATCAGAGCAGAAATAAGTGAGATTGAAATGAAGAAAAGACTACAAAATTACGATGAAACAAAAAGTTGTGCATTTTTTTGAAAAGTTAAACACAATTGACAAACGTTTAGCCTAGCTAAGAAAAAAGAGGGAAAATACAAATAAAATTAGAAATGAAAAAGCAGACATTGCAAATGACACTGCAGAAATTCAAAGGATATATGAATATGTTTGGAAATCTAGAAGAAATGGACAAATTCCCAGACACATGCAACCCACCAAGACTGAACCATAAGAAAATCCAAAATCTGACCAGACTGATAACAAATAACAAAGTTGAAGCTGAAATAAAAATTCTCCCAATAAAGAAAAGCCTGGGAAACCATGGCTTCATTGTTGTACCAAACATTACAAAAAAAATTACTGCTACACCTAGTCAAACTATTCTGAAAAATAGAGGAAGTGGGAACAGTTCTATACTCATTCTATGAAGCCAGTATTACCCTGATACCAAAACCAAAGACACAACAATAAAAAAAAAAAAACCTACAGGCCGATATCTCTGAAGAATATTGATGTAAGAATCCTCAACAAAACACTAGCAAATTGAATTCAACAATATATTAGAAAGATCATTTATCATGACCAAATGGCATGTATCCATTGCATGCAAGAGTAGTTCAACATACAAAAATCAATCAATGTGATTATCATATCAACAGAATGTTCAAAAACCATATGATCATTTCAACTGATGCTGAAAAAGCATTTGATAACCTCGACCATCCCTTCATGATAGAACCCTAAAATAACTGGGGATAGAAGAAACATATCTCAATGTAAGGAAAGCCATATATGACAGAACCATGGCTAGTATCATACTGAATGGGGATAAACTGAAAGCCTTTTTTTCTAAGAGCTGGAACATGACAAGAATACCCACTTTCACCACTTTATTCAACATAGTTTATTCAACATAATACTGGAAGTCCTAGCTAGTGCATTCAGAAAAGCAAACAAATATAGGGCATCTAAATTATAATGGAAGAAGTAAAATTACCCTTGTTTGCAGAGGATATGATTTTGTATTTGGTAAAACCTAAAGATGCCTACAACTATTTCAACTGCTAAACAAATTTAGTAAAGTTGCAAGATACAAAATCAATATACAAATTTAGTAAAATTTCTATATGCCAACAGTGAACAATCTGAAAAAGAAATTTTTAAAAATCCCATTTACAATAGCCACAAATAAAATCCAATACCTAGGAATTAACCAAATAAGTGAAATATCTTTATAATAAAAAAGTATGAAACACTGGTGAAAGAAATTGAAGAGGACACCAAAAAAATTGAAAGGGATTCCATGTTCATAGATTGGAAGAAATAATATTGTTAAAATGTTCCTATTCCCCAAAGCAATCTACACATTCAATGCAATCCCTATCAAAATACCAATGACAATCTTCACAGAAAGAGAAAAAAGATCTTAAAACTTATATGGAACCACAAAGGACCCAGAATAGCCAAAGCTATCCTAAGCATAAAGAACAAAACTAGAGGAATCACATTACCTGACTTCAAATTATACTACAGAGCTATAGTAACCAAAACAGCACGGTACTGACAAAAATAGAAATAGTCCAATGGAACAGAATAGAAAACCCAGAAACAAATCCAAATGCCTACAGTTAACTCATTTTCAACAAAGGTGCCGAGAATGTACACCAGGAAAAAGACAGTCTCTTCAATAAATGGTGCTCGGAAAACTGAATATCCATAAGCAGAAGAACGAAACTAGACCTCTATCTCTTGTCAAATACAAAAAACAAATAAAAAATGGATTGAAAACTTAAATCTAAGACCTCAAACTATAAAATTACTACAAGAAGCCTGGGCATGGTGGCTCACACCTGTAATCCCAGCACTTTGGAAAGCCGAGGCAGGCAGATCACTTGAGGTAAGGAGTTTGAGACCAGTCTGACCAACATGGTGAAACCCTGTCTCTACCAAAAAATACAAAAGTTGGCAGGGTGTAGTGGCATGCTCTTGTAATCCCAGCTACTTGGGGGATTGAAGTGGGAGAATCACTTGAATCTGGGAGGCAGAGGTTGCAGTGAGCCGAGATCATGCCACTGCACTCCAACCTGGGCAGCAGAGTGAGACTCTGTCTCAAAAACAAAATTACTACATGAAAACTTGGAGGAAACTCTCCAGGACGTTGGAATAGACAAAAATATATTGAGCAATACTGCACAAGCACAGGCAACCAAAGCAAAAATGGACAAATGGGATCAAAACTTAAAAAGCTTCTGCACAGAAATGAAAACAATAAAAAATGTGAAGAGACAACCATAGGATGGGAGAAAATATTTGCAAACCACTGATCTAAGAAGGGATTAATAGGCAGATTATATAAGGAGCTCAAACAACTCTATAGGAAAATAAACAATCTGATCTAAAATGGGAAAAAGACATAAACTCACGTTTCTCAAAAGAAGACATATAAATGGCTAACAGGCTTATGAAAAGGTACCCAAAATCATGAGAGAAATGCAATTCAAAACTACAATGAGATATGATCTGACCCCAGTTAAAGTGGCTTATATTCAAAAGTCAGGAAATAAAAATACAGGAGAGGACGTGGAGAAAAGGGAACCCTCATACACTTTTGGTACACACTTTTTTCCCACACTTTTGGTGGGACTGGAAATTAGTACAACCACTATAGAGAACAGTTTGTAGCTTCTTCAACTCTAAAAATAGAGCTACCGTATGATCCAGCAATCCCACTGCTGGGTATATACCCAAAAGAATGGAAATCAGTACATCAAAAGATGTTTGCACTCCAATGTCTGTTGCAGCACTGTTCACAATAGCCAAGAATTGGAAGCAACCTAACTGTTTATCCATAGACGAATGGATAAAGAAAATACAGTAAATGTACATATACATAATGAAGTACTATCCAGCCATTAAAAAAAAAACTTGTCATTTGCAACCACATGGATGGAACTAGAGATCATTGTGTTAAGTGAAATAAGCCAGGCACAGAAAGACAAATATCACATGTTCTCACTTATTTGTGGGGTCTAAAAATCAAGACAATTGAATTGACAGACATAGAGAGTAGAAAGGTTGGTTACCAGAGGCAAGGGTATCGTGGGGCACTGAGAGGTAGGCAGAAATGGTTAATGGGTACAAACAAATGGTTAGAAAGAATGAATAAGACCTGCTATTTGATAGCACAAAAGAGTGACTATAGTCAATAATAATTTAATTGTATATTTAAAAATAAGTAAAAGAGTGTAATTGAATTATTTGTAACATAAAGGATAAATGCTTAAGAGGATGGATTCTTCATTCTCCACGATGTGATTACTTCACATTGCATGCCTGTATCAAAACATCTCATGTACCCGCCTAAATATATACACCTGCTATGTACCCACAAAAATTAAAAATAAATATAGGAAAGGAAAAATTTTTTAAAAGACAATATTCCTGAAATCTTCTTCTTTTTTTGTGTTTTTTTGCTATTCCTCTTCAACAGAGCTCTAAGTTCCTTCGAGTGGGAGCAAATTTCATACTCTTCTTTTATCTTTCTCTATGTTTAGCAAAACGTACCATAGGCACTTTATCTTGCTGATTAACTTATCTGTTAGAGACTATCTTTTATTCTAATGAAATGAGTCAACAGAAAGAAATCTCTGAAATCCTGGGCCTTACACCTCATCTCACACCTCATCTCAAATATCTTGAATTCCACATGAACAGGCAATCTGTCATTTTTCTCTGCATTTTGGAGAAGGTCAAAAGAGTATTGATAGAGTTATAACCATGTTAATTTGTCATTTTAGAATTTCACAAATAATTTCTTTTTTCAATGATGTTTTATTTACAATGTCTCACCCATATTCTCATACATTTTAAAAGAGTTGGGGTTGAGGAAACAATCTTAAAAGTTTCTCGAGGCTCATTTGTTATTTTCTTAGTAACCAAGATTGACCAGATGCAGATTACAAGTTCCTTTTGTAGCTTCATATTTCACACCAGTTTAGAAAGAGCTCAGAAAATACCAGCTATTTTAAAAAATGCTAATCAGGTTGTAAAACTTTTTTTATTATTATTTTTTTGAGACAGAGGCTGGGTCTGTCACCCAGGCTGGAGTGCAGTGGTGATATCTCAGCTCACTGCAACCTCCGCCTCTGGGGTTCATGCGATCTCCTGCCTCAGCCTACCAAGTAGTTGAGACTACAGGCATCACCACAATGCCCGACTAATTTTTGTATTTTGTTTTTTTTTAGCAGAGACGGGGTTTCGCCATGTTGGCCAGGCTGGTCTTGAACTCGTGACCTCAGGTGATCCACCCATTTCGGACTCCCAAAGTGCTGGGATTACAGGCATGAGCCACCGCGCCCAGCCTCAGGTTGTACAACTTTTGAACAATTAGCCTAAGCAACTTGATATTTACTGAGAAAAAAAAATATGTATTTTAAGAAACCGATTTTGGAAATATACTGTGGTAACATTTTACCCAAAGAAGACAATAATTTTTTCCCTGAAACATGTTCAATTTAATGACTTCTTGTTGCTAAAGAATGCTTCATCTTCACCTTGTAAAGACAAGAGAAAGAAAAGAAAAATCAAGAATGCTTTATCTGAAGTTTCCAGTATGAGTCATACTATTTAAGAGTGATTACAGAAAATCAGACCATAAACAATGCAAGTGATTATTAAATTGTTGATGGTGACACAAAGCTTGAAAGTAATTATCAATAAAAATATGTATGTTTGCTTCTAAAAAAATTGAAATTTGCGTAGGCCAAAAACAGAATAGAGAGGCAAATCACAACACTTATCTATGTATGTTGTGTATATATGTGTGTACATATGTCACACGTAGTACATGTATAGTATGTATGTACCTGTTATGTGTATGTACGCATGTATGTATAAACACATATATGGATGAATATAATGATAGAAATTTGAGTGAGATAAATTTCAACTCTTTAATTTAGTAAAACATAGTCATATTCAATTTTAGTGAAGATTTAGTGATATAGATAATTTTATATACTACTATTAGGGATGGAAAATGGTACAAACCTTCTGGAAAGTGTTTTGTACAGATGTACCATGAAATATAATGAGATGCAATTAACAGGAAATTTATTTAAATAAATATTTTAAGAGATTAAAATATTACACAGCACATTTAGTTTAAAAAGCAAATATTTATATGTATATATTCTTATATATCCTGCAGTTGTTTACTAATTGCTTTTTGTGCACAATAGTTAATATACTTAGAAAAATAATTTGAAATAACATACTTGCATGTGTCAGTAGTGGTTATTGGATATATTGGTGATTTTTCTTCTTTGTATCTTTCTACATTTTCAAAATGTTATCTAATGAACATCTAGTTTAGGATGAAAATATATTGATTTTTTATTTCCTCAAAATTATGATAGTAAATCGTTTTCATATTACTTATTCTTAAATTATACACAGTCTAAGTAAACCATAGCAGGGTTTGGGACTACAAACATTTAAAATTTTATAGTAGTAAAATGTGTTTCACGCAGGATCATTCAGAAAATAAATTTTTAGAATCCCTGAAGATTCCTCAGTAGAAGTTGCTCAGAAAATAATGTTTGCTTTGAATGGAGTAATACAATTACAAATTATCAAAAAATTTTCTGCGTACATATCAAAGCTCTATATAAACTCTATAAGAGCTTAAAGCTCTTATAGAGTAAACCTCTAAACTTCTTCAGGACTTAGTGAATCTGTTTTGCAAGGGTAAGCCACAAGGGGGCAGAAGAACAATATGGTTTACAATATCCCATCCTAGAACATGTTATACAGTTTAATTTTACCAATAACATAATTATTAACTATCAATACTCAAACTCTAACATCACAATGTATTCCTATGACCTTTTCAGATGTAATTAAAATGTTTTTCCTACACTACTGGTAAAAATACGAAAACAATAAATGACACAATAGTGGAATAGACCATGTTGTACGGTTTTTCGAAGACTTTTGAGAGACACAGTTTCAATATGCCTGTATTTTTCTTGTAGTTTTGTTTTATTTTAATTATTTTTTCATTTAATAGACTTGGGGGATGGGTCCTTCACCAATGTACCTCAGATAGGTACCATGAAAGTAGATGAAATCATCTGGAATCATAGAAGCTCAGTATGTCTGACCTATGAGGCGGCTTTAGAGATCACCTGGTCTGAATTTCTCATGTTATCTATGGAGAAACTGAGGACCTGAAAATAACATGCACAAAAGCATATGACATATTAAGGCAGAGGCAGGAGTATAAGGCATATCTCTGGACAACTAGATCAATCAGTGTGGTGATAATCAGAAAATGTTCACAGTTCGAAGAATCACATAGAAGGAGTAACAATTTTGGTCTCTCTCTGGGCCAGATCTCAGAGATTCAAATTTGTGATTCCGGTACTAGTGTCATATGAGGTCTAAGATGGAGAAAGGTAACATGCCAGCTCTGACAAAAATGTTTTTTTGACGCTTCAGAATCCCAATTTTCCAGGTGACCTACAGAAATCAATTTTGATCCTTCCAGAACCCATCTGAGAAGCAACATCTCTTTTAAGCTGATGTTGGGGCTTCTGCACTCTCATAATTCGGCAAGTGGGAGGGAGTGTTACAGCTCTTTTACTCCTGTGGTTTGGCAAGTTCCAAGTCCTTGTCTCAGGACCAAGAGTAATGAGATATATGGACACCAGACAGTGAGTAATGCAGAGTAGAATTTTATTGAGGGGCAGAAAGAAAGCTCTCAGAGTGAGAGGGGACCTAAAAGCGGGTTGCCAGCTGTGAGGCTGCAAGGCTGAGTCCAGGATTTTTATGGGTTTAGAATGGGGAAATACATGCTGATTGGTTTATGGGTAGGCTTGGAAAAGGTACTATTCAGAAAGGTATGATAGTGTAAAGAACCAGCCAGGGGCTGAAGTGAAGGCTTGGCCTGGGACCAATCAGAGGCTAAGTGCACTGAACGTGAATGGAAGTTCTCACTCTGGTCCACGGGCTCTATCGAGAACTGGTAGTTTGGTGTTCAGACTGTTATTGGCTTGAAGGTCAAGTGTCACTGGGGACCCGACCATATCTGCCTAGGAATTTGTCTGCCTCCTATCACTATCACTAGGCTTGGGAAAAGAGTGACAATTTCCAATTAATTAATAACTGAGTCATGGAGGCTCACAGTGATAAAGGACCTTAGGAATATTCCAGATCAAGATTTCATTAACCCCAGTTATAAAAGACTCAATAGGCTGTTAGCCAATTTGTTTTGAGAGAAGTATTGGATTTAGGGCAACAAGCTTAGCATGAATGCTAGCATTCAGTAACAATATCCATTCTGTCAACATTCTTTCACTCCTCAACTAAAAATAATTTTTTGCTGAGAATGTTTGTTGTGGACATGTAATGTGATTTTAAAGAGGTTTTCAATCATAAAGCATTTTGAAGAAAAACACTTAAATAGTCATTTAATACTCAACCTTTCATCTGCTGCTCCACCTTAACCCCAGTATATACTTTTCTAACTTGCAAATACAATTCATTGACTTTTGTTTGAGGCACAGGTTTCATGACAAACAAGAAAAGTGAGTTCATAATTAAAATATTGTTTTCTTAAGTCTTAAAATATTCTTAGCATCAGCTTGGAATGCTTCCTCTTCCTATACTCCCCTTTCCTATGCTAATCACTTGTCCACACGTCTACTATGGTCTGAATGTTTGTGTCCCCTCAAAATTCCTATGTTGAAATGCTAATCACCAAGGTGATAGTATTAGGAGGTGGGGCTTTGGGAGGTCATTAGGTCATGGAGATAGAGCCAGCATGAATGGAATTAGTGGCCTTATAAAAGGGGCCCCAGACAGATCCCTCACCCCTTCTACCATATGGATACAGCAAGAAGATGCCATCTTTAAACCAGAAAGTGGGCCCTCACCAGACATCAAACCTACTGGTGCCTTGATGTTGGACTTCTCAATCTTCAGAAATGTGAGAAATAAATTTCTGTTTATAAGCCACCCATTTACTGCATTTTGCCATAGCAGCCAGAATGGACTAAGACAACATCCAACTCCTGTTTTTTTTTGTTTTGTTTTTTTGTTTTTTTTTAAATATGCAGGCCACCAATTCTCCTTACTCTCTTAGGAGTGCAAGAATAAAATCACCCCTTTCTGTCACATCCTAGTGATGATGCTGATGCCTGGCTGTGGATGTTATAGGTTCCATTTCTGTTCTTTTAGTGGTTGCACTAAATTTTTTTTCTTCCTTTTTGGTTATTTGTCCTAACTAATAAATAGGTGAAAGCTGGGCACAGTGGCTCACACCTGTAATCCCAGCACTTTGGGAGGCCCAGGCAGTGGGTCCCTTGAGCCCCAGAAGTTCGAGACCAGCCTGAGCAACATAGTGAGAGTTGTTTCCAGGTTTTGCAATTAGAAACAGTGAAACCTTGAGAATCCTTATACACATCTCCTTGTTCAAGAGATTGGGGTAATAATTAGAAAATGGCTTTGCTGGTTTGTAAGAGATAAGCACTTTTAATTTTTGAGATAATGGCAAACTGTTTTTCAAAGCGTTTGAACAAATTTAGTGTCCTATGTGCAGTAATAATGAGTTCAGGTTGCTCCATATCCAAAAGCTTATGGGTGCATAAAATGATGTTGTGCTTTCTATGTCTTGTTTAAGAGATAGTTTCTTACCCCAAAGACCTAATGTTATTACATTTATTTCTAACAGTTTAAAATGTTTTCAGTTCATATTTAAATATTTAATTTACCTGAATTTGATTTTTGTTTGTTTTTAGGTAGATATCTAATTTCGCTTATTAAATATGAATAAACATTTGTCCCATCAGTATTTATTGATGAGTCTTCCTTTCCCAGATTATTTGCATAGCCACCTCTGCCATAATTCAAGTTTCCAAATATGTGTGATTCTATCTGTCTTCTCCACAACAGTGGTCTATTTGACTCTTTCTGTACCAATACCCCACAGTATTTTCATTGCCATAGCTTCATGTAAATTTGTGAAACCTGGTAAGGCAATCCCTTCTTATACATTAGTGTCTACTTCAGTATCGTATTGGTTATTCTAGGACTTTTGATTTTCCATATACATTTTAGATTTAGCTTCTCAAGTTCCACAACATAATGTGGGGATTTTGACTGGAATTTCATTGTCTTTATAAATCAATTTGGGGAAGCTTTATTTCTTTATAATGCAGAGCCTTCTAATCCATGAATGTCGTATATCTCTCCAGTTCTTTAGGTTTCTCTAATATCTTTTAGTAAAATTATACCATTTTCTCTTTAAAGACCCTTTTGGGGTAAGATTTATTCTTGGATAATTTATAATTGTTGATGCTTTTATAACTGTATCATCTTTATTATGTTTTCTAATTCTGCAATGTTCGTGGGTAGTATATTTTTTGTGTGTTGATTATGCATTCCACCACTTCACAAAATTATCTTAAGCCTAGTAATTTATATGGATATATTTTGGATTTTGCGCATAAGTGATCATCTTATGGGAATAATGAGAGGCATCTTTCTATTCCTTATATATTTTTATTTTGCCTTAATGCACTGACTCAGATATTAAGTACTGTGTTGAAGAGAAGTAGTGGCAGTGAGAAACCTTTTGCCATTCCAGATTTCAAATGGAATGCCTTTATTATTTCATGATTAAGTATGCTACTTGCTGTGAATTTTTGTAGGTACCATTTTTCAGGCTAGTAAAGGTACCTTCTATTTCTACTTTGCTAAAGATGTTTTTCTCTTTTTAAATAAAGTAGATGTGGAATTTTATCAAATTTTTTTTCTGCACCTATTGATGGTTATAATTTTTTTCAATAAGTAAACATGGTAAGCTAATTGATTTTCTTGTGTAAAACCATCTTTAACATTCCTGAGGTAAACACTACTGGATTTTTTTGCTAATATTTTGCTAATGGTCATTGCATCTATGTTCAAGAGAATTTTGTCCTATAATGTTAATTATTATACTGTCCTTGCTAACTTTTGGTTTTAAAATGTTGTTAGTTTTATTAAATGAGTTGAGGATTTTATTCTACAATGACTTAGGGGTTTGTGAGATATTCAAACTTATTCCTTGGATCTTTGGGAGAAGTATTGATAAAACCAAGGCTTCTACACATGTGCAAGAGTTTATTTGTGATATTTGTCTAGGAGGCTTGTTGAAAATTAACTGCAATGAAAATATTTTTTATTTCTGGAAGTTCTGTTGATTTTTTTCCTATGTATGATCCATTTTTAATAACATTTTGCTCTTTTCTTATATTTTAGGTTCATATATTTAGATCCTTATTTATTTTAAACATACCCATTTTGGAATTTTCATTTTATTTTCTGTTTTGGAAATATAAACTTACTATCTCTCATGTCAGTGGACTCTCATGTTAAATTGTTTCACTGTGATTTTGGAAATTTGGATTGCGAGTTTATCCTCAGTTTTATCTTGTAAATGTTCAACTTCATAGAATTTACCTCCAAAGATATCTTGTATTTGTTTTTACAAATAGAAGCTGGTAATCGTTTTTATATTACTTTCTCAGTTCAGGGTATCTATGTTTTGCAGATAGTCTCAGTTTAATCTGAAAGGCATTGAGGGTAGGCTTCAGGTTACACATAGGAAGAAAGTCCCCACTCCCCTGCAAAGCTCACAGAGACTAACAAGCTTCTTTTTTCAGCTCTCCATGCCTTTGCCAGGCTCCTCTTTAGCTTCCTCTTTGTCTTTGGCTTCTAGGAGTGTCCCTTACTTTTTTCTAAGGTTAACTGTACCTTTAAAAATATTCTTGCTCAATTTATGTATGTTTTTAGCAAAAAGCTTATCAGGTCCCCTAATGTATATCTTTAGAAGACAATCAGTAAGACCTTCCTCAAAGTTATTCCTCAGGATTGACAAATTTGATAAGATAAATTCATGCTATATATCAGGAAAGACAAACATAAAAAGAAAAAAGAACACTCCTACCTGTTATTAATTTATGCCTTCCTCCCTCAAAAAACATACAGTATCTATTATTAATGCTAAGAATTCAAGAAAATGAGCCTAAGAGATGTTCAAAATTTCCAAAAGATAATTGTTATGTGTAACTGTCCACATAAACACAAAGAAAGTAATTCAGCCATCTTGCCTAATATCACTGAGCAAATGAGTGGGGGCAAGGAGTGGATTTAGTCCTGGATTCTGGCTTCTGGCTTCAAAGTCTATGCTGCACTATTTTGCTCAATGCCCTCTCTGAAGTGTCATTTCTTGAAATAATGACACTGTGTTTTCACAGGACTGCTGTCACAGTAATGACAAAACAGCAGCGGGGGCTCTATCTGCCTTATGCACATGGAGTTGGGATATGTTTAGTGACAACGCATGTTTTGCTGTTACTCCTAAGAGCAGGTCGGATCTTTGTTGTGCAGAACCTAGAACTTGAGGCTTAGAGAAGCTCATGCCTTGAGTTGCCATATTATCAATCATTCAAAAAGTATCTACTGAAATGTGTTAGTTAGAAAAATAGTACATTTGAATTGCAGCGGATAGAATCAAAGATGCATAAACAAAAAGATCTTGCAGCAAAGATGCATAAAGAAAAAATTTGTAATCTCCTCACCCACCTGAGCTTCATTTCTACTCTACTGAGGTGAACAGTTTTAATACTTGACACAAGGCTTTCCCTAATCATCTTCTTCAAGGAGAATACTGAAACATAAATGAAGGCCCAAACGTCCTGGAAGAAGGCTTGGTTGTCATTGGATTTACAGAAATGAGGCTATTTCATGTGGATTCCTCTTCAACTTGCTGGTCTAATTGAATAGTAAGTCGTGGAGAATATTTTGTGTCCATAGATGATTGTGGTTTCATGTCTTAAAAATCTAATTCTGTAATCCATTTTGAAAGTCTTTTTGGGTCTGGGTAAAGACACGCTCTAACAAATTATTGTTCCTCACATATCCAAATTAATTACCTTAGTTATTCCTGCTCCATCATGTGTTAAGTCCTAGGCAAAGACTGCAAGGGGTTCATTGTTATTGCCATGGAATTCCAGTGGATTCATTGAGGTGTGTTTCTTCCTTGTCCCTCCCCAGCTATTCTTACTTGTCTTGTGGATGGCCTAAAATTTCCTTGTCAGATTCCCCTCAAAAGAGTTCCACTGGGACTACACAAACATTCTTTTACAACTCAAAAACACATTTTTAAAAAGTCAACATCTTTCTAGTTTTAGGTTTTCCTTTTAGGAAAATTCCTGGAATAAATATCCATTTACTCAAGTCTTCTTTTAGATTCTAGAGTGAATTTTAATTTTTTTCTTATATATAATTCATTAACAAATGTCACTGAATAGTTCATTCTAGGCATTTTGATTTTATCACTGTCACAAATTGCTTTGTTTTTTTCCATTTTATTTTCTGATGGATTTTTGCTGGTCTACAAGTACTAATTTTTTTATACAGCTTATATATTTATTGCACTTAACAAACATATAACATTTACTTCTTGTCAGACATGTTATATATTTTAGTAAACATTATATTAAAACGTTTTCTATTTATTTACTGTGGTATCCTCAGGGTCTCAAACAGGTAATGCCGTCTGTATATTTGATGCAGTATAACTTTAAAAGCACATCGTATTCTTTAAGTGCTAGACATTTTCATCTAGAAGAAGGAGGCCTCTTGCTTTGGGGACCTTTCCTCCCTGGACAGTGACCTCATTAGCTCTGTGATGTCATCTGGACCTTCAGGTAACCAGTTACGTATGATTTTGCTGCCCAGGTTTGTGCTGGCAGCCACATGGAAGCCACACTCTTAGCATAGTTTTGGTAGACTGCTTGGCAATATAACCACAAGGGTTAAACTCAGCTAGTTAGCAGGCTGACTCACAGCCCCCATCCTGATAGTTCTGGAGATTCCAAATAGGAAGTCTAGTGCTCATCAGCAAATGCATTTTTCGAGACATGGAGTTAACGTGACGACTATCCTTAACTGTGTGTGCTGACTTTACGGTTTCCTGGTTTCCTCATCGGATCTGTGCTGCACCTCAGTGAACTAGTGGTCATAATTACATCAGCATCAAAGGCTTGCTGGGAAGATGAGATGAGGAAGCCCCTGCATAATCAATCACCTAGTGCTGTGCCATCCTCCAGGGGGGCAGAGATAACTGTACACAGATCTGCCTCTCATAGGGCTTGGCTGCAACTCTTTTTTTTTTTTTTTTTTTTATTAGAGTCTCGCTCAGTCGCCCAGGCTGGAGTGCAGTGGCTCGATCTCTGCTCACTGCAAGCTCCACCTCCTGGGTTCACGCCATTCTCCTGCCTCAGCCTCCTGAGTAGCTGGGACTACAGGCACCCGCCACCATGCCCAGCTAATTTTTTTTTGTATTTTTTTAGTAGAGACGGGGTTTCACTGTGTTAGCCAGGATGGTCGCGATCTCCTGACCTCGTGATCCGCCCTCCTGGGCCTCCCAAAGTGCTGGGATTACAGGCGTGAGCCACCGAGCCCGGCCTTGGCTGCAACTCTTGCTTAAATGCTTTTGTACTTTGAACACTGAAGAGAAACATTCTTCCCTAACTTAAAGCTGCTTTGTAGAAATACATGTCGAAGTGTTAGTGGTTTCATAAATTTCTAAATGAAATTGTTTAAGTTATTCTACAGTATCATCTGGTTGCATGGTGTGTAAACTGACACTGTGCTGTGACACCTCCTCAGCATTTCCTTCATTAACGTAGTTCGGTGGACCTGACTGTCAGTGTGTGAGCCCGGACCACACTGGGCTAATTATTCTGACCATAAAATGCCAATTAGTGCCTGGTATCTTTCATTAGTCTCACTTTTTTACATTTTATTATAATATGTACCTTGGTGTACTCCTGGATGAATTTAACATCACTTTGTAAATTCATGTAATAAAAAAACTTAGCAAGGACTTTTTAAATGCAATTACCATAAAACATACATTGAATTTGGGGAACAAAAACTCATTACAAATACCAAATGTTCCCTTTCAGTAATATGAGTATTTATATATATTCATTCAACTTTCTTTTCCTATGCCTTAAGGAAATATTTGTGATTTCTCCCTATACATGTGGAATGATTCTTGATATGTTTGTTTATTCCTGTGCATTTTTGTTCTTTTTCAAGAATGACTTGACCACATTTTCTAAAATCACTGCTTGTCTTTAGGACATGTATACATAGGTATAGATATAGATTATTTATTTATTTATACTCACCAGAATAAACTGTTTTAGTGGTTTTCATAGTTTTAAATTTATTAACTTTGGATTTCTAAGGATATAAATCAAGTGAATACCATACATTTAACAATTTAAAAAAAGATTTTGTAAAAAGCACTCATCACATCCTCATATACGCTTCATACACATGGCCATATAGCATGAGTCAGAGAGCATTTTTTTTTTTTTTTTTTTTTTTTTTTTGTGGTGCGGGGCCGGGGGGTGGGGTAATTTTCTAAATGAAACCCCAAATGCTCTGAGATATTTTGGTTATAGCAAATGCCCATAGTGCTTGCAAGGGGCTAAAATCATAGCAATTAGAGAAGTTCCCTGCACTCACTCACATAGTGGAAAGTATGTAGACATTAGATAGCAAAGCAACGTGCTACCAGGAGATGTGGGCTGTAGAGTTGGAATCATGTTTTGTAACATAACCTCTTAGAATGCAGGGTTAATTTGCAGTTTATCAGAGTATTTTCCAGTGGATTCACGCTTGACCTATGTGACTACTTGGCAAGGGAGGTGGAGCAATTATTACATCTGCCACATGGGCTGCTGTGAAGATTTGAGGAGAGAATCTTCATGTGGCCACAGTTCAGTTCCTGGCCTGGACAAAATGCTCAATAAATCCTCACTATTGCAATTGTTCTCACTAGAAGATATCATTTTCTTCCTGAATATGTGAAAAATCGAAGTTAAGGGTAGTAGACCAAATGAAAGATGAGCATTTCCTTGAAGTTTTAGAAATAAAATGTATTGATTAGAGGAGTTATGCATGTTCAAGTGAC
This sequence comes from Pongo abelii, assembly GCF_028885655.2. Lineage (NCBI taxonomy): Eukaryota > Metazoa > Chordata > Mammalia > Primates > Hominidae > Pongo > Pongo abelii. The sequence goes on from NC_072008.2 coordinate 151,422,225, forward strand.
TGGAGGAAGGAAAGCAAAGATATTTCAAGAGACAAAGAGGATCTCTGGAACCCGTTCTCCACCCCCGCCCCCACCCCCACTTACCCTTAAGGCATCCATTGTTGGCAGCCCTGATAAGATAAATAGATACAAAGCCACTTAAATATGTCCGTATGCACACCCACATCCCCTAATTCTGCCACCCCGCCAACTGCGCTGCTCCAACTATACTCTGGAGGGCAGGGCATGTTTACCTGCACTTCTGCACATTCAGCTCAGGCAGAGAGTTCCCTCTGTCAATATACAGGTAACCTTTCGAAATTATTTCCTTTTTGAAAACAGCCAGCATGCTATGCATTTTAATTTTTCTAATGTTTTCTCACTTAAAATATGCCAAATATGTCTTTCCAAGGTTTTCCAGATCCATAGATTTATCTTGTATTACATTTTAAAATTCCAACTCATAACTCGTGTAAGCTTTCTTGAGTGTATATTTTGAAGTGCTGATTTAACAGTTTAATTTTTTCACAAATATCTAATTTTCCCAGCAGCATTTGACCTTAGTACAGTACCTGTTTCAATTCTGTTCATTCTTGAGAAAAAAAAAAAAAAAACCATACAGTTTTAATTTGGTAGTTTTATAATTCCCTTTCAGTATCTAGTATGAGAAATATCTCATTACTCTTTATTTCATGAATGAATTGCCTAAAGCTGAACTGACCACATGTGACCATTTAAATTTGGATTTGTTTTAAATTAAATACAATCTAGTCCCATCTCAAGTGTTTAGTAGCCACAAGTGGCCAGTGTCTGTCACATGGGCAATATGCATGTAAAGCATTTCCATCATTGCAGAAATCTCTCTTGGACAGCAGTGCCCCAGAGTGTCACGGCTTTGGGGTTTTTAATGCAGTTTCCGAAAACCACCAACGAGATAAAAACCAACATCTTGCAGTACAGTATCTTGCCATGCAGATAGATATGTGGATATATCCTTTGGTGCAAGGTTTTGTTATATTCCTCATTGTCGTTTTATAGATTTATTTATAAGGGCTCTACACAGCACTCACTAAATCATTATTGTATTCAAAGAACAGGAATTATCTGATTGTTACAGATGGGAGCTTTTGAGACAGAGAAATTGAGGGACTTCGTAAGAGCACACACATGAGTTAATATTTATTTTGATCAGTTTTGTATTGATATTTTACTTACAAAAGTATCACTTGTTCATCTTAACCGGTGAAATGCTGCAAAGATGTATAAGCAGAAATCGAGTGGCGTTCCCTGGACCAGCCCTCCAAGGCTGCCCCACTGAAAAACCAGTTTTAAGGCCCACCTGATCTTGGGTAGCCTCCCTCACTCCTGACCCCTGCCCCGCAGCTCAGAAGACAGATGGGCAGGGGCTCGATTTCTTCCTTGGTCCACATGCACTTCATACTCTGATCGCTTAGGAGGTAGAGGATATCCCTTTAGGGAGAGGTTTTTATGTTTCCTGTTTTAAAGCCCAAATCATAATCTGGCACAGGATTTGTTTGGATTTTTATTTCCAGGAAAGTTTTTGGATTTTTTGGGGGAGGAGAATTTTGGTGAGATGCAAGAATTAACTGCTTTTCCCAAGACTCATCTACAAATGTGCAGTTTGTCATAAGAGCTCTTGGTTCTCATCTTTTGATCTGCGTCAATACCGAAGTCTGCCTGATGGCATTTTTAATACTGTCGTCATTTTACAACAATTTGTCTGGCAAGTATCCCTCATTACTTATCTTTTGTGGTTAATTTCATGAATTTTTCTCACCAATTGATTGGTTGCAGATGACCTTTAATATTGTTTGATCCAATAATTGTTTTAAACATACTGACTCCAAACCTAGCATTTAATTTAAGAGTAACTGGTAACAGGAGCACTGGAGTCATGGCAGTTCTGTTCCGATGATCTCTGGAAGTCTTTTTTTTTTTTATTGTATTATTATTATACTTTAAGTTTTTGGGTACATGTGTACAACGTGCAGGTTTGTTACATATGTATACATGTACCATGTTGGTGTGCTGCACCCATTAACTCGTCATTTAGCATTAGGTATATCTCCTCATGCTATCCCTCCCCACTCCCCGCACCCCACAACAGTCCCTGGTGTGTGATGATCCCCTTCCTGTGTCCATGTGTTCTCATTGTTCAGTTCCCACCTATGAGTGAGAACATGCGGTGTTTGATTTTTTGTCCTTGCGATAGTTTGCTGAGAATGATGGTTTCCAGTTTCATCCATGTCCCTACAAAGGACATGAACTCATCATTTTTTATGGCTGCATAGTATTCCATGGTGTATATGTGCCACAACCCCATCAAAAAGTGGGCAAAGGATATCAATAGACACTTCTCAAAAGAAGACATTTATGCAGCCAAAAAACACGTGAAAAAATGCTCATCATCACTGGCCATCAGAGAAATGCAAATCAAAACCACAATGAGATACTATCTCACACCAGTTAGAATGGCGATCATTAAAAAGTCAGGAAACAACAGGTGCTGGAGAGGATGTGGAGAAATAGGAACATTTTTACACTGTTGGTGGGACTGTAAACTAGTTCAATCATTGTGGAAGTCAGTGTGGCGATCTCTGGAAGTCTTGAGTCAATATCTTCTATAGTATATTGACCAGAATCTAGTATCTGGTATTGAAAATGCTCACTTATGTATTCAATACATCTTTTTTGTAAACCTTGGAATTTTTCTCAGTATGTTTCTTGAAATATTAATGAAAAATTTATTCTGAGTGGTGTTTTTATATTTGTATATTTATATATTATAGTTGATAACTGCTGGAATACAAGAAAACTATAGATCTAAATGTAAATTGCTCATTTTTCTGCCAAACTTTCAGAAATGTCTTTCCAGTAGTACTCACAGATTTTCTATGAAAGTTATTGAATGTTCTATATTGGTAATGTTACATGTGTGTTAGATGTATTCCAATATCATAGCCAAGAAATATTGGATCATCACATTCATTAAAGCTCTCTATGGATCATGAAACTGAAAAGTTTTTCAGTTTCCTTGCTTTTGAGTTTACAGCCTATGTTCAATGCCACCATTTCAACCAATCCTTTTACTCCAAGTTTTTTTCAACCTTATTCTGATAAGTGGGCCCTCAGGTAATATTTTGCAAGGCCTTGAATGCAAACTAATTAGTGATGCCCTAGTACGCACATTAAAGCTCTCTAGAAACAAGTTGTAAAGCATCACTAGCCAAAAGAAACACAATGTTAGCGACATATGTAATTTTAAATTTTCTAGTAGCCATATTTTAAAAATAAAAAAGATGTGGAAATATTAGTAATATGTTTTATTTAGTTAGATGCATGAAAATGGTATAATGTCAACATGTAATCAATGTAACAAACATGTTAATGAGATATTTCCCTTTATTTTTTCATACCAAATGCCCAGCAAGTGGTGGTGTGTATTTCACACCTGAAGCACATCTTCATTTGGGCAAAGCACATTTTAAGGGCTGATAGATATATGTGACTAATAGCTATCATACTGGACAACATGGTGATATTACGGTAGTGGTTAAGTCTAGCTAATGTATTGGGTTGTTCATAATGTTCATATTCTGAGAGCCAGGTGTGTAAGATCTCAAGAACTAAACTAACTTTAATTAAATAATTTGTTTTGTTAGATGTGTGACAGCGCATTAAAATAATGTAATTGCTTCTATTTCTAAGTTTTGTTCAGTTTACAGGAGTACTTCCGTGTGTTGTTCATTTAATCGTGTTGATGGATTTTTGAGGTAAAAGTAATAATATGACCTGTCATTAGTTCATTAGGCAGATTAAATGAGTAGAATTAAATAAAAGCTCTTCGTGTGCTGCCTGAAATGTCAGTGAAAACTCAGGAAATGTTAGTAATTGTCATTGTCATGATTGTCATTACCAGTCATCATGGCATGAATTTTCCCGTATTTACAGCTTAGGAAGCTTGAAACTTGCAGACATTGTGAAATGTCACAGGACATGTCAGTGGTAGGAGGTAAGTTCACTTTAATTTTAAAAAATTGTATGAAAAGTTTATTGAAAGATATGACTTGCTTATTCTAATATTTGAGACAATGCTCAACTATATAAAGAGGAAAGTTTGTAGTCCATCCCCGTACCCTGACTCAACCATTACAAAAACCCCCAACTCGTCCCTCCACACTGTTGTCCTTGCTCACACAATCATCTACTAACTCCCATATGCACATGGAAGGCTTTTTTCCCCGTATTTGTTTGTGCAAATATGAGCTCATTATACAAAAGCAGTTTTCTGCATTTTTTTTTTTTTTTTGAGATAGGGTCTGATTCCCATCATCCAGGCTGGAGTGCAGTGGCATGACCATAACTCACTGCAGCCTTAACTTCCTGGGCTCAAGTGATCCTCCCACCTAGGCCTCCGAGTATCTGGGACTAGAGGTGCATATATCATCATGCCTAACTAACTTTTTGATATTTGTAGTAGAGATGTAGTAGAGATTTGCCATGTTTTCCAGGCTGGTCTTAAATTCCTTGGCTCATGCACTCTGTCCACCTTGGCCTCCCAAAGTGCTGGGATTACAGGCATGAGCCACTGCACCTGGTCTGCAATTTGTTTTTCTTGCTTAAAAAAGATAATATAGGTTTCTCCCCAGATCAGTGGGGGAGATTTTATGGTTTGCATTTTATACATCAACTCTCTAACCCATATGGAATTTATTTTGGTAAATGCTAGAGAGGTGAGGTTTTTAACTTTCCTTTTTTTGGTAATATGAAATTTGTCCTGGCAACACTTGAGTTTTCAGTTTTGTTACAATGATCCTCAGGTCGCTTCTTAAACCAGATGTTCAATTGCTTTAATTATTTAGCTATACAGTGCCACTTGGTACTCATTCAATAAATATTTATTGGTGTCAATAGTCTGTCATCATTAAGCAAGAAATAAGAATAATACTCATCATCATGGAACTTGCATTCTAAGTACAGGGAGAGGGCAGAGATGTAAGTACTGTTGGGAAGTGATAAAATATAAAGGTTGAGGGCAAAAATACACATCCAGGTTAAAGGGGTTCTGGAGTTCTGGTGTGGGGACTGGTTGCAAAACTAAAGTGGTCAAGAAGGTCTTCAATGAGAAGGTGTTTTCTGAAGAAACTGCTAGAATATATGAAGGATGTGAGAAAGGCATCATAGAAACTAACACAGAAGAACAGGCCTAAGGAACATCCTGTGAAAATGCCGTAATATAGAAGAGTGGCTGGTCAGTTCTAGGAACATCAGGGAGGCCAGTGTGGCGACAGCGCTGTGACCCAGGAAGAGTCTTTAGGGATGAAATCAGAGAGATAAAAGAACACTGGTTAATGTAGGGCTTTGGAAGTTACTACAGTGACTGGCTTTTAATCCAAGATCAATAGGGGAGCTACTGAGGTTTGGCACCACAGTGTATGTCATTTTCTGACTTACCAGTTAAAATGGTTATCTTGAATACATTTTTAGAAAGCATGCCTATAGGATTTCCTGATGAATGAGATGTCCACTTATTGAAATGAGGAGATTTCCATTTCAAGAAAAATGTGGTATTGGTTAGGAGATCAGTTAAACTTGGTATTATTGTTAGACATACAAATGGAGATGCTGAGTAGGCAATTATGTTCTCTGGAGGTCAGAAAGGAGGTCTAAACCGGAAATATAAACTTAGATGTTATTAGTATACAGATTGTACATAACACCATTAGACTGGAAATACTCATTCAGGGAGTATCTGCATGTACATAAAGCAAAGAGGAACCTAGACACAAGGAAGATAACCAGCTAAAGAGACTGCATGGGAACCAGTGACTTAAGCAGAAAACTCAGAAAATTGTGCCTAGGTGGCCGATATGGTTTGGATCTGCATCCCCACCCAAATCTCAAGGTGAATTGTAGTCCCCAGTGTTGGAGGTGGGACCTGATGGAAGGTGGTTGGATCATGGGGGTGGAATTCTCATGAAGGTTTAGCACCATTCCCTTAGTGCTGTTCTTGTGATAGTGAGTGAGTTCTCATGATATCTGGTTGTTAAAAAGTGTGCAGCACCTCCCTTTTTGTTTTGTCTTGGTCCTGCTCCTGACATGTAAGATGACTTCTCCTGCTTTGCCTCCTGCCATGAGTTAAAGTTCCCTGAGGCCTTGCCGGAAGCAGATGCTGCCATGCTTCCTGTACAGCCTGCAGAACTATGAGCCAATTAAACCTCTTCTTTATAAATTAGCCAAGGTTAGGTTGTTTCTTTCTAGTAGTGTGAGAATGGACTAATACAGAGGCCAACTGAATAAAGTGTTAACAGGAGGAGAGAGTAACCTACTGTACCAAAGCTTACTTATTATGACACATAAAGCATAAGCAACCAAAGAAATAAGTAGATAAATTGGACTTCATCAAAATTAAGATAAGATATTTTGTGGTTCAAAGGACACTATACAAAAGTGAAAAGACAGCCCATAGAAAAAGAAAAAAAATTGCAAATAATTTATCTGATAAGGACCTATTATCTAGATTATATAAAGAGCTTTTGCAACTTGACAGTAGAGAAAACAACTCATTTAAAAAAAAATAAGAAAAGTACTTGAATAGCCATTTCTCCAAATAGGCAATAAGTACATGAAATGATGCTCACCATAACAGGTGTTAGAATGCAAACCACCATGAATTATCATTTCACACCCGAGAGAATGGCTAAAAAATTCAAACAAACCAACAAACAAATACCAGACAATAGTAATTCTTTGAGAAGACATGAAGGAAATGTTGCTGGTGGGAATGTAAAATATTACAGCCACTTATAAACAAAGTCTCATAGTTCTTAAAAATGTTACACATGGAGTTACCATATGACCAGCAATTCTACCTAGATATATACCCAAAAGAAGAAAAAATATATGAGCAAACAAAAACTTGTGCATGAGTATATATGGGAGCACTACTCATAATAGCCAAAAAGTGGGAATCATTTACACGACCATGAACATACGAGTGAAAAAACAAAATATGGCATATTCATACAAGGAAATAGTATTCAGCGATTAGAAGGAATGAAATATTGACACATGATACATCAACAAAATTTGAAAATATTATGGTAACTGAAAGAAGACAGACACAAAAAGTGCATGTATATATAGCATCATTTATTTTATATAAAAGTGTCCATTATAAACAAACACATAGAGATACAAAGTAGAATAGTGGTTGCCAGGTTCTAGGGGAGAGGAGACAGAGAGTGACTGCTAATGGTACAGGGTTTCTTTTAGGGGTGACTAAATGTCCTGAAGTGAGATAGTGGTAATGATTGCACCACCCTGTAACCAAACTCAAAACCAGTCAAGTGTAAACTTTAAAGCGTAGATTTTAGGGTAGTTAACTCTGTTTTATTTATTTCACTTTTATATTAAGTTCAGGGGTACATGTGCCATTTTGTCTTATAGATAAACTTGTGCTCCAGGAGTTTCACCCCCCAAGGGCATAGGGGGCTAGTGGTAGACAGCTTGAATCTCCAAATGTAGAGAGCCTTGGAATGCCATGCCAGAAAGTTCAGATTTCATTTTATCTGTAGTACCAAATGACTGCAAGGACAAATGTGAGTTGTAAGAGCCTGAAACACTGGCTGCAGCAATGAAAACAAAAATGATTGGCAAGATTCCAAAGATAGTTTAATGGCAGAATTGGCTGACTCTCATTACATTTTTCAGAGAGAGGAAGAGATCGAAGATTCTGAGGTTTCAGTTTTGGTAAAGAGATTCACCAAATTCAGTTTTATTCAGTTTATCCACCATTTGCTGGGCATCCCTGTGTTGTGGCAGCAGACGACGGGGAAGTTTGTTTTTGCAAAGACATTTCTAGTACTGGAAGGCTAAAGGTAAATGTTTTGATAGTGTACTTCCTCTAATCAATGTAACTCTATAGTTTAATAAAATGCTCTACAGTTTATCTTACCAGACTTTCTCACCTTAAAACGAGAGTTTCTTTTCTTTTCTTTTCTTTTTTTTTTTTTTTTTTTTAGACAGAGTCTCGCGCTGTCGCCAGGCTGGAGTGCAATGGCGCGATCTCGGCGCACTGCAACCTCCACCTCCCGGGTTCAAGCAATTCTCCTGCCTCAGCATCCTGAGTAGCTGGGGCTACAGGTGCGTGCCACCATGCCCAGCTAATTTTTGTATTTTTAGTAGAGATGGGGTTTCACCATTTTGGCCAGGATGGTCTCGATCTCCTGACCTCGTGATCCGCCCGCCTCAGCCTCCCAAAGTGCTGAGATTATTATTTCTTATCCTCAATGAAATCAAGGATTCTTTTAACAGATATTTGGAATTACAACCCATTAATGTTGCCTCCCACCACACACATACATTTCACACTTTGACAACTCCATTAATCTGAAGAAATGATTGATACCAATTTAAAACCTTAGGATGGCAGTACCTGTCTTTTAAAATATGTTTTTTGTGGTACATATTCAAAATACGTTGTTGGGTTTTTCAATCTCTGAAAACCATGAAGCAAAAAACTTGGGCTGAGGAGAAGAGTGGGAGGAGGCGAGGCTACTGCGATGGAGTGGAAGTTTGCCGAGCATTTTCACGTGGCCCTTGTTTCTATGGAAACAATTACCCTTGTCTGTACCATCTACGTATGTTTAGAATAACCTCTTCTCTATTTCTGATCTCAAAGAAAGCCTCCTACGAAACTTGGAATCATCAGTGGGAAACTATTTTAACACATTAGAAATCTGTAATGGAAGTGGACTAACATTTTGGTCTTCAGAGAATGCTAAATAAAGTAAATGGTGACCATCTGGTTACCATTTGTAAATTCAGTGAACCTTGTAGGATGAAAGTTTACCTCACACCTGGCCATGGATTACATACTTTTAACATTTATTGACTGCTTACCATATTTCAGGCACCGTGATGCAAAGTTTTGTTTCACATCTTATTCAATCCTCAGAACAGCTCAGCGTGGTAGTGTAGTTATTCTCATCTCCGTTTTACTCATGAGAAACTGGGGCTAAAGACATGAAGTGACTTGCGCAAGATCAGCCTGACTCTACTCTTTCTTTTTTTTCTTTTTTTTTTTTTGAGACGGAGTCTCACTCTGTCGCCCAGGCTGGAGTGCAGTGGTGCGATCTCGGCTCACTGCAAGTTCCATCTCCCGGGTTCAAGTGATTCTCCTGCCTCAGCCTCCTGAGTAGCTGGGATTACAGGTGCGCACAACCACGCCCGGCTAATTTTTATATTTTTAGTAGAGACGGGGTTTCACCAGGTTGGTCAGGCTGGTCTCACACTCCTGAGCTCGTGATCCACCCACCTCGGCCTCCCAAAGTGCTGGGATTACAGGCATGAGCCACTGCGCCCGGCTGACTCTACTCTTTTTATGCCTGGCTGTGGCTTCCTGTGAGCTTATCTATTAGGCAGTAGTTGAGGTCTTCACTTACCCTGAATTTCTTCTGGTTCTCCACTACTGGTAAATGACTAACTCTGTGAATTGAGTAATGGATGAAGTCAGGAATGAGTCTATTGCATGCGTGCATTTACAGAAGAGGCTGCAGTGCCAAGATTCCTTTGGTTTTGTGTTTGCTCACTGTGTATGGATGAGGCTATGCCAGTGTTCTCCATCTTTATTTCACATAAAATGCAGAGGATTTCAGGTCTGGGTGTAGACCATCATCATGCATATCTTGTTGTTGCTATGTTTGTAGGCAATAAAGGTAGGTTTAGACCAACCTTGTCCAACCCGCAGCCCATGGGCCATGTGTGGCCCAGGACGGCTTTGAATGTGGCCCAACACAAATTTGTAAACTTTCTTAAAACATTATGAGGTTTTCTTTTGATTATTGTTTTAAAGCTCATCAGCTGTCATTAGTGTTAGTGTATTTTCTGTGTGGCCCAAGACAATTCCTCTTCTGATGTGGTTGAGGGAAGCCGAAAGATTGCACAGCCCTGGTTTAGACGGTGTTAGGAGTTGAACTGTGTCTGCTGAAATTCTTATGTTGAAGTTTTAACTCCCGGTAACTCAAAATATGTCTTTATTTAGACATACATTCTTTACAGCAGCGATTCCCAACCTTTTTGACACCAGGGACCGGTTTCGTGAGAGACAACATTTTCACGGACAGGTGGGAAAATGGTTTCAGGAGGAAACTGTTCCACCTCAGATCATCAAGCGTTACTTGGAGTCTCATAAAGAGAGCACAGTCTAGATTCCTCACATGTGCAGTTCACAATAGATTTCATGCTCCTGTGAGAATCTAATGCCGCTGGTAATGCTCGCTCACCAAACACTCACCTCCTGCTGTGCGGCCTAGTTTCTAACAGGCCACGAACCGGTCTGGTCCATGGCCTGGAGGTTGGAAACCTCTGCTTTACAGAGTTAATCATGTTAAATGAGATTCAATGTGATGGGTGTCCTTATAGAAAATGGAAATTTGGGGCCGGGCACAGTGTCTCACGCCTGTAAATCCCTGCACTTTGGGAGGCTGAGGTGCGCAGATCACCTGAGGTCAGGAGTTCGAGATCAGCCTGGCCAACATGATGAAACCCTGTGTCTACTAAAAATACAAAAATTAGCTGGGTGTGGTGGCAGGCACCTATAATCCCAGCTACTCGGGAGGCTGAGGCAGGAGAATTTCTTGAACCTGGGAGGCGGAGGTTGCAGTGAGCCGAGATCATGCCACTGCACTCCAGCCTGGGTGACAGAGTGAGACTCTGTCTCAAAAAAATATATAAAAATAAAAAAAATTAAATTTGGCCAGAGAGAAATGCATAGAAGGAAGATGATGTGAAGACACAAGGTGAGAAGACAGACATTTCCAAGCCACGGAGAGACCTGATATACATCCTTATCTCAAAGCCAATTTATAGTCTTGTGTGCACTTGTACAAACACAATAGATGAATAGCACGGGCGTGGCTATTATTATGAATTTGTGAGGAAGTGGTAGGGAGGAGGTCCAGGGAGGATTGTCTGGAAATAATGACACCTACGCTGCAGATGTATGGAGGAACAGACGTTAACCTGGTGACTGGGATGCAGTGTGGGAGAAGGGTATCCCAGGCAGAGGAGACAACTTGTGTAATGTCAGAGGTGGGTGAGTAAGAGAGGATGGTATGCTCGCAGGACTCCTTCCTGCTCTGACCTTTGCCCTGACACTTCATGTTTCTGGTTCTCCATCGCCTCTCCTGAGCATCATTTTCTCTCCCACTACTCATGCTAAGCACTGTGCAAAGTTCAGTTCCTGGCCCAGTGATATTCTCCTTTTACTACTTTTGAAAAATTTAAAAAATGCCATTACATAAAATATCATCCCTCCCAGGACCCCCCCCCCCACCCACCCACCATATGAAACTCCAGCTGAGTGGCAGTTCTTGCCTCCAGCGTTTACATTTGCACAGCCAAGCTTCAGCTCAACCCTGAGATGCCAAAATGACACCCTTCACCTCTCCTTCCAAATTGTTGTCTAGATTCTGTATTTTAAAAAATATTCTCATCATCAATAAGTGACCTGATCCTAAAACCTGGAGTGATCTCTGACTTCTCCTGCTACCAAACACCTTGTCAGGATTCAGGGCCAAACAGTGTTATTGTATACATCTTCAATTGTTTCTTTTTCTTGAAATTCTAAGCAACCTTCGTCTCTCCTCATTCTGTGAGCATCTCTCTCCAGTTTTACAAGCCACGTCAAAAATTACTGACAGTGACTGAAATTATACCTGTAAGGTCTTTTCACACTGGGGATTTCATTAGGCTGGACCCAAGGGCTTACATTTTTAGTAAATAGTCAGATAATCTCCTGCTACCTTTTTGTTGATCTGGGTTGGGAATTCCCTTCTTAAACTGTCTGTTCTATTCTTTCTAATTTAAAGAACATTACCTTTCCTGAATAAAACAGGCACACAATAGAAAATTAATAGTTGGAACTTTTTCTGATAATCAGTGAACATCACACCTTCTTTTTTTTTTTAATTATACTTTAAGTTCTGGGGTACATGTGCAGAACGTGCAGTTATGTTACATAGGTACACACGTGCCATGGTGGTTTGCTGCACCCATCAACCTGTCATCTACATTAGGTATTTCTCCTAATGTTATCCCTCTCCTAGCCTCCCACCCCCCGACAGGCCCCGGGAACATCACACCTTCTTTTGTCCTCATTCTCTCAGTCTACAGACATTTTTGCAGTCATTGCCACTGTGACTACCGTGTTCTTGACACGACTTTGTTCTTGTTTATGTGACACCATTGTCTCCTGGTTTTCTGTTTCTCTCTGAGGTCAATTCTATTTCAAACTCTGAGATTCTACTGTCTCTGCTATCATTTTAAAAGTTTATGTTTCCTAGTCATTTGCCCTGGATCCACTTGTCATTGTTACTGTTCAGATTTGACCAGTTCCTCTAATTTATTTGCTGACCTCCATTGCCACCAAACCCACACATCTGAATCTACAGATCAGCTCTCTCTTCTAGAGATTCAACTGCCGCTTCAACACCTGTACTTGGGTTGTCTAATAGATTCCTTAGCCTCAATCTACCAAACAGTGATCTATTCACTTATTTTTTCTTTTAAGAGGGACTTATATTTTTGCTAGGAATGGAAAAATGTATAGAAAACTTTGTTGCCTGAGATGTTAAAGTGATTTATATCTGTTCCAATTTGGTTTCTGGCCCCTATATTTGAGATAGATTAAATAATATTACCTAAAAAGTCTCAGAATAGGCAAAGAAGGAATAAAGTGGCCACAACAGACTTCAGTACTTATTTATTCAGTCTACAAACATGTAGTAAACACCAACTTTGCTCCAGGGATGACAGTCATTACTAGTGGTACATGGCTTTAAGCTATGGTCCCTTCCCTCATGGAGCTTAGACTGTGAGATATTGTGTAGACTTTCCTCAAGAAGCATCACATTCTTTCACATACTGAGCTATCCTCAACTTGAGTCTTACCTGTGTGATTATCTATAATTAACACTCTGTACAATTAACTTTTATGCATGTACAGTTTTATGAATTATAACCCATGTTTAGATTTATGTAACCACAACACAATCTGGATACACAACAGTTCCACCACCCCCCTCACATTGTCTCATGTTGTCTTGAGAAACTCTTTACTGTTAAACTCTCTGCACACCCCGAGCCCCTGGCAGTCATGGATGTGTTCTCCATCTTATAGTTTTCACTTTTTAAGAATGTTATATAAATGGAATCCTACAATACATGTTCTTTTGAGATTGTCTTTTTTTCAGTCATCATATTTCTCTAGACAATCATTCAACTTGCTTGTATTAGTAGTTTTTAAACTATTCAATGCTAGGTATTATTCCATTATATAGCTGTACTACATTCTGGTTATCAGTTCTCCAATTGAAGGCATTTATGTTGTTTACAGTTTATGGTGATTTTGAATAAAGATACTACTAAACATTCATGAACAGTTATTTTGTGAATATAATTCACTTAGGTAAATTCCAAGGGTAAATATAATAGAGGTAGGATTGCTGGTCTATAGAGTGAGTGTAAACTTCACTTCTAGAAACTGCCAAACTGTTATCAAGAGGGTGTACCATTTTGCATCCCCACGAGCAATGCATGCGGAACCCAGTTGTTCTGCCTCCTTGCCAGCACCTGGTGTTTCCTGGTTGTTGTTATTGTTGTTCTTTTTCCATCTTAACAGAAGTGTTGGGGTATCACTTCATGGATTTCATTTGCATTTTCTTAATGACATCTTTTTATATGTTCATTTGCCATCCACATATCTTCTTTGTTCATGTCTGTTCACATATTTGCTGTTTGAATGTTTTAATTGATTTCTAAAAAGTCTTTATATGTATATGCCAGATAAAAGTTTTCTGTCAGATTGGCAAATATTTTCTTTCAGCTCATTGCTTTTCATTCAGTTTTTTAATGGTAGATTTCTCAGAGAAAACACGTTTTTTTCTTTTTGATAAAGTTATTGTATTAGTTTGTTCTCTTGCTATAGAGACATACCTGAGACTGGGTAATTTATGAAGAAAAGAGGCTGAATTGACTCAGAATTTAGCAGGCTATACAGGAAGCATGGCTGGAGAGGCCTTAGGAAACTTATAATCATGGTAGAAGGTGAAGGGGAAGCAAGCACATCTTACCATGGTGGAGCAGGAGAGAGAGAGAGAGAGAGAGAGAGAGAGAGAGAGAGAGAGAGAGCAAAGGGGAAGTGCTACACCAGATCAAACAACCGTAGTAGAGTTGTGAGAACTCTACTATGTGACAGCACTAGGGGGATGATGCTAAACCATTAGATACAACCCCCATGATCCACTCACCTCCAATCAGGCCCCTCCTCCAACACTAGAAATTAAAATTTGACATGAGATTTGGATGGGGAGACAGAATCAAACCATCTTGTTTTGCCCCGGCCCCTCCCAAATCTCATGTCTTTCTCACATTGAAAAATACAATCATCCCATCTCAACAGTCCCCCAAAGTCTTAACTCATTCCAGCATTAAGACTACAGTACAAGTCCAAAGTCTCATCTGACAGAAGGCAAGTCTCTTCCACCTATGAGCCTGTAAAATCAAAAGCAAGTTAATTACCTTCAAGACATGATGGGGATAAAGGCATTGGGTACATGCTCCCATTCCAAAAAGAAGAAATTTGTCAAAACAAAGGGGCTATAGGCCCCATGCAAGTCCAAAACCCAGAAGGGCAGTCATTAAATCTTAAACCTTTGAAATAATCTCATTTGACTCCATGTCTCACATCTAGGACACACTGATGCAAAAGGTGGGCTCCCAAGGCTTTGGGCAGCTCCACCCCTGTGACTTTGCCGGGTACAGCCCCATGACTGCTTTCACAGGCTGGCATTGTGTTCCTCTGGCTTTTCCAGGTTCACAGTGCACGCCGTCAGTGGATCTAGTATTCTCGAGGCTGGAGGACAGTGGCTCTTTTCTCACAGCTCCACTAGGCAGTGACCCAGTGGAGATTCTGTGTCAGGGCTCCAACCCCAGATTTCCCCTTCACATTGCCCTAGTAGAGGTCCTTCATGAGGGATCCAACCCTGCAGCATACTTCTGCCTGAACATCCAGGCATTTCCATACATCTTCTGAAATCTAGGCAGAGCCTCCCAAGCCTCAACTCTTACCCTCGGTGCATCTCCAGGCTTAATACCACGTGGAAGCCACCAAGGCTTGAAGCTTCTACCCTCATGTTAGTCTTAGATTGTAGTATCCTGCAGGTACATACTCAGAACAACTTCCAGCACTTGAATATTTACTCCTTCCCCCACCCCACATACTGGTAGAATTCATGTTGGGATACTACATTTACTATGAACATACGTCCCTGATTTGAAACAAGACTAGGATACACGGTAAAGAATGTTTATTCACTAAAGTTTTGACAGACTGAAGGCCATTATTTCAGATTGGAAATAGGAAACTTAAAAGAACTACATGGACATTGGGTAAAAGAACATGGGTTGAAATTTGCCTGGCAGTAGCCCAAAAGTAAATGGTCTTCAAGGTGCATGTAAAGGAACTGTAGGAGGGAAATGGGATAATTCACATCTCCGCCAATAAATAAATGTAGCCACACTAGCTTGGGGGATTTGAGGTGAGACATCGAAAATACTAAGTCATGGTGAGGGCTGGAAGACAAAAGAATGAATCACTTAATAGGAATGGCTGTGGGGAAGGGCTTGAAGGAATCATCCTCTGACTTCCATGTGAACCATGAACATTAAACATGGAGAAATCAGGAGCGGCAGCAGATCGCTTTGGGATACATCTTCAGGGGATGCTGAAACAACAACAGCATTTGGTTTGCTCTACACCCCGTCACCCTTCACCCGCAAGCCCAGGGAGTGGTCAGCAGTAGTGCTTTGTGATGTCCGAGCCACCCTAGGGCTGCCATTAGCTGGGACACTGCCTGTATGACCAAACAAAGCTCAAGGGTGTAGCTTTGCCTTGTCACCAGGAGAGTATATATAGGAAGTGCAAGGGCTTTGGGCCATCTCACCGGGAAGATTCAAAAGCTACAAACGCCTACTGTAGATAAAAAGATAGTACATACTATGGATGACGAACATCCCAGCACCAGTGGGGAGAAGAGGAAGAGCCCCTGTGACACGAACTACCAAAATGAGCAAGTAAGATTGTTAGGTTTTGAAGTGAAGGCGAGGGTGAAAGACAGACACACACAGCGGGGGCGGCTCAAACAGCAGCACAGGAATATTGCAGACAATTGTGGAAGTGGGGGACCAGCTTAATGCCAGAGCCCACCGCCGCTTACAGGCTGGGGTGCTTATAGGTATGGGTGGGAGGGGCCTGGGCAGTATGGCTTGCTGCCCGGCAGGATATTGATAAGATGTTCTTATGATCAGGTGGTTTGGCCCTTTTTCTGGTGGAATACCATTGTGGTGTTCCTTAGAACTTTGCCAAGCAAGATATGATAGGGATGTTTCTTTATTTGGGCCTTTGTCCGCCTTGTGGACAGGTGGTTAGGCAGGATGTTTCTAATGGCCTGAACACCCGTGGGATGTTTCACTTTGACCAAGGTCTGCAAAAGAGCAAAGAACTTACAAAATGGTGCAGTTTGGACTAACACATGACCCTACCCATGCTCTTCTTCTTCTTCCCCATAGATCCCTACTCTGTGATTCAACCTTGTTCTTCTCTGGATCAAACCCCTTCCTCAACTTGCATTCCTTCTTCTCAGGAAGCCCCCCTTGCTATCCAGTCTCTATCCTGTTCACCCAAAATAATGTCCTCCTGGCATCTCCCTGTTTTCTTTGCAGACGCAGGAGACACCAGAGGGGAACTCAGCTCCCCAACCAGAGAGGGACTCAGCCCCCCAACCAGAGAGGGACTCAGCCCCCCAACCGGTTCTTAAAAAAATAAGAATAAAAGTTCGCTACAGGAACGTTAAGAAAATATATTCAACTCAACTGGAGAATGACCAGTCCCGAGAGGACACAATCAATCCCGTGCAAGAGGAAGAAGAACGAATTCGAGAAGTTGTGGAAACACCTGCCAAGGAGTCAGAAGACCCATCAGTGCAGGCAGAAGATCCATAACAATCTGAAGGATCGTGAGCAGCTGGGGAGCGGTGGTGAAACATGGAGAAACCAAATTGGACAAATCCTCACCACCAACGGCTATGATAATAATAAAATGAAGTTTGAGAAGCTGATGGCTGTGTCTATCTCTGCCTGTTTTCTGACGGTGGGCGGGAAGGGAAGGGAAGAGGTAGGCATTTGAGAAGGGAGGGATGTGAGGTCCTGTAGGGTTGGTGGACAGACCCACAGGTTGACAGTAAGCCAGACATTGTAAATAAGGCCTGGGGGAGGACTGATTCCTAAAGAAAATTTTCTTCTTAAAATTTTGTCTCACAGGAAGTGGAGATGTGTATATGTTCAAGCAACTGTACCTGGCGGCACATAGTTCTGCTGAATGTACATATCAAAGGTATTCCCATCCCCTTTCCATTTGATATCTTCCTAGGTTAGAAATATATGCTTTATAAAGAGGAAATGTTCTGTAAAACACAAAGCACAATACAAAGGAAGATAGTCGATGTAGGAGTAAGTAAACGGCAGGAAAGCACTGCTTGTAATGAAATGATTGAAGAGCCAATTCTAAAACAAAATTTTCAATGCATCTGAAATATTTATGTGACTGTTTTCATGACCTCGACAGTCTTTAATCAAGATAAGGATGCTTTAGAAATGTGTTGATGTCCGCAAAGTGTGAATATTCAAAATCGCCATGACTTGGGAAAAGGAAAGTAAAACACTCTTAAGTATGAGGCACTCTTTCCATGGAACGTGAACTGTAAGGTGGTGAGAAGGGTTAGGCGTGATGTGGTGAGATCATTTTTAGGAGAGTGTGTCTATTATCGGCTTCATAACCCTTCCATTTTGCATGATAATTTCCTGAAATTCATCATTTAATTAAGGCTATAGATTTTGACGACAATGTTTCTTAAAATGTCAAACAGTATAATATTTATAGTGAAAAAGAAAACTGCTTGATAGATACACATCGGTTAGCGGGAAAAGACACCACAGGGATTCAGCATGGAGTCACCCGTGGATGGGGTTTTAGTTTCTGTCTTTGAATTGACCTTCACATAGTGTCTACCTGTTGAGATTTCAGGGGATGTTGGAGAGATAATTAGGTAAAACAAGAAGGTCTTCTCAGGATACATGAGAGAGTTAAATAAAAATGCAGGAGCAATTACAATTTTAGTTATTTGTAACTGTTGTTTGCTAAGTCATAACACTGTCATTGATAACATTAAAAAATAAAATATACTAAATATCAATAGACAAAAATCAGTTTTCTTTTCTCCAACCAAATACCTAAATACCTAGCACTGATTTCCAGAACAAAATCCCCCACATACCATCTTTGGAATAAAAGAATATTCTTTCAAGTTGTCGGACCACAAGGTAAAAACAAAAAATCCCAATGCTTTTTTTCTTACTCTTTGATATGTACAATTGAAGGTATTTCTCATTGCAAACTCATATTTCCATCCAGCACGTGACATTAAAGAATTTTTCATATTTAGGATAGTAATATGGGATCACATTCTCTAGCCTTAGGCATTGCAGAGGAAAAACAAACAAACAAACAAAAACCAAAACTAAGCTGAGAGAGGCGGAGCAAGAAAAACAGAACAGAAGGCTGCACAGATCAGCCCCCTCGCAAGGACACAAATTTAACAACTATCCACACAGTAGAAAACACCTCCATAAGAACCCCAAATCAGGGAAACTCTCATAGTACCTGGTTGTATCACTAAAAGAGGCACTGAAGAGTTAGAATAAACAGTCTTGAATCGCTGACCCCACCCCTTCCCTACCCTAGGCAGTGGCAGTGTGGTGTAAAGAGCATCTCTGGAAGCTGGAAGAGCAAGAGCAGAGCAGTTGTGGGTCACTGAACTCAGTGCTGTCTCTTACAGGAGAAAGGAAAACCAGACCAAACTTAGCTGACTCCCATCTGGGAAGGGAGCATTTAAACCACCTCTAGCCAGAGGGCAATTACCCATCCCAGGAATCGGAACTTGAGTTTCTGCAAACCTTGCCACGAAAGGCTAAACTGTTCCAGGTTTTGCAGAAAACCTTAAAGGCAGTCTAGGCCATAAGATCTGTAACTTGTAGGTGAGTTCTAGCATAGAATTGGGCCCAGAGGCAGTGGATTGTGGCGGGTATGCGGAGGGGTGCACATGACCTACTGAGATACCAGCTGGGGCAGCCAAGTGAGTGCTGGTGTCACCCCTGCCCTAGCCCCAGACTGCCCAGCTAGCGGCTCCATAAAAGACCCCCTCCTTCCACTTGAGGAGATGGAATAGTGAGGAGCGTTTTTTTTCTTGCATCTTGAATACCAGCTCAACTACAGCGGGACAGGGCACTGGTCGGGGTTGTGAAGCCCCTGTTCCAGACACTAGCTCCTAGATAACATTTCTAGACACACCCTAGGCCAGAAAGAAACCTGCTGCCTTGAAAGAAATGACAAGAGAACACCTATACACTGTTTATGGGAATGTAACTTAGTTCAGCCATTGTAGAAAGCAGTTTGGTGATTTCTGCAAGAACTTAGAATTACCATTCATCTCAGCAATCACATTACTGGATATAGACCCAAAGGATATATAGCATTCTACAATTAAGACCTATGCATGCGTATGTTCTTGACAGCACTATTCACAGTAGCAAAGATATTGAATCAACCTAAAGGCCCGTCGACAGCAGACTGGATAAAGACAATGTGGTACATAAACAGCACGGAATACTATGCAGCCATAAAAAAACGAGATCATGTCTTTTGCAGCAACATGGATGGAACTGGAGGCCATTATTCTAAGCGAACTCACATGGGAACAGAAAATGGAATACCACCTTTTTCCATTTATAAGCAAGAGCTAAACATCGGCACGCATGGACACAAAGAAGGGAACAACAGACACCCGTGTCTACTTGGGGGTAAAGGATGGGGAGGAGGGTGAGGATTGAAAAGCTACCTATCAGCTATTATGCTGATTACCTGGGTGATGAAATAATCTGTACACCAAACCCGTGTGACACACAAGTTCCCTATATAACGAGCCTGCACATGTACTCCTGAACCTAAAATAAAAGTTAACGAAAATTTAAAAATAAAGTAATAAAAAATTAAGAAGTCTCATAGAGGTAGAGAGTAGAATGGTGGTGACTAGGGGCTCGGTGGTGGTGGCTGGAAAGACATTGGTCAAAGGATACCAAATTTCTGTTAGACTGAAGGAATAAGCTCCAGAGATACGTTGTACAACATGGTGACTACAGGTGATCGTAATATGTTGTATTATTGATAAATGCTAAGAGAGTAGATGTTAAGTGTTCTCAATACAAAATGATAACTTTGTGGGATGATGCATATGTTAATGAGCTATATTTATTCATTCTACAATGTATATACTTCAGACATTAGATACATGATAAATACATTCCATTTTATCTGTCAGTTTAACATAATAAAAATAAAGAAGAAAGAAATGTCCAAGTGTTCTGCCTGGGAAGATGGGCCTGAGAGAGTCTTACATAGTTCATCGTGTACTATGTTTTTCTGTGCAGTGCAGCAGAGGGGGTGGGGCGACCTGAGAGCAGCACATAGTCAGTAAATGGCCTATAACAGCTCTACTTCCTTTCTTGAAGAATCAGAATGGCGAAAGAAAACAGTTTCATGTTTCTCATGCCCCTAAGAAGGACACTAAAGTGTTTTAAAGAGAGTCGGATCTGAAGGTGCCCTGTGGTTGGGACTGAGGGATGACATGAAAATGTTCTGCATGAATCAGCCATTTAGGGCCAGATGGGATGATACGCATCTCAGGAGATGTTCCATGGATACAACATTGGGAAATTCTGAGATTCTGAGTTGATTAAGTGTGAGACTCATGCATATTAAGTGCAATTACATAAAATGGCCTTGCATTTCTCATTCAGCCAAGCATTGTAACCAGGTATATTCCTGTGCCAGCTATTTCAATACAAAGTGGTATCTCTCACAACCATTTGCATTCCAGTACAATTTTCTGAACGTAAGAGAAAGAGATATGGTCATAACCAAGGTGTTAATAAATGAGAATAGTTTGCATCTTATCTTCTCTATTCTGCAGAAAGGCCCTTGAAGAGCATATTGCATCATTTCCTTCATGGCCAAGAAAATCAAGAATCACTGATCTGGCCAGGCGCAGTGGCTCATGCCTGTAATCCCAGCACTTTGGGAGGCCGAGGTGGGCGGATCACCCGAGGTCAGGAGTTTGAGACAAGCCTGGCCAACATGGTGAAACCCTGTCTCTGCTAAAATACAAAAAAAAATTAGCTGGGTGTGGTGGCGGGCGCCTGTAATCCCAGCTACTGGGGAGGCTGAGGCAGGAGAATTGCTTGAATCCAGGCAGTGGAGGTTGCAGTGAGCCGAGATCGTGCCACTGCACTCCAGCCTGGGTGACAGAGCCAGACTCTGTCTCAAAACAACAAACACAAAAACAAGAAATCACCGATCCATTTGAAAGTCAGCAAATATTTTGTCATTGACTAAATATAGACCCTAGAGAGTGATCCCCATACACCACACTACAACTTAAGACTGATTCTATTTCTTAATCATCCTTCGGAGGTCATCACGTTTTTGAACTCTTGTAATAACAGGGGACTTGAACTCATTTCAGACAGCAAACCTTGTCCTATGTTATCTTATGCTCTGGAAGGAATCGAAAAGACAAGGAAGTAAGGAAGAAAGAAAGGAGGGAAGGGAGGGAGGAAGGAAGGGAGGAAGGAAGGGAGGGAGGGAAGGAGAGAGGGAGGGAGGAAAGAAGAGGAGAGAAGAGAAGAGAGGAGACGATCTCTAAACCTAAATTGGTAGAGAGCTTCCCAAGTCTGAATACTTAAAAAGTTAAATTAAGTAGCTAAAGATGTTTCTGAAAACCATCTGAGCAAACAAAAAATAATTCTGAAAAATATTTGGTAATGTAATAATGACAATGGGTTATTTCCTCTATCCTTGATCTCCTACAATATATTTTAAGCCAGATCATGTTTTTCCTTTGATGAAAACTCCACAGACTTTTCATCTTGATTCAAATAAAATCCAAATTCCTAATAAGGCTGTACATGATTTGGGCACCTATTACCTCTCTGACATTAATACTTTTTCTTCTCATGAATCACTCTGCTTCTATCACACTCCCCAATCTGTGACTCTTGTAACTCACCATGCATGTGATTCCTCTAACCTGCCATCCATATCAGGGTCTTTGCATACTTCTGCCTGGAAGGTTCTTCTCTAAAATATCCACGATGTATCCTAATTTTCTTTTCTTTTCTTTTTTTTTTCCGTCTTTCTTTTATTTTTCTTTTTTTTTTTTTGAGATGGAGCCTTGCTTTGTCGGCTAGCCTGGAGTGCAGTGGTGCATTCTCGGCTCTCTGCAACCTCCGCCTGCTGGTTTCAAGCAATTCTCCTGCCTCAGCCTCCTGAGTAGCTGAGATTACAGGCGCCTGCTACCACACCTGGCTGATGTTTGTATTTTTAGTATAGATGGGGTTTCATTGTGGTGGCCAGGCTGGTCTTGAACTCCTGACCTCGTGATCCGCCCGCCTTCGCCTCCCGAAGTGCTGAGATTACAATCGTGAGCCACCATGCCCGGCCTGTGTATCCGAATTTTCCTAAGGTCACTAGTCAGAAGTCACTTTATTGGAAAGGCTATCCTCCATTTAATGGTGAAGACATTAAATGGTACTTGTACTTCTTTCACAAAAAAATCATACTTTTATCAGTTATTTTACTACAGTACCTGGAACATGTAAACTTTCAAGAAATATTTGGTCAATGAATGCATGTTAATCTGAATTTAGTATTGCAGTCTTCATTATTAGAAAGCATTTACACGTTTTAACTGTCAGGGAGCAACACTGGTAAGTGATTAATTCCCTGTCAATAAAATGGATAGAGTACTATTCATGCTACATGGTCTCACAGTTTTGGCAAGGGTTATTAAATTGCCAACTGTAGTACTAAACTTATATTAATGTTGTACTCATTAGTATTACTCTTGTTATATTCAGAGGAAATATGGACTAAAAGTAAGATCACGGGCCTTGTTCAAATCTGAATTCTGCTACTTCCTAGTTGGGTGATCTAGGTCAAGTTTCTTAACTCCTCTGAGTCTTAGATTCTTCGTATGAAAAATGGAAAAAATGCTAGCACCTACTTCTCAGGATTGTTGTGAAAAACAAATTAATTAATATATTTAAACTTTTAGCACAGAGCCTAGTACGTAATGTGTGCTCAGTAATTACAAACTATTACTAGTGAGTATAATAGGATGTGAAAATTCATGACATCAAACAACCAGAACCGAGTTTTGTATATATAAACACACACACACACAGACATATGTATATACAAACACAAACACACACACACATTTTTTTGTTGTTGTTGCAACAGAGTCTAGCTCTGACACCCAGGCTGGAGTGCAGTGGCGTGATCTCGGCTCACTGCAGCCTCTGTCTCCCGGGTTCAAGCAATTCTTCTGTCTCAGCCTCCTGAGCAGCTGGGACTACAGGCGCGTGCCACCATGCCCGGGTAATTTTTTGTATTTTTAGTAGAGATGGGGTTTCACCATGTTAGCCAGGACGGTCTTGATCTCCTGACCGTGTGATCCACCTGCCTCGCCCTCCCAACGTGCTGGGATTACAGTGTGAGCCACCACGTCTGGCCAGATTTTTGCAATAGAGAAAGCATTGGACATCATTTTATCATAGAATATTAAAGCTGGAAGAGACCATAGGATCATAGGAACCCATAGTCTCTTGCAAGAATCCAGGTCTCCAAACTCAGAAACATGCTAATTGTTCCTTCCTGAAAATGCACATTAGGCATGGCATAGCTTTTGCAATCAGTGACGATACCAAGGCATCAGGGGCTAGAGGCTTAGGACATTACTGACAAAGCAGGAGTATTGCCATCTTGAACAAGCTCTGTCATTTTAAAATTCACCTTAATCAAAAACTGCCAAGATCCAAAGGGCATCAGCCTAATGGCTAAGGTCAGCATGACCATAAACCACAAATAACATCTCCAACCAGAAACATTCCAGACTCCTCCCCGACCAGAGACAAGCTAGCCCCAAGATAACCCCACCCTGGCCAGGAAGATGCCAGCCCCAAGATAACCTCCCCTCCACCCAGAGACATTCCAACCCCACCGTAAACTTCTTCCCCACACAGAAACATTCCAAGCTTGTGATAAGCCCCCTCACCCTAAAACCAATATAGACTCTTAGTCTGTAAAAAAAAAAAAAAAAAAAAAAAAAGAACTCCTCACCAAAATCTACCAGAATCCCCTCTCATGTTTTTTCTAAAATAAACCTGTCTTTAACTGTAAACCTGTGTTTCATGTTTCTCTCCTCTTTCTTTAACTCTTACATTTGGTGCTGAAACCCGGGACAGGTGCTGGGGGCAGAGGCTCTCTTGCAACCCAGGAAGCAGTGGGCAAAGACAGCTCATCCTGAGTTAATTCCTGAATCCTATGGGTCTCTGGCCACCCACCCCATCTTTTTCTCTCACTTCACTTTTCCCTCATCCTCCCTTTTCTCTCTCTCTCTCTTCCTCGTGCGGCTGCAGTCCAAGAGCCCCTTTGGCGATTCCAACTGGAACATCCAACATTGGATACTAGTCCAGCTGACTGGTAAGATCTGCCCTCCCCTGGCTTTCTCGCAGTACCCGGGAAAAGTCAGGTCTGCCATCCCAGTCCTCAGAGGACCGGTGGGACTAAGCTAGAGGAAATCTTGGGGACGTCCAGTTTCTTCTCAGCTTGACTGTCCTCTTTAGAAAGAGGACTCTGGGTCTCTGTCTTTTGTCTGGGGATGCCTAGAACAAAAACAGACATACCCTTGGCTTCTTCTCGCCAGTCCACTTGCAAGCCAAACAATCCCACATTTCTACACCCTCTCCACTGTACTGTCTCCTTCACAACCTCGTCAAACTTGGCTTAAGCGTTTAGTCTTTTATGGTAACACGGCCTGGCCCCGATACACATTAGATAATGACAGCCGATGGCCCGAAAATGGCACCTTTAACTTGAAAATTTTCAAGAACCTTAACAACTTCATAACCAGGAATGGCAGTGGCAAGAGGTTCTCTATATTCAGGCTTTCTTCTACTTCTACCATCAATCCCCATCCTCTCTGTGTCACGCTTGCACCTCTCATAAAATCTTTCTTCCTAATAAAAACTCTCCCTCCTCAGGTCTCTCCCTCCTCTGAAACTTTTAACCCATTGTTTTTACTCCGTTTAACCCATTCTCCCTCTCCAGGAAGTGGCTGGGGCTGAAGGCCTTGCTCGTGTTCATGTCCCTTTCTCTATGTCTCATTTGTCACAAATCAAAGCTATAAGTATACTCAAAAAGGCTTTATGGGTTTCATTGTCTGGTTTGGTTTTGTTTTTTGACATGGTGTCTCACTCTGTAACCCAGGCTGGAGTGCAATGGCGTGGTCTCAGCTCACTGCAACCTCCGCCTCCTGGGTTCAAGCGATTCTCCTGTCTCAGCCTGCCAAGCAGCTGGGACTACAGGCGCGTGCCTCCACACCCGGCTAATTTTTGTATTTTCAGTAGAGACGGGGTTTCACTATGTTGGCCCAGCTGGTCTCGGAACTCCTGACCTCTAGATCCGCCCGCCTCGGCCTCCAAAAGTGCTGGGATTACAGGCGTGAGCCACCATGCCCAGCCGCGTTTATGTTTTTCTCTTCATAAATTTTGTTTTCCTGGAAAAGGTTTTTTCCTGGTCAACTGAATTACTTTTCTCCACTCTGTCTTGCCACTCTTGGTGCATGTATGAAAGACCCTAAAATGACTCCTGGTGGCCTGGGACTCCTTGGGAAAACAAAAAAGGTGCCACAAATCCCGTTTTGGGAAAAATCTCTGTTTTCCTTATGAAACCCCTAGACTTAAAGATAAGTAAGTACCTCTCAAAAATCTATCTTTGTCTTCCAACTGTACTTAAGTTTAATAGGCCCTAGAAACTGTTTTCTTAGCCCTGTTCTTAAAAGGCCTCACCCAAAGGCCAAAAATCCAATTGGAAAATTAGCAGAAAAAAAATCTTATAACTACTAAATCTTCTTCTGATTGTCTGTGTGGCTATATATGTTTTATGTGTGCAATGTCTGTTAAAAGAACTCTAATTAATTGGCCAAAAAAAAAGCAGTTAAATCAAATATTTTGAAGGAAAAAGTAAAAGCTGTGAGACCTTTCAGTTCTCACAACTTTAATCTTTAAAACTTACTGGTACAGCAAGTTTTGCTGTGTAATTTTTTAAAGAAATAAAGCATTAATATTGGTTTAATGAAGATAGCTATATCTTAAACTATTTAGTAACATATCCTAACTTCTAACCTTGTGGCCTTAGGCAGTCTAGTCCACAGACATGAAGGAAATTTGTTTTGGGAAAGAACTGTTATCATCTTTAACATTAAGGAAAAGATAATTTGTATAAGAAAGAATCTTATATGGTAAATTTTTGTCCTAAAGTAAATTAACTGTTGTTTAAAAAAAGGGATGACTTTACAACAAGTCAGAAAGTTAAGGCATGTCAGAAATTGTCTGTGAAAGTCGTGAAAAATTTTATAAAAGGGAATTTGTGCAAGAAATGTCGTACAATTTAAAAGTAATTAGGCCTCCTGAATGCTGTATAAAATTTCACTCTAACTCTTAGCTGTACAACTTGCCTGCTTTGCAGCTAAATAAAACCTAGGACACATGGAGTTAAATGATGGAATAAGCCAGACCTTATCCGCACTTCTGTCTAGGTCCTAGGCCCTACACCTAGTACGTAATTAAATTCCCAAACTTACCAAGGATTTCATCAAAAGTAAATGTTGCTAAAAGTTAGCAGTGTAACATGTATTTAAAACTACTGAAGAAATAGTTTATGAGCAAGGTGTGTAAGGAAAGTAAAATACACTTTTGGTAAAAAGATTATAAGGAGGCTTAAGAATGTGGATTTTTGCCTACATTAAAAGGTTAAAAAATTGTTTTAAAGGTTTAAGCAAGTTTGGGAAGGTTAATTGTAAAGAAAATTTCGTGTGTATACATACTGGCTAAAGTTAAAGGGGTATCATTCAGTTTTTCTGGAAATTGAGCATTAAAACAAAAGCACAATGGGTTTCTGTTAAAGCACTAACCTGCTCTTTAACAAAAATTATAAACGGTTAAAAAGGGTCTATAAAAATCTTACCTTATGGTCAAACATGAAAATTGGGTAAATGCGTCTACAAGGTTTTATTAAAAATGGAGTTTAACATTAATAGCACACTAATACAATGGTAAAATTTGGCTTATCTGATATAAAATCATACAGGAAGCATGGTCAAATATAAAATGGTATTTGGCTTTCTTTGGGATATAGTCGTATAAATATGCTATTGGTATGTGTTCCAAAGTTATGACAGATTCCTATAATTCTAATATATCTTAGTGTACATTATCAGTAATCCTTATAATTGTTTTGTTAAAATTATTGTGTGCCACAGAGGTAACAGATATCTTTGTCAACTGTGTCTTTAACTATGGCTACCCTAAAACTTTTTGTCATCCATAAACAATTGTTGTCTTGTTTTAGTCCTCTTCAAAGGGTGGTTTTATAATCAGCTATAAAGCTCTGAATGCAGGTTTCTGATAAAAAACAGGACAGGAATTAACTGCATAAACCAAACTAATAGGAAACTAATCTGTTTAACGTTTTGCTTAAAATATTGCTAACCCTTTGTTTTGCCTTTCAAAGTCAAAGAAACTTTTTTTAAGCGATTAACAGCTTTTAACTGTTAACTGTTAACTGCTAACTCCCATACGTATGGGAGTTAACTGTTAACTGCTAACTCCCATACGTATGGGAGTTAACTGTTCACTTTTAACTGTTTAACTTTTAACTTTTAACTGTTAACTCCCATAAACAAAATTTGGAGGATACTTGTTTCTCTCTCTACCTGATTTTCTCCAAAATTTGGAAACGATCTATGAGTATTCTTAAGTAATGGCAATATAGTTATTTGCATAAATGCAACAAGAATCTGTTTTCTTTTGTAACAGGACACAATTGGAAAAACTGGTTATTCTTACCAAGGCTTTAACTGGAATGGTGTGCTTTTCCTTCAAGGAATCAAGCTTTAACTTATAAAGCCAATAAAGCCCTTGAAAAACTGGCCTCATATTTTGTGTACACAGTCCCCGTACAGGGTTTGTAATCTGTGGTAAACAAAACATGTCACTTTCTAACAGGCCAGGAACCCTAAGTTATCTTGAAACATCAAGAGGAGAGGAATTCACCCAACTCACAGGTATTTAATGGTACAAATCCATGGCTGGGCTTGGCTCTAAAAAGTATTATCTCACATTACTTCTACAAAACCAAATTCCATCAAAGCCAATTTAAAAGGCCTATGTAACAAATAATTATTCTTGCAGCACCGTATGCAGATAATTAAGCCAAGTAGAATAAATCAAACCTACCATAATTTGTCTTTTAATAAAAATGGGAAAGTGGAGAGAGAAAATTATGTTTCCAAAACTATGACACACCTCTTGTTAAATTCTAGAGTTGCCTGATGTTTTTCAGTTATTATTTTCTACTGTTTCAATTAAATTCTAATTTTTCTGACTACAAGTCTTCAAAATAAGCTGTGCTTTCTTAAAGCCCTATCAACCGAAAACTAGATGTTTCAGTAGGCACTGCCTCTGAACCCCCTAACCGTCACAGGAGCAAATAAAGAAATAGGAAATCTTAAGCTAAAAATCATAACAAATAAATAAGCGAGAAAGAATTACTCGTCTTGCTGAGTCTCACCCCTACCTCACCAAACACTTTTGTCATTCCTGCCTCTCCTTTGAAGCCAAATATTACAACTTTTTAATGGAAATTATTTCCTACGCCACCCTTGTGGAAATTGCTTTACTCACTCTACTGTTTGCAGTAAAACTATATACTGTAGCACCCTCAGGGTAAAATGTCAGACCAAAAAAAATCTCAATTACTGTAGCATTTTGCTTAGTTATGATCCTCTTAGCAGGAATAACGCTTACTAACAGAAACTAACACATGGGCCTTTCCAAACATGTGCTTCTACCTCTCATTGGGTAAGGAATATTGTTTCTTTATCAACCACTCAGGCCTAGTAAAAAACGCTGCTAAAAAATCTTCAAGAAAAGGCTAAAAATCTAAGGGAGTACCAAAACCAGCAAATAAATTCTTGGTTTGGGAACAAAATCATCGCATGGGTCATCCTATTTCTGGGCCCTCTCCTAATAATATGCCTGAGACTAATTTTCTTAGCCTGCCTAATTAAGCTTTTTCAGAAAATTTTAACTAACAGGATCACGACCATTTCACAGACAACTACCCAAAAACATCTACAGACGGCATTGCTCCTACCGTCAACCCAAAGCCAAAAAACTCTCCGTCCCCTCGTCAGCAGGAAGTAGCCAAAAAGAACACGCTGCCCCTTGTCCCTTTTATAACTATAGGGTCTGGATTGACAAAGCAGGAGTATTGCCATCTTGAACAAGCACTGTCATTTTAAAATTCACCTTAATCAAAAACTGCCTAAATCCAAAGGGCGTCAGCCTAATGGCTAAGGTCAGCATGACCATAAACCACAAATAATATCTCCAATCATAAATATTCCAAACTCCTCCACGACCAGAGACATGCTAGCCCCAAGATTTAAATGTGCTGTCTGGCCTTTGGAGCAAAAAGCAGACACTTTTTTTTTCGTAGTTTAAGTTCTAGGGTACATGTGTACAACTTGCAGGTTTGTTACATATGTATACATGTGACATGTTGGTATGCTGCAGCCATTAACTCGTCATTTACATTAGGTATATCTCCTAATGCTGTCCCTCCCCCTGCCCCCAACCCCATGACAGGTCCCGGTGTGTGATGTTCCCCACCCTGTGTCCAAGTGTTCTCATTGTTCAATTCCCACCTATGAATGAGAACTTATGGTGTTTGGTTTTCTGTCCTTGTGATAGTTTGCTGAGAATGATGGTTTCCAGCTTCATCCATGTCCCTACAAAGGACGTGAACTCATCCTTTTTCATGGCTGCATAGTATTCCACGATGTATATGTGCCACATTTTCTTAATCCAGTCTATCATTGATGGACATTCGGGTTGGTTCCAAGTCGTTGCTATTGTGAATAGTGCCGCAATAAACATACGTGTGCACATGTCTTTATAGCAGCATGATTTATAATCCTTTGGGTATATACCCAGTAATGGGATCACTGAGTCAAATGAAATATAACTGTGAGAAACTAGTTATATTTCTAGTTCTAGATCCTTGAGGAATCGCCACACTGTCTTCCACAATGGTTGAACTAGTTTACAGTCCCACCAACAGTGTAAAAGTGTTCCTATTTCTCCACATCCTTTCCAGCACCTGTTGTTTCCTGACTTTTGAATGATCGCCATTCTAACTGGTGTGAGATGGTATCTCATTGTGGTTTTGGTTTGCATTTCTCTGATGGCCAGTGATGAGCATTTTTTCATGTGTCAAAAAGCAGACACTTTTATAGGGTAAGGGAGAAATGAGCAAGGGGAGGGGTCCTCCCTGCTACTGGGCAGTTATCTACTGGGTAGTTGTCCAAGTGGACATGCTTTTGGCATATCCTCTTGAGGTGAACCCCTGGAGGTGGGAGTTCCATGGGGACATGCTTTGATCTGCAAATAGGCTGTCAACTCTGGAGGAGAGATCCAGAGCACACAGATGAACTTGCCCTGCAGAGAATATTTGATGAAGGAGAGGTGAGAGTGTATTTTGCATTTCAAAAAGCACTAAGTAGGAAGTAAAGGGAAAGCGGAAAAGAGAAAAGAAAACCATTAAATTATCTCTTAGAAAAATGGGGGCACTTGGTTACAAAAAGAGTCAGAAAAGTTCTTATTTCTTGTTTATCTTATTGTCGACACTTTTATTTTACACGCAGAGCATCCACCATTTTCCCATAATTATTATTTTTTTGCTTATGAATGTTGTGCCCTGTATGAATTTTATATCGTACCTTGCAATTTAATTTGATTTGGCTCTCTTTTGGCCCAAACCTAGACTATAATCATTCAGCACTAATAGTATCCATACCTTCATCCTATAATCCTGATCTAACCTTCATGTTTTCCATTATTTAAGAATAAGAACAAGAACAAGATACAATATGTGCAATTAAATAAAGAAAACTATTTTCTTTGTTGTTGTTGTTCTAGCCAAAGGAGCCTGGGATTTTTAAATGATAGCAATTCAGATGACTTGTAGCTGCAAAGACTGACTCCAAACTTTTAATGTAAAAAAGTCTTTGAGGATATTTTTCTATGAAAACATCAGTGGATAAATTTCTGTGTATAAGTCCATAATACCACCTAACTCTTTGATATCATTTGAATAGACACTTGTACCATTCTCTCATAGGCAGACATTTGAAATGAGAATAAAACTTTAACTCAGTGGAGAAATTTCATTATTCAAATTCAAGGTGATTTGATGATGAGATTGAGATGTACCGCATAGTAATTTGGTTTCATCACAAAGTTATATGAAAACCCAATGTTTCAACATTTTTCCATAAAAAAAAGTGTCACCAAGTATAATATTGATGTTACTGTTCCTTTTTAATCATAGAGGCGATTAATTAAAATACCAAATCTGAGTTTTCTTTTTGGGTTACAAATGAGTTTCTAAAAATGTCCCCTATGTTTATGAGAACATTTAAAAAACCATACATATTTGAGTATAAACTTCTTCAACAATATGTATTGAGTATAAACTATGTGGTACTCATTATGCTAGACGATATTTATACAATGTTGAACAAAAACAGACATGGTTCTCATACTTCTTATAATTGTTAAAATAGATAGTAATTAGTCAATTACATAAGTATTTTATTATAATCTAAAATAAATTGTATTAA
Organism: Pongo abelii; assembly: GCF_028885655.2. Classification (NCBI taxonomy): domain Eukaryota; kingdom Metazoa; phylum Chordata; class Mammalia; order Primates; family Hominidae; genus Pongo; species Pongo abelii. The sequence continues at coordinate 151,454,207 of NC_072008.2, forward strand.
GGCCAAGAACATGATTACATGGAACATATTATAAAGGACCCTAACCTAGACTAGGGAGAAAGGCTGTCCAGGGGAAATTTTCTGCAGGATCGTTACTTGAGCTGAGACCGAGAATATCAGTAGGCTTTAATTAGGTAAAGGGCATAGATGTATGAGAACATGCCAGAAGAAAGCAGTATGTATAATAACTGTATAGCAGGAGAGACTGATACTAAACTCAGGCACTAAACTCAGGCTAGAGGGACTGGAGTGTAGAGGGTGAGGATGAGAATGCTGCTAGACATCGCTGGAAAAGTATGGGGAGGTCATACCATACAGAGCCTCGTAGGTCATGTTAAGAATTTTAATCCAGAACTGGGACTCAAGGATGGAAATTAGAGAGATATAGGTTTGAGCTTGAGAAGAAAAATGGTTTTCTAATGATCAGAGCTGTCTGAAACAGAAGCTTTATGGAAGCACTGTACTCACTAATCACTACAAATACTCATGATAATCACTACTTTGGTCTTTAGACACCTCTCCATTAAAAGGGGGTGGGAAGTTGAGCTAACTGACCTTTAAGACTGTTTACAAATTGATTTATTAATGATACTGATAATCAAATATATCAGATTTATTATCATGTATTTTATAAACTTTATCTCTAGCAGCCAAAAAAAAAAAAAAAAGAATTTTAGTTATTTGTTTATGAGAAATGAGACACTGATGACTTTTAAGCATGCAGTTTGGCATGCTCAATTTTGTGTTTTGAAACACTCTGGTTGCAGGAGGGTAAGTAGATTGAAGTATCCAGAGTAGAAAAAAATCATCACCAGAACTCATCATACTGGCACCCTAATCTCAGATTTCTGGTCTCCAGACAATGAGAAATAAATTTCTGTTGTTTGAACAACCCATTCTGTGGTATTGTGTTACAGCAGCCAGAAAAGACCAATACAGTGCAGAGGCCAAAAACTGGAATCAACCTGAATGCTGCAATAGAGAAATGGCTTAGTAAGTTGCATTTAAGCCATCCCCATTCACATGACTACATTTAAAAGTATGATAATTCTATACCGGAAAATGTGGATAGATTTTTATGAAGTGTTTCTAAGTTATATAACCAAGATGCATTAAAGAGTAAAACAGTGCTTCTATACAGGTGTATGGATATGTATATATGCTATATTACTATATGAAATAGGCAAAGATATGGAAAAATGCACAATCACCTTTTAACATTGGTTATCCAATTGGAGGAGAGAGTAAAGAAATACAAAATTTTATAGAGATGGTCTTTCTAAACATTAAATATATACATATATGTAAATACGTGTATACATAACTCTTACGTAAATTCACATGAGCGTTTATAGGTATAGAGCTATGTATATACGAAATGACAGTTGCCAATATTGTGCATATTGCTGGATATTTTTGGTTTTCAGTGTTTTATGTATTTGTAAACTTTCTTTCTTATAACTTGAATTTTTTTTTTTTTTTTTTTTTGAGATGGAGGCTTGCTCTGTCACCCAGGCTGGAGTGCAGTGGTGCGATCTCAGTTCACTGCAACCTCCACCTCCCGAGTTCAAGCGATTCTCCTGCCGCAGCCTCCCAAGTAGTTGGGACTACAAGCATGCACCACCACATCCAGGTAATTTTTGTATTTTTAGTAGAGATGGGGTTTCACCATATTGGTCAGGCTGGTCTTGAACTCCTGCTCTCGTGATCCATTCGCCTCGGCCTGCCACAATGCTGGGATTACAGGTGTGAGCCACTGCTCCCCACCCTGAATTTTTTTTAAATAAAATTTTTAAATGATTTTAAGCTTTAACCTTTGTCTTAACCCATTTAATCTTACTAAAATGTAATACTACATACCGGCTAAATTAAAAACAATAGGAGTTTATGGCTGGGCGTGGTGGCTCATGCCTGTAATCCCAACACTTTGGGAGACCAAGGTGGGCAGATCACAAGGTCAGGAGATTGAGACCATCCTGGCTAACATGGTGAAACCCCATCTCTACTAAAAATACAAAAAAAAAAATTGCTAGGCATTGTGGCAGAAGCCTGTAGTCCCAGCTACTCAGGAGACTGAGGCAGAAAAATTGCTTGAACCCCAGGAGGAGGTTGCAGTGAGCCAAGATCACACCACTGCACTACAGCCTGGGTGACAGAGTGAGAATCCATCTAAAAAAAAATAAAATAAAATAAATAAATAAAAGTTTATTTAGCTCATTTTTCTGGAACTGGGAAGTCCAAGAGCATGGTGTTAGCATCTGGTGAGGGCCTTCTTCCTACGTCATAAGATGAGAGATGGCATCACATGGTGAGAGGGCAACAGCATTGGAGTCAGCCCAGGTTATCTCTACCTCTTCCTATAAAGCTACTATTCCCATATCATAGGGGCTCCATCCTGATGAACTTATCTAATCCAAATTACTTCCCAAATACCTCACCTCCTATTGACATATGAATCTGAAGATTATATTTTCAATACATGCAATTTTGGGGACACATTCAAACCATAGCAACATTTCTAAATAAAACATTATACAGCAGATTCAGAAAATAACCTAACATGTATAAAATTGATGATTGTTTTGTCTTCCATTCATTCATCAAACATACATTGAGCAGCCACCATGATGTTCTGATAAGTGTATTAAGGTGGATGCAATTACAAAAATGAATGAAATATGCTTCTTTCTGGTGTATATTGTATAATGGGGGAGACAAAGTTGTAAATCAATGATTTTAACACAACATGGTAAGTGCTCTAATACAAGTAGTAGTAGGACAACAGGAGCCACTAACTCCGCTGGGGTTGGTGGTGGGGAGACATCAGAGTGGGAGCAACATTTGATCTTAGCCTTGAAGAATGATTAAGCTTTCATCACTCATCAGACGTAGGTGGGGAAGAGAAAGCAATTACTTCAAAGAGGAAGGAAAAACACGTAGCACTAGTTTACTTGCTCATCAGTGACATGTAAGGAGCAGTAAACAGCTTGGTTTATTGTTTGTTTGTTTGTGTGTGTGTGTGTGTGTTTTTGAGACGGACTCTCACTCTGTCGCCCAGGCTGGAGTGCAGTGGCATGGTCTCGGCTCACTGCAACCTCCGCCTCCTGGATTCAAGAGAGTTCTTCTGCCTCAGCCTCCCGAATAGCTGGAACTACAGGTGCATGCCACCACGCCCAGCTAATTTTCGTATTTTTATTAGAGATGGGGTGTCACCATATTGGCCAGGCTGGTCTCGAACTCCTGACCTCGTGATCTGCCCACCACACCTTCCAAAGTGCTGGGATAATAGGCATGAGCCACCGTGCCCAGCCTACAGCTTGTTAATTATAGTTCTAAATGACAATAATGTGGAAAGAGAGTGTATTAGTCTGTTCTTATACTACTAATAAAGACATAACTGAGACCGGGTAATTTATAAAGGAAAGAGGTTTAATGGACTTACAATTCCACATGACTGGGGAGGCCCCACAATCATCACAGAAGGCAAATGAGAAGCAAAGTCACATCTTACGTGGCAGCAGGCAAGAGAGCTTGTGCAGGTTAACTCCCATTTATAAAACCATCAGATCTCCTGAGATGTATTCACTACCATGGGAACAGTAGGGCGGAAGTCACCACCATGATTCAATTATCTCCACCTGGCCCAACCCTTGACATGGGAATTATTACAATTCGAGGTGAGATTTGGGTGGGGACACAGCCAACCATATCATTCTGCCCCCGGCCCTTCCCAAATCTCATGTCCTCACATTTCAAAACCAATCACACCTTCCCAACAGTCCCCCAAAGGCTTAAATCATTTCAGCATTAACTCAAAAGTCCACAGGCCAAGGTCTCATCTGAGACAATGTAAGTCCCTTCTGCCTATGAGCCTGTAAAATCAAAAGCAAGTTAGTTACTTCCAAGACACAATGCAGGTACAGGCACTGGGTAAAGACGCCCAGTCCACATGGGAGAAATTGGCCAAAACAAAGGGGCTACAGGCCCCATGCAAGCCCAAAATCCAACAGGGCAGTCATTAAACCTTAAAGTTCTAACATGATCCCCTTTGACTCCACGTATTACATCCAGTTCATGCTGATGCAAGTAGTGGACTCCCATGGCCTTGGGCAGCTCCACCCCTGTGGCTTTGCAGGGTACAGCCCCTCTCCCAGCTGTTTTCACAGGCTGGCATTGAGTGTCTGCAGCTTTTTTAGGTGCATGGTGCAAGCTGTCAGTGGATCTACCATTCCGGGATCTGGAGGACAGTGGCCCTCTTCCCACAGCTCCACTAGGCAGTGCCCCAGTGGGGACTCTGTGTGGGGGCTCTGACCCCACATTTCCCTTCCACACAGGCCAAGCAGAGGTTCTCCATGAGGGGTCCACCCCTGCAGCACACCTCTGCCTGGACAGCCATGTGTTTCTATGTATCCTCTGAAGTCTAGCAGTAAGAGGTTCCCAAATCTCAATTTTTGTCTTCCACATACCCATGGGACCAACATCATGTGGAAGCTACCAAGGCTTAGGACTTGAATCCTCTGAAGCAATGGCCTGAGATGCACCTTGGCCACTTTTAACCTTGGACTGAAGTGCCTAGGAAGCAGGCACCAAGTCAAGAGGCTACACACAGCAGAGGGTCCCTGGATCTGGCCCAAGAAACCATTTTTCTCTTCTAGGCCTCCAGGCCTGTGATGGAAGGGGCTGCAATGAAGGTCTCTGACATGCCCTGGAGTCATTTTCCCCATTGTCTTGACAATTAGTATGTGGTTCCTCGTTACTTATGCAAATTTTTGGAGCTGGCTTGAAGTTCTCCCCAGAAAAGAGGTTTTTCTTTTCTGTTGCATTATCAGGCTGCAAACTTTTCAAAGTTTTATGCTCTGTTTCCTCTTGAACACTTTGCTGCTTAGAAATTTCTTCTGCCAGATACCCTAAATTATCTCTCTCAAGTTCAAAGTTCCACAGATCTCTAGGGCAGAGGCAAAATGCCATAAGTCTCTTTCTATGGCAAGAATGACCTTTACTCCAGTTCCCAAGTTCCTCATCTCCATCTGAGACCACCTCAGCCTGGACTTTATTGTCTATATCACTATCTGCCTTTTGGTCAAAGCCATTCAACAAGTCTCTAGGAAGTTCCAAAGTTCTCTATATCTTCCTGTCCTCTCCTGAGACCTCCAAACCTCTGTTCCAACCTATGCCTGTTACCCAGTTCCAAAGACGCTTCCACATGTTTGGATATCTTTACAGCAGTGCTCCACTCTCTGCGGTACCAATTTGCTGTATTAGTCTGTTGCTGTATTAGTTTGCTGCTAATAAAGACAAACCCAAGACTGGGTAATTTATAAAGGAAAGAGTTTAATTGACTCACAGTTCCACATCGCTGGAGATGCCTCACAATCGTGGCAGAAGGCAAATGAGGAGCAAAATCACATCTTACGTGGAGGCAGGCAAGAAATCTTATGCAGGGGAACTCCCATTTATAAAACCATCATATCTCATGAGGTATCAGATGTCCAGGATAAAAGCATGGGGGAAACAACTAAAAGCACCAAGGGACAAAGATATTTAGAGAAAGTTCTGGTTTGAAAGTAATAAAATGAGAACTGGCTTCAAAAAATGCAAACATTGTTTTCTGGATGAAGAAACACTCAAATATGCATTTAACAGAAAAAAAAATCTCCAAAGAAATCTGGCTAAGTTAAGCAACTTGTTTGCAGTTAGGTTAGAAATATGGGTTGCTGCTCATTCACGCCTGTGGAAGGAGGTTGGAGAGGAGAGGTGTTCAAATGATGATTCATCAGGTACAAAGAGAAAATGTCACAGATCAGCCACTACCACAACTTCATTTTATAAATTAATCATAACCCATATATGACCACTTATTATGAAGTATCTAAGGTGATATGGATTGGCTGTGTCCCCACCCAAATCTCTTTTTAAATTGTAGTTCCCATAATCCCCACGTGTTGTGGGAGGGACTTGCTTGGAAGTAATTGAATCATGGGGTCAGTTACCCTCATGCTGTTCTCATGATAGTGAGTTCTCAGGAGATCTGATGGTTTTATAAGGGACTTTTTTCCCTTTTGCTGAGTACCTCTCTCTTGTTGCCTTGTGAAGAAGGATGTGTTTGCTTTCCCTTCCACCATGATTGAAAATTTCCTGAGACTTTCCCAGCCATGTGGAGCTGTGAGTCAATTAACACTTTTTTCTTCACAAATTACCCAGTCTTGGGTATTTCTTCATAGCAGCGTGAGAATGAACTAATACATAAGGGCACCAGAATGCCTAGCTATTGAGCACAGGTGACCAAAGATAAATGTGTCTTCAATAAAAACAAATAAGGGCTCAGTAATCATGAGTTAACAGCAGCTTATACATGACATGCTAGCACTTGGAAAGTTGGCAAAGAAAAGCAAGAAGTAGCTTGCTTTTATTTATGTATTTATTTATATTATGATTGTTAATAACAGTAGCCATTTTATCAAATGCCTATTATGTGTCTAATACATTACCAGGTTTTTTACATAAATTACTTCCTTCAATTCCAGAGTGACCCTAAGACATAGAGGCGTACCATTATCATCTCATTTTATACATCAGGGAATTAATCCTTACAGAGGTTAAGGAACTTGCTCATGGACAAATAGCCTTTAGGTGGTGATGCTTTAAAATGAGGTAAAACTTCAAAGCCTATCCTCTAAACTGCTATGTTAGATACTAAGTTATATTCTTCCTGCTACAAGCCTAGTCTTACCCAATATTATCTTATACATGCATTGTTGCTACAATCTGTCATATCTGTGGTCTTATCGAATCCGCAACATCCAGTGATCTTTCTAAAAATTAAATCAATCTACATCACTGTCATGCATCAAAGCCAAAATGGCTTTCCACTACATGTAAAATAAAACCCAAGTTCTTAACACTACGAGTCTCTATGTGTCTTTATCTTTGCCAAGCTCTCTAGTCTCAGTTGTCTATTTCCATTCTTCCTCCTCTCCCTCTACTCCAGGCATACTTGCCTATTTGCTGCTCCTCAACACATTGTTCTTATTCTTACTTCATGACATTGCTACTTGATCTTCTTTATATCTAAGATGTTGTTTAGAAAGTCTTCACACAGCAGATTCTATCTCATTGTTTAGTTCTGAATTCAAAAGTCAACTCCTCAGAGATTTTCCCACATCTCCTAAGTAAAATGTTGGCCTCTGTCCCACTACCACCATTCTCAACCTTCCCTTTGCCCATGTAAATATAAATTAAACAACCGCAGAACTATAGACTATACATTCTTAACTGTAAGCCCAGGACCTAGAACAGGTCTGACACATATCAGGCACTCCATAAAATATTTGTTTCCTGAGACACTGGTACAACAAAGTGTCATATTCATATGACCATTAATACATATATTAGATGAATGCATAATATGCATAAATGTATATGCATATATATATATATATATATATATATATATATATAGTGTGTGCAGTATATGAGCTTCTTGTAGTCATCCTGAAGAAGTGGAATTTATACCCAACACTCAAAATTTGGTTTTAAAGTCAAGACTAATGGTGCCACACATGCACCAAGAGGGTACAATAAGGATTATTACTTACATGAGTCAAACAACAAAAATAGAGTAAGACTGTATGAAACTTCAGCCCTGATGCTTGACTGACAACTGAAACTTGCCATGTTGTATTTCTTTTGAACTAGTTTAAATAACATTCTATGAGACCTCCTGCATAAAATCAACAAGGAAGGTAAAAGTTCTATTGCGTTATTCAAGAGCTGAATGTTGTTTATTTTAAGAAGTGAAATGAGTACCTTGGTCACTATCAATGATGTCTGGAACTCAAAAGTCTACAACACCAAACACAAAGGGAGTGCCTTGGTAAGAACATGGTATTGAGGTTTTCATATGTGCAGAGAAATGCATAATCTTAATTTATATTTGGGGCATCTATGAGTCAAAATAACTCAAGAGTTCTTTAACCCAAATGGGGCAACCTTGGATAAAGAATTGTTTTCTCAATGGCCAGACTATTGGGTAATCTGCCCCGATATTCAGGTAGGTTCTTTTCTATTTTCCTTAAGCATCGACCAGCTTGAGAGATAAAGGGACAGAGTACAAAAGAGAGAAATTTTAAAGCTGGGCATCCGGGGGAGACATCATTTGTCCGTAGGCTCCATGATGCCCCACAAGCCGCAAAAACCAGCAAGTTTTTATTAGGGAGTTTCAAAAGAGGAGGGAGTGTGCAAATAGGTGTGGGACACAGACATCAAGTAATTTACAAGGTAATAGAATATCACAAGGCAAGTGGAGGCAGGGTGAGATGATAGGACCACAGGACCGAGGCAAAATTAAAATTGCTAATGAAGTTTCGGGCACCACTGTCATTGATAACATCTTATCAGGAGACAGGGTTTTGAGATCAACCAGTCTGACCAAAATTTATTAGGCGGGAGTTTCCTCTTCCTAATAAGCCTGGGAGCACTATGGGAGACTGGACTCTATTTCACCTCTGCAGTCTCAACCAAAAGAGACGACCACGCCCAGGGGGGCAGTTCAGAGACCCATCCCCAGGTACGCATTCTGTTTCTCAGGGATGTTCCATGCTAAGAAAAAGAATTCAGCGATATTTCTCCCATTTGCTTTTGAAAGAAGAGAAATATGGCTCTGTTTCAACCGACTCACCAGCGGTCAGAGTTTAAGGTTATCTCTCTTATTCCCTGAACAATTGCTGTTATCCTGTTCTTTGTTCAAGGTGCCCACATTTCATATTGCTCAAACACACATGCTGTACAATTTGCACAGTTAATGCAATTATTACAGGGTCCTGAGGCAATATACATCCTCCTCAGCTGACAGGATTAAGAGATTAAAGTAAAGACGGCATAGGAAATCACAAGGGTATTGATTGGGGAAGTGATAAGTGTCCATGAAATCTTTACAAGTTATGTTTAGAGACTGCAGTAAAGACAGGCGTAAGAAATTACAAAAGTATTAATTTGGGGAACTAATAAATGCCCATGAAATCTTCACAATTCACGTTCTTCTGCCAGGGCTTCAGCTGGTCCCTCCATTTGGGGTCCCTGACTTCCCACAACACCAGACCAAATAGTCAGACCATTGACAATAGCTCAAAGGTCTCTAAAAATGTTCAGATGAGGTCAATTAATGGCCAGGACATCCAGTGTTAAGATGATTGTTTAAAGTTTGGCCGACTGAATCTTGGGTTTTGTGCTTTATCAGGGAAATCTTGGTTAAGATATGAAAAGCAGCAGTTCCCAAGCAACCTCTATTAGGGGTGAGGGTGGTAATGCCATCGGTAATAGTGAATGATAATCCTTTGGTAGTCACTCTGTTGATTCTAAGGGACTCCCTGGTTATCCAAGGAGTCTGAAAGAGCGATGTCCTCTTACAGAACTGTGGAATCTAGTGAGGGACTGAGGACAGAGGAGTTACCATCTCCTGTAGGTGGGAATATACAGAAAAATCAGGTGTGGCTCCATCCTGTAGAGAGGAAGTCTCACTAGCCATTATGAGCTAACTGGTTGCTACTTCCATGACCCAGGCATGATGAACACCTAGATGTTGAGGGTCACAGGTACAGGGCCTGAGAGAGCTTATATTTCTGGTCAAAACCCAGTAGGTTGCCACCAGTTGCCACGCTAATGGCATATACCATAAAGCCAAACAGAGCAGTTCCTTGTATCAGAAGCCCATGGGCAACTAAAGGCTATCATCGCTGGTCTGGTGACTTCAGTAAGTAAGAAATGAGGTTGCTAAAATCTCTACAGTGAATAAGTCTCTGGGGAGACCTAACACAAGTGCCTGTTGCATAGCAATTTAGACAAATTCCAGAGCCTTTTGTTGCAGGTGGCTTCATTCAAGATGGACCAATTTACAAGTGACAGAACAAATACACTTAAATAAATTTGTATGTAGGGAATTTATTACCTCCAGGATCCAAAAATGTCTAAATGATATTAGACTTGTTTTAAAAATGTGGGTGCTGAGACTAAAAGCTTTTTCTTGACACTGTTGAATTGGAGCAGCCCTCAGATTTCCAAATAATTTTCAGACATTTAACTGATGTAGTGTGGCTATGTACTATGTGTGAGGGCAACGGCTGATTTCCTTTCTGTGATCTTTTTTGCTAACATTTTTATGTCCTGAAGAAGTGGCTCATAGGAAACTCCACAGAAGAGGTTGTCATCAGTGTAATGTCATACCTGAGCATCCAGGAAAATCTAGATATAGTTAATATTCTGCCTGTGAAGATTATATGAGGTGATGGAAGTGGAAAGATACCCCACCAAGTACCCTGGTAGAGTTCTATTGTGTCCCTTTGAAGGTGAAGGTAAGTACACTGCAGGTGAGAGGCTGTTGAAACAGGAAGTGAACAGGACATTTAGCAAAATACTTTGCTATTACTGCAAATTATTACCAGTTACGTATTGGATGGAATCAGTAATTTAAATAATATTAGGTATGAAGACCTGATGAGCGGGACCATGGCATTAAGGTTACAGTAATATACACTGAGGCACCATTTATATTTTCCAGATTTAAGAACAATCCAAATTTGGCTGTTAAATGCATAAGCAGTGAGGGTAATCATCTATACAGGTCTAATTCTCTAAATAGGTCTTATATAATGGGTTTCAATTATTGAAGATTCTATTTTAATTTAGATTGGGCTTTTTTAAAAAACGGAGGAAGATGTTAATTATTAACTTATTTTAACTGGGTGAGGCAGGCCATAGGGTCCCATTTTTCAAGCTGATTACAAGTACCAAAGACTTAATTTTAATTTATTACTCATTAGGTCAGATTGTCCATGATCAGTAGGGGATATTTGGAAAGAATTGATGCCATGGATATGGGGATTTTAGGCAAGGGAATAATTAAAATAGTTGAGGCTGGGCGTATCTGTTCATTTCCATTTTAAATTCAGTAACTCTCCAGCTGTTTTTTTATCAGCTTGATCAGATGTGGGGTAGGAGAAGGGAATGAGATGAAGCTTAAAATCTGGTGGCAGACAAACATCAAAAACGGAGTCAAACTCATTATTGCATACGACCACCCCACACACATCACAACTCTCCCTATCTACACCCTCACCGCCACCTTCCCACACACACAGAAACACCAATTCCTTTTCCTCTTTCACTGTGGAATAAATTATTAAGCAGGAAATTTGTCTTCAGTGCTCGTTCCTCATCTAGTCCTTAATCCCAATGTCTGGCTAACTGTGGCTGCCAGCCTGTCTCACAACCTGGAAGGTTCTCAACTCCCTCCCTCCTCATACACATGCTCTTCCCCTTCTTTCCCTCCCTCTCCATTATTAGAAAACACCACAGAGATACACAGACCTTTTCAAAGTCTTTTGGTTGAATTTTAATCATCAACATCCAAGAATCTTGGTGCAATATGTAGTTTCTCTGCACAGGAGACCATTTCTAGAGGTTAACCTAGAGATGAGATAGGTCTTGGTCTTCTGATGAGCTCTCAGAATCACTTTAGGTGGGAGATTTCTTGTGGCTGTCTTCATCCTCATTTGGCTGATTTTCATCCCTTTTTTTATTACTGTGGGTATACAAAATTAATACTGTTGACTTTTTCCCCGCTTTACGTCTTTCTGAATTCTGCTGAACAAATGATCTTATCTTCTTTGCTGCCTTCAACAACTGGAAGAAAAACAGAGTGAGTCAAAAGAGACATTAATTTGGAGAAGTGGATAGGGAATGTGTGGAAAGGGAGATTTTGTGATGATGAGTACAGGTTGAGGAAAGATTTTGTGCCAGATAAGGACAAGGTAGGAATCTTGGGTTAGGTATCAATGGGGAGGAAGAGTCACATAATTAGGGATATCTGACCTCGTCAGTTTCACCTTCTTTAGCTTCACGAGTAGTTTTCTTTCTCCTTTTCATTCTGGGATTTTCTTGGCTTGTGCTTGCGGATGGTTCAGGCATGTCTGAACTACCTTCTCCTACTTCTTCGGTATCCTTTGGGATAGTGTAGCAATGGTGGCCTATAGTCCCTTCTGGCTCCTTGTTAATCTCCGCCATCTTAGAGCAAAAGTAGGCTATAGCCTCTTTTATTTCTTCAGGAACATCTTCTATCTTAGAACAACAGTAGCGTACAGTGTCTTCCTCTTCTTCACTAAACTCTGCCATCCTAGATGAACAGTAGCCTACAGCCTCTGCTGATTTTTCCCTACCTCTGCCACCCTAGAGCAACAGTAGCCTACTCCAGGCCTCCTGATCTCTCTCCATATATACTCCTCAGGACAATGAGATTCCACATTCTTCAGCCTGATTGGCCAGCAAGAAATTACTCTGCCAATGGTAGCCCTGGGGTGGCTTAGACATCACAAAGCACCACTCCTGACAATTTCATGGCTTACACATCACAAAGCACCACTCCTGACTATTCCATGTGGGGAGGGACAGGGTACAGGGGAGTCTAAACGGTCTGGTTAGAGAAAAAGGGGAGCTTCCTCAACACCAATAAGGGTCACTCTAAAGTGACCTCTCACCCTTCTTCATCTCTCCTAGTTTAATTGTGGTGTGCCACATGGCTTAGAAGGGTGTTTTCCCCAAGCCATTCCCCATGGCTACCCCAATCAGTCATTCATTCTGTTGTCTCCCAGCCTTCACCAATACTGGATATTTTGTATGTCTTATCGAAAATCCTTCTGAGCCAATGTGCCCATATTTAAGTCTAAATACAGATGTGAGTTATCTCACTTTTCTCCAACACTCGCCTCTACCAGGCAACTTTCCCAGGGTGTGTGTGTGTGTGTGTGTGTGTGTGTGTGTGTCGTTACTGCATACAAGTCATGGACATTCCTCTCTACCTTATTCATATAAGTTTCTTCTTTCAGAGAACCTCATATCAAGTCGATATCATCAGGATTATGTGACTCCTCCATGAAAATGGTTGAATGAATCCCTTGTTTTTTTCCACAAGGGTGTCATGGATGTTTCTCCCTAAAACTCTGATGATCAAAATCTTTTTTGTGACACTGACCTAAGCAGTATCACAAGAAGCATTTTTAAATCTCCTAGTGAGTTATCTGCTTTTTGGAGTGTGTTCTCAGCATTTCAAATAGTAACTGCTCTCCCTCCATATGAGTGACCACCCAATGGGCCTATATATTGAAGAGACTCTCAGTCTTTCTCCTGAACTGTCTATAGAAAGAATACTAACACCTGGTTTAGAAACAACTGATGGTAAAAACGAAAGAGTTTATCCTTGAGCCTAGTTTCAGTCATATCTTATATTGGAATTGAGACACATGATTCAATCTGAATTCACAGATCCAGGCTGAAACACAAGATTCAGGGCTGCATTAAGAAGGGCTCCAATCCAATATTCCTGTCAATAAGTGTCAATCAGTTAAACTGCTGACTTACGTTGTTGAAATCTTTAGCACAGGCTTGGTAGAACTCTACCAATGCTGCACAAAGCAGTACAGTTTAAAGCACAAGCTAGGCCGCAGGCAGTAGCTCAAACTGCATGTCACCAGCAGGTAGCAGTGCCAGTTAGGAAGCTAAAGCAAGACAAAAAAGACCCCTGGTGGTAGTGAAGAGTGCCTAGATATCCTGTTCACAGATTCAATGTGACAGGATGGATGCCACACCAAAAATTTGGTTTGGATGTCAAAACTGATGATACATGCACCAAAAGGGAATGGAAAATTTTATTACTCAGATAATGAGGCTTTCTGGGGAGATCAGGACAGATTTCCAAGCAGGTAAAAGAATGCTTGAGAGAACAGAGAGGAAAAAAAAAAAAAACTGGCTTGGCTTTTATGATGGTTAGGGGGTAAAGCTGGTATGAGTGTCCCACACACAGACTAGGGCTTGCACGGTTTGACCTTCACACTAGCCCTAAAGAAGGAATCACCTGGGCTTTCTTATCAGATCTAGGTAAGAAGAGGAAGAGGAAGTGGTGGGTCTTGAAAATTGTTAGCCGTCAAATGTAAAACATGGAGTCAGATTCTATTACAGAGCTATTTTACAGAAGTGTTGTGTAAATGCAAAATGTTCTAGCAAAACTTAGAATTTTCAAAACCACTGTAACCAAGCTTCTCATATTGTTTTTGGTTTAAGCTGCATTTCATTACATTAGCATAACCAAAACTATGGTCCTTTAAATATTCTTTAAGAAAGCTTAGGATTATCTTGGTTCATCAACAGAGAAACTGTGTAGAAAGACAAAGCTGTTACCATCAGCAAGTCTGCTACTCTGTCTACAGGAGTGCAGACCTAATTTCACTATCTGCTGAATTATGTGAGGCTTTTTACCTTCTTCCTATCTCAGATCATTAAAGACTGTAATCATAATTACAGAAGCCAACATTTATTGACCACTAAATATATGCTGAAATTAAGCTAAATAATTGTCATACCTGAGACTGGATAAGTTAGAAAAATCAGAAATTTATTTCTCACAATTCCAGATGCTGAGAAGTCCAAGATCAAGGTGCCAGCAGGTTTGGTTGTCTGGTAAGGGCTTGCTCTCTGCTTCCAAGATGGTACCTTTTTACTGCATCCTCTGGTGGGGAGGAACGCTGTGTCTTCACATGGAAGGTGGTAGAAGAAACAGCCAGTCTAAAGTTGTATGAAGACTCTTTTTAACGGCCCTGATCCTATTCATGAGCAAGGAGCCCTCATGCCCTAATCACCTCTTAATGACCCCGCCTCTTAATACTATCACATTGGCAAAATCTGAATTTTGGAGGAGACACATTTAAACCATAGCTATAACCACATCCATATTCAATGCTTGTCACAACCCTATTGGGGTAATTCGCAAAATAACACTTTTTGCCACCTCCATTCCAATTGTGGAAGCAGAAAAGATCATTGAGGAAAGCGCATGGGAATATTTATAGGCCAGGTTGAAAGGGACATGTATCACTCCCACTAACATTTCATTGGCAAGAGCTCACATAGCCACATTTAACTGCAAGAGAGATGGATAAACGGAATCTACCAAGAAGAGGATTATTTGAGTGTTGGTGATCAGCTAGCAATCTGCTACAACTGTCCCATCATCACTTTATTCCTAGCGCATAGAGTAGGGACTGGTATGTAGTAAGTGGTCACAAATATATCTGTTGAGTGAATGAGTTTGAATATTTGGTCAGTTACATATAGAAACATATAGAACTAGGTCAGAAACACATAGAACTTGGTTAGGTAATTTTTTAGATCTGCCACCAAATGCACAAGCAACAAACAAAATTAAACTGGACTATATCAAATTTAAAAATCTGCTGCAAAAAATATACAAAAAAATGAAAAGGCAACCCGAAGAAAAGGAGAAACATATTTGCAAATCACGTATTTGGCAAAGATCTAGTAGGCAGAATATTCTTACAACTCAAAAACAAAGAAATAAAACACCCAATTAAAAGTTAGGTAAAGAACTTAAGCTGACATTTATCAAAGGAAGATGTATAAATAACCAACAAATACATGAAAAGCTGCTTAATATCACCAGTCATTAGGGAAAATGCAAATCAAAACCACAACAAGAAACCACTTCACACCTACTAAGATAATTATATTAATTACTATTTTTTTTTTTTTTTGAGACGGAGTCTTGCTTTGTCGCCCAGGCTGGAGTGAAGTAGCCCAAGCTCGGCTCACTGCAACCTCCACCTCCCAGGTTCAAGTGATTCTCCTGCCTCGGCCTCGCAAGTAGCTGGCACTACAGGCGCATGCCACCACGCCCAGCTAATTTTTTTTGTATTTTTAGTACAGATGGGGTTTCACCATGTTGGCCAGGCTGGTCCCGCACTCCTGACCTCAGGTGATCCGCTCGCCTTGGCCTCCCAAAGTGCTGGGATTACAGGCGTGAGCCACTGTGCCTGGCCTATATAAATAATTTTTTAGATGGAAAATCACAAGCGTCGGTGAGGATGTGGATAAACTGGAACCCTCATACACTTCTAGAGGAAATGTATAATGGTGCAGTCTCCATGTAAAACAGTTTGGCAATTCCTCAAAAAGTTAAACATAACTTTTAAAGTTAAAATTCTATTTTAAAATTTGATAAGATCACCAGTTAAGTTATCTTGTCTTGGAGTTTTCTTTGTGGCAACGGGATTCATTTTGAACTCAATTACTTTCATGTGAATATGGATTCTCAGAGTTCATATTTTGGATTGTAGTTGTTTGCAAAGTTGTGTCTATCAAAGCAGTTGTCCATTCAATCTATGTTACAAATGTATTGTCATAATCTTGTTTGGAATGTGTTTAAATATTTTAATGACTACAGGATATATAGTCACATTCTCCTTTGCACTCCTTATATTTATAATTTGTGTCTTCTATATTTTTCTCCTGATCATTGAAAAAAAATTCTTCTAAACTTACACGATATAATCATGATTTCAAGCCCCTTCAATTTGTGTAGCTCCAAAACTTGTACAGTACCTATCATTTTCCTTCAATCTGAAAAACTTCCTTTAACATTTCTGATGTTTCAGGACTGCTGGTATAAAATTATCTCTGCTTTTGATTTGTGTTTCTGAAAGTGTCTATATTTTAACTCCAAAATTTTTTTATTTGATACAGAAATCTACACTGATAGCTGGATTTGTTTAATGCTTTACAAGTTTCGTTAAAGTGTCTTCTGGCTTTATAATTTCTGACAAGAAGTCTGTAATAATTCTTTTTATTCCTCTACATGTAACACATCTTTTTTTGTTCTGTTTTTAACTTCATTTGCCATCTCCTATTTTATAAATTTTACCATGATACATTTGGTTTGGTTTTCTTTGTGTTTATTCTCCTGTGTTTCATTGAACTCCTTGGTTCTATGAATTTAGCTTTTAATCACATTTACGAAATGTTCATTATGTCCATATATATATATATATATATATATATATATATATATATATACACACACACACTTTAGATGGAGTCTTGCTCTGTTGCCCAGGCTGGAGTGTATTGGTGCAATCCCAGCTCACTGTAACCTCTGCCTCCTGGGTTCGAGCGATTCTCCTGCCTCAGCCTCCCCAGTAGCAGGGACTACAGGTGCGTGCCACCATGCCTGGCTAATTTTTTGTACTTTTAGTAGAGATGGGGTTTCACTGTGTTAGCCAGGATGGTCTTGATCTCCTGACCTTGTGATCCATCCATCCTGACCTCCCAAAGTGTGAGCCAACACACCTGGCCTCCAATAATTTTTCTAATCTTGTGTCTCTCTCTTTTCATTCTTGGTCTTTTAATATACATATACAGAATCATGTAATACTATTCTACTGGTCACTAGTGCTTTTGTTAATTTTTTTTTTCTTTTTGAAATGGAGTCTCACTCTATCACCAGGCTGGACTGCAGTGGTGCAATCTCGGCTCACTGCAACCTCCGCCTCCCGGGTTCAAGCAATTCTCCTGCCTCAGCCTCCCGAGTAGCTGGGACTACAGGCACGCACCACCACGCCCAGCTAACTTTTGTATTTTTAGTAGAGATGGGGTTTCACCATGTTGGCCAGGATGGTCTCGATCTCTTGACCTTGTGATCTGCCCACCTCAGCCTCCCCAAGTGCTGGGATTACAGGCGTGAGCCACCGTGCCTGGCCTGTTAATATTTAATAAACATTTCAGAATAGTTTCAGATTTACTGCAAAGACATGAATATAGTACAGTAACTTCCCATATAAGAAAATCTCATACCTCGTTTTTTTATTGTTAACATCTTACACTAGTATAGTGCATTTCCCAATACTAATAGCCAATATTTATACAATATTATTAACTAAAGTCCTTGTATTACTCAGTATTCCTTAGGTTTTACCTGTTGCTGCTTTCTGATCCTGTGCAAGATACCATATTACATCTACTCCTCAAGTCTCCCTAGGCTCCTCTTGGCTGTGACAGTTTTTCAGATTGTCCTTACTTTTTATGACCTTGACAGCTATGAGAGGTACTAGTGAGGTGTTTCTTAGAGCATCCTTCAGTTGGGATATGTCTGGTGCTACTCTTATTATTAGACTAAGATTATGAGTTTTGGGGCAGAATCTCACAGAGACAAACTATTTTCCTTGTCATATTTTATCAGGGTTACATGATATCGCATGACAAACTGCTGAGGATATGAGCCTTAATCACGTCGTCAAACTAGCATATGACAGGTTTCTCTACTGTAAAGGTACTCCTTGTTTTCCATACATTGCTTTTTTCAAAGCAAATCATTAAGTGAAGCCAATACTAAAAAGAGAGTAGGATTAAACACCACTTGTTGGATTAGGGAGTATCAACATAACATATTTGAAATTCTTCTATATGGATTTCTCTATTCTCCATTATTTGTTTTTTTCAATAATTAATTTATATCACTATAAAATCCCAGATATTTATTGTAAGCTTTGGGGTAAAATTTAATATTACCTCATTAATTTCTTCCTCAAATTATTTCAACTTTGGCCATTGTGTGCTCTTTCAGTTGGCTCCTGTGCCCTTTTGATGTGCTCTCATTTTTCTGTTTTTAAAAATTTCTTTACTTTCTGGTACCATAAGAAGCTTCAGGCTCATCTTATGTACTTCCTGCCCTAGTTCTAGAAACAGCCATTTCTTCAGGCATTCCTATTTTGTTTTTCTCTTTAATTAGATAATGATATTAGAAACCTAGACCTGCGTCCTAGGTTTGTTGGTTGTGAATGAGTTGCCATTGTTTTTAGGCTCTCGCAGTTGACAAAGCAAGAAAATATATGTATGTGTACTAGGCTGTGTGTATCAGCATATCTATAAATATTTCTGTATGTATGTTACGTTAAACATAACTTTATATTGATGTCTTCAGCTCTAATCCATTACTACATGTATCATTGTAGTTTTCTGCCTCATTTGTCTACAACCTTTCATTCCAACTGTGAGAAACTAGGCTCCCACAATCCATCATTTATTTGCTCATTTGGTTAGTTGCAGTGTAAATGTATACTGGTTTTAGAATTGTTAACCCATGTTCCCATGGGAAACAATGTTATACAACAGAACGCAGTGTTTATGTGAGCTCCTTTTACATTTAATCTCCTAAGCTCATTTCCACCTTTTCTCCTAACCTCCCCAGTAAGATTATTTAATATATTTGTAAATCAGTCATATTCTATTGTCACAGTCTGAATTTTCTATCTTTGCTTCAGTTTAAGTAATTCCCTTATCTTTTATTTTGCAGTGTCTACTGTGATAGTAATTACACACACTTCGCTTTCAGTATCAGATGGCGTATGTTTCAGCTCAAAAATCCCATGTTTTGTCTTCCATTACTCTCCTCGTTACAGTATTTTAGTAACTATTTTAGGCTGGGCCTGGTGGCTCACGCCTGTAATCCCAGCACTTTGAGAGGCCAAGGCAGGTGCATCACCAGAGGTCAAGAGTTGGAGACCAGCCTGCGCAACATGGCGAAACCCCGTCTATACTAAAAACACATAAAGTAGCCGGCCTGGTAGTAGGCACCTGTAATCCCAGCTACTCGGGAGACTGAGGCAGGGGACTAGCTTGAACCTGGGAGGCAGAGGTTGCAGTGAGCCGAGATCGGGCTACTGTATTCCAGCCTGGGTGACAAGAGCGAAACTCCATCTCAAAAACAAACAAACAAACAAAAACTATTTTAAAGCTTTGCCAGCCAATTTAATTATCTCTGATTTCCTCCAGGTTATGGGTCACAATTTGCTGTTGCGCTGGTTGTTTTATTGTTTGTTTTTTTTGTTTTGTTTTGTTGTTGCTAGGCAATAAACTGAAGATCAGCTTAATCTTTTTGGATACTAATTTTAAAGTTTGTTTATAAGCGTCACTAGGCTATACCTAGAATAGCCTTTACTCTTGGGATAGTTTAGCCTTCTGGTGCCTACTGAGTGCTTAGAGCATTAAGTGACGTTTCTCTATTTCACTGGTAGGGTATTAAAGATGTTTCAGTCCTATGTGGTAGGAAATTTTGAAAAGCAGTCTTTGACAGCCAGCAACTGGTCAGACACTCATAGTAGGCCTCAGTGCTATTAGAAGCTGGGCTGCCACTCACAGCTAAGCCATATTATTCTCTTGTTGAAGATGGACATTTTCACAGAACACCAATTTCAGACCATGATAAAGTAAGATAAAATAAGGTCATTTCATAATTTTGTCTAAGGACAGACAAAAATAAGATCACTGTGCAATCCAAAAACTGCAAAATATCCCACTTACCTGCTAATTTGAGTGACTGCTTCTTGTTTTCCCAATTACAGCTTTATATTTGTTCTAGTCTGCCCTCCTTTTATACAAATTCTACTCAGATACCCAGTTATAGAATTGCTCCTATTTCCTGACAGCAGTTAATCTAGACAAAACTCCCTCTTCCTCAGACCCTTCACAAAATTACCCAGCCAAAGCCCAAATCCTATAAGAAGTTCTTTCTAATACTCTATATCTGAGTTGCCATATACTTACAGAACTTTTCCTCCCAATATAAACAACTAGAAAACATACTGGAAACAATTTATTTTCTAATCTAGACAAAGGGCAGTGCAGGATTATGATCACTAAAAGAAGGAAAACAAACGAGATGGTGTTTATTCTCCTTCACTGCAATGAATGAGTAATAAACCCAACTTCTTTAACAACAACTGTGTTCTTGTAGGGCAGTGACAGTGAGCTCTGAAAAATTTTCAATTCATGATTCCCAGGCAGTCGTTCTTTCTCTTGCCTCATGGGACTCACCCTGCAAATGTGTTGATTAGTAGTGAAGGATTCAAAGGGCCCACAGAAAGATTTCTGGAGCTTTTTTTCTGCATAGCTCCCTCCTCTCTATTATTCTGCTATAAAATTCCATTCATTTCAAATACCTAAATTCTGATTTCTATCTTATCAATTTAGTGAAACAAAAGTGTCTCTTACTTGAATTCTTTCTGTGTCATTGTTCTAAAATTCCTTTCTGATAGGAAGCTGGAGTGATTGTAGAGCTCACCTCTTTGTTTCTCTTAGTGAACACAGTGCTATACTGCCCATTATCCTGATTAATGAAAAAATCTGTTTCAAATATTTTTTCTCATTTTCTGGTTGTTCACATTGGGAGAGAACATGGACAGAAGTGGAAGTTAGTAAACAATAATGTATGACATAGTTTCAAACAACTCAAAAGAGGTCACTGAACATTCCTAACACAAATAAATGATAAATGTTTGAGATGATGGATATGCTAATTACCCTATCGTACATATCAAAGCATCACTATGTACTGCATAAATATGTACAGGTATTATTTATCAATTACAAAAATTAATTTAAAAATTTAATCATACCATATATATTTCTTTGCTATTTTCAATCCCCACCTCACCCCTTTGTAAACATATCAAAGATATACTATAGATAAAATTCTACTTTACTTTATTTAATATCTGGTTAATATTTTATAGGTTATATTCACTAATATGTATATAATCAATGCATTTTTAATGAACATTTCTTCCAATGTATATGTCTGTGCATGTGGTATACTGCTATCCCTATACATAATGTTGCATTATTTTATTAATTCTTATGTCTATATGCTCAACAAAATTACTGAGATGTTACTATATGCTAGGCACTATGTATTAAAATGGTTATGGCTTCTGTCGCTGTAACTATGAAATGAAAAGAAAAAAAGCAATGACTTTGGCTATTTCTGAGAAATGTACTTTAATTTTCCAGAGTGGAATTTCTTAACACTTATCAGAATCCTAGTTTATAGAATCAGGTAGATCCACTTTACATATCTGCAAAATATCTTATTTATTTCTCTCACAAATGCATTTGTAAAGTTTATATGCAAGCTGTGATTGTATAAGTGTAATTTTAAATAACTTTTTTGATGACAAGATTATAATCAGGTGAGTCAAAGCCACTTGCTACATACATTTCATTTTCTAATATGCTATTTAAGGCAGGGTACTGATGTAACCAATGGGCTATAGATAGTTTTAGGCAGTAGGTGGTATGTGGTTAAATTTTTAAAATGAACAAAAACAGAAGTAAAAATCCTTAAAATGTTTGATTGAAGAAATAAAATCATAGAGTTTCTTACTAATCAATAGCTTCGCACTTTGGGATGAGAACAGGATATAAAGAACCAGAAAAGAGTCATAGCCTTTTCTTCCCTCTTGGTAATTTCTTGTCTGTGCTACCTAAGTAGGGTAGAAGGTAGGCTTACAGGAAGGGTGTATTAGTCCATTCTCATGCTGCTATAAAGGACTGTCTGAGACTGGGTAATTTATAAAGAAAATAGGTTTAATTGACTCACAGTTCTACATGGCTGGGGAGGTCTCAGGAACCTGACAATCATGGCAGAAGGGGAAGCGAACATTTCCTTCTTCACATGACGGCAGGAAGGAGAAGTGCCCAACAAAAGGGGGAAACGCCTCTTATAAAACCATCAAATATCATGAGAACTCACTCACTATCAGGAGAACAGCAGCATGGCGGTAACTGGCACTATGATTAAATTACCTCCCACCGGGTCTCTCCAACAACACATGGGGATTATGGGAACTACTACAATTCAACATGAGATTTCAGTGGGAACTTAGCAAAACCATATCAAAGAGTAACTAAAACCTGTTATTATTGGGAAACATATTTTTTTCTACCTAGAAAAGGAAGAGCAAAGGCAAAGGTATTTAATGTGAAACTGGTTTTGAATCATGAACAACAATCATAATATAGTGTTTACTGTATTCGAAATGCTACTCTTTATGACTTCTGTTTTTACTCATTATGGTTTTTACTTATTCTAGTAATAAAAAAATCAGGACTTTAGAAAAAAATGAAAAGAAGAATATTTGAGTAGAACAATATTAGATTTCCTTTTCAGTTAACTTTTTGCAATCCAATTTCCTTTCTAATTTATTAAATCCTTATTATGTACTGTTTGTTATATATTGGGAGTGAAAATATGTTTTAAAATGAAGGGAGGCAACAAGTAGAGAAGAAATTAGTAAAATCCATTCTTGGCTCAGGCATCTTAAAATACCAAGTCAGCAATACAAATAGGCTTTCATTTTCAAGCATTTACCAAGCTATCCATAGCTTTTTAAGTACTATTATATTTAATCCTAAAGAGGGTTCTATGAGGTTAAGTACTTTCATTATTCCTGATTCACACATG
Source organism: Pongo abelii (assembly GCF_028885655.2). Taxonomy (NCBI): domain Eukaryota; kingdom Metazoa; phylum Chordata; class Mammalia; order Primates; family Hominidae; genus Pongo; species Pongo abelii. Next base: position 151,477,341 of record NC_072008.2, read on the forward strand.
AGGAAATTGAGGCTTAGAGAAGTCAGGTAGCTTGCCTAAGGTTACACAGCTAGTAAAAGGTAAAGCTAAGTTTCAAACCCAGGTCTGTGTGAATACTTCATTTTAATTTTTTCCTATGATTTTCTACTGTTTTAATTATACAGAGTTCTTTGTAAAATCCTTAACCTTTTTAGAGGTAATTTTTTTTTCTTATGGTTAGCTTCAATTGGATGTTCATAGGTAAGACATTTTACAAAATATGTATGACTTTTGGCCCTATAGCAATGTTTTGACTCCATGACTTTAGAGGATGTCTCCCTAGCCTTACTGTTTTCTCAGAAAGTTAATGAGATGAGGTGGGCAAGGCACATGGTAGGAGCCAGAAGATTTCCCTTAATCTAAGCTCTGCCTCCGATTGCCCTGGTGCTCTTGGTTGATATTTGACTTTACTCTGCCGAGGGGCAAGGAAGAAGCACTTATTACACAAAGATAAATGATCAGATGTTTCTCAAAGTCTGACTTTGGATCATTTCCAGACTTCTGAAGAGGTTTATTTATTCTGACTATTTTTGCCAGTGTTCTTACTGCTTTTACAGAGGAAATGATTTCAAAAGTCCTTGTTTTGCCATTTTACTTAACACAGTTAACAGATTTGTTACTTTTCAAATTTAAAGAAAAAATACTCTCACTTATAAATATTACCATAACAATGTTAAATAAAACATTAGAAATTGAATTATGCAGAGTTTTAAAATAAATAATACACTAGGGCCATGGAATGTTTGACGAGGAAATTAAAATAATCATCCTATATTTGAAAATTAAAAATAGAAGCAACCATATTCATGTGACTGTGGTAGGTAGTTTTTAAAATGTCTTCCAATGGTCCCTATCGCTTCGTATTTATGCCCTTGCGTAATCCCCTTCTGGGATAGTTAATTTAAAGGTCAACTTGACTCGGTTAAGGGATGCCCAGAAAGCTGGTAAAACATTATTTCTGAGTATGTCTGTGAGGGTGTTTCCTGAAGTGATTAGTATTTCAATCAGTAGACTGAGTAAAGAAGATCTTCACTCACCAATGTGGGTAGACATCATTTAATATGTTGAGAGATAAAACAGAATAAAAAGGCAGAGGAATGGAGAATTCTTTCTACTTGAGCTGAAACATCCATCTTCTCCTACCCTTAGAAATTGGAGCTCCTTGCTCTTGGGCCTTCAGACTCAGACTAAATTACACCACTGGCTTTCCTGGTTCTCCAACTTTCAGACATCAGATGGCGAAACTTAGCCTTCACAATTGCATGAGCAAGTTCCCATTCTCTGTGTGTGTCTCTCTCTCTCTCTCTCTTTCTCTTTTTTTCTCTCTCTCTCTCTCAATCTCTGTCTGTCCATCCATCCTACTGGTTCTGTTTCTCTGGAGAACCCTGACTAATTACAAGTCTCTTTTTGTGTGAGCTGAACCCACGGATTTCCTTCTAATAAGTAGAATAAGGCATGAGTGACGGAGAATGAGTTGCAAATTACATGACAAAAGACTTTGCCTATTATGTTACTGGTACTCTTACTGACACTCTATTTTGCCCTCTCACCTGCACATACTGATGAAACCAGCTGCCTTGATGTATGCTGAACAATGGAAAAACCCACTTTCCAACAAGCACAGAATTATTTCCTCCCCCAGCACATCCATAAAATGACTGTAACCTTGATTGGATCCTGTCAAAATCCCTGAGTCAGAGGAACCACATAAGCCACATGCAGATTGTTGACCTACAGAAACTGTAAGGTAATTCAGGTTTTTCTTTTAAGCCTAAATATTAGAGTAATTGTTTACGCAGCAATATATAATGCAATGATAACTGGAAAATTATATAATGATATTTACTGCTGTCATCACTGCATTGAGTTTTAACTGAAAGAACATAGTAAATTAAGACTAGGATACATACTTCCTCAACGACAATGACAATCCCAAATCAACAGCTGAAACTATATTTAAAAGTAAACTCTATAGGATCCTCAATTGACATCAGGACATGAATTATTCAAGGTACTGGGTGAAATAGAACACCATTTGAAAAGAAAAGAATGTCACATCATGCACCAGAAGAAATAAAAATAGGTTAAATAATTTCTGAAAATAAAATGTGGGAAAAGGAAATACTGGTAAATATTCATACAATTTTGAGTTTGGAAACTTTTAAATACCACACGAACCAAGGTCAAAAACCTTAAAGAAAAATGTAATATATCTGGCTACACAAAATTATAAATTTTAGGATGTCATAAAAATACATTAAAATTTTAAAAGAAAATCAATCAATTGTAAAAAATTTGTTGAAAATGCTAGGTGTGAAGGCTCCAAGATGGCCGAATAGGAACAGCTCCAGTCTACAGCTCCCAGCACAAGTGACTCAGAAGACGGGTGATTTCTGCATTTCCAACTGAGATACGGGGTTCATCTCACTGGGGCATGTCAGACTGTGGGTGCAGCCCATGGAGCGTGAGCTGAAGCAGGGCAGGGCATCGCCTCACCCGGGAAGCGCAAGGGTCCGGGAATTCCCTTTCCTATCCAAGGGATGCCATGACAGACGGTACCTGGAAAATCGGGACACGCTCACCCTAATACTACGCTTTTCCAATAGTCATAGCAAACAGCACACCATGAGATTATATCCCACGCCTGGCTTGGAGGGTCCCACGCCCACGGAGCCTCCCTCACTGATAGCACAGTAGTCTGAGATCGAACTGCAAGGCAGCAGCGAGGCTAGGGGAAGGGCGTCCACCATTACTGAGGCTTGAGTAGGTAAACAAAGCAGCTGGGAAGCTCGAACTGGGTGGAGCCCACCACAGTTCAAGGAGGCCTACCTGCCTCTGTAGACTCCACCTCTGGGAGCAGGGCATAGCAGAACAAAAGGCAGGGGAAATTTCTACAGACTTAAACGTCCCTGTCTGACAGCTTTGAAGAGAGTAGTGGTGCTCCCAGCATGGAATCTGAGATCTGAGAATGGACAGACTGCCTCCTCAAGTGGGTCCCTGACCCCTGAGTAGCCTAACTGGGAGGCACCTCCCAGTAGGGGCCAACTGATACCTCATACGGCTGGGTGCCCCTCTAAGACAAAGCTTCCAGAGGAAGGATCAGGCAGCAACATTTGCCGTTCTGCAATATTTGGTGTTCTGCAGCCTCGGCTGGTGATACCCAGGCAAACAGGGTCTGGAGTGGACCTCCAGGAAACTCCAACAGACCTGCAGGTGAGGGTCCTGACTGTTAGAAGGAAAACTAACAAACAGAAAGGACATCCACACCAAAACCCTATCTGTACGTCACTATCATCAAAGACCAAAGGTAGATAAAACCACAAAGATGGGGAGAAACCAGAGCAGAAAAGCTGAAAATTCTAAAACTCAGAGAGCCTCTTCTCCTCCAAAGGAATGCAGCTCTTCGCCAGCAACAGAACACAGCTGGACGGAGAATGACTTACGTGATGCATGCACAAGCTTCAGTAGCCGATTGGATCAAGTGGAAGAAATGGTGTCAGTGATTGAAGATCAAATGCATGAAATGAAGCGAGAAGAGAACTTTAGAGAAAAAAGAGTAAAAAGAAACGAACAAAGCCTCCAAGAAATATGGGACTACGTGAAAAGACCAAATCTACATCTGATTGGTGTACCTGAAAGTGATGGGGAGAATGGAACCAAGTTGGAAAGCACTCTTCAGGATATTATCCAGGAAAACTTCCCCAACCTAGCAAGGCAGGCCAACATTCAAATTCAGGAAATACAGAGAATGCCACAAAGATACTCCTCGAGAAGAGCAAACTCCAAGACACATAATTGTCAGATTCACCAAAGCTGAAATGAAGGAAAAAATGTTAAGGGCAGCCAGAGAGAAAGGTTGGGTTACCCACAAAGGGAAGCCCATCAGACTAACAGCTGATCTCTCGGCAGAAACTCTACAAAAGCCAGAAAAGAGTGGGGGCCAATATTCAACATTCTTAAAGAAAAAATTTTCAACCCAGTATTTCATATCCAGCCAAACTAAGCTTCATAAGTAAAGGAGAAACAAAATCCTTTACAGACAAACAAATGCTAAGAGATTTTGTCACCACCAGGCCTGCCTTACAAGAGCTCCTGAAGGAAACACTAAACATGGAAAGGAACAACCAGTACCAGCCACTGCAAAAACATGCCAAATTGTAAAGACCATCGAGGCTAGGAAGAAACTGCATCAACTAACGAGCAAAATAACCAGCTAGCATCATAGTGACAGGATCAAATTCACACATAAAAATATTAACCTTAAATGTAAATGGGCTAAATGCTCCAATTCAAAGACACAGACTGACAAATTGTATGAAGAGTCAAGACCCATCAGTGTGCTGTATGCAGAAGACACATCTCACGTGCAGAGACACACATAGGCTCAAAATAAAGGGATGGAGGAAGATCTACCAAGCAAATGGAAAGCAAAAAAAAAAGCAGGGGTTGCAATCCTAGTCTCTGATAAAACAGACTTTAAACCAACAAACATCAAAAGAGACAAAGAAGGCCATTACATAATGGTAAAGGGATCAATTCAACAAGAAGAGCTAACTATCCTAAATATATATGCACACAATACAAGAACACCCAGATTCATAAAGCAAGCCCTCAGAGACCTACAAAGAGACTTAGACTCCCACACAATAATAACGGAAGACTTTAATACCCCACTGTCAACACTAGACAGATCAATGAGACAGAAAGTTAACAAGGATATCCAGGAATTGAACTCAGCTCTGCACCAAGCGGACCTAGTAGACATCTACAGAACTCTCCACCCCAATTCAACAGAATATACATTCTGCTCAGCACCACATCACACTTATTACAAAATTGACCACATAGTTGGAAGTAAAGCACTCCTCAGCAAAGAACAGAAATTATAACAAACTGTCTCTCAGACCACAGTGCAATCAAACTGGAACTCAGGATTGAGAAACTCACTCAAAACCACTCAACTACATGGAAACTGAACAACCTGCTCCTGAATGACTACTGGGGGTACATAACGAAATGAAGCCAGAACTAAAGATGTTCTTTGAAATCAACGAGAACAAAGACACAACATACCAGAATCTCTGGGACACATTCAAAGCAGTGAGTAGAGGAAAATTTATAGCACTAAATGCCCACAAGAGAAAGCAGGAAAGATCTAAAATGGACACCCTAACATCACAATTAAAAGAACTAGAGAAGCAACAGCAAACACATTCAAAAGCTAGAAGGCAAGAAATAACTAAGATCACAGCAGAAGTGAAGGAGATAGAGACACAAAAACCCTTCAATAAATCAATGAATCCAGGACCTGGTTTTCTGAAAAGATCAACAAAATTGATAGACTGCCAACAAGACTAATAAAGAAAAGAGAGAGAAGAATCAAATAGACGCAATAAAAAATGATAAAGGGGATATCACCACTGATCCCACAGAAATGCAAACTGCCATCAGAGAATACTATAAACACCTCTACACAAATAAACAAGAAAATCTAGAAGAAATGGATAAATTACTGGACATACACACCCTCCTAAGACTAAACCAGGAAGAAGTTGAATACCTAGACGAATAACAGGCTCTGAAATTGAGGCAATAATTAATAGCCTACCAGCTAAAAAAGTCCAGGACCAGATGGACTCACAGCTGAATTCTACCAGAGGTACAAAGAGGAGCTGGTACCATTCCTTCTGAAAATATTCCAATCAGCAGAAAAAGAGGGAATCCTCCCTAACTCATTTTATGAGGCCAGCATCATCCTGATACCAAAGCCGGGCAGAGACTCAACAAAAAAAAAAAAGAGAATTTTAGACCAATATCCCTGATGAACATAGACGCAAAAATCCTCAATAAAATACTGGCAAATGGAATCCAGCAGCACATCAAAAAGCTTATCCACCATGATCAAGTTGGCTTCGTCCCTGGGATGCAAGGCTGCTTCAACATACCCAAATCAATAAATGTAATCCAAAGACAAAAACCACATGATTATCTCAATAGATGCAGAAAAGGCCTTCGACAAAATTCAACAGCCCTTCATGCTAAAAACTCTCAATAAACTAGGTATTAATGGGACATATCTCAAAATAATAAGAGCTATTTATGACAAACCCACAGCCAATATCATACTGAATGGGCAAAACCTGGAAGCATTCCCTTTGAAAACTGGCACAAGACAGAGATGCCCTCTTTCACCACTCCTACTCAACATAGTATTGGAAGTTCTGGCCAGGGCAATCAGGCAGGAGAAAGAAATAAAGGGTATTCAATTAGGTAAAGAGGAAGTCAAATCGTCCTTGTTTGCAGAGGACATGACTGTATATTTAGAAAACCCCATCGTCTCAGCCTCGAATCTCCTTAAGCTGATAAGCAACTTCAGCAAAGTCTCAGGATACAAAATCAATGTGCAAAAATCACAAGCACTCCTATACACCAATAACAGACAGAGAGCCAAATCATGAGTGAACTCCCATTCACAATTGTTTCAAAGAGAATAAAATACCTAGAAATGCAACTTACAAGGGAGGTGAAGGACCTCTCCAAGGAGAACTACAAACCACTGCTCAAAGAAATAAAAGAGGACACAAACAAATGGAAAAACATTACAGGCTCATGGATAGGAAGAATCAACATCGAGAAAATGGCCATACTGCCCAAGGTAATTTACAGATTCAATGCCATCCCCATCAAGCTACCAATGACTTTCTCCACAGAATTGGAAAAAACTACTTTAAAGTTCATATGGGACCAAAAAAGAGCCCGCATTGCCAAGTCAATCCTAAGTCAAAAGAACAAAGCTGGAAGCATCACGCTACCTGACTTCAAACTATACTACAAGACTACAGTAACCAAAATAGCATGGCACAGGTACCAAAACAGAGATATAGACCAATGGAACAGAACAGAGCCCTCAGAAATAATACCACACATCTACAACCATCTCATCTTTGACAAACCTGACAAAAAACAAGAAATGGGGAAAGGATTCCCTATTTAATAAATGGTGCTGGGAAAACTGGCTAGCCATATGTAGAAAGCTGAAACTGGATCCCTGTCTTACACCTTATACAAAAATTAATTCAAGATGGATTAAAGACTTAAATGTTAGACCCAAAACCATAAAAACCCTAGAAGAAAACCTAGGCAATACCATTCAGGACATAGGTATGGGCAAGGACTTCATGACTAAAATACGAAAAGCAATGGCAACAAAAGCCAGACTTGACAAATGGGATCTAATTAAACTAAAGAGCTTCTGCACAACAGAAGAAACTACTATCAGAGTGAACAGGCAACCTACAGAATGGGAGAAAATTTTTACAATCTACCCATCTGACAAAGTGCTAATATCCAGAATCTACAAAGAACTTAAACAAATTTACAATAAAAAATCAAACAACCCCATCAAAAAGGGGGCAATGGATATGAACAGACACTTCTCAAAAGAAGACATTTATGCAGCCAAAAGACACACGAAAAAATGCTCATCATCACTGGCCATCAGAGAAATGCAAATCAAAACCACAATGAGATACCATCTCACACCAGTTAGAATGGCGATCATTAAAAAGTCAGGGAACAACAGGTGCTGCAGAGGATGTGGAGAAATAGGAACACTTTTACACTGTTGGTGGGACTGTAAACCAGTTCAGCCATTGTGGAAGACAGTGTGGCTATTCCTCAGGGATCTAGAACTAGAAATACCATTTGACCCAGCCATCCCATTACTGGGTACATACCCAAAGGATTATAAATCATCCTATAAAGACATATGCACACGTACGTTTATTGCGGCATTATTCACAATAGTAAAGACTTGGAACCAACCCAAATGTCCATCAATGATGGACTGGATTAAGAAAATGTGGCACATATACACCATGGAATACTATGCAGCCATAACCAACATGGCACATGTATACATATGTAACACACTTGCACGTTGTGCACACGTATCCTAGAACTTAAAGTATAATAAAATAATAATAATAATTAGAGGAAGACAGAAACACACACACAAAAAGAAAAAAATAAATAAATACTAGTTGTTAATACCTTCAAAACACATTTCCTTTTTTCTTTTTTGAGACGGAGTTTCGCTCCTGTTGCCCAGGCTGGAGTGCAATGGCGTGATCTTGGCTCACCGCAACCTCTGCCTCCCGGGTTCACGTGTTTCTCCTGCCTCAACCCCCTGAGTAGCTGGGATTACAGGCATGTGCCACCATGGCCGGCTAATTTTGTATTTTTAGTAGAGACGAGGTTTTTTCCATGTTGGTCAGGCTGGTCTCAACTCCTGACCTCAGGTGATCCACCCGCCTCAGCCTCCCAAAGTGCTGGGATTACAGGCGTGAGCCACCACGCCCAGCCCAGAATACATTTTCAAATCAAATAATGTCCAATATAATTTTTTTTTAAACAAGGTCTCCCTCTGTTGCTCACGCTGGAGTGCAGTGGTGCAATCTCAGCTCACTGCGGCCTCACCTCCAGGGCTTATGAAATCCTTCCACCTCAGTCTCTGAGCAGCTGAGGCTACAGGTGCATGCCACCATGCCCAGCTAATTATGTGTGGTTATTATTATTATTATTATTGTAGAAACAAGGTCTCACTAGGTTGCCTAGGTTCTTCTGGAACTTCTTAGCTCAGGAGATCCTCCTGCCTCAGCGTCCCAAAGTGCTGGGATTACAGGTGTGTCCCACCATCTCCAGCCTAAGATAATTTTAGAAGAAGATTAATGAGAGGAAGTTATATCCTACCAGATATTAAAACCTTATAATCATGTATTTAACGAGGTAATTACACAAGTATATGTAGATGTAAAGATGTGCCATAGGGAGTGCTCACAAAGATTCTATGTGTTTCCCTATATTTTATAGCCTGTTTTATAATCAGATTGAGATGGTTTCAAAATTGCCTAGCTCTGGGCAGTGAACCATGTGCAGAAAACATATACATCAATTTAAGGTTGAGGCATTTATGCCCTCATGTGGCTTTTTCATTCTTTTCTTCTGTCACAGTGACCTTGAAAACCATGAGTTGACAAGGAAATGAACAAGATGGAGGAAGCCTGGCTCCATAAGGTATTGGATGGAAAAGAGTCTCTGCTCACCCAGAGAGAAGTTTCATTCATCAGAAAACAAACCTTTGTTATGTGAAATCACTGAGATTTTATTTTGTGATTGTCGTGGAGTCAGCACAGCCTAGCATTACTCTTACGAATACAAATACCAATAAAAAGATATTAGTATTTATCTACTGTTAAAAATAAACTAGTAGAAAAAGAATGTACTATTCACTAAGTGGAAAACTATTTTAACCATTTCCACAACAAACTGTAGGCAAACTAGGAAAATGCATATTTTTTAAAGTATGCATAAAAGAGCTATCAAAACTAATAACTATATAGGAAATATTTCTTTTTTAGCTCATTTTCTTTTTCTTCTACCAACTTTGTATCTTTTTCTTCTTTCCTTTTTTTTTTTTTCTTTTTGAGACGAGTGCTCACTCTGTCACCAGGCTGGAGTGCAGTGGTGCGATCTCGGCTCACTGCAACCTCTGCCTCCCAGGTTCAAGCAATTCTCCTGCCTCAGCCTCCCGAGTAGCTGGGATTACAGGCACATGCCACCACGTCCAGCTAATTTTTGTATTTTTAGTAGAGACAGGGTTTGAACATGTTGGCCAGGTTGGTCCCGTACTCTTGACCTCAGGTGATCCACCCGCCTCGGCATCCCAAAGTGCTAGGATTACAGGCGTGAGCCACCGTTATATCTTTTTATGCAATGATTGCTAATTCCTATGCATTCATGCAATGCCTTCCTATGGTAGATAGCAATGATGGCCATATTATTTTACCCTTTCCTGAATCTACCCTTACATGATTTTGCTTTTCCTCTTATGACTTGCTTTGGCCAATAGAATGCAATAGAGTTTCAATGTGTCAATTCCAAGCCTAGTTTTCCATGACTCATTGTGTGCATTCTCTTGCTTGCTGTTGCCCTCTGCTGTTAACTTGAAAACATGCCCAAGCTAACACACTTGTCTCAGAAAAAGAATAAGAGACAAGGAGCAGAGCCCGTCATCAGGTATGTGAGCAAGCTCAGGTAAACCCAGAGTACATCAACTGAACCTCGTAAACACATGAGAAATTATTGTGTATTGTTATATGCCACTGGTTTTAGAGTAATTTGTTACACAGCAATATTGTGGAAGTAGATCATTGATACTTATTCCACAAAAAAACCTGGGCACAATGATACTTTATAGGGATTATACTCTTATAATAGATGTAGAGATAATTTTATGTATATTATCCGTTCATTGGAGGAAGGAGGATGTGAGCCAGAGTGAGATTTTATTGCCATAGCCTCTTCAGAATGCAATTTCAGAATATATAGAATCAATTTCTCAGTTTACTGACTGCTGAGTAAGACCTTGGGAGAAATTAAGACTAGAAATGAGGGTGGGATAAATATTTCACTTCAGGCTGGTGGGTTTCTCAAGCAGCAAAGTGTTTCAAATCTGCTGCCAATAGCAATTTTTTTTTTCAGTACTGTTGGTAGAAACTCTTCCCATCTTCTGGCAAAAGGTTGGATGTTAGTTTTACTTTGAATTATGTTAAGGATTCCATCCCCTCTCTGACTCTCTCTTGTATTTTGGTGAGAACATAGGAGATGCTGAGAATGCAGGATAACTGCCTTAAATTGGAAGCCTCAGATTATGTCACTCATGAGGAAATGGTTGAATAAAAATAATTTAGATGGGAGGGACTGGGCAAGAATCTTCTCTAGATGGAGGGTGCAAAAATGGGAAGACAGGAATCTACATGGAAACTACAAAGAAAATAAGGGAACAGAAATACATCTGCTCTTCAGGATAAATAACAAATCAAAGAATATGAAATAATACTGTTTTAATCAGAAGATATTCATAATGGAGGACCTGAACTCATCCATATTTGGCTAAATCCCAAACTTAGGAACTCAGTCCAAGGAACACCATAGAAATGCAATTAATATAACTGCATTTCTCTATTTTTTAAATTGGTATTCAAAACATTCTTTTTAATGATCCTGCAACTGTGCGATTTTCAATCCCCATGTCTGACCATGTCATGTCGTTGCTCAAAATCATTCATTTCCTCCAGTGCTTATAAAATAATGCCCACAACTTTTTTTTAAATGTTTTCCAGTTTTTTTAATATTTTGATGGGTACATAGTAGTTGTGTATATTTATAGAGTACATGAGATGTTTTGATACAGGCATGCAATGTGAAATAAGTACATATGGAGAATAGGGCATATCACGGAGAATAGGATATCGATCGTCTGAAATATTTAGACCTTGAGTTACAAATAATCCAATTACACTCCTTAACTTATTTCAAAATGCGCAATTAAATTATTATTGACTATAGTCATCCTATCATGCTATCAAATAGTAGGTTTTATTTACTTTTTCTATTTTTTGTACCCATTAACAATCCCAGCCTCCACCATAATCCCCCACTACCCTTTCCAGCCTCTATTAACCACCTGTCTACTCTCTATGACCATGATTTTAATTTATTTGACTTTTAGATCCCACAAATAAGTGAGAACATGCAATGTCTGTCTTTCTGTGCCTAGCTTATTTTGCTGAACATAATGATCTCCAGTTCCATCAATGTTGTTCCAAATGACTGGATCTCATTCTTTTTTATGGCTGAATAGTACTCCACTGTGTCTATATACCACATTTTCTTTCTCCATTCATCTGTTGATGGACACAGGTTGCTTCCAAATCTTAGCTATTGTAAATAGTGTTGCAACAAACATAGTAGTGCAGATATCTCTTCAACAGACTGATCTCCCTTTTTTTGGCTGTGTATACCCAGCAGTGGGATTGCTGGATCGTATGGTACCTCATTTTAGTTTTTTGAGAAACCTCCAAACTGTTCTCCATAGTGATTGTGCTAATTTATATTCCCACCAATAGTGTGGAAGGGTTCCCTTTTCTCCATATCCTCACCAGCATTTGTTATTGCTTGTCCTTTTGATGTAAGTCAGTTTAACTGGGGTGAGATATCTCACTGTAGATTTGATTTGCATTTCTCTGATGATCAATGATGTTCAGCACCTTTTCAAATGCCTATTTGCCATAGTATGTCTTCTTATGAGAAATGTCTATTCAAATATTTTGCCCATTCTTTGATCAAATTATTAGATTTTTTTCCCCTATAGAGTTACTTGAGCATCTTATATATTCTGGATATTAATCCCTTGTCAGATGGGTACTTTGAAAATAATTTATCCCAGTCTGTGGGTTGTTTCTTTACTTTTTTTATTGTATCCATGTTGCCCAGGACAGGTCCGGAAATGCCATTCAAGAGTCAAGTCCCAGGCCAGGCACAGTGGCTCATGCCTATAATCCTAGCACTTTGGAAGGCTGAGGCAGATGGATTGCTTGAGCTCAGGAGTTCAACACCAGCCTGGGCAACATGGTGAAACCCCGTCTCTACCAAAAATACAAAAACTTAGCTGGGTGAGATGTTGCGCATCTGTGGTCCCAGCTACTTGGGAGGCTGAAGTTGGAGGATCGCTTGAGCCCGGGGCAGCGGTCGCAGTAAGCTGAGATCATATCACTGCACTCCAGCCTGGGTCATAGAGTGAGACTCTATCTCAAAAAAAAAAAAAAAAAAAAAAGATTCAAAGATTCAAGTCCTGGAATTTGGGACCCTAGGAGCCCACTTGGCTCTCTAACCCCCTATAATGGTGCTGGTACCTAAAGTGCAAGACAAGGTCCCCTCTGCCTTTCCCTCTGCATTTCTCAAGCAGAAGGAGTTTTGTCCCATAGCCACCACAACTAGTAATATGCTGAGTCTTACCTGAAGCCAGCAAGTCTCAAAGGCTCACCAAGGCCCTAAACATAGTACCTGGGTATCACTGTTCATTATTCAGGGCCCAAGGGCTCTTCAATTAGCAAATAATGAATGCTGTCAGGACTGGGTCCTTTCCTTCAAGGTAGCTTGTTCCCTTCTGGTCCAAAGTGTGCTTAGAAATGTCATCTGGGGCTAGGGCCTGGAATAGGGGCCTCTTGACTCTGACCATTGCCCTATCTTTCTGTGGCTGAGCTGGTATCCCAGATGCAAGCCAAAGTCCTACGCACTCTTCCTTATCCTCTCTTCAAGTGGAAGGAAGGGGTCTCTTTCGAAGCTGTGAGCTGTGCAGCCTGGGGTTAGGGGGGTGGCGATGCCAACACCCCCTTGCCTGCCCCAGCTGATGTCTTGGTATGCTGCGTGCCTCTAGTCCACAGTCTCTGAACCTAATTCAAGACTAGGACTTGGCTATGAGTTGCAGACCTTATGGATTAGACTGCCTTTCATGTTTACTTAGGGACCAAGAGCAATTTGGCTTTCAGTGGTGAGGCTTCTGAGCACTCAAGTTCAGATAGCTGGGATTGGCGATTCCCCTCTGGCTAGAGCTAGTTTGAATGCTCCTTCTGTGTCATCTGAGTTTGGTCTAGTTTTCCTTTCTGATTTAACAGGATGGCACTTAGTTCAATGCCTCACAGTTGCTGTGTTCTCCTTCACAGCTCCCAGAAAGTCTCTCTGTACCACGCAGCTGCTACCCAGGGTGGAAGAAGGGTGGCGTAGGCGATTCTGGACATTTTTTTCTATCTCTTCATTCCTCTTTCAGCCATATGAAGTTAAGCCAGGTACTATGAGTGCCCATCTAATTTTTGGTTCTTATAAAGGTGTTTTTATCTGTGTAGTAGTTGTTAACCTGATGTCCTTGTGCAGGGGATGAATGGTGGAGCCTTCTATTCTGCAATCTTGCTCCACCTCTCCCTGTCGACAGCTCTTGCCATCGCATTGTAGATCTTTCACATCTGCAGTATTTCCCATGAGACTTCCCTTGAAACTCTAAAGTAATTTTACAAAGTTCATTTTACTAATCCTGACTGAATATCAATTCAAATGGGAGTATCAGCTGTTCCACTAACTTGGCTCCTACTTTTGCCATATTCCCTTTCTTAATTCTTCCTTCTGCCTTTAATGCTTTACTCGCTTCTCTTTCTTCCCATGTTCAAGTATTTCCTGAAGCTTTCCTTCATGCCTCTAGCCTGTCTTCTCTGAATTCTACTGGCACTTCTTATATGTTCTTTGTTTTGGAGTTGTTATTTGTATCTGTATGTGGCATCTACTCCTGAACTGTTAGCTTCTTTCGAGTTTTGCTCTTGTTGCCCAGGCTGGAGTATAATGACGCGATCTTGGCTCACCACAACCTCTGCCTCCCGGATTCAAGTGATTCTCCTGCCTCAGCCTCCCGAGTAGCTGGGATTACAGGCACCCACCACCACGCCCAGCTAATTTTTGTATTTTTAGTAGAGACAGGGTTTCACCATGTTGGCCAGGCTGGTCTCAAACTCCTGACCTCGTGATCCACCCACCTTGGCCTCCCAAAGTTCTGGGATTACAGGCTTGAGCCACCGAGCCCGGCCTATTAGCTTCTTAGTGAAAGGAACTAAGTGTGAAAAAGTCAAAGAATTATTTAATGTACAGAAACAAGCAATTTGTACTCCTTGAGGAGCTCAAAGTACTCAACAGTGTTTCCAGTCCTCTCCATCGTTACAGGAAATAGATGAGAGAACATGGCTTTGGGGAACATGCATAGGTGAATAAATATAATGGGGCTTGAAACATGAATGAAGAGGAAAAATAAAGTGTGTTGAATGATCTCCTTAAAAGACTCCTTTCTTTCTTGGTACCTTCTACCCAGCCTAGTTCCTCTTTATCTCCCATTTGAAAGCATGGGTGCCAGATTAGAACTTTCTCTCACATAGGTCAGCAGAAACACATACAGTATTATTATATGGATTCTATGGAGTAATAAACTAAGGCCCCAAGTTATGACAGGTTCTCCATGTCATCTGGTAATACTGTAACCGAACGAGTTATAGAGAAATGCCACACTACGAGATTAATTCACGAGTCCTTTATTTCCGGCAACTGGGAGACGGCTAGAGCTCAAAATTCAGGGCTAGAGCCCCGAAGAAGGAGCTAGATTTCTTTTTATACCTTGGTCTAAATAGGGGAGGGGGAGTTTAGCTGAAGCAATTTTTACAGAAGCAGAACAGGCAAAAAGTTAAAAAGATTAATGGTTACAGAAACAGTTACAGAAAAATAAACAGTTCCAGGTGCAGGGGCTTAAACTATCACAAAGAGATAATGCAGGGGCTTTGGGTACCATCCACCGAGCGCGTCCC
Source organism: Pongo abelii (assembly GCF_028885655.2). NCBI lineage: Eukaryota > Metazoa > Chordata > Mammalia > Primates > Hominidae > Pongo > Pongo abelii. The sequence goes on from NC_072008.2 coordinate 151,492,598, forward strand.
CAGGAGCTGCTGGTTCAGTTTGCCTCTATATCTTATCAGTAAGTGCACTCCTGGACGTGCTTGGAGTCAGCTTGCACTAGTTATGTCCTTGAGGGAAGGGGATAAGGGGGACTGCAAGTGAAGAAACAAAAATGGAGTCTGTCCAGCTCTCTCAGCTAAGAGAGACAATCAGGTTAAAATAAGGTAAGGCATCACAGTAAGCCATCACTATGCCTCAAAGCCCTGATCTTCTCATCTGAACTGAAACTCTTCATGTGAGAAGCTGGGTATATTCTAATGCAAAATCAAAGTTAAAATTCCAAGAAGGGTGATAATCAAAGAGTTTAATTTTGTAGGCAGGGGAGAGAGAAAACTGAGAGATGAGAATATTTTATTTATTAGATAAGGATGACAGAAGAGTGGTTCTTTGCAGGTTCCAGAAACCTATGTTAGCATATTCAACAAAAAGAATAATCAGTATCAGAGGGTAGCCACATGCAAAATAAAATCCTGACCAAAGCAGAAGCTTATTTGCCACTTTAGAAATGGAAATTCTAACTGCCTAGTAGACTAGAAATACAGAGTCACAGAACAGTACCACAGTATGTCTGAGTTGAAAATTATTCAGTCATCACATTAAACCTTCTCATTTTATGATGGAAAAAATGAGATAAGGAGGCCGAGCGCAGTGCGGTGACCCACACCTGTAATCCCAGCACTTTGGGAGGCCGAGGCGGGCAGATCACCTGAGGTCAGGAGTTCGAGATCAGCCTGGCCAACATGGCAAAACCCCTATCTCTACTAAAAATACAAAAATTAGCCAGGTGTGGTGGTGGCCGCCTGTAATCTCAACTACTGGGGAGGCTGAGGCAGGGAGAATTGCTTGAACCTGGGAGGCGGAAGTTGCAGTGAGCCGAGACCACACCATTGCACTCCAGCCTGGGCGAGAGAGCAAGATTCTGTCCCCCCCAAAAAAAAAAAACAATGAGATAAGGAAAGAGGATGTGTTTTGTGCAAGATCACAGAGCTAGTTGGGGCAGAGTTGGAAATAAAACTCATTATTTCTGATTCTCAAGCCAATGAATTACAACTGTAAGTCATTATTAATTCAATAAACATTTTTGGAGCACTAAATATGAGTCAAACACAATAAGTCACAATAGTAAAATATGACCCGGGGGCCTGTCTACAGCACACTGACACTGGCATTTTTCTGATGGAGGACCAGCAGCTGACTAGCTTTTCTGGAGTAGCCCAAGTCTTTCTTGAAATCCTCTCTAACAGAGATAATAACAGCAAAAAGCTTCTTATCAACTGGTCCTTTAAGTCATTTAAAAATCTATTTTCTCTATCTAAGTGCTGATTAATAGAAATATAACATAAGCTAGTTATTTCATTTAGAGTTTCCTAATAGCCATAATAAAAACATAAAATAGTTGAAATTATTTTAATTCGTTTGATTTAACCCAATATAACTAACATATTGTCATTTCCTATGTATTTGATATAAAATGTATTAACGTCATATTATACATTATCTTATTTGTACTAAGTCTTCAAAATCCAGCATGCATTTTACATTTGCAGCATATTCCTATTTGAACTGGCCACATGACAAATGTGCAATCATTTGTGGCCAGTTGCTACTATAGTAGACAACACAGCTTCATATCATATATTAAATTAGTCCCTGATGTATTTCTGAACAAGTAATTAAAATGCAACCAAAACATGTTATATTTATAAAACATATTTAACACAATAAATTACAACAGATGGAAAACTCCTTTTCAGATAGATTCTTATGAACTTCAATTAAGTGTACTTCTTCCTTTAGTTATTCTATGTCATGCCTGAGCATGCTAGGTCATTGGAAAGCTTAAATGAAAAGAAGCAAAAAGAACATTAAAGTAAAATGTTATATTAAACCCAGGAAGTTTTTAGTGATTTGTGGTCTTCACTTATTCCAAGTCTTTATAATTGAGATTAAACATTATTTTCTCAGCGGTAAGTCAGAACAGATAACAACAGGAATGGAGCAACTTCTCTGGTAATACATTAGGGAATTATCTGTCCATTTAAATTAGGGGTTTTTTCCTATATCACTGTCAAGACTAGATTTTCATAAAAGGAAGATCATTTTACATGGAAGGAATTGCTAAACAGGCTAGAGGTTCGAAATCCATTACCTATTCATCACCTAGTTAATAGATGTTCATCCTCTATAACCTTGAAGAAACTCTGCCACAAAATTCAAAGGCAACATACAGGTCATATTTCTGAACCTAGTGCTACAAAATATGGCTGGACAATATTACAGAATCCTCCAAATTAAAACTTTCTAGAAAATCCAAAATCTACGGTCACACTAGCTGTAAGTCAATGAAATGCTACAGTAAATTTTGGATCCCAGGAAAAAGTGGCCTAACATTATAGTAGCTACCAGAAGGTACTTTCTGCAAAATTGTTAAACACCATCCTCTTAGGGATCCATTTTTCTATCACTCTAAAGAATAAATGCTTTGGGGAAAATGAGGTATTTTTATGGTTTGGCTGTGTCTCCACCCAAATCTCATCTTGAATTGTAGCTCCCATAATTTTTTTTTCTTTTTTTTCTTTGAGATGGAGTCTTGCTCTGTCACCCAGGCTGGAGTGCAGTGGCACAATCTCAGCTCACTGCAACATCCGTCTCCCAGGTTCAAGTGATTCTCCTGCCTCAGCCTACTGAGTAGCTGTAATTACAGGCATGTGCCACCACACCTGGCTAATTTTTGTATTTTTAGTAGAGACGGAATTTTGCCATGTTGGCCAGGTTGGTCTCGAACTCCTGACCTCAGGTGATCCACCTGTCTTGGCCTCCCAAAGTGTTGGGGTGAGCCACCGCACCCAGCCAGCTTCCATAATTTCTACGTGATGTGGGAGGGAGCCAGTGGGAGATAATTGAATCACGGGGGCTGTTACCCCCATACTGTTCTCGTAGAGATCTGATGGTTTTATAAGGGGTTTTCCTCTTTGCTTGATTCTCATATGCTCTTTGCCTGCCACCATGTAAGATGTCCCTTTGCTCTTCCTTCATCTTCCACCATGATTGTGAGGCCTCCCCAGCCGTGTGGAGCTGTAAGTCCACTCAACCTCTTTCCTTTATAAATTACCAAGTCTCGGGTATGTCTTTGTTAAAAAGATGAGAACAGACTAATGCTGGTATGAACACTGGATATTTCATTATTTTTTGTTTTCATTTATCTTGCTTCATGCATTGACACTTGACAAAGTATCACTTTTCTTTTCCTGAAAAGTTGTAAAATATTTTATTTCATTTCCAGGTCTCTGGGGGGTAAAAAAATCTTACTTTACCTCTATTTTGCCTGCAATTTAAAACTTTCCTGCTCTAATTATTAAGAAGATAAACAATTAAAGTTTATATGTAATTTAGTTTATGATAACTAAAATCATATGGGTTTTAAGGAAATGTCAGGAAATTTATTTTCTCAGAAGTTTATTTTATTTATTTATTTTTAGATGGAGTCTCGATCTGCTTCCCAGGCTGCAGTGCAGTGGCACAATCTTGGCTCACCACAACCTCCGCTTCCCGGGTTCAAGCGATTCCTGCCTCAGCCTCCCGAGTAGCTGGGATTACAGGCACCCGCCACCATGCCCAACTAATTTTTGTATTTTTAGTAAAGATGCGGTTTCACCATGTTGGCCAGGCTGGTCTCGAACTCCTGACCTCAGGTGATCCGCCCGCCTCGGCTGCCCAAAGTGCTGGGATTACAGGCATGAGCCACCACGCCTGGCCCTAGAAGTTTACTTTCAAATAGTGTTATCTTCAAGTTTCCAAATATAAGTGTCTGCAGTTGTTTGGGGACAGAAACCTGTCAATCATAAATTCTACAAATACTTACTACTATGACCTGGAGGCATTTACAAATTGGAGGGGTTATGTGAGGAATTGTTGATGGAATCAGGAAAAAGGCTGTGGGAAGATGCCGCCTTTAACATATATCTGTGCAACCCTCACCTCTCAATTCTAATCCAACTACAAGTCTACTCTATTTACGAGATTGCCGCTGAGGCAGAAATATCTATGAAACTCCAAGACTATAAAAACTAAGCCCCATGTGTGCTGGGGCCCTCACAAAATTAGAGGATGACTGTGTAGCTATCTGCTCAGACTAGAGCTTCATGAACTGCCAGTCAGGGATGAGAAGCTGCTAGAAAGAGTTTAGCCAGAGAATATCTGTGAGTCCTCCTGCAGGATGGGAAGTGGTGTCCCTAGCTCCCACTGTGCTACGGAAGTTTATAAGATGCTTTGAGCCTTCTATATGCCTAATGGGACAGAGTGGAAATTTTTGCAACTGAGACCAGAGGGCAGAAACACATTATACGAGTATCGCCACAGAGGACTAGTAACCTGCACAGGGATAAAGACTACCATGCCACATGACACAATCACGATTACCAGTGCTTAAGGTACCATACAGCTTGATCTGAGCTCTGATAATAAATATATCCATGACTAAGCAAAGGAAAGTAAGAATTCCTTTAAGACGACCCATTGTCAAGTAAAGAATGAAAAAGCAAGAGAACAAGTTACTAGTGAAATGAAGCTGCTGGCAGAGATGGATGACAATAAAAATACGTTAATAAAAAAAACACTTAAAGAAATTCAGCCGGGCACAGTGGCTCATGCCTGTAATCCCAACAGGTTGGGAGGCCGAGGTGGGCGGATCACAAGGTCAGGAGTTTGAGACTAGCCTAGCCAACATGGTGAAACCTCGTCTCTACTAACGAAATGCAAAAATTAGCCCAGCATGGTGGCGTGTGCCTGTAACCCCACCTACTCGGGAGGCTGAGGCAGGAGAATTGCTTGAACACGGGAGGCAGAGGTTGCAGTGAGCCGAGATCACACCACTGCACTCCAGCCTGAGCAACAGAGCAAGACTCTGTCTCAAAAAAAAAAAAAAAAAAAAAAGAAATTCAATTACGGCATTAAAAGATTGTGAAACAATAAAAATATCAGTTGTGAATTAAAACATTTAAATGATGAAATGAGACAGGATAATACTTCCCAAACACAAATTACATCCTTGGAAGATCAAGTAGAAGAAAAATCTCAAAAGATAAATGATGATGGGAAAACTTCATATCCACAGGCAAAAAAATAAGACTACGTCCCTACATCTCATCATATACAAAAGTCAACTCAAAATGGATTAAAGGCTTAAATGCAAGACCTGAAACTATAAAACTACTATAAGAAAACAGTGAAAATGCTTCAGGACATTGGTCTAGGCAAGGATTTTTTGGATAAGAACTCAAAAGCACAGGCAACAACAGCAAAAATAGACTAATGGGATTCAGTCAAACTAAAAAGCTTCTGCACAGGAAAAGAAACAATCAACAGAGCAAAGCTACAACCTACAGAATGGGAGAAATACTTGCAAACAATGTTCTGATAAGGGATATAATGTATATCTGGAATTTATAAGGAATTCAAAGAATTCAATAACAAAAAAATAAATGATTTAAAAATGGGCAAAATATCTGAATAGACATTTCTCAAAAGAAAACATACAAATGACCAACAGGTATATGAAAAAATGCTGAACATCACTAATTACTAGGGAAATGCAAATCAAAATCACAATAAGATCATCTCACACCTTTTAGAATGGCTATTATGAAAAAGACCAAAAAACCCCACAAATGTTGGTGTCTATGTGGTGAAAGGCGAACTTTTATATACTGTTGATGAGCATGTAAATTAGTACAGCCATTATGGCCAATAGTATAAAAGTTCCCCAAAATGTTAAAAATGGAACTACTGTATGATCCAGCAATCCCAGTACTGGGTATATATCCAAAGGAGATAGAATCATTATGTCCAAGAGATATCTGCATTCTCATGTTTATTGCAGTACCATTTACAGTAGCCAAGATACAGAATCAACCTAAGTGTTCATCAGTGAATGAATGCATAAAGAAAATGTGGTGCATGTACACAATGGAATACTATTCAACCCTAAGAAATAATAAAAACCTGTCTTTTGCAACAACACGGATGAACCTAGAGGACATTGTTTTAAGTGAAATAAGCCAGACACAGAAGCACAAATACTGCGTAACCTCACTTATATATGGAATCTTAAAAACGCTGATCTCATAAAAGTAGAGAGCAGTTACCAGTTGCTGAGGAGGGTACTGGGGAGGAGAGATAGGGTGAGGTTGGTCAATGAGTATGTCACAGTTAGCCAGGAGAAAAAAGTTCTGGTATTTTATAGTGCACAATGGTGAATACAGTTAGCAATAACGTGTTGTGAATTTCAAAATAGCTAGAAAAGAGGATTCTGAATATTCTTATCACAAAAAAATGGTTAAGATAATGGATATGCTAATTACCCTGATTTTACTTCTTTTATTTCCTTTTTTCTTTTCTTTTCTTTTCTTTTTTTTTTTTTTGAGACGGAGTCTCGCTCTGTCGCCAGGCTGGAGTGCAGTGGTGCAATCTTGGTTGACTGTAACCTCTGCGTCCCGGGTTCAAGTGATTCTCCTGCCTCAGCCTCCCGAGTAACTGGGACTACAGGCGCATGCCACCACGCCCAGCTAATTTTTGTATTTTTACTAGAGACGGGGTTTCACCATGTTGGCCAGGATGGTCTCAATCTCTTGACCTCCTGATCTGCCCGCCTTGGCCTCCCAAAATGCTGGGATTACAGGAGTGAGCCACCAGGCTCCGCCCCCCGATTTGATTTCTAAACAATGTATACATGTACTGAAACATTACATTGTACTTCACAAATATGTACAATTATATGTCAATTAAAAATAAAATAAAACTAAAATAAGATATGAAAATCTGGCTAGAAAAGCTGAGGAACTTTGAGCATAGACCCTGAAATTAATAGGGGTTCCAGAAAGAGAAAAATCAACAGATGAAGAAGTAATCATTAAGGAAATAATTGAACATATTTGAGTGTACCTATTGAAAATAACATGGGGGTTTCCAGAAGGCACTCATTAAGGAATATACAGCTAGCTATATCCTGATCTTAAAAAAAATAGAAAATGAGTATAGCATCTGGAGAGGGAAGTAACTTTTTAAAAAATTAAATTAATACTGGACTTGTCATCTCTAATACCAAAAACTAGAAGTTGTAGGCTAAGGGGCAAACTACTGTGAAAAAAAGGAAGTGTGACCCCCAAATCCAGGCAAGATATACATAGTGCCCATAGATCTCTTTGAGTAATATTTTCAAGAAAAGACTAACGGACCCCCATCAAACATCTAATAAACTGCCAAAGCCTTAAGAGAGGAAACAATGATGAAAGGAAAGAAATAGAGGTGACAATAAATACTGAAATATATATAAGTAAATCTAAATGCAATATGCCATTGTGACTATGAATGTGTAGTATACATGAAAGAGAAAAGATATACTACAAAAGAAATCTAATCATAATCTGGAACTAAAAATATTATCGCAGAAAAGGTGAAGGGAGGATAACAATAGGAGCAAAATCCAAATTCCAAACCAGGTGAAAGATGGGAAAGAAGGAAAAAAATAAACAAAAATAGAAGGATAAATAGAAAACATAGACTATGATGACAGATATAAGTCCCAATATGACAGTAACTATAATAAATGTAAACAAAGTAAACTCTAGAACCAGTTTCCACAAACTGTGACCTGAGGGCCCAACAGAATATAAAGTTTCGTAGGGACCCCACCTGTTTACATATTGTCTATAAATGTTTTTATCCTATAATGGCAGAGTTGAGTAGTTGGAAAAGATACCATATGGCCCACAATGCTGAAAATATTTTACTATCTGGCCTTGTACAGAGGAAGCTTACAACATCTGTTTTAGAATCATAAAAAGAGATTCAATGATTGGATTATTTTAAGAAACACATATATGCCAAGATATTATCTAGAGCAAATGCATTTAGAGCAAAAAGATATAGTGATTCAAAAATAAAAATACAGGAAAATGTAAATTGAGCAAATGTGAACCAGAAAAAAAAGCAGAGGTAGAAACTTTTAATTTCAAGAAAAGGTCATTATATACCAGTAAATGGTCAAGAGATCGAGGAAAATATACAATGACTATGAGCATGTATGCACTCAATAATACAGCTTTGAAATAAAGCATGTGGCAGAACTATGCAGCCAAATAATTAAGTTGATAAATGTACTTGGAGATTTTAACGCACCCCTCCCAAACACTGGTAGTTCAAGCAGATAAAATTTAGACTAGTGTAATCAACTGTAGATTTGTTTACATTTAAAATTTATATTCAGCAAACAAAATATATACTTCATTTTATTTTTTTTTTTTTAAGACGGAGTTTCGCTCCTGTTGCCCAGGAGCGAAATGCAATGGAGTGAAATTGCCCGGGCTGAAATTGCCCAGGCTGAAATGCAATGGTGCAATCTCGGCTCACTGAAACCTCCACCTCCCAGGTTGAAGCGATTCTCCTGCCTCAGTCTCCCAAGTAGCTGGAATTACAGGCACGCGCCACCATGGCCAGCTAATTTTTCTATTTTTAGTAGAGATGGGGTTTTCACCATGTTGATCAGGCTGGATGGTCTTGAACTCCTGACCTCAGGTCATCCACCCACCTCAGCCTCTCAAAGTTCTGGGATTACAGGCTTGAGCCACCGCTCCTGGTCTCATTTTCAAGCACACAAGGAATATTCTCATTAACTATATTAGGCTGTTTCACAGTATGTATCAACTACCTTAAAATTACACAAATCCTTTAAACCAGCAACTTCTCTTTCAGGCATTTACCTTAGGGAACTAATCAGACTTGCACGTAAATATATTTTAACACAATGTTCATTGCAACATTGTTTATATTAGAAATAGATTGGTAATAACCCACTGTCACACAACAGAGCAGTGATTAGATAAATCATTGGTGCACTCACATGTAGTTGTAACAGCCAGGAATGCCCTTTCTTGGACATGAATAAAAAATTGCTAGTTCCAATACAGGCACAGACAAAGGGCCATTGTATAACCTGATGCACAGACCCAGATGAATGAAAATGCTATGCTTGCGAATAAATGTGAAAGAACAATTATTTTAGGACCCGGAATTGTAAAGCTAAGCCTTAGTAATGAATGGTACTTCTTGAGTCGCAAAACTATTCACTTTTGGGCTAGTATATGATGCTTTGGGGCACTTATGTGACCCTTTAAGCAGAGGTCAAAATAAAAGCCTACAAACTCTTTTGCTCAGGACACCATGGATCTAACAAATGCCTGCCAATGGACAGAAAAGGGACATTCAGAAGCTACCCTACCTCAGATATGTCCTATGCGTATCTGTTCTCTTACCTTTTTTAGCTTGATAAAACTTATGAGTAGAAGTCATAGGTGTCCATACATTTCATTTTCAGCATTCCTCACATCTGGTCTGATCTTTGTCCGGCACCTAAGGCATAATTACACCAAAAATGATAAATCCATTAAGAGTAATGTTAGACAAATCTTGAATTCTTATAGCAAAAGTTTATTATGATATATCCAAAAAGCAATCACTAAATAGCATTACAGAATGAGACATCATTAAATTATAGCTATCCTTTGGACACATACACAGAAAAAATAACTAGAAAATGTATACCAGCTTGTTCACAGTTCTCCAGAACTGAGATTATAATTATTTCACTTTTTTTAGTCTTATGTATTTGCTACATTGACAGCAATTAATATGTATTACTTTGGTAATCAGAAAAATTGATGTTATTTCACAAATTAAATAAAAATGAATGCCATAAAATTAATGTGTAATATTTCATATGGTAGTTCTTAATTAGCCCACTTTTTTCAACAATACACTGGAAAATTCCCACTGAGTTTGATGGGAATTATAAAGCCCGTGGGTGAGGGGAATAACTGATTCAATTTCTGTTTCTAATGCTAGTGTAATAGATAATTTCTAATTTTGGATTCTAAAACTAAGATAAATGGAATTTATCTAGGAATGTAACTCATAAATAAGTTTACATACATAAAATTAAAACTCTAATTTTAAACATATAATTAACAATAATTTAGGACAGCTAATTTAAAATCCTTAGGATTAAATCTCTGAATTTAAATAAAGAAAATATTATTTCTATTATTATATTGTTTTCCTGGGAAATACAACATAGTTCCTACGATGGGAAAAAATAGTGACCTGCATCTGCTAAATATCTCACTGTGAGTTGGACAAGTCAGATTTATCTCTAAATCCTGCATCTGAATACAATTAAGCATTTATATATTTATACATAAATTATATATTTATTTATGTTTCTACAGAGTAGTCTTCTAAAATACACCACTATTTCAAAGTTTATTCACTGAGCAGGTTCTATTTTCTTCATGTATGACATGAGACAGTTGGAATAAATGATCTCTGATGATTGCTTAAATAGGGCAATTGTCACCCCACAGACACAGCAGCTCTATGAAGGAATCTGTGTTGATATAAAGCCATCCCAGTTTTATACAGAGATTCACAAATCTAACTTAAGAACAAATTTGCCCCCATAAAGAAACCTTCTTTGCCAATCTGACCCAATGACCACATTGAAACGTCCCTGCAATGATAAAGCACACCCAGGCTTATCCATAGGAATGCCTCCTGCTCCATAGAAACTGAATTCCTTTAAAGAATCCCTATAATCTCCTGCCATTTGTAATCTCTCCAATATGTGAAAGGGTTTCTCAGTCACCATGCTCTTAAAGGTCCTCCCACACATCCAGATATACTCATTCACATCATCATTTTACATTTTCGTTTTACAGGTTACTTTATACAAAGGTCTCATTTGCAAATAAAGGAATGCATTCTACCGGTTTTCAGAAGTATCTAAAGGCTGCAACTACTTACCACTTTCCATAATGCTATCAAAATACACTATGTTTATTTATTATTTCTGCAAAGCAAATCTAAAACTGAAATCCACAAAAATACAGCTAGTTCACTTAAATAGCATTAAAATTACTCGTTGTATCTAGGTGAATACTATAGTGGTTAATCCCATACTATCACTGTGACAGCAACACAATTAACATTTTTTTCATTTAAAATGTTTTCGAGAACAAAAGATGAATGCTTCCAAGTTAATTAATGCTCCAATAATCATTTTAAAAATTAAATCAGAATTCCTAACACTGCATCTCAGTCACATTATCATTTAGTGAATTCAACATGAGTTATGTCACCCCTATGACTATTAAATGAACTAATAAATGATCATCTACTTTAGTTTTTTTTACCATGAAAGCTAAAATGTATATTTTTATCCCTTTTGCATGTGATGTTTCTTTTAGCTCATTCCAATAAACGGACTCTTTAATCCACCATTGTTTCACGCATAATCTAATTTGGGTAGTATAGTTCTCTATTTCTTTATCTTACGACTCATACTACCACATTATTTCTTTAATTGTGTAATTGACTGTAATGCATTTATTACAAGAGTTAAATGTTACTATAATGATACTTACTGCATTATTAGATGATTTCTAATAGTTAAGTAAAACATTTCTTGATTGCCAAACATTAATTTTATTAGGAATGTAAATTTTTCTAGTGTAATCATTTATTGATATAGCTTTAAAGGCACCAACATGTCTCTGGCAAATATTGGAACACATACGGTCATGGACTTTAGCTATTGGTAAAAGTCAAGTACCACAGGGTACTATAAAATAACCCTTTGAAGCCAAGTCCTTGATGCTGTTTCACGGACTCTATGAAATAATATTAGACTATAGTTAGATATCTTGCTCTGCTTCCTAATTTTACGGGTTGATAAGTCTTGCCTTGCTCTTTGTGTGTAATTCCTCATGACCTGGCCAGCGACAAAGAAACAGTGTAATACTAAGTCATTATCACTGGCTAGATAGCTTAGATTCAGCCTTCAGTAGGCCAGATGCTGTTGCAATAGCCACCATTACAGGGAAAATCTCTTCAAACCAAAAATCAAAGCTTCATCCAAAGCCTACTTGTTTCAAATAATCTATGCAAAATCAAATAAATATAACATTTATCAAATGCTAGGAGTGTGGGAGACACAAAATATACTGCCCAGCTCCCACTTCAAGGAAGGACTTGCTGCCCATCTGCAGGAAGTGTGGTCAGCACACAGCCTATAGCTGTCAACTCCTTCAGGGTCTGCCTCAACTGCAGAGTCACCTGGCTCAAGGTAACATCCACAGAAGCCTACATCTGGCATCTGAACAGGTGGCTTTATAGCCATAGAGGCTAGACCATACCAGGCCAATGCCTGGTATCACTGATGCACAATGCTTTCTCAAGAGCTGCCAGTAAGGCTGAATGAGGCTTTGTTGCGCCTGCATAGAAGTTCAACCTCTTTCTCTGCCCAATCCTGCTTCATCCTCCTCCCTCTCACAGCTGTTGATCCTTAATAAATATTTGACACCCCATACACTCAACCTCAATGTCTGTTTTTGAGATCCCAACCTCCAGCAACATATCAGGTGGTATATATTTGTATATGTTTGTGCATTGTAAATGTCAAATTCTGTTTATAGCATCAAGGCAAACTAAACTTCCCTTCACTGCAAAGCACTAAAAACCATGTATAACCTATTTTTAAAACTTTTCAAATGTATCACCCATCCAAAAAATGAGGAAAATCCTTAGAGGCCAAAAAATGAAGCTAAAATCTAAGTACTGCTCCACGTAGAGCACTTAATAGGAACTAACATGACAGTCAAGGAATTTATAACCGGCCAAGTCCCTATGTAAAGACATCAGGAATAGGTAAATATACTGTGGTAGTCTCTATAACTATTCACTAAATGTTCCAGTGTTTCTCCTTTAGTCTTCTTCCCTGTAAAAGGATACATCCCTGTCCAAATGAATTCAGGAGAGCCCATGGGACTCGCTTGGGCTAGTGAAATGTGGAAGTGATATGTGTCTTTTCTGGGCAGAAAGTTTAAGAGAGTGGTTCACTTTGTCTCCTTTCTCTCTGCCATGAAGACTGACAGTATTCCAGAAAGAAGATACTCCATCAACTTGTTTTCTGAAGTAAAGATGACATAGCATAGCAGCTGGGCACGGTGGTTCACGCCTGTAATCCCAGCACTTTGGGTGGCTGAGGCAGGCGGATCACCTGAGGTCAGGAGTTCAAAACCAGCCTGACCAACTTGGTGAAACCCTGTCTGTATTAAAAATACAAAAATTAGCCAGGCATGGTGGTGGGCGTCTGTAATCCCAGCTACTTGGGAGGCTGAGGCAGGAGAATCACTTTAACTACAGCTACTTTAACTTCAGCTACTTGGGAGGCAGAGGTTGCAGTGACCCTAGATCGCACTATTGCACTCCAGCCTGGGCGACAGAACGAGACTTCGTCTCAAAAAAATGACATAGCACCGAGAAATAGCCAATCCACAGTAGACTTGTAGCATGAGTGAAAAGTAGATATTTATAATTATATGTATCCAAAAAATGTAGGATACATTTGTTACTGAAGCAAAACCTTGTGAACCTTAAATTTAATTTTATTCAGCATCTACTTAAATGTTATCTCATCTAGTCCTCAAATCAACCTTATTAGGCAAATAATTATTCTAGTTGGTGCTTTTATTTGCGAACAACAGACACCAAGTCTGGTAATATAAGCAGAAAAACAATTTGTTAGAGAGATAACACATTGTTCTTACAGTCCATGAGAAGAGCAGAGAGTCAGGTGAAGAATATATGGCAATAGTCAAGGGAGGAAGAGCTCACCCAGAATCACCCAAGAGAAGCAGTTTTCTTACGGTCCCACTGGAAGCACTGTCACTTCTCAATAATCTCTGTCACAATACTGGACTCTAGCCTCTGCCACAAACACTGAAAATAAGTGTTGACTTTCTCTACATCTTAGTATACCTCCTAAAGTGTCAAAGCTCCTGGCAGAAGCATCCACATGGCTATGCTCATCCCCTGGGTCTATGCCAACAAGCTGAAGTTAGGAATATCTGCCCCTCATTCAGTTTCCAAGTAAAAGGTAAGGTCCTGACTCACATTTCTCTTTGGATTACCCCCAATGTTATTTAGATACTATGAAGACAAAAGTGATTGATATAGTATTTTCAGAAAAAAAAGTTGAGAAAATTGAACCTTGGAGAATTTAAGTCACCAATTCAAAATCACACTCCAATAATGACTTGTATCAGTCAGAATGCTTACAGCTGCAAGTAACCAAAATCCACAACTCAAGCAATGAGGCGTATGTTATCACACACAAAAGGTATTTCAAGTGAAGTGAAGGCTTCTGGGTGGATTGGATCAACTCTTTAATGATGTAATTAGTTCATGTAATTTCTTAGCCCTCCTGTCCACATTTTCAGCTTCATATTAATAATGCTAGTACCCCTCATGGTTACATGATACCTGCAAGAGCCATCAAAGCTATGCATGTCTTTGTTCATTTTCTACCAGAGAAATTCTATTACCCTCTTATAGCTTCTTTCTTGCTGAGCCAAATTACATCACATCTTCATCCCTAGACATTGCCACATACTGATTAGCTTAAGCTTGGCTTCCTGAAATAATTGCTGGCAAGAGGAAAGGCATTATTATGATTGATTAGTTTATCATTTATTCTGAAGCTGAAGATAAGGGCACCTTTTTTTCAATTACATGAGCTTCATGAAGGAAGGCAAATGCCTTAAGAAAAGTACGGTTCTCTTAAGAAGAAAGAAGGGGGAAATGGATAATCTGTAGGCAAACAACAACCATGTTCTGCGTACTTCTAATACATACATTTTTAAACGTGTCCACACCTACATGAAATTCCTTCAAGTGTCCCTAAAGAGAGGCTCCCTAAAGTTTCTTCTGGGTAATGCACTCAAGTCCATAATTTCTAAGTGGTGCATCAGTGATCCAAGACTAAATAGTATTATACTAACCCCAAACACATTGATGTATCCATGATGGAGGAAAAACAAGGAAACATTAAGAAAAGTTATTATTTTAGACCATCCTGGCCAACATGGTGAAACCCCGTCTCTACTAGAAATACAAAAATTAGCTGTGCATGACGGTACCCACCTGTAGTTCCAGCTACTCGGGAGGCTGAGGCAGGAGAATCGCTTGAACCCGGGAGGCGGAGGTTGCAGTGAGCCAAGATCGCGCCACTGCACTCCAGCCTGGTGATAGAGTGAGACTCCGTCTCAGTAAAAACAAAAGTTACCATTTTTGGAAAACAACAGAAGGGAAAACAAAGTGATAATTCTTTACGATACAATATAATCTGTCAGATAGCAATAGAGAGGATGTTCTGTCCTAGAAGTGAATTGAGTTTCCTGATCACCCAAGCTGGCTTCCCCTGGTTCTGTTCTCTGGGAAAATATCCCTCATCAGTATTTCCCCAAAGTCAGATGCAGGATAATCATTTTCCAGATTATTCCTCATAAGAAGCTTCACTGCTTTAGTAGTCTACTTTGTATTGGTGTAAGCATACAGACAAAGGGATCAAGGTTGTTGGCTAGGATTTTTGTTTCTTTGGCAGTAAAGCACACATAAATTAACTAGGCTTTCAGCCTATTTACTTTTAATCCATTCTACTGGCTAGGAACTCCAGCCAGAGATCTTGTCAAACCATGGGCTTTGAATCTAACAATATCACGTTCCTTGCTAGAGCTTTCAAAGTGCTACATTCAGCTTATGTTTAGCTATTATAGGACATTTATGAAGACAGGAAGAAGAGCCACCATACTCCAACATCCAAAATTTCCTCTACTAATACATTCTATATAGGAACATGATGATTCCCAATGTAAAATGCATAGTAGTTTAACAAAATGCTTTTTAATCATACGAAGCAACATGTGCCAAATACTTACCACTCATTCATTCATTTAATGATAACTTATTGAATACTTAGAGCCTAAAGTAGCTATTGGTACAGTAAGGCTACATAACAAATAAGTATAATATCTCAGAGGTAGACAAAAATACTCATTTTTCTCATCCATGGGTCTTCAAAGTCAACGAGGGCAGAATAAATTGAGGCTGAAAATTGAATATAGGTATGCTTCACTATGTGTCTCATTCTGGTATATAGGTTGAAGCAGTCGCAACTAGACAGGGCATCTTTTTTTTTTTCTCACAGCAATGGCAGTAGACGAGACAAGACCAGCTTTAAAGGTACTTCAAAGGTACATTTCAACTCTCTTCTCATATCATGATAATCTCCTCTAGAAACACTTTCATAGACATACCCAGAAGTAATGTTTAATTCACGATCTCGGTACCAGGTGACCCAATCAATTTGACATATAAAATTAACCATTACATCATCCAACTATCACAAGGCCATGGCAGGGAAATGTATGTATAATACCAGTACTACAAGTGACTGAATAATTATGACAATTTAATCAACCAAATCTGCTGCATCCCAAGACTTGTTACAAACACTGAGGATATATCAGTGCTCAAAACAGGCAAAGCCACAACGCTGCTGGGTTTTAACTTGCAGTTGTGGAAACATGAAAACAATGAGCACAACCCCAGGTGTATTTATAAAATGTTACACAATGTTAAAAATGTTAATAGTAGACCAGGTGCAATGGCTCACGCTTGTAATCCCAGCACTTTGGGAGGCCGAGGCGGGTAGAACACCTGAGGTCAGGAAGTCGAGACCAGCCTGAACAACATGGAGAAACCCCATCTCTACTTAAAATACAAAATTAGCCGGGCATGGTGGCGCATGCCTGTAATCCCAGCTACTCGGGAGGCTGAGGCAGGAGAATCACTTGAACCCAGGAGCCGGAGGTTGCAGCGAGCCGATATTGCACCATTGCACTCCAGCCTGGGCAACAGGAGCGAAACTCCATCTCAAAAAAAAAAAAAAGTTAATGGTAGAATCAATGGTGGGTAGACAGTGAAACACTGAAAAAAGCGCAGCAGGTGAAGGGGTTTATAAAGTGGATGTGCTTGTGACATTCTGGATAGGGTGGTCAGGGAGGCATCTATGAAGAGCTTACATTTGAGCAGAGATCTGACAGATGGGAGGGATGGATCCAAACTGAAATCTGGGAGGAAAGATTTCCAAGCAGTTGGTAGAGCAAGCTGAAAGGGCTTTAAGATGAAACATGACCTGCTGTGTTTTAGGACAGCAAGAAAGCCAGCACAGCTTAGAAGACTGGTGGTGGATGACCCCAGAGTGTTAAGCAGTAATGTGATCACACAGGGCATTGCGGCAATAAAAAGAACTTTGAATTTCATTTAAAATATTATGGGTAATATGACAATGTTTTAATATAAATAGATGTGAACCTTTTAATTTATTAATAAGGGAACCAATAGGGAAGAAAGAAAAGTGAGTTCCAAGAGTATTTGACAAGCAAGAATTTATATAGTCAAGGCAAAAAAAAAATGCCTATGTAAGACTTCTAAGTTAGATATATGGTTGTATGCTTTTCTACAGGAAAAGCAAACCATAGCAGTTTGGGTATTAACTTTTCCACCAGACTACACAATTCTAACACCTTATCAATTTCTTGGTTAACCTCTAACTTCACAGGGTTCTAAACTGACTTCACTGTTAATAGCTGCGGATGATTATTAGCCAAATTTTGACAAGGCTGCAATCAGATGAGAATGTGTGTCAGATGAATGACAGATGAGAATCAATCAGGCTTCTTAGGACACATTATAACATGACATTAACATATCAGGTAATTCATATTTTGTGATTTTTCCAAGTTTTGGATAAAGCTTTCTTTCACAAAGACATTGGAGGGAGTATGATATAGTTTGGATGTTTGTCCCCTCCAAATTTCACGTTGAAATGTGACCCCCAGTGTTGGAGATGGGGCCTAATGGGAGGTGTTTGGGTCATAAGAGTGGATCCCTCATGAATGGCTTGGTACCCTACCCATGGTTCTCATTCTATCAATTCACGTGAGAGATAGCTGCTTAAAAAGAGCCCAGCACCTTCTCCTCTCTCTCTCTTGCTCCCTCTCTCACCACGTGGCATGGCTATTTCCACTTCACCTTCTGCCATGAGTAAAAGTTTCCCGATGCCTCACCAGAAGCTGAGGGTGCTGATGTGATGCTTGTACAGTCTGCGGAATTGGGAGCCAAATAAACCTCTTTTATTTGCCAATTACCCAGTCTCGGGTATTCCTTTTTAGCAACACAAAACAGACTAATACAGAACAGAATGTTGATATTATATGACTTTTTTTTTAAAATAATTTCTTTTGCTGTTATGTGGTGAAGAGATTGCAAGATGCAACAATCAAAGTAGAATCACCACTTAGGAGCGTCTTACAGTAATTCTGATGAGAAATGATGGCAACTTGGACTAAGACACTGTCGGTGCAGATGGAAAAAAGTATAGAGATTCATAAGAAATTTGGTTGTTGAATTTGCAGGAATTGATGATATGTGCTTTTTTCAACATATCCCCTCTTCAGACCATAAACATTACTAGTAGTTTATAAGGCTTATCATTAGTGAGGAGAGAGGCAAGCTCCAAAATAACCCCTTTCTCTGATTTGTTTGCAACTTTACTGGTAATTTGTCTTTCCAAGTTCAATGTCAGTACTCCATTTTTCCTGTTAGATAGCTAAAGTCTTCAGGGACAGCGAAAAGCAATGTCTTCTCTCCAGTAATGTCGAGAAACATGTCTTAATCACATCACTCCATCAATTCTCCCCTCTATCTAGCATTGCTCTTTTCCCACTCTTCTAGGTCAATATCATCAGATACAACTATGCTATTATTTCTATCATTTTAAGAAAAATTAACTTGATCCCACTTCTTTGTTCAGCTTCATGCCCATTTCTGTCCTTCTCTGAAAAACAAAAGTCTTAGAAAGTATTGTCTATACTCTGTTTCTAATTCATTTTAAACCCAAATAAAGCTTAAGCTCCCACCATTCCAATAAAACTGCTCTTGTCAAAGTCACAAGTAAATAAATTGAATTGAAATAAAATGAATTAAAACCTACTATTTTCATTCTGAGGCCTCATGTTATTAAAGTTAGCAACAGCATTTCAACAAGTTGGTCATATTCCCTTCTCTGATAGGCTTTCTTCATGTAGCTTCCAGAATACCACACACTTGGATTTCTTCCCACCACTCTTTCCACTGCTTCTTGGTTCCCTTTCAAGGTTCCTTGTTATTTCCGAGGCTTCTAAATGGCAGAGTGTTTCTGGCCCTTAAAGAGTCTCTCTACATTCATATATTTGATAGTCTCTTTGTATCCTGGCCAAAATACCATCTCTATGCTGGTGTCTCCAAAATATATGTTTCCAAACGAGATCCCTTCTCTGAACTTTATACGTATACCTTTATATTTTATATATAACAATATTCCTATATATAAATATTCTTATATATTCTTGGCTGGGCGTGGTGGCTCACGCCTGTAATCTCAGCACTTTGGGAGGCCGAGGCAGGTGATCATGAGGTCAGGAGATCGAGACCATCCTGCCTAACACGGTGAAACCCCTTCTCTACTAAAAATACAAAAAATTAGCTGGGCATGGTAGCACACTCCTATAATCCCAGCTACTCGAGAGGCTAAAGCAGGAGGATCGCTTGAACCCGGAAGGCGGAGGTTGCAGTGAGCCGAGATTGTGCCACTGCACTCCAGCCTTCCAGCCTGGGCAACAGAGGGAGACTCCATCTCAAAAAAAAAAAAAAAAAGGTGGCCAATAGACATGAACAGATATTTTTCAGAAGAAGACATACAAATGGCCAACAAACATGAAAAAAGGCTCACCACCACTAATCATCAGAGAAATGCAAATTAAAATAACAATGAGTTGCCATCTCACAACAGTCTGAATGGCTATTACTAAAAAGTCAAAAAACAACAGATGTTGGTGTGGATGTATAGAAAATGGAACACATACTCTGTTGGTGAGAATGCAAATTTGTACAGCTTCTTTGGGAAACAGTACGGATATTTCTCAAAGAACTAATAATAGAACTACCATTCAATCTAGCAATCCCACTACTTGGTACCTACCCAAAGGAAAAGAAATTGTGATATCAAAAAGATTCCTGCACTCGAATGTTTATCGCAGCCCTATTTGCAACAGCAAAGTCATGGAATCAGCGAGTGCCCATCAATGGATGATTGGATAAAGCAAATGTGAGAGAGACATATATGTGTGCGATATGTATATATATCTATGTGTATATATATGTGTGTATATATGTGTGTGTATATATGTGTGTGTGTATGTGTATATGGAGCACTACTCAGCTATAAAAAAGAATGTAATGGCCAGGCATGGTGGCTCACGCCTGTAATCCCAGCACTTTGGGAGGCTGAGGCAGGTGAATCACCTGAGGTTAAGAGTTCGAGACCAGACTGGCCAACATAGTGAAACCCGTCTCTACTAAAAATACAAAACATTAGCTGGGTGTGGTGGCAGGTGCCTGTAATCCCAGCTACTCGGGAGGCTGAGGCAAGGTGAATCACTTGAACACGGGAGACAGAGGTTGCAGTGAGACAAGATCGCACCACTGCACTGCAGCCTGGGCAACAAGAGTGAAACTCTTGAAAGAAAGAAAGAAAAGAAAATGAAATCATGTCTCTTATAGCAACATGAATGAAACTGAAAATTTATTATCTTAAGTGAAATAACTCAGAAACAAATAAAATATTGCATGTTCTCGCTTATAAGTGGGAGCTAAATAATGTGTACACATAGATATGGAGGGTGGAATAATAGATATTGGAAACTTGGAAATGTAGGAGGCTTTGAGGGAGATGAGAAACTATGTAATGGGTACAATGTACACTATTAGGGTGATGGTTACATTAAAAGCCCAGACCTCACCACTATACAATATATTAATATAACAATACCACATTAGTACCCCCTAAATATGTACAAATTTTTAAAAGGCCTAGTTAACATCTCAACTAAAATATCTAATAGTAATAAAAACAATAATAACAACTAATGCTTGTATGGTGCCATTAAGGACTGAGTGTTCCTGTTCTCTCAAAATTAGTATGTTGAGATCCTAACCCCTGATGTGATGGTATTAAAAGAGAGACTTTTGAGATGTAATTAGGTCATGAAGACACACTCATAAATGAGATTTATGCCTTTACATAAAGATGCAAAACAGTTGCTTTTTCTCTCTCTGCTCTCTGCCATTTGCATATTCAGTGAGAAGTCGACAGTCTGCAACAGGAAAGAGGGCCCTCACCAGAACCTGACCATGCCAGCACCTTCATCTTGGACTTTCAGCTTCCAGAAACATGAAATAAAAGTCTATTGTTTATAAACTGCCCAGCGTGTGCTAATTTCTTATAGTTAAGATAGGTTCTTATTATTTGCCAGACTTTATTGTAAGTACTTTAAAAACTATATTAATTCAATTCTCACAAAAACCTATGATGTGTTGTATTAGCTCGTTTTCACACTGCTGATAGACACACCCGAGACTGGGAAAAAAAAGAGGTTTAATTGAACTTACAGTTCCACATGGCCGGGGAGGCCACGCCTGTATTCCCAGCACTTTGGGAGGCCGAGGCAGGTGGATTACCTGAGGTCAGGAGTTCGAGACCAGCCTGGCTAACATGGTGAATCCCCGTTTCTATTAAAAATACAAAAAAAATTAGCCAGGCGTGGTGGTGTGCGCCTATAATCCCAGGTACTCAGGAGGCTGAGGCAGAAGAATCGCTTGAACCCGGAAGGCAGAGGTTGCAGTGAGCCGAGATTGCACCATTGCACTCCAGCTTGGGCAACAAGAGCGAAACTCCGTCTCTCTCTATATATACATATATATATATATATATACACACACACATATATATATACACACATATATATACACATATATATACACACATATATACACATATATACACACATATATACACATATATATACACACATATATATACACATATATATACACACACACATATATATACACACACATATATATGTATATATACACACACATATATACACATATATATACACACACACACACACACACACACACATATATTAGAGTCACCATTATACTCCCTACCACCTCACAAAACCCACATCTGGTTCATCAACAAATCTGACATTTCCACAACCTCCATTGCTGCCATTTTGATCCCAAACACCATCATCTTTCATCTAGAACACTGCAATAGTATCCTAACTTTTCCCCTCCTTCCATTTTGCCTCTCCTGCATCAAACTCTCCAGTGGATTTTCATCTCACTCACGGTAAAAGTTCCAGTCCTCACAATAGTCTTTAAGGTTCTGCATGATCTTCCTCTATATATTTCTCATTTCATTTCATCCTACTCTCCTGCTCACTCATTATGATCCAGCCATACTAGCCTCCTAGCTATTCCTTGAAAACATCAGGCTTGCTCGTGCTTCAAGGTTGTTGCAATTGCTATTCCTTCCGTATGTCTAAAATGCTATCGTTTAGATATCTGCATAGTTCACTTCCTCACTTCCTTCAGGCCTTTACTCAAATGTCGTTTTCCTAGTGAAGTTTCCTTGGCCACCCTATCTAAACTTAAACTCCGCCCAACCATTGCACAATCTCTCCTCATGCTTTATTTTTTTTTAATTTTTCTGTTTCTTATTTATTGCCTATATCCTTCTATTAAAAGGTAAGTTCTATGACAGTAAGAATTTCTATTTGTTTTCTTTGCTGCTGTATCCTCCGTGTCTAGAACAGTATTTGGCACATAGCTGGCACTCAATAAATATTAGTTGAAACAAATAAATGAATGAAATCAAGTAAGTCATGTTTAACAGGGAATCTCAGTTGAGGTAAGTTATCCCTTGGTTGATGGGTATGTATTATCCAAGATGTCTTTCTCTTAAAGAATCTTCAGATTCTTCTCTCATTTCAGCCATGTGAATCACACTTCTATAGGCCCTCACTGACCTGGAAGTAAATTTATGAAGTAGATTGCCATCGCCAATAGGTTAAATTTGATCCACATAGAGTTAACTGGTGTAAGTAATTGTAGTTATTACATAACTTGGTTAAGTTTTATCTTTTTTTCTTTTTTTTGAGACAGAGTCTCACTCTGTCGCCAGGCTGGACTGCAGTGGCATGATCTCGGCTCACTGCAACCTCCACCTCCTGGGTTCAAGTGATTCTCCTGCCTCAGCCTCCCGAGTAGCTGGCACTATAGACGCGCACCACCATGCCCAGCTAATTTTTGTATTTTTAGTAGAGACGGGTTTCACCATGTTGGCCAGGATGGTCTCGATCCCCTGACCTCGTGATCCACCCACCTCAGCCTCCCAAAGTGCCGGGATTACAGCGTGAGCCACCGTGCCTGGCTAAGTCTTTTTCTTATAAGGACTTTGCCAGCAAATATCCTTGCAGCTTCTAGATTGGAGAAAAACAGGCCTCAGATACATATCAGTGAGTTTCTTGTACACTGTGGTAGGTATTCTTTTAAAATTCACAGTCAACTAGTGTGAGTACTCTACGGGGAAAGCTCCTTTCTTTTAAAGTTTTTAAACCTCTGCATTTAAAAAAAAATTACTTAAGGAAAAATCCTCATTAAACTTTAATTATTAACATTGAGTACTGATAAAAAAGGAATGAAAAAAATATTCTCTTCTTATCAATCCCTTAATTCTATGAAGATTTCCAGCTGAAACCCTTTCTGGCACCTGAGCTTCATGGGTATAGGAATTTTAATTGAACTCTAAAAGATGGAGCCTCTATATAAAGTATGAATATTTTTGTACACATCTTCATGAGCCATTTGCTCAACAGTATTTTTCTTAATGGAGACATTCAAATATTACATTTGCTATTAACGTCAACGGAATTCAGTTATACCTTTTAAATAAATACATGTTATAGAGTACCTAGTTTAACTAGGAACTGGCATGAAAGAAAATCTGTTGCAATTTTAAGACCGGTGTTCCGAGCATTTTATAGAAATATCTGTATTAAGACACTGCATTGCCCCATTATTTGAGCTGGCACTTTGGTCTTACCTTGAAGACACATAACTGACACAGAGATCATTTTGTGATTATCAGACAGTGACTGCTGTAAAACAGTAAGTGAGGTATTTTTTTCTCAGCTCCAGCGTTATTAGCCTTAGACAACTCAGATACAGCAGTAACTGCTGATCCAGCTCTGAAAGTGTGAAGGGAAATGAAGCCTGTGATCTCTGGGAGAGTCTGAGTCTCCCATTTCCTGCCATTAGCAAAAGTAAGTTTTATTAAATACAGAGTTATTTAGTAAATGGGGACACCAAGCAGGCTTTAAAGTTGCTTCTCAAGTGTGCTTATACTGCTTATTAATTTCAAATTAAGTTGGAAGAACCAAGGGGAAAATAGTATTCCAGGAACTTTTACCTCCATCTACATGACTTTGGATTGACTGGACACATTTTGCATACAAATGGAGATTCGTAATATTCTTACCCCAGAGGATCAAGCCCAAGCCCATATGGTACAGAAGGAATTGTAAGTAGAAAACATAAAATAACATGACATATTCCAAATATACAAAATGAAAATAAATGTTGATTATATTTGCCTATTTAACAAGAAAGATAGTAATATTTGAATCTAAAAATCTAGCTATTTACTACTTACAAGAAATTCACTTTAAAAAAAAAAAAAAGCAACAAACACCAGAAAGGTTGAAATAATTAAAGCAATATAAAAAGATGTATGAGGCAAGAGATCGTGCCACTGCACTCCAGCCTGGGCGACAGAGCGAGACTTCATCTCCAAAAAAAAAAAAAAAAAAAAAAAAAAGATACATGAGGCAAATAATTAAGTTGGTACATCAATAATCAATATTAATAGGAAAATAAATTGAATTCAAAGAAAAAAATACTAAATATATGAAGAAGTATACCTCATCATGATAGAAAGGATAATCCACCTAGCCCACCTAGCTTGAATTTGTGAAAACTGAACAGCATAACCTGAAAATACATGAAACAAAACTTGAAGAAAACACAAAAAGAAACCACTAAGGTAGTTTTAACATGAATTTCTTTTCAAAACTGAACAATTAAAATATCAAATTATAAAAATTATTTGAACAATGCCGTTAATATGCTTGATCTAACGTGTGTGTTGATGCATGTATGTGCATGTGTGTAGAAAAAGAGACGAAAAGGAGAAAATAGAGAGACAGAGACATAAGAAGAAAAGTTTTTTTTTTTTTTTTTCATGCACACAGTGAACATTTACAAAAATTGACTGTGTTCTGGGTCAGGGGTCTGCGAATTTTTTCTGTATAGAATCAGATACGTGGCTGGGCGCAGTGGCTCACGCCTGTAATCCCAGCACTTTGGAAGGCCAAGGCGGACAGATCACGACATCAGGAGATCAAGACCACCCTGGCTAACACGGTGAAACCCCGGATTCTACTAAAAACACAAAAAATTAGCCGGGCGTGGTGGCACATGCCTGTATTCCCAGCTACTCGAGAGGCTGAGGCAGGAGAATCGCTTGAACCCGTGAGGTGGAGGTGGCAGTGAGCCAAGATGGCGCCACTGCACTCCAGCCTGGGCGACAGAGCGAGACTGTGTCGCAAAAAAAAAAAAAAAAAAAAAAAAAAAATCAGATATATAGTAGGCTCTGTGGGTTATAAGGTCTCTGTTACAAATATTCAACTCTGCCAATACAGTACAAAAGCAGCCATAGCTAATACCTACATGAATGAGAGTGGCTGTGTGCCAAAAAATCTTTACTTATAAAAATTTGCCAATGTGACTGTTTCATCTCATAAAAAAATTTCAGCTTAGTCACAATGGCTCACGCCTGTTATCCCAACACTTTGGGAGGCCAAGAAAGATGGATTGCTTGAGCTCAGGAGTTGAGACCAGCCTGGGCACCATGGCAAAACCCCATCTCTGCCAAAAAAAAAGAACAAAAATTAAAGATTAGCTGGGCATGGTGGCATGTGCCTGTAGTCCCAGCTACTCACAAGGCTGAGGCAGAAGAATTGCTTGAGCCTTGGAGGTGGAGGCTACAGTGAGCTGTGATCACACCACTGCACTCCAGCTGTGGCAACTGAGTAAGACCCTGTCTCAAAAAAAAAAATTTAAATAAACGTTAAAGAATTTACATCTTAGGCCTCATTTACACACACACACAATACACACACACACACACACACACACACACAAAGAAAGTAGAAATCAGAAATTAAAAGATGAGTTTAAATTTTTGGAAATTAGCAAATTGCTCTCATATTACTCACATATTAGAAAAAGCATCATACCGGAATTTACAAAATATTTTAAACTAAATAATAAAAACCCACACGTAAGATGTGTGGCTCTTTTCTTTCAATTAGATGTAAAAGGATGGAAGAAGTTTTTTCAAGAGATTAATAAATTTGTTAATCTCCCAATAAAACTGAAAACAAAATAAGAGAACATACAAATTCCCAATGTCACGAAACAAAGAGGAACAGCACTAAGAGACAGGACTAGCTGGATTTCCTAGGCCGACTAAGAATTCCTAAGCCTAGCTGAGGAAGGTGACTGCACTCACCTTTAAACATGGGGCTTGTAACGCAGCTCACACCCGACCAATCAGGTAGTAAAGAGAGCTCACTAAAGTACCAATTAGGCTAAAAACAGGAGGTAAAGAAATACCAAATCATCTATCGCCTGAGAGCACTGGGGGAGGGACAATGATTGGGATATAAACCCCCAGGCATTCAAGCCGGGAGTGGGCAACCCCTTTTGAGTCCCCTCCCGTTGTATGGGAACTCTGTTTTCACTCTGTTAAACCTTGCAACTGCACACTCTTCTGGTCCATGTTTGTTCCGGCTTTCGCTCACCGTTCACCGTTCACCACTGCTGAAGGCCGTCCGTCCACCACCGCTGAACGCCGTCCACCACCGCTGAACGCCCTCCGTCCACCACCGCTGAACGCCCTCCGTCCACCACCGCTGAATGCCGCCCTGGCAGACCCGCCATTGACTTCCACTCCTCCAGATCCAGCAGGGCATCCTCTGCCCTTCTGACCCAGTGAGGCGCCCAAAGAGGCTCGCCATTGTTCCTGTGCAGCTAAGTGCCGGGGTTCGTCCTAATCTAACTGAACACTAGTCGCTGGTTTCCACGGTTCTCTTCCGTAACCCAGGGCTTCTAACAGAACTGTAACGATCACCGCGTGGCCCAAGGTTCCATTCCTTGGAATCCCTGAGGCCAAGAACCCCAGGTCACAGAGCCAAGAGGCTTGCCGCCATCTTGGGAGCTCTGGAAGCAAAGACACGCCCCTAACAGCACCACCGGCCCTACTGAAAGTGAAATACTACTAATAGATTATCAGAGCAAGCTGGCCGGGCACGGCGGCTCACGCCTGTAATCCCAGCACTTTGGGAGGCCAAGGCGGGCGGATCACCTGAGGTCAGGAGTTTGAGACCAGCCTGACCAACATGGTAAAACCCCGTCTCTACTAAAAATACAAAAGTAGCCAGGCGTGGTCGCGCGCACCTGTAATCCCAGCTACTTGGGAGGCTGAGGCAGGAGAATCACTTGACCCAGGGAGGTGGACGTTGCAGTGAGCAGAGATCATGCCACTGCACTGCAGCCTGGGCAACGAGAGTGAAACTCTGTCTCAAAAAAAAGAAAAAAAAAAATGAGAGCAACTTTATGCTAATAAATTTGAAAATTCAGACTCAATAAAAAATTAATTTGAAAATTCAGACTCAATAAAAAATTACTTGAAAAATACAACTTACAAAAACTAATATAAGAATGAATTGAAATATATAAATATACAAACAGACCAAAATCTGTTAAAAATTGAACTTTTAAAGGTTATATATGTTATATTATGTATATGTAATTTAACTCCCCTCCACAAAAGACTCCAATGTTTTCACTAGTGACTTCTATGACATATTTAAATAAATACCTAATTTACATAAATTCTGTCAAAAACAGGAGAAATGTTCCTCAACTCATTTTATGAGACTAGCAAATCCCTGATATCAAAATCTATCAAAGATATTATTAGAAAAGAAAACTAAAGATCAATATGCCTCATGAATGCAGGCACAAAAATCATTAAAACATTAGCCAACAAAATCAAGTAAATAAAATCAAGTAAACAAAAGGGTAATTTATCATGACTTTGCTAAGTGTCCTCAAGTCCAAAAACCAGCCTTGGTGATTCACTAGAAGGACTTACAGGACTGACTCAGGATATAGACGTTGTATTCATGGCTAAGATGTAATAAAATGAAACGATATAAAGCAAAATCAGCAAAGAGAAAAGGTATGGAGGGAACCAGGAATAAGTTTCCAAGTCTTCTCCTGGGAGAGTCACATAGGATGCACTTACTTCTTGCAGCAACAAGCGGTAACAAAATGTGTGAAATGTTTTCTACCAGAGAATTTCTTTAAAGACTCAGTTTTTATTAGAGGTTGATTATGTGGTGACTTTCTGCCTAGGGCATACCAAAGTTCCAGTCCCCCAAAAGTAAAGTAGGTGTTCAGCATAAACCACATTGTACAGTTTAAGCACAGTAAGCCACTCTTATCAGTTAGTTTGGGGAGAAGTCTCCCAAAATCCACGTTACCAGACACCATCCAATGGCCAAACTTGCAAGCAAGCCTTTCTAATATCTAGGCCTACAATATTAACATTTTTCTGAACAATGACCACGTGAGTTTTATTCTGACAATAAAAAGAAAATGTTTTAACAATTAAAGTCCAACCAGTGTATTTCACCATCTTAACAAAATAATCCAAATAAAGAACATCTGATTTTTGAATAGATGCAGTACAACTACTTGGCAAAATTCAACATTCTTGATAATCTAGTTATAGACAATAATTTCCTCATTCCAATAAAAATCATCTGTAAAAGCTTATGGCTAGTATCATACTTATTGTGAAATTGTAAACAGTTTGCATAAGACTTCCAAAAAGGAAATGGTTTTACAAGCAGTCCTAGACAGAGCAATAAAGCAAGAATATTAAATAAAAGGTCTACATTTTAGTATGAAAAGAGTTAAAACTTTATTAGCAGACAACATGGTCATTTGCACAGAAAATTCTATGTAATATACAAAACAACTAGTAAAATTAAAAAGTTAATCTAGCAAATTCACAGCATACAAAGTTGACATAAAAAAACTATATATATGTACCAGCAACCAAAATTGCAAAATAAACTTAAAATACCACTTTCAGAATATTCAAAAGCAGAAAATGCTTAGAAATGAATTTAATAAAGTATCTAAAACTTCCACACTAAAAACTGTAAGACATCATTGAGAGAAATTAAAGAAGACCTAAATAAAGAGACATGTACTATGTTCATGAATTGGATTACTTAATATTGTTTAAATGCCTGTTCTCTCTAATTTAATTTATACATTCATCATGATCTCAATGAAATCACAGCAGAATTTTTTAGTGGAAAATGAAAAGTTAGGGAGCAAGAAGGCAGAATAGACAGTTCTACCAGTCATCCACCTCAGAAAGACATCAGGTAAACAATTATCTACACACAAAAAAAAGCACATTCAGAAGAACCAAAAATCAAGTAAGCACTCACTATGAAAGGACAATAAATCTTGGAACCCCGAAATCACTACACTAAAGGGAAAAGTCAAGCTGGGGACTGCTTCGGGCAAACCTACCTCCCATTCTATTCGAAGTCATCCCTCTGCTCACTGAGATAAATGCGTATCTGATTTCCTTCTTTGGAAAGGCTTATCAGAAACTCAAAAATGCAACCATTTGTCCCTCACATACCTATGACCTGGAAGCCTCCTCCCCACTTCGAGTTGTCTTACCTTTCCAGGCAAAACCAATGGACATCTTACATATATTAGTTGATGTCTCATGTCTCCCTAAAAATATATGAAACCAAACTGTAGCCACGCGTGGTGGCTCACGCCTGTAATCCCAGCACTGTGGGAGGGCTGAGGTGGGCGGATCACGAGGTCAGGAGTTCGACCAGCCTGACCAACATGGTGACACCCTGTCTCTACTAAATATACAATAATTAGCTGGGCGTGGTGGCCTGTGCCTGTACTCCCAGCTACTCAGGAGACTGAGGCAGGAGAATCGCTTGAACCCGGGAGGTGGAGATTGCAGTGAGCCAAGATCACACCAAGATCACACCACTGCACTCTAGCCTGGGCGACAAGAGCAAAACTCCGTCTCAAAAAAAAAAAAAAAAACACACAACAAAAAAACCAAGCTGTGCCCCGACCACCTTGAGCACATGGGCACATGTTGCCAGGACCTCCGGAGGCTGTGTCACGGGCGCACGTCCTTAACTTTGACAAGATAAACTTGCTAAATTGACTGAGACTTGTCTCAGATATTTGGGGTTTACACAGAATACATGGTTTTAATTTCAAATTGCTGAAAGAGTCACTGAAGAGGTAAGAAAAAGTGCCTTGAATCACCAATGCCACTTCTCTCTCATCCCTCAGCAGCAGTGGTGTGGTGTGGGGAGCATTTCCTTGTGCAGGAGAGAGGGACAGTGCAGCAATTGTGAAGCACTGTAACTCCTGCCCTGTCATAGTATAACATAAAACCAGACCAAATTCAGCTGATGCCTGCCCACAGAGGGAGCATTTAAACCAGCCCAGCCAGAGGGAAATCACTGATTCTTTTGTTACCAGAAAGGGGTCCCGATCCAGACTCCAAGAGAGGGTTCTTGGATCTGGTGCAAGAAATAATTCAGGCCGAGTCCATAGAGTACAGTGAAAGCAAGTTTAAGAAAGTAAAGGAATAAAAGAGTGGTTACTCCATAGACAGAGCAGCCCAGAGGGCTCTGGTTGCCCATTTTTATGGTTATTTCATGACTGTATGCTAAGCAAGGGGTGGCTTATTCATGCCTCCCCTTTTAGACCATATAGGGTAACTTCCTGACATTGCCACGGCATTTGTAAACTGTCATGGCACTGTTGGAAGTGTAGCAGTGAGGACGACAAGACATCACTCTATCGACATCTTGGTATTGGTGGGTTTGATTGGCTTCTTTAAAACTGCAACCTGTTTTATCAGCAAGGCCTTTGTGACCTGTATCTTGTGCCGACCTCCTATCTCATCCTGTGACTTAGAATGCCTAACCATCTGGAAATGCAGCCCAGTAGGTTTCAGCCTCATTTTACCCAGCTCCTACCCAAGATAGAATTGCTCTGGTTCAAACGCCTCTAACACCAGTGGTCTAAACATGAGTTCCTGCAAGCCTCATCACTGCAGGACAAAGTGCCCTGCGGCTCTAAGTAAATTTGAATGGTAGTTTAGACCACAAGGACTGCAACTTTTCG
This sequence comes from Pongo abelii, assembly GCF_028885655.2. Classification (NCBI taxonomy): domain Eukaryota; kingdom Metazoa; phylum Chordata; class Mammalia; order Primates; family Hominidae; genus Pongo; species Pongo abelii. The sequence goes on from NC_072008.2 coordinate 151,523,847, forward strand.
GTGAAACCTAGTGCTGAACTGGGCCTAGAACCAGTGGACATGACCCACGCAGCAAACAGCTGGAGCTTCTTTCTTTTCTTTTTTTTTTTTTTTTGAGATGCAGTTTCACTCTTGTTGCCCAGGGTGGAATGCAATGGCGTGACTTCGGCTCACTGCAACCTCTGCCTCCCAGGTACAAACAATTCTCCTGTCTCAGCCTCCCAAGTAGCTCGGATTACAGGCATGTGTCACCACGCCTGGCTAATTATTTTGTATTTAGTAGAGACGGGGTTTCACCATGTTAGGCTGGTTGTGAACTCCTGACCTCAGGTGATCCACCTGCCTCGGCCTCCCAAAGTGCTGGAATGGCAGGCGTGCGCCACCACATCCGGCCTTCAGCTAGAGTTTCTAAGGAAGTGCTGGCATCACTGCTCCCCTAACTCCAAGCTGCACAGCTCATGGCTCTAAAATACACCCCTTCCTTCCACTAAAGGGGAGGAGAGGAAATAGTTGGGAGGTCTTTGTTTTGCATCTCGGAAAGCAGCTCAGCCATAGCAGGATAGGGCACCAGTCAGAATCATGAGACCCCCTTTCCAGGCACTAGCTCCTAGATGATATTTCTAGATGCACCCTGGGCCAGAAGGGAGCCCGCTGGCTTGAAGGAAAGAATGCAGTCCTGGCAGCATTCTTCACCTGCTAACTGATGAGCCAAAAGTGCAAGCAGGTGAAGCAAAATTAAACAAGTGGTACTACATCAAACTGAAAAGCTTGATGTAGAAAGGACACAATCAACAGAGTGAAAAGACAACCTACATAATGGAAGAAAATGTTTCCAAACCATACTCCTGACAAACGATTAATGTCCAAATATATTAGGAACTCCTACAACTCAATAGCAAAAGAAAACACACACACACACACACACACACACACACACACACACACACACCTGGACAGTGGAGTTGAATAGGCATTTCTTCAAAGACATACAAATGGCCAAAACATAGATTAAAAGATCCTTAATGTCACTAATCATAAAAGCAATGCAAATCAAGACCACAATGAGATATTAACTCATGCTTTTAGGATAGCTGTAATTAAAAAATCAAAAGATAACAAGTGGGGCAATGATGTTGAGAAATTGAGAACCTGTAAACTCTTGGTGGGAATGTGAAATACGGCAGCCACTATGGAAAGCAGTGTGATGGTTCCTCAAAAAAATTAATAATAGAAAAACCTAAATGTCTGTCAGTAGATGGATGAATAAGAAAAATATATATGCATTCAGTGGAATATATTATTTAGCCATGAAATCCTGCCATATGCTACGACATAAATAATTCTGAAGGATGTTATGCTAAGTAAAATAAATCAGTCACAGAAGGGCAATTACTTCGTGTTTCTACTTATATGAGATATCTAAGATAATCAAACCCATAAAAACAAAGAGGGCCGGGCGCGGTAGCTCACGCCTGTAATCCCAGCACTTTGGGAGGCCGAGGCTGGCAGATCAAGATGTCAGGAGATCAAGGCCATCCTGGCCAACATGGTGAAACCCCGTCTGTACTAAAAATACAAAAATTAGCTGGGTGTGGTGGTGCATGCCTGTAGTCCCAGCTACTGGGGAGGCTGAGGCAGGAGAATTGCTTGAACCCAGGAGGCAGAGGTTGCAGTGAGCCGAGATTGTACCACTGCACTCCAGCCTGGCAACAGAGCAAGACTCCACCTCAAAAAATAAAAAAATAATAAAACAAAGAGTAGAATGGTGGTTTCCAGGGTCTGCTGGAAGGAAAAAAAAGTACGGTCACTGGTATACTTTCTCAGGTTCCTCTCTCAATTATATTTAAATCTATACTTCTTTGGGGCAGCTCTTTCTTCTATCTTGGGTTGGTACATTAAAATGTTTCTTAGATTTTGCTAATATCGAACTTGGCTATCTTAATGTTTTCTCTGCTATATTTGGGTTATTTCAGAGTGGAGAAGGTAGAAATGCCCATTACTCTCCCATTTTCAAGCATCAAGTCCCTTTAAAAAATGTATTCAATGACATAAACCTAATTAGACATTCTGGTTCTTTTAAAACAAAATGAGGAAACATTTTAAGAAGTATACAGTTTGGTGGTGTTATTATATTCAGAGTTGTGCAGCTAACAACACTAATTCCAAAATATTTTAATCACTCTAAAAAGAAACTCCATACTCATCAGGAGACACTCATTATTCTTCACCTCAGCTCCTGGCAACCACTAATCCATTTTCTGGCTCTGTGGATTTGCCTGTTGGAATATTTCATATCAATGGAATCAGACAATTCATACAATTTGTGGCCTTATGTGTCGGGCTGTTTTCATTTAGCATGATTTTCTTGAAGTTCCTCCATGTTGCAGCATAATTAATACAATTAATTTTATTAATTAATTAAATTGTATTAACACAATTAATATTTTTATTGTGTTAAGAACACTACTTAACATGAGATCTACCATCTTAACAAATATTAAAGTGCACAGTACAATATTATTAACCGTAGGCACCATGCTGTAAGCAGAGGTTTAGAACTTAACTCACTTTGCCTAACTGAAACATTATACCCATTGAACAGCAACTTCCATTCATCTGGTGCACAGCTGCAGCTTAGAAATGTTGCAGAATTAATGTCCCGAGCATCTGACTTCCAAGGATGGTGGGAGGGAGTAAGAAGGTAATTGCCCCAGCCACCTTATCTTTCAGAGGGACAATTCTGAGGTATGCTCTACACAATTCCTTTAAAGATTCCCAGTGACACTTAGTCTCAGTTGCCCACACCAACAACCAGCTCAATAATGCACCCTCCATTCACTTTTCTTCTCTGTCTTACTCTCCCTGCTCCCATACTCGGAAGACCAATGATCACCTCGCAAACTTCCTGCACCCGTTCTTGCACTCATTCTTAGAATGAAAAGAAAAGGACAAATACTATGCATTGTAAGTATCCCTAGAGCAGCCAGTGTCTTCATTGACATAGGGGAAAATGAAGCTTAAAAAGAAAAAATAAATACACTCATACACATCAACACACATACACATACATGCACATACGTGCAAAATTCTGAATATTAAGGAAAATTCCTACCTTCCCCAAACTCTTCCCATGCACTTTCCGTAGATAGATAGATGGAAATTATTTGGCCCAGAAAAGCCTTTTTTCAATCAAAAATGTGCTGAAAACAGGGCAGGCACAAATAAATAAAAATTACCCTATGAGGGCCGGGAGGGGTGGCTCACACCTGTAATCCCAGCACTTCAGGAGGCCGAGGCGGGTGAATCACCTGAGGTCAGGAGTTCGAGATCAGCCTGACCAACATGGTGAAACCCCATCTCTACTAAAAATTCAAAAAGTTAGCTGGATGTGATGATGAATGCCTGTAATCTCAGCTACTCAGGAGGCTGAGGCAGGAGAATCGCTTGAACCTGGGAGGTGGAGGTCGCGGTGAGCCAAGATCGTGCCACTGCACTCCAGCCTGGCGTACAGAAGGAGACTCCGTCTCAAAAAAAAAAAAAAAAAAAGTACCCTATGAGAAACAAAGGTGAATAGAACAGAAAAAAAAAATGTCAGAAAAATAATACCCACTGCTAAAGTTTGCCACAGGAAAGATTAAAAATTTCACCAATTTCCATGTTCTATAATGGAAGCCAAGGTTATTTGGACCAACCTGTATTAGTTCATTTTCACGCTGCTGATAAAGACATACCCGAAACTGGGAAGAAAAGGAGGTTTAATTGGACTTACAGTTCCACATGGCCGGGGAGGCCTCAGATTCATGGCATAGGACCAAAGGCAATTCTTACATGGGGGTGCCAAGAGGGAATGAGGAAGAAGCAAAAGCGGAAACCCCTGATGAACCCAGCAGATCTCATGAGACTTATTCATTATCACAAGATTAGCATGAGAAAGACCAGCCCCCATGATTCAATCACCTCCCCCTGGGTCCCCCTCCCACAACACGTAGGAATTCTGGGAGATACAATTGAAGTTGAGATTTGAATGGAGACACAGCCAAACCATATCACCTCCCAAACAATTGAAAATTCTGAATGGAAGAAACATTAATTGTATCCAAAACTGATGGGCCAGGAAGGAACTATCAGCGTCCTATCTCTAGAGAGACAGTAGTCAAGGCCCAGGGCGTACTTATGAAAAGAGTTTAATAGCCGACTCTCTCCAAATGGATCTGGGATTCCATAGGACTGTATCTTCATGTTAAGGGTGAAACAGAAGTCAACCCATCCCTATTTCCAAACTCAAGGAACTTCGGCAGCAGTTATCTTGGAGCTGAGCAGAACAAAAGATTTTAATTTTTTAAACCCAAAGTTTAACTTTTATCACATCTCACCATTTTCGGTTTACTCTCCTCTTTTAAAAGGTGCAAAATAATAATTCTCTCTTTCAACTCATTTTCAGCTCATATAAGTTTTTTCTTTTTTTCTCTTGTGTTCTGTTTGTCGTGGCCTGATGCTAAACATGTTTTTTTTTCTTTCTTTCTTTCTTTTTTTTTTTTTTTTTTGAGGTGGGGTCTCAATCTGTCACCCAGGCTGGAGTGCAGTGGCACAATCTTGACTCACTGCAACCTCCCCCTTCCAGGTTCAAGCAGTTCTCCTGCCACCACGCCCAGCTAATTTTTGTATTTGTAGTAGAGACAGGGTTTCACCGTGTTGGCCAGGCTGGTCTCGAACTTCTGACCTCAAGTGATCCACCTGCTTCAGCCTCCCAAAGTGCTACGATTACAGGCATGAGCCACTATGACAGGCCAAAAATTTTTTCTTAAAGGTCTAAAAAAGTGTTTTCTTCCAACATAATATTCCGTACACTTGCAGATGGTCTTTTATTTTGCTTATTGGTAACTGGCCTAAGAGATTTTACATTTTATTGAAATAATTCCTATGTCATTATTATAAACTTCTGGATTGCTTAGAAAAAAAAAACATAAAAAATTTTTTACTTGAGATTATTACATCTGTGGAACTTTCTGTATGTGCTTTTAAAGTCCTTGTGCCATTGATTTATAGGGCTTTGACTTCTGGGTCTCAAAAGGATACCAAGTTCTGCTATATCTTAAACACTGACAGCAATTACAGCCTTATGTTCAGGCCCAGTAGAAGATGCTAATCAAAGTAAACTGCGTTCCTGAGATGCAGGGCCAGAAATGAAAACTATTCAACTCCTCAAGGCCCAAAGACTATCGTGGAAGAGGTCGGCACGTCAGATGGTAAGGGCTGATATTAAGAGAAAAGTAGTTCAGTTTCTCTAGGAATTAACCATTAATATCAAAGGCACACTAAAGCAAAACCAGTATCTAGGTTGCTGTGTCAGTTTAACAAGGTTTTCTTGGAGCATTAACTCACTCCTTAATGCAAAATTATAAAGGTTACAAGGTTTATAGAAATTATATTTTATAGTCAAGATGATTAAGCTTTTATTATAAAATTTCAAAAAAACAAATTTAATTTGCTGCATCCTGTTTTTATTAGGACTTATTGTTTGGGACATTAAGCCTCCTCTCTCAAAGAATAAAGATTTTCACCTTTTTTTTTTTTTTTTTGAAATCTTTGAGTTACTGCTTTGGTTAAATGAATGACTTATTTTACAATGACCCATGACCATGACCCTATTTCGTGATATCAAGCATTTTAAACTTTTCATCTTTGACGAACTTTCCAAAGTCAAATTCTAACTTGATTCCTCATTAATTTTTTGATATTAGTCCTCTGAAGTCCAAAAGAGACATATTTGTCTTATTTGGTATAAAAATCATACAAGAAGCATCATCACATATAAAATGGTGTTTGACTTTCTTTGGGCTGTATTTATAGAAATGTTATTGATATGTGCTCCAAAATTGTGGGAAACTTATAATTCTGAAATAACTTGTGTATGTTATTAATTATAAATTTTATGTTAAATTGTTGTATGCTACAGAAGTAACCAAAATTTCCTTGTCAATGGTGGTTTTAATAATGGCCGTCCTGGCTGGGTGTGGTAGCTCACGCCTGTAATCCCAGCACTTTGCAGGCCAAGGCGGGTGGATCACGAGGTCAGGAGTTCAAGACCAGCTTGGCCAAGACGGTGAAACCCCGTCTCTCCTAAAAATACAAAAATTAGCCGGGCGTGGTGGCACACGCCTGTAATCCCAGCTACTCAGGAGGCTGAGCCAGAGAATCACTTAAACCCAGGAGGCAGAGGTTGCAGTGAGCTGAGATCATGCCATTGCACTCCAGGCTGGGCAACAAGAGTGAAACTCCATTTCAAAAAAAGAAAAAAAACATACACCCCTGATTTGAAACAAGACTAGGATACACGGTAAAGAATGTTTATTCACTAAAGTTTTGACAGACTGAAGGCCATTATTTCAGATTGGAAATAGGAAACTTAAAAGAACTACATGGACATTGGGTAAAAGAACATGGGTTGAAATTTGCCTGGCAGTAGCCCAAAAGTAAATGGTCTTCAAGGTGCATGTAAAGGAACTGTAGGAGGGAAATGGGATAATTCACATCTCCGCCAATAAATAAATGTAGCCACACTAGCTTGGGGGATTTGAGATGAGACATCGAAAATACTAAGTCATGGTGAGGGCTGGAAGACAAAAGAATGAATCACTTAATAGGAATGGCTGTGGGGAAGGGCTTGAAGGAATCATCCTCTGACTTCCATGTGAACCATGAACATTAAACATGGAGAAATGAGGAGCGGCAGCAGATCGCTTTGGGATGCATCTTCAGGGGATGCTGAAACAACAACAGCATTTGGTTTGCTCTACACCCCGTCACCTCTCACCCGCAAGCCCAGGGAGTGGTCAGCAGTGGTGCTTTGTGATGTCCGAGCCACCCTAGGGCTGCCATTAGCTGGGACACTGCCTGTATGACCAAACAAAGCTCAAGGGTGTGGCTTTGCCTTGTCACCAGGAGAGTATATATAAGAAGTGCAAGGGCTTTGGGCCATCTCACTGGGAAGATTCAAAAGCTACAAACGCCTACTGTAGGCAAAAAGATAGTACATACTATGGATGACAAACATCCCAGCACCAGTGGGGAGAAGAGGAAGAGCCCCTGTGACACCAACTACGATAATGAGCAAATAAGATTGTTAGGTTTTGAAGTGAAGGCGAGGGTGAAAGACAGACACACACAGCGGGGGCGGCTCAAACAGCAGCACAGGAATATTGTAGACACCTGTGGAAGTGGGGGACCCACTTAATGCCAGAGCCCACCGCCGCTTACAGGCTGGGGTGCTTATAGGTATGGGTGGGAGGGGCCTGGGCAGTATGGCTTGCTGCCCGGCAGGATATTGATAAGATGTTCTTATGATCAGGTGGTTTGGCCCTTTTTCTGGTGGAATATCCTTGTGGTGTTCCTTAGAACTTTGCCAAGCAAGATATGATAGGGATGTTTCTTTATTTGGGCCTTTGTCCGCCTTGTGGACAGGTGGTTAGGCAGGATGTTTCTAATGGCCTGAACACCCGTGGGATGTTTCACTTTGACCAAGGTCTGCAAAATAGCAAAGAACTTACAAAATGGTGCAGTTTGGACTAACACATGACCCTACCCATGGCTCCTCTTCTTCTTCCCCATAGATCCCTACTCTGTGATTCAACCTTGTTCTTCTCTGGATCAAACCCCTTCCTCAACCTGCATTCCTTCTTCTCAGGAAGCCCCCCTTGCTATCCAGTCTCTATCCTGTTCACCCAAAATAACGTCCTCCTGGCCTCTCCCTGTTTTCTTAGCAGACGCAGGAGACACCACAGGGGAACTCAGCTCCCCAACCAGAGAGGGACTCAGCCCCCCAACCAGAGAGGGACTCAGCCCCCCAACCAGAGAGGGACTCAGCCCCCCAACCAGAGAGGGACTCAGCCCCCCAACCAGAGGGGAACTCAGCCCCCCAACCAGAGAGGGACTCAGCCCCCCAACCAGAGAGGGACTCAGCCCCCCAACCAGAGAGGGACTCAGCACCCCAACCAGAGAGGGACTCAGCCCCCCAACCAGAGAGGGACTCAGCCCCCCAACCGGTTCTTAAAAAAATAAGAATAAAGGTTCGCTACAGGAACGTTAAGAAAATATATTCAACTCAACTGGAGAATGACCAGTCCCGAGAGGACACAATCAATCCCGTGCAAGAGGAAGAAGAACGAATTCGAGAAGTTGTGGAAACACCTGCCAAGGAGTCAGAAGACCCATCAGTGCAGGCAGAAGATCCATAACAATCTGAAGGATCATGAGCAGCTGGGGAGCGGTGGTGAAACATGGAGAAACCAAATTGGACAAATCCTCACCACCAACGGCTATGATAATAATAAAATGAAGTTTGAGAAGCTGATGGCTGTGTCTATCTCTGCCTGTTTTCTGACGGTGGGCGGGAAGGGAAGGGAAGAGGTAGGCATTTGAGAAGGGAGGGATGTGAGGTCCTGTAGGGTTGGTGGACAGACCCACAGGTTGACAGTAAGCCAGACATTGTAAATAAGGCCTGGGGGAGGACTGATTCCTAAAGAAAATTTTCTTCTTAAAATTTTATCTCACAGGAAGTGGAGATGTGTATATGTTCACGCAACTGTACCTGGCGGCACATAGTTCTGCTGAATGTACATATCAAAGGTATTCCCATCCCCTTTCCATTTGATATCTTCCTAGGTTAGAAATATATGCTTTATAAAGAGGAAATGTTCTGTAAAACACAAAGCACAATACAAAAGAAGATAGTAGATGTAGGAGTAAGTAAACGGCAGGAAAGCACTGCTTGTAATGAAATGATTGAAAAGCCAATTCTAAAACAAAATTTTCAATGCATCTGAAATATTTATGTGACTGTTTTCATGACCTCGACAGTCTTTAATCAAGATAAGGATGCTTTAGAAATGTGTTGATGTCCGCAAAGTGTGAATATTCAAAATCGCCATGACTTGGGAAAAGGAAAGTAAAACACTCTTAAGTATGAGGCACTCTTTCCATGGAACGTGAACTGTAAGGTGGTGAGAAGGGTTAGGCGTGATGTGGTGAGATCATTTTTAGGAGAGTGTGTCTATTATCAGCTTCATAACCCTTCCATTTTGCATGATGATTTCCTGAAATTCATCATTTAATTAAGGCTATAGATTTTGATGACAATGTTTCTTAAAATGTCAAACAGTATAATATTTATAGTGAAAAAGAAAACTGCTTGATAGATACACATCGGTTAGCGGGAAAAGACACCACATGGATTCAGCATGGAGTCACCCGTGGATGGGGTTTTAGTTTCTGTCTTTGAATTGACCTTCACATAGTGTCTACCTGTTGAGATTTCAGGGGATGTTGGAGAGATAATTAGGTAAAACAAGAAGGTCTTCTCAGGATACATGAGGGAGTTAAATAAAAATGCAGGAGCAATTACAATTTTAGTTATTTGTAACTGTTGTTTGCTAAGTCATAACATTGTCATTGATAACATGAAAAAATAAAATATACTAAATATCAATAGACAAAAATCAGTTTTCTTTTCTCCAACCAAATACCTAAATACCTAGCACTGATTTCCAGAACAAAATCCCCCACATACCATCTTTGGAATAAAAGAATATTCTTTCAAGTTGTCGGACCACAAGGTAAAAACAAAAAATCCCAATGCTTTTTTTCTTACTCTTTGATATGTACAATTGAAGGTATTTCTCATTGCAAACTAATATTTCCATCCAGCACGTGACATTAAAGAATTTTTCATATTTAGGATAGTAATATGGGATCACATTCTCTAGCCTTAGGCATTGCAGACGAAAAACAAACAAACAAACAAAAACCAAAACTAAGCTGAGAGAGGCGGAGCAAGAAAAACAGAACAGAAGGCTGCACAGATCAGCCCCCTCGCAAGGACACAAATTTAACAACTATCCACACAGTAGAAAACACCTCCATAAGAACCCCAAATCAGGGAAACTCTCATAGTACCTGGTTGTATCATTAAAAGAGGCTCTGAAGAGTTAGAATAAACAGTCTTAAATCGCTGACCCCACCCCTTCCCTACCCTAGGCAGTGGCAGTGTGGTGTAAAGAGCATCTCTGGAAGCTGGAAGAGCAAGAGCAGAGCAGTTGTGGGTCACTGAACTCAGTGCTGTCTCTTACAGGAGAAAGGAAAACCAGACCAAACTTAGCTGACTCCCATCTGGGAAGGGAGCATTTAAACCACCTCTAGCCAGAGGGCAATTACCCATCCCAGGAATCAGAACTTGAGTTTCTGCAAACCTTGCCACGAAAGGCTAAACTGTTCCAGGTTTCGCAGAAAACCTTAAAGGCAGTCTAGGCCATAAGATCTGTAACTTGTAGGTGAGTTCTAGCATAGAATTGGGCCCAGAGGCAGTGGATTGTGGCGGGTATGCGGAGGGGTGCACATGACCTACTGAGATACCAGCTGGGGCAGCCAAGTGAGTGCTGGTGTCACCCCTGCCCTAGCCCCAGACTGCCCAGCTAGCGGCTCCATAAAAGACCCCCTCCTTCCACTTGAGGAGATGGAATAGTGAGGAGCGTTTTTTTTCTTGCATCTTGAATACCAGCTCAACTACAGCGGGACAGGGCACTGGTCGGGGTTGTGAAGCCCCTGTTCCAGACACTAGCTCCTAGATAACATTTCTAGACACACCCTAGGCCAGAAAGAAACCTGCTGCCTTGAAAGAAATGACAAGAGAACACCTATACACTGTTTATGGGAATGTAACTTAGTTCAGCCACTGTAGAAAGCAGTTTGGTGATTTCTGCAAGAACTTAGAATTACCATTCATCTCAGCAATCACATTACTGGATATAGACCCAAAGGATATATAGCATTCTACGATTAAGACCTATGCATGCGTATGTTCTTGACAGCACTATTCACAGTAGCAAAGATATTGAATCAACCTAAAGGCCCGTCGACAGCAGACTGGATAAAGACAATGTGGTACATAAACAGCACGGAATACTATGCAGCCATAAAAAAACGAGATCATGTCTTTTGCAGCAACATGGATGGAGCTGGAGGCCATTATTCTAAGCGAACTCACATGGGAACAGAAAATGGAATACCACCTTTTTCCATTTATAAGCAAGAGCTAAACATCGGCACGCATGGACACAAAGAAGGGAACAACAGACACCCGTGTCTACTTGGGGGTAAAGGATGGGGAGGAGGGTGAGGATTGAAAAGCTACCTATCAGCTATTATGCTGATTACCTGGGTGATGAAATAATCTGTACACCAAACCCGTGTGACACACAAGTTCCCTATATAACGAGCCTGCACATGTACCCCTGAACCTAAAATAAAAGTTAACGAAAATTTAAAAATAAAGTAATAAAAAATTGAGAAGTCTCATGGAGGTAGAGAGTAGAATGGTGGTGATTAGGGGCTCGGTGGTGGTGGCTGGAAAGACATTGGTCAAAGGATACCAAATTTCTGTTAGACTGAAGGAATAAGCTCCAGAGATACGTTGTACAACATGGTGACTACAGGTGATCATAATATGTTGTATTATTGATAAACGCTAAGAGAGTAGATGTTAAGTGTTCTCAATACAAAATGATAACTTTGTGGGATGATGCATATGTTAATGAGCTATATTTATTCATTCTACAATGTATATACTTCAAACATTAGATACATGATAAATACATTCCATTTTATCTGTCAGTTTAACATAATAAAAATAAAGAAGAAAGAAATGTCCAAGTGTTCTGCCTGGGAAGATGGGCCTGAGAGAGTCTTACATAGTTCATCGTGTACTATGTTTTTCTGTGCAGTGCAGCAGAGGGGGTGGGGCGACCTGAGAGCAGCACATAGTCAGTAAATGGCCTATAACAGCTCTACTTCCTTTCTTGAAGAATCAGAATGGCGAAAGAAAACAGTTTCATGTTTCTCATGCCCCTAAGAAGGACACTAAAGTGTTTTAAAGAGAGTCGGATCTGAAGGTGCCCTGTGGTTGGGACTGAGGGATGACATGAAAATGTTCTGCATGAATCAGCCATTTAGGGCCAGATGGGATGATACGCATCTCAGGAGATGTTCCATGGATACAACATTGGGAAATTCTGAGATTCTGAATTGATTAAGTGTGAGACTCATGCATATTAAGTGCAATTACATAAAATGGCCTTGCATTTCTCATTCAGCCAAGCATTGTAACCAGGTATATTCCTGTGCCAGCTATTTCAATACAAAGTGCTATCTCTCACAACCATTTGCATTCCAATACAATTTTCTGAATGTAAGAGAAAGAGATATGGTTATAACCAAGGTGTTAATAAATGAGAATAGTTTGCATCTTATCTTCTCTATTCTGCAGAAAGGCCCTTGAAGAGCATATTGCATCATTTCCTTCATGGCCAAGAAAATCAAGAATCACTGATCTGGCCAGGCGCAGTGGCTCATGCCTGTAATCCCAGCACTTTGGGAGGCCGAGGCGGGCAGATCACCTGAGGTCAGGAGTTTGAGACAAGCCTGGCCAACATGGTGAAACCCTGTCTCTGCTAAAATACAAAAAAAAATTAGCTGGGCGTGGTGGCGGGCGCATGTAATCCCAGCTACTGGGGAGGCTGAGGCAGGAGAATTGCTTGAATCCAGGCAGTGGAGGTTGCAGTGAGCCGAGATCGTGCCACTGCACTCCAGCCTGGGTGACAGAGCCAGACTCTGTCTCAAAACAACAAACACAAAAACAAGAAATCACCGATCCATTTGAAAGTCAGCAAATATTTTGTCATTGACTAAATATAGACCCTAGAGAGTGATCCCCATACACCGCACTACAACTTAAGACTGATTCTATTTCTTAATCATCCTTTGGAGGTCATCACGTTTTTGAACTCTTGTAATAACAGGGGACTTGAACTCATTTCAGACAGCAAACCTTGTCCTATGTTATCTTATGCTCTGGGAGGAATTGAAAAGACAAGGAAGGAAGGAAGAAAGAAAGGAAGGAAGGGAGGGAGGAAGGGAGGGAGGAAGGAAGGGAGGGAGGGAAGGAGAGAGGGAGGGAGGAAAGGAGAAGAGGAGAGAAGAGAAGAGAGGAAACGATCTCTAAACCTAAATTGGTAGAAAGCTTCCCAAGTCTGAATACTTAAAAAGTTAAATTAAGTAGCTAAAGATGTTTCTGAAAACCATCTGAGCAAACAAAAAATAATTCTGAAAAATATTTGGTAATGTAATAATGACAATGGGTTATTTCCTCTATCCTTGATCTCCTACAATATATTTTAAGCCAGATCATGTTTTTCCTTTGATGAAAACTCCACAGACTTTTCATCTTGATTCAAATAAAATCCAAATTCCTAATAAGGCTGTACATGATTTGGGCACCTATTACCTCTCTGACATTAATACTTATTCTTCTCATGAATCACTCTGCTTCTATCACACTCCCCAATCTGTGACTCTTGTAACTCACCATGCATGTGATTCCTCTAACCTGCCATCCATATCAGGGTCTTTGCATACTTCTGCCTGGAAGGTTCTTCTCTAAAATATCCACGATGTATCCTAATTTTCTTTTCTTTTCTTTTTTTTTTCCTTCTTAATTTTCTTTTTCTTTTTTTTTTTTTTTTTGAGATGGAGCCTTGCTTTGTCGGCTAGCCTGGAGTGCAGTGGTGCATTCTCGGCTCTCTGCAACCTCCGCCTGCTGGTTTCAAGCAATTCTCCTGCCTCAGCCTCCTGAGTAGCTGAGATTACAGGCGCCTGCTACCACACCTGGCTGATGTTTGTATTTTTAGTATAGATGGGGTTTCATTGTGGTGGCCAGGCTGGTCTTGAACTCCTGACCTCGTGATCTGCCCGCCTTCGCCTCCCAAAGTGCTGAGATTACAATCGTGAGCCACCACGCCCGGCCTGTGTATCCGAATTTTCTTAAGGTCACTAGTCAGAAGTCACTTTATTGGAAAGGCTATCCTCCATTTAATGGTGAAGACATTAAATGGTACTTGTACTTCTTTCAAAAAAAAATCATACTTTTATCAGTTATTTTACTACAGTACCTGGAACATGTAAACTTTCAAGAAATATTTGGTCAATGAATGCATGTTAATCTGAATTTAGTATTGCAGTCTTCATTATTAGAAAGCATTTACACGTTTTAACTGTCAGGGAGCAACACTGGTAAGTGATTAATTCCCTGTCAATAAAATGGATAGAGTACTATTCATGCTACATGGTCTCACAGTTGTGGCAAGGGTTATTAAATTGCCAACTGTAGTACTAAACTTATATTAATGTTGTACTCATTAGTATTACTCTTGTTATATTCAGAGGAAATATGGACTAAAAGTAAGATCACGGGCCTTGTTCAAATCTGAATTCTGCTACTTCCTAGTTGGGTGATCTAGGTCAAGTTTCTTAACTCCTCTGAGTCTTAGATTCTTCGTATGAAAAATGGAAAAAATGCTAGCACCTACTTCTCAGGATTGTTGTGAAAAACAAATTAATTAATATATTTAAACTTTTAGCACAGAGCCTAGTACATAATGTGTGTTCTGTAATTACAAACTCTTACTAGTGAGTATAATAGGATGTGAAAATTCATGACATCAAACAACCAGAACCGAGTTTTGTATATATAAACACACACACACACAGACATATTTATATACACACACACACACACACAATTTTTTGTTGTTGTTGCAACAGAGTCTAGCTCTGACACCCAGGCTGGAGTGCAGTGGCGTGATCTCGGCTCACTGCAGCCTCTGTCTCCCGGGTTCAAGCAATTCTTCTGTCTCAGCCTCCTGAGCAGCTGGGACTACAGGCGCGTGCCACCATGCCCGGGTAATTTTTTGTATTTTTAGTAGAGATGGGGTTTCACCATGTTAGCCAGGACGGTCTTGATCTCCTGACCGTGTGATCCACCTGCCTCGCCCTCCCAACGTGCTGGGATTACAGTGTGAGCCACCACGTCTGGCCAGATTTTTGCAATAGAGAAAGCATTGGACATCATTTTATCATAGAATATTAAAGCTGGAAGAGACCATAGGATCATAGGAACCCATAGTCTCTTGCAAGAATCCAGGTCTCCAAACTCAGAAACATGCTAATTGTTCCTTCCTGAAAATGCACATTAGGCATGGCATAGCTTTTGCAATCAGTGACGATACCAAGGCATCAGGGGCTAGAGGCTTAGGACATTACTGACAAAGCAGGAGTATTGCCATCTTGAACAAGCTCTGTCATTTTAAAATTCACCTTAATCAAAAACTGCCAAGATCCAAAGGGCATCAGCCTAATGGCTAAGGTCAGCATGACCATAAACCACAAATAACATCTCCAACCAGAAACATTCCAGACTCCTCCCCGACCAGAGACAAGCTAGCCCCAAGATAACCCCACCCTGGCCAGGAAGATGCCAGCCCCAAGATAACCTCCCCTCCACCCAGAGACATTCCAACCCCACCGTAAACTTCTTTCCCACACAGAAACATTCCAAGCTTGTGATAAGCCCCCTCACCCTAAAACCAATATAGACTCTTAGTCTGTAAAAAAAAAAAAAAAAAAAAAAAAGAACTCCTCACCAAAATCTACCAGAATCCCCTCTCATGTTTTTTCTAAAATAAACCTGTCTTTAACTGTAAACCTGTGTTTCATGTTTCTCTCCTCTTTCTTTAACTCTTACATTTGCTGCTGAAACCCGGGACAGGTGCTGGGGGCAGAGGCTCTCTTGCAACCCAGGAAGCAGTGGGCAACGACAGCTCATCCTGAGTTAATTCCTGAATCCTATGGGTCTCTGGCCACCCACCCCATCTTTTTCTCTCACTTCACTTTTCCCTCATCCTCCCTTTTCTCTCTCTCTCTCTTCCTCGTGCGGCTGCAGTCCAAGAGCCCCTTTGGCGATTCCAACTGGAACATCCAACATTGGATACTAGTCCAGCTGACTGGTAAGATCTGCCCTCCCCTGGCTTTCTCGCAGTACCTGGGAAAAGTCAGGTCTGCCATCCCAGTCCTCAGAGGACCGGTGGGACTAAGCTAGAGGAAATCTTGGGGACGTCCAGTTTCTTCTCGGCTTGACTGTCCTCTTTAGAAAGAGGACTCTGGGTCTCTGTCTTTTGTCTGGGGATGCCTAGAACAAAAACAGACACACCCTTGGCTTCTTCTCGCCAGTCCACTTGCAAGCCAAACAATCCCACATTTCTACACCCTCTCCACTGTACTGTCTCCTTCACAACCTCGTCAAACTTGGCTTAAGCATTTAGTCTTTTATGGTAACACGGCCTGGCCCCGATACACATTATATAATGACAGCCGATGGCCCGAAAATGGCACCTTTAACTTGAAAATTTTCAAGAACCTTAACAACTTCATAACCAGGAATGGCAATGGCAAGAGGTTCTCTATATTCAGGCTTTCTTCTACTTCTACCATCAATCCCCATCCTCTCTGTGTCACGCTTGCACCTCTCATAAAATCTTTCTTCCTAATAAAAACTCTCCCTCCTCAGGTCTCTCCCTCCTCTGAAACTTTTAACCCATTGTTTTTACTCCGTTTAACCCATTCTCCCTCTCCAGGAAGTGGCTGGGGCTGAAGGCCTTGCTCGTGTTCATGTCCCTTTCTCTATGTCTCATTTGTCACAAATCAAAGCTATAAGTATACTCAAAAAGGCTTTATGGGTTTCATTGTCTGGTTTGGTTTTGTTTTTTGACATGGTGTCTCACTCTGTAACCCAGGCTGGAGTGCAATGGCGTGGTCTCAGCTCACTGCAACCTCCGTCTCCTGGGTTCAAGCGATTCTCCTGTCTCAGCCTGCCAAGTAGCTGGGACTACAGGCACGTGCCTCCACACCCGGCTAATTTTTGTATTTTCAGTAGAGACGGGGTTTCACTATGTTGGCCCAGCTGGTCTCGGAACTCCTGACCTCTAGATCCACCCGCCTCGGCCTCCAAAAGTGCTGGGATTACAGGCGTGAGCCACCATGCCCGGCCGCGTTTATATTTTTCTCTTCATAAATTTTGTTTTCCTGGAAAAGGTTTTTTCCTGGTCAACTGAGTTACTTTTCTCCACTCTGTCTTGCCACTCTTGGTGCATGTATGAAAGACCCTAAAATGACTCCTGGTGGCCTGGGACTCCTTGGGAAAACAAAAAAGGTGCCACAAATCCCGTTTTGGGAAAAATCTCTGTTTTCCTTATGAAACCCCTAGACTTAAAGATAAATAAGTACCTCTCAAAAATCTATCTTTGTCTTCCAACTGTACTTAAGTTTAATAGGCCCTAGAAACTGTTTTCTTAGCCCTGTTCTTAAAAGGCCTCACCCAAAGGCCAAAAATCCAATTGGAAAATTAGCAGAAAAAAAATCTTATAACTACTAAATCTTCTTCTGATTGTCTGTGTGGCCATATATGTTTTATGTGTGCAATGTCTGTTAAAAGAACTCTAATTAATTGGCCAAAAAAAAAAGCAGTTAAATCAAATATTTTGAAGGGAAATGTAAAAGCTGTGAGACCTTTCAGTTCTCACAACTTTAATCTTTAAAACTTACTGGTACAGCAAGTTTTGCTGTGTAATTTTTTAAAGAAATAAAGCATTAATATTGGTTTAATGAAGATAGCTATATCTTAAACTATTTAGTAAAATATCCTAACTTCTAACCTTGTGGCCTTAGGCAGTCTAGTCCACAGACATGAAGGAAATTTGTTTTGGGAAAGAACTGTTATCATCTTTAACATTAAGGAAAAGATAATTTGTATAAGAAAGAATCTTATATGGTAAATTTTTGTCCTAAAGTAAATTAACTGTTGTTTAAAAAAAGGGATGACTTTACAACAAGTCAGAAAGTTAAGGCATGTCAGAAATTGTCTGTGAAAGTCGTGAAAAATTTTATAAAAGGGAATTTGTGCAAGAAATGTCATACAATTTAAAAGTAATTAGGCCTCCTGAATGCTGTATAAAATTTCACTCTAACTCTTAGCTGTACAACTTGCCTGCTTTGCAGCTAAATAAAACCTAGGACACATGGAGTTAAATGCTGGAATAAGCCAGACCTTATCCGCACTTCTGTCTAGGTCCTAGGCCCTACACCTAGTACGTAATTAAATTCCCAAACTTACCAAGGTTTTCATCAAAAGTAAATGTGGCTAAAAGTTAGCAGTGTAACATGTATTTAAAACTACTGAAGAAATAGTTTATGAGCAAGGTGTGTAAGGAGAGTAAAATATACTTTTGGTAAAAAGATTATAAGGAGGCTTAAGAATGTGGATTTTTGCCTGCATTAAAAGGTTAAAAAATTGTTTTAAAGGTTTAAGCAAGTTTGGGAAGGTTAATTGTAAAGAAAATTTCGTGTGTATACATACTGGCTAAAGTTAAAGGGGTATCATTCAGTTTTTCTGTAAATTGAGCATTAAAATAAAAGCACAATGGGTTTCTGTTAAAGCACTAACCTGCTCTTTAACAAAAATTATAAACGGTTAAAAAGGGTCTATAAAAATCTTACCTTATGGTCAAACGTGAAAATTGGGTAAATGCGTCTACAAGGTTTTATTAAAAATGGAGTTTAACATTAATAGCACACTAATACAATGGTAAAATTTGGCTTATCTGATATAAAGTCATACAGGAAGCATTGTCAAATATAAAATGGTATTTGGCTTTCTTTGGGATATAGTCGTATAAATATGCTATTGGTATGTGTTCCAAAGTTATGACAGATTCCTATAATTCTAATATATCTTAGTGTACATTATCAGTAATCCTTATAATTGTTTTGTTAAAATTATTGTGTGCCACAGAGGTAACAGATATCTTTGTCAACTGTGTCTTTAACTATGGCTACCCTAAAACTTTTTTTCATCCATAAACAATTGTTGTCTGGTTTTAGTCCTCTTCAAAGGGTGGTTTTATAATCAGCTATAGAGCTCTGAATGCAGGTTTCTGATAAAAAGCAGGACAGGAATTAACTGCATAAACCAAACTAATAGGAAACTAATCTGTTTAACGTTTTGCTTAAAATATTGCTAACCCTTTGTTTTGCCTTTCAAAGTCAAAGAAACTTTTTTAAAGCGATTAACAGCTTTTAACTGTTAACTGTTAACTGCTAACTCCCATATGTTATTTCTTCAGGAAACACAGTTCAAAAGGCAATGGGCTATTTCAATACATAGGTAGCCATCTTCTCTTTGTACCCAAGTGACCAAACATGCTGGTTATAGCTCTCATTGCATCCTATCTATTTTACTTATTTATTAGACCTACAAGGTTCCATATGCTACTTATCACAGATATAATCAAATCCTCTTTCTTTCTTACTGTCTGTTTTAAAATGTCTACCCTGATCGATTTTAAACTTCATGAAGACAACAAATACATTTGATTTGCCATATTTTCTCTAGTGCCTGGCATAATGCATGATTCCTAATAAATGTTCCATGAATATGTGGAGAGAGAGAGAGAGAGGAAAGAAGGAAGGACAAAATGAAGTAAAAAAGGAAGGAAGGAAGAAAGGAAAGAAAACGAAGGAAGATACAGATGTAACAAAAGAAGAAAGAAGATGGAGGAAAGGAGATAAATATAAAAGTTTTTTGGCCAGGCACGGTGGCTCACGCCTGTAATCCCAGTACTTTGGGAGGCCGAGGAGGGCAGATCACCTGAGGTCGGGAGTTCAAGACCAGCCTGACCAACATGGAGAAACCCCTTCTCTACTAAAACCACAAAATTAGCCGGGCGTGGTGGCACATGCCTGTAATCCCAGCTACTTGGGAGGCTGAGGCAGAAGAATCACTTGAACCTGGGAGGCGGAGCTTGTGGTGAGCCATATCGCGCCACTGCACTCCAGCCTGGGCAAAAAAAGCGAAACTCCATCTAAAAAAAAAAAAGTTTTTTTGTACAGTGCAATCAACGTGACTTATGAATAAATAGGTTAATAATGAGGAACCATTTTAACCTACAAGACAACAATTCACTTGGCAATGCATGACATTTACAAGATAGCAACATTTTGGTCCTTTCGTACAGCAGATATGTGGACTATAAATTATTTTTAGAATTTTGGAACGGTCTGGGTTTCCTTATACTATAACCTCTGTTTCCAAATGAATTCTGATCCTTTTTTTAAAATAGAAGTGTCCTATCCAGAAGTCTTTAATGTCTCCGTATCATTCCCATTAAGTAGTGCTACTCAAAAACCTCACAGTCATTCTTGACACTTTTTCTTGCCACACATTTCCAATCCATTATCAAGTCTGTCAAGGTTCCCTCCTTGATATTTTTTTAACCTGTCTTTCCCTTCGTCTCCGTTGTTACAAGTCTAATCTAAGCTACCATTATTTTTCCCTGAGTCACCTGAAATAACCTCCTAACTGATCTCCTTGCTTCTACTCTGGATACTTCAATCTACTTACCCTCCTGCAACCAGAGTGTTTCAAAACACAAAATTGAGCATGCCAAACTGCATGCTTAAAAGTCATCAGTGTCTCATTTCTCATAAACAAATAACTAAAATTCTTTTTTTTTTTTTTGGCTGCTAGAGATAAAGTTTATAAAATACATGATAATAAATCTGATATATTTGATTATCAGTATCATTAACAAATCAATTTGTAAACAGCCTTAAAGGTCAGTTAGCTCAACTTCCCACCCCCTTTTAATGGGGAGGCGTCTAAACACCAAAGTGGTGATTATCATGAGTATTTGTAGTGATTAGTGATTACAGTGTTTCCATAAAGCTTCTGTTTCAGACAGCTCTGATCATTAGAAAACCATTTTTCTTCTTAAGCTCAAACCTATATCTCTCTAGTTTCCATCCTTGAGTCCCAGTGCTGGATTAAAATTCTTGACATGACCTACGAGGCTCTGTATGGTATGACCTCCCCATACTTTTCCAGCGATGTCTAGCAGCATTCTCATCCTCACCCTCTACACTCCAGTCCCTCTAGCCTGAGTTTAGTGCCTTTAAAGTATCAGTCTCTCCTGCTATACAATTATTATACATACTGCTTTCTTCTGGCATGTTCTCATACATCTATGCCCTTTACCTAATTAAAGCCTGCTGATATTCTCGGTCTCAGCTCAAGCAACGATCCTGCAGAAAATTTCCCCTGGACAGCCTTTCTCCCTAGTCTAGGTTAGGGTCCTTTATAATATGTTCCATGTAATCATGTTCTTGGCCTTAATAAAACTTATTTTAGATTATAATAAAATACTTATGTAATTGACTAATTACTATCTATTTTAACAATTATAAGAAGTATGAGAACCATGTCTGTTTTTGTTCAACATTGTATAAATATCGTCTAGCATAATGAGTACCACATAGTTTACACTCAATACATATTGTTGAAGAAGTTTATACTCAAATATGTACGGTTTTTTAAATGTTCTCATAAACATAGGGGACATTTTTAGAAACTCATTTGTAACCCAAAAAGAAAACTCAGATTTGGTATTTTAATTAATCGCCTCTATGATTAAAAAGGAACAGTAACATCAATATTATACTTGGTGACACTTTTTTTTATGGAAAAATGTTGAAACATTGGGTTTTCATATAACTTTGTGATGAAACCAAATTACTATGCTGTACATCTCGATCTCATCATCAAATCACCTTGAATTTGAATAATAAAATTTCTCCACTGAGTCAAAGTTTTATTCTCATTTCAAATGTCTGCCTATGAGAGAATGGTACAAGTGTCTATTCAAATGATATCAAAGAGTTAGGTGGTATTATGGACTTATACACAGAAATTTATCCACTGATGTTTTCATAGAAAAATATCCTCAAAGACTTTTTTACATTAAAAGTTTGGAGTCAGTCTTTGCAGCTACAAGTCATCTGAATTGCTATCATTTAAAAATCCCAGGCTCCTTTGGCTAGAACAACAACAACAAAGAAAATAGTTTTCTTTATTTAATTGCACATATTGTATCTTGTTCTTGTTCTTATTCTTAAATAATGGAAAACATGAAGGTTAGATCAGGATTATAGGATGAAGATATGGATACTACTAGTGCTGAATGATTATAGTCTAGGTTTGGGCCAAAAGAGAGCCAAACCAAATTAAATTACAAGGTACGATATAAAATTCATACAGGGCACAACATTCATAATCAAAAAAATAATAATTATGGGAAAATGGTGGATGCTCTGCGTGTAAAATAAAAGTGTCGACAATAAGAAAAACAAGAAATAAGAACTTTTCTGACTCTTTTTGTAACCAAGTGCCCCCATTTTTCTAAGAGATAATTTAATGGTTTTCTTTTCTCTTTTCCGCTTTCCCTTTACTTCCTACTTAGTGCTTTTTGAAATGCAAAATACACTCTCACCTCTCCTTCATCAAACATTCTCTGCAGGGCAAGTTCATCTGTGTGCTCTGGATCTCTCCTCCAGAGTTGACAGCCTATTTGCAGATCAAAGCATGTCCCCATGGAACTCCCACCTCCAGGGGTTCACCTCAAGAGGATATGCCAAAAGCATGTCCACTTGGACAACTACCCAGTAGATAACTGCCCAGTAGCAGGGAGGACCCCTCCTCTTGCTCATTTCTCCCTTACCTTATAAAAGTGTCCGCAATATGAATCAAAAGCAAAAGCCAAAATAAGATTACACATTGAGAAAAACAAGAGAATATAATTAAGCCATAGTGGGAGAAAACACTGCTCCCAAGGACCTTTAAGACAAAACATTTTAACATTGGGCCATAATAGCAGTCATAACCAAAGGAGAAAAACTCACAGAAGCGGGCATGAAAGCCAAAGGAAGAGTTAAGGAATCTCAGAAGATTTCCAAATAAATAGATTACAAAGTTGAAAAGCCAAATTTCTGGTAATTTCGTCAATTAATATCAAAACTAAATTTGGCTCTGCTATATAGACCATTTTCTAGAAAGCCTATCACAAACAATTTTCTTTAATCATAGCAAGTTTAATCATCCACAAATTTTCTTTTATAAATTCCCCTTTCTGAACAACTAACACAGACCATCTATAATGTGCTTGAACTTTCTGAGTTGTCCTATACTACCTCTTTGTTAAATAAAACCAGTCATTTTACTCTAGGGCAAGAATGTAATATAAAAGATCCCTCCTCGTACAAAATGACTTTTTTTTGTATCCTTCTTTGCAAACAAACAAATACATTTTCTACCCATAACTTTCTTTATATCTCCCTTTTCTACCCACAGATTCCCTGGTATTTTGAACCTCTCTTTTGATAACTTCAAAGTTAAGCAAAAAATATTTTTATTTTTTCTCAATAAATAATATACTTTTTTTTTTTTTTTTCCTGGCCGGGTGCGGTGGCTCACACCTATAATCCCAGCACTTTGGGAGGCTGAGGCAGGCGGATCATGAAGTCAGGAGTTTGAGATCAGCCTGACCAACATGGTGAAACCCCATCTCTACTAAAAATACAAAAATTAGCCAGGCGTGGTGGCATGCTCCTGTAATCCCAGCTATTTAGAAGGCTGAGGCAGGAGAATCCTTTGAACCCGGGAGGCAGAGGTTGCAGTGAGCCGAGATAGTACCATTACACACCAGCCTGGGAGACAAAGCAAGACACCATCTCAAAAAAATAAATAAATAAATAAATACACTTTTTTGGCACATTTTACGTAAGCCTAGGAAAGAAGAAGTCCTGAACTACTCATTTTACATTGGCATTCTATAGATGAGAACCACTCTACCATTTTAAGATTTTAACCACACAACTAGCTCACAATTTAAGCACCTATTTCATTCACTTGTATTTAGCTCTTTAACTTTTAACAGTTTTATCTAGACTTCCTCCAAGATCCAAGATACCACAAAAAGTTAGTCATCATTTAAAGCATCTTAATCATGTTAAAGCCTGTGAACATCAGTAATTTACCTATGCAAATATCTTCAAGTTAAATTTTAGAAGAGAGAACATTCTCTTGAAACTAATAAGCTTTGACTAGTCTTACTTATGAGTGCTCTTTTATTTATAAGCCAATTTGATAACTTGCTAGACACAACACACATCACAATACCTGTATATATACCTAAACAAACATAGTAAATAAAACAACCTATACAAGACAACTGGATTCAAGTCATTTTCAAAACTGTGACCAATCTACCTGGCCAAATTTTGTTTGCCACAATAGGTGTGGAAAACAGGAAGACACGGGAAAGTGAATCCTATAGCATCAAATATGGAAGGGAGGGTACAAACTGCATTGCTCAGGGGAAACCCTGGAGTCCCTGAGCCGCCAGAGAACTCACACAATAGTGGAGACACTGAAGAAAAATGTCTGGGCAGCTGCTTATCTGCCACTGCGTGAAGCTTTCTGATGGGTCCAGGGTCCAAGACTCCCAGCAAACTTACTTCAGCAAGCTTATTGAGGCTGGTGGAATAAGGTTAGCTCTAGTATTGATAGGGAGCTTTTGTTTTCCTCTCACCAGGGACAGTTAGGACATTTTCATTGCCAATGGCCCTTTTGCTTATAATAGGCACACTGATTCTGCCCTAGGTGCTGGTGAGTTGAGGGTTCTTGTCTAGGCATCCCAGATGCTTATTCGGCAACATTTTCTCAAGATGAGTATCCCTGCAGGGGCAGGGGGATTAAAGTAACTGTTGGTAATTGTACTTTTTGGCTTTTTCTCCTTATTTTTCCCTCTTTTGCCCTGTTCTTATTGCTGTAAACGCTAAAGGGTATGTTTAAGAGTTGGCATATAGGGGTATGAGGTCCCATTGCTGCTTTTTGTTGCTTCCTCCTAATATCAGGGGCAATTTAGTAATAAAATGTATACCAAGGAAAGCTTGCCCTTCTGGGGGGGTCTGGGTCTGCGTTAGTATATTTCCTGAGTGCCTCAACTAAATGTCCCAGAAACAGAGCGAGGATTTTATTGTTTTCCTGAGATATTTTTCTAACCCTGTCATAATTCACTGGCTTAATCACACACTTCTTCCTCCACATTTCTCCCACAGCACAGCAAGTGGAGGACAATATTTGAAAGTCATGACAAATATTTGTTAAATCAAATAGCCTGGTCAACTTAAGCTCCTCTATAAACTTTTCTGGATTCTCTGAAAACTGGTCATATTTTTTCTTTTAAAAAGCCAAATTAGACATAGAAAATGGCACATATACTCTAAGTGTTCCCTCATTTCCATTTACTAACTCTTGCAATAAGCACAGGTGTGACTTTAGAGGCTGATATGGGACCCCACTCCTGGTGGTACTGGTTGGGTTTACTTTCTTGGGCAGCAGGGAGTGTAGGCTGGGGCTAGTTGGATAAGGGGAAGAGGTGCCTGATGACCTTGGGGTGGAATCCTTCATTAGAGGGCTGGCGGTAATCCCCTCATAATTGAGGCATGAGGGGCACTCTGGGGAGGGCATAAGCCTTCGAGGGGGAACAGCTAGGAGGGGATCCCTTAGGCATGGCTTTCTGGTGCCTAGAAGTAATGTGAGCTAGTAAAGGGCCATACATCCTGTACATAAGGGACCTCTTCCCATTTTTCTTCTTTATTACAAAATAAGTCTAATTATAAAATCCATTATAACATATAGAACCATGTTTAGGTCAAATCTCTTGGCTTTATAATTTGTATTAAACCCAAATTGTGTTGCAATAGAAAATATTAATGTTTCTTTATGCCAAATACGAATTTGCTCCAATAGCCTAAAAGATGCCCTAGTGGTGAGTCCTCTGGGATGCTCACTGTTGTCTCCATGTCTAGTAAGGATCTCCACAGGGCATTTTAGTTAACCTAAGTTTACCAAAAGCCTACTTACTTTTCCCTTTTAAATTCCCTACTTCTATAAAGGTGTAAATATAGATAGCTAGGTGTTATAAAAGTGGATTATGAGCTACAAATGGGCAGTTGGATGTTAAGCCTAAATTCCACAAAGAGTGAGAGTTGGGTGCAGTGATGCACTAAACAAATGAAGGAAGAGAAAGGGGTAAACATTACCCATGGGGAGACTTGTTCTGAATTTCTGGAGAACCTACCCAGTAGCAGAGACACCAAAAAAAAAAATACTCAAGTGGTCACTTGTCTACTGCTATTGGTGGCTGTCCATTAGTCCAGAAGCCTAGGAACTCCCAATTCCTTACACCAGGAGGGTCTTGAGCAAGGCTGTTACAAGACAGCACACAGAAAGCGGCTTTAAACTGGCTGTTAGGAAAAAAATACTTCTAATTTTAGGGCAGAAAAATTCAAGACCAATATTCCTCTACGGGGAGGGTCTATGTAACCCACAATCATAGACAGAATGTCAACGCCAAAAACCCAGAGCATCTGGGGGAGCAGCTTATAATATCAATGCTAAAAACACAGAGTGCGTAGGTTCCAGCCAATAAACATTGCCTCACCAAATGCTGAAAATCCTGGAAAACCTAGCAAGTGGCAAACAGTGAACCCAATACCAAGTTCAGGTCACAAAACAGCATGACTCTGACAATGGGCTACCTGTCACAGCCAAGTGTCCTGCCATAAATAATTGCCCAAACACAGTTAACAGAAATTTGAAAGCAAACAAAAGACTGCAAACAAAACATAGATACTAGTACTGAAAAAAAAAGAAAGATTGATGGAGCAATAAATTAGAGGAGAAAGGACCAAGGGAAGAGGTGGCAAGGACATGATTCAGGACACCATCCCTAGATTACCTGGAACTCGCCCTTCAGGACAGTGGGCTCCCCTCTGGCCAGGGTAGGTCCAGAAATGCTGTCCACAAGTCACATCCTAGAATCAGGTATCCCAGGAGCCCGCTTGGTACTCTACCCTCTGTAATCGTGCTGGTACCTAAAGTGGAAGACAAAATCCCCTTTACGTTTTCTTCTGCTTTTCTCAAGCAGAAGTGATCTTACCCTAAAGCCACTACATCTGGGAATGTGCTGAGTCACAACTGGATGCAGTAAGTCTCATGGTCTCACCCAAGGCCCTCAAAATAGTACCTGGGTAACACTGGTGGCTATTCAGGGCCCAAGGGCTAAACGTCGTCAGGACTCAGACTTTCCATTCCAGGCAGTGGGTTCCCTTCTGGCCTACTGTGTGTCTAGACGTATCATCTGGGAGCCAGAGCCTGGAACAGAGGCCTCAAAACTCTGACCAGTACCCTATTCTGCTATGGCTGAGCTGGTATCCACAATGAAAACAAAGTCCTCTGCACTCTTCTATCTTCTCTCCTTACGTGGAAGGAAGGGGTCTCTTTTGGAGCCACAATTTGTGAAGCCTGATGTTAGGGGAAGGCTGATGCCAGCACTCCCTTGGCTGCCCCAGTTTGTATCTGCTTGGGCCTCCATATGTAGCATGCCCCCACGGTCCACTGGCTCTGGGCCTTGTTCAGCTCTAAAACTCACCTAAGAGTTGCAGTCCTTGTGGCCTAGACTGTCCTTCAAGTTTACTTGGAAACACAGAGCGCTGCAGCCCTTGGTGGTGAGGTTTGCAGGCCCCCAATGTTAGGACCACTGGGATGGGAAATTCTTCTGTGCCAAGGGCTGGTTTAAGTGCTCCCTCTGTGGGTGGGCATCAGCTGAGTTTTGTTCAGTTTTTCTTTCTGCTTTAACAAGAAAGCACTTAGTTCAATGCCTCACAAGTGCTACGTTCTTCCTCCCACAGTGCCCAGAGGTGCTCTCTACACCAAGCTGCAGCTGCTGGGGATGGGGGAGGCGGGGTATCAGTGATTCAGGACTGCCTTTCTTTTTAAAATATTTCTTTAGACCCTCTTTTAGCGATATAAATTTAAAACCAGATACTATGAGTGCTCACCTGATTTTTGGTTCTTATAAAGGTGTTTTTTTTCTGTATAGAAAGTTGTTAACTTGGAGTCTTTGTGGGGATACGATCGGTGGAGCTTTCTAGTATGCCATCTTGCTCCACCTCCTCAGTAGTCTCTATTACATATTGTAGGAAACAGAAAATTAGACCATCCTCGTAACTTCATAAGACAGTAAGTGAGCTTTTATAAGTGATGAATGAATGGAAGCTGCCATTCCTCTTTTTATTCGTGATTTTTTGTTGCTGTTGGTTAACAGGACCATTGAAGTGGAAGAGATTAAATACTTTTCGTAAAGTCAAGAAAAAGTGATAAACTGACATTTTTATCATTTAAAGATATATTTTCTCATTTAAGAGTTTTATTTAAACAGGAACACACGGTAATTGTTACTAGAGAAATAACACAAAAATAAACACAGGTAAGTAATAATGCCCTTCTATTCTTCTGATTTTATCTTTCCCGTTATTACAACCCTCTATATTCAATCCAGTGTGCCCAATATTGATGGCCTAGTACATATCTTTCAGCATCCTGCTCTATGTTCAAATTAGTGCACAACTGTGCAAATACCTATACACATTCATTTAACTTATTTTCATGTAAGTAAATAAAAATTTGTTGTTGATTCTCTTTGTAATAACAGAATCTTTGTGTGTGTATATATATTACATGTATATTTCTGCAAATTATTTTAATCTTAAAAATGTTATCATAGATATTTCTCTGGTAAAAGTTTTATGTGGTTGCAGTATAAGCTGGGTTTCCAAATTGATGTTTTTCCCTTAAATGTTAAGTTTTCTTCAAAGAGTCTACGCCACATATTTTGTCTTTTGATATATGTATGTTTATTGTTTTATCTCACACTAGATAAAAGTTTGATTTTTCAGTGATCTGTGTTGAAAATGCCCTTATTATTTTTCTTTCTCAAATTTATTTGTATCATCACTTTATTCTTCTGTTTGAAGGGTAACAATTTTTTTATGTGCGAGTTACATTTTGCTACCTATAATTATGGTAACATAATTATAACATAGATTAAAAATATATCTAACATATATTATTACATATTGATTTATGAAAACCATGAATCTGTCATGATAACTCAAAATAAGTGAGAGAATGGAGACAAAAGGGAATTTTCTTTATGAAATTATTATAGATATTTAAAATCACTTTTGTACAATTTCAATCAAATATATTCAGATGATTCTGATTGGTTGAAAGATTATTGAGAAACACAATATTTGTAGTCTAAAATCTCACCGCATAGATTTATTAATTGCAAAGAAACAAAGGTACCATTAAAATGTAAAAAACTGGCAGTCACTATTTTAATCCAGTATTCAAAATTATTATCACCTATATGTGATACTTGACATGTTGTTCCTTCAAGTGATATAAGAAATACAGGAAATCACTTAGGACATATAAAGTATAAGAAATCACTTAGGACATAGGAAACACAGGAAATGAGGAAATATTGTAATGTTCTGCTATAAACCATTTTTGTGATACTGCATGCCCTTAATTTATATTCTGATTATCAGTTTACACTAATATAAATATAGATTCAATATTTTCATATATTACACATATTGGATGATTATGTATATATATATGTGCATTTATCTTTGTGACAATTGTATAGTGTAATAACAGTAGTTTCTATTACATATTGGGGGGAACATACAAATCAGACAATCTACATAACTTCATAAAACAGTACCTAAGCCTTTTAAGTGATATAAAGTTTTTGTTAACATGTTTAAACTAAAGTTAATAATGTGGAAACAGACAAATTCAGGATCTAGAACATTCTAAGGGACCACCGACCTGAGTTTTAAAAAATTATCACAATCATAGAAAAAATAATGTCAGGCATACAAGTCCCTGGCATTATTTTCAGATTCAAAGAATAAGAGTCATCATAACTAAATGCAAAATATGAACCTCAGTTGGATACTGGACTAAAAACTTAAACAGCTATACAAATGATTGGGGCAGTAATCAAGAAAACTTGAATATAAAATATATATTAGATGACAGTAAATTCATGGTAACTGTTCTTATTGTTATGAAATTCAGGCTAAAGTATGTAGGGGTGAGGTGTTAAGGTGTCTGTAATTTACTTTCAAGTGGTTCAGAAAAAAGAAAAACAAAATGTGGCAAAATGTTAACAATTGGTGGTAGGTCTAGGTGAAGTTATACAGGTATGCATTGGAATATTTTGCAATTTTTCAAACTAAAATGTTATGGAAGATGCAGCAATAGGATTTTTAGTCTCTCTCAATTTTCTTGCCTTAAAAATGTAACACATTTGGCCAAAAAAATAAAAATGAACTTTCTGCGGTATGAATGAACTTTGGCTCCTCACAGAATTGAATATACAAGTATTCATGGATTCAGTTATTGTGCATTTCATTCTACACTCTTGTTCTTTTTCCTACCTCATTGGGCATTTCTTCTAAGTTTCTTTAGCTAGTTTTTCCTCTTCTTTCTAAGTTATTAATATCCTAAGGCTTTGGTCTGCTTTCTTCTCTCTTTCTTGATTATTTCATCTAAATGCATGACTTTAAAATACTATCTAGAAGTTGACGACTTTCAAATGTATCTTTCTTGCTTAGATCACTTTCTCCAATTCTAAACTAATTAATATATCCAACTACCTACTCCACATCTCCACTTGGAAGTCAAATAGGCATTTTTTTTTTCTTAAGGCAACATTTTTGATATTTATTTACAGTTTCAAGACAGAAAACAGACAAAATTTTTTCTTTTTTCTTTTTTTCTAATAGGCTTCTTAAATTCAGTATGTTGACAGTTGGACTTCTTATATTTTCCCTTTGAGCTTGCCCTACCCAAAGCCATCTTTATCTCAATGGTTAGTAGCTCCATTCTTCTAGTTGCTCAGGCCAAAATCTTGGAAACAGCCCCACATATACTCCTGCCTCTGTATAGTTTCTCATCAACACAGTAGCCAGGATAATCCCTTTAAAACAATACTTTATTAATTTTCTTTCCGAATACTTTTTTTAAAATTTTTTTATTATACTTTAAGTTCTAGGGTACAGGTGCACAACGTGCAGGTTTGTTACATATGTATACATGTGCCATGTTGGTGTGCTGCACCCATTAACTCGTCATTTACATTAGGTATATCTCCTAATGCTATCCCTTCCCCCCTCCCCCCACCCCACAACAGGCCCCAGTGTGTGATGTTCCCCTTCCTGAGTCCAAGTGTTCTCATTGTTCAATTCCCACCTATGAGTGAGAACATGTGGTGTTTGGTTTTTTGTCCCTGCGATAGTTTGCTGAGAATGATGCTATAAAGACACATGCACACGTATGTTTATTGTGGCACTATTCACAATAGCAAAGATTTGGAACCAACCCAAATGTCCATCAATGACAGACTGGATTAAGAAAATGTGGCACATATACACCATGGAATACTATGCAGCCATAAAAAACGATGAGTTCATGCCCTTTGTAGGGATGAAGCTGAATATTTTTCAATAGTGTTTCTTTTCACTCAAAGTAAATTCAAAATTCAAAATCCCACAAAATCCTAAAAGACCAATTTGATCTGTTCCCATGTTACATATTTCAGCTTTTATTTCTCTCACTCTACTTTAGGCACATTGACCTTCTCGACTTTCCTAGAAAGCTCTCATTATAGGGCCTGTACCCTATTCTTCTGCCAGGAATGATCTTCCTGTTATCTGTATTACTTTATCCCTCAAAACTCCCTTCTATTTTTCACTCATATCTCACCTTTACAATAAAGCCACCCCCTGTAGCATCACAGCCTGTAGCCATGCCTCTACACTTTTGCTTTCCTCAGTAATTTTATTTTTCACCGAAGTAACCAACTCCTAACATATTATAAATTTTTCTTATCATTTATCTCTTATTCACTATCATGTAAAGTCTATGGGTGCAGAAATGTCAGAATGTTTCATTCTCTGCTATATTCCAATAAATTTTAATGGTGCCAGAAATATAAGTATCCAACAACTATTTTTTAAATGATTTAATTTCAGTGTACTATTTTGCTCTTTTGTTGCTCTTTTGGCCTATTTCTTCCCCAAGAATATAGACCTTCTACTTTCCATATCCTCTTTTCTCTTGACTGTAGTCATTTTATCTTTTTTGCAGAAAATACCATCCTGATCCCTTATGTTTTATTCTAATCTGCCCTCCTTTCTCCCTAAATAAGTCATTTCTTTGTAATGGGAGAAAATTAGGTGTAATAGGAACATTTACGGCTGTGCATTTTTATGTGAATATGGAATAAAAGAATCATACTTAGGTGATGACGAATATCACTGCTATGATTATAGACAAAAAATGAACCTAGTAATAGATGGTAAGAACAGGAAGTTGAGAATAGTATTTGAGGTGATGTCCTTCACTAAATTCTAAGCTTTTTGAGTATATTGACTACCTTGTTGAACACTGCGTCCACAGTACCTCGCACAGTGACTTGTATCTTGTGTAGTGGTTAAGATTTTTTCTGGGTCTGCCTGCTATTGACCATGTGACCATGGTTATGTTATTCTACCTCTCTAAGTCTCAGCCTCTATATCTATAAAATGGAAAAAAATATTAATACCCCTCTTATAAAGTTGTGGTGATGATTAGATGAGATATGTTCTCATTAACGTGTCTGATAAGTGGTATGTTCTCAGTATATGATTGTTGATGTCACTGCTACATGTTTAGTAACCCAAATGAATTTAAAAATATGTTATTTTTGAATATAAATGCATGTTGTCTCATTCAAGTTAAGCCCCTATATGAGCCCTAGGTTTATTACAAGTTGCTACCAGTGGTTAAAACATTTTAGTCACCTACTCTAATGCATTACATTCAATCCCCTCATTAGTGGTAAAGTTTTGCCTTGAGGAGGATTTCAGCTTTATACACAGCAAATGTAATCTAGAGACTACTTCAGTGAATATGGTGAGTGAGGCATAGAGTTTTTGTTTTTGTTTTTGTCTTTCCCCAGAAACAAACAAACAAACAAAAAAGGTAGACTCTAATGTATTGTGATTGGCTACAGTTTATAGCTCATGAACTAACTTTGATGACTTTTCCCAAAGGAAGATTCTGAAAACATTGAATGAAAGTATGGGGCCAGGTACCATGGCTCACGCCTGTAATCCCAGCATATTGGGAGGCCGAGGCAGGCAGATCATGAGGTCAGGAGTTCGAGATCATCCTGGCCAACACGGTGAAACCCCGTCTCTACTAAAGATACAAAAAATTAGCCAGGCGTGGTGGTGCGTGCCTGTAATCCCAGCTACTCAGGAAGCTGAGGCAGAAGAATCACTTGAACCTGGGAGGCAGAGGTTACAGTGAGGGGAGATTGCGCCATTCATTGCACTCCAGGCTGGCGACAGGGCAAGACTGTCTCAAACAAACAAACAAAAAAAAGTATGGGTAACATACTCATTTATATGCTTAGATTCTGATGTTTAATACTAATAGCATACTTATAGAGCACCTACTGTGCTATATATGTTTTAATTGGTTTCATCTTAATAAACGCCATATGAGACAGATTGCTATTATTATCCCCATTTGAGAGATGAGCAACCTGAAGCACAGAGATTAGTTCAATTTCCTGGAATTACATGGTGAGTAAGTGACACAGTGAAGATGCAAACTAACACAAATAGTTTGGTTCCAGACTGTGTTCTTAACCACTGTACTAGATGTTTTCAGATCTCTCAGCTCCTAGATAATTAATGACTAAGACCAAATTGGGGGAGAAGGCAAAATTTAGAGGAATAATTAAACAGGTTTAGCAATTTATCTCTGCAGTTATTCTAAAAGGTAGGCTCTGCAAATGGAATCGTTGGAAATCTGAAAAGAGAACACTCTTTAATAGGGGTTATTGATTTGAGCAAATATAATAACACATAATTGTAAGGTATTTTTTAGAGATTAATAAATACAGCAATCTACACGTGTTCATTTCACAAATTGATAAGTCATGTCTTCTCTTTGCTGGGTTAATAGATATTCACCCTTTAGAACTCAGCTTAAATAGCATATCTTCGGGAAGCATTTTCTTTCTTTCTTTCTTTTTCGAGACAGGGCCTCACTCTGTTGCCCAGTCTGGAGTGCAGTGATATGATCATCATAGTTCACTGCAGCTTCAAATTCCTAGACTGAAGTAATCCTCCTGCCTCAGCCTCCCAAGTAGCTGGGACTACAAGCATGCACTGCCATGTCTGACTATTTTGTTGTTTAATTTTCCTTTTGTAGAGATGGGGTCTTACTAAGTTGCCCAGACTGGTTTCAAACTCCTGGCCTCATGAGATCCTCCCAGTTTGACCTCCCAAAGTGCTAAGATTACAGATGTGAGTCACTCTGCCTGGCTTGGGAAGCATTTTATGATCACCTCAAAATAGGTTTAGTCCTCCTGCTTTATAGTTTTATAGGCTTTTACATTTATTTATTTATGCTTATATTAGTATTATCAATAGTAATAGTAGCAACTGGCACTTATTGAATGATTACTGTATGTCACATACTGTGGTAAGCACTTAAAAATGATCTTCGCCCCCATCACCCTATGCTGCCACTGTCACCAGCATGAATGTGCACATGGAGGGCACCACCCACACATCTGCCAGTGCCCTGCCCCCACACCAACACCACCATCAGCATGAACACATGCACATACAACAGCAGTCCTATCCCCACCATGCCACGTCACCAATGCTGCCTCTGTGAATACCTGCATGAAGGCCAGCACCCATGCACCCAGCAGTGCCCTACCCCAGTTGATGAGTGTACACCCCACTGCACTGACACTACTGCTGGCACATGTTAATGAGCACTGATCCTGCTGTCACTGCCTGATGAAGTGCTTTGGCTGAAACCACCCATTGGATTATTGTGACCAGTGGTCGGGGAACAGGTGGGCCCCTCCAGCACAGCAGGTTCCTAACATTGAGGAGTTGGAGAACAAAGCCGGGGACGTGATACCAGCCCCTAGCAGGAAGCCCAGGAATACTGCGCTGAACCTTGGCCCCCTTATGTCTTACAAAAATGAAGCCAGTCAGTTAAACTCACCTTATAACATAATCAAACCCCCAAA
Organism: Pongo abelii; assembly: GCF_028885655.2. Classification (NCBI taxonomy): domain Eukaryota; kingdom Metazoa; phylum Chordata; class Mammalia; order Primates; family Hominidae; genus Pongo; species Pongo abelii. The sequence continues at coordinate 151,558,625 of NC_072008.2, forward strand.
GACATCAAAGAGGATAAAAGAAAAAAAATCCAATGGACAGCAACTTCAAAGATTAAAGGAACATAAACCACAAAGATGACAAAGACCCAGTGCAAGAACTCTGGCAAGTCAAAAAGTCAGCGTGTCTTCTTACCTCCAAACAACTGCACTAGTTCCCCAGCAATGGTTCTTAAAGAGGTGGAAATCATGGAAATGACAGAAATAGTATTCAGAATATGAATAGGAGCAAAGACCGTCAAGATTCAGGAGACGGTCACAACCCAATCCAAAGATTCTAAGGAATACAATAAAATGATACAGGAGACAAAAGACAAAATAGACACATTAAGAAAGAAAGACAAAATGGACATATTAAGAAAGAAACAAACTGATCTGATAGAGCTGAAAAACGGACTTCAACAATTTCATAATACAATTGCACGTATTAACAGCAGAATTGCATAAGCTTATGAGGGAATCTCAGAGCTAGAAAATTCAAACAAAAAAAGGGAAGAAAATAAAGAAGAATGAATAAAACCTCAAAGAAATACAGGATTACGTAAAGAGGCAAATTCCACACCTCATTGGCATCTCTGAAACAGAGGGAGAGAAAGCAAGCAACTTGGAAAACATGTGTTAACATATCATCCATGAAAATTTCCCCAAACTTGCTAGAGATGCCAACATTCAAATTCAAGAAATGCAGAGAACCTCTGCAAAATACTACAAAAGAAGACCATCCCAAAGACAAATAGTCATCAGACTCTTCAAGGTTAAAATGAAAAAAAAAAAATGTTAAATGCAGCAAAAGAGTAGGGGCAGGTCACTTACAAAGGGAACCCCATCAGGCTAACAGCAGACTTGTTGGCAGAAACCCTATAAGCAAGAACATATTGGGGGCCTATATTCAACATTCTTAATGAAAAAAAAATTTCAACCAAGAATATCATATTTAGCCAAACTATGCTTCATAAGCAAAAGAGAAATTAGATCCTTTTCAGACAAGCAAATGCGAAAGGAATTTGTTACCACCAGACCTGACTTACAAGAGGTCCTGAAAAGAGTGCTAAATATGAAAAGGAAAGACTGTTACCAGCCTCTACAAAAACACACTTAAGTACACAGACTAGTAACTATAAAACAATCACACAAACAAGTCTGCATAATAACTAGCTAACAACATGATAACAGGATCAAATCCACAGATAGCAATACTAACCCTGACTGTAAATGGGCTAAATGCTCCAATTAAAAGGCACAGAGTGGCAAGTTGGATGAAGAACCAATACACAATAGTATGATGTCTTCAAGAAACCCATGTCACATGCAGTGATACCCATACGCTCAATGTAAAGGGACGGAGAAAGATCTACCAAGCAAATTGAAAACAGAAAAAAGGCAGGGGTTGTTATTCGCATTTCGCATTTCAAACAAAACAAACTTTAAACCAAGAAATACCAAAAAAAAAAAAAAAAAAAGACAAAGAAGGGCATTACATAATGGTTAAGAGCTCGATTTAAAAATACTTAACTATCCTAAATATATGTGTACTCAACACAGGAGCACCCAGATTCATAAAGTAAGTTCTTAGAGACCTATGAAGAGTCTTAGATATACACACAACAATAGAGGGATATTTCAACATTGCACTGACAGCATTAGACAGATCATCAAGGCAGAAAACTAACAAACATATCTGTGACCTGAACTCAACACTTGATCAAATGAACTTAACAGACATCTACAGAACTCTCCACCTAAAAACAACAGAATATACATTTTTCTCATCTGCACGTGGCACACAATCTGAAATCGACCACCTAATTAGGCATAAAATAATCCTTAGCAATTTCAAAAAAAAAATCATACCAACCACACTCTCAGACTACAGGCAATAAAAACAGAAATAAAATTAAATAGAAATCACCCCAAATCACACAATTACATGAAAATTAAATAATCTGCTCCTTAATGACTTCTGGGTAAATAATGAAATTAAGGCAGAAACCAAGAAATTCTTTGAAACTAATGAGAACACAGATACAACATACCAGAATCTCTGGGACACAGCTAAAGCAGTGTTAAGAGGAAAGTTTATATGCTAAACATCCACAGGGAAAGTTTCGAAATATCTCAAGGTAACAGCCTAACACCACAACAAAAAGAACTAGAGAACCAAGAGCAAACCAACCCCAAAGCTAGCAGAAGAAAAGAAATAACCAAAATCAGACCTGAACAAATGGAGATTGAGACATTAAAAAAATACAAAAGATCAACAAGTCAATAAGTTTATTATTTGAAAGAATTAAAAATATAGACTGCTAGCTAGATTAATAAAAAATGAGAGAAGATCCAGATAAACACCATCAGAAATGAGAAAGAGGACGCTTAGCTAGATTAATTAAGAAAATTAGAGAAGATCCAGATAAACACCATCAAAAATGAGGAAGGAGACATTACAACTGATTGCATAGAAATACAGAAAACCCACAGACACTAGTATAAACACCTCAATGCAGACAAACTAGAAATCCTAGAAGAGATGGATGAATTCCTGGAAGCATACAACCTCCCAGGACTGAAGCAGGAAGAAATTGAATCCCTGAACAGACCAATAACAAGTTCTGAAGTTGAATCAGCAATAAAAAGTTTACCAAGCAGAAAAAGTCCAGGACCAGATAGAATAATGGCCAAATCTACCAGATGTATAAAGAAGAGCTTGTACCATTCCTACTGAAACTATTGCAAAAAATAAAGGAAGAAGAAGTCCTCCCTAACTCATTCTACGAGGGCAGTATTATCCTGATACCAAAACCTGGCAGAGACACAATTAAAAAAGAAAACTTCAGGTCAATATCCTTGATGAATATAGATGGAAAAGTCCTCAACAAAATACTAGCAAACAGAATCCGGCAGCACATCAAAAAGCTCATCCCCTACTATAAAGTAGGCTTTATCCCTGAGACGCAAGGTTTGTTCAACATATCAATACATGTGATCCACCACATAAACAGAACTAAACACAAAACCCATATAATAATCTCAATAGATGCAGAAAAGGCTTTCAATAATATTCAACATCCTTTCATGTTAAAAACCCTCAATAAACTAGGCATTGAGGGGACATACTTTAAAGTAACAAGAGCCTTGTATGAAAAACCTATATCCAACATCATAGTGAATGAGCAAAAGCTGGAAGCACTCCCTTTGAAAACTGGAACAAGACAAGGATGCGTTCTGTCACCACTCCTATTCAACATAGTAATGGAGGTTGTAGCCAGAGCAATCAGGCAAGAGAAAGAAAGAAAAGGCATCCAAAATGGAAGACAGTAAGTCAAAATATCCCTGTTTGCACACAATATGATTCCATACCTAGAAAACCTCTTAGTCTCTGCCAAAAAGCAACTTGATCTGATAAAACACATCAGCAAAGTTTCAGGATACAAAATAAATGTTCAAAAATTGACAGCATTCCTAGACGCTTATAATATTCAAGTTGAGAGCCAAGTGAAGAATACAATCCCATTCACAAGAGCCACAAAAAGAATAAAATACCTAGGAATACAGCTAACCATGGAGGTGAAAGATCTCTACAGTGAGAATTACAAAATACTGCTCAAAGAAATCAGAGATGACAAAAACAAATAAAAAAGCATTCCGTGATCATGGATAGGAGGAATCAATATTGTTAAAATGGCCATACTGCCCAAAGCAATAAGGGTTATTCTTATCAAACTACCAACTATATTCTCATGAAATTATTTAAAAACTATTTTGAAATTAATATGAGACTTAAAGCCCAAATCACCAAGGCAATTCTAAGCAAAAAGATAAAAGCTGGAGGCAACACTTACCTGACTTCAAACTATAGTACAAGGCTACAGTAACCAAAATAGCTTGGTACTGGTACAAAACTAGACACATAGACCACTGCAACATAATAAAGAGCCCAGAAATAAGGCCACATACCTACAAGCATCTGATCTTCAACAAAGCTGACAAAAACAAGCAATGAGGAAAGGTTTCCCTATTCAATAAATGGTGCTGCAATAATTGGCTAGCCACATGCAGAAGATTGAAACTATACTTTTTTCCTTGTACCATATATGAAAATCAACTCAAGATGGATTAAATATTTAAATGTAAAATTGGGGATTAAAAAAATCCTGGAAGATTACCTAGGGAGTTTTTGGCATGGGATCTGGAAAAAAATTTCATGATGAAGACTCCAAAAGCAATAGCAACAACAACAAAAATTGACAAATGGGACCTAATTAAACTAAAGGGCCTCTGTGTGGCAACAAAAAAGTATCAACAGAGTAAACAGAAAACCTACAGAATGGGAGAAAATATTTGCAAACTATACATCTGACATAGGTCTAATATTCAGAATCTATAAGGCACTTAAACAAATTTACAAGGAAAAAACAACCCAGTTATAAGATGGGCAAAGGACATGAACAGATGCTTTTCAAAAGAAGACATACACGTGTCCAACAAGCATACATAAATGCTTAATAGTACTATCATTAGAGAAATGCAAATCAAAAGCACAATGAGATACCAACTCACACCAATCAGAAGGGCTATTATTAAAAGTCAAAAAATAACAGATGCTGTCAAGGTTGTGGGGAAAAGGGAACACTTATACACTGCTGGTGGAAATGTAAATTAGATTAGCCATTGTGAAAAGCAGTTCAGTGATTTCTCAAAGAACTTAAAGCCGAATTTTCATTCAACTCAGCAATCCCATTATAGGGTACATACCCAAAGGAATATACATTGTTCTGCCATAAAGACATGGAGTCAACCTAAATGTCCATCAGTGGTAGAATGGATAAAGAACATGTGGTACATATACCCTATGAAATACATGGCCTTTCCAGCAACATGAATGGAGCTGGAAGGCATTATCCTAAGCAAAATAATGCAGAAACAGCAAACCAAATACTGTGTGTTCTCACTTATAAGTTGGAGCTAAACACTGCGTGTGTATGGACACAAAGAAAGGAACAACAGACACCAGGGCCTACTTGAAGGTGGAGGGTGGGAGGAGTGTGAGGACTGAAAAACTACCTATTGCATACTGTGCTGATTACCTGGGCGATGAAATAATCTGTAAACCCAACCCCAGTGACACACAGTTTATCTATAAGACAAACATGCACATGTACCCCTAAACTTAAAATTAAAGTGAAAAAAGAGCTATGTAGGACTGAAAAGTTAAAACAAGCTTCAAAAAAAAGATCTCATATAAGTATATTTAAAATGTGTGTTTTGCACTACACTGTGTACACCATAACAGCAGATATCATGTCTTTTTGTTCTCCATTGAATCATCAATGCCTGACAGAAAGCCTGGCACATATTAGGTGCTTAATATTTCTTTGTTGACTGATTAAGGAGTCAAATATGTTATTTCAACCTTTACTGTTTACTCCTGGCTAAGGAAGACATTTTTATTTCTAGTCCATTGGATTCGTATGTTTAGATTGCTAAATTATTACTATGGAAAATATTGAAGGCCAATATTTTGATAGCTCCTAGAGTGCCCATGTTGTACCCTGCATGTTTTTGGAGTTCAAAGACACAGACATAGCCAGTGACTTATTCACTCTGTGTTGGGCCACATAATCATATGCAAAGTAGCTGACATGTTTTTTCCTTCAAGGTTTAAGTTCCAGGTACATGTGCAGGATGTGTAGGTTTGTTACGAAAGTAAACGTGTGCCATGGTGGTTTGCTGCACAGACCAACCCGTCACCTAGGTATTAAGCCCAGAATCCATTAGCATAATCTTATTTGAGATTTTGAAGTTAATTTAACCATGAATTCCTTATGGAAAACTGATCTAAATTCATAATGTTGTCAAAGATTTTTTTCCTGCATTCTGCTCATATATGTATGTAATTTCTACTTGGTTGGAATAATTTTGGTATAATAATAAAAAGGTTCTGAATCCATTTAATAGCCATGTGTAAGAAATAACCATATTTCTCCTAACTGTCAGCAAAATGCTTATTTTTTTTCCCAGTGACCTAGATATACCCAAAGCCTCTGAGAGTTACTCTGAATTTATTTTGCAAAAATCAATATCAGTTTCCCTTCCGTATTTCTATAGGGAATATTTTCTCTTTGCTTTCCACCTGTCCACAGTAGAAACTTTAGTCAGAGAGAAATAATACGGCAAACTTTCCAGATTCATCTCCTAGAAAAGAAAGGGATTTTCCACATTGATTCATTAAGTTGAAATATTCTACCCTGAGCAAAGCCCCAAACTGTACTGAAAGCAGATGCTAGCTGGTGTTTAACATAGGAAAAGATAGATAGATTTTTATCATCTAGTATAATGTGTGCACATAAGACCTTTTTTAGTACTTAATCATTGAATCATAATTTGAGTTTAGTAAAACACCTTAAAGATCATTAGTTTCAAAAGACAGCACACAATAATTCCTCACACTTCTTTAGCACTTTGCACATTTCAAAGATTTTCAAATATGATAGTACAATTGATCTTCATAACAATCCAATGAGGTAGGTAAGGCGAGAGTACCCCAGGTTCTATTGGTACCTATGATGTTCATTTCTCAACTTCTCTTTGCATTCTTCTACCCTAGATGCTAGAAAAATGAATTCTTGGTTTTCCAGTTCCCTGAAACATGGTTCTAGCCAAAAAGATAAAAAAAGGAAAGCGCTAAGTAGTGTTCTGAGAAATATCTGTGATTACTGATAAAAGGAGTGACAGATGTAGTTGGTGTAGCCCCTTTCCCTTACCGTCATTTTCTGAAAATGGCATATAATATGATGCCTAGAAGTACAGGAGCCATCTTACAGCCACATGGTAATTATGGTGAAACAGAAAGTTAGAAAGAGCTTGGGTCCCTTAATTCACTGTTGAGTACTTAAAACAATGGCTGCAATGGATTATTTTTGGATTTTTTGTTGTTGCTGTTGTGAGAGAAGATAACCTTTATTTGGTCAGGCCACCTGTAGACTGGGTAATTTATAAAGAAAAAGAGGTTTAATGGACCCACACTTCCACATGGCTGGGGAGGCCTCACAATCATGGTGGAAGGCGAAGGAGGAGCAAAGGCATGTCTTACATGGCTGCAGGCAAGAGAGTGTGTGCAGGAAACTGCCCTTTATATAACCATCAGGTATCATGAGACTTATTCACTGTGATGAGAACAGCATGAGAAAACCTGCCCCCATGATTCAATTACCCCCCAACCAGTTACCTCCTATAACACGTGAGGATTATGGGAGCTACAATTCAAGATGAGATTTTGGTGAGGACACAGCCAAACCATATCACCACCATTATTCAGGTATTTTGTTATTTGGTTATACATTCTTAGCTAATGGAGTTGGGATTCATCATCATTTAATAGATGAGGAAAACGAAACCTAAGTGAATTAAACATGCCTATTAATATAATAACAATAAGGTGATGCTTCTTTAGCATTGTGTAGGTTTCAATATGCTAATATATATTAAGTGAAATTTTAAGTAAGACTATGAAAATCATGATACTTTTAAAAATAGAGCAAATCTTGGTAAAGGTCTCAGTTACTCCTAGAGAAGAGTGCAATACCATTTTATGGAGTCTGCCCTGAGCTCTGACAGTTTCCATAGTTAAAAAAAAAATCTTGAGGAAAATAGTCATTTCAGAAAATATGGATACACTCCGTATTTAGAATTTCTATGCTGATAATGGGAAAAAATGCCACATATTTTTTCCAGCTTCACCAATACTGTTCCTATGGATTGTTTCCAGTTTTGACTGTAAGGAAGAGTACTTCTACAAGGATTTGTTTCAAAGTCTCCTGGTAAATATATGTATGCCCTTTTCTATGATGTATTTACTCAAGAGTGTAATTGATGGGCTACAGAGTGCATGTGTCTTCAAATTTACTAGATAATTCCCAAATGTTTTTCAAAGTGGTAGTATTAATTCTACACTTCCACCAGAAGATTATTCAAATTTATCTTCCTTAATATCCTCTTCACCCCTGAATACTGTCAGATTTCTAAAATTTTGCCAATCTGGAATGTGAGTAATGATCTCATACTGTGGTTTTAATGTATACTTTTGTGATTACTAATAAGCTTGAGCACCATTTCAAACATTGATGAGGCATGTAAAATTCCTGTTTTTAAGGAACCATTTAAATCTTTTGTGAGTTTTTCTATAGAGTTGTCTTTTTCGTATTGACTTGTAGGATATATTTGTTTAAGTATATGTATATGTATATACACCCCACACACACATACATACTATATATATATGTATATACATATATATATAACAACATTTTTGAGTTTATTGGAGTTTTAAGGGCAATAGTTGCCTCCCTGAGAATCAAACATACACCTAAACTTCCAGCACAATTTGTTCTGATTTTATGGTTGCCTTTACATAATTAGATACTTTAGAAAGTTTGATGATTCTCATAATATTTGGATTTGGTTTAATTAAATTTAAATTAAATTTAAAGTAATTTGCATACTTTTGTGAGCACCATTTAGATAAGTAGGGTTTCTTCCGTTATAGTCACCTCTTCTCAGATGACAGGACATGGTTTTGGAGAAGCAGTAGTTTAATTTAAATCATTGCATCCACCTGCAACAATAAGTACAACATGTGCCATACAAATGTTTGTGGTATATGGAGTTGTTGGTTTCAGTTCCCATATACATTATTTACCTCTTTCTGCTTATTTGGATTTAATTTGCTCTTTGATTTTTTTCAGCTTATTAAAGTGGAAACTTGGATTAAGTTTTGCGACATTTCTTTCTTTTTTTTTGAGATGGAGTCTTACTTTGTCACACAGGCTGGAGTGCAGTGGTGCCATCTCGGTTCACTGCAACCTCCACCTCCCAGGTTCAAGTGATTCTCCTGCCTCAGCCTCCGGAGTAGCTGGGACTATAGGCATATGCCACCACACCCAGCTAATTTTTGTATCGTTAGTAAAGACGGGGTTTTGCCATGTTGGCCATTCTGGTCTGGAACTCCTGACCTCAAGTGATCCATCTGCTTCAACCTCCCAAAGTGCTGGGATTACAGGAGTGAGCCACCGCACCTGGCCTAAGTTTTGTGACATTTCTTATTTAGGACTTTAATCCTCTAAATTTTCATTTAACCACTACCTTGGCTGCGTCTCACAAATGTTGATAAATTGTGTTTTTATTTTCATTCATTTAAAAATGCTACCTAATTTTTTCTTTGACCCATGGTTTATTTTGAGGTGTGTTATTTAGTGTCCAAGTATTTGGGTATTTTCCTGATATATCTCCATTTTGGAATTCTAATTTCATTTCTTTGTGGTCAGAAATAATATTTTGTATGATTTGAATTTTTTTGAAATTCAATGAGCTTTCCTTATGGCCCAGAATATGGTTTATATCAGTATATATTCTATATGAATTGAATTAATGTTTATACTCATGTTGTTGGATGGGGTATTTGGTAAATATCAGTTAGATAAAGGTGGTTGAAAGTATTGTTCAGTTCTTCAATATCCTTACTGATTTTCTTTCTAATGATTGCATTTATTACTAGGAAAAGAGTGTTGAAGTCTCCAAATGTAATTGTGGATTTGTTTATTTCTTCTTTCAGGTCTATTATTTGAAGCTCTATTGTTAGGTGCACATACACTTAGGATTGTTAAGTTGTCTGATCTTTTTATAATTATGTAATGTCCCCCTTTATCTCTGGTAATAGTCCTTGAAGTGTATATTGTGTAATATTAATATAGCTACTCTATCCTTGTTTAGATTTTTGTTTTCATACTATATATTTTTCTCCTTTTAATGTATCTATGTCTTTTAATTTTAAATGATTTCTAGTATGTAGCATATATATGTGTCTTTCTATTAAAATCCAACTTGTATTTTACTTTGTGTCCTAGGTACTTTATAGTTAAGTGACAATTATGGTTAGATTAAAATCTACCATCTTGCTAGTGGTTTGCTACTTGTTACATCTTTGTGTCCTTTCTCTTCCTTTATACCTTCTTTTGAATTCATTTTTATATTCCATTTAATCTTCACCTTTAAACAGGGTAAATTGTCTTCAGCTATTTCTTCTTCCCTAGCATTTCTTCTTCTACAATTCCAGTTACACATATGCTAGTGTTACAGGTAGTTAGGCTGGCATGAGTGGGACACTAGAGGGCTCTCCTCTCCCACCCACTAGGGATGTCAGGGGCTGGTTTGACAATTATCACACTGTCTCTCTAAAAATGATAATTGGGCAGCCCCATGCCCACACCTCCCCATCGCCCCGTACCAGGGAGAAGCCATTTCCTGGTGACCCACAGCTATTGCCATTAAAGTGTTAATTGTATGCAGATGCCAGGGAGAAGAAACGTCCTGGGCTTGGGCACTAAGAGACAAAACTGGGAAATATGACCTTCTGGGGACACTCCACCGGAGAAAGGGAAGAAAGCCTCAGATGGGCATGGATACAACTTACGAAACACACTGTGTGTGCTCACTTCCCAAGGGTGAGAAGAGCACCTTGTATATGGGAAGCCCACCCTAAGGGAAGAACCATGGAAAAGAGGTAAGCCTATAAATTCCTAGGACCAAGCAAGGTTAGATGCCTCTTTTTGACCGTCTTTGACCTTCCGGCGCCCTTATTGGATCTCTTCCAAGTGAACTTTTCTTTCTTTCCTGTTCTAAACCCTTTGTAAATAAACTTCCATGCCTGCTCTGAAACTTGCCTTGGGCTCTTTTTCTGCTTTATGCCCCTCAGTTGAATTCTTTTTTCTGAGAAGGCAAGAACTGAAGTGGCTGCAGACCCTTATGGATACACCACCATAAGTTACTCGAGGTAACTCAAATCTCTTCTACCGGTAACACTAGGCTGTTTTTATAGTCTCACAAATGTTGGATGTTCTCTTTGCTTTTTTTCCCCCCACTCTTCTTTTTCTGCTTCACTTTGGATAATTTCTATTGATTTATCTTCTTCAAGTTCAGTGATACTTTTCTCAGCATGTTCCACTCTAGTAATTAGTCTATAGAAGGCATTCTTTATCTCTGTTACTGTTTTTCCTTTTTGCCATTTCCATTTAATGCTTTCTTATAATTTGAAACTCTTTGCTGTAATTATCCATTTAACCATGGACGTTTTTCTTTTCCATTAGAGCCTTTTATCATTTTAGTCATAGTTATTTTCAGTTTCATGTCTGACATAGTTCCAACAGCTCTGTCATATCTGAATCTAGTTATGTTGATTTCTTAGTGTCTTGGCACTGTTTTTCTTTTTCCTGCTTCTTCTCCCTCAAATTTTTTTGTTGAAAGCTGGACTTTTTTTGTAGAAAATAGGGAAAAGGGTAAATACATTTTATGGCTGTAAATAAGCATATTTTTTCTTCTGCTAGGCGCTTAGTGTGGGGTATTAGGTCAATATAGTCTGGAGTTGAGCTGTTTGAATTTTGTTCCTGCTATGGTTACTCTCAGTGCACAGCAGGATTCAAAAATCCACTTGTTTTGCTTTGTATTTAGGATGAGGACAGGTTTGTCAAAGGGATTTTTCACAATGCCCTTTCCACCTTTAGCTTTAGGTCTGAACTGTTGCATGTACTCCAGAGAGGGTTTGTCTCTGCGTTCTTGTCCCTTCCCCAGTTTATACTGAGCAAGTATATTGCTGTCATTTGGTATTGTAAACCTGTTACACTAGGATGATTGTGGGGATGTCATAAGGCATTCTCTTGTTTTCATCTAGCCTCAGTTTTAGGCCTTAATGTATCTTATGCGTTTCTGAGTCTTCAAGTGAGACCATGTCAAAGACTTTCCTACTGTCTATTATGGCCAGTCTCAAATGATCTGGGCCCAGGACACAATCCTGTCTCTCTCCTACAGCTAGAAAATTATTTTTCTTTTTAGCTCCCTAAGCTGTGTTTGGTCTTCTGTAGTTTCCTATGGGCAGCAGTGTAAACTGCTATTTCCCCAGCAGGTTAAGCCTTTTGTTTTATAGGGGAGTGAGAGGAGAAAAATGTAGAAGGTCCTCATTTACTTCCATCAGTGGCTACAGTGCTCTTTCCTCAAGCCAGCGCCACAGCAGATAGTGTCTCAGTACTCTCTCCCTGTACCATGTCTTTCTCTTGAGCATCTGGTAAAGACTGTGAGTGGTAAAAGTTCCTTTGTCTGAGACTTATAGACTTACTGTAGCTATTAATGATTATTCAAATTTTTGCAGTATGAGTTGCATTGTCTCCTTTTTCATCTCTGACATTATTTGGATTTTTTTTAGTCTGGCTAAAAGTTTGTTAATTTTGTGTAACTTTTCAGTAAATCACCTTTTTGTTTCATTGATCTTTATTTCTTCAGTTTTATTTATTTATGCTCTGATCTTTATTATTTCTCTTCTTCTAATATTACATTTGTTTTGTTTTTGCAGGCACTTATAGCTATAAACTTTCCTTGTAGTACTGTTATTGCTGTGTTTCATAGGTTTTGGTATGCTGTGTTTTGATTATAATTGGTTTCAAATTTTTTTTCAATTTCCTTCTTAATTTCTTCATTGGCCCACTTGTCATTTAGAAGCATATGATTTAATTTCTATATATTTGTATAGTTTCCAGTATTCCTCTTCTTATTGATTTTCATCTTATTCAACTGTGGTCAAAGATGCTTAATATTATTTCCATTTGTTAAACGGTTTATTTAACAATGTTAAATGGTTAAATTTGTTAAATGGTTAATTGTTTTTGGCCTAACATATGGTCAATCCTTGAAAATGATCAATATTCTTAGGAAAAGAATGTGTATTCTACAGCCATGAATGAATTAGTCTGTAAGTATTTAACTCTTCGATCAATTTGGTCTATCATGCAAATTAAGTCCAATGTTTATTTCCTGATTTTCTGTCTGGAAGATCTGTCCAAAGCTGAAAATGGGGTGCTGAAAACTCTAGCCATTATTGTACTGGGGTATCTCTCTTTAGCTATAATAATATTTGCTTTATATATCAGGGTGGCACAGTGTTGGGCTCATATATATTTACATTTGTTATATTCTCTTTTTTAGTCCACCTGCTCATCATTACATAGTGACTTTTTTTGTCTCTTCTTATACCTTTTTTTAATCTGCTTTTTCTGATATAAGCTTAGCTATTTTTGCTTCTTTTTGTTTGTTTGTTTGCTTTGGCATGGAATATCTTTCCATCCCTTTATTTCCATTCTATGTGTGTCTTGAGAGGTAAAGTGTGTTTTTTGTGGGAAACGGGTTATTCATTGCATCTTGTTTTTTCATCCACTGAGCCATTCTATGTCTTTTGACTAGAGTTTAGTTCATTTACATTCAACATTACTATTGATAAGTAAAGGCTTACTCCTATCATTTTGTTATTTGTTTTCTCATTGTTTTATAGTCTTTTCTTCCTTCTTTCTTTCCTTCTTCTCTTTCTTTAGTGAAGGTAATCTTCTCTGGTGATATAATTTAATTTCTTGCTTTTTATTTTTTGTGTATCCATTTTTTGTTTTTTGGTTTTATGTTACCATAAGGTTTGCAAATACTATTTTATAACCCATTATTTTAACCTGATAACTTCACATTGTTTGCATAACCAATAAAAAATACAAACTCTACATCTTTACATTTCCCCCCTTATTTTTTCCCTGTATTTATTTACATCTTATTGAATTATGTCTTGAAAAGTTGTCGTAGTTATCATTTTTGATGGGTTCACCATTATTTTATCCTGAGGATAAGAATAGTTTACATACTTGTGTTACAGTATTATAATATATTGTGTTTTTCAGTGTACTTGCTATAACCAGTGAGTTTTATACCATCAGGTGATTACTTATTGCTCATTAACATCATTTCTTTTCTGATTGACATATTTGCTTTAGCATTTCTTATAGGCCAGGTATGATGTAGATTAAATTCTTCAGCTTTTGTTTTTCTGGTAAAGTGTTTGTTTTCCATTTATGTTTGAAGGATATTTTCACTGAATATGCTATTTAGAGAAAAGTTATTTTTTCCTCAGCACTTTAAATATATCATGCCACTCTCTCCTGGATTGTATGGTTTCTACTAGAAAGTCTGTTACCAGATGTATTGGAGCTCCATTTTATGTTATTTGCTTCTTTTCTCTTGATGCTTTTAGGATCCCTTCTTTACCTTTGATCTTTGGAATTTTATTGTTAAATTCCTTGTGGCAGTCTTCTTTGGGTTGTATCTTCATGTTCTATAACATTTTTATACTTGAATATTGATATTTTTGTTTAGGTTCAGGGAATTCTCTGTTGCTATTTTTTTTGAATAATTTCTCTACCCTTATCTCTTTGTCTACCTCCTCTTTAACACTTAGACTTGCCCTGTTAAGGGTTTTTTCTAGATCTTGTAGGCATGCTTCATTGGTTTTTGTTTGCATGTTTGTTTTGTCTCCTCTGACTGTGTATTTTCAAACAGCTTGACTTCAACCTCATTAATTTTTTTTCTGCTTGATAAATTCTGCTATTAAGAGACTCGGGTGCATTCTTCACTATGCTAATTGCATTTCTCTGCTCCAGCATTTCTGCTCCATTCTTTGTATTTCAATCTCTTTGTTAAATCTATCTGATAGAATTCTGAGTTTCCTACCTGTGTTATATTGAAATTATTTCAGTTTCCTCAACATAGATATTTTGAATTTTCTGTTTGAAAGGTCCTATATCTCTTTCTTCAAGATGGGTTCCTGGTGACTTATTTAGTCCATTGTGTGGTCATGTTTTTCTGATTACTTTGTTTGGTCATGTTTGTCTTCATATTTTGTGTATGTCTGGGGATGGAAGAGTTAGGTATTTATTTTACTCTTCACTGTCTGGGCTTGTTTGTACCCATCCTTCTTGGGAAGTCTTTCCAGATATTCACAATGACTTGAGGGTTGTGGTATAAGCTGTATATGCTTATGGGGTTTCTCAAGCACAGCAACATTGTGGTTCTTCCAGACTTGTAGAGGTACTGTTTTGATAGTCTTGAACACAACCTGGGAGAGTTCTCTTCCCTTACTTTATCTTAAACAAATGGAATGTCTCTTTCTGTTCACAGCCACCTGATGCTGGGGGTGGAGTGACACAAGCACCCTCTGGTCACCACCCCTAGGACTGCACTGGGTCAGACCTCTAGCCATCACAACAGTGGGTCTCACCCAAGGCCTGCAGTAACCACTCCCTGGCTACTTTTTGTTTGCTCAAGACCCTGAATTCTAAAATAAGCAGGTGACAAATATATCCAGTCCTGTGTCCTTCCCTTCAGGGCAGTGAAATTCCCCAGGCCCTGGGTGGGTCCAGAGGTGCCATCAAGAGCAAGGGACTAGACTCAAAAACCTTAGATTTCTACCTGGTGTTCTGTTCTACTGTGGTACTCAAACTGCAAGACACCATCCTTACCACTCTTTCTTCCCCTTTCCAAAAGTAGAGGAGCCTCACCTTGTGGCCACTGCCACCACAGGCTGAATGGGAGCACTGTCAGACTACTGCCAATGTTCCTTTAATGCCCAAGGGCTCTCTAGTCAGCTTTTGATAAATGCTGCCTGGCCTGGGACTCAAACTTCAGAGCAGTGGAACAGCCTAGAACAGTTACAGAAATGGCATCGACGAACCATGTCCTGGAATCAGGGATCCTGAGAGCCTGCCTGGTGCTTGACACTGCTGTGACCGAGCTGGTACCTAGATGCAATACAAAGTGCCCGTTATTTTCTCTTTGCTTTTCTCAAGCAGAAGGAGTTTTGTCCTATAGCTACCACAGTTGTTAATGTGCTGAGTCTTAACTGAATCCAACATATCTCAGAGGCTCACCCAAAGCCCTCAATGCAGTACCTGGGTATCACTGCTCATTATTCAGGACCCAAGGGCTCTTCAGTTAGGAGGGGATGAATGCTGCCAAGGCTGGTCCTTCCCTCCAAAACAACAGGTTTCCTTCTGGCCCAGGGTATGTATAGAAATATTATCTGGGAGCTAGGTCCTGGAAAGAGGGCCTCATGATTCTAATTTTATATTCTGCTGTGTCTGAGCAGGTATCCAATATGCAAAACAAACTCCTCCCCATTCTTTTCTCTCCTCTCCTTAGGTGGAAGAAAGGGTTTTTTTTTTGTTATTGTTTTTGTTTTTGTTTTTGTTTTTCATAGCTGTGAGCTTTGTAGCCTTAGATTAGGGGACAAGTGATGCCAGCACTTCCTTAAGCCTTTCCACCTGGTGTCTCAGTAGGTCATGTGTCCCTGTCTACTGTTTCTGGGATCAGTTCAGCAGTAGCACTTGCCTCAGTGTTGCAGTTCTTTTGGCCTAGACTGTATTTCACAATTATTTAGATCCCCATTGTACTTTAGGCTGTGGTGGTGAGGCTTGCAGTAATTCAAATTCTGAACACTGGGATCAGTGACTCCCCTCTGGCTAGAGCTGGTTTGACTGCTCCCTCCATGGAAAGGCATTGGCTGAGTTTGGTCTGGTTTTACATTCTGCTCTAACAGGACAGAACTGAGTTTAGTGCCTTACAATTGTTGTGTTCTCCCTCTCCCAGCACTCAGAAATGCTCTCTGGATCATGCTGCCACTGCCAGGTTATAAATTAGGCGTAGTGTCTGCAACTTGAGACTGTTTCTTTTTACCACTTCTGTGCCTCTTTCAGCATTACAAAAGTTAAAACCAGTTACTTTCAGTGCTCACCTGATTTTTCATTTTTATAAAGGTGCTTCTTTTGTGCAGATATTAATAGTTGTTGAATTGGTGTCCTTCTCGGGGAAACGATCAGTGGAGCCTTCAATTCCACTGTCTTGCTATGCCTCCTTGCCCCACAGTGGAATTTTTGAATTATACGGTAGTTGTATGTTTAATATTCCGTGGAACTGGTAGTGTTTTCAAAATTATACATATTATCTATAATTTTATTAAAAAGTCAATTGCTTGAACCATGAATGATTATTTACTTACCATGAAATTGAACCTGAGTCTGCCAGTGCTCGATTTCCATTTGCTAGCTTTTTTTATTCTAGCCTTTTGTAATCACTTTTCCTATTTTCTGTATTAGTATACTCAATTTTCAGCTCACTTTTGATAATAATAGTAAAAGATCAAATAATTGTATAACCTCTGACTTTTTGTTAGTGCAATACTGATGCTTTCCAGTACTTGGCATTCCTTGTTGAAACAGTTTATTTTAATTAATAGCACTTTTAATTTTCTATTACTATCTAAAATTTCGTTCTATCCATGTCTATATGGAATCACTGCCAATTGATTCAATATAAATAATTTTAATTCACTGAATAAATAAAAATAAATTTTTTGTATATTCTTTTTTTTTTTTTTTTGAGACGGAGTCTGCTCTGATGCCTAGGTTGGAGTATAGTGGCGCCATCTCAGCTCACTGCAAGCTCCGCCTCCCGGGTTCATGCCATTCTCCTGCCTCAGCCTCCTGAGTAGCTGGGACTACAGGCTCCCACCACCACGCCTGGCTAATTTTTATTTTTAATAGAGACGGGGTTTCACCGTGTTAGCCAGGATGGTCTTGATCTCCTGACCTCGTGATCCGCCTGCCTCGGCCTCCCAAAGTGCTGGGATTACAGGCATGAGCCACCACGCCCGGCCTTTTTTGTATATTCTTACACATTAAACAAAAATTATTTGGCCACATGTTTTTATTCAACCTCTTGTGCTGGTAATCTGTGTATTAACAAAGAAGATACAGCATTAGTTAACTGTGGAACAGATTTTAGACAATTTTCTGTTTCTATACCTAAATATGTAAAGCAAGTATACAATGTATGTTAATTCATGGCATTTTAATCAGTAAAGTATAACAATAATAAGATATTCAATATTCCTAAAAACACTAGACATTTAAATATAGCATTTGATAATTATTGCTTGATACATTCATTATTTATAAATAATAACAAATAGGAATAGAATATATTTGTTAAATTTTTAGAAAGAAAAATATTTACTTGTAATCACTTGATGAATTCAGTCCATTAAGTACTGATATGGTTTGGCTGTGTCCCCATCCAAATCTCATCTTGAATTCTCTCATGTTGTGGGAAGGAACTGGTGGGAGGTAATTGAGTCATGGGGACAAGTCTTTTCTGTGCTGTTCTTGTGATAGTGAATAAGTTTCACGAGATCTGATGGTTTTAATAAGAGAAGCTCCCCTACACAAGATCTCGCTCTCTTCGCCTGCTGCCATCCATGTAAGACATGACTTGCTCCTCCTTGCCTCCTACCATGACTGTGAGGCTTCCCCAGCCACGTGGAACTGTAAGTCCAATTAAACCTCTTTCTTTTGTAAATTGCCCAGTCTTGGGTATATCTTTATCAGCAGCATAAAAATGGACTAATACAAGGACCTTGTAAATTAATGTTTACTATTTCGCACTTGTTTCCTATTTGTCTGACCTCCTTCACTGAAAAAAAAAAAAACTGTACATTACCTTTTTTTCGTATTAAAACTTTTCACCAATGGTTAAAGTAGAAATAAATATATGGCAGGCGTAAGTGGGTCAATACTGGAGAAAATGGAAATAGCATTTAATAGCATAATTATTCTGATGTATACTATAGAATATCCTCTTTTTATATAGAGTTAAATATCTCTTCCAGAAAGCCCCCTCTAATCAATGTAACATTTCTCAGGACTCAGTTTTTAAAATAATTTCCTTAATACACTTTAGAATCTGGAGTGTTTTGTCTTTTTTGCTCTTATTTTACTATCAGACATTATTCATTGTATTTTTCTACCACACAATAAATCTCAAATAACAACTGTATAATTTCTCAGTATACCTTGAAATATAAGCTTATTTATAAAGAAACATATTTTCTGTTACCATTGTCTAGAGTTGTATTTGTATATTTGTATATGTGAAAGGCAACCCTGAGTAAAATAACTGAACACCAGGACTTTTTAAAATAAAAGGACAATTCATTAGAAAATATTAATAATTTTCAGAAACTATAGAGCTTGGCTAAGAAAAGTTGCAATATCAGTTATTAAAAATTTGACATTCGAAATAGTCTTCTGAAATGTTACTTTTAAATATTGAGATAATACTATAATTTACTGTTTTGTGGAAATAATCCTGCCCTAGGCACAAATGGAAAGAAAGTTTCAGAAATATAAGTTTTTTTAGAAAAGACATATCACACTGACAAATGCTTCCTTGATCTATGATGTATGTCCCCTATGGGATAGGATTCTGGAGAAGTCCCATGTCCCACGGGGAAAAAAAAGTGCTGACTTTATATTAATATTTAACTTATTTTCATTGTGTTAATTGCCTTTAACGAGCTGCATTAAGTTCATTTTTATCAGAGTCCTCAACTTTTCTCCTGCTTTCTCTGAATTTCAGAATTACTAGTTGCTTTCTGTACCCATGCATTCATTCATGCAATCTTCCAACAGATAGTTACTGAGTTTCTTATAAGTTCTAGGCACTGTTTAGGTGTGGAGCTTAAAAAGAAAAAAGATTATGTGCACTGGCCTCAAGGAGATCACATTCTCTTGGCGAAGGGAATCAGAAAATAGATTAATCAGTAACAAAATATATTTAAAATTATTTTGGATGGTAACGAATAGTAAGAAGAGAAGAATCAAGATGTGGCAAACCTACTTTTGTTAAAGGTGGTCTTAATATATGTAGTAAAATGATATACTGGCAGCTGTTTTCTACTTAAATAGTGTTATTCTTCCCCTAAACTTCAATAAAATTAACATTAGAGGCCAGGTATAGTGACTCATATCTGTAATCATAGCACTTTGGGAGGCCAAGGTGGGAAGATTGCTTGAGCTCAGGAGTTCAAGACCAGCCTGGGCAATATGGTGAAACCCTGCCTTTACAAATAATACAAAACTTAGCTGGGCATGGTGATATGTGCCAGCTACTTGGGAGGCTAAGGCAGGAGAATCGCTTAAGCCCAGGAGCCAGAGGTTGCAGTGAGCTCAGATTATGCCATTGCACTACAGTCTGGGCAACGAGGAGTAAAATCCTGTCTCTAAATAAATAAATAAATAAAAATAAAATTAACATTAGAGAAAATTTGTCTTCTATACAAACCTTATTCATCAATATTAATTGCATATAATTCTCATTAGCATAAGATAAATATCATTATAATTATTCCATGAATTGAATGAATCAATCAGAATAGCTTGTACTTAACTGACATGGGAGAGTCAGGCAAAGAGAGAAAGAAGGGAATAAATAATATAAACAAGTTTTCCTTGAACACTGTATGTATAGAGTTGTCATTAAGTAAGTTGAGAGTGACTGCTGAAGGAGTACACTTATGGGAGAAGGAAAGATCATATTTACATATTAATAGACATTCAAGTAGGGATATTAAGTAGGCCATTGGATATATGAGTTGAGACTTCAAAAGAGATATCTTGGCTGGGGATAGATGGTATTAAAAGTCATGAAACTGGTTGTAATTACTTATGGAGTGAGTATAACTAGGAAAGAGTATAGATCCAGGGACTGAGCCCTGGAGCATTTCAAAGTTTAGAGATCAGAGAGAGTAGGAAGAAGCAGTACAAAAATTAAAAAAAAAAAAAAAGAATGAGGATATCACAGTAAATGAAAAGAGTAAGGAAGGAGGTGTTTTGAAGCCAACTGAAGAAAGCACTTAAAGGGAGTAAGGGAATGATTGTGATTGTGGTATATTGATTTTAAATCCTGCAGTTTTACTTGTTTATTAGTCTAACAGGATTTTTTTTTTTGGTGGCATCTCTAGAGTTGATATTGTTTATCTTTTAAAAAAAAACTTAGTTTCGTTAATCTTTCATATTGTTTTTCTAGTCTCTATTCAATTTATTTTTGCTCTAATCTTTATGATTTCCTTTCTTCTGCTAATTTTGGGATTTGTTTCTTTTCTAGTTTCATGATGTGCAAAGTTAAGTTGTTTGAGATCTTTCTTTTTTCTATGTGTAGGCATTTATTGCTGTTAACGTCCCTCTTAGAACAGCTTTAGGTGCATACAATGTTTTGTTATTTTGTTTGTCAATTTTCACTTATCTCAGATTTTTTAATTTCTCTTTTAATTTCGTTATTGTTCAGAAGCATATTTAAATTTCCATTTATTTTTGAAATTCCCCAAATTTCTCCTGTTATTTTTAGTTTCATAATATTGTGGTCAGAAAATATACTCAATATAATGTAAATCTTGTTTTGTGGCCCAACATTGAATCTACATTGAATCTATCCTGGAAAATGTCCTATGCACATTTAAGACAAATATGTATTCCATTGCTGTTGGATGGGATGTTCTATATATATATCTGCGAGTTCCATTTGGTCTAAAATGTAGGTTAAGTGTCATGTTACCTTATTGATTTTCTTTCTGGATGATCTGGCCATTGCAGAAAGCAGGGTATTGAAGCCCTCTAATATTATTGTATTACAGTCTACCGCTCCCTTCAGATTTATTAACATATGCTTTATATATGCAGGTGTCTAATGTTAAGTGCATATATATTTATAATGTTATATTGTGTTGATAAATTTACTGCTTTACCAATATATAATGACCTTTTTTGTCCTGTCTTAAAGTGTTTGACTTAAAGGATATTTTATCTAAGATAAATATAGCTTCATATGTTCTCTTTTGGTTTCTATTTGAATAGAAAGTATTGTTTCATCCCTTTACTTTTAGTTTATGTGTGTCCTTACAGGTGAAGTGAGACTCTTGTAGACAGCATATATTTGAGTCTTGTGTTTTGACTATTCAACCACTCTAGATATTTTGATCAGTGAACTTGATACATTTCCATTCAACATAATTATTAATAAGGACTTACCACTATCATTTTTAATGGTTTTTTTTTGGTTCTTTTTTTTAAGAGAGAGGGTATCACTCAGTCATGCTGGCTGCTGTGATGATAGCTCACTGCAGCTTCCTGCCTCAGCCTCCCCTTCCTGAGTAGCTAAATCTACAGGCACATGCCACTATGCCCAGCTAGCAACTTAATTTAGATCACAGAAACACCTCTACACTTTTATTCTACCATTCCCCCACATTTTAAAATCATAATGTCACAACTTACATCTTATACTGTGTATTCTTTAACAAATTGTTGTAGCTATTATTATTTTAATAGTTTTGTATTTAACCTTTATACTAAAGATGTAAGTGATTTACCTAACCATCACAGTGTTCAAGTTTCTGAATTTGACTGTGTAATTACTTTGACAAGTTGAGTTTTATACTTTCACATGTTTTGTGTTACTAATTAGCATATTTTTCTTTGAGCTTAAAGAACTCCCTTTAGTATATCTTCTAAGAGATGTCTGGTGGTGATAAACTCCCTCAGCTTTTATTTGTCTGGAAAAGTCTTTATTTCTCCTTCATTTCTGAAGGACACCTTTGTTGGGTACAGTGCTTTTGTTTGGCAAGTTTGCTTTCTTCAGCACTATGAGTATATCATTCCTTTCTCTCTTGGCCTTTAAGGTCTCTGCTGAGAAATTTGCTTTCAACCTCATTAAAACTCCCTTATAGGTTATTTTATTAGTTCCTCTTGCTGCAGTCGGGATCCTCTCTGTCTTTGGTTTTTGACAGCTTGGTTAGAATATATCTTGGTGTAGTCTTGTTTGGATTGAATCTGATTGGAGACTTTTCACCTTTCTGTATGTGGATATTTATATCTTTCTCCAAATTTGAAATGTGTTATGCTATTATTTTTTAAAATAAGGATTCTATCCTTTTATCTGTCTCTTCTTCACAAACTTCTATAATTCAAACAATTTTTCTTATTCTGCTGTTTCATAAATTCCATAAGTTTCTTCATTTCTTTTCATTCTTTTTCCTCTGACTGTAGATTTTCAAATAATGTCTTTGAGCTTACAGATTCTTTATTCTTGATCAATTCTGCTTTTGAGGCTCTCCATTGCTTTTTCCACTTCATTATATATTTTAGCTCTAGAATTTTTGTTTGATTTTCTAGGTAATTTCAATTACTCTTTTAAATTTCTCATTTTCATCATGTACTGTTTCTCTAATTTCATTCAATTGTTTTTCTGTATTTTTTGAATTCCACTGATCTTGCTTAAAATAATAATTTTATATTCTTTATTTGACAGTTTGCATACATCAAGGCTAGCCTGGTGCCTGAGTCCAGAGGAGTGACTTGAATCCTCAGTCAACAGGATTCAGTTTGGCACCAAAGGTCTACTGGGACAGTCTTGGGCCCTGGGTCAGCTGGAGAGTGTGGTTGCAGGGATACGCCTGGCACTGAGCAGGCCTGGAACCTGTGTCCATGAGTACACTCCTGGTATTTGAAGCCAGAGTTGCCTACCTGGTGCTGGGGCTGCAAAGGCTGGCTTGGAGATGGATGAGTCTGGATCCTGAATTTGCAGGGGCCATCCTGGAGGCTGAGTCTCTGCACATGCCAGCCTGATTACCAGGGCTGCAGGAGCTGGCTACGTGCTGGGGCAGGCCTGAAGCCTGGGGCCATGGTGGCCAACCCAGTACTGGGGTAGTCTGGGACCTGGGGGTCACTGAGGCTGCTCTCATCCTAGGGCGTGCCTGAAGCCTGAATTTGGGGGAAGCAGCCTGATACTGGGATGGGCCCCAAATCCAAAGCTGTTGGGGCCTGTCTTGTGCAAGGGTTGGTCCAGATAATTAGGCTGCTGGAGTCAATCCTGGTGCTGGGTAGACCTGGAGCCTGTTTCCTTAGGGCTGGTCTGCAGGCTGGATTCATGGTACCAGGGCTGTAGAAGAGGGCCTGGTGCTGAAATGGGCCTGAATCCTGTGGCTATTGGGGTTAGTACAACTCTGGGGGTTAGGGTTAGGCCTGTGACTGCAGGATCTGGTCTAACAATGGGATGGGACTGGAGGCTCAGTCTTCAGGAGCCAACCTAGATTCTGGGCCTGTGAGCTCCTCCTCAGTGCTGAGTTTTACTGGAGCAAGCCCATTATTGGGGTCTGAAGCAAAGCCTAGTGCTCACTTCCCTTTGCTTCCCCTATTTAACAGTAACTCCTCATGTTATGTTGCCTTGGTTTGTTGGAGGGGTGATATGAGCAAAGTAAAATTGTAATTTTTACATTCTCAATTTATGTTTTCTTATTTTCATGTTACATCCAGGTTTTGTATTCTCTTATCTGGTTTCCTTAGCTCTTGTGAAGGTATTTTTACAAATAGATAGTTGTTCAAATTGATGGGGAATGAGAGCTGGAGAGCTCTTGCTGACATCTATTCCCAGCTTTGTCTTTTCTATACTTCTAGTTTATGAATTTGTTTGTTTTTAACTGTAGCTTCTAATAATGATTTTATATCTGTTATTTGGGGCATCACATAACAACAGACTATCACATTTTGCAAACTAAACATATGATTTGTCATATCTTAAAATATCCATATTTTCTTATTCAAGTAACTCCTTTTAGTGAACAAAGAAACAAGCATTCCCTCTCATTAATTTTAGTCACTTATGCTTGAAAGATGCCATGGCCATTTTCTACATCTCTATAAGGTAGATTAAATTGTATAGCTTTATATGAATTATATAGTTCAAGAATTTTATTTTAGTTACATTCACAATATAACAATCATTTGGTTTAGAAATTCCTTGAACTATAATAATAAATTATGTTTGGAATGCTTTTATGGATTTCAGTTAATAGAACTGAAAACTTGTTATTGAAATAAATACTGATTTCAAAGCCATTACATATAATAGAAATGATTTTAAATAAACAAACAGATATCTGAAGAGCACTTAACATGTTCAAATACCAAATCCTAGTACTATATTGTATATAATGATTGTCACCACACTTCTCCATATTTGTGTTTTCTTCAAAAAAGTTAGAAACAACATTTCCAGTCTGTAGTTTACATTCATTTTATTACTCTACTTTTGTGGGGAAGTGTTTGGGAGGAGGATATTTTGAGATCTCTAAGATTATTCTCTTTCACCATTATATTAATCTTTTCCTAAGAAAACTAATTCAGAACAATCAAAAAAAAAAAATTTGGCACATATGGACTTCAAACAGAATTTATAGAAGCCAAAAAAAAAATAGTCAATTAACAGAAAAAAAGTCCAAGACCATTTTACACACACCGGGGCTTATCAGAGGGTGGAAGGTAGGAGGAGGGAGAGCATCTGAAAAAATAATTGGTACTAGGTTTAATACCAGAGTGATGAAATAATCTGTACAACAAACCCCCATGACACAATTTCACCTACATAACAAACCTGCACATGGACCCCTAAACTTAAAAGTTAAAAAAAGAACATTAAGTAAAAATAAGATCATTGTGTTCACTTAAATGTACAAAGTTCTTTGCCTAAAATTAACCTTTAAATTTATTTTCTTTTACATCTTTTTCCCCTTCTGTTTTATACCATATTTTTATCTCTTCTTTTTCTGTAGAATTGATTGCATCTATTGCCTCATTTCCATTTTCTATGTCATGCAATGCCCTATTTCCTGATATTAATAACTGCAATCTAAACTCTTGGTAAAATCTCCAAAATGACCTCTGTCTTCAGAAACCTACTCCCTCCTCATTAATCTATTGGACAACATCAGAGACCCTTTCTTTAACAACAGGTAGATGATAACATTCCTCTTTTTGAAAAACTTCAAGAAAAACTCTTCAATCTTGCATTCAAGGATTTTTTTCCTATTTTGCCCAAGCCTACCTTTTTAGGTTTAGCTCATTTTACATCTTCCAATGCAATATGCTTCTATCTAAACGAGTAGGTTTTCCTTGTGAATCAGCTTTAACACTCTCACGTCTGTGATTCTAGCAGTTCGTTCTTGCACTGCTACACAGAAATGACTCAGAGTGGGTAATTTATAAAGAAAAGAGGCTTAATTGACTCATGATTCTGCAGGTTCTACAGGAAGCATGACAGCTTCTGAAAAGGTCTTAGGAAACTTTTAATCACGGCAGAGGGGGAAGGGGAAGCAGGAAACTTTCAATCATGGCCAGAACAGGAGGAGGAGAGAGGGGGTGTATAAGCCACACACTTTTAAACAACCGGATCTCCTGAGAACTCTATTAGATAACAGCACCAAAGGGGGAAATACACCACCATGATCCAATCACCTTCGACAAGGCCCCACCTCCAACGTTGGGGTTGACAATTTGACATGAGTTTTAGGCAGGGATGCAAATCCAAACTGTATCAGTGACCTTCTCAAGCTTTACTCTCTTGTTTCTCAGTGACTTCTGTCAAGCCGTGCTATACTTTTAAGGTACAGCTTGATTTTTATTTCCTATAAAAAGTTCATAAATTATAAATATAATGAGTATAGCTACTTATGTCAGATTGACTGTGTTTATAACTGGATTCTCCATTTACTATGTGTATAAGGTTACAAAAATCACTTATTTGCTGTAAATAAGTAAGATGCATCCAAATTATTCAAGGAGAACTTGAGGAAAAGAAAGCAAAATTTTAGAATCCTTTAAGTTTTAAAGTTTCTTTACAAAAGAATAATTTGAAATAATGAATGATTTCATATAATACAAAAATATTATACAGGAATTCTGTAGGAAATTACATTTGATCAATGTATAGAATTTTTCCACCCATCCAAAAATTATAAAAACATATATCTCAAAAAGAAATATATTAATATAAGTGAATACTGGCACAGAGCCACCAAAAAAATGTTAGTGGAAAATAGTCTCAATTTATATGTGCTATACTAGTAAAGCATTCACGGATATAATTATGATGATATCTAAAGTTTGTTGATATACATAGATAACATGCTAAGTGCTTTACATAAATTATATCACTTATTCTCACAGCAACCTTATGAGGCAGTACCATTATTATTCCCATTTTATGGAGAAGGGAAAGATAGCTTGGGAGAATAAACTTGTTCAAGTTTATGAAGCAAGTTAGTATCCTGAAGCCAGGATTCAAACCTACTCAGGCTCACTCCAGGGTCTATCTTTTTAACTACAATGCTCTTCTTTGTCATCGTGACAGGAAAATAAAATATTTATTAAATGTTTCCTATATTCTGGATGTTATACTAAAGTGCTTTATGTATCTAATATTATTAATTTTCTAAATGATCAGAGTAGGTACTAGTTAGGTCTTGGTTTGCAGAAGAGGAAAATGAGGCCTTGTGAGATGAACTTGCCTGATATCACATAGCCAGTTAGTGATGGAATCAAGGTTCAAATGCATCTAATCTGACCCTAGAGCCCATATTGTAAACATACTTTACATTGACTCTAAGCCATAAAGCAAGATCAATATAAGATAAATTTAAATGAATTTATTTACAGTATGTATAAGCAAATATTTTAGAATACAGTAAATAATACATTTACGATATCCCAATGTCAAATTTATGCATGCAGTAAAACAAAATGGTTCAGTGAATATCTACTCACAGAATCAAACCAATATTTGATTGGTTTGATTTTACAATAAGTAAAATATAACAAAACTAAGTACAGTAGTAAATATATTTATGTAACAAGCAACATGTTTGAAATGTAACAAAAGTATTTCATTTTTATTCTTAAAATCTAAAGAAAATCTTAATTGTTAAAAATAAATAAATTATCATTAACCTCAAAGTCTAAAAATCCATGATCATTGCTAGCATCCAGATAAATTCTGTCATTATTGCTGCTCAATGTATTTGAACTTGAGTCATCATTTTTCCCAAAAGCTATAAATCATAATTTATACCACAAAGTGTATTACAAAGGCAATTCAACAGCCATGCAGACAAAGAAAGAAATGTTATACATTTCATTTTGGGCAGTTCTGTTAGAAACAGAGATTTTTATAGCAGGCAAATATCTTTGGCAATCCATAGAATCATGAAGCAGATCAAAGCCTATAAACACTATCGTAACTATCCTACCTGGGATTGTTTACATGACATTGAATTTTTCTTCTGAAACTTCCACATTGCAATACAGGAAATGTTTGCCTGCAAGTGTCCATCCCAGATAGGGACAATGCAGAATATGACAGTAGCTCTAGGTGTCTGGCATTTCTTCTATAATACTCCCAAATTAAGGCATTGAATCATTGGGGGATTTCTTTTTTGGGGGGTGGGTAGCATCCTACACATTATTAAATAGAACTTCTCTAGTTCTCCACTGTCTAATTTTTTTTTATTTGTTTGTTTGCTTTTTGTTTTTTTTTGAGATGGAGTTTTGCTCTGTCGCCCAGGCTGGAGTGCAGTGGCACAATCTCGGCTCACTGCAACCTCTGCCTCCCAGGTTCAAGTGATTCTCCTACCTCAGCCTCCCAAGTAGCTGGGATTACAGGCACACACCACCAGGCTCAGCTAATTTTTGTATTTTTAGTAGAGACGGGGTTTCACCATGTTACTCAGGCTGGTCTCAAACTCCTGATCTCAGTGATCCACCCACCTTGGCCTCCCAAAATGCTGGGATTACAGGCGTGAGCCACCGCACCCAGCATCCATTGTCTAATTTTATAAGAGAAACAATAGTAGTATCTACCATACAAACTTATTAAGAAGATTAAATGCATGAGCCCTTCTGTATAGTAAGTATATATAGCATTAGCTAAGAAGCGGATGAAGATAAAATATGACCAAATATTTCTAAACATTCATTATTATAGTTAATTCATTCTTTTCTGAGACTGCTACTTTTCATATCCTTCCCTATACTTTTTGCCTTAATAAATCCCATTCCTTTCATATTATTTTAAATGTAACTTCCTCAGATTGGCAATAAAAATAAATTAGAACCACACAACTATTCTCTATATCAGCAGCCAACCCTTTCCTTCACAGCACTCACAATGTGTAATCACATATTTATTCTTGTAATTCCTCCCAATTACAACCTTATCATCACAAAAATATTGATTGCATGTGTTTTCTGCATTACTGTATAGTCAGTTCCTAAACTAGCACCAAGGTGAATGTTCCAAGGATACTGATTTAATAATATATTACTTATTATTAATACTTAATCATTTTATTCATTTATTTAATTCATTGTCTATGTTCTTATGCTATGTTCCAGAATAATTTGTGAGCTACAAATCACTTAGGATAGCTGATTTAATTATTTATTCTTTTTCTGTTTGTATTGTTTTACAAATAATATAGCACTTAATTATTAAAACAACCTCATAAATCAAGAACAATTTTACCAGCTGGGCACGGTGGCTCACGCCTGTAATCCCAACACTTTGGGAGGCTGAGGCTGGTGGATCACCTGAGGTCAGGAGTTTGAGACCAGCCTGGTCAAGAAGGTGAAACCCTGTCTCTATTAAAAATACAAGAATTAGCCGGGCTTGGTGGCAGGTGCCCGTAATCCCAGCTACTCAGGAGCCTGAAGCAGCAGAATCACTTGAACCTGGGAGGTGGAGGTTTCAGTGAGCTGAGATCATGCCATTGCACTCCAGCCCAGGCAACAAGAGCAAAACTCCATCTAAAAAAAAAAAAGAACAATTTTACCTACATTTCACTGATGAGGAAGATGAGGCTTTGCAAGATTAAAGAACTAGCCCAGGGTTACACAATGAAGACACGGTGAGATCAAGACTTAGACACAGACTTTCTCTTCCAGTCAAGGTGGAGTAATAAGGCATGAATATACCTTCCCATCTGAAACATCTAAATACCTAGAGAAAATATGCAAAAAAGCCCTGTTACTGGATATTGCGAACAAACCAAAATGGTGGCAATGATCATAAGGATGATCAAGAGTATGATCTTTGAATGAAGGTAAATAAATGAGGTGAGACCTGAGATTACTCCAGCTGACTTACTGAGGAGAGTTTCCAGTTCACTTCATAGGCAAAGGAAATACATATGGAACTTCACAATCTCACTGAGTGTCTTAGTCTGTTTTCTGCTTCTATAACGCAATATTATAGACTGGATAATTTCTAAAGAACAGATGTTGATTTGACTCATTGTTCTGGAGACTGGGAAGTCTATCTGGTGAAGACCCTCTTGCTGCATTATAACATGGCAAAAAGGCAAGGGAACACATGAAGTGGGGAGAGAAACAGGGATGAACTTATTCTTTTATCAGGAGTCCACTCTCATGATAACTAACCTGTTCTCACAATAATGGCATTAATCTGTTTACAAGGGCAGTGCCCCCATGATCTAATCACTTCTCAAAGGTTATCCTTTTCAACACTATGACAATGGCAATTGAATTTCAACATTAAATCTGAAGTGGATCTTTGGAGGGGCCTTGGAGGAGACATTCAAACCACAAAATTCTGCTCCTGGCCCTCCAAAACGCAAGTCCTTCTCACATACAAAATACGTTTATCCCATCTCAATAGACCCCAAAGTCTTAACTTATTCTAGCATGGATCCGAAAGCCCAAAGTCTAGATCTTTGTGTAAATCAGACATGGGTGAGACTCAAGGCCTGACTCATCCTGAGGAGAATTCTTCCAGCTGTGAGCCTGTGAAATGAAAGCAAGTTATCTGCTTCCAAAGGACAATGGTGGGACAGGCAAAGAATAGACATTCCCATTCTGAAAGGGGAAAATAGGCAAGAAAGAGGGATAAGTGGTAACAAGTCAGTCCAAAACCCAACAGGGAAAACAACATTAAATTTTATATCTCCAGAATAACCTTCCTTGACTCTATGTCCTGCTTTCTGGATACACTGGAGTAGGGGTGGAATTGGGGTCCCAAATCCTTGGGCATCCCCACCCCTATGGCTTTTCTGGGCTCAGTTCATGCTTCGGCTCTCTTGGGTTGGAGCTGCATGCCAGTTGTCCTACTGTTCTGTGGTCTTGGTGGAGGTCCCAACTTCCATAACTTCGCCAGGCATTGCTCTAGAGAGGACTCCGTGTGGTCGTTGTGACCCTACATTTTCACTCAGCATTACTCTAGTAGAGGCTCTCCACAGTGGCTCCCGCTCTGCCTCTGCAACAAGCCTCTGCCCTCAGGTTGTTCATGGCATCCTTTGAAATCTAGGTGGAGGAAACTATTCCCCCACAACTCTAGCATTCTGTGTGCTTGCAGACTTAATGCCATGTGTATGCTGCAAAGGCATATGACCTATACCCTCTGGATAACTGAGTTTAGAAAACAGAGCTGGGAGTTCAAGGAGGCCAAGGGTGTTAGAGTTCATAGGGCAGAGTGAAAGAGAGGAGAGAGTTTCACAGCAAGCTCTCCACAGTCCTCAGAGAGTCCTCTTCAGGTTGTCAGCTGAGATCAACAGATGCACGTGAGGAAACTACATGAAGTTAGGGAAAGAATCGCCTACCATGAGCAGAGAGAACAATCTCCAGGATTGAAAAGACTTCATGCTCCCAAAAGCCATGGAAGAAAACTTGACAATTCACAGGGTGCTGCCAAGATTAGTCAGAAGGATATTGCTCTAGTATTGGGAAAGACACAGCTTCAGATCAAAGGCTGCTCTGGTCCTGTATAACAAAGCTTAAATGCTGGCATAGAAAGAATCATGTGTTTCCAAGTAGCTTGTTTGTGTGCCAGAAAAAAATAAACTCAAAACACACACACACACACACACACACACACACACATGCACATGCATACATGCATGCACAATCATCATAAAATTCACATTATTCGCCATCCAGTCAAAAATTGCCATCCATAGTGAGGAGAAAAATACGATTAAAACCGACCCAGAAATAACAGGCTTGTTTTGGGAAATTCATTGTGTGTGGCTTTGGGGGCAGAAATTGACAAGCTTATTCTAAAGTGCATATGGAAATTGAAAGGACCTAGAATAACCAAAACAATATTGCCATAGTAAAACAAAGCTGGAATACTTATGCCACCTGATTTCAAAACTCATTATAAAGATACAGTGTGGTACTGGTATAAAGATAGACACACAGATCAATGAAACAGAATAGGAAGCCCAGAAAAAAACCTACACATTTGGTTAACTGATTTTTCACAAATGTTGCAAGACGATACAATGAATAAAATTATTCTTTTCAGCAAATTGTGCCAATATAACTGTTTATCTACAGGCAAACATTGAAATACAACTCCATATAAAAAATTACTTAAAATGGTTCACAGAGATAAATGTAAAACCCCAAAATTTAACGCTTTTAGGAGAAAGTCTATGTGACCTTGATTTAAGGAAAGATTATTTCTAAATCAAAAGCACATCATAAAAAAAATCCATAAAAGTTAAACTCCACAAATTGGGATTCATTAAATTTAATTTTTGCTCCTTAGAAAACACTGCTACATTATAAAAAGAGAAGACATGCACAGGAGGAAAATTTTTGACACAGAAAACAATTGAACTCATGGAGATAGAGAGGAGAAGGCTGTAACCAGAGGGTGAGAAGGATAGTGGGAGGGTGGCACGAGGTTGGGAATGGTTAATGGGTGTCAGCGGTGGAAAAGATCCGAGTTACCTGTGGCATATCCGTGTCTGTCCGCAGCAACTTCGGTCCTTGACTCCTCAGAAGAAATAATTTGACCGAGGGGCATAAGACAGGCGAAGGGACCGAGGCCAGTTTCAGAGTGGGAGTGAAAGTTTGTTAAAATGCTTTAGAACAGTAAGAAAAGGAAGGAAAGGAAAGAGAAGGGTACATTGGCATACTTCCGGGATCTTGCGTTACTTCTTCACACTCCTAAGATCTTATTGGGACTGTGCTCCTCAGTTTCCTCTGTGTGTGTGTGTGTGTGTGTGTGTGTGTGTGTGTGTGTGTGTGTGTGTGTGTTTAATCTATTAGAAGATTGTCTTTCCCTGACGCTGGCTGTAACCAATTATTACTTTAGAGAAACAGTTAACAACTGACTGATCATCACCTGATGTTTGCCCAATCCTCCTGGTGTGTGTGTGTTTGGAGAACCCTCTCCTGCCCTGCTCATACCTGACTAGCTACCTACTGTAACACAGGGACGAAAAAATAGTTAGAAAGAATGAATAAGACCTACTATCTGATAGCACAACAATTGACTATAGTGAATAATAATTGTACATTTTAAAGTAACTAGAATAGTATAATTGGATTGTTTGTAACACAAATAATAAATATTTGAGGAGATGGATACCCCATTTTCATGGTATAATTATTACACATTGCATGCCTGTATCAAAACATTTCATGTAACCCATAAATATATATACCTACTGTGTACCCACAAAAATTAAAATAAAAAATTTTAAAAAGCTAAAAAAACATATAATGTCTCCAAATGCAAGCACATGAAAAAAAGGCTCAATATTTTTAGCCATTATGAAAATGCAAATCGAAACCACAATGAGATACTGCTACATACATTAAAGTGGCTAACATTAAAAAGTCTGGCATACCAAGTGTTTGCAAGGAGCAACTAGAACTCTTATACATTGCTGAGGGAAATGCAAAACCATAGAATCGCTTTGAAAAAGAATTTTTCAGTTTGGTAAAAAGTTAAACATATACTTATGATTTCACCCAGCCATTCCACATGCAGGTATTTATTAAAGAGAAATAAAAGTGTATATCCACAAAAGGACTTGTACACAAATATTCATAGTAGCTTTATATGTAATACCTGAAAATGAAAAACAACTACAATTTCTATCAACAGGTAAATAAACAGCCACAAAAGTGAATGAAACATTCAACAACATTAATGAAACTCAAAATAATTATACAGAATGAAAGAAGTAAGACAAAAAAAAGTACATACTGTATAATTCCATCAACATAAGGGTATAGAAAATGCAATTTAATCTATAGAAAAATCTCCAAACTGCTTTCCACCATGGCTGAACCAATTTACACTCCCACTGGCAGTGTATAAACATTCCATTTTCTATGCAGCCTCACCAGCATTCACTATTTTTGAATTTTTAATAATAGTCATCCTAATTGGTTTGTGATGGTAGTATCTCATTGTTGCTTTAATTTCCATTTCTCTGATGATTAGTGATGATGAGTATTTTTTATATGTCTGTTTGTCACTTGTATGTTTTCTTTTGAAAATTGTCTGTTCCTATCATTTTTAATGGGGTTATTTGTTTTTTGCTTATTCATTTGTTTAAGTTTCTCATAGTTTGTGGATATTAGACCTTTCTCAGATGCATAGTTTGCAAATACTTTCTCTCATTCTGTAAATTGTTCACTTTATTGATAGTTTCTTTTTCTGTGCAGAAGCTCTTTAGCTTAGTTAGGTTCCACTTGTCTATTTTTGTTTTTGTTGCAAATTCTTTTGAAGACTTTGCCAAAAATTCTTTGTCAAAGCCAATAACAAGAGGGGCACTTACTAGGTTTCTTTCTAGGATTTTTGCAGTTTGAAGTTTTACATTTAAATCTTTAATGCAGCTTGAGTTCGTTTTTGTATATGATTGTATAAGTCTGTTTTCATGGTCCTAATAAAGACATAACTGAGACAGGGTAATTTATAAAGGAAAGAGGTTTAATTGACTCACAGTTCCACATGGCTGTGGAGGCCTCACAATCATGGTGGAAAGCGAATGAGGTGCAAAGTCACGTCTTACCTGGCGGCAGGCAAGAAAGCTTGTGCAGGGAAACTCTCATTTATAAAACCATCAGATCTTATGACTTATTCACTACCATAAAAACAGTGTAAGGGAAACCAACCACATGATTCAATTACCTCCACCTGGCCCTGCCCTTGACATATGGGGATTATTACAATTCAAGGTGAAATGTGGGTGGGGACACAGCCAAACAATATCAATGATCAAATGTAAGCGATATGGCTTGGCTATGTCACCACCCAAATCTCTTCTTGAATTGTAGCTCCTATAATCCTCACATGTCATGGGAGGGACCCAGTGGGAGGTAACTGAATCACAGGAGCGGGTTTTTCCTATGCCCTTCTCATGATAGTGAGTAAGTCCCACAAGATCTGATGGTTTTATAGAGGGAAGTGCCCCTGCACATACTCTCTTGCCTGCCACCATGTAAGACATGCTTTTGCTTCTCCTTCACCTTCTGCCATGATTGTGAAGCCTGCCCAGCCATGTGAAACTGTGAGACCATTAAACCTCTTTTTCTTTATAAATTTCCCAGTCTTGAGTATTTCTTCATAGCAGTATGAAAATGGACTAATGCAGTCAGGGTCCAGTTTTATTCTTCTGCATATGGCTAGCCAGTTATCCCAGCACTATTTATTGAATGAGGTAATGTTTCCCCATTTCTTGTTATTGTTGGCTTTGTTGAACATCAGACAACTGTAGGTGTGTGGTATAATTTCCACGTTTTCTATTCTGTTTCATTGGTCTATGTGTCTGTCTTCGTACCAGTATGATGCTCTTTGGTTACTATAGCCTTACGGTATAGTTTGAAGTTGGGTAGTGTGATGCCTCTGGCTTTATTCTTTTTGCTTGGGATTGCTTTTGTGATTCAGAGTCTTTTCTGGTTCCATATAAATTTACAATAGTTTTCTTTCTAATTGTGTGAATAATGACTTTCATAGTTTGATAGTAATAACTTTGAATCTGAAAATTGTTTGGGCAGTATGACCATTTTAATGATACTTATTCTTCCTATCTATGAGCATGATATGTTTTTCCATTTATTTTGTCAACTCTGACTTCTTTCAGCAATATTTTGTAGTTGTTCTTCTGGAGGTCTTTTACCTCCTTAGTTAGGAGTATTCCTAAATATTTTATTTTCTTTATGGCTGTTACAAATAGAATTGTATTATTGATTTGACTCTCACCCTGGAAACTATTGGCATATAAAAATGATACTAATTATTTGACATTGACTTTGTATTCTGAAACATTACTAGAATCATTTATGTATTCTAGTAGCCTTTTGGCAGAGTCTGTAGTGTTTTCTAGGTATATTATCACATCATCAGTGAATATAGTTTGACTTCTTATTTTCCTATTTAGATGGCTTTTATTTCTTTTCCTTTCCAGAGTGCTCTGGCTAGGACTTCCAATGCTACATTGAATATGAGTGGTGAGAGTGAGCTTCCTTGTCTTGTTCTAGTTCTCAAAGGGAATAATTCTCACTTTTGCCCATTCAGTATAATATTGTCCATGGGTTTGTCATAGATGGCTCCTATTATTTTGAGTTATGTTCCTGCAATGCCTAGTTTGTTGAGGGTTTTTGTCATGAAGAAATGTTGGGATTTTATCAAAAGCTTTTTTCTGCATCTATTGAGACTATATATATTTTTAATTCTGTTTATCTGGTGAATCACATTTTTTGATTCGTGCATGTTGAACCATCCTTGCATCCCTATCCTGAAATTTTCTTTGTTTGTTGTGTCTCTGTCACATTTCAGTATTAGGCTGATGCTGGCTTCATAGAAGGAGTTAGGAAGGAGCTCTACTCCTCAATCTTTTTGAATAGTTTCAGTTGGATAGGTACCACTTTTTCCTTGTACATTTGGGAGAATTAAGCTGTGAATTCATCTGTCCAGGGCTTTTTTTGGTTGTTAGTTTTCTTACTACTGATTCAATTTCAGAGCATAATATTGGTCTATTTAGGGTTTTGTCTCTGATTCGATCTTAGGAAATTGTTTGCAGAAATGTGTACATTTTCTCTAGATTTCAAACTTGTGCTCATGACATTGTTTATACTGTTCTCTGAGGATCTTTTGTATTACTGTGGAATGAGTTGTAATGCCATCTTTGTCATTTTTGTATGTACTTATTTGGGTATTCTGGGTCTTTTTCTTTGTAAATGTAGTTAGTGGTGTATTAATCTTGTGTTTTTTTTTTTCAGGAAATCAACTCTTGGTTTCACCGACCTTTTCATAAATTTTTTTGCATCTCAATTCTATTCAGTTATTCTCTAGTTTTAGCTATTTCTTTTCTTCTGTTAACTTTGGGGTGGTTTGTTCTTTTATTATTGTTTCTTTAGGTGCAAAGTTAGCTAATTTGAGATCTTTCCAAGTTCTTGATGAAGGCATGTAGTGCCGTAGTGCTATACTTTTTTCTTAACACTGATTTACCTGCATCCTAGAGATTTTGGTATGTTATGTCGCTATTTTCATTCATTTTAAATATTTTTTTATTTCTGCCTTAATTTTGATGTTCACCCAGTAGTTATTCGGAAGCAAGTTGTTTAATTTCCATGTATTTGTATAGTTTTACAGTCCCACCAACATTGTAAAAGTGTTCCTATTTCTCCACATCCTCTCCAGCACCTGTTGTTTCCTGACTTTTTAATGATCGCCATTTTAACTGGTGTGAGATGGTATCTCACTGTGGTTTTGATTTGCATTTCTCTGATGGCCAGTGATGATGGGCATTTTTTCATGTGTCTGTTGCCTGCATAAATGTCTTCTTTTGAGAAGTGTCTGTTCATATGCTTCACTCACTTTTTGATGGGGTTTTTTGATTTTTTCTTGTAAATTTGTTTAAGTTCTTTGTAGATTCTGGATATTAGCCCTTTGTCAGATGGGTAGATTGCAAAAATTTTCTCCCATTCTGTAGGTTGCCTGTTCACTCTGATGGTAGTTTCTTTTGCTGTGCAGAAGCTCTTTAGTTTAATTAGATCCCATTTGTCAATTTTGGCTTTTGTTGCCATTGCTTTTGGTGTTTTAGTCATGAAGTCCTTGCCCATGCCTATGTCCTGAATGGTATTGTCTAGGTTTCCTTCTAGGATTTTTTTGGTTTTAGGTCTAACATTTAAGTCTTTAATCCATCTTGAATTAATTTTTGTATAAGGTGTAAGGAAGGGATCCAGTTTCAGCTTTCTACATATGGGTAGCTAGTTTTCCCAGCACCATTTATTAAATAGGGAATCCTTTCCCCATCTCTTGTTTTTGTCGGGTTTGTCAAAGATCAGATGGTTGTAGATGTGTGGTATTATTTCTGAGGGCTCTGTTCTGTTCCATTGGTCTATATCTCGTGTTTTGGTATCAGTACCATGCTGTTTTGGTTACTGTAGCCTTGTAGTATAGTTTGAAGTCAGGTAGCATGATGCCTCCAGCTTTGTTCTTTTGGCTTAGGATTGACTTGGCAATGCGGGCTCTTTTTTGGTTCCATATGAACTTTAAAGTAGTTTTTTCCAATTCTGTGAAGAAAGTCATTGGTAGCTTGATGGGGATGGCATTGAATCTATAAATTACCTTGGGTAGTATGGCTATTTTCATGATACTGATTCTTCCTATCCATGAGCATGGAATGCTCTTCCATTTGTTTGTGTCTTCTTTTATTTCGTTGAACAGTGGTTTGTAGTTCTCCTTGAAGAGGTCCTTTACATCCCTTGTAAGTTGGATTGTCAGGTATTTCATTCTCTTTGAAGCAATTGTGAATGGGAGTTCACTCATGATTTGGCTCTCTGTTTGTCTCTTATTGGTGTATAAGAATGCTTGTGATTTTTGCACATTGATTTTGTATCCTGAGACTTTCCTGAAGTTGCTTATCAGCTTAAGGAGATTCTGGGCTGAGATGATGGGGTTTTCTAAATATACAATCATGTCATCTGCAAACAGAGACAATTTGACTTCCTCTTTTCCTAATTGAATACCTTTTATTTATTTCTCCTGCCTGATTGCCCTGGCCAGAACTTCCAACACTATGTTGAAAAGGAGTGGTGAGAGAGGGCATCCCTGTCTTGTGCCAGTTTTCAAAGGGAATGCTTCCAGTTTTTGTCCATTCAGTATGATATTGGCTGTGGGTTTGTCATAAATAGCTCTTATTATTTTGAGATATGTCCCATCAATACCTAATTTACTGAGAGTTTTTAGCTCAATAAAATACTGGCAAACCGAATCCAACAGCACATCAAAAAGCTTATCCACCATGATCAAGTGGGCTTCATCCCTGGGATGCAAGGCTGGTTCAACATACGCAAATCAATAAATGTAATCCATCATATAAACAGAACCAAAGACAAAAACCACATCATTATCTCAATAGATGCAGAAAAAGCCTTCGACAAAATTCAACAGCCCTCCATGCTAGCATTTCTTGTAGTATGGCATAGTAGCAAGAAATTCACTTAGCTTACATTATCTAAAAACGTCTTTATTTTAACTTCATTATTAAAGGATGTTTTCATTTGATATATAATTCTAGGTTGACTTATTTCTTTTATACTTTTACTGTGTCATTGCAGTCTTGGACCTCCAGAGTTTTCGATGAACACTACTTAGGCATTTGAATCACTATTTTCCTAAATACAATGTATCTTTTCTTTGTGGTTAGTTTTACAATTTCCTTTCTCTTTCTCTTCTGTTTCACTATTATATGACTCAACATGGGATTTTAGAAATTTATTCTCGTAAGAGTCCATTGAACTTCTGAAATCTGTGAATGTATGTCTTTTACCAGATTTGGGAAGTTTTTAACCATTATTCCTTCTAAGATATACTTTTTCTGTCCTCATATCTCTTCTCCATTTGGGATTCCAGTTTCCCATATATTATACCATCTGAAATTCTCCTGAAGTTCTCTGACCTTTCTTTACTTTTTCAACATTTTTTTCTCTCTCTTCTTTGGGATAGATGATTTCTGTTTATTTTTGTCTTGATGTTCACTGACTTGTTCCTTTATCATTTCTTTGCTGCTATTAAGTCAATCCATTAATTTTTTTAAACTGCAGATATGATATTTTTCAATTATAAATTTATACTTGGTTCTCTTTATATTTTTCTCTGCTGATATTTTCTATATTCACATTGTTTATTCATATATTTTCCTTTAACTCACTGAACATATTTACAATAGCTACTTTAAAGTCTCGTGCAATAATTCCAATACCTGGGTTTTCTCTGAGGCTAGATCACATTTTCCTGATTTGGGGATGTCAGCTGATTTTGTATTTTATCCTTATTGTGCCTATTGTGTTGTGGAAACAGCATTCTGTTCTTATTTTGAAGACTGTTGATTTTTTTTAATTAATGTGCAATTAACTTGGTTACACTCAAACTGCAAACTGTCATGCCTGGGCTCAGATCTCAGTTTAGTTTTATTTCTAAGCAATGGCTTCAAATTCCTTTTAGGTTGCATGAGGTGTGTGTGGTTCAGGATTCATCCAGAAACTTGAGTTTAAACACATACTTAGGTATTCACCTTCTCTGGTACTATTCCCCCCGGGTTCTACTCTATGGAATCCAGCAACTTGCTTATCTTAGGCTCTTTCCTCTGCTTCCTCCAAACAGATTTTTTTTTGAGTTTTATTGACTACATTCACCCTGAAGGCAAGCATACATACACATGCAAGCACATACACACCAGATAATTCATTTTATGCCCATAGCTTGTTCTATGTTTTGATTCTCCTCCAAAATCTTCTTGCCTCTCTTCAATCCCTAGAGTACTCAAGTAGTTATTTTTAAAATAATTAATCTTGGCTTTATAGCTGTTATTTCCAGAGGATCCATTTGTTAGAAGATCACTTCACAGGGAACTTGCATAACCTACTTATTTACTCAATTACTCTTTCTTTCTTTTATATATATATATATATATATTTATTATACTTTAAGTTCTAGGGTACATGTGCACAACATGCAGGTTTGTTACATATGTATACATGTGACATGTTGGTGTGCTGCATCTATTAACTCGTCATTTACAGTTAGAATGGCAATCATTAAAAAGTTAGGAAACAACAGGTGCTGGTGAGGATGTGGAGAAATACACTGTTGGTGGGACTGTAAACTAGTTCAACCATAGTGCAAGACAGTGTGGCGATTCCTCAGGGATCTAGAACTAGAAATACCATTTGACCCAGCCATCCCATTACTGGGTATAAACCCAAAGGAATATAAATCACGCTGCTATAAAGACACATGCACACATATGTTTATTGCGGCACTACTCAACTACTCTTTCTTTCTAAATGACACAAACTTCAATAACAGTAGTTTAAAACTACTAAGAACATTTATTTGGCCACCTATTGTTTACCAGTTAAAATATCTTACATTCCATCTATTATAAAAATATTTTCATTGCATAGACAAATTTTAGATTAATTCTCCCTTCCTGAGATCACAAGATTGTAGTCATATTACACACACACACACACAAATATACAAATTTATGAAATTTGCTATGGAGTGTGTTTGCACGTATATATATTTGTTGTGTGTGTGTGTGTTTGTGTGTGTGTATTGCCAGAGAAGAATGAGACCCAAAGCCAGAAAACCACTTTCCAAGGTCACAGTATGAATCCATGGCAGGCGAGAATCAGTTACTTAACTGCCCAATCGATTTTATTAACAGCAGGCTTCAGCCAAGGAAGATAACTGATAACCCATTTTTTAATGCCCTTTCAGCCTTTGCATTTGACTTTGGGATTGGACTTGCAACTTGCTTCAGCCTATGAGATGTTTGCAAATTTGACACAAGCAGAGGCCTGAAAATTGCTATTTGACGTGCTTGCTCTGGATTTCCTGTCATGAGAACACGTGCAGGATATCCTGATAAAGGATGACATGCATGGAACACAGCTGAGTAATTCCAGTCATTTCTGCCCCGAAAATTCTAGATCAGCCACAGCCAGCTGACTCCCAGATGTATGAGTGAGCCTAACATTAGCTAAGCCTATCCCAGTTCAGCTGAACCCTGCAAATTAGTGAGCTGATTAAATGATCCTCATGTTTGAAATGCTTATTCCCTGGTGCCGTAAAGAAATAGCACTTGAACATAAATTTAATTTCTCAGCAAGGCCATTTTTATACTTTCTGCAGAAATGGTACATTCGCCAGCAGTTTTGCCAGGAGAGTATACCGAACAAAGGAGACAGGGTCATTTATAACCTGACGCATCCACCCTACTGCTGTATCCAGTTTCCATTGGCTGGAATGGGACCTCACATTCTGTATTTGTCCCGATCGGCTAGCAACTTAGAACTTTTTAAAAGAGGCAAAGGCACAGGAGAACAAAGGAAGGAGCAGTAACTTGTGGAATGCTGATAAAGGTAAAAACACCTTCCAATAAAGAAGAGGAACAGGCTATGACCTAATACTTGCTTGGACTAGGATAAGCATGTCAGGGCAAATATTTAGGCTAAATTGTGGGAGCTAACAACATAAAGTACATTGATTTCTTTATTACTGCTAGCAGATATTTAAGAATGTTAGCACAGGTCTTTGAATAAATTTTGCTTCTAAGAGAAGTTACTATTTATTCTTAATTAGATGGGGAGGAAAGTCTTTGAAGACGAACCTCTACTTTACCTTTTACACTCATATGTCACAAGGATTTATGGTTGTTTGTTACGCAACATTATTGTGGCTGATGGTAGTTGACACTTATATATTAGATGTTATAATCATAGGTCACTGGTGTTAGTCATTTGCATCCTCTGCAACACCTACTGAAACTCTTACATTCTCAACCTGCTCACAGATCAATTCCTGGATTTCCTCCAGACCAATGCAGTTCGTTCTTTCTTGTGTTTTTTCTTTCTCTGATTGTCTTTTGTGTGTAGATTATTTATTTTCTCACACTTTAACTTGGAGTTGGGAGATGAGGTTGGAATTTTATGCTGCTGCATCCAAATTCTTTCTCTTCCATATTTGTGCAAAATAAGCTTTTTTTAAAAAAGAAAAAAAAAATAGAGCCTGTTCACTTGCCTTCTAGGATCTTCAAAGTTTAGCGAACATCTTACACAGATTTGGATCCCAAATGCCTACCCTTGTCATAGAGTGAGAGCTCGATAAAATCTCTTTAGTTGAATAAACAAAATTTCTCCTTTGAGAATAGCACCATCTGGCAATACCATCCTATACTTCTTCTTGCTGTGTTCACCTACCAACATTCTGGCCATTATTCCATCTCTATTGAAGACGAGCAATTTATTCACAGTCTTTTATTCCGCCTCAAGATTTGCGGTCATCCAAGGAATTCAATGTCCATGCTGAAAGCTTATATAATACCCTGGCTTTACACTTATTTGAATTCTTTTTCACCAAGGATGATTTGTTTCTCTAAATTTCATCCACCAGAATACATGGTCACACCCTAATCCTTATACTCTCTTGGAACTGTTTATCCTCTAAAGTCTTCAATTCTAATACATTTTGCTATATGTCATAACTGCTTACCATTCCAGTTATTTTACACTTTAACTCCAGATTGCCTATACTAGATCTCACCATTTTGTCCTAGGAAGTCTCTTCCTATCCTCCTCCCTGCAGTTTCTCACCTATCTATATTAGACATATAATTTATTATTTATTATTACTATCCTCCACTCTTTGGTCATTTGTTCTTTTGTTTCATTAATCAGCAAAATATTTTCTTTGAATCTATGTAAATGCTTCCTTTCTCCACTCTTATGCCCAAGCTAGTCTCCAGAACGTCTACCAAAAAATATGCAGCAGTAGAATTTGCATATTTGTCTCCTTTCCTTTTTTCATAGGTATCTCCTCTTTTCCTCTGAATTTCATCCTTTTATACCTATGTAGTGGGTTGACATTTCAATTTTCTCTTTCTTCTTTACCTCTAATGTCTCTTTCCCATATATTAAAAATATTTAACGTTCTTTTCCTAAGCCAAAAATGTTTACTTTCTTATTTAGGCTCTGCACGATCTTTCTTCCTGTGAAAAACCAGAGTTATTAAAAAAAAAAAGTCACCTTCATTTGTTAGGTATATTCTTTAATTCCAATTACCTTCAAGCTAACTATATTTAGGCCTATGCCTAAATCACTCTATTGAATTTACCCTGTATTAAAACAGACATTGATAATTATAATAGGTGCTCGGCCAAAATTTATTGTCAAATTCTATTGTTGCATGACCCTTGTATCTTCTCATTTTCTCCTATTATTAGTAAAGCTTTAAAGAATAAAGAAAGAGTATTGTTTGCAAAATTTGTTGAGTACTCACATTGTTTCAGGTTAGTGTGACAAATTATTTGCAAACTCAGTAATGGCTTTTCTGAAATTTTGATAAAAATCACATGCTTCCTATTGCTAAATCAGAAATGCCTCAGTCTCTGACATTCAAAAGATGCTTTGTCACAAAGGCAATTCAAGACTTTTCCACTTGTCATACTAGGGAATACTCTTTTACAAGTCTTTTAAAAATCTTTTCAAAAGCAGATATTAATTTCTGAACATTTCTCTTCTGTAATATAGATTTAGAGATAGAGACATTATTCAATGAGAGTCTACTTCTCCTTTAATTTTCTTGCTTTTAAATAAAAAAACAGTTAAAATTGTTTGACAGGGAGCAAGTATGTTGAAAAACAGGCTTTAATAAGTGGTTTTGCAGTATACTATTTCTTCTTTCTGTTTTTTCAAGTTTCTCTAAAATGAGGCCACAATATCTTCAATTTGAACAAAGAGCTGTGTTTTAGTGCACTGTGAATACTGTTGGCTATTACCCCACCATATCTACCCTCTGTCCTTCTTTTCCTTGTTCTGTTCCTAAAAACTGTATCATTAGGACACTACTCCCACTGGCTTATTACTAGATTTAGACAATGGGTGTCACTGGCAGGAGGTAGGAGGGGAGGAAGAGATAATGGTCATTTCCTTCCTTCCTCTGTGCTGAGGTTTTGGCAATGACTGGACCTCTTTTAATTACAGGTCAAGTCAGGCTACCACTTTCCATGGCTCTAGCTCACACTGAGTTTGTTAAGAGCACTTCTTCTTTTCTTTCCCTTGTAGGATTAAGGATAGAAATAACTTCCAACTTTTATTTCTTGGATGCCTGTATATTTTTCTAT
The DNA here is from genome assembly GCF_028885655.2 of Pongo abelii. Taxonomy (NCBI): domain Eukaryota; kingdom Metazoa; phylum Chordata; class Mammalia; order Primates; family Hominidae; genus Pongo; species Pongo abelii. Next base: position 151,603,140 of record NC_072008.2, read on the forward strand.
TGCTGTATAACAAATACATTTAAAAAAAAAAAAAAAACCCTAGCAGCCAGGTGCGGTGGCTCACGCCTGTAATCCGAGCACTTTGGGAGGCCAAGGCAGGTGGATCACGAGGTCAGGAGTTCAAGACCAGCCTGGCTAAGATAGTGAAACCCCATCTCTACTAAAAATATAAAAATTAGCTGGACGTGGTGGCAGGTGACTATAATCCCAGCTACTTGGGTGGCTGAGGCAGGAGAATCGCTTGAACCTGGGCAGCAGAGGTTGCAGTGAGCTGAGATCATGCCACTGCACTCCAGCCTGTGTGACAGAGTAAGACTCTGTCAAAAAAAAAAAAAAAAAAAAAAAGAGAAAGAGAGAAAACAAACAAACGAAAGCCTAGCAATTTAAATCAACAAATATTTAATACTTTAATTTTTATGGGTCAGGAATCAAGCAAAGCCCTCTTGGGTATCTGTGGCTTGAGGCTTATTGATGGGGAAAGGGAGTATCTGTTTCCAAGGTTATTTACATGATTATTTATGGGCCTCTGTTTCTTACAATATGGGCCACTTCACAAGATTTTCTCATGATAGGTCAACTGGATTTCCCCAGGGTAAGAGATATAAGAGAGGGTGAGTATGCCCAAGACAAAAGCCAAATATTTCTAACACCCTAATTCTGGGAGTTATATCACATTGCTTCTGCCATATTCTACTCATTAGAAATAATTTCGAGGTTTACAGGTATTTTTTTCTTTTAGTAATTTGAAGATGTTGCTCCACTGTCTCTCACTTGCTTTTTTCCAATGAGAAATGTGCTTTCTTCATCTTTACTCTTCTGTATACAATGTGTCTTTTTACTCTGATTTATTTAAACATTTTTCTTTTTCACTGGTTTTGAACAACTTTCTTTTAATGTTCAATGGTATAGTTTTGTTCATGTTTCTTGTGTCTTAGTTGTGTTGAGCTTCTTGGGTATGTAGGTATATAGTTTTGGTGCAGTTTGAAAAACTTTCATCCAAAATTTACTCAAATATTTTTTGAGATCCCCTTTCAGGAACTCTACTAACTCCTATATTAGGCTTCTTGAAATTATCTCACAGCTCATTGATGCTCTTTTCATTGGATGGGTGATAGGGATCCTTTTTTGTTTCTATATTTCATTTTTTTTAGTCTCTAATCCTGTGTTTCCATGTTCACTAAGCTTTGATTTTGTTATGTAACATATCATTAATCGTACCTAATGCATTTATATCTCAGATGTTACAGTTTTCATCTCTCGAAGTTTAGGTATTTTTATATCTTCCATGTCTCTAACTTTTCTAGTATGTGGAATAAAGTTATAATAATATATAATATATAATATGTATAATATTAATATATAATTATTATATATAATATTAATATATAATTATTATATATACAATTAATATATAATAATTAATAATAATATTATATATCTCTCTCTCTCTCTCTTCAATTCAGAAAGGCAAGTGTTGGGAGTTCCTTGTGTTAGGTCTCAAGACGTGGGATGACTCTTTATGGTTCTCAGCTCTACCCTCTGGTCCATTGGTTTTGCCCTCTGAATCATGTCTTCTTTTTCATGAAAGGTAACATATATTTATTTTTTAACATTTCTCTCAACCTGTTTCTCCCAATACACTTCTGAAGGTTCAAAGGCCCCTCCTCATTCTTTCTAATCATGTGATATTTCTTTGTATCTAATTCTTTTAAGAACCTCATGGGCATCCTTGAGTCTTCTCAAGGTTCACTCCATCAGACAAAAGCCAACCCACAAACCTCCTTGAAATAAGTCTTCCTTAACCTTGGGCTTCTGCTGAGGTGGCTGAGGGATAATACCCCAAAGCTTCCAAGATTGGCTATTATTTTACTGAGAGGATCTGTGAAGCCCAGGCTTAATCTGTATGAGGAATCTCTTGTGTGACTAAACAGTACTTTGACAAACTCCCTTTGATTTATCAGAGGTCTTAACAAAAGGATTTACAGACACACTCTTGGTTTCATCTTTCAAACACCTTCCCCTGGCAGTGCCTTTGATTTGATCTTTGATAAAAAGATATTTCTTAATTTTATCATCTGTTGCCATCTTGCAATATTGAGAATTTTAAAACCATCAAGAAACCCCAAGATATAAAAATGAATTTGAAATTGTGCATTTGAGAGGGGTGGTAATGAAATCTTAAAGCTGCTTTAAAACACCCTCTAGCTTTCTTGTTACAGTGGGGGATGAAGTCTGGTTTCAGCTATTCCACATGGCCAGCAACAGTAGTTCCTAATCAAACCTCAGCATTTTTCTTGAAATTTTATTTATAATAGGTTATACTTTTTCTCTTGAAGTGCTTTGTCATCAGATAGTATCAGTAATAATTTCTTGGGCCAGTGAGAGATATTTTCCATTTCTGGATTAATGGATAGGAAACTCCTTTATGGATTCTAGCTTTTATAAAGATGGGACAGACATTATTTCAGCTCTGTTCCCTGTATAGTTCTGACCTCTCATCACCTTTCTCGGTGTGTGCATTATACCCCAGAACCCTTTTACTTATAGGGTTAAAGTACATCAACAAAATGTTCTTTAGCCCCCATTCACAATTCTGGCTTAATTTTATTTGTTAAAGCCGTGCATGTTGAAAACACACACCCACACACACACACACAAATATATATGTATACAAACATATATATATATATATGTTTCAATGAGTTTAGGGATAAAAATACACCCATCAAACCATCACCACAACCAAGATGGCAGACATACTCATCACCTCTCAAAATTTCCTTCCAACTCTTTTTAAAATTATTTTTGCCTGTGTGGTAAGAACACTTAGCATAATATCTTTTAGAAAACTGGAAATACAGGATACAGTATTGTTTGCTCTAAGCACTAGGCTGTATAGTAGATCCTCAAAATGTATTTATCTTGTATAACTGAAACATTGTATCCTTTGACTAACACCTCTCCATTTTCCCCTCCCACCAGCTTCTGACAATCACCTTCTACTCTCTACTTCTATAAGTTTGACTATTTTAGATTCAACATATAAGTGTGATTATACAGTATTTGTCTTTCTGTGTTTGGTTTATTTTACTTAGCGTAATGTCATCAAGATTCATCCATGTTGTAACAAACGTTATGTTTTTCTTCATTTTAAGGCTGAACAATATGTCGCTGTATGAATATACCACATTTTAAAATTATTTTCTTCCTCTGTTATCTTTGAGCTTAGTGTGTATTTTTTTCCTAGTTTATTGACTTGTAAAGTTAGGTTGTTTGAGTTCTTTGATTTTTCTTAATTTAGCCATTTACCACTATAAACTTCTATCCTAGAACTGCCTTTGCTGCATACCCTAAGTTTTAGTATGTTGTGTTGTCAATTTTATTTATATCAGGCAACATTTAAATTTTGTTTTTGATTTCTTCTTGATCCACTGTTTATCTCTGTTGTTAAATTTCCATATATTGTGAATTTTCTAACTTACTCCTGTTATAGATTTTTACTTTTATGCCACCATGGTTGGAAAAAATACTTACTATGATTTCAGTTTCTTAAATCTGTTAAGACTTGTTTTATGGCCTAATATATGATCTATCTTGAGGAATGTTCCATGTGTACTTGAGAAGAATGTGGATTTGGCTTTTGTTGGATGGAATATACTGTATATTTGTGTTAGGTCTATTTGCTCATATTTTTGTTCAAACTGTTGTCCACACTGTTTCCTGATGCTGGGCCAATCCTGGAGCCTTGATCCAAGTGAGATTGCTGGAGTGGACCTGGGACCTGGGACTGAGGGGGACAGCCTAGCACTAGGACAGTCCTGGACCCTAAGTCCATAAATATTATTTTGACTCCAGGGATCACTGGTGAGATCCTGAAAACTACATCCACGCGGGTCAGCCTAATGTTGGAATTGACTGGGTTGGGCCTGGAACCTGAGTCCGTGGTAAAGTTGAATGCGCACTTCACTCTCTATTCCCCACGGGGAGCTCTCTGGGAGAGAAGATCTCTCTCAGCCCTGCAATGAGATAACTTGTGGAAGAGGTGACTTCAATAGAGTGAAACTGTCCTTCCTATCCTCTTCAATGGGTTTTTTCTCATTTTGGTGTTCTGCCCTATTGCTACAATCTCTTACCTGGAATCCAGAAGACATTGTCATGCATGGATGGCTGCTTATCTGGGTGTTTCTGTGAGGGGGCAATGGGTGGAATCTCCTATTCTGCCATCTTGCTGACATCCTGGGTTTTTTAATCTGAGTAGCTCCTCGTATTGCTTTTAACTTAGTATTTTGAAGTTAGAGAATGCTGTTGATGAGGGCTTACAGAAAAATGGTAAAAATATAAGAAACCAGAGATGTGCAGACAATACTAAAAACATATAACTATCTCCTATGTCACATTGAAGTATATGCTATGGAGAACAACGAAAGCAAAGTGAAGAATTGTTATAATTTTGGTACTTTTCTTTTTCTTTTCTTTTTTTTTGAGACGGAGTCTCGTTCTGTTGCCCAGGCTGGAGTGCAGTGGCATGATCTCGGCTCACTGCAGCCTTTGCCTCCCGGGTACAAGTGATTGTCCTGCCTCAGCCTCCTGAGTAGCTGAGACTACAGGTGCCTGCCACCACGCCCAGCTAATTTTTGTATTTTTAGTAGAGATGGGGTTTCTCCATGTTGCCCAGGCTGATCGCAAATTCCTAACCTCAAGTGATCCGCCTGCCTCAGCCTCCCAAAGTGCTGGGATTACAGGTATGAACCACCGTGCCTGGCCAGTATGTGTTATTTTATATTGAATGAGAACGAAGTCCTCAGTTATAAGTCAATTTTTAACGAAGGACTAATAAAGTTAGGGAGAAATAGGTGAGGAAAATGTTGCCCTGGAAGGGGATATGTGAAATGCAAAACCTCTGGAGCTGAGGATTGGCTGATGTGTTTTCAACACAGCAATAAGGCCACTGTTGCTGGGGGTCACCATAGCTGCAGCAGAGTAAGCAAGGAGGAAAGAAGTAGATAATGCGCAAGACATAAGGGATGAGAAGATGGATTTTGTGAGGTCTTGCACACGATTTTACATATTTTGATGCTTATTCATGAGGTACCATTAGAAAATATTTGAGGAGAGTTGGGACAATCTGTTCTACCAGGTTCACTCTGGGTGCAGAGTTGATTATAGAATGTAGTGGCAAGGGCAATCAATTAGGTATCCAGTTAGGAGTCTATTGCAGTAATCACAGCAAGAGATTATAATACCTTGAACCAAGGTAGTGATAAAGTTGTGTTGTTTTTTAATATACTCAGTCTTTGTGTTTGGTGTGAGTGAGTGGGTAGGTTTATAAGTAAACTCAGTCTTGCAATGTAGACTAAAAGTCCTAACATCAAAATATTTAGATAAATAAGAATACCTTAGGTCAGTCTCTCAAAAGGAAACAGAAAACACATCCAAATAAGGGTAATGTGAAGGGTGCTGGTTTACAAAGGGATTATTGACAAAAGCATAGGCAGAAATAAGCTTCAACCCAGAGAGAAAGGGAACACTTTGATGTAGCCCATACATGGCAAAATTTTAGTAGAAAAAGCTTAATGGGGCCGGGTGCAGTGGCTCATGCCTGTAATCCCATCACTTTGGGAGGCTGAGGCAGGAGGATCACAAGGTCAGGAGTTTGAGACCAGCCTGGCCAATATGGTGAAACCCCGTCTCTACCAAAAATACAAAAAGATTAGCCAGGCGTGGCGGTGCATGCCTGTAATCCCAGCTCCTTGGGAGGCTGAGGCAGGAGAATTGCTTTTACCCAGGAGGCGGAGGTTGCAGAGAGCTGAGATCGCACCATTACACTCCAGTCTGGGCGATAGGGTGAGACTCCGTCTCAAAAAAAAGAAAAGAAAAGAAAAGAAAAAGCTTAATGGAGAAGGGTTGAGAGTGGATATACAGGCAAATAGAAAATACCCAGATCAAGAAAAACAAAAACACAACACCTGCCCACAAATTACTGAATTATAAAGTACCAACCATAAAAGGGTCCTTAGAAAACAATTTATTATAACTTATTTAACTATTGCTTGAGTGATTGTTTAAGATTTTTCAATCATTTCCCATGTGTTAAGTTTTTCTATAATATCAAAATGCAAGTCCATGGTGCAGTATCTGACACACAAGAACAATAAATGTATTAAATAAATTCACCTGTGCCTTATATATGTGTATGAGATTCATAAATTTTATATAAACTCCCTTTTGTTACACATAAAATTTCAATGATGCTAGTATACAGCACATGACTTTTGTATTAGGGTGAGTGGATATTTAAATTCTATACTTTTACAATGTTAGTCTCATGTTTGGGTTCTCTTAAAATCAGAGCCTAGGACATAAATTTTACAACAAGAATTTTATTTGAAGAGTGATCCTAAAAATCAGGAGAGAAAGCAAGAGACAGGTAAAAAAGTGAAGCTAATATAAACATGCATTATTGGGTTTGCTACTGAGGGTTTAATTTACATGAGGTCACTGAGAAGGGTAAAGAACACCACCCAGAATTACCACTTGGAAAATGGAAGGCTATGGAATTAATCCCATAAGGCTACAGAATTTTACGTCCCATCCTCCTTTGGTTGAAGGCTGTTCGGAGGGTCATTAACTTACTCCCAAACATACCCACAAATCTGCATTCTCTAGTGTGCTTTCAAAATAAGTTTCCTGGAAGAGGAGGCCCTGGGTCAGAATGAAAAAAAATATCCTTTTTTTTAATTCACTTGAATCCAAATGCTACAAGCTGCAAGGGAAGTTGGAACTGTCCACCAGTGGCATGAACACTATGGATAAACTAGAAGCTAAACAATTTGAGCCATATTTTCTGAGTAAAATACGTCATCTACATTCTATGGAATCCCTATATTTTCCTTATTTTGACAAATGTTCCTCTTACATTCAAATACGAACATTATTGAATCTCTGAAGAAATTGTAATTGTAATAAAGAGATTATCCTCTTAGAAAAATAATGACACTTTGGAACTCAATTCAAAAGATCACAATATATGCACTGATATTGCTCATCAAATGGTAAGGCAAGGTGACAACATGTCTGTTCATTTATTTTAGAATAGTAATAATAATTTTAAATTTAATTTATTTACATAATAATATGTTATTTTTAATTTAAGAGTGAATTATTATTCACTTTGATAAATCAGCCTTATAAGTCTTAAACAAAAGTGAAATAGGGCATTCTAAAAGTATATTATTGAGAAAAACACTGACATTCAATGTGGACTCTAATTACAAGTGTAAAATTCACTGAGGCACAAGCTAATATAATCTGTCTTACTTGTTTTCTAATGTAGAGATAGGAGCATGGAAAGTTAATGTCACTTTTTTAACAAAGCAGGCAAAATCTTCTGCCTTTTAAGGTCAAAATTAGCTCCCCTGAGCTCCTTTGATGAAAACTTCTAGGAGACACTGAGTGACTTTATCTGACTTTCAAAAGAAAGTCTTGCAAAGGCATAATTCTAATTTGTGTGGTTAATATGAGGGCCAATATTTGAATATCTTGAAAATCTGAATGGTTACATGAGTGAAAGAAAAATAAATCTCGGGGCCCCCAAATCACTGAGCTAAAGTGAAAAGTCAAGCTGAGAACTGCGCAGGGCAAACCTGCCTCCCACTCTATTCAGTCACCCCTCTGCTCAATGAGATAAATGCATATCTGATTGCCTCCTTTGGAGAGGCTAAATCAGAAACTCAGAAGAATACAACCATTTGTCTCTTATCTACCTATGACCTGGAAGACCCCTCCCTGCTTTGAGTTGTTGCGCATTTGCTTCCAGTTGTCCCACCTTTCTGTACCAAATCAATGTTTATCTTACATATGTTGATTTTTCACGTGTCCCTAAAATGTATAAAACCAAACTGTGCTCTGACCACCTTGGGCACATGTCATCAGGAACTCTTGAGGCCCTATATCACGCACACGTCCTCAACCTTGGCAAAATAAAATTTCTATATTAAATTGAGACCTGTCTCGGATATTCGGGGTTCACACATGCTAACATTTTTAACAGAATGTTTTGAAGTTTGTGAGAAAAAAGTTTCCAGGGATACAAACATACAAGGAAGTCTTTCATTCCCTTAAATGAAGAAAAATGTGACAGACCTCTCATTTCCTGCCCGAAATAATAATAATTTAAAAATCACTAAATAATCTATTTTTACCCTAAAGCCATTGGAGAGCTAGGACACAAATACATATAAATTAGGTAAACTCCAGAGGATTGGCCCCTCCCTAAGTGATCAAAGAAAAGAGTGTTTTTGCATGCCTTTGGGATAATTGCCACACTGGGGCCAGACAGGCAGAGGGAAAAATCTGCCAGAGATGAGCAGTAATAGCCAGGAAGAGAAGAAACCAGTCAAATATCTGATCAACCTATAGCCTGAAATGTGGGTTTTTAATCTGGAGGAAACTGAAATGCAAAGAAAATCATTTGCAACAAGTCGTTCTGATAATTTTTCAGTTTCAAGGTCTAGGAAAAATGAGATGCCTCAGGTCTGAAGCCTAGAGTCTTTAATTATGTACTTTCAGGGCCCAATTAGGGGGAAAATCGTGACCTCACTTTTGTAGAATAGGAAGCGAGAGATGAACTATGTTTAACCAAAGAAACCACTACATTTACACTTAATTTAATTTCTGATATAATGAAATATATCAGCTCTGTGGTGACACGGAAAGTCTGGGTTTTAGCTCTGAAACAAAAAAGATAGGCTCAGACTTACAGTACTTTAATATCAAGCACTTTCTAAAAAGATTAAGGTGGCAAAACTGCCCCACTCAACTCCTGATTGGCTCAATCTGATCAGCTGCTTCCTCTAGTTGTCTAAAAGCAGATGGGACACACAGGATCAAGAAAAAAAATATGCAAATGTATGTAAGTGTGGTTGTATATTGAATACATGATACAAATAGCAAATAGTGTGTATTTAATAATATATATAATGTGTACTATATAATATATAATGCTTATTGTCTGATATACATTAAAATAATATTTATATAATATCCAACATACAACACTATACACATATTATTCGATCCTCTAATCTTTTTAGAAAAAAATTAGTGAAACACAATTAAAAAGTTACAAAATGTGAAAATATAAAATGAGACCTGTAGTAAAGAGAAAATGCAACCAATAGAAACAGACCCAGTGATTATTCATACACTACAATTATCAGACAAATGTTTTCAAACGATTATGAAAATTATGTTGAAAATATGCATTTAAAAGTATATAAAGAGAAAGAGAACGGGGAAAATCAGGACAGGTCTTGAATATGGCATAAAAAATGAGTGGAAATCCTTGAACATATATAATCAGTATGTCAAATTTTTAAAAATCACTGGATGTGAGACTGACTTCCAGAATGGTGGAGTGAGGACCATGGTGAACTCCAACCCTCACACACTCACACACAAAAAAATGCTGGCAAAGCAACTAAAATCAGTGATTTTTAAATGCTCAAAATTAACCAAAGCCACAGAACAAACTGAAAAAAATCTGTCCAAGAGAAAACTACTGATCCTCTAAGACTGGAGTGTATGACATTTCATTATGAGACTACTGCTATCTCTTTGTTCTCCTACCTCTCCATCTCATTTATGAGGTAGCCATGAAAAGCTAGAAGTAGAAGAAAGTCACAGAGATACATACTTAGACACATGTATTAGTCTGTTTGCATGCTGCTAATAAAGACATACCCAGGACCAGGTAATTTATAAGCAAAGAGGTTTAATGGACTCACAGTTCCACATGGCTGGGGAAGCCTCACAGTCATGGTGGAAGATGAATGAGGAGCAAAGTCACGTCTTACATGGAGGTAGGCAAGATATCTTGTGTAGGGGAACTCCCCTTTACAAAACTCGTGAGACATATTCACTACCACAAGAACAGCAGGGGAAAGACCTGCCCCCGTGATTCAATTACCTCCCACCAGGCCCCTCCCATGACACAAGGGAATTATAGGATCTACAATTCAAGATGAGATTTGAGTGAGGACACAGCCAAACCATATCAACACATAAAAATCAAATCCATGAAAGTCAAAAGGCAGAACAAGGTGGTCAAATAGATGCCTTCACCAATCAACCTCCCTGTAGGAACATCAAATTTACAACTATCTACAGGAGAAAGCACCTTTATTAGAACTAAAACTTAGGGGAATTATCACAGTGCCTGGTTGTAATTTTATATCACTGAAAAATAAACTGAGTAGGGTAGGAAAGAAAGTCTTAAATTGCCAAAGACATCTTACCCCCATCCCATGGCAGTGGCCACGTGGAGTAGAGAAGCAAATTTGTGTACTTGGGAAAGGGAGAGTGCAACAATTGTGGGATTTTCCACTGGGACTTAGTGCTGCCATGTCACAGTGAAAGACAATATGGAGCAGATATCCGCTGGCACCCACAGAAGGAGCATTTAGACTAGCCCTAGTCAGAAGGGAATTGCCCATCCCAGCAGTCAGAACTGAGTTTTGGCAAGCCCTGCCACTGAGGACTAAATTGCTCTGGAGTTCTAAGAAATTTGAAAGGCAGTCAAGGCCACAAGAACCGCAAATCCTAGGCAAGTCCTGATGCTCTGCTGGACATGCAGCCAGTGGACTTGGGGGGTATGCGACCTAGTGAGACACCAGATGGGGTGACCAAGGAATTACTTGCAGCACCCCTCCTCCAACTCCAGGAAGCACAGCTCACAGCTCTGAAAGAGACCTCTTCCTTCTGCTTGAGGAGACGAGAGGGAAGAGTAAAGAGGATTTTATCTTGCATCTTGGATACCAGCTCAGCCACAGTAGTATAGGGCACTGGGCAGAATCATGAGATCCCTATTTGAGACTCTAGCTTCCTGGCAACATTTCTAGACACACCTTGTGCCAGAAGGAAACCTGCTGCCTTGAAGGGAAGGAATGAGTCCTGGCAGAATTTATTACCTGCTAACTGAAGAGCCTTTGGGACCTGAATAATCAGCAGCAGTAACCAGGTAGCACATACTATGGACCTTGGGTGACACTGTGAGATGTGCTGGCCTCAGCTGCGACCCAGCGAATTCATAGCTGTAGTGGCTATAAGGAAGGATTTCTGCTTGAGAAAAGTAGAGGAAAGAGTAAAGGTGACTAAGTCTCGCAGTTTAAGGACCAGCTCAGCCACAGTGGGGTAGAGCACCAAGCAGAAACTTGGGGTTCCTTATTTCAGTCCTTACCTCTTGGACAGCATTTCTGGACCTACCCTGTGACACAGGGAAGCCCACTTCCCTGAGGTTGAGTTCTAGGCTTGGCAGCATTCACCACAAGCTGATGGAGTAGCCCTTCGGCCTAGAGTGAACATTGATGGTAGCCTGGAAGTACTCAGTGTGGGCCTGTGGTGGTAGTAGACTTAGTGAAAGATTCCCCTCTCTGGGGAAAGGGGAGATAAGAGTGGGAATGATTTCGTATTCTGGTTTGGCTGCCAGCTCAGCCATAGTAGTATAGAGCACCAGGTAGATTCCTAAGTTTTCTGACTCCCAGATGGCCTCTCTGGAACTACCCCAAGGGAACTCACCACACTGGAGAAAAAACAAAAGCCTGACTGGCTGATTGTAGAGCCCTAGCACCTTGAGTGAATGTAGACAATAGCCAGATAGTGGTTACACTGGGCCTTGGGTGAGACCCAGTGCTGTGCTGGCTGCAGGTCTGGCCCAGCACAATCTCAATGGTGATGGCCACAAGGGCATTCATCACCTCCCCTCCAGCTCCAGGAAGCTCATTAGAGAGAGAGAGAGAGAGAGACTTCATTTGTGTGGGAGAAAGTAAGGAAAGAGAGAAAGAGTCTCTTCCTGGTAATCCAGAGAATTCTTCTTGACATTATCCAAGATGATCAAGGCAATACTTGTATGAGTCTGCAAGAAACACAGCATTATTGGGCTTGAAATGCTCCCTAATGTAAATATGGCTGCAGTGAACAAAAGCTTAGATCACAACACAAAAGTTTCTTCAAATATGTGGACAGCCTTCCTAAGAAGGACAGGTAAAAACAAGCCCAGATTGTTAAGGATAAGATAAACACCTAGCTCTTCAATGCCCAGAGAGCAATGAACACCCATAAGCATAAAAATAATCTGGGAAAACATGACCTAATCAAACAAAATAAATAAGGCACCAGGGACAAATCCCAGAGAGACAGAGATATGTGAACTTTCAGACAGAGTTCAAAATAGGTGTTTTGAGGAAACAAAAATAAATTCAAGATAACACAGAAAAGGAATTCAGAATTCTATTAGATAAACTTAACAATGAAATTGAAATAATTGAAAAGAATCAAGAAGAAATTTTGGAATTTAAAAATGCAACTGACATACTGAAGAATTCATCAGACTCCATTAATAGCAGAATAGATTAAGCAGAAGAAAGAATTAGTGAGCTTGAAGACAGGCTATTTGAAAATACACAGTGAGTGGAGACAAAAGAAAAAAGAATGAAAACCAATGCAGATGCCTACAAGATCTGGAAAACAGTCACAAAAGGGCAAATCTAAAGTCACTGACCTTTAAAAGTAAGTAGAGAGAGATCAAGATAGAAAGTTTATTCAAAGACAAAATAACAAAGAACTTCCCAAACCTAGAAAAGGATATCAATATTCAAATCCAAAAAGGTTATAGAACACCAAACAGATTTAACTCAAAGAAGTCTACCTCAAGACATTCAATAATCATACTCCCAAAGGTCAAAGGTAAAGAAAGAATCCTAAAAGCAGCAAGAGTCTAGAAAGAAATAACTTACAATGGAGTTCTAATACCTCTAGAAACAAACTTTGAAAGAAAATCTCACAGTCCAGCAGACAGTGACCTAACATATTAAAGTGGTGAAGGAAAAAAAAAAAGGAAAGTTTTACCCTAGAATAGTTATCATGTGAAAATATACTTCAAATATGAAGGAGAAATACATTCTCAAGACTAACAAAAGGTGAGGGATTTCATCAATGCCAGACCTGTCCTACAAGAAATACTAAAGGGTGTTCTTCAATCCAAAAGAAAAGAATGTTAGTGAGTAATAAAAATAATCATATGAAGAAAAAAAAACTCACTGGTAATAGTAAATACACATATCATATTATAAAGTTGTAAGTGTGGTGTGTGAACTAATCATATCTTAAGAATAAATATGAAAAGATGAATCGATAAAAAATAATAACTACAACTAATTTTCAAGACATAGACAATACAATAAGATATAAATAGAAATAAAATGTTAAAATTGGGGTAATGAAATAAAAGAGTCAATTTTTTATGAGTTTTCTTTTCCTGGTTTGCTTATGCAATAGAATTAAGTTGTCATCAGTTTGAAATAAGAGATTACGGAATATTATTTGCAAGCCAAATAGTAATCTCAAATCTAAAAATATACAAGAGGTACACAAAAAATAAAAAGCAATAAATTGAAATAGGTAACCAGTGTTATTCTATGTTCACACTGCTATAATGAAATACTTGAGACTGGGTAATTTATTTTTTAAAAAATTTTAATTACCTCACAGTTTTCACATGCTGGCATCTGCTCAGCTTCTGGGGAGGCCTCAGGAAACTTTCAGTCATGGCAAAAGGTGAAGGGCAAGCAGGGACATCTTAAGTGCCTGGGGAGGTGCAAGAGAGAAGGCGGGGAGGTGCTACACACTTTTAAATGACCAGATCTCATGATAACTCACTCATTATCATGACCAAGGGCGAGAGTAGTAAACCATTCATGAGAAACTTCCCCCATGATCCAATCACTTCCCACCAGGACCCACTTTCAACACTGGAGATTACAACTGAACATGAGATTTCAGTGGGGACACAGATCCAAACCATATCATTCCACCTCAGCCCCTCCAAAATATCATGTTCTTTATGCATTTCAAAATGCAATCATACCTTCCCAGCTGTCCCCTAAAGTCTTTACTTATTCTAACATTAACTCAGAAGTCAAAAGTCCAGTGTCATCTGAGACAAGGCTCATCCTTTCTGCCTATGAACCTGTGAAGTCAAAAACAAGTTAGTTACTCCTAAGATCCAATGATGATATAGGGATTAGGTAAAAACTCCCATTCCAAAAGGGATAAATTAGCCAAAAGGAAGGGCCTACAGGGCCCATGCAGTCTGAAACCCAGCAATGCAATAATTAAAGCTCCAAAATAATCTTTTTTGACTCCATGTCTCAAATCTAGAGCTCCTTGCATGTCTCACATGCAAGGGGTGGGATCCCAAGACTTTGGGCAGCTCCACTCTTGTGGCTTTGCATGGGCCAGTCCCTGTGGCTGCTCTCAAGGGTGGTCGATAAGTGCCTGTGCCTTTTGCAAGTGAACAGCATAAGTTGTCAGTGGATTTATTATTCTGGGGTCTGGAGGACAGTGGCTGTCTTCTCACAGCTCCACTAGGCAGTGCCCAAGTGGAGACTCTGTGGAGGCTCCAACTCCACATTTCCCCTCCACGCTGTCCTAGTAGAGGTTCTCCATGAGGGCTCCACACATTCAGTAGACTTCTGCCAGACATTCAGACTTTTCCATACATCCTCTGAAATCTAGGTGGAGGCTCACAAGCCTCAACTCTTGCACTCTGTGAATCAGAAGGCTTAACATCACATGGAAGCTGCCAAGACTTAGAGCTTGCATCCTCTGAAGAGGTGCTCTAAGCTGTACCTGTGTCCCTTTGAGCTATGGCTGGGGCTGAAGCAGCTGAGACACATGAATCAGTGTCCTAGGCTGCACAGAGCATCAGGGTCCTGGGTCAGGTCCAGAAATATTTTTTCCTCTTAGTCCATCATGCCTTTTTCCCCATTGTCTTGGCTATTAGCATTTTTCTTTCTTTTACTTATGACAATTTCTGCAGCCTGCTTGAATTCCTCTTCTGAAAATGGGCTTTTTTTTTTCTACCACATGTCCAGGTTGCAATTTTTTTAAATTATTATGCTTTGCTTCTTTAAATATAAGTTCCAGTTTCCGGTCATTTCTTTGCTCACACGTATGAGCATAGGCTGTTAGAGGCATCCTGGCCACTCTTGAACACTTTGCTGCTTCACAGTTTCTTTCCCCAGATAAACGAAGTCATGTGAAAGTATAGTCATGGAAGTATAGAGGAAATGAATAAAGAAAATGTGGTACATAAACATTATGGAATACTATGCAGCCATAAAAATTAATGAGATCATATTCTTTCCAAGAACATGGTTGGAGTTGGAGGACATTATACTTAGCAAACTAATTCAGGAACAGAAAACCAAATACCGCATGGTCCCACATGTAAGTGGGATCTAAATGATGAGAACACACAGACACACAGAGAGAAGCAACACACACTGGAGTCTATTGGAGGATAGAGGGTAGGAGGAGGGAGAGGATCAGGAAAAATAACCAATGAATACTTTGTGACGAAATAATCTGTCCAACAAACCCCCCATGACACAAGTTTACCTTTGTAACAACCCTGCGCATGTACCCCCAAACATAAAGTAAAAGTTACAAAAAGAAAATGAATAAGGCCTTTTATTTGATGGCACAACAGTGTGACTACAGTCAAAAAAATTATTTGTACATTTTGCAATATAAAATAGCATAATTAGATTATTTGTAATAGAAATGATAAATGCTTAAGGGTATGGATACCCCATTTTCCATGATGTGATTATTGCTTATTGCATGCCTGTATCAAAGTTTCTCATGTACCCCATAGATATTTATACCTAACATGTACCCATGAAAATTTAAAAAATAACAATAAAGAAAAAGGTAGATAAGTGTGCTTTATTTATTTAAGAAGGGGAATACTGTATAATAGCAAAAATGAACTAACCAGAGTTGCATGTAACAACATATATAGCAATCTTTACAAACATTATATAACCCTTACAATACTTTTATAATTAGATATTATGTTCTTCCAGATGAGTGAAGTCAAGCTTAAAGGCTAACTTGGCCCAGAGATATAACCTGGAGCCAAGATGTGAATCCAGATTTACATGAATTCCATGTTCATATACTTTGTATGACTCTGGAAGACTTTCAGGAATTTTCCTCAGTCAAGACGGACCAGATGAAATAATAAAACGTTTTAGCTTCCTACTAGTCCTCAGTTCCATTTTGTCACTGAAAGGTCTATTCAGTTCTGAAGATATAGCATGTCTAAAATGGAGGACATATTTCTAGTTTTTCATATACAAAATAAACATCAACATTTTTCTGCAGTTGAGTCTATTTCTAATTATACTGATACAAAAAGATGCATAATTTGCTCATCTATGTATATAGATACTAAGAATTATATTGATTCTTTTTATAATCTCATCCCTAGTTTGACACAGCAGTTCCAGAGAATATTGATGAAAGTTTGCTCCAACGAGCAGTTACAGCAATATCATCAGTACATTGTATGATTTTCTGATTGATCTTTTTTCTAAAGTACTATATGTAGTTATTGAATACAAAACAGTAATATTTTCTGTTTAAAGATGTCCCATAATTAAATGTGAATTAAATTTTGCCTTGAGTGTCTACAGTGCACAGATTCAGCTGCATGACAATACCAATACTGATAAATTATTGATTGGTTGTCTTACCAAGAAACCTCCTCTATTCTACAAGCTAATAGTTGACTTTCCTGAATTTCCTTCTTGCTTGTCTAAAATATTTACAAATACAAACTTGTTAAAATCATAAGGAAATTAAAAATCAGGAAATAATTATATGTTTAAAATGATGATATCACCTACATAGAAAATAAATGCCTTTAAAATACTGGAAATAGACATGTGAAAATCCCATTAGTGGTTGAAAAAAATTAACTTTATTGTTTACAGAAACTTAAATTTAGAGCTAGTATTTTCACTCCATAATGAAGTAACTGGCAATGACCTAGTCTTTCTATCATAAATGGCTATAACACTGCACGAGCTATAGAGGACAACTGTTATCAATTGTTGCACAATAGGCAGCATATGATTGTGATCCCTGATAAGAGAAAAATTAGGTGACCCAAATATCCTCCCAGACATTCAGCCTGGGTAAATTTTTTTGGACTGTAGCAAAGGAAGGGGAATCTAGAACACCATATGGAGAACGAAATGAACTGGAGATGCAGAGGTTAAATCCAATGCTACTAAGCTGGTTGATATCATGATACAAGGTACTAGAGAAAAGGGAGCTGTGCAGGAAAAGAGATCCAGAAATATGCTTTAGGGGTCTTCTCAATTGTTTGGCTGAGTACTAACCCTGTTGCACATGCCTGTGGGTGAGATTCCACATGGTTGAGTGAAACACTCCTGGGGTACATCCAGGAAAATCAATTACTTGGAAGTTGTGAACTGTGTATCTACAAATGCTCACATAATTTAAACCTGTTAAATTTAAGTGGTAAATCTTATTAAACACCCTGGATATACAGTATATACTCCAGAAAGTCTCGACTCTGAGGAACAGAACTAATGAAGCATTAGAGCAAAGGTACTTAAAACCCACCCTAATAAAGCCTATAGCCAAAGACAAACAAAACAGATCTGCATGTAAATTAACTGTCTGCCAGAACAACAGATAAACAAATAGTATACTATGCTACAGGAGACAAGAAAATCCAATCAACAATATAGATTTCATAATGCCCAGTACATGACCAAAATTTTTAGATATATGTTAAAGCAGGACAAATGTGTCCCATAACCAGCACAAAGATAATATAAACAGAATGAAAAAATGACAAATTATGAAATTAGTACACAAGATATTAAAACAACTATTACAAACATAGTCAAACTTTTAAAGATAAACCACTAAGATAATGAGGGAATCCCAATTCATACAAAGAAAATATAAAAAAGTAATTAAACAGAAATTTCAGAAATGAAAACAGAATACCAAAAATTAAAAATTCATTAATGACTTTCATAAGATTAGAAATGTAGAAAAAAAATCTAATTATGAATACAAGGCAGTAAAAGTTATTCAAACTGAGGTACAAAGATTAAAGCTATAAAGCCAAAAGAGACTCAGTGAATAGTGTGAAAGTATCAGGTAGTCTATATATGTGTTATTGACATGCCAGTGGGAGAGAAACGAGGTATAGTGGCAGAGAAAAACATTTCAAGAAATAAAGTTATAAATGTTTCAATGTTGATGAAAAAAATATGAACCCATATCCGGGAAGATCAAGAAACCTAACCCAAGCAGGATAAATTAAAAATAAAACTACACCAGGACACATAACAATCAAATTGCTGAAAATCAATAATAGAAATCAAAATAATTAAAGCAACCAAAGAAAAAAGACACATTATATAGAGAAAAACAACCTTAATAACTATAGCTGAGTGTTCATCAGAAACAATGCAAACCAGAAGACTATGGAATAAAATATTTAAATGTTTTAATTATATCTCTACCAAAAATATCCTTACAAGTGAAGATGAAATTAATGTATATTCAGGAAAATAAAGCACAGAAAATCTAGGCCCAACAGACTTGCAAGAGAGAAAAAGTTGAAGGGAGTTCTTTAAGCCAAAGAATATTTCATCAGATGGAAAATTTCAATCAAAAGTGAAAAGATTCAGAAATTGGAAATATATGGGTAAATGTCTTTTTGTCCTATTCTTTTTTTTCCATTTTAATAATATAATTTATTTAACCCAATATATCCATAATATTGCCATTTCAGCATGTAATCAATATAAAAATCATCAGTGAGATATTTAATTTTAAAAATTTCTTTAAAATATAATTGAATATATCACCTACTGCTTAGGATGTAGAAAGCTGGACAAAGTATCACCCCCAAAATGAATGAAAGGAAAAAGCTAGTTAATCTCCAAAATTATAATTTCTGCTTGACCCATCTTGATAGCTGAGATCTCAGAGCACCCAACTAACGTTAAACTACAGGAAAACAGCATTCAAGGGGCAATAGAACACATGCACTTACTTATCTGGGGCAGAACCTGGGAATAGTAGACATATGACACCATAAAGTTGCTATGAAGAATTCTGCTGAACTTGGTAGTCATTTGGTAGAGACGAAAAAGGGCAAGTACGATGTACAACACTTGGGCAACACAGAATCAAGAGGGAATTGTCCTCGTTCATTCACAGGCTCTTTTGCACAATGGGAGCTCAAAAGAAAGATTAGAGCCAGGGAAGGAGATCTGAAAAAGTCTTCTGTATGGTACAGACCTAGGGGAGGGGAGAAACATCTGCCGAGGAAAAGGGACAAAGGAACACCTGGAACCTTCTTAATCCCCCGCTGGAGAACAGAAGCCTTAAGCTTCTGGGAAAAGGACAGCAAACCCTGATGTTTTCAAGTCATAAGTAGACCCGTTGTGGCTAGAGGAAGGGATCATAACAACACCATTTATCTTAGGGGAGAGGCAAGGGTTGATCCCATTAGAAATCTCTAACCACTATGGGAGGGATGAAATCATTGAGCAATCCCACCCTTGAGAGTCAGGGGGCACAAGGCACATGTAAGATTAAGGCTAACTAGGACTATGTCCATTGTTCATAGATTGGAAAATTCAATATTGTTAAGAAGACAAGTCTCCCCAAATTAATGTATAGATTAAATATGAGCCCAATTGAATTGCCAGCATGATTTTTAAAAATAGATGACAAACTGGTTATAGAAATTCTAATCAATTTGGAGGAAATATTTCAATAAATCTTTCAATAAAATTACAATAATCAAGGTAGTCTGGCATTTGCAAATTCATAGGCATATAGAACTATAAAATAGACTAGATAGCCCAGAAATATACCTAAACAAATGTAGCCAACTAATTTGTGACAGGGTGAAAAGGCAATTAAATTAAGGCAGGATAGTCTTTACAACAAACAATGCTGGAAGATTTGGTCATCCATAAATTTTAAAAATGAACTATAACACACACTCTATAAAAAATTAACTCTAAACAGAACACAGACCTCATTACAAAATTAAAAACTATCAAACTTCTAGTATAAAACCTAGGAGAAAATCTTCGTGACCTTAGTTTAGGCAAATAATTAGTAGACATGACAATCAAATCATAAGCCACAAAAACAGAAATTATAAATTAGACATTCTCAAACATAAAATGTTTCCTCCCTGAAAAATAACTTTTAAGGGGATAAAATGATGAACTACAGACTTGGAGAAAATACTTGTAAATCATGTATTTGTCAAAATATAAAACACCAAAATATATCCATAATATAAAAACACCTCTTAAATCACTTAAATCTCAAAGATAGGAAAATAATCAAATAATACAGTGGGATATAAATGCCCCGTCACTACAGAAGATGTACAGATGGCTAATAAGCACATAAAATTTTACCCAACATTATTAGTCATTACGGAAGTGCAAACTAAAGCCACAATTAAGTATCACTTCATATTCATTAGAATAACCAAAAAACACACACGGAAAAATACCAAGTGCTTGTAAAGGCATTGATATTGAGCAACTGTAATATTTATGCCTTGATGATGAGAAATGCAAACTTGTATAGCCACTTTGGAAAACAATTTAGCAGTTTCTTATAAAGTTAAATATATACTTGCCGTATGACCCAGCAATTCTACTTAATGAAAACTCATTTTTTATTGCTAATCACTAATAACTCTAAACAACCTAAATGTCCTTCAAGCGGTAATGGATTAACAAACTGTGAAACATTCACGTAATGGAATATTACTGGCAGTGAAATCACTGCTATGATTCCACTTATCTGGTGGTCCGAAAAGGACATATCTATAGGAACTGAGAGCAGATTAGTGATTCCTAGCGTTTCACTGTAAAAGGGCCACAACAGGGAATGTTTTGCAGTCATGGAACTGTCCTCTATCTTGATTGTGGTCATGTATACAGGACTCTATGCATTTGTCAAGACAGCTAAAACTGTAAACCAATAATGAATTTTACTGTATGTAAATTTTAAAAAGTAGAAATGAGGATAAAATAAAGATTTTTTAGGAATAAAATTTTAGAGAATTAACTGCCAGCCAAACTGCACTATAAGAAATGTTAAAAGGAAATTCATCAGGCATGAAATTCCATCTACCCTAAATGAAGGGCACTAGAAACAGTATAAATGACTATAAAGAGCATAATAATTTTCTTATCATTTCTAACTGTTTAAAAACACAATTGGCTGTCTAAAGCAAAAACAGAAGCAGTGTGTTATATGTTTATATTATATGTAAAAATAAAATGAACAAAAAGAATAGCACAAAATGGAAGGGGAGAATTGGTAGTATACTCTTTGGAGTAAACATAAAGTAGTACAATAATATGTGCACATAGTGTATGATTAATAAGAAATATACATTTTAAACACCAGGGCAAACATTATTTGAAAAATAGAATAAACATAAAATGGAATTACAATAAATATTTTATTAAAAAGTAGACAGAAAACAAGGAAAAAGTTACGAGGACAAGTGGAACAAATATTTAAATATAGCTAGTTGGTAAAGGTTAAACCCACCATATCTGTGCATTCTACTGACAATTTAACATCTGCCAGTTGCAAAAAAGAAATTTTTATAATATTCTACTCCATTATCATAGGGCCATCTAGGAGGGATAAATTTGGAATTAAGAGACAATAAATTGTTATCGGGTAGAAATACTTGTAAAACAACTCTATAGTTAACATAATACTTAATGGGGAAAAAACCTAAATGACTTCACCCTAAGAACAGGACCAAGGCAAATAAGTTTTGTTTTGTTTTATTCTCACGTCTATTCAAAATTGTACCGGAAATCCAAGCCTCTGCAAAGAGGCAAGGAAAAAGAAATATATATCATACACATTGTGTATGTGTGTGTATACACACACACACACACGCACAAACAGTATCCAGAAAAGTATAAAAGATTGTATTCATACAATGTTTATTGACAATTGTTTCTAAAGCTTATATGGAAATGCAACAGACCCAGAATAGCCAATGCAATGCTGAGAAAGAGAGAAAAAGTTAGAGAATTCACATTACCCAATATGAAACTCACTATAAAACTACAAAAATTCAGAGACTTTGGTATTGGCAAAATAATACAGTAAGTCCCCACTTAACATTGTCCATAGTTTATGGAAACTGTGACTTTAAGGAAAATAATGTATACAAAAAAACCCCACAATTTTCCCATAGGCTAATTGATATAAATAAGAGTTGTATGACGTATTTCTGGTCATGAAAACACTACCAAACTTCTAAATAGATACCCAAGTATTTCTAATATTAAACATTAAAGTCAATGTGAGTTATACTTACGTTTAAGAAGGAGTAATAAAGACAAGTAAGATAATTATTTACTCAAATTTTGATTAATCCATGAGTGATGTCAGTTGCAGTGGTGGTGGATTAAATCAAATAATAAATGTTTCAAAACCAAAAATTATAAGGAGCACCTCCTAACACCATGCAGTCCAAAAACAAACAAGAACAAATTGGACAGGCTCACTGAGCACTTTTGTATCACATCATTTATTGTCATGCATCTATGCGATTGTTGTATACTTTATAAATTTTTATTTGACAATAATATGTGTTTATTCATTCATTTTCCAACCTGATTATTTTAGTTCAGGGTTACAGGTGGCCAAAGCCTATCTCAGCAGCTCAAGGCACAACGTGGAAACCAACCCAGGACAGGATGCCATTTCATCACAATGCACATTCAAACCTACAACCTACAGCCCACATTCACACATGGACTGGGACAATGTAGACATTTGTTGAGATGTGGGAAAAAATCAGAATACCTGAAAAAAAAAAAAAACACGCACACACACAGAGACATGGGGAGAACATGCAAACACCACACAGACAGTGGCCCCTGCTGGGAATCAATTTTTTTTTTCTCATCAACGTTATAAAAAAATGGCATTAAATAAAATGATGTTACTCAAGGATCTGCTGTACACACATAGATAAATAGGACACAATAGAGAGCCTAGAAAGAGACTCACACAAATGTAGTAAACTGATTTTTCACAAAGGCCAAAAGCAATGCAATGAAAAAAGGATAATCTGTTCAACAAATGACCCTAGAAAAATTGGACTTCTACATGCAGATAAATGAATCTAGACAAATAACCTAGATGTTTCACAAATATTAACTCGCTATGTATGATAGATCATAATGTAAAATGAAAAATGTAAAATTTCTAGAAGAAAACATTGTAAAATGCAAAACTGTAAAACTTCTAGAAGAAAACATTGGGAAAAATCTGATTGAACTGGGATTTGGTGATGAATTAGCAGAAAAAAGACCAAAATCATGATCCACAAAGGAAAAAAAAACATTGTAAGTTGAACATTACTAAAATAACAAATGTCTGTTCTGTGAAAGATACTGTTAAGAAAATGAAAATACAAGAGGACACCAACAAATTGAAAAACATTCCATGCTCATGGATAGGAAGAGTCAATATCATGAAAATGGTCATGCTGCGTAAAATGAATTATAGATTCGATACTACTCCCATTAAATTACCATTGGCATTCTTCACAGCATTAGAAGAAACTATTTTAAAATTCACATGGAATCAAAAACAGAGCCTGAATAGCCAAGACAATCCTAAGGAAAAAAAAAAAAAAAAAAACTGGTACCGAAACAGACAAATAAACCAATGGAACAGAATACAGAACTCAGAAATAAGACCGTACACCTACAATCATCTGATCTTCAACAAACCTGACAAAAAGCAAGTAATGGGAAATGGATTCCCTATTCACCAAATGGTGCTGGGAGACCAGGCTAGCCATATGCAGAAGATTGAAACTGGACCCCTTACTTATACTTTATACAAAAATTAAGTCAAGATGGATTAAAGACTTAAATGTAAAACTCAAAACTATGAAAACCCTAGAAGAGAATCTAAGCAACACCATTCAGGACATGGGCACTGGCAAAGATTTCATGACAAACATACCAAAAGTAATTGTGACAAAAGCAAAAATTGACAAGTGGGGTCTAATTAAACTAAAGAGCTCTGCACAGCAAATAAACTATCAACAGAGCAAATAGACAACCTACAGAATGGGAGAAAAATTTTGCAATCTATCCATCTGACAATGGTCTAATATCCAGAGTCTGCAAGGAACTTAAACAAACTTACAATAAAAAACACCATTAAAAAATGGACAAAAGACATGAGCAGACACTTCTGAAGAGAAGACATTCATGCAGCCCACAAACATGAAAAAAATCTCAACGTCACTGATCATCAGAGAAATGCAAATCATAATCACAATAAGATACCATCTCACGCCAGTCAGAATGGCATTTATAAAAATTCAAGAAACAACATAAGCTGGTGAACTTGCACAGAAAAAAGAATGCTTTTACATTGTTGGTGGGAGTGTAAATTAGTTCATCCATGTGGAAGACATTGTGGTGACTCCTCAAAGACTTAGAGGCAGAAATACCATTTGACCCAGCAATCCCATTACTGGATACATCCCCAAAAGAATACAAATCATTCTATTATAAAAATACATGCACGTGTATGTTCATTGCAGTACTATTCACAATAGAAAAGACATGGAATCAACCCAAATGCCCATCAGTGATAGACTGGATAAAGAAAATATGGTACATAGGGCCAGGCACGGTGGCTCATGCCCGTAATCCCAGCAATTTGGTAGGCCAAGGCAGGTGGATCACCTGAGGTCAGGAGCTCAAGACCAGCCTGGCCAACATGCCAAAATTCTGTCTCTACTAAAAATACAAAAAATTAGCTGGGCATGGTGGGCGATGCCTGTAATCCCAGCTACTTGGGAGGCTGAGGCAGGAGAATCACTTGAACCCGGGAGGTGGAGGTTGCAGTAAGCTGAGATTGTGCCACTGTACTCCAGCCTTGGCAACAAGAGCGAAACTCTGCCTCAAAAAAAAAAAAAAAGAAGAAAGAAAGAAAATGTGGTACATATACTCCATGGAATATTGTGCAGCCATAAAAGGGAATGAGATCGTGACCTTTGCAGGGACATGGATGGAGCTGGAAGCCATCATCCTCATCAAACTAAGGCAGGAACAGAAAACCAAACACTGCACTTTGTCACTTATAAGTGGGACCTGAATGACAAGAACACATGGACACATGGGGAGGAACAACATACACTGGGGCCTGTCAGAATGGGTTAGGGGAGGGAGAGCACCAGGAATAATAGCTAATAAATGCTGGGCTTAGTTTCTGGGTGATGGGTTGATCTGTGAAGCAAACCACCATGGCACACCTTTACCTATGTAACAAACCTGCACATCCTGCACATGTACCCCAGAACTTAAAATAAAAGTTGAAGAAAAATAAAATGAAAATACAAGCTACTGTCTGAGAGAAAATATTTGCAGTATACATATCTAATCATGGACTGTCATCCAAAATATACAAAGAACTCTTAAAATGCAACAACATGAAAACAAGTTAATCCAATTTTAAAAATGCACAAAAGATCTGAACCCACACCTCACCAAAGTTAAAGAGATGGCAAATAAGCATATGAAAAGAAGCACATCATTTGTCATTAGTGAATTGCAAACTAAATCAACAATGATATAACAGCACATATTCATAAGAATGACTAAAATACAAACCCAAAACAAAGCAACCTGACAATACTAATTGCTGCTGATGATGTGGAACAATAGGAACTCTCATTAATTGCTGCTGGGTATGAAATAGTACAGCTACATTGGAAGATAGCTTGGGCATTTTTACAAAGTTAGAAGGATGAAAACAACATGATTATTTTTAATGGATGCATAAAAACCATTTGACAATGTTCATCACAATTCCTGCTCAAAAGATCTAGAGAAATTAGGAACAAAAAAGATTTCTCCTCACTTAAAAAATGTCTTCTAAGAAAACCTTATAGCTATCATTAGAGTCAATAGTAAAAGAATACGTATTTTATTCCTAGGATAAGGAAAAAGGAAATTATGCTCACTCTCACACCATCTCTATTTTTTTGCCTCAACTTCCCAAGTAGCTGAGACTACAGGCGCCCGCCACCATGCTCGGCTAATTTTTTGTACTTTTAGTAGAGACGGGGTTTCACCGTGTTAGCCAGGATGGTCTCGACCTCCTGACCTCGTGATCCGCCCGCCTCGGCCTCCCAAAGTGCTAAGATTACAGGCGTGAGCCACCGCGCCCGGCCCACACCATCTCTATTTAACATTGTGCTGTAGGTTCTAGCCAGTGTAATAAGAAAAAAATAAAGGCATGAAGTTTTAAAATAATAAATTAAACTTCTTTTATTTATAGATGACAAAATACTATATGCAGAAATCCTAAAATCACACCCACAAAACTTCAAGAATTAATAAGCTGGTTTAGCTATGTCAAAAGAGAAATGATCAATAAAGAAAATCAATTGTTCATAGAAATATAAGCATACACACACATATAATGTATATACATATATATATTAGCATTGAACAACTAAAAAATAAAATTAGGAACAGAGTTTCATTTACAGTAGCATCCAAAAAATAAAATACTTAGGAATAAATTTAGCAAAAGAAGTGCAAGAGCCATATACTGAAAACCACCATACATGCTGAGATAAATTTTAAGACTTAAATAAAAAGAGAAGCATTTCATGTTCATAGATTAGAAGACTCAGCATTGTTAAGATTGCAACTGTCCCCAACATTGTTCTCTACAGTAGTTACAATCACTATCAAACTCCCATGCGTAATCTTTATTTTTTTAACTTTTATTTAAGTTCAGGGGTCCATGTACAGGATGTGCAGGTTTGTTACATAGGTAAATGTGTGTCATGGGGGGCTGTTGTATGGACTATTTTATCACCCAAGTATTAAGCCTAGTATCTGTTAGTTATTTTTCCTGATCGTCTCCCTCCTCCCACCCTCCACCCTCTGATAGGTCCCAGCGTGTGTTGTTCTCCTCTGTGCATTCATGTGTTCTCATCACTTAGCTCCCACTTATAAGTGAGAACATGTGTTTGGTTTTCTGTTCCTGCATTAGTTTTCTGAGAATAATGGCTTCCAGCTCCATCCATGTCCCTGCAAAAGACATGATCTCGTTCTTTTTTATGGCTGCACAGTATTCCATAGAGTGCATGTACCACATTTTATTTATCCAGTCTGTCATTGATGGGTATTTGGGTTGAGTCCATGTCTTTGCTATTGTGTATAGTGCTGCAGTGAACATACATGTGCATGTATTTTTATAATAGAATGATTTATTTCCTTTGGGTATACACCCAGTAATGGGATTCTTGGATCAAATGGTATTTCTGCCACTAGATCTTTGAGGAATCACCGCACTGTCTTCCACAATGGTTGAACTAATTAACACTCTCACCAACAGTATCTAAGTGCCCCTTTTTCTCCACAACTTTGCCAGCATCTGTTATTTTTTGACTTTTTAATAATAGACACTCTGACTTGTATGAGATGATATCTCATTGTGGTTGTGATTTGTATTTCTGTAATGATCAATAATGTTGAGCCTTTTTAAAAAATATGCATGTTCACCTCATGTATGTCTTCTTTTGAAAAGTGTCTGTTCATGTCGTTTGCCCACTTTTTAATGGGGTTGTTTTCTCCTTGTTAATTTGTTTAAATTTCTTCTAGACTCTGGATATTAGACCTTTATCAGATGGATAGTTTACACAATTTTTCTCTCATTCTGTAGCTTGTCTGTTTACTCAGTTTCTTTTGCTGTGCAGAAACTCTTTAGTTTAATTAGGTCTCATTTGTCAGTTTTTGCTTTTGTTCCAATTGCTTTTAGCATCTTCATCATGAAGTCTTTGCCCCCGCCTATGTGCTGGGATAACTGGCTAGCCATATGCAGAAAATTGAAATGGGACTCTTTGCTTACCATAGAATTGAGAGTGCAAAAATAAACACTTAAATTTATGTTCAATTGATTTTTTAATAAAAAGGAAGGCAATTTAATGAGAGAAAAGATTGTATTTTCAACAAATGGTGCTGGAACAACTGTACCTATAAATGACAACAAGTAAGTTGTATTTCATCAAAATTTAAAACTTTCCACTTCAAAATATATCATTAAGAAAATAAAAATACAATCTACAAGTATAGAAGAAAATACTTGCAAATAGTGTATATCCTAAAAAATCTGTAAAGAATTCTTACAACTCATTAATAAGACAAAAACCCAATAATAAATGGGCAAAAGATTTGAATAGGTATTTCACCAAAGAAGATACATAAAATATGCTTAAGAAACATGCTTAAGTTATTGAGAAAATGCAATTTAAACCATAATAAGGTATCACTTTTATACCCACCAGAGTAGCTAAAATACAAAATACCACAATAACTGTTTTTGAAGTTCTGGAGAAATTGGAACCTTCATATACTGTTGTTAAAAACTGTATTTTTACAGCTACTTTGTAAAACAGTTAATAGTCTTACAAAATAAAACATCAACTTCCTACAATACCTTGTAAAACAGTTGATGTCCACATGATTACTTGTGAGTGAAAGTTTATGACAGCACTATTAATAATAGCCAAAAAGTGGAAACAACCTAAATGTCCACCAAATGGTGAATAGATAAGAATAAACAATAATTTTATCCAATGGAATTCTATTCTTCAATTCAAAGGTATAAAGTACTGGTACATTCTAAAGCCTGGCTGAACCTTTAAAAACGTTATGTTAACTAAAAGAAGCCAAACCCAGACACCACATATTGTATGATCCCATTTTAATGAATTGCCGGAAAAGGCACCTCTATAGAGGCAGAAACCGTGTTTTCCTGGGCTTGGGATGGGGACAAAGACTGACTGCAAATGAGTTGGAGGAATTTTAGGGAGTGATGGAAATGTTTTAAGTCTAGATTTTGGTGATGCTTGCATAGCTCTATAAATATACTATAAGTCATTGAATTGTACACTTTCAATGGGAGAAGTTTCTGGTGTGTATATGATGTACCTTATTAAAGCTGTAAAGTATGAATCTGCTAATAGTCATAAAATCAGTCTAATTTTCGTCCACCACTAGTCTGGATGAGTAAAAGTAGAATCATGTACTTTAGTGCCATTAAGCATCAGCCAGGTTGTAATATTATTTTTAAAAGTATTTTTCCGATCCTTACACTCAACATGGGATAATATTGGCTTTATAAGGCTTTTATGATCTGTCTTGTATGTCATGAAGACAATTTTGCTCCATAGGTGATAAAGACAGTTTTAATTGAATAAGAAATCAAAAAACATATAATTAATAAAGCCAAATAGTGAATACAAATTGTTTCAGAAATAATCACAAATTTAGTGACCATGTAATTGCAGTATATTCCCTTGAGAAATAGTAGAATAACATTTCTAGCAATAAATAATAGCTATAGTAAATAACAAGTGCATTTATTTATGGCATATTAATAGACTATAGTCCACATATAGGAATATTTGAAATTGGGAGATATTGGTGAAAGAGTACAAAGTTTCAGTTTTGTAAGATGAATAACTTCCGAAGAGCATGGTGACAATAGTAAACAATACTTTCTTGTGTAGTTGAAATTTGCTAAGAAAGTAGATCTTAAATGTTCTCACCACACACACACACACACACACGCACAAAGGAAAATGTTACCATGTGAGAAGATTGATATGTTAATTAGCTTTGTTGTGATAATCATTTCACAATGTGTATGTACACTACATCAAGTTATATGCCTTAAATATATAGAATTTTGTCAATCATACCTCAATAAAGATAAAAGAGGAAATACAACCTAGCACTGTGGTTTATCAATGACTTTTAAAGAGATCTGACAACTGGAAAATATATTTTTTAAAGTATATATTTATTAAGCAGAACAATCAAAACATAGACTCATAAAGTCAAATCTAGAAGCAATTATTTAACTTTTATCTGTGTGTCAGTGCACTTCAGTTGCTATTTTAATAATATAAAGTGTCTATATATGTAAATTCCAAAGACATATTTTGCATTACATTTACATGAGAATTAGGGCACTGCTTAAGACAAATATGTAATATTCAGTATATTCTGAAGCTAAAGGATTTCAGGTATTAACAAAATTATGTTTCACCTCTAGATATGAGTAATGTGCTTTCAAATAGACAAGTAAAATGTTGAGCTATATGCTAGTTAGAGAAACACTATAATAATAAGCTGTTGAAAACCGTGATAAATTTAAAAATGCCGTAAATAAAAGTATAATCTTTAATACATTTAAAGCAAAATATTTTTGTTATCTAAACAAAATATAGTAATAATTTCTGCTTAAGGAATTGGAGAACTGGAATGAGTGTCAACTCCCACTTTACAATGAAGGAGATGAAACAAATCTTCAAATTCATAATTTTTCATGAACTTGTGGGAGGTTTGAGGTTTCAGGGCAAACAACTGTCCCCACATTCAAAGAGCAACATGAACACTGGCGTCCTTAGAGAAGACACAAACAGAAGACAGTAAACAGAATCCATCCTTGATGATCAGTGAATTGGCGGAAACTGGACGGACACTGGAAAACTGTGAATCCACGAAGTCCATAAAAACTAGAAGAGTCTTGATGGTTTTCTTTCTATGCACCTCACCAGGTGCTCATGGAAAAGACTGAAGAGTGTCCTTCAAAAGTTCCCCTTAAGCTGCAGACCGGAGGAAGGAGAACAGCAGCCACTTTAAGAGGTCATAAAATTCCACACAGACCCTTCCCCCTATTATCCCTATAGAACAAAATCATCAATCTCTTTGTGTTGGAGGGGGGTACCCATACTTAGTGCACTGGTTAAAATCCATTTTGACTGGGGGCAAGGAATAGATAAAATCTATTCTCGGGGCAGGGCAGGAACAAGTGCTGGAACAAAAACTGTTGCTGGAGGAATAATAAGAGGACTGAGAAAGCTATACCCCTGAGACCTAAGCCTACTGGGCTTGCTTGTGATGTGCTTAGAAGGATACGCTATTCTTTGTTTGTTTTCTGTTTTCATGAACATTTATATATATTTTGAGACGGAGTCTTGCTCTGTCACCCAGGCTGGAGTGCAGTGGTGCTATCTTGGCACACTGCAAGCTCCGCCTCCCAGGTTCACACCATTCTCCTGCCTCAGCCTCCCAAGTAGCTGGGACTACAGGCCCCTGCCACCACGCCCAACTAATTTTTTGTGTTTTTTTTAGTAGAGACGGGGTTTCACTGTGTTAGCCAGGATGGTCTCGATCTCCTGACCTCGTGATCTGCCCCCTCGGCCTCCCAAAGTGCTGGGATTACAAGCGTGAGCCACCACACCCAGCCTATATTCATTTTTTATATACTTTAAGTTCTGGGATACATGTGCAGAACATGCAGGTTTGTTACATACGTATACATGTGCCATGGTGGTTTGCTGCACCCATCAACCTGTCATCTAAGTTAGGTATTTCTCCTAATGCTATCCCTCCCCTCGCCCCCAACCCCCTGACAGGCCCCGGTGTGTGATGTTCCCCTCCCTGTGCCCATATGTTCTCATTGTTTAGCTCTCACTTATGAGTGAGAACATGTAGTATTTGGTTTTCTGTTCCTGTGTTAGTTTGCTGAGAATGACGGTTTCCAGTTTCATCTATGTCCCTGCAAAGGACATGAACTGATTCTTTCTTATGGCTGCATAGTATTCCATGGTGTATATGTGCCACATTTTCTTTATCCAGTCTGTCATTGATGGGCATTTGGGTTGGTTCCAAGTCTTTGCTATTGTGAATAGTGCTCCAATAAACATATGTGTGCATGTCTTTATAGTAGAATGATTTATAATCCTTTGGTTATATACCCAGTAATGGGATTGCTGGGTCAAATGGTATTTCTGGTTCTAGATCATTGAGGAATCGCTACACTGTCTTCCACAAAGGTTGAACTAGTTTACAGTCCCACCAACGGTGTAAAAGTGTTCCTATTTCTCCACATCCTCTCCAGCATCTGCTGTTTCCGACTTTTTAATGATCGCCATTCTAACTGGTGTGAGATGGCATCTAATTGTGGTTTTGATTTGTGTTTTCCTAATGACCAGTGATCATGAGCTTTTTTTCACATGTTTGTTGGTCACATAAATGTCTTCTTTTGAGAGCTGTCTGTTCACATCCTTCGCCCACTTTTTGATGAAAGATACAATATCATCAATATATATTCCATGGTATTTTTTCAAAAACTGCATAAATTTACTGTATTCATGAGAAAGCATCAGATGAAGTGAAATTGAGGGACATTCTACAAAATGCCTGACTAATACTCTTCAAAAATGCCTATATACTGAAAGATAAAGAAAGATTGAGGAACCGTTGTAGATTGGAGGGAACTAAGGAGACATGAAAACTAAATGGAATGTGCTATCATGGATTGCATCCTGGAACGTTAGTGGAAAAACTCATAGAATCTGAATATAGTCTACAGTTTAGTTAAATGTACAAATTTTGATTTCATAATTTTCATAATTGTACTATGGTTATGTGAGATGTTAACATTAGAGGCAGTTGGATGAAGGGTATACAGAAACTCATTGTAGTATATTTACAACTCACCCATAGTCTAAAATTATCTCAAGTGGACATAATATATTAGGGTTTCAGCTATGTAATTCAAGGATATGATTTTATGTTGTCTAGCATTTATATGTGCTTTGTGGTAAGTTGTTTCTGGGGGTTCCTTTTTCTTATATATTTCCAGAAATAGAAATACTCATCTACTCTTAGGTATCCACTAAAACTGTGCTGACAATATACCGAGGCTGCAAGTGATTTACTTGCTGTTGAATCCACTAACAACTTTTAAATCCCTTCTTACTATCACTTGATACTCTTGAGCATTTCTCCCATCTTCCCTGAAACACTCTTTTCTTTAGGGTTTATAAGACTATGCTTTCCTGCTTCTCTAAATACTTACCTCTAGCCATGCATTCTTGGAATTATCTGAAGGTATGTTTCTTTGCTGCACCTATCACAGA
Organism: Pongo abelii; assembly: GCF_028885655.2. Taxonomy (NCBI): domain Eukaryota; kingdom Metazoa; phylum Chordata; class Mammalia; order Primates; family Hominidae; genus Pongo; species Pongo abelii. Next base: position 151,636,087 of record NC_072008.2, read on the forward strand.
AACTTAGAGGTCTCCTTTTTGTTTGTCTTCTGCATCTCATAAATCACTAAGTCGTGTTGGCAGTATTTATTTTCTTATACGTTTTTTGTGGGTATATAGTCGGTGTACATGTTGATGGGGTACATGGGATATTTTGATATAGGCATACAATGTGTAATAATCAATGAGAGTAAATGGGGTATCCATCACCTCAAGCATTTATTCTTTGTTTTACAAACAATTAAACTATATTATTTTAAAATGTAAAATAAATAATTGTTGACTGTAGTCACCCTGTTGTGCTATCAAATACTAGATCTTATTTATTCTATCTAACTAGTTGACATTATTTCTTAAATGCTTTTTGTATCTGTTCATTTACCTTCATCACCACTGACTCTATCTTTGTCCAGGAAAGCATCATTTCAATTACTGCAACACTCTTAACCGGTATCTGGGTCTCTGGCTCATTCTTCACTTAGAGTAACTGTCCCAAAACAAATCTGACCATAAGTCCCTGCTTTAAATCATTCAGTAGCTTCCCGTTGCCCTCAGGATGGTTTTCAAGGCCTTTCATAATCTGACCCCTACTCACTTCTCCAGTCCCATCATTCTTACCCTTAGACTTCCTTTTTGAGATATACCTAGAACACCGTTATCTCTCCTGCATCTGGACCTTTGCAGGTAGTAGTCACCAGTGTCTTTGGAACACTTTTCCGTACTCTTCCCCCTTTGTCACTGGCTTATGTCTCCTCTGTCTCCTTTGCATCTCTGCTTTGATATTATGGCCTCCTGAGGCCTTTTGTAACTTTTTTTTTTTTTTTTTTTTGAGATGGAGTCTCACTCTGTCGCCAGGCTGGAGTGCAGTGGCGCCATCTCTGCTCCCTGCAACCTCCGCTTCCTGGGTTTAAGCGATTCTCCTGCCTTAGCCTCCCGAGTAGCCGGGACTACAGGCACGCACCACCATGCCCAGCTAATTTTTGTATTTCTTAGCAGAGACGGGATTTCACCGCGTTGGCCAGGATGGTCTCGATCTCTTGACCTCGTGATCGCCCGCCTCAGCCTCCCAAAGTGCTGGGATTACAGGCGTGAGCCACTGAGCCCAGCTTTGTGACTCTTATAATTGGATTAAATATCTCATTACATAAACTTCCATTGTGACCTCTACCTGCCTCTATTAAAGCATATATTATACCATTACTAGTTAATTGTTTGCTTATATCTGTCAATAAACAGTAACTTCCTGAAGAGCAGCAGCCTTGTCTTATTCCCTCAACAGCACAATACATGGCACAGAGTTAGCAATCAATACTTACTTGCTAAGTGAATAAATAATATCAAGAGAGAGACTACCCCTCATTATCCATGAAGGACACTGCAAATGAGGGTTGAAGCTTTGTTTAGGCGTGTTCATCAGTCCTCCCTTCATTATTTAGGGATTAGTTTTTCACTGCATTATTCTGAATCCTTACTTCTTTCTTACATTCTTACAGTCTCTCTGCTATGCAGCTTTTTTTTTTTTTTTTTTTTTTTTTTTTTTTGAGACGGAGTCTTGCTCTGTCGCCCAGACTAGAGTGCAGTGGCGCGATCTCGGCTCACTGCAAGCTCCACCTCCCGGGTTCACGCCATTCTCCTGCCTCAGCCTCCCGAGTAGCTGGGGCTACAGGCGCCCGCCACCACGCCCGGCTAATTTTTTGTATTTTAGTAGAGACGGGGTTTCACCGTGTTAGCCAGGATGGTCTCAATCTCCTGAGCTCATGATCCGCCCGCCTGGGCCTCTCAAAGTGCTGGGATTACAGGCTTGAGCCACCGCGCCCGGCCTGCCATGCAGCGTTCTTCATGTTTTCACCGTATCTGGAGAGTCAGTGAATAGAGACCAAGTCAGTGACATTCATGGGGACTGTCCTAAAAGCACTCACATTATGAACACTGTTACACATTCCACTCCCTTCCATATTGCCTACGCCCATCTAGCATATTTCTATGAATTGAAATAGATATTTGTTTTATTTGTTTGTCTTGAGCATGTTGGAAAATGGTATGTTTGTGTGGAAATATGGTAGAGCATCTACAGTGAGAGCACATCTTTTTACTGCTTGTCCTTTAAAGCCATTTATGGCTGTTTGCCTTTGGCCCTCATTTTCCCCCTGTTAAGTGGAGATGTTACACTGCAGCCAATAAATTAGTAATTTTTTCAATCTCTCAATTTGGGGACAGTCTTTACAATTTGGTCACACACAGGCTCATGCCAATAGGATGAGGTCATGTTGCTTAGCGATATTAATTTTGTTATTCATGCCTTTTTCTTCTTTAGCCAGAAAACACAAGTCATTTAGTTTTTGGCCTATGCTACCCTGTTTGGTTGTTGATTTTTTAATGCCCTGTTACATCTTACCAACTAGGTTATACAATTTTCAAGGATAATGAAAATGTCTTATGCTTTTCAGATAATGATCACTTGATAAATGTTTGATGATTAAGATCATGTATTCTATATCATATTACCCTATGCAATGATAATAAACACAAATGTTACCATTTATTAAATACATGACATATTCTTAGGTACATAAACGCATGGCTTCATTTCAGACACAAAATAAGTCTGTGGGATATTATCCATATTTCACAGATAAAGAAACTGAAGCTTAGAGAGTGTCTTAGACTGTTCAGGCTGCTGTAACAGAAGTATCATAGACTGGGTACATTACACACAACAAATATTTATTTCTTATAGTTCTTGAGGCTGAAATATTCTACATCAAAGCACTTGTAGATTTGGTGTCTGCTGAAGGCCTGCTTTCTGGTTCATAGATGGCTATCTTCTTGCTGTGTGCTCACATGGTACAACGGACAAACAAGCCCCCTGGGGTCTTTTTTACAAGAGCACTAAACCCATTCATGAGAGCTTCATCCTCTTGACCTAATTACCTCCCAAAGGTCCCACTTGCAAATACTTTCAAACTAGGAATTAAGTTTCAACATATGAATTTTGGGAAAATGCAAATATTCAGTCTATAGCAAAGAGTAAGTTACTCAGGCCCAAGGTCACATAGGTATTCATGATTGAAATCTAAATCTGTCTGATTTCTAAACACATGTCCATTATACTGCCAGATGGTTTAAAATATTATTTTTTGTAGTAGACCCTTTTTAAAGCAAAATTTATCCAAGTACAGTTTATAAAGATAAATGCCGAACTTCTTTGTTAGGTAGGAAGTCAAACATACTGTTGATTATCCCTTTTCTCACTTGTCATAGTGGCAGACAGGGATTGACTAGGGCTCTAAAGTGTAAAGTCCCTTACTCTTATTTGCTACCTTCTTCACTCTGACCATTTCATATTTGCATAGGGAAGAGATTGCAGTGAAATGACAAAATCACATCTTATTTTTGCCACACTTCCTTATCCAGAGAGAATTTTTTTTTTTTTTTTTTTTGAGACAGAGTCTCACTCTGTTGCCCAGGCTGGAGTGCTGTCACGAGATCTCAGGTCACTGCAACCTCTGCCTCCTGGGTTCAAGCGATTGTCCTGCCTCAGCCTCCCAAGTAGCTGAGATTACAGGCACCTGCCACCACGCCCGGCTAATTTTTGTATTTTTAGTAGAGACGAGGTTTCACCATGTTGGTCAGGCTGGTCTCGAACTCCTGACCTCAGGTGATCCACCCGCCTCAGCCTCCCAAAGTGCTAGGATTACAGACATGAGCCCCCACGTCCAGTCCAGAGAGAATATTTTATGAAACAGTTTCCATGCAACTGTTTCAACCAAGTGCTGTAGGTAGCTCATAATACTTTGAATAGCAATGCAGTTTTGTTTCCCTCAGGAGGAGTTTCAAGCAAAAAAAAAAAAATTTGTGTTTCTCAGTAATGAGGAATATCTGGAGAAACTATTGAAAAATGGTAATTTCCTGAAAATGAAATTTAGGTGATTACAAGAATGTGATATAGCATGAGGAAAAGCCTATATGTGAAGATAAGCTGGTTTACAAAGGAAAACCATCAGATTGACTTGTCTTCTTCCCATTTTCATCCTACAAGAATGAAAAAAAACAGAATGCAGTTTATGATGTGTGTCTGACACTGGATCTTCTTGGGTAGGTTTCAGTTACCGTGAGGTTAATCTGAAGCAAAGACAGAAATCATGAGGCAGATGTCAAAGCTCTAGGTCTAGAATCCTGAAATCACAGCAGAACAGGGAATAATAATTCAAGGTATGGATGCAGAATGGGGTATATCCTTGACAGATAGCAAGGTAACTATACCATGGTCTCAAAGGTCCAAAGTTCAGCCCAGTTTCTAATCTTATTTATCTTATAGATTTGTCATGGCATTAAAAGCCAAATGGTATTATTTATGCATAAATGTACATGAAAAGATCACTTATTGTGTTGCACTAGTGTACCTTGCAGATTGTCTTCACTCCTGTTGGTTCTTTTCATGAGACACAAATAATTGCAGAAAACCAATCATTGTGACTTGGGCAAAAAGATTCTGAGGAAGTAGTCACTAAAATGAATACAAGTCATGAAAGTTATAGAAAAGAAGAATGCTACTTCTTTTCTTCTTCTTTTTTTTTTTTTTTTTTTTTTTGAGACGGAGTCTCACTCTGTTGCCCAGGCTGGAGTGCAGTGGCACTATCTCGGCTCACTGCAACCTCCGCCTCCCAGGTTCAAGCGATCCTCCTGCCTCAGCCCCCCTAGTAGCTGGGAATACAGGCACACACCACCACGCCCAGCTAATTTTTTGTATTTTTAGTAGAGACGGGGCTTCACCATGTTGGCCAGGCTGGTCTCGTACTCCTGACCTCAGGTAATCCACCGCCTCGGACTCCCAAAGTGCTGGGATTACAGGCGTGAGCCACCACGCCCAGCAGAAGAATGCTACATTTAACCCTTATGGACTTGAAGATTCATGATCTATATGATTACAAACTAGTCTCTAATCGTGCTAAGCCTTATTCTTCTCTTTTAAAAATGCAGTATGTTGAGGATGGGCACACGAGGATGATCATAAACAAAAAATTACTCTTAATGCTTCTACTTAGAGCTATTATACTGTAACTTCCACTCTTATTCCATAGGTTGTTATGGACTTGTTAGTGTCATGGTCAAGCCCAAAATCAATGAGGTGGAGGAGTATATTCTGCTCATAGGGAAGACCTTGTCATGGATTGAAGGCAATAATTGTGAACAATCAGTGCCTATCACACAACTCTTAAAAGGTAACCATTGTAAAAATATATGTGTATTGCTTTCATACTATGCGTATTAAAGTTGAATTTTGATAGATAACACAACTCGCACCTTTCTTTCATAAATATTATACATTCACATTGCATTCTGGGATCTGGTTCTATAATTTGAGCAATAATATTTTTTCCTTCAAGTTTGCTTACATACAAACTTGGTTTAAATGAAATTTGGAATATGTTAAATGCAAATCAAGTTCAGATTTATACATAACTATTTCTATTATCCTGCTCCTTTAATTGTAATTAATTTGACTATTTTAAAAAACATTAATTAATTACCTACCTTATTATTCCTACATCAAACCACCCCATGTATTGTGGAACTTACAGCAAGACAAGTAGTAGATAATTCATTCTGATTAACAATGCCACACTTGAATATATTTTGAGCATTCTAAAAAATGAGTTCACAAAAGAGACTAATTTGAAATATTCCTTCAGTATTCAATGTAAAACAATGCACTCTGAAAGAATACAATCTTAACATAAATTCTAAATGAGGAAGGGTGAAACTGTTGAATAAAATTAGTGATGTATTTTCCAATCCCTTCTTGAAAACACTTTTATAAATATGAGTTGTTGTCATGATTTTTCCTAATCGTAAAGACTATACTAGATGCCCAAAGAGTTCATATGCAATGAAGACAGGCCTTAAAAGCACTTCAAGGTCAATGTTAGCCCATCTTCTTTTTTTTTTTTTTAGATGGAGTCTCACTCTGTCGCCAGGCTGGAGTGCAGTGGCACGATCTGGGCTCCCTGCAACCTCTGCCTCCTAGGTTCAAGCAATTCTCCTGCCTCAGCCTCCAAAGTAGCTGGGACTACAGGCACGCACCACCACACCCGGCTAATTTTTGTATTTTTAGTAGAGACAGGGTTACCATGTTGGCCAGGATGGTCCCAATTTCTTGACCTCGTGATCCACCCACCTTGGCCTCCCAAAGTGCTGGGATTACAGGCATAAGCCACCGTGCCCAGCCAGCCCACCTTCTTATAAAAAGTTCTATATAGTAGATTCTTTTATAGATAACTAACACATATCCCAGGGAATAAAGAACATGGAGGAAATAGATACATTGATCATCCCATCCCTATTGATGGGATGTGGGGTTATTGTCCAGAATACACCTTTACACACTGTAATCTCAAACTGAGCTTTTCCTACTAACTAGCTATGTGATCTTGGGCCAGTCACTATCAATCTGTAACACAGTATTCTCATTGTAGCTTTGATATCCAAGCACCTCTGACATTTGACCAAACCTCAGTTTCCTTTTGAGATGATAAAAATAATTCTAGTATCTCCATCATGATGTTGCTGTGACAGTTACAATAGAAAGTGTATGTGAAAACACTTTGTAAACTGTTAGGCATTACATAAATGCTAAAAGGAGCATCTATCCAGCTTACTTTAAAAAGTGGTGAGAAAAATGTGAGTCAATTCATGTCAATGAATGAATGAATGAATGAATGAAGGGTTTCCACCCTTCTCATCCTCATTTGTTTGTGCCTTTATCATAAATTGAACTTGTAATAGTTTGCCATACACTGCAGATATTTATGTTTCTGTCTCACCTACTAGATTCTAAGTAATTGGAAGGCTTAAGCTATATTACTTCATTTATCTCTTTCTTTCATGTAATGCCTATGGCACATGGTGGTTCCTCAGCAGTTTGAATTATGATGTGCCAGACACTGTTCTCAGTACTTCATGTATATTAATTCATTTAAACCTCAAATGTTCAAGTGACAATGATGAAAGCTTAGGTGAATTCATTGACAATGAGGATGGAAAATGAATTAAAGAGGATGATTAAGCAGGCCCTCTTAACAGTTTTTTAAAAATCTTCTATCAAATTCAAGGAAATAGTTTGGGTAACACTTTATCCAAGAGAGCTTTGAGATTTTATTATCTTTAATAATTTTACCCTTTGTTCACCACTATATGTTTCTGTCCTATCAAACAAAACACAGGACAGGTTCCCAAGTCCTCTGATTTTTAATTCCATGCAAATCAGCTTCCAGAGAAATTCTTTTAGGAGAAATATGTCCCAGGTCCAGTTCTATGTTGTAGTGAGCTTTGGACAAATCACTTTCCCTTGTCTTCCTCCTTATGTATTCCTAAGTTGTAGGAAATAATAATGGCTATTTCCTTAAGACAAAATACATAATTCATAACCATATTAGTGACTTTCTTGGAGCAAAGTTACTATATTTAAGTGTGACTATTAATAGTGTTTATATAAGCAGCAATCCTGCTTTCACATGTACTAAGTAGAAGAAAATATATTTTTTATATTCCAAGTGAAAATCTAAATATTAAAGGATAATCAGATATAAAAAAATAAAAATAAATTCAGTATGTTATCCAGAGTTTCATTAGCTATGTAATATTTATTTTTAAAAGTACCAGCAGGACAACACACCCTGTGGATTCTGTGAGGGGAAGGTGTTCTTGCTATCCCAAAGCTCTGAGATCAAGGATAAGCTACTTTTGTAAACATGAAGGGGAAGTTGCTTATACTATAATCCCTGAGTTGGCAGCAAGAGAAAGGATGACTCCATTTACTATACTTCCCCAGCTCCCCCATGGGATTCTTGGATACCTTGGAGAAACAGCTATGGCAACAAGGACCAGCTTAAAAAATACATAAGATTCAGCCTCAGGATCGCCTACTAGTTGAAACTCCTAGAAAAGTCATCATTTCATTATATACTCTTCCTGGAATTGACACAACTCCAAGGTTCCAATCTATTCATTGTCTATTTGTTCTGTTTTGTTTGCCCTGGTTGAAGGTACACTGCGCCCAAATAATTGGTTTAAAATTGGCAAAATTCGAACAAACTTATTACCTAACATTAGGTAGACCACCAAAAATTCCTGGCCATTTTACTGAAATCAATCCAAGTGTTTTGCTGATTTTTTTTTTCTTGATGATCTGCATAGAAAAATCTGCTTGAAGGACTTCTGGTAGTGAAGCTGCAATGGCAGTCTGCTAGTGGCGCAACTGTCACAAAGAAAATGCAAAGAACATGAAGAATTTCTCATATTTTCCTATTATATTTAAACAGAACTGGTGTTAAATATTTTTTATTCATAATAGCCCTTCATGTTCTTATATCTATTTCTATTTTCTATGCATTATTTATAGAGCAGTGAATAACTTCTGAATTGTCTTATAAAATTTAAAATAAATTTGAATCCATTCAAATTCTGAAAATTCTTGAAATAAAAGTTACAGTCGAGATACATGAAGTGTCATTTAAATATAAGTTGAGGAGCTCGCACATAACTAAACATGTGGGGGCTCCTGAAAGGTGCTGTACCCAGGGAGGGCATGGAAGCTCTGCACCCCTTTCCCATACCTTGCCCTGCACATTTCTTCATCTGTATTCTTTGCAATATCTTTTTTTTTTTTAAGAGATGGAATCTCTCTCTGTTGCCCAGTCTGGAGTGCAATGGTGCTATTATAGCTCACTGCAGACTTGAACTCTGAGGCTCAAGTGATCCCAGCCTCCCAAGTTGCTGGAATTATAAGCATGAGACACTGCACCCAGCTTGTAATATCTTTTATAACAAACTAGTAAACATAAAAAATAAATAAAAATAAAAATAACGTGATTGATTTTATAATGTGAAGACTTGAACTCATCCATTCAAATAAGTGTCATTCTCTTCTAAGTGTTCCACATGAGAGAACGTATCATATTACCATAATTATTATATTATCATCATATCATCATTATTTCAGTGAAGAAAGCTACTGATCAAATAATTCTTTTTCCTTTTTTTCTTTTCTTTTCTTTCTTTTTTCTTTTTTTTTTTTTTTTTTTTTGAGACAGAGCTTTGCTCTGTTGCCCAGGCTGGAGTGCAGTGGTATAATCTCGGCTCACTGTAACCTTTGCCTCCTGGGTTTAAGCGATTCTCCTGCCTCAGCCTCCCAAGTAGCTGGAATTACAGGTGCATGTCACCACGCCCAGCTAATTTTTGTATTTTTAGTACAGACAAGATTTCACCATGCTGCTCAGGCTGTTCTCGAATTCCCGACCTCAGGTGATCCACCTGCCTCGGCCTTCCAACGTGCTGAGATTACAGGTGTGAGCCACCGTGCCCAGGCCAGCTCAAATAAGTCTTGAATCTTCTTCATTCTTGGAGTTACCTCTGGAGCCTGTGTGTCATTCATTTATCCATGAGATCCATAATTTAGCATCTTCTATGTGCCAGTAACCATTTCTGTATTACTCTCATCATTTGTAGATGGATACGATTTTCTTAAACTAAAACTAAAAAGTAATTTGAAATTACTCTAATAACTGTAAAATTGACAAATATTTTACACCAAATATTTTGGTGTAAAACATGGTGCAATAATTGGTGAAAACAGCTTTCTCAAGTGGCTTTCAGCTGGCTTCAAATAAAATTTCAGATGATGAATTCCAAAGCTGCTTTGAGCACTGACAATAGTATTGGAATAAATGTTACTTTGCGAAGACACCTTTATTGGATGTGAAATGCTTAGAATATATTAAAAATAGAATATTTAATTTGCATAAATAGAATGTGCAAATTGTTTTATGTGTACACATCAGTGTTATTTTATATCTTCGACTTTACTGCATAGTGTGCTCTTGCTTCATAAAATTAAATCAATGTCTACCATTTCTGTCATCTATTCTATTCATGATAATGTAAACTAAATGTTAGTGAGTTCATCACAGTTGTCATGTAAGGTACAATCATTTGTTGAATTTTCCCTGGCCTGTAAAATCACTTGATAGGGGCTCCCTGTAAAACTAAGGCTAGGACCTTTGTAAACAAAACTAGTGTGATAAGGAAAACTTCAAAATTATGCTTTTGATTCCACAGATTTAAGATTGATGCTTCATTATGATATGATATAGTATTCTTAAATGGAGTATCTTATTTTACTGCCAGTATCTACTACTAGCTTATGACTGGAATATTTTCGTTTGATGCCTTCTCACCAGCATGGTTGTTAATCCTCTTCGAAACTTTAAATTATGTTCATGTTATTTTCTCCCACGAGCAGCTGAAAGATGTAATTTGGTTGTCTTTGTATTTTTTCTTTTCCACATATCAAATTATTTGTCACTATGTCAACGCTAAAACGTTTAATGCTGTTTGTTGAAACATCACGAGTACTAATAGTCCTATTAAAATGAGATGGGTTATAAATACTATCAGAGCTGATCAATGCAGCATATTATTATGGAAAGAAAGGTAGCTGCCTAAAGAAAAGATGCACATTCTTCTCAAACGTTGGCTAAGGCAGAATGACTAAGGTTGATTTCACTCACTGTAGAAGCTATGCATTTCCAATTGTAAAAATAAATGTATACTTAAAAAAAAGCTCCAATAGAGCATACAACATAGCTATCTTGTGGGTAAATGACATATATTTTGTGCTTTGTGTTCTTGTCCATTAGAGTACTGTGGCTACAAAGCCCTGTAGACACCTAGTACAATATAAAAAGTCTGTCAAAACTAAAGAAAGGATGAAAGTCTATGTAGAAAGACAACACTCCATCACTGAACAATTATTCTGATAATTTTCTATCAGATTAAATAAAAAGCTGTAATTGCATAAACTCTGGAACCAAATTGCCTGGATTTGAAACCTAGCTTTGCCATTAACTAGTTGCGTTACTTGAAGTAAATTTATTTCACCTCTCTGTGCCTCAGTTTTATCATCTATAAAACGGGAATAGCAATAATAATAATAATTTCATCACAGGGTTGTTGTGAGGATTACATGAATTCATACATGTAAGGACTTTGAACAGTACCTGGCATATAGTGAGTGCTCTTATTACTAAACGTTGTTGAGATAGTTATTTTGTTTTACCTGAATAAATAAGATGATGATATTTTCTTTCATGGCTACTATTTGAAAATTTCCTTCATTTTATGTCTTGCTGGTGGTAGTCTGGGTTATATACACGTATTTTGAATAGAGATTATTTTTAAAAGTTAAATGATAAGTTTGGTTAGTTGACTTATAAGATCTCATCAGACTCTGAGATGTGATGATACTTTAATTCTTGGAAATGCACATGTATATAAATATCTTGTGTATCTCAGGAGTAATTAACCTGTTATTAAAGATAATCACAGTAATCAATAAAATGCCAACTCTGAAAATAGGATCATAAACTGCCTACTATTACCAGTCACTTTAGCAATTATGTTAAGAGAGAGCTTGGTTTGTATAACGCAAGTCAACATAAAGTGTGAAAGGACAGACATGTTCACTGTGCATAAACGACAAATTATTGAAGAATTAGAATAATTAAAAACTTGTAAATATTTAGGTCTTCTGCAAATAATCTGACAGCCCATAACTAAAGGAAAGAAAAGATAATACAAAGCAAAACAAAAAATACATTTATTTTGGCATACAAAATAAAACCTTTTATTTCCAGGAAACAAAATTAAGATAATATTTACTTGAAGTATAATGTCTTGTAAGTACTTGGTATTTGAAAGCAGTCCAATATATACTTGGAAGTGATCACATGTATTACTACAGTTCTAAATATTTCTCAAATATTACTTTCTCTCTTTATCCATTCCCCAAACCACAAATAAAAAGATCATTTAACCACTTGGAGTAAACAGACAGAAATAATTAACATTTTGGCTCAGGTTCACAACAGTAGCACTTACTAGTTATATGACATTAGCAATTTACTTAATGTCCCTTTAATATATTTTTCAAATGAAGTTAATATATATCTTGTATTAGTTTTACAAGTATAAATTAAGATAACATTTATAAAATACTGGTGCCAGGCACAATAGAAGATATTGATTTATCTTCTATAGATAAATAGAAGATACTCAACAGAAGATACTGATTCATCTTCTATAGATAAATAGAAGATACTCAATAGAAGATATTGATTTGCTGCAAGAGCAGAAAAGGCTTATGATAGCATTCATTTTGATAGTTTCTTCATGAGAAGGTTAGATAAATAGCAAACCAAGGTGTGGAGAGCTCAGCCCAGTAAAGAAAGAAAATGGCCTGAGAGAAGTCTGTGATATGCACTGGTTTATAACTTCTAGGAGCCGAAAGGTGATATCTAATGCATCTTTTATCCTCCACACCAACCACTACAGGTTAACTGCTACATTCTTATTTAAATAGGGATTTAAATAGCAAATTTAATATATGAACACATGTATGAACATATTGAGGAGAAAGGGAGATTTTATTTGGAAAGTATTGAGTTGACCACATATAAATTAGAAGAATGATTGTAAGGATGGGATGTAAGGTGGGATAATATTGGTGAGCACATGATGTAGAATAGAAACGGCTAAAATATGACAACATAAACGTTAATTCTCTGAAGGATTAGCAACATGAAAGTTACTTTACCTCATGTGTTCTATCAATCGCCATTTTCTAACAATTTTTTTTCCTAAATATATTTTAATCTATTACCTACTGCCTATTCCTACTCTTAATATTTTAGTTTTGGCCGGGTGCGGTAGCTCATGCCTGTAATCCCAGCACTTTGGGAGGCCGAGGTGGGCGGATCACCTGAGGTCGGGAGCTGGAGACCAGCCTGACCAACATGGAGAAACCCCGTCTCTACTACAAATACAAAATTGGCCGGGCGTGGTGGCGCATGCCTGTAATCCCAGCTACTCGGGAGGCTGAGGCAGGAGAATCGCTTGAACCCAGGAGGCAGAGGTTGCTGTTAGGCGAGAGCACACCATTGCACTCCAGCCTGGGCAACAAGAACAAAACTCCACCTCAAAATATATATATATATATTTATATATATATATGATATATATATAAACATATATATATCATATATATTATATATAATATGTTATAATATATTTATACAGAATATAAATATATAGTTATACAGAATATAAACATATATTTATACAGAATATAAATATACATATACATAATATAAATATATATATGCATAATATAAATATATATATATGCATAATATATATTTATATTATGCATAATATAAATATATATTTATGCATAATATAAATATATATTTATGTATAATATGAATATATATTTATGCATAATATGAATATATATTTATGCATAATATAAATATATATAAATATATGTATTTCTATATAATATAAATATACATATATATATTATATATTATATATATTTATATATATACTATATATATATAGTATATATATAATATATATTATATATTATATATATAGTATATTTATATAAAATATAAATATAAATATATAAATATTTATATTATATATATTTATATAAAATATAAATATATATATTTATATATAATATAAATATATACATAAATATATATTATATATAAAATCTATAATATAATATATTTATAGATAAATAAATATAAATATATATTATATATAAAATACATAATATAATATATATAATAGAATATATATAAATATATATAATGTATATAAATATATATTATATATAAATATATATTATATATATAAACATATATAAGATATATATATACTAGTTTTAGGCTCTCATCTCTCACCTAGGTTCCTGCAACAATCTCTTAGCTGCTTTTTCTGCCCTTAACCTTCCATTTTCCACACCCTAGGCATAATGTGTTTTTTTCTATAATGCTAATCTTAATATGTCACTTTCTTTCTGAAAACATTTCATTGACACCACATGAACTATACAATTAAGCTCAAATAATAGCATTATCAAAGTAAGATCATGTCGCATTTTGTGTATGTCTAGAAAAAGGACAATGAGATTATGAAACTGGAGAGTATTAGTAGAGATGGAGACAAGGAGGCAGATTTGAAAACTATTTGGGAGATATGATGCTCACAAATTTGTGATTAAGTGGTTTATGAGTGAGAAGAAAGTATAAAAGTTTGAAAGCCTCTTTCTCATCAATGAATATAGGAGTAGGAATAGTAATAAAAGCTTCACATAGGTAGAAGTATCTAGAAGGCAGACTGGAGCCTGGAGGAGAGGCCTGGCTGGATGGAAATACAAATGTAGAAGTCAGAAGTTAGGTGGAGTTGAAAAAAAGGAGATGATAGGATTTTCTATAGGCAGTAGAATCAAAAGAGCATTGGCCCAAGATTGAAACTCTGCTAACCACCTACACTTAATTGGAGGGTGGAAGGAAGAAGAGCACACCAAAAAGGACTGGAAGAAAAAACTGGGTGTTATGAAGTCAATGTATGACACTACAAAGGCCAAGGGAGCAGGACATTTCAAGAAAGGGGGGATGATCATCAATGTGAAATGCAACAACAAACTTGAATAAGGAAAAGCATGAAAAGCATCTTTGGATTTGAAATAAAATATCTACCGATAACCTGAGCCAAAACATTGAGGATCATAGAATCCAGATAAAGTAAAATAGAGTGTAAAATAGAGTGATGAAGTGAAAAAGGAAGTATAGATTATACTTTCAAATGTTTCATGAGAGACTGAATGAAAGCTAGAGGGGAGCATAATATAAAATGACATTTTGGGGGTTTTCTTTGTTGGGGAGAAAAGAGAAAAGTTTTAGAAAAATTATAGACCAAAAAAAACTCAGGGGAAAATATTTTTATCTCTACATCTCTATATTTATCTACCTACCTATCTATCTATCTATTTAGACTGAAGGGGGAAAAAACAGGAAATCAGTGATGGAACTAGGGCCCAAAGGCAACAGAAATGGACACAAGATGGAGCCAAAGCCATAAGCCACAATGTGCATGATTAAATAAGAAGAAAATCTGCTGAGAATCACAAGGGTCAGGAGTAGTAAAATGTGAGGAAAATAAAAAAGCGTGATGAATGAAGACAAGTAAAATATTGACTGTCAATCCTCCGCACACAGAAAATATAGCAAAAACAATGTATTTGATATGATGCTGGCCTGCTGAGTTTTGTGGCACTCTTCAGCACTGCTTAGCTTCCCAGGATATGGGGAGAATATGTTTGCTAATAGTAGCAGGATTTGAAGTTTTGCTGGTTATATTATGTAAAATATCTGAGTGTAAGGGATTCACTATAATCTGAATATTTGAGCCCGCCATTCATATCCTGAAATCCTAATACCAAAGGTAATGAAATTAGGAGGTGGGGCTTGTGGGAGGTGATTAGGTCATGAGACTGGGGCCCTTATGAATAGGTTCAGTGCCCTTATAGAAGAGGCCAGAGAGATTCCTCCCCACTTCCACGATATGAGGAGGCAAGGCAGGAAGAAGGTGCCCTCTGTGAATCAGAAAGCCCTCACTGGACACTGAACCTGCAGGTGCTTTGGTCTTCTACTTCCCAGCCTATAGAACTGTAAGCAATAAATTTATGATGTTTATAAGCCACACAGTTTATGATATTTTGTTACAGCAGCCCAGGTGAACTGAGACAGAATTGAAGGTGCTAGTTAGAGAGCAAGTAGCTTCAATGATTAATGAAGAGGTCTGGATTGGGCATAGAAGGAAAAATGCAGCAGAGGACTCATCAACTGAGAGAAAATGGAAGGAAAACAGACTGGAGATGTCTATGTGATTTAAAATGTGCAGAGGAAATACAGTAATGAGGGAAATAAAATAACAGGTGGTTGAGATCATTGAGTAGAATACTTAAAATCTAAGATTTCTGAGATGGTTCCAGATGAAATGGGTGGCTGAAGTGATATGAAAATCACTGGAGTTAAGAATGTTCTGGCCGGGTGCAGTGGCTCATGCCTGTAATCCCATTCTGGGAGGCCAAGGTGAGAGGATTGCTTGAGCCCAGGAGTTCAAGACTAGACTGGGCCATGTAGTGGGACCCTATCAACAACAACAACAACAACAACAACAACAACTACAAGTACAAGATTTGTGGCACAACTTAGCCAAGATTTGTGGCACACACTTGTAAGTGCCAGCTACGTGGGAGGCTGAAGCTAAGCCTGGAAGGTCGAGGCTGCAGTGAGCAAATGCCACTGCACTCCACCTACGTGAAAGAGCAAGACCCTGCCTCAAAAAAAAAAAAAAAGAAGGTTTAAAACTCTGCCAGAAATTGTGATAAACGGGTCTTTAATATGAATACTGAAATATTCTAAGATTATGGCAGAAATTGTGAATTTCTGCCATAATTGTATGATTGTGAATCACACAATCACTTGGTATTGTAATGTAATCTTTATATAATTACCTCCTCTCCAAACCAGAGACATGCCTATAAACTAGAGAAAGCTGAGTTGGAGGGGGCAGAGGTCAGTCTCCAGACACCTCAGCATTTGAGAGAATCAATAACAGCACATGTCTGAACAATTCTTTATTTTTTATGGTGTTAATAATGTGCTGGTTAAGGGCCTGGATTCTATTGCTAGATACGTGGAGTCAAGACTTGATTTTGTCATTTACTGGCAATGGAAATTTTTTTTTGTTTTTTTTAAATGTTGTGATGATCACAGTTCTTAGCATATGGGAGGCTTGTGAAGTTAAAGCTAGATAAAGCATTTCACATTGTGCTAGGTATGTAGTTACTGCTCAGTAAATGTTAGTTATGATTACTGTTAATACCAGGAATGTTTTGAGGAAAACTATATGTTTTAGGGTTATTCTTGGATGGAAAGATTGTCAGGAGTTTTTGAACATATTCCTTGAAAATCCCAACAGATTCTTCTGTCAGGATTTCATTCGGCTGGTTGGTCAAGCTTTCCCGTTCTTTGTTAAAAGATATGAACCTATATTTGCATGCATTGCTCATGTAAACACATACACGTTCACAAAAATGTTGAGCAAAGTGCATTCAACAAATCGGTGTTTTTGTTAAACTTAGTCATTAGTGTTTATCATGACAACTATGGCTACAAAGAATAAAAGGAAAATAAATATTTTAGGAACTCATTACTTTGAATTTTTTAAAATTTTTATTTTAGGTTCAGAGGCACATGTGCAGGTTTTTTATATGAGCAAACTACATGTCACAGGAGTTTGGGGTACAGATTGTTTTATCACTCACATAATATGCATAGTACCCAATAGTTAGTTTTTTGATCCTCACCCTGCTGCCACCCTCCAACCTCGAGTTGGCCCCAGTGTTGTTGTTCCTTTCTTTGTGATCAAGTGTACTCAGTGTTTAGCTCCTACTTATAAGTGAGAACATGTGGTATTTGATTTTCTGTTTCTGCATTAGTTCACTTAGGATAATGGGCTCCAACTGCATCTGTGTTGCTGCAAAGGACATTGGTTTTTTTTTCTTGTAGTGAATTTTAATTTTTATTTCAAGACTATTTTACACATTTATTAAATTATAGTGTTTGACAGACAAAATGTTGTATTTCAATTTTGAGAATTGAAAATGTTCTACGCTTTTTAACAAAATTATATAAAACGGGGTAAGATGAACACATTTTAAACTATACTGAATACTTCAGAAAAAACTTCTAATCAGTTATTCATACAATTGTGATTTTCTAATTACGCCATGTATATTGCAGAATATAAGTGAATGATATGGATAATGATATGGTTTCGCTGTGCCCCCACCCAAGTTTCATCTTGAATTGTAGTTTTCATAATCCCCATGTGTCATGGGAGGGACCAGGTGGAGAGAACTGAATCATTGGGCCAGTTTTCCCCATCCTGTTCTCATGATAGTGAGTTAATTCTCACAAGATGTGATGGTTTTATAAGGGATCTCCCCTTCACTCTGTACTCATTCTTCTCCTTCCTGCAGCCATGTGAAGAAGGATGTGTTTGCTTCCTCTTCCAGCATGATTGTAAGTTTCCTGAGGCTTCTCTAGCCCTGCAGAATTGTGAGTCAATTAAAGCTCTTTTCTTTATAAATTACCCAGACTCACACAGTTCTTTACAGCAGTGTGAGAATGGACTAATACAGAAAATGACAGAGAAATGTATTTCTCATTATCCATGAAATGATAATAATTACTTTAAAAATAAATCTTACATATCTGAATTATACTGTTTCTCTAAAGAAAGATTCACAAAGCAGTCAGGAACACTTGGTGAGTATATGCTCTCTGTCAGATTATGTGGCTAGAAAAATTATGTAAATTTTAAAATGTTTCCTGAGATAATTTATTTGCTTCAAGATCTCTTGTATCTTTGTGCTAAAATTGATGACAGGTAAAAATTATGTGTAAGTTATGCACTAACTAGAAAGGAATATTTCAGATTCACATAACTGAAATCACAAATCTTCTCCATAAGATTGAATCATAGCATATAAATTAAACAATCAAAATAAAACATTATTCAGTTTCAGCTAGATTATAAATCTCAGCTATGACCTTAAACACACAGCAACTACATAGCTAAAACAATATTTTAGAAGAACATCTAATATGGGAAAACAGTGATGGTGTATTATTAAGTAAAAAATGTTACAGAGTAGGAACCCTATTTGTGGACAAAATGTAGACATGTAATACATTTAAGTAGCGATAACTGTGGAAAAACATACAATCGTGTCAGGACTTTTGATCGTTGAGTCATTGTACTATAGATATTTTCTTGGTTTTAATATTTTTCTCAGTACTACTTTTATAGCCAGAGGTGAAAGTAAAAATTTTTTAAAGTTTTTAGAATAGCAATTATGTGTAGAAAACCTGGTATAATATAGTCTGCTATAAGGATATGCTGATCCTGTTCCCCAGGATTCAATGCTGGGTTTGTAATGGGGTTCTCTGCCAGTAGAATTCTTTAGTGCTGCAGTAATAGAAATGGCTGCCATACGGATTTATCAGTAATTCTACAACGTCTTGGGGAAACCTTGTCAAGGTCCTAAAATAGAATTACAGATTAAGAATTTTTACATTTCTATTCTCCCCAGTATGAAAATAATGAGTTGCTTACAGGTCTTAAAGACATTCATGAATGTTTCAAATCCTTTCTCAAGTAGAATTGCAACATAGACTACAATGGAAACAATGTGGATATAGAGAGAATAATGTTATCATTCCCATTTCCACATGTTAATTTACAACCAGGCCTTAATTTAGAAATGCAATGGCAGTTGAAAAGCAATTATGGATCACTTGGATGCAGCGTTTTCCTGATGAAGTCTATTATAGTTTCAGGAGTCAATAAACCCCTAAATTATCTTGAATTATTTTAAACAACTTGTTGAATTAATGCTGCCCAGTACCATCCTACCGAGAGCAAAACTTTGCTGTAGCTAATAAACTCCTTCAAGATTGCTGTTGACAAGTTGAGTTTTAAACAGTTCTCTTTGTAGGTATAGTTTGAATATCGCAGTTTTTCTGATTTGTTTTTAATACAGAAATTATGCAAATCATATTTAAAACAGGATATTTAATTTGGCGGCAGTTCATGGAATGAATGGAGTACAGGGTTGAGGGCACTGATGATAAGAGTTAAACTCTACTGTGTTGTAGAAATCTATAGCCACCTCTTAGCCAGCCAATGCAGTGATCCTCCTAACAAAGAAAATAAATTTTTCTGCCATGGTTTATTATGACTGCACACTATAGTGCTCACTCTATGTCTTTCCAAATACTCTCAAAACATATAACAATCTATTAAACATGTATGTGGTATTATTGTCAAATACATTGGGTAGTAGTCTGCAAAATACTCTTGCTTCTTGTCCCTTATAAAAACAATGACATTCCTCTCTCATAATTTTTCCGTATTTCCCTCTTTCCTTGTGATTCCTTAATAACTACTGAGACTGGTGTGAAACATTTATCTGCAAATTTTTTAAAATAAGCCAGAATGCAATTTATCATTTCAAAAGCTTAATGGAAAATAATTTTTAAGGCAGGGGAATTCTGAGAAAACATACATAAAGAGATGAAAAATAAGTCAGAGGATGTTTACTGAGTAAATAAAATGGCACAATTACAAAATAAATTAAAGTGGGAGAAAATAAATGGGCATTGTCTATGTGTTTTTAATTCTATTCTACAATAAAAATCTTGGGGTAAAGGTGAAGCAGATCTCCTCTGCCAAGAAATGTAAGACGAGCATTTATTACATTAGGTAAAGAGACATTTTCATACAAGCAAGAGGCTATATCTACGTGTATAATTTTTATATGCTATGAGATGTTGGGAACTTGTTTATCTACTTTGTGCATTTATTTCTTTATCTGTATAATGGAGGTAATAATATATCCTCAAGAGTTGCTCTGATGAATAGGTAGGATAATTTATTAAAGCCTCTGGCACAATTACTTTGATTTAGTTTAAACCCAAATGCAATAAACCTGAATGGATTATTTCTTAATTTTCATTTGTCTAGTTTTTTATGTAATCAAGTATTTTAGTACCTCAATATTTAAAATATTTGATTAGAATTTTTCTTAGAGCATATATTCCTGACTCACAATATTCTTGAGGGATTATGTTTTTGTTTATAATTTGGGAGATGTACTGGTTTCAGAAATATTTATTCTGGCTCTTGCTGACATTTATAACAAAACATGGACGTGATATAATACTCAAGGTGAAGGATACCCTAAATATTCTGACTAGATGATTACACATTCTATGCATGTAACAAAATATTACTAATATGGTTTGGCTTTGTCCCCACCCAAATCTCATCTTGAATTGTAGCTCCCACAATTCCCACATGTTGTGGGAGGGACCTGGTGGGAGACAATTGAATCATGGGGTTGGTTTTCCCCATACTGTTCTTGTGGTAGTGAGTAAGTCTCACGAGATCTGATGATTTTATAAGGAGAAACCCCTTTCACTTGGTTCTCATTGTGTCTTGTCTGCCACCACGTAAAATGTGCGTTTTGCCTTCCACCGTTTTGCCTTCCACCATGATTGTGAGGCGTCCCCAGCCATGTGGAACTGTGAGTCCATTAAGCCGCTTTTTCTTTATAAATTACTCAGTCTTGGGTATGTCTTTATCAGCAGCATGAAAACAAACTAATACAATTACATTCCCCACAAATATGCACAAATATTATGTAAAAACAGAAATATATAACTTTAAAAAATTGAAATATAAATTATTTAAACTATTACAACATTAAAATACTGTTTGAGAAAGCAAGGACGTAATTTTTAGTTTCTTGTCAGGTGCTGACCATATTTCTCACACGACCCAAAGCTGCTTTCCTTTCTGGATTATCTCAGAGCGCAAAAGTGTGTCCTTCCTTGGGATGGCAAATATTTTAGGCAAGCAGAATAGAATGATTTTGTGGCATATGTCTGAGTGGTTCGTGCATTCCCTTAGAAAAGTATCTGTTGTCAGGGTCACAGCCAGCTTAGTATTGTTTTCTCGGAAATAAATGGGCAAGGAAAACTCCCGTACCAGGTGTACCTCATAACAGGGATCCACATTTTTCCTAACTGAGGATGTCTTGTGTTTCAGTTCTTTAAACGGTGTGTGTGTGCGTGTGTATGTTTCTGTTCCTCTGATTAGACTGCCCATTCTGGGGGGACTCAATCATCTTTTTATGTTTCCTTTCATCTCTCACAGCTTCTGGAGCAGTGTTTGAACTATATCAATAAAGGTGCAGGACAGAGTTAGGGAATAGCAGGGTGAGAAACCACTCATTACACAGGACAACTCTCTAGGTTCTGCCACTTACAAAAACTTGGGTCTGTTCATCTCTAAATCAATGAGTGGGTTTTAGCCATGAACCATGCTGTGATGAGAATAGCCCTTATCAGATACAGAGGCTGAGTTGGAGAACAAATGAGATAGTGAAATACCAAGTCTATCTTGTTCTTTTTAAAATACCTATGATTATCTGGCCAAATAGAATTGTTTTGGGTGAAAATTTACTTCCATAGAAATAGTATCATTTTACTTTCATTAAATCACTTCTTTTCACCATAAATATTTATTAGGAATTGACCTTAAGAGTTGGCAACATTAAAAAAGTTAGAATACTTTAGGGATATTTTAGAAGCATAAAATGAAGGCTGTGAACATTCAGCACTTATAACTGGTCCAGTGGAGCCAGATCATGAATAATTCCTCAGGAAAAGTGTTAACTCCCCAAACTAAGTTAGGCCTTAGTAAACCTCTTATATGCTCTCATAGCTCCATATATATATATATATATAGGGTAACATTTTATTCTTATATAATTTCAAATTTACGGGAAAGTTGCAGGAATAGTAGAAGAAAATCCTGCTTTACCCAAATTCTCCACTTGTTTACCTTTCATCCCGTCATTTTCACTCTCTCTCTCTCTTTCTCCCACTCCTTCCTCGTTTCTTCTTACTCCCTATCATGGAAGAATAAGTTGCATACATGCTCATTTACCTCTAATTATTTGTCTTTTCCCTAGGAAACCTCTTACATAACCACAGTAGAGTTATCAAAATCATGGTATTCATACAATATTATTATCTAATTCACAAAAAAAGCTGTAAAATATCTCAACAATGTCATTTATAACTTTTTAATTTCCTAGTACAGGAGCCAATCAAGAATTGCCAATCAGGCATTGCATTCAGTTGTCATATCTCTTTACTCCTTTGGTCTGGAGTAATTTCTCGGCCTTCTTTTTTATTCCTTAATTTTGACTTCTTTGAAGAGTACAGATCAGTTATTTTGTAGAATATTCACCTGTTTTAGTTTGTCAACATTTCTTCATTAAATTCAAGTATTGTATTTGTGGCGGAAATACTCCAGAAGTTAAGGAGTGCCCTTCTCAACACATCATATAAGAAAGTATGAGAACACATGGACACAGGGAGGGGAACATCACACACTGTGGCCTGTCGGCGGGTGGGGGGCTAGGGGAGGGATAGCATTAGGAGAAATACCTAATGTAGATGACAGGTTGATGGGTGCAGCAACTTAAACCACCATGGCACGTGTATACTTACGTAACAAACCTGCACGTTCTGCACATATATCCCAGAACTCAAAGTATAATAATTAATAAAAGAAAATAACACTAACTTAGCATAAGAGGTCTTGGGTTTAGAAGATGATACAACAACATCTAGAGACCCAACATGATTATCAAAGACTGAGGAGCTTGCTGAGTGGGTGAGCAAACACATTTTGGGTAGCCCCTGTATTGGGAGGTGAGAAGTCCTATATAAAAGTACTAATTATCTGCATTAATTGATTTGTTGAAAAAAATAAAAATAAAAATAAAATCACTTATTAATGGCCAGAAAGAAAAGAAGGTATGATATCTATTTGTCCCTTTAATGGCTAATTTTGGTCACTTGGTGGTGGCAGTGTATGCCAATTTTCTCCATTGTAAGATTATTGATTCCTTTGTAATTTATAAGTGGTTTGTGAAGAGCTATGTTGAGATGATATAAATATTCTATTCTCATGTAACTTTCACCAACTATTTTAACATTCATTGACTCCATCATTTCTTATACATTTATTTGTTGACATTCTACTGTGGGGAAAAGCTTTCCCTTCTCCCTCACTTAGTTATCATTTATTGATATGAGTATGGGACTATTAAATCTTATTTTATTCACAGATTACAATCTCTTAAAATCATTATTTATTTTGATGCCTAAATTATGCTAGAATTGACCAATCTCAGAAGTGGCTTCTATGATATAACCCCCATCATTATTGGATACTTAATTACCTTTAGGCACTAATAAAGCTTATCTTCTACTCCCCCTGGTCCGTCCTTGGAATTAACCATTTCTCCAAAATGTCTTGATTCATTTTAGAAGCCAAGATCTCGGTGGTATGTGTGCTGATCACATTGAGCCTATCTCAGCTGACCAAGTTCATACTATGAGCTTATGTTGAAAAAGCCAGTACAAATACATCACAGTTTTCGTATACTTTCCCCTATCTATAATTCACTTACTGTAGTCTAGAATACCTAAAAAGTAGCTTAAAAATTTCTGACCCATTCTGTTGTGAAAACTCAACCTACCAACCTTCCAAGTAGAATTCACTATTTGCATATAGAGAAACACACATTTGAAATGTACCTGTGACAAATATATGTATACCCATGTATCCAGCATGCCTATCTAGATATAGATTATTTCCAACACCCAAAAGTTTCCTCCTTCTCTCTTGCAATCAGCTGCTGACCTATTGCAATCAACTGCTGCCCTCTCTTGCAATAACTGCTCAAGTTTTAACTATAGATTAGTTTGTCTTTCTGGAATGTTTAAAAATGTAATTATAATATTTTATGTCTGGGTTTTCCCACTTTTACCATAATGTTTTGAGTTTCATCTATATTATTGCATGTATCAATTGTTAATTATTTTTGTTGTTTAGTAGAAGTCTATTGTGTGGATATAAGTAATTTTTTATCCATTGTTCTGTTGGTACACATTTGGGTTATTTCCAGGTCTCGGCTATCAGGAACAAAACTGCTATAATAACACATACAAATCTTACTGGTGACATATATTTTCATTTCTCTAAAATAAACATATAAGAATGGCATTGCTGGGTCATAGGGTAGGAATACCTTTCCCTTCTTAGATTGACTTCCAAAGTGGTCATACTGTTATACTTTCCCACCCTTAATGTAGAGTCCTAATTTCTCCATAAACTCTACGACATTTGGTGTTGCCAATCGTCTTAGTTTTAGACGTTCAAATGTGTGTGTAATATTATCTCTTAATAATTTTAGTTTGCATTTTCCTAATAACTGATGGTATTAAACATTTTTCATGTGATTATTGTTCATTTGCATATTTTCCTTTCTAGTATGTATGTTCATATATTTTGCCCAATGTCATTGTGATGTTGGTCTTTCTACCATAGAGTAGTAGGAATTATTTATAGTCTGGATAAAGGATTTTTCTCAGCTATATTTTACAAGCATTTTTTCCAGACCAGCTTAAACATTCGTTCTCTCAGTGACTACTTTTGAGGAGAAAGAGGTTTTAATTTTGATAAATTTTATTGTATCGAATTTTTCTTTGTTAGTGCATTCTGATAGAATACTTTATCCCAAATTTATGAAGATATTTTCATGTTTTTTCTCTGGAATTTTTATTTTACATTTTCAGATTTATATGACTTTTCCCAAATTAACTTTTAGGAATAGTATAAGATATCAGTTGAGGTTTTTATATTTCCATATGGATATCCAGTTGTTCCAGCACCATTTATTAAAAATACTTCCCTTTCTCCATTGAATTGCTTAGGCACATTTGCAAAGCATAAACTCACTGTATGAGTGTGACTCTTTCTGTACTCAGTATTTTATTCCATAGAGGAACTTACCTATTCTCATGCCAATGTCATGCTATCTTGATCAGTGTAACTTTACAGTAAATCTTGAAAACAGGTAGTGTATATTCTACATTATTGCTCTACTTTTAAATATTATCTTCGCTATTCTAGGTCCTTTTGATTTCCATACATATTTTAGAATAAAACTCATACCTTACCAAAAGAAAAGTTTTCTTGGATTTTCGTTTTTTTAATATTTATGGGTACACAGTAGGTATATATATATTTGTGTGGTGTGAGATATTTTGACATAGGCACACGATACATAATAATCACATCAGAGTAAATGGAGTATCTATTCCCTTAAGCATTTATCGGCTTTTGTATTACAAACATGTCAATTATACTCTTTTAGTTATTTTACAATGTACAATACCTTTTTGTTGACTGTAATAACCCTCTTGTGCTATCAAGTACTAGATCTTATCCATTGCATCTAATTATATTTTTGTAACCATTAACCATTCCCACTTGATTACCTTTCCCTGCCTCTGGTAACCATCATTCTATTCTCTATCTCCATGAGTTCAATTGTTTTAATTTTTAGCTCCCACAAGTGAGAACATAGGATGTTTGACTTTCGTTTCTGGCTTATTTCACTTAAAATAATGATCTTCAGTTCCATTAATGTTATTGCAAATGATTGGATCTCACTCTTTTTTTATAGCTGAATAGTATTCAATTGTGAATATGTACCACAACTTCTTTACCCATTTTTCTCTTAATGGACACTTAAGTTGCTTCCAAATCTTGTCTATGGTGAATAGTTCTGCAATAAACATGAAAGTACAGATATCTCTTTAACATACTGACTTCCTTTATTTGGCGTATGTACCTAGGAGTGAGACTGCTGGATCATATGGTAGTTCTATTTTTTATTTTCTCAAGAACCTCCAAACTGTTCTTTATAGTGATTGCACTAATTTACATTCCCACTAACAGTGTAAAAGGGCTCCCTTTTCTCCACATCCTTGCCAGTATTCATTGTTGCCTGTCTTTTGGCTAAAAGCCATGTTAACTAGGGTGAGATGAGATATCCTATTGCAATTTTGATTTGAATTTCTGTGATGATTAATGATAGTGAACACCTTTTCATATACCTGTTTGTCATTTGCATGTCTTCTTCTGAGAAATGTTTATTCACATCTTTTGCCCATTTTTAAATCAGGCTATTAGATTTTTTTTCCTATAGAGCCATTTGAGCTCCTTATATACTCTGGTTTATTAATCTATTGTCAGATGACTAGTTTGCAAATATTTTCTCCCCTTCTGCGGATTGCCGTCTCAGTCTGTTGATTTCCATTGCTTGCAGAAGCTTTTTAACTTAATGTTATAACTTGATAGCTTGATATTATCCAATTTGATCGTTTCTGCTTTGGTTGTCTGTGCTTTTGGGGTCTTACTCAAGAAATCTTTGCCCAGATCAATGTCCTGGAGAGTTGCCACAATGTTTCCTTTTAGTGGTTTCATAATATAAGGTCTTAGATTTTATTCTTTAATCCATTTAGATTTTTGTATATGGCGAAAGATGGGGTCTAGTTTCATTCTTCTGCATATGGATATATCCAGTTTTCCCAGCACCATTTATTAAAGAGACTGTCTTTTTCCCCAATGTATGTTCTTGACACCTTTGTTGAAAATGAGTTCACTGTAGATACATGGATTTATTTTCTATTCTGATCCATTGTCCTAAGTGTCTGTTTTTATGCCAGTACTATGCTGTTTTGGTTACTATACCTGTATAGTATAATTTGAAGTCAGATAACATGACTCCTCCAGTTTTGTTCTTTTTCTTCAGGAAGGCTTTGTCTACCCTTTGTATTTTGTGGTTCCATATAGATTTTAAGATTATTTTTGCTATTTTTGTGAAGAAAGTCATTGATATTTTGATAGGGATTCCATTAAATCTGTAAATTGCTTTGAGTAGTATGGACATTTTAACAATATTGGTTCTTCCAATTCATGAGCATGGAATATCTTTTTACTTTTTATGTCCTTCTCACTTTTTACATTAATGTTTTATAGTTTTTATTATAGAGATCTTGCACTTCTTTGGTTAAGTTTATTCCTAGGTATTTTATTTTATTTATACCTATTGGAAATGGGATTACTTTCTTGACTTGTTTTTCAGATTGTTTGCTGTTGGCATACAGAAATGCTGCTTATTTTTTATATTGATTTTGTAGCCTGCAACTTTACTGAATTTATTCATCAGTTGTGAATTCTTTTGTGTAGTCTTTAGGATTTCCCAAATATATGATTATATCATCTGCAAACAAAGATAATTTGACTTCTTTCTTTCCAATTTGGATTCTCTTTACTTCTTTCTCATGTTCGATTGCTCTAGCTAGGATTTCCAGCATGTTGAATCATAGCGGTGAAAGTAAGCACCATTTTCATGTTCCAGATCTTAAAGGAAAGGCTGTCAGTTTTTTCCTGTTTAGTATGATACTAGCTGCGGGCCTGTCTGTATAGCTTTTACTATATTGCGCTGTATTTATTCTATGCCCCATTTTTCTGTGGATTTTTATCATGAAGAGTTGTTAAATTTTATTAAATGCTTTGTCAGGATCCATTGAGATGATCATATGGTTTTCATCATTCCTTCCGTTGCTATGATGTATGACATTGATTGATTTGCATATGTGAAAACATCCTTGGATTTTGCATTAAATCAAAAGCTTCTTCTACATCTATGGAGATGATCATGTTTTTTGCTTTTAATTCTGTTTGTGTGGAAAATCATATTGATTTTTGTTTGTTGAACCAACTTTACATATCAGAAACAAGCCAACTCGATCACGGTGTATTAACTTTTTGATGTGCTACTGGAATTTGTTTACTAGTATATCGTTGAGGATTTTTGCATATATGTTCATCGGGGATATTAGCCTGAAGTTTTCTTTTTCCGTTGTGTCTCTGCCAGATTTTGATACTAGGCTAATGCTTACTTCAGAGAGTGAGTTAGGGAGGAGCCCCTCTTCCTCAATTTTTTTGAAATAGTTGCAATGGGATTGTTACCAGTTATTTTTACATCCAGTAAACTTCAGCTGTGAATCCATCTGGTCCGGGGCTTCTTTTTTGTTGCTGGTATATTTTTTCTTACCGATTAATTTCAGAGCCTGCTGTTGGTCTATTCAGAGTTTCATCTCTTCTGATTCAATCTTGGGAGACTGTGTTTGCAAAAGTTTATTCATTTCCTCCAGATTTTCAAATTTGTGTGCATAGGGTTGTTCATAGTATTCTCTGAGCATCTTCTGTATTTCTGTGGGATTGGTTGTAATTTCACCTTTCTTGTTTCTGATTTCGTTTATTTGAATCTTCTCTCTTTTTTCGTTGTTAATCTAGCTAGCAGTCTAGCAATTTTCTTTATCCTTTCAAATAACCAATTTTTGGTTTCTTTGATTATTTGTATGGATTTCTGGGTCTCAATTACCTTTAGTTCTGGTCTGATTTTAGTTATTAATTTTATTGTACTAGTGTTGGGGTTAGTTTGTTCTCGTTATTCTAATTCCTCTAGATGTAATGTTAAATTGCTAATCTGAGATCTTTCTTTTTGAAATAGGCTTTAGCATTATATACTTTTTGCCTAACACAACTTTTGCCACACCACAGAGATTCTTTCCTCTGTTTTCACTTATTTTGAAGAATTTTTTCATTTCTGCCTTAATTACTTTGTTTACCCAAAAGTTGTTCAGGAGCAAGTTGTTTAATTTCCATGTAATTGTGTGGTTAGGAGAGATATTGATATTGATTTCTATTTTTCTTCTAGTGTGGTCAGAGAGTACGGTTGGTATGTTTTTGATTTATATAAATTTATTGAGACTTCCTCTACGGCTGGGCATGTGGTTGATATTGGAATGTGTTCCATATTGCAGATGGCAAAAATGCATATTCTATGGTTAACAGGTGGAGTATTTTGTAGACTTCTATTAGGTCCCATTGGTCAAGGGTTGTGTTTAAGTCCAGAATTTGTTTTGTTTGGTTTTCTGTCTTGATGATCTCTCTAACACTGTCAGTCTGGTGTTGAATTATTATTTTGTGTCTAAGTCTTTTCATAGGTGTAGATGTACTTGTTTTATGAATATGAGTGCTCCAATGTTGGGTGCATATATATATTTAGGATGCCTAAGGCCTCTTGTTGAATTGAACACGTTATCATTATGTGATGCCATTCTTTGTCCTTCTTTACTGTTGTTGGTTTAAAGTATGTTTTATTTGAAATAAGAATAGTGACCCATGTTTTTTATTTTTTCTGTTTGCATGGTAGATCTTTCTATCACCCTTTATTGTAAGCCTATGATTATAGTTATGTCTGAGTTGGGTCTCTTGAAGACAGCAGATGGATGAGTCTAGTTCTTTTATCCATCTTGCCACTCTGTGTCTTTGAAGTGAGGGTGTTTAGACCATTTACATTCAAAGTTAATAGTGATATGTGAGGTTTTAATCCCATCATGAACTTTTCAGCTGTTTGCTTTGCAGTTTCCGTTGTGTGGTTGTTTTATAAAGTCTGCAGGCTATGTGCTTAAGTGTGTTTTTGTGGTAGCAAGTATTATTCTTTGGTTTCCATGTTGAGAACTCCCTTGAGGATCTCTTGTCAAGCTAGTCTAGTGGTAATGAGTTCCCTTCACACTTGCTTATCTGGAAAATGTTTTATATCTCCCTGGCTTATGAAACTTCATTTGGCAAGGTATAACGTTAGTGACTGGCATTTCTTTTCTTTAAGAATGCTGAAAATAGATCCCCAGTCACTCTTGGCTTGTAAGGTTTCTGTTGAGAAGTCCGCATTTAGCCTGCTGAGTTTCCCTTTTTATGTAATCTTACCTTTCTCTATAGCTGAATTTTAGATTTTCTTCTTTAGGGTTGATCTTGAACATTCTAGTGAGTATATGCCTTAGTGATGTTCATTTTGTATAGTATCTTGCAGGTGTTGTCTGGATTTCTTATATCTGAATGTCTACCTCTCTAACAAGATTGGAAAAGTTTTCTTAAATTATTCCCTCAAATATGTTTTCTAGGCTGTTTACTTTTTCTCTGTCTTTCTCAGGAATCCTAGTAATTCATAGGTTTGGTTGCTTTACATAATCCCATATTTCTTGAAAACATTGTTTATTTTTATTTTTTTTCCTTATTTTTATCTGACTGGGCTGATTTGAAAGACTGGTCTTCAAGCTCTTAAATTTCTTTACTTGGCTTGGCCCAGTCTATTGATAAAGCTTTCAATTGTATTTTGAAATTCCTTAAGTGAATTTTCAATTCCAGAAGCTAATTTATTTGTTTTTATGATGTTTCCCTTCCTTCATTTCCTGAATTGCTTTAGACTTTTCTTTGTGTCAATTTTCAACCTTGTCTTGGATCTCATTGGGCTTCCTGGCAATATATACTTTGAATTCTTTATCTGTCATTTCTGAGTTTCCATTTTGGCTAAGGACCATTGCTGGAGAGCTAGTGTGATCTTTTGGTGGTGTCACTACATTTCAGATTCTTCATAGTGCCAGAATTCTTGTGCTGGTTCCCCATAATTTGGAGATGCTGCTGACATTTCTAATTTTTTAGTCATTCTTGTATGGGTAAGATTTTTAATTTTTTTTTCTTTCTTTCCACATGATTCCCTTTGCACTTGCTTCTCTGGAAAATATTTTCATTTCTCATTCACTTACGAAGCCTTCTTTGGTGAGATATAAAAGTATCGATTGGAATCTCTTTTCTCTAGGTATGCTAACAGTAGGCCACCAATCTCTCCAGACTTGCAAGATTTCTGGTGAGAAGTATGCTGTTAACCTGATGACTTTCCCTTTGTAAGTAATATGAACTTTTTCTCTAGTTACCTTTAAGATTTTTTATTTCCCTTTTCCTCTCCACCCTCTCTATGGGGTGTAGCTGTAGAGAGTGCTGGGTAGGGTCTTTTGACTTTGCTTCTAGAGCCCTATGCACTTCTTTCAGCAGGTTTGTATGGGGATGTGCAGTTTGACCCGTAAGCCAGTAGATGGCGCTTATAAGTGAGAGCTGGCTGCAGCCAATATAGCTGGATATAAACTTGGTCCTAATTTACTGCCTGTAGCTCTCTGTTGCCTCAGGCAACGGGCTGATTTGTGGAAAGTACAGTGGTCTCAGCTCCTGCTCAGCACCTGGGGGCAGAGGCCATGATGGGTGGGTCTGAACCGGGCAGGTCTGCCTACAGGTCTCCCAGAGGCAGGCACGAGCACCAGTGCCATGGGACAATCCAGTGGGTGGCTGCCAAGCACCCAGCAGTGTGTCTAGGTGTGGAGCTGGGAAACCTCCTCAGCCCCATGCTCTCTGCACGGGATCAGGAGTGGCCTAAACTCCTAATTAAAGAGAGTGGGTCTTCCAGAAGCCTGGAGACCTGCCTGGGCATGCAGTGGAAAGGGCCTCCTTCCACCAGGATCTTTGCACAGGAAATATGGGGTGGGTCAGGCTGCTGATCCAGTTGAGGTGCTGCTCTGAATGCCTGGAGATCTGCCTGGGTGTGAAGCAGAGAGTGCCCTGTTGCACCACGATCTATGCCAATGAAGGGTAAGACAGCTCAGGGTCTTGAACCAGGTGAACTAGTGCTCCAAATGCCTGAATTTCTGCCTGGGGGTGGAGCAGAGAGGGCCCTGCTGCACCACAATCTCAAGAGAGTAGGGTGGTGCAAGCAGCAATGGCATATGCAGATCAGTTCCAGGTCACCAAGCTGGCTCCAGCTGCAAGTCTCACCACTCAAGGGAAACTGTAGCTGTAGTGGCTCTCTTCCCACCCCAGACTTGGTGGTGGCTGGAAGAACCAATTCCAGTACCTACTGCTGAGATGCTTTCCACAGTTTGGGCTGTGGAGGCCCCTACCCACTCAAGAGCAGGTGATCCAATCTCTTTTCGAAGACTAAAATACCTGTGTGGCTACACTGCCGAGTTGCCACAGAATGGCCGACTTCATATGTGCCTGGATTGAAACGGCATCCTGCTCTTAATTGTTGGTCTGGAACAGTGTCTGCAACATTTTCTGGTGTCTTTCTCTCACAACATCTCCAAGCCTTTCCCCACTTTAACTTTTAAGGTTTGGAAGAAACAAAATGCTCTCCCTTGACCGGGGTTGCTTGGATTCCCAGTAGAAAGGTAAGTCACAGAAGGAGGTTCTCTGCTTCTCTCATATATTAGGGGTTCACTCACTTTTATCAGCCAAATGTCATAAGGGGGACTGTTTGCTGACATTCTCCTCGCCAGGATCTGGGATGTTCTTCATGATTCCAGTGGATTCCCATTTTTCTTCCTGAATTAAAGCACACAGAGTTCATCTTTATGCACTATCTTGCGATTTCCAGGTCACAGAGGCATGCTAAAAGCCTCTAATCTGCCGTCTTGGACTTGTTTGTCATCATTTTTGAAATTCTTTCTTTGTTCACTTTAAAAATGTTATCACATAGACTTTTGACTCTTTTTTCGGGGGGGATGAGGTGAGAGAGAAGGCAGCTGTTATTCATATCATTGTTCCTGTATGTGAAATGGATTATTTTTCTCTGGTTGTCAAGATGTTCTCATTATCATTGCATTTTAGCAGTTTGACTATGATGTGTCACAACGTGATATGCTTTGAATTTGTCTACCTTGGAATTAGCTGAAATTCTTAAATCTGTAAATTTATGTTTTTCACCAATTTTTGAATTTTCTGACTTTTTTCCTCATATATATATTTTGTGCTGCAATTTTTCTTTCTTCTACTTCTCAGCTACAATAAGTGTAGGTTACATCATTCAATATTTCCTCACAGGCCACTTGGGATTCTTCTTTCTTTTTTCTAATGTTTTCTCTCTTCTCTGGATTTTATGATTTTTTCTTTCCTTTTTTTTTTTTTTTCTTTGAGACGGAGTTTTGCTCTTGTTGCCCAGGCTGGAGTGCAATGGCACGATCTCGGCTCACTGCAACCTCTGCCTTCCAGGTTCAAGCAATTCTCCTTCCTCAGCCTCCCAATTATCTGGAATTACAAGCACCCACCGCCACACCTGGCTAATTTTTGTATTTTTAGTACAGATGGGGTTTCATCATGTTGTCCAGGCTGGTCTGGAACTCCTAACCTCTGGTGATCCGCCCTCCTCGGCCTCCCAAAGTGCTGGGATTACAGGTGTGAGCCACTGCACCTGGCCAATTGTATGGTTTTTATTGGTATATGTATAAATTCACTGACATTTTGTTCTTTCCTCTTCATTTAGCTGTTAATCTTATCTGGTGAATTTATTACTTCTAGTATAGTATGTTTTCATTTCTAGGATTTCCAAGTTTTTATTATTTTAATTTATCTGCTGAGATTTCCCATAAGTTAACTTATTATGAATATATTTGATTTTTGAACACATTTATAGTTGTCGTTTAAAAGTGCTTACCTGTTAATTCCGGCATCTAGGTAAACTCTAAATTACACCCCATTGACAGTGTTTTCAATTTGTTTTCTTGACTAAAGATAAAAATCTCATTTCTTCACATGTCTACTAACATCTGATTAGGTACCGAGTAATGTAAATGACATTTTTTAGAGACTCTATGTCCTGCTATCTCCTTTTGAAAAGTGTTTTGTTTTTTGTTGTTTTTTTAGTAGGGGATATATCAGGCAGTTAACTTGTTTATCATCAGATTCCAAATTCTGTCTCTCTTGTGTTGGGCAGCATCTGAAATTGTCAATCAACTTCTTTTGATTTCCTGCTATTACTTTATATTGTACTTCTTGCAGTATCCCCATGTATAGTTCTAAGGATTCATATAGATCTTACACACAGATTTGCATGGAGCTCATATACAAATTGTATGGCCATCCCCTCTATGGCTTCCCTGGTCCTGAAACTTCCACTCTTCCTGTCACTCCAGAAGCACTGAACTCCCGCTATGAGTTTTCAACCTTGTGTGTCTGCAGGTTTATGTCAAATTTCTAGTCACACAATGCTGCATAAACTGTCAACATGCAAAGAGCCAAATAAATAGTAGTGTCACACAGTGACATTCAATCATTGATTCCTATTCAGTTTCTACTTACTTTTAGTCACTCTTCAGTGCCTTCAACTAGTTATCTTTTAAATATTTCATATAGAGTTTATTACTTTATCTGACAGATAGTTTGTCTAATATAATCTATTCTGCCATTAATGGAATTTGGAAGCTGGTATACTATTTATTCTTGGTTAGATATTTGTACAATTACTTAAACTCTGTCTCAATGGCTAGATTGTGTAATTTTACTTGTGAAAAGTCTTGTTCACTCTTTTAACCCCCTAAGCCTAGCTCATTAACTGGCAAAAAGGTCTTGTTTACTGTTTTAATCCCAGCATTAAACACAGTCCTGGCATTAAAAGAGACATAATACATATTTAAGAAGTGCGTAAAGGATTTACTATAACACATTATCATTTACAAAAATTTGCTTCCTCACTTGCAAAAGGATTATATCCAGCCTTGTTGAACTCAAGAAAAGCTATGTTATGTGCTTTGGCCAATGACATGCTAGTGAGTAGTGATGGTGTCCCATTTTCAGTCAGAATCTTTAAGATTATTTTTTTCTCCACAACTATGGAGTCATGGAAGCATGTGTTGAGATGAAGCTCCTATGATCCTGGGCCTCAGGATAGCCATGATGAGATGAGAAAAGTCGTATTTTAAAGCAGAATAGAAATAGAGTGAAAAAGGAAATATATAAAGAAATACACACAGCACAGTATTGTCACTGAGATTTGTGAGTTGTTTGTTACTACAGCTTTATTTAGTCTTGCTTTACTTACATATGCAATAATGAAACAATAACAAAGTTACCCAGGTCAACCCCATCATATAGAATACAACCTCCATGAGAGCAGGGATTTTTTGTCTATATTGTTCACTGCTGCATTCCAGTGCCTAAAACAGTGTGTGGAATAGTATAGGTTCTCAATAAATTTTTATAATTTGTTGAATTAATTTAACATGGATCATAAATTAAGGTCAACATCATTGGAAAATAAAGAAATATAACTTCTGGTTATTTGAAATAATGACACTGAACAGAGCTCCAACCTTTGGAAACACGCTTCAGTCTACATTCTCAACTATTTGGACCTTTGTTTACGCATCACAAATATACATGCTTCTGTTTGCTAGTTGTAAGTAGAAACTGAAGAAAGTCACTATTGACTTTAATGCAAAAGGAATGGATCTTAGAAAATTAAACATCCAAAGTGACATCAGCAAGATGAATAGGAAGTCCCAGTTTTCTTCCCCCCACAAAACACCAATTTAATTATGATACACGAACCAAACTACCTTTACGAGAGGTCCAGAATCCAGTTAAGAGGTTGTAGTACCTCAGATGAGCACAAAACTGAGAACAGCCAATATTGAAATGGGTAAGAAGAGCAACTTCACTGTACCAACCTTAGTAATTTCCCCAATATTGCACAGCTCAGTGCCATGAGCAAGCACCTTGGCTTACAAATTCCTTCTTAGGCGAAATGAGATTATGTCTAATGTTTCCGGATTATTGGGTGAACTGCCTGAAGAACCAGTTTCCGTCTTTTTCTATCTTTCCTCATCCGGAGCACTGGCAGAGCTGGCATAGTTTATATGTCTTGGGGCACTTAAGAACAAAGAAGAGTGGCAGACAGCTTGCTGAAGCTGGTACAGCTCTGCAAGATTGAGACAAGGTGCAGAATCTGTGGCAACTCTCCCAGAAAGAAGGAGAAATGGAGTTTGCTTCCAGTATCTCAACCTATAGTATAGCAGTAAGACAGCAAAGAGCCCAAAAGATTTCAGGCTTCTGAAAGAAAATCAACCAATAAATCCCTTTTAGTAGATATCTTCTTTGGACAAAAGTCCAAAGAAGACACATCTGTAGAAAAGGTTTGAGAAGCTACCAGAATCTCTAGCCAAGCTAACTGGTGAAGGCCGTTCTCTGTCAAAGCCAGTCCATAAGAATGGAGAGATGTGACTCTTTCATCAAATATGAAGATACCAACACAAAGCTACAAGAAACATAATTAGGAAAACATGACCCAATCTGTGAATTTTTAAAAATCTCGTGTAACCAATCCCAAAATGATTGAGAACTATAAATTACCTGGCAAGTAATTAAAAATAATCAACTGAAAAAACTACGTAAGATACAAATAAACACAGATAGACAACTAAAGTAAATCAGAAAAATGACATATGAACAAAAGTAGAATATTGAGAAAGAGAAATTATTAAAAAATAGAAATTCTGAAGCAGAATAATAAAAACCTGAACTATAAAATTCACTAGATGGCATCGACAGCAGATTTCGATCTAGCAGAAGAAAAAGCAGTAGGCTTAAAAATAGGCTATTTGAAATTATTCAGTCTGAGAAGCAAAAAGAAAAAAAAGACTTTGAAAAAATGAGGAAATCATACTGGACTTACAAGACACCATCAAGCTAACCAGTAGATGCATTATGGAAACCTCAGTAAAAGAAGAAAAGGAAGAATGATTATTTAAAGATATAATAACCAAAATGTTTAGAAATCTGAGGAGGTAAATGAACATTCAGATTTACGAGGCCATATAAATTCCAAGTAAGATGAATCCAAATAATTCTACACCAAGATCTATTATAATCAAGTTGTCAAAATTCAAAGAAAAAGAGATAATGTTGAAAGCAATAAGAGAAAAGCAACTTGTCATGTAATAGTACCTCATAAAAGTATTAATGGTTTCTCAGCAGAAAGCTTGCAGGCCAAGGGCAAGTGGTGTGATATATTCAAAGCGCAGAAAGGGGAAGAAAAACCTGCCAATCAAGGATGTTATGCCTGACAAAAATGTCCTTTAAAAATGGAAAGATAAAGACTTTGCCAGACAAACAATACCTGAGCTAGCTCATTTGCATTAAAATTTTCCTTACAAGAAAGGCTAAAGAGAGTTCTTCCAGTTGAAATGAAAGAGTGCTAAACAGCTGCACAACAGCATATGACAGTATAAAACTCATCAGAATATGTATATAAATATATAATAATGTAATACAGTAATTGTAGAGTATAAATCACTTTTAACTCATAAAATTTAGAAGACAAATGTATTAAAAATAAATAAAACTACGAACATGTCGATGTATATAAAATATAAAATGATGCAAATTATAAAATCAATAATGTAAAGGGTTGGGGTGAATAAGTATATAGAGTTTTTATTTGTATGTGATTGATTTTAAGTTGTTATCAAGTTAAAATAGACTTTTATAACTGTAAGATGTTTTGTGTGAGCCTCATTCATGTTAAACACAAAGGAAATATCTATAGTAGATATACGCAAAAAAAAATCCCAAAAAGGAATCAAAACATATCACTATAAAAATCAATGACTCACAATGTAACATAATAAAAGAGGACTACAGAACAGGCAAAAACCCATGAACAAAGTGACAGTCATTCTTTTCTGATCAATAACTACTTTAAATGTAAATGGATTACATTCTCTAACCAAAGACATAGAGGGGCTAAATTGATTTTTTTTAAATCCAAATATATACTGTCTATTACAAAATCATTTTGGATTTAAGCACACAAATAGGCTGAATATGAAGGGATGGAGAAAACTATCCCATGCCAATGGCAATCAAAAAGAGTAAGGCTGGCTCTATTTATATCTGAAAAACTACCCTTTGAGTCAAAAACTATCATAATAAAGGGGCCGGGCGCAGTGGCTCACACCTGTAATCTCAGCACTTTGGGAGGCCGAGCTTGGCAGATCAGGCAGTCAGGAGATCGGGACCATCCTGGCTAACATGGCGAAACCCAATCTCTACTAAAAATACACAAAATTAGCCAGGCATGGTGGCATGCGCCTGTAATCCCAGCTACTGGGGAGGCTGAGGCAGGAGAATCGCTGGAACCTGGGAGGCGGAGCTTACAGTGAGCCAAGATCGCGCCACTGCACTCCAGCCTGAGCGACAGAGCAAGACTCCGTCTCAAAAAAAAAAAAAAAAAACTATCATAATAAAGAATGCATATTAGTTATGTATAAGAATGCATATAACTATACATAAGAATACATATAAACGACAAAATAATGCATATAACAATAAAAGTATAAATTTAAGAGGAAGACATAATAAATACATATGCAGCCAACATCAGAAGACATAAAAATAAATACAGCAAATATTGATAGGACTAAAGGGAAGAATATACAGAAATACAAATAATGGTAAGAGACTCCAATATTCCACTTTCAGTAATGACTAGAACATCCAGACAGAAAGTCAATAAAAACAGTTACTTGAACACTACAGACCAAATAGAACTAAGAGACATATACAAAACAATCTATTCAATTTACGTAGGTCAAAAAACAAGACATAACAAATTTAAGAAAATGGAAACCATACGAAGTATCTTTTCTGACCACAATAGAATGAATCTAGAAATAATTACAGAAGGAAAACTGGAAAATTCAAAAATACGTGGAAACTAAAACATACTCTTGTACAACCAATCAGTCAAGGGGGAAATCAAAAGGGAAATTGGAAAATATCTTGAGATAAATTGAAATAGATTTACAATACGTCAAGTCATATGGGATGCAGCAAAAGCAGTATTAAGAAGGGATTTTACAGCAATGAAGGCCTGCATTACAAAGGAAGAATTTCAGTTGAACATCTTAACTTTATACCTCAAGAAACTAGAAAAAGAAGAACAAATTAAGCCCAAAGTTGTCAGAGGAAAAAAAAGTAATGACTAAAGGAGAAATAAATGAAACAGAGAATAGAAAAACAATAGAAAAAATTAAAATAACAGTTGATATTTTTAAAAGACCAGGAAAGTTGAAAAAAAGAAAACTGACAAACCTTTAGCTAGATTAACTAAAACAGAGAAGATACAAATAAATAAAATAAAAAATTAGATACAAGACATTACAAATGATACCACTGAAATAAAAATGATGAGAAGACACTGCTATCAATCATTATATGCCAAAAATTGGATAACTGAGGAGAAATGGATAACTTCCTAGAAACAGACAACCTACCAAGACCGAGTCATGAAGAAATACTATCTGAGCCATCAAAAATGAGTCATGAGCTGATGTATTAATAACATTTCTATTATTTTCTACTATAAAACCCAGGACAAGATGGCTTCACTGGTAAATTCCACCAAATACTTGAAGCATAATTAACACTAACTCTTCTCAAACTCTTCTAAAAAATGAAAGGAGATAGTTTTCAGACTCATTTTCTGAGGTCAGCATTACCACGATACCAAAGCAACACAATGATACCACAAAAATAAAAATTACAGCCCAGGACCCCTGATGAACATAGATGCCAAATATTCAACAAAATACTAGCAAACTGAATTTAAAAGCACATTAAAAGGACCATATATCATGATCAAGTGGAATTTCTCCCTGGGATGCAAGACTTCTCAAAACGCACAAATCAAAAAATGTGATATACCATATTAACAAAATGAAGGATGAAAATCATATGATCATATCAATAGATGCAGAAAAAGCATTTGACAAAATTCAACAGCATTTCATAATAAAAATCCTCAGGAAACTAGGTTTAAATAGAATTTAACTCAACATAATGGAAGGAATATATGACAAGCTCACAGATACATCATTTTCAGTGGTGAAAAGATGAAAGCTTTTCCTCTAAGGTCAGGCACTAAAGCAGGATGTCCACACTTGCCATTTTTATTTAATATAGTATCGGGAGTCCTGGCCAAAATAATTAAGGAAGAAAAAAAAATAAAAGGCATCCAAATTGGAAAGGTGTAAGATTATTTTTGTTGGTAGACGACATGACATTTCTATATGTAGAAAAGCTCTAAAGATGCCAAATAAACTGTTAAAGAATTCAGTAACTTTGCAGGATACAAAATCAACCTACAGAAATCAGTTGCTTTGCTATACATTAACAATAAACTATTCAGTAAAGAAAGTAAGAAAATAATCTCACACACAATAGCATCCAAAATAATAAAATACTTAGCAATAAACTTAACCAAGGAGGTAAAAGACTCATACACTGAAAACTATAAACCATTGATTAAAGTAATTAAAGAAGACATAAATAAATGAAAGATATCCCGTGTTCCTGGATTGGAAGCCTTAGTATTTTTTAAAACATTATGCTACTGGCATAAAAACAGATATATATACACCAATAAAATATAATAAAGAGCCTAGAAATAAATCCACACCTATATAGTCAACAGATCTTTGACAAGGATGCCAAGGACACACAATGGAGAAAGGATTGGTTCTTCAACAAATTGTGCTGGAAAAATTAGATAGCCATATGCCAAAAAAGTTACTGGAGTGTAATATTATATCATACACAAAAGTAAATTCAAAAGGGATTAAAAACTTAAGCATAGAACCAGAGATTATTAAACTCCTAGAAGAAAACAAAGGGGAAAAACTTAGTGCCATTGGTCTTACATGACATCAAAAGCAGAGGTAATAAACATATACATAGACAAGTGGGAATACATCAAACTAAAAAGTTTCTGCACAGCAAAGGAAACATTCGTGATGTGAACAATGTATGCTACAGAATGAAAGAAAATATTTGCAAATTATAGTTGATAAGTGGTGAATAGCCCAAATATATAAGGAACTCCTACAACTCAATAGCAAAAAAAGAAAAAACAATTAAAAATGAGTAAAGTATTTGAATAGACAATTCTCTGAAAAAGACATATAAATAGACAACAAGTATATTAAAAGATGCTTGGCTGGGTGCAGTGGCTCACACCTATAATTCCAGCACTTTGGGAAA
Source organism: Pongo abelii (assembly GCF_028885655.2). Classification (NCBI taxonomy): domain Eukaryota; kingdom Metazoa; phylum Chordata; class Mammalia; order Primates; family Hominidae; genus Pongo; species Pongo abelii. The sequence continues at coordinate 151,677,250 of NC_072008.2, forward strand.
ATGAGGCTGTTGGATCATCTGAGGTCAGGAGTTCAAGAACAACCTGGCCAACATGGTAAAACCCCATCTCTACTAAAAATACAAAATTAGCCGAGTGTGGTGGCGAATGCCTGTGATCCCAGCTTCTTGGGAGGCTGAGGCAGGAGAATCGCTTGAACCTGGGAGGCAAAGCTTGCAGTGAGCCAAGATCATGCCATTGCACTCCAGCCTGGGCAACAAGAGCAGAAACCCCGTCTCAAAAAAAAAAAAAAAATGCTTAATGCCTCTAATCATCAGAGAAATGCAAGTGAAAACCACAATGAAATATCACTTCACAACTGTTAGAATGACTAGTATGAGAAAACAAAAGATAAGCTTTGGAGAGGGCATAGACATATTGGAATACTTGTACTCTGTTGGTGGGATTGTAAAATGGTACAGCAACTATAGAAAACAATATGAAGGTTCATTTCTAAAGGTTTAAAATATAACTATAATACTACTTGTGGATATCTACTCAAAAGATTTGAAATCAGTATGTCAATGAGATTTCTACACTCCCATGCTCACTGAAGCATTATTCATAATAAAGAAGATATGGAAATAACCTAAATGTTCATCAGTGAGTGAATGGATCAACAAAATGTGTTATACACTATTGAACATTACTTACTTTCTATGGAGAACAAAATACTCCCATATTGACTGAATATGGATGAACTTTGAAGACATTACGCTATGTGAAATAAGCCAATGTCAGAAGTACAAGTATTGCATGATTTCACATAAATGAGATATCTAAAATAGTCAAACTCATAGAAACAGAGAGTAAAATGGTTGTTGCCAGCAACTGACTGTTCAATGTGTATGTTTCAGTTATGCAAGATGAGTAAGTTTCAGAGATCTGTCATAAAATCCTGTGCCTATAGTTTAACAATACTGTATTATGCACTTAAAAATCTGGTAAAAGGGTAGATCTCATGTTACGTGTTCTTACCACAGTGAAAAAAAGTCAAATAAAAATATTTTCTGTAGGTTCTATCACATGCAATGGATTAGAAAATTATAATAAATTGCTGTATATTTAAATAGAAGTGAAAATTGTTATAATTTATCATTATATATTGCCAAACTAAAATAACAGAAAACCAACTGGAAGGTTTTCACAATCTACTAAAAGATTTTGGTGTAATGACTATATGCAAGGAAAACTTTGAATAATTAATAACTATAGCTAACTAAAGCCATTCTGTCCAATATGGTATCAGCTAGCCACATGTAACTATTAATCACTCAATATGTGGCTACTCACAATTAAGATGTGTTCTGACATAAATACTGGATTTTTAAGTTTTAGTATGAAAAAATAATGTAAAATTCCTTATTAATGGTATTTATAAACTACGTTGAAAATGTCAACATTTTGATATATTGTGTGAAATAAAATTTGTTATGAACAATTTAGAAAAAAGAAGATCAAATACTTAATATAATTATGTGTCCTTAGAATGAGTATGAAGGGGGTCCTTGATGTTTACTGTATGTAGGTGATTTTGCCAAGTTCTTCCTCAGGGCTTCCTGGATACCTTGGTAATTCTGGTCTGTAGTTTGGGTGACAACCACTAGAGGGCAATCATACCCTCTAAAGTACAGTTTTAAATACAACTGTTTCTGTATGGAGACACAGATATAAAATTAATCTGCAGAAATAATTGAGTAGACCCACATTTTTTAGTTCAATAATATAAAACGAGGGTTCTTAGGCACCTCGAAGATATTCTGTGTTCCATACACATGCCAGATGCCTGGTCTTTTATTTATTAATCTTCCTACCTCAGAACAAATGACAAATCCAGAATATCTTTTGTTACTGGCCAGAGATTACAAAAGTAAACTTGATGTTGTAATATTTGTTAAAATTCAGTTGCAGTATAAAGATTGATCTCTTCAGGTATATATTCCTGTTATTGCTGAGGGCTTAATTTGTGTTTGGCTTCTTAAGTATTACCGAAAGAGCATCTTGTGTGATTCTAGTCTCAATAGTCATAGATCCTATTTTCCCTTTGGAGTTTATTCCACCAAGGGATTCATGTCTTCTTCTTAAATTCAAACTAGATTTTTCATGCTGGTCAAGTTGGAGTAAAGCCAACTACAGCTTTTCTCTCCCTCTGATTACTAATAAGAAATATGGATTACATATAAAAAGCAACTATCTGAGGACTTTGAAAATTAAAGAATAATAGGGTGTTTGAAGAGAGAAGTTAAAATGTGAAGGACAAGTACTGTGATGCTTTTCCTGTTTGTTTGTTTGTTGCTTTTCTCCTTGATCCCCTAGCTTTGATCCAAGTTGCAGAAATCCACAGACAGAAAACTCCTATAGGAGATATCCTATAGATATCTCCTCTTTGTGGCTCAAGGACCAAGGAAAAGGCCCCCTTGACAACTGAGAAGTAGAGAAGAATCTCCCTCCCTCCTTTCCTCCCTTTCTTTCTTTTTTTTCTTTGACATTATTAAGATGTAGAAAAGATTTCTTCCAAAGGTGCAGCATGAGGGAATTTGGGGAGGGTGGGTGATGAAATTGTGGTTGTAGTTAGGGGCTGTATGCATTGATCAAAACTCAGAAACCAGAAAGTGAAGTTTACTGTATGTAACTTAGAAACTCAATTACTAAAATATCAAACTGTCCCCACACTGACTTCCACAAGGGTTGAACTAGTTTACAGTCCCACCAACAGTGTAAAAGTGTTCCTATTTCTCCACATCCTCTCCAGCACCTGTTGTTTCCTGACTTTTTAATGATCGCCATTCTAACTGGTGTGAGATGGTATTCTCATTGTGGTTCTGATTTGCATTTCTCTGATGGCCAGTGATGGTGAGCATTGTTTCATGTGTCTTTTGGCTGCATAAATGTCTTATTTTGAGAAGTGTCTGTTCATGTCCTTTGCCCACTTTTTGATGGGGTTGTTTTCTTCTTGTAAATTTGTTTGAGTTCATTGTAGATTCTGGATATTAGCCCTTTGTCAGATGAGTAGGTTGCGAAAATTTTCTCCCATTTTGTAGGTTGCCTGTTCACTCTGATGGTAGCTTCTTTTGCTGTGCAGAAGCTCTTTAGTTGAATTAGATTCCATTTGTCAATTTTGGCTTTTGTTGCCATTGCTTTTGGTGTTTTAGACATGAAGTCCTTGCACATGCCTATGTCCTGAATAGTAATGCCTAGGTTTTCTTCTAGGGTTTTTATGGTTTTAGGTCTAACGTTTAAGTCTTTAATCCATCTTGAATTAATTTTTGTATAAGGTGTAAGGAAGGGATCCAGTTTCAGCTTTCTACATATGGCTAGCCAGTTTTCCCAGCACCATTTATTAAATAGGGAAGTCAGTGTGGCGATTCCTCAGGGATCCAGAACTAGAAATACCATTTGACCCAGCCATCCCATTATTGGGTATATACCCAAAGGACTATAAATCATGCTGCTATAAAGACACATGAGCATGTATGTTTATTGCGGCATTATTCACAATAGCAAAGACTTGGAACCAAGCCAAATGTCCAACAATGATAGACTGGATTAAGAAAATGTGGCACATATACACCATGGAATACTATGCAGCCATAAAAAATGATGAGTTCACGTCCTTTGTAGGGACATGGATGAAACTGGAAATCATCATTCTCAGTAAACTATTGCAAGAACAAAAAACCAAACACCGCATATTCTCACTCATAGGTGGGAATTGAACAACGAGAACACATGGACATAGGAAGGGGAACATCACACTCTGGGGACTGTTGTGGGGTGGGGGGAGGGTGGAGGGATAGCATTGGGAGATATACCTAATGCTAGATGACAAGTTAGTGGGTGCAGCGCACCAGCATGGCACATGTATACATATGTAACTAACCTGCACATTGTGCACATGTACCCTAAAACTTAAAGCATAATAATAATAAAATAAAAAATAAAAAAAAAAACTGTCCCTAGATGGCATGTTGTTTTGAATGGAACATAAGATTTTGAATTGGGAAGTCATAGGTTCAAGTCTAGTTCTGCTACTTACTAGTTTTTTAATTTTGCATAAATCACTTAACCTCCTTGATCCTCAGTTTCCAATCCTGTACCTGATTACATAGGAGTACATATACAAAGAATATATTCCTCTCTCTCTCCCTCTCTCTCTTTCTCTCTCCATCACAAAGAGAGAAGGAATTCTACTGCATAGAAGATTAGAAAATCAATATTTTTCTCTAACCATAACTTTCTCCAATCAGACTTGGCCAACCCTACTAGCTTCTACATCTACCTATTATACAATAGTGACAGAAAATATATGGGTCCTCAGATCTTCCTCAACCTGCTATGAATATGGCTATTAAATTAAGAACTTAATAGATCTCTTGCTCGTTTTTGATCTCAAAGTGTCTTTTGGAGCTAAATTTGCAAAGAAAAGGCCCTCATTAAAAAAAACTAAGTAAATTTAAGGCCAGGCACAGTGGCTCATGCCTGTAGTCCCAACACTTTGGGAGGCCAAGGCGGGCAGATCACTTGAGGCCAAGAGTTTGAGACCAGCCTGGTCAACATGGAGAAATCCTGTCTCTACTAAAAATACAATAATTAGCCACACATGGTGGTATGTGCCTGTAGCCCCAACTACTCAGGAGGCTGAGACAGGAGAATTGCATGAACCTGGGAGGCAGAGGTCACAGTGAGCCGAGATTGTGCCACTGCACTCCAGCTTGGGTAACAGAGTGAGACCTTATCTTAAAAAAAAAAAAAAAAAAAAGAGGAGGCCGGGCATGGTGGCTTACGCCTGTAATCCCAGCACTTTGGGAGGCTGAGGCAGGTGGATCACAAGGTCAGGAGATCGAGCACATCCTGGCTAACACGGTGAAACCCCATCTCTACTAAAAAATACAAAAAATCAGCCGGGCGTGGTGGCGGGCGCCTGTAGTCCCAGCTACTCGGGAGGCTGAGGCAGGAGGATGGTGTGAACCCAAAAGGCGGAGCTTGCAGTGAGCTGAGATCGCGCCACTGCACTCCAGCCTGGGCTACAGAGCAAGACTCCGTCTCAGAAAAAAAGAAAAAAAATCTAAGTAAATTTAATATTAATATGTGGCTTACACATGTAAGTTTGTGTGAGTAATGAAAGGCTATATAATGCTACACTGACTATATAAAACAACAGATTTGTTGTATGCCCTGATAATTGATGATATAATATCATATCATATACTACAAATAACTAACATATTACAATAAACCAAACATTTAAATGGCAGCTTCTCCACACACATAGGTGGTTGGAGTTAGAAGGGACTTCAATTACTACTGGGTCAGTGCTCAAATAATCCTAAAGAAGTTTTAGTTATGTTTATTTTTTCAGTTTAATTTGACTTGCTTTTAAATGAGAAGTTTAACCTTTCACGAACAAAAGCATGAAAAACTTTGAGGGGGAGGGAAATTACAGTGTTTTAACAGACAGGTTCTTGCTGTATCAATGTAATTAGTTGAGAAATACTTAGATCTTTGGTACACTGATTATTCAAAGATGTCTGACAGCTCTGTGCTGAAGAAAAATAAATTATATAAAGATTGTAAAAGTTCAAAGGCATATCGAAACTGCTTTGGATTCAGACACAGACAACCTTTGGTCATTGCCTTTTTCTAAACTATTCTCTAGACTTGAACACAAATAAGAATAGTTTGTGTAATTTCATCTCTTCTTTGAATTCAGAATACCACTTTGTTGTGCATAATTTTATACCAATAATTTCCATTGCAAAACAAAAAAACATACTGTATTATTTTGATCCAAGAAAATATCCATTAGCTTTCTCCTATTCAGTAATTATGGAATGATGTATTTTCTATGAAATAACATGTTCTCTGAGGAAGGTACTCACGGGCAAAGAGAGACTCCAGAGGGGAATCACAGCCCAACTTACATATTCTAACCCTTTCTGGAATGCTGAATTTAAGCTGCCACTGTAAAACAATGATATCACTTTTTTTCTTCATTCTGCCCAGGAAAATATTCTGTGGTTGGCACTTGATTTAATTTCATAATTCTAAAACTATCTTATAAAAGTTGAAGAGCGAATTGAAGGGAATCCCTTCAGAGTTGACTATATGAATTAATATCATTTGGCTGTGTCCCCACCCAAATCTCACCTTGAATTGTAATAATCCCCACATGTCAATGGTGGGTCCAGGTGGAGATAATTCAGTCTTGAGGGCAGTTTCCCCCATACTGTTCTCATGGTAGTGAGTAAGTCACATGAGATCTGACAGTTGTATAAATGGGAATTTCCTTGCACAAGCTCTCTTGTTTGCTGCCATGTTAGACGTGCCTTTGCTCCTCATTTGCCTTCCTCCATGACTGTAAGGCCTCTCCACCCATGTGGAACTGTGAGTCCATTAAACCTCTTTCCTTAATAAATTACCCAGTCTCAGGTATGATTTTATTAGCCATGTGAGAACAGACTAATACAGTAAATGGGTACTGGCAGAGTGGGGTACTGCTGTAAAGATACCCAAATATGTGGAAGCGACTTTGGAACTGGGTAACAGGCAGTTACCCAGGTTGAAACAGTTTGGAGGGCTCAGGAGAAGATAGGAAAATGTGTGAAAGTTTGGAATTTCCTAGAGACTTGGAGGGCTATGAAGACAGGAAGAAGTGGGAATGTTTGGAACTTCCTAGAGATTTGTTGAATATGGATTAGACCAAAAAGCTGATATGGATAATAAGGTCCAGGCTGACATGGTCTCACACGGAGATGAGAAACTAGTTGGAAACTGGAGCAAAGGTGAATCTTGTTGTGCTTTAGCAAAGAGACTTATGGCTTTTTGCCCCTGACCTAGAGATATGTAGAACTTTGAACTTGAGGAGATTTGGGGTATCTGGTAGAAGAAATTTCTAAGTGCCAAAGTGTTCAAGAGGAAGCAGAGCATAGAAGTTTGAAAAATTTGCAGCCTGACTACGCAATATAAAAGAAAAACCCATTTTCTAGGGACAAATTCAAGCTGGCTACAGAGATTTGCATAAGTAACGAGGACCCAAATGTTACTCACCAAGAAAATGGGAAAAATGTCTCCAGGGCATGTCAGAGAACTTCATGGCAGTCCCTCCCATCACAGCCCCAGAGGCCTAGGAGAGATAAATGGTTTTGTGGGCCAGGTCCAGGGCCACCCTGCTGTCTGCAGCCTCTGGCCTTGGTGCCCTGCATCCAAGCTGCTCCAGCTATGGCTAAAAGGGGCCAAGGTACAGTTCAGGCTATTGCATCAGAGGGTGCAAGCCCCAAGCCTTGGCAGTTTCCATGTTGTGTTGAGCCTGTGGGTGTACAGAAGTCAAGAATTGAGGTGTGGGAACCTCTGCCTAGATTTCAAAGAATGTAAAGAAACACCTGGATGTCTAGGCAGAAGTTTGCTGCAGGGACAATGCCCTCGTGGAGAACCTCTGCTAGGGCAGTGTGGAAGGGAAATGTGGGGTTGAAGCCTCTACACAGAGTCCCCACTGGGGCACTACCTAGTGGAGCTGTGAGAAGATGGCTATCATCCTCCACACCCCAGAATGGTAGATCCACTGACAGCTTACACCATGCACCTTGAAAAGTCACAGACAGTCAACACCAGCCTGTGAAAGCAGCTGAAATGGAGGCTGTACCCTGAAAAGCCACGGGGTGAAGCTGCCGAAGACCACGGGAACCCACCACTTGCATCGGCGTGACCTGGATGTGAGACATGGAGTCAAAGGAGATCATTTTGAAGCTTTAAGATT